>NC_071391.1:128245001-133045001 GCF_022682495.2 Desmodus rotundus | reverse complement strand
CAAACATATGCGAAGAGAAAAGATGGCCGTGGTAAAGTGAATCCTCAACTTTTCATTAGAGATGGATTAATGTCGACTGAATTATTTCTTAGATATATCTCTGTAGGAAATGTGTTTCAAAATTCTGGATTGTCTGTGAGGTTTCTTTGTGTTCCTGAGGATATTCTTTCTAATGAAGATCAGGATTTATCCAAGAAAAGTTTACTGTACTTGAAATTGGAAAAACACAAGAAACTGATTTCTTTCAGTTCTTTCAAAATTATTGTGGCACAATGGAATTCTACGCAGCGGAGAGAAAGAAGGAGCTCATACCCTTTGAAACAGCATGGATGGAACTGGAGAGCATTATGCTAAGTGAATTAAGCCAGGCGGTGAGGGACAAATACCATATGATCTCACCTTTAACTGGAACACAATCAACAGAAGAAAAAAGCAAACAAAATATAACCAGAGACATTGAAGTTAAGAACAATCTAACAATAGCCAGAGAGGAGGTGGGAGGGGACAGTGGGGACAAGGGTTTTCAGGAACTACTATAAAGGATACATTGACAAAATCAAGGGGGAGGGTGGAGGTGGAGGAGGGAGGTGGGTTTAGCTGGGGTGGTAGGGAGGAGCAAGGAGAAAATGCAGGCAACTGTAATTGAACAACAATAAAATAATTTTTGTAAAAGGCATAAAAAGTTATTTTGGCAACTTCTGCTTATTTTTTTTCCAGAACTTTTGCATATAAATTCCATTTACCTATTGAGGATGTCATCACTTCCACATCCCCCATGTGCCTGGTGCTGGTTGTTCTCGAAGGCCCATCCTTCTCACTGTCACTTGTCCCTCTGCAGGTGTGGGTCACTCAGGAATATGCAATGAAGCTGTTGCTTTTATTTATAACTTTGTCCAATATAATGATTGATGGAAATGTAAAGAATATCTTGAGAGAAAAATTGGCACTTGAAATAGAAATATCTTTTAGTGCAATAGTACAATATCTTTCTTCGTATATTCCTAAAAAAAAGAATAAAAGGAAAGAAATGCTGTCATTTTGAAATAACACTTTTACTCAAAGAACTGAAAGATGTTGTCACCTCCTTGATTAAGCTCTTTTCTTAAGTTACATGGTTTTGATTTTTAAATATTCTATATAAAACATACCAAATAGGTAATATACTAGGGTTTTCTGAGTCCATCTAAAAATCTGCAAGAGAGGATGTACGGGAGTCTTCTTTGTTTACACATATTTCTCTAAGCATATCAGCCTTGTGCTTGGGTCCTGGATAACATTTTGAAAGATGCCTTAACCAAGCCTCAGACTGCATAGTCAAAATTAGGAAAATATATTTTTACAAGCACAAATTGGCTTTGCTTATTGATCAGACTGGGTAGTTGTCTGAAAAATATTCAGCAAAGATACAAGGTAATATAAATATAAAGCCCTTTTCAGAAACTATTAATTAAAATGAGCTTTGCAATAATCACAAAATCCACCTTCTTGCTTGATATAGATACGGACCTTATGATTTGAGTCACAGGAACAAGGTGGGGTGTTGTGAGTATACTAAGCAACCTCTCAGGGTACATACCTGGGATGTAATAAACTTAGAAATAAAGGACCTCTATTGACAAATCACTTTTTTTTGACACCTCAGCGGTGAACACTGAGATCTGACAAATTCGAAGTTAGTATGCGAATGTGAAGAATATCATTTTTGCCAGCGCCTGGGGAGACACTGTTTTGTGACACAATGATGAACTATTGAAGAAAGTAACCGCTGTACCAGAAAGACTTATTTTCTTTGATGTATATTTTCGCTGGGGGAGAGCTTGACAGCTGTTTCATTTAGGAAAAACATGCCATTAACACTGAAATTCTTAAACTTTAGCTACCACTGGCTTTCAGAGTCAAACATGAGTCCAATTTGAGCTAATATTAGTGCAGAGACCCTACAACTCCTAGTGGCAGACTGCTTCCCATACCCACAGGAGCTGTCCAATTTGACTTTATTCTGGGAGCGGGCTTTGATCAGAAATCATTTATGTCACATAAACAATGATTTAGTAAGTTGCCTATATGTTCCCTATTTGTCCAGCCATGATAGTTCATCACCTTGGAATTATCCGTGGAATGACTGGACCTTCAAGATCTGCTCAATTAGTGTTTTCTTTCCCAAGGCAAATTGCCTGGAAGCAGGATCATTTACTACTCAAAGCAGATCCTGAGACAAAGCCTTAAAAAATCATAACTCATAATAACCAATGCTAATATTAAGGTATCACTACTCATTCTTCAGGGGGCTATGTTTCAAAGATGCTTTTTTCCCACAGGCTTTGGTTTTCCCATCAGCCAAGTGACAGTCTGTTCCCTGTCAGGCCTCTAACATCCCCCCGGCTGGAGAATTGATTTGAGGAGACTGGCAGAAAAAGTCCCGTTGCTCTACCCTTCACCAAGGGACCTATGAGCTCTGTTGACTTTACATTCTCTTGGCCTGTAGCTGTTAAAAGTAAGGCCAGGTTTTCTGCTGTTCTTTACACAGTTGGACCCCATCTTGGGATTCACAGAATAAGCTGCAGGAGGCAACAGGAAGCATCAGTCTTGCACTCCTGCCCTGGCCTTTGCCTGAGGCCCCCATTTTGTCCACATCTACCTTTCACCTCCTCTGAATACATAGGAAAGAAAAAAATACCATTGATCTTAAATGAATTCATCAAAATTCAAAGGAAGTTATCAAGAAAGGTAGTTTGTCAAAGAAAAGGGAAAGCTTTATTTGCAAAATGACCAAGTACCCTGGCTTTTATTTTCCAGGAAAACTTGTGAATTTCTGTTTTCTTTGACTGGTATACCATTCCTTCAACCAAAGGGAAGAAATGAAACAACTGCCTATCAGTGGTGTCCAGCCTTTTCGTGTCTCTGGGCCACACGGGAAGAAGAGTTGTCTGGTGCCACACATGAAATACACAAACACTAACAAAAACTGATGAGCAAAAAAAAGGTTTTAAGTAAATTTACAATTTTTTGTTGGGCTCCATTCATAGCCATCCTGGGCTGTGAGTTGGACACCCCTGGCATATTAAAGGCAGTGATATCAAATGGAATTTTATATCACACACAAACTACTTTGTATTTGTGTATATATGTATGATTCTTGTTCATTCTCTTGTTGTACTGCCTATATATATCAGGCTCAAAGGAATATATTCTTTAGCAAGCAACCAGAGCCACTCTGATTACAAATAAATAAATAAATGAATTCTGGCTAAAAAATGAGGGAGACAGAGAGTGCTGTTCTGAGAATCTGCCACTTTCAGGGCAGACATTAGAGACACTGGCTGCTCCACTCTTCCCCCTGAAAGCTGCAAGTCCCCTGTCTGACATGCTGGAGAGCAAGAGCAAAATGAACAAGGGAGAAGCATTATGCAAACACACAGGAGGGTCAAGGGAGGATTTAAAGTCACAGCGGGATAGGTAAGCGATGGAACCTGGAGTCTACTCGTCAGTCCAATGCTTCTCAGTGTTGTTTAAGGCCTGCCTGGCAGAATCACTTCTCCTTCCCACTGAGTCAGCTCCATGGGTCTGTGGGCCCAGTACAAGCACACTAGGTGCAAATGACTGATTCTAGTCCAATACTCCTTTTAGTGATACTGATTTAACCTGGTTCCACCATTATCACTATTATGAGCATCACAACAGCTAGGACTAATTGAGAATGTACTCTGTAGGATCCTGTGCTTTATATGCTTTATCTTCTTCAGTTGTAACAACAATCCTATTAATTAGGATCATATAAGCTAATGGAAGTAAAAGGAAATGGGTCTAGAGAACTGAGGAACTCTCTCAAAGTCACAACAATCATTAAGTGATAGAGTCAGACAGAATCTAATTCCTCTTCTGACTGTAGAGCTCTTACTCTTGATTGAATATTTTGTAGATAAAAATTTTTAAAAAGAATATTATTTTCTGTAGAGACTCTAAAATACTGTCAATGAATAGGAAATGTTTTAGGGGAAAATGCAATTAACTCAAATACTTGACAGATGGTCTAATTAGCTTAATCTCATCTAGTCTGTTATGTGAACAGAAATACTGGAGTCAGCCACAAGTGAGAAGGAAGAAGCATGGGGATATGGAACATGGAATGAGACCCTCCCCCTCATAGGCAGTTGACATCTGTGTAGACGAATGTCAAGTGGAAAATAGTAAAGGGTCTTATGGGTGATTCGGTAAAATAACTTTAGTTGCAAATTGAAAGTTCTCATTTCCTAATGATTCTTTTCATTTTTATTTGTATTCTTCTTAGATTTCACTCCATTTCCTGAAAGTATTTGGTATGTCACTAAATCACAGGGTCAGTATTTTAAAAATATTTACTTTAGATCATAAACTAACCCTACTTACCTGAGTACAGGAGACCTAGCACAACATGGTTCAAAGGAGTCTTGGGGTAATATGAACACAGTTTTAATCTAGTTCTTTCTATAGAACTTTCCTCTGTTCAAGAACCTTATGCTCTTTTATAATGTATGTGATATCATCCATATGTTTTTATTATAGAACTTTGTGATAAGTTGTGTATTCCATGCCTTTAGTAGCCAAAGCCCTACGTCTTGTTGAGAGCCAGGAAAAGTCATTACAAAATTTAGTTGGCAGTTGTTGATATTCCATTTCTTTGAAAAAGTGCATTCTGTTTAGCATAGGTCATTCAGGATACTCCTTGTAAAAAGGGTTTCACGACCACAAACATTTGGGAAATGCTACATAAGATACTCCGCCCCATGCAAATTTACAACACACACACTTCAGATATTAAAAGCTTGGAAAAAGTCCTCTCCTAACGTAACTTTAGGTTTGCCAGATCCAGCATTTCACAAACTTACTTGATATCAAAATCTTTCTGAGCATATCTTTTACTATCACTTGGAATTAATAGAAACACTGTGTTGGTATTTTGATGTAATAGTGGAGTTTTTTGTTGAGATGATACTACTGCCTCCTCCTCTCTCTTTCCTGTCTTGGCTTTTATTCTGAGAGACCGTCTTGATAGCTTTTCAGATCTGTCATGATGTCTCAGTGGAGAAGAGGCTCCTTGGGACCTATGATATCAATATTAAGACTATATTTTAGTGAATATTTTATGTAAGGAACATATGAATGAAGCGTATAAAATACAAAGAGGAACAAGGAAGATTATCAAGAGAAGGTGACAAGAGACTTTCAATGTGTGGTTTGATAATAAATGCTATATTTAAAAAAGTGATCTGTATTGAGATAGGCTGTAGTTATATCCCAAACTTCAGTATGATTTAGATGCTACTACCTTGGATACTAAAGTCAGAAAGACATAGCTTC
This sequence comes from Desmodus rotundus, assembly GCF_022682495.2. NCBI lineage: Eukaryota > Metazoa > Chordata > Mammalia > Chiroptera > Phyllostomidae > Desmodus > Desmodus rotundus. Next base: position 133,039,664 of record NC_071391.1, on the reverse strand, counting down.
AAATCATAGTTCTCCACAGTCTTGTATGCCTCGGGACAACATACCTAACCTCATTTATAAAATGTGGGTGGGAATGCCTAAATTATGGGTATGTATGGAGACTGAATGTTTCCTATATAAAACATTCTGATAAACAAATTTATAGAAGTAAAAATATAAAAAGGAAATGGAACCAGCTGATATTTTACTAAACATAAGCATATTTTGTGTGCATAAGACATGTTTTATTATATTAGAAATATAAATTATTTTTACATGATACTAAACACTCAAATGAAAAACTAAAACAAAATTAGCTAATCATTACTGATCACATAAACATCCAGATGTTTGGCATCAAAATAGATAAAACATCTGGCTCGTGAATTGAAATTTTTACTTTTCATATGCAAGTTTTGATGACACCACTTGGTGTATATTTCTACAATTTTTTTTTTACTTTCCACAGTGACAGGCATATGACATATAAAAGAAATGTATAGAGCAGGGAAAACATTTCAATTTTAAGTGAATTTTAATCTTTTAATGAATTATTATTCTCTAGTTTCACACTGTGTTCACTTTGTTCAACAATAGTTGTGAATCCTTCTACATAGCAAACCCTGTATTAGGCAATATGGATTTAAAAATCAACACATAAACCCTACCTGTAGATAGGTCACATCTGAAGGAAGAAAACAAATGTTTGAAATAATAAAAAATTAGCATCGGCATCGAAGGAGCATCAGGATGCCAGAGGCACACAACAGCTAGAGGAAGTGGGGAGGAAAAGGAATGTCTGGGAAGACTTCCAAGAGGAAGATGATATTGGAGGACAGCAATGAAAACAAGTAGCTGTTGGCAGGCGGATTAGGAGGTGAAGGTCATTAAAGCAGGTCACGGGTTTACCCTGGGAGCTAGGATCTCCCTGTAGGACTGTTGTGTAATGAGATAAGACAGCAAAGAGAGATTCGGAGTGACTCTCTTTCAGAGCCAACAGTGTGAGGAGACAGCGATGCTATGTGGGACATCAGGACAGTGGTGCGAAGGATGAACCGCTGGATGATAATTCAGCGATGTGTGACTTTGTATGTAGTATCAGTCATTTTGTGATGGCAATATTTCTGGCTGGAATCACAAACACTGGACTAGTCCCTAACTATTGACTCTGTTTACCTCGCCTTAGGATTTCTCTGTGAATGTTGCTCTTATGTGGAACTAGACAGTGATCCCCATCACCAGACTTCAGAGCCCAAGCCTCAGTGTCGCTCGACTTGCTCTATAGAGCAAAGGAGATTGGAATATTGCTGGAGCTCAGCAAGAGCCACTAACACATACGTTTGAATTTGAAGCAGACCTAAACTTTGTTTTAAAGTTTTTCAATTGCAGTTGACATACAATTTGTTTCAGGGGTACATGGTGATTTGACATTTATATAACTTCCAAAATGATCATCCCCATAAGTCTAGTACACATCTGACCCCATATATAGTTACTAAAATATTATTGACTATATTCTCTATGCTTTACTTTATATCCCCATGACTGTTTTTATAACGGGCATTTTTTAGTTTTTAATCCTTTCACCTTTTTCACTCAGTCTGCCAACCATTCAAACTTCTAGCAACCATCAGTTGGTTCTCCTTATCTATGAGTTTGTTTCTGTTTTATTCATTTATTTTGCTTTTTAGATTTCACATATAAGTGAAAATATATAGTATTTGTGTTTGTCTGATTTAGCACTTAGTGTAATACCTCTAGGTCCATCTAAACTTCTGAATAGCCATTAATAGGCCAGGACTTTTCAACCCTCCACAGTAAGATCTGAACTATAATTTTCAATATTATTTCAATTCTTCAGTGACAGAATCTGGACTAAATCTTCTTTTCCTAGTAGTAAGGTACCTTGGCTCCTCTTTAACACTAAATGTTATTAATCTCAAAATCATCCTTGCTCTGTTTCATAGCTTAAGCAACATGAAAAATTAAAATGACAGTATTTTTTAATTGAGGACTAATGGTTCATTTTAATATCTGGTAAGGCTAGCGCACTCTCATAACTTACTTTTTTCTTTCTAATGCTTTTTATACAACATCTATTACCCACAAAGTTCATACTAAATGCTTTAGCCCATACTTTTAGAAAGTGAGAAAAGTTTTCATGTGTGCATAGCCATAATGCCAACATTAAAAATAATGCCTACCTGTTACCTAATATCTAGTTCATATCAAAATGTCCTAGATTGTACCCCAAGTTATACTGAGAGATTTCATATTTCATAGAAGGAAGACAAAGGTAAGTAAGGATATAGAGGACTTCAACAACACTATAGACTTTACCTAACATACATTTTTATAACCCTCCACTCAATAATAGCAAAACACACATTCTTTTCAAATGCACAGAGAATCTTTACCAAGATAGATCACATCATGGTCATAATGCACATCTCAATAACATGTATTCACATCAGTCAAATGTTCTGTATAACAATCATGAGGTTATTTTAGAAAACTATAGGAGAAAGAAATATGGAAAACTCCCAAGCAAAATAAAAACAACACACCTATAAATAACATGGGTCAAAGAACAAATCAAAGGGGAAAGTAGAACATATTGGGGACTGAATAAAATGGAAAACAACACATACAAAATTCGTGGAATGCAGTTAAGGTAGTGCAGAGAGCAAACATAGTTTTAAACAATTACATTAGTAAAAAATATGATAAGTCTCAGAATACTGACCTAAGCTTCCTTCCTAAGACATTGGAAAAAGTAGAGCAAATTTAACCCAAAATAAGCAAGAGAAGGAAATGACAAAGATAAAAACGGAAATAAGAAAAAATGGAAAACTGAAACGAGAGGAAATCACTGCAACTGAAAGCTGGTTCTTTGAGCATTTCAATAAACTTGGTAAAACTTTTAGCCAGACTGATCAGGAAAAAGAAGAGATGTCACCAACACCAAGATGGGAAAGGGAGCAATGCCGTACATCATACAGATCTAAAGTGGTAGAAAGGGAAATTTTTAAGCAGCATTATACCAACAACTTGAATAGTCATGTTTCTTAAAAGACTCAAACTACCAAATCTCACTCAAGAACAGAGAACCTGAATTGCCCTGCATTTACTAAAGGAATTGAATGTGAAGTTAAAAACACTTCCACTCAGAAACTTCCAGCTAAATGGTTTCACTGATAAATTCTACCAAACAGTAAAAAGAAGAGACAATGCCAATGATACACTCACTAGAACATTTGGCACACAGTAATTTTGTAATGAATATTAATTGAATTACTAAGTATATTTTAATATCCCTGTACAAATATCTATTTATAGGCACAAACTTAGGTATGTGTGTGTCATAAATTTTTATTTAGAGGCTGAAATTTAGTTAGAAATTTGAACAGATCCAGAAGCAGTATCCTTTGGATGTAATACTGAATGTATACCTTTGAATTTCAAAAAAAAGGAGAGATTACGCACTTGGCATCACACTTGGCTTTCTCTATATCATTAAATTGCCCTACATTCATCACTGAACTAGAAAAGTAATTATTAATTATGTGTGTATGTATATGATGTGTGTATGTGTGTGTGTGTGTGTATATATAATCACTTTTTTATTCTTTACAATAAAATGTATGATTTTGCAGTATTCTTAACAGCTACCAGAGCCCCATCTGACCCAAATAGGAACATTGACCCAATTGCATGGCACATTTTGCAAAACTGATTTTATCACCCTGGTATATTTTTGGACTCTAACAAAGAAGGCATGGTGATATACATATAAATAATTTGGGGGATTTGATTATTTTGCTTTTTACCCCAGTCATGCTCTGCTTCCAAGTTTATCTATGTCATAGCAACTGACTTGGTGTGATAGTTTCTGAAAGTTTCTCTTCTTTTTTACCACCTTTTCAAAGCAACTCTTGCTGAGGTCATTTAACAGGCGTCAGTTTTAACAGAGCATGGATGTGTCCTCAGGGTATAACTGAAGAAATCAATTACAAATGTTCTGAAATTTATAGATTCTGAAAACCACGTTCCTTAAATAGATCAACATTTATTCATTTACTATTGGGTTGGCCAAAAAGTATGTTTATTTTTTCCATAAATTAAGAGACACATTTTTCATTTTCACCAATAACTTCATTGATTTGGATATTTTGAGCATGTTAGCTATCTCCCACTATTGGCTTCTAGTGGGAAGAGGCCAGAGGTGCTCCTAACCATCTTCCACTGCATAAGCCAGCCCCACAGCAAAGAATTATTTGGCCACAATGGCAATAGTACCAAGAAACCTCACAAACCACTTTTGATACATTCAGTCAGTCACAGAACTTTCTCCTTATGCTACACAAATCTTTTTGTGTGTGCTTCAGTTGTATTTTTACCTCTCTTGAAATGATAAAGCATAATATGTCAAAAATGTTGCATATTTTCTTCTATCTTCAATATTAAATGACTACACAAAAATTCACTAATTTTGATTTTTTTAAATGCACACTGATATGACAGCTGTCACAATACAATCTAGCAAAATTGTTCTGAATGACATTAAAGACAACTAAGCACTACTAGAGCTGTCATATGGAAAAAACTAAATGAACCTCTTGGCCAACCCAATTCAAGCATATAATGAGGGCCAAGTATGAGACAGAAGGGGGGTTAATGGATGCAAGTTCCAGGAGTCCTTTCAAAGGGGATGCCCAATACCTATTTTCATTTTTTAAATGAAAATTTTAATTGCAGTGATTTCAAGTTTTAATAGTTCAGATTCAAAATTGTAATAGATATAGAATTGGGTCTTTATGCGCTTTTGGTTATATAGGTTTGATAAGAAGAGATAAGTGCAAATAGAAGAGAAGAAATTACGTTCTTCAAATTGAATTTGACCGTTTTGCATTTGCTTTATGTTCCAATTTCTTGTTTTGCTTTCAAGAACAAAACTATGTAATAATTTTTAAAAAGTTATCACAAAAACCAGGAACTTTTTTTCTAATATAATTTTTAAAGTATGAAATAAGTATAGCAATATTAGCACTGAATTTTTGATAGTGCCAGAGGATGACATTGGGGTTGTAGTACTTCGATTATTCAATATGTGAAATGAAAGGCATTGCTGATTCATATATCATCAGCATATACGTAAGTTTGCAACAGCCACCTCAGTTATTTAAACTTCCATGTACCCAAACCCAATGCCATGTGGTTTTGCTATTTCTCTAAAATCAGAGACAGCACCAATTTTCCACCCCTAATAATGGGCAGATTTGTAACTTTATTTGACTCATAATTACAATCCCTGCATCAAAATCAAATTTTGTATTTTCAGCTGTTCATTATTGACCTCTTCTGTGTCCATGATAAAATGCCCATGCTGATGAAAGATATGTATAATGGTTCCATGTTTCCCTGTTGCCTTAGGCAAGGTCACTGTCATGCCAATAGAGAGTCCATCCCCACACAAATGAAAGAGTCAAGCTAAGATCAGCAGAGCTCTCTAACTCCTGAGTGAGCCCAGCTAAGACAAGCTGGGCCTTGCACAGACAAATTAAACTTTGAGATAAAGAAAACTTGTATTGTACGCCACTGAGATTTTTGTGTTTGTTTGCAACACAGCTATAATTTTTAAACTTTTTTGGAAACAATTATAAATTTTAAATTTATATAAGAATTGTGAAGATTTTAGAGTTCCCATATGCCCTTCAGTAAGCTTCTTTTCAAGTTAACATCTCAGATAACCATGTCACATTTACCCAAACTAATAAATTTAACATTGGCATAGATTTATTTGTATTTTACCAGTTTTCCCACTAATGTTCTTTTTCTGTTCCACATCAGTCCAAGATAAGCCATTGCATTTCTTCCTCGTTTATTATTATTTATTTAGCAGGTGACTTCTTGGATGCAGTTAATTGTCCAAGGAATAAACATGTACCCTGTACAATGCAGTTTTCCCTCTTTATAGTTCAGGTAAAGACGGTGTTTCTCAAACTGTAACGTGCATTTGTATTACCTGGGGATCTTGTTAAAATGTAGATTCACAATCAGTAAATTTAGGGTGGGAAGAGATTCGGCTTTTCTAACAAGCTCTTGAGTGAAGTTAATGTTGTTGACCCGTGGGCCGTACACCGGATTGCAAGAACCTAACGTCTATGATGCAGTAATCTGAGTGCTGACTCTAGAAGGAATTAGTACCAGACTTAGCATTCTTGAAGCCCAGTCTTCTGGCTGACAATTTGAGGAAGTAGGAACTGAGAAACTTGCAGAGCACTATGCTAAGAAAGAAGACACAGCAGATGTGAAGCCTCTAAGATGACACAGCTTGTGAGACAAATGGAGATGGAGCTTCCTGGGTGATAATGAACATCTCAGGCATCCAGCTATTAGAAATGAGTCATTAAACCCAACTCACACTCTTACTGCTCTATATTTTAATTATACTCCCACTCTATTTATATTATCATTAATGGGGCTCTTTTTCTTCCCTCTAAACATCCTGATATAAAGCCATATAAGAATAATACCCTCAACTGTGACAAGGGAGGAAAAGGAAAGAAAAGATAAAATAAAATACCCCTGGGAATATATAGATCTAGAACTATAAATGGATATTTCTTTAAAACTCATTATACCATATTTTGCTGTGTATAATGCACACTTTTGTTGCCCAAATTTTTGAGGGAAAAATAAGGATACTCATTATACATGGGTAGTACTAATTCCATGTCTGCATAAATGTTTTTAATTCTTTTATTTACGCTTAAGCATCAAAAGTATAACTCAAAGAAGCAGTAATGATATCTTTAGGCAAAATAATACCCTGGAATACAATAATTGGTTTTGTTTCTAAATATAAATAAATAAATAAATTGAATTAAAAAATTAACAAAAGATTTTTTTCCTGAAAGTTCAGGCCAAAAACATAGGTACACACTATACACAGCAAAATACGGTAATTTCTATTCATGCAACACCTTTCTCAAGAAGTTCAAAATACTTCAGACAGAAAAGAGATTACTTCAAAATCAAATGGTATTTTATAATTCAAATTCAAATTTTAGTGTAAAATAAAAAGCACCTTTATGTAAAATTTAGTAAAATGATTAGAATTTTAACACTAGTACAATGTATTTTTTGTTAGTTCAATAATTATATTAAGCTGACATGTGGCTGTGGTAGAACTTAAATCATAGCTACAGTTAGCCTCGATGGTAAAAACATAGACCAGATGATTCCTCAAAACTTTATCTCCTGTTACTATTATTTAAAAAAAAAAACTGGACAAACATTGCCAAATGTTAAGTAGTCTTTGATCATGTATTTTCTAAGGGAGAGCAGCAAAACAGAATATAATCGAAAGTACCTGATATCTTCCCTAGGTTCTACAATAATATCAGTGAGTACAGAGATCACACTTTTGGCTCCTCCTACCTGGAAATTTCCTGTCATTTATTATCTGTACCATTTGTTGAATTCCTTCCTTCCTTTCTTCCCTTTTTCTACCTTCCTTCTTCCCTCTTCCTTCCTTCCTCTTTTCCTTCTCCTTCCCTCTTCTTCCTTCTTCCTTCTCACTCCTTCCTTCCTTCTCCTTCCTTTCTTATATATTACATTACATATTATATAATATATAATATTGCATACATAATTTTATATATTATAATATATAACATAACATATATTACATACATAATCTATGTAATACATTATATGATATGTGATGTGATATATATTTATATATAGTATCTTTAATTGTCTGTTTCTTTCACAATTTAAATCTGAGTTTATGGGACTTTTATTGTCACATTTATTTACCCCAACATTTGGGATTTGGATGTACACTCAGCATTGTTTTCTATCCTTTCTTCAAAAGTTTCTTTTCCATGTTGTGCATCTGATATTCCACAGCACAAACATGGCCCTGAGGGTTCAGGTAATAATCTCATGTGACCTCTAAATGTCCAATTGGTCATTGATATATCTATTTCTATTGGGTTTTGTAATTATATTTTTCTTTATGATTTGTGGAATAAAGCCTTGAGCGCTTTTTCCCAGTTTTGCCCTATACAGACCTGGAGAATTTGAGTAATATATTTGTACATATTTATATTCGTCTGGGTACACTTCCTGAGTATACCTAGAATGAGCTGCATTTCTTACCAAATCTCGGTCACGATTTAGTGCTGAAGTCACTGCTGATACTGTTTCTGGGTATGCAGATGCTAAGCTGACGTGCCATATAAACTCATCCTTCAGCCACAGGGTCGCATTGACGTGAGTAAGTATAACAGCTGCACTGTTAGGAGTCAGAGCTCCAACATGGAAAGATGATAAAAGAAGCTGTGTAAAATGAGATCATGAAATCCCAATTTAAAATTCTCTCGGTGTCAGATATGTGACACTGTTTCTGCTTTCTGTCAGAGAGAAGCATATTGATAATCCACTCCGTTTTCCGTGTATGTTTTTCAAATCTGAGTGTTTTCATCAAAGTCTAAGGCATTTTCTTCTGATTTAATAGTTTCATTTCTCAGCCCTTTGAAAAATGACAGCAGTGAACTTGCATTGTGATCATTTATTTTGAGCATATTTTATCAGATTGGATCATGTTTTTGAATAAATAAGGCATTTTATTTATTTATTCCATAAAGCACCCATTATTTTTTCTCCAGTTGCATAAGGTCATAGTCTAAGACTCCTAAAGGTTTCCTGAAGATAACTGAGAATTTCCAAGGCCATCAAGCAAATTACTCCAAGAGCAGCCTTTGCACCATTAGCTATTATGAAGTCAGCAAATATGTTACTGTTTCTTTAAAACAATGGAGCTCCTGTACTTCTACATTGTAATGCCCAGACTTTTTTTTAATTTCAGCTATATTGAGTCAATAATTGACAAACAGAATTGTATGGTATTTAAACTGTACTTTGTGGTGATTTGATATATGAATACATTGTGAAAGTATTACCCCATGTAGTTAATTAACACATCTATCACCACACATAATTATCTTTTTTCGAAGACATTTAAGTTCTATTCTCTAAGCAAATTTCAATTATACTATACAGCGTCATTAACTGTAGTCACCATTTTATACATGAGATTCCTCAGACCATATTCATCTTATAGCTGAAAGTTTGTACCCTTCTATCCACCTCTCCTTATTTCCCCACCCCAAGCCCCTGGTAACCACTTTTCTACTTTCTGTTTCTATGAGTTTGAGTTTTTTATGATTCCACATATAAGTGATACTAATACTCAAGAAGGTTTTCAATCCTCAATGAATACTTTGATTGCCTACCTTCCCTGGCTATTTGAAAGCTTATTTATTGGCACGTCAAGTTTAATAAGTTTATAAACAACTCTGAATAGGTGGATAAATCCATGTAGTTACCTACGTTTTAACAAATCATTGTCGAGGGGCCAGGGAAGGTCTGGTCTGATCTGAAGACTTTGTTCGTACTAAGCAGGGGATTTCCCTTCCCCGGAACTTTGTAGTAGCCCGATCGCACCACATCAACGACAGAAGCAGCTCCAGTCTTGTTTTCTGCAGCATTTACACGAGTCTGTTCACTGAGCAAAGTCCACAGTTGATCAAGGTTGACAGTGGGACAGAAGCTCTGGTTACTCTTTATTAAATAGTCATGCCTCATACCAACTTCTTCAGAATGACCTGGGTGATATTTGTCAGAGTCGATCCTGTAACAGTGCAAGCCACCAGCACCACCTCGGCCTCCTGGCGCTTGCTGACGTGGCCAAGGTTCACATGGCTCCGAAGTTTCCAGGTCTTCCTCAGTATGGGTGGCATGTTGGTAGCTGAGATGCAAGAGGCCTCATAAAGAAGCCTTCCTAAACATGGCCCATGTGGTCTAGCTGTCTGACTCCTAAGGGGTCAAAGAAGACCGAACCACAGACTGAACGCAGTTGTGTGAAGTGGAGCAGCTATGTTTTGGTGACCCACAGCCTGCTCTGCCTGCTCTCTCCACTTCATGCCTTCTTATTTCTTCACCCTTTTGTGCTCAGAAACCTTCCCTTTTGGTTAAAACTAGTATAGCAAACTTTATGTTCAGAAAATAAAGCATAGGAAGGGTTGTATGGAGTAGTGGTTAAGAGTGCAGGGTTTGAAGAGAGATAGATTTGGATTAAACCCTGTCTCTATTACTTACCAGCTATGTGAATTCATTAGCCTGCCTGTCTTAGTTTACTTTTCAGTTCAGTAAACTGACCAACTCATTGGATTTTGTGATGACTAAACAAATTAATCCATTTGAGGGCCAGCCATATAATAAGTATTCAATTATTAATTATAGTTAGCCATTATTATATTCACCTTTTACAAATTACTATAATATTAACTTTTGTTAAATTTCTGAGGGACATATGGACATTAAATCTGAACTGTAATGAGGTCATGCGATGCTTCTTCAAGCATTAGGAAGACAGAGTGGGGGTATTTACAGAATTTCCAGGTCTCTGCTATTCGACATACTGTTAATGAGGTGACATAACTATGTATCTCATTTAATTCTTCAGAGGCATCACTAAAGTAATTTTTGTATATTTTCGAAGCAAGCATTGACTCTATTAATTTTAGGCTGTGATCACTGCAGAAGACCCTCAGTGTAAGCATCTGAATTGATTAGCATTTATGCATATTGATATCCCTCATGGTCATTCTCATGATAACTACTATCTATAGATTTTTAGAGTTACCCCCCTCAACCCCTCTCTCTGTAAATGACTTCCTGCTGTTCTTCACTCAGGAGTGTTTAAGTCCTAAATTTAAATGGTGAAGCATTTCTTTGTGACAAACGCCATATGTCCAGAATTCTTATATCTGCTGCAGAGAGGCCTTGCAGGACCTGACAGGCGGCATGTCTGCATATGGGTTGTATGGCACGATCATTCACCATGATTTTCAAAGGGAGTATGAGTAATTTGCCTATCAAAGGTCCTTATTATTAGGTTAAGAAGCTTACCAACATTCAATTTTAGATCAGGAAATGTCTTCAGAAACCATATCTCAACTTTAAAGGCAAATGAGTAACTGTTTTGTCCAATAGTGTCACCTTTCATATTTGAAGATGAGTTGCTGCCTCAGATTCATATCTCATTCAATCTTCATTATAACCTGAATAAATTATTAGGGTCCGCATATTATCATGATTCAGGCACTGTCCACCATGCCTCATGTCCAGGCTCACATTATCCTACTTTGCCTCTAATATGACCCTCCTCTCAGATATTAACTTATAAAACACCCAATGTAAGAAGATATTTTATATATATATACATACATACATATATACACACACACATATATACTATATATATATGAGTGGGGGTATGTGTGTGTGTGTATATATATACATATATATATATGTATGTATATATATACACAGGTAAGAGGGAGATTGGTAATGTAAAGGAAACTATCATTCAACATTTTGGCCAGAAGTACACTCATTTGTCAATTGCAATAACAGATTGGCTGTGGACACCAGCATTTGAAGAAATTGACAAGAATACTCTGTGAGAATCAACTGGTTACATGGAATTGTGTGTTACATTATTTTAACTTGTAAATTGTGTACTATACATCCTTTTTACTGGTAAAGGATTTTATGTACCAGAAAATATACATGCATATTTTTTTCCTGAAGAGTTTTTGTCAAACATTTATCAGTTCGCCATTGAGGAAAAAAAGAAATCACACATGGAAGCAACTCGAAGTACTGATGGAAAAAGAACAAAACTAGGCCAACTTCTGGAGCCCTCAGAAAGGAAGAGGGTGCTTAGCAGAACACTGGTTTTTTGAGCAATGACTTGGGATCCCTCTGAATTAAGGTGGGGGATGGGACCACTGTGTTCTTAGCAAGCCAAGGTGAAACTATTTCTGCTACATGCAATGAAAGCACCCAATTCATCACTTGGCCTTGTATGTCAAGTAAGTTGTATGTTGAGTAGAAGTTGAAACCCACTGTATGTACCATACCAGATTTTTCAACTTAGTTTCAATAGGAAAAATACTCCAAGCACCGAACAGACAACCTAGATGTTCTGGGGTAACATGTCTTTTATAAAGTTATCTGGGTTTTAAGTGATTTAAGCCAACTTTTTCTCATGCAGAGTATGCATTAGAGACTGCACTTTCTTTTGCCATTATTGTCTTCAATGCTGACTTCTTTTTTAGAACTCCACTTGTTAGGACATCAATTTCTCTTCACACCTTCAGTGAAAATGCTGTATGGCCATTTATCACCATTGGATTACACAGCAGCTCCAGGCTTTCTGCATGCTGATGAATCATGACGCATACTTCCTGGATGCACAAATTTAATCCTAGGCCAACGTCCTTGTCTCTGATCAATCTTCCATAACAGTGTTCAGGAATGTGTAAGCTCAGGCAGTGCCTATATATATTATTTAAACCCTGAATATAGGGAATTATTCTTATTGCCCAAAGAAATGTCATCTATCCTCAAATCAAATACCAATGATTTTTATATTGGGTTGCTGTTTAGATTACTTATCCTTCATCTTTTTTTTCTATCTCACTCAAATTTCCCCACTATTAAAAGATTACTCAGAATTGACTATACTGCTGTTTAACTACCCATCACAGTTGCTGGGCACTTTCCCGGTATCCGATTATCAAGTGTCACTTTGCGAAACAGAGCCTATATATTTGTCCAGTCTTTCCATCCTGCATAGTAACATCTCCAGTTTCCCAAGGAACCATCTAACATTCTCCCTGCACGATTCTTCACCTAGTGTGTTGCTGCGAGGAGGCGGCAATGGCAGCAGTCCAGCTCCTTGGGGACGTGGTAAGAGCAGTTTAAGAAGTGTGAATGGTGGTGACTTCAGGTGAAAAAATGAAGGGTACTTTCTGCGGTGTTGTTTGTAATGAAATTTAAAATGTTCTGCAGTAAATGGCTAGTTCAACAGAAAACAGTACACACAAATGAAACACTGAGTAATAAGACAAATTTAAATAAAATTTAAAAAATAAAATAATCATGATATATTTAGTGGAAAATGATGGGGTTAAATTATATATGGACACATTGATTCTATTTTTAGAAATATATGTTATGTATATTACCTATGAATGAAAAAACTGAAAATCACATTGAATAATAATTTTTGAGTGGCAGTATTATGGGGGATTTTAATTTTTCTTCAGTGTTTTCTGTAGTTTTCAAATTTCTATAGTGATCATGTCTATTTTTGTAGTCAGAATTTAAAACGTCATTACTACAAAAAAAGAAATTGACAAACCAAACAACAGCAACCCTGCCTACTCCCAGACACACCCTTCATTTGCTGAAAAGAAAGGAAATTTGCTTAAATTATTCAAATTTCTTCACGGTGCTTCCTGGTGCTTTTATGGAACCATGGATTCTTTATAATACAGAAGGCCATTTGTTCTGAGTCTTGAGGAAACGAATAAAAAGGAGGAAGGAGGCAAAGATTACAAAATGTTTACAAGGCAAATGCTCTTGCATCAACTTAGCCCCTAACTACATTTCAGTAGTAAAATAGCTGGGAAAATGTGGAAATTTTTGTGATCAACATGAGCCATACTTATGCAGTCTAGAATTGTGAATAAAATATGGGAAAGAAAAGGACACAGTCCATCACCAACAATAACCAAATGTTTCCAGTAGAGAGTCAGGAATATTCCTGGAATCCAGAGGTTGGTGCTACAGGCCATAATATTTTCTTTTTCTTGGACTTCCTATTTCTTTTCCTATTCTTCCCCCATGAGTCCTGCTTTATCTTACACTTACTTATGCTCGATCTGACAAACCAATTTTATGCTTTGTCTATATCACCAAGTCTAGTTCTCCCTCATTATTCACATTCTTCTTCAACATATAGTAAATGCATAATGAAGCTGTAAGAAAAGGAAATATCTCTCTTACCATGATGTTAGAAAACCTCTTCAGAATAAGGAGGTTGGAGAGGGATGAAGGGGATAAAAGAAAGAGAGCTCCATTCTGCCTACTGATACAAATGGGAATAGCATAGGTGTGAAGTATGCACAGATTATAATTTCATTCGGCCACCCAGGAATGAACAGCTCGCTGTTTTGCAATTGAGTAAAATGTGGATCTGAGCCATGGTAGAAGGATGATGTCACGAAAGTAGAGGTGGGAGCGGGTGACATTTGCCATCTTTGCCTTCTGATTCCAGCCTCCTCTAGATTTGACTTAACTCCTCATGGGGACCTGAATCATTCTTCCTCATGAGAAAATTATTTTCTAGTATTTGCTAATTCTTCTTTAAAGAATTATCTTGTCCTTTCTTGGTGAGCAAGGTATGCGTTTATTGCTGAAAAACCAACTCAGTGAGAAGCATTTGATATTATTAAGAATTCATTGCTGGACTCTTTATTTTTAGAAAGTTATGATTCTTATTGATTTTACTGCTATAGCTAAAATGATTTTAAAAATTAAAATGTCTTCTCATTAATGCAAAAACAATGATGAGCAAAACTAATGATGTTTTAGCAAATGGTCCTATGCACCATTAAATTTCTCTAAGGTTAAAGGTGAATGATATGATAATAAATAATGAGGTGGACTGTCTATCTTCTTTATCCATATTCCATTATTATGTTTTTATAACATATAAAAATAAAGGCAATCTCTGAGAGAATATATAAGGAGATCCTTGGTCTTAGTTACTACTAATTTAAACATAAGACTTTACTTGCCTGCAGCCTAGCAAAGAAAAAAAAAAAATCAACTCGTTTCTGTTTGATCCTGCCCAGCCAGCTCACAATGAGTGTTGGGATGTTGAGTAAGTATATCCTCCTTGCAACTCCAGTCTGGATTTTGGGAGGGTGTGGACTATCTTCAGCTTCAAATGATGATGTGGGCTCTGAGATTACCATCTCGTTGACCTTCAAATACTTTTATGATGACTTTTATGATGTCTTTTCAGATGAACAGTGTGTCAGGATGCTGAGTTTTATACTCACTGGATCATAGAAATTTGAATGATGATTTGTTTCAACAGAGATGGAAAATAAAAAGCTAATCTCTTTTTGGTTAGTTGCACTCCTTCCGTCATTACCAACTCTCAAACTAAAATGATTTGTGGTTTTATCCCACGTGTTGATTTTTTTCCTCACGTATTGTGCAACAGAAATTTTTAGGCTTAGCTGTAGGTTCTCATTCCCATTCCCTACCCCTTTTCTTGTATATAGACCAGTTTTTTTTCTTTAAACTGTTTTTTATCTGCATGCTTTCTTCTCTGTGAATTTTTGTTGTTTCTTTTTTGTTTTGCAGGATGCCACTTAGATTTTTTTTCACAAAAAGTCTAGTAAATATTCTTAGTCCTATGCATCCTTATGGATATTTTTATTTTGTTCTCACACTTGTATACTAGTTTTAAGTTATTTTTCTCAGATGTTTGTAAACAAGATTCCATAGTTTCCTGGAGACTTAGTGTTACTGAGAAAAATTCTGATGTCAATTTGATTCTCACATGCCAGTAGTTATGTTTTTATTTCTTTATTTTTTAATGAAAGCTATTGACTTTTTCTCTTCTATTTAGATTTTGAAACTTCACACCATGTGCCTCAGTGCAGGTTTTGTTTGTACTGATGTTGTATGCAATGTTCAGACTTGGGTTTGTATTCATATGTAGGGTTTGACTTTATTCATTAGCATTCCTTCTATTCCATATCCTCTGTATATTCATTCTGGAACTCCTCTTTGTGTCCCAGTTTTTTCACTCATATTTATTCTTCTATAGGACTTGCCCCTAGTTACCATGGGGAAGAATGTGATACAGGTTTCAGGGTGTCCCTAGGATTGATTTGTCTTCCTGTTTTTAATATTTTTTTTAAAGATTGTGTTTATTTATGTTTACAGAGGGTAAGGGAAGGAGAAAGAGTGGGAGAGAAACATCAATGTGTGGTTGCCTCTTATGCGCCCCCCACTGGGGACCTGGCCGGCAACCCAGGCATGAGCCCTGACTGGGAATCAAACCGGCAACCCTTTGGTTTGCAGGCCAGCACTCAATCTACTGAACCACATCAGCCAGGGTTGATTAGTCTTCCTAGTGTGAGAGCTCTTGGTCCCTCCAGAAGCTGTAAGTCACCTGGGGTAACTGTGTTAGTTCTTTGGTGCCCAGGTCTTCTCTCATGTCTAAACTGTTATTTCAAGCTTAGTTAGCAGGGAGAATTCCTTTTCAACTTTCTGTATTTTAGAGACTGCTTTTGCCTCCCAGTTCCTCTCCCCGCCCCCAAACCCCACCCCTACTCCACATTTCCCCACCAGAGGAGCCACAGGCTTTCAAGCAGTAGTTCTCAGGGCATCCATCTGGGGGCAGTAGACACCACTCCCATCTTCTCTGCTGGTTGACCAAGAACAAGTGTTAGGAACTCAGCAGTTCTGAATGCAGTTCAATTTGTTATCATTCCTGCCTCGAGGATTTGTGGACTTGAAGCTTGGAATTGCTCAAATAACTTCATTGCACCTCTGATGTTTTAGGTCTATTTTTTTCTCTTTTTTTTTCTTTCAACCCGTTTCATTTACTTTCTATTCTTAAGGAATTTCTACAATCTGAAAGGTATGAATGACATTGGTTCCCTGTGATGTGATAGAATCTTTTCAGCTGTTTTCTTTTCATTTTAAAGAGATTTTAAGTTGTAGGGGATTCAGACATTTGGACTGAGTTCAGTAATCAGACCACAAAAATTCAAAGACAAGGAACTGCATGCCCAGTGAGATTTTCCAGGCTTAATGCCTATTCAGAAGGCAGATCCACCATGGAGGGTTTACCCCCAACACGGTCATGGACCATATCCCAGGAGCTCCCTTCTCAGATCTACTGTAAGGCTTGATAGCTCTCCTGGAGTAAACATCTAAGTTACATTAAATATTATATTACAGTCTGGAACCTAGCAGGTGTTTTCCATAATACCTTATATTTAATAACTTATTTTGCCCACATACTTCCCGAACTGTAAAGTACTGCTAATGCTACTTGTGGCTGGGTAAACTGAGGTATGAAGTATCTAGTCATCTTGCATTCATAAGAACCAGGACTGTACTAAACACAGAACCACAGTATCCTAACTACTGGGTCAGGGGCTCTTACTGCTTCTTCAGAACAACACACGTGATGGAGTGAGCTCACATAGTGACCATATTCCTGGGGATCCCTGGTGCACTACACACAAACTTCACTCTGACTTTATCATTTAAATATCTGGGTGCATCTCAGGGTCTGTTAATTTTTGGACTAATATGAAATACATAAACAAATCAACAAAAAGTGTTGGAGAGGATGTGGAGAAAAGGGAACCCTAGTACATTGTTGTCGGGAATGCAGACTGGTGAGGCCACTGTGGAAAACAGTATGGAATCTCCTCAAACAACTAAAAATGGAACTGCCTTTTGACCCGGCAATTCCACTGCTGGGATTATACCCTAAGAACCCTGAAACACTAACCCATAAGAACCTCTGTACCCCAATAGCAGCACAATTTACAATAGTCAAGTGCTGGAAGCAACCTAGGTGCCCATCAATAAATGAATGGATGAAAAAATGATGGTACATTTACACAATGAAATACTATGCAGCAGAAAAAAGAAGGAGTTCCTACCCTTTGCAACAGCATGGATGGAACTGGAGAGCATTATGCTAAGTGAAATAAGCCAGGTGGTGAAAGACAAACACCATATGATCTCACCTATAAGTGGAACCTAATCAACAAAACAAACATGCAAGCAAAATATAACCAGAGATATTGAAGTTAAGAACAATCTGACAGTAACCAGAGGGGAGGAGGGAGGGGATGATGGGGGGGGGAAAGGGGGAAAGGATTTCAGGAACAACTATAAAGGACACATGGACATAACCAAGGGGAGGTGGAATCAGAGGAGGGAGGTGGGGATGGCTGGGGTGGGGGGGAGTGTGGGGGGTAAAATGCAGACAACTGTATTTGAACAACAAAAAAGTTGAATAAATTTAAAAAATTTTTTAAAAGAAAACATTTAATGAGCACTTTTTGTCAGGCAGGGTTCTAGAGCCTCACACATATTAACAAGTTAACAAGTTCTTTTTCTTTTAGTCAGAAATTTTCCTAGAGTTCATAACATGCTAATGTCCATTGTCTGTCCATAGATGGAGTGCACAGCAAACAGTGTTTTCTAAACTTGACCAGATGATGAACTGTGTTGGTTTTTTTTGGTTTTAATCAAATGACTTGTGCTCCAGGGAACATGGCTTGGGGACATTGGCGAACATTATCCATTTCTGTTTCCCACACTAGAAGCTTTCTCTGCCCAGTGAATCTGTAGCAGTTGATCAGTCAGCCCATCATTCCTGCTGGGCACTGTAGAACAACATTTATAACTCCCCCTTCTGCCAGTCCTCTTTCCCACTCTGATGCCATATGAATGACCAGCCTCTGTGCATTCGACGTTCTATCACTCTTCCATTGCAGCCTCCTCGTATAACCATGAAATATTGAAGTTGACAAATCATTCCTCATTACTTTTCTTCTTGGTTTAACTGTCTCACGCACACTCAAGCAGTTACCTTAATTGAATTGCCTGTTCTCTCTAAATCACAATGTAATATAGTGTCAGTTAATTCTTACCAAGGTGGCATGTTTCTGCTAATGTGGATCTGAGAGGCATTCTACAAACCAGTAGTTAGGTTTGGAGGGTTCTAACACCTTGCAGGGAGGTATAGAACATTTTGGCAACTGAAAGTGTCACCTGACATAAAAATTCGACATAAAGCTCTTTTTTTTTGAAGTTCTATTTTACATGCTAGCCAGAATTCTATTCATTGTCTGACATGAATTTTGGTGGTTTTCTTTTTAAAGCAGTCTTCAGATACAGAAAGTTACTAAATTCTTTAA
Source organism: Desmodus rotundus (assembly GCF_022682495.2). Lineage (NCBI taxonomy): Eukaryota > Metazoa > Chordata > Mammalia > Chiroptera > Phyllostomidae > Desmodus > Desmodus rotundus. The sequence goes on along the minus strand of NC_071391.1, from coordinate 133,020,789 downwards.
GTAAAGATTAGTCTCACCTAGCCTGACAGCCTTAGCCATCTTGCCCCTGCCTCTGTGTGGCAGAAATTGGCATTCCCGGTTTACAGCAGAACTCCAAAAATGGTAGCAATAGTGTTGTGCACATCAATTTCTCCTGCTGGATGGGCAGCCTGTCTCAATAATCAGATCTGTCAGCTCTTTGCGAAAGAACTGGAAAGTTGTCTTACTCATGTGGAAATCTAATAGTGACTTGTCACTCCCTCTTGACAGCACAGGCCCAGGCTGTCGATGTAGTGCCCTGTGTCAAAGTGCTGCAGTGGGCTGGGTCCCTGCCTGGGGAGATGCTGCTGAATTGGGCCACTTTGCTCACTCCTGCAGAATGCACGACCTACCCAGTGCCGTCCCTCTCATGCCTGACTTTTGGAAAGTGAGGTTGCCAAATCCTGATTATTTTTGGGTGTGGGTCACTAGTACAAATTCTTGCATCACAATACACACAGGGAAAACCAATTAATGAAGACAATCCAGGATTGCCAATATATCCATTATGATTTTTCTTGTACCTTAAAAATGTGGTACTCTGCTGCACTAAATTTTATCCTAACTCTCTCTGTTATTCTACTTGGAGATTGTACCAAATGACAAAAGTAAGATTTTTTAAAGAAATTCAAAATATATTCCAGGCAGTTATTCTCTCAAACATTAAATGCCAGCTAACTGATTTTTAAATTTTTACTTTTCAGCTTCATTACACTTTACACCTCAGTATATTTTTGTACCTTCCCACCTTTTGTAGAGACAAAATATCAGATTTCTACCTTTTAGTAGAACTCTTCAGTATATCAATTTCTGTTAACACAGCTATTAAATATTGAGATCATGCTGCATGTTAAATTAAATCAATTTTCAAAGTAAATTAAATCCCTGAATGAATGTGGGTGTATCTTTCCACATGAAGGAAGAAATGTTAAGAGAGTTGCACATATAAGCAGATCTTGGGGAAATAAGCTAAATTGTCTATGGAACAGTTGTATTACAATACAGCAACCCTATCTTTCTCAAGTGCCTTAAAAGTAAAATATATTTCATTCAAGTTCAAACGTAAAGGACAAAGATACAGATTTTGAAAATGTCATGGCTTTCTCTGGTAGCTGGTCAGTTGTCTTTGCTGTAAAAGGACATCTATATTAGTCTAGGGCCAAATGCAGCCCGATTCCTCACTCATTCTTCAACCAGAAAAGGACAATTAGGTTGAAATAAGTAATATCTAGAAAGCAATTATTACACATTCATTAGCTTGCTGCAGCTGTAGTTAATAGATTGATAGGATTTGCATACAACTTTTACAATAGTGAATGTTATATTCTTCCATTAAGCCCACATCTAACACTCCTAAAAAGTAGATTTTAACCTTATATCCCTTAGTTTTCCCCTGTTTTTCCAATTTTCTTTTCTATAAACAAAAAAGTAAAGTAAGAAAGACCTTAAGCAATACGAAATAATAGAACTCCTCCCCCAGTTTTCCATTTTAACTTGGCAGTAAGTCTCATGCTCATGGATCGCATGGGTTATAGACTGCATGGAAAGCATCATAAGTATTCTCATTCTCACCGAATCATATGGTACCAAGAATCTTTATGAGGCATTTTTATTTTCACACGTTCCATAATACTATGAAAATACTCAGTCACTTAGCAAAGGTTTTGTCATGGGTGCTTGGGGCAGTATTCAGTAATTCAGAGCAAGAGAGTGGAATAGAAGGCACAGGGAGGGCCTTCATGTAGCTTGTTACCTGGTTGTGGAGAACTAAAACTTACTCAGGTAAAAATGCTTGGAAAGCCTTCAATCCTTTCCCAAGGGGAAACCTATGTGGGCTATTATTTTATGTGATTTGAAACACAAATGAATATAAAGTTGAGGCAAGTTGAGGACTTGAGGTGGAATGATCAGAGCTGGGGAAGGTAACTGAGGGATGATTGAGGAGGTAAACTTGCTGATAAAAAGAAAAATAGGAAGGTAGGTACATCAACTCTTCCAGTGAGAGGAGTGGTCTGGCTGGGGGTTAGGGGGTGTTGGCAAATTATACCTGGTGGGCTACATCTGCAAGTGGACGATATTTGTATGACCACAGTTATGGATAGTTTTTACATTTTAAAGCATTAAAAAAAACAAAGAGGAATATGAGAGGAAACATATGGCCTAGAGCCTAAACTATACTATCTGGCCCTTTACAGAATAAGTTATTTGACCCTTGGTCTGGAGTAACCCTCCTCAAACTTCTTGTGTCAATGAAAATGTTTCATATCTGTGCTGACCAATGTGGCTGGAGGCCACATGTGACTACTGAGAAAATGTCGTTTGTCCGACTGAGGAAATGACTGTTTAATTATATTTAATTTAAAGTGAAATCAGGGCAAGTGGCAGGTAGCTACCACTTTGGATGGCACAGTTCCAGCCAAGGGTGAAGGAGTGGGCCATTTCATATAAAAACAAAAGCTCTAGACTAGTTCTTAGCCCATACCTCAGTTTGGCTGTTGTCTATGATGTTAGCTCGGAGGCAAGGGGGGAGTGTCAGCACACCAACCTGAGAGTAAGGGATAATATTTGGAAACTTGAAAAGTCTTGGCAGGAGGAAGCGTCAGGAAGACAATCCTGTGGAGAGTTTCCATGCCAGAAATAAATTCTGAGGTTCTGAGATGGCCAGCATCCATCTGTTCCTGAAACATATGCTAAGAATCGAGAATTAAAGATCCGATCTGGAAGAATGGAAAGCAGGTCAGTGTTTAGCCTGCAGTGTAGAGACAATTGCAGTGTCAGACGAAGGGTGAATAGAGAGGAGGAATCTGTCCAAAATACACGAAGGCCACAAACGTGATTCAGATCTTCAGAAATAGGGCTGGCAAAAGAAAGGTGGACAAATAGACCTTTCGAGGCAGCTAAGGAGCAGGAAATTGTTCCTCCTTCCTAAGGCACAGCCTTCTGATAGTAGGAGGTGCTACGCAATGGAGAAGGTCCAGTGTCTCAGAAACTCTGGCGCGGACAACCACATGGACGTTAGAGGTGGGTAGGAGCTGTGAGGACCTTGAACCTCTGTCCCGTTCCTTTATGGAGCAAGGGTAGGCTTGCCAGATAAAACACAGCACATTCAGTTAAAATTGGACTTTAATAAATACCAAATACTTTAAAAACGTAACTATAGCTAACATATTACTACTGTATAGGACATACTTACACTAAAAAAATGTTGTTTATCTAAAATTCAAATTTAACCAGGCATCCTATATTTTCATTTGCTAAATCTGGCAGCTGTAGGTAAGGGCCAATGACATTGCCTGCTGACCTTCTTAATGGTTCCATCACAGGCTGGGATAGTTTACTGGAGGCTCCATTCAAATGTCCGGAATCAGGTGAGGGTGGACATATATTAGACATATGCTTTTGCCCATATTACTTAAACACTCTTAGCCTTCTGTTCTTGTTAATGTGGAGCAAATAAATTCACCCAGTGAGAGTTACGTCTGTCCTTCCTTGAATAACAAAATGTTAGACTTATGTGTGTCCTTAGTTATTTTCTACCTAACGCTCTTGTTTTTACAGAATAGGAAGCAGACCTGAAAAGGTAAGGTGAGTTTTCCAAGAACCCAGATTTCTCCCTGTGATGTCATGACTATTCCTGGAATCTGGGTATCTTGCTGCCCTGTTCAATGCTTTTATTCTCTACACTACACTTTCTTTTATCTTCAAAGAACACAGGAAATAATGTACCTTAAAGTGCTTTGTAAAATTTGATATCTAAAATATAAATGTATAGTACGATTGTTTCCAGACTGATATCATAGCATAGAAATCACCTCCCTAATTGTGCTAATTCACAATCCTCCTTCTGGAAAAATATTTGGGTATCAGCACCTCAGGAGTCCAATGTGCTAATCTTGGATTGTTTTTGAAAAGCACAACTGTTAAGAACAAAGTTATCAAACAAGTTAACAATTGTAGATCTTGTAAAATCTGGCCCCATGCAAAACCAACCCAAACTATTTGATAATAAATATCCTTAGGTGCACACAAAGCAGCCGTTTGCATTTCATTGCCGGCAACTCAGGCTAGATGTACAACTTGTATATCGCTGTCTGCCTCACAAGAGACAGATTCTGATTGCAAGGCAAGTCACATCTCTGCCAACATTTATAGCTGCTCTGCACAGTGGCAGTGACAAGCTGACACCTTCCAGATACCTGGATTTCTTTTCCTTCAGTGTAATAAACAGTTGGGGTGGGCACAGGGGAATACGGTAACATAATATTACTGTCCAGGCAGTAGATGCTAAAAAAGAGTTTAAATAAAGGAAGAGCTGAGCTGAGCATGAAAAGAGACGCCCAAAGGCAATCCTTAAGATCGAAGTCTAAGGACTCTTTAGAGGCCCCTCCTCAGGGGAGAAATCTGAGCCTCTCTGGTTGCTGCTCCTTTGTACCATCACAGTGGACTATACCCTCTTGCCTACGATTGACTCATTTTGGTTCAATTAAGAGTTTGGGAAATGTTAATCTTATATCAAGATGTATTACTGCTGGGTGGTACAACTGGTTCATTGTCTTTTGAATGTGTTTGAGATTTCCTCTTCAGTGGGAGTTGGGGTTATTTTCATATTGCTAAATGTTGTATTACATATGCAAATGAAATTTTGCTTGAGGAATTGAGAATGGAAATATTTTAAGATATGTAAAGCTTTTAATCCAACAAATTATTTTGGAAATAAAAGGATTTTTCCTCCTGTGTGTTTATTGTTTGCTCAAAATTATATATGCCTTACATAAATACCATGAATATATTCACAGAAACTAAACACAATCCAAAAGACTCTTAGTTTCATATATAATTTCTTTAAAAAAAACTTTATTTCCTTGTGTGTTTTTGCATATAACAAAACATTTTATATTTCCACAAAAGTCTAGAATGTAGTTTTCATATGTACTGCACTTTAGTGGTATCTAATTCTTTAGAATTACCAAGCAGATGAAATATTGCTTTTGTTTACCCTGTAACAGCAACAGCAGAGCTTTTAATTTACAAATTAAGTGCATATATACGTGTATGCCTTGGAATGTGTATATATACCAATTGATAGTGACTGTTAAGGATTCACTTTCCTGACCTCAAGTCTCCTGTGAGAAAGAGGCTCCTAGACTTCTGAGCTGTACTGATGAGCTTTGAGATATGCATACCCCTTGCTCCCTGCTGGTGGCAGTGCAAAGTCTTTAAGCAGAACTGCCCAGTCTAGTATTTTTGATTAATACATTACAGTAAATTTTCCTGTGGGGTGTGTTTTGTTTCTTAGGGAAAAAGATACGAGTTTTTAAACATTCCAGGGAAATAACACACAGACACATCACTAGGCCTCCATCTGATATAGAAACAGCTTGGGGCTGCGTCTCCTTGGGTTTATGGCTATGAACACCTATTGTGAGCTAATCATTGTATTGAGTAACATTATTTGAATTGACGAAATGCTTGCTTTCTTGATTAAACTACTGTGTTAAGTCTAATAACTTTGGAGCTCTGTAACACTGGAGTTGGTGGACTAGGATTAGTATTAGTATTAGTGCTTTGGGAACTTGCAAAAGCATGCAGATTAAAAGTTTGTTTGGAAGCGGTAAAATATTACTTATCTTTAAATAGAATGTTCTGGGACTTCCTTGGTGTTTTTATGATTTATCCCGCTCTTCCCCTTCTCCACCCCATCCGCATTTTGTCCACTCTTTTTACCTCAATCATTACAAGATCATTCTGATTAAACTTCCTGTCTCCCTTCAGGGTCCGCATCTGTAAAGTCAATTAAGCATCCCTCATCATGTCTCTGAATAAGGTAAGTGGTACATTTTCTTATTATTAATTCTTTCCAAAATTTATAATCATTCATTTCAAACTTTTTTCAGAAGCAAATGAACTAAAATTAGTTTATAATCAGAAAGCATTTGACAGAAACCCATGGAGAATTCCTGAGTACTGATTTTTACATTGTTTTCCACAAATCTCCATAGAAGGGCACTTTGAAAGCGGATGTGAAGGTGTTTGGTGTTTTATTCAAAGCTGGCCCTGTCCTCAGGAGAGAACGGAGTTCCACAGACAGAAAAAGGAATGACTTCTAGCGCCATGGTTGCAAACTCTTCAGGGGATGATTGCGGTATTATAGACACTGTGTCTTTATTTCGTAGACAAAGAAACTAAGAATTAGTGTTATTTAATGTAAAGTTCTTAAGAGGAGTGGAAAATGCTGTTATATAATGATGACTAATGCGATATAAAAGGGATTATTTTGGCACAGTGATAATGTTTTCCCCTTGCAGTTTTGTAACAGTTTCCTAGCTATTAAGTAACTATGTCAGCAAAGTTGCATTCGATTTGACTTTCAAAAGAACTTAAAACACTCCATTATTTTTGTCCCATTTTCAAAAGAAACTTCCAATTGCTGTGTCTTCAATGAAAGTGATTTCACCCACAGTTAATTATACACAATGTAGCACAATCTGCGCCGTCACCCCAGAGAGTTCCTGAAGTCAGCCCCACGGCTCCAACTCTCTCACTTTCACATCGCCAGCGGAGTCTGTGGCCCTCCTCTGAGATTCCTCCCGCCTGTGTGCCTGTGTCCCCTTCCGTCTATCAACACAGCACCTGTGCTCTGCAGACCTCAGTCTTGCCTCCGCTGGATAGCACCGCAGGCTCCTCACTCTCCTCTTGTTTGGTTCTTCCCATACTCCTATTTGTTCTCTTCATTGCAGCCATGGCAATTTTCCCAATGCAAATGTGAGCACATCACTCCTCCCCATACAAACTTCCCTGTCTCTCTGTGGCCTTCAGTCTTCAATCTGAGCTTCTCAGACTGTTATTCAAGGCTCCTCAGCTTCATTCAGTAGCTCCTCTCTCCAGCTGCGTCTTTCACTCATCTTTCACTATTTATTCCCTCATTCTCTCACACTTGTAGATTGAGAATTAAACAACTTATAGTTTCAAGATTCTCCCTGCTTCTGTGCTTTTTCTTCCTGAAACATTTTCCCCCAGCTCCTTCATCTCATATCCCCATTGACCTTGCTAACTTCTATTCATCTTTCAAAACCCTCCCCAGGCACGAGATAATCACTCCTCTGGGAAGAGATGAGTATTACCTCCTCTTCTGTACTGAGGCCTCTTGGTGCTGTGGAGTCAGACTCCCTGGGATCAAATCCTGACATCTTTTAGTAGCTGTGTTACCTTAGATATTTTCTTTCCCTGTACCTTAACTGAGGCTGCGTATTAAAAATAATAAGAATGCCTTCATCACTGGGTAATATTAGGATACAATAAAATATAAGAAGAGTGTTTGTTACATAGTAAGGGCTCCATAAATATACCTACAATTACCATTATTATTATTAATTACTAACTTGTATATTATTATCACATTTCACACTGAATTATAATTGTTTTTTATGCTCCAGTATCCAGCACACTAATATTTAATGAGGACTTTGAGGATAAACACAGCATACCCAGCATTTTATTCATCTTTATATCCTCAGAAATTGCTATAAAGCCAGAAGCACTGTAGATAGTAGGTATGAAGTACTTTAAAAAAGCAGAATACTATGTAAGTATGTGGCAATATTATTCCACCATGAGTAGGAAAATACAAGGACGATTCACACTGAGAGATGAGTCAAAGAGAGTTAAACTGGTATTGGTTTAGTTTTTTAAGACATAAATTGTTTAGGTTAATATTAAAATGTTTCAATTTGTCACTTAAATGACTCTAATGGTAGAAAACAGTGCTCTGATAGGTAACAGTAAAAAAAATCCATAATTTACATTTTCTGTTGGCTAACACACAAAGCTCATCAGCTCTCACAAGGAAAACCAACTGGTGAACATGGTGCCCCCACCGCATCCCTAAATGCCTGACTCCCTGCATTCCTTCTGCCAGGGCCACACTCCAGCTGTCATTGGTGCACTGGGTCCATTGTCCCATAAATCTGCCTATATGAACTCATGGGATAGTATTCCTAAGGCCCATACACCTTTCTAAGTTTCTATCCTCCTACCAGAATACCCATATGTCCCTTATGCTCCAAGGCCTTGGTAATGACCTCAGGTCCCAATGTCTCAGAATCCTCTCTTCAATCTTAAATTTAGGCTGTGTTTTAAGTGGGCTTATTTGGTGGCAGGTACCACATCCAGAATTCTAAACCACCAAGTATGAGAGGAGTATAAGGGAACTAAATGGTAATGGAAAAAAATACAATGAAGATTAAATATAAATGAATGAATGAATGAATGAATAGATCTTTCTTAGATGACTTACAAGTTGAGCACAGTCTAGCTTCCTAAATCCACTTGAACTGACCATTGAGAATAGACTGCACTTCTCCAGACTGTACATTTTTACTTAAGCATGTAAAAACCAGAAGAGCACAGCTGCTTCTTCAGATGCATCTCTACGAACTTTGGGCATTTCCATGGAAAAAATAGCAAACATAAAACTATTTCAATGGATGATTTAGCTCAAACTCTGTTTGACAAGACAGGAGGAAGAAACCCGGTATTAGGGGTTGACATTAAGCTAACACAGCCATGAGCAGCAACCATGAGCGAACGGCGGTCTTGCTGGCACTCCCAGCTAGTGTATATACCTCAGTGCACAGGTCCAACAGTCTTCTGCGAGACTAAAGGTTGTGGGAGACTATGAGATTAAGAATAAAGCCACACCCTACCCTATAAATGTATTAAGGGAGGGACACAGGGAGAATGGCTGTGTGCAGCAGCTTTAAGAATAGTTACTGCATAATTCAAAAACAAACTGAATTTGGTGAGATTATTTGATTTTTGTAAAATCAAAGGCAATTAATTTAAATAGTAGTAATAATATTAATAACCATAGCAATAAAATTAAGAAGAAGAGCCTTCTGATAGTGTTTTAATAGCAAATGCATTCTTTTAACTCCAAGAAGATTTAATGCTGTGCGTGTAATTTTATGTTAAATTAGAAAAATAAACTGAAAATTTGCTATTGGCCTGAGGGACATTCCTGAATTTCATGCTGTGTTCGCTCTTTGCCCCAGGGAAAAAAGACATATAATTTTGGATGTGAAGGGTTTTCTAGTGCACTGGCTGTCACAGCATTGCTCAGACCAGTACTAAACTGGCCAACGGGAAATTGTGCAGACATAGGGCGCCTTGTTTCATAACCAATTGCTGCAGTTTTCTGGCTTGGTAATGACACAAAGTTCCAATATTAATGTGAGGCAAGTGATATGAGTAGATTGAAAAAGAGCGAGAAAGACTTCTGTTGACAGTAAGTACAAGACAACATATGATTTGGGGGCGCACATACCACACGGCTGATGAATCTTCAAGGCTCATTTCATGTCAGAAAACAGAGCCAAGTGAGAACAGTCCCTTCCAAATACAGACAATCACACAGAAGCCAACAATCCAATGCAATATTATGTCATTAAGCAAACCTGTTTCCCCTGATCAATCTTCTTGGATAAAATAAAATTGATGTTCAATTTTTTAAAAAAATATAAGATGGGTGAAATTTAAGAATGCTGTTGGCATATGTTTAGCCTACGCCACACCATTGCTTCCTCAGCATGAGCCGTTTTCAGGGAAAATAGCAATGATGCTAATTAATACTAATTACTCATCTTGCTCTTATTCTTTGAATTTTTCTGGCCTTACCAATATGTACTGTTCAAGTTAAATACTTGCTTCAGGACTGGAGAATTTTTTCAGCTCAGCCCTACCATATGCTGTTTTCCTACCAGTGTAAGCAGGAAAAGGAAGAAAAAAATGGGCTGTGATCACATAAGAGCAAAGTCGTGCTTAGGCCTCAGGGCAGATTATAGAATTAAAGATTTGGTGTTTTCTAATGGGATTTATTTCGACATTACTTTCTATACTGTATAGTTATTATAAGTAGGCAACACTGAAGCTATCGCTATTGCTACTATTCTTATTACTGGTACTATCTTTGGTATTATTCTATTATTTATACTATTCTCATAATATCTTTACCATACGGTCCTCTCTGTGTTTAAAAATTCTCAATGACTCTTCATTGCCCATTGTGTTAAGAATAAGATTTCCAGTTTAGGGAATAGAATCTTCACAAATAATTCAATCCAATTCCTCCCTCTCTGGCCTCCTCTTACATTATTCCCTTGTCGTACACTGGGCTCCCACTACCTGGACCAATCACGGCTCCCAGGCACATTCTGTGCTTCTTAGTGTATGCGCCGTTCTTCACTCAGGCTTGGCCCTTCAGTTTCTTGGCTTCCGTGACCTTCTGAACTCCTTACATACATAAATAATTTCTTCCATTTACAATCCTTACAGTATTTTATACTTTTGCCAGTAGTATGTATACTTTAATAAATGATACCTTTTTTATACTTGTATCTGCTTCATTGGTGTTATCAGGCTTAAAATAAATATTTGGCAAATCAAAGTATCTAACAGGTTAAATATATTGTATATCCTTTATAAGAAGAGGTATGTATGTAAATGAATGCATTTTCTTAGTTTTAGATATATTTGCATAATAGAAATACTTACATATGATTATAGCAGCCATATTTTTCTGGTATATACCTAAGCACATTCTCCTGGAACCTGCATATTTGAGGTCTCTCTAAATTTTGCAACTGACATTCTGATTTACTTTAATATTTTATCATGGTCTCCAGCATACACCTAAAATGGACTGCTGAATCAAAACTGACCACTGACATTCATAGTCGGGGCTTGGGGTTAGGTGGGACATTTTGTCCCAGCAACTGCTATTCGGTTATACAAGTGGCCATTTCAATCTATATTAGTCTATAAACATGGCTGTTTCTCTACTGTGGTCCATACCTGGTCTAGGTTGAAACTTTATAACAACTTTTATAGAGAGGAATTTAATGGTAGACATTTGTAATTTTGTTGTCTACCCATTTAGTGTTAGTTTCTTTTCCCCTTGGATCTTTCCCACAAGATACAGCAGATCTGCGTTCTGTGAGATCCTCCCTAACTTAAACCTTGTTCAACATCTAACTCTTAATTTTACCTTCGATGCTAAGGGAATTCAACACATTCTATTCTTTACACAATCAATGCAAGTCTTTGTTTAATAGAATTAGTCACTGCATCTTTGTTTACATAATGCATAGCCCCTATTTAAGTAAACCCTTGTGTAGCTAAAGGTGTATGACACCGGACCACAAGTCCTGTATATATGTTACAAATAACAGTGTGGTGACTGTCAGGGGGAGGCCGGAGGTGGGGGAAGTGGAGGATGGTATGGAGGGGTAAATGGTGACGGACAGAGACTTGACTTTGGGGCGGTGAGCACACAATACAGCAGGGTGTCAAACTCGTTTCCACCGGAGACCACTTCAGCCTCACGGTTGCCTTCAAAGGGCCAAAGTAGCTTTAGGACTGTATACATGTAACTACTCCTTAACTGTTAAGGAGTTGAAATTACATTTGGCCCTTTGAAGGCAACTGCAAGGCTGCTGTGGCCCCCAGTGAAAATGAGTTTGACACCCCTGCAATACAGTGTCCAGATGATGTGTTGTAGAATTGTGCACCTGAAACCTGTATAATTTTGTTAACCAGCATCACTTCAATAAATCTAACTAAAAAACAGAAATATTCATATACATAATATCCTGGCAGAAGTCTTTGATTCACATAATAATTCTGTTGAGAAACTTTAATGGATGAGGAGAGTTAAAGGGCAAGAGTTTATGAATATTGATTCCTCAAGAGAGACACATAACACTGACATACGTTGAGAACTGACTGGTGGTATAGCAGAAGTAGATATAACCGAAATGATCATCTTTTATCTTTCTTCCTCTTTTCCTCCAAACACTCACAGAGAAATAAATAGCCGTTATATTGAAAACTTGAACAACACATCCTGTGTCCCTGAGGTTTCATTATCATTTTATGATTGAACTTAGGCTATTTCTCATGTAAATATTTCTAAAGTGGAGCTCTGTAGGAATTAAGTCACCTCCAAGAAGGCTGATCAGCATTTAGTACGTTGCCTCTCCTAGACACAAAAAGGAGTTCTGATTGGGAGCACTTATTCCCACATGACGGGCTTACATATGTGAGCATTTGGACTTTCTGCTCGGTGAGGGAGAGATTACTCTAGAGGTAAGTGAGGGAGTGAATCAATATGAGGTGGTTTCAAGTAAGGGAATAAGAAAAGTAATAGCCTTCTTTATCATTAGTATTTATTCAGAAAGCCATTTGGAGTTTTATAGCTAACTTCTGCCATACTCTCCAACAACTAGAAAAAATAGAAATTATGGGATGGGATACTTCCTTACAGAAAGACTGCCTATTCTTCTGGGAGTTCTAACCCTTCACATGAGTTCACTCCTGTACAGTCCAAGAGCTTTCCAGACATTTCTAACTAACAATTTTCTGATGGCAGTTTACGTTTATCAACAATTTCTATGAGAACTCAAAATTGAGAAAAGCATAAAACTAGGGTTATAATTGTTATTATAATTGTTATTTCTACAATCGTCAGTGACATTAGGGACTATGGCTTCATGCCTTTGCTTCTCAAACTCATGCATGGTTTAGAAAAAAAATAATAAAACAAATAAAAATGATGAGAGTTGGAAAATTCTTCAGAATAGGAGGCAAAAGGGTGTAGGGGGTTCTGAATTAACATACATGGAGCCAGTTTTGATGTGTTCAAACACCTCCCAACAAATGAAGGATTATGTTAAACAAAGCTTGGTAACTTTCTCTCAAGTAGGCCTTATTGGTATTGAAAGGTGAAAAAAGATGGATGTGAGGAGCAAGGCAGCCTCTTGCAGAACCTCACAGTGTTTGAGCACGGGAGAGAATCTTATTCTCAGCTTTGCTGTCCCAGAACTATTTTTTCTTCCAGGGCACACCGCATAGTCATTTTTAGGGAGACTGATAGAAGCTAAACAACACTAGAGGGAACTAATCTGTATGCTAGCCCAATCAAGGGATTTACAAAAAGCAGTTCAGTAGTAGCAGTATTCATAGAATAGGTATTTATGTTTGCTCTCTAAGACAATCTCTGTACCCATCAGGGTTTCAGGAGGCTAACTCGATAGTCATGTTGGTTGTGGACAATGTCATTAGAGGTGAACTGACTTAAGAGCTATTTCACTCAGCTGATGAAAACAATAATGACAACAAAGTCTATTGAAAACTAGTCCCATCCCTTTATGATTAAAATATCTCAAAAGACAGGCATTTGAGTGGGCCAGATTTAAGTGACCTGCCTCCTTAATGGGTGCTAGATAAACATTTGATAAAATCTTACTTTTTACTCACCTCTCTAAAGGATCTTGGCATATATCCAAATTTTCATTAATGTTAATAGGATTCTTCAGCCAGGGTATAATAAATAAATGGTAAGGTCATCCCTCCCCTTTTCCTCCTTCTGTCCCTCCCTTTCTCCTTTTTTACTTTTTGCCTTTCTTTCTGTCCAAACAATATTTAATTATAATTTTATGAAGAAAATATAGAATATAACAAAATGTATAAAATATAACAGATACCCATACTATATCAAACTTCTAGCTTAAAAATTATAGTATTTTGCCATATTGTCATTAAATGTGGACTTTGATTAGATTTCTTCTATCAAATTAAGAAAGTTCTTTCCTATCTCTTGTTTGCTAACAGTTTTTATCCTGAAGAAGCCAATCATTTTTTGGTTTATGGAATTGACACTAGGTGTTCAAGAGGTATTTTTGTACTACCATAAATTTGATTAGCTCCTAATGAGAAATTTTGCTGCTATTTCAGTGTGTATAATTGTATATCTTTGCACAGTTCTGATTCTGGAATATGTACTCATTATAGAGTAAGTTGGATACCTTTGTTTTAGAGCCTTAATATTATACAAATTTTATATGTTTCTCAGAGTTTGAGATTTGGGAAATGTTTCCAGAAATTCTGTGGCCTAAGCCTTTGGGAAGGTTACACGTTCATGAGTCTCCATGTGTGCAGAAGGTTGGACGGGTGATTGTGGATGACCCACGGATAACAAGCTGGGGGAGTGGGCTTTTACCAACTTACTACATTTCTTTAATGATTACTCATTTCTTTTTATTATTTAAAAGTCTTCTAAAGTCAATTTACCAAGTGCTTATGTATTTTAATTGTCCATTTGTCTAAGTTGTTAAATGTATATAAATTGTTCACATTATTCTCATATTTAGTCTTTACTTTGTAGATAAGTTCAAGTTTTTGAACCATATTTTGATTATTAATAATTTTTCCCATTTTACTAGAAACATCTATATTTTATAAATAGTAATAGTTTCAAAGAATTAACTTTCAGTTTTATTAATTTTCTTAAGCATTTGTCTATGTTTTCATTGATTCCTGTTTTTGCATAAAAATTTAGTATTTTCTTTTCTCTCTAGGTTCATTTGGTTATTTTGCTAACTCTCATTTTTCCATTATTTTTTTTACTCACTATCACTGCAGGGTGAAGCTGTACAGGTGTGATGTGGAAAAGTACCTTATAGAGAGAAAGAGAGTGAGCTTTAGGCACCAGGCAGCCTTGATTCACATCCAACTTTGATAATAAGGCATTGGGCAAGTGACTTGAAACCTCAGTGTTTGCTCGTTATCTTATCCATATGGAGCTTATACATCTCCAATCATCATCTGCAGTAGAAAGGCATGCAGTGATTCACACATTGATAGAACAACTGCGTGGAGAGATGAATTTACTAGGTGAGAAGGTGGGCCTCATTCACTGCTTTGTGGTCTTTCCTAGTGTGACATTATGGTGTCATCAGATTTGAAAGGGCTACGTTCCTAGACCAGGTACAAACTTCCTAATAAAATTTGCTAGGAGGAGACGTAGAAAGGCAATTTTCTTTCCGCTTTGACATTCAAAAAATGTACTTCAGCTTTTCTCTCTTTTTCTCTATTAAGGTGGTAGGAAATGAGTTTGGTGGTTTTTTTCACTGTTGGTTACCTAAAACACTGAAATTTGTAGTTTTTTTAAGTCTCCCTTTGGGTGACCATGAAATTAGCTATGTTTTGCCCATGTATGAGGCAGTATCTTTACTGTCCATTAGCTTCATTTTCATTGGCAGCTATTGCTATTTTGGGGATGTGGCTCTCCCCAAACCCTGATGGGGTACAGGCCTGTGAGTTCTGAGTCTCTCATTGCCGGTCATACTGTGGTAAGCTGGGGAGCCTGGTAGACGGACCAGTTCACCTGCAGGGCCTCCACAATGCACTCGTGTCCCGGTGAGACAGCACATCCCATGATGGTACAGGCCAAGGAGCCCACAGCTATGGGCAATTAGCGGGTGTGTTCTCTGAGACCCTCACAGAGACACTGAGCTGGGTGGAAGTGTGCGTATTAAATATGTGAGCACTTACTATGCATTTCTCAGTGACCCCCAGTTGGGGGAACATGGGTAAAGTAAGGAAATATTTTCTTCCTTTATTCATGGGTATCCTCACCCAGGGCCTAAAGAAGGGAACAGATCTTAATCTTTTTCTTGGTTTCAGAAATACGTTTTTCCTGAGTCTGCCATATTTTTGTGGATGTTTTACATAGCTGTTTTTAAAGTCCTGTGGGTGTTTGCCTGTCTGGCCAGATTCCACATCAGAAGGCATACATGCAGCTAGATAGCCACTCGAAAATAGAGAGACCGCAAATGCTTGCGCTTTTTTCTAGGTGACTTTTTTCAATAAAACAATATATTTAGAAATATAATAGTTTTTCATAACGGTCTTAGGAATGCACTATTTCTGTGGAAAATGAAGAGCAGAAATCAAGCAGTTTTTCCAAGATGAGGATTTATCTATAGCTTTTAAAGTAATTTTTTATCCTAAATAATATATAATAAGAACAGCAGAATTAGGGGACCCATGTACAGGTCATGTCTGAGCAAATGCATCTTCATATGTTGTTTACATGTTTACAGCAAGCCTAGCTTTCCACAGCAGGCATGAATTCCCACTCAACCAAATGTTGCCTTTGCACAGTCCTTTTTAGCTTCCAAGTAATCAAAAGGAAATTGCATATTCATTTCAAAATGTAATTTGGCTTACTGTGACTAAAGACATACTCAGCTATGAATTTTTAAACTCATGGATTATTAAAAAAACAAAGTTTTGCTAATTCTTTTAGAAATGTAAAAAACAACCTGGGAAACAGGGAAAGTATTCAGCTCTGAAATAGGATGGGGAAAAGTGGAAGGAAAAAGAAATGAGTGGTTGTTCTCTGTAGTCAGTGCATTTGTCTTAGAAGAAATAATTCTGAAGGGAAAAAGTGGCTTCCCTTAAGCCCATGAAAGCTGCCCAGGTTTTACCTAATATTAAAAATCATGACATGTGTCAAGATTCTGAGATAATATTAACTCATTTCGTGGCAGTGCTCTGCCACTGCTGGTTTTGCACTTAATCGAGTCTATTTCTTGATCTTCCATTCAGAACCCCTGAATTCAAGCTTTATTGATCTAATGTCAATCAAATATACTTTATTATCTGAGCCCTTGCCTCACCTGACTGTCTAGAGTCCATGGAGGAGAAGGCACTGTTAAGGTGAAAGTGTGTGAAGGCTTTGGCAAGTGAGGGAGGAAAGGTTTAACCAGGCGGGTTGGGTGCAGCACAAGTGCTCACTGAGAGTGTTTTAGGTTGTGGGGCTTCTCAGTGACGGCGCCTCGCCTGCAGTGAGAGCAGAGGTGGCCGGAAGGAAGCCCTGTGAGGCACCACAGGCATCAGGAGGGATAGAAGTACGGACTGCAATGCTGCGGAAATGACAGTTGCTTTTTTTTTTTTTTTTTTTTAAATAATGGCATTTTATGAAAAGGAGAGCAGAATGTATTTAACAAATTACCAATCCTTATTACTTAGTGCTTTTCAAATAGTAACACCTGAACAAAATGTATCTAATTTTATTTATAAAAATATAAGAGTTAAACAAACATAGCATTTAAATATAAATTACTAGCCACTAAGGGCCAACTCTGGGCTCTGCTTTTTGTTTGGCTTAATTCCTCTCCATGCTGGCTCGAATGAGATCACCGGGAGCTGTGGTCAGTCCAGTTGGCCTCCAATCTCTGTCATTTAGTTCCCCCAATTGGAGTCGCCACTGCTCTTGCCTCTGGGTAACTTGTCTGTTCTGGCAAGAGAGTCTGGTTCTAGCAGTTTCGATCGCTTTGCTTGCCATCTCCAAAGTGGTGGTATGGCAGCCCTAGTCTCTCCTCTTTGCTCCCAGCTGAGGCATCTGCCTGTGCAGTGAACTTCTCCAGCCAGGTCCTTCCCAGGACTTTGTGCGGGGCTACAGTGGGGTTGGGGAAAGGATAGCATATTACAGGTGGTGTAAGTGACAAAGAGTGGCAGGAAAGGCTTGCGTTGACGGTGTCAAGAGAGGGGCCTGGGCAGGAAGCGGGAGAGTAGGCTATTAGGGACAGAGATAAATATGGCCTACTAAGTTGCTGACCAATGTCTCAAATGTTTGCATGACCACAACAAAAGGACCAGTGTTTCAGTTTTTAAAAATAGCAATGTAAAAGGTTGTGGTTTTGATCATGGCTGCACACTGGGAAGCTTTAAAAATAGTGAGACTTGGGTGTCCCATCCCCTCGGAGATACTGACTCAGTTGGTCTGGGTTGTGGCTATTTCATCAAAAGTTTAAAAATCTTCCCAGGAGATTCCAACATGAAGCCAGTGTTACAAACTGCAGTTACAAGTGAATATCAGGATTTTGAAAATCAGTATTACAATCCAGAAATGGAAAGTGGGTTCATTTTTAAGGAGCACCTTCCAGGTGTCAGGCATGGTGCTAAGTACTTGCCTGTTTTCATGTTCATAGTGATACTCTAAAGTGAGGGCAGTGAACCCTATTTAAAAGTGAAGAAAGAGAAGCCTTGGAAGAAGAAATGATTTGCCCAAGGTGACACTGTGTGTAGAGGTAAAGTTAGTAGCGGAGACTCAACCCCAGATCTATGTGATTTGTCTTTGTTCTTACCTTTTCTTTAAGACACCATTGTAAAAGGTAATTTATCATGGATTGCTTGAAGACCTACATTATTTTGTGCTTTATATCTAGGAATAAGAAATAAAATCTGCATGTTCTATAATCTGTAAGGTTGCTCAAATAGGGGTCAGCAAATTATAACCTACTGTCTGTTTTTAGGTAGCTTGTGAGGTAAGAACGGTCTTTACATTTTTAAATGGTTGGGGAAAAAAAAGAAAGCTATTTAGTGGCCCATGAAAATGATATGAAATTCAAAGTTGTTGACCACAAAGTTTTACTGAAACAGTCACACTCATGTATTTATGTGTGGCCCCTGGCTGCTTTCACACGGCAGCCTCGGGGCTGGGTAGTGGTGACACACCATTCGGACAATGTAGCCCAAAACATTCACTATTTAGTGACTTACAAAAAAAATTGTTGACTTCTGCTCTGTAGTAAAATCTGATAGAAAATTTTAATGTAAAAAACTGACATGTAGTGTAGAAAACACTTGCTCACGGTTAAAATTTTATAACAATAAAAAACAATTTGCAAGGTTCTTTGAAGACATGATCTACCCTAGTGCATTTAAGTGTCGATTTAAAAATCATTAGGTGACCCCAGGGGTTGGTACTTAGATAAGTGTTAAGTGAAAACACCGTGAACCATTATTCACAGAACATTAGTCATGGAGAAAGGTAAAACCTTTGCAAGTGATATCACTAGCAGCTCATGATTACTTGTAAAGTAAGTAAATCACTGAATACCTTTTTTCTACTTTTGATCTAAATTTCTAGTTCCAAAATTTCTATTTAAAAAAAATGGTATATTCATCAATGTTTAGAGAAATTTACCAGTTCAGTAAGATAATGGGGAACCCCCAAAATATTGGAATTATCTTCTGGAGAGTGGGCCCCTTGTAGTTCAGGTTTCCCCAGCTAGGTGGGTGTTCTAGGAACCCATCTGTACCAGTGTGCCAGCTGGCATTGTAGAGAGAGGTTCATAAGGCTTCAGTGAATTTTTCTGAAGACTCTTTCAATGCATTTGTCCATTTCATGATGGGTGATTTATGAGTGCACCTGCCCCACATCACACTGAGTGCTCAGCAGTTTTTGATCAAAACCAGCATGACCTTCATGCCCCACCCTTCCTGTTCACCTGATCTTGCTGTGAGCAACTTTTTTGTTTCCCCGGATGAAAAAAGTCCTCAAAGGAAAATATTTTGCCACTATGGAAAAGGTAAAACAAAAACTGGCAGAAGCACTAAAAGGCATCAAAATTGATGAGTTCAAAAACTGTTGTGAGCAGTGGAAATAACATCTCTATAGGTGTATTGCATCAAATGTGAGAATTGAAACATGTGAGAGTAAATACACATTTTTTATAAACAAATTCTGGGGATTTTTTGGCTCCCCCTTGTATGCTTTGTTGTAATAGCTATACCAGAGTTTCTTACCATGTACCCCTGGGATCGCAGGCATCAGAATCACCTAGGATGCTGTTTTAAATACAGAATCCAGTGTCCAAGGCCAGCCTACTGATTTAAAACTTCTGAGGGCACAGTTCTCCCCTTCCACAAGCTCCCAAAGCGAATCTCCTGCACCTGTAGAATAAGAATCCCATGCCACCTCATGGGAGAAAATCTGCATGGTTCCTACTGTCAACATGGATTCAGAAGAGCAAGAAAGTAGGTGTAGAGATTCCTGCAGAGAAGTGGGGCAGTGTCAGTCTGTATTCCCAGGGTATATTATTGAAAGCAAATAGGGAGACCACGTTGTTAATAGGAAGCAGATTCATCCAAATGGACAGAGAAATAACAGAAATGAGGAAACTCACTAAAAGCATGAAAGTGGGGATGGATTACTACCAGTTTTTGTTTGGTTTGGTTTTTTATTTTATCGGAATATAATTGATTTAAAGGCCATCTCCCTTCCTGACATCCCTCTTCATCCTAGAAATAACCAAGTGTGCCAGGCATTTCTCATTTGCTCCTTCAGATCCACTCTCCATCCCTTTCCACCCAGTCTGTCTGGGGAAGCTGAACTGTGAATACTGCATCAAGAGGCTCCCCTGCCCTGGGGCTTCCAGTTTGTGTGGTCAGTGGGGTGCTCCAGCAGGGGGAGACTGAGGCTCAATCTCCTCCCTCCCTGAGGAACCAACTCTGGCTAGCTGGGTCTTTGGGCTGAAAGTCATTGCTCTAGCCAGGGTGGCCTTTTCTACACAGTACTCGCTGCCGCCTTCTATCACATGCTTTTGGCTTGTCTCCAATAGCTCAAGGTTGCAAACCCCAGGTTAACTGCAAAATCCTTTCTGTTTCCCTACAACCTGCCCACAGGTTTATGTATTCTAAACTCTCTTCGCATGTTTCTAATTTAACTAGGACACCTGTCCCTTGTTTGGACCCTGTAAAACAGAAACCAAATGTCTACAGGCAGGATCCAAACGGAGAGGGTCGTCATCTCCTCTGTGAGCAAAGGTTTAGTTTGTCAAATGGACAAGCTCCTCGCCTCAGAGCCCTGCACATTCTGTTACCGCTGCCAAAACCCTCCCCCACTGCCTGTAAAAGGACCACTCCCGGTCATTTCCAAGGTCTCACCTCGAATGTCAACTTCTAGAGACGCTTTAAATGGCTTCCCAAAACTAAATTGAAATTGTACATGTTATTAAGTCATTTATCGTATAATACCTTTGCGCATCTCTCACACTGGACTGTGATCTATCCAGAAGAGCTTTTTGTGTTTAACAGCTGCCCTTTACAAGCATTCATTCCATTTTATTGACTGTGTGCATTAATAGAATATAGTTATCCTAGCAAATTTCACTACTCCCCTGGGAAAACCTATGACATATATAAACTACATATATAACATTATTTTCCGTGTGTCCACACACCCACAGCCTTTCCTGTGACCAGTTATGCCAATGCCCACAGCTAAATGTCTCAGGTGAATGATTCTACTTGTCCACCAGAAGCTGGTCTATTTTTGAAACATTTGCTATAATAAAGGAGGCAGAAGCCTATCAAACAAATTGTCCATAATTGATACAGTAATAATAAATCATACAAAGCAAGAACAATTGCATAGTGAATATAGGACTGGTGCTGGGCTAAACTCAGTGCGTGGGCATTTATATTCTCCTAGCCAATGGGAAAAAGATCCACTGGCTTTCCATATTCCTCTTGCCTTCTCACCAAAGAATTTCTAATCAGAGACATTAGCAGGCATCTACCTATAGTTAAAGGCTTCTCTTTAGAGAATTCAAGGGCCAGAAAAAATTTGTTAGTAAATTTTACAAAACTTTATGTTTTCTTTTGCTGATGGGATTGTCTTTCTGGAAACTTAGTAACATTTCCTAAATAAACAGCCTGGACTAGGTGAAGAGAAAAAACTGTAAGCACTCCATATATTTAGAGATAGAGCAGCTCCTGAGAACTTCTCTTGATAACGCTCCATATTTTTTGCCATTCTAACTCCTCATAGTGTAGATTTCACTTTCTTTACAGCCTATGGCTTTGGGGGACATAAATGTGAGTAAATTGCCCCTACAGATCCATAAGGGATATCAGTCTGTCTTTATTTGCAATCCCCCTTTCGTCCATTCACAGCCCTCACCTCACTGCAGTTTTTCCCTTCCGGGAACAAAATGTCTGGCCGCAAGGATTCATCTCGTTCTCTTCCTGAAGGACTGCAGTGAGTGCAGTTTGTCTTGCCAGCTGCCAGTTCACCCTGAGAAATCATGCAGATTACTATCCGTCTCCAAGTCCTCACATGTCCAGAGACTATCTCTCTGCATTGCGCCAAAGCCACTGTAACGCAATAGAAAATCAATCAGACTCTTCTTGCATTTCAGGGTGGGCTGGCTTTCCTCCTTTGTGAGTGATTTCAGGGATCAAAAGAAAACTATTCAGATTTCCATGAGTTTGCTAATATTTGAAATCCCTTTGTTAGGGATTTAATAATGTAGGCTATGCTTAAGAACAATTTTTGTGTGTGTGGTAACACATAGCACATAGTTATCATTTAGATTTCAATCTGAATAAGATTGTCAGATGACTTTTGAAAGTAGCTATTTGTAGGGAGTGAGGGGCAACAAAACATAAGGACCTTGTACCCACGGAGAGAAGCAGAAAGGGGACATCTTGCTCTGAATAATAAGCACCTTCTTTTGCTTACATACATCCTCTTACTTCAGTCCCAATTCCAACTAACATTATTACATGTTGTCAAATATTGAAGGCCTTCCAAATAAAATAATATGCAATGAACTTTCTCTGACTATGGCCAAGTCAGAGAAGTATTTACCTCACTATTAACAACCTTTCAATCTATAATATATGTTTATATTAAATGACTAATATAAAAATGCAGGATGGTTTCTCTCTCTCTCTCTCTCTGTCTATATATATATATATATATATATATATATATATACCCCCATTATAGCCCCATATATACTCCCATATATGGATATGGAGATATATCCATATCCATGTGTGTGTGTGTATATTCTATACACACACACACACGCAAGAACCCAATAGTCTGTTTTACTTGGTACTATTCCCCTTCAAGAAATGCAAACAGGGAACATTTCTTAAGCACTTTAAAATTTGTAGGCACCAGGAGAATAAAAACGGAAAAGTTTTGGTCAACCAGCATCCATCATCAACTCAGTTACATTTTGATAAGGAACAGAAAGTACGAGGTAAATCTAGACATGCAGTAGGCAAAGGGCAGCCAAGGAGCCTGGCCCATGTGCAGTGGAGTCAGCAGAAATCACTCAGGATTTAACAGCCAGGGTTTCAAGCAGCATTTGCATAGAGGAAATCTTACAGGACTAGAGGATGCGTAGTTTGTGTTGAATATGAAGAAGAAGGTCATGGAATCACCTGTATTTGTTCTTTTTGCTGAGAACATCAGCTAATGCCCACCCTTCATCATGGCTTACTAACATCAGTCTCCTTGATGACCCAGAACGTTATTGAGAGAAGTCATTTGGGGATATGAATTAATTTTGAGTGCATCATTTGAA
The DNA here is from genome assembly GCF_022682495.2 of Desmodus rotundus. Lineage (NCBI taxonomy): Eukaryota > Metazoa > Chordata > Mammalia > Chiroptera > Phyllostomidae > Desmodus > Desmodus rotundus. The sequence goes on along the minus strand of NC_071391.1, from coordinate 132,997,762 downwards.
ATCCTAGTGAGTAAGAATCTCAATAAAATTTCATCTTAAACTGATATGAAGTAAAGGATATCTATTCCCTGACTAGGAGGCTGCCAAGGAGAAATGTGTAGTAAAGAGGGTAACTTTTTAAAAATGTATAAGTTCCCCGCCCTACAATTTTGCAGACCTTCCTTATATAAATTCTTTCCAGGATAAGGTAGAACAGGTTCCTGAGAGAGAGAACCTCAGATTTTTTTAACATGAAAAAAATAAACCTGGTTCCATTGTATTTTTTATGTGATGGAAGAAAGTATTGCTTAAATTAATAAAATATTATAGAGCTTTCATGCACAATAGATAAGAAAAATAGGATTAATAAATATATCTGACCATAACAATTATAAATTTACATAATTTAAATAAAATTTATGCTATTATTTTTGAGTTACCTCAGTGCTGAAAAAATCTAATAGAGACCTTACGTGTACTGTTCATCAGGCCTTGCCTGCACTTGCAAGGGACAGTGACCTAAAAAACCCATTTTCAAAGCATTTATCCAGGATTCCATGTACAACTAGGACAATTTGTATTTTTTATTTTATTTTTTAAATTCTGTCTTAAACCATAAGTATATAGTTTCTCACAATGTAATAGTGATAATGACAGTGCCCCAATTTTCCTTTGAAAAATATTTCATTCATTTATTAGTTCTTTCACTAGTTTATTCCGATTTGATTAAATAATTCTTTCTGGACTCATATGGCTTTTGGCTCTAGTACGTAGCTTTATTGCCTCTGCATTTATTTAACAAGTGCTTGTTGGTCATTATGTATCATGTCTGAAATTAGGTGCTGCAGATGCAATTATCATTTTGGCCTAGGTAGGAGGGACTATGTAGGAGTTGTTTCTTCAAAACTATGTATGCCAAGTGCCAAGGCTAAAGCAACCTGTGACATAATGACCTTCGAAGACTTCTTATCTTCTTTTTAGTTCTGAAAGGATTTCTGCAAGGAGCTAGCTGTCTTCCTTTTTGAGCTGTAACTTACCCTCCCTGCAGGATGCCTGCTATAGAAGCAGCATTCACCTGCCAGCTCTTACCTACCCAAAACTGTCACTTTGAGAGAAGATCACACTGTCACAAAGCACACCCGTAGACCTGAGGAGTAGCCAAGTGGAGCTGTTCATGAAGACTATAGAGGGAATTTAGGCACTTAGTCTGGGGTGTCCACACTGCATCTGTGAGGACTGAGAGGCTGGACAGAGCCTGGTTAGGAAGTAAAAGGTCATGAACGAAGGCCACCAGCCAGGGATGATCAATAGCTCCCAGTGCTATCAAACTGGGGATCACAGAAAGGTGGGGTTTTATTTGGCAGTCTACTAGCTCTATTCACAACTTTAAAATCTTTAGGTACATATTATGTTGACTCTGTTTATTCTCTCAGCCCCTACCCTGCAAAGGTTTAGATTGCGCCTGCTGACTCCCTCCCCTGCTCCGCTGGGCACCACTGCCTCTCGCCAGCTCCCAAGCCCTGCTGCTCCCCACTGGCTGCTCTGCCGCTGTTTCATGGCTGTTCCTCTTAGGAAGCACTCGAACCCTCCTGGTATGAAGGCTGTTTGGGAAGCACTCGAACCCTCCTGGTATGAAGGCTGTTTGGGAAGCACTCTTTGCTCCTGGTCTGTCTGTAAGGTTATCATCTCTCAGAGGTGCGCCTGGGCAGTATTATTGTGTGTGCTCTTAAATTTGGAGGAGACATTGAGTAAAATACCTTTCTGTTTTTATATGCAGACTTCATGAGACTCAGGTAGGAGTCCAGTAGAGACAGAAGACAAATTCCCATGACAGATACTATTATTCCATAAGGAAATCAAAGTTAAGTAATTTGCCTAAAGACATGTAGAAATGAGTGGCAGGACTATACTTAAATCTATGTTTCTATATTATATCTGGGACTCTGTATATAATACCAGGCTGGCACTTGGGTTTACTTTATCAGTAAGTTACTTCATTTTGAATTATTTTTTTAGTGATTATTTCATTTTGAATTATTCTTTCATTGTTTTACTCATGTTTATTTGCCTTGTCTCTTGAGACTGTAAGCATCTGAGGGAAAGGTCAGACATTTCCAGGGAACTATATCTCCTAGAATTCAGAGAGAATAATGTGGAGAGAATAGTAGGTGCTCAGAATAATAACAATCTACTTTATCACAGATCAAAAGGCTTCAGAGTCAGAAAACCCTAATTTAATTTCACTTACTATTTGTGAGAACTTGGATACATTGCTTAATCTAGGAATTTGTTTCTTCATCTTTCAAATAGGCATAAAAATATTTACCTAGTAGAATGTTTGTGATAATGATATAACATAGGTAATGCACAGAGAGAATATAAGATGCTCTTATTAGATATACTATCTAGCTAACATCATCATTATTTTCTAATCAAATTTCAGAAATCACATGATAGATATTTACCATTTTACTAAGGAGTCTGTATGCTGATAACCAAAGACAAGAATTCAATCTAAGACTGGTGTATGTGTTAGCAAGTCACTGTCCCATTCACTCCATGACTGTTTTAATGATGTTTGCAACTGTAATGGATCTATTTCTTTATTAACATAGTGGTAAAATCTTAGGAGAGGCCAAGGATATGTTGCATAGACTCCAATGGATCAGGAAAAGCCGAAGGACATTCATTTCCGGGAGTAGTGGGCGTGGGTTCAGCAGGGCTGAGCTGGCATGAACGGTGGCCCATGGCCACAACTCCTTTTCAGCCACCTCAGTTGTACAAAGAAAACCTTCAGCAACACCCGGGGGCATCACCTGCAGCATGGGGTCACCTGCGTTTTGTCCTTTAGTAAACACATTCTCACAATACAAAATATAAAACCATGCTTCTCTCTTCTTTAAGAACTTGTTCTTGTTTTCTGTGTTTTGAGGGAGAAGTCCCAAAAACTCTTTTTATCAAAAATGGAACCCACGAGAGTCCATTTCATCATCTCCTCATATCTCTAGGAATTAATACTTGTATAGCACCTCAAAATCTTACAAAGCACTGTTGAAAGATAAATTTTCCTGCAGTTCTACTGTGTAATATGTATTAGATTCATCTGAAAGTGCCTTAAGGACAAAAACCCTGGCTTTCCCCCAGTATATATAGTTCAGTGTTTAAATGCGTGCTATGGAAACCATAGCAGGCTAATCTTCCCGGAACCGTGCTCACTTATTTTCCACCAGAAATAGAATTCCTTCTACTTGATACAGGCTGCAGACAGGTCACCTGCCAGTTGAAGACATCTATTTAAAGAATTAGCTGCAGTTCAGCATCCATCTTTCAGCTCCAGCTACGGATGGTTTATTGTACAAAATAAAAGGCTTAGGAATTCAGCGGACAGAGGAAGTAGAAACCTCTTTGTTGGCTGACAGGTATAAAATGTCTTGTCACAGGTGTTGATATCACATATTAATCACCCCGGCTAAGGAATATGGGCACCTAGGTGCGCTGTGCTATAAATATTGATATGATCACCCTGAACTGGCAGGACACCTGGGAAGCCTTGAGAGGTATAGATAACAGATTCTCGCAGAGGTATGCTCAATCGCTCTCCACCCTCCTTTTTACTGCTTTGGAATCTATACACCTCCAACTAATTACTTCCCTCTTCAGTCCCCAAAAGTCTAAAAACACATTCCAGATATTTCAGGAATATGGTTGAGTCCCCTCTGTCTTTTCACACAGAACACCTAATCCTTTTATCTTTTGCACTATATATAGTTTTTGACAGCAATCACAGCTTCCCCAGCTGGCGCCCTGTCTGGGGGAATGAAAGGTTGTCTGGCGTAGGCTGCTGGTGAGGAAGCATCCAGGCCATTTCAGCTGCAGGGGCAGAATTTGTGCTGTGATGCTATTTTCAGTTCAGGGGACACTTTCCAGTAATCAAGTTGACAGTTTCTATTAATGTGACATGCAGACTAGAAGAAAATTGTTCTGTTCTGAAGACTGAACAAATGTTGATACTCACAACAGCACAATGCTAGTTATTTTATCGCATATATATTGTTGTTTTATAACTTTTACTAATCCTTGCTAACTACAAGGCCAGACGGAAGTCAATATAGGGTCCCATCATAAAATTATAAGGATATGTTATTTCAGCAGACCACATTATGGACTCTATCTGTAATTATGTACATAATTTTCATCCAACAAATATTTATCTAGCATCCAACATACATTGGATATTGTTCTAGGTACTTTGCACTTAGGGATGAGCAAGTGAGGCAGACACGCAAGGTCTCTGCTCTCAGTTTATGTTCTCATAGTAAGACCTCCTAATAAACAAGAAAACAAGGAACACATCAATTTTAATGATTATTCAGAACATTAAAATAGTATGGGAGACTAGGTGGTTACTATAGATCAGGTAGTCAGCAATAAATAATGTGAAGTGTAAATTTTTTAAAGTTACCAGCTGATTGCAGATGCTATGAGATCATTCCAAGCAGCATGTATAGCTAATACAAAGGCTTTAAAGTGGGAACATTTCACCCTGGCTGGTGTGGCTCAGCGGATTGAGCACCAGCCTGTAAACCAAAGGGCTGCTGGTTCAGTTCCCAGTCAGGTCACATGCCTGGGTTGCGGCCCGGGTCCCCAGTAGGGGCACATGAGAGGCAACCACACAATGATGTTTCTCTCCCTCTCTTTCTCCCTGTCTTCCCCTCTATCTAAAAATAAATAAATAAGTTCTTTAAAAATTTTTTTTTTAATGTGGGAATGCTTTGCATTTTGAGGAACGGTTTGGTAAATACTTTTGCATATGTTTTAATATTATATGACAAGTGAGGTAAAGCTGATTTAAGGTATGTAAAAAGAGAATGAGGGAACCGCAAAGAAACTAGGTGAGAGCAATTCTTAAGGAATATTTCACCAAAAAAAATAGCTTTAAGCCCATCCAAAAACTAAGACCCAGAACAGATAACAAGATTACCTAGTCTTATTTAAGATGAGGGTTTTGTTGATGTGTGAGACTCTGGGATGGGCCCTCTATCTGAAAAGCCTATCCTAGAACCTTACTTTGGATAAAAACCCATTTGCTTTGGAAAGCAATAACAATTCATCTCTTTTGTACCTGTGTTTTACTGTATGGCAGTTAAAGAAACTAATGAATGTTGGGCGCTCAGATTTTATAGATGATGCCAGTGAATAAACAAATTAGAAAAATCTGACTCTTTACCGCAATTTGGAAACCTACACCAGCTAGAAAGGTATGTAGAATGTCTTGTCCTAATCTGTACCATTTTTACCATTCTTTAGAACTTGGCGAGAAAAATGTTTAAGGAAGAAAGAGGCATATGATTCAGAATACTCCCTAAGATTCCTCTAGATCTTTATTTTCCAATATTTGAAAAAGAACATGCCATAAGGAAGACTGATGAATTGAAGTAACTAGACTAACTTATTCTGACTTCCTTGTATGATCTCATAAATATGCTTATTCTAGGGGTACTAAAAAAATTTGTAATGTAGAGTAGAACATGCTTCAGAGTGTTCTCTCAGGGAAACATATGTTTAAAAATAGGTCATATTGACTGAATTTGTCTTACATTATTTATAAAAGGGAGATTTTATTTGAGGCAATTCTTGGGTTTAGATATCTTTCTGAACCTAATATATCATATTCCCCCAAAATTTTTGCATGAAGCATGACTGCTAAATATGGGAAGGTTCTTTTAAGAAATGGTATAGAAAATGCACTTTGGGTTTTTGTTTTGGGGTTTTTTTTTTTTTAGTTAGGAAAACAGCTAAAGGGATTTTCTGTATTCAGGGTTTGATAACAACAACTAAAGAAAAGTTTTTTATACATAAATGACAATCAACAGCTTAAGAAAGACAGGTTGGATCCTGTGCCTATCTTCAGAAGCTTAAAGCAAAAGAGATAAAATAATTTTGACTGAAAGCCACATTAAAGAACCTGGCTAATGTGGGAAATAGATTATAGAGTCTGATCATAAGCTTCATGCAGAAATTGAATTTCATAGATATAACATGACTACACAAAGCAGTATATTCAGGAGGGAAAGAACCTGACAATACTTAGAGATTTCATTTGGAAGAAATTGAAAATATTGTGTATTTCAGTTTAAGTGGTAGATGCATAGCAACAAGCTAAATATTTGATGTTAAGTAATTTTATTGAAATAAAATTATACTAAACTATTTTAAAATTTTCCCAAGAACTTTAGCAAAGTAATAGGAATTTGAATTAATTCTATTCTTTTTAAAACATAGTGTTTCTGTTCTGGATCTGTGAGGCAGTAAATACTTGTCAATATTTTTATCCTCTGCTGAATTTTGATTGAAAAGAGTAGAATAGACATTTTGATAATTTTTATGTTCTCTTTCTTGGGCCTACTTACCTTTTCAAAATAGAACTGTCAACTGAATTAAATCTGTTATTGAATACTTACTAGTTGCAGGTCTGTACACAAAGAAATAGTTCATGGATTTAGAAGAGTAAAACAATATCCCTTCCCTTAAGATGTTCATTCTACAGGTGGACCTAAAGAATACAATAATTAAAATGAAAAAGACATTGTAAGGAATCAACAACAAATTAGCAAATACAGAAGAACAGATCAGTGATCTGTAAGACAAACTAGTGGAAATCAACCAATCAAAACAGCATAATGAAAAAGATATAACTTTTAAGGCAAAGAATTGTTTAAGGGACCTCAGGGATAACATCAAGCATTTACACATTCACATTCTGAGGATCCCAAAAAGAGAATAAAGAGAAAGAAATCAACTTTATTTAAGAAAATAATTGACAAAACTTTCCTAACCTGGAAATGGAAACAGATATCAAGGTCCAGCAAGCACAGAGAGTTCCAAGTAAGATGAACCCAAGGATACCCACACCAACATATATTGCAATTAGAATGGCAAAAAAATAAAGATAAAGAGGCAACATTTAAGGAAGCAAGAGGAAAGCAATGAGTTACATACAAAGGATACCCCATAATTGCTCATAACAATATACATTAACAATAAAGAAGCTGATTTCCAAGCAGCAACTTTATAGGTCAGAAGAGAATAATGGGACATTTTTATTTTTTTACTTTTTTATTGTATTTTTCCATTATCAATTTGTCCAATTATACCCTCCTCCCTCTGCAATCACCACACTGTTGTCCATGTCCAAAAATCCTTTTTCTTTTTTGCTCAATCCCTTCACCCCTAACACCTCCCCCACCAGCTGTCATCCTGCTCATTATCTATAGTGTCTCTATTTTCCTTGTTAGTTCAGTTTGTTCATTAGATTCCACATATAAGTGAAATCATATGGTATTTGTCTTTCTCTGACTGGCTTATTTCACTTAGCATAATGTTCCCCAGAACCATGCATACCGTTACAAAAGGTAACATTTTCTTCTTTTTTACAGCCAAGTATAATGTCCCAGAGTTGTTTTATCCACTCATCTACTGACGGGCACTTGGGATGCTTCTATATCTTGGTGATTATAAATAATGCTGCAGTGAACATAGGGGTCTTATATTCCTTCAAATTAGTATTTTGGATAAGTTGATGGTTGCCAAAGAAAAGGATGTAGGGGCATGGGAATAAAAAAATATATAAAAATAACTCAAAAAGTCCTGCTTGACAGTTTGATTGGAATTGAATTGAATATCTCTATCTAGAATATTGATTTTTCCCATCCATTAATTTTTACATTTATTTAGATTTGTTTTCTTTTAATAATGCTTTGCAGTTTTATTCATGAAGATTTTGCACATCTTTTGTTACATTTATTCCTAAATGCTCTATAGCTTTTGTTATCTTTGTAAATGGGATCTTCGTTTCTATTACTTTTTTCTAGTTGTTTCTCATAGAGATATGAGAACTCTGTTTATTTTCCTTTCTTGATCTTTTATCACATAAGCCTTTAAGATGGTGTATCCTGTTGAATTTCTGTAGACAATCACATTACTATGTAGTGATGAGTTTGTTACTCCATTTTTATTCTTATAGTTATTCTTTTTTAGTACAGCTTTCATTTCTACATGATCCTGTATGTTTTAATCATCACAACAACAAAAGTAATGATGGCTTTATTGTAAGCTATTTATGTGTGAAACACTGTTTTCAGTAATTTACACATAAAGACTCATGTAATCTTCACAAAATAATGTGAATTAGATATGATTATCCTCATTATACAGATGAGAATACTGAGGCATGAATCTCAACATTATACTGCTAAGAAGACCAGGCAGTCTTATTTCAAGGACTATGCTCATTAAAAATATATTTTTAGAGAGGAAGGGGTGTGGGAGAGAGAGAGAAACATTGATTTTTTGTTCCATTTATTGATGCATTCAATGGTTGATTCTTGTATGTGCCCTGACCAGGGTTTGAACCACAACCTTGGTGTATTGGGATGCTGTTACAACCAACTGAGCTACCTGGCCAGGGCCAAAGCCTGTGCTCTTAATCTAATCACTGGCATCATTTTATTTTCTCAAAAAGAGAAAGTCCTGTTAAGATAAAATTATTTATACCATATGAGGGTATCAAATTTGTGGCTTATTTACATGTTGCATCAGATCTAAAATCTTTTCTTAAAAATATTACTGCCTTTCTAATAACTGCTCACCTCTGGGCATAGGTAGATCATCAGTTAATACAAAGGAGAATATTAGATGGTTCATCAACTGTTATAAGAAAATATCAGTCTATTTACCTGTTCATTTTAGTGTCCAAAGCATGTGGAGCTTTCTTCAATGCACAATCAGTAGAGAAATTTGCTTTTCAATCTTTGGTTGGAGAATATAATCTAAATTTTTACCATCTCACTTTTAACAAAAACCTAGCTGAGAAAAGTTCCATCTAGAAAAAATAAAATATGCTCACTACTTCTGGTAATTTAAAACTGTCATTAAAACAAATTACATATCAAGAGCTTGCATTATAAGTTTTTCTCATTGACTCACCTTCACTCAGTTACATTGTGTATTTAACCAAGTACCATCTCGTGAAATGACCATGTGCTTGCTGTAAAACTAAGCATAATGTCCATTGATCAAACAGGATTCCTTATATACAATCCCAATGAAAAATTCAGTCTAGAATTTGTAATTGGAAAATCTTTGTCTCGTGTAATTAAATAGTGAGTTTCCCACCACACTTCTCACCATGTGACTAAACTTACCATGTCTGGCCTTTTGTCTGTCTGTCAGGAAGTCCAGAGACACATTTAGAGGTTCAGTCATATAAACATCATTAACTACCATGGCTTGTATCTTTGCATTCCTATTTTTACTAAGTTCTTATTTTCCTTACCTGATTCATTATCTCCATTCCAGTGTCTTCTTTTTGTGTGCGTAGGAAGAGGGGGGACCCCAAAAACTGGAATTGTCTCCTGGAGGGTGGGCTCACTTGTAGTACAGGCTTTCCCCTCTAGCTGAGTGTTCTAGGAGCCCATGTGGATCAGTGTACCAGCTGGTGATGTTGTCAGAGGCTGTGTTCTGCTTCAGTGATTTTTTTTTAAGGTTCTTAACTCATTTGCCCATTTCATGATGGGTGATTTACCAGCACACCTGCCCTCAACATGCAACGAGTTTTAGACTAAAAAAAGAGTGACCTTCATGCCCCATCCTCCCTATTCACACGATCTCATCCTGAGTGACTTTTTTTTTTTGTTTCCCTGGATGAAAAAAAGTCCTCAAGGGAAACATTTCACCGATATGGAAGAGGTGAAACAAAAACTGACAGAAGTACTAAAAGGCATCAAAATTGACAAGCTCACAAACTGTTATGAGCAGTGGAAAAATGTCTCAATAGGTGTATTGCATCAAATGGAGAGTACTTTGAAAGTGATTGAATTTTAAACACATAAGAATAAATACACAGCTTTATAAATAAATTCCAGGATTTTGGGGGCATCCCCCCTCATACATAGTTTTGAAAGAACCATATTATAAAGTCAGAAATTTTAAAAACTTAATATTCAGTCTGCCTTTATCAAGTGACTATCAAGCCATAGAAACAGCACTAAGGAAATTCTAAATCAACCACAATAAAAGCATAAACAAAATGAAAACAAAAACCCAATGCTGCCATGAACTAGAGTTTTATTTTTCTTTTTACATTTGCTTATGTGATTAAATGTTTCATCTAAAGTTTGGAATAAATCATCTATTTTAAATACAGTTAATTTGCATTTACAGTTAAACAGAGATTTCATTACTGAGTTAAAAATTTCCTAAATTATCTCTTCCTTTAGTGGGTAAAGTCAAACATAGTTCTCATTCTTTCTTCAGATGGTATAATTATTTTTAAAATGTTAGCCTGAGGTTTTTATAAAGAAGACTATCTTTGTAGATAAATATACATTCACTTTTTCCTCACTGGGATGCTTTTCAACTCACAGCAGGGACCCTAATTTCTTTTATCTGGAGCAAAATTTCTTTAGCTCCCAAAGGGAAGATGGTGCAAGTTGGAGCCAAAGTACTATGATTAACGAACACATCTTCTTCAGTGATGCAACTCAAAATTGGCATTTATATTGGGTAAAGTGTATTCAACTCACAGAGGAAGACTTGGGCTTGAAAAAAGATTTTTAAAAAACAAAGAAGGCAAATTGGTTCTGTTTGGTAGTTAAAATTCTAGGCAGGCTAGCAAAGAGAGCTGACTGATTTTTTTTTTATGTGTTCTTTCTTCTGTAGTCTTTGTCTTAAACTTATTCAGGAAATCTACTTGCAGCAAGTTGATGTCACTAAGTGACTGGGAGCACGCACCAAGAGAATCCATCAGCTCCTTTCCCTCCCAATGAAGAGCTCCCTGTGTGTGGATTGGTGTACAAGTTTTCTTTTCTGTATTTATTGCTCTAATGCAGCAATTTTCAACTCTTTCATCTCATGGTACACGTAAACTAATTACTGAAATTCTGAAACACACCAAAAAATACATTTTTTGCCTATCAGACAAAAAATAGGTATTTTGGTTCATTCACATTGGACAACTATTGTTGTGTTGGCTGTTGTCACTCTTTTATTTGACAAACTGAGAGAAAAGAGGTCAATGCCCCTGACTAAATAGTCAGGTATTGCATGTTTTAACAATTCTTGCAGCACACCAGTTGAAAATTGCTGCTGTAATGGCATGAACCACTTGGTGAGACCTCACTTAGCAAACATAGGCAGCAGCGGTGGTGATTTGGGGCTCTCAATATGTGTATGTGTTATGTTTTACTGGTATTGTTCAAAGAATCATATTCTAAATATCATTCAGTTCATCATAGCCAGAAGGAAGGAATGTAATGGGCAGAATGACTAGGATGACTTTGGTACCCAGTGTGATTGGTACCTACTTAGCTCCTGTCTTGATTCTGTCTTCTCTCTGTTTTGGTTTTTTTTTTGCCAATTAATGTATTTATTTATTGTAGTACAGCTGCACAGTTCAGAATACAAGTTGAATCAGTACACTGCTCTGGCAGCAAGCTCCTAGTTTGTGGAGTGGTGTGTGTGTGTGTGTGTGTGTGTGTTTTAAATCATGAATGAGTAATGATTTTTGCCGAACATTAACCTGTGTCTACTGTAGTGATCACCTGATTTGTCTCTTTTATTTGGTCAGTGTGGTGAGTTTCATTTATTATTTTTTCATGGTCTCAGATTTGGTTTACCAGAAGCCAATTCAGGGATGGATTTGGGATGACAGAATTTTTAGGGATCAACTGTGAAAATAAGTGGAACAAGGTTCTCTTATTAGGTCTAATCATATCTAGGAGTTATGTCTTCCTAAAGAATTTCTCACTTATAATTGTGAAATGTTCTTCTTTGTATTTTATAATATTCTTGCCATAAAGTATACTGAATTTGATATTAGTAATAGTAATGCCATCTTTCTGCATCTTGCCTGGATTGTATCTTCTTCCATCCTTATACTCTCATTCTAATTTTGTGCTTCTATTTAAAGTGCATGTTTATGCCCTGGTTGGTGTGGCTCAGTGGACTGAGTGCTGGCCTGCAAACCAAAGGGTCACCGGTTCGATTCCCAGTCAGGGCCCATGCCTGGGTTGCGGTCCAGCTCCCCAGTGGGGGGCGCATGAGATGCAACCACACGTGATGTTTCTCTCCCTCTTTCCTCCTCCATTTCCCTCTCTAAAATTAAGTAAATAAAATATTTTAAAGTGCATGTCCAAGCTTCCTTTTGAAAAATATCTAATATGGCAGTCTCCCCTTTTCCTTAACAATACATTGTTATTTATAATTAACTATTTCCTTAGGTTTTTCAATTAATAAAAATTTTAGAGAAGTTTTAGGTTCACAACAAAATTGAGTGAAAAAGTGTATATGTGGACCCTCTCAGAGAGTCCACATATACACTTTTCTTGTCTTATTGAATCATCTAGGACTTCTAGTACAATTTTGTGGTGAGAGGGGCATTATTGATTTATACATTGATCTTGTGGGAAAGCTTCGAGTTTCTCATCATTAAGCATGATACTAGCTATGTAGTTTTGCAGGTCTTCTTTATCAAGTTGAGGAAGTTCCCCTCTAGTCCTAGTTCACTGTGAGTGTTTATCATTAATAGGTATTGGATTTTGTCAAAGGCTTTTTTGGATCAATTAATATGATCATGTGATTCTTCATACTGTTAATGTGATCGATTTCATTAATTGATTTTCAAATGTTGAACTAGCCTTGCATACCTGGAATAAATCCTACTTCATTGTGGTATGTAATTTTATTATTATTATTATTATTATTATTATTGATTTTAGAGAGAAAGAAAGAAAAGGTGAAAGAGAAAAACATCAACTTATTGTTGCACATATTTATGCATTCATTGGTTGCTTCTTTTATGTGCCCTGACAGGGGATCAAACCTACAACCTTGGCGTATCCAGACAACACTTTTATGAACAGAGCTACCCAGCCAGGGCATAATTTCTTTTCTTCTTTTTCAATTCTCATTGTAACACCTAGAACTTCCATTTCACCAAGTCACCAAATAAAGTTAACCCAAGAAGGGAAAGATCTGTACTCTGAAAACTATAAGTCATTGGAGAAAGAAATTGAAGAGGACACATATACTAAATGGAAGGATATATCATGTTCATGAAATAGAAAGATTAATATAATTAAAATGTCTGTACTACCTAAGACGATGCACAGTTTCAGTGCAATGCTACTGAAGTACCAATAGCATGCTTCTTAGAACTATAACAGTCAATTCTAAAATGCATATGGAACCACAAAAGACCCTAAATTGCCAAAGAAAACCTATGAAGGAACGAAGTGGGTGGTATCATGCTCCCAGATATCAAACTATACTGTAAAGCTATAATAATCAGATATATAGCATGATACTGTCCTAGAAACATATATAGAGAGATTCAAGGAATACAACAGAGAACCCAGAAATAAATCCTTGCTTATATGGTCAATTAAACTATAGTTCCTTTTTTACATTGTTAGGTTTGATTTGCTAATATTTTGTTGAAGTTTTTTTGCATCTATATTTATGAGAAATATTGGTCTGTAGTGTTTTTTTTAATGTCTTTATCTGGTTTCAGTATTAGCATAATGCTGGCCTTCTGGAATAAGATAAAATTCTCACTGCTACTATCTTCTGAAAGAGATTGTAGATAATTGGTATAATTCCTTCATTAAATGTTTGGTAGAATTCACCAGTGAATCAATCTCTGCCTAGTGCTTTCTGTTTTAAATGATTAATTATTAATTTACTCTCTTTAGTGGGCATAGACCTATTCCGATTTTCTGTTTCTTCTTGGGTGTTTTAGAAGATAGAATTTTTCAAGGAATTGTTTCCTTGAACCTTGGGTATCAAGTGTGTGAGCAGAGAACTGTTTGTAAGATTCCTGCCCTTTTCTTTCACTGCCCACGGGGTCTTTTGTGATACAGTCTCTTTCACTCCTGATTCTAATGTTTTGTGTCTCCTTTCCTTTTTTCTTAGTTAGCCTAGCTAGAGTCTTATCAATTTGATTGATGTTTTCAAGCTATATAAAGCCAGGCCCATTTAATTTTTTTCAAAAGTTTGAACATATTATTTTATTAAAGATGCACATACATATATGAGGCATACCTGGGGTTCTGGAGATACACAGAATGTTTTTCTCTCTGTTTCTTAGACTCGGTCATTGCCATTGTCTCAGCTTCATGTTTGCTGGTTCTTTGCTGCCTGCTCAAGTCGGCCTTCGTATCCCTCAACTGAACCATTCACTTCAGTTACTCCACTTTTCAGCACCAGAATTTTTTCTGGTTTCTTTTTAGGGTTTTGATCTATTTAGTGAGATTTCTGTATTGTTTGTATGTAATTCTCTTGACTTTCTTCACATCGTTCTTTAATTCTTTGAGCATCTTTGGGATAGTCTAGTACATCTGTCATCAGGTACTTTTTAGGGACAGTTTCTATTCATGGTAAATCATTTTTCCTTTGAATGGGCCATGTGTGTTATCTCTCTCTCTCTTCTGTTTTTTGAAAACTGACCTTTTAAATCTAATAGTGTGGTAACTCTGAAAATCACTTTCTCTCCCTTCCCCAGGGCTTGCTATTTTGGATTGTTTTGTTCTGTTTTGTTTTTTGTTTCTTTGATTGTTGTAGTCTATCTGTGCTAAGGATCAGCCTGAGGTGTAAACTTAAGAACTTTTCGAGTCTTTTCTGAGCCTTTCCCTGTCCATACACAGTTACTTTCTAATTTTTCCCATATATGCCATTGTTTTTGAATGTCCTAGTCTGTTATATCTGGCTCCCAAAAGGGGGCAGGATGGAGGAAGAAAACAATGAAGGAGGGAAGGGTTCTGGCCCTTTAAAACTCCTGGAAGTCACTTGAGTCAGAGGGGAAGAGACCTGCAACAATGAGGGGAGGTGGTAATGCACAACAGCGGCTCCTGCCTCTTCATCTGCATCTCTGTGATCAGAAGCGGAACTCAGCAATCAGAGCACAGATTCCTGCTATTTTTCCACCCCAGATCTCACAAGCTATGTGCAGACTGGTCTTATGAACATGTTCACAGCTGTTTGCTGTGTGACTGAGGCATGGGGGATGGGTAGATGCTGCTGTGCTAAGAGCTGAAACTAATCACAATTACCTACCATTTACCTCCAAGCATTCTTACAGAAGTTGCAAGCCTTCAATAGTCTCCAGAGTTCCAACAGCGTTTCATCAGGCAGATTCTCCCTGAGTAATTGGTATATAGTAGAGAAATCTATATATAAATTGCTCCCTAGTCTGCCATCTTCCCAGAATCCTTGAGTCCCCTTTACTTTTAATCTATACATGTTTTTTATATTTAAAGTGGCTTCTTTTTGTTAATAATATGTAGTGGGATCTTGTTAATAGATCCATTCTGATAATCTCTTGTGTTTTAATGGGTTATTTAGACAATTGGCTAACGTGATGACTGATATGGTGATTACTGATATAGTTGGATTATTATCTATTCATACTGTTTTTCATTTGCCACCTTTGATTTGTTCCCAGTTTTGCCTTTCATTTTTTTTGTACCTTCTGTGGTTTTAAATGAGCATCTTACATGGTTCCATTTCACATCCTTTCTTAATATATCAATTGTGCAGGATCTGGCACAAATAACACCCCTCTTTAATTACGAAACCATAAGCATGTAATTCTGTAACATAACAATATCACACTCAAGCACTCCATGTGACATTTCAGGTGAAATGTTCAAATTGCTGTCCATGTCTCGTGAGACATTCACTACCCTACCAAACACACTCAATGGCGTTACTTCTGCCAGACCCTGTATATTTTACAAAATTTTTAGTGGTTGCCCTAGTGTTTGATATTTATGAGCCCTATAATTCGGTTTCAGTCTTGTGGTGAGCCTACACCCCCTCACTGCAAACTTCTCCAGTGTTTCTCAATTTGGCATATTTTAAAATGGTTCATTTTCTCCTCCCCTTCTGGAATCGAAAAGATTTTTTTTCTGATATTTGCCTGGAGGAACTAGTAGAGCACCTATAGGTAAAACTGAAAGTACTGGGGCTCCCCTATGGCTGGTTCCCCCCGAGTTTTAAACTCTCAAACTGGCCCACACGGAGCCTCCGGTAATTCATTAATTACACGTCAGGTTTTCCTACAGCAACACCGGCTCCCACAGAGGTTTCCGCTCCTGGGTTTCCTCTCTGGGAAGTTGTGACTTTGTGTATTTACCTGTCTTTCCAGTTTGGGGGGCAGCAGTTGCATCTAGGAATTTTTAATTTTTTACTTTGTTCGGCTTTTTACTCGTTAGGATGGAGTTATGGCTTCTAAGCTTCTTACATGCCAGACGAGAAACCAAAAGTACAAATTCCACTTTTTAAATTGGAGTTCTTTCTCCAATAATTCTACTCTTCAGTTATGTGTTTTCCAAGGGGGATCATCTCCATCTTCCCAATTGTTTATGCCAAAACCCTTAGAACCATCTTTAACTTCTTTTTCTTCTCTCTCCCTCACAGTCCAATCTATCAGCAAATCCCACACCATCACCTTTAAAATATGTCTGTAATTTCCACAGCTACCATTCTGGTGTACGCCACCATATTCTCTGACCTGGATACCTGGAAGGGCTTCCTAGCTGACCTTTCTTCCAGCCCCTACTCCCCACGGCCTAGTCACAGCAGAGCAGCTAGAGTGAGCCCGTTTCAAAATAAGTTAGGTTACACCACTCCTGGCTGTAACTTCCAGTGGCTTTCCATCCTACCTACACTAAAGTCCAAAGTACTTACAGGCCGGCTTCCAAGACCCTCTGTTACCTTCTGACCTTTTTCATAGTACTAATCACCTTTTACACACGACCATATCATTTGCTGTGTATGGTTAGGCTGTATGTAGAATATAAACTCAGGAGGTCAGTGGCTTTTTTGGCTAATGTGTTATGTGGCCAAAGATACATTTTATGAATAGTTAAATTGATTATTGTGGTCTTCAAATGTATTTTTAAAAATCTCTACTACAGAAGAACAGTTCAAATTATTTAATGTAGCAGATGAAGGAGCCAGGTGTGTCTAAAAAGTATCACTGGGGTTGGAATTAGGTTAAACCTTCCCAGTGCCCAAAAGCAAAGAAACTAAACGATCACAGCAAAAACAAAGTCCTGTAAAACTTATAAGCGACAACAGCAAGGACATTAAAAATCCACCCTGTGCTGCCATAGTGTGTATTATCACCATAACTGTCGATTTGCATTGCAAACTCTCCTACAGAAATGGTTTTCATGGCAATCTGCCCGATGTCTAGCTTATCATCTGAACCCATAGAAATAACATTGGAAACACCCCTCAAACCACAGAAAAATGAAACATAAAAAATAAACAAAATTTTGTAGCATGCATATAATTTATATATAACATATGAAAGGACATGTTATTTTCACTTTAATATTAAGCTATTTATAACAAAGTACAACTTAAATAAGTAGTAATGCTTTAAAAAATACTATAGTCTTATTTGTTTTACAGTCGGCATTTGAAATTAAATACTTACAGCATACTGACACTTTGTACGCAAGTGTTAACTTGTTGTGTTGGTTCTCATTTCCTACAGGAGGATTTCAATCTCCGTGAAAGATCAATGGCATCCAGTGGGGATCCTCCTTAATTACTCATTCTTTCACGGTCTAAAGGGACTCTTATGAACGGCAAAGCAACTAACATTTTATTTTGACAGTTATTTGAATTACAATAAGTAATAGACTTTTATACGGTATGTTTATGGTTTTGGAGAAGTACTCTGTTAGGAAATGCATTTTGTATAGCTTCCAGAGAATTCAGTAGGGCCACTTCCAAAGAGAAAATAAAAGGAGTTAATAGAAGATAGAAAAGTCACTTCTTTTTTAACGTAGTGCTTTTGCTCTTGGATCAAATTAGAGATTTCATCTCTTCACCTTCCAGTCTTATCACCTGGGATGAACCTCTTTTCTCACTGCTAAGTGAAGCCCTCTTCACTTTGCAATCCATCCTTTAGAGTTTTCGAAGCAGTAAAATAATTAATTCACCAAACAATTAATTAAAAATAATAATATCTGGTGTGTGTGCACATAAAGTGCTTTAGAACAAATATTTTTGTGAAGGCTCCTGTCTCTTTCTCCACATGAGTTTTTTCCTGGATGTTCCTGGAAAGTCGTATTAACTATTCCATGATGACAGACCGTTTTGCCACCTCTCAGGTCTGCCACCCAAGGTACCCAAGCTGCAGGGTTTAGGAGTAAATAAGGTAGGATTTGGTACTCTTTTTTTTATGTATGCAGCTCTCTACATTGCACAAAAGCGCCTGCATTGAACACAATTCCTCTTGAAGGTTTAAGCTTTCCCTTACTCTCACCTCACCTTGCACTGCCATAGGGTGAGGGTGCATGGCAGCTGGAGCAGCAGGCAGAGGTGGGCAGGGGCACCACACGGTGCTTGAGACTTGGTTCACTTGTTGAACTTGCTGTAACTGGTTCCTTCTTCCCTTAAAAAGGATGTTCTTAACCTAAGTCCATGGATCTGAATGGACTGCAGAGGACACGTGAGCCTTGTGAATTCGCAGAAACATTTTGTTGGAAAGTGAATTTAACTAGAGGTTTTTCAAATACCCAAAGATCAGTAATCATACGTTAGCTTTCTGTCACCTTAGGAATACATATGTTTGCCCATCCCATCAGTTTTAGAAACATGCTGGGAAATATCTGAACTCCACAATTTTGAGTTCAAACTGGCATTACTCTCCACTTCTTCCCCACTCCTAACACTACATCAATACAAAGCACTTGGTAAGTAGCTCGTTACAGCAGGAGGTAATATCTGGTAATATTTAGGAGTACTCTTTGAACATAGGCAGAGCTGGACTTAAGTACCAACTCTGCCACTTTCAAGTAGTGAAGGGCAAGTTATGTAGCATATGTAAGCCAAAGTATCAAATGGATATAAGAAGTACACCTTTCTCACAGGGTGATTGTGAAGAATCTGAAAACTGTGTGGAAAAGTACATGCTTGGAATGCACGGTAAAGTGTATGCATCAGAATAAAACTAAGTACTTAAAGATATATTGATGGACTCACTGACTGAAATACCCCTTCTATCCCTTCCCTGCCTCTTCCCTGTCCTCAGTAATATTTAAAAGACAGAGAAGAAATAATAACCAAAGACTGCATCCAAAAAGAAAATGTTCCCCTGTACCTGCAAAGCTTTCCAGTCTTCCTACATAAAGCAGAAAAAGAGACAATGAAAGAATTGAGTGCTAGATATTTATAAACACACACTGATGCTTTGTCTGCTTTTTACAAACTCAGATTCCCCTAGATCAGGGCTCCTCTTTATCTCCAGTTTGTATTGTAAAATATTAATGATTGTACAAACATTTAGGGCAAAAATAGAGTTTAGCTTTTTTTGCAACATTGTCTTATATTAAGATTTAAACAACAGTTACTGAATTTTGATACTGTGGGAGGCACATGTAAGTATTAAATATTATTAAGTATTAGTAAGTATTCAAATAGTTCCAGAATAAAAGTGAATGAGATCATTTCCATGGTTAAGAGCCATTACTTTTTACAGACAGGATCTTCTTGGAATGTCAGCATTATTGGGGCGCCCAGGTGGCTCTGTGTTTAAGATATTTGGAAGGAGACGAAGCTTTCCCGTAGGACAGTTCTGGCTTCAGTATTCAACTGTTCAACGGGCAGCTCCTCAGGCCAAGCACTAAACGTCCTTGTGCTGGTGCCAGTGGCAGGTGCCTCGGCCCAGCCGCAGAATTCCACTGCACCCTCGGTGCTGAGAAACCTGACTGCAGGTAGTTGGCTAAGAGTAAAATGTCTTGTGATTAAGGAAGAAAATTACTTTCCAACTGGAATCAAGTGGGAGACTTTCTTCACCTGACTGTTCCACCAGCATGCTACGCAGAATTGCATCCCCTAGGCTGGCTCCCTTGTTAGCATCAACTTTATTCTTGGTCTATACCTCTGTCTTTCCCAGGTCCTCAGAGCTGTCTCTGTGGACAGACACATATGAGCACAATCCTAGGTGGGGTTCCTGACTGAGGGTGGGAATACATCAGTCCTGCCCCAGTTAGTCCCGGCCTCAACCACTCTGGGGCAGCTCTGCCGCAATCACATAGAGTCTCCTAACACAGGGGCATGCCTCTGGCCCTAATCCACAGGGCCACACCTTTGCTGAGATTTTCATCTTCATTACCACACCTCCTTCTAAAACTGACAACTGTAACTGATGATCAGATTCTCATTTAATAATTCATCCACAGTAGATATTCATTGTAAACTATTTTGATACTATGTTGGAAAAATTTGAACTTGTGGATTGGATTTAGATCAGGAATATAAATCAGATTTAACTTCTTGCTTTGTTTTTCAGGAGATTAGAGGATAAGAGTATTTCTGTCTTCTGTTTTAGTAAATGCACCAATTATATATGGATTTGATTGTTTGAAGAGATTCACTAAAGACTTTGATTAGGTAATAAATAGTGGTCCATGCTAATAGAACATGGTTCAGTTTAGTTTCAATAGCCAGATGGAGATTTTAAATACCGATGGTAGAAGCAGCTCTTTTCTGTCCTTCTTTCTTCTTAAGCATCTACCTGTGTCACAGATACATGACAGCAAATTGGTGGGACACGTCACATTCTTCATCAGGCAGGCCTGGTGCTATGATGCTATAAAGGCACACAGATGGCACACCTGTGCCTTGAAAATCATTCATAGAATAAAAGGAAATAGGTGCCTTTTATATGGAGTGGTTGCCTTCCTTTCAAGGAGCAGGCACCTGGTGTTCTTCCTGCATTTTTGTTTTGTTGGTTGAACATGGAAAGAAGAGGGAAGGACTTTCTATGTTCTCGGGTTTCATGAAGAGGGTTTCATGTGTACTTCCATTGCTAGCATACATCCAAAGGATGACTCCCCAGAGACACAATAAAAAGTATCAACATGGCAAGTGACCACAGGAGTGCCAGAGTGTCACTCTTTGGGAAGCCACCGATTGATGGAATCACTGCCCTGCAAGGCAGGGGCTGAGCCACACTGCCATCTACCTCTTCAGTTGGTCCTCTCGGCAGCAGATAAGGCATTCATGAGCTGAGGGCCTCTAGGGACAGGGATTACACAAGTTTCGATGCTCTGTTGGTTCCCACATGCAAAATCAAAAGGCGAGGGAATCATAACGTTGTCTAGGCCTTCCAGCTTGGCTTATTATGTATCTTGAGAGCCTCGGGGATTTCCTAGTACAATGCCATGGCTCTCAGCACAAGTCAACTCAAAACTGAGAACGTAAAAAGAGCTTTTTTGGTTGTGAAGTTGCTGATTTTATTTTCGTACTTCTTGGAATCTACCTGTAGCAAGAAATGCCAGTGCCTAAAATCAGTTCTTAAATATTCATGTGCAGAAGAGTCACTTGAGTAGTTTTTCAAAATAGGCCTTACCTCCAGCAATTGTGGTATATCTGGCTCATGGCCCACAGATGTGTACTTTGAATAAGCACCCTGAGGTATGTCTGGCTCATGGCCCACAGATGTGTACTTTGAATAAGCACCCTGAGGAGTTCTGACCTGGCAGTCCAGAGCCAGTTTGGGAAACACTTCTTTAGAAAGCAAATCCCAGTGCTTACGTTTCCAGAGGCCTCATTTCCCAAGGTTGAAGTGGCCATTCTGGAAGGGGAGCTTGTTGCAGGTACAGATAATGGAGGACATAGCTCTGAGACGATTCCTGGAAGACCTTCACCCTGCGACCTGTTTTGTGACTCTGCACACGGGTACGGCTCTGTTGGTAATGCCGTGGAGGTAGGCTAGAGGGATGCTATTACAGCACGTTGCGCGTTTTCTGCTCCTGATCCATCGTCCTGAGGAGCTGTCCACCACTGAACGTGGAAAAGTGGCCCAAACTACGTCGGGAGACTTAGTATAAAATTGAACAAGTCATTTTACTTTTCTGAGTTCTAGTTTCCTCAAATATAAAATTAGAAGGTTGGTGCAGATAATGTTAAGATTCTTTTAAATTCTGTGTTGTGTGTGTATGTGTGAGCATGTTCATCTTCCTTTAACGAATTTTCCGGAAGGCCTAAAAGGAAGAGTGAGGGCACTAATATTTCTACATTATTGCCACATCATTTTTGTCATTTTCATCATTTTCTTCCCCAAATAAGACACTGTTTATAGTGCTTATGAGGTCAAAAAAGTAACCTCACAGCTGGTAGGGCAGCAAAATCTTTGTTTTAAATTAAGCAAATCCCCATCGACTGTTGGACGTTTTGTTGCCCCATTCCAGTTTGACAGCATATATTTTGTTTTTGTTCTGGACTTGGTTGCCATAATCTGATGTGTGCAGAGTGTAGTAAGAAACAGCATAATATAATTGCTGACCATGTGGACTCTTGGCCCATAAGCCCCAGGTGCAGATTCCTGCTTCTGAAATGTACTGGCTATTTAAAAGACTAAACTCTTCTAAGATCAATCATCTCATCTGTAAAATAAGCATAATAATGATAACTGCCTAGTAGAGCTGTTATGAGACTTGAACGAGATAATGAATGCTTATAAATGGCATATAGCAAGAGCTCAATAAAAACTAATTTTTTAATATGCCAGAGGTTTTCAATTCTGACTATACAATAGAATTACCTGGGAAGTTTTTAATCATTTTAATGGCTGTTCTCCACCTGAGACTAATTAAATCAGTATCTCTGAGGATGGAGTCAGGGCATAGGGAGATTTTAAAAGCTTTCCAGGTGATGCTATCTGCGGCGGTGGTTGAAAACCTCTGTATTTGCTGAGTGTAATATGGAAATCAGAAGGAAGATGACTCTTTTGGCCGCTCATGTACATATGACTGTTGGACACTGTCCCCACAACTGTCACAGACCTCCCCACAGGCCCAGGAGTGAGGCCTTTGGTAATTATGACAGTGTTAGTCCTTCGCTGGTCCCTGGCTGGTGCCCCAGAAGCCAAGGCCATTTTGTGGAAGAAATCAAGGTATGTCTCTTTTAGCCTTTATATCCCAACATATTGCTCCAAATTTTGTGATATCTTGTATTTATAGGATTTTTCACAATTCTCCTAATATCATTGCTATTTTTAAAAAAAACAGCACAACAAAAAATCTATCAAAGCTGTGAAAGTCATATAAGGAAAGTGGTATCTTTGTGAGGGTGAAGGAAGATGTCTCTTAGGGGTTCAATATGGTTTCTCACTGGTTGTTGGTCCCCTGGTCCAACTCTGATCGCAGAAGAGGCCCAGCGATGCTGATTTGACTCTGGGGGGCTTTCCCTAGAGAGAAGCCCATGACCTGGCCTTTACCAGCCCAAGTCTTAGGGAAGCTCTGTTTCCAGTTTCTGGCCTCTACTGCTGTGATCCTAAGAAATTTTTAAGCTTGGGTTTGTCTGAATAGATAAGGCAAATGCCAAACTCCTCTAGAAGCTTTCTAAGACCTGTGGCTATCCTTTGCCAGGGCTCACCTCAGAGAGGATCCTGAAGCTTGACATGCATTCAAACAAAAGAAATGATACCTTCCGTTTGCATGGAATGGGTTGAATCAGCCCATATTCACTGATGCAAGACAACTGCCTACATAAGGCCTCTGATGGATTCTCACCCTCCTCTTTCACCAGAAGAAGCTCCAAAAATTTTTGTGACACGCTCCAAATGTGTGCATTTTATTCTCGTTCATGGGTGGGCTTTGAAGGCTACAGCTGAAGTGTGGAGAGGAAGGAAGTAGGGCGCCGAAGGGTGCCGGAAAAGCTGAAGTGTGTTGGACAATGAAGGGGCAGCCAGAGGACAGCAACTGCCTGGAGGGGCAGGCTGGAGAAGGACTGCAGTGGGGAGCCTAATGCTGTTCCAAGTCCAGTGGCCTCTGGTGGTTTTCCTTCCCAGCAGCCCTCCCCCTCCTCTGACATCCAAAATCAGATGGCACTGGAGGCCTGCTCCTACTCCTGACTCCTGACACAGTGATGGGTATGGAGGTACAGGTGTAACACAAGGGAACCCACCCAGGCCCTTTTTTGGAACTGGTATAAACAATGAAAACCAGATGCTGATGATGACCTCTGTCACAAGGGACGAGTATTCCTTTAAATGAAACAAACGTGGAAGCAAGGAGGAAAGAGAAGGAGTGAGAGACCGAATGATTGCTCTGTGCCTGACCCTGGGCCACTCCTTGGTGTTCCCAACAAGGTGAACCAGTCAGTTCCCCTTCTTTTCCCCAAACTAGGAGAACAGAATATCTGTCACAGAAAGTTCCAATACAATCCATTTCTCAATTTTCACAAGAACTGGCCCTCCTCAGAGCAGGAACAATACAATTTTTTCCTCAGAGTTATGTTGAACAGACTGCCCCTCCTAACAGGAAAGGCCTTAAGCAACAAAGTTCATCCACAGCTATTTACTTTGCAGGCACTTTGCTATGGTCTGTTCCTCATTGTTGTCCTGCTCCTGGTGGTTGAAAGCTCTTCCGTGGCATTCTGGATTTAGACCCAGAACAGCTAAATTCAGGGCCTGATAGTCGTTCCTACCCACTTTCACCCTTTTCAGCTGGAGCAGCTCTCCATTTCCTGCTGCTGTGAGCTGGCGCTTGTATAAAAGGTGGAGAAGAGCAGACTCGGGACCGGAGCAGTCAGGGCACCTCACAATCAGAAACCATCCCTGACCTGTCTGACCTCCTCTTCACAGGAAACCTGTGCTGACATTGTTTGGATCCCAGAACTAAAATAATACATCAGGGGCCTTTCTCTGGGGGGTTGAGAGGGGTCTTTAGAAAGACTACACATTATATTTTGTGGGGCTAGATGGAGCTAATTAGATGTTTTTGAAGGAAAGCACTGAAAACAGGTTTTTAAGGAATTTAGCCCACCCACTCACAAGCAGCCTGGTGCTGGAGTGGGTGTGCGCTGTTCCGAGGGATTGACTTAGAGGGACACCGTTCAGGAAAGACAGCTTTCTAAGCAGTCCAAGCCAGCGAGAGCCTTAGTGTAAATGTCAGGCTAAGAAGTGGTTCTTAACTAGGGGCGGGGGGGATCTGTCCATGAGGGGACATGTGCTGTGTCTGGAGACATTTTGGTTGTCACATGGGGAGGGGGTTGCTATTGCCATTAGTGAGGAGCAGCCAGAGATGTGGCTAAGCATTTTACAGTGCACAGGACGGTCCCCACAATTACTGGTCCTATGAGAAACTGGGCTAAAGTCAATAGTGACACCTGGTAGACAGGGGGAGATCGAGGACAGACAGACATTTTTCCATCCCAGGAATAAGTGAGAGTTTATAGTTAGGGGAAGGAAGTGTTAGAAGGTGTATATGCAAACCAGGAATACAGAGGTCCTGTGATAGCATGAGGCATCTGGGTTGGCCAGTTATGGGAAGGTTGAGCTCACTTTCTTTCATTGTTTTCTTTACTGTTAACATGCTACAGTAATGCCGACCAAAGTAATGCCTGCTAAGATAATTCAGTGAAGTTACTGCAGCAAAGACCACCTTACTCCTTTCTGTGTCCTCAGCGTGTAGCACAGAGTAAACTCAGTCCACGGCTGTTGTTAACTGACTGGAAATAAAAGGAATAATACATCACCAGGTTCCTGCAAAAAAATTCAATTTTTACACATAAATATAAAAAATGCATATGTACATGCATGTATATTGTTTTGCACACATACTTTTGGGGTATAAAACCTGAGCTAATCAGCTGTGCATTTATTAGCTTTGAGACCAAGAGGAAATCACTTAAACTTTACAATCTGGTGTCCTCAAATATATACAAAAAATAACATTAATGTTGATATTACAAGGTTTTTAAACTTTAAAAAATTGAAATATAATCAGATACCATAAGTTTACCTTTTTAAAATGTACAATTCTGTTATGTTTAATATGTTAAAAAGGTCATACAACCACCACCACTACCTAACTGAAGCACCCTCAGTGCCTCGCACAGAGTGAACTCAGGGAATGGCTGTTGTTATCTAATCTATCTCATTGAAGTACATTTTCACTATCGTCATCACTATCTCCTTGAAGTACACTTTCACTGTCATCATCACTATCCAATTGAAGTTCACTTTCACTATCGTCATCACTATCTCATTGAAGTGCACTTTCACTATCGTCATCACTATCTCCTTGAAGTACACTTTCACTGTCATCATCACTATCCAATTGAAGTACACTCACTATCGTCATCACTATCTCATTGAAGTGCACTTTCACTATCGTCATCACTATCTCATTGAAGTACACTTTCACTGTGATCATCACTATCTCCTTGAAGTACACTTTCACTGTCATCATCACTATCCAATTGAAGTACACTTTCACTATCGTCATCACTATCCAATTGAAGTGCACTTTCACTGTGATCATCACTATCTCATTGAAGTGCACTTTCACTATCGTCATCACTATCTCATTGAAGTACACTTTCACTGTCGTCATCACTATCCAATTGAAGTACACTTTCACTGTGATCATCACTATCTCATTGAAGTGCACTTTCACTATCGTCAACACTATCTCATTGAAGTGCACTTTCACTATCGTCATCACTATCCAATTGAAGTACATTTTCACTATCGTCATCATTATCTCATTGAAGTGCACTTTCACTATCGTCATCACTATCTCATTGAAGTACACTTTCACTGTCGTCATCACTATCCAATTGAAGTACACTTTCACTGTGATCATCACTATCTCATTGAAGTGCACTTTCACTATCGTCAACACTATCTCATTGAAGTACACTTTCACTATCGTCATCACTATCTCATTGAAGTACACTTTCACTGTCATCATCACTATCCAATTGAAGTACACTTTCACTGTCATCATCACTATCCAATTGAAGTACACTTTCATCACCACAAAAGGAAACCTTACACCCATTAGCAGAGACTAGTGAGTCCTATTTCCTCCATCCCCTGGCAATCATTAATCTAATTTCTGTTTATAGATTTCCCTAATATGGACATTTCATATAAGCATGATCATGACCTTTGGCATCTGTCTTTTTTCACTTAGCATAACATTTTCAAGATTCGTTGACTGTATCAGTAGTTCATTCCTTTTTAAGGCTGAGGAATAGTCCATGGGTATGATACTAAGTCTGTCCAGAAAAAGTCCAGCCTTTGTTAACATAACAAGAACAATTTGTGTGACATCGATGTAACCTGGCACCCAAGTAGAGTGGACTGAAGTGTGCATGTGTGAACAATGACGACTTCACTGTACTAGTCAGTAGGGGTGGTAGATGTTCTTTAGTGAGCATGTGTACTGTGTCTCATTCAAAATGACTAGCAAGTTGAACAATGAATCTGTATCTAATATTGCATTAAGCTTGAACATTGCTCTGCAGAAACTATTCAAATGATTTAGAGGGCTTTCGGGGATGATGCAATGAGTGCAGCACAAATAAAAATGTGGCACAAATACTTCAAATAAGATGGTCAAGAATCTGTTGAAAATGACCCATGTTCTGGAAGGCCTGCAACAAACAGAACACCTGAGAATGTTGAATGTGTATAGGTTGCAACCAAGAAAGATCAGTGATTTACAGTGCAAGAATTAGAAGCTGATTTGGGGCTTCCAAAAACTGCTGTGTCTGAGATTTTGACGCAGCATCTTGGCATGAAAAACATCATGATAAAATTCGTTCCACAGCTTCTGCTACCAGGGCAGAAGGAACATTGTGCTACAGTTGCTAATGACTTGATTCAAACAGCTGCCAATAAACCAGATTTCCTCAAGAAGGTCATAACCAGAGATGAATGGTGAGTCTACAGCTATGATCCAGAAACAAAGGTCCAGTTATCCCAGTGGAAATTGCCTGGTTCTCCATAACTGAAGAAGATGTGGCAAAGTCACAGCAAGATCAAGACAATGTAAACTGTGTTTTATGATTGGGAAGGTGTTGTCCGTGATGAGTACACCCCCATGCAGGCCAAACAATGAAAAAGGAGTACTACCTCAATGTTCTTCGTTGGTTGAGAGAGGCAATATTATGAAAACAGACACAATTATGGGCAACTGGTGATTGGCAGCTTCATTATAACAACATGCACACTCATGCATCACATCTTGTGGAGTTTTTTAGCTAAACATCAAATCACAGGTGACTCAGCTCCCTTACAGCCCAGATTTGGCATCCCTTGACTTCTGGCTTTTCCCAAACTAAAATCACCTTTGAAAGGGAAGAGATTTAGACCATTGATGAGATTCAGGAAAATATGACAGGGCAGCTGGTGGTGACTGGGAGTATTTTGTGAGGTCCCAAAGTGTCTACTTTGAAGGGGACTAGGGCATCTTTGTTCTATTGACAATGTTTCTTGTATCTTGTATCTTCTTCAGTAAATGTTTCTATTTTTCATAGTTCGTGGCTGGATACTTTCTGGACAGACCTCATATACCACATTTTGTTTATCTCTTCATCATTTGATGGACATTTGGATTATTTTCACTTTGGTTATTATGAATAGTGATGGTATGAGAATCTGTGTTCAAATTTTTATGGACATATGTTCTCTATTCTCTTTGGTAGCTAACTAGGAATAAAATTACTAGGTGATACAGTAACTCCATATTTAAACTTTCAAGCAATGGCAAACTGTTTTCCAAAGCAGCTATACCATTTACATTTACACCAGAAATATATGAGTGTTCCAGTGTCTCCACTTTCTTAACAATGTTTGTCGTTGTTTATCTTTTTCATTATGGCTGTCCTAGTGGGGATGAGGTGGCATCTTACTGTGGTTTTATTTGCAATTCCCCAATGATTAATGTAATTGAGCATCTATTCAAGTGCTTGTTAATTATTTGTATATCTTTTTTGGAGAAATGTCCATTCGAGTCCTTTGCCCATTTTGTAATTGTGTTTTTTGTATTTTTGTTGTTGAGCTATAGGGTTTTTAAAATATATTCTGGATACTAGTCCTTTAGCAGATGTAAGCTTTGTAAATATTATCACCCACTCAGTGGGTTTTCTTCCATTTTCTTTTTTTCTTCTCTTTTTTCATCTTTATTGAGATATAATTAACAATAACATTGTTAGTTTAAGACATTGATTTTCAACCCTCTTTACCTCATGGCACACATAAAATAATTACTAAAATTCTGTGGCACACCAAAAAATATGTTACATTTTTTCCACTCTGACAAAAAAAATAGGTATAATTTTGATTCATGAACAGGTTGGTTTTGAACCAACCTGTTCAAATTAACAATGACTTACTTTTGATAGTGCATACATACTTTGTTCCTATGTAGGTCCATTTTTTCTCCTCTTTTGTGCTGCTATTTTTATAAATATTCAATCTTAATACATTATTTGCCTAGTTTTAAAAATACTGCTTTATGCAGTTGTCTTTTAAATAAGAGAATACACTTATGCTGTCCTTTATATTTATCTATGTGGTTACCTTTACTATTGCTCTTTATTTCTTCATGTTAATTCAAATTACAGTCTACTGTTCTTCCTTTCAGCCTGAGGGGATCCCTTTAGTTTTTCTTGAAAGTCTGATCTTCTAGAAATGAATTCTCTCAGTTTTTGTTTTTCCGGGAAAGTCCTAATTTCTCCTTCATTTGTGAAAAAAATAGCATTGCTGGATACAGAATTCTTGGTTGACAGTCTTTCTTTCTGCATTTCAAATAATCATTCCAGTGCCTTCTGACCTGCATGGTTTCTGATGAGAAATAAGTTGTTAAGAAGTAGCTTCTCTCTTCCTATTTTCAAGATTCTTTCTTGGCCTTTGGTTTTGACAGTTTGATTATGATGTGTTTTTATGTGGTTCTCTGAGTTTGTACTGCATAGAGTTTCTTGAGCTTCCTGAAAATATAGATTAATGTTTTTCATCAAATTTGAAGAGGTATCTTTTTACCCCTATTACTTTTTAAAGTATTCTTTTTGTCCCTTTCTCTCTCCTCTTCTTCTGAGTCTCCCAGTAGGAGCTTGTTTGTAAACTTGATGATCTCTGAAGATTTCTTCTTTTTCTTCATTCCACTTTTATTTCTGTTTTTCAGGCTGGATAATCTCAAGTCACCTATCTTTAAGTTCAATGGTTCTTTTTTCTCGTGGTTCTGTAGAGACTATTGCTGCAAACTTGGTAACTAACTACACCATATACAGTCCATTTACTGGGGGAGAACTTCCTCTCAGTGGAAAGCCATGTATTAGGATGACAATGTATTTGCTAGTGAAAATGTCGCAGCACAATCTAAGAGTGGAGTGATTGAGTTTCAGATCCCTAGCTTAACCTCATTCATTTTGTAGGTATAAAGCAGAAAAACAGATTAACTTTCTTTTTAACAGAATTCGTTACATGATAATGCTTTGGGGTGTTGGGATCTGCTTTGTTCAAAGGAAGTAAACAGTTTTGTCACAATGGGATTAGTCGTGGTAGGAATAATTCTAATTTGTATTTGTCCCCTGATTATACTACCAGGGGCATCTAGGTCTCTTCATAACAAGAGAATTGTGTAGGATTGTGTCAGGGGACTTAGTTTAAGATGGAATAAAGAGAGATATAATTTCGTTACTCTGATTTGTTACAATTCAGCCTGATTTAGTGCAGGAAAGCTCTTAATTTTAGAATAATAAGAGCTGGTGAATAGAGAAGGCATGAGAAAGTAGACACTCGTCATTTTGCAACCCCTTGCGAACTGGCTGATACAGCCAGAGGTCAAGAAGAATACTAATACATTTTAGAGATGGTTGTTCTTCAGGTCAGATGCTGGTCCTCATCCAAAGGGCTGTGGTCTCAGGATGTAAATCATGGACATCTACGTATGAAAATCAACTATTTGTCTAGATGTCTGGAGACAATGGACACTTGAGGTGTAGGTCCAGTCCAATTATAGTATTTTTTTCAGTTTCAATTTGCCATATAAATGGTATCCAGAGATTTAAAATATTTTGCTCAATTACACAAGATTTGGTATTAGAATCAGGCCTCAGTTTAGTATTTATGCCATCTTGTCACACAATATTTATTTACTTCAAGATTTGATGAAACACCATTCTAGTTCATAGATAGAATTTTAATGGGCCTTTGGAGGCTGTTATAATAGAAATCTCAGAAGTTGTTGCTGTTGGGGGCTAAATATAATGGAAAGAGAATCTCTTCAGTGTCTTGAACAAAATACACTATTTTGTGATCAAAGGTAAGTGATTTTCATTTTCAAATAACTCTATCACTAGCTTTTGACTGGGACTCAGGCAGCATTTTAGGACAAAATTTTGTCCTTCACAAGAGTAGGTCAACCCTGCTCTTGTTTTAGTTACAGAAGGTGCAGAGGTAAAGCTGTCTTTCTCTGACTCTCACTCTATGACAGCCAGGAACTTTGTCCCCCAAGGGGAATTGGGGTTGACTTGCACCTAGGACACGGATTCACAACCTAACCCCCCACCCCTGGTTTCATGACCCCCTGTTGTAGGCTGTTTGAAGTGTATGACTTGTTAGAGACCTGAGAGGCCGCGTGCTGGTGCTGTGGAAGGAAGGGCACGACCTGGAGTCTCTTCTGCTGCTTACTATCTGGATGTCCTTTGGGACTTGATTTTGCACCTCTGACTCTTTACAATGGGAAAATAACATCTATAATATTGTGAGGATTAAACAAGATAATATATGTAAAAACCTAAAAATGTCTTTGGTATGTATGTGCCACAAAATTTCTTTTCCTTCCATCCTTATAAAAATATCAATTTGTGGAGGTAATTTAATTATCTTCTCCATTCTTAAAAGCAATGTAAGGAAGCAGTTTAAGTATTTCAAACCTCCTCAGAATGAAAATAGTTTAATTAGATTTTTTTGATAATGATATAATGACTCAGTACTCCGCTGATTATGTTGGCAGTTTTCTGGTCAACATCAGGGCTGAGCTAGACCAGAGAACAAGGACAGGAAGAAGGGAAGAGAACACCAAGCAACTTGTATCTGTGATACAGTCAGGGATCTCAATAAGAAATAAGAGAAGGCTCGGGGCTCAGGCCCAAGTACAACATTACATCACTCCATTAATAATTATTTACTGAGCACTTCCTATGGGTCAAACACTGGGTGGGCTTGGCACTGGAGCAATAGTCACAAACAAGTTATAGTTTATAGTAGATTAATTGCTAAATTGACCCCATTTCCACTCCTCCCAATATCTACACCCTTTAAGATAGGACCTTGCAGTTGCCCCCTTCCAGAAACAGAGAATATTTGTCTACCCCTTGAGTCTAACTTGGACTTGGGACTTGCTTAGGCCAACAGAATGAAAAAAGGATGATGTACTTGTTAGTCCCAAGCCTAGGCCTCAAGAGACCATGCATCATTTCTTGTTCTCCCACAGTCCTGCCTGGGCATTCTGTGCTGGAAGGTGAAATACGCCCCAGCTCATAGCCAGTGAAACTCCAGAGCAGAGCTGCTGATTACAAATCCCTAAGGGGGTCCCGATGGATGAGATCAGAATGGTCCAATGGCTTGTAGAATTATGTGCTACTAAGTTTTGCTGTGGTTCTTTACACAGCAACAGCAAACTGATCTAGAGCCCCTGACCTCAAGAAGTTTGGAATTCTGTAGGTGAAAAAGCCAAACTCTGATTTTCAGAAAAAGAAAACGCTACCATAACCTCTCAGAAGGCAATATAGAGACCACAGTACTTCCCTGGTGTAATGGGTCAGGGCCCAGACTGTCAGGTGTCACCAAACCAAGGAAGCGTGAGGAGGATGAGTAAAGATTTACTCTGGTCTTACAGGGGCAGGAGGCAGAGAAGTGCCCTAAAAGAAGGAAATGGTAGAGCATGTCACATTGTTATATGTTCTTTAGTGTGTGTTTGGTAATATTCTTGCAACTAAATGGTGCCCACGGGCGTCATGTCAGAACCGTGGCCCTGGTCTCTGAGCCCAGAGGCTTCAAGAAAGTGAGCTCTGCGCCCTCTAGCATGAGTCAGACTGCAAGAGCTGGAAACTTCCTTCCTGAGCTTTCTTTAAGAATTTTAAGCACTGCAGCAAGTTCTTGTTTGAAAGAAGACAAACCATTTACATTAATTTTGAGGTAGTACATTTTGAGCCTTATGATAGTTCAATATAAATACCAAGCCTGCTCCATATATGGCCTGTTTTCCTAGTAACATGCCAGATACTGTGACTCCTCTCTAATTCATGCAACTGGGTCAAGAAGACTTCCAGGGAGTTGGATGCACAACCTCTTGTAATGTGATAGCCCCATTGTGCTAAGAGAAGTTCATATAATAAGAAGGACTAAGGGAGGCCTGAGAAGATTTTTCTTTTATGGGGATTTTCATTTTAATAGTGTTTATTGTTGAAGGATTTGGCCAATATACCAATTTCAAGGCTCAAATTTCTCTTTCACTTGAATGTGAAATTCTCTGTACTATTTCCAAATATTACTATTACTAATACTACTGCTACTATTACTACAATACTATTACACACACACTCACATGCTCTTTAACACTATTGCATGCCCTGCACTATGCGGTATAAGTATCACTTCATTTATCTTTATAACAAATGTTTGAGATAGGTATATTTTTATCGCCATTATGTGGATGAAAAAATTGAGGTTTAGAACAACTTAGGAAGTTGCTGAGAATTACACAGCTAATAAGAGTATGAACCTATGTGTGAAGTCAGGTTTCCTGGGTTCATGTCCAGTTTCCTTTTCACCTACCTGCTGTCTTCTCTGCAAAACAGAGGTGGGCTTCCTCTCTTACCATCCTCATAAGGCAGAATGAAGAGTCAAATTATATACATGGTTTAAGATATCATTTGAATATAATGTATTAAAATACCATTAAGGGAAGAACAGAGATGAAGAGAGAGAAAAGAAGGAGGTACCAATAATGCGAAGAACAGGAAGCCGCCAAACATTAATTCACTCAGGATGTATTAAATGAGCATTTACCATCTGCTAAGAACCCTTTCAGACACTGAGAATGCAGTGAGGGCAAAAAGAGAAAGGACTCGGGCCTTCATGGAACTAACATTTAACAAGAGCCAGACTGTAAATAATTAAGTGGGATATTTACCAACTATAACAAATTCTTTGAATACAATGAGTGTAGTGGTGTGGTACAGACCAGTTGAGGGGACTGACTTTAATAGAGATGACCACTTAGGTGAGGGGGCTTGAGCCCCATAAAATGTTTCCTTCACAGTAAGAGTAATGATGATAGCAGTTTTTATCATAACTTACCATATCTTCTTTTTGAAGTTCTCCCTTCTCCTTTTTTTTGACTTCTTAGTTTCACACTTATTTGAATCTCCTTCTCTCTCAGACACCTTAACTGGTATCTCTTCCTCCACCCAACCTCTAACTATTGGTGAACTTCAGGACCATGTCCAAATGGACTATAATTTCATCTTCAAAACTGTTCCTCCCCCCACACGGTCTTCTAAGTTTCAGAAAATGTCTCAAACCTGCAGTCATTCTTGACACTTCCTGCTCCCTCACTCTCATATCCAACCCATCAGTGTCCTGCCCATTTCAACTCCTCGGGTTATCTCCACTTCTCCACTGCTCTGATCTCGTTCGATGACAGTGACAGATTTCTCTCCTGGACACCTGCAGTTGCTCCCCAAATAGCTCCTGCTTCCCTTCTTGCCCTCTTCCATTCACTGAGCAGCTCTTTGAAAGTGTAAACGAGATCCTATTACTCTGTTTAAAGTCATTTAAATGTTTTCCTTCCCACTAAAAACAAAATCTACCTCCTCGTGGTGGTTTCAAAGATCCTATGTCATCCACCTCCTGTCCATCCCTCTGACTTGATCTTCTGTCACTTTCTCCCTTGCTCACCGAACTTCAGCTGGTGACCTAGTTTCCTTCTAAGGAAAAGTTCACAAGTCTTATCTTTTGCTTTTTCTGTTCATGTGCCTGGGCCCTTCTCCTCTTTAAAGAGAAGCCTGACCTGAATGTTCTAGCTAATGCAGACCACTCCTTCATTCTGAATTCCAACCCTATTTGCTTCCTTCACAGAATTACTTATGGCTTGTTCAATTACTAGTATATTGTCTGGCTTCCCTATTAGTTATAAAATCCATGACAGCAGATACCAAAACTGTCTTGCTCACTAGTTTGTTCCTAACTCTGGCCACAGGGTCTGGTATATAGGTGTGCCGGTAACTCTGTGCTGAATGAATGAAAGGGTAAAATGCTTACTGTGTGCCAGCCACCATCTCAAGCACTTGTTATCTTTTTTGTTCTCAAAAGTTTCATTGTGCTGAATACCAGTATGACTCTCAATTTGTAGATGAGGGAACAGAGGAGCTTACATGAGCTCCTTAATGACATATGGTTAATAAATAACAGAAATGGGTTCTCAACCCTGGTCTTTTTCATTCCAGAGCTCAGAATCTTAGCTGTTGTATTGCTTTCACAGCCTGCTAACTTTGAGGCACTAGCTTGAATTGATTACATCTTTCTTTTCTTTGCTTTTCTCTTTAGATTTCCGAAATCCTTGAAAGTTTTCCTCCTATATTCTCCAAGTTAACTTCCCCGAGCAGAATACATATATATAATATATATAGTATAAAATATGTATATTTTATATATATGCCTGTGTGTGGGGGTGGATGGTAGTAATAAAATATCTTGAAATTCATTGCAAGTAACCAACTCAGAAGCTTACCCTTTTAATCTAACTTTCTTTCTGAAAACCTCTCTCACTCTCTCAAGGATGTGGCTGGGGAAGATTGACCAAAACCACAGCACTGTGTATATCATTCACTGAAAGCCTAGTAGATTTGAGTCATAGGACCAGGCTATTTACTTAAGTTATTTATAACCCTCAGTCTGATTTTATTTTATTTTTTTAAGTTTTTTTAAGATTTTATTTATTTATTTTTAGACAGAGCAGAAGGGAGGGAGAAAGAGGGAAACATCAATGTGTGGTTGCCTCTTACCTATCCTCTACTGGGGACCTGGCCCTCAACACAGGCATGAACCCTGACTGGGAATCGAACTGGCGACCCTTTGGTTTGCAGTCCAGCACTCTATTTACTGAGCCGAACCAGCCAGGGCCTCACTCTGATTTTAATGAAATAGGTATTTTCATTTTCATTTCATAGTTGAGGAATCAGATTCAGAGTGGCTACACAATGTGTTTCAAGTTGCACAGCTACTTAGTACTGAAGCTAGGTTTTGCTTCCAGTTTTTGTCAGAATCCAAAGTACACACTCTTTGCAATATTGCTATACATTCTCCCTTGCTCTGTCTGCCAAAGTTTCCTAAAAATTTAGAACATAATAGTTATCTGTGTAAATGTAATAATATAATATACACATATACATACACAAGAACATGCACACATACTCTTTCACTTCATTTTCAAACTGAAATATTTTGAAGGCTATTTTATCCACATGTTTTTATTTTCTGTTTCTTCATGTCACATTGCAAATATCAAAATCAATCAGGCAGATCAGGAATTGGCAATGTTGTCTGTAAAGGGCCAAATAATAAATATTTCATGCTTTGTGGACCATATGTCTCTGTCACAACTACTCAACTCTGCTGCTGTGGTGTGAGAGCTTCTGCAGATAATAAGAAACACATGAGATTTTCTGTGTTTCAATAAAAGTTTATTGACACCAAAATTTAGCTTTTTATAAATTGTTATATATCATGCAATAATCTTTCTCTTGAACTATTTAAAAATATAAAAATAACTCGTAGCTCATCAGCTACACAAAAACAGGCAGTGGGCGCAATTTGGCCTGTGGGTCAAAAATTTCAACCCCTGAGCTAGATCAATATTCTGTAGGTCCCAGGGTAGTTTTGACTTTCTTAATTTTTCTTAAAATTCTAAATGCTCTCAGATGTGTTTTGAAACCCCTAACTCACCAATTAAGCGGATACTGAATTAAAGCACATGATTATATTAATTTGTTCTTCAGTGTTAAGGGGTACAAAGCACTATGGAGGGAAATATGTTAGTGACAGTGACAGATTTATGTTAGCGATTAACGTTCAATTATAGTACCATTGTCAGTGCCACCTACTGCTTAGAAGAGTCAAGTCAATGAATTCACAACATTTGTGGAATGCCCTTTCACAGAGTCCTTTCACCTTTTTACCAATACTTTTGAATATAAAATAAATGTCGATAAAAGTAGAACAAAAAGTAAGATGGCTACTAAAATTAAAAATGTCACAATGGAGACAGGCCGTGTTGGTGAAGGAAACTGGCTCTCATATTGTCTTTAGTTTTGCTTGCTATCAACAGTTTGAGTCTTAAACTTCATTCTTCTTCTCTAGGTTTTTTGTTTGTTTGGGTTTTTTAATATACTTAATGGTATACCTTTAGCTTTAAAGAGATAGGCACTTGAACTTTGGGTGAGAAAGCTCATAGCTGAGCCTACTCCGAGGTTCGCTCTGGCTGTTTCCAATGACTGGAGCTCATCTAAGCAGCGCTCAGGCTGCTCGAAGGAGCTGATTGGCTTGGCAGGTGGGTGGAAAGCAACCTGGCTGGGCAGAGTGGCATGCCAGGGAGAATGGAAGGGAATGTGGGCTACCGCCTCTTTCAGTCCAGGAACTCCTGAAGTCTACATCTGAGCCTTAACTACAGAACATTTTCTTCTAGGTTTATGCAAAACACAGTGTGTTAGTCCCAGGGGGCATGAGGTTAAGGCAGTATGCTTTATCATACGCAAAGTTCTTCAACTTGACAACACCAAGAAATGGTGGGTACAGCAGGAGTCCCATGGAGGTCACGGGCAGCAGTGGCAGCCGCAGGCGCAGCTCTGCCCTCCAGTAGCTCTGAGGGCAGCAGACCTCCCCAGAGAGGCAGAAGGATGAAAAGAAATACTTCAGAGCGACCCACGTGGGGCCACCCAAGTCTCCCAGAGGAGCCCCTGTTAAGGATGTAGGGTGTTCACTGAGTGTAAATGCCTCATGTTACTTCATTTAAGTCCATCGGCTGGGATGGGGTCAAAAGAAGACAAGGAAGCAAAAACCAGGAGTAACTTTTGGGGTAGGTGGTAGAAAACTTTCAAATTTAAAAAAAAAAAGGCTTACTGTTTTTCTAGAGGATTTGCATTTAAACAGACTGGCCATGATTAGTTTTGAGCTTTTTAGAATTTCTTCATTTTTTAATTTGGACAATAACGGTACTTAACTTACCAAGTTTTTAGGAGAATTAAATGATACTTATGAAGAGCTAAGCATAGTTCCTGGACTTAACAATGTTTCATCGAAGCTAATTCTTATTCTTATTATTACTATTAGTATTTACTAGTATTAATAATACAATTTTTGCCTGTACAGTCCAGACTGACTCTGAGGATAGCTAGAGCCCGTGGCAAACCTTACCCACACGTTTGGAAAAATGTGGTCCAGGTGAGGATCAGAACTCTTGTCTTGCAGACGATCAGACATTCTCAACCCTGTGCTACGTCTCTTCACTGGACACATTATTTCCAGATTATGACAAAGTTTACAAGTCTGAATTCCCTACGTTTGCATCTCTTATCTTCCAAGTGCCTCCAGTGACTGTCTTTAATTATTGTAGTAAGACACAGGCAGAGAAGAGGATTTGAGCAGACCACATTTTCCAAAGGAACAAGTTGGGAAGGAAAAGGTAGCTAGGGTAGGATGTCCATAAAATGGTCAGGACAAATTTCTGCAAGGCTAGCCAGCCCAGCTGGCAGCTGCAAAAGCTGGCTGGTCAGTCACTTCCTCTTGGACACCATGCACATACCTGTTGCCTTTGGGCCAATGCCCAGGCACTAACCTCCACAAGTTACTGGCATAGAATTGACATTTTCTTCTCTGTCCAATGACTGTCTTCACTTCCAACTTTATTGAGACACCTAAGTTTTACCCTTCTGGGTTTTTATTTTTAATTGGTTTTAAAATTAATTTTTCATGTTGATATGTTCATTATAGAAAACTTGAAAAATGCACAAAAGCACAGAAATCTTCCAATTCCCAATCCTCAACAATAAAAATTGCTTTGTTACATTTTAAATCTATTTTCCATATGAAACATTATCATTAGATATGATAATGTGTCTTTCATAACAAAATGGTATCATGTGTATTTCCCCCTGCATGCTGCTTACCTTTTTACTGATTTATGTTATGATACATAATGAACCATGATATTATTTCCACACCATTTAATATTCATCTCGAGCATGATCATTTTCATGGCTACATTATATAAATGGACTATAATTTATCAACCGATCCCCTATTTTTTGATATGAGGTATTTCCAAGTTTCTCACTATAATGACTAATTCTTGGATGAAGACGCTTATAGATAAATATTTGCACATCCTTGATAATTCCCTTATAATGTATTTCTGGAGGTGAATTTTTTTTTTGAAAAAAGTGTATGTACACATCTAAGGTTTTATTTCAAAAATGTTTTATAGGAAGAGTAAATCAATGTACATTTCCTCAAGCATCACATGAGAGCATTTGCTTCTTCATACCCTTGTTAATACTGGTAACTATAATTTTCAATTATCAATTTGATAGTGGTATTTTAGGGTTACTACTGTTTTTATTTTTACTTTGGGTTACCAATGAGACAGGGATTTTTTATACAATTATTAGTAATTTGTATTTCTTCCTTTGTATATGGCTAATCAGAGTCCTCTGATCATTCTTACTTTCTGCACTACCGGGTCGATGCGTGGAGTGGACGGAGCAAGCTCCTATTCCATCTCCCAGCTCCAAAAATCCATTTAATATAATGTCCTCGGATAGAGGACGTATCAGATATTAAACTGATAAGAACAGATACTACACTTGGTCTTAGCCAAAAGGCCGAGAAGCGATCATTCTTACTTTCTAATTGTGTCCATTTTATTATAACCTGTATGAGCTTCTAAATTTAGTAGCTACTGTTTATCATATGTCTTACATTAAAAGACATTTTATTTCCTTACATTCTCATTGCATTTAAATTTTCCATATGGTTGTTTGCTATATAGAAATTTTAAAATATATTTTAAAATAGTAAGCTTCATTTCTGATATCTTGCCCTTAAAAGGCTTTTGCTAACTTGATAAAAATAAACATCACATATTTTATCTGCGATTTTATTAGCTACATTTTTTCTACTCTGTTGTTCTTAAATCCATAGTTCTTTTATGACAATGGATTGCTTTTTATTTTTACATGAGTGGTTGTGTTTGAATCTGTTCCACCTACTGAAGATACTGAGTCTTTCTTTTGTGTATGTGCACTGTCTGGTAATGCTGTGGGGACAGGCTAGTACTGCTCTATTTTCCATATTCTTGAATTGTCATGATTATTCCTTCTTTATCAAGTTGACTGGCTTCTCTAAATTCCCCTGAAGTTGCGATCTGGAAAGTGTCATCCCCCATCCTTTCTCCTGCATTTCCCCTGCTTAGCAGCGTGTCCTGTGGAGTGGCTTTATTGATGCCTCTGGATCGTCTTGGGGAGTCGAGTTGGTGGGGATTCCCACTCTCTTCGGAGCATCTGCTTCCTGGAGCAGCCCCAATCCATCACCTAGACAGGCATGCGTATAGGCCTCAAAGTATCCAATATTATCATCTCTCTTTTAAGAGTTATGTTTATGAGGTTTTAACCACAGAAAATTTTGGAGGATGTTTAGGTCCAGGTACCTATGGTAGGTAGAATTCTAAGAATGCACCCCTAAAATTTTCTACCCTAATTCCTGTGATGGTTAAGATATCACAGCCATGAATATTTTATTACATGTCAAAAGAGACTTGGTGATGTGATTCAGATTTCTAATTCCTGACCTTAAAATAGGGAGATTATCCTGGATTATGTGATAGAGCCTAAACTCATCACATGAACCCTTTTAAAGCAGCTGAGTATTTTTCTGGCCAAAGCAGGAGAAGTCAGAGATTTGAGGAATGAAGGAGATTATAAGCCATGAAGATGGAGGAGACCATGTGCTCAAGAATGCAAGTGGCCCTTAGGGACTGAAAGCAACCCCAACTGACAGCCTCTAAGGAAATGGAGACCTCAACCTTACAACCACAAGGAACTGAATTAGGCCAATAATCTAAATAAGCCTGGAAGTAGATTCGGCCCCAAAGCCTCTAGTTAAGAGCCAGCTTGTCTGACACCTTCATTTTGGCCTTGTGAAACCTGCTGCAGAGAACGGTGCTGTACTTCTTAAGGTACAGAAATGGAGAGATAGTAAGTGGGTGTTGTTTTAAACCACTAAGTTTGCTTTGTTTTGACACTGGTAGAAACCACAGACAGTACCAAATTCAGGCTCTTATTTTCACAAGTGCACAGAGGACCCATCACGGTGGGTGGGGGAAGACTCTGACTCATGTCTTCACCGAAGAAGAGCCCCCAAGGCAGAGAGGCAGGTATGCCAGGAGAACCTTGCCCGATGTGGCCAACAGCATCTTGTCTTTAGATTTTTATTCCTTTAGAAGGTAGCCCTGTAACCTAAATAGGGATAGCCCGTCTTCTGGAAACCCAGGCACTTTGCCACTTGGTTGCAGCACTGACTGTTGGAGGCTGAAAGCGTTTGTACCACACACCACCAGTAGCTTCTTTGACAATACTGAGAAATGGCTTCATCTGCAATTCGTAGCAGAGAGAAAGTTTATGCAAGTAAATCATACTATGGGAGCCACTCTCATCTGTTCCTGAAGTGGGTAAAATTGAACTTTGGCTCCAGGTTCAATTTTTTGACAAATAAAGAATGTCAAAAACCATCCTCTAGGTAGCTATGTGGGTTGGGCCTCACAAACTTTATTTGTGAGTTTTCTCCAAAAAGATCTAGCTGGGGGGTTAGCCTTTGATTGCTGGGTGTCAGGGAAGGTCTGGGAAACCAAATTACCTTAATGAGGATAATTACTGTTTGTCAGGCTCCCTTAACAAGGCAGGGATTAGTTGCTTAAACTGATCATGGAGTGATGTTTCCCAGAGGGCATTATTGTACAGATGCTGACATGGAAGATTTTTAGCATCTGCGGCGCTCAGCTGGCTTTCAGTCTGGTGATGAAGGATGTAGTTAGTGAACCATTGAGTTGTTTCTCGTGACAGGCATACAACAGCAAACACAGAATCTTTGCACTAAAACAGAAATAACCTTACAATTGGGGAAACTGGGGCTCAGAGAGGATAACTGATGTGGAATAAGTCACACAGCTACTTCCTGAGATAGCAGAGGCTGATGGCCATTGTCCAACAGATAATGATTCACTGAGGGTTTTCCCATGCTCTGAACTGAAGGTATGTTCCATTAAAGGCGATGAGAACAAATGAGCAGTAGGTCAGAGGTGATGTGGAAGGGAGTGTTATTTAGAGGCTGGTGTGTCACTTTCCACACGATTACTTCAGCTCTGTCACTTTGGTTGCAATAAAACCATTTGCTGATTTATTCTGGGCTCCTGCCCTGTCTCATAAAGGCATCTTTGTAATTCTGACCAAAGATCATCCTCTGGGATGACAAATAACATCGATCATTAAAAATGACATCCATAATTCTGCAGACAAGGAAGACAATCTTTTAAAGCTGTCAGTGAAACAAAAGGGATTGTGGGGATGCTTTAAAACCTTTGGAAGTTCTAAACCTTGAAGATGAACTGTCTGTTTTGGAATTGTTGTATTAATTGCGTGCTAAGGCATGCCCCCCACACTCCCTGTCAGGGGAGGTGAGGCTTGAGGCATCCAGAGTTCCCTGTGGCTCAATCATTAACTTGCTGACTGGTCTAGGAGTCAAAAGGGTTAATGGGCATCATCCAGAGCTGGAGGAGTAGAGGGCAAACAGGGAAACAGGAGGAAAACTAACTGCCTATTGTAGGAAGAAGAGGTGGGGAGCAAAACCACACACAGGTGAGGGAGACAGAGATGCTTAACAGCACCAGCTCTGCTTTGGGGGCTGGTGGTCATTCACACAATGAACCACACATTGCCTCTCAGACCCTCAATTTTACAGAAGCTGAGTCCCCTTAACGAATAGTATTGTCTCCCTCTCCTTCTCATTAAATTTTCCAGGACAGCAAAATTGCTGAATCGTCAGCCATGTCAATCTCCACAGCTCTGCAAAAATATAAAGGAGAAAAAAGAAATTAGATGTCCGTTTACCAAAAAAAAAAAAAAAATGTTGGAGAGAGGGAAGTAGAAAGGAGTTATCCTGGTCCTCATGTCCTTTTCTCACCAGCAGCAGGGAGCTGATTAGTCTAAACAAGCAAAACAAGCAGAAGCTCAGAGCACCAAGACTAGTGAACAGACTTGCTCTTTGCGAATGGAAAGCAGGAATCCTGGAACAGCTGCAACTGCAGAAGGGCTGGAGCTGAGGGGTAGGGTCACCTGTCTGTTGATGGTGCATCTGAGGGAAACATTTCCACTGAAGTCCACGTATCCCAGTGAATGCTCTAGACTGCTGCAGCAGCACTGTGGCCCATGGGCTCCAATGCATATCATCCACACCAGGTTTGCTTCTCCATGTCAATTTCAAATATGCTACTTGCTTTACTCCACTGGTTATGTTTCAGAAGAAATTAACTAGAGCAATTATTGTACTAGAGTGAGCAGCTGATGACTTACACTGTTAGTTGCACTTGGTTCCTTGAAAGCTCTCCCTGTTTTGTTACCTGATTTGATGTTTTGTTTGTCAATTCTTGGCAGCAGTGAATTGTGGGCTTGC
The DNA here is from genome assembly GCF_022682495.2 of Desmodus rotundus. Classification (NCBI taxonomy): domain Eukaryota; kingdom Metazoa; phylum Chordata; class Mammalia; order Chiroptera; family Phyllostomidae; genus Desmodus; species Desmodus rotundus. Next base: position 132,954,183 of record NC_071391.1, on the reverse strand, counting down.
TACTGACCCCCTGCTGTTCCTGGGATTCCCAGACTCGGGAGCAGGAAGTGTGCAGTCAGTATGTCAGACTCTGGGGTGGAAGGCAGTGCAGGGGTGGCATGATTTTCCTGTGCCATTGCTTGCTGACTTGGCTTTTAGTGTAACTACCTCCTGCTTCCACAATTACCAAGCATGATTCTATTTTCAGTGCAATGGCTGAGAAGGTATAATTGGAAATCACAGAAGCAGATTATTTCCTCTTTCTTGAAGGGGCTTTTCACTATCACCATGTAATCTGTTGTTCCCACTCATTCATACCAGGCGCTCCTCATGCTGAATAAGAACATGTACTACTTCTAAGATTCTTCCTGCCTATAGGTTATATTGCTTAAAAACTGGAAAAGTAGGGAAGCACGGGAAGGAAAAAGGGCCTTAACATTCCCCTCAGTTTGACTAAATTTAACAGGTTTCTTCCTATTGGCTGCTGACCTCTCTTTTCTTAGAGCATTTACTTTAAAAGAATTTGCCATTGTAAATTATTACTCTTCCCTTTCTGTAGCCCAGGAATGTCTTGCTCAAGGACCTGGGAGCCATCCTTTGAAACAGAATCAAGAAAGACAGCACCCCTGTTTCCCAGTCAGTGTGAGAGGGTAGGACCCTAACTTTGATTAGCAACAATTAAAAACACTGATGGCCAATCACATTGACCATCCTCTCCCCAGCATCCTTCAGTACTTTCCTCGAGGACTTCCCCCGGTGCTTACAAACTCTCTTGACTTTTGTTTTAACAGAGTTGAGTTCAATCTCTCTCCACTATTGAATTATTTCTGACCCATACTGGAATATTCTTGAATAGAGTCTTCCCTGCATGTTTAACTTGGAGTTTAACTGAGTCCTATACTTATGCATCTCTCTTCTACTGAAATAGCTTGAGTAAAATCCGTCTGACCGTTTTTAACAAGTATTGAATGCAATTTCTCTTTGTGCACCTGAATTCCATATTTTCTTTTTGTGCAATATAAAAAGGCTTATCTTAGATATTGTTTGTTAAATTATGAAGACAGGCCTTAGATAAGCCTCTCAAATGCCACGAGTTAGGAATATTTATTTCCAACTATATATATTTATATAAGAATCTATTGAGTTTCTACCATATATACACACTGATGATACAATGATGAACAAAATAGGATTCCTATTCTCGTATGACTTTTTGTATGAAAGTGAAAGAAACATTGACTGAAGAATCACACAACTAAATATAAAATTGCACATGTGAAAAGTACTGCAAAGGGAAAGTATCTGGTTCAGTAGGAGCGTGTGTTCCAGTGAAGATGTTCTCCTCAGGAAGGTCAAGGGTCCCTTGAGGTAATTATGAGTTTGAAAGAAAAGTGAGAGTACTAGAGCATATGCAGGCAGGGGGACTAGCATGTTCTCTTTGAGAATTTTGAGAAGGAAATTTGAAAAACGAAAGTCAGTGAGGCTGGTGTTCAGACTCTGTACCCATGTTGCTGATGGTTGATACTATCTGCTCTGGTCAGTGGTCAAATGCCCACCCTCCCCAATAGCCTTCTTCCGACTGATGTGCATGGCACCTTGGGAACTGTCTTCCAGCTCTGTTTCTACTCTGTTTGATCAGTTCTTGCCCCAGAGCCTTGGAGTTAGCTATTGTTCTCCACTTATCCCCGATGATTTAACATGTTTCACCCCTGATGACTTGATATTTTAAGTGGTATGCTGGTTACTCCCCATTTGACCTCTCATCTGCCACACTTCAGTTCTATTATCTATCCTTTGGGCCCTAGGAGGCTAACTTTCCGAGTCTGAATCACCTAGTTCCCTTGTTGACTGTTGAATTCAGCCAAAGGGAGGTACATGATGGAAATTAGGCGAGAGGAGAGAGAGGTTGGAGCTGGGTGCTTGCTTTGGGCTGAATTCCCAGAGGTGGCTGTATTGCTTCATTAATATATAGTTCTTATCCCATCAGAGAAGGCCCAATTCCAATGAACTTCCATAGCACTGTTTCTACCTTTGCTCCTTCAAGCCTGGGTGAGGACTGACTTCTAACTATTGGTTATTCCCTGGGTACTTCCACATCCTTTGTTTTTCAGTGGTGCCTATACGTCAATGAATATGACTTTCATTAAAGTTTCTTGTGCCATGTGACTTGGACTTTGTTTCCTTCTGGGATCCTGACTGATACAAATGACCTCACTAAAGCTATCTGTTTATGATGGTAACCTAGCTCTCTCTTAGTTCATCTCTAAGTTGAGAATTAGCCCTAATCATTCACATACCTGTGCTTGGCTCTTGAGCACCCCAACCTAGGTCTCATCTCCAAGTCTTACCTAATCCAGAAGGGGAGATTCGGTAGCTCCATGATGTTCTCTAACATCGTGTGGCAGCTTCAAAGACTTTGCTGTAGAAGAGAATGCTCCTACTATCTTCATGCTCCTCCAAAAATGTCTGGATCCATTTGCTCCAAAGCCCAGTAGTGCCCAGCTGTCCTGAGAATGAGTTTTAGGGTGCTCTTGAAATAAGTTTGTTGACCACCTTATTTGTGGTTGCTCAGTGTTGGTGTATCACATGGTTAGATGTTTTTGCTTCAACCTCCCCTCAGCAACTGGCCTAACAAATGAAGGCTGGTAGTGTATTGTAGGGGATGAAAGATGACCAAAAAACATAGCTCTAGCTTCCCTGATTTCGGGATACCTTGTTCTCCCCCAAATCCCAAGACTCGCATTGGATTGATAGTTGAATAATCCAGTTAGATTCCATAATTAACTATTGCTTTCCAGGGCAATGCCTCAGTTTTTAGTTTATTTTTTTTATCTTTCCATTACCCCCTTGCGTGGAGGGAGCAAACAAAAAGCTTACCTGTCTCAAGTTCCATTCCTAAAGTATCTTGTCTTCAGCTAGTTATCAGCCAGGAAAGGCTGTGCTAGATGAATTCAGATGGAGTTGTTGAGGACTATTGTTAGGCACACTTACATGCAACAGATGAAAGGTCTTGTATGCAACAGATGGGGAAAAAAGCCCTGGTTTCTAATGTGTAAAAATGTTGGCACTGAGACAGGCTAGTAGACGTAATAACTGAAAGGAAGGAATAAGAGTCTATACAATAGGGCCTTCTTGGTGAAGCAGATGAAATGTATACTCTACATGTTTGTAAAAATACTTTCTGTGAGAGTCAGGGGGAGACTATTATGTTTTAGCCCTGCCCGGGATTTCTTTGTTTCCAGAGCCCTTCACTTCATAATCCCAACTACAAAAATAACAATATAAGAACGTGGTAGAAATATTAAATAAAAGACAGAGCTCTAATTTCCATCAGTCATGATACTGATAATATAATTTTAACCTGGTATTTGATAAAAGAAAAATATATGTAATCATTCAATTATCTATGTTTTTACCCATGAACCCATAACTCTTTCCAAGGACTAGAACATTAGCAGCACTTTATAACTTTTCATATGTTCCTATTTCATCCCACCTCTCCCTGTCCACCAGAGGTAGTCACTGTCCTCTTCCTTGAATCTAGTATTCTCAAGCTCCTTCTTCTTCCTCAATAGTCCTTGCTATGACCTGTTCTCCTTAGGCTTCTTCTTTGCCTACTAAAAATAGAGGTGACACAGATACAGAATAATGAAAATAGAAGAGATCATTTTTCTTAGAACACCCTTTACTTCTTAATTTAATTAATCATTTTTAATCTAACATTATAAAGAGAAATACATTCTTTGGGTGTTTGACAAGGCTTTTGTCACCCACTGTCGTTTTACCTCCTCGGGAGTAGTCTTGCTGCCTCTGTGATACGTCCTGTGTGACTCAGCTCCTGCAACACAATTGGTAGCTAATGTTTGCCTATCATGTGGATCAAAGGTCAAAGAAAAACTAACATTAAAATATACTGAAAATAAAATGACATACTGAATCATATGTCATATGTAGTAGCTTTTATCTAAGATATTTTAAGAAACTAAAAATGTATCAAGCTTATAAGTCAAAATGATTGTAGAATAGAGGCATAATTAGTCTAATTATTTTACAATGGGACTTGTCTGGATTCAAGGATAAAAAGAGAGATAAAGAAAATGCCTGACAATTATTAATCCAAGTAACTTTTAGAAATCCAGTATATCTACCACTGATTGTTCTATCTCTGTAATTTCAAGAAATAAAATAAAAACAAACAAAAAACTGGAAAGAAACACACCACTAAGCTTAAACCACAAGAGAATTAATGATGGAACAATGGAATTCTATAGTGACTTATTGTCAATTTGCTTTTCACCCATCAATGCCTTGGAAGAAAATTAAGAATAAAAAAATTTAGGAAAAAAGGTTTATCTTCAGATATCTCTGGTGTATCTCTGGTAGTTTTCCAAGGTATATAGCCAGATGGAATAATTTTTCATAGCTTACCATCTATAGGGTCAGTGCACGTATATATTTGCTGTGTCCCTCTTTTGATATATACAGAGAGACATAGTAAATGACTGATAAAGTCTGTGTACTAGTTCCAAGTTCTGAAATGATTCTGTGACCAAGCACAGTGCTTCCTCCTCTCCTCTCCTACACACGTACCTTTAACCACATGCACACTCACCACTCCATTTTCCTGCCGTGAAAATGAGGACAATGCTAGCCTGACTCCTGAGAATTTCATCAGGGTTAAGTAAATAATTGAGTGATTACAGAAGAAGGGCTATGAAAGTATAAAAGTGTGAAATTAGATTGTAAAGCAATAATTGGCCATGAAGGCAAGAGGAAGATTTAAGCGCTGAATGAAATAGTACAACACAAAATGAAGCCTATTAGTTCATAAAATGCTCCTGAGCTTCCAGGAGAGCCCAAGAGTCTATGGGACATGACCTGAGACTCCCTTTTCCAGTGAAACAATCTGTATTTCAAGAAGCAGCACTAATATTCATAAAGAGAAATTGCCTTGCTCTTCAGATCAAATTTCAGGTATAAAGAAAGATCTTTTAATGGGTGCAGACCTGCCAGGAAAAACCAACAACAGCTACAACTGCCTGAGCTATGGCAGAGAGAAAAAAATGTATAATGTGATCAGCAGTGTCTTCTGCTTAGGGGATGTCACAGCTAAGAGGCCAGCGCTGAGAGACCTTCCAGCCAGTGCGCAGCTTGCACATGTATTTGCAGTACGGGAAGGCCAAGCCCTGTACTGTAACTCTCTGGAGGTAATGCTGCCCTTACCACATAACCCCATCAAAGGGTAGCATGGCATCCCCACACTGGCTCTGGAAATAGGGAGCGTAGTTGCCCAGACTGCACTGACTGATACTCCATAACTTTGAGACACTCCCTAGACTGTGGCCCAGGACATGTGTATGGCACTGAGTACGGCACCATGCTGTACCTGGCACTTCTCTTTGCTGTTCTCTAAAGGGAAAAAGTGAAAGGTGATTCATTTTGTCCTTGTCTAACATGTGCTCTCCCTGGCATGGAAGGGGAAGAATACAAATTTCAGTTACTTTCGGTGGGGGGGGATGTTGAGGTTTTTCTGAACTCAGTTAAATCCACTTACCAAGCTGCTTTTGTTTTGTCAGTTTTGAAAATGGTGATAAAATTTTGCTGCATGTTTTATGCTCGATCTTAATCAATATAATTTTATACATTCTTTTGCTCTTATGCATCAGAAAATACGATAGGAAATAATTGAAGTTTTTCCACGGCTTCTTTGTGTTGAAAAATCTATTCTTTGTCTCTGTGGGAAGAAGAGTGGAACTGGCAGGAAGAATGTAATAATTCTTGAATTACTTTCCACCATAAGTATGCAACCAAGATAATGTGTTTTTCGTAAATAATTTTTTGAGAAACAAAATGCCCTTGACTTTGACAAAGTGATGTTGTAGCAAATAAGGTGAATACCAGAGCATTTCTTGTCAGCCAGCCCTGCTGCCCACTGTTGGGACCACCACATGTGTGGCACAACAGTCTAACGCTACACTTTGGGATTAGTTCAAGGTTTGGTTTATAGTTTTAAACTCTGAACAGGACCATCTTTTCTTGGAAACTCTTTGAACTGAAAAAAAAAACCCCTTCAGGATGACGAGAATGATACCAAGTTCTCAGCTCCCTTCTTCTGGGATTTTCACACAGCCTGCTGAGAGCAATACCCCCTGAGGATTCCTACCAGTAATTATCTGTAGAATTATTTTCTGAAGTAATTCCTGTATCATGAAGGACCCAAAATTTGCAACAGGGTAATTGCTAATTTCTCCTTTCTTCTGTAAGATGCCACAAGAACTTTACTCACCTCATATTTATCTATTTACAAAATGACAAAACCATAAGGCAGGTCTCAAAAGTCCACGCTCAATAGCTTCTGAAATCAGAGCACTTGCTGTTGATTCCTGACCACTAGACCTGTTAGTTGTGTGACTCTGGGCAAGTCACCTCAGACCCATCCTTCCCTGGCTCCACTTGTGTATTTTCACAGGACTATAACCCAGGCCAGGGCCCAATTAAGATGCCACTGTTTCTGAGGCTCTCAAATCTTCACAATGACTCTCAAACCAAGTCACTAGGTCTTCAAAAGCCACAGTTCCCATTCATAAAGACATTGAGCAGAACCCCCCGGTTGTTTTTGCTCAGAGAAATTAGCAATAAGTTCTCTCCAGAGAGCTTGGTCCTTTTCCTGAAAGCATAGCATCCACAATTAACCCAATCATTTTACTAGCCTAAAGCAAACTTTAAATTCACAGCTGTGAGGGGAGCAAATCATAGTGGTCCCCTCTCATATCCTCTAGTTGAGCGGTTGCTTTTACTTTTTATGTATCACATGTTATAGCACATTTTTTCTTATGAATGTAAATTCTTGCTGTCTTCTCATAAGAGCTGTGTGATATGAATAATAATAATAATAACTAAATTCATTGGACACTTATAAATGTTTAAGGGTCTCTGTAACTAACATAAATAATTTTAATTAATCCTCTCAACAACATTATGAGGAAGTTACTGTCAGTTCAACAATAAAGACAAAGAAACTGAAAATCAGAGAAATAAAGGCTCCACACAGGTCTTCATACCATTCGACAATTCTGTTTCATGAAAGTCTTCCAGCTTCCAAATCTAAGAACCTAAGATTCTTTCCTGCAGGTTAATCTCATGTAAAGGCCAAGATTCAGTGATATTCAGATATCCTCATTCCCAGTACTTGCAATGGGTTTCATCATTCGTATTTTATAGAGGGAAATGGAAATGTATAAAAAGATAAGTTTCATGCTTACACATTTTCCCCTCAGCCCGCAAAAAGATTGGGATTCTATTTTTAGGAAGGATAGAGTAAAAACTTGGATTTGACTTTAAATTTGGAAATCCAAATAGGGTTGCAACTACTTTTCCTAGAAATGAAAGAAACCTGGCAACAACAAAATTAAATGTGTCAAATCCTGGAAATAGCACCTTAGTTATGAGTGTGTCTATCCGTGAAGGCTCATAAATGAAAGGGAAGCATTCCGCCCCCCCTACACACACACACACACACACACACACTACATTTTTCTCTATTAGATGAAATGGGTATGTGTGCATCACAACTACTCTAGTGCTGGCTTGGGGTTTGGCTGGGGTTAGGTTTGAAACTGTCATGGGGAAGCTCAATTTCACCTTGAACCTTCTGACGTTGTTTATTCACCCTTACCTGTGAGGTGTTAAAAACCCTGGGAAAAACTTTCATCCAGACTGTATGAAATAGCTGTGGGGAGGAGATAAGTGAGCAATTGCATTTTTTTCTTTCTCCTCTACTAAGGCCTGTGTTCCTTTCAACTTTTTAAATGATGACTGTGTTATGGAGTGGGAGATGTCCATGAAACCTTACTAATCAATCCCATTCTCTCTCCCTAAAATGGTGCAATCGCCTCAGTCTAATCTGTTTGAGTTCTACTTCCAAGCAGCCATGTATCCTTGAACATATCAATGAACCTCTTTCAAAACCTCAGTTTCTCCTGTATCACGCAAATGCAAAGTGCACTAGACTTGACATCATGGGATCTGAGTTCTTGTCACAGCTTTACCTCCACTTGTCTCCCTGACACTGGACAAATCACTTTAATTCTGTGAGCCCCAGTGCAGTAGGGAATAAGGATCACTACTTTACAGTTTTTATTGTTTTTATGAGGCTTAAATGAGGAACTGTCCTTTAAGGTATCCAGCCATGTAATATGAAAAATAGAGACATTTACTGAAGAAGATACAAGATACAAGACACTGTACATACAACAATGATGCTTCCGTCCCCTTCAAAGTAGGCACCGTGGGGCTTCACACAGTTCTCTCAATCGCCATCAGCTGCCCCATCACATTTTCCTGAATCTCATCAGTGGTCTGAAATCTCTTCTATTTCAAAAGTGATTTGAGTTTAGGGAAAAGCCAGAAGTTACAGGGCACCAAATATGGGCTCTAGCGGGACAGAGTCACCTGGGTGATTTGATGTTTCACCAAAAAACTCTGCACAAGACATGATGCAGGAGTGGGTGCATTGTTGTGATGAAGCTGCCAATCACCAGTTACCCATAGCTGCAGCCTTCTGAATCATCCAAGTTGTTTCCATGGAGGAATGTTCAAGCTTAGTGCAAAATTTGATGCAGATTTTTTTCTCTCCTCAGTCAGTCATTTTGAATGTGACAGCCACACAGTACACTCAGTAGCATCTACTGCCCCCACTGACTAGCACAATGAAGTCATCATTGTTCACGCATGCACATGCCATGCCACTCTCCTTGGCTGCCAGGTTATGTTGATGTCGCACAAACCACTCTCATATTAACAATGGCTCAACTTTTTCTGGACGGACATCAGAGAGATAGAGAATGAGTTAGAGGTAGAGATCGAGATAAAGATAGACAGAGAGAGAGATTTACAAGGGGGAACCTAAAAACCCAGAATTATCTTCTGGAGGTTGGGCCCCTTGTAGCACAGGCTTCCCCCACTAGGTGAGTGTTCTCGGAACCCAACTGTATCAGTTAGCAGGTGACATTGTTTTGAGAGGTTGCATCAGCTTAGTGAATTTTTTCTGAAAACTCTTCAATACAGTTTGCCCATTTCATGATGGGTGATTTACAAGCACACCTGCCTACACCACTCTGAGTGTTCAGCAGTTTTGACCAAAAACAGCATGACCCCTGTGTCCCACCCTATTCACCCAATTTCACCCCGAGCAACATTTTTTTTGTTTCCCTGGATGAAAAATGTCCTCAAAGGGAAATGTTTTGCTGATGAGGAAGAGGTGAAACAAAAAATGGCAGAAGCACTAAAAGGCATCAAAATTGATGAGTTCTAAAACTTTTGAGCAGTGGGGAAAAAATCCGATAGGTGCATTGCATCAAATGGAGAGTACTTTGAAGGTGACTGAAGTTTAAACATGTAAGACTAAATACACAATATTTTATAAATAAATTCCAGGGTTTTGGTGGGTTCCCCCTCATAGATATGTGTAGGTGTTTATGTATGTGTATATGTATACATTTATACACATACACATATATACATAATTTTCACGAACTGTGAAGTTCCATGTAGACATAAGAGATTGAGGTCATGCTGTTGTTGCGGACTTAGTGACACCTGGCCTGAGAAGGCACAGTGAGCTCTCCCATACAGCACTGTATTAAAGCAGGGGAAGATGGATGGAGCGCCAAATTCCCTGACTTCCCATTAAGTCAACATCCACCCGATTTTATTCCTTTGTCAGCTGTTTGTCTTCTAGTGAGACTCCTGTAAGACAGAGACATAAATATGACATAGATGACTGTAAAAATGGCCCTATCAGACCTCATAAAGTAACCCAAGCTGCGATGGTCGTGGAATCTCAGTTCCCAAATATCAGGACTTCTTGGTTTATCTTGTACCCATAAATGCATTTTTGTAAGCAGAAATGAGAAGTTTTTCTTGAAAATAACAATGTACTGTTATACTGAAAAGAAACTAGAAGTAAAATTAAATAGAAACATGAATAGAATGGTGTTTTCTTCCTTCATGACTTATAGGTAAGCTACACCGACTTTAAATAGCACTTACTATGACGAAACCTCCCCCAGCTCCCTCTCATTTCCTCCCTTTTCTCCCCTGCCTTTCCCTTTTCCCTCCCTCTCTCATATATCTCTGTGCTGCTTTTTAGGAAAGGCTATTGAGTACTGGAGGGAAACACTACAGCTTTGCTCAGGTGAACTGATTCTACATTTTGATCCTGGCTAGAATCTCCCACTTGGCATGCTTTTTCAGTTAAAGAATAAAGCAAAAACAAAGCTGCCTCAAGCTCTCTGCAGCAGGGATCCAAGTTTCAGGAATGAAAACTACATTTCCCCTCCTCCATTTTAATGCCTGCATGCCAGGCTACCCCTCCATCCACTCAGCTGCCCTGGCTCAGTGTCTTGTATTTTGATGATGAACTGACCTTTGTATGTTTCTACTGTCTTTGGTACATTTACAAAAAAAGGTTTTGCCTCTGGGTTTGACAAAGCTTCCGTGCTACTTAGGTTGCCAGTCTCCCTAGCACCTTTTGTCCATTTTCCATGAAAAGAACAGAGAAATAAATCCCCCATAGCATTTATAGGGGCCCTGATCTTATAGGACCTATCTGAAAACTGGGATTAAAAATAATTGCTAAGGTCTCTCTTGAGTCTCAAAGGAACCCATTAGATGGTTTCTAAATAGATCTCCCAACAACCCTCCCACTTGTCCAGGAAATGCCAATATTCCCTAAGTCTGGTCAGCAAACTGTGAGGTCACCAACTCTGTGCTCTTTAGAGTACTAGTCTTTTGTTCTTCCTCAGAACATTTCTCTCTCTCCACTTATCAACGGGGTTTATAGCACATCACTTACACATAATAAAACTCAGAAAATATCATTTATTTCAGAAAACAGCCTTCTGATTTGGTAACTTAGGAACGTTGTAGATAGAATAAGAGAAGGTTTTCATCATAAGCCTCATTTCTAATATGAAATTAAAACACAATCAGGTTTTTCTGGGAAAGTTATTTCAGTAGAAAATAGATGGGAGAAGGTTTTGGAAGAGAAGAGACACTCAGGGGGGGCCTCAGGGAGGAGCAAATGGAGGTAGAGTGTATGTCAGTGTTCCTTATCGGGACGGATTTTGATGCTTAAGGATGGGAGATCTGCTGTGGTTACAGGCTATGGTCTCATTTTCCCTATCAGTCTAATTGAGAGTTCTCCGGAGTATATTCCTTAAGGCACTGATTCTGTCATAATGCATGGGAAACATTTTGGTCAAATGCTCTTCAGAAGCACACAAAACTGGACCCCTTTCTCATAGATTCATAATGCATTTTGGCATATGAAATGTCTTGCACTAAAGAAATCAGTTCAACTTAATATTTCTTCAAATGCTATTCACAGAAAGCCTTCTTTACAAGATAAAAATACAATGCCCATGGATCAAATGTTAGGAAATATTGGTTTAAGATATGAAATTTGTCTACTGGTTTGTCTATGGCCTCAGAGACAGATGCGTTTTGGGCTTTGATTCTCAGTATTTAGGATAAAATGTTCACTGGACATTCTTATTAACTAAGAAGGAAACTAATCATGCTTTTCCACATTCTCATTTTAAAAGAAACTTTCTCTGTTTAACATGAGTTGCTTTTAGCTGTGCTTACGGCTCCCAAAGGAGTTCTTTACTCAGAAGAAAAGCATAGACAGCCCCTGGTCTGATGAACTTCCCATCATGCACCCATGACTCCTGAGGAGACTGGAGTAATCACACTGTCTACTTGACTGGAGTGCAAGGATCTCCCCAAATCAGGCTGATTATAAAAGGCAGGCAGAAAATGGCAGGAAATATCATGCGATGGATGCATAATCCCCAAAAAAGTGAGGCATTGAAAAAATATCTGTGTATTTCATTCCAGGTTGGGTTCAAAATCCTACCCTCACAAATTGGTTAGGATTTTGTAAAGACACTTGGGCCTTTAGCTTACTTTATCCTTAATTGCCATAGGTGGATTGAGACCTCTAGATTTGAGGATTCTATTCCTCTCCATACAGCAATTCTAATTCCCAAAATGCTTCAAAGTCCTGGTCTAAAGCTGGGTACAGTATTATGCCACAGAAGCAAACCATGGATGGAAAGAGATCTTGCCAGGAGTGGAATAAGTCACTTTGGAGAGTCACTTTAACATTTCTGAGCTTGCTTCATTCATTCATTTGGTTTTCAAAGTTATATTTTTCTATAGCCACTGTATACCTTAGATTCTGATGTGCTAGAGATAAAAAGATGAGTTAGACACTGATTTTACCCTCATAAGATTATGATAAATGAACTATTTCCATGCAGTAAAATTCACTTATTGATAGAATGGTTTACATTGAGCTCAGGTTGTACAAAAGAAGGAGCAGGTGGAGATGATGACTAAGCTGGACATGTGCTAATCATTTTTTAAACTATGAGATATAACATGTTAGTTGCAATCACAGACTACTTCCCCTTTCTCATTTCCAGTCTTCTCTCTCTCTAGGGTAAACTTGGTCTTGAAGGACAAATTATAGTTAATAAAATACACCAAGGGGAGCCAGAATTTCAGTCTAAGGAAATTGGATATGTTAGACATGGAATTGTGAGGGAGAAGGGCTCATCTTAGAAATGCCACTTACATCAGTAGGCTACCGAGTGTGGGAGCAGAATGGGGAGGTAAAAAGAGACAGAGTCAGAGAGACAGATAATGGGGTCATCCATGTTTGGGATTGCAGTGATGGGGAGCCATAGGGGCATATTAAAATTACCCTAGCAGTAGGGTAAAGAAGGAGGTGGCGGGAAGCCCTGTCACCTCCTGAATAAAGATATCAAGGCTCTCGAACGGTGTTCCTCTACCCTGGCTGCATATTTGTATCACCCAAGGAGCTTTGAAAATTGTGATGCTCTCCCTGACTGGTTGGTCAGTTGGTCAACCAAACATAACTCAGTTGCAAAAGTTGTGGGTCACCCCACAAAGCAAAAGGTTACCTGTTTGATTCCCAGTCAGGACACATGCCTGGGCTGTGGGTTTTGTCACCAGTCAGGGTACATATGAGAGACAATTGATGTTTCACTCCCTCTCCTTTTCCATCCATTTCCTCTAAATAAATACATACATACATACACACACACATAAATACATGCATACATACATACAGACAGACAGACAGAAAATCTTTAGAATTCTGACACTCATCCAGGACCAGATGGTTTTACTGGTGAATTTTAACAAACAGTTACAGAAGAAGTAATGCCAATCCTCAAATTCTTCTAACATATCAAACAGGAGGCAACATCCCCAAACTCATTTTAAGCCAGCATCATCCTGCTACTAAAGTCAAATAGGACACTGTAAGAAAAGAAATATATAGGCCAGTATCTCTGATGAATATAAATATAAAAACTCTCAACAAAATACTAGCAAACCAAATTAAACAGTACATTAAAAATATCATACACCGTGATCAACTGAGATTCATCCTTGGGAAATAAGGATAGTTCAACAAATGCAAATCACTATGTGTGATCCATCACATTAATGGATTGAAAGATATACATGTACACATATATGTGTATGTCCAGAAAAAGTCCAGCCACTATTACTATAGTGAGAATGGTTTGCATGACATCGAAGTAACCTGGCAGCCAAGGAGGGTGGACTGGACTGTGCATGCATGAATAATGATGACTTCATTGTACTAGTCAGTAAGAGTGGTAGATGCTATTGAGTGAGCATCTGTACTGTGTGGCCATTGCATTCAAAATGATGAGCAAGTAAAACAACTAATCTGCATCAAATTTTGTATTAATCTTGAACATTCCTCCATGGAAACAATTTGGATGATTCAGAAGGCCACAGCCATGGGCAACTGGTGATTGGCAGCTTCATCACAACAATGCACCCACTCCTGCATCATGTCTTGTGCAGAGTTTTTTGGTGAAACATCAAATCACGCAGGTGACTCAGTCCCACTAGAGCCCATATTTGGTGCCCTGTAACTTCTGGCTTTTCCCAAAACTCAAATCATTTTTGAAATAGAAAAGATTTCAGACCATCAATGAGATTCAGGAAAATGTGATGGGGCAGCTGATGGTGATTGGGAGAACTGTGTGAGGTCCCAAGGTACCTACTTTGAAGGGGATGGAAGCATCATTGTCCTATGTACAGTGTTTCTTGTATCTTGTATCTTCTTCAATAAGTGTCTCTATTTTTCATATTACATGGCTGGATACCTTCTGGACAGACATACCTACAGGGACTGGCAAAAGTAGGTTTACATTTGTAGTATAAATAAATGGTATAATAATTAATAATATAAGAATAAACTCTGTGCTGCATATACTCACGACTGTAAACCTAGGTTTGCCCACCCGTGTATACGCCACATCTTCATCCATTCGTGGGTCAATGGACCCTTATTTAGGTTGTTTCCATGCCTTAGCTAGTAATCACCACTTTCATACTATTCTGATCAATCTGAATATTCTAGGTGAACAAAGATATCGTAACCCTGCTCCCTGAAGGACTGTGGGGAACTGGCTAATGAGGACTGCAGAACAGAGCTGCTCTCAGAGGTCAGGCCGGCAGCCCCGAGCTGCACGGCAATAGAATTTATCTCCCAGTGATAGACAGGCCACAGACTCCTCTAAGGAGCTGTTAATCTGTTCATTTGAATATTGAATTTCATATTTTAAACCCTCACCAAGTAACTTAAATAAGAGAAATATTTATACTCACACTAACACATGCAAGCATTTATTGGAAAATTATGTGCCAGGGTTGAGGATAAGCACTTACATACATAAATTAATTTAACCATCAAAACCACTCTGTGAAGAAGGGTATTGTTCCTAACACAATTTTACAGCAGAACCAACTAAGATGCTGAAAGGTTGAACAGTTGCTCAAGGTCACAGTCAGGGAGCTAAGATTTAATCAGAAGTGTGATTTCAGAGTCTGTACTTTTCTTTTACTGCCTTTGCAAATATTGTAGGGATTTTTTTTCTTAGAAATACAAATATGTAAGTAAACTTCCTTTTACTCAGGTGAAAGTATTTAAGCCTACCTGACTAATACCCCTTGGGACCAAGTTAACAATGCTAGATCCTCAGTGCAGACCTGTGGCTACCAATGCCAGCAACACAGGATGTTCTGGCTCTACTTCAATAGCTTAATACGTTCAAGTCAGAAAAGGAGCCTGGTGAATGCATAGGGAACTCCACACTGTTAGGCTGGAGTTGGGCTTAAAACAGTTAGCCCTCGAAAGGCCTGAGGGGTTAAAATTAACATATCCTACAACACTACATACTTTATTTTAGTCCAGAACCACAATGTGTCGAGTATATTCTAGTTCTCACAAGTTTAGGTAGTTTAAAATTTTGAAACAATTTAAAAGGGGTAATTTGAAGAGTCTGGTAAAACCTGGATAAGCTCAATGAAGAAAAACATGGGTCAAGATAAAATGTTCTGTTGCTGTACTGAAATTAACCACTCAAGTCAAACCCTAATTTGAACACTAGTTAAGGTGCTATAAAGTAGACTCTGATTATAACAGAGATCTTCAGATCTCTCCAGGACATTTTCAACTTTTTCTTTCTAACCTTATTTGGGCATTTCATGACCTCTTTTTTTTTTACTACTATCCAGAGCTCTGACTTATTTCGAGTAAACTGGAAATGCACGCTTACTTAAAATAAAAGGGCTTATCACTTGGCTCACGTCTAAATCATCTACAGCTTAAGGGGAGAAGATAAAGTGGGAGGAAAGAAGGTTCTAGGAATGAAGGAAACTCAGAACGAGGGCATGAGGTTGGGTGCACAGGACTGTGACATATTAACAATTTTGCTCATTGGCGATGTAAATCCATTAACAATTTATCTCTCAGATAATGAACTTTATATTGATTTTTAAGTGAAGCTTTGTTTTAATAGCTGTAGGAGGAAAGTCTATGAAGAAAATAAATATGACTATGCCCCTGGTAGGTATCAGAGAAGCATGTATCAGCTAACTGTTTAGAATGGAATTGAAGGCACTTGATTTCCCCTCTGCATTCCTTCTTCTGTCCTCCCCCCAAACAATAGGAGGATATGAGAATGAATAAACAGCGCTGTAGCAAGAGCACTGGGAGAAACTTTCAACCTTCCAAATTTAAGATACGATATTATGTCACTAAGCCCATGACAGTTAATCACTTTTAATATGTATCTGGGCACATTGTAATGACTTATCAGTGCCAATGGCCTAACGCGGGAGAGTAATTTAAAAATAGCACACAGGCAATTATGCAGCCTTCGCTGGCCTGTGCATATTATCCTCAGATTGCCCTGACAGCATGCTGTCCTGGAGTGATTGCAGAGAATTCATTTCTTTGTACTCTCTGCCATCAGAACATCCCAGAAAAACAGGATTCCAGCTTTTGGTAACACAATGCTACTACTATTATTCAAAGCTCAGAGTTGGTGGTACTTAGAGATAACATGATCGAAACAGACTCACAAAATGTATTTGGTTCACAAAAAGGTGACTCTCTCTAGAATATGCCACGAGTTTAATTTTACATTACTCAACTTCAAGGGAAAATATACTGAAAACACTTATGTCCATGTTACGGATGAATAATGGTGTCAAGTGATTCAAATATCTGTTTCCAATTTCATTAACTCAGAGAAATTCTTTAGCCAGCCTCAAGTAGAGTGAACTGATATTCACTCCTAATTTTTCAGCCCAGGGAACTGGAGGCCACGCATAACTCAGGATTCTCTCTGGCCCAGTGAACTGCTTGCATTTAATAAATGTTCAGTATTAAATGCATCCAAATGTGTACTGATCTGAAACAAACCAAGAATGCCAGCTTCTAATCTTTGCCTTTTGCTTCCCACTGTGACTTGAGCGATTCTTGGCTTTCTCTGGCAGATTACACTGGTACTGACCAAAATATTTTTTAAACTGGTTGGCACATAAGGAACCTGACCAGATTCATCCTCAACTCTCAATCTGGAAATGAGACACACATTGAAACACAGGACTTTAACTATCAAAAGTTGGAAGTGTTTAATCATCCCTCTTTTCTCCATTAGTTACTTTATACTCTTGTCTTTAAAATGTAACAGGAATATTTTAATATTTGAAGTTATTCAGTTAAACATCTTTAAACATTTTTAAACATCTTTATTGAGGAACAATTTGCATATCAAAATGTTTACCAACACTTTAAGTGTACAATTCAATGATTTTTAGTAATGTTACAGAGTTGTTCAATTGTCCCCACAATTTTAGAATGTTTGCATTAACTCTAAAAAGATTCCTCTTGCCTATTTGACTTGTCTTGGCATCCTCATAGGAAATCAATTAAGTGTAAATATAAGGATTTATTTCTGGGCTCCCGATTCTATTCACTGATATATGTGTCTGTCCTCAGTCCAGGGGCATGTAGTCTTTTTGATTATAAAGCATTGCTCTAGGTTTCCAAATCAGAAAGTATGAGTTCTACAACTTTGTTCTTAATTTGCAAGGTGGTTTTGGTTACTCTAGATCTCTTGAATATTAGGATCGGTTTGTCAATTTTTGCAAAATAAAGTTGAGATTTTGACAGAGATTGCATTGAATTTGCAGACCAATTTAGGGAGTATTTTCATCTTAATATTGTCTTTCAATCTATAAATGTTGAATGTCTTTCCATTTATTTAGGTCTTTTTAAATTTCTTTCTTTGATATTTTGTACTTTTCAGTGTATCTCTTATAACTCTCTAGTTAAATTTATTCCTAAATATTTTATTCTTTATGATGCTCTTGTAAAGAAAGTTGTTTTATTAATCATGGTCAGATTGCTCATTGCTAATAGATAGAAATACAATTGTGTTTCTGCATTGGTTTTGTGTCCTGCAATTTGCTGAACTAATTTATTAATTATAGGATTTTTGTAGATTTTTAAAATAATTTTCTATATACAGGATCATGTCATATTAAAATAAAGATATTTTACTTCCTTTCTGATCTAGATTCTTTTTGTGTCTTCATCTTGCCTAATTGCCTTTTGTAGGCATCCCAGCACTGTGTTGACTTGAAGTGGCAAGAGTAGACATCCTTGTCTTATTCTTAATTTTAAGGGGACAGCTTTTAGTCTTTTACCTTTGAGGATGAGTATGATTTTTTCTATTTGTAGTTATTTGAGTGTTTTATTTTTAAATGAAGGTGTGTGGTAATTTGTCAATTTTTTTCTGCATCTATTGATACGATCATGTGGTTTTTAATATGATTTTTAATATGTTTTTAATATGGTTTTCTATTAATATGTTGTATTACACTGATTAATTTTTATATGTTGAGTCAACCATGCATTCCTGGGATAAATCCACTTGGTGATGGTGTATAGTCCTTTTCATATGTTGCTAGATTCAGTTTGCAAGCATTTTGTTGAAGGCTTTTGTATTTATTTTCATAGCGTGTAAGTCTGGTTTTTTTTAGTCATTTGTTTCAGTAATTTTGTCCTCATATAATGCAGTAAAAAGTGCTCCTTCCTTTTCTGTTTTTTGGAAAATTTTGTGAAATATTGGTACTAATTCCTCTAGATATTTGCTAAAAAATCACCAGTAAATGCTTATGGACCTAAGCTTTATTTGTGGTAAACTTTTAAATTAAAAATTTAATTTCTTTATTTGGTATATGTCTATTCAAATTTTTTATTTCAATCTGAGTTCATTTTGGTAGTTTATGTAATTTTAGGAATTTATCCATTTCATCCAAGCTGTCAAATTTGTTGACCTGCAGTTTTTCCTAGTATTACTTTCTAATCTATTTTATTTCTGCAAGATCAGTACTGATGTTCCTCTTTCATTCCTGACTTTAGTAATTAGGGTCTCCTCTTTTTCACCTTCGGTCAGCTTAGGTAAAGGTTTGTCAATTTTGTTGATATTTTCAAAGATCCAACTTTTTATTCCATTGATTTTCTAAATTGTTTTTCTATTTCATGTTTCATTTTATTTCTGCTCTTCTAATTTTGGGGAGTTTAGTTTGTTCTCCATTTGTTAGTTAATATGTAAGTTTAAGTTATTGATTGAGATCCTTCTTCTTTTTGTCATATAGGTTTTTACAACTATAATATTCCTTTGAGAATTGCTTGAGTTGCATCCCCTAAGTTTTGTATGTTATGTTTCATTTTCATTTACTTCAAAAAGTTTCTACTTTTTCTTGAGATTACTCTTCTTTAACTGATTACTTATTTATACTTGTCTCATTTGATTTCCATATATTTTTAATTTCCCAAATTTTCTTGTTACTTATTTATAATCTGATTCCATTCTGATTGAAGCACATACTTGGTATGATTACAGTTCTTTTAAATTTATTGAAGCTTATTTTATGGCCTGGTATCTGATCAGTCCTGGAGAATGTTCCATGTATACTTAAGAAGTATGTAAATTCTGATGTTTGGGAGTGAATTGTTCTTTAAATGTCTGTATGTCTTTAAGAAATTGCTTTAAAAAGTTATTGAAGTCCTACCTATCCTTGTTGATCTTTGAATAGTTGTTCTATTGGTTATTGAAAACAGGTTATGAGGTCTCCAACTATTATTGTTAGATTGTCTCTTTTTCCCTTCAGTTATGTTAATTTTTGCTTTAAGTATTTGAGGCTCTGTTTATTTGTTTGTTTATTTATTTATTTATTTATTCATAATTGTATGTTTCCAATGAATTTATCCTTTTTCTTTTTATTTCCTTTGTTCCTCCTTTGCTGTCTTCTTTTGTGTTAATTGAAGTCTTTTCTAATGGAACATTTCAGTTACTATAATGATTGTTATTTGTGGTAAAATAATGAACCCCAAATGATGTCCTGTCCAAATCCCTGGAAACTGTGAATATGTTACTTTACACGGCAAGAGTCAAGGACCTTGAGCTAAGGAAATTATCCCGGCCCATCTGTGCTAATCCAATACAATCGCAAGGTCCTTGTTCCAGCCCTGAGAATTCTGAAGAGTGTGCCTTCTTTGGATCCTGGAAATTCACTCTGAGTGGTGAGAGCTTTCTTTTGTTTTTCCCAGGGCAGCGCCCTGAAATGCTTGAGTCTGTGTGTATTTTCCCAATCCCCACAGTGAGGTTGTCTTTCTGCACCTGCTCACTAGCCATCTGCAAAGGCTCACATTCTCCGTCTGCAGGAGGACACTGGGGCAGCTGGCAATGAAAGGGTTACAGGGGCAGGGAAGGGAGAGAAGTATGGTACAGAGCATGGGGAGCACTTTTTTGGCCAGTTGAGAGGTCCACAAGGAAGACTTCTTGGTGGCTCACTGGGCAGGCTTTTTGATGGAGTCTGCAAAGCAGTAGGATACATGGCCCTTTGTTGACTTTCAAGCTCTGGTTGCTCCAAGTCTTTGCTGCTCCTCCCAGATACCAGTGCCTTCAGACATTCAGCCATGCTGATCCCCTCAGGATCATGGGTGGGCTGATGAAGAAGTAGGTAGGTCCCTTAGGCAGTGCCCCACACACCTAGGGAAGTCGGGCACTTACTCACTATGTTCTCACATTCCCCCATGGGAGGAATTAAGGCCTGAAGGGGTCTCTCTTGCCACTGAGCTATGACTCTTTGAAGAAGGGGTAACACAGGTGAAGTGAAACTACTCTTTTTACCCTCCTCAGTGAGTCTGTTCTTTTATTTATTTATTTATTTTGATCCAGTAATGTACTAAAATGTCCCTGGTGAGCTTTTGGACTCCCACAGAGGTACTGTCATCTGAGTGGTTGTCAAAATCCGTACCCTATGAAGAGATGTCGATATAAGACTCCTATTCTGCCATCTTGCTGACATCACATATACTAGTTGTTAAATACTTTGGTTATTAGCCTTTATGGCAGTGAAAATATATGTTTCAGAATTAGCACTATGTGACCATGCCAAGTTCAGCTTTCTTATCTCTTCTGAGATAACTAATGAGTAATTGTGCCCTCCTTCTGCTATTTTATTTATTTGTATAGTGAGCTCAGCAGTGAGGTTTGATTTAATCCAAAACCATACCTGAAATTTAATAAAGTAACATCTGCCTTTTAAGCCAGGGATTCTTTCCTATCACCCAAAGAGCACTAAACTTATGACTTCTTCCAGCTGCTCCTATTATGAAGGACAGTTTAACTTCATAGGAGGTGTTAACAATTCTAAACATAGTGCTAAAGAAATTTCTTTTATTTCTCTGTTGGGAGGTGCTTGTGGGGATAGGGAACCAATTAACAAGGAGAAAGGGGGTAATTATTAAGTGCATAAAAGTTTCCCAGATCAAATTAGCACTTAAACACAGAGGCATATGGACTTCTCATCTTTAGCTATATCGCATGCGCCCTTTTAAAAATACTGCAAAGTCTCCATATTGGGGAGATTTAATTTGTAATTGCAGAGGATTCCCATTCTTATTAGAAAGTAAAGCCCTACAGTAAATTCAGTAAATTTAGTAAATCTATTAAATTCAATCCTGGAAAAAACTATATTTATTGTGCTTTCTCCCCTATTCTTCTGTATACGTTTTTAAAAAATGTTTATAGCCTCTCCTCTTGGCTAGTTCACTTTCTCTGGTGTTGGAAAACTCCTTCACAGGTTATTTTAACCTGAAGCCTTCTCTAATTATTTAGATTACTCCTTTCTTATTTGTCTCTAAGCCCTAATTTTATCTTGAGCCATCATTATAGAGGTCCTTGAGAATTTTCCATCTTTCCTTAAATTTCCATCCTTTGCTGGATGTTTCTAGAGCTTAGATTTTAGAGGAATTTACCTACCTATCGCCAGGCTGCTTTGGTATGCAAACAATGCTTCCCAAGTAATCACTATCAAACTGTGCTGTCTGTATCCTTTCTTCCATGCTGGTAGCTGCTGACTTCCTGTTGGAGTGTAATAAACCCATGACTAGGTCTTTATTTCCTTTCTTTAATTTTGGAAAATAAGGGTTCTCCTCTGTGAAGTTCAAATGCTTTCTGAAAACTTTCGGGCATGTCAGTGACTCAAAATGTGGTTATCTAATTAGTCTATGAAAACCAGATCTTGAAATCTTGTCTTCTTTAGCTATTTAAGCCATTTGAGTGAAAAGCTTTATTTTCACCTTTTTTGTAATGTGACCATCTAAATACAGTTATACATATGCCTTTTTATTCTTTCAGTCCCTGTATTACAAATGATCAAATCCTATGGATGCTTGTAATAAAAATATCTATAAAGAACATAGCTTCAAGGAGATCTTTTCTTGCCAGCTTTTATCTACTTTGCTGCTGTAGCTGCAAACATTGTCCGAGTGTTTGCAGAAACCATCCCTATAGCACACTCACTTTTCTTCCAATGCCAGTTTTGCCTGTGGTAAAAAAATGGGGGGAATGGAAAGTGAGGGATGTTTGACAAAGAGACTGTACCCATGTGCCCCTGGGTGTAACTTTTTCTAGCTCTTCCTGTTGCTTCTCTAACCCACCTCTACATGTTATTTGAAGACTGGATTATCACTCATGATACTGCTCTCCCTCCCCAGACTGTCCCTGTTCTTCACTTACCCCATCATCAGCTCCCACCCAGCTTCCTAACACCCAGAGAGCCTCCTTTATTAGTTGGGAGACTCTCATTTGCAAATAAAATGACTCAAAACAAACTGATAAATAAATTTAGGTACTTAATTTACTGTCACAGAAGGAAAAGGTTCAGGAACATAGGGGCAGGTTGATCCAGGAACTCATATTCTGTCATTTATAATCTGCTTCTCTCCAACTCTATATTCTTATTACAATAGTCTTAAAAGTTCACTGACCAACTTGGCTAAGCAGGCTGTTTTTTCCTTTTTAACACACATGGACAAAAGAACTCACTTTCCCCTAGGTTATTGCCCTACTAGTTCACCTCCTTCACCTATGAGCAGGAGAATCTTTCATACTCACTGCTTAGAAGGTGGGAAAGAAATGTGTTTGGGGCATGACTGAGTTGGATTTCCAAGTGCATCTTCCCACAGAAATCTTTTACTTACTTACACTCATTTAAGTTCTTTCTTGTTCCAAAAATGATTTAAAGTGGTAAGGAAAGATTGCCGTACATAGCAGTGAGCTTCAAAGTGCTTCTGAAACTGTATTTCAGATACTTTATAATTTAAATAGATTTCTGTACATGGGCTGGCCCAATATCCAATCACTATTGTTAACCTTTTCCCCGAGGGACAAGCTTCCCAAGGGAAAAATGATTTACAGATGGTCAGACTTAACAGCAGACTGCCTTTAATTCTTTTCATGTGAATGGCTAACTGAATTTCACCAGGCATTCTATGTTAGATTTCCTCATTAGGTTTGTACAAATGCTTTATTCAATAAGCACTTGGTCCCATTTCTTTCAAGCCAGATCTTTAGTGTAGATGAATCACATTGTTTTGTTTTCTATCCAGCTCACTGCTTGAATACTAAAATTTTGTACATGTACAGCAGTGTTGACTAATTTATGCTAATGTCTACATGCTTTTTGCCCCCAAATATAAAATACATGAAACACATGAAATATGTATTGCCCAAATACCCCCAGGTCTCATCAATCTGTGGAAATAATGAGTTCACATAAGAATTTATACTCAGATCCTGCTGAGACATTGTCTCATCTGCTCCAACAGGAACTCGGCATCCAGAAAACCCCCTTACCACTGCCACTTCCTTACCTACAAAAGCATTCTTGGGGATGCCTAGGGATTATTTTTATTTGGGTTCATAAAGTCCCTGTCCACCAAGAATCCATTCTCCACCAGATTTTTTTTTAAGAGAGAGGGCTCTGGGAAGTACACTCCCTGTGTTCAAATCCTGGTACCACCATTTAGCTGTGTGACCTTGGGTAAGATGCTTAACTTCTCTCAGCTTCATCTTTTAATCTGGGAAGTGGGGATTGTTGTAAGAGTCAGTAAGATAATGCATTTGGAGTATTGGATGGTGCCTGACCTGTGTCAGGTACTCCATAAGCATCAATCACTACAGTTATCCACGGCACCTTCTGCTACTGCTTTTCTTCTTTAAGCCTCCTTCCCTGAGTCTTAGTACGTGATCCTCAAAACCTCAAGTCATTAGAATAGTCCTCAGTGCCACTGTGCATCATCACAGAATTGAAGATAAAACCCCTGCTTGAATTTTGGCTTTTCTTGAGGCTTGCTGGGGTCAGCTAGCTCAAGGTCACTTGTATTTCTCATCTCTCTTCCAGGCACTATTGCATCAAAAGCCCCTTCTTGCAGGTGCCTTTCACCTCATGAAAGTCAATCAGTGGGACCTGAAACCTGAATGGAGATAAGGGTAGAAACTAAAGTCTAGTCCAACCACGTAACTTCAGTGACCTCACTTTACTGTCTGCCATAGCCTCGGCAGGTAGAAGGGACCATTTTCCCCATCGCTCTTTCTACTCTTGATTCATCTTAACTTTAGTTGTCTACATATATTAAGTGAATTACTGGACTGACTCTGTGTAACTCAATCAAAACCTCTTACATGGTTTGCACTTACATATTTCAGTGTATTTTATTCCCTCAGTCCTGCAAAGCATTCTGCTTTTGTTTGCCTTCAGAAAATATTTTTTTAAACCTAGTTAAGCAAATAAGGTTTGTAAAATAAAACAAAAATGACATTGGATTAGTCAATATATTTTAAAACTATTTAACTTTTAAATAACTATTTTTGATTGATTTGATATTTCATTTATTTTAAACCAGCCCCAGGTTATACAATGTCTTATTTTAAAATTAGGTTAAGATTACAAGAACAAAGTAGACCTAGAAGATATCTTTTAAATGGGAAACTAGCCGCTATTGAAAATATTTGGACTTTGCTTCAATGTTTGATATAAATTCAGAAAGGTAGGGGAGTACAGAGTCATTGTTATGCGAGAAGGCTGGGGCCAGTTTGCCTAGTTTGAATCCTTGCTCTATTACATAGTAGCTGTGCATCTTGGGCATAGTATCTAACCTCTCTGTAAAATGGTAATAATAATAGTCCAAGTGTTATACGGCTGTCGTGGAGATCAAAATAGTTAATATATGCTAAGTGGTCACAGTGCCTGGCACATAAGCACTCAGCAACTCTTGGCTATTATTAACTATGTCAAAACTAATGAATAAAAAAACATTCCTTTGACTCCCTTATTTGACAGATTATTTATTGAGTATCCAACTATGTGCCAGGAACTGTACTAGATTATAAAATAAAAAGTAATAACTAAAGACAAAATTACTGCCCCCAGTAAACTGATAGTCTTATGTCCTAGAATTGTCAGATATCTGCATCCATTAAACATTTCATTTCAGGGAGGACGGCCACATTCATGAACCTAGCTTATCAAAGAGACATTATTTTGAAAAGAAAAAAGGTATCTCTGGAATAAATGAAGAATTTAAAAAATTATATACTAATATCTAATTCTTTTTTGTCCAAAATATCTAAACTTCAGGCAACTGTGGCCATGTAGATGAATAACTTCCGTGGGACCCAAGGGTCCAGGAAGAGTTAATACAGCTACAGAGAAAGCTCTCTGCTTTCATCCTCCTAGAATTTATTAAAATAATTGTAAAATTCACCTTCTGAACATAAACCAAAATAATTTCAATTTTAATGCAACATTGTATAATTAGCATTTTCCCATTTATTTAGCATTTCTGTCCTTCAAAGAATGTAAGGGTTATTTAAACCTGAGAAGTACAGGCAAGTTTAAATAACTAGTAATACTACTCATCAATTTTGCAGAAAATACGTAACAGTCTCTTGAAATATAGCATTATCAAGAATTCTTAAAATGACACAAATTGGGAAATAATTTAGCTTCCCCATTATTATTGAGAATTCATGAGAAAGACTGCTAGTCAATCTCTTGGGGTAAATGTCAGTGAATTGACAGCAAAGGGTGCGCATGTAAGTTTTGAAGAGAAACTGACCTTGTGCCAGTCTCTCAACCTTTACTTCTTAACAGATGAATGTCATTTGCTGAGTTAGTGGTTTGAAGTCAATAACCATTGATACCCTCCTTTGGGACTTCTTGTGCTTACAAAGGCAATATTTTAGAATGAGGATACAGTCTGCTGATGACTAAGTATCTCTAACGATGGTAGGAAGAAATGTTACTTTGAAGCTCTGAAATTCAAAAGAAATATTGCTGCTCTGTTCTTTTTAGTAGTTATTGAACAATGATGGTACATAGTTCCCAACTACTCTCGAGAAGGAAAAAAAGGTTATATCCAATGAGAATTTTAAATTGTTTGTGTTCTGTAATACATCACTCTTGCTCTCTTTGGAGAACAATTTCAAAATGCTGACCCTGATAAGAAACTTGGTAGAACAACACCTTTGCAAATTGAACTGTTCATTTATGTCTAGTTCAGAAAGACAGGCAGAAGTTTAGTCTTCAGCCCAAATGTATTCTCAGATATTAAATGTGTTCTACCATTTCATTGCACCTTGCCTTTGGAGTCCTTACACTAGCACCGGGGTGCTGGCTTTGCAGTGGCAAATTATGAACATTGGCCACATGCCACGTGTGGCACCCAAGTGCTGGCCTTTTACTGATCACTTCTTTTTCTCTTGTCCTCACATCTTTCAAGATGCCATATAGTAATGGACAAAAATTATGGACAATTTGGATAGCTTCTCAATCTTTGGCATTGAGTGTCATCAGAACGTGGTTTCAAAGGCAGCTGGACTGGACAATTCCTGAGTCTAATTGCACAAGGTCACCTTGCTCTCCTGTGAAGGTAAGAATCTTGGCTCCTAGCAGGAGCATCAAAGTCAGTGTTGACCTCCAGGTAGGTTACAGTGACCTGGAGATAGGACCTATTGAATATGAGCATGTCTGCTTTAAAGTCCACTATTACCTTTTGGTTATTTTTTTTGTAAAGGAGAAGAATGATTCCTGTGACTGAATATAAAGCATGTGGGTATTGTTTCTCCATGCCCTAGAAACTGCGTTTTTATAATACAGGGTAGAGTTAGTAATTAGTTTTGCCTTTGTTTCTCATTTCTCACCTCAAAAGCCTCTTAAATTGAAACAAGTGGAAGGAACAAACCTGATTAGATGAGACAGCTACAATACGCTTCTGTAGCACCCTGTCAAAGCATTTGTCACACCACATTGTAACTTATCTTTTTATTTGTCTGTCTTCCCCCACCCAGTCCGTGACCTTCTTAAAACAAGGATTGTGTTTTATTGCTATTCCATCAGTGCCTGGCACAAGTTCTGTCACAGAGAAGATATTTAATGTTCAATAAACGAATGACAGAATACATTTAGAGTTGATCACTTCAAGAAATATTATTTTAATGTGTACTGCAGAGATATCTTTTAAATCCAATTAGAAAGCATGATGTTTCTCAAAGTAATTTACAGTCGATGTAAAACATCCAGTTGTTTGAACCTAGAAGAAACATATCCTGAAGAGCATGAATGTTTTTCGTTTGGGGACATTTTATTTTGGTGATAGTTAAGTCCTATCCAAAATGAATATATTTTTTCTCAATAACCAGAATTGGTTTCTGAGTTTGGTTGGTGTGAATCCGCTCCACAAAATCTGGCCATCTTCTAAAAAACTAGTGGAATCGCAAGCCTGGATCAAGAAACCTCTGCGGAGACCTGTCTGATGTGCCTGTCAGCATCACTTAGGTCTCTGAAGTTTCAATTCAGAGTGTTTATAACCACGTTAACTTTACAACACCTTATATTACTCACTTTGAGTCAAATTAATCTAGTGAATTTCCCTTCAGTAAGTACAGAAATTAACTTGAGTTCACATAAACAATCGCATAAATAGTAATTAGGAGCAAATTCCCAATAAATATGTGTTGATACCCTTATCTTATTCATTATAAGATTTAGTCATCTTATCATCTCTCTATTTTCTTGAGTGAAATAGCCAGGTAATAGAACTTGATCTGATTGATTTTATCGGTCCAGTGATTAATTTGTGCATGTATCTATGAGACACTATAGCGGACTTTCTTAAGGTCAAAATAAAATTAGACTAGGCAGATACAGACAACAGAGTACTGGTTATCAGACAGGAAAGTGGGTGGGAGGACAGGTGAATTGGGTAAAGGAGATAAAAGAAGTAAAGGAAGAAAACTAGACTTCAGGTGTTGAACAATAGAATATACAGATGTTGAATTATAATGTTGTACACATGAAATCTATAATGTTTTTAATCAATATTACTCTAATAAATTTAATTTTAAAAGAGAGCCCTGACCTGTGTGGCTCAGTTGGTTGGGTGTCCTCCCACAAAGTGAGAGGTCCCTGGTTCAATTCCCAATCAGGGCACTTGCCTGAGTTTCTGGTTCAGTCCCCAGTCAGGGTGCAAACAAGACTCACCTGATCGATTTTTCTCTCTCGAATCAATACTTCTCTCCCTCTCTTTCTCATTCCCTTCTCTCTCTCTAAAAATAAGCAAAATCTTTAAAATAAAAAAAAGAAAGAAAAGTAGTATTTCAAAGATATATTTAAAAATATCCCTGAAATGAACTCTGCACAACTCTGCACAGCGGATGAACAGGAAAATTAGGTACAGAACTCTACATTGATATATGTTCCTATTAAGCTGATGAATTACAATAACGAAGAAATACTTATTCACCTACAGAAAAATTTCTAAGATGTATAAAATACATGTTGTATTTTGAAGACTTACTATGAAACAAATTTTTAATCTCATTACTAATATTTTATGTTTATTACATGTTGAAAGGACATTTAGACATACTGGGTTAAATAAAACATTAAAATTAAAAACTATAATGGAATAAAATATTTACTATATAATATCTGAGAATAATAATGTATAGAACTTAAGTGAAAAAAACTTAATTTTTTCTAACAATAATAAAGAAGTATGAAATAAAAAGAAAGATATACTTTGGACAAGAATAATCCATGTGGAAAAATATTTTTCTCAAATTTGTACATTTAAAATACTCTTTAAAAAAAGTCCAGCAAGATTGCTTTTAAAAATTTTCACAAAATGATACTACATTTCACTTGGAAAAATATATAGTAAAATTAAAATGAAAGATTGTAAATAAGAAGAGTAACGTGCAAAAACAAGCCCAACCACATATTTACATGAATTATAAATACAGAGAACTTGCAAGCATTTATTAATGATTTCAGAGTAGTCTGAAGCATGTGGAAGTGAATTTCAAACTATATGAAGATTTAATATATGATAAAAGTAGAATTCAAATAAACAGGGGAGGGAAAAAGATTATTTAATAAATGATGTTCAATAAATGGGCTTAACATTTGGAGAACTAGAATGAGATCCCTGCTTCTTACACTAAAATGAGTTTCAGATAGATCAAGCATCATAACATTAAAATCAAATCAAATCATAAAAGCGATGGAGTAAAACATTAGGGCATTGCTGTAGTGAAGGCCTTCTAAGTATGACACAAAATTTGGAAGTCTCAAAGGGGGACTGATAAATTTAAGGAAATAAGGAAATGAATATTAAATCCTTCAATCAAAACAAAAAAAACCTGAAGTCATACGTGAATGACGAACTTGGAAAAAAGTACTTGAAAATGCATATGAGAAAGGGGTAATTTTATTTTTATTAAATGGTTCACAAATTAATAAGAACATGCAGCTCGACCCAATAGGAATAAGAACAAACCACACAGAAGCACTTTGTGAGGAGACCATCACAGCGCATTTGTAACAACCACCAAAAGATCTGGGAGCAATTTAAATATCGGTCAATTATTATTCATATAAATAATAGTGTATACTGCACAAATTTTATTTTAAAATGAGATAGATTTTTTTAACAGGTAGAGAAAAGCATTCTAACCACATTACCATGGGAATAAGTGACCTGAAGAAGGAGGCTGGAACTAGTGTAAATCCGAAAACTGTGATTCAGCAAAGCTGCTTTTTGTGGAGGGGAAAGGGGACCAGATTCTTGTGCTCTCACCCCAAGCATTTGGGGCGTAGCCGGTGCCTGCAGCTGCTGGGCCTTCACTGTGGAGTGCTAGTACCACCTGGGCCTTTCTGAGAAGACGTCAATAGAGACCCATGTTGTTCTTTAACCACCTAGTGCCTGTTGATGGTATCAAAATGTTATCACCCTCATCTTTAGCTTAAATGTTCCATTTCCCATGTGTTAATTCATTTTCTTTACAATGATCACCCCTCAAAAGAAAATCATTAAGGATTGGAATACACACACTAAGTCAGTAAGCAGTACTTTTTTAGTTATGTTGCAACACCATTCTCAGCGTATCTTGCAGGAAACAGTAATCATCCAGTCCTGTGGTTCACAGATGAAGAAGCCAAGGTCTAGAGAGGTGAAGCGCCTTGCCCAAGGCTGCAGAGCTGGACATGAACACAAATAGTTGTGTTCCAGCGTGATTCCCCTCATTACATCACACTGCTCTCGGTGCCTCTCTGTGCAGACTTACCCCCACCTCAAATAAAAAGACAAAACGTTTCCTTTAAAATACTCTACAAGATCCAGTTTTTGTCACAGACTTTTAGTACTACAAGTCATACTTCAGTAAAGATCATCACTAGTTTGTTAGTACATACAACACAATCATCATTTATTAGGACTCTGAAAAAAATATTTGAAATTTACGAAAGGTAGAAATAAAATTTGTGAATCTACACAATGAAAGTAGTCTTGAAGAAACAGAAGGTAGGAATTCAGAGAAAAGACATGAGCTTATGTTAGGCCCTGCTTCGTCAGCTGCCTGCCTGTTCCACTAGTGAGTTTGTGCTTAGCGTATCCCGTCCCTGCTGCTGCTTAGCTTGACCGAGCCTTATGAAGTCAAGAGGTTATTGTCCAGTGAAGTTCTGCTCAGTGTGAAGAAAATAGTTCTTTAATTAAATGCCACTGTCGTGCATATTTCACAGATTATCTTCATTTTTTTCTACCGTGACTATGGTCTTCACTGCTTTCAAATCTTAAGGTGACTTTTACATCTGACTCAGAAGACATTCATTCTCCTTAAACCAGTTCACCTTCCACAACTTCCTCAATACTCTCTGAAGTAGCCTTGGGGCTGGAAGTATCCTGGATGAGGATGTTTTGCATACAGAGGAGGAGAGATATAGCAACATTACCTTTAAAATTTTTAAATTTATATTTCCTGAGTTAATACTCTGTGTTAATACGCTATCGTTTCCTAAGTCAACATGTGCATGAGGTTGCATTCCCTGAGGAAAATATTCAGATTGAGATTGGAGATTTTCTTTTTTGCAAAGGAAATGTACTGAGGGCCTGTGCTCATAGG
The DNA here is from genome assembly GCF_022682495.2 of Desmodus rotundus. Classification (NCBI taxonomy): domain Eukaryota; kingdom Metazoa; phylum Chordata; class Mammalia; order Chiroptera; family Phyllostomidae; genus Desmodus; species Desmodus rotundus. The sequence goes on along the minus strand of NC_071391.1, from coordinate 132,922,960 downwards.
AACTGCACCTGTGAGATGGAGGAAAGTGGGATGGTCAGAGGGGGAAATTGAACTATAATTCACTCACAGCGAAGGTTTTAATGGGAAGATCTGGAGTGGAATGGCCCTGTGCAGTTTACCCACATGGAGGCAAGACAGCTGGACATTTATACTCCCACAGTAACGAAACCAGGGGTGGGGTGGGACGTAGGAATGATCTGGGACAAGGAGGCTCTCTTTATCTCACACAGCCTTCTGCAGCACAGGATGATGCTGAGAGATAAACTTGAGCGAGCAGCTAGCAGCTGTCAACACTTGCTTGAGGCGGGAGAATGAGTGGCTTAGTCCTGACGGTTGATCTGCACACCACAGTACTCACAACTGCCCACCATTTGTGCTGCTTAGGTCCACAAGCTTCATTATAGTGTGCTCTGGGGGCAGCTCTCCCTGAGTGCTTAAGTGGTTAAGGGTTTTTCCTAGGCAAATTACAAGAGGAAGGGCAGTGGGATGAGCTATAGCTCAAGCTGTTTCATCTACCCTCAAGGCTACAGCTTAACATCTGTCCCTTCTACCATCATTGTAGAGTCCCCTCACTTTTGGCTAGCACCTTTGGCTCACTTGCAGAGATGCCTCGGACCCTAATCTCTGAGGAGTCTGAGTCCCTGGTCACCATGTTCGTCACAGTACATGGCTGTGAATTTGTGCATTTACAATCAAGTGTGTGCCAGTGAGTAATTAGAGACACTGAAAAAGATCACCTGGGTGCCAACATGTTCTTTCATGCCTTCATTGTGTAACAGCAGCCCTACTTCTTCCCAACGATCAGGCCAGTTGCCCCTGCCAAGATGTGACTTCTTTCCTGGCCACCTGGTCTCTCAGTACAAGAAGCATAAAGCAAACGGGGGGTATCACTACCTTAAAGTTCCACGGCAGTCTTGCCATGTCCTATGGTGGAAACTCCTATCTGGGAACTGAAAGTTATAGACTTGCAGAGCTCAGTGTTGATCGGAAGGAAAGCTCTCCATGCAGAAAGTTTATTAAGTTGTGATAGTGGAATAACACTCGTATTGGGTTGAAGGAAAAAGGATCATGCAGAGGGAGAACTTGAAACATGATGCCATCATGAAAAGGTCTCAGCTAATCTTATTGCGGGCTCTGGAGTTGAGATGGTCCTTCAGAGTTGAATCACAGTGAGTGTCTGGACCTTCATATAGTCTGTCAGTCATTGAAAGTCAGCTGCTCCTGGGGAGGAGGCAGCTTAAAGAGAGGTGGCTCTCTTCAGGCCAGGGCAAGTCCCAGGGAAACACTCAGTGACTAGTCCCCTAGTAGCTGGGGCCTCAGGAAGGAAAATTAGTGCTTCAGTCCTGAAAAATGAATGAAAGACAGCAAATCTGGGTGGTGTACCACAGCATGAAATATAATGCTTATTGAATAAATTTAGATAACTCAGAAAGTGCAAAGAGAAAGATAAAGGTAGCTCATAATGCCATCACCCAGCTTTCACTGCTGTTAATATTTTTCTGCATTCCCTTCCCTCTGTTGTGCTGGGTATCTGTACCTTACATGTTTGAAACTATACCAAAAACATCACATTATATGTTGCCCCATCAATTAACATGATTTAAATAGTTCTTCACGTTGTTAAAAAATGTATATCCCTAATTTTAGTGACCTTAAATATTTCATCTTGTCTATGTACAAAAGTTTACCCAACAATTTCTCTGTTATTGGTTGTACTCTTTTATTTTGCTAATACAAATATCAGTATAAATTTAAATTCTTGGTCTGAAATCTAAAAATATCTAAGAGAGTTCCCTTCTTTTTGTTCATTGGAAAGTTAACAAATCTTTGTTGGAAAGATCCTCTTAACATTTCTTTCCTGAAATCCTGGGATTTGTTGTGGGAAGAGAAATTACAGCTGATCCTCTTCTGCTTTTCTTGTGCTGTTATTTTAATTGTGCTGCCTATAGCTCTGTGATTTTAAGCCAGTCACTTAACCTCTCGGACCTTAAGATTTTATTCAACTACGTATGTAATCTCTGCCCCTTGTTGTGAAAAAGTCAGACACTAATATGGAAGGGATAGTTTTGTAGTGATGTCATGTTTAGGAAGAGGAGAACGGTATGAAGGGGAAAACTACAGGAAAAAAAACAACCAAAAAAACCCTTGCTTTTTTTCTTTAAAACTGTATTCCAATTTGCCTTGTTTCAAGATCTTATACATTTTACAGAGAAATGAGTAAAATACAACTCATTACTTTTGTTTCTAAACACACAGGGACTGTGCCTGCATAGCAACCAGCAAATGATGAAGAAGGGCAGGTTTCAGCTAATGGCCCAGGGGCTTGCTGATATTCACAGTGTAAACAGAGCAGCTGGTTGGTTGACTGAGTCTCCCATTCATCACCAAGATGCTTGGCCTTGTGTGGACAAAATTGCAAGTTGGTGATGGGAGAAAAAGACCCATATAGACACAAAAACACAATTATTTGTGATTCCAGTTTAGTATGTTTGAATATAAATGTCTGTCTTTGTACTCCCATAATAAGTGGGAGTCTTGGGCAGCCAATTATACCAGCAGGGGCATCCATAAAGACTGTAGGGATGTGAATAATGACAGGATAAATAGTCTTCCATTCTGTTGCAGATAATCAGAGGGGAAACCTTTAAACATAGTGTTCTATGAACCTTCACAAGTTGGTGTGTTTTAACTTATTTCATCTTATACTTTTTCAAACCATGGTCTCCCTGGAAGGCATAAATCACTGGAATTACTAGAGGAAGAATCCATAGACCCTTGTTTCTTTTTTATAGTATCTGAGAACAAGACTAGAGACCCCTCAGGATGGGATGCCGTTGAGTTAAAAATCCTAAACCCTGGCCTAAGACTTGAATTGGTGCATCCCAACTCCAGGCTGGGATAGGACTCTTGGGGAACTCAGTCTCATTTACCCTTACCTTCAACTCAGCAAAGAGGGGAGGAGAGCCAAATATTTGTCTAAAAAGAGGAGAGAGTAAGCTTTTTCGGTTCCTACTTTTTCCTTTTCCTCCTGTACTTCGATAGCCTTGTGTGAATGTTGAAATTGTGATTGTTTATTTTAAAAATGACTTTATCCAGGATTGTGGTCAACCAATCTATCTTTTCTTTTGAGGTTTTTCATCTGCTTTACATTTGTTACAAATACAAATTATATAATACATAGGTAATAATTTGAGTTGAAACATTATCAAATATTAAATATATTTGAATATAACATTATCATAAGTATCTTTTAATCATACGGTGTGTGCTTGTATATGTACTAGGCACCAAAGAATTTATGAACTCCAGGAAAAATAGTTCCCTGTGCTTGCTGTTTTCTTATCTCTCATTCACCCTTCAGCCTCCTGCAATATGACTTCTGCTCCTACAAGTTGATTGAAATTTCTCTTGCCAGGCTCAATGTCCTCTTTTTTTGATAAATTCAATAGGCAGTCAGTCCTTATCTTATTTGGCCTCTCAGCAACATTCTGCAATTCTGACTCATGCTTCCTTCTTGAAAAGACTCTTCTCTGGATTCTGGGATACAAACTGCCTGGTTTTCCTACTACTTCTCTCTGGTGCTTCTTCAGTTTTTAGTATATTTCTTACTTCTCTGCCAATCCCCAAAATGCTAGCATTTCTCAGCATTCTTCTGTAGGCTCTTTCCCCTTCCCTTTTCACTCCTCTCCTCCCCTTCCCTCTCTTCTCATTCTGTTAAAATTCCCTAAGGAAACAGAGCTATTCCAATGGCTCTGCAATCCCTAATCCCATATCCGCTGTACAGCCCGTTATGTATACGATTGTTTTTAAATTTGTACTTTTACCTGAATCTTCACACCTGGACACCATCCCATACATCAGATTGCTCCTTGGGTATCTTGATTCTGTTGTCTCACAGGTACATCTATTTTAGCAAAATCAGGGAAAAATGTATCTTCTCCCCAAATTTGACTCCTCAAATGTGCTGTTTTGCTTTCTTCGCTGAATGGTACTACTATTTAACCCACAGCATACATCAGAAATATGGATGGCGTGGTTACTGATTCTTTCTCTTGCACTCCACACATTTAATTAACCACCAACTTCTATGAAGTTTAACTCAAAAATATTTTAAAATATATTCGTGTCCTTTCCTTTCCCTACTAATACCCCAAACTGAATTGCACCATTTTTTCACGGTTACTCTATAACTCCTCATTTAAGCATGCAAACTATTGAAAAAAGAACAGGCTATCAGGAAGAAAGTCTTCACGGCAGCCAGACTGGAATGAGCAAGGGTCCATAGGGTCACAGGATGCCAGACGGCGTTTCTTCACGTGTTTATTGTGATCACCTTTCAGTTTACGTAGGATTGGCTTCAGACGGAAATTTGAGACTCTCTTCCACTTCTGATTTTGGCCTCTCTTTCTTCTTCAACCATTCCTTTGCTCTTCTCCTGCTCGCTCACCTCAGTGCCTCAAATCCTGTGAGGCCCTGACATCCCTTCCGCTTCCATCCTGTATGAGTGGTTGTAGATCCTTACTATGTCAGAGATGGAGAAACTTCTAGGTCTTTTAGATACTTCAGACCATAAACAAGACACTTTTTGGGGGGTCAGCAGGTTGGAGTACCTCTGTGGCATAATTTTTCTGTATCACTATACTATCCAAATCTCTAGGAATCAGAGGGTAAAAAAAGGAGATATGATTTCATATTCTGTTAATGGTTCTACCCACCTGCTGATTTGCCCCTATTCAATACTCCACCCCTTCTGCAGAGTAAGCCTTCATAAAGGTATGTATAATCATATTACTTCCTTGCTTAGCAATTCCATGACTCCCCATTGCCATTAGGGTAACTTCAACTTCTTAACATAGAGAACTTGTCCACTTTCTTTCATATTTTATCTCTAGCCATTCCCTCGTCTTCCTCTCAGCCCCGACTAAACTGGATTCCTTCCAAGCACCATGTCATCTAGTTCTCTGTTATTTCCAGTCTCTTCCACACACTGTTCCCTTTCTCCCAACACAGACCTTGGAATCATTACAGTCTTATTCTTTGGCCAAAAGTGTTCTTTACCATCTCCAGTTCTCCTTTTTACAAGCAGATAGATGAAAGTGTGAATTTGGGTCTCGTCCTACTACTTACTTTTATCTTTTTGGGGGGGTTGTTTTGTTTGTTTATTGAATCCTCTCAGTAGCAGCAAAGCTGAAGTTGAATACCCAGTCTCCTGGAAATAAGCAATGTGCCTCCTGCCCAGGGACCACTGTTCTTTCCCGCGTGTGCCTCTGTTGGCTGATAATTGTCTTCAGGAGGAAATGGTGGGGTGCGATTTTTAGTTACGGTCTCCCAGCTGTGGGAGTGAAGTCCAGGGCCCCTCCTGTGCAGGTGCAAATGAGGACAGCCTCAGGGAGGTGGGAACTGGTATTTAATTTCCAGTGCTGGAGTTACAAAGACATAGATGAGGGGCTGTTTTAGTGTAAAGAGTTAAATACCTGTCAAGATTCTCTGCAGCATGAGCAAAGAAAAAACTTCATTCCTAGCAGTTTTCTGGGCTAAGATTCAATGAATAGTTATTGGCATCATTATTTAGTAGGAAAGTTTCTATCAACAGAGTTGATGTATTTCTGATTCCTAATTTATTATTTTTTTCTGTTAGCAAGAAAAATGTCATTATCTGTTGTATTTGGAGCTGGAATCAAGGCAGAGAATAAGAAATTGTGATCTTAAGCAGTAAGAATATTTAGGAAAGAAAAAAAAAATCCCAGGAGAAAGAATTGGGTAAACTTGATAGGTTTTCTGATTTATCTTTTTTAACATTCTAACCAATTTAACTTTTCTATACTACAGTCTGTATGGTAAGCCTTAAAATCACCTTAACCCTTAAAAATACAGCATTGGCACAATGCCCACTAGTACACCAATGTTTGTACCAGCTTTAGAAATGATCCTCAAAATTGTTTACAGTTATGGTGAGTCTTAAAGAAGTCAGCAACAGAAGACAACATAAGAGACATCATTTTACTTCTAGGAATCGGCTTATTTGAATCCTTACCTTTTTTTTTTTTAAAGACATGCTAACCTCCTTCTGAGGAGGCATTGGAGGATGAGAAAATATGAAGAGGTTTTATATGGGTCGTTCTTCCTTCCTTCCTTTCTTCCATCTTTTCCTTCCTTCCTTCCTTTCTTCCTTTCCTTCTTTCTTTCTTCCTTCCTTCCTTCCTTCCTTCCTTCCTTCCTTCCTTCCTTCCTTCCTTCTCCTTTCTTTCTTTTTCTTTCTTTCTGCTTAAAAGGTTATAACAAACTCTTACCCCTCAACAATAGGTATTTTTCAGCCCTGTTAGGTAACATGGTGTTATAGACGTGGACTCCACGGTCCTTAGGGTGTCTGTTTACCAAGAAGATTTGAGTGAGCCTTGAAGCTGCCATTCACATGCTGAGAATTTTGCAGCAGTGGAGTCTATATCCAGTTCAGGATTATATTACTCAGAGATACTGAGCTTATGTGGGCAGTGAAGTCCAGAGGCATTGAGCATGCTCATTTAGTCAATAATTTCTGTTTTACCTAGTAGCAACATCAGAGTAGTTAGCAAGTAGTTAAAATGAGACTGATCCGGCTTAACGTTATTTCATTTCCCTTCTGTTCACTTAAATAAAGGGAATTAACTAGCAATGAATTGAGCAGTCCTCTCAGAGAGGGGTGGAAGGAGAAAAAAGAAAAGCAACTGTCCAGTTTTGCCCTGAGACTATGCAGACCATGTCTAAGTCATAGGCTTAGACTGTATTTCTGGGAGAAGCTGCAGTTTTATCTGGAGAGCACAGGCAAATACATAAAAAGGAATAAATACCATACACCGTTTTCATTGCAGTTGAGACGGTCTTAATTGTTGTTCCTGCACTCCATAGCCTCTGGAATGGGAGGCTGGGGGTGCGTGCAGCTTGAGAGTAAGCTGGAGCATCTGGGATGTATGTACACAACGTTGTACGAAATCTCATATGCCCACACTTCAGACTATTCTGACAGCCGCTGGGACAAACTATTTTTCCAGTATAATTATACAAAGCCAAACACAGTCAGCAATTGTATTCACCATTGGGATTTGTTTTCCAAATCTTATTCTCTCTGAAGCACTCATTTCAATGAATCAGAGATGCTTACTTTAAAAATAAAAGGTTTTGCATGTAAGCATGTTCAAAAATGTTTTTATATTTTCTGGTAGCATTACCACATTTCTTCATGAATATATTTTGATTCCTAAGTTAGACCCTACTATGGGCAAAACTCAGGTCTCCAATATGTCAAAATGTTCTATTATAGTTAGTTCCTGCGACCTTGTTGCCTTGGCCCACCAGGAATAGACTGAATTTGGGGAGTCATGGCAAATAGATAAAATTTTTTATATTTGTCTTCAATCTCTCTGAAGAAAATAGGTTGCTAGATGAATGAAATAACATGACAATAAACTAGATTTTTTTCACCTGAACTTCCTGAAACCAAGGATTCTATAAGGCAGAAGAAGCTCAGAAAATGAAACTCTCATCAAATTCATCTATTAATTTTAGATTTTTTTTTGCTCCTATTAAATTTCTTGTTCTTTCTGCAACCTTGTAGGAGGAGCTAACCAACACTGGCATGAATAACTAGTGACAGAGCTAAATACGGTGTCTTTCCCTTCTATGCTCAGTGAGACTTGTGCCTGCTTGCACTGTGGCCGTACATTTGTAGTCTTGTAACAGTGTGTGCCCTCCCTCCAGATCATTTCTTGTTGTTATAAATAAAGTTTTATTGGAATGCAGCTCTATGCTTCTGTGTATGTATTGTCTATTGCTGCTTTTGTGCTGCAGTGGCAGAGCTGAATAGTTGCAATAGAGACTGTATGGCCAGCAAAGCCCAAAGCTGCAGCCTCAGAGGGAAGGAAACAAGGAGGACTGCTTGACTGTCTCTGGGTAAAGTCTCAGGGCTTTTTGAATTCTTTACTGTTCAGCCTCGGTGGATAGAGAACAGGTGAGTGTTTAGAACAGAAGCCCTAGCTGTGGTAAGGACTGCACTTTTGGCTGGTTCAGGTCCTGTGTCACATCTCTTGAGAAGCGAGTTGAGCCAGTGAGGATGTGGATCAGGGATGGTACCGACTGAACCAAGGGAGCCCAAATATGTGCTAGAGACAGCAACAGGAACTCCCAAGAGCTGATAAACAACCTACAGATACTGCCTGCCTCAAATTGCAATAATAACAGCTCGTTCACATAGTGGGTAGAAAATATAAGGAATTTACTGACTGTATTAGCCACCAAAGACTTTTATGAGAAGAATAAAATAATGACAGATTCAAGAAATACTTCAATACCATAATCAGTTTGAGCTAAACCCATAGAATTTCACTTTCTATTACACATTTTTTAATGTTAAAAGACAAATAAGTATTCTAATATAATAAGTCTCGACCAGGAGTTTGAAGTATTACAGTGAAATTATTTGATAGTCTCAAATAACCTAAAGCTATTCCCAGATTGTTTGCTGATTTCTTCTGGTTTATTTCTCGTTACTATTGCTCTTCTCATTGCCCAATGCTACTGCAACAAGAGAGCACTGTGGCCAGCGTATGTCCATCCACAAGTAGGCATCGGGAGTAGACGAGAAATCTGGAAAGCCTCATTAAGCTTCCAGGACACCAGAGTAAGAATCACTGTGCCAAGTTAGTCATTTACTGAAAGGCAAAACCATTTGCTTCAGATGCTCTTGTTACCACCTCAGGGGTCCATAGGAATCTTCTGACTCCTTTGTTGTTCTCACTTGTTCAGTGTTTCTTGAAGGATGAATGCACTAGGTTTGTTTTTATATACAATTTTACTCCATAAACTCTGAAATTACAATTTGGAAAACATGCAATTATGAAAACAAGCAAAGCAATAATCATTTTGTATAGAATACTGAAAGCCTGCAACTGTGGCAATTAAGTGTGGCACACCTAGCTGAGCTTGAATTTAAATAGTGTTAATGCCAAAGTGATGCTTCCACGTGACTCAGAAGAACAGAAGGTCTTCTAACCCAAAATGACTTACAAATGATAAGGGACAGAGAGCCAGCAGGTCTCTTCAGTGACCCGGCCAGTTCAAGCATCTTCCCTTCTGAAATCACTTGTGTACTTTTTTCTCTTACTTGTCTAATCATCAGTGAATGAATGGCTTTCATAAAATTTCTACCATGGGGTTTTAAAACATTGTTCATTTTGATAAATGTTGTATACTTCATGTTGTTCTCATAACATTGTAAGGTGAGTATAAAGATATTTTTGCTTTCAAGGGGCTTCAATGTTCTAGATAGTTCAAATGAATCGTGTAAAACAGTTTGAAAGCATTGTTATTGTTGAATGACATAAACTCAGCTTCTGACTTAACTTTTTTTTCCTTAGTGCAGGGGAAATCACTTTTTACTTGCCACTAAAGTCCCCCATTTCCTTTTTTTCTTTTAATTCATAGCTCTAAATAGCTACAATTTAAAAAAAAAGATTACATGTATTCTACTTTCATATTGTGAGTGCTACAGACTTTATCTGAACCCTTCTCAGCTTTGGTTTAATTACTTTTAAAAGTCTTTGGAAAATAATTTCTGCACACAATGAGAACCTTTTACTAATGATAGCAATGGTTGATGATTAGAAATTTACTGCTTGTGAAATACTCTACAGAACCCTCTCAGAAAGGTTGTATGGATGAAGAAACTAAAGCTTAAAGTGGCTTGAATAATGAATTTAAAACTACACAGCCAGTAGGTGGCAAGGCTGGGATTCAAACCCAGGCAGTCTTTGCCTAGTGCCTAGATGCTGAATATGGCTTTGCTATAGCTGGGCTCCCTTTTCTACATCTGCTTGAATGTGAACTTCTCTTGAGCTAAGTCAGGATAGATATGGCAGACAGGGTGTGTGGTCAGGTAGGGAGTATATGTGGTTCCATGATGCTTTGCAGCTCCGTAGTTTCTGGAGGTCTTATTTTTATAATCCTAATTACAGAATACTGTACTTTTGAGGGATTGATGTTGGTCTTCCAAGTCCTCCTTTCCCACCTCCTCTGAAATGTGACCAATATGGATAATGGCCAGTTAACAGCGCTGGTAAGTCTGAAGTTTGACTTCAGTTTCGACAAGTCTTGGCAGTAGTTGCATTCTATATAAACATATAAATTTGGGGGGCTATTAAAAAATCATGTCACCCTTTTCTTGTCTTTTATTATTATGTTGTCATGCAGATGTTGTGCAAAACAGTAGCAAGGGAATGAAAAGAATCCACGGGGCCTGTGTAGCCACCAGGATAAGTCAAGCAGGACATCATGTTACGGGAACTGGACATGATGAAGCCATAGACCAGACATTGACACAAGACTATTCTAGCCTGTCAAAGCATGGCCCAAAAGTGACAGCTCAGTGACCCCACACATGGAGGACAGCACACAAGTACTGCATGCCTCTGAATTTATTTAGATGGTCCTACTTTAAAGGCATTGGAAAGTAAACAAAAAATATGTTAGACTGTGAAAAAGGAATGCCATTTTTAAAAAATAATGATGCTCAAGATGTCTCCTGGTCAAACCAGGATTCCGAGGATATGTTTATTGATTTTAGAGAGAGAGGGAGAGAGTGAGCCCATCAGTGTGAGACAGAAACATCAATCGGTTGCCTCCCAAACACACCCCAACCAGAGATCGAACACGCAACCTTTTGGTATACAGGATGGTGCTCCAACCAACTGAGCATCCTGGCCAGGGCCAAACCAGGATTCTAACAAACAGTCTTGTTTCCGACTTCCAGGCTTATACAGACTGCTCTTTGCATTGTCCTTGCAGTGACATTTTTCAATGTGTAGTGGACCTATCCCATACAAAAAGTAAGCTCTTTTGCTTCATCATGGGATCCTGTTGTAGCCCCGTAGCTATTCTGTAATTACCAGTTAGCAAATGCCTGCCCTGCTGTGCACTTGTGTTTACCTAACCACAGGTTTGTAAGAGGCCAAAAAAATATGAAGAGGCCAGGAAAATATAAAGCATCCTCAAAATGATCCAGGCTTGATATTTAGAAAGACAAATATCATGATATGATTGTTCAAAAGAAACACACACTTTTATCCCTTCAAACCACACTAGAATTTTCGCCATTCCAATGAAGCCAAGATGTGAAAATACCTATAATTTCTTATGGCAGTAGACCTTCATTGCTGGGGAGTTTCATATAAATTATCTTTGATAACCTCAGCTAGGGGTTAAATTTATTTCAAAGGATTTGTAAACCTTGCCTCCTGTTTAATATCTAGATATTAAGTCTCCTTTTATTAATGCAACTGAAAAGTTTGGTTTACTTTGTAGCCAATTAAAACTAGATTTTTTTATATACCACAACATTGCTCTGAGATGATTTCCTACACCTGTCTGCATTGGAGGCATTGTTTTGTATTGTACTAATTTCAGGAGACAGTTTTGTGTCTTATCTTTCAACCCTCCAAATATTGGATTTCATTCAGGTAACTAGCCTTCTAAAATGGGACCCTACTCTCGGCAGCATGTGTTTGTCACTATAAATTGTATAGATCAGATAATTAAATTATTTTTGCAGAAGTCTATTTATTTGGAGTTTTGTGTCTCTAGTTCAAGGGGATGAAAAGAACTAGCAAGAACAGCACCTGCCCTTAAAATTGGAAAGTTGTACAACTTTACATTTAATCTTTAGCTTTATATTTTTTCCTATTCATTCAATAGGGCCCCTTTTAAGTTATTGGAAACATCAGTAAACACATATATCTGTTATGTCAGAAGCTTTTTTCACTTTTTGCCATCACTCCCTTGTCTCTGTCTCTCTTTGGGATTCATTACACAAAGAACAAATATTTACTTGAGTATCTGTAATGTAGCAAGTGCTGGCCCAGTCCTCCAGTGGTCTTGTAGCTTTCTCAAACAGCTTTCAGAGAAGAAAGTGCAATGTCATATATTCCCAAATGTGTATTGAAACCTACTTTACCTCCTTCTCTTCCAGAGGTGATAACTTTGAAGTTTCATTTAGGGATAAAAGTACTGTATTTTACTAAGGGAATTTGGTATTAATTAGGAGGTGGCTAAATTACCGGTATCAGAATCTACTGTCTATGGGTAGGTACATAGCCTATCTGGTATTCACAGCTAATTGAAAGCTTGAGTTAAAGGAATCAAATCTTACATCATTTTTATGATTCAATCTGATGAGTTTTACTCTACCATGTTGAATATCTAGAGAGCCTAAAGTAAAATGAGTCCAAAGAAGGCTAAAGAGCTGAAAATTAGACCCATTCTGGATTTTGCAAGTATTGGCCTTGACAAAAAGAGGCCAATGAAAGACTTCATAGCCAATTGCATTTAAGGATGTAGATAACTTTTGACACAAGAAGTATGAAGACCAAAATGTACTGTTGACTGAAGGCATAAAAAGCACAAATATATTTAAGTTGCCTTGTGAAGATTTGGATAAGATATTAAAAATTCCCTAATGTTAAATGTAGAAGATATGTGTGGGAGAAAAAAAAGCTAGACCTTTATATTTTTTAATTAAAATATTGGGGTGACATTGATTATTAAATTATATAGGTTTTTAGTGTTCAATTCTGTGATACTTCATCTGTGTATTACACTGTGTGCCAACAACCCAAAGTCAAATCTTCTGTGGCCATACTACTATCCCCCAACCGCTTCTCTCTGGTGACCACCAAGCTGTTTTCAGTGTCTATGAGTTTTTGCTTGCTTTTCTTGTTTATCCGTTGCTTTCTGTTTTATATCCCACATATGAATGAAATCATATGCTTCTTGACTTTTTCTGATTTATTTTGCTTAGCATGATAGTCTCAAGATCCATCTATGTTGTTGCAGGTGGCAGTATTTCATCTTTTCCTATGGCTGAGTGCTGTTCCGTTGTATATATGTACCACGTCTTCTTTGTCCAGTCCTCTCCTGAAGGACACTGCAGTTGTTTCCATGTCTTGGTCACTATGAATAATGCTGTAATGGACCTATATTTGTGAAAGATATTTTGAGGAAATAACCTAGATCCAGGTGTGTATGTTTGCCTGTGTGTGTGTGTCAGTTGCAAACCTCCTGTCCAAATGGAGGGAGGCCCATTGTACAAATCGGGTGAAAGTAGAGCTGGGCTAAGAGAGAGTCCCACTGCCCATGGGACCCCTGAGTTTCTCGAGCACAGGCTGAGTGACACGTGCTGAACCCGATCATCATGTGCCCAGCTGGGTTGACCTTAGGGCAGAGAGTAGCTTTATGAGAGTGTTTTATCTCCGACCTTCCAGGAAGAGCTGTCTGCCTGCACGTGCAGAAGTAGCTTGGCAATGCGCATGGTATTCAGCAGTCATCGACTCATGCCTTCTCATTTCAACTAAATTAGATAATCAATGCTCAACAGAAGGCCTTGCACACGGTGAGTTCTTGACAAATATCTGTTGAGTAAATGGTGCTCTTTGGTACAGTAGAGTGCTTTAACTCTCCTAATGAGTTGGTGAAAAGCAATGACAAATCAGAGTTAATTTGGGCTTCCTATCCTCTCTAGACAGTGCATTGGATTTCACCCCGTGGGATGACTGCCAAAGATACAATTTCCCCATGTCTGCTGGTGCTGGTAGCCTGGGCAGAAGCTGGGCTGGCTGGGGCAGCAGAAACATGAGACACAGACCTGGGGCCAACCTGAGTCTGTCAATATCTTCCTGCTCAGCATCTCAGAAATGTTTCCTGAATTAATCTCTTTGGACAGTAATGAAGGAAGGAAGGCCATTTTTAAAAGAGTAACATCAATATGAAACAGATGCCAAAGTGTGCTCTGGATTGCACACAGTTTATACCAGAACTTTCTAAACTGACTTTTCCCCTTTTCCTAGCCTTGTATGGTTGAGGGGAGGTGACTCTAAGACATTATAGATTTTGGATAATAACAAGTCAATTTACCATTGAATGTTGGCTTTGGAGAATAGTAAGTAATTTTCCGGGGTTCACTGACTTTTAGGGACCTGACAAGTGTTTTGAGAACTGCCATATAAGGAAGATTGTGTCTTTACAGACGAAACATTTGCAATCCCTCCACTCCCTGCTCCACCCCCAGAAAATGTTTTTATAGTGCTGCTTCAGCATTTTTACCTTATTTTATCATGCAAATAGTATAAAATAATGCAGACATAAATAAAAAAGAAAGAAGTTATCTGAAATATTACCACTCAATTACAGAAAATGTTTTCATTTTTCAGTTTTTGCATATAGACACTGTTAATAAAAATACTATAAAAATTGCTGCACAAGGTGTGAATAGAATTATGTCTTTTATGCTAAATTTAATGTTTTATATATATATATATATACACATATATATTCTATGTTGGATAATTTTCATCAGTCATCATATCAGTGTCTATATTCTTTGGTGGCTATATTACATCTTAAGACTGTCTTTATTGTTTGATACTAATTTATAGTGTTCAGGTTTTACTACTAATAAAACAACTGAAATAAGTATCAATATATATAATTTTTCCTTTTATAAAAGCAGCATAGCATAGAGATGATTCCTTGCCTAAAGATACTTACATTTTAATGGAGATAGACAGACATGAGGTGAAGCAAGTGGGTAACATTTGCTATAACAGCTGGGTACCAAGAGAGAATGACAATCGTGAATTCTGATGGACTATACTGTTACAAGTCTTGAGACTTTGTTGAGTTGAACCAGGTATGTGAAAGCAGAAAGAATAACAAACATAGGGAAGAGCTTGTACAAGGGCATGGAGGTCTTGTGAATTCTGGAATCAGCTGATCATTAGGAACAACTGGAGGTCAATGGGAAGGAAGCTCAGTTCTGGGACTAAGATAAAATTCAGATGCTGAATGCCTTGTGTGCCCAGTTTAGGAACTGAGTATTGTCCTATAGGTAACAATAGATTGTTGAAGGATTTTAAGTAGATGAGAGATGCAATATAATTTCTGCTTTAAAAGATCTTTTTGGCAACCTTATGGAGGTGAGGTTGGAGGATGTCAGATTGCTAGAGGTAGAGAAACCTACGTTTACGTTGGTAGTTCAGGTAGGAGGTAAAATAAACTTTGGGTACGTTGAGTTTTATATACTTGCAGACTCAAGAGAGAACTAAATATTTTCAAGTCAATTATGCACATGACATTTGAAAATGTTAAGTGGATGACATCACCAAAGAAGACTGTGTAGAATGAGGCAGGCCCAAAAACAGAGTTAGGAAGTGAGGCAAGAGGAGGAAGAAAAGGCAGAAGCGGGAAGAAAGTGAAGGCAAAGGGCAATAAGTGAGGCGAATCAAGTTGGTTGCAGAGTTAAAAGTATTTATTGGTTATGTGCATTTAAATTTTTTTTAAATCTCTTTGAATTTTGTCCATTGAGTTTTCTCTGGCTTAAAATGCTTATCAATCCATGTGAGTTTTCTATATCATGTATTTATCAACTCTTTGTAAAAATCATACTTGACATTCATTCTTGCTAATGCACTTTTGTAATTTTAAGTTTTCAGTTATATCTATCATGAGTTCAACAATTTTAAAACACTTGAATTGTGATCTGTTTCCTTTGTGATTTTTTTGTTTTGCCTTGAAGTTTAGGTGGATTATTGAAGGTGGATGAGAGCTAGAGGTAGAGAGTCCAGTGAGGAAGCTATTATGACAAAAGAATGATGTCCTGAGAGCCTGAAATAATGGAAGGAGCAGTAGGAATAGAAAAGAGGAGATGGATACAAGAGTTATTACAGAATTTTTAAGTCTTCACAACCAATTGTAAACATTAGGCAATGATATTTAGAGGCCGAGGTTTTCAACAATGGAGGAAGAAACAAAAACCAGAATTTAAACTCTTGCATATTTCTTGAAATTTCTAGATGATTTCCTCTGCTCGATCATTCAAAAATATTTACTGAGCACCTGCTATGAGCCCAACACTGTTCTCTGTGCTTGTCATGTTTTAGTGGACAAAGCAAAAATCCCTGTCCTTGTATAGTTTATGTTTTAGGAGTGAACACAGGTGACAAGTCAGCAAACACACACACACAATAGTACACAAGTGATGTTTGTAGTGGTGCATTAAAAGTCAATGTGATTGATATCCTCTGTTTGCTTCTCCAGCTTTATTTCATCTTTTTCTCTTCTTCCTGCCCAGAGCTTAGGGAATCTGACTTTTATGTATGAATCAATGGGTCTGGGCTCCATTGCCTTCTAGTCTCCTGTTAAATTCAACCAATGAGAGGCAACAAAAGGAGGCCACAGTCTGGGAGGAGAGTGAGAATTGTTCTCTCCTCTCCTGGTCTGTGTTGGTGATGGCTCAACGTCTCGGTAAGATGCTCTCCATTACAGGTTTCTCAAGATTCCAACAAACTGCCTCTCCCTACCTTGCCCTTTTAGCCAAGATTGGTACCAGAATCCTGATGTTTCTAGCCCAGGTGTGCTTCACCATTCATAGATAATGTCCTTTTATTTGACAATAGTACCTCCGACCCCACATTTGAGCCCGCTATTTGTTTTCTACCAACCTGGATTAAATTCCAGGTTAAAGACGAAAAATCAATAGAGCAGCATAAGGGGTATTAAAATTGTCAGAAGTGAAAAAATAATTTGCAGTATTAAATAGGATGATTAGTTAAAATTAAATTAAAAGTCAGTCATTAAGCAAAAACTGGAAGGAAATGAAGGCATTTTAGTGGTCAACTTATTTGCTTGTTTTGCTTTGGTTGCCTTTTCTTTGATGTCAAATCCTCCCCCCAAAAAATTATTACCAAGACCAATGTAAGGTGTCAATGTCTGCTTCTTTTCCAGTTAATATTAGGCTTTTTTAAAATTATTGACACTATTACAGATGTCCCCCATTTTACTCCCCTTTGCCCCCCTCACCCAGCCCCTGCCCCATCTCCAGCCTTCACCACTTTGTTGTCGGTTCCACGAGCCACACATATGTGCTCATATGTTATTTAGCGAATCTCTTCCAGTCCCCCCACCCCTCCCCTCTGAGGTCCATCAGTCTGTTCCGTGTATGAAATATTTGCTGTTGAATAGTCCATCTTCCCCAGGTTTGTCACACGAGACAGTGGATTACACCTTATTGACTTACAAAGTCCTAAGATTGCTATATAAGAAGCTTCCTGATTTACTTGATATGATCATTTTTATTGCAAAAACAATAACATCATTTATGTCTTAATTTGCATTTCCTTAAAAGCATAGCCTGAAATAAGGATTTGGGTGCAGATGGCTTATTTGGGAGAAAATGCTGACAAGCAGAAATGAAAAGTGAGGAAAGTAGGGAGGGAAGAAAGAAAAACTAAAAGAGATTAGCTACTTCCATGGGCAAATGGGCTTAATCCATCTAGGATCAGTTTGATTCCCCCGAGTTCTAACACCCTTGGTTGAGAGGTGCCATTGGGAAAATTGACTTTCCATAATTCTGAGCTCTGATTCTGTACAGTTTAAGCTGTGTGCCCAGCTTCTCCCTGAACCAGAAAAATGAGAGGTGCTGCTGTTTGTGTTTGAGGGGGCACTGTGCATGAAACTGTCCACTAAAGCCACACTGAAACCAGGGGTGTGGGGATGGCATGGAGCACCTGCAAGCGTGTAATACAACTGGTGCTGGCATAATTTGGCCATTGGTAGTTACTAATGAGTATGACATTACATTATGTTGCTTTTTTAAAATGGCATTTACTTTGTGTAAATATACTGGATGACACTGACATTCATTCATCTCTGAAGACAAAATAATTACAAATAAAATTTACAAAGAAACTTTTTCTAATCTTTCAAATTAGACAAAAAACTTTAGAAACAGAGAAATTGGGTTACAGTCTTTGCTGGTCATCTGTTGCTTGATTTTGGGGAAGCTGACTACTATTAATGCACTTGAGTACTGTAACCTGTACCATGGAGATAAGCGCATTTACCCCATGGGATCGTTGCGAGAGTTATAGAACCCGCACAAACATACACGTATACATGTCAGGCACGGATTGGGTACCTAATAATTATTAGTTTTCCTTTCTTTTGAAAAACTCTATTTACGTAATTCAATTTTTACTCCCTAACTTGTTTTTCCTTTTTGAATGCAAAATAGAGACACATATGCTGGTTGGTATTTAGTGACAAAACTAAAATATAAGTAATGTAAAAGTTAATTCAAATATACTGGAATTCCATGAAGAACTTTGGCATTTAAATTGTGGCAAAATGAAAAATATATGAACAAAGGAAAATATTATCCAAATTTCATACAAAAATTTCACATACTGTACCCTAATATTCCTTTGTATGAGATTTGAAAAGATGCCAAGTGAGAGCCAATCTATTTCTACTTGTGCTTACTATAATAGGCATATTGTTGATGATACTGATTATAAGCTTTGAATTTCCTGTTAAATATCTTTTTACCTGCCTTCCTTTATTGCACTCATTTCTCAATGTTTTTTGTTGGTTGGTCTGTTTGTCTAGGGTATTTATCCAGAGACGAAGGGAGAGAAGAAATGTCAACAAGTCTGAAGATCAGAGTGTTCAGAGACACACACAATTTTACTTTTTAAAATGCATTCATCATTATAAATCTGTGATCTCTTTTCACTCTCAGATATCAAATTCATGTTGTGCCATCTTGTCTACTGCAGGCTATTTTGGAGTTAATAAAAGCGTGCAAGGAACATGAGAATGGAGCCTGGATGCTTCAGAATTGAGTGCATTTTCAGCTCATGTGTAGTGTGAAAGAACCAAAGAGGATGGTTTTATGGGCCATTTGTTTTTGTAACACTTTAAGTAATAAAAGCATCAACATAAATCCTGGGTAGGTTTTGCTCCCCATTGAAGTTTTGCTCTAGGGATTAATGAATCTCTTTGCACAGCTGTGTAAATACTATGCTGCCATTTGGCACAAATGGGAGGTTGGTCTAGAAATCTTCACTGGTGAGAAGTGGAACAAGCCCAGGGACTGGAATGGGTGTGGACTGGCAGGGAAGAGAGGAGCTGGTGCTGCCCAGGCTGGGAGTGTTCTGTGGCAGATATTTGCTGCTGTTGTCTGCCGAGCATATCGTTCCTTGGGTGCTGCTCTACCTCTGCCTCATAGTTTCGGTCAAGCTGTCTAGCAAAGTATTCTTACTCTGCCCAACAGGGTAGGTTCTAGTGATCCAACAGTTGTAAAATCAGAGGCAATGAGAAAAAAATACTTGATAAACTTGACTATATAAAAATTTTTAATGCATCCAAAAATTGTAAGCAAAATCAAAGACATTTGATAAATTTGGAGAAAAGATTTTTAAGATATGTTACATTTAAAGGTTTAATATCCCTAATACATAATAAACTCTTAAAATTAGAGGGAAAATAATAAAAAGTAACTAGCAGAAATTAGGAAAAAGATATAAAAGATAATTCACAATGAAAATAACCATTAAACATAAAAATGGTTCCAATTTCTCCAGGTCCTTGTCAGCCCTTATCTCCTGTTGTTTTAACAATGGCCATACTAACTGGTGTGAGGCCTTATCTTATCGTGATTTTGATTTGTATTTCCCTGTGGATTAAAGATGCTGAGAATCTTTTCATATACCTGTTGGTCATTTGTATGTCTTTTTTTTTTTTTTGAGAAATATGTGTTCAAGGCATTTGTTTTTTGGGGGGAGGGGTTGTTGTTGTGTTGTTTAGTTATAGCAGTGAACCGAGACCTGGAGGAGATTTTGCCAAATTAAATAAACTGGTCACAGTAGGGCAAATACTGCATAATTCTACTTAGAAGACATACCTAAACTAGTGAAATTCATAGAAGCAGAGGGTAAAACTGGCTACCAGGGGCCGAGACGAGGGAGAAAGGCACAGTTGTTCAATTGACAGAAAGTTTCAGATGTGCAACATAGATTAGTTCTCGAGATCTACTGTGTAACATAGTTTCTAAAATCAGCAGACCTGTAATGTGCACTTTAAAAGGCAAGAGGGTAGATCCTACATTACCTACTCTAACCACAAAACACAAAACCAAACCAAGAAAACCCAAAGGGGACACAAGTTAAGTTTTGGAGACGTTGCCACGGCTGCTGCACTGACTGTGGTGAAGATGGTGGCTGGATGCACATGTCCAAAGTCATCAAGGTGTGTGTATTAAATGTGCAATTCTTTAAATCTCAGTTATACCTCAGTAAGATTATTTTAAAAAACAGACGAAAACATAAAGAGGCATCTAATTTCAGACATAATTAGAAAAATTAAAATTATACAGATGCAATTTATTTATCATTTAATTGGGGAAAATTTAAAAGTATGACTTGATTCTGTTGGCAAGGCTGTGAAGCAGCCATTGCTCTCATATGTTGCTGTTGGGAATGCAAATGACTATAATTCTGTTGGATGGCAATTTGTCAATGTCTAACACAAGTATATATTCATTTCCCTCTTGACTCAATAATCCCACATAGATTACTTTATTTTGAAGGTACACCATCAATAATATAAAGATGCATATGCACAAGTTATTCAGCATTGTTCAAAATTGCAAACTATAAAAATCAACCAAAATGACTATACATAGGAAATTGGTTAAATCATAGGTGGCAAACACAAGGCCAGCAGGCTGAACTTGGCCCTCCTCTTTGTTTTATCCAGCCCAGCACCTTGTTTCTACCCAGCGGCAACGCCAAGCTTCCTTCCCCTAGTTAAGGAGTAGTTACATTTATACAGTCCTAAAATTGCATTCGGCCCTTTGAAGGCAACCTCGAGGCTGATGTGGCCCCTGGTGAAAATGAGTTTGACGCCCCTGGTTAAATGAACTAAGTTCCACTGACACAATGGAATATAATGTACTTGTAAAAAGAATAAGTAAGATCTCTAAAAGTGATATGCAGCAATTTCCAGGATATATTATCACTTTTTAAAAAATTAAAACAGACAAAAACTTCCAAAATATGTTAAGTTAAAATTAGAGTCTATACAAATTTAGTATGCTATCATTCATGTACTATAAACAGAAAATGAAAAAAATGCACATTTGTTCATTTGAGGAAGAAGAAACATGGAACAGGTAAAACAAAAACTAGTAACATAGGCCTTACGTTATAGAAAATAGGTGAAAGTGGCATGAAAAAGAGGAGTGGGGGGATGGGGTAACACTTCTTTGAATATATCTGTTGGTACATTTCTGACTTTTAGAAACATATCAATGCTTACTATACTAAAATACAAATTATTAAAATTAACATCAGTACAAGGCACCCACTATAGAAAACAAACAGAGACATTAATCTAAATATATTACAATATGTGGCATAACTATATAAGGGAGAGAAGGGTAAAGAAAAGAATTAACCTGCAAAACATAGAAAAGCAGTATTTTTACTACATACTTTAAGGCTAACAATTAAAAGAACTGTACACAAATATTGAAATTCAGTTGGAGGATTTATTTTTCATGAATGCATATGTTAATAATTCTGAAACAATTTTGTGAATATTTTAAAATTAAGCAAATAATATATTGTGCATAATGAGAACCAGATTTCTCACTGTCCCCCCCCCCCTCCAGAAAAAGGAGTTACATTTAGGAGAGGTGGAAGGCTAGAATAAATCTTGTTGCTATCAGAGCCCTTCAGCCAAAGACCACCAGGAACACACTCATAATTGACAAGCGGGCTTTATTATTTGTTTCAGTGATGGAGAGCACACACCACAGGGAAACGTGGATGTATCAGAGATTGTTAGAAAAAAAAACTATGATAGGACTGGGGTTTTGGAGGTGGTGGTGAATTGAACAAAAGTCTGCAGAAGTGGGGGTTCACTCTAGATTAAATGCTCTTATGGAGTGGGGCAATTCAGCCTGTGTGTACCTCAATAACTATATTTATAGGGAAGGCATAATAGAGTAAGAACAAATCTGTGATTGGAAAAGCAGCAGCCATTTATTTCAACAAGAAGAGTTGCATTTGATGGGTGTCACAGTGACCTTGTTTTTCTCTGTGTTAAGGAAAAATTATGAAGTGGTCTTGTCTTACTTTATAATGGTCTCGGAGTAAATTTTTATGATGTTGGTATTCTATGTTTATGTTCAACATAAGAATAACGTAGCCCAGAGGTGAGTGCTGGGCCATCTTCAGTACACTAGAATTTGAGGACTCGGTATGAATTCATACTTTATACACACAGCATATATCTCTTAGCTCTGTCACTGAAAGAATCTTGAAGCAATGGGAACACCTCTCAACCAAATCTTGGGTTTCCAATGTAATTCTCCAACAGAAGAGGCAAGAGCTCCTTGGAAAAATGGC
The DNA here is from genome assembly GCF_022682495.2 of Desmodus rotundus. Lineage (NCBI taxonomy): Eukaryota > Metazoa > Chordata > Mammalia > Chiroptera > Phyllostomidae > Desmodus > Desmodus rotundus. The sequence goes on along the minus strand of NC_071391.1, from coordinate 132,900,689 downwards.
CAGTCCTGTGGCTGCTTGATGAAACTAGAGCATATTGTGGTGCCAGAAAATGAGGAAGTGTGCAGAAAATGATTGGGAAATATCACAAAGACACAGGATAAATAACCAGAAGTGGAATTGCTGGGTCTTATGGTGGTTCCATTTCCTTAGAGTTGTGTGTGGTTTTTTTTTCCTGAGGTATCTCCATACTCTTTTCCACAGTGGCTGCACCAGTTTGCAGTTCTATCAACATGGCCCTAGAGGATATTATGCTAAGTGACATAAATCAGTCAGAGAAAGACAATATGGTGTGATTTCACTTCTATGTGGACTTTTAAAAAAATCAAAACAAACAAACAAATGAAAAATAAACTCACAGAACAGAGAACAAACTGATGGTTGCCAGAGGAGAGGAAGGGTGGATGGATTGGTAAAAATGTGAAGGAGAATATAGTCAGTAATAGTTGGATAATTTTGCACAGCAACAGATGGCTATTAGACTTAGTATAGTGTTCACAGTAGAAGATACATAAATGTCAAATCACTATGTTGTACACCTGAAATATAGTATGTCAACTATACTTTAATAAAAAATAAATGTAAAGTAGAAAAGGAAGACATTGGAGCCAACATTGAAGGAATTATTAATAGCAAATTCTGTGGCAATAGTAGCAACAAAATAAATAATGTTACTATGGATTATAATCCATGCAATGAAATAAGAGTCTTATAAATAATGGCATAAATAAACAATTGGGTAAATAGAAGGAAAACTAAAAGGAAAGAGAACAGAAAGCTCTTCATACAGTGTAACTCAAAGTAACTAATATAGAAAGAATGATAGGAATACCGTAAAAGGAATTATTTCAGGCAAGAATCATCAATGGATGCTAAAGTTAGTCATGAGAAACAGAGTATTTACACAGTCTCCAAGTCTCTGCACACAGGTGCAATGGGAATAGTGTCCCTATAGTGGAGCGCTGGGATGCATACATTGACATCATGTATCTCCTAATAAGATACACTGAGAAGGATGCACATCACTTCTGTGATGTTCTTACAAAAAAAAAAAAGTATAAACTCAGTTCAGTAATGAGGAAGTAGTAGATTGATCCAAATTGAAGGACATTCTAAAAAATAATTGGTCAGTACTCTTTAAATGTATCAAGGTCTTGAAAGACCAAAAGAGAAAAAATGAAGAACTGGCCCTGATTAAAGTAGACTAAGACGATAGAACAACTAAATACATGTCTCCCTGGCTTGTTTTGGAAGAAATAAAGGGTGCTAGTTATCAATTGACAAAATTAGAATGAAGTTTTTAGATTTGATAATAGTATTTTATCAATATAAGTATATCAATATAATGATTAAATTTATGAAGTTGGGTAAACTCAGTGATATATACACATACACATTTTTGTACTATTTTTGTAGCTTTTTGTGTCTGAAGTTAAAAAATTTTCAAATATAGTTTGGTTTACAGAACCTCAAAACAGTAATTAGCCTCTCTAGTCTTCAGAGAGCATTTCTGTGTTTGCCACATGCTTGTGACATTCATGAACACAAGGTAGACACTCAAATACGTCTATGGGAAGTGCTGTTAGTAAAGCTTAAAAGATTCAAGGTGCTGTTAGTGTTGAGGAAATGGAAGTCTGCCTATGTCATAAGTGATTTATATTATTATAATCATCATAAGTTATTTATATTATTATAATCATCATTGTAATCATTTTGAAGGGACACCTTCAAAAGTGTATTAATAAAATGTTTTTTTAACAACACAGAAACCTTTTTTCTGTGAAATGAAATTTTCCAACATATTTATAATAGCTGCTTCTGGACAAGGTCATGATTATTTTTAATCTAAAACTTTATTTTTATATTGTTATGGAGATATAATTTAAATACAGTAAAACTCTATGAATTTTGGCAAATGCATAAAGCTATATAACTACCACAGTCAAAGTTCCATCACTGCCAAAAATGGCTTCATGCTAGTTATAGTCAAGTCTTTTCCCAGTTCCACTTCCAGCAACTCTTGAACGTCTTTGGAATCTATCGTTTTGTCTTTTCCATAATGTCACTTAAGTGGAACCATATAGTATCTGGCCCTCTGAATTTGACTCATTTCACTTCACATAGAGTATCTGGGAATCATCCATTTGTTGCATATCAGGATTTCATTCCCTTTTATTGCCACCTAGGATTTAGTGTATAGATGTGTTGCAGTTTATTTATTCATTCACCAGTTGAAGATCAGTTGGGTAGCTTCCAGTTTTTTCCTATTATGAATATAGGCGCTATAAAAAATTGTTTAGTTTTGTGTGTGTGTGTGTAAATTTATGATGATGATAAAGCATGTGTTTAAGGATTTCACCTTCCTTGTTGCTAATATTCATTCAGGGCTCAATCTCTTCCCTTCCACCCCCATTGACCACCCATCAGCCAGGACTCTCCATCAACCTAGTTTGCCTGCCAGGAAATAAGTAAATCTACTAAATATGTGGCCCCTTACTGAGTATTGCTTTACCAGAGTGTCTGAAGTCCTTTCGGAAATACCATAAATGTGATGGGTTATGAATTGTAGCTAGTATCTTATTCTACTCAATCATCTCTTGTACTTTTCATCACAATTAATAATATATTCATCTTCCTATTCCTTTCAGAGACCTTACAATGACCTTTCATTTAAACTTTTCTTAATATTCTCTAAGATGATACCAAATGGTATAGTCTCATTATTTCAGCCTTATCACTTTCCTGCAGATTCATAATCTACTTTTCCTTCCTGTTTTGTTTATGGTTTTGGTGCTATTGAATCAGATAATGACAATGACCAGCTCCTTCTGCCTGCAGTATCAACCTAGTTCAGTCCATGACTTCTTTAAGTAAAGATCTTATCATTATTCATCAATGAAGAAGTCCCTAACAGTTCCCCATTGTCCAATGAATAAAAAGAGAACTCCATAGAAGACTGTGCAAAGATCTGCCAATCTGGTGCCCATCTTTCCATTCTTATCTCTTGCTATTGTAATCAATATATTCACATTACAATTTTGCTATTTCCAGAGCTTCCTGTGCTTGTAACCTTTGCCTATGCTGTTGTGAACACCTGGTATTTTCTCTTTCTTTTCTAACTGTAGAATGCTTACTTTTCTTTCATAATACATCTTTTTTTTTTATTGTTATTCAAGACTTTCTGATGTTTTTATTCTATGTTCCCTATTCCTAAACTGGGTAGGTTATAACATTCTCTCTTTTTTTCAGGATATCTCACACATTTTGTTATTATCAACTTTATCAAATTATATTATTATTATGTCACTTTTCATTTGATAGATACCTAGCATAATTACCAGCCTCAATAAATGTTAAGCTAAAAGACTATAAAATGAATGGATAAGGGGAGTATTATTACCAGAGAAAATACTACTAGCATTAAAAAAATAGTCTACTCTGGTGATAAAAATGATTTTTCTCCAGTAGTTTATATGACTTCTATGTTTTAAATAAATTTACTTTTAAATCTGAGTTTATTCTTGGTACAGATTTTACTGAGAATGTATAAAATCTAAATTCTAAACTATATTCTTCTCATTTAGTCTATAGCAGTAATATGAAATGGTTATATGAAACTGTATATTTAAATATTAAGTCAGATGGTAAGAACAAGAAATTTTATTTTACAGGTCCAATTAATTTAATAAGATTTTTAGTTTCCATTATATATTATATAAAATTTTGTAATATATATAGTTTTTAATAACATGTTAGTAACATTTCACTTTAACCAACAGTTAAGCTTTTGAATGTAAGTTACTGTGAAACTAACTGAAAAAAAATCAATACCCCCTCAGATTCTAAGTATTAAAATCCTTCTTCTTTATATAGAAACTGTATTCCTATGTTAGAAGTATATGACACCGTTTTCCAGTCTGAAATTATAAGCCAGTGCACCTCCACACATTTCTCAAAGAAACGGAAAAGCAATCTCATTGTACAGCTCTGCGTGCTATAAGCTCGGCAGGTTTGAGGGGCTTGTGTTGTTTTCTAAGAAAAGATTACACTCATCTTTAAACTAGAGAGCTTCTTGCTTTAAACTTGTTTTTAAAGGATTTACACTGGAATAGCAACTGCATGTGTAAAATGTGTGGGGACAAAACCCAGGTTTGTTTAATATCCTATGTGATCTTCAGGTACTTAGAAAGGCACAGAATGCATTTTTCCGTGTCTTTGGTCCATGAAAGTCTCACCATTATGACCTTATAAAGGGCTGTTTATAAACTTTTTTTAAAAACATGTGGATGTACACGTCCAAGAGAACTCAGATGTTTGCTTGTTGCTGCAGAAACGACATTAAGTGCTGTCTTACCTCATTAGCCCTCAGCCCCTGCATTTGTAATCTTGCTATCAGAACTGACCTTGTGATGGAGAACTGGTGCATGGGGTTGGAGAAGTATGATGGCTCCTTGTGCAAAATGAAAAATCGGTAAAATTGCAGTGAGTGGCTTAAACTGATGTTCACAACGTTCAATTCTTTTGGCTCTCAACGAGACTCAGTCATAAGTTTCTTAAGTTGAAGAGTAGGTAAACATTCAATATGTCACTTTGATCTTGACATAGGCTGAAAAATAAACCAAACTAAGCTAAGGGAAAACAAATCTGTTGTCTTCTGTGTCAAAGTCCCTTTTGCGTTCTCAGAGAAGGTGTAGAACCTAACTTTCTTTTTTCTGTGAAGCACTGATCACCACATTGAGTAACGAAGCACCCAGTGGGTCTAGGATCCATAATAGCCCAGCAATATGCTGCAAAGGAATTTTACATACTTAAAATTTTCTTCACATTTTGAAGACCGTATTTTTAAAAGGATCCTTTAGTGTCGTTTCAGAGGTGAAATCAAAAGTGCCTCCATGCCTCTCAAAAGTTCTAGTTACCTGAGAAGCTTTCCTTACTTTCCTCCCAGTGTTAGTGTTTCAGCAAAGTACCGAGGCTTGGGAGCTTCCCTGACCCAGAGAAACAAGAGACCGGAACCAAGGATTGCATTTTCCACTTTTACTACAAGTTCTCTGTTCTTTCAGAGTCTGTCTCAATCTTTGTGTCTTGAGTGATCTTAGCAGATTAAAGCTCTCTAGAGGATTTCACTGCGGAAGAGGGTTGAGATTTGTGTTTTCACCGAAAACAGTGTTTGAAAAGATGCTGCTTGTCTTCTGAAGCCTTAATGTATAAATCTACCTGCTTAGAGTGAAGAAAATGTTACCAACTCATTCCTGGCACAGAAATCAATTGCATATAGAAAAACTTTTTCTCCTATATGAGAAAAGAGAAACATAAACATCTCTGAGACAGGGAACGCTTGGTTCAGATCCGTGCTGCAGTATAACAGACCTTTTCCCAAGAGCAGTGTTTGGCAGATGAAAGAAGAGTAAAGAGAACAATGGAACACAGGTGGGAGAAGGAAAAAGTATCATACAATTGGAAAAAATGGAGAGGAACAGACAAGACAGCTCTGATGACAGTTTTTATATGGGGTAGCCTGGCCTTCCCACACTGTTCACACTAAAAGCTGGGTACCAACCTTGTGGCTGTTATTTACATATGAGCCTCACAGATGGTTGGAGGAGTAGGTAGAAGAGTGCTAGACTCAGCTGACTTTGGTAGTGCCCCCAGACACACACACATAGAACCTGGACACATTTTCAAATAATCACACTTGAGAACATCTTTCTAAGTACTTCTTTCTGCTTGAATTCACCCTTCCTCCTGCAGTAACACATACAATGCCTAGAAAATTCATATTTCAGCTGATGTGGCAATTGGCTAACTATACTTAAAAATGAGGATCATGATTCTTTTAGATCTCTGAGAGTTTTTTGGACAGAATAACAATTTCAGGAATTAATTAATGTATATGAGAAAAATAAGAATTAAAAATATTTTAATTATAACAAAATACAATAGGCTTGGTCCTATTGATGAAAAAGTCTTTTTACACAACAGTGTCTTCAATGTGAAGTTAACCTTAAACCATTTACAATTCTGTTCGCATTAGATTTTTTTTTTTTTTGCAATTAAGCAGTCAACTTACTTTTCCTTTCAGGAAAATAGAAATCATGGAACCTGGAGCTTATGCTAGAATTCCTCACCAGCTTCCTTAAAAGAAAAAAAATTATTCCCCCGATCAGAACCAAACCCGCAATCCAGGCATGTGCTCTGACTGGGAATCGAACTGGCAACCTCTCCATTCATGGGACAATGCCCAACCAACTGGACCACACCCACCTGAATCACAGTGGCCCTGGCCTCCCCAGTTTCCTTTGTAGCCTTTGACCCATCCCCTTACTTCTTTGCTCTTCAGTCTTCCCAATAGAGGAACTGCTACTGTCTCTCTCAGTGAATTTGTGTATATTTTAAAGTGCACAAGGCACCACTCACTAGGGGATCAACATTTCCCATTTTCCCCGGTCTTCACAACTGGGATGAACCAAAATAAGTGAGCAGACTCTGATAAGAGTACATCAGAATCAGACGGCTGAAGTAATAGTATTCAATAAATGTTTAGAAACTGATTAAAGGCCAGGGGTCATCAAAGACTATGGAGTAGCTTTAGCTGATGCTTTAAGAATGGTGGTCTGGTAGAATAGGAAAGGAGCAAACACTGTGTAGGTAATTGACAAGAGCAAAGGTAAGGAATTAGGTATGTACTTGTATAACTGGAAATAAGAGAAGAGGAGGGAAAAAATACAAGACTCAGAGTCAAATTAACCTGTCCAAGTTTCCTTGGCTCAAAATAAGCAGGGCTGGGATTTGAACCTGGAAGATCTTTCCCTGATTCCCCAGGTAGGAGATAATACTGCACACATCAAGATTGTGACAGCCTAAATTTGAGCACAGTGATTTGACTTTCACTTTGTAGATTCCTGGGGATGTGTTGAACATTATTTTCTTGTCCTTTTGCTATGAATATTAGCAGTTGCCTTAATATTTGAATGGAGAACTCCAAGTGAAAAGAACTCAGTTGTCTGAATGACAATCTTGTAAATGACCTCAAGTATTAGGAAGGAATTTTTTAACTTCTGACATCTAATACACTGGTACATGATAAGTAGCATATAATTATATGCTGTTATTTGGGTTTCTGCTGAAGATGGTAGGTTCATAAAAGGAATACTTTCAAGCTGAGATATAACTTATTTGTGGTGCTTATTATGTGGAAAACTTGTGTCTAGCGTTCTAAAGAAACCTAATAATGAGTGTTGAGGATTGATTTGTTTCACTCCAAAATCCATATGTTGAAGCTGTAACCTCCAAGATGCCTGTATTTGGAGATAGGGTCTTTAAGGAGGCGATCGAGGCTAAGTTAGGTCTTAAGTGTGGGCCCTATCTGATAGGATTGTAAGGAGAAGAGACATCAAAGTTCACTCTCCCTTTCCTTTCACACACACAAAAAGGCCATGTGAGCACACAGTGAGAAGGCAGCTGTCTGTAAGCCAGGAAGAGAGCTCTCACCATAAGTCAACCCAATGCTGCCTTGGTCTTGGACTTGTGGACTCCAGAACTGCGAGAAAATACATGTCTATTGTTTTAGCCACTCAGTCTGTTGTATATTGTTATTATAGCCCTAGCAAACTAAGACTGTGAGTATTTATAACGAGAAAAAGGAGGAAGAATGCAGAACCCTATTCTGAAATTACTAAAAGGAAACTGAGGGGAAATACAGAATACGTAGAAATAAGTTGTCATCTAAGGAGGCATTAGGTCCTAATATGGAAAGCTTGTCTTCATAGGCTGTCTGGATTGGCATACTGAAAAATGTCAGGAAAGAAGTTAATGGGTCTTTTTAGAGAGAGAACCCAACATGAAAATTATGAACGGGGTCACTTGGGGTTACATATGCTTAAAAATAAATAATTGCTGCCAATGAGAAATGCTAAAAACTACTGACCATTTTTTGTTTCACTCTGCTATAGTTTATTAACACAAGTTTAATTAACTCCGTTGACAGTATTATTTTTCTCTTGCAGCAGCTGACTAAAAATCTAGGACAAATTCTGGCAATAATTGTGTTGAATCTCTTCAGGGGAAAAGTGGGAGCAATAATACTTATTAAATTTTCCAATGGTTTTGAGTTAGCAGAATTTTTTCTAAGACTGAATAGTATTTTCACTTTTTGCTTAGTTGAAAGCAAGCAAACCTGAGTTGTCTGAACTGGAAGAAAAGTTTCATTTTTCACAGGGATAACTTCTGAGAAGAGAGAAATCATTTTGAAGAAGATGCAAATTCCTCAGTATCTGTGTCTCAGCTTACTGAGTAGCTCAGTGTTGGGTGATGTGGCATCATCTCCACTGTATTCAAATACTGAAACTGCACCTCAGTGCTGCAATTAAAATCTGACTACTTATGCTTTTCATGTTTTCATAGACTCTCTAAAAATTAGGTCATATTAATAAAAGACTAAAAACTCTTTCCAGATGCATGTAAATCCATCTAAATCACTTGAATTCTCTTATAGAAATATCAAAAATTTAATTTCTGGCTCTATAGTATAGAGGATTCATAAATGTATAGATATATAATTTGCGAGTACACAAAACACAGTTTATTATTGTATTATTATATATTATTATATCATTTTTCATACAAAAAACTGTAAACTACTCTTACCCCACGTTATACACAATGCTGACAATGCAAGTGTTATGAGAACACTGATTAATTTTTTCCAGATAGACTTTATGGTGAAAGGGGACATTTAATCTGGCTTTCTAAGGACGAATGGAATTTCAACACATACTATGGTGTCTGGGAATTTTTCAAGGGATAACTTCCGAAAGAAAGAAAGAAGCGCCCTAACCAGGTGGCTCAGCTGGTTAGTGTTTTCCTAATACTCGGAGGCTGCAGGTTTGATTTCAGGTCAGGGCACACACAAGAAACAACCAATGAACACACAAATAAGTGGAACAAATGGATCTCTCTCTCTCTCTCTCTCCCCTTTTCTTTTCTTTCCTATCTCTCAAATTAATAAATAAAAAAATTTTGAAAGAAACAAAGTATGTGTGGTGGAATATCTTCAGGGAAAATCATGGAGGTTATTGTATAGGAATTTAGCAAAGGGTATGTCCTGAGTGAAGAAAATTAAGATGGGGCTCGGGACTAGATTACAGAGACCTGAAAAGGGCTTCCCCTTCCCACCCCAACCCCCCGAATGAACACCTTTATTACAGGAGTCTTTAGTTGTTGTTGGTTTTTTAACATGAAAGAAAGAAATGAAGGAGGAGGATTTATTTGCCTTTCTGGGCCTTAATTTTCCTCAGCTAGAACTCCAGCTCCTTGCCCTCTAGGACGTAGCCATCTGCTCGGCCACACTGGCCTGGTCTTGAAGCGATGCATGCAAGAAGCTTGCCCTGCGGCTCCTCCAGAAGACTGCTGATCTGGGCGTTCTTTTTCCTTCCCTTATATTTCTTCTGAATTTTCTTTGATCGGTTTTTTGCTTAAAATCTCTTCCTCTTCAGGAGCCAGCTTAGCCCCCTTCTTGCGGCCCAGGGGCAGTGCATAGTGGGACTCGTACCACTGTTGGTACCGTGTACTATAAATGAGCACGATGCAGTTCTTCGCTCGGGTCTTGGTCCGGACCAGTTCGTGGTTGGATGCATTGTAGACAACATCAATAATCCTTGTTTTGCTCGTACAACACTCTGAGCCCCAGGAGAAGTTGCCCACGTCCAGCCTCAAGGCTCAGTACTTCTTGTTGCCTCCTCGCACATGAACTGTGTGATGTGTCAGGGGCCACTCTTAATGTTGGCAGCAGGGCGCCCCAGCTCCTATTTTCATTTCTTGTGATAGGGCTTCCTGTTGGCCCCAGTCGTGCGGCACTTGTGCCAGTTGTCCCAAGAGATGCCCATGGCTTGGCACCAGCTGGAAAGAGAAAAAAGGGCTTCCTTTTGAAATGTATTCTCTCAGGAATTTTAAGGACTTTCCAAGGAAGTTTGTTTTCCAGTCCTCATTTTCAGAGATTCTGATTTTTCTGTTTGAGATAAAGCTTAGAATCTTGCTCTTCATGTGATGGAGCTGGTCTTATAACATGACTTTTTGAGAAATGCTGATCAGGTCTTATAACACATTGTCACTGTGCTTGTAACTTTTACTAAGTCCAAAGGTATGGAAATGGACAACAAAACAACCTACCTTCACTATTGCCTAATATTATTGCCAAATAATATTCATTCACTCGTGTGTGTTACTCGTTCTGTCCAGGAGCTGGAGATGGACTAGGGGACAAATTGCCTGCTAGCACAGAACTTGTGTCCTAGATTGAGGCAGGGTGGAGCCTATCTTGCACATTATGTCTTCATTATAAAGACAATAAAAACAAGAATAAGAGACATGTTGGAAAAAAGTTGTTTTTCATAGCAATGATCAGGAAGGGGCTCTCTGATGATGTGCTGTCTGAGAGAGACTGAAGGAGATGGGGTGGGGGTCGATCTAAGGAAGAACATTTCACACTGAAGAAACAGAAAGTATGAAGGCCTTGAAGCAGGATTTATGCAAGAAGAATGTGTTTTAATTTATTTTTTTAAATATTTTATTGTTCTATTACAATTGTCCCAATTTCCCCCCTTTGCCCTCCTCCACCCAACTCACCACCCACTCCCACAGTCAATCCCAGCCCTGTTGTCCATGTCCATGGGTCATCCATATATTTTCCTACGCTACTCCCTTCCCCTTCTTTCCAACTTTACCCTTCTGCCCCTCCCCTCTGGTCACTGTCAGTCTGTTCCTTCTTGCCATGCCTCTAGTCTATTTTGCTTTTGTTTTGTTTTGTTTTGTTCTGTTCATTGGGTTCCTCTTATAAATGAGATCATATGGTATTTTTCTTTCACCACCTAGCTTATTTCATTTAGCATAATACTCCCCAGTTTCATCCATGTTATAGCAAAAGGTAGGAGCTCCTTCTTTCTACTGTGTAGTATTCCATTGTGTAAATGTACCACAGTTTTTTGATCCATTCATTTACTGGTGGGCACTTAGGTTGTTTCCAGCACTTAGCTATTATAAATAATGCTGCTATGAACATAGGGGTACATAAGTGCTTTTGAATTGGTGTTTCAGGATTCTTAGGGTATAATCCCAGTTGTGGTATCACTGGGTTAAAAGGCAGTTCCATTTTTAGCTTTTGGAGGAAATTCCATACTGTTTTCCACAATGACTGCACCAGTCTGCATTCCCACAGTGTACTAGGGTACCCTTTTCTCCACATCCTCACCAGCACTTTTTGTTTGTTGATTTGTTAATGATAATCATTCTGACTCATGTGTAGTGTTATCTTATTGTGGGTTTAATTTGCATCTCTCTGATGACTAAAGATGCTGAGCATCCTTCCATATGCCTATAGGCCCTCTGTATGTCTTCCTATGTTCAGGTCCTTTGCCCATTTTTAAACTGGATTGTCTTCCTGCTGTGGAGTCATGTGAGTTCTTTACATATTTAAGAGATCAAAATTTGTCCAAGGTATCTTTGGTAAATATGTGTTCCCATATGGTTGGTTTCCTTTCATTTTGCTGATATTTTCTTTAGTCGTGAAGAAACTTTTTAATTTGATGTAGTTCTGTTTGTTTATTTTTTCCTTTATTTCCCTTGCCCTAGGAGATATATCAGCAAAAATATTGCTGTGTGGGATATCTGAAATTTTACTGCCTATGTTCCTTCTCAGAGTTTTATGGTGTTGCAGCTTATGTTAAGTATTTTATCCATCTTGAGTTTATTCTGGTGTATGGTATAATTTGGTGGTCTAGTTTCATTTTTCTAGGTACATTTGCATGTACCAATCCAGTTCTCCCAACATCATTTATTGAAGAGGCTATTTTTACTCCATTGTATTCTCATGACCCCCTTGTCAAATATTAATTGACCATAAATACATGGGCCTATTTCTGGGCTCTCTATTCTGTGCCATCGATTTATGTGTCTGTTCTTATGCCAGTACCAGACTGCTTTGACTACAGTGGCCTTGTAGTATAGTTTGATATCAAGTACTGTGATCCCTCCTACTTTCTTCTTCTTTCTCAAGACTGCTGAAGCTATTTGGGTTTTTTGTTTGTTCGTTTGTTTCATATAAATTTTTGAAATACTTGTTCTAGATCAGTGAAATACCCCACTGGTATTTTAATAGGAATTGAATTGAATTTATAGATTACTTCAGGTAGTATGGACATTTAAATTGTGTTAACTCTTCCAACCCATAAACACAGTATATGCTTCCATTTATTTGTATCTTTCTTAATTTCTTTCTTCACTATTCTGTAGTTTTCCGAGGACAGGATTTTACCTCATTAGTTAAGTTCATTCCTAGGTACCTTATTTTTCTCATTGCTATAGCGAGCAGGATTTTTTCCCTAGTTTCTGTTTCTGATATTTTGTTGTTGGTGTACAAAAATGCCTTCGATTTCTGAATATTGACTTTGTATCTTGCTATTTTGCCAAATTCATGTATTAGGTCAAGTAGTTTTTTGGTGGAGACTGTAGGGTTTTCTATGTACACTATCATGTCATCTGCGAATAATGACAGTTTTACTTCCTCCTTTCCAATTTGGATGCCTTTTATTTCTTTTACTTGTCTGGTAGAGTAAAGTAAAGTCTGGAAGTTCTAGTAGCTAGAACTTCTAATACTATGTTAAATAAAAGTTATGAAAGTACACATCCTTGTCTTATTCCTGAACGTAGGGGAAAAGCTTTTAGTGTTTGCCTATTGAGTATGATGTTGGCTGTAGGTGTCTCTTATATGGCCTTTATTATGGCAAGTTATTCTCCCTTTATTCCCATTTTGCTGAATGTTTTATCATAAATGGGTACTGAGCTATGTCAAATGCTTTTTCAGCATCTATTGATATGATCATGTGATTTTTGTCTTTCATTTTGTTTATGTGGTGTATTACACTTATTGATTTGCAAATATTGTACCATCCTTGCATTCATCTTTGGTATGAATCCCACTTGGTCATGGTGTATGATCTTTTTAATGTATTGCTGGATCTGGTTTGCCAATATTTTGTTGAGGATTTCAGCATCTATGTTCATCATAGATATTGGCCTGTAGTTTTCTTTCTTTGTTGTGTCTTTATCTGGTTTTGGAATTAGGGTGATGCTGGCCTCATAAAAAGAGTTTGGGAGTCTTCCCTCTTCTTGAATTTTTTGGACTAGTTTAAGAAGGATAGGAGTTAGTTCTTTAAATTTTTGGTAAAATTCATCTGTGAAGCCATCTGATACAGGGCTTTTGTGTGCCAGGAGTTTTTTGATTATTGCTTCAATTTTACTAGTTGTTATTGGTCTATTCATCCTTCCTGCTTCCTTTTAATTTAGTTTTGGAATATTGTATGTTTCTATAAATTTGTCCATTTCACCCGGCTTGTCCAATTTCTTGGCATATAGTTTTCCATAGTAATTTCTTACAATCCTTTGTATTTCTGTTGTATTGGCTGTAACTTCTTTTGTTTCTGACTTTATTTATTTGGGTGTTCACTCTTGTATTCTTGATAAATTTGGTAAAAAGCTGGTCAATTTTGTTTTTCTTTTCAAAGAATGAGCTCCTGGATTTATTGATCCTTTTAGTTGTTTTTTTAGTCTCTGTGTCACTTAATTCTGCTCTGATCTTGATTATTTCCTTCCTTCCACTCACTCTGGGCTTTGTTGTTGTTCTTTTAGTCCTTGTAGATGTAGGGTTAGGTTGTTTATTTGAGATTTTTCTATCTTTTTTAGGTAGACCTATATTGCTATCAACTCCCTCTCAAGACTGATTTTGCTGTGTTCCATAGGTTTGGGGCTGTTGTGTGCTCATTTTCATTTGTTTCCAGATACTTCTTGATTTCTTCCTTGGTCTCATTGTTAACCCATTCATATAGGAGACCATTCTACGTGGCGTGGGCCCAGCTCCCACTCAGAAAGGCCAGTGGGGAGCAAGGTCCAGCACACAGGACCTGCACCCATGGATAGGTTCTCCCGTGGGGAATCAGGCCCTCATTGTACCTAGGCCCCTTTGAGATTTGCTTTTTGCTAAAACTCCCTCACCCTGAATTGAGGCAGCAAACTAAAGTAACTTCCTAAAATCCATGCTGAACCTTCCAAGAACCAGTGTAACCAGCTTAACCACTTTTCCCTTTACATTTGCAAATATCCTTCCTCTTTTATGTAATTAGTAACGCCCTCTCCTTTGTTTTCTGTAACTGCCTAAAGCAAACCTGTGGTAGTAAATGAGGATCATCCTCAATGTAATGTGCCCAGAAAAGCAACAAAAGCCTGTCAAGGCAGGGTCCAAGCACTCTCCTCTTGACAGAATGGTGGTGCCATCCCTTTTCCTCCACGGGACTGGGTAGTCCATGTGTACTTGTCTATTACTGACACAACACAGGATCCTGCTGGCCAGGATCCGCATCACATTCACCATTTAAAAGCATATTATTCAGTCTCCATGTATTTTAATGTTTTTGTGCCTTTCCTTGAGGCTGGTTTTGTTACAGAGCAAGAGGGTGGGGGTGGTTCACGATAAATTATTACAGAAAGGATTCCCCCTTTCTGTCTCTGGAAGTTCCTTCCCCCACACCCACCTGCTAGGTTCGCAATGCCCGCCAATGCCAGAGACTGGTGAAAAGGAAAGGAATTGTTTATTTAAAAGTTACACAAACTTAGAATAATGACCTAATGTCTTCAATAAGATACTAAAGTCCTCTAGAATACCCACAGATGCACAGTCCTTCCCTCTCCCTGTGCCCAGTCCAGGGTACCGTGTCTCAGGAAAAGAAGTAGAAGTCCGTGATTCAGGCTCCCGGCACCATCAGCTGGGTGGCTGCTGCAATCTCCAGTTAATCCAAAGCCATGTGGCACCTTCTCATGGCCCAGCAGCAAGAGTCCTTTCTCCCCTTTTTCTATGGCTGCAAAGTCTCTCCTGCTGCCTAAGCCACTAGGCAAGAAGAAGCACTCCAAAACCTCGTGGTCCTCTCTACTCTCCTTCAGAACCGCGTGGTCCTTTTCCCCACTTCAGAACCACATGGACCTCTATCTATCTACTTGCTCCAGAACCTCGTGGTTCCCCCATTTACTTCATAACTGCGTGGTCTTCCCTTTCTACTTCAGAGCCGCATGGTCTCCTCTTCTTTACTTCAGAGCCGCATGGTCTCTTCTTCCTATGGCTGCCGGGCCTAGGTTTAAATCCCAGCACCCATCTTCCTTTGCAGCCCCATTTCCGACTCCTCCTACCGTCAGCTACACCTGCCAGCATCCCTGTATTCTTCCAGCTTTACTGGGCTGCCATAGTAAGTCTGGGCAGGTGTGGCCCCATGGCGTGGAGCCAATCATCTCCAAGCTCTCACGCAGGCCCTGTAACCAGGGGGAGTTGCTTCCCAGTCCCATCGTGGGTGGAAGTCACTCCCATCTCCCTGGCTCAAAGCAGGGCCACAGCTATTTAACATATCTATGAAACCAGTTAAAGGTTATAGATATGTTAAATGACTGTGCCTGGGGTTAGCTGCAAAGCTCTTGCTACCCAAAACAGCTCTGAATGGCCCTGTTCCATGTGTCCCATCCCCCTTGGCTCAGGCCTGTGGGGGTGAGGACATCCTATACTCATTTTTCTAATATTTCCTGGACACCCCGAGTCCTGCACCCCATTACAAATCCCTTCTTGGGGCCCTCCTCTTGGCTGCACCCTGCTTCAGTTTCTAGTTTCAAGCCATTGTGATCTGAAAAGATACTTTATGTGATTTCAATTTTCCTGAATTTATGGAGGCTTGTTTTGTGTCCTACTATATGGTCTATCATGTATTTTGAAAACGTTCCATGTAGTTTTGAAAAGAATATATATTTTCTTGTTTGGGGTGAAAGTTTCTGTATATATCAATTAAGTCCATTCTCTCTAAAAGTGTTCAATGCCACAATATCCTTGTTGATTCTTTGCTTGGAAGACCTGTCCATTGTTGACAATAGAGTGTTAAAATCCCCTAAGATGAGTGTGTTGCTGTTGATGTCATTCTTGAAGTCCTCCAAGACTTTCCTTATAAATTTAGGAGCTCATATTTTGGGTGCATATATGTTTACATGATTATATCTTCTTGATGGACTATTCCCTTAAGAATTATGTAATGACCTTCTTTTTCTCTTTTTATGGCCTTTGTTTTGACGTCTATTTTGCCTAATATAAGTGTTGCTACTTCAGGTTTTTTTTTCAAGTTCATTTGGATGGAAAAATTTTTTCCCTTCCCTTCCTTTCAATCTGTGTAGATCTTTTGTTCTGCTGTGGGGTTCTTGTAGACAGCATGTATGTGGGTCAGGTATTCTGATCCATTCAGCTACTCTATGTCTTTGTTATTGGTGGAATACATTCATCTTTTTTAATTATTAAGCATATTTTGTTGATTATGCTATTACTGTTGTCCCATTTTTCTTTCCCTTCTGCTCCCCTCCACCTAGTACCACCATTCCCTCCAGCAATCCTCCCTTAGTTCATGTCCATGGGTCATACATATGAGGTCTTTGCCTTCTCCATTTCTAAACTATTCTTAACATCCCCCTGTCTATTTTGTACCTGCCAATTATGCTTCATATTCCCTGTACCTTTTCCCCCATTCTCCCCCTTCACCCTCCCCACTGATAACCCTCCATGTGATCTCCATTTCTATGATTCTGTTCCTGTTCTAGTTGTTTGCTTAGTTTGTTTTTGTTTTTTTAGGTTCAGTTGTTGATAGTTGTGAGTTTGTTGTCATTTTACTGTTCATAGCTTTGATCTTCTTTTCTCAGATAAGTCCCTTTAACATTTCATATAATAAATAATTCCTTAATGATGATGAATTCATTTAGCTTTACCTTGTGTGAGAAGCATTTTTTCTGCTCTTCCATTCTAAATGAT
This sequence comes from Desmodus rotundus, assembly GCF_022682495.2. Taxonomy (NCBI): domain Eukaryota; kingdom Metazoa; phylum Chordata; class Mammalia; order Chiroptera; family Phyllostomidae; genus Desmodus; species Desmodus rotundus. The sequence continues at coordinate 132,883,822 of NC_071391.1, read as the reverse complement.
AGCTCTGCTGGCTAGAGTAATCTAGGTTGTAGGTCCTTGCTTTTCATCACTTTGAATACTTTTGCCTGTCCCTTCTTGCCTGCAAGGTTTCTTTTGAGAAATCAGCTGACAGTCTAATGGGAAGTCCTTTGTAGGTAACTCTCTACTTTTCTCTAGCTGCTTTTAAGAGTCTCTCTTTATCTTTAACCTTTGGCATTTTGATTATGATGTGTCTTGGTGCGGTCCTCTTTGGGTCCAACTTGGTTGAGACTCTCTGAGCTTCCTGGATTTGTATGTCTATTTCCTTTACCAAATTGAGGAAGTTTTCTTTCATTATTTTTTCAAATAAGTTTTCAATTGCTTGTTCTTCCTTTTCTCCATCTGGCATCCCTAGATTTGGATATTGGTACTTTTCAAGTTTTCCCAGACGTTCCTAAGCCTCTCTTCATTTTTTCTGAATTCTTGTTTCTTCTTTCTTTTCTGGTTGAATGTTTATTTCTTCCTTTTGTTCCAAATCATTGATTTGAATCCCGGCTTCCTTACCTTCACTGTTGGTTCCCTATATTTTTTCTTTATTTCACTTTGTGAAATTTCACTTTATTTCACTTGGCCTTCACTTCTTCCTCTATTTTGTGGCCATACTCAGTCATATCTCTGAGCATCCTGATTACCAGTGTTTTGAACTCTGCATCTGATTGGTTGGCTATCTCTGTGTTGCTTAGTTCTTTTTCTGGAGTTTTGATATGTTCTTTCATTTTGGCCATATTTCTTTATCTTCTCAATTTGGCAGCCTCCCTGTATTTCTGTGTATTAAATAGAGCTGCTTTGACTCCCCGTGTCAGTGTATCTTTTACATTGTAAATGTTGGAGCATTAGGTATTTGCCAGGGCAGTGCAACTGGCTTTACCACTTTGTGGAGGTGTACATGTAGGTGGGGTCAGAGAGGGAACAATGCCATTTGCTCAGCTTCTGCCCCATTTCCCATCAGTTCCCCCACTTCCTGTAAGTGACTGGCACCCTTCTACCTGCTGCCCTGGTGCTGATTCCCAGTGTAAGTGGGTTTGTGTATGTTCTAGGAGCCTGTAGATGCTTTAAACTGACTCTACTGAGAGACTGGCAGTTTCTTCTGCTGACCCAGCCCCAACTGGTTTTTACAGCCAGAGGTTATGAGGCTTTATTTTGCTGGCACTGGAAACCTGGGCTGCACAGTATGACCTAGGGCTAGGATCTCTCACTCCCCTTTTGTCCCTCCTGGGTTTTATCTGCTGCACTTGAATATGGGACTGCCTATTCCCCTAGCTACTGCCACCTCACCACACCACAGCTTGTCTTCTCCACCCCTTCTGCCCATCTGAATGAAGGTTTGTTCTCTAAATCCTTGGTTGCTGAACTTCCATACAGTTCAATTTTCTGGAAGTTCTGGTTGTTTTTTGTTTTTAGATTGGTTGTTGTCCTTCTTATGGTTGTGTGACGAGGTGAAGTGAGTTTACATATGCCTCTGTCTTTTGATTGGAGCATTTAATCCATTTACATTCAAGGTTATTGTTGATAGGTATTTATTCATTGCCTTTTTTCCCTTTTTACCTGTGCTACTCTCTCTCTCTCTCTCTCTCTCTCTCTCTCTCCTTTTCTCCATCTTCTTAAAGCAATCCCTTTAGCATCTCTTGCAGTGCTGTTTTGGTGGAGATTTTTTCTTGTAGCTTTTTTGTTGTTGTTAGGGAAGCTCCTTATTTAGCCTTCCATTTAAAATGAGAGCCTTGCTCGGTAGAATAGTCTTGGTTATAGGCCTTTGCTTTTCATTTCTTAGAAGATGTCTTGCCATTCCTTTCTGCTTGTAGTGTTTCTGTTGAGTATTCAGCTGCTAGCCTTATTGGAGTTCCCTTGTATGTTATTCCTGTTTCCCCCTTGCTGCCTTTAAGATTCTCTCTTTGTCTTTGAATTTTGCCATATTAATTATGATGTGCCTTGGAATGAGACTCTTTGGATTCATCTTGATTGGGACTCTCTGTGTTTCCTGGACTTGTGTGAAGTTTTCCCTCATCAAATTAGGGAAGCTTCCTGTCATTACTTTTTCAAACAGGTTTTCTATCCCTTGTTCCTCTTTTTCTCCTTCTGGTGTCCCTATTATACAGATATTATTACATTTCATGTTGTCCTGCAGCTCCCTTAACCTTTCTTCTTTCTATTGAGTCTTTTTTTGTTTTGTTGCTGTGTCAGGGAATTCTTTTTTTACCTTGTCCTCTAGCTCACTGATTCAATCCTCTGCTTCATCTAGCCTGCTTTTAATTCCTTGTAGTATATTCTTCACTTCAGAGATTGTATTCTTCATTTTCTCCTGACTCATATTGATAGTTTCTATGTCCTTTTTCATACTGATGTCATTCCCAATAATTTCCTTGTAGCTTCCATAGAGTTCCTTGTAGTTCTCATGGAGCTCCTTGAGTATCCTCATAACCATTATTTTGAACTTAGTCTCTGATAGATTGCTTACCTCAATTTCATTTGACACTCGTTCCTTCTTTCTTTCAATTGGGAGTTTCTTTGTTTCCTTATTTTAGGTGATTCTTCTTGGTGTTTCTGCATATTAGATTAATCTGCTTTGACTCCATCTTCATGTTGTAACCTTCTGTAGTAGGAAACCTGTGGGACTCAGAGGTGCAGTCTCCTTAATCTTCTGAGCTGGATGCTCTTGGGATGCCCTTTATGTTGTTTATGCGAGCTCTCTTGCTGTAATTGGGTTTTGGTTATTGTTGGATCTTTTTTTGGTGGGTTCTTCCCTCTGGCAGGATGTCTGAGAATCACACTGTCCACCACATCTTGTATGCTATTGTATACAGGTTGCTGTAGAATGGAACAAAACAACCAAGGAAACAAAACCCACATTCACAGTAATAACCCCCACCCACAACCACACTATCAACATCAAATGAGAAAATATTAATAAAGGTGTAAAGAGATTGAGACTGTTATAAGAAAGGAACAATGAATAGGAGATGACTAACTGAAAGAAAAATAATTTTGAGAGGGTAGAGAGGGTAGAAATAATAAGAGTAGGGAACAGAAACAAGGTGAAGAAAGAAAGAAAAGAAAATTTACATCATAATTTAAAAAGGGGGGGAAGAAGGCAAAATGGAGTAAGAAAAAGGGAAGAGTATAGTATGAGGTTTAATAAAATTTAAAAACAATACTGAATGGCTGGGGTGGGGGGAGTGGTGGGAGGAAAATAGAGACAACTGTACTTGAACAACAATAAAATGGGGGGGGGAGAAAGAAATACAAAAAAAAGTGAAAAAATAGGAACCAAACTGGAGAAAAAGATCCACCACAGCAATACCAACAACAAATGAGCAAAGAGTAATACCAGTGAAATGGGAATAAGTAGGAAAAAAAAAAGAAAGAAAAGCTTATGAGATGTCTAGAGGAAAGAAAAGTGATCTTGAGCCGATAAAGGGAGAAGAAATACTAAGAGTGAGGAATGAAAACCAGGCTAAGACAGGGAAAAAAGTAAAATTTTAAATGAAAAAAAAAAGAAAGGGCAGGAGTAAGGCAAAAAGGAGTAGGACAGGGGAATGGTAAAATTTGAGATTTGAAATACAAAAATAGTGAAGATCTAGGAATAAAATCAAAGAAATGCAACAACAACCACCATGTCAACAACCAATGAGCGAAGATTGATAAAGGTGAAGAGAGAATAAGGGCATTTTAAAAATGGGAAAAAGAATGTGAGATGACCAATGACAAGAAAAATATTTTTGAGAGGTTGAAAGGGGTAAAAATAGTAAGAGTGTGAAATAGAACAAGTCATAGCCATAGAAAAAATAAATTTTAAAACAAAAATAAGAAGGGGAAGGAAGAAGGTAAAATGGAGAAGAAAAGGGAGGAGCAAAATATGAGATTTGAAATTAACTAAAATAAAAAATCTAGTGAAATATTAAGCACAAACTTGAAGGAGAAGAAATGAATGGTGAAAGGCTATGCGGGAGAGAAAATAATGCTAATAATGAAGAAGGCCGTGGTGGAATTCATCTCAATAGAATCCAGTGTTTACCACTTCTCTTTCTGTCTTCTCTTTCTGAATCCGCCCCTGGCAATGTCAGATGGTGTCCTTGTCAGATGGTATCCTAGTCAGATGGTGGCCCTAGGAAACCTGTTGGAGACTACAAGTGATCGATCCACAGTCTGTGGCTACCTTCTTCAGATTTGGCTGGTCCCCACTGTTCTGCCCTGCCAGCTTTCCATCAGCCCAGGGCCCAGGAGTGGTTCACTTAATGACCCAAGAGGATTGCCAGTCTTTTCCACCTGCCTTCAGAGGGGTCCTCTGGTGCAATCAGGAGGGTGGGAACCCTGGGTCACCTCCAGGGAGTGCTTTCCAGTTTTCAGGGAAGATGGTGAAGTGTGTCCCCACCCCCTTACCACATGTCTTGGTCTGTCCCAGATTCTTTCCAATAATATATGGTTTCTGGTGAATTCGCTGTCTGTTTCCCGTGAGGGACCAATCTGTATAAAAGGGACAGCTCTTTCCTGCTTCACACACAGCAGCTCTGTCTAGGTGCAGAGGCTAGGCAGGGCCCTGAACATCCCTTGCTACGCCTGTCTCTAATCTCTCTGCTCTGCTGGTTTCAGTGGATCAGGCCCCAAGGAACAGTGTGGTTCATATTATCTAGTACAAAGCACCCTTTCAGAGCTTTTCCTTCTTTCCCCTGGAGACATACACCTAGCATGGGGCTCCTGAGCCTGGCCTCACTGACCTGCAGAGCATCCTGCAGGTGGGGGTTGGGCATGCCTGCCTGTGAGGGTACCAGCCTGGCTGCAGCAAATATCAGGCATTCAGCTCCTGGCCACCCAGTCCCCAGCCTGCTGCTCTCACAGGAGACTCGGGCCTGAATTCTCCATCTGGCACAGTCCCCTGCTTACCAGCTATGCTGTGTTGGGTCCCACAGTCCCTTCAGCATGACTCTATCATGCTGAGTTTTTGTTGGCAGTCACTGTGCATGCACGCGTGAGCACAGGGTCCCTGCCAAGTCTCAAGTCTCACCTCAGCTCCTCTTTGAAAAAAGTTTTTGTGTGGCCCCCAAACTGCAGCACCGAGCTCTTGGAGGCCTGTTCACATACTATCCCCCCCACCCCACACACACAAAGCACCAAGTCTCTTTCAGTCAGGGATGGCCACAGCCTGCCAGAGCCTCCGACCCTTGTAGTTAAAGGTTCCCTTGAATTTCCCCCATATGGCGCTGGGACGGGTCCTGTATTAATACTATACACGGGACGGTGGCAGGATGCTGTCTCTGCTCCCACCAGTGATTCTCAGCCTTGGGCAGCCTTCTCCCGCCACATTGTTTCTGCTGCCTGCACCGCCCTGGCCATCTCTCTCCACCCCCAGAGCCCACAGCTCCTGAGCCAATCTGCAGCCTCCTCAGTAAAATTCTGTCCTGTTCGCCTGTTTTGTGGCAACTAGGGTTAGGGATATGACAGCCCCTTCCCCAGTAAGTACTACAGTGCCTGAATCCTGGCTCCTGGTAGTGGCAGGGTGCACAGCCCTGCCCAGGGCAGAGGGCACAGGGACACATTTGGGTACTGAGGTGCGGGCACTCCAGTGGCCTCTCTTCCCAAGGAGGATATTTTAAATTCCTCAAAATGGCTCATGCCCCAAATCTGTGCAACCAGAAGTGCTGATTGGGCAGTGGCGGCCGCAGCTGCTCCGCTAGAAGAGCCCAGGCTGTCCATTCCCAAGTGCTCTGCAGGCAGGCAGGCTGTTGCCCACTCATGCACATGCCCCGCACACTCATCTGCATACACTCACTTGCACACGCTCTCACTCACTCTCACCTAGGTTGTTGAGTCAATTGCTCTCTGTGCAGGAAGAACTTAAGTCCATTATGGCTAAAGAAGAAGGAAGAGGAGACAATTTAAACAGGTTGAGAATGTCATATCTTTCATGCGAGGGTGAGGTGTTTGTACTCTCAGTGCTATGGGAAGATGATTTTGAGCACGTGATTTATGCTTTTAAATCATCACTCTGCCTGCTCTGGGCAAAAGAGATTGTCGAGAAAGAGTTGAGAGGCGATGGTGGCCTAGTGGACAACAGTAACTGTGGGATGGCTATCGTGAGACTTCAACATCTTTACATGATATAGATCTTCAAAAATACTTAAAGGATTCTTTGTGTTTCCCAACACCAATAACCAATTCTGGGATTCCTTGGACACCAACTGGCATCCTACCGTTAATTCAGTTCTGGCACTGTTTGGAGCTGGATCCAACTTGTCAGTCTCACAAGCCTGCCCTCGCTTTACATGCCAGTAACAAGTAACGAGTCCCCACACTCTTTCCAACTTAGCTACAAATTGGGGGTTCCCCCACCATCTCTTAGGTTCAAAAATTTGCTATAATGGTTCACAGAACTTAGGAAAACAGTTTACTCACTATTACTGGTTTGTTATAAAGGGTTCAACTCAGCAACACCCACACAGAAAATATGCATAAGTCAAAGTATAGGGAAGAGGGCATGAACTTCCACGGCTTCTCTAGGCATGCCACCCACCCCCCACATCCAGCATCTGGGTATGTTCACCGACGCAGAAGTTCTCTGAACCCTTTCATTTAGGGGCTTTTCATGGAGATTCTATTATAGGGATGATTATAACTGTCCAGTGGTTATTGAACCCCATCTTCAGCCTCTGTCCCACTCCACAGGTTTGAAGGTACAGCTGAAGTTCCAATCTCTAATCACAGGCTTGGTTTCTCTGGCAACCAGCCCCTCTCTTGAAGCAATCTAGCAGACTACTAAGTGTCATCTCATTAACATAAAGTCAAGTATGGTTGAAAGGGGCTTGCTATGAATAACAGAAAATAAAATATTTCTACCACCCTATCACTCAGGAAATTCCCAGGATTTTAGAAACTGTCCCAGAAACTGGGATCAAAGAACAAATATGTATTTACTACAAGTACAAATAATGGTGGAATCCAAAGGTTGGCTATAGGCCAGCTTTGGGGATATGGTACATTTTTTATTACTTTTGACACCCCACAATTCACACCATGTAGATCATTATGTATTAAGGGGGGCTATGAAGGTTTAACATTCCTATAAAAGGATACTTTCTAACTTCTATAATTTAAATTTTAAGATAATGTCCATCAGAATGTATATTCACCCCAAATTCTTCTTGATGAAAAGCGATCCATTTCTTTCTCTAGTAGTATATGCTTCTTTTATAGGACCTCAAATGACCTCAGAATTATGTTCAGATCTCAGCTGCTTTACATGAGCTAGCTCTCTTTGTACAATTAATGTGCCAATTATATTAAAGATGCCTCAAAATTTTGAACGTCAAAATCACCAAAGAAAATGAAGATAGCCAATAACACTTATAGAGCATGAGGGGCAATTTGATTTAACCTTACAATAATGGCCACTGAATGTGTTGGTTTTTCAATAACTTACAAGAATTACACTTATTTATGTGTTTTTTAATGTTTTCCACAAATTAGAGAATTGACATATAGGTTAGCTTTTATTTTAAGACAGAGAGAATAGACAGAAATAAAGGCAATCACATACTTCTAATAAAGACATGAGGTTGCTAATGATAAGAATTTCGGTCAATTTGAGGAACTATGATAGAGTATTCACCATGCCGAAAAGCAAAACACCCCGTTGGGCATAATCTGTGATACATGCCCAGTGATGTGCTACAGAGAAAGTTTAATGGGACTCCTGTAGAGCATTTATGAAACAAAAGAGGGGGATAGTTTTGAAATTAGGCAAAATTGTAATAGAATAGCCTCTCCCTCAGGAAAACCCAGAAAGAAGAATGTAATAGGATATGATTGATTGCACTGGTAGTTTTCACGTGGGACTGTGCTGGGGGCAGCCAGCTGGGCAGTGCAGCCAAATAGGCGGTTCTGGTTTAATTGCAAGGCCAGATGTGCTGGCGCTGACTTGCCCTGTAAACTTCAGGCCTCAGTCTCCCACCTGCAACTGGGGTGCTGATTGAGTCGCAGCCCAGCCCAGCCCAGCCCAGCTGATCAGCATGATCACAGAAAAAGCCACTCAGCTCACCATCTTCGCCAGCTCGTTGTTTCAGGCTTATTGTTCTCTGTCACTTAGTGGCCATCAGTGCTCCCAAGAAGCAGGACTGAAGGTGGTGCTTTCTCTGCCCCAGGATATAGTCGAGGCCGACAATGGGTAAGAGACCAACTGAAGGTGTGAAGAGGCCTTCACCCTTTCTTTATCCTTTCTACCCACCGCAGCATGCAAAGCCACTGCACCCAGGTTTTTACAAAGTCTTCTATGAGACCTTTTCAAAGTCTTTTATTATCTCAAAGTCTTTCTTAACCTTATGGACCAAGAAGCAGTTGCTGAGTAGGGCCTGGTATAGGAACTGCTTTCTTTCCTACTTCCCTCCACCCAATATAAAAATGTTTTGAGTGTGTGTTGTTGGGGGGGGTGGGATACCATGATTAATTCTTCACGTATTTAATGTGCAGTGAAAGCTTGGTAGTAAGGCGCTCAATAAAAGCCTGGTGAATTGAATGTGGTTAAGAGCTCAGGCTCCAGAGTCTGCTGCTAGGGTTTCAATCATGGTTTAAAAACTTACTAACTGTGTAACTTCAGAGAATGTTATGAATGAAATGTGTCTCCTCAAAATTCACCTGGGGGAGCCCTAATTCCCCGGGTGGCTTTATTTGAAGGTGAGACCTCTCAGGAAGTAAGTTTAAATGCGGTCATGAGGTTGAATCCCTGATCCAATAGGATTGGTGTCCACACGAGAAATGACACCAGAGCTGCCTTTTCCAAGTCAGGAGGCGAGGCCAACCTGAAAGGGAATCAGCTGGAATCTTCATCTTGGACTTGTAGCTTCCAGAATTAGGAGAAAATAATTTCTGTTGCATAAGCCATGCAATCCGTAGTTATAGTTACGGCATCCTGAGAAGACTAATACACGGAAATTGCCTAGCTTTCTGTGCCTTAGTCCCCTTACTGTAAAATGAATATAATATGCCAACCACCTAGTGTTGCTTTGATGAGCTAAGTGTAATAAGCTCAGCTAATGTTAATTATTCATATTATAATTATTGAGAATGAAGTTTACTGTTTTTTTAATGTATCTAGGATAGAAACAGCTAATTTTATTTGCTGAATGGGTCTTTTTAAAAAAATGAATTAAACTGATTAGGTATAAATATTTATACTTAGATTGTGTGTAGAAGAATTTGCATGTGCTTGAGATAGGGTTAAAGCTACAACAAAGAATGCTAAATATAGGTTTGTGGTATGTAAAAGAGTAAATTAAATTTTTTTAAATGAATTTTAGCTGTTTTTGAAGATGTGACTCAAATGTGACCAAACAGACTTACATGAATATTGTTTTGAAATTTTCAGGGCTCCTCAAACTGTACACCAAATAACAAAATGCAAATGTTACTCTGATATATTTCTTCCAGTGACAATAGCACAAAGAAGAAAAAACAAACAGAAAGAGTACAGAGCCTTTTATCTTAGCCCTGAACTTCAACATGAAGTTTTGACTGCAACCAATTAGATTCTTTTTTTTTCCATGATTCGAAATTTCAGTGTCCTAGAGGCACAGATTCAATCCATTTAGTGAAAACAAGGGTCAATAAATTATTTATTGTCATAGAAGAGGAAATGAGTGATTGATTAAATTAATTTTATATGTATTTTAAACTGGTTATCCCTGTAAGTTTTAGACAAAACCTTAATGAAACCAGGGTTTCTCTTGCTTCGAGTTAATACCCCAGCACGGTGCCATGTGTCATTGTGCATGGAGCATCCAGCACGTTGGATGCCTTAAAATCTTTGGGACCCAGAATTGAAAGCAGCTGTGCTTGTATGGGGATGCGTGGGAATGGTGGGTGCGGAGGAGTGTTGAGGTAAAGCCAAGTGTCTTGATCATTTGATCTAATGAAGTTCCCACTATTCCTAAAAAATCCCTAGGTTGTTGCTGATGCCTTTGAGGGCAGAATGCAATTCCTGTAAGCAAATAAGAAACCCAAGGGTCTGGAAAGTGATCAAACTCAAGAGACTAGGTAGGAAAAACAGACTTCTCTGGAAAAAAATGTATTTTTAATCATTTCTCTCCCTTTTAACTACAATATCTGGTTAATTGGAGGTAGCATAAGAAGGTAGGAGAGAGACCAGAATTTCAATGTCATCAAAAAGGTTGTGTATCTATTTGCATGTTTTACTCTAAACCCATAAAACTGGGACTCAATAGGAGGAAATTCTATAATGGATCATAAATATACATTTTAATAGTATAAATTATATTCTAATGATGATTATAATAGAATAATAAAGTCTCTTAATAAGCACTAGAAAAATTCTAAATGTAAATCCAAGTAATGAAACCCTATAGTTTAAAATAGTACTGTAATTTGGCATCTTAATTAAATAATTATCTGAACTTAGTATTATAAGTTCAGTGTGCAATTAGATCATTCCTTTGCCTAAGAAAAAGGTAATTCGTAAGGTTTTTCTCACTTAAGTTGTTTTGAATGAGAAACAATGTACATCATATGCACTCTATCAAGTAGGGCATAGGAAGGGACAGAGAGGAAAATAGACAATTTTATTTTAAAAATTGCATGCTAAAAAGTGATACAAAAGTTGTTTTGTATTGTTTTCCCACCCAAAATGTCTGAGAGAAAGTAGAAGTAACTAGTATATCCAGTTTTTAAATATTGCAGTAGAAATAGTTTTATTTAATAGATAGTAATGACAAAGAACAACATATTTCTCAGCAACCTAAGTGTATTTGCAAGATTTCAATATCTACAAAAGCTATATGAAAACTATATCACTAAGAACATTTGATATCAGTAATAAATATTTAAAAGAACAAAAAATCATGCCAAAGTTGTCAAACATGACATTTCTAGGAATAATCTCAATAAAAATATATAAGACCATGTGAACAAGTTAACAACCTTAATGAGGAAATAACTAAAAGATTATTATATTTCCCTCTTTTGAATTTCTAACGCTTTGAATAGTGCTGGGCTTATAACAGGCCATGAAATACTCAATGAATAGCCAATTAATAATGTTGCAGAATATGTAGAATATTGTTTAGGAAATGCTTTCATGGTTTAAAAATATTGCAATGTGATATTTAGTGTGTAAACATAGTGTGTATTTATATACATATATAATATATAAAACACATGTGCATATATAAATATTTACTATAAAAATGAATATTCATCTCAAAGTTGCATCGAGTATCTTATATAACAGAAGAACGATGGAAGCATGTCATTTTAGTATTTAATCAGATAGTCAGGAGTCACAAATTTACTCTTTTATATTTATTTTTGTCCTGAGTTTTAATCCCTAGTTTTATACTCTATGTTCTGGATATATAGGCCAAAATACCGAATTATCAAAAAAAGATATACAACATGTGCATATAAACACAGAAACACACACAGGAGTCAACTAACAGAGAACAAAACCTAGTTCAATTCGTGATCATGTTTCATCCTCCTACATATCCATCCATCCATCTATCGATCGATCCATCCTTATATGCATATGTATTATATAGTTTATTGACCAGCATACATATAAACTTGTTTTATCAGTCTGTTTTAGCCAAGGAAACATACAAAGTTATCACACAGATAGTAAGAAAAATGGAAGAGTATTGCCATGAAAACCTCAGAAAGGAAGAGTTTCAAGGAGTTGGCAGGAGTTAGTGGGGATGATACGGAGAGATTATGTCTTGGGAGTTTTCTATAGGATTCATTGCTTTAGGATGCTACTGATGAATTTCAAGAAAGCAGTTTCAGTAGGTTTATCAAGTACAAGCCAAATTCACTTGGACTGAAAGTAAGTGGGGTGCGGTGGAAGTAAGGAGATGAAGATGTGGCTTCCTTATCAGTACCCTCATACCTGGGAAAGAGTGGCCCCTGCTCTAAGACCTGCAATTATAAAAGGACATGCGTATCACTCCCAGGAGCACAGAGTTGCAAGTTTGTTAAAGGATATGTTGAAAGTGCTGTTATCAGGGATCTAGCACTTTGCGCTCTCATAGCCTAGGCACTGAACTTAACAACCTCTTTTGTGACATACCCTTCAGTTTCCAAGGAAATGCTCCTCCATCTCTTGCATCATGTCTCTGAAAACAAAAGTGGCAATGTCTGAATGCCATGGAGATTGTGTGTCAGGTCACTGTCAAAATCACAGACGAATATACCTTCAAAGTGAAGGAATGGCCAGAGCATCAACAGTGCTTTAGTAAAAGAAAAAATATTAACTGTGTGAGGTCCCAAGGTGCTTACTTTGAAGGGGACTGAGGCATCATTGTCCTATTTACAATGTTTCTTGTATCTTGTATCTTCTTTGATAAATGTCTCTATTTTTCATATTATATGGCTGGATACCTTCTGGACAGACGTCACTAAATTCTTCCTCTTACATGGAAAAATGTCATAGATTCTTACTACGTCATAGATTCGTAACAAAGTATCAGCCCCTGCAGTTCTGAGCACCCATTCTCTGTTCCTCTGTGTTCCAGTTCCTGCTTCTGGAGGCACTTAAAAATAGCACAAAATCTACAGCACATGCACGACAGCCAAGTATGTAATGTTCAACCAGGTCACTGTGATGTTTAAAGTATATTTTACTTAATTTATACTTTTGATGAAAATTATTCCAAATTTGGATGCTTTGAATACGCTAACATTTTATATTTTAATTCTTAGATCATTCCAGTTAGCAGAACAAATGTAACATAACATTATTATAAAAATAATGGGATTTTCATGAAATAAAGGCAAAAATATTTTGGAATATTATTTGTGAGTTAGGTATTCTTTGTCTATTACGTCTCTAAACTTTGCTGGCTCAACAAGAGAATGCCCAGAAATATGCAATATTTCTTACTTCAATTGCATAAAAACATAGTTTTATTAGTGTTTTCAATTTTTTTTAATTATGAATATAGATTCATCAAAATAAAAAAACATTTAGCAGTGCATTAGCTTGGTTTATAATGTTTAAATATTTAGATATATGGTATGTGGGCTTCATCTGTCCATTTTCTTGCTTTGGGTCTTGCACATTTTAGGGGTTGGTTTAATGTGAATATATACTTGAATATTTGCGTTCACTTCCATAGTTTCTTCAGATAAAAAGAGAAAGCATTTCTTATGAGCATTATTTAGATCTCTGATGATTTCATGGAAAATGTACCTTTAAAAAATGAAAATATTGTTTACTAAGTACTGTTTACTATCCTTGTACCAAAACATCCCTCTTAATTTTGTTTATGAATGTGTTAAGTTATTATAGTGTTCCAAAATTCTGCAGAGCTATTCTGCAGACCCTGGAAAAATAGACAGGAAATCAGAAGATCCCTGGGGAAATGGGCAGGACAGCTGGAGGAGGCTTTCTTGGGGCTCAGGTTTTATCAGGGGTCTTTGTGTTGCAATTACTTGAGAAACAAGAGTCCTACAGCCTGGAAATTTGGTGATGGGCTTAGTGGGGAAAATATGTTTTAATATTTTTTCAAAAACAAATAGAATTTTGAATAGTATACTCAAATACATGGAGAGAATGATAATCACCTACAATCCTATACCCAGAGAAAAATTGCTATAGGTTTTTATATATACTTTTTCAGACATACATATGTGATATTTGCATATATATACTTTTAAATATTATCCCCCACTAAGTATACTGTGAATAGTTACCCATGTTTGGAAAAGTCCAGCCATTGTTAATATAACGAAAATGGTTTGTGTGACATCAATGTAACCTGGCAACCAAGGAGAGTAGACTGGAATGCACATGTGTGAACAATGATGACTTCACTGTACTAGTCGGTGGGGGCAGGAGATGGTGTTGAGTGAGCATGTGTACTGTGTGGCTGTGACATTCTGAGTAGAGCAATGAAGCTGCATCGAATTTTACATTAAGGTTGAACATCCCTCTATGGAAAGTATTTGGATGATTCAGAAGGCTACAGCTATGAACAACTGGTGATTGGCAGCTTCACAACAACGCGCCCACTCATGTATCACATCTTATGCAGAGGTTTTGGCAAAACATCAAATCACCCGGGTGGCCTAGCTCCCCTACAGCCCAGGTTTGGTGCCCTGAGACTTCTAGCTTTTCCCAAAACTAAAATCGCCTTTGAAAGGGAAGAGATTTCAGGAAAATACGATGGAGCAGCTGATGGTGATTGGAAGAACTGTGTGAGGTCCGAAGGTGCCTACTTTGAAGGGGACTGAGGCATCATTGTTCTATGTACAATGTTTCTTGTATCTTCTTCAATAAATGTCTCTTTTTCATATTGCATGGTTGGATACCTTCTGGACAGATACCTTCATATGCCTGGGTTGCATTGTCTTTGTATATGTATATATCTTAATATATTCATTTATATTTTATGTCAAATTCTTAGATGTCTAAGCCATTTTACTTTCATAAATCCCAAGATAAACATCTTTGTACATAAATCTTTAGAACCTTGTTCATTTATTACTTTACAGTATGTTTGGCAAAGTGGAATTACAGATTTTAAAATAAATGAGCATTGAAGCTCTTGATAGATTTGTGAAATAACTCCTCACAAGGGGTTTATGAGTTTTACCCTGTAGTATATGATGTAATTAATTCCCTAATTTACTGTCATCATTCTTTTTTACTCTTTACCAATCTCAGTGGCAACCCATGGTACTTTTTGTTTTATTGTGTATGGTTACAATTTTAAGATAATCTTTTATCTATTTATAGACAAATGCATTTATTTATAAACTGTTTTTTCATATCATTTCCTTATTGTTTGATATCTTCAACCTATTCTTACTTATGAATATACCTTTCACAAAAAACATTAAACTTCATCTCAATTTACCAACAGTTAGAAAACCATTGACTAGTGGTCTCTTTAGGCCTCAGGGAGGGCACTAATAGAGCCATGATGAACAAGGTAGGTGTGATGGCTGAGCTAAGTAACACATTTAATGATCAATCCCAGGAAGGCTGAAGAAAAGAAAGGATTGTTTTTCGTACCTAAAAAGTTCTTTTAACAAAGAAAAGTAGTGATTAAACTTACATTGCTTTTGAGCAAGAAATCTAACTCCATAATTCATAGTTTTATATTTTCTAATTTTTAAATATTAGATTATTACAGGTGTACACTTAATGAGTATAGTTTTACAATTCAAACAGTACTAGGCAGCTTATAACAAAAAGCAGCGGCAAGTCCTGCGCTGTTTCTCCTCAGCCTGTATCCCGCAGTGCGGCGCAGCCAACGTCGTCGGTTTGGGTTATTGGAACGGATGTTTGCCTGCATATTTCTAAATAATATATTTAAGCACCTCTTTCTGATCTTCAAATTTTATATATTAAAACTTGATTTTATGATAATAAAATGGGTTTTATCTCTCTTAACGTAACTCTCTTTTATGCGTACATACATCCACACATACCCCGAATACCTACACTTCCACATCTTCTCAAAATTAAAATTTCTGTTTAAATCGGTGTTCTGAGTTTCTAATGTATAACCATTACCCAAGGTTTCTCAGTCTTGGCACTACTAACGTGTACGGGGTTGTCCTGTCCACTGAGATATTTAGACACACCCTGGCACCTACCCACTAGACGACAGTAGTGCATTCCAGTCGCCATCACCAAAAATATCTCCAGAAAGTGTCAAATGTCTTCTGAGGACCAAGTTGCCTGCAGTTGAGAACTACTCATTTTATTTTATAAATGTTGGTTCATTAAATATTGTTCACTACTGAAATTATGTCATACAATTATTTTGTTCTTTCCATCCAAATTTTGTTCCCATTGAGTTAATAATTGCATTGTGTGAGCATGTGTTTACTTCATTTTATATTTAAATTCACTGACAGAGTTACAAAATGCCTCTTGGTGTGTCAAAGACAACCAGTTAATCCACCAGTTTAATTTTCCCTGTGGATGCCTCTGTCCTCCTACTCCAGTAAGGATCGGTTGTTCTCTCCCAGTGAGATACAACTCTCATCTTGCAGCTTCTCATACTAAGAATTTCCTTTGCCTCACTAATCTGATAAAGCCTGTTTCTGGATTCACGTGTGTCAGTATGAATTGCACGGGCTGCTTATAAGAGGCACCAAAACAAAAATGGCTTAAACAAGCAATAACATGACTTTATGCTGATGTGAAAGTAGTGGAAGCTGGTTCTGTGCGGTCATGGTAGCTACAGAAGTCAGCAGAGACTGCTCTCTGTGATACCACGCTCATGCAGGACTTGCTTTCTGATGGTCAAAAATGTCTGCTGGGCCTCTGACATCACATAGGCACTCAAAGCAGGCAACACACAGGGGGAAGATGTGGGGAGAAGACAAGGAAGGTTCTTGTGTAAAATTTGCTGTGGTTTGTATAACATTCTGTGTTGGAAATCATGTTCCCTTAGATTAAAATGTTGAAACCATTCCTTCATTGTCTTTTGGCTTTCAGTGTTGCTGTTGTGAAGTTTTATATCATTCTGATTCCTGATTCTTTGTGATCCGTTTTCTTTTTCTCTAATGCTTTTAGCATGCTCATGTTCACGGCTTCTAAACATCATGGTAATCACCTTGGTTTGAATTTTCTCATTGTGTTAGACACTGGGAGGAACTTTTCTTTCTGGAAACTAACATTTTGGACAATTTTCTTATAATATTTCTTTAATTCATTCCCTCTATTTTTTTTTTTGATGCTTTGATTCTGGTGTTAAGAGTTCTAATTAGTTCAGGGGTGTCAAACTCATTTTCACTGGGGGCCACATCAGCTTCGAGGTTGCCTTCAAAGTGCCGAATGCAATTTTAGGACTGTATAAATGTAACTACTCCTTAACTAGGGGCAAGGAGCTTGGTGCTGCCACCGGGTAGAAACAAGGTGCCGGGCCAGATTCAGCCTGCAGGCCTTCCGTTTGCCACCTGTGAATTAGTTCAATGTTGAAACACCTGGATTGACCATATAATTTTTTCCCCTCTGTTTTTCAATTATTTTCTTTTTGGTTCTGTGTTTCTGATAATGTTCTTCAATTTTTTTTTTGTAACTTTCACACTGAAAATTCATTTCACTTCTCTTTACATGATTTCCTTGCTTTTACTTGGTCATGAAAATCATCTAAATTATTTTACCACAATCAATATTCAAATTTTTGGTTCAAAAGTCCAAGTACAGAGAGGTTTTTCCTTTTTTTTCTTATTTTTTTATTGTTGTTCAATTACAGTTGACATCATTTTTTGCTTGTTACTCTCCCCTGCCCTGTCCACCCCCCACCTTCCACATCCAATCCTCCCTCCCTGCTGTTGTCTTTTAACTTCAAACTCATCTTTTGAATTTATTTCTTCTGTCCAATTATATTTTTCTGTTTCTATTTTATAGCAATCTGATTTTACATCATGATTTTAGTAACTTCTTATTTCTCTGAGACCACTAATGATAACATTTCAGTATTTTCACTGCTTCTCCAAGGTGCTTTTTTTTGTTTCTTTTCTATTTTTCACTAAAGATATTTATCAAATATCATGCACCTCTGAATATATAAAGAACTCACAAGACTCCACTCCTGGAAGACAAACAACCCAATTAAAAAATGGACAAAGGACTTGAACAGACACTTCTCCAAGGAAGACATAAAGATGGCCCAGAGACATATGAAAAGATGCTCATCATCACTAGCCATCAGAGAGATGCAAATTAAAACCACAATGATGTACCATCTCACACCAGTCAGAGTGGCCAACATAAACAAATCAACAAACAAATGTTGGGGAGGATACAGAGAAAAGAGAACCCTAGTGCACTGTTGGTGGGAATGCAGACTGGTGAGGCCACTGTGGAAAACAATATGGAATTTCCTCAGAAAACTAAAAATGGAACTGCCCTTTGACCCAGCAATTCCGCTGCTGGGATTATACCCTAAGAACCCTGAAACACCAATCCAAAAGAACCTATGTACTCCAATGTTCATAGCAGCACAATTTACAATAGCCAAGTACTGGAAGCAACCTAAGTGCCCATCAGCAAACGAGTGGATCCAAAAACTATGGTATATTTACACAATGGAATTCTATGCAGCAGAGAGAAAGAAGGAGTTTATACCCTTTGCAACAGCATGGATAGAACTGGAGAGCATTATGCTAAGTGAAATAAGCCAGACCATGAGGGACAAATACCATATGATCTCACTTTTAACTGGAACATAATCAACAGAAGAAAAAAAGCAAACAAAATATAACCAGAGACATTGAAGTTAAGAACAATCTAACAATAGCCCGGTGGGAGTGGGGAGGGGACAGTGAGGAGAGGGAATTACAGGAACTACTATAAAGGACACATGGACAAAATCAAGGGGGAGGGTGGAGGTTGGGGGAAAGAGTTGGGTTCGGCTGGGTGGGGTGGAGGGATGGGGAGAAAAGGCATACAACTGTAATTGAATAACAATAAAAATTTAAAAATAAATAAAGAGTGAGGTGCTTGAAAGGTAATTGGAAGCGCTATCTTTGCATAGGTTTGTAATCTGTCTATAGTACTGTTTCATAAGGTCTTGACCATTTCATTGGGAAAAGTCCAAAATCAATATTTGTAGATATGGGATTTCCCCTTTTATTGAAATATAATTGACATATAAGTGTACAATTTTAAGGTATGCAACATAATGACCAGATACATATGTGTTGTGTTTTCTAGTTCAGATCAGTCTCCTGTGGTTGGCTCCTCCAGCCCACTGCCCAAAAGGTGTGTGTAAACTTGACTGTTAGCCTTCGGGGAGTGGAGCATGAGAACTGAAGTGTGAGCCTCCTTTTAGGATGTGTAATTCAGTTAATTCTCCTGTTCTTAATATTGCACAATATCCCTGCCCCCACCTGTGCAGCCTCAAATCCACAGGTTCTTAATATCAACATTTTCAGAAATTTAACTCCAAATTATTGTATGGTAAGAGAATAGATATGAGGGTCAAAATTCCTATTAAGACATTTAACAAGTCCTCCCTTTTTCAGATCCATCCTTTACTTCTGCCTATATTTCTGCCGACACAATTACCTGTACCTTCAGTTACCGAGTCTCTAAGGGTTCTCTGGCTGGCGTTGGTTTCAATTGTCTCCAGTTATTAGGACAGTTACCATTTGTGAACTTATTTTCATCATCTACATCTTTATTGATGTATCTTATGGGCTGTAGTTAAGTCTTTCATTTACTTTGCCCTCATGTTTTATCCATTGTTACTGATTCATTTTCATTTTGGTGGCATTCTTAGAGGCTGGAGATAAATATGTTTAATCTGCCATGTTTATCAGAGCTTCCATTAATTTTTTATAACATCCCTAGGTAATACTTAAAGGGTCTCAAGTATACAAAGAAAAAGAAGATGTTCATATAGCTAGGTGTGCCCTGGCAAATGCCCTGGCAAGTGTGGCTCAGTTGGTTGGAGCATCGTCCTGTAAACCAAAAGGCTGCGGGTTTGATTCTGGAACGTTATGGGTTTGGTCCACTGTTGGAGCACGTTCAGGAGGCAACACATGATGTTTCTCTCACATCAATGTATGTATGTATGTATGTATGCATGTATGTATGTATGTATGTATGTATCTATCTATCTACCTATTCCCCCTTCCTCTCTCTCTAGAATCAATGCATATGTCCTCAGGTGAGGATTAAAAAATTATACATATATTATATATTCTACATATGTACATGTGTGATACGTATGTTCAGACAACAGAAAGAACTAGTTATCCCAAGCTGACTTCAGGAGCTGGTTTAGACAATGGGGCATTGGGTTGGTGCCATGAATTGTTTGGACAGTGAAACATAGTGAGATTGTATATATTAAACCCTGTTTTAGATCACCTATCATGGTAACTCTACACCTGCTACCTGTATCCGAATGAATAAGTCAGATGTAACAGATTTGAAAGACATTTATGTGGTTATCTGATAAAATGTGATTTGGAGCTAATGTTCTTTTGTATCACTTCTACCCTTCACCTTCAAACCAATTTTCACATTAGCTATCATGAAGAAATAATACTTGAGTTATCTTATCTCAATCCTAATCTTCAGTTGAAATGCAGTGAAAACCATTGGTGGGCTTCTAAACATCTCCTTTAAGTGAAGTTCCAAATGAACAGGTTGTCCTTCACTAGCACAGCATGGCACTGCTAGGAAGACATAGGAGTGGGAGGAGTAGGGAGGAATGATCAGAACATATGTCTAACTTTCTAGAAGGTGACTAAGGTAGAGGATCCTCTTTCCTGGTTATTTTTAAAATTTACACTTCCTGACTTGTGAGGCTCTGTGCAGCATGACTTTAGTCATAAATTTAGTGACATGGGCTTATTATTTGGATTGTACTGAATCTAGTGCATTGTGCACTTTGCCACAACTCAGCACAATACCTGCCCAGTAAGGGCAAGTCACTTCTCAGATGGCACATATTTGAAATGCTTTATGAGACTAAATGGTTGCATTTGACTTTTGGTTACTTTTGAATGCATCAGTGGAAAGCTGTGGTAAAACAAAAAGTTTAATCCCTGAGAAAAGGAAATGATTTCAGCTACTGTACCATGTGTCTTGAAAAAATTCTAACTCATTAAGAGGTATATTGAGTCATATGTTTCAAGAATAGAGGATTTTATGCACCCTATTTAAATAAGTTGAATATCTTGGATTTAGCAAAAACAAGATAACAGTGATGATATTTGGCTTTAGTTTTCAGATGTTAAGAAAAAAACTGAAATACAGAGTTTAACAATTTTTATTTGTATTTTTTGACATTAGGAAGATGTGAGGATAACATTTTTCTTCAAAAAAAAAAAAAAGGAAATTTGTTCCCTGGGTCTTTACACAGAGAACACCCATGAATAAAATCTTCAAACATAAGGAGCATTGCCCAAACTAATGGTTCCTATATCGACCTTCAGTAGAGGCAAAGGACATTACATTAAATTGTGCCTCAGTGAAAGCATTTCTTTGAAGACCTGAGATAATGTGGTAAATGTGCTTTACTGTCTGATGGTTTAACACTGTCAAGAATGAATCTTGGGGAATTGGATAAATGGATGTCAGCACATATATTAGGCTATTTCCAGAATCATGACTAGAAGGAAAGTTAAGATTCTATAGAATTTCTATAGGAAATTTGGTTCTTCCTTAAACATTCAGGAGTATAGAGTGGTTATTTATTTTTGAAGCAATCATGATTATATCCCTGTAAATGAAATTTCTTATGATACATATACCTTTGATATAGTCTCAAATTCATTTCTCTGTTTTCTCTGATATGGGTAGGGATATACATTTTTATTTTCACATATAGAAAATTTTGTTTTTATTGATATACATATGAAGCTGAATATTCCGAAAGTAGATGAATAAATTGTAAACATACATTAACCTCCCAATTCAAAAACAAAGATTTTTATGACTTAGCACTTTATAGCATAGTTATTTTCTTCAAAATCAAGTAATAAATTTAAATAGATATCTTTGTCAACTTGGGCTGCCTTAATAAAGTACCATAGACTGGATGGCTTAAACAAAAGAAATTAATTTTCTCACAGTTTTGGAGCGTGGTAGTCTGCAGTCACGGTGCTAGCGTGGTCAGATGCCAGACGGGCTTTCTTCCCATCCTGCAGATTATAGTCTCTCTCTGCGTCTTCACGGGGCAGACAGAACCAGCTTTCTGGTGTGTCTTCTTATAGGGTCACTAAAATTCCATTATGAAGGACCCACACTCATGACCTCATTTAAACCTGATACATCCCAAAGGTCCCATCTCCAAATACCTTCACATTGGGGATTAGGGTTCCAACATATGAATTGGGGGGAACACAGTTCAGTTCATAGCAACTGAGTTTTCATGTTGAGTGTTCTAGTTGTCTCTTCTAGATTTTCCTTGCAGTGTTTGCAAGCCATAATGGATAGTCATCTGTCTGCCTCTTTGAAAGGACCTGGGCTCATTCAAGAGAACCTGTGACTTTTCTTTTGGCTGCCCCTCCTTAATTTTTTTGGAAAGAACATGGCCAGTAGTCTCAGTTTTGAAGCAATCTAGGCATTCTTGGCTAAATGACTGGTATATGTGATAGAAAAGAAGGAGAAAGAGAAAGTTCAGAAGCAATGCAAAAAATTTAAACAATGTATGCTCTATATCAAACGTATTTTTATACTTACTTCCACCAAATATAAAACACACACAGAAACTCATAATCTAACTGCTTATGACAACTTATTTATCTACCTAAACATATACATACATATAATGCAACATATAAAAATGTTGTCATCCTTTCATTTTCCATATTTCATGTGAACCTAAACATAGAGTATAAAGTTATAACTTCACTTATTTAAACAAAATTTCAATATGTTTTTCTTATTTACATCTTTATGACCGGACACTATAATTAAATGTGCCAGACATAGGTCATCTATATTCTTGAATGGCCTTTTGTCCCCAGAAAAAGGGCACGCATCATGTTGTCAACAGGATTGGCTGCGTGTAAATGTAATGCTTAGTCTTTGATGCTGAAATTAGAGTGTTATCTCTAAAATATGCTTATATTACTTCACACTTTTAAAAATATTGTTTAAGTTCTTGAGACCAAAGCAAGTACATATGAAAGTATGTGAATAGTTTCATTTCTATGTGTTATGCCCATACTAAAGGAATATTGTTTAGTGAATGGTAATAGATGTAAGCTTTAGAATTTATGTGCTTTATCTTGTGCTTATAATGTACAGCTAGTTAGGTTAGAAGAGTGAAGACTGGGCTATATTCATGTGTATGTGTCTTACTGGCCTGTGAGCTCTTTGAGGGCAGGCTTGATGACATATTTCACTCTGTCTGCAGAACAGTATTTGCTTAAAATAGGGAGTCTCTAAGTGCTTCCTGACTGAATATATATCTCTAAAATATCTGGAACACGGTACAATTAATTCAATATTTTAATTTGATTTAATAGTCAATAGTGATAGCTCATCAAATAAATTGATGTGCATCAAATTTACAAACATGATGACGGAACTTACATTGTTTCAGTGGCCATTCTTTATAGGGCTTTCTGTTCATTTGACTTAATATTTCAACCCAAATGTTAATTATGGAGCTCTACTTCCTTATTGCTAGTTTATTTTATTTCTTTTCTATTACTTCATTTTTGAAGATTCCCCTGACCTCAAAAAATATTTCCCACATCACTGAAGATTCTGGATGACAAGTCCTTGATTGAAATATGCCAATGACAGTTACTTTTGCTTATTTCTAATGCACTGGCAAAGCATTAGAAACCTTGGGGGTGGTTTTTTGTTTGTTTGTTTGTTTGTTTTATAAATCAAGTACATTTTCACAGAACCTCTTAAAGATAGACCAAGATGATTACAAAGTCAAAGTCATTTTGCAAGGGTAAAATTTCTTATTGATTTCTAATTAACCTGAGGATTCTGGTCAAATGCCAGGTTAGATAATTGCTTTATGCTCTAGTAAATTTCCTTCCTGGGTTAGAATGCATTTGCTTGATTTTATGATTTCTTCTAGGGGTGGATAACTGTCAAATACTGGTGATGCTTTATCATAGACATGGTGTAATTTGGTTACATGGGAAGTGATATGAGTACAAGAGTAGAAGAATATTATGGCTTTTTACATTTAATTCCTGGAAGTTAATGAATTCATGTCACTGTGCTTTGATCTGAAGTGGAATCCAGAGAGAAGTATCTTGTTGCTTTATCATGATAAGAAAATCTAAGAGACCTTCAGATGAAATCATGTATCATAGCAATATCATCATAGAATTACTTATAAATGAAAACAAACAAAATCAACCATCTTTGCAGATGTTCACAGTGGCATTGTCAAGAGTGAATGAGAAGGATTTCCTATCATTTTATTAGAGGATTAAATAGTGCGTATTACCTTGCCTCTCCTAGTTAGGGTATCAGCTTTGGAGTCATACAGCATCAGTTTCAATTTCCAGTTCTCCCTCTTAGTAGTTGTATGTATTTGGGCAAGGGAGTTTTTGGTGTTTGACATGTAATAGATCCACAATAACTAGTAGTTATTGTCATTAGCTAATAAACAACTAAGGTGTTATTTGGGAATATTCAGTTTATCAATCAGTATTCACATTGAGAATTTCTAGTTATTGCCAGGCTCTATGTTTTGTTGGGGTGAAGTATTTGTTTTGTGATCTTCTCCACAAAATTAGCCAGATATTCTTCCTTCTTAGTTTAAAAAAGCAGAAGTCATAAGGGTTAGAGACATAAGCATTTGCATGCTCTGTCTCATTTTTGTTGGGTATTTTAATAGAAATATTTTTAAATGCACTAGTGGTAGGATCAAAGTCATTCCTTCTAAATTTTGGTCATGTATTCAGGAAGACAGTGATGGTAGTTGATAGGGAAACTGATATAATGGTCCCTGAAATGCTGATTGATGCATCTTGCAACAAATTCAAATTTACCTTATAGGTTGTACTGCCTTGTTAATTTTTCAAATTTGTATTAAGTTTATTGAGTTAACATTGGTTAATAACATTATGTAAATTCCAGGTGTATCACTTCATAACACAACGTCTAAGTACCCTGCTGCGTGCTCACCACCTGAAGCGCAGTCTCTTTCTGTCACCATGTACTTGACCCCCTTTACCTCTTTGTCCTCCTCTGACCCCATTCCCCTCTGGGAAACACCATTCTGTTATCTGGATCTATGAGTTTGTTTTTCTGTTTCTTTGTATGTTTGTTTTGTTTGTTCATTTGTTGCTTTTCATTTTATATCCCACATGAATGAAATTATATGGTTCTTGTCCTTTTCCATCTGACTTATTTCTTTTATTTTAAAAAATTATTGTATTTTTTCCATTACCATTTAGCCTCCTTATACCTCCTGCCCCCTGAAATCATACACTCTCATCTTTGTCCGTGAGTCCTTTTTCCTTCTTGCTTGACCTCTGCACCCCCTAACCTCCCCCTCCAATAGCTGTCATCCTGCTCTCTATCTGTGACTTATTTCACTTAGAATAATACTCTCAAGATTTAGCCATGTTGTTGCAAATGGCAATATCTCATCTTTTTATGGCTGAATAGTATTCCATTGTGGGGTGTGTGTGTGTGTGTGTGTGTGTGTGTGTCACATCTTCTTTAGCCAATCATCCATCAAAGGACAGGTTGTTTCCTTGTCTGGGCTATTATGAAAAACACTTCAATGAGCATAGAGTTGCATACATATTTATAAGTGAAAGTTTTCATATTTTCTGGGTAGATACCTGGAAGAAGGATTGCTGGATCGTATGGTAGCTCAATCCTTAACTTTCTGAGGAATTTTATATAAGCAAGGCACAGCTGGTATTGAGCGTGCTCAAGAGCCAGATCCCGATGTTTCTTACTCACTTTATTTTTTTAATGTTTGTCAAATTTGTGATTCTAGAGAGAGGGGAAGGTCAGGAGAAAGACAGGGAGAGAAACATGGATGTGACAGAAACATGGATCAGTTGCCTCTTGCATGTTCCCTAACCAAGGACCAAACCTTCAACCCAGGCATGTGCCCAACCAGGAATCAAACTGGTGACCTTTTGGTTGGAAGGATGACCCCCAACCAGCTGAGTCACACTGGCCAGGGCTCTTGCTTTTTTATTTTTTATGGACAAGGGGTATCACATATAAATTAATAAAGTCTAATATATGTGTGTGTGTGTGTGTGTGTGAGAGAGAGAGAGAGAGATCTATTGCTGAGACTATAATGAACTTAACTCTTTGATTTTCAGGTAAGAAATCTTAGTTTTGCTATTAGGTGTGTGACCTTTTGTGAATTACTGGACTTCTCTGAACCTAGTGTCATCATCTATAAAACATAAATAATATGTCCCAAATTGTTGTAAGTTGTATCTAGAACCCTCAGAATTCTCAGTTCAATTTGTAGTGCAAAATATCTGTTCAGAAAATAAGTCATTTTCTCTGAACCAAGTTTTTGAAGTGTGATAAGTGAAAAAAGGCAACCAACAGTTGTTGAGTGAGCATATATACTGTATGTGAGGTAAACATTGGACAATTATTACATAAATTTATCTCATTTAATCCCCATAGCCATCACATTGAGTAGGTTAATGAGTTTTAGCCTGGTTTAGTAACTTAAGTCACATAGCTAGAGGCTGATAAAGCCAATGGCTTGTTCAGTTTGTCTATTATCAGACACCAAATTCTATTCTCATGTAATGTACTGTGGTCTGGGTCTGTGTTTTTTTGCTACCCAAAAACCTTTGTTTCCTGTTGATTAGTTTATTCCTGCTTATGCTGAGCCTGTGTGCTTTGTTTTAACCTATATTCCTGTTTGATTTAGGGTTTGTGAATATGTATATATCCATTTTAAATGTCATGAAATCAATGCTATCAATTGTCTGGTTGTCAAGTATACTAAAGAGCAATGAGATTTACACAGGTCATTTTGCAGCATCAATGTTTAACTTCAAAAGCAAACACGTTCATTTTATATGTATTTAATACACAAAAGACCAAGGATCTCAGATTACTTGATATCCTCTTGAAATGACATCGGATATAACAGACTCACTAATATTTCTCTCGTTTAGTCACATATGGATTTACTCTATACAAAGGCAGGGTCTTCATATCTGTGGCAGAATCAGGCCTGGCTGAAAGACGAAGTCATTCATTCATAATCTCCAGGGAATGGTAATAACGCGATCTGGAGAGTGGAAGTGCTGTTATCTTTGCGTCCGCCTGCCAGGGGCCTGCAGAGAGGGCACAGAAGAGCAGAAATTCTGCAGCTGCACCAATATGACAATCCCAAAAGTATCTGAAAGTAGAAAAAATCAGGATTATTGATTTTTGAGATATTCTGATATGTCAGTTCCAGCATTGACTAAGTCCAATCTTTAATGAAAAATGGAGAATTCAGACATGAAATAAGTTAATTTATCATTCTCCCTCCCATTTATTTCTAAACATGTTTTCTGTTTGAACATGGTTTATAGGTAACGTAAAGCAAACATTTCATAAACTTAGACAAATCTTTGTATACAGAATGCAAGTAAATTTGGTGTTTAAAACAGTGTTTAAGCTTGAAAATTTTGAGAAGCTTTAACTTTATTTAGACAAGATAGACAACACAAAAATCAACTGCTTTTATTTTCCAGGTTATAGATAGCATGAAAATAAAATCACCAATCATTCCAGAGTTTTACTTTTAATGCTTCATGGATAAAAATCTAGTTCTTTAAACTGTGTTTACCTCTCATGAAGCAGAATTTATGATATTTAGAGAACACAAGGGTGGTCTTGGCCCTTTGGATGTTGTCCTTTGGAAACCCTGCCCTTTACCACTCACATATCCTGCCCAGATCTCAGCAAATGACCCCATCTCGGGAGGAAAATAGGAGCTACCCAACATAAATGCTCTCAACTTTCTTTCCCAGTATCTGTAAATTTATTTCTATATACTCCAGTTACAGAGGGAGAGGGTCAGGGCTGATCCATTTTCTGGTGCTCTTATCCCATCCCTTTCTACTACCTCTGGTCTCTTATTGCATCCATTATCATTGGCTCTCTGTTGTTGATCTGCCCCTCTTCACTGGTTTCTTTTTCATTTTATAAATATTAATTAATTCTATTATTTATGAAGAATTTCCCTGAATTACTGGCGCATGTCAAACCACAGACCAAGAAGTTCAGAAAACACCAAGCAGAATAAATACCAAAAATACTCAAACACACATCCTGGCATGTTATATTAAAACTAATGAATACCAAAGACAAAGAGAACACCCTGAGGCATTAAGAGAAAAAAGATATATTACATGCAGAAGAATAAAGATAATCAAAACAGACTTTGTGTGAGAATCTATGCAACCAGAGGACATTGCAATGATATTATTAAAATATCAAAAGGATAAAAACCTGTCAACTCAGAATTCTATACTCAGTGAAGGTAACTTCATAGAAGAACAAGTAATAAAGATTTTCCTAGACCAAAAATGTACTGAAAATACTAGGAGAATTCCTTGCTGGAAGACTTGGGGTAAAGAAAAGTTAAGGGGAGTGTTTCAGGCAGAAGGAATATGATATTAGACAGAAGTTTAAATTTACACAAAGAAATGAAGATTGCTCAAAATAAATGGAAGTAAAAAAATAAAATCAGTTGTTTTTAAAATGTTCAGTTACTCTAAATGATACCTAAATATTTAAAAGTTACAACAGTGTATTGAGTACTTAAAGCGTATAAAAGGAAAATACATGACATTAGTAAAAATGTTGTTGGAAGGTCAAAACTAGGGCAATACTTGTAAGGTGTTTGTATTTATTATTGATAAATGTGTCCACCCCCCGGCAAATTACTCATTGTAAAACTAGAGTTGTGTTCAAATTCTATACTTTCTCTCTTTTCCTCACTCACTAACTACTATGCAACCTACCCCACACATCTATCATTTCTCATCCTCTCTAATCCTATTGCTTCTGTTTTCTAGCTAGACTCGTTTTCTAACTAGATTTTTTTTTCCTGAGCCATCTCTTACCATGATTCCAGAGGTTTATTCTCAAGATGAAGATCTAATCCCATGTTTAAAACACATCACTCGTTCTCATTGGGAAGCACGTGGCGCCCTTCACCATGTCCTCCCCCTGAGCAACCACCCTCACTTCGACTCCTCCATCAAGTACACTCATCAGTGTCACACTACCTGCAGTTCTTTCAAAGTGTTACATCATTTTGGTTTTTGCACACACACATAATTTTCCCACGTGAAAGTACTCATACCCCCAGTTGGTTGGTATGAACACAATTTAAATGCTACTTCCTTCTAAAACCCTTGTCTGATAGCTCACTGGCATTCTGCCTTCCATAGAGACAACACTCCACATATCCCTTCCTACATGGTGTTCCTTTTACTACTTAACCAGTATGTTAATTTTTCAAATTCATGTGTCCATTTCCTCCACTGGATTATGAATTCCTTTAATTCAGGCATGGCTGGCATCTTATCAGTCTGTTTTTCTAATTCCTTGCCACACCCTGGACACATGGAAGGTTCAGAGCAAGAATTAATAAATAGAATGAAGTAAAATGAGTTAAAGGTTAGGTTTAGTAATCTCCCATGATTCCTAAATGCACTGAAATTGATTGAAGCCAAGGATCAACCTTGATTTTTTTCAAATAAATCTGATATAAAAAACATAGCAAATATTACATATTTTCTTCATTTCCAAAACTAAACCTTATCAATAATTCTTTGTGTGTTCTAGCATTGTTATCACACATGATCTGTAGAGGTATTTGGATTTAACTCTTCTGAATTTTATAAAGACACGATTTGTTTTACTTCAAAATAATGGTAGAAATTGAACTAGCTATTATCTTTAACTGCATAAAAACATCTTCTGTTCATAAAATGTAATTCTATACTTGAGAGTGTTGAAATTTTATCTACTCTAAATTATTTGAAGATGTGCTGAAAACATGGTCAATGATAAAATTCTTAAGCAAGAAATCTTGAACTAAATGAGATACATTAAAATACCCCCAAATTGTTTGTTTCTCACAGGGACTATTTGGCCTCTTGAGCGGTCATATCAAGTTCCAAAACTGGATCCAGAATGAACTGATCCTGGGTGTATTCAAATTATGTTACTTAAGCAGATTATCTTTTTGCCCTCATATTTTATGTATTAGGCTTGCAATTCTTTTTTCTAAAGAGTTATAATACCAGTATTACTGGGTTCAATAAATCAACCAAATATTTTTTAGTTTCTACTATGTGCAATAAATTTAAGGGTGGATTGATTAAAAAGAACCCTTGCTTCTAATATGCTTATAGTTTGAGGTCAAGATAACACTATCATTACTGCTCCTAATTTTGAGACCGTCGACACAATAATAAATACTATGCCAAGGATTACACAAGATAAATCAGGCTTAAAATATTAGCTGTTGTTGAGGTTCTGCAGAATTAATCAGACTAAAATATTCTCAATATCCATCAAATGTGTGCCAGTCAGGTGGCCATATCATAAGAACAAATGTTCGGCTGTGACCTATGAAGGACAGCTTTTTTATTTATGTCCTTATACTACATCTTCAATTGTTCCCTTATTTTAAAGTTTCTTTCCATGCTGCCTTAGAGGTTCACAAAATTCAGAAGTCACTGCATTCAGTCTGAATGAATAGGATTCTGGAGATTCATGAAGGGCCCATACGACTGTGTAAAAGTGAAGTCACATGATCATGATTCTCTTTGATTGTAAGAAAATGCTTTTTAGAAAATCAGTTGAGCATTTTTCCTCCCCATTTCAATGTAGATCATCACTACTTTAGCTGCAGCTCACATCAGGTTTTGTGTAGAAAGAGAAAAAAGAAAGCTTTGTTTGGAAGTGCTCTCAGTGGTTGATTTACTGAAAGAACAACCTCAGGAGGAATAATTCTAACCCTAGCTTTCCCAAAGAATCAGCAATTTCAAAATATAGATAACCTTCAAATGCACACATATTAATTCCATGAATATTTATGCTAGGGCAAATACTTTTAATTCAAGGTGGATCTATCACAAAGAAACAGAATTCATATTGTTTTATATACAGGCTTCAAAAATCTGTAATATTTATGGGGGTGTGGTCAGAAAAGAGTAAGTCTCAGCCTCGTAAAGTAACTTGTGCTTACAACGCAAACAAAATTTGAATGTGGTGGCACAGATCCACGAGCAAAATGTGCAGAGTCAGGTTTATGGTTTTATGAAACTGCTTGACTGTTGGAGTTTATTTTGATTATCTCCTACTTGATTTTACCTTTGTGAATCTATTTACAGAGAAGCACAAAGCTCTTGATACGAGCAATTTGTTAGTTTTCATAATATCTTAGTGTATTTTTGATTGACTCCATTGTCTGCTTAATATGCAATTTATTTTTTCTTGAATGCATGTTATATATAATGTTGAAAATGCTGCATCATTTTAGTTTTTAATTGAAAAGGAGAAACTCGTTCATAAGCATTTCTGAAGTGCATGGTCTTGCCTGTTAGGTTTTAAGTGTAGATGTAAAACTACTGATTTGTGAGTTACGTGGCCATGGTTCTAATGCTGAGTATTCGAGTCTCTGAGCTTTCATTTCTTCTTTCCTGGAATAGCAAACATACCTAACATAGCACACCTGACATAAAAACAGCCATAGAATATGGCTGTTTCAAATAAGTATTTTTGTTTTTTTAATTATTGTTCAGTTACAGTTGTCCCGCCTTTTTCCCCATTGCTCACCCCTACCCTGCTCCCCCAATTCCCACATCAATCCCCCCTCATTTTCCATGCCCATGAGTCCTCTATTCATGTTCCTTTGCTTGCCCCTTCCCCTTCTCTCCCCCGTTATTTCCCTCCCCCCACTCTGGTCAAAGAGAATAATGGGGACAACTGTAACTGAACAACAGTAAAAAAAATGTATGTCAAATAGCATTGCACATTATCCTTATTATGCAAGTCTTGGTCATCACAGTCATTTTTCATGATAAATATGCAGTTATTAACTTCATTTCTATACTTTCCTTTTAATATGCAGTTATTTTTTCTTGTTTGGTACCTGAGCAAGGCTTCCAGATCTATTTAATTAATTCTTTTTTGTTAAAAGTCAGAGCCCTTCACAGTGGAGCACTACTGACTTCATCTCCTCTTTTGAAAAATTCTAAACCTCACTTATCTAATTTGGGAAACCTCTGGTTGAGTGGAAACCTATGTTTGAGACAACCAAGTGCTTTACAAACACACATTCTTTACAGAAAAGGAATCTTAAAGGGAGAAAAATTAAATGTTTGAACTTGCCATCTTTTACTCAAATGTCATCGTTAATGTAACATTTTGTGGTTGCTTATTTGATGTACATGAACAGATCCTAACAATCTTTTCTAAAGGATTGTTGTAACAGCTTACTGAAAGAATACTACCCAAAGACATTTTTACTGACTTCTCTTTAATCTGAATGTCAGTTGATGGCTATAAAGAGACCTGCTACGTCAAAACCATGTCAAAGAGTCGATTAGGCACAGAATGTGATCCCAGATTACATAAATAGTAAACCCAGAGCTAGCAGCTGAATTTGATACATTTAGGAACAGTCCGGAAAAATCACAATTTTATGAAAACATTTGGAAGTCTCAAAAATGGTTTTTTCTTTTTAAAAATACCTTTATTTACTGCAGGAACTGTTAACAGAACACAATATCAATTAATTGATTCTAAAACAAAAACCTTTGTAAATAAGTAAAATATAAACCTATATGGTTCAGCTTTTTGTCAGCAGTGAAAAAAGTGTTATTTTTAAAAATGCTATATTTCATTTATGTTTTCCATCTTTTTAAATTTTTTTAACTTGTACCATATAATCATGAAGTGTTGGTATTAAAGTGTCTCAATATGAGCGTTTTTGATGGGATCCACCTTTATATTTTACTCATCACAAGTATACCACCAAATGACATTGACTTATTGGGTCACACAAGCAAATTCTGAGGCTCTGAACCCCTTGTATCTAAATGTGATGGCATCTGTTCAGGTGGGTCGGAGAATTCTCCGGATGGTATTGCTTGGTTGCCTAGCAATCAGTCACCTGATGTATTTGGGGAATCTGGCAATGAGCAAGAGGGCTGACAAAAGAGAGAAGCCACAAGATCTTCTACAAAGGCTAATTATATGTACAGTAGCATCTGTTTTAGCTTCTGCTTCAGTGTATAAAGTAATTGAAACTAAGCCAATACCTTTGGATAAGTTTCACTGTGGAGAAAGAGGGATCTTGCAATAGTTGCATGGAGTTGCTCACATGACCTTTTTATCTTTTTGATGGGGGGACATATTCTCAGGAGATTTATAAAAATCCAAGATATTCAATGTCTATAATATGAATTGTAATGACCTTGTGAATAATATTTTGAAAAGGTGTTCTTCAGTATTATTATAAGTAGAAAATTTTAATTCATATGAGTGATTACACTTAATTAAGCAAATGTTTGTCCTTAGATTAATTCTCATCAAATGAGTCCTTTTACAGAAATTCTGTGACTTCTTCATATAATAAAGTTTTGTGACAAAAATACAGAAGCCATCTAACTAGATGCCATCTATTATACTTTTATTATGTTTGAATAGGGTAATGCTAATATTCTTAGACTCATCTCTGTAACATTAACTATGAGCTATAATTCAACCTCTCCTCTACCAATGAGTGTCTGATGGATAACTGATTCAAATACAATAAGTTCTATTACTTCTTATAGCTTTTTTTAAATCTTGGGAATATGAGTAAAAGTAAAGAACTAATATAAAAATTGATCAATATGAATATATGATTTTTATAACAACTGTCATGAAAAGGTATATAAAGAAGTATTTAGTAACACCTATACTCAATGTGCTTCCTTTGTAACCGTACCATAAAAAAATTTTGGAACATATGCACTTCCCTCTCATTAATGTTAGACTTAACTATTTACCTTTAACTTTAATGTTTAAATTTTAAACACAATGATTATGAAGGTTTTTTAAAACTGAGATAATATATAACAGAGTTTATCATTTAAGTAATTTTAAAGCCTACAATTCAGTGATTTTCGTACATGTACTAAGTTGTGCAACCAACACTACTATCAAGTTCTAAAATATTTTCATCACCCCCAAAAGTGATTTTAGATGCCTTCGTGGTCACTCCCAGTCTTCCCTCCCCGCAAGCTACTAGCAAGCACTAATCTACTTTGTGTGTTAATGGATTTGCTTATTCTGAATATTTCAAGTAAAAGAAATCATACAATACATGATATTTTGTACCCGGCTCCTTTCATTGAGCATACTGTTTTCAAGATGTATGCATGTTGTAGCATGTGATAGTACTTCAGTCCTTATTAGGGCTTAAAATATTTCATTGTATGGATTTACCACATCACATTTATTCATTCGCTGGTTGATGGACACTTACATTGTTTTGACATTGTGACTATTATGAATAATGCCACTATGACCACTCATGTACAGAATTTTGCATAAATGTAGGCTTTTATTTTTTTCAGGCATGTATCTAGAAATGGAATTTCTGGGTAATATATTAGCTCCGCACTCAACATTTTGAGGAAGTGCCAACTTGTTTTTCATAGCAGTTCTACCACTTTATCTTCCAACCAGTGAGGTAGGAGAGTTTCAGTTCATCTACATCATTGCCAACACTTTTTATTTCCTGTTTCTTTTTAAATTTTAGCCATCCTGGTGGGCATGAAGTAGTTAGCTTATCATGGTTTGATTGTTTCATTTACCAAATGATTAAAGCTGTTGAGCATCTTTTCATGTACTTACTGGCCATTTCAATATATTCTTTGAAGAAACGTCTGTTCAAAAACTCTGCCCATTTTTAAAATCAGGTTGTTTTTCTAATTCAGTTGCAAGAGTTATTTATATATTCTGGAATATATAAATATCTGGAACATATAATGATATTTATATTATTTACAAATATTTTATTCCATTTTGTGGGTTATCTTCTCACTGACTTGATAACCACCTTTCAGTGCATAATATTTTTTTAAGTTTGATGATGTTCAATTTATCTTTTTCTTTGGTTGCTTATGCTTGGTTGCCTTTAGTGTCATATATCAAAAACTGTTACCTATCCAAGGTCACAGAGATTTACACCTCTCATTCCTTTTCAGGATTTTATAGTTTTAGCTTTTACATTTAGGTCTGACACTTACTTTGAGTTGAGTTTTGTATGCTATGTGATGTAGGAATCAATGTTCATCCTTATATAGGATGATATCCAGTGAACCCATATCCAGTTTTAAAAAACTTTTCTTTTCTCATTAAATGATCTTAGCATCCTTGTTGAAAATCAATTCTATGGATTTCACTCTGGACATATTCCATTGATCTCCATGTCTCTTCTTAGGCCAATACCACACTGTTTTGATTCTCTACCACAGAATGTGCTGAAACTGGAATTGTGAATCCCCCAACTTTGTTTTTATTTTTCAAGGTTGTTTCAGCTATTCTGGGTCCCTTGTGATCCCATATGAACTTTTTAGGATCCGCTTGTCTGTTTGTCAAAAGGGAAGTTTGACATTTAATAGGGATTGCATTGAATCTGGGGACTAATTTGGGATTATCTTAAAATATTAAGTCTTCCAATTAATGATGTCTTTTCATTTATTTAAATTCTTTCAACAATGTTTTGTAGTTTTCAGTGCCCAAGTCTTACACTGCTTGGACAAGTTTATTTTTAAATAGTTATTCCTTTTGATACATTAATAAATGAAATTGTTTTCTTGTTTACATTTAGGATTGCTCACCCCTAGTATGTAGAAATACAACTGATTTTTATGTTGATTTGGGTGTTCTACAATTTTGCTGACTCATTTACTAGCTATAATAGTTATTTTGTGGACCCTTTTATATGTAAGATCATCTCATCTGTGAATATAGGATAAATTTTTTATTCCTATAAAAAATGCTGTTGGGATTTTGATAGGGATTGTATCAAATCTGTAGATCACTTTGGGTAAATATTTCCTGCAGCTATTCGGGGAGATACTAAAGTGGTAAACAGGTGCTTTGCTACTTTATTTGAACATTAAATTATTTTGCATATTCTGTGTGTATTTATATATCTGAAGTAATTATTGATTTGTACTAAAAACAAAATTCCAGAATGCTGTTTTAACTTATTTAATTCTAGTAAGAGGTTTTGGAAAGTTGTTTCTATATTTAACTTCAGAAAAAACAGCCTAGTTAATATTAATCAAAATTGATATAGAAATTTATGGTTATACATTTGTGTGGTTTCTCCATATACTTCCTTTCAATTTTTAAAAAACTATATTCACAAAGGAGAAGAATGTTCAGGAATGTTGAAATAACCTGGACTCAAATGTCTAGTAATTGGCCAAACTAGGACTAACTACAAATCATACATTTTTCCGCAAACCATACATTTAAAAAATAATGTGGACATGGTTGTGTGAAAGATGCTCAGTGTGAACCATTTCTCTAACTAAGCAGTCCATGGAACTGATTCAGTGCAATTTTGAAATTCCACTTCTGCCTATTATCATTAAAGTCATTCCTTAATGTAATGGTATAAATGGGTTTTCCAGTATTTTCAGCTTGTCTCTGAGGAAGAACTTGCCCGAAACCTTTGATGTTTTATAATCAGAGAGCCATTTTGATCTAGCTTAGTTATACCAATTTTGCATAATATTCCCCAGTCAATAATAACTCTATCATATTAAAATTACTTTGCTTTATGCTTGATGGTCATCAAAGAATACTTGTTTCAGTCAAATTAATTGCCTATGATATAAATGCAACTAAGGGACTAGTGTCTGTGAGAAGTTCAAAAGTTGGCTCACTATCTAAATTCCAAATGTCTTTTGGGTTACATTTGTTTAAATCTTTATTTCCAACCTTGAGGGGAAACAAAGGTCATATACAAAAAAATATCTTTAATATGTATCAGAGTTTGGAGATACCAAAATAAATAAGGAGTCTAGACAAACAAAAAGAATAGACATGTGCTTGGTTTAAAAGTAAGCTATTGCTATTTGAGTCTTACAAGAAATGAAATACCTTTGTTTGTGAACGTGGAGAACATTTACTAAGCAATCAGTGTTCTGAATCTTTATGAGAGCAATAATTAGAAACATTCTTCTCTGGAAAACCATGTCTAGGTGGATGGATGGTGGGGAAAATGGATCTCAAGCCAGACTCTTTTGTCTTGGTTTACCAATTTGTTTTAACTGTTTGCAGGATTATTTTTAATATCTTGTCAGAATAAGTATAACTATAACTTAAACTATAAGTATAACTATAAGTATAACTATAACTATAAACTGAACCATAGACAAAAGTACTGTTATTGGCCCACATTAATAATTTTAATAATTATTAATACAATGTAGCAATGTGCCACATCAGATACAGCTGTTTGGAGGAGACCCCTACTTGCCCTTTCTTAAACTATCCACCCTCACAGCAACACTTCCAGCCCTGTTACTAGTCAGGGGAGAAGAAATCGTAATTCTTAGCTCTTTTTCTAATTCGAGTTATGTGATAGATTCAAATGACACATAGAAGTCTAAAGCAAAAAAAAGTGTTGAGTCACATAGCCAAATCTCACAAACAGGGCTGGCAGTGGTCCTGGGGATAGCTGGAATCCAGGTGTAGATGCCATTAGGATTTCCCTGACATCTGACTCTGATTCTCTCTGTGTATGTTTTTTTTTCACTTTTGCTTAACCCTCATGACTTCATCTAATCCTAATTACGTCTCAAGGTTCTGCCTCTTAATACCACCCCATTGGGAGCAGGGTTTCAACATATAACTTTTGGGTGGACACAAATGTGCAGTCCATAACATTTCATCCCTGATGCCCAAAATTCATTTCCTTCTCACATGCAGAATCCATTCATCCCATTTCAACAACTCCAAAAGTCTTAACTCATTCCAGCAACAACTCTAAAGTCTAAAGTCCAAAGTCTCATCTAAATATCATCAAAATTAGATATGGGTGAGACTCAAGGTATCCTTGAGTCAAATTCCTCTTCAGCTGTGAATCTGCGAAACCAAAACATGTTATGTGCCTCCAAAATACAATGGTGGAGCGACATAAGGTATACGTTCCTATTTCTAAAGGGGGAGATAGGAAAGGAAAAGGGGTAATGGGTCTCAAATAAGACCAAAACCTAACAGGACAAACAATGTTGTACCTTAAGGCTCAAGAATAACCCTCTGGCTTGATGATGTCACCTTCATGGCTCAGTGGAACAGCTGCATGAGTGGCTTTCTGCAGTGGCCTCACTCCCACAGCAC
This sequence comes from Desmodus rotundus, assembly GCF_022682495.2. NCBI lineage: Eukaryota > Metazoa > Chordata > Mammalia > Chiroptera > Phyllostomidae > Desmodus > Desmodus rotundus. The sequence goes on along the minus strand of NC_071391.1, from coordinate 132,845,991 downwards.
CTCTCTGCCTGGGCTGTGTGGCTTCCTGGTTTGGGTCCTGTGGCCATGACTCTCCAAATCGTGGGTCCCTAGCCTGTGGTTCCGATGGGTGGCTCCATTCTTTGAAATCTAGGTAGAGGTAACCATGCTCCCATGGCTCTGCCAAGTATAATCCATGCCAAGCTCCCTGCAGAGGCCCAGACCCTGAGACACTGAGCAGGGGCATCCTGGCCTGGCTGGCTGGCCAGCTGGACCCCACATTTGAAATAACTCTGCCCTTCTAGCCCTTGAACAGTGAGCCTGTGATGGAGGTGGTAGCCTTGATGGAATTTGATTCACCTTTGGGGTCACTCTTCAGTTTTCTTGAAGAATTACTCATGTATTCTGTTGAGATGGCTGATTTACACTTGTCTCATTATCAAGGGGTCACTGGGTCACATCTTTAATGTTCTCAGTTTTTGTAATATGGATAGGCTGAGAATTTTCCAAATCTTTAAATTCTGCTTCAATTTTGCTTAACAATTTCATCTTTGTCCTTTCTCACTTCTCACATTTTATTATAAATAGTCAAAAGAAGCCAAGCTGCATCTTTAACACTGTTTAGAAATAGTTTCAGCTAAAAATTCCATTTCGTATCTCACCAGTTCTACCTTCCACACAGCACTAAAACACAAACATGATTCACCCAAGTTCTTTGCCACTTTATGGCAAGGATTGCCTTTCCTTCAGTTTCCAATAACGTGATCCTCATTTCCATCTAAACCCTCACCAGAATGGCCTTTATCACCCATATTCTGCCTACATTCTGTTTCGGATAACTTAAGTATCAAGATTACTTAGGTATAACAGTAGCCTCATGAAGTGAACTTGATAGTCTTCCCTCCTCTTGAATTTTTTTGGAATAGTTTGAGAAGGAGAAGTGTTAATTCTTCTTTGAATGTTTAGTAAAATTCACCTGTACAGCAATTTCATCCAGGACTTTTGTTTGTTGGGAGTTTTTTGATTACTGATTCAATTTCATTGGTAGCAATTGGTTATTCAGATTTTTGTTTCCTCTTGATTCAGTCCTAGAAGATTGTATGATTCTGGGAATTTATCCATTTCCTCCTGATTGTCCAATTTGTCAGCTTATGTTGTTCATAATATTTTCTTATAATCCTTTGTATTTCTGTGATCAGTTGTTACTTCTTCTTTTTCATTTTTAATTTTATTTATTTGAGTCCTCCATCATTTTTATTTACTGAGTCTGGTTAAAGGTTTATCAACTTTATCTTTTCAAAGAACCAGCTCTTGGTTTCATTTACCATTTTTATTGCTTTTTAAGACTCTTATTCTGTCTACTTCTGCTCTGACTTTTTTCCTTTCTTCTACTCAAATTGGGTTTTGTTCACATTTCTTTTTCTAGTTCCTTTAGGTATGTTACATTATTCATTTGAAATTTTTCTTGTTTCTTCAGGTAGTCCTGTGCTGCTATGAATTTCCCTCTTAGAACTACAGATCCCAGGGATTTGGGGTCATTGTTGTTTTCATTTTCATTTGTTTCAAGGTATCTTTTGATTTCTTCCTTAATCTCATTGTTAACCCATTCATTGTTTAGTAGCATGTTATTTAGCCTCTGTGTGTTTCAGTTTTTTTCTTGTAGTTGATTTCTAGTTTCATCCCATTGTAGTCAGAGAAGATGCTTGGTGTGATTTCAGACTTCATTAATTAATTGAGACTTGTGTCCTAATACATGGTCTATCCTGGCAAATATTCCATGAACTCTTGAAAAAATGTTATATTCTACTGTTTTGGGGTGAAACTCTCTGAAAATATCAATTAAATCCATCTGGTCTAATGTGTCATTCAAGGCCAATGTTTCTTTGTTGACTTTTCTGTCTGGAAGATCTATCCATTGATGTCAATGGGGTCTCCCCTCCTCTGTATTACTGTCTATCTGCCTTTCTGTTTACCACTGTTTGCTTTATATATTTACATGTTCCTATACTGGGAGCATAAATGTTACAAAGGTCCTTCTTTGTTTCTTGTAGCCTTTGTCTTAAAGTCTATTTTGTGTGATGTAAGTATTGCTGCCCCAGCCTTTGTTCTTCCATTTCCATTTGCATGAAAATAATTTTTTCATCCTTTTACTTTCAGTCTGTGTGATTTTAGATCTAAAGCAGGTGTCTTGTAGGCAACATATTTGTAGGTTTTGTTTTTTTTAGTCTGTTGCCACTTGTGCTGGGCTTGGGGACATTTAACAAGAGGTCCCAGGGCATGCCAAGGCCAGCCCCTGCTTGTTTGGGGTTGTCATCCTTTAAGAGATTTGGGGAGAGTCTGTAGCTTGAGCCAAGGCAGCCTGCATGTGTGGAAAAGCCACTAGAAGAGATTCAGGTGGGTCAGAGAGCTGGGTGGGATGGGTTTTCAGAATCACCACAGTAGGGTGAATAGTGTTAATTATCCAGGTTAATGGAGAACACAGATTTGGTACCTGCTAATGCTTTCATTCCCTTATAGAGCTACCCCAACCCTTGCTTCTCCAGCTCTTTCCCTCAAGTTAGTCAGTTCAGTTCCTCCACATATGAGGTGTGTCCATGAGGTCTCCAGCCATGTAATATGAAAAAGAGAGACATTTATTGAAAAAGATATAAGATACAAGAAACATTGTACATAGCACAAAGATGCCTCAGTTCCTCCAAGTAGGTACCTTGGGACCTCACATAGTTCTCCCAATCATCATCAGCTGCCCCATCATATTTTCCTAAATCTCACTGATGGTCTGAAATCTCTTCCCTTTTAAAGGCGATTTTAGTTTGGGGAAAAGCCAGAAGTCACAGGGCACCAAATCTGGGCTGTAGAGGGGCTGAGCCACCTGGGTGATTTGTTGTTTCACCAAAAAACTCTGCACAAGATGTGATTCATGAGTGGACACGTTGTCTGATGAAGCTGCCCATCACCAGTTGCCTATAGCTGAAGCTTTCTGAATCATCCGAACAGTTTTCGTGGAGGAATGTTCAAGCTTAATACAAAATTTGATGCAGATTCATTACTCTACTCTCTCAGTCATTTTGAATGCTATGGCCACACAGTACACATGCTCACTCAACAGCGTCTACCAACCCCCACTGACTAGTACAGTGAAGTCATCATTGTTTACACATGCCCATTCTGGTCCAGTCTCCTTGGCTTCTGGGTTACATCAATGTCACGCAAACATTCTCATTATATTAACAATGTCTGGACTTTTTCCAGACAGACTTCAATGTCCCTGGTGCTTTTTGAGCTCCTGTCCTTTGATAAAATTCAATGTTTTGAGTAAGCTTAGGATTTTGTGTTAGGCCACATTTATAGCCATCCTGGGCCTCATGTGGCCCATAGGCTGCAGGTTGGACTCCCACTTGGACCAAGTGCCAGGTGCTGGAGATAAAAGGAGCAAGACAGAAAGTGTTCTTCTCCTCACCAGGCTTACTGTCTAGTTGTGGAAGTGGACATCAATGAACAAATTAAGCAAATAGTTACTTGATTACAATTGTGATAAATTTTATCAAAGAAAAGCACATGATGCTATAGGCCATGTAATGGAAATTCGAACTAAGCAGAAATGGGGTGGGGAAAAAGGCTTGCCTAAGAAATGACATGTAAACTAAACTTGAAGTTGACTGGTCTCTAGTAATATGATATGTTGAGTTGATAGATATGATTGGATGAATGGAAACGGGTGGATTCTAAAGTAGGTTAGAAAAATATTCAAAAATCTTTTTTAAAAGATTTTATTTATTTTTTTGAGTGAGGGGAAGGAAATGAGAAAGGGAGAGAAACATCAATGTGTGGTTGTCCTCACGTGTCCCCAACTGGGGACCTGGCCCGCAACCCAGGCATGTGCCCTGACTGGGAATTAAACCAGCAACCCTTTGGTTCACAGGCTGGCACTCAATCCACTGAGCGAAATCAGCCAGGGCAAAATATTTAAAAATCTTTAGGCTGGTAAAACATTCAGCTTAGAAACAGAATGTGGGCCCATTCATACAAAGCATAAATAATAAGAGGGAAGAGGAGAAGGAGCCTAAAATAGAGACATAAGCAAGAACTAAATCTTGAAGGCAATGCTAGACCACATTTTCAAAGAGTGATATTGGGCTTCTGATCAAGATTGTACAGGAATTTATATATAGCCCTTTAATGCAAAACATATAGTGATGATACATAAAATACAAGACCAGTACCAGGACACCGAAAATAATATAACTGGGCTCCAGAACAATCTATTTAAGCAGACCAAAAAAGGAAGAGAAACACAAAGAGCTGACTGAAGCTGCAGCCACGGGCTTGTCAGTGCCTGCCACAGGACGCTGTCAGTGGTGGCACAAGACACTGGCTCCCATAGACTACTGGGCGTTAACTGTGGTGAACTGACAAGGAACCAGAGCCTGGTTCCCTGCCTGGGGCTGTTGTAAGCTCCCTAAGGAAAAGGTTAATAAATTGACTATATTAAAAGTTTCCAGTCAATGAGGCACTGTAAAAAACTATAAGCCACAGGTTGAGATAAAATCTCTGATCTTAAAATATTTGAAATACTTTTAACAAAAAGATTCAGGATTAATAAAGGATTCCTACATATAAGAAAGAAAAAAGGTAATCATGCAACAAGTGAACAAGCAAAGGAGAGGAAAAAGAACAGACAGGGAAGCCTAACTTGTGCACACAAATATACCTCAACCTCACTGGTCATTTGGAAACTACAAATAAAAAACTGAAATTCCATTACACATTCATCAAATTGGCAAAATTAAAATCCGGTTTTACAATTCAGTTGATGAAGATAGGGAGCAACAAGTTTCTCATTTATGTTGGTGGGAATGCTTACTGATGGCTTTGGAGTGGAATTTCCCACGATCAAGCAATGTCAGTGATGGTCATGCCCTTTGCACTATTCCTACTCCCTATAGAAGATTTTGATAACACATGATAACAAATAAGATGTAGTGGTCATTTGGTTGCCATAGTGAAGACTGAAAACGACCTAAACATTCATTAACAAGAGTACAGATAAATGGTACATGACTTCACAGTAGAATGATCACATTATACAAAGCTCAAATGAATGAATTAGAACTATATACACTCCAAAGGCATAACACCGAGCAGAAAAATCAAGTTCCCAATGTTGTGCAAGTTATGCGATTTAGGGAAAGTTTGAAAACAGGAATAACCCTTTTGTATATTCGTACATACACAAGTAGTCATAGATTTAAGTAAATAAGTACATGGGAATGATGAATACCAGATTCAAGACAATGTTACACCTGGGATGGGGTGGGGTGGGGGAAAGAGATGGGGAGAGAAATGCATAGATATTTCAATTATTTGAAATATTTTATTTCCTAAGCTGCGAGTTTTTTACATGGTGATTTCTATGATTTTATATGTCTGAAGTGTTTCATGATGATCTGTCTGTCCTGTCCTTCCTGTCTTTCTGCCCATCATCTACCTGTCTACCTATCACATCTATCTTTCATTTACCTAGCTGAAGCACGCATGGCAAAATGGATAATCCATGAGATGAGTTTTATGTTATTCTCCTTTGCTGAATATTTTAGACATATCATTTCCTAAAAGGTTATAGTTACTATTGTGTGGGTAATGGGCAGAGGAGTTAGGAGGTGTGAGATGCCACTGAGTCTTATTGCAGTAGCAGCAAGTAGAAAATAGTGAATCTGGAAACTGAGGCAATTGAATGGAAGACTACTTGATAGTGCCGGGGCAAAGATGGTTCTCCTGTTTCTGCCATGAGCCTCCGGGAGGAAAATGAAATGGCTTCCTGTTACTAGAAAATAGAAAATATATGTGGAAAGGGTGATGTTGATAGTTGGGGCAAGATGGCCCCTGTCCGAATAAATTTTAATAGTCACAATTTGTATTTCTTGCAAGATTTCTTGATGTGTATATCCTTATAAGTGTATCCTAGAGCCTTTGCTAGAGTCCAATAGAAAAACTTTTCTTCTGAAAAGTCCAAGTTAATTTTTTGTTTGTTTAAAAAAGATGTGTACTTCTTCAAATGGCATATTTGCAGTTTATACAGGACTGGCTGGCATGAGGTGGTCTAGGAGAGATCCATTACATGGTCCTGCTTGTGGACAGTATAGGCTTCAGACCATAGAGACATAGAGACGCTAATTAGATTGAAACAGCGCTTGCAGCTGAGGCTCATCTGTTAGGGTGGTGATACTGCCTCAAGACGCTCGCTGGAGGTTGAAGGATGTGCTGATTTGTGTACTGGAGAGGGCCCTGAAGAGGGTGATGTGCAAGGCTTTCATTGTTGATAAGAATTCAGGTGAAAAATGTGTGTTACAGGCACTTTTTACCCCAGCAGGACCTCTGTAGATGCTGCTAATTGATCAGAACTTGCTGCCTGTTGCTTTATGTCATTTTATTTTTCTCCACCAGTTCTGCATGTAGGATTTTTAAAATTTCTTCAGCCATGGTGGGAAGGCTGAAGTTCCTTTTCACCTTCATAACCCAAAGGTATATTTAAGATTTTGCCATTGGGCTGGTTTCTGTTGGTGGTGGTAGTGGTGTTTTGTTGTTGTTGTTGTTGCCTGCTCAAATTCTTGGCAAGTAGCAGAAATGGATGGTTTATCTTATATTGCTGATACCGGTTGCTCTAACAGCATGTGAAAAGAGCTAGCAGATACCACTAACTATTCATACAGTGAGCAGTGATACTGCTTCGGAACAGAGGCTCAGCTCATGAGCCATCCTAGCTTTACAAATACCATCCTGGTTGGAGATGTGCCACTTTTGCAACATTGATTTTTCTGACCACGTTCCTTATTCTCAACCATAACAGGCGAGTATATGTTTAAAACTCAAGTGCATAAAATATTTATTTTGAGCAGTTTTGCAGCATTTCTAGAGAACATTGATCATCCTGATAACTTGAGGCTTCATTTTAGTTGAGAATGAAAATTTTACTAATATGTTTTTATTCACTGAGACCAAACACAGATTACATTTTTGTTAGTTAGGTTCCAAGAATCCATCAGTGAGAAGCTGGAGACAAACAGAACAAAACAAAAATGAGACCTTGATAGAAGAGAGAAAGATTCGAAGGCCTGCCTATCCTTTCCTTGTAAGAAAGTATACCTTCCATAAACTTCATGTAAAGAACTTCTGGAAAAAGTTAATTGGATATTTCAGGGGCAGGTGGTATTTATGATTTGCACTCTCAGCAATCACAACAGTAACCGGTCTGTAAAGCAGAAGCTTCAATAAAAGTTAACATTAGTGTTCCAGGGCTTTGATCCTAGGTTAGCAAGGTTGTGAAAGAGCCTTACAGATCATTTGTTTCTGCTCCATTTATTACTGAAGACTCCTGCTTTTATCTTCTCTGAATCTTCCATGTTCTCAGGTACATTCAGGCACTCTGAAGTTGCTTACACTCCCAGAAAAAGTACAGCTTTACATGATTTATTGGCTCTCTCCCAATCTCCTTTCTAAAATCACAGTCCCGTACCTGCCAGGCTTCTATGCTTGCCTTCACCTATTGTACACAGTTGGTTCTTCCAGAGCAGAGTTCTCAACCTTAGCGCTATTGATGTGGGGCTGGAGAATTCTTAGTTGTTGAGGACTGTCTTGCTCATTGCATGTTTAGCACCATTTCTGGCTTCAGTTCAGAAGATGCCACTAGTACTCACCCAAGCTGATGTGACAACCAACAGTCTCCAAATCTTACCAAGTGTCCCCTGTGGCAAAATTGCTCCCAGTTGAGAACAACTGCTTGAGAGATAATGTTGATGGGTCTCCAAGGGGAAAGAGTGGTAAAAGACTGGAATTCGATAACCTCATTCATATTTGGATGTCTTCATGCAGATAGACATATTTTTAGGAATTCATGGACAGGAACCTCTGTTTATAGAAGGAGCACAAGGCTACTTCTGTGTTCCAGCTCTGACAGCAGCATCACAGCATGGCTCACTTTTCTGTGCTTGGTGCTGAAAATACTAGTGTGAATGAAAAACGATTTCTGTTCTAGAGGCACTCCAGGGACTTCTGGTGAATCCTTGGCCTGAATGAAACTTAACATACATCAGCATTATCTGTGGACCCTGTATCAGTAATAAACATCACTGCTGGTTTTCATTAGTGAAAGGCACCACATGTATTTATATTCATTCCTATTTCTCAGAATCTGCCTTATTCCGCTATACTTGTGTCATTATTAAAGGATGAATAATATCCACAGAGGTAGTTAAAGCCACTTAATTGACATACGAATAAATTAAATGTTCAGTTAAGAAGGCCAAATGCCAGGGATTTGGATTGGTTGAATGTTTTTTTTATGACTTGACATGATGCATTGCTGGTGACTTGCATTTACAGAATGTTCTGCTTTATAAGACGCAGGATTAATTGTTAATTATTAGCTTAAGCCACTTTATTCTTTTGTCACATTGTCCTTTATTTTCCTGTGTTGTTCGTGGCTTAAATTCGTGAAGAATAGTCCTATTTCAGTAAACATTTTTCCCATCGTAGGATCTTCCAAGGCTTTATTATTCACTGACACTTTCATTTGATGCCATATACTGTAATACGCTGGGCAGCTGCTAGATTGAGACGATTCCTTAATTGGCATCTTTCAGCTTTCCTGCAGCTTGCACAGATTAGGAAGATTCGGCTCTGCTTATCAGGAACAAGCTGGTTGCAGCTTGTCACATCGGTACTGATCTTAAAAATTATCAGACCTGAAATAATTTATTGTCCAATCAAGTACATTTGAAAGCCTCTCTCACTAGCTAAACTTTCAGATTTTTCTGAAATAAAATGATAATAATGAATAATAGGATTGCAATAAAAACCAAGTGTACTTATGCATGATAAAAATGTTCATTGCTCTTACTCGTTCTGCTGGGCATTTCTCCTGCTACCTATTTTAGAAAAAGTCATCTCTGAATCTTATGGAAAATACTCCTGAAAGAGAGAAGAGCTACTCTTTATTTTGATGCATGAATATTTAGAATTCTTTGAATACTCAAAATTAAGAAGGATATAGATGGAATCATGTTATTTAGAACAGATAGTGATTTTATGGTTAATTCACCACAGTGCCTTTATTTTTCATATATGGACACTGGAATTCAGACAGGTTAAATTACTTGCCCAAGGTCTCTCAGATAGGAAGAGAAAAAGTAGGCATAATAATACAGAATTACTAATTCCTGGACTGGTATTATTACTTTTCCAACATCTGATCTTTCCATATGAACTTCAGAATTGTATTTTCTGGTCATATGACTATATGATTTAGAAGTTGAGGATAAAGGAGGCTAAAATAATCTATTGACAGCCCCCATTTTTTAAAGATAAGTTTCAATGGTTGTGTTAATAATCCATGGTATTCTATGACCTCTGACATTCGGAGATTCTCTGTGTACTTCAAAAGTACAAGTGGACCCCTGGACTATATGATCCAAGTGTTCTCCTTGAGTCAGATTCCTTTTTATCTTTATAGGTGCGCCTTTTGAGATTTATATTTAAAAGATAACTTTAGCATTGTTCATTTACATAAACATAAAATGCAAAAAAGTAAAATCATGTTTTTATGTGTTGAGGAGAGGGTTTTTACAGATAGGAACAAAAATCTTCTTACTATAATAAAGCCAGTGTTGCAAACTGAGTATTGTTATGATAGATGTTCAGTAGAATTTCAAGTGATAGAAACTTGCTCTAACGATCATTCATATAGAGAAGAATTCTGTCATAAGTTAGTAATGTTAGTAACAGTGTAGAGATCTATGTATCTACATATTTAATATGTATGTGTATATACACATATATATGCATATATGTATATAGGATGTGAGAAGTATCTCATTGCGGTTGTGATTTTCATTTCCCTGATACCTAATAATATTGAGCACTTTTCAGGTGCTTTTTTTTTGCCATTTGCTTATTTTCTCTTCAAAACCTTTGTCTATTTTTTAAAAGATTTTATTTAATTTTAGACAGAGGGGAAGGGAAAGAGAGAGGGAGATAAACATCAATGTGTGGTTGCCTCTCATGCACCCCCAACTGAGGACCTGGCCCGCAACCCAGGCATGTGCCCTGACTGGGAATCAAACTGTCAACTCTTTGGTTCACAGGCCAGCACTCAGTCCACTGAGCTACACCAGCCAGGGCCCTTTGCCCATTTTTAAATTAGGTTATTCCACTCCCAGGTATATACCCAAGAGAAATGAAAACATACGTACACACAGAATTTGGTATGTAAATGTTCATATAAACATTATCCATAATAGTTGAAAGTGGGAACTGTCCAAAGGCCATCAACTGAAGAATTGATAAACTGTGGTATATTTATACAATCAATAATATGTGGCAATAAAATGAATGAAGTACTGATGCATATAATAACATGAATGAGCTGTGAACATACTAAGTGAATATTCTTCATACTAAGAGAGAAGCCAATTGCAATAGACTAAATATCATTTAAATGAAATGGCTATAACAGGCAAATCTAAAAGAGACAGGAAATAGATTAGAGATTGCCTAGGGAATTGGAGAGAGAGGAATGGGGGGTGACTGCTAAGGGTATATAGTCTCTTTTGGGGTGAAGAAAAGGTTCTAGAATTAGATAGTAGTGATGGTTGCACCACTCTGAATATGCTCAAAACTATTGAATTGTATATTTTAGTAGGGTAATATTTATGGTATATGAATTATATCTCAATAAAGCTATTTATACAAAAACATACTTATAAAACTGATACTTTTACTCTCTAGGAGTTCATCAAATAATTGAAATGAGAATTTCAAAATAAACTTTTAGAGTCCTTACTATGAAAATAAGTTGATTACCAGCTGGTAAATAACCATTTGTACTTAAATTGTTAAAATTAACAGTTTTACAAGTAAATGTTTCACATCCTCACGGTAACTAGAACCATCATCTGTCTAGTGGTCTAAACCACATTCTTGAATGGCATCTTCCATTTTCTTTACCTCCAGCAAGAGGGAAGCAGAAGGTTCTGTTGATTTCACCTTTCATCTCCTGGGTATCATTTGATATTCTTCCTTTCGAATTATGCAGCTTCAGATTAGTCTAGAGTATTTGGCCTACCCTATTGTTATAACCTATGAGTTGGTCTACATTTCTGGTAGAGATTGTTCTAAAATGCATGTGTAATCTCAGTGACATCAATGGAAGAGTTTCACTTACAGAATAAAGATTAAACTTCTCTAATCTGGAAGGCTTTTTATATTCTAAACCCTGCCCATTTTCCAATCCTACTTTCTGTCACTCCCATGCAGCAAGTTACACTAGAGTTTAATGCACTTGTTGTGAATGCTGTTTCAGACCTTTAATATTTCCTCTTGAATCTTTTTCATTGACCCATAGGTTATTTACAGTGTGTTGTTTAAATGCCTCATAGTTGTTTTATCCACTCATCTACTGATGGACACCTGGGCTGCTTCCATATCTTGGCGATTGTAAATAATGCTGTAATAAACATAGGGGTGCTTATGTGCTTTTGAATTAGTGTTTTGGGTTCCTTTGGATATAACCTTAGAGGTGGGATTGCTGGGTCAAAAGGCAGTTCCATTTTTAATTTTTTGAGGTGTCTCCATACTGCTTTCCACAGGGGCTGCACAAGTCTGCATTCCCAACAACAGTGCAAAACTGTTCCCCTTTCTCCACATCCTCACCAGCACTTGTTGTTTGTTGATTTATTGATGATAGTCATTCTGACAGGTGTGAGATGGTATCTCATTGTGATTTTAATTTGTGTTTCTCTGTTGATTAGTGACATTGAGCATCTTTTCATATGTGTATGGCCATCTGCATGTCCTCTTCGGAGAAGTGTCTATTCAGGTCCCTTGCCCATTTTTTTAAACTGTGTTGTTTGTTTTTTTGGTGTTGAGTTTTATAAGTACTTTATAAATTTTGGATATTAACCCCTTACCAGATATATCAGCGAATAAGTTCTCCTATTCTGTGGGTTGTCTTTTTATTTTGTTGATGATTTCCTTTTCTATACAAAAACTTTGTAGTTTAATGTAGTCCCATTAAGGTCTGAGAATATACTTTGTATGGTTTCTATTCTTTTTTTAATTTTTATTGTTATTCAATTACAGTTGTATGCCTTTTCTCCCCATCCTTCCACCCCACCCCAGCCAAACCCACCTCCCTCCCCCTCTTCCACCCTCCCCCTTGATTTTGTCCTTGTGTCCTTTATAGTAGTTCCTGTAATCCCTTCTCCTCACTGTCAACTCCCCACTCCCACCAGGCTATTGTTAGATTGTTCTTAACTTCAATGTCTCTGGTTATATTTTGTTTGCTTTTTTCTTCTGTTGATTATGTTCCAGTTAAAGGTGAGATCATATGGTATTTATCCCTCACCACCTGGCTTATTTCACTTAGCATAATGCTCTCCAGTTCTATCCATGCTATAGCAAAGGATATAAGCTTCTCTTTTCTCTCTGCTGCGTAGAATTCCATTGTGTAAATATACCATAGTTTTTGGATCCACTCATTTGCTGATGGGCACTTAGGTTGCTTCCAGTACTTGGCTATTGTAAACTGTGCTGCGATGAACATTGGGGTGCATAGGTTCTTTTGGATTGGTGTTTCAGGGTTCTTAGGGTATAATCCCAGCAGTAGAATTGCTGGGTCAAAGGGCAGTTCCATTTTTAGTTTTCTGAGGAAATTCCATACTGTTTTCCACAGTGGCCGCACCAGTCTGCACTCCCACCAACAGTGCACTAGGGTTCCCTTTTCTCCGCATCCTCTCCAACATTTGTTTGTTGATTTGTTTATGTTGGCCACTCTGACTGGTGTGAGATGGTACCTCATTGTGATTTTAATTTGCATCTCTCTGAGGGCTAGTGATAATGAGCATCTTTTCATATGTCTCTGGGCCCTCTGCAGAGTTAAATGACATAGAGACTAAAAGCACAATTCTAAGGATCAATGAATACAGGAGCTGGTTCTTTGAAAAGGTAAACAAAGTTGACAAGCCTTTAAGTAGGCTCATCAAGAAAAAAAGAGAGAGGATACAAATAAACACAATTAGAAATGAAAGAGGAGAGATTACAACTGATACCACAGACATAAAAGGATTGTAAGAAATTACTACAAAGAACTGTATGCCAAGAAATTTGAAAACCTAGGTGAAATGGACACATTTCTAGAAAAATATAATCTTCCAAAACTGAATGAAGAAGAAGCAGAAAACCTGAACGGATCTTTTTCAATTAAATTTATTGTCGTGACATTGGTTAATAAGATCATATAGGTTTCAAGTGTACATTTCTATAACACATGATATGTATATTGCATTGTGTGTATACCACCCCAAATCAAATCATCTTCCATCACCATGTATTTGGCCCTCTTTACCCTCTACTACCTCCCCAGCCCCTCCCTCTGGTAAGAATCATTCTGCTATCTGTGTCTGAGTGTCAGTTTTCTATCCCACACAACGAGTGCTGGAGAGGTTGTGGAGGAAACGGAACCCTCACTCACTGCTGCTGGAAATCTAAACTGGAACAGCCACTATGGAAAACAGTATTGTGGTTCATCAAAAAGTTAAAAATAAGGGTTACCATATGACCCAGCAATCTGTCTTCTGGGTCTCTACCTGAAAAACTTGAAAGCATTTATTTGCAAGAATATATGCACCCCTATGTTCATTGAAGATTTCTATTCTTCATTTATTTCACTTTTCTTTTTTTATTCTTTCAAATCTGTTAAGGTGGGTTTTATGGCCTAGAATGTGGTCTATTTTGGTGAACATTCCATGTGAGCTGATAAAGGTATATTCTGATTTTGGATGGAGTATTCTATAAATATCAAATACATCAATTCGATTGATATTAATGTACTCTTCAAATGATGTATATTCTTACTGGTTTTCTGCCTCCTTGATCTAACAATTATTGACAAAGATATGAGGAAGCCTCCAGCTAGAATAGTGAGTTTACCTATTTATCCTTACAGTTGTGTCAGTCTCTGCTTCTTGTATTTTGACACTCTTTTGTAAGGTGAAACACATTTAGGGTTGTTTCATCTTAGAGAATTGACCCCTTTACCATTATGTAATACCCATATTCATCCCTGTCTCATCTGAAATTAATGTAATTGCCTAGCTTGCTTTTGATTAGCGTTAGCATAGTATAGTAGTATAGTTTTTTTCTATCTCTGTATTTTCTACCTTTCTGAATCTTTATATTTAGCAATGTATACTATTAGCAATGTATCTACTTCTTCTAGATTGTTATATTTGTTGGCATATAATTGTTTGTAGTAGTCTTTAGTGATTTTTTGTATTTCTTTGTTGTTGTTAGTAACTTATTTATTATTTATGACTTTATTTGAACTCACTTTTTTTACTTGATGAGTTAAAGGTTGTCAAATTTGTTTATCTTTGCAAAGAACCAACTCTTTATCTTTCCTATTCTTTAAATTCCTATTTTGTTTATTTTTTGCCCCAATATTAAGTATTTCTTTCCTTATGTTTTCAACTGTGTTTTGTTTGTTGTCTTTCTAGTCCCTTTAGTTATAGTGTCAGATTGTTTATTTGGGACTTTCCTTGTTTCTTGCAGAGGCCTGTATAGCTATGAGCTTCCTCTTAGAACTCCTTTTGCTGACTATCATAAATTTTGAAAAACTGTGCTTTCATTTTCATTTGCTTCAAGATAGTTTTTCATTACCTGTTTGACTTCCTCTCTGATCCATTGGTTCTTCAGTAGCATGTTGTTTGGTCTCCAAGTATTTGTGTTTTTTCCAGTTTTCTTCCTGCAGTTAATTTCTAGTTCATGACACTGTGGTTGGAAAAGATGCTTGATGTGATGTCAACCTTGAATTTATCTTGTGGCCTAATATGTGGCCTGTCCTGGAAAATGTCCCATGTATATTCTACAGTTTGGGGATGATGTGTTCTATAAATATCTGTTAAGTGAATCTGCTCTAATGTGACATTAGGCCATTATTTTCTTATTAACTTTCTGCCTGGATGATCTATCCATTGTGAGTGGTCTATTAAAATCCCCTACTATTATTTTTTCACTTATGCCCATTAATGAATGCTTTATATATTGAGGTGCTTTTATGTTGGGTGCATAGATATCTATAATTGTTACATCATCTTCTTGATTTGACCCCTTTATAATTATGTAATGTTTTTCTTTGTCCTTTATTTTTACTTTTTTTTTTTGTTTTCAAATCTATTTTGTCTGATATGATATTGCTACCTTGGTTTTTCTTTTTTGTTTCTATTTGCATGAGATATCTTTTTCCATCCCTTCACATTCAGTCTGTATGTGTTTTTTTAATTTGAAGTGAGTCTTTTCTAAGAAGCATATAGATGGATCATGTTTTTTTTAAGATTTTATTTACTTATTTTTAGAGAGGAATGAAGGGGGGAAGAAAGAGAGGGAGAGAAACTTCGATGTGTGAGAGAAACATCAATTGGTTGCCTTTCACATGTCCCCAACTGGGGACCTGGCCCACAACCCAGGCATGTGCCCTGACCTAGAATCAAACCAATTTGCAGGATGCTGCCCAACCCACTGAGCCACACCACTCAAAGCAAGATGGCTCATGTTGTTTAATTTACTCATCCACCCTATGTCTTCTTATTGGATCATTTAACTCACATTTACAGTAATTATTATTAAGTATGTACTTCTTGCCATTTTAATGGGGGTTTTTTGTTGTTTTTCCAATTCTAAATGTGTCCTGCAGCTCCCTTCTGGCCTGTCAAGTTGCTACTGAGAAATCAGCTGATAGCCTTATGGGCTTTCCTTTGAATGTAACTCATTTTCTTTCTTGCTTTATTCCAGATTGTCTCTTTATCTTTAACTTTTGCCATATATCTTGATGTGGGTCTCTTTGGGTTCATCTTGCTTTGAACTGCCTGTGCTTCTTGGACTTGGATGTCTGTTTCCATTTCCAGGTTAGGAAAGCTTTTATCCATTATTTCTTTAAATACAGTTTATGTTCCTTTCTCTCTTCTCCTGGGACCCACATAATGTGAAGGTTTGAGTGCTTGAGTCCCTTAAGCTTTCTTTGCTTTAAATTTTTCTTTTCTTTGTGCTGTTCTGATTGGTTGATTTCCACCACTGTGTCTTCTGGGCCACTAATCCATTCTTTTGTATTAGCTAAGTCCCTCTACTCTACTCTCAAGTTTTATGAGCACCCTTGTGACTTTTTCTTTGAATTTTTTGTTAAGCAAATTATATCCATTTCCTTAGGGTTTTTTCTGGATTTTTTCTTGTTTTTTTATTTGAGATATTCTTCTGTCTTTTTACTTTGTTTGACTTTCTGTTTGTTTGTATGAATCAGAAAAAATAGGTATCTCTTCCAGTCTTGAAAAAGAGGCCATGTGTAGATGCAGCTTATGTGTGTAGATTGTGTGCTGGGTGGTGCAGGCAGGCTGTTGGGAGCCAAGCAGGTGACTAAGGCCTTCTGGGGCACCGGCCTACCATGCTGGAGTGGCTCTGTGTGCAGAAGCCAGGTGCATGTAGTAACACCCTGTTGATCCTGCTGGCTCCCTTTGTTCAGGGCTGAATCAAGCTCAGACATGTGTCTGAGAACGTGTTGCAGAGACCCTGCAGGTAGACCAGAACCTCTGGGTAGAGCCCCTGCCCACTCTATGAAGGCAGAGGGGGACATAAATAATGGTGCTCATTGACACCTCTGACTCTGACAAATTCCTGCAGCCCCTGGAGAGCTTCCATGACTCCCCAGTCTTTTCTCTACAGTCCCCCTCTTGTTTGTTGTACAGAAAGTGGTCTTATGATGAAGTGACATCTGGATAAACTTTCTGTGGCAGGTAGATTGGGGAAGGTGGTTGAAGTCAGGCAGGCACTTAGAATGCCTGGGGCACTGTCCTATTGGGCCAGGTGCCTATGGTGATGCCCTGCTGTTCCTGCTTGCTCCCTTGTTCCAAGGTAAAAGGCTTGGGCAGTGTGACTAGGGAAGTGCTGGGATGATCTTCTAGGCAGGCCAACACACCAGAGTAGACAGAGCTCACGCCCACCTTAATGAAGTAGTAGGGGACGTAAACAGTGGTGCTCACCCCTCCTCTAGTAGGGAGAGATCCTGCAGCTCCAGAGAGCTCCAGCCTTCTCTATTCTGTCTCTTTCTTTTGTTTGTTGTTCAGAAGCTGTTCATTCAGCTCTCAGTTATTTCACAGGAGTAGTTGTTCTCTATATACAAGCATATTTGAGTTTGCTCATGGGAGGGGCAAGTTCACGATCCTCTGTGCTGCCACCATCTTAGACCCGTACCCATGAACAATTTTCTGTGTTTGCATGCACTTATTTATGTTATAAGACTATAAAACTATGAATGGAAAGGATACATGCCAATTTTAGAACATATTTTGTCTCTAGGTTGGGAAGAAGGAAATAAATAAGGAAGGAGGTTTAAAAAGGACTTGCAGGTTTTTTGTTAACATTGAATCGAATGTAGCAAAATATGAGCATTACTTAAAACATTCCCTATTTTTATTATACTTTGAAACATTTTATAATTTGGAAAAATCAGGAAGCTCCAAATCCAGAGTCCTATTAACATCTCTGGTCCAGCTTTATTCCTGGAAACTCTAAAATTCCAGGATGCCTTGACTTTCCTCCCAGAGGCAATGGCTGCTCTACATCAGCCTGAGCCCACCACCCAGGTCCCTCCATTGCCTTGTCCCTTCTGTGTTGCCATAAGCATCTTCCTTTACTATTGAGACTCTGCCTCAGCATTGTTTCTTACCTTTTCCCAGATGGATGGAGGCTGGAGGGGTCAGGATAGGAGTTGCAAAATAAGTGAAAAATAAATAAGCAGAGGAATAAGGAGAACCAAGCAGCCTCATTTACTAATTTTATTCCATTACATAAAGATAATATAGAATCTCTCTTTTGTGACATAAAGGAATCAGTTGTTTAAACACACTCTAAAACATTTAAAACTAAGCCACCATCATATAGAATATTTATCCTCTAGTGTACTAAATTAGGAGAACATACATCCAATTCATAACATTTAAAGTGTACAACTCTATTGAGTAGGATTTGGTGCATTCAGTAACAAAATTCCAAATCAAATTAGTTTAAAACAGTAAGAAAAAATTTAACCCAGTACTACCTATTTGAGAGTCCAGAAGCAGAATGGAATCTCAACAAAGTATCATCAATGTTTTAGCTCCTTTCTTCAGTATTCTCTTGGCTTTCTCTACCCTTGTGTGTATGCATGCTTTCTCCTCAGGACGACTTCTCTAGTGACGCCCGAAATGGTTGGAGGTAACAGACAGATCTTTCTTAGCACCATGGACAAGAGAGAGAAGAAATCCTTGCCCTAACCCATAACATAGAACTTCTTCCCAAAGAGCTTAAAGGAGCCTTATTAGGTCATGTTGCCACCATTGGCCCATTGGGTACTGAGCGCTGACTGACTTATGATTTGCTTCCTGAACCAATTATTAGTAAGTAGGGTGAGAATACCAAGGCAGGCTTTGAATTTAGGCTTTAGACTAATCAAGATTCGGCTCTGGAACTCTAAACAGCTTCTCCTGAATCTCTTGGACAGTGTGGAAGAGGGGTATGTTTGTAAAGTAAGAAATGAGGTCTCTTAGAAAGGAGGAAGGGGAAAATGAATTCTGGGTTGCCAATCAATGTGTTCACTACTGATTGGAAGGGCTAGATGAAGGGAAAATCCTACCCTTAGCGACTTATCCTTTCTGGCCTGTGAGAAACCCATTCTTACCAAACTAGATTCTTGCAGAAGGAAAACAGATTTTTATAAGTCTTCCTTAAATGCTATATTAAGCTTATGCAGCTTGGCCCATACCCAACAATGTTCTTAGAATCAAAGGCCAAATTCAGACCCTTTGTGCTTCTATAAAACTGCATTGCTGATTAGCATATGAATCTGTTGCCATAGCAATTATGATATATATTGTATGCTATCACTTTAAAACAGGATCTAGAAAAATATAGGTCCTGGGATAGAAAAGAAAAGGCTTCTTGGAAATAAGAACAAATGGAATAAAAACCTTGGCATCAAAACTATGAGAAACTCTATTGCAAAATGAGAGAATCTGTGTTTCAGGGGGACATTATTAAATCTCAATGGAATGAGACTATACTTCACTTATGATTTATCCTTACTTCCAAAGTGTTTTAAGGTAGCCTTTGACATTGAAACTCATATAAAATTGGGCAACTAAACAACTGGGGAAGAGAAGGAGGGAAGGATTAAGGGAAATGGTGCAGAGTAAGTGAGAGACAAAGTACAGTGGAATCTTTAGGAAAGAGTCTCCATTTTCTTAACTTACAGACTTGAAAAAAGTCTCCCACTAAATTCTGGCAAAGTTTCTTGGCCTCAGTCTCACCAAATTGCTCTCAGCAGTGTCTTTTCTGCAGTATAGCCAATGTATTGAGTTGTTTATATTTACATTTTATTTCCAAGTTGTAAACTTTTTATTAATGAATGCAATATTTACCATTTTTCTGAGGATATTTTCTGTACTTTTGAAGTCTTTTAATTCTTTTACTTGGTATATAGTCTTTTCTTTGTTGAGTTTTGTGCTTTTGATTCATAGTTGTGGCTTCCCTTCAATATTGGGTGATATTTGGTTGTATACTCATTTTAAGATGGAAATTCCCTTATTATCCTGCTGTATGTATTTTACAACTTGCTTCTTTGAGAAGCAGGATGGGATGCTGGATTTGGGAGATATTTCAGCCTTTCTACATTAGGTATAAAGGAGATAATGGAATGACTTTTAGGTAGCCTGTGTCAGTACCTAATGATCTAAGCAGAGAGTCCCTTTTCCTCTGGGTATTATTAACCTGGAAACTTTTCCTCATGTCCCCAATTCAAATATCCTTACTCTCTGCTCTGGGAAAAATATCTCTTTGTTCTCTGCCTGACCCAAGGAATGAGAAGTTATATGAAGGAGTCAAAATGCCTGGTTATTGTCAGTTACCTTAGCATCCCATGCAATGCAGGTAGAAATTTTCGCTTGTTGGGAGCAAGCACCCTTGCAGACATTCTCATCCTTCAAAAATACTCTCCATCACGTGCTTGAGTTGTGGATCCGTTCTTTGACCAAATACAGTGCCTCTTCTCTCAGGTATCATCATATCACTGGTCCATAGGGCACATGGTATCTTCTGTTCCAGTGGGATTGTAAGGTTAGTAAAATATCTTTTCAGTCATTTTTAGGGTTTGAAGCAAGAGGAGGAAGTTGCAGCAGGTACTCATTCTGCCATTTCGAAAGAAAAGTCTTCATGCTCAAATGTTTTCACTGTGACACAAAAACAAATGCAGAATTAAATAGTTTGGAAAATTTTGTTTTTCAATCACATTATTCCTATCTGAGAATCAGATAAATTTCCCTTTATTCTCCATTCCCACAATTACCACATGTGATTGGCTGTAACAAGGCTTTTGATAGGCTAGATGATGTATGAAGAACAGAGCTTGAAAGTATATAACATAGCTGTTGTAGAATCTCTTTAGTGGTTGGTGGGTCGGTCCTTCAATGCTGATGTGGTTTCCTCCCCAGACTAATGATATGAATTGCCATAGCTCACGGGTCCAGGCTCTTATGTCTTGTATGACTTGCTGTAATTCTTTGTGAACCATCAAAACCATTGATCTTTGGAAGTAAGGGGACTATGAAGAACCTTGCAACAACTTAGTTAACCCCATTTGGCAAGATGGGAAACTGAGGCTCAGTGAGGTCAAGTTATTAAAACTCATGGAGCTAATTATAGAGTCCAATGTTGATCCTCCTGGCCCAAAGTCTTCCTCCCTAAGTCAAAGAGCCTTTATTCTGCGCTGCACTTAGTACAGCCAATTTTACATTGGCTTCAGCTTGACATGACGATACTCTCTTCTTTAACTTCCACTGTATTTACTCTCTAATTCCCACCAAAAAAAATCTGTTCATCATATGAACTTGCACCATATGAAATTTCTGTTATGGTCCCAAAATAGTCAAATATTGGCAATTTCATATAGCTCAATCTAATATATTGTCTAATTGTGTAACACTGTAATTTTTAAATTAAATTTATTGAGGTAAAATACATTAATAACTTTATATAAATTTCAAGTGTGCAGTACATCTGTATTCTCTATTATGTGCTCACCACCCAGAGTCAGTCTCCTGTCATGTCGAATTTGGCCCCTTTTACTCTCTTCATCCTCTCCCTACCTCCTTCCACTCTGTAGCCACCATTCTGTTGTCTTTGTAAGTTTGGTTTTTGTTTGTTCAATTGTTACTTTTTTGCTTTAGATCCAACATGTGAGTGAAATCCTATGGTTTTTGTCTTTTCCAACTGACTTATGTCACTTAGGGTAGTACTCTCAAGAGCCATCCATGTTGTTGCAAATGGAAATATTTCATGTTTTTGTGGCTGAGTAGCATTCCACTGTCTATGTGTACCACATCTTTATCCAATTATTTGCCAAAGGACTCTTGGTTTGTTCCCATGTCTTGCTATTGTAAATCAAGCTTCAGTGAACATAGGTGTATGTATACCTTCATGAATAAGTGTTTTCAAATTTTCTAGGATTGCTGGTAGCATTGTTCTAAATACTTTGAAGAACTTCTATCCTGTTTTCCATAGTGGCTGTACCAATTTACATTGCCAAGAGCAGTGTAAAAGGGTTCCCTTTTCTCCACATCTTCTCCAAAATTTATTTCTTGTCTTAATTATAATAGCCATTCTAACAGGTATGAGGCAGTATCTCATTCCGCTTTTAATTTGCATTTCGTTTACAGCTATGTTGTTGATGTTGAGTATTTTCTCATAGATCTGTTGGACATTGGTATGTCTGTGTGTCTTCCTTGGCAAAATGTGTATTTGGGTCTTCTGCCCATTTTTTAAATCAGATTGTTTGTGATTGTTGAGTTGCATGAGTTTTTTATATGTTAATATTTTGGATATTAGTCCCTTATCATAGTATATAGTATGCAAATACCTTCTCCTATTCAGTTAGTTGCCTTTTTTTGTCGATGGTTTTTTTGTTGCTATTGTTGTGCAACTATAAAGTTTAATGTGGCCTTATTCATTTATTTTTGCTTGTATTTCTTTTGCCTTGTGGTCAAGTTCACAAAGACCCCACTGAGACCAAGGTCCTTACGTTTAGAGCCTATGTTTTCTTCTATGTATCTTACTGTTTCTGGTCTTATAGTCAAACGTTTAATTCATTTTGAGTTAATATTTGTATATGGTGTCAGCAGTCTAGTTTCCTTCTTTCGCCTGTACTTTCCAGTTCTACCACCACTATTTACTGAAGAAGCTTTGCTTTCTCTATTGTATATTCTTGGCCTCTTCGTCAAAAATTAGTTGCTGATGTATCTGTGGGTTTATTTATCTCAATTGTTTCATTGGTCAGTGTGTCTGTTTTTTCTGCTAATACCATACTGTGACATCAGGGTATGTGGGATCTTCATCTTTGTTCTTATTCCTCAGGATTGCTTTGGCTCTTTGGGGTGTTTTGAGGTTTCACACAAATTTGAGGGTTTTTTGTTCTATTTCTGTGAGAAACACCATTGGTATTTTGGTAGGGATTATATTAAATCTAGATATCCCTTTAGATAATATGCTCATTTTAACAATGTTATTTCTTCCAGTCCATGAACACAGAATAGCTTTCCATTTCATTATTTTTTCTTCAGTTTCTTTCAACAAATATCTTGAAGTTTTTAGTGTACAGGTCCTTTACCTCTTTTGTTAAATTTATTCTTAGAGATTTTATTCTTTTATTTTTTTGCAGTTGTAAGTACATTTTGCTGTTAATATATAGGAATACAACAGGTCTTTTATATTGACTTTGTATCCTGAAGCTTTCCTGTGTTTGTTTATTGTTTCTCACAGCTTTTGGGGGGGGGGGGCGGTGAAGTCTTTAAGGTTTTTTTTATAAATAGAATCATGTCATCAGCAAATAGACCGTTTTATTTCTTCACTCCCAATTTGGATGCCTTTTATTTCTTTCGTTTGACTAATGGCATTGGCTAGTGCTTCTACTACTATCTCCAATAGCAGTGATGAGAGTGGGCATCCTTGTCTTGTTCCTGATCTTAAAAGAAATGCTTTAGGCTTTTCACCATTGAGTATGACGTTAACTGAAAGTTTTGTCATATATGGCTTTTATTGTGTTGAGGTTCTTTCTTTCTATACCCATTTTATTGAGGGTTTTTTAAAAACATATGTTCTATTTCAACAATTGCTTTTTCTGCATGTCATGATTTTTATCTGTTTGTTAGTGTGGTGTATTGTACTGATTGATTTGCATATGTTGAACCATCCTCATGTCCCTGGAGTGAACCCCACTTAATTGTGGTGTATTATTTTTTAAATGTATTCTTGTATTCAATTTGCTAGGATTTTGCTTAGGATTTTTGTATCTGTATTCATCAGAGATATTGGTCTGTAGTTTTCTAGTGTTATCCTTGCCAGGTTTTGGTAGCAGGGTTATGATGGCTTCATAAAATATTATGGAAGTATTGCTTCTTCAATTGATTCTTCCAAAATTGATTCTTCAGTTTTTGGAAGAGTTTGAGAAGGATAGGTATCAAATCTTTGAATGATTGGTAGAATTCACAAGTAAAGCAATTTCCTGGACATATTTTTTTTGGGGGGTGGGAGGGTCTTGATGGTTGTTTCAATTTCTTCATTGTAGATTGGTCTAGTTAGATTTTCCATTTCTTCATGACTCATTGTAGGAAGGCTATATATTTCTAGGAACTTCTCCATTTCTTCTAGGTTATTGAATTATGTGGTATATAATCTTTCATAATATTTTAGTATGATCCTTTGTATATCTGTGGTGTTTGTGGTGTCTCTTTCATTTCTGATTTTGTTTATGAGTATTTTCTCTTTTTTTCCTTATAGTCTAGCCAGGGGTGTGTCAATTTTATTAATCTTCTCAAAGAACCAGCTGTTTGTTGCATTAATTTTTGTACAGTCTTTTTGTTCTCTATTTTATTCAATTCTGCTCTAATTTTTATTACTTCCTTTCTTCTGCTGACTTAAGATTGCTTTTGTTATTTAAGATCTAATGTTAGATTTATTTGAGATTTTTCTTGTTTTTTGAAATAGGCCTGTAATGATCTAAACTTCCCTCTTATTACTGCTTTTGCTGCATCCCAGAAGTTTTGATAATGTCATACTGTTGTTCTCATTTGACTCTATATATCTTTTGATCCCACTTTTTACTTCTTCTTTGACCCAGTCATTTTTTAGTACTATGTTGTTTAATCTCCACATGTTTCTATGTTTCTTTACTTCCTTTTTGCAGTTGATTTCTAATTTCCAAGCATTGCGGTCAGAGAATATGCTTGGTATGATTTCATTCTTCTTGAACTTGTTGAGGCTGGTTTTGTGACCCAACATATGTTCTCTCCTTGAGAATATTCCATGTGCACTGCAAAATAATGTATAATCTGATATTCTGGGATGAAACAATTGCCTCTTATCTTCATTTATCTGTACATGTTCAGTCCTTTTCCTTCTCTTTTTTTATAATTTTGTTGTTACAAATTATTTTTTATGTTGTGCTTTCATTACCAAATTATAGTAGTTATTTTTAATGTCTCCTTTTCCCATATAACCTTTATGGTTATATGTGTTTAATACTTTTCTATGAAGTAGAGTTGCAATTTCCTGCTGCTTCTGTCTGTCTGCTAGTCGTGTTTCTCAAAGTTTTGTCTACTTTTGTCTTTTTATTTCCAGTAGAAGAGCTTCTTTCAACATTTTTTAAAAAAACAGGTCTTGGAGTGGTAAATTCACTCAGCTTCTGTTTGCCTGGGAAATCCTTTATTTCTCCATCATATCTAAAGTAAGCTTTGCTGGATGTATTATCCTTAGTCCATTTTTCCTTTCATTCAGTACTTTGAGTATTTTCTTCCACTCCTCCTTGGCTTGTAATGTTTCTACTGAAAAACATGATTATAATCTAATGGGGTTTCCTTTACAGATTACAATCTAATTTTTCCTTAGCTGACACGCAAATAATTTTTGTCATAAATTTTTGGCAGTTTGAATAAAATGTGTCTTGGAGTTCTTTTAACATTGATATAATTGTGTTCTATTAGCATTCCCTATTCTAAAGTCCACTTCTTTCCAAAGGCTGGGGAAATTCTCATCAATTATTTATTTGACTATGCTCTCTGTTTTCCTGCTTTTCGCCTTACCCATTATACTTACATTGTTCTTTCTAATGGAGTCAGATAGTTCTCATAGAGTTCTTTCCTAATTTTTATTAACTCTTCATTCTCTCTCTTCTTCCTCCTTGGTCATTTCTAGGTTTCTATCTCTGGGCTTGCATATTTTTCTTCCATCTCATTAGCTCTGTTTCTGAAGCTGCCTAATGCAATCCTCATCTCATTTATTGATTTCTTCAGCTCTAGAATTTGGTTTTTTATAGTTTCAATATCTTTGGTAAAGTACTCCTTCTGTTTATTAATTTTCTTCCCAGGCTCATTGAATTGCCTTTCTGAGTACTCTTGTATCACTGAGCTTCTTCCTAACTGCCATATTAAATTCTCTGTCATTTAAGTCACAATCTTCAATGACTTTGAGTTTGGCTTCTAGAGGCTGCATATTTTTTCTGTGCTCCCATACTACCTTGTGTGTTCATGGTATTTGATGGATGGTGTTTCTACCTTCACATTGAGGGTAATGAGCTCTTTTCTTGTTTACATACTGTTTTGCTGTCAATAATTCAGGTTGGTAGGTGGGACACATTTTTTGGTTTTCCAGTATATTGTGTTATAGCAGAAATTTTAGTTTTCTCTTACCTACACCATTTGCACCTCTGGGAATGCAGTGTAGCAGCATTACTTCAATTAAGGAAATGCCACATACCCACTGGGATGGTGGGTGTCTACTCTGTGACCAGCTTGCCTCAGTTACAGGACACTGCCATTGTGGTGGGGGCATGTGGTGGATAGTGGAGTGGTGGGTAGTGGAGAACTGGTGTGTGAACTCCCAGCACTACCTCTCTTTTAGTGATGTTCCCTGGCCCTGCTGTGTTTTGGGAGGTGTCTGCATTACCTCTACCAGGCTCTGTCAAGATGGGTGTTGGTGGTGGGGTGGGGGGAAGTCACAATTTCCTGGCACCATTGTCCTGTGTCAGGGGTGTCCAACCTATGGCCCACAGGCCCAATGTGGCCCAATACAAAACCTTAAATTTACTTAAAACCTTTTTTTTGCTCATCAGTTTTTGTTAAGTGTTTGTGGATTTAATGTGTGGCCCAAGGCAACTCTTCTTCTTCTAGTGTGGCCCAGAGACACCAAAAGGGGTTGGTTGGACACCCCTGGTTCACAATCTGACTCTATGGGGTTGGGTGGGGCAAGGGAGGCAAGGTTATGATCTTGCAGCCTCCCTCCCCCAGCAATGGCTGTTGGTACCTCTTAATTGCCTAGGCCTTGTCAGCTTTCTTTACTAGCTCTTCTGGGATGTGTGGGGCCAGGGAGGCAAGTTTCCCTTTGTGGCTCCACCCCCATTCCAGGAATGGCTGTTGGCAGTGCCATGTTAAGGTTCCCAGCAACCTACCTCTACTAGGATCTATTGCAATGAAGAAGGGAAAGCAAGATGCTTTTTCTCGGGGACTGCTGCTCCTTCCCCTCTTATAATCCAGGCTGTAGTGTGAGAGCTGTAGCCCCACTCTCCCCACTGCTACTAAGCTTACTGGAGTCTCAGTGGGCACTAAACTGTATCTGTGGCAACTACTGCTATCTTTCTCTACCTCCCCTACTCATTCCAACCTGCCCACCATCAGATGTTCAAATGTGTTGATCATTTAGGCATATTTGTGTGTTGAACAGGTGATCTTTTATACAATTATAGTTGTCTAGTACATTTAAGGGGAGAAAGAAAGGAGTCTTCTCACTCCTGTGACGCTGATGGACCTTTTATCTTTTAGAAGTCAGCATATGAAATCCCTGTAGAAGGTGCCTTGAGCTCAATGGTAATCTACCTTGATAAGCCACCCTGAGCAGATCCTTTCCAGGAATGAGTGATAAGTTTCCCAGAGGAGAATCAGTATGCCTTTGAGGTGGAGGGGAGTGAGGAAACAGAGAGCTCACCAGAGTAAAGAAGGCTCTGGAAATTGGTAGATGTTATTAGGAGACTTACCACTTTCTCAGGTCATGAAAATGGAAATTTGAGGCAATCTTGTCTAGATGTAAAGGAAGCTCCCACTGGCATTCAAGATACTACTGTGTTCCATGTTTTTCTTGAGAGCATTCAACACCATGAGTCAGGAACCAAAGCTGTTTACTCATATGGTAGGCATCCATAGAAAGTCCATTGAACTACATGGCAGAATCAGCCCAATTAGAATGTTAGCCCAATTAGAATTTCACTGGATGTCATGTAAGATGATCTAAATTTTCTCCAGTGCCTTGAGCATGTGCTAGAAACTTAAAAGATTCATTTCAAAAGCTTAGATTCTGTTATCTGCCAACTTCAAAGCTGGAAAAAACATATCCTCCCAAGATGTGTAAATTAACTTTTGTTCTAGGGAATATAAAATCAAATCATAAACTCGTCACATAAGAGGAGCTGTGCCACTCATTTTTATTGATAAACATAGTAGGCAGCGGCAAGATGCAGGGCCTGGGCTGTCCATCTATGTCATTCAAACCTGGAGCTAATGCTAAACGTAGGAATCGCCTTATTCCACAGTCTTACTACTGATATCGAAGTGTTCTCTGGCCTCTGTCTTGCTTATATATATATAATCTTTCCCCCCAATAATATATAAGCTTCTTAAATACAAAGGCTACATTTTTAATTTCTTTAGTATTTCCCCTCTAATAAATTTCTGTCTGATGATTTTTAAATAATAATTGAGTTAGGTTTAATTTTAATCTATATGGATTAAAGGAATAAATGAAGGTTTTATAACAAACTAATTTTAAAATATTCTTAAATATCATTCTACAATTTTTACTACATTATAATGTGTGAATTCAGGAATACCTGAATTCCCCCATTGCAAGCATGTTTAAAAACACATCTTTGTCTTATATTTAAGATGCTAAGTCCCCTGTATTACTGTCATCAGACAGGACCATTATAGTATTTACTGATTTAGAAATCTTATTTAGGAAAGACATTTTGAAGGAAAAAAAAAACACTGTGAGATTAAATAATTTATTACCAGTGCTAAGATGAACACATATACTTGATACTCAATTTTATGCAGAACTTTAAAAAAATAGTTTTAATACAGTATCAAAATTTACACAAGTATTTTGTCAAAAGACCAGTGTTCCTTGTATTAGCTTCTGCAGGCACAAAAACTTATTTTAAATGTCTTCAATGTGTAGGAATACAACAATTTAAGGATGAAAGATTTCTAACAAAGAAGGTGTAAATATAGCAAGCAATTTTCTTTTACAGAATGGCAATATTTTGAAAATATAAAAGAAAGATAGGCTTAAATGGTAACCCAATTATGATAATAAGGTTATTCTACAGTAAACTAACTCAGATATTTTCTGAAAGCAGAAGGCTGGTTTTTCATCACAATAACATTTTAAAAGCGATAATGAAATTTTTCCACCAATGACAATTAATAAACTGTATAATGAGTCCATTTAAAGACAGAGTATCTGCTATGAAGCAAATGAGTAATATAGAAGAAATCTGAAAACTGGGGATTGTTGCATTCCTACTTTTATAACTTAAACTACAGTAAAAACAGCATTCTGTCACAGGCCTCTTGCACATTCATACAGGAAATTATCACTGCATTTGAATAAACACAAAATACCTATCATAGCATTTCCAGTACACACAGCCTAATATTATATATACCAAAAATAAGAAATAAACTAAGCAAAGCTAGCACACCTCTTTTTCAGACCTCAAGCAATCTGAACAAAGCTTTGAGCCTCAATAATGAAGGACATGCGTCAGGTTCATAAAACATCAGATAGCTGCTGTAGTCAAAGAGCTTTTCATAAATGCAGTGCAGTATTTTAAAGTTACATGAAGTTTATTAAATATAATAGCATGTCTAGAAACTAAATTGTAGAAATTGACATCTCACAGCTGAAAACACTTAGAAAAATGACGTTTGCTTGTTCTTTCATTGAAATTGTTGGTATTACCATGAGTGAATATGGAGGTTGACATGTGCCCAAGATGTGTCTTCATGAAAAATACAGCAAGATTAAAAGAAAAATATATATTTATTTTGATCATTTGAAATAAAAGGTACTCTCTGATAAGCACTCTACAAAGTCTTGCTACCACAGCTGGTAAGAAGAATTCACATGGTATTTTAGCACCTCAAAACTAAAAAAAAAAAAAAGAAAAAAAAAATCCCAGAAACCTAATCTTACCTTGCATCTAAATTATGCATCAGGAACTAGTATTTTGTTGACTAAAATATAAGAAATAGGTACTCAACTCTCAAACTTGGGAAGCTGGAAGATACCTCTTCTTTAATACAATGTGGTAGAAAACTCTCACCTTTAAATGCAATGCGTCAACTCAATCAAACCCGCAGATGCTCTACTGCGCTCTTCCAATCATGCGTGTTTCCCAATTACAATCTTAGATCTCAGGAGTCAAAAACGTTTTAGTTCTCATGAAAATATCGGTACCAAAATGGTGATTTTCAAAGCTACCTTGTTTGAAATTGACTGCTGTAGACATCAAAGCGAGAGACATAAAATACAGCTTTAGTTATACTAAAGGTTTTTAGAGGGGAAATATGTGCAATGTACAATCACTCCATGTTATTCCATGA
Source organism: Desmodus rotundus (assembly GCF_022682495.2). Taxonomy (NCBI): domain Eukaryota; kingdom Metazoa; phylum Chordata; class Mammalia; order Chiroptera; family Phyllostomidae; genus Desmodus; species Desmodus rotundus. The sequence continues at coordinate 132,816,253 of NC_071391.1, read as the reverse complement.
GTTCAGGTTGGTGGAAATCCACTCCTTCCTTCGTCTTTTCTCTTGTTCTGGCAGTGGTGATCTCATGTTTGAAAGAGTGTTTCTCACATGGGTCCTTTGTACTGGTTTCCAGACAAATGCTGCCTAATTCCAGGACACGAACCTGCAGCATCTCCAAGTTTCCTCCACACAACCTTTAAAAAAGAAAAGCATCTTAATTGTCCTCTTCCACAAACAGATGGGCATCTATGAGAGGGCAAAGAGGAATGTGCAGACAAGAGACAAAATATCCACATGAATGAGTTCAAACACAAATGAAATAAAATGTGGTGCAAGCTTCTAAAGCGCAAGAACTACTCAGTTGATGGGACTTTGCTAGAAACCAGGGCCCAAATTAAAGAACGATGTGCCAACTTTAGTTGTATGAGTGATCCTGACCTCTGTCTGCACACTGTGCACCTGGGGAACCCTTGAACAGGAACTCCCACCCTCAGAGGTTGGCTGCATTGGTGGAGGTAAGGTGCAGGCATCTGTATTTTTTTAAAAGCTCCCAAGGTGATTCTAATGTGTATCTAGAATTAAGAACCACTAAGCAAAATCATCCTGGTTCCTATATTACACTTCTCTAACAAGGGATATCAAAGTGTTTAATCCACTAAGGAAAATGAAGAAGCTTTGATCTTGAGCTATTTAAGTCCTGAGCGGAGAGCTTTAAGGCCACTAGTAAATTTCCCTGCTTTTTCCTGCAGAATTGGGGCTTCAGTCATAAATTTTAGCAGCCAAACAGTACAACCTCTCAGATTAAGATTACCAAAACAGAAAGCAGGGAAAAGATGATAAGAATTAATTCAAGAATCAGTGAACTAGAGACAATTACAGCATGTTAAGATTTGGGCCACTTTAGAGGGACAACAGGAAAGGTGAGATTAAGAATAAAGGAAAACTACTGAATTCACCAATGACATACCAATGTAGTAACATTGTTACTGAGTGTACACACACACACACAGTAACAGTCATAACCCTCCTAGAGGGTTTCACTATAAATATTATGTTCAGATTGATTAATTCCACAGGAATTTACATGGCTATAACATGAACACAAACCAGTTGCTTCTTCAGTGATTCATAGACTGTGCTTCTTTGTTTTGTGTTTCTTTTCAAGAGAGTAGGGTGGACAAAAAAGAGTAGATACTCCAGAGAACCCAGTGAGAATAATACAGGGGTCTACTTCCATCTGTAAGCCAATGCAACTATTAGTCTCTATGTTTTAGCAGACACTACTATGTGGCAGAAATGTGCTGTCCTATTTGAAGAGAGTTGTAGTTATGGTCCTTAACTATTTGGAAAGGAATGTCATGGCTCTGCACAAGGGAATTAATAAACTGACTGTGAAGAGATACAAACATCTAATAGGAAGCCAAGATAGCACCCCTTTCTAGCCCTTAAATTGTAAATATGATAACATCTGTCCAGGATGCTTTAAACTAGTTTAGAAGCAGAGGATAAACTCATGACCACAAAGAATCACACATAAAAAGCATTAGATGATTACAACTCAAAATGCAACCCCTCTTCAAGTACTCAAATGTCAACTGCTGTGGGCTGTGTGGTAAAACAGAGCAGGCAGAACTCTGAAATGAGCCAGGGATGCTAAGAGTAGTGACCTATTAACTAAGAGAGAACAGGTTGGTGTCTGAGATTGTCCTAGATGACCCATTAGATATTTCAACTGTTCTCAGAGAATTTATGAGAGTCAAAGAGAGAATCTAAGATGAAACTATTAATGCAAAAAGACAGATTTACTGTTTCTTAGAAGGGAGTGTATTTATTTCTAAGAAATGACTTTTCTTTTTTTAGAAATTATTTTTCTTATTTATTTTTTTAAAAATTTTTTTATTGTTGTTCGATTACAGTTGTCTGCATTTTCTCCCCACCCCTCCACCCTACCCCAGCCAAACCCACCTCCCTCCCCTGCCTCCACCCTCCCCCTTGGTTATGTCCATGTGTCCTTTATAGTAGTTCCTGAAAACCCCTCTCCCCATTATCCCCTCCTTACTTTTCTTTATTCTCCAGTATTTACTTTGTGTTTTCAATGTTCGTATAATTTGTACTGGTGATTCAAATATTTTAAATCATTACTTTTTTCTCTTGGCTTGTAAGTAGTTCCCAAATATATGAGTGCCAATTGTCAAATTTGGGCTGGCTTGTATTTTTTTTTCAAGTAATGGTGATCAAAGACAAAAATGGACAGTTAGAGAAGGTTTCCTAGAGAACGTTTACAGACAAACAGGGAGGGCAAGCTTTGGCTTCAGGAAAGTATCTTCTGTAGGGAAAATCCACAATACCAGTGCATGTGGCCTTTTGAAGCATTTTTGGAAATACAGGAAAACAAAAAGATCAATATAAACTAATCAAGATAGAATTCATTAGTAGGTCTCTTCTGTGATTAAGAAGGAAATTTTCTAATGTCTAGAAATCTTTTATCTAAAATTTTAAAAAGATGCAAGAAAAGAAACAATTGTGTAATTTTTTTACAGAATTTATGGCATTAAGCACAATGGAGATGTAAGATCCATTGCTTTTCATCCTTGAGGAGAGAAAATGGAAGTCCCCAGATTTACTACACTTGGGAAAGTGGAGAGACCTAGTCCTCATAGGATACCTAGGTATACTGCTGCTCATTTGAGAGTAATTACAGCAAATATTGGGTTGGCCAAAAAGTCCATTTAGGTTTTTTCCTTAAAATAAAAGACATATATTTCATTTTCACCAAAAACTTTATTGATTTGGATATTTTGAGTGTGTTGGCTATCTCCTGCTATTGGCTTCTAGTTGGTAGATACCAGGGATGATGCTAAACATCTTCCAATGCATGAGACAGCCCCACAGCAAAGAATTATTTGGCCAAAATGTCAATAGTACCAAGAAATTTCGCAAACCATTTTTGAAACATTTGATCAGTCACAGAACCTTCTCCATACATTGCACAAAACTTTATTTTTTTGCATTTCAGTTGCATTTTTACCTTTCTTGAAATAATAAAGCATAGTATGCTAAAAATATCGCATATTTTCTTTCATCTTCAATATTAAAATGGCTGCACAAAAGTTCACCAATTTTGGCGCTCTTTTTATGCATGCTGACATGACAGCTGTCACAACAATCTAACAATTGTTTCGAATGAAGTCAAAGACAACTAAGCACTACTATAGCCATCATATGGAAAAAATGTAATGGGCTTTTTGGCCAACCCAATAACTTAATTAGGGTAATTAACAAATTTCAGGATCTTCATTTCTTCAAACACAAAATGTGAGTGTGGGGGGCTCTTACCCAGTAGTTCCTATCCAAATTGCCCGTGGTCTGGGGTGATACCCAGACACCTGAATTATAAAGGAGCTCACATACTACTCTTTGGAGACCCACCAGGGGATGACCTCTACGGCCACCTCTAGCTCCACAATTCCTCATGCCTGAACTTTCTCATTCCGCAGTCAGAAGAAGATAAGCAGCAGGCAATCCTAAATTTCTCAGGGGGAAATAATTCAAATTGAAAACCTCAAGGACAAGCTGAGAAGCTACAGAAGGTAAACAGTGATGCATTTAGGCAAGCATGCCATCTAAAACTAATGACCTTTTGAAACAGACAAAAACATATGCAGGAAAGAAAAAAATATAACTTGGAAAGGGTTGCAAAAGAAAAATAGCCACAACACAAACAAGCAGGAAACAAAAATGCTTTCCCCAGCACATATAAAATGCCCATGAGACTTTGTAACACTTACTGGATTCCAAGAAGACCTCAAAGAGATTGATAAATGTCTTAGTATATCAGGTCCTAATAGCCTAAAGCTTAAGGGTATTTCTAAGCAATTTTTATATCCTAATGGACAAAGAATGTAAGGATAAAAGTACAATCTATATATAGCCAATTAAATTGAGTGATTAATATAATCTTCCATGATTTTTTGCTCTTAATATGTTCTTCTACAATATTATATTTCCATTTAGCTTTTAATAAGATTCACAATTATACTCTTGATTAAATGATACATCCATGCATATTATTGAAATAATTAAAATTTAGTCAGATTAATAAAATTCAAAGCACATAATGATCACGTAGGATACCTATCATGAAAATAGCATGTCAGTTTCTACTGCATTCCTCTGACTTCATAGATAGTGTCTACGTGTCCATCTCCTGTTACTGTATTCTGAGCTTGTGTCAATGACTGAAAGGTAAAGATACTACTGCGCATGACATGAAGCATACGTAGCATAGGCATAAAGAAACTAGCAAATATTACCTGCTAAGAAGGTGATTTTCCCCCAAGTACAGTTACAAATAAACCCAAAGAAGTCTGTTTCCTTTACTGCAAGTTTTTAAACACTGATCTTTAAGAAACTTCTCAACAGTATAAAACAGAAACCCATTTATTAGATCAAAACTGGTAACACATTTTAGACAATAATATTTAGAAAGTTTCATAATTCTGAAATATATTGCCTGATTATTGCTTACCTGAAATATTTTATAACATGATTGTGTTAACAAAACTGCAATAAAATATACTAAAGGCAAAAAGCAAGGGGAGTTGATTTTATTTTCATAGAAATAATTAAGGCGCTGGACCAGCATTTTCAAAAGTAGATATTCATAAAGCAATAACTAAGCTATGATGAGGCTTTCAACACAGAATACACCACAAAGCACATTAAACTTACATTGCACATTTCTCTGACTATAGCTTTTTCTGTCTCACTAAGGTCATGTTCATACTCTTTACCCTGTTGACGATCTATAGTTTCCTGAACATCCAAGACCTGGATTTGTTGAAAAAGAAAAGCAAATTTCACATGGAAAAAAAAAAAACTTGTTAGTTATAGAATAAAACCATCAAAGGAGCTCCACTTTGTAAAACCTTTAGTTTTTTTTCCATGTCTGCATATCAGAGTGGACACATATGTGCCAAAATCATTTAAAAGAGCTCATTGTTAGGAAACCAATCTGGAATCAATTCTACTTGATTTCAAATGGTCATTAACAGCAATCTATTGCATCACTAAGAGTCTATTGAATGTATTAATGTCTAAAATAATTAGATGCATTTAGTTAATTGGGTCTTTAAGATAACCTGTGCCATTGGTTTAGAGAGTCAATAATTCTTGCTCCATTGTAAAAATGAACAATATAGTTAATTATACACCAAACGGCCCAAATGATATGGAGACATGGCCTGTAGAAAGGGCGACTAAAAAGATGACAGTGACGGTGAAACTGGTCAGAATTCAGCAATATGTACATAAGAACTTTTGTTATCATTAACACCACTGACCTCACAGTTCTTGCCTGGACATTCTCAGTGGCTCGGAAAGGAATGTGGAGACAGTTCTTTGACATTAGCAATGAGAAACACTGACTCCTTACGGTGAGAATATTGAGCAATACTTTAAATATTTTTCATTAGAGCAAGGTATAGAGGGATGACATGCTTTTAAACAATTTTAGATCCCATTTCTCTAAATTACTGCTAAATAGATTGAAAGTAATATTCCTTTAAAATGTAAAGTTTCCATGTCAGTACTTTCTATAGTAGAAAGCTTAGACCTTGAGAGTGTGTTATTTTCCTGTCTGCTTATAAACCAAAGCATTGATGTAGCATTAAAAAATAATGCTTTTCCTAGAAGTTCCTATAGACTCCACCCTGATATTGCTAAACTCCTCATTCTGTTGTCCTCATGGTCAATGTTAGTGACACCCCACCTAAAGGTGTCATCTGAGAATTAACAGCAATGAACAGTTGAGCCAAAATAAATGACTTAAGCATGAAGTAGAACCTTCATGTCAAATTCATATATAGGAAGACTATACTGATATTTACCAGAGTTCAATCCTGCTATAAATAGCCTACTTCTCAAACTGCTCTCTGGTTAACTCAACACTTCTAGCCATTGTCACTGTGTAGATAATACTTCGTCAGCGTAGGATATAATAGCAGTGAATGAAAGCCTCACCCTTTTACTCGACTCAGAGTCAGTTCACATTCTCAGTGAATCTCCACAGGAAACTTAAAGGAACTCTTGGAACAAGCTCACTTACTTACAAATTCAATTTATAATGCACCTCAGAGAAGTGTATATCAAATCAGTGAATTCCTACTAAATGAAATGACGCTCCAATTAATAGTTATCATGAATTTTAAAACAAGAAAAATGAGGTGTTATTTTAGTGAGCTAATTTCTCACACTGGCTTCAAACACTTCACCCAAACATGACCAGAGTCATTAAATACTAGAGGATTTTTTTTTGGAATCTATCAGAAGAAACTGAGTGATTGTTCTATTGATTCCTATGAGAACAGAAAAAAATCAGATGTTACAAATCTGCTCTAGATTGGTGGCTTTTAAAAACAGAACACCTTGAGGGACTACATTTGTTTTTACACTGAGGTAGCCTTAAGAGGCACTTCCCCCAGACTGCGCGCGCATTTCTGTTTCAGACGCAGTTCACTCGTGGAAGTAAACACATTCCGTATTTAAGAGCCTCCAGTTATCCAATAAAGGTACTTCAGTTGCTCACTATTACCCATCTGCCAAGTGAGGACACTTACGTGTTCTGATTATAACATAATATCTTCCTCTCTGGAGAGAAAATTTTATATGCAAATTAGAGAATGAATTCAGAGAAAGCTGAAGTGCTCTTCCTTGCCTGCCTCTTCCTTTTAGGCCATACAAACACAGCTGAATTGAGAAATTTAGGAAAGACTGCAGTGCGACCCAGTATGCCGATCTGATTCAAACTCGCTTGCCATTTAATACGGCAACAGGCCAAGTGAGCGTTCAGCTTGAAATGTAGGACAATGCATTGCTTTGGGAGTATGTGCATACACTAACACTACAGGACTGAAGCCACTCTCTCATTTTTTTTTCATTTCTAAAATTCTTTTGGGGTTTATACTAAAGTAACCGCTCATTTAACATGCTGTTCATGCTAAGCTGCAGTCAAAGGCTGTAGCAGACGGCAGGTGTTTTTGAATGGCTAAACCAGCACCCACGTGACGGAGGGCAGCACTGCACGTTCCAGTGTACCCTCCATGAATTGCTCTCAGTTGCTCACTTTGGGAGTTATCCCAACCAAGACAGGAAATGCCAAATGCATTGCCACCAGCCACAACAGCATGGTTCTGCTGCCTTCCCTCACCCGCAGTTGAGTCTTGGGAAAAGCAAATTTATTTACTGTAATCTCAGTGGCAGCAAAGTATAACAAGGGAGCTAAATCTGTTAAAGCTGAATCATCCAAATCAAATAAATATTTTGAAGTTCTCATCTACTTATTTGCTTTATGCATGGCAGGGAAAGTGTGGCCCACTCCAAAAGAATGAATTTTCAGTCTATTAATGAATCATTCTGAATTCAAATCAATGTTAGAAAAATTGTGAAACCCATGTGGCAGGCAGAGGACTGAAGCACTTCACCTACTTCATGGCTCAGAGAGTTTCATCAAGGCTACATGTCAGGATCATAGATAAGTTGAAGGTCAGTGTTTTATACTTGGAAACTGATAAAACTTCAAGGAACTGTCTCAGTTTTAAGATGATTTTTATTGCCTGCATCTGTTTCTACTCTTAAATATTTGCATTATTTATTATTTTTACTTCTGGTACTTACTATTAATAATACTTATTGGAAAGCTCATCATTGGTAAAGAAAATTAAATAAATTTTAGCCAAGTCAGTTTTGAAGTCATTGCAGAATTTGAAGTAAAAGCCAAAAATAAAATAGCTTTATGAGCAAGACCATATATCTATTATTCTATAAAGGAACTTCAACTAGAGTTTAAAAACCTAATTTCTATTTAGTGGGGAATGGAGTAAGTTTTTGTTTCAATACTTTCTTTTAGTAAGTTGCTCAATGTATTTCGATTGCATGAAGAAAGAAAAAGATGGGATCCTTCTTTACTTTGGCCAGCTGTTAACTCCCTATATTTAAAGACATCCACGCTACAGACATTGCACATAAATACCTGCGACAATATTTTACACATATGAATATATACATGCACATCAGACTTCAACTAGATGCAGGTAATGAATCACATTACTCAAAACAAAATGGTAACAGTAGAGATTCAACCATAAGTACTCAAACCCATTGTTATTTGAAAAAATTAAAATCATACTTCAAAAATTAAGATAAAGTTACACCATCGGGGGTCAAAAATAAAGTATATATGGTTAAAACAAGACTGTGAGGACTACTAGACTATAGCAAACAAACCACAACACAACTGAGTTTCTTGATAAATGGTTGTACACAGTTGGTTACCTTAAGAGAATGTACCACGGGTTCAGGCTGCTGAGAAGGTGTGGTATGTCCACTGAAGCTAGCTGGAGAGGTGGGTGAACTGTTATTCCCATCAGCCCCTGATGACAACCTAAAAGAACCCTTAGTAGAAAATCAACAACTTTGTTATTAAAACAAAGGTCGTTTATAACTGTATAGACGTCATTCAATTTCACTGCCAAAATAGAATTAGCCATTTAGTTAAATTTTTTCCAAGTCTGTCCTACAATACTGTCAACCTATTAATTGGAATACACTTGCTGCTTGACCAGCAAGAAAAGTTCACCAAGAACCCTCCCTATGCATGTCCAGATGTCATTTCTGATTTACCAAGGAGAGCAGTGCCCCCTAAGGAATGGCCATGAAACATTTCAAGAATGATTTTTCAAACTTAAAGATAAGAGTAGGGAATTTGTGAGTTACTCCACAGCTGAGTTAAACATGCTCATTCAGCAAGACAAATGCCATATTCCATATGTCTCAGAAAATGCAGGCACATCACATTCCTGCATTGGAGAAACTCTTATAAAGTACTTCTTTGAGGGAAGACCTAGAGTGGAACATATTCCAAAGAGATTTAACCGAATTCAGTATTTTCTTTAAGAAAAAAAATCTTATTTTCTGGTCTTTTTTGAAATGAAAAACAAAACAGATCAGAAAGTACATTCATGCAGTTTAGTGACTCTGCACCTGAGCTGGTGAGAAATCAGAACCTGGCATGATTACTCTTGACCTGTGAGAGTCACAGTCACCCAAACAGGAAATGGGGAAAAAGTAAAAATAAAAACTACCTTTCCTAGAGATTGCTTGGAGAAAGAATAAGGAATCAGAAAGTAAAAGAGCAGCAGTGACCTACCCTCCCACAAAAAGCAGTCCGCTGGGAATTTCCACACCTGTTTCTACGGTGATCGTTACAACCAGGGGGCCTGAGAGATTTTAATTTCTGCCCATCAGCAAACCTACAGATGTTTTTCATGCCTAATAGACTAATAATGGCTCCATTTATCTTGATCCTTAGAAGGAGCATGACGTGTGGATTCATAAAGGGAAGAGACAACTGTGGTTTTGGACATTTATTTTCCAGCATCTGTAGGAGAGCTTCGACGTTGTGCATTTTCGGGATGGGAAAGAGAAGCTGAGTGCAGCAATACTTTTGGGTAGGGGTTTTATGCAAACGGTGCTACTTTTTTAAAAAGTGACAATTTCCATTGATTTTTACTAAAATGATTATGCAGTAATTTGGAATATCTTCTCTCTTCCCTTGTTGCTGTCATTTCTCATGTCCTTCAAGGTATTCTTGCCACAGCACGAGCCAGTGGAAGCCATGTGCGTATCCTTGCTCAAAGAGTTATGGAAACAAACCAGGCCCTGTCCCCCCCTCACTACCATCCATGAAAAATGACATTTAGGTGACCTCTCAGCTTCTGTCCTCCATGGCTACTAATGACCAAATTAATAGCCCCAACCTCCCCCCACCCTAGGGAAAAACTATTTATAAGATTTGTTTCCCTGTATTTGTAATTCAGAGCAAATCAGACATAATAGCACAAGACAGAAACAATAAAAGGGGAACTATCTGAAGTCAGTTGATTGGGCACACCCTCCCTCCAACCCCACCACCAAATTTTGGATGGCCTCTTCCTCTGTAGAGAGCAAATGTTTCCAAAACAAAGGAATTACAAAGGAAGTTCTTCCCTGCAGAGCTCTAGTCCTGTTCGGTTCTCTTTCCCTGCTATTATTATCCTTCTGAACTCCTATGAAAAGGCCTCTGAGGTCGTGCAGAGTTCACTTCAACCCTCTCATTTAGGACCCACCAGTGCAGTTTTGGTAATCTGATTCAGCAGGCAATAATCCCTCCCCCTCTGGGCTACCCTCCTTGGATACTTCTTTTCAAACCCATCCCTGCCCAGCCCAGTTTCAAAGGTGCCCCTCCCAGACCTGGTAAATGGAAGACATATCAATCCCAGTCTGCATCTGCTTGGGAATGGGGCTTGTATATTTCAGGGCATTTTGGTTTAAGAAAATTTCTAAAATCAATGATAAGTGGCTTCCCTAAACCAAATCCTCTGGACAATTTATCATTGTTTAAATTTAAGGGGAGTCATGTTCTACCCTAATCTGTTCAGAAAAGAAATATTCATTTATTAAGTTTCCTTAGAATAATAATAATAGAAAAATCATAAAGGTTGCACTAGGAAATACATAGTGGGGGAAATTTATCATTGAGGGATTAAAGTTTATTTCATATTCACTTCCTGAGCCACGGACTAATAATCACAGGGAGGATCGAGATTCATGGTTTATGTAGTTTTTGTGGAGGTACAAAGGTAGCCAACTGCCTAGTAAAGGGGTACACCAACAGGTGCTGAACAGTTTCTAGATTGTAAAAGGGGGAAGCACCTCCTTCTAACACATCTCACTTAGTTACTATACAAGTTTACATTTCTACGTGCTTAGCAGAATCAGAGAATTATCTAGGTTCAATCAATACATACTCTCTGTTGACTAGTATGTTATCACTGCAGTATTTTTAAAAATGTGCTACTGAGTGAAACAAATTATTTAAAAGTCTCTTGAAGTTTATTTCAATAAGATTAAGCCCATTTATTCAAATTGTAACTTGGCTTCTTCGGGTGACAAGGAATTTAAAAAGGGGAAAATCATAGTGAATTTGGAAATGTGACTCCCAAGTTCGGAGTGGCTTGTTTTCAAGTTGCGGGTAATCACACAGTGCATCACTATCTCTTGGGTCAGTGTCAATTTGAAAGGGCAAGGAATAATTTTCTGGCCGGGTCAAGAGACGTCTGGTGGTGTCTGACAATTCATTTGCATGGCCATTGACCTCTTAATCTGCTTTTCATGAAAGGTGCAGGCTACCTTTGTTCTTCTCCAGTGTTTGGGGTAACTCAGCTTTCACCCTCAGGTTCAGGGAAAAAAAAAAAAGACTAGAGATGACTCTTTAGGAGATGAAAGACTCTACTCCAATTTCCCTCCCCAGATTTGGACACACAGCAACTTTCTTTTCATGTCTACAGACTTGTTTTCTACCCCCCCCAGTATAACTTTTCCTCTAGCAGCAGAAGTCATCTGGTTACGCACAAGCAAACGCAGCTGACTCATCTTCACTCACCGGGAGAGTGGGCAGGCATCGTCCTATTCCTCGGCACCCTTGCCACCACTGCAAGACCCGCCGGGCTCTGGGCCCCCAGCCTTTCTCCATATTTGAGCTGTTTCTAGTTGGAGGTTGCCTTCTATTCTGGGTGGCCTTATATTTGGAACAATATAGTACAATCACTCAGAAAAATACTGTTTCCCAAGTCTCAAGAAAGCAGAACAAGAAGCTTAATGAAATGAGCCACAATGACCACAATGGCAAGCTGTAACATGCACCGCAACTAGGGAAAAAATAAGATAAAAACAAATAGAACTCTGTGTATTGGAGCTAATACTGATTTTTTAACATAAATTTTGGGCAAAGCTGTAACTAATTCTAAACTATGCAAAAGTGGTAGATGATAATGCTAAAGTTAAAGAAAAACTTAGACAACTTTATTTTGTGGATTTTACTTCTGAGAAATAGAGAAGTACTGTAAGTCTTCCAAGTATTTAAAGCAGTATAACTTCCGAACTTAACCGAGATTATTTGAAATGCATCTGGGAGCACAATCCCCTTTTGGTAAGAAACACAAGTTGAGCAGATACATTCAGTGGCACTCAAAAACTGATGCTGATTCAATTTCTCAGCAAAATATCTGCACATTTAAAACATACAGGCTGGGCCAAAGCAGGTTTACAGTTGTTCATATGGAAAATAATACAATAATTAATAAATACTACAAGGACAAATTGCTTCATGTGCTCACATCTGTAAATCTATTTTTGCCCTACACTGTATGTACGAGCTAATGTGTCATAATAAGTGTTTTACATCAGACATATACACAGTTATCAAAATGTCTATTAATCAAGTTAACCCCCAAATTTCTGAACCAGCTAGAACTAGAGATATCACATAACTAAACTAAAATGAAAATACAAGACAATTTTCCTGAAATTTCAGTTTTCCCATGAAAAACTGTAATTCTGTTAAAATGATCAGAACCAAAATGAACTTAATTTGAGCATAATTTCCTCTTCCTGCCAACTTTTACTACCACTTTCAACTAAGAATGCTATGTCCTAAGGAATACCAAGAATTTTAAAAATATAATATGAAAAATTCACAAAATAGGCTCAAGTGTCTACATATTTAATTTTATGAGACAAAAAATGAGAACACAATATTTTAGTTCTCATCGACCCATTTCCCTAGAAATATGTGCCCGACTGAGAATATTAATGGTCTAATTTTCACTGTTCCCTAACTTCCGGAGGCTGAATTAATAAAGAAAATGTCTAAAGTGAAGTAAAAATGAGGAGCAGTGACAATCAGCAGTTGTTACTCACAAAACTCCATTCTGAATCTACAAAATCAGTACCAGTTATCTGTGAAATATAATCACATATTCTTCACATAGAACAGAGAAAATTATATATTTGCACTTGGACCATAATGATCATTTTGTCAAGGTAACACTGATTTGAACATTGTTTTTTTTGTCATCATTTCACATATCAGTGTCTAATTTATTTCCACCATGAAAATAATTATATCTAGTAATTTATGACCAATGACATAAAATTGACCTCTCCCCCAATCATCATAGTTCTATTTCTGACATTATCTATGAGTAATGCATTTTTTTTTACAAGTGAGTTCTCACTTCAGGATTTGGTTCTCTCCATGACTTCCCACACCTCTCAGATCTACATTTTTCAGATTCAGCAACTGCGCAAACCATAAGAATCCCTACTGTCATTCTTCCTTAATGTGTAGTGAGATTAAATCTCAATACCTCTCCATTGTAAAGAAATTTATCATATCCATGAAATCTAAGGTAATACCTATGACCATTTAGAAGTGACTAGAAAGAGCAGCCATTTAGTTACTATGTAGACAACATACAATATTTCCCCACTTTCAAAAAGCACATAAAATATGAAAGAATAGGTATGCTTTTTCAGGATCTTGTAAACGGTTCTTTTTAAACATTTGTATAGATCATACAGTATTAATCTGATAAGAGGGGGCAATATACACAGGCCAGATTTTTGGGAAAGAACAAATTACTTGTGATATAAACCTTTTAAAGGAAAAGGTACTCTTTTAGAATCAGGCTTAATGACTTCTACTCATGTTGGCAATATGTTTTGTTTGTTTTTTAATCCTGGTCTTGGAAAAGCATATTGGAGCAGCCATCATTTTTGACCTTCAAGTAAACTATAGCTGAATGGTATTTATATACTAACGAAGGGTTAGCTCTTTGCTAGCTCTACAAATGTCAATCATACTATTTTCTATAGACAGCTTCTACAGAAAAAACAAAACCAAAAACCACACACACACACACACACACACACACACTAAGCCTCCAGTGACTCGATGCTGGAATTGTTGCTGGAAACTTTGAAGCTCAATATGGTAGAAACCCAGAGTCTGGCCATCAATTGGGAGAAGGCCTCCAAAGAACCTTAAGAAAGTCACTTTCTATTTTCTGAGTAATACTATTTTCGCTTAGATTTGTTTTCTGCAATTTTTCAAAATTCGATGTTTATGAAAAAGAATGCCTGAATAACCCTATCATTCCGATAGAAATCTGAGTACTCATTAAATACTCAGGTAAATAATGTAATCCACAAATTATTGTAGATATCAGGACAGTCCCTCCTAAATGCCAAAAACAAAGTAATCCTCTGCATCAAGACTGGGGGGTGGGGGGTGGTGGTAAATTACAGATTACTTACCAGGAGGTAAGTAATCATAAAACTCCTGAATCCTGAATTCTAATGCTATAAGCACCAGCCTGGATTAGGAAACAAAGTCCCTTCATAACAGTGAAGAAGATAAATATATTGGTTCTGCTATCCCTCTTGTCACATCATATCTGGAAAATCTTCCATGAAAAGTGAGATTTAGGACATTTTACAGTATTGTCTTGAAAATAACTGACTTCTTAAAAATTAAGAAAAAATGAAGCCATTCATTTTTAAGAGATCATCTAAACAAAAAGAAAATATTTTGCTTATAGTCTCACAGAAAAAAATACAATTCACAATGTGAATTTTAAGAGAACTGGCAGGATGAAGCTATTGTAAATAAGTTGTCTTCTTGCTATTTATGGTTATATTTTATTTATTGCTATTTTAGTACCATTATTTTAATTAACACTTTGGAATTTTCCATTCTTTTGCCTTATAGACGTACATATTTAAAAATCTTTATCTGGAATAACAAAATACTGTTTTTGTATTTTATTACATGAAATACAGGCTTCCTGTTTGTTCTTATTGACTTGAGAAACACTGATTTGTTGTTCTAATTATTGCATCCATTGGTTGATCCTTACATGTGCCCTGACGGGGGATCCAACCCATAATCCTAGAGTATCTGGACAGTTCTCTAACCCACTGCGCTACCTGTCCAGGGACAGGCTTCCTGTTTAGATATAGATCAGACATAGAGCACTTGTAAAGAAACTTTAGAGCTCAGCCCTCTTATCTGTTATAGGAAGCCAACTATGGAAGTCTGAAAATTGATCGGCTAAAATGGTTTCCTGTTAGTTAAAGATGTTTAATTTTTTATAAGTCCTGAAGGTAGGTCAAACTATCATACCTCATCAGAACACAAACCTAGTTTAAGAGAGAGGATGAATTCAGTCTTTCCTTATTAAAAGGCAAGAGCAGATGGTTTATTTAATCTCATCAGGAAAATAATATTTTGTTCAATTTTACCAGTCTGCCTTCTGACATTTTGCAGACCTGCAGTGCCACACAAATCAAAGCTCAGATTAGAAGTGACTTTAAAGGTCACCTTGACAAACTTCTCCCAAAAGATTCCTATGAATGGGCTTAGTGATGCTAAGAGACTCTGCTTTGCTGTAACAGAGAATATTTAGTTCACGGTATTCAAAGAAAAGTTTCCTTTTTATTTAAATAAAGTGAAGAATCTATTCAGTACTAAGTTAGAACATTACTTACCTAAATTTATAGATATTCATTTATTATTCACATAAATATTTGCTAAGCACCTATCAGAGATAATATCCCATGCTTTGTGAAGCATGTATCTATTCCAATGTTTGTTGAGAGAGAAGCACAGTAAGTTCAGCTCATGAGTCTACGGACACAGTGCCTAGGTTCAGATTTTTGATCTGATATTTAGCAATGGCATGACCTCTCTGTACCTCAGTTTCCTCACCTATAAAATGGGGGTAATAATGAGGCAATAACACCTCACTCTATGAGCTTGGTTACTTATATGAAAAGAGCTCTTAAAATAGTTCCTGGCTCACACAAAACACTCTATAACAGCTATTTGCAACCTTTTTCATCTCGTGGCACACAAAAACTCATTACTAAAATTCTGCAGCACACCCCAAATATATATATTTTTTGCCATTCTGACAAAAAATAATTGGCATAATTTTGATCCATTCACACTGGATGGCTATTGTTGTGTTGGCTGCTGTCATTTTTTAATTTGACAGGCTACGGGAAAAGAGGTCAGCGCCTTGATTAAATAGTCAGGTGTTGCATATTTGGAAAATTCTTGTGGCCCACCCGTGCGTCCCTTGCAGCACATTGGTTGGAAATCACTGCTCTATAAGTATTTGCTATCGTCGTAAATGTTTTTGCTTTGCTTGTCAACCCATTTGATAACTTGTTTGTCAATTTCTTTTCAGATATTTATTATGTGGAGCAGTTCTTAACTCGGGGTGATTTGGCCCTCCAGGGGGGACATTCGGCAGAAAGGTCTGCAGATATTTTTAGCTGTCAGCACCGTGCAGTTTCTATGGGCATTTGGTGGGTAGAGAGGCCAAGGATGCTGCCGCACATCTGCCGGCGCACAGGACAGTCCACGCCACAAAGAATTATCCAGCCCCAGATGTCAACTGCACTGGAATTGAGAAAGCCTAATTTAAAGGAAGAGCTATTTTGAAAAACCGAAAAGCAACATTTCTGTTGACAGCTCCATCGCAGACTTTGCGAATGAGGACAAATCGCCTGCATGATTTGGAGCTTGTAATAATTTTAAAGAAAACTCTCTAAGCTTCAGCCCTCAAGTGGTCCAAGTATAAAGAAGCCCATATTTCCACCCCTGAATAGGAAATTACTCTTTCTAACAAGAGGAAAAGAATTAAAAATATCCAAAGCATCCTGCTGCAACAATGCTAGCAGAATCAGAATACAAAATGGGCCGGTACGGGGCAGTGGCCCAAAGAACAAATTGCTCTCCGAGTGGAGAGGCACAGCACACCGCAGCACCTTGAAAACCGAGACACCCATCCCACAGAGAATACAACTGGCAGAAGATGGTTTGTGGAAATTGCAGAAGAAAATAAAGCTTTCTTAGCAACACAACAGGTAAAGAGTCTGCACTTAACTTTAGGCAGACACACTAGGAAAGCATAAAATTGCCAGGAAAGAGAAATGAGGGCCCTGGCACATGAAGCAACAGCCCAGGGCAGGTGAGAGCATTGTGTGACACGCACAGGCAAATCAAAAAGACAGAAATCTGGATCTGAACAGCGACCATTGTCTCCTCCGCACTTGGCTCAGGGTTGTGTGGTCTGTTTACATGCTTGTCTCCTCAGTAGCTGGAGGACTCCTGCTACTCCAGAGCATGTTGTAGTCATAACAGCTCTCAATTACTAAGCTCCTCATACATGTGAGGACTCTCCTAAGTGCTGTCAATTAAACGATTATGAAGACTAGCTAATATGAACTCCCCCTACATGTTAATATCTATCCAGACTAAGAGTTAGCCTGGTGCTATTCCCAGTAATTTGCACTATATAATGATTTTTTGTTTGTTTGGGCCCTGAAGGTCTCCTTCTGTCCTGTCTACTCATCTTGTAGCTCCTGGGGCTGCAAGGAGAGCCAGGAAATCCTGGGCAAGATCAGGATGGTCGGAATGGCCCAGGGGCCTCGGGAGGACCAGAAGTGTGTTAGTGTTAATGACTGATCCAGAACATCTGGTGCACACCATCAGCACTGTGCTCCTTTGCCTTTCTCCACTCCAGGCACATAACCGTGGCGGCAACAGTTACATCAAATTCGCATCTACAATAATACCTCAAGGACTTTGAGACTTTGGCCCTATAGCCTAAGGAATTTGTTGAAAATTAGTGACAGCTCACTTTGAAATGCTCTAGGAGTCATGCTGTCAATGAAATATAGTAGGGCTCCAGGTCAATACAGTTATTTCATCAAGAGAACAGCCTATTTCCTGTTCTTTCTTCCCTCTGGGTTCAGGTTCCAGTGAGACTTCTCTGGACCTTGTGCTAATTTGTCCCATACTAGTGTGATCCAGGATGTCACTCTCTCAATTCTGGTTCCTTATTAATTCATACTCACATTCTCTCTCTCTCCTCCTGGAATAGGTATCTAGAAACTTGCTTCCCGCATGGCTCTGCAGATGAATAAGTCATGATCGTGTGAACTTTACTTTTCATTATTTAACATATAGGTTTAACTACCTTGACCACTTTCCTTACGGGAGCTGACAACACTTTCTCATAGCTCAGTGTTAAGCCCTATCACATTTTATAGTACTATTAAATATATATTGTGGGGCTCCTTGAGTTCATTGCACTTGACTTTTATTATCTCTGTAATCATGATGACCAGCACCCTATCTGTCCCAGCAACATAACAATTGCTCGACAAACTTGATATATTAATGGATTATCATAATCAATGTGTGAGACTAGGACTTTTCCTCTAGCATCTCAAAAATAGTTGTATAAATGCTTTACTTGTGTGCCTGTGTACTTAGCAATTAGCAGGTACTCAACTATTTGTCCAGTAACTAAAGCACACTGCTAGAGTGCTAAAATGGCCTGAAATAAGTGAACCTGACATTTTTGAGTTGATTCATATTTGACAAGTCTATGTAATGTAAACATAGACTAAATTCCCACCCCTGTTTTCCCTCACTAATTACTATTATTCTAGCAAAATAAATCTATCTGGGAAATCTTGAATCATTTCCATATATTTCTAGCACTACAGTGATGCTCAAGTATGTTAAAACAGTCATTGAAATGAACACTAGGGATTATAGCAGACCAAAAGTACAAATGGAATTTAACAATGGGTAAGCTGATTCTCATCAAAATCATTATGTAATGGCAAACATCAAGTGGTGAACATGAAAAAATAAACTCATCCAAAGATATTATCCTTGACATTAAGCATAGGCCAATCTATGCATATATCAGTGTTCCCAGCTAAGGAAACTGGAAGGTAGTATTTATTCTCTCACCCCTCGTTCATTCTGCCAAATAATGGCTAAGATTGAGGTCCATGGAGTCACAGGAAAGGCAGTAAGGAGCTTAAATTTGGAGAACCTGGGTTTAGACAGTTGTCTTGTTAGGGAAACAGAAGTAGTTCAGAGAGACATGAGCCTAGAGTGTGAGGGAGATGAGTAGCCAAACTGAGGGGAAAGGTGGGAGTCAGAGCAGAGACCCTTCTACACCATAGGAAGGCTTTGAAATTAACTCTGTACTGAAGTACGAGCTGTGACAAGACCTGAGTTGTGTTTTATAGATCACTCCAGTAACGTGGAGAATAATTTGGGTGGGACAAGAATAGCTGGGATGAAATCCAGTTAGGGTATTAACAAAGAAGTTCAAGTGAAAACTGATTACTCATTGCCTCCACTGGACAACAGCAGAAGGAATGAAAAGGATATTGATGGGTTAAAAGACACAGCCCTACGAGCCTTAATGTTTATGTGAATGTAGGTAGTGAGGTTGAAGAGGAACCCGGAATGGCTCCCAGCTTTCTGGCGGGGTACCAGCTAAACAGTCAGGCCATTCACCAGGACAGGAAGTGCCAGGAAAAGTAATACATCTAACTCACCAGATTTTAAAATCAAGAACAAAGAAGTAATTAACAATTCACGAAGCCCCACATCATCTTTCTCACAGATACCCATACAAATGGGTCTCTTCTAACATGTGAAATAAAAGTTTGCAAAAATTGTAATGATTTTAACTTCATGCCATGAAGAACATATCTGATCAAACAATATAACGTTCTTGGAGGAAAGTAATTTTGAAATATCTGTGACTGCACGTAAAACTTGAAGATATGTACAGTTCCCAGAAAAAAAAGACATGAAAGTAATTATAGAGATTAGCCTTTTTACAAGAATTAGAGAGGGCAAACCCCAGGAAGGAAAGAATATCTTGAAAGGGCTAAGACAGCAAATACCCTGTATATCTCTGTAGCCAGAATGACAGCAGACAAAGAAGAACAACGAAGGCCTGGTACCAAATAGCTGTGAAACAGAAGGTAGGAAATGTGGACAATTCGATTTATGCACATTCTGCTTCCAGGTAGTAAGTTTATGTGCTTAATTCTTGTCTTCTATTAACCATACAACTCCCAGTGAGAAACACTGAAATTTGTAAGGGAAAAAAATGACAACAATCAAATTTACATTCAGTAGTAAAAGTTGACCACGTATGTGAATACTTTTATTTGAACACATTTAGGTCTTGGGCTTATTAAAAAAAATGGGAATGAAGGGACTTGAGTAGGACTGAGAGTCAGGGCACAGAACTGAACTGCTGGTGCTGATGCAAAAGCCAAGAAGTCCTGCTGATCAGCACTGCATTCAGATGGCACAGCAGAGCCGATTAATGCTGGCATTAAATACCGCGACACTCCCCCAGAGCTGAGCAAAAGACATGTATCTAGCCAGAGCCCTAGGGACTAAACAGCTATTTAAGATAAATACAAACACTTGCCGAGTGGACTAAGAAATGCTACATGGTGAGGTGGTGTTTGCTGCCCTGGCTTTAGCAAAAGGAAGGGTCTTCAGTCTCATCAAACAGTCTTCCAGTACACAAAGCTCCAGCACAGAATAGGAAGGTCAAGGTAAGAGAGAGTTGCACAGAGACAGAGTCACCTTCATTCAAGGGCCGCTACCTCTCTAGGAGGCTTGTTAATAATACAAGTTAAGTATAGCTGCTTGCTAGACTGCACTTCTACCTAGGTCATTGGTCGGAAGCTCTATCTTGGAGCATTCACTATAACCTTGCACTTAAAGCTTTATAAAAGCACAAGTGGCCAAAATGATCCAGGCAGTGTAGCTTCTGCACATGTGGTCACAAGAAAATCACCACCGGGAGGAACGAGGTCTTCATTAGTGAGAACACTGTCAGACTCGCAAGAAAGCATCGTGAAAGCATGAGCTCATTTTCACAAACGACTCTTACTAGGAAGAAAGAAAACAAGTGATTTAAAAACATTTACTTGTGCCCTACCCCCTAACATAAATGATTTATGATGGAAAACAAGATTTTTGGATTCAAACTTACATATGCTCATTTAGGTAAATAATGTTCATAAAGGTAAGTCTGGGACCCATCAGAGAATTAAAACAGTAACACATAAAACAGTGTTGCATAATTAGTACAGGAAATACAATCAAAGATCATCCAGAAAACCTGAGAAACTACAAATGTAAAATGGGCCTCATTCTCCCCCTTGGCACCACACTCCTCTCTCCTTCGCTGGCTTTATGTTTGAGAGTGTCACAGGGCACAGCCCACAACCTCTTCTTTTCCTCAGCACGCTACAGGAAGTCCTAATTCAGCCCCATAGTGACTTATCCTTCCCAATTTTTATCTCCAACCCTGACTTCTGCCCTGAGTTCCAGATGCATACACCTAACCCTGTATGTGGCAGCTCCTTGGAGGTGCCCAACATCTCAAATTTCGCATGCCCAAAGCAGCTTGATTCCCTGCACCTCCTAGTCTGCTCCTCTCAGTCTTCCTCATTTTAGTGAACAGCAACACCAATCATATAATTGCTTAGATCAAAATCCAATGGGTCATCCTCGACTCTTTCTAGAGCCGCCACGCTGAACCACCCTGGATGCCACTCACTGCAGTCTACGTGAAAAGTGCCGTAGTGCGCAACCTGTGAGTTGATACGGGGTCTCTTTCCCTCATATTCACATCTGCTCTGTCACACAGCACTCTCGGCTCTGGTTCAAAATATATTGTGAATCCAATCCCTCTCCTCACCATCTGCACCCTACCACTAAATTCAAGCAACTGTCTGTGCTCTTAGATTACCAGGCTAGCTCCCTAACGAGTGTCCCTATGTCTACTCTCTCCCTGCCTCTGTCCCCTTTACCCAACATCGACAGTGACCTTTTAAAAATGGTAATAGATGCCATCACAACCTTGCTCAATTCCTCCAATGGCCACCCACCAATTCAGACCCAAAGCCAAAGAGTTGACCTTGTCAACAAAGCTACAGGCTCTGTTCCCTGCCTGTCTCTCTGACTTCACCTCCTGTCGCTCTCCTTCTCACTCACTGTTCCAGCCATACTAGCCTTCTTGCTCCTGTTTCCTCAAACATGACTAGTTTATTCCTGCACAAGGCTTTGTCCTTGCTGTTCTTGCTTCCTGTAATACTCCTTTCTAGCCATATTCTTCCCTTCCTTCAGGTCCCTTCAAATGTCACTTCCTCAGTGGGCCTTTCTAATTCCATGTAATACCTGTCACTCCAGTCACTCTCCAATCTGTAACCTGCCTCTGTTTTCTCAGACTGATCATCATTCCCAGATAGTACTTATTTTTAATAATGACCCACCATTTGAAATGTAAGCTACATAAATTTCTTATACAAGGCTGTATACTCATTGTCTGAAACAGTATCTGTACATAACAGACACAAAAAGTACCTGAGGAGTAAAATATTCAATGAATGGCCAAGACATCATCTTCCCATGATCTAAAGAAATCCCATTCCACATTTATTAAGATTTGTTTTGGTTCTACTAAGAAAAGCAGTAGAAGCTCACTGATCACTTCCCATTGAATGAATATCCCTGTACCAATCTCATGAGAAACGTAAACCTTTTTCATTTCAAATAGCAAGGCCACTG
The DNA here is from genome assembly GCF_022682495.2 of Desmodus rotundus. Taxonomy (NCBI): domain Eukaryota; kingdom Metazoa; phylum Chordata; class Mammalia; order Chiroptera; family Phyllostomidae; genus Desmodus; species Desmodus rotundus. Next base: position 132,793,914 of record NC_071391.1, on the reverse strand, counting down.
CTTTCGTCTAGCCCAGATTCTGAGGATAAAGGGTAGCATGCATAACTGAAATTTAAAATACTTTTCCCTAAACCCTCCATACAAACTTTGACCACAGCTAATGACACAAACCAAGTTTGCCTGGTTAAAAATTTTTATTTTCCTGAAGTTTCTGGGTGAAGGACTTAAGGGCCAACATTCTGAGAGCATTGCCTGAGTAAAGGACCTGGCTAAACTTTAGAATGCACAGCTAACATTTTCTGAAACGTTGATTGTGAAATTCTGAAAAGTGACATCATAAAGCTTTATTTAGGAAAGGCAAATTTTAAAAAGGAAAAATTTAAAAATTAAAATATTTGCAGTATCATTCTGGGAAACCACCAGACTAACCATTAATAATAAATTTTTCAAGGCTGGCTAGAGATATTTTTTTAAAAAGTAAAACGTGTTTTGCCTACTCAAGAGAAGAATGACCCAGAGACTAATGAGCTCCATAAGCTACTCACTGCCTGACCCTCAGCAAGTCACTTGTCCTCGGTGCTAAAATGGAGAGGTCTCTCAATTAGCTTCATGTGGCGGCTGTGAAGGGTGACTAATAAACTCGATTGCAAGGCACTCTGAAAACATTAATTGCTATAGAGAAGCTTGATAATTGTCAGGTTGCTATTAGTCACCATCTAAGCAAGGGGAATACATTTGGCTCTTTTTAATCTTTCGTCTACCCCATGACTCTTCTGATGTCAATCATTCCTAGTGACAAATACAAAAAGACAAGTGAGGCTCCTTCTCACTTTTCTGTAGCTCTTATTCTGATCCGCAAGCAACATGCTGGACACACGAACTAGCCTTCGTTCTTTCTCCTCTGTTCTTTCCAAAGCACCTTGCAGACAAGGCTTTTCCTTTCTTTCCTTTCCACACACACATATGCCCTAATTAAAACCCATATATTTGACAGAGATCATGGGAAAGGAGAATATTAACATGAAGAACCAGAAAACCACAGAATCCACTTTATTCTTACCAGTAATCTCCTGATTTCTTATTCTTTCACAAAATGCCTCCATTTAAGGGAAAAGAGTGATTAATTGATTTCTGATCTCCGCCTAAGCCAGAAATGGTTTTCCTCATTCACTGATCAACATGGATTTAGAATTTTGCTTCTCTTTGAAGGACTATATAGAAATTCACATTCTTTCCAACCCACCAGCCACGTGGGGTCTATTCTAGAAACAAGCCTGCCCCATGTTATCTTCCTAGCAATCTCCGTAAGACATGCAAGAATAGCCAGGACACAAAAGCAATATAACCACTCACTCACTAGAGTAACCAACCATACACAGGTATTTCAGGAAAGTACAAATTTCCTAGCTGATGTCCCACAACAACTATTCTTCCTGGGTGGGAGGACTTGCCTTTTCAAGTCAAATGCAAGCAACCTTCATCTCCACCGAATTTTCATCCCAAAGCTAAGTGGTTTGTTAGTAAAAACTACCTTTGCCTCTTGCTCAACCAGCTCCTCTGGTCAATCACAGCTCATTTCAAAACCCAGATTCTGATAACTTTAGAGCCAGTGTGGAGACGATAGGACAAAGGAGCCAACAAAAAAATAAAAAAATACTTATTGAAAAAAGTATTTGTGTGTAATAAATTCATTATGTACAAATGAAAATTTATGTAACAATATAAGAGATCCCAATTAAATAAAAACACCAATATTAAGAAATAACCCAAATAATTGACAAATTATTTTAGTGTGGAGCAGGGGTGAGCAAACTAATTGCTGAGTTGAATCCAGCCCCTTCACCGGTTGTGTAAATAAAGTTTTATGAGAACACAGACACACATATTCACTTCGATGTACTCTGTGGCTGTTTTCAGCTGTTCTGATGCTACAGTTGCTGGCCTGAGCAGTTGCAACACATCGTATGGTTCACAAGTTTGAAAATATTTACTCTCTGGACTTTTACTAAAAAAGTGCCAACCCCCAGCAGGAAGGACGAGAAGGTCACTGCAGACTGCAATAGTCTGGGCAGGTTCTGGAGAAGGAGGCAAGCAGCTTAAAGGGAAGTGATAAGTAGACAAATATTCTTTCCTATGTAATTTATTTAGGGCCTAGAAATGTCCTTAAGATTGATAAAAGGGTGAGATCTTCCCGTGATAAGAAAATGTTAGAGTGATGGAATCTCTCAGTGAATAGCGAAACCGATGATGGACTACAAACTAAACTGAGTTTCTTGGCTGATCCCAATTCAGACTACCTCACCAGAAGTTTGTTCGGGATGATGGTGGTGACGATGGTGGCGGTGTTTTCATAGCTACCTTGCTTCCAGAGAAACACACTTGCCACATAACAGGTTTCAGGAAATAAAACAAAACAGAAAGCTAGACCAGTGATAACAAAAGTTGGGCACAGACCTCGTCTCTGCCCATTAGTGGACATTCCCTCACCTACAAAACAGAGACAATCACGGGGCCCAGCGTCCCAATAGTCTGGACCTCAGCTGACACGCAGGTTGCAGTTAGTGCTTATAACAAAAACAAGCGTCCATCCCGCCATTTGAACGAAAAAAGAACATGTAAAAATAAAAAAAAAATTGGACATTATCTTTTTCATGACCTACCGTGTCTGTCTCTCCTGGCATCCTAAAGACTTAAGACCCGAACACTTAAAACAGTGGCACTGATGCCTTCAAACAAAATTAACATAAAAACACATCTAAAATAAAAAGCATAATTTCATAAGGTAAAAAGTATTAAAAATCAATGTGATATCAAACATTTTCTAGTGGTTTAAAGAATAATAAAATCTTATTTATTCCTAAAGTCCTTATTATTCCTTATTAAAATCACCGTGGCACCAATTTATAGCCTGAAGAAGCCACCCAGAATTGACAGATGCTTTATCACATTCTCATGACTGACTCTGAAGAACTTCGTCGATATCAAAATCCTGAGCAGGGCACTTTTTCTAAGTGAAAAACATTGGAGGGGCGGCTGCTCTTACCTGCTCTTATGCGCAACCTGATCTCGTTCTCAAGTGCCAAAGGCTCAGTATAACTGGTTTCCCTAACAGAGAAAATGCTCTTCAAAAAACAAAACCGAGTGCCCGAGCAGCTGCAGGAGCCACCTTCTTCCCAAGTTACCAGAGGAAGCAGCCTTAAATAGACCTCTCCAAAGTCCTTTCAAGTTGTTAAAGAAACTGAGCTGCCATCACCTACTATCTTATTGAAAACACAATTTGCAGAACTTACTGACAAACACATGTGAGCTTTGCAGGTTAACGAACCACATATTGAAATAGTGGGGTGTGAATGAGGCTGGTACCAAACAAAATAACCAAATTCAAGATGCAAAGTTGCTAAAGCTCCCTTTGTCTAAAACTTGGTCAGAACACTGGCACCCAAATTCCAACTGTAGCTTCTGCTAGCTTTTGGCACTCAATAGAAGCTTGGCACCCAAAGGGATAAAGACCTAGCATTCCCACACAATTATTTGTGATCAAATTTACTGGAATTGAGATTTGTTTCTGAGTGTGTATGTTCTGCTTTTCTTTCATGAGATTTCTGTAGTTATGGATATTAAATTTACTAAAACATGAAAATATTTAAACTTAAAAAACTCCCTGTTTTGGGCAATGATGACACACCTGCCCTGGTGTCAAAACAGCTGATACAACTTGGCTATTAACCAGCCTCCCTTCTTAGAGCCAGCTTTCACGAAAGTCCAGGATGGTTCCCATCTGGTTCTGGGCTTATTATTTGTTGTCTGTCAAACACCAGAACTTCTGCCTCGCTTGTTGTTCTGTTGCAAGTGAGAGGCATTTTAGGTAAAGAAAAGATAGTAGCAAATCCTTTTCTTTGCTATTACACGTTTGAGTCAGACACATTGCTTCTGTGACCCTTACGTTTCTGTATTCAATTTTTTCTAATATAACTGCTAAGAACAATAGCCGGGGCAGTGACCTTCAACTTTTCATCTCATGGCACACATAAACTAGTTACTAAAATTCTGCAGCACACCAGAAAATTTATTTTTTGCCAATCTAACAAAAAATAGGTATAATTTTGATTGATTTACAAAAATAATAGTAATTACCTACCCTTTCTGCTCCAAAGTGAGTTTGTAAAAAAAAAATAGGTGCTTATATTGTATATAAGGATTTCTGGTACCAAGAATTAACCAATCACACACAACCTTTTATGCAAAGTGACCAATAAGATGCAACTCTATTCTATGACCTAAATATTTATGGTTAAAGGCAAGGCATTAACACCAGAAAGCTATTGTTATGTTGGCTGTTGTCATTTTTTTATATTTGACAGTCTAAGGAAAAAGAGGTCAGTGCCCCTAAGTGGTCAGGTATTGCATGTTTTAGAAATTCATGCAACATGTAGTTGAAAACTGCTGACCTAGATGAATAAAACTACTAAAATAATAATTAGTCCACAAATTTTAAGTGAGTAAGTTTGCTGCCTCCTTATTCTTTTTTCTCTTTCTTAAAAAAGTGATAGTTCAAAAGTTGTTTCTTTTCCATTAAACTTTATTATGGAAGTTCCAAAAACCTCAAAGAAGATAAAAATTCTGAAAGAGGGCTTGCTAGTATCTGCGTGCCTCGACTTTAGGAGCACTCCTCAAATCACAAATATCTGAGGTACTGAGAAGTTTGAGGACAAGAAGTTCTCCCACAGGAAAGAATTAGACCAGGTAAATACACTTGAATCAAGGATAATGGAGCACTTTCAATAGGGAGGAACAATCTTTGAATCAACTATCTCTTTTCCTAACAGTGACTCCTCCTTCCCACTTCCATTTCTGAGCTAAACACTAGAGCACCGTGGTAAGCAGTGCTTTCTCTACAGGCTTCGGGCCTGGACAAAGTAGAACCCAAGCAGGAGTCGGGACTGTCTCAGCCCAGAGAATGTTGGGAGCCACTGGGCCAGACATCACTGGGGTAGCCAGTCAGCAGCCCAAGTCAGGCCCAGACTTAGGAGGCCATGGGACAGCCCCCAGAGGGAAAGCCCACAGGGCGAAGAGAGCTGACTCCAGCTCTGTTTCACCAGTCTGCACTGGTGTGGTCTGAGCAAACTCAGTCCATCACTTTCAGTAACGCCACATTTACAGATGTGGGTGGGTTGCTTATCATAATACTCCCCCCTTACTGATATAGAAACTACCTCGTAGAATTCTTAGAATAAACTCATAACCCCCAAATCTTCTCTTACTAAGAATGACTTGCCTACCCATCAAAGGTCCCTAAGTCATAAAACAATGAAGGCAAGCCTATGATTTATTTCACATGTTCTTTCTTCCTACTGCTTCTCTACACCCACTGTAACTTGCTTCTGAGGTTAGGCTGCTACCAGGTTATGGGCTCGATGGCATGCACCCTGAAAGATACTGTGTAAAAGCTCCATATAAACTGATACAGCGACACTGATCATCGCCTCCCAGTCTACCTCCTCCAATTCCTCTTTCCGTCTCCGTGTCAACCACAGCATCTAAAGAAAGGCCCAGCTGACTGTCACTTCAGATGCTTTACGCTACAGAATGAGTCCAATAAATCAGATACCTTTGAAAAAAATACTTTCTTCTCCTGAACATGTTCCTTCTGTGTATCACAAGTAAAGCAGACTTGACTTTGATTTATGTGCAGGTAGCCTTTTTATTCTCAGTCTGGTCACAATGCAAAAGCTAATGTATGCTACCTCATGTCTTCTTTTTCTGCACAGTAATTTATTTCGGCTTATTCCTGAAAGGAGTTACTGAAACTATATTAGGTTTTAAAATAAAAATATACTTCTGATAAAAATTAGAGCTAAATAAGTTAATTTTCTAACATTTCCTATATTATTGTCTCATACATAAAAAAATTATCTCTGACATGTCATGTCTCCTTTTATTATATGAAATCCTTTGAAATATTTTTACATGTGATTTCTAAAAAAATGTTTACGTTAGGCCTAAGTACAGAGCCTAACTTCTTGTCCTCAATAAAGATCATAGCTCAGATCTTTAACTATGATTTGTACCAACTGTTAAAAGGCATTGCCAAATAATAACACCTATAATACTGTATTTTTAAAGTAAGATTTCATGATTTGGGGATCTTTTTTGAAATACTGTATTTACAAACTGGATTTAAAGTTCAACTCCAAGACCATGGCAGAGCGCAGAGCACTGTGCTCCCTGGGCAGTGATGATACTCCATCCACTCCTCTGTGAGCTGCTCCCTAACACTGCAGAGAGCGAACTCCACCTTCAACACACTTCTCCATCTGTTCTTCAGCAAAGACCCTCGCATTCTAGGACCTGGTAACTCGTCATGGGTAGAAGACACAGACCCAAGCCTTCATTTACTCGGACTCAGAATGTTCAGGGCTGGAAAGAACCACACTTCCCAATAAAGAACAGGACTTTGCACAAGACCAAAGAGAAATCCATATGGATTTATCAAACTCATGTTATTTTTAAATAAGTATACCTTTAGGGAAAATGAGTGCCTTTATGTCCATTACACATAATTTTATACAAGAGGAGACCCATAAAAGCCCAGACTTTATTTATAAAAAACTGTGTATTTATTCTCACATATTTAAACTTCACTCACCTTCAAGATACTCTCCATTTGATGTAATATACCTGTCAAGGCATTTTGTCCACTGCTCAAACAGTTTGTGAACTCGTCCATTTTAGATGCCTTTCAGTGCTCCTGCCGTTTTTTGTTTGACCTCTTCCACATCAGCAGAACATCTCCCTTTGAACACTTTCATCATCCAGAGAAAGGGTCTCATGGGGAGAGATTGGGTGAATAGGGAGGGTGGGGCACAGGGGACATCCCATTTGGGGCCAAACACTGCTGAATGCTCAGCACACTATGGGCAGGTGTGCTCGTAAAGCACCCATCATGAAATGGGCAAACATGTTGAAAGAGTCTTCAAAAAAAAAAAAATTCCCTGAGGCTAAGCACAGCCTCTCACAACAACGCCAGCTAATACACTGATACAGATGGGGTTCTAGAACATTCACCTAGTGGGGGAAACCTATCCTAGAAGGGGCCCGCCCTCGAGAAGGTAATTCCAGGTTTTTTTCTGTCTCCCCTTGTATAATGAATAAAAATAAACATTTAGAGGATTGCACACTATCTCTCAAAATACACAAAAGCTAATACTGCTTAGACTAGTACATGAGCTCAGCTATATGCATATTTGATATGATATGAGTTTCAAAGATAGATACGATGACTGTATACAATTTAGATAAATGTAATAGCTATATGATGAAATTTTCTTAACATTAGAACCCAGTGAGGTCGAATAACCCACAATGACATAAATCAGCACCTGGAAATGAAAGACCCAGTAGGGTATAAAGTTGTAGTTTTAAGGAATTTTATGTCAAAATAAAAAGGGGTACACCTATTTTGTGTGGACATTACAAATAGACACAGACTTTCTAGGGTTAAAGACTCATGGGTTTACAGAACTGACAACTCCCACATCGCCCTTCTCAGTCACGGCACAACTGGCCGCACAGTGGCAGCTGATGAGGCCAAGTCTGGTCACTGCCACTTAGTGTCTGTTCTAGCATTTTCACGGTGCCTCCTGCAATCACTTGATTACTAACGAAGTCCAAAGTCACTGATGACTATATCTCAGCTTTCTAAAATGACAGATATACTTTGCTTATTTTTCACACAATGATAGCTTTTGAAATATAATTTTGTAAAGTCTCAAATCACTTAGAACTTTATTTAAACTGCCTTTTTTGCCAAAGGATATAATTATTTATCTATATTACATTTATTGTCTACAGTATATTTATATTTAGGCAATGTAAACACTACCTATAGTACATTTATATCTGTCTACTTCACATTTGGAGGATATAGGTAACTTCCAATTTTCAAGAGGCACCAAGTTTAGTTTTTTATGTGTTATAAGCATCTTCACTTTGTTCAGGCTACAGTAAGAAAGGAACTAGAAATACTTTTAAATGAAAAACGCCTAAGCACCATTGTGGGCAAGGTCTGAGGCAGAATGAAGGGGAGGATGGCATGGTTTAGACGACACTTTGGACGCATCAGTCACAGGGGAAGTGACCTCCGGCAGGAAATGGAGATGCGATGAGACTGACCGCTCAGGAACCTCGGCGTCATTACAAGCTTCCACCACACCCAGTTTTCATAATTTCCTGCTTTTCTGATTAAATTTGAATAGAATTTACATTTAACTAACTTAATTCCCAAATCAAACGCTACCCAATATTTTCCACTTTCTATAAGCCTATTTCCTTATCCTATTAAGGAAAGACTGTTTCATCTTTTAACTTTAACTTTTGACTTTACTTCAGATTTTTCAAAAAGCCAAAGGGAGTAGAAAACCATCTTGAAAAGGCAATGTTAATTTCGCCTATAGTTCCATCTCAAATTTTTCCCGAATATTACTCCATATTGCTTCTCATCCATTTCTCTGTGATTCTAGCTGATATCACTATGCAGAAAAACTTGATGCTGAGAGAGAACCATAATTTTTTTGTGATAAATTCTGCAAGGACAGGTAACAAAAATGCTGCTACTTTTATGGCTGCTACAAGTCAAAAACCAGTTTAATATGCCCTAGTAACAGAGTTACTAACACATCAGTGTACATATAAAAGAGCAGCATGTTAAATATGAAGACTGATACCACAGTCCCTAAGAACTGAGTACATTTTAAATTCAATAATTGTACTAACAAGCTTAATAAGTGGCATAGCTATATTTTCTATTGCATTTCTGTTTCACCTATTTTCTCTCACTACAATGAAGATTTCTCACCATGTATCAGAGGTTCTCAAAAGAGAACCCTCATGACGGGAATCACGGACAAATGCTGTCAACATCCTCTCTTCGAGAGCCTTCCATGTTGCCTTAGATGTTTTTCCTATCGGTTTTACCCTTCGACATTCTCAGAAAGACTTTAGCACTTGCCTTAATTCAGTTTCCCTTTATATTTAGGTTCTCCAGCATGACTTCCCTCCCATACATTTATTTTCCATATCTATTTGCCTCTTATTCCAGGACACTCACACCACTTGTGTTGCTCCCATCTGTCCTCTGAAAACGCCATTGAACTATACATAAGAGCCCTTATCTTTTCTATAAATCATGGTGATTTAGAGAAAACAGTAATCCACAAGCACTCTTCCTCTGGCAGAGTCAATTTTTCCCAAATAGGACTCTAGTGGTCAGCTACCCTTAGTGGGTTTAACATTTTTTCTCCTCTCAGTAGCATTCAAATTCTACTCAGGCTGTGCAATATAGAGTTCCGTCCGACCCATGAAAAAATTCTTCTTTACATGTTACCCCTCAGGAGTACAGAATGGTAGTTTCCATGTAAATAGCTATTAAAAAACACCACCACTTGCTTTTAAGAATCCTGGAAGGTATTACCTGGTGCTTGCTCTTTGTGCAATAGTTACTAACTTTTTTTTATTTAGAGCAATGCAAGCCCTTTAAGAGCCATCAACTTATGGCCCTATTAGACAAAAATGACTTGCAAAGCAAAGCTAGAAAAATGTGAAGAGTAGAAAGAGGAACAACCATAAACTATCTCCAAAGCAAAAATGAAAAAGCACAAGAGGGAAATCCATGTGTCAGAAAGACTCCTCTGCCCAGCGCACCAGGAACCTGCGTGAGCACAAGGTGAGGGGGCTTTTCTGAGACATGACCCGGACCTGTGTTACCATGGAAGTGAGAAGCTCAATCTCTTTAGCTCCTGTGCACCCTCCTCAGCACTTAAGGCAACGGGGACAGGTTCTTCTCCTTTGTTCAGAAACTGCTCTGGAAACAGTCCTGCCCCTTCCCCAACGCACTGAACAACTGCATTGTGAGGCCACATTGTCACCAAATTACACAAGAGGGATTTTTCATTCCATTCCTAAAAATAGACCCTTTTTTGAGTGCCAGCACAACAGAAATAGAAACACTTGCCGAAAGGGGCCCTCTCAGTGGTGCTCCAAGTTGCCATGGCTCTCAAACCCAGTTGCTGGACCCACGGCAGCCAGCAGGCAGAGGACGCTACAGGCAGGCAGGTCAGGGCACCTTTTCTGACTCTGGAAACCCCTCTAAATTATTGGTCTCAAGTGGAGTTGTTTGGAGAGGGTGTCTGGGGCACAGAGGGGCTATCTAAGCTTTTCAAATACATGCTGGTGCCAGAACACTGGACGAAGGGGAGAGATTTCCCAGTAGGACTTTTAACACATGTCCTTAATTGACTTTGCCCACTCAGCAGACTGCTCCTTTCATGCCTCAAATCCTATTAATAATGCAAAATCCAAACTCAACACAGAATAGGTGAGAATGGTTTTTAAACAGTAAGTGGTATTGCTCTTAGGTTTGAACAGTGACTGATGTCTTCAAAGGGTGGTATTATCCATAATAAAACCACCAAAAAGGTATTCTGCATCATCCACTCTTAAGATATTTTCTTGTTACATAGAATTCATTGCTGATACAGTACATGAACATCTTGACTAGATGTGAATTAAAAATCCTCATGGTGATCAAGAAAAGGACAATGGAATGAGTAGAGATCTAAGCAAGGTTTTTGGATTTGGGCTAAAATGTCAAATTTCATGGAAAACTACTCTTGTAACTATCTGTTCCCCACCCACTTCGCTCCAACTCACTCTGAACAGTAAAGGCCCTCTCTGACCGCATTCTGTCAAGTATGAATGTTTCCTGCAGATGGGAGTATATGTGTTTGTACAATAAAACTTTATGATTTTGACAGAGAAGAGAGAAGACTCTATAAATGCATTTTTTAAAAAATGTATGACAGACGATGACTTTAAGAAAAATAAAATATTTCTGCCTTGGCTGGCATGGCTCAGTGGATTGAGTGCTGGCCTGCAAACCAAAAGGTTGCTGGTTCAATTCCCAGTTAAGGGCACATGCCTACTGTGGGCCAGGTCCCCAGCTGGGGATGCATGAGAGGCAACTACACATTGATGTTCTCTCCCTCTCTTTCTCCCTCCCTTCCCCTTTCTCTGTAAGTAAGCAAACAAATAAATAGAATATTTCCCTTAAAGCAGAAATAGAATATATGTCTAAGAAATCTTAGATGGCTAAGAAGATACCTTATTATTTTTTAAGATAAAGTGTTTAAAAAAGAATTTGACAATGGGATAAAAATAGATTTAACAGGTTAATTACACTGAATTACATTAATGACACGAAGTGATTAAAGGAGGCACTGTGTGTGTGCTAGAAAGAACACTGAATAGAACATGTTGGCCTCAGTCTGCCCTTAATCACCTGTGTGACCAAGACTATACTCCTAACCTCTATGAACCTTATATGCCTTTAAAAGACGGGATTTTTGAATGTGATATGTAAAGTTCTATCCAACTTGGAAAATCTCTTTACCCACAGCAAGTTTGTGTTTATGTGTAAATGTATACATGTAATAGGTATGTTCCTTTTAAATTTTATATAAAATTCTGTAAAATAATTTACACCATATTGGGTCTTTTATTTCATAAATTCCTATTTATTTCACTCTGGGTGACCGTACCTCACCGAATTTAAAAGTTAGTAAAATTTCATAGATAGCAGCTACATTTGTTTAAGTAACACACAACCTTCATTTAGGGTTTATATCACATTAAATATAAACAGAATGGAGCTCACAGATCAGTCTGAACAGTTTTAGCATTACGTGTATTATGAGAGGTTAGATGCAACCCTTTGAAATATTTTTAAATGTAATCTGTAAAAAAAAATGTTTACATTAGCTTACATGTTCCAGAAAGAATACCCTAAGTGCAGGTGATCATTAGTGATCATCTGTACCAACTTTCAAAAAGCATGTTCCAGGTTCATTCCTGCTGTCACATAATGCGGGATTTCCTACTTTGCAAAGGACAACATCCCACTGTATGCGTTTACCACATTTTCTTTCTCCATCTGTTGACGGACGTTTAGGTTGCTTCCCCATCGTGGCTATAGTGAACAGTACTGCAGTGTACATGGTAGGGCTAATATCTCTTTGAAATCCTCATTTCAATTCTTTTGGATAAATATCCAGAGGTAAGATGGCTGGATCGTATAGGGTAATATGCCAAGTGAAATAAGCTCTCACAAAAGGACAAATACCACATGATTAAACTTATAAGAGATATCTAAAATAATCAAACTCATACAATGATAGGACAGAATAGTGGTTGCCAGGAGCTGGGGGCAGGGGGAGGAGATAAGGAGTTGATAATCAATATATATAAAATTTCAGTTATGCAAGTTGAATAATTTCTCAAGATCTAATGTACAATATCATACCTATAGAAAACAATACTGTATTATACACTTAAAAATCTTTTAAAGGGATAGATCTCATATTATCAAAATTAAATCTTCTGAAAATAATGAGACTATTCTTTAGGACACATTTGATTATTGTGCTCACACATCAGATTTAAAGTATAGCTCAATGGTCCTTGTAGGATGTTCTAGAAACCATGGCCGAGCAAAGAGCTCTGTGTTCACTGAGTAATGACCTGCCACGGTGTCTATACTGATGGTCCACCCACACTTCCTGTGGTCTCCTCTTTACCACTAGATAGAACCAACTCAATCTTCGCTGCATTTTTCTACCTCTTCTTGAACAAAACCCTTTCGTTCTAGGCTTTGGTAACTTTGCATGGGTATAAGACTGGACCCAAACTTCATTTATGCCCAGGCCTACAAAATTCAAGAGCTGGGAGGAACCTTGTCATTTATAAACTAAGAAATGAAAGCTTTTGCACCTAACCAGAGAGAAATCCACGGCAATTATCACACTCACTTTGCTTATTTTAAAATATGTATTGCTAGGGAAAAGTTGGGAGTTTCTGTTCATTATATTCAATTTTACATAAAGAATAAAAATGTGCATGAAGGAGATTTTTTCCTCTGGGAATATGCTTTATATAATTAATGTAAACACTAAATTATCAGCAAAGAAACTGGAGACAGTCACAAAAGACATCTGATATAGTTGGAATTCTGATTGCCAACTATATTCTTTTCCTATTTATCCAAAAACAAGTGGACATATTTTTAAAAATGGGAATAAAGAATAGCTTCTAATCAACGCACAGTAAGCAAGCTCTTAAAACTGAAAATCAAGTGTTCAGACTAATTTATGCAGTGATGTTAGCTTCTTGCATTGGCTTGACCTTGCAAATCAGCTAACACCATGCAATCGGAAATAGTTTCTTCAGGGAAATGTCATAATTATTTGTAATAGTTGCATTGACATCTAAGAAGAAATTACATATCCTTTGTGTCTTCCAGCCCCAGTCTCAGCCTCCCACTGAGGAATCACTTTACATGATTCTCACGGTCTATGTTCATTTCTGTTGTGTTTACACAAGTAGTTGCCACTGGTGGTTCTATCTTATCTATTTTAGCTGTAAAAGAAGGCATCACTATCAAATACAGAAATTTAATGGAAATACTGTTTTTGAACTAAGGTAAGCTATTGTATTCTTTGCATATGTCCAATATTGTATTTCAAATAACAGATTTTCTTTGTATTAAAGTAATTTGGACACATAAGTAGCTGTGTAATTCTAAAACATCTTTCCATTTTAACAACTCTGAAATCAGCAAGAATCTTTTTCTTTATTAATGGTACATATGATAAGGGGGAACACACATCAGTAACACCTTCAATTCAATAAAATGTGATCTTCCCTAGCCATTTCTTGTGGAGGAAAAAAAATCTTCTTTGCTAGAAAATAGCAATGCATTTAACAACATATGTATGAACACTTTACACATGAAAAGCTTTTTAAATCTCATCTAAACTATGTAAGGACTATATCTTTAAATAAACACACACAAATCAGGTGAAGACTTCTGATTTCCCTTCAAGGCCTGTAACACAGCTGTAGATTTTTAAAAATCAATCCTGTAATCATTTTCACACTTGTAGTTCCTCTTTTCAGTAAGCCAGCATACGTGCTAGTATGTCAATGTTGATGTGAGCCTCAATTCCACTCAGAGGAAAACCAAGAAACATCTCATTTTCTCTTTCATGTACATTCCCAGTTGCCTCTGAGATAGTATAACCATGTATAATGTTCACAATAAAGTAATGATATTTTTTAGTTTGGCAAACAGAGAAGTTTTTAATCAAGGGTCCTAGCACAGTCACACTGTAAATACAATATAAAAAGAAAAATGGCAAAAAAATTAAAAATTAAAAGTATAGAAGAATAAAGAAAAAACTCTATACATAGTACTTTATTTCATGATACAAATAATTCCTCTGTCAAGAGTTATAACACATGTATAGTTTGAGAAAGGAGATAAGTAGACTTATTTCATTTAATGTCACGATTTCTAGCGAGGTGGCTGGCCAGGGGCAGAAAGAGAAAGGCACCCTTATCTAGAGTACCTGACAGCCCGAATCTCATGAATGAGCAAAAGCAGTTTAAAAACAAAAGATTTCAAAAGACCTAAAATGTCTTTCCAAAGCATATTTGCATGACTGTTTCTGTATCTGCTCCTGCCTTACAACCAGTCCTTGTATATTCATTTAAACTACTGCTTACTAGCTAATTGAGTTTTAATTTTCCCTTCGTCACTTATGAAATAGAAATAATCACCAAAATGTGGAAAGAACATTAGCAACTAAATGTTTAAAAAGCTCATTTTTATAAAATACTAAAATACATTATTGTCTACATATCAGTAAAGGAAACCAACCTAAAATCAGTAGATTTATTCAACTCATCAACAGAACATTTCCCAAGAGCCACTGCCTCAAAGGCCCAACATCATTTTCACCAAGACATCACCCCATCGACACAGTTGTATAAGTAAAACACACGGCAAGGCATTCAACTCCAGAAAAAGTGCACTTTACATTCACCAGGGAAAAGAAATGACGCCCCAAAGTAAAACCTGTCAGTTACTGTCATCACACTGTTGCACCGAAGGAGTTCCATTACATCACAAAGAACTTTAGAATGTACTCATTTAATTAAAACATGAAACCTTCCAAATACCTACAGCTTTCCCTACCTCGCAAATTAGCGAAATTTTATTTAAATACAAGTCCTTTCTTTGCATTCACCAACTACATGCATAATGTATATGAGTAGTACTATCCAAGTACTTTCTACATAGCTTCATGTTTCTCCCTTTTCCTCCCCAAATTATTTCACATTCTTATTTCAGACATCTTCATCTTTTATTGCCACACTTAAGAATCTGGATATGATGGCCATTATGGAAAGTAATCACACTCCACAGAGATGAATGGCTATTTACAGAATGATTTCTATCATTTAAAGGAGAGAATGTAATTGAGGCTTTAAATTACAAATAAAATGCTACATCTCAAATGACACTGACTAGCTAGGAGCTTCCGGAAGTCACCCACCTGGGGCAGCATGCGATTCTCTTCCTCCAGCTGTCTGACTCTTGCCTCCAGCTGCCTAACATAGGACAAGGTTGATTCTAAAATCAAAAAGAAAGAACTCACATTATACACACAAGTCTTGTTCAGGGCACTCTCAGGATATTTCTAGCTTGATTTATTTAAATCAGGTAGCAATGACTAAGGCTGTTATTTAAAAAAAGAGAAAAAAAATCTCCCCAGAAAAACAGTAACAGACGCTATTGATACTACACACAGTATGAACAATTGTACCATGTCAAGAAAAATCAGAGAAGTTTATAGGTGGTGAGATTGCAGGCTTTTGTGCACCGTGTAGCGCTCAGAACATCAGACATGTTGAAGACAGTCATTTCCTCTTTTCTGCTTATTTTGTCAATGTTGAGCTTTCAAGAGCTGTCCCACACATAAGACTCCTTGTAATGTTAATTATAACCAAAATAAGTTACAAGCTGATATTAAAAACAGAAAAAAATATTTCAAATATCCAGCTCCCTTCATTTTCCCAATAAATATTTCAAGTGTTTAAGACCGTTTTGTTCTTGTCACAAAGGTACACTTATTAAGAGACTGTCATTCAGAGAATAGCTGTGAGAGGGCTAAATAATACACTTAGGCTGAATTCTGACTGCCGTTTTGGCTGTGTGTGACAGAGACCCAATTTCTCCAAACCTCCGGGTTAACCAGGGGCTGACTTAAAATTGACTCTTGTTTTAATTTCTTCACAAGCTCAGGTGTGTGCTGAAAGCTCACAGTCAGCATCATGCTTAGTTTCTGTTCCTAATGAAACTCCAAAGTCTATAGCTTTGTATCAGGAAAGGAGTTTCATTTTGAGAAACAACCTGACAGTAATTATTTTTCATTAAAGCGGAAATGTTCAAGCACATCCTATAGCAACACAGCTGCAGTTCATTACCCACGAGCACACTGATTTCAGTACAGGAAAATGTACATAACAGTAGAGCCCACAGCATGTCCCCGGAGTTAGTAGTAAAGCAGCAGGTCCTCCTCAGTGCTTGTTCATCCTCAGTGCATTTGAGAGGCAAGTGTTTGGCGCCCCTAACAACCTGAGGTTAGTATGAATATTGATGCAAATTAACAGCTTGATCTGAAATTCACCATGAAAACTCTAATTGTATATGGAAATTGATTATATGACCCCAATTCCATATTGGTGACCTCCAAATCAACATTTTCTTAAAATACATAAGAACCTCCAGTCCTTAATTCACAAATGTAACAAGTAAGTTCATCCCTGACCAATTAACAGCCTATTTTCACAAATGTTTGCAGACAGTCCTTACCACTGACATTACCCTAACCACCCACGGATCTCACACCAATGGAAAAAACAGCCTTGAGCAGCCCCAGACAACAGAGAAACACAAAGGTGAAGGAAACTGAAGACATTTGCTAGAAATATGCGCTCTCCCTTCCGCACTCTCTCCCTCTCCCTCTCTCTCTCTCTCTCTCTCTCTCTCTCTCTCTTTTCGCTCAATGAAATGTTAAGAGTTTGCTTAATGGATTCTTCCAAATGGAAAAAGAAGTATAAGGCATAAATGAATAACAAACTTATTGATTTCATGAATCTACTTTACTCTAGAAAATGAATAAGTAATTTGCAGATCATCAAAATATGAATGTAGATTGCCTGATTTACAGTTTTGCAGGTCCCTCTTTCTACTTTAGAAAAACAGCCACTTGAGAAGGGCCATCCAAGTGAAAAGTTGTTCAGAAATATCCCATTTAACCACCAACAAACACATTTCTGTTCTCCTTTGTGCACAATTTACATCTTATCTTTACTGTCCCTCAGCTCCACTATCCCTGAGGCTATAATACTTAAAGCAGCAGAAAAGACTCTATACAGAGCGATTCAGGTGACATTTGAAAAATGCTACTAAATGGATTTTAATACAGTACCTATCTCAGTTGCTTGATTGTAGTTCTCTTTTTAAAATCTTTGAGGTTTACGTATTTGATGTGATGCTTTCACTAAATTTCTACTTACATTTTAAAAGTTTTGTCAGCACAAAACAAGGTGGAGGGTGAATTCCTGATTTGGAAAACATTTCTTTCCCCAATTTTTAATGTCAAATTAGATGAAATGCAAAGCTTTGTTCCAAAGCACTCACTGCAAATACAGGCAACTATAGGAAAAGCTAGGGCATATTTTAGACAGGTAAACTAATGGGAAAAAATAGTTTTATGGTAAAGACAAAACTAAAGAGAGTTTTGAGTTCATTCATTAATCTAATCTTTATTGTGTCACTGATTTTTGTCAGACGCTGCTCTATATTTGGGATGAAAAGATGACCAGTTTTGCCAAGCCTTAGGTTTCTCAGGGCACAAATTCCATTTTAGGATTATATGACCATATGCTGTGTTCCAGAAGGTTCTGTTGTTCCAGGCTCAGTCCTAAGTCTCTGTTGCAATTATTACTGAACAATGAAGGGATAGAACAAATGAGAAAACTTCTGGGGGTGGGAGGGAAACAAGAAGAACAGCTGATTTGCATGCCTAAATAAGAGAAGTCATGCTGTTAATTGTTTTATTCATCAAGGAACAGATTATGTAATCTTTTAATGGGAGTGGAGTAAGCAAACATTTTTCTAAAATATACTGTAAAATCATCACTGAGTCTCCATGTCCCTTTATGAAGAGCCACTGAGGGAACCACTGAACCTTTAACTGTGAAGTGAGAGAAAACGAATATTTTGTTAATCCCTTAGGATTTCAAGTTTTATTTGTTATTGCACCATATGCTAGCTAAGCCTAAGTACTAGTACAGAAGCAATAATGGGAAAGAAAATATGTAAACCTTTGTAAATAAAACATAATAGGATAAAGTGTAAGAAACTCCATACTTTCAAAATATTCACATCATAAGCCACATCCCAGTCCTAGGTGATCATTATTTAAAAAAAGAAACAAAGAAAGAAAGAAAGAAAACTGGTTAAAATTTTGTGTATAGGGAAGAAGAGGAGCCCCTTCTGTGCCAGAGGAACGAACCTGTTTGGCCATGTCTGCTACAGCCCCTTCCCCATGCTGCTTTCTTTTTCTTTGTTCCTCAAGGGGCTTCCAGGGTGGTATCAACTACACAATAGCTGGTCTTGCATTGTACCCAGGGGATGTGGAATACGGTTGTGCATTGACCTAAAAGAAGCGTCTGACAAAAACTGGTGTTCTTTCTACTTATAAAGTGATACACAGGCACTCACACTCCCAACTGCGTTAGAATATCCTCTGACTGGAATTGATTACTACATTTTATACCAGTGGCTGACAGCTGTTAAAACTGAATTTCAGAATACCATTTTGGCTTTCAGAATGCTGAGAATGAGCATCAAGGCTCCCCTGAAAAACAGCCAAATTCTAAGCTCTACTCTACACAGATATATAGTGTATGAAAGAATGATGTATCTTCAAGAACTATATTACCAGTTGAGGGAAGAGAAGGCAAAAAAAAATAAACAATAAGGTGTTATGAGATTCAGTGCTGAATCATGTGTATAGAAAGGGGGCAACATCGGCCATAGTTCTTTTGAAGGAGAAACCTGAGCTTAATGGATGGACAGCAGTTTGACAGTCAAAGAGGTGGGTACGGGCTGGAAGCCAGGAGTCATCTTATTGCAAACAGGGACAGAGAACGGAATGGCAAGAAGAAAAAGAAAGGGAGAAATCCTGAGGAACAAAAGGAGGAAAGGCCAGGTTGCTTCCCACAATCACAGTTGGAAAAGTCACCGTCAAGACACAGCTATGCAGGTGGTGATTTTAATCTCCCCAAGTTATTTTATTTCATTTTCCACCAGGGGAAACCTATGGACGTGTACACATTAGAAAAGCAAGGTTAAGTAAATAGTACCAATGCAAAAATCCAACTACATTCTCAAGACATTCTTTGGAAAATCTTGTGCATATTTTCATAGCAGAAACCATTTCTCTCCAGGTATCTCACTTTTCTTTGAACCTACATATAAAAGTCCACAGCACCTCTTGCAACAGAAGAACCGTAAGAAATAGTCATAAGAATTCCACTAAATTCACATATTATAAATTATTCCAATTTTAGAACTGGAGTGCACCCTAGAGATTGCCTAATGAACCTGTCCTCAACCCCCTGACTCATTTGGCAAACAAGACAATGAAACCCAGAAGGTAGTGAACTTGGCCTAACGCTTAGGATCAAATATATTCAAGAGGCTGTTTCATTGCTGGAGCCTCACAGTGATTTCCCTTCGTGGATCTTCTAATCATTACTATGTCACGCTTCTTACATACATAGTTAAATTCTAAGTTCTCCCTTCTTCTTCCTGATTTTAGATATTCTGGATGGATATTTGCCTTTTCAATATCTTGATTATTTTCCTTACGCAAATATCCTGGACTTGATTTCACTTCAATCTACTTGAAATGCATTTGATTATACAAGGTAGCTCAGGTTTTTCCTCTACTAGTTTGAAAACACTCAGATCAAAATATCAAAGTCTCTTATTTCCCCTTAGTTTTTAAAGCACTCAGTTTCTCTCCGTAGGCAAACACCCATCCTTAAAATCACCCATGAAGGACTCTTGATTGTTGTACATAAAAGGTTTATCGTTGGTAGTTGCAACTGTCTACAGTTTGTGAAACTGTTGAGTGGTTTTGATGAGATGAAGTGCTGTCTGACCGCCAAAATTTCAGGGCAGAAAATAAAATCCGGTAATGGTCCATTCCAAGATAAAGTAGAGCATTTTGAAGGGTATACAGGAGGAAAATCATTTGGAGACCATAGCAGCCAGGGGTTTACAGATGTAAGCTTTTCTGTGGCTAAGAGTTAGTTCCCCCAGCCAGAGTCCATCCCATGGCACTGACTGCAAACCCAGAGGCGATCTCTTCAACAAACCCCACACTCTAAGGACACTGATTGTATCAGTCCCAGATTAATCCCACCATCCACAGGCTTTAACACATTCCTAAGGAAATTACTTGAGAATTATATGTCAAACGTTATTACTGTTCTGACTAAAAGTATTTCTCTTCCTTCCTCAGGCTAGCAAAGTTTAGCCTCCTACTTCAAATTTATATTAGCTCCAGAAGTATAAGTGATTACATTTCTCACTATAATTTGATACTTATTTTTTAGAAATCTTGCTTGGATCAGCATTTTCAGATTGGCCTGGATATTTAACTCCGACTGCTTTATCGACAGAGAACGAGTCAGGTACTGCTCCAGTCTACCACCTATGAAGCTCACACTAGTCTTCTCAAGCCCTTCGTTCTGTGCGTATCTAAAAGAAATATGAGGTAGTTATTTTCTATTCAATAGCTCCCATCTAGACACCTGTTCATGGCTATTCACTGGCCTTAACTTCTCTTTGCTCTGGCTCTCAGCCCACCCCTTCCCCTGGCCAAATACTCAACCCACTCTGCCCAGTCCAGTACTTTTTATCCTTCTATGCAGGGTATGAAAAATAGCTTTCTAATAATTAGAATACCAAAGATTGAAAAATACAGTAATGTACTTCATGTTAATGGAGTTGTTCAGAGAAAGGTCAATGAGATTCTGCCAAGATTTCTACCTTTGTACTGTTGGGCTGGTCCCTTATTAACTCTGAAGTTCAATAATTCTCTAATTTTCAGTTCTTCCCACTCACTGGATTTCTTTCAGTTTTTTTCTTCTCATGTGCCATAAATCATATATTGAGTGACTCATAATTTCTCTCTACTTATTTTCATGTCTTCATTTTATAACACATCCTTGATTTACTTTGACATCAAGACTTCTTCACTCAACAGTGATAGCCTGCTGCGTCCTAGATGCTGTTCTCGATGCTGCAGAGGCAGCAGCAAGCGAGGTCTGTGCATTGAGGGAGTTCACATTCCAGTGGGGAAGACAATGAAAAGCAAATAGGATATTTTGTGGAGGCGATATGCACAATAAAGACAACAAAACAGAGTACCGGCCTAGGGAGATTTGGGGAAGTACAGCTACATTGGGGAGTATGGCCTGGGAAGATCTCTCTGAGGACATAGATCTGAAAATAGGCCAACTATGCAAAGATACTGGAGAAGAGAGTTCCAGGCAGGAGGGAAGGTGAGTTCACAGACACTGGCTGGGGAGACTCATATCCTGGAGTCCAGTCAAGAAGGGGCAAGTGACAGCAGCTGGAGACAGGATGTTTGTCTTGTCACCTTCCTCCATCGCTTAATTTTTTAAAACTGTGTTTCTCTTTTGGCTGTTCATATTTAGACATAGACTTAGCCCATGTTTGGCTGTATTCCCTCAAGTGGCTGCACCCCACTTTGTATCCATTGGAAAATTCTGTTGACCCTACTTCCAAAATATCCCAAGACTCCAACTTCACAGTAGCCTCCTGACAGGCGTCCCTGCTTCTGTTCTTCCCTCCACCCCCAAGTCTGTTTTCATTCAAAGTCTATTTCAAACTCACATTAACAAGGGTTTCCTTTCTAAACGCTAAGTCTGAACATCATTCTCCATGCAAAACCCTGCAGTAGCTCACCACTTTGCACCACACTAAGAGCTAAAGTCCTTAAAAAGTCCGGCAGATTCCACATCTGGCCACAGGTACCTCTCCCACTCCAGCCACGCAGCCTCCTTTCAGTTCCTGAACACACAGACGCGCTTCCTGCAGTGCTCTTCTCCCAAAGAGCTGCGTGGCTAACTTCCTCATCTCCTACAAACCCTCGTTCAAATCTCAGTTTCTGAATGAGACTCACCTCATTTAATCCTGCAACCTGTCCCCACCTCCACCCACACTCACAATCACAATCCTCCTTTAGCCTGTTTTACTTACTTTCTTCAAGATACCCTATCACCATATATCATATAAATTAACTTGCTCATCTGTCATATTTATTATACAAGACATCCCCCCCATCAGAATGTCACCTCCACAAGGCAGGCATCTCTGTCCATTGTGTTGAGTGATGGATTCCAGATGCCTAAAATAGTGCCTGGCACAATAAAAAATTTATTGAATGAGTCAACCAATAAATCAGTTATGTAGATAGTGCCCTGAAAGGAAATTATTTCATAGTATAGATCTTTTCAATCACTCCAGGCAAGACAGATTGTATTTAAATGGAGCCTAATATCAATTCTGTTTTGGCATTTGAAACACATTCTTTGGAACATTAAACTTTGGATGAAATCTTTAGGGAAGTCTCCAAATTACGTCAGATCTAATCACTAGTAGATAATTTCAATAAGAAATCTGAAATGTGCTTTCACCGGGCTCCAAAAGTGTGTGTGCACATGTGTGGTTGGGAGGGAAAAAGAGGGAGAAAGAAGAGTAGAAGGGGTGGAGAAGAACAAAAAATGAGACAAAACAAATTGTGAGGGATGCACAAAATATGGACTGTTCCTACTGCTAATATCTTGGAATATAATATAAAGGCCCTTCAACAGGATATCTGCTTAATAAGGTTTCCTTTTGATTACATAAACCCACCAGAAGAAATATAAGTTTCACCTGGATATTCTCTTCCCAGCCTCCCCTGCGAGGGGTGGACTGAGGGCCAGGAGAAAGCATAGCTGCGGAGGGCTGGGTGGGTCTCAACTGGGCCCTGAGTGAGGGGCCCTGAGCTGTCAGGGAGCCACCTGAGGAAGGGAGCGCTGCACAGCAGAACAGGTTATGTTTCCTTGTGAGGACAAAAAAAAATCTGTCATTTCAAAGGAAAAGAAAAACAGAGCAATGGGCTGTCCTGCTTATTAAAATTAAATCCAACTAAGTAAATCTAACAATCTAATTAAAAGGAGAAT
This sequence comes from Desmodus rotundus, assembly GCF_022682495.2. Lineage (NCBI taxonomy): Eukaryota > Metazoa > Chordata > Mammalia > Chiroptera > Phyllostomidae > Desmodus > Desmodus rotundus. Next base: position 132,770,745 of record NC_071391.1, on the reverse strand, counting down.
AAAGGCTGGAAATACTGAATCATTGTTCAAGAAGCCTTTGACAGGAAAACAAAAAAATCATGAGCTATTCTCTTAGCCATGCAAGTGCTATATTTTTTGAAACAGTCCAGATTTTGTTTCATTTATCATTTTCTAGAAAATAATAAATAGTTAAATGGACATAGAAATCTGATGATTTGCATAAAAATCCATTAAGAAATCAGGGGAAAGAAACTCAGTGTCTGTATCCTAATTTTTGTATCAGGAAATAGTCACAATAACTTTGTTTGAGTCTCTCCTCTTCCCAGATGAAAGTGTTTTTAATACGGAAAAAATGGGATTTTGTTGCATATTTGCTATCACCCACTTGTACCTTCTCCTTGGGAACTGGTCCCATTTCTCTCTGTCTGAGTTACAGAGTTCACGTGGCGAGGCCTTGCCTTATACCTCTTTTCTGAGCTGCTCTATGACCAGCAGAGTGCTATGTGCTGCATGGTGTTCAGTAACTTACTGTCAAAGGGATGAATGAACGAAAGCCCTCGTCATTCTGTCCCCCGCTGCTTTGGCTGCTACTCACAATTCTGTGCTCCCAGGAGAGTCAGAAGCAGTAAAGTCAAAATGCTGTCAGACATCTACCCAAAAAACACAGAACAACAAGCAATCTAAACTGAAGTCTGGCTTACAGAAATTTTTGTTATTACTATTTCCTTTGAAAGCATCAGCCCTGCAAAGGAGATAGCAGGCCCCATGTTTTGGTGGGTACAATGCACACCCACATTTTAGTACTGCTCTTGTATAATGCGCACCCTTATTTTTCCCTCAAAAACTTGAGTAAAAATGTGTGCATGATACACAGCAAAATATGGCAAGTAGCAATAAACTGAACTAAAGGACTGGGAACTACATGGAAAATATTTCAAACTCTAAAGAGCTGCTTAGCATGAGTACCATTTCAACAGTTATCTAGGGTTAAAATGTGTCTTTCCACTGTTATGTCACTGCTATTGCCTTTTCCCAGAGAAAATAACTTCCTTTTCCAATGGCAGAGGATAGAAATTGATGCCATTTTAATAAATGTAACAATTTTCTTAAATGCACGTGGTCCCGTGTAAGAGCATCTGCCCATATTGTCAGTGAACACACAAGGAAGTAAATCTGTAAAAACAAATTTTCAAAAGACAGTAAACCTATAAAAATGTATTTTCTCTTAGGATAGTTATTTTGAATTATTACATATTTTACATGTTTTTAAAATCCTATATATTGTTGCTTTTTAAAAAGTGCTGTCAAATAAAAATAAGTTTTATCAAATTATACAACAGAACATCATTAGTTTAGACTCCATCAGTTGGGAATTCATAAAAGGATAACTCTTACTTTTACAAATATGTGTATTGTTCAATAATGACCATTTTAACTGATCTATAGATGAGTCTTCCTAGTCTACATAACAACTCACTGGAAATTTATTTTCCTTTTGTCCCTGTGAGCTTATAGATATGGTCTGCACTAGTTCTGAAGCAAGAGTTGACAAAACAAACTCAGTGAAACAATTCAGAAAGAGTTCCCCGTTATAAGAAAGACAAAGTTTTCACAATGTTTTAGCATTACCTATCTGCACACAAAGTAATGTGGATACGCAATAGCTGACTCTAGTCAGCTGAGATACACAAAATGGGAAAGACCATATATTTTGGAACTTTTTTTGAATGTTCATGATTTTGGTATATTTATCAACAAGTACTTTGGAATCACAGTCACTTAACATATATTTACGTTGAGCCTTTAGTATGTGCTAGACACTCGAGTGCCTCAGACACTCCACTGTAAACAACGAAATGGGCTCCTCCACTCGAGGAAAATTCTAGTAAGGAAGACGTACAGACAGACATGCAGACACAGACACATAAGTACACTGTTTCCCGGTACCTGTTTAGCTTAGAGGTAGATGGTCAGAGAAGATCTGGGCATCCAACCTCAAACCTGAATGCAAAGATCTGGAATGGCCTTTCCAAGCAAGAATAGAACTTGCAAAGTCCCCGAGATGGGACTGAGCCTGAGGCACTCAGAGAGCAGAAAGAAGGCTGGGGTGGCCAAAGTGAGGTGTAGAGAGTGAGGGGAGAAGGTAGAAGATGAAGCTGGGGCAGGAGGAAGGAGACAAGACCCACAGTGTCAGTGGACAAATGGAAGGAGCTAGGATTTTTGTACAGTCTGGAGTAGAGAGATATTTGGAGAGGGGGACCAGTACTCGATAGTGACATCATCTGATTTATATGTTACAATGACCATCCAGGCTGCTGTGGAGGACAGAGGAAAAAAGGAATGAGAGTGACATTCGGGTGATCACTGAGGGAGCGTCTATAGGAGACTGGGCAGGTGAGGGCCGGCGGTGGGTTGTAAGTGAGCCACAGAAGCAATGGGGACAAGTGGCCCCATTCAGTACGTCTCCTAGAGGGAGAGACAACCAAGCAGGCGCATAGAGTAGATGTGCAGTGTCATGAAAAAAGGATCGGAGAGAATGGCTACATATTCTGCGTGAACAAACGGGGGCTGAGGGTGGCCACTGTAAGATGACTTGGAGACAGAGCAGGATTGGGATTTGAAATCAAGAATTCAGCTTCATTTGTGTAAATGAAGCTTAACAGTTCTGCTAGATATCTAATGTAAGATACAGAGTAGGCAGGTAAATACACAAGTCTGGAGCTCAGAGAAGAGATAGGGGCCTTGGTTTAAAGGTGAAAGTCAACAGCAGAGAACTGTTGTCAAAAGGAAGCTTAGGGGACAGTGAAGGTCTGAGCACAGAAGCCGGGAGCAGAGGAGCCACGTGGCAGAAACACTTCCACAACCCCCCTCTCCCCAGCCTGCCTCGTAGACATCGGCACAGACCTCGGTCTTTCCTTTGGGTCCATTTCAATGAGATCACTCTCTCTTTCTTTACACTCACCTCTGCACCATTCTTGTATCAGTGCTCCCATTGTATTATCTCCTGCTGCTCCCTTTTAGCGAGCCTCTCCCATTCTCCTCCTTTCGGGACCCCTTGCCTCCCACAATGATTGTGGAAAGAGTGGCGTAAAGCACAGTGACCAAGCGTTCTGGCTCTGCGGGGCTTCCTTTTCACTCTTTGAACATAATATTGAAGTAGGTGATCGTTAAAACTCTTAAGATTCACAATTCCTCAATTTATCACGCATTTTACAATAATCTTTATTAATGGTTTAACTGCTAAAGGCAGCTAAGATGATAGAATTTATAACAGTATATGTATGTTATGTTTGTTTTTTTTCATCTTTCACTAAGCAAACATTTAAAGGATATCTACCATGTACAAGGCTCTGGGGAAACAGAATATTTAAGAGAATGCTGGAATGTTCTGAGAAAGGCAATAAAGCATACCCATGTGAAATACACAGACCAGTTCTGATTGCAGCAGCTTATCTGAGGCTGGTTTACATTCCAAATACTACTCTTTAAGAATACCTCTTTACAGATTTCTCTCCTAAGCTCTGTATCTTTAAAATCTCCTTCCAGTGAAGAAGGTTTTATCAGGTTAAGAAAAAAAAATCTTAATTTCAGTATAAAGGAATACTAGTTGATGCTGTTGTTGAAAGTACGTTACTGAATGCTTGCAAAAAACAAGGAGTCAAAAAACTATAAAAGCACTACTTAAAGCATTTGATTTGATGATGGTATTCTAACTAAACTTAAGATATCAGGGTTTTGTTTCCATCATTAGTAAAATCAATATAGAAATCTCCAAAGGCCCATTAAATACAGCCAACACAGAGCAGGCAGCACAAACATGTCTACCCCGCTTTTCGTGCCCTTTGATTTTACAGATATTTTACACCAGCGTAGCAGGAAGAGCACATTCCGGCCAGGAAAATTCCTGCTGACTTTGAAGTTCATTTGGATTCTTCTAGGGTCACAGGTATTTGATCATTTTTGTCTTCACCAAAACAGTTACGAGTCAACAACAGACTACTAATCAATTTGGTCAAGTAAGTAAATCGGATGACACAAATAATGGCTAATAACTTTAACCTGATTTATCATGTATCAAGCACTTTGCTAAAAAGGTGTATGCATTTTTCACAGGCACTAATAATGCATTTAATCCTCACTGCAAAACTAAGAAGCAGATATTATCATCCCCATCTTAGAGATGAAAGACTGAAGGCTTAGCAATGTTGAATAACTTCTCAAAGTCACAAAGCTAGCAGAAGTCTGGAACTCAGCCAGAGGTCTGCCCCAGAAAAGCCCACCATTTGTGGCATTACGAATATTTCTCACTGCTAGAGAACACAGGGACTGTAAAGACACAGAGTGAAGGCCATACTAAGCGATCATCAAAGAATTTGATCGGCACCAATAGTCTGATTGATTCAGACTCTCTTTCTTTTATACTTAAGCACTATGACATCACTTAGTTGGTGTTATTTGTTGAAAGAATGAAACTGTACTTTTCCTAAGATACAAATAACTCCACCATTTCTCCAGTTCACATGGTGGAGACTTCAAGTAAACAAGAGTCGGCCAAAGTGAAAAGAGCAAGCTTCCCAGTCACCAGCAACCACACCATCCCAGGCTGTGCGCATGGATAAGCGAGGTCAACCGATGGCTTAATCAAAGCAGATGGCCGCTCACAATGCAACGCTTGGAAAATTTCACAAACGTGTTCTAATCCAAGTCTAAGAAATCTACAGACTTAGGAAAATATGATGGACAAAGACAAAAGACAGTTTCCTCTGGCTTGTAAATGTCTAATTCTAGTTTTCAAAGCAGCTGCTTTCCTGAACCTCTCCTGGATTCTCTTCTGGACAGCTGGGGAACCCAGTTAAATGTTCACTCTGCTTAATTTAATGCCATGGCTATTAATGCTATCGGCGTTCTTCCTGGCAATAACAAAAGAGAACTGGATGCATATAATCCAACAGAAGTAATCGCAGGCATTTGGAGAAGAGTTGGTTATAAATATTAAATATGTCAAATATCTCAACCTACTGTATTTAAAGTAATCACCCTTGTCCACAAAATACTACGGACTCTGAACGTATCTATCAATACTTCTAATACAAGAGAAACGGGAGTGGGCACAATGAACTCCTATACCTGAAATAATGGTGATCTCCAAATAATGGTTTCTCGAGCTCCACGCGGCCGGAAATTATACACACAACAATGAAAGGATATTTTAAAGTCATTCTGGCCATACCATGGCCAAACCCATACAATGGCCAGAATTTAATGAACCCATTAAATTCTGTCCTGCTAATAATAATTACAGTTTGATTATGTATTACCCTGGAAATGCTATAAGAGAACATTCTTAAATCAATGATTTTTATTCACCCTCACAAAATACAAGAATGCTTTTTAAACTTCCAAAGCAGATGGATTGAAAATCTTTGTTTTCACTTGAGTTTCCTCTTGTCAGTGCACAGTGCATTCTAACTATTTGGGGAAAACCTTAAATTATAAATAGGAAATATATACATAAAAAAGTAAAAGAAGGAATAAAAAAAAGACTGTGAAATCCTAAAATAGACTGAATTCCATGTTCCTTAAAGAAGGGACTGCATTTCTAACCCTAGGTCTGGCCCCAGTATTAAATCCCAGATAGGTGTTAAACTAAGGTGCATGCCTCTTCAGCAGGAAAATAACTACCATTGAGTATTTTAAGAGTTAAAAATGTCTCTATAAAGTTCAAGTCCATGAGAGCTGAAAGAATGCAAGCAATTGACTTTAAGGAAGAAATCTAACTATGAGTAAAGGAATAGGAGTACAAATAAGATCACAAAAAAAGCATTCCTCTTTAGGACAAATTACGATTCAAAAAGTAGTTTACCTCGTCTCAAATGGCCTGAGTGAGGCATACTAATTAAATAATAATTAAACAGTGTTTTTACACATTTGGGAAAATCACATTCTAGTAAGATATCTCCAGGCATGAGGGGTGGAGGGAGGCTGTCAAAGAGGTAGTTCCTACCTGTGTGTTCCTTCAATTAATAATTAACATGATTTTATCCTGGCTCCTCTGGGAGTACACGGTTATGGGGGCACCATCATTGCTTAAAGAGAATCATGATTCTATTCTCTCCCTTCAGAATACACAGAGTTACATAGAACTTAAAACAATGAAAGAAAGTGGAGGATCTGCTAATGGAATTGCTTACACCGACAACCTTCTGCCCTGTGTGGACAGCTCAGCTTTCTGCGTTGGCATCAAGGACTCTACCAGGACTTCTGTCTGAGGCTACTGGCCTAGCAGACTTCCTGAGACAGGGCTTCTCCAATCACTGTATTAGACCCAGCAATGGGACGAGATGAATGTCTGTCCTTACGAAGTACCCAGGAATGTTAAGTTGTAATAAAACAATAAGCCTGTGGCCCGTGTAAATTCAAATTTATGGAAAATGAAGGACATCTGTTACATTTACAAATGTGTATTATCTTTCAATAATGACCATTTTAACAAACTGATCTATAGATGAATCTTCTTAGTCTAAAACACAACTCACTTGAAATTTATTTCCTATTGTCTCTGTGAAGGTTACTTAGAGGTCAACCTTCAAGAGACACTGACTTCCCTTATCCCATTACTTCTATTAAACTAAGAATTTAATATCCATGGAGAAAAATGAATTACTTGGAGGGAATGCATATAACAATTATGAAGACAGTGCTCCTCACATCTGTATAAATAAGATTAAATCAGCCTTTTTTTTAAAGGCCTAGAAGAGAACTTGCTGTGTGGTCACCACCATCACTGCATATTTAATACACTTGTAGAAAGGGAAAAAAGTTAGCAGCTCAGTCAAATCCTCCACATCAACTCAGAGCAGGCTCTATTCCAGGAAGGGAGCTTTCTCTCCCTCAGAACTTTCTCAAACCCACTCCATGAGGAACTGCCTGATACGGTCTCCTGCTCACTCTGACCTACCCAGTAAGCAGATGGTGCAATAACTCCAAAGTTAACTTCAACACAAAATCTAGACATCTAGCCCTGTCTCCTTGACAGTGGTTGGATTTGCCCTCCGTCTCTTACACTCTTAGAAGCTGAGTCCTGTCTTGCTGTTCAGGGTCTCAGCTCCTGACATCAAGCTCACCGCCCAATCACTTTGTGTGTGGGGTCCAGCGGATTCCCTAGCCGATTTCCAGGACATTTCACAGGGCACTTGGGTCTTCTGTATGACATCAGCATCATAATGGTATTGGCTATGCCCACTGTCTCTTCATTTATTCTATTGCCTTTCCTGTATATTTTATTCCACTTTTATCACTTGAAAAGTGCATGTAATATTTATTTCAAAACATTTATTGAAAATGTATTACTTTAAAAATTTGGTCTCTTTAAAGTTATTCTTAAATAAAAGCTTTTTAACTTTTAAAAAATCTATGAATTTATCTTACTGCATTATATGTTGTATGCATTGTTTTTACAGTAAAATATAGAGCATGTCTAATCCACTCTTAGGATGGATGTAGCATTATGGTCTATGGCAAGAAGAGCACCCAACTCCTCCCAACCTGCTGTCCCACTGAAAAACTGCCCACTGCAGATGCTTTGAATTTGCTCCAACAATCTAGGACCAGGTATCTTTCCCAGTCATTTGCTTCTTCTAACTCTAACTAGAAATCTTCCAGACAGTTCCAATTTTTATCTGACCCTGCTCTATCTGTGCAGTAGCCTTCCAAAAGCACTCTACTGAGATCTGGTACAGACCAGTAGCTATCATCAGGGATGCTGGAGCCAGACTGCCTAAGTTTGACTCCTGGCTCTAACCCCTACTCTGTGGCCTTGAGCATTAAACTCCTAGATCTCAGCTTCTTCATTTGGCAGATGATTACTACTAATAGTGTCTAGTTCACAAGTGGAGGACTAAGTAAGTTACTATGTGTAAGGAACAAGGGATAACGTCTGCACATAGTGAGCCCTGCCTATTATTATTACCTTCCTCCTAGTGCTAAGTGTGGTTTTGATATCCATGACAGCAGACACGCTATGCTCAGTGTTTATGTAACCTTTTCCCTGCTACAGTCCACATGGCTTAGCGTGGCTGCCTGTTGTGGAGATTCACCGCTGTCCGGCTCGGCCATCCACACTAACACTGGCAAGTACAGCAGCTCTCGGGGAGTGCGCCCTGAATACTGAGCAAGCACTGACCCTCACAGGCAGAATCTGTGACATGGGAGTGAAAACAAGTTGAATACTAATGAGCAAGAAGATTCAGACAAAAGTCAGTGCCTGTGTTTTGGAGCAGCACGGACTAAATGACTACACGTGCCCCAAATTAGTTTGACTGGTGTTAACAAACTGACTAGTGACACTCTGACCACTAATAAAGACTGAGTTTAGGCCAAACCCAAGGTCACATATAAACAGTATATTTGTTTATTCAACAAAGAATTGACTGTCCCAGATACTGGCATATAATGGAGGATAAACAATAGATAAGAAATAAGAACATCAACAAATGAAATCATTTCAAAGGTATTCAGGGGGATGAAGGAATAATTGGATGGTCAGCAAAGGCCTCTCTGGGGAACTGGCATTTAAATTGATAAATATTAAATGAATGAGAGCTGGCCTGGGTGGAGGATGAGCCTTCCAGACAGAAGGCCCTATGATGGAGATGAGCACGGTATTTTTTTCTTTCTTCCTTCCTCTCTTCCTTCATCTCTTCCTTCCTCTTCCTTTCTCTCTTTCTTTTTCTTTCCCTTTTTTTCTTTCTCGTTCTTACGTTCTTTTTCTTTTTCAGTACACAGTACCATTTAAAAGAAAAGTGTTAAGTATCAAGTCTGTAACTGCTTCAAACCAGTTTGGCGATCAGGATCATGTGATCCCTTCTGGCTCTAAAATTCTATACATCTCTATAGGAAATGATATGTTGATAGGCACAGATTAGGCAGATCTTGTTGGCTCTAGCACTTTGGACTGACTACACAAAAATGCCAGAGGAAGGCATTTCAGTAGATGACATGCATACAATACTCAACGCCCTTCATTACAAGGCTAAACAAGATGGAACCTGACCAGCGTGGCTCATTTGGCTGGGCAACGTCCAGTAAAGCGGAAGGTTGCTGGGTATGGGCCAGCTGGGGGCATGCAAAGCACAACCAATTCCGTGAGGATGTTTCTTTCTCTCTCTTTCTCCCTACCTTCCCCTCTCTCTAAACTAAATAAAGGAACAAAATCTTTTTTAACAAAAGCATACAGAAGATGGATTGGACTTTAGAAACCATGGGGTCATCTGGTTAAAGAAAGGAAAGCAGTCGTGGATAATGCCTCATCTTCGCACAGAAAGGGGCTGCAGGACTTGAGGATGGACGTGGAGTGGATAAAGTGGGACCTGGAGGTTACATAGCAACAGGCAAGCAAGTCTATGAACAACTCGGAGTTTAAAATATCACTTTAATTTCTTTTTTAAAACTGAGATGGAGATTTTAATGTTAATTCCAAGGCTGTTCAAGAGCACCAGTCACACTTCTCGGCAGGGGGCTTTGAAACAAACACTCCTTTCAAGTTCCTTCCGAAAAACTCATTTCCAATTAGGAACGCAACTCCAATATTTCATGTAGAATCTCCTCTTAATGAGGAATGAGAGAGTCTGAGGACAGAACTGGGTTACCTTGCTAAGTATTTAATTTCCCACTTAGCCTTGCAAGTCAAGATAGACAGCCTTAGATCAAGCATTAATATTTATGGGAAATGGTATAATTTTTCATACCATTGGGAAGAAGATTTGAGGGAAATTCTACATCTAGCAATGCCAACCTAGACGTTTTGGACTGATACATACATGCTGGTATAGCCATGCTCCTTAATACAAGAGGTAAATCTCCAATTAACACAGAATTTATTTTGTGAAAATATCTTTAGAAATAAACTGCTCAAACGGATGGCTCAGAAACCATAGCAACTATATATTTTAATTAAAATTTGCTTCTTAGAAGGAAAATCTTAACTAACTGGTGCCTACAAGTCTTAGCTGAATTGGCTTAGGTATGGGAAATACAGGCTTTTAATAACAGGAAAAGAAAAATCGTCCACTTTACCATCTTCCACTAACTATATGCATTTCTTACACCATGAGATAGTCTGAGTTAGTTTTTCAGTGTATGAAGCTAAAATTCATTCTGTGAATAGAAAGTCCACTTAAACACAAAATAGAAGAAAAACTATGACGATTTAGGAATGTTTTTCCCGACCTTGATAAGAAAAACACACACACAAACATTTTTAAAAACCTTTGATAACTATCATTAATACTTTCAATTTACTGCATGTCAGTGACATGTTTACCATAGAAAAGGGACAATTTGCCATTTTGTGAGTAACTGCCTGAAACAAAAGTGGGAATCTTTAATCACGCATTTATTCAACAAAATTCATGGACAATCAACCATGTGTCTGCTCTGAAAAAAATCTTAATAAAGAATATTTAATAGAACATTCCCTTACCATGTGCTTTCTGGACATCTTTATTCTCACAATAGTATCATCACTATTCAACAGGTAGGGTCGATGGGATCTAGCAAAAGGTTAGTGACTTTTTCCAAGCCTAGTACTAAGATTGTGTCTACACCTGCAAACCAGTTCAAGGCTTTGAAAGAACTCTCCAATTAGTTTCATTAATAGCCTGCCAATTTCTGTAAATAACAAAGGCACAACCAAAACTCTGGTGAATCACTGGACTGATCTTTCCATTCACTCAATGAGATAAAGGTCATCTGTGACTTAATGGACCAAAGTCAAAAGCAGAACTAAAATTGTGAGGTTTTTTTGTCTAAATATATGAAAGAGAAAAATCCAAGCTGGGAACATATCAATTTTGCACCTGACATTCAAGAATAGGTCATAGGAGAACCACATAAGTGTCTATATGACAATATAAGTGTCCTGGAAAGAGATAACGGTTGCAAGCGATCCAAACCAAATGTGGCACTGGGGCAGTTCTTAGGATGATTCCAAATGAAAACTACCAACATTCTATTTGAAATTTACAATTTCATTAGCTGTCAACTAATTCAAATCTCTAAGTTCTTTTAACAGATATGTCTCAGATGCATTACAGCATTATTATTATTATTATTATTACTACTACTATTATTATTATTGCTATTAATGTTACATTCCCTTGTCACCACTCTCTCTGGTCCCAGTTGCCCCAACACCAAATGACCACAGAGCTGTCCCCTAGCTGGTGTGTGCATTCCCACAGTGCTGGGAAATTTCCAACTTAAAACTCATTGAGGACTCTGGGATTCTTCATTCTTTCAGTCTGTGTCATTCTATTTACACACGATCATTGTCCCAAGTCCTCCACATCCCTGTGCCACCTTAAAGGGGGAGTTCTCATTATCGTCCCCAGTACAAAATGCACTGCCTACCACACATCAGGGTTCCACAGCATTTTATTTGAGGAGATTTGACATGCTTTGCTTTTGCCCATCTAAACACTGTCCCTTTTCTTTGCAAAATCTACAAATCTCAACTATGCCCTCAAGTCCTTTCACCTCAGCAGAGCCTCCTTTGACTAAGTTACAGCTTGTAATGGCCACTCCCATCTCTGAAGTCATACTGTACTTTCCCCAACTCAATGAAATACCCATTCTAACATAGCTGTGTGGTGGTCTCCCCTCCCCAGTGCACATGGTTTTTGAGGGCAGGAGCTTGGTTGATGCTCCACAGTGTCTGGCACAGTGTTAGACATATGGTATAAAGTACATGAGTACTTGCTACTTGAGTAAATATTTTTAGTCTTAAAGTCATTACCATAACTAGATTCAATCCCAGAAAACAGTCACATTTACTTCCACCAAGTTTATTTTATGAAATTTTACCATTCCCAAAAGGCTGATGGGGGGAAAAAAAGTCAAGCTGTTCTTAAGTTATGCAAAACTCAGTCTGATAAAACAATTAGTATTTTTTCCTACTCTTGATTACAAAATGTTTAAACAGATTGTATTTAAGGAACTACCTCAACCAACCCCATGGGAGGTGCGGTGGGTGGGCAGAATTCCAAAGGTTTATTTGTAAATCAGTTGTTTGGAAAGAGGAAACACTTTCCCAGTGACTGAAATAATGCTCTTTGTGGGGGTTGGCTTTCCAGAAGCCTGCAGGAGATGAAGAAAAGGGGGCTGGGAGGGAGAGAACAATGACAGGCACTCTCCACACCCCTCCTGTGTTGTGATCTGGGAGTCAGGGTCCAGTGCTCTAGTGCAGGGGGCGGGGGGGGGGGGGACAGGAACTCCCACATGGCAGCAGAGTCTCCACTATGACATTCAAGAGGAAAGAGAGGGAGGAAATACCAAGTTAAACGTGAAAGCAAGGTACCGCTTGTGTCTACCCAACTGGACAGGCCATTTGTGCGTTAACAGTCTCATAAACGAATGGCAGATGTCCTTGAGGGTACGTGCAAACAGCAGCATCTGAGAAATCACCGAGCCCAGTCCTTCTCATTGTGTGAACTTCCAAACTCTGGAGTCCCTCACCAAGTCAAAATCTGCTCTGGGAAAAAGACATTCCATGGTCGATCAGTTAGCCAACCACCAGGCCACATAAACTCAGTCACAGGTCACCACTGGCCTTTAAGACAATAAAGAACATTGTAAATCTTGGCAATGTTGGGGAAAGATCCACTCTGCAGCAGTTCCAAAGCTGTTTTAAAACAGAATGATTTTTGCAAAGGACAACACTAATGCAAGTCATAGGTTGGAAAATGTACATCAACTCATCCTTTGAATTTTACAGGTGAGGAAACTGAGGCCTAAAAGAGTAAAATAATTCCTTGAGATAGCAGGGTTAAGATGTGAAAGAAAAGGGACTAGAACTCAGAGTTTTCCTACTCCATGTCAGTATTTTCTTCTACAGTACCATACAGCTTCCAACTCCAGCTCCGACCACAGGTTCAATTCCCTTAGACAGCTGTGCCCTAGCCCCATGTTCTTGCCTCGGGATCCTGAGACTCTGCCCTCCCTCTCCCTCCATGGCTAAGTGCCCAGGCTCGTTCAAGACTACCCTTGACTCCTGTCCCTAATCTACTCTACTTAATACAAAATTCAATTTCAACTGCCAGCTCACTGGGATCTCTGCAGATTACCTGCCACCAGAATCCCCATCACATGGCTGAGCACCAGCCAAAACACACCTGCTTCTCTTAATTGGCGTCTTCAATGCTAATTACTGATTACAGCAACACCATCTCCTGACACCACAAGCTCCCCACCCTGGCTAACCGACTAGAATGTTCCCATAGCCTCTGCTGGGCCCAGTCAAAGTCCCTGCCCTCCTTGTGAGTACCTGGTACTCAAGTCCCGTCCCTGTTCCTCTGCCGCCCACCAAGCTGTTTGTTGCCACAGGCAACATCTTGTACCACTGCGGGTAGGGCAACCTTCTGCCACAGCAAGTATCCATGGCAACCAGATGGGGCCAGCAAATAGAATTAAAGTCCACAGATAATTCCCCAAAGTTAGCTTAGCCAATAGATGATTTATCAGAGCAGTGTACATTTGGCAAAACTGAGTATACGTGGCTCCAAATCCTCTTTGTTGTACTACGGTCTGCTGGGCAGTGATGTGGCTTAAAGCGAGAGCCTGGAAAGGAGAGGCACCAGTCCCAGGCTCGACTGGGCCAGTGGGAAAACGCTGCCTAGGAAATGAAACGAATGAGGCAGGATGCAAACCAGGATGTCAGTCCTCCTGATTCCTGCTTCAGACTCAGCTGCGGTGACTGAAGGCCTACAATGTGCCAGGTAATATAAGGAATATAAAGAAATGTAACACATGAGATTCGTACAGGCTGCTTGGGAACATAAAGGTGAAGTGTAGGAAAAATAAATATTATTTAACGACTATTAAGATAAAAATAGAAGACAAAGAGCTATCACAAATAGCAACATGATTGTTGCCAACTGGATTGTACGAAACAGTAATAGCCATGAATTTCAGAGTAATAACATGGTACCTCCTCATCTAGGAGCATAATAAAAGACCTCCAGGCTGCAAAGGGTAATAAGATCATCTGACTCGTCCATCCTTCCATAAAATGGGCAGGTTGAGACCTAACCAATGTGAGGGTTAAATGAGGTGGTATATATCAAGCATTTTGGAAGCATAAAGAGCTCTATAAACTTAGTTATCAATATCATGCTGTTGTATTTTAGGATTAAAACATAGACTAACAACACTACCCTTTTTATATAAAATCCCAGAAATATGACATCCAATCAGTTTCAGGACTTGTGAATATTGTCACAAAATTAGAGATCAGTGTAATTAGCACATAGTAGGCACTCCACAAATGTCAAATAATGAATGTTAAAATGAAAATGCTGTACAGATAGCATTTCCTTTTTGTCGAGTTAAGTGGGTATTTGTTTCTGATCAAGGATTTGGTTCTGGTTATCACAAATATGACCACAATGTCACAAAAGCAAAAATAAAGTGATCATAAATCTTTATAATCTTCTTCAAATCCTACAATATGGGTATTATGCGTAGTACACACTGTCTCTACTAAGGGCCCTACTGTACCACACATTGTACCTACCTCACAAACTACAACCCGATTACGTTATAAATTCAAACCCAGACTTCTGTGGTAGCTATAATATTAAATACTTAATTAACAATGATTTTCTTGCTTTTTAAGCACTGTGTCCAGCTGTTCAAACATAGTCCAAGAAATTCTGACTTAGACTGCCACTTTCTCCTGATAAATGTTCCATAGCAAACAGAGGCATTCCAAACCATTTCATCAACTGTCAGCTGCCAGTTCAAGAGAAAAAGTGCTTGGTAGATGTTGACCATTGATAATTGCAGTGATGGTGGTATTTCTACATCTCAAAAATTAGCCTGTAGGGCACCATCAACACAATGCTACTCTTCTTCATTTTCTCCTAACTCCTGCTTCACTCAAAGATAGAAGGAGAGATGTCCAACATCACACCTAAATGGTGCCAGGAAGCAAGTGTCCCTGGCCCTCCTTACCTATGGCAGGCTCCAGTGTATCTGAACTTCTGAGTAAAGCCGTGCCACTCAGACATTGATTAATGTGCATCCACATCACCTACGGATTGCCTTAAACTGTAGATTTGCATTCCATGGGTCTAAGCCGGGCTGGCCTTCCAGAGGAAGGTATCTATGTTTAAGCACTGATGGAAATGGTCCAACACAGAAAGGCAGTGAGACCCGAGGAGTGGTGGGACCATGCAGGTGAACCAGGGCGGGGGGAAACGGGCAGCAGCCGGAGAGGGAAGCTGCCCCAAACCACTGGCTCTGGAGTTTGGGCAGCATTCTAGAAATTTTTAAATGCTTATTTAACCTTATTGCCAGCTTAAAAATTCTAAATTATTAAGAGAGTCACGTCAATTTTCAATCTAGCAAAACCACTCATTCTGAATTTTCAATCCATCGACCTGAACTAGGCAAAACGTCTTCCTAACATATAACAGCTGGGAAAGGAAAAATGTAGCTCACTTCAGATGACGACCTTATTGAGCCTGGCAGTACCCGACTAGACCATGTTGTCCAGAAGGACAGGTGCTGCATCTTGCTCACTGCGGTAAGTCAGCACCCACTCGGGCCTGGCCCACAGTACGTGCTCAGTAAATATCTGGTACCTAACCAGGTGGCAAACATGCCTGCTCGAAATGGAAACACCTGGCAGATCTCCAGCTAGAGCTAGGAACAGTATGGGCCGCACTGTGGACGGGATGCCTGTGTGTTCCCTCAAACCCCTAAGGTGAAGCTTAATCCCCCAAAGTGATGGTATCTGGAGGTGGGGCCTTGGGGAGGTAATTAGGTCATGAGGGTAAAACCCTCACGAATGTGATTAGTGCCCTTAGAAGCAAAAATACAAGAAATATCTCTCTCTCCCTTCCGCTCTCCCCCTCTCCATCATGCAAGATTCCAGTAACCAGGAGGACGGCCCTCACCAGAACCTGGTCATGCTGCCACCCTGACCTTAGACTTCAAGTCCCCAGAACAGTGAAAAGCGAAGTTCTGTTGTTAAGCCACTCAGTCTATGATGTTGTTAGAGCAGCCTGAGGTAAGACAGACCACGATATGGGGTTCCTGTATGCAAGAAACATATAGTAAACAAAGCATCTAATTCATACTTTTCACTAACTTAAACTTATACCCCCACAACTTCTGTGTATTGATTAAATTGCATACATGATTGTGTAGATGGTTATGCAATGAATTAAATTTTGAATTTTTCCATAAAACATTTTCAATCAAACTCAAATATGGCTGTTGAGGAAGCTACGAGTTCTTGTTGTTCCGTGAGTCTCCCAGAACTTGGAGCGTGGGGCAGAGGCCACCATCTTCCTGTTCACAGTCAGCACTGCAGGCAGATCTCTTAGCACGGCGCTGGCACTTGGCAATATTTCAATGCAATCTTTCACGAAGGAATTGAAGGAGGAAGACGGCATGAGACAGGAGGAAATCTCTTCTTGGAACAAGTTTATTATTCCATTGAAAACAAACGTGTCAATCTTCAAATTGCCATTTTTGGTACCTAATGTCATTATCTTAGAAACAGGAGTACTTGATTATTAAATCAGCAATGCTGATTAGAGGATCAGAAGTACTCCGTGCTGAATTAAATTCAGCAATTAATCAAAGCCAGTGTGCCCACTTATAAATATCAATATTGAATTTTAAGCATATAAACTAGCCAATCAGTTAAAACTGAGAACATGACTTTAATCAGTGAGTGTTGAGATACGATTTGCTGAATTCTACAAGTATGAAACTTAAGTCATTGGTGAAGTCTGATAAAAGGTAAACGGAGGCACAATACAATTTTCTTTTGAAAAGTTGAGTTGAGCAAACATCGGTTGGAATTGGGCTGTGCCAAACCGAAAGCGATGAGGAGCATTCCACTAATACATAGGTCCCCGGCCTTCCTGGCACCATGGACAAGTTTTGTGGAAGACCTGGGGTGGGGAGGGGGGACAGGAGGCAGAGCTCAGGTAAGCTTGGGTCACTGGCTTGCAGTGGATGGTGGGGTAGGGAGAGGTGGAAGACAGTTGGCAGACCTCAGGCAAGCTTTGCTATATAGCCCAGTTCTTAATAGGCCATGGACTGAAACCAGTCCAAGGCCCGAGGTTTGGGGGCCCCTGCACTAATAGGAACAAGGTTTTTGTAGTGAAGATGTGGAAACAAAGCAATTATTTCCTTGCTTATAGCTTAAGCGGTTGCCTTCCTTGGGAAAGACTAGTTAGCTATTTGTGATTGGCTCTTCTAAGCCCCACCTTCTTGGGTTAGAGAGTATTGGCTCTGGCTTAGATTTTAGTGTGCTTACACAGGCAACCAAGGCAGAGGCATCAAGCCACCAGAGTCTGTCTACTGGCCTCCTTGTTTAAATCCCTCAACAAGCCTGATCTTGCTACCTTTGAGGCAGAAACACAAATCCTAGATTCTCTTGGAATAGCTGTCTACTGGCTGTGCCCTTGCCTTTTTAATAAATCGGGTAGGAAAGGCTGTGCACTACAAAGAGTACTCCCCTGACTGTAAACACAGAGCAGTATATTTTAGTGTTTAAAAACACAGGAACAAGAGGCTGTCCAAGTTCAAATCCCAATTCCACTCCTTACCAGCTGTGTGACCTCAGGTAGGTACCCTGACATCTCTGTGCTTCAGTAAAATGCAAATAATACCTATCTTAGATACTTGTTAGGAGATCAAAATACGTTAATACCTAGTAAACACTTAAAACACTGTTAAATTGTAACTGTTTGGTAAATGTTAGCCATTATGTATGCACCTCCATTCCTTAAAGTGACAATGCATCCATTGTATTATGTCCTAAACATTGACAAACATTACTCTTTATTTTTTATTTTCCTAATAATCCTGAGGACAGTCTATCCAAGAGCTGGTTCTTTGAAAAGATAAACAAGATTAACAAACTTTTAACCAGATTCATCAAGAGAACAAGAGAAAGGACCCAAATAGATAAAATCAGAAATGAAAGAGGAGAACTAACAAACGACACCAAAGAAATACAAAAGATTGTAAAAAATATGAACTATAAGCCAACAAACTGAACAACCTGGATGAAATGGATAAATTCCTAGAAACTTAAAATCTTCCAAAAATAAATCAGGAAGAATCAGAGAGTCTGAATAGACAGATTACACCACGTGAAATTGAAGCAGTAATCAAAGTAATCCCAACAAATAAAAGCCCTGGACTGGAAGGCTTCACAGGTGAATTTCACCGAACATTCCGAGAAGAACTAATACCTCTCCTTCTCAACTATTTCAAGAAGTTCAAGAGGAGGGAAGCCTCCCAAACTCATTTTACGAGGCCAGCATTATCCTAATTCCAAAATCAGATAAAGACACTACAAAGAAAGAAAATTATAGGCCAATATCCCTGATGAACATAGATGCTAAAATTCCCAACAAATATTAGCAAACCAAATACAGCAATGCATCAAAAGGATCATACGCCACCACCAAATGGGATTTATTCTGGGAATGCAAAGTTGGTACAACATTTGCAAATCAATAAATGTGATTCGCCACATAAACAAAAGGAAGGATAAAAACCACATGATCATATCAAGAGATGCCAAAAAGTCATTTGATAAAATTCAGCACCTATTTATGAAAAACTCAGCAAAGTGGGAATAGAGGGAACACACCTAAACATAATAAAGGCCAGATATGACAAACCCACAGCCAGCATCATACTCAATGGGCAGAAACTACGAGCATTCCTCTTAAGACTGAGAACAAGACACGGATGCCCTCTTTCACCTCTCTTATTCAACACAGTACTTCAAATGTTTTTAAAATAAGCATATTTTAAGGAAGCTTACTGAAGTCAGAAAGTTTCTTTCGAGTATTTGAGAAATGTTTGCTATTGCAACATTTCTGAGTTTCACTTTCATCACAACACTACTGGTGGCCCAACCGTTCTTCCCATAATTTTAATTTCCTATTCTGCCACCAGCACAGATGCAAATAAAATCACAGTGTCATTTCATCTCATAATTAAGTCTGCTTGGCCCAATGAACTCTCTTATGAATGCACCAGTCCTGGAGGAAATTATCGAAGCCACTGCACAAGTCAAACCTACTTGCCTATCCTATTCCTCAGATTTAAAATCCTACCCGGAATCCATCTTCAGTGCCTTTGCTTAGCATGGGCATGAGAGTGTCTCAAAAACACATGTACTTGAAATGTCAGTTCTGTGAATTTTCCTGAAGTTCAGAAAGCACAGACCATATGTGCTATATTCTACTAGAACCACAGAAGCAATGGAGGACTTCATTGTCAGTGTCGTCAGTCATGGAATGGGGCGGTATTTCAGATAACATGTCCTATTTCCTAATGAGAACACACTTACGACAGCCCCGTTCATAGCAATGCAAGGATCCATCACAATTGCTACCTAATTGAAATGACTTATGTAACTGCGTCCATTTGATGAAAATCACTAACACATAGAGATGTAACATTCCCTCTTTCCTCTTTTTGTTGCAGTCTTTAGCTCTCTCACAGCTTCTCCTAGCTTTACTTGATTGGATAAACTTCCTCAAATAGCATCAGTTCCCAAAATGTCCTTGCAGACTGAGTTTCTAAGCAACCTTCATTAGGAGATATGTCAGCCTACACACTGCTTGTCCATTAATGATGCCAGAACATAACAGTCTAAGCCACACTTTATACTTATCAAATAATTGCTCCTTGCATGCAACAAAGAGAGTCAAAACTTTTAGGAATATAGCAATTTTCTTCCCTCAAAAAAAAAGCCATTTCTCATCTGCACTATAAATACAGCACTCATTCTTCAGAGAAGAAAAATAACAACAACCATAAAAACAAACTTCTCATTCGCCCAAGTCTTTGGCTCAGAGCAACTCCCATTCTTATAAGGCCTTTCCTGCGTGGTGCCCTGCAACTGCTTCTCCTTCCAGGTTCAGTGCTAAAGTTCTCTCCTACTCGTGACAGTCCTTGGTGATCTTCCTCCATTTCTTCATCCAACAAATACTGATGAAGCACATACTCTGTGCCAGGTCTTGAGCCAGAAACTGAGGGTGCAGCACAGAGGAAAGTAACAGTTGGAACCTCCTGGGTCCTAGAAGCCAGTATCATGTCTTGTGGACTATTTCTACTTTAAGCCACAAAATCATGCATATTCTTTCATTTAAACATGTAATGATTGCTTATCATGTGCCAGGGCTTGGGGGATATAAAGTATAGAGGAGCCATAACCTTAGGCCTTAAGCTGCTTACGCTAGCACAGGGGATACACAAACAAGTAAACAACGAACAAGGATGCAATGAGAGGTATGTAAGGGATCACGGGAAGGAGGATTCTTTCCGAGTTGAGGAGGCGGCTGGAGGTGCCTTCACAGCAGGAGCACACGGACAACGAGGGGGAGCACTGTATCTTAATGAGAGAGATGGCTCGGAAACACAGGGGAGCAAGAGCGGTGTCAGGGAGGTGGCAGAGAGGGCAGGCAGGTGGGCAGAGGCCAAGAGATGAGAAACCTCTGCCCACCTTCACCAGGTCCTGTGGCCACGGCAGCGGAGAGCCACTAAAAAGTAATACGTGGGTGAAGACTGGACCAGATTTGCACTGTAGGAGAATAGAGATGTACATACCAGTTAAGAAACTAGTACAATAGTTAAGACAGTATAATACTAGAAGTAGCTGATGGAGAGGAAGAGAAAAATAAAGAAATATTCAGAGAACTGACGGAAATCAGGACAGAGTCCAGATGAGAGGAACAGGACGAAGGTGATACTTGTGAGAGGCCTGTACTCCCATGACATCACGTTCCCTCGTGGTGGGCGGGCGCCATGCTCCAAACTTCCTCTGCACCACAAGGAGCACCGCTGCAGTACCTGCGCAGCACGCAGAAGTCGGCTTCGATAAAATGCAGCCAGCTGAGCATTTCAGGAAAAACAGCAAAACAGTCCTTTTACCTGGTTTGAGCTATGTCCATAGACAAACAAAAGAAGAACTAAGATGTGGTGACATAAAAATGAGGAAAGTCAAGTCAACTGGTAAGATATTGAATAATATCACTTCCAAGTGGTTGAAGTTTTATTTTCAATGGGAAAGAAACTGATCCCTAGAAAACGTAAACCTCATTTCTGATTTTCAGCACCAGAACATATACATTAAACATGTTACGGTAAGCTTTTGGGGACCTGTAATATACAATGCTATATACATCCCAAATGCCACGCCATGGAGGTTGCTAAGCAAAAAAGGAAAGATTTCTGTGACACTGCAACTTGAAATTTCTAAAATTCAATTAGAAATCTCTAAACCCCCGAAGTTCATCCACGTGTTGTCTGTATGTCCTACGTCAGCATGTCGTGCAAGTTTGACACTGTAATCAGCATCTCAGGAGGCAGACAGCACCCAACAGAAAGTCACAGGAGACAAATGAAGGCCCAGTGCGTGCTCACGTGAATGCTCACCACTTTATCCCAGCCCAGGCAGCCCCAAACAAATTTACTTGCTTTTCCAGTCCTGCCTTGCCCCGGTGCTCTCTTAAGCAAGTTACTCATCAGTTCTGGGCCTCTGTTTCCTTTATCTCTAACATGGGGATAGAAATAGTTTTTACTTTATAGGGTTAATATAAGGATTAAGTCAATATATACAGGGTCTGGCACAGACAGGTGCGCTTTTTATTACAAAATCTTTTATTACAAAATTATAAGCAGGTAATTCTGTAACATAATATCATGCTTAAGCACACCACATGACATTTTACGTGAAATGTTCAAATTAAAACTATAAATTATTACACCCATATTATTACCCTACTCACCACACTCAAGCAGGCGTTACTTCTGCCGGACCCCGAATAAGGGTTTAGAAACCACTGGAAGTGTTCCATGTTTCTTCTTATTATTTCTAAAGATAAACCTAATTCTATGACAAAGTCCAGAGAATGTTCTAAGTCTCTGTACTTTGTGAGAAATCTCTAACTGGAAGCCAAATCACCATATTACCAGAAGCCTACAGGCTCTACACAGGTATCAGGGACAGAACAGCCCTGGAGTTCCAGAAAAGAAATGAGCAGGTCCAGTCGAAGGAGGCATGGTATGTGGAGAGGACTTGCACCGGCCTGGGAATCAGAAAGCCCCGCCCAACTCCTGCCGAGCACAGGACCAAGCTCCTCCCAGACTCAGGTTCGCAGCTTAAATGCCCTAAATAAAGCCTGCCACCTTTAGATCCAACCCCCCAAGCCCCTCCCCTTAAACAACAGTCAGTCTGTTCTCTATGAGTCTGTTTCTATTTTGTTTGTTAGTTTATTTCGTTCACTAGATTCCATGTATGAGTGAAATTATATGGTACGTGTCTTTCTCTGAACACAATACAATATACAGGTGATGTATTACAGGGTTGTACACCTGAAACCTAAATAATTTTATTAACCAGCGTCACCCCAATAACTTTAATTAAAAATAGTCTGTACAAAAGTAAAAGAAAAAACAAAACCCGTCGATTTCACCTGTCTCACAGGATTCTGTCTGCACATCATATGAGAGGAAAAAGAAATGCAATTTCCTAAGACTTTCTTCTCAATTCCCATACTGGGTTGGTAGCAGAGAAGGAGATAAAAGGCTCAGAACAGCCAACCTAATATCCACAAATAAGCAAAATAATGCACATGCATGCAGTAAATCTGCCTTAGATGCTTGTAAAATGAGCTTTATGTTGAAATTATTATTAGTCGAAGAGTAGGTTCATGCCAGAAAAGATCAGAAACAAAGATGTCATTGTATTGGGAAGATGGTATCTGGGCACGCTAATCTCGGTCCAGATCTCTTTGTACTGAGCAAATAGTACAAAACCAATTATATTTCTCCCAAGTAGTTTTCCTCCTGCAACCATGTGGTTAGTTTTTCTGGCCCAAAACTCTGAAGGCCATGCCTATTTCATTTTCTGACAGGTGGGGCACAGGAAGGAAACCTGTGTGGGCCAAAGCACCACATGCTATTCCGCGTGCTGATGACAACCCAGTCTCACTGCCCCACGCTCAACACCAGTCAGTTTCTCTCCAAAGCCCCTCATGATATCTTGCCTCATCTGCCCTATCCAAATAGCTTCCAGTGCCCTGGGTGAAACAAGCCTTCCATCTGATGGGCAGATCTATTTACTTTCTTTTAAACTCCACCTCTTTATGCATAAATTTTCTATATCCTGCCTCGGCATCAGGGAAATTCAGATTCCACACTGTCTAAATTTTGCTCAACACCCCAAACGCTATCTTCTCCTTTTCCACTTCCTGTTCTTTTGGTGCTAATCACATATTGTTCAAAAACTTCAGCCTGATATCCCCTATATGTCAGAATCAAAGGTGGTAAAGGTGTGCTTGTTTAAAATGGATTCCCATATGCTAAATTCCAATTGGAAAGTGTGTCCAAACCAGCACCCCTGGTGATTCTGTCTCGGGTGGTGAGAAGGGGTCCTCAGAGAAAGTGTCCTGCTGTAAATCCATCCCATGACAGAACTCCACACACTCACAAGTGTATACTCACACATACAACACACAAACACACCACAACACACACTCACACAGCGCACACAACAAACATACACACTACACAACAAACACACACAGAAACACACAGCACATATTTAGTGACCACTGAGTAATTTGATTTGCTCCTACACACTTTGCATAACACAAATACTGTGTTGAGTGGGAAGAAATTCTAGGGTAGTGCTTTTTATTATTTCGGTGAAAGCATCTGAGGTCTAGAGATTAAGTTCTTTTACAAAATTTCTGGTGCAAAGAATTATTTCATTTGAAGCTTGAACAGATTTTTTTAAAGATGGAAATTAAATATTACTCTATCCACTCAGTGCTGCTTATAAAATAAAACCAGGGCTTCCAAATCCAGATTACTTAGCTGGTATTCTAGACGGAGTTCACAGTTTGTGTTTGTAGGAAAAATTAATGTCATTAAAGTGGTTCAAATCTTAAAGTTGTAAAGGAAGATTCACTGCCCATCTGGAGTGAACATCACAGAGGCAGTCATACTCCAAAGAACCCCGTCCCCAATAGGGAGCTGACAAGGGTGGGCCAGCCCATCCACACTGACTGTTTGCCCCCGATACTATCACCTGTTTTTATTACAACCAGCCATGTTGCATGTACTTTGGATAGCTTCCGTAAATTCTCTGGGAAAAGAGTATACATTTATTGAGTCTACACACTGAAAATCAGGCAGTGGTATGCCAGAGTAACCTGTATTTTCTGCCCCTTACACTTCTCCTCCACCCCCCTAGGACCTCTGGATCAGGCGCTAGTAGGTTCCCTTCCCCCACCCAGGTTCAGCCCTGCCCCCAGGGGAATAAGGCTGCCTTTATGGCAGGGGAAGGGAGTATAGGGGATTGCTGGGAATTTCTGAGTGGACTCACTAGTTAATCAGCACTAAATTATAGTCTCTCTATAAATAGACTGTGAGTCTATTTTCAGCACCAAGGTATAGTTTCTTCCATGTTCATTTACCAATTCAACAAATATTTATTTAGAACTTGCTTGTATAATGTATGATTTTTACCCCTCAAGGGTCTTATGATCTAGAATACTCAAGTCATATTCCAGCCTCCACTTGCCCACAGGGGAACCATATCCTATCTTATTCCCCTACATCTGATGCTATCACTTGGTAACTTGTCCAACAGGCCAGTTCCCCTAGGTCCGGGACCTATGGAGACCTTTCCCTTAATCACAATAACTTGGGGCATGGTCTGCCCGAACCTAAGTGGACTCGGATTCAAAATGCTGGTCTCTCCTCAGGCCACCACTAGGATACACCTTTATGTAACCCGGAACCTCTTACCTGCCACCATTCTCTCCAGACACTGTACTCCTTTCTTCCCTGGAACAGGGCCTACGGAATGTGACAAAAGTCAACTCTCTTGTCCAGCTGATCATCTTTTTCAGTTTTTCCCAACCTGGTTGATTCTTCCAGTCCTCATAATGTCGTTTCAGTCATGCACCTGAGACCTCTGAGACACGTGTCCTCTTTGTGCCCATATTTGACATGAATCACGGCAGACCTGTACTTAGTAAAAACTCACGCCCCAGCCCCATGTCAGATGGGCCGATATAGCTGTGAAGAGCAATGGAGATGAAGGGTAGAAGCATCAGCTGATTTCATGGAGGCAATGGCAGGGAATCACAGCTAACAGTACTTCAGTGATCTAAGTGAGTCTCTCTTTTTGCTCTGTTCCTCACCGTACCTAGTTTCTTGATTCACGATAAGCATTCACTGGCTATTGCCCTTTCTAATCTATGCAGCCACTGGAATATCCTCTTCGGAGTCAGACAGACTGTAACTGACCATCCTTCATGCCTAGCATTTCCTCCTGTTCATGTTGCTTATCTAGCGATCAGCCAACTTGCCAGGAAATTTCTTTCCAGGGGCAAAGCTAGGAAACAAAAGACGTCTGGGCTCCAGAACAGAGTACAGACTTGGGATCCCAAAGAGGGATTATGAATTTTAATTCTCAATTGCAGCACAGATGCACCCAGGCAAGAACATTAGAAAAGACTAATCAAGGAAGGAATCAGCAGGGGGCATCCGTGCGGTGGCTCAGTGACAGCACTCTAAACTTAGCACAGCTGAGGCTAATGGCCTCCTTATATCCTCTCCTCCCATTAAAGATGCCCTGGAAACAAGCTACCCAAGGATATTGCTGCAGTTATCACAGTTAGCAAATTGGCAGACAAAATTCTCTAAGTGTACGAGGCCAAGAGCTGAGGATTTCCTGTGCACCCTTTACTCTACCAGACTGAGTGCAGTTATAAGAACGGTAAGAGCGGAGGTACAAGGCAATAAATAATGCATGAGAACCACAGGTGCGGAAAGCTTTCTTCAGCCCTGTCATGCTAATGCACGCCCAAGGCCTGGCACTGGCTACGATGTGACTAGATTTGCTACTCCGTGTGTCCGAAATGGTAATGAGAATGGCAGAGTTGAGGAAGAACCTGTACCTTTGATCCTGTCCTTAGCCTCTCTCTCCTGAGCTATTCTGTCTACTCTGCATTGCAACCCCCTCCCAGGGCTTTACCCTGCAGGCCTTTAAAATGTGGCTAACTAATAAAATCACAGCATTTTAAAGGCCACGAAAGACAAACAGACCAACGTGTGTGGTTAAATACTTGCTCTCTTAGTGAGACCTCCAAATGTCCAACCTTGCAAAGCTTATTTGCAATTAAATTGGATGCCTCTCCTAATTTCCAACTATTCTCTCTTTAGATTAATGATGTCACCATAAACCACGCAGGTGACCTCCTGAACTCCAGCTAGCTGCCCTCAAAAGAGTTGAAGAAAATCTGAAACTAGATTAGGGATAGTAGTTTTAAAAGATTCCCTAAACTCATCACACCCTCAGGGAATGCATGATACTGTATAAAAGAAAGATTTTTTTTTCCTTAAAAATTGCTGAATTAAAAGTTTGGCTGAGCCCTGAAGCAGAATTCATGATGTAAATACTGATTGAAAGTATTAATTTGGTCCTGAACCAAATATGGAACAAGGCCATCGTTTCTCCATAAAGTGGGCTGTCACGCGATGGAAATAAGGGCTCTCTCCATTTAGAACCCCCTCAGATCTAAAAGCCCACAGTGTTTCTGAAGGGAACCAAAGTTTTGCTACCCTGAAGCTGCTTTATGGAATGTTGATTTTAAGAGTCAGAGGTAGCCTTTGACACCCCTTCCTTTCCTGCCCAATAGATTCAGATGGAGAAACCTGCTTCAGCAAGGAGATGTTAGCATGTTCTCCTTAGCCTACTTTGAATTAAGTAGGATAAATAGAGGGCTTCAGACAGTGGCCTGTGACCTAGATCCCCTCTATGTCCCACTGTTTCTGAGTGGTCAGGTGAGAATTTGCCGGCCACGTGTGTTAGGGTCTTCCTCCACTACCTGTAACTAGCTCATTCTCATCCCCCCTTTTCTCCTTTGTCCAAAATGTCTTAAATACCCAACGTGGCCACACTGTCTTTGGAATTGTTATGTTCTGTGATTCCCCGTGTACATGTGTTAAAACTTGATTTTCTCCTATTAATCTATCTCTATTAATTTGATTATTAGCCCAGCCTAGAAGAACTTAGACGGTGGGAAGAAAAGTATTAATATTTTTTAGCTTCCATACCTCCTAGGCAATGCAGGTGTCTGCCTAGAACTTATTTGCACACCAGAGCCCTCACTTCGGCAATTACCTCTGTAGCAAACTCAGAGCACTGGGTATTTCAGTCTTGCTTATTCTCTCTCCCACTGCCTTTCCTCAGCCAGTACTCCTCAGTGAGCTTCAAATTACCCCAAAATACCTCCTTGGCACAGACTGCCATTCAGCTAGTGCATTTACAAACAAGGAAGCACCATTTCTGGACATACGGTCAACCCCAGGAAGGTTCCATGGCTTTGCAGGATGGCTCTGGTACCCAAGGATGACCTTTGTAAGTCTCTTCTGCTGTCTGTGTGAGATGGCACAGCCTGGGAGTCACAGCTAAAACCTTTCCCCGACATGAACACATTGCTGATAGCAGATCAGAGTGTTTCAAACATGGAACAGGTTGGAAGGTATTACCATTTCATAGCCCTTTCTTTACAGCCCTAAACACTGCCAGTGAGTGATGCCAAGCTCCAGCTAACCATCTGCCAAATATCATCCAGTTTAGCCAAATGGCTGGAGGAGAATGAAGCTCTGGACCCAGTTCCATGCACCAGCATCCAAGGTCCCCAAATCCTCTCAAGCAGCAAGCTCTGACACTCACCTGGATTTAGTGAGCAAGTACCCCCCACCCCCACTGCCCTATGCTTCTGGAACTGACTGAGAATAGGACATGTTCCTGTCCCTGAGGACCTCACAGTTTAAAGCAGGAAACCTACCAATGAGGATTCCACTAGAACCTGCACTGTGATTCCACTAGAAATGTATTACCATTCAGTCAAGTAATGCATGCTTATTAAGTAGCTGCATCACACATGCCCCAAGTCTTAGCCCTAAAACATGATCATTTATACATGCTTTGGAAACAGAAACACATCCATCCGTCACACAAAGGTCACACAATGGGAAACAGAGGCTACTACAACAACGGCTGATGTACAAAAACCCTAAGAGAAGCATGTGGTTTTCTAACCACAGAACTAGAAGAGAGGCGCCACCTCTATGTTGTCCTAAGTTTTCCAAACTCATGTGTACTTCCCTTAACATACCAATAAGAATCCATTTCAATGAAGCAAGCTCACCAGGCTTGCTTCTCATTCCCCCTGATCATTTTCGTACCAAAGTGGAGAGCACTTGCAATGTGCTTACATATATATGCCCCACCTGTCAACAAATACGTATTTCCTCAGGAAATCCCAGTGCGAGTGCACTCGAGAAAAAAAGCAGTGCTTGCAAAACATCTCGTGTTCATTTTTCAGAATTCAGAATGAAGTGACTAACCCCTGATATACAATAAAAATGATTAAATGCAAACACTACCGAGCCTCTGTAATAAATATTTTATACAATAATATGTTTTCAAAAGTCTTATTTCATTTTCACTGCTTTTCTGTTTGGCATTATTCCATTTTGGTACATGCAATGAAATAATCTCCATGAAAAAAGGAGGCATTTCTGGCCCATTTTAAACAAGCAAATGGATACTTATTGTGCTATTAATCTGCTAAGTAAATTGTTTAAATTGCTAACTCTTTCCTCTTTCCATAATTAGAGATGGCTCATTCCTTCTCAAAGAAAATGCAAAATTTCCCTCAAAAGTAAAGTTCTCCTTCCCTCAAGTCCACGATACACAATCCAGGTGCTCCTCCTCCTCTGATTCATTTACAAAACAAGCCACAACGCCTGGATGAACAGCACTCAGTATAGGGCCCGCTTAATGCTCGTTCAATGTCAAAACCCACCAAAAGTCCCATCCCTGCTCCAGAAACCAGCACTTAGCTTTAGGAAAATCACCGGTGGGCACCACTTGAATGCCGCCAACCAGTAATGACAGAGTACGGGTGACAGCAATGCTGCCTGGTCCTCTGACAGGCCTCAGTGAGCTTCAGCAGCCTCCTTTTCTCCTTTTCATTTGCTGTTAATGGAGAAGAAGGGAACTACAGTGTTCCAGGGACTTTTCAGTGGACATGCTATTAACAGGTTTTAAGTTATTTTATGACATCCCGACACAGTTCAGCAAAAAGAAATCCTTTTCCAAACAAGTAATGACTCTTTGGGATAAGCCTTTTATGAAGGTGCTATAGTGGTAGCCAAAGAGGCACACACCTGGAAGCATCTATTACGTGGGAAATATTAAGGAGGGGAAGACTGAGAGGCCATGGAAGCTGTACCTGGGAGAGCCCACTGGTGTGCCCACGTCCCTGGGGTTGCCGTCACATAGAGAATGGGGAAATCGCTGCCTGTGGACTTCTCATTTAAAAAACTAACCTTTCTTTTTGTTTTGTTTTGTTTTGTTTTCATTTTCAGGGCTGCAAGATGTTGATACCTCACAGACTTCGTTGGAAGGTAGCAGAACCAGGTTTGCGGAATCCTGACACAGATGTTCTCAGGCCTTCTCAGGCCAGCAGCCCCTGGGTGTGGCACTGGTGGCGTCCCACCTCCCCCTCTCACCAGGCCTTTGCCTGAAGCCAAAAGCTGGTAAGGTACAGGATGGAGAGAGATTCCTGCAGGCGCATCCTTCTTACTCTTCTCATTCTGTGGCCCAAAGACTTTCCTGACATTAGATGTCGAGGCTAAAGCTCATGGGAAGAAGTCGCTCCGCAGACACCTCCACATTAATTTGGACAGAAATGATCTGGAACGAGAGTGAGTGGCAGCAGAATCCCACAATCCCAGAGAGGGGTCATCTCTCTTTATTGAAGCCAGACACTTGCCACCACACCCACTGCCAGCCCTCCAAGGGTCCTTCGGGTGGACTCCAGCAACCTTCTCTAGAAAGCTGTCAGCTTCCTCTCCGTCGCCCGTGAGTAGCTGAGTCTCTGCATCACACAGAGCGTGCTTTTCAGCAGACCTGCCCTTCTCTCCAAGCCCACATGCAAAATGTGGCCATTTCTTTCCTTTTTTTATAAAGATTACATGTATATATGTATGTATGTACGTATGTATGATGTATGTATTTTTAGAGGGGAAGGAAGGGAGAGGGGAAGAGAAATATCGATGTGTGAGAGAAACATCAATGGGTTTGCCTCTTTCACCACCCTCCAGCCAGAGACTGGCCCACGATCCAGGCACGTGCCCTGAACAGGAATTGAACCAGTGACCTTTCAGTTTGCAGGATGACACCCAACCCACTGAGCCACTCCAGTCAGGACAAAATGTGGCCCTTTCTAAAGAAACCAATCAGTGCCCTCACTAACCTGCATCAGCTCCCACCTGCCCCGCTGCTTCCCCATACCCCAGTCCCCAGTGTCTGCTTCTCAGAGTCATTCTCCACAGGTGGTCACACTGATCCTTCTGAGAAGCCAACGTGATTCCATGCCACTCCTCGCCTGCAGGCCTCCAAAAGCATCCTGGTGCCTTTTTCGCACTCCTTGAAGACATGGGTCCTGCTTACCTCCCACTTGTCCTCACATGCTTTCCTAATCCCAGCCCTGCCAGGCTGTTGAAACCCCATGACCTCTCCTGAGTTGCCTTCCCTGAATGCTACTCTGTCTGTCCAATATGTCCTTTCCTAACAGCTTTGTGTGAGTTACTCCAGCTCATCTTCCTGAACTGAGAGCTGGAGTCACCGCCTCCTAGAAACCTAGCAGAGCGAAGTGCTGCTCTCTCTCATTACGGTATTTCCTAAGAAAAAAATGCTCAGGGCCAGCCCCTTGGGAGACACTCCGACAGTCCTATGCTGAGCAGAGTGCCTAGAACACAGGATTTTTTTTTTTA
Source organism: Desmodus rotundus (assembly GCF_022682495.2). Taxonomy (NCBI): domain Eukaryota; kingdom Metazoa; phylum Chordata; class Mammalia; order Chiroptera; family Phyllostomidae; genus Desmodus; species Desmodus rotundus. Next base: position 132,739,875 of record NC_071391.1, on the reverse strand, counting down.
AGTTAGCTAAAAGAATACACAAATGAATGAACCAATGAAGTTAGGAATTCTGTCAAGGATTTCTTCCAGAAAATTCTAAAGTGTGATATAGTATATGAAGCAATCATCACACAGCAAGCCAAATTTTGTAAATGAGTCCTGTAAATTTTTGTATGCTTCTGTCTCCTCTGTCAGATGGAGAGACTGGCTGAATGTCTCTAAAGAATCATTTCCTGTGTCAAATGGAGACATTGGTTAAATAATCCCTAAAATATTACTTTCAGTTCTAAAGTTTTTTGGTGCTATGATTCTATGTTAATGAAGCATCAAGAAGAAAATGTGCTTAATTTAAATCAGGGGAGACCTAGTGGGTCATAAGAAAGGACCTCTTAAAAAGAAAGAAAATTAGAGCCATTTTGGGTTTTTTGTTCCTAGAGTTTTCAGGAGAAAGACAACCATCTACTTTAAGTGGTTTAATTGTGCTCCCAAAATAAAAGGCCATGCAAGATGATTTTTAAATTTTACCTGCTTTCCTACTTTCAAATGATCAGAACACAGGTATCAAAGGCACCGATAGAAATTCCCCGGGGGGGGAAGACGAGGCACGGTTTACCAAAGAACTGAACTGCCAGCTTGGTGGAAGACCCAGTGGCCTCACTGAAGTTGCCAGCCTCTTGCAGAAGAATGCACGAAGTCACTGAAGACAGAAAGACATGCCAACGCAGGTCTTAGAAAGGCCTTGTCGCTCAGAGCCTCTGAGAACTTAACCTGCTCATGCAAGGTGTGGAGACTGAGTTCTCCGCTCCTTGGGCTGTCATCATTCTGCCACCCCAGGGTCCTCAGCACCGATGACATGCTGAACATAAAGTTACTTGCTAAAGCAGGTGATGCTTGCCAAAGTGGTCACTAAGACTTAAAACCCACCCCATGCCATTCCAACCAGACATCCTGAGAAAGCAGTGTACCAAGGGCCAGTAAGCAAAATAAAAAGCACTATGGAAGGGAGAAGAAGTTCCTAGGTCCATAACCTTGTTACCCAATCTGGGCATGTTCCTGGAAATGATTCTACATTTACACCCACAATTTCCAGCAGGTAAAATAAATTAATGAGTTTCTAAATTTACCTAATAGTAGGAATAGAAGGAGAAATGTCCTATACATATCTGTTTCATATAGTTTAAAATTCTCTCAAAGCTTTCAATTCAAACCAAATTTAAGCAAGATAGTTACAGAGGATGAGAAAACATCACGAGCCTAGCCCATAGGATATTAGTTTTTCCAACTCATTGTCTGATGTCTTTTTTTTCTATTTAGCAAAACTAGAGCTACAGAAGACACTGAAACAAAAGGGCACATTTATGCAGAAGGTTCACAATGAAGTTCTGCTTCCTGTTTCCCGGACATGAGAACTGACTTACATTGTTTGCTGCAAACTAGTGTCCCCCCCCAAATTCCTATGTTGAAGCCCTAACCCCTAGTGGGATGGTGTCTGGAGACAGGGCCTTTGGGAGGTAATAAGTTGAGATGAAGGTGGGTCCTCGTGGATACCAGAGAGCTTTGCCTCCCTCTCCCACCTCACAGACACACACACATGCACCAAGGAGAGGCCACGTGAGGACATAGAGGGAAGGCAGCTGTCTCTAACTCCAGCAAAGGCTAATCACCAGACACCTGACCCTGCTGACCCCCTGATCTTGAATTCCATGCTCCAGAACTGTGAGAAATAAATTCCTGCTGTTTAAGCACCCAGGCTGGGGTATTTTGTTATGGCAGCCCATGCTGACTAATGCATAGGTTATGCTTAACAGGTTGTCAACTTCAGGGCAACATGGCTCGGTTATGGCACCCAGGTACTTGGTCAAACACTAGCCTAAATGTTTCTGTGAAGGTAGTTGTGGATGTGAGTAATATTTACCATCAGTAGGCTTTAAGGAAAGCAGATTACTCCCCATAATGTGGGTCCAGTTGAAGGCCCTAACAACAAAGACTGTAGTTTCCTGAAAAACAAGAAATTCTACCTTAAGATGACAACACAGAAACCACCTGAATTAACAGCCCTACAGATTTTGAACCCAAAACTGCAACATCAACTCTTACCTAAATTTCTGACCTGCTGGCCAGCCCTACAAACTTTAGACTTGATGCCCACTATATGGTCCTGTTTCTCTGTAGAATCCCGCCTGATACATAAGCTAAGCAGAACAGTGTAACACAAACATGGGATAAATAGTCAACGGGGTGGAGGAAGACAAGAAGAAAAACACCTCAGAGATCTTTCCCAAGTTATCTGTAGGGTTGGAGTAATTTACAGAGCTTAGTAAAGTACAGGATAGCCATATTTCAGACCTATCAAAAGACATCTTATCAGAACTGATTTGGGTGATAAGTCTAACCAAATATAGTTAAAACCTTTAGCGTTGTCTACTCTGATCGTATTTCCTTTAACTCACTTTGTGTTTTCCTTATGAAAACATGGTCCAATTTTCTTACTTACATAGTTTTCAGCTGATTCATCCTTAATGTTTGCCATATGCCTGACAAAAGATTTTTTTCTCTGAAAATGAATATTATTCTATCAATTCCATTTTTTTTCTAGTATCCTTCTTCATTGTTACCTCCTAGACCCGGTTCTTCCACGCAGCCATTATCCTGAACCCCACTTTTCCTTTCTCTAGCATTGCACAATCTTTCATGGGACCCACGTCCTCCTCTCTCTTGGTTTACTCACTCCTTGTGTTGAAGCATGTCATCGAGTAACCTTCTGAGAAATGTTCCTTCTATCTGATCTTTTTCAATGCCTTTATTTCTGAAAATACCATCCCTCTCTTTCACACTTGATTTGCCTGGGTATGAAATATGAAGTTGAAGGTAACGCCCCCTGTTTTAAAGGCACTGTTTCTTTGCTTTCTAGAACCCAATGTTATTGTAAAGTCCAACCCCAGTTCCCTTCTATTCCTTTCTTCCATGTGGTGGAGTTCTACAATGGCTTTCTGCGGCCTAGGTTTTACCCCATATACTAAGGCACTCAGTGTACCCTTAGAAACATGTCTTTCTGAATTTTAATGTGTTCAAAAACACATGTACCTTGAGTTTTTTGATATTTTATGTTAATTCCCTGTCCTTTTTTTGGTGATCTCTCTTTCTAGTGCTCATATTGGATCTGAACCTCATAACTGATCTCCTAGTTTTCTTATCTTGCATCTCCTAAGTTCCACATTTGCTTTTATTTGCTATCTAGGAGTTACCTTCCAACTCTTCCTTTGACTTTTTTTTAAATTTTGGCTAAGTATGTTTTTATTTACAAGACTTCTTGTCTTTTCTTAATTTTTCCTTTATTATAGCATCCTATTCTTAATTCATCAATTCAATACCATCCCAAACCTCTTTAAGAATATTGAATGTGGTTATTTTTGACATTTTCTTGTCTCCATTTTCCTTTTTTTCAATTTGTTCATTTCAGTGTTTCTTACACATTGAAAGCTTTTCTCTAATGCTTTATGATCTTTGCCTGCATATCAGCATTTGCAAGTGGAAGCTCTATATAAGGTTGGAATGTCTGGGCTGGGTATGTTGCCTTGGAGACTCAAGGATCCGGTAATCTTTTCATCCAAGCATTAGTAAATTAATTTGAACATGTAAAAATAATTGCAAAGTTTTAACAGCTCTTGATATAAATGGGAATCAACTGTTCAGGTTTACCCAATAATAAACACACATTGCAGGTATCTATTAAGTATCTATTACTTTTAATCTCAGGTGTTTAAATAGAAATGGTAGGAATCTATTCCAATCAAAGCTTTTCTTGCTCTTTTGGTATTTTACAATCACATTTTCTTTGGAAATCTGAATAGTAGCAACATTCTATCCAACTTTCCAGGACTCTTAAAAAAATCAGCCTTCAAAGCTATCTAGTGAATTAATAAGAGAGTAAACTAATTATTTTAGGTATTGTTCTTTAGGTATTAGGAAGTGATATGAATACTTAAGAAAATTATGCTAATGGTACATAGTTCCTTAAATGTTGTCAATTTCCAGTCACTGAGATAAATCATCAACTCTTTGTGGATTCTACCCTAACTAGTGTAACAAACAGGTCAAATCCACCAACCCGGATTGATATAAACACATGTATACATTTACCTGCCAAGATTTTAGTGATTCCTTCAGTGGAATGGAAACAGGTGAGGCATACTTGACAGGTTATTTCCGCACAGAATGAAATCTGACACTCACTGAGCCTGACAATGCCATTACTGTGAGAGAGCATTTAGCAGACAAGGTGCCTAACAACAGTCCCACCAACAGATACGCATATCCCGTGTTGAGTGTAAAATAAAACTCACCAGCAGATCTAATGTGGAAGGAAAACACAACAGTGCTGTTTATGGTAACGGATCATCGGATGGATGATCAGAACTAACCCAAGGGAATGAATAGGTGTGAACTCCGTCCCAGACCTAGAGTCAGCCTAATATTTGCATATCCTCATTTGAAAAAGTGACTTTCCTTCCCAGTACTTCAGTGAGAAGGGTGGTGCTAATGGGAGGAGTGAGACAGCATCATTAAACACAAGGAGATTTTAAACTGCATGCTTAAATTATGAGAACTGAATGTAACCTTGGGGGTCGGAGTTGCTGGAGAGGGAAAGTGCCATACTCTGACTCTGGAGAGCACTCTTTGTGATGAATTTGATGAATCTTTAATAAGCATTAGCAAAGGCAGATTTACTGAGGCAATAATGAAGCTTAAGCTTTAGGGCTCTCACTTGCACAGGCCTCTTCCAATGACTTGGGAGTGGCCCTAGCGATGCATTCACACTGACTGTGTAAATTCTGCAAAAGTGAGATCTATTACTACTACCATTAAGATTGCTTCCTTCTACTCCAATTTTTCCTCCTTTTAAAATCCTGTCCAACACAGACACCTGCCAGGGGGTGTGGCAACATCTATGGCATTTGGGGATCCAGCTAAGGAGCGGCTGAGTTGAGAGGTGGGATTTCACAGTACACATTTAAGTAAGTTATTACTAGGGGTCCTAGTAATAGAGAAATGTCTCCCAGGAACACTCCTGCCATACACTGTCCCAACTCCCAGAGATACAGGGCCAGAGATTGCAAAATAAATGTGGCCTATATTGCCCAACACCAAACAGGAATAGGCTGGCGAAGGAGAAAACAAGGCTTAAAAAAAATGTTCAGAACCAGAAATCAGTCTATGAAAAAAAATCTTCCAAGTCTTACAGAAAAGATATTTACAGTGAAAGAAACTTGACTGAGTTTCCCTAATCTGACAGCAATGCTGAAAAATAGATATGACATTACTAACAAACTCTAAAATGTGTCTAAACTAGCAATAAAAAACAAAGGCCAATCAACCTTGACTGAGGGAAGACAATTACTATCTTTCTCAGCTCTCTGTAGAAAAATATTACAAAAATTATTGTTGTATGAAGTAATAGAAGACTCTAGGGCCAAAAATGCTTTTCAAAAAACAAACAATGGAGGCAATTCATTCAAATGTTACACAATTTTTCCGGATATTATATGATAATGGACTATTTGTCAGGGTTTTTTTTTAATCTATAATTTGTTGTGATTTCTTTTCTCATTCTAAATATTCCATCTGTACCTAATCTTTTATTTTCCTATAAGAGGTCCTCCAAAATGTTATGTTTCAGGCCACACACAACCTAGATCTGCCTCTGCATATTAGATCTTTGTCTTCAAGATTCCGCGGGATAATTACCCTTCCTGATAAATATGTGAAACCCTCAGGAACTCAGAAACCTAACTTAGCGATAACCTGAATAGCTCATGTAAATCTTCCAAAACTACTGACGACATTAACCTGATATGTAGAAAAATTATGATATACAATTTCTTTTAATTTGCATATAATGTGTCAAGGGTGACATTTAATCATCACACACGGAAGAGTCAAAATAGAATGAGATTTATCCTTGAGATTGATTTTTAGGAAAATTGATGATGCAGGCTTTCTGAGCCTAGGAAACTTCACACAAGCATCACCAGCTCTAACACCACTACCCATTTAGCCTGTTTCTCTACATTATGCTCATGGAGAAATTGTCGATATTTCTAAATCCTGGGGGTAGTTAGATTGTCACTAATGAAGCTTATATTGTCATTGACATTCTGGTGAGGGGCCGGGCGGTTCAAATAGTCCTGAATTACACTGAATCCCACCCTCTAGTATTCCTAGTGAAATGTGGGTTGCTTTGGTTGTCTTCCGAGGCTAACTGTGTAAAACAGAGCCATTTTTATGCTCCACAAGGGCTGTGAACACCCAACAACCCTGCTCCAAAGCTCCCTGGGCTCACCCTAGGTGCCATCGTGCTCAAGCCATGTTGGAGTCTCACATCCGTCCCCTCTGGTCCCATTCAGAATGAACGTGAGGATCTGCGCACTGTAATGAATACACCAATTGCCTTTTTGAAGAAGAATAAAAAACTGCATGGAAAAATAAATAGTTAAAACAATTTGGGTGTTCATCGGTATGTAAAAAGGCAAGGAGCACTTGAAACACTATTGTTCAATAGATTTAATTAATCTTTTAACAGATCTGAATTTTTTTCTTTAAAAAAAAATCAGAAATAGCAGTACTGGTGGTTAAAGAGTTCTGCCCAGGGAGCTGGCTTGGTTTCTGTTCTGTAGCCTTGGCTAGGGCTGGTAAGAACTGGCAGGAAAGTGGGGTCTGGGGGGATGGAGGAGGAGGAGTTCATCTCTATTTTTAGGCCTGGCGAAAATTGTTCCATTTTAGAACAGCTTCTGCTTCTCAGTTGGAAATACCACAAACCAAGCCTATGAACATATTTCATTGTCCATAATTGCATACTACACCATCTCTACATTGCATATTTAAAGAAATAATACGGCTGTCCTCATGTGTGCAGGCACATGGAGATGCACAAATAGAAAAATCTTCAAAGATCTTGTTCTCGGCTACTCATTTTTTTATTTAAGGCAAACAATAATCCAGCCCCACCCCCCTTAATGCTAAGGGTCTTTGTCCTGTTCTTCATATAGCAACAGCAGAGAATTCTTCATTAACTGCTAATGTGCCTTAAACATCCTTATTTGCACAACTTGCTGACAGTCTTTCTTAATGAGGAGGACAGAACTCAGGGTCCGGCCACAGGTAGGTGACAGTAGCAGCCAGAGAGGCAAAGGGACAGAGAAGCTTGAAAAGCAACAGAAATCAGGAAGCTATTTAACCCATTTAAGACTCTCAGTAAAAACTCAAAGTCATGAACACTAAATTGTAAATTTCAAGGCTTTCTTCATTCCATATAAATTATGGTTAAGCTTTACTGGTAGCTGTGTTAACAGAATTGCTCTCCACAGATGAGACCACTCTAGAAAATTAGTTCAAGTACCGGCAACCTTTACACCTCTCGCAGAATGGCATCCGAAAGAAAACTTCTTTCTTTCAGTGCTTTTCTCCTTGTCCTTCTTCCTACTTCTCAAGGCTTGGGAGTGCCAAGAGTATCCGAGAGCAATGCCTGCTCCTCCCCTCCCCTCCACACTCTGGTTCATTAAGTCAAAGTGCTTTGTGCTATTATGGAGGAAAAAAGGGTAAGGGGCAGAATAATTCCAGGATCAGGAGGCTGTTACTGTGTTATTTTGCGTAGGCAAGTGCAGGAAGTCCCCCTTAAAAAGCTGACATTCCACCAGAGATCTGCATTAGGGCCCAAACCATGTAAAGTACCTGAAAATGAAAGACAGGGAACAGCACATGCAAAGGCCCTGAGACAAAAGCATACTGTGTGTGACTGAAGAGTCAGAATGCAAGGACAGCCCAGAGGGGTATAAGATAGGTCAAGTGTGCTGGGAGGTGAGGTCATAGGGAAGGCAGGGGCCAGACCACAGAGAGCCTGCCTTTTCAGTCCTATAAGAGCTGCTGCTTTCAGACTGTGAGGGGGAAGCAAGAAGGAGGGTTGTGAACAGAGGAACAGACACGTGAGATTGATAGGACCATCCAGTTGCTGTGTGAAGGATACTCAGGAGCAAGAATACCTGCAGGGAGATGGGTTTGGAAGCCATGCAGTAACCCAGGAGAGAAAGGATGGCAAATTCAGACTAGAGTGCTCGTAGAGCAGGTGGGGAAGATGCATGGATTCTGGATGTTTTGAAAGCAGTGCCAGCAGGATTCACTGGTAGTTTGGATGTGAAATTTCAAAGGAAGATAGGGTGTGAGAGAGCCGAGGGTGACTCCTAGGTTACTGTTCAGGGAACAGAAAAGGTGGCTTTGCTATCTATGAAGACTGGTCAGGCAGCCAGAGAAGGAGGTTTTGGGGGGAAGGGGATAGTAAACGTTTGGTTTGGACATGTTAAGTTACAAAACCTATTGGATATTCAGGAAGAAATATTAAATAGGCAGTTAGATGAAGACTCTCGAGCCCTGGAGGAAGGTGAGAGCGTAGAGATGATAAAAGGACGGTATGGACACTGTGAGATTAGATGAAATCACCTACAGGAATAGAAATAGAAAAGGGAAGAGGGCAAGTATTGAAACCCTGGACAGTCCAATGTTTTAGTTTGTAAGTTGGGAAAAATGAAAAGAAATCAGGAAAAGGAGCTGAGAAGAAGTCCCTCATAACTTGTGCTATTTGCCCATTGCAAAAGGAGAATGCATCAGTTCTCAGTTCCCAAGAACCACGCTCTCTACTGTAGGAAGAAGGCTGCTAAAGTGTCTACACGGCCCACGTGTCTCGCATCCAGGCACACGTCCCTCCTATACACATAAACACACACTCTCACATTCTCAAGAACACACACTCACACCCCCTCACACTCAGGTTGCACATCCAAGGACCAGCCCAGTTCACAGCTAGAGTGCAAACTCAGGAATGACACGGGCCAGGGTTCCATGGAGTCCAGAGCTACCTCTGAGCATCACTCCTCTCACTGAGAAGGCGGGCAGAGCCTGGGCAGGGAATGGGAAACTCACTGTGAATTTCAAGTCCTGTCCTGATTCCATTACACAGAATGTCTTCCCAAAGGGGAAGACATCCAAAAAATTAAATTATTCCACTTGTCTCCAAACATTTATTCAAGTTTTAAAGAATTTATTTCTTAGTCAAGCTTTAACACTTACAGAAAATAACGCTATCTGGAAGCTCTCTTTTGCTGTGTGTGGGAGTGTAGGACAAAGAGCTCCAGGATGTCAATTTCCCTCTGCAGCAGATTTCAGCCATCCTGAGGGTGCCGGGCTCTCTCTGGGAACTCTGTGCCTCCGGATTCTACTGCACCGCGTTTCTGCAAATGTCATAGTGCCCGGGAAAGGCCAAGCTTTACACACTCTAATTAAGTACTTTCCGTTGCTTTGTGCTGCTTGCAGTATTTCTAGTGCTTCTCTGAACTAAGTATTCATTTGGTCCCCGCTGGTCTCTTTGCTAATCAATGCTTTAAGTGGTCTTGAAAAAAAAATGTTCTGAGGCGCCTCTTATTTTCCTAGCAATGTAACTGAAACTGTAGTCATACTCTGCCAGTCACAGAACATCCAGTCGGGGGAGAAGTGGGCACACCAAAGACCCTGGTGAGAGGAACGTGGCTGAGTACTTAAATTTTCTAGTACGTAAGTTTTCTATTTGCAAGCGGCAGGGCTGGCATCATAAGGGCAGTCTCTGTGCCTGGAGCTTGCCTGTGACGACTCCATTGGAAAGCGTAACCCTGACAGCGGGAAGCAGCGATGCCCTGTCTTCACCTTCCTGAGAACATGATGTCTGACCTGCTGCTGGCTCTCACAGCCGGGCACGAGTCACCAGACACCACAGAGAACTTAACGAGCCCTTAGCAAAGCGTAGATTGTTTATTGATGGCCCCACCATTGGAGACAAGCATCTCCCAGTGAGGTGAAGAAAGGACTTGATTACCTGGGGCACATGAGTTACACCAGTTGATCCAGCAGCACCTAACTGCCCCACCCTAGCCTTCTCAGGCAGAAACCTCAGAAACCAAGAAAATTGGGTGAAAGCCAGTTTTGTATTAGAGTGAGAGAGATTTCTAGCAATTAGTTATAGAAAGGAGTGAAACAAGTCTTTATGAGCAAACCTTACTACATTGTTTGAAATACATCTCCAGAATATCTGATACACTCACTCCTACTCATAAATTTTCTTAAAAATCCCAAACCAGTGTTAAGTTAGGTCTGCATAACCCACCCTTCAGTCATCCAAACCTCAATCAAGACTTAAGTAAAAAACAATGAAATACTGTCACATGTGTGAAGACACAGATGGACGTTGAGGGCCTTACACTATGGGAAATAAGTCAGACAGAGAAAGAGAAATACCGTATGATCTCACTTCTATGTGCAATCTAAAAACACACAAAAACAAGCTCACAGATACATAGAACAGATTGGTTGACAAATGGTACAAACTTCCCATTATAAAACAAGTCATAGGAATGTACTGTACAGCGTGGTGACTATAGTTAATAATACTGTATTGCACATTTGAAAGTTGCTGGGAGTAGATTTTAAAATTTCTTATCACAAAAAAACAATTCTGTAACTATGCATGATGATACTAACTGTACTTACTGTGGTGAATATTTAATATATACACAGACCAAATAATTATGTTGTATACCTGAAACAAATATATTATTTTATGTTAATTACATCTTAATAATAAATTTTTAAAAGTGTACAGACGAATTTTCCAAAAGCTGACAAAAATATTACAACTAAAATTACACTGACTTTAAGGATAGGTCATAGCTCACTAAATTTAGAATAAGTCAGCAAAGTTCAAAAACAACAACCAAAAAAAAAAAAAGACAAGAAAAGAATCAGTTTAACATATAAGAGGGGTAATTGCATAGCTATAGAAGATTAGCCCACTCCTGCTCCAACCCTCTCAAATTTCCTCTACAATCCCAGTCCTGACATAGGAAATTTCACTATTAGCATAAAACTGGATTCAAACCCCTGTAATGCATCCCATGGCAGATGTTCATTAAGTACATATTAAATATGGTTAATTGATTTCATCAGCTCTTTCCTAGTTGCCAGAGGAGCTAGGACAGTAGATGCTAAAAGGGGGTGAAGGGCCAGAATGGCTTGCGTTGGCCGTCTGGGCAGGTGAGAGCTACAGGACAGGAGTAAAGAGCATCGTAGGAAGGCATGTGAAGAGTGCTCCAAAAATTTGTTTTCCTACAACCCAAGTTGCCTCAAGTCACTAGTCCTGTTTCTACCTTTCAAATAGCATATTTAGAGCTAGCTGATTCTCATTTAACCATATGGGAAGTCCTTGAGAACAGGATCCATCCCATACCTTACACATATTTGATGCTCACTCAGTGAACGTCAGGTAAATTGGACTAAAATGAGGCATAGGTGGTATGAACATAAGTAACATGATCTCACTGGAGTGCAATGGATGCACACTTTCCAACTGGCTTAGAGGAGTCAAGTCTTAGGTTAACTGATGTATAAACGTTCAAAATGGCAGCAAGGCTGTGCTAGAGTCACTTTGGATGCAGTGGGATGCACACACAATATCCACGGAGGAAGGCAAGGGGATGAGAATACCTGAGCTTACAAACACCCCATCTTGCTGCCTTATTTATCTGTGTAAGGCTCAGGGTTCCAGTTCCAGCACAAGAACAGCACCACATATTTGCACAATGCTATAGCACCCAAAGGGCTACCACAGCTTTCTTCACAATCTCCCTGAGAAAGGAGGTTTCATCATTTTCATTTAAGAGATGAGAAAATCCCATTTCTAAGGGGCTTGGCAAATTTCCCCAGATCACCCAAGACAAGACTGATCTAGGATACAAACCCAGCATCCTGATGCCTATTCAGGGCCGTGTCAACTTCATCACTAAATCAGGTGGTTTTCGTCTCCTAAAAAATAAATAACCAAATAAACAACAAAACTAAACTAAATCTGGACAAGTTGGTTTTGTTACACCAACATACATTTCAAAAATTATGTTAGTTTTTGTGAAAGGAAAACCTATGAGAAATAGGTCCAATAATCAAAGATTAAATGCCTTAGAATAAAAATACAGAGACTATTCAGGCTAAAGAAGACATTTAGCCAAACAAATTGAATCACTAGAAGTGTTTTTCAATGACATTCTTTTATATGTTCCAGTGACCTTTTCACTTTACTAAGTAATAACCTGGACGGGTGTGGTACATATACTTTCAGAGCTAGCGCAGTTCAGGCCAACTCCAGGCAGCCTCACCCCCACAAGGCAGCAGCACTTAGTGCAGAGACTACCAGGTCATAAGCAGAACATGATTTCTGACACGGCCCTGTCCTGCTCATCAGGCTGAACTGCAGAGCCACAGCACACCAGAGCAGCTCGAGAAAAAAGGGACAAATTTATCCTGTCTGTGTAAGGACTGAATCAATTGGTTCCACTGAAGTTCTGTTTCAAGCTTGACTTCTCACATCATGGGCAGTGGCAAACATGTTCTTAAAAAAGAACATGGATCAAAGGAAAGATTCTCGTGATTCTGTGTCAGCATTTACCTTTACTTTAGTGGCCCTGCCCCCACCGGATCCTCGATTCTAGCTGAAATCCCTTGGAAAGCCAGCAAATCTCTTCTCCAGCAGGAGGCCCTGTGGTATTTTGGAGACAGCATGCGTTACTTACTGTTGCCCTGTCCATTCTCTCCTATTTGGGGGTTTGTATCTTTTTTGGTTCCATACTATCTTTCCAAATTTCTTGATACAGGTTGATGTTCACACTGATGTTTCTCTGCTTCCTATCAGTCTTCCTGTTTTTTTGACCCTCTGGTTTCCTTAACATCATACTTCTCGTCTTAAATCCTGGTTTGGTTGCTAGCCCACTACCATAAATTCCCCACCTCAATACAAACATTTGAGTAGGTGTGGCCAAGAGAGTATTAAGGTCCAGCAACATGGATTTGTAAGGAAGCAGACCCACTTGGGTCCGGTGCAGATGGTCCAGCTATCAAACTGGCCCTCACAGGGCACAAAGGGAAGTTCAGCACTCAGTGGCCAAAAAGACAAGGAGAAACCAAATTTGACTGGGCGCCGTCATCAGTACCTAAAGAGGCCCATTTTGGCAAGAAGGACAAAGAAGCTTCGTGGTTTTTAACCCAGTAAAGGCAAGACTTCAACCAATGGCTAGGTTTCTAGACCCTGGAGAATAGGCTCTAGGAAGACCTGGGAGGATGACAGAGGGCCAGCTACACAGGTACAAGTTCACAGGATCCCAAGTTCGGAGGAGCGCTACACAGAAATTGAAGCACATTCCCAGAAGGAATCTGCAAACTCTGAGGGGATTGAGCCAAGGCTACAGCTCCATACGCATCCAAGGGCCAGGATTCACCACATCCACAACAGACATGGGTACAGAGTAGAACTAATCCCACCTCCACCTGGACGCTCTCAGGTGTACATCCGCTGCCTGCACAGGACGGTCCTGATTTGCCTATTTCTATTGATGGAAAGGATGTCAGCATCTTATCAGCACCTTCAATTCCCGCCCCCCATCAGTAGCTAATATACAAAAATGTGAAATCTACAGTATATTTTTGTATCTTCTCTCTCATGTCAATTCAGAGAACGACTCTCCTTGTTCAGGCCTTTCTCATTTAGATCCTCACATTAGCTTCCTAACGCATCCGCCTGCCTCCAGTACCTCTCTACTCCATCTTCTACACACCTGATTAAGCTTCTTAAACATGTCTATCTTACTCCTCCACTCAAAAAAGTACCAATTCCTCATTCAGGAATCTCAGAGTCTCCAAATTATACCCAAACCTACCATAATACCACTTGCTTCTTCCTGTGAGTTCACTCCCCCTACCTGTCCCCTTGTTTCAGCTGGAAAGCAAAACTACACACACTCGCCCTTTCCTGCCTCATGTTTCTCCCTGCCCCGCCCCTGCCCTCCGTGTACCCTCATCCCAATCCCTCCCGCACTATCTCACCATCACTTGGGTTCACCTTATGATTTAAGGTCACTTTAAATACTGACTCCTTCATAAAAACTTTCTTAATTCCCTAACTGAAAACATTACCTTCTTATCCTGGACTCCTGCAGCACTTTGGGTCTCATTTGTATCGTCGCCCATTACATTCTGGGTTGCTTTATTGTTATTTATGTCTTGTCACCATCTCCCCTATACATACACCTATGATAATATGCTATAAGCTCTTTTAAGAATTGAGCCTTATTTACGTTTATACTTCTAGAATGTACCATAACACCTCACCCATGGAAGGTACTCATTCACTGTTCTGCAAATGGAACACAAGCAAACTGAGGTCTACCATATGCTAACTTCTCAGGTTATGGGTGATTCGAGTTACTCTGCATTTATGGTATTGGAAGCCTGGTACTATGTGGGCCTCAGTTAATGTTCCCCCTTGGAGCAAACCTCTCCTCTTCCTTCTCAAACGTTTCTGAATCTGTTTGAGATTACTAGCAGTTATTTTTAAAATTCTCAAGCACAACATGAAAAATAAATGGCATTCATCCAGCAACACATTAGAAGTGCCTGGGTTTTTTTTTAAACAACTGGTGTCTGATTTTTTTTTAATCTATTCAGATGAGTCTGCAGAGATGTTCACTCTTTTAGCAACTTCTGAAGTCACGGAGCTTACCAAGTGTACGTGGCCGCCATTCATGCAGCTTAGGCATTGGGCCACAAGGTCTATATTTATCAGTATTGGCAAGAGAGCCACTCTGGCCAAACAATAGCTAAGTCACCAGCGTGACTCTTAAATCAGGATAGAAATGGCTTGCCCAACTTTGAATTTTCAAAGTGAGCAGTGAAGACCTAATCCTCCAAAAAAAAAATCTTATTTAATACTGCAAATGAATTCTGATGGGTATAATTCATTCCCTCCTTATGCATGAGCTATTTTAGTCAGCCACTTTGTAATTGAATTTTCTTTAGGCAATTCACAGCGAGGCTGACTGACAGGTTTTAAACTGATCACAGTGATCAATAGGCCACCAAGGACAATCGTGCCCACTTAATAAATAGTAATAATAAGCAGGTGCCTGACATCTGACAGATATTCTCATTAATTAATTCTCATACATAGTCCTATAGGTACTTTGACACTGTTTTAAAAAACCTGTAGACAAGTCCACCCATCAGCTTGGTTCTACGTTCCTACAAAAACAGCAAAACAATAAATGCACACTTATTCGAAATGCAACATTTACTACTGTATTTAATTTCCCAATAATTGCCCTTTCATGGCGTCCTCAGTATGTGACCCCCAATCAAGATACATTTGAATTCTGATCTTTATGAACTAAACTCAATATTTGGTCCTACTGTATAATGTATTGGATTTCAGGATTATGAATAGGAAGCCTTTAAGAATCTTGATTCTATATAGGCTATGCCCATCTTTTCACTTCTCCTATAAATCCCTTCATCACCTCAACTATTTCTCTATATTTTCAAATTCTCCTGCCATCCATCACTCTCAATCTCTAAGAAGGAAATGTCGACTCCTTGTTACCAAGGCTAACTCAGTCTCAGCTAACTCTGTATTCAGTCTGCTCCTGTCTCCTCTAAACCTGTTCTTCCTGCATTTCATTTCCTCTTTCTCCACACAATCCCCATTCTACATCTATCACATTCAGGATTCACTCCCTTCCTCCCTCCTCCCTGCAAAACCCTGACCCATGACTTCAGTAATTTCCCAAGATTCCATCATTTCTTCCTCCCTCCTAGATCATCAATGACCTCCTCAATTCCCTGACCCAAGGACCTGGTCTCAATGCTCTGTGTTCTTTAACGTCCACAGCATTTGACGGCGCTGAAGCGCTCCTTACCCAGGCCACTGTAACTCCAGGTGCAATCCTTTCATTGGCCTTCTTCTGTCTCTTTGGATGACTGTTCCTCCTCCCGGTACCAGCCACATGGATGTGTACAGTTCCTACCGTTTCTCTCTGCTTCAGTTTCAGCTATCACTCCTATTGTACTCCTTTCAAAACACCATCTCCAACCCTCGCTTCTCCTGAAAGCTCTAGTCCTGTATTTCCAACTGCCTGTCGGACATCTCCTACACCCCAGACTAAACATGACTTCAACCAGACTCCTCTCCTCTCCCCATAAAAGCCTCTATCAGTTACTTAACCTTGTGAATGGTACCTTAATGATACATTCACCCAGATGCTAAAGGCCACCTCTTTCTCCTTGACCCCTTCACCACCCACAAGCTGTCAGCCACCAAGTCATTCTGACACATCCGGGGCAAGGATACTGATATGCTTTACTCCTCTGACATACTGTAATCATTACTACAGTGAACGTTATTATCACAGAGAACCAGACTTCCGGTCCCTTGCAGTTAGGTGGGGTCGGGCACTCAGTCTGGCTAACGAGCCGTGAGCAGAACTATGTTACTTCTAGATGAGAATTGAGAAAAGCGAGGCAGGAGAACCTCATGTGTTCTCTTCTCATGCTGCAGTGACCTGCAGTGCTCCAGAAGGGACAGCCTCCATCAGCCGGTGTCCCTCAGTACCTAGAAAGGACAGCATCTCTTCACCAGGCCACCTCAACAAAGGAAGAAACAAGCCTGTGTAATGCTGAGTTCTTCCTGCGTAGCCTAACTTGCTTTCTCTCTCATCCCTGAAGACTGTCTGGTCGGGCGGTGCTTCTCTAGCCCCCTCTAGCCCCCTCTAGTCCCCGTGATACTGTTCTTCTTGCATCTTAATTAGCACCTCCCCAGGAAGGTCTCTTCTGATGTCCCTAGCTAGCTCCAATGCCTATTTATATGTTCTCATAACATTGTACATCCCTCCCTTACGGCACACGTCACTGTCACTTGTTGATTAATTAATGTATGCCTCTTCTACTAGCCTGGGACACCCACCATGCCTGCTTCGGTTCACTGACACCCAATGCCCAGCACAGCATAAAGAAATTAATAAGCACTTGCGAACTGAGTCAGTGCTGCTCACCTGTGTATCTCCGTTGTCTGACACACTGCTTGGTACAATACTTGGCTTTTAATATGAAGGAACTAATCACTATGGCCCTCTCTTACCCAGTACCCATTGGCACAAACGTCCGGTCACCTCTATGCAGTTGTTTCCAGGCAGGAGATACATTTTTATCTTTGACACCACTGCTCCCACCACCACCTCCAGGCGCAGGCAGGTAGCACCAACCTCCCTCTGCTTTCTTTCCCCTACCACTCCGATTTGTACTTCTCTCAAAACGCCATTTCCAAACCTCACTTCTCCTGCAAGCTCCAGTGCAGTAGTTCCAACTGCCCATTGGACACCTCCTAACTAACACCCCAGAGTAAACATAAATGAAAGCTACCCAGCATCACCAAAGGGACAGCTGGGGCCCCTCGGAGAACTTACTAAGGGTGCTTTGTGAGCTGCGAACAGGAGCAAGGTACTAACCCTTTCATATTCATCAAATTCAACAGCCCTCCTCATTCAAATACGTGAACAACTCCTGCCTGCTAACAGGAGAAATACACCTAAACTGCACACTATACACTGGCATATGCATATATCTGTGTATGGGCATATATGTATAGGTCTGTGCACATGTGTGTGTGTCTCCTCCTCCAGTAGAGTTGAGGGGAATAAGTTAGGAGCAAATGTGGCACATTTTTTAATGCCCAAAAGTATCAATCTGTGACTTAGAGCTTTCACAGCCCACATTTGTTTGGAGAGGCATGCAGCTAATCACATTTGTCCTTTGTTCTGCCAACTTTGTCTCAAAACACAATCTGCAGAGCCATTTTAATTGACATGGCAAATGATCTCCGCAACTGGCATCATCACTCTCTCCAAGCCAGGAACCTAAGTCGCCCTTGACAGCTTCCTCTTCTAGCCTCCGTGGCCAACCCAGCAACAAGTGCTGTCAGGCTTTGCTCCACAACATCTCTCAGACCCACTCACTTCTCTGCATTGCCACCACCTCCCTTGACCAAGCCCCCTTCTCCCCCACTTAGAATATAACCTCCTAACTGGTCTCCCTTCATTCACCGCCCCCTCTTCAACCCACTCTTTACCCTTCCTCCAGCATGATCTCTTTGTGAAACACACATGATCCCCCCTCTCTCCAACTCCATTGCTTTTAGAATGAGACAAAGCTCCATACAATGGTCCGTGAGACCCAGCATGGTTCAGCCTTACCTTCCCCTCCAGCCACCTCAAATGGTCCCTGCTCTCTGCTGTCACGGAGCCCTTACCTAGGTTTCCCCTCACCTTCACCTTAACACCTGTCCCACTCATCCTTTAGCGTTCAACTCACACAACACTTCCTCAAGGAAGCCTTCCCTACCTTTGTAGTAGATCCAATCTCCAAGCCAACTGGCAGTGTTAAAAGTTGTGATTGTGGTTTATCCTTCAATAGAGTAGGGGTAGGAACTAGAGGCCAGATCGAGGCAGTGCTTCTGGGTGCTGAACAGTCTGTTTCTTGATCTGGTGGTAGCTACACAGGAGTAGTGAAGAAGATTCATGGGCCGGTACACTGATAACATGTGCACTTTTCTACGTGTGCGTTGTGCTTTGATATAAAGCTTTGAAAATGCCCAGAGGGTCCGGATCATGATGCATGTCTCCTTTTACATGTGGTGCTTTTTCACAGCTGCAGTTTTGTATCACTAGCTTAATGTGTCACATTCTCTGATTAGACGGTAAGCTCTATGGAAGTGGGCTAGGTTTGCTCACCAAAAACTCTATGATGCCTGGCCGAGATCATCAAGAAATACTAGATGATTTGGCCATCAAAACTCTGATGGGGTGAATCTCACAGAAAAATAAAAGAATAGATCGAATTGAGAGGCACACACTATCTGACCAGAGAACTACCTGCTGTGTACAATCTACCCTCTCAGGGTCCCTCCCCGACCCCAGTGCCCACCTGCTCTTTTCCTAGAAAGACCATGACCCATGTCACTCTGGAAGGCAGAATGAAAGAATCAATAAAGGCATCAAAGAAGGGAGGGAAGCAGAGGCGTCACGGTGGTAGGAGCAGGAACAATAGGAAGAGGCGGTGCGGGCGAAGAGGGAGGAAGGGCCTGGCAGGGAGACGGGGTGAAGTCAGGAGCACCGGGCAGCCAGCTGCGACACAGCTACAGGGGGTGAAGCTCAGAGGAGGGCACACTATGGCATAAACAACATCGCAGAGAGAGGAAAAGACACAGTAGAACCCGCCGAAGAAAATAAGCACTTGTGAAAGAAACGGCGCCAAGACTTGGAGGAACCTAACGGCAACACCACCATATCCAGAGATAATCCAAATGAAACCCAACATTTTCCCGAAGAGCAACCCTTACTTTCCACTCCTACAGGCCCAGCATTTTCAGAGACTACAGTGACTTGTTTAATAAACATTCACTAAGCATCTATTATGTGCCACACAGTGGACAGACCGGGGCTCACAATGCATTTGCCTCCTACCAGGAGGAAGAAGCACCCTCTCCAGGCAGGTGAGGTGGCTCAGGGAAGGTCTCACACACCCGTGTCTTTTGTCTCCCCGAGTCCACCAACATGTTGCAGCATCACTCACAGCTTCCAGGGAATGCGCCTGGGGGAGAGACTGATGAGACACCTGGCACAGGTAACATCAGGTGAGGAAGAGTGTTGGACACAAACCATCCAAAAAGAAAGAAATACAGGAGGGAGATGACAAAAGTAGGAAGTCAACAAGTACAAAAAAAATTAGAGTGAAAGACAAAATGGGAGAGAAGGAAGTCAGGTAGATACACTGGGAATCTAGCAAGAAAGGAAGGAAGGAAGGAAGGGAGGAAAGGAGGGAGGGAGGGAAGGAGGTAGTGAAGGAAGTAGACATTTGCAGTAGGAGACTCTGCATATAAAACCCTTCAAACGCACGTCTAATATCCCTGTACTGGGTCAGTAGACTATCTCTGGTAACGACAAATGGTCAGTTGATGACCTAACTGGTTACTAACAAAATGCTTCCATTTTTCTGGTCCTTTTAAAAGAAACATACATTAGAAACTTGAATCACATAATTTTTCCCTAATAATTCACTTCTGAAAACCAAGAAAAAAAAATCTCTACATCTCTACTCACTGCTTCTCAGAAGACCCAGAATCCTCAGTCCTCAGACTGAATGTCCTGGGATGGCCCCTCCTACCTTCCTGACTTACTTACTCTGCACCCTTCCTGCCCTCCTCCAAATCAGCGGGGGGCTGCAATGTCAACCTCTAGGCCAGACGCCCGGGAGGGCTTGTCCTTACTTTTTTGCCGGTCAGGTCTGTACCATCTCATTCCTGAGATATACCATGATATCCTTTGCAACTGCATCCCCAACAGAATGTTTCCTTTGTTTCTACTGGGTTGGTCAAAAAGTCCATATGATTTTTTCCATAAAATAAGACGCATTTTTCATTTTCACCAATAATTTTATTGATTTGGATATTTTGAATGTGTTGGCTATCTCCCATGTGGTATAATTTGATTTCGTCTTATTTCATCTGGTCTACCCGACAGTGGAGCATTGTCCAGCGAGAAATCTCCAGCACGAAACTTTGCAAAACATCTTTGTTCGATCAGTCACAGCACCTTCTCCACACACTGCACAAATCTCTTTTTTGCATTTCAGTTGCATTTTTACCTCTCTTGATAAATCATAATATGCTGAAAATATTGCATATTTTCTTCAATCTTCAATATTAAAATCACTACACAAAAAATTCACCAATTTTGATTTTTTTAAATGCACACTGCTATGACAGCTGTCACAATATAATCTAATAAAATTGTTTCAAGTGAATTTAAAGACAACTAAGCACTACTAGATCCATCTTACAGAAAAAAACAAATGAACTTTTTGGCCAACCCAATAGCTTCAAACTAAGAATATTTTCCAAAGGTTGCACATACACCAGCCTGGGCACAAGGAAATAATTACAAAAATCCACTGCAGTCTCTATGCCAGTTCAAAACAGGGTCCAGAGGACACTTCTATGCTGATTCTCAGAAGGGCATTCGAACTTAAAATCTTACTACGGTTTAAGTGGGCTTCCCAAAAAATCAAACAAGTATCAAGCCCTTACGTGAATTAACACTTGCTTCTAGAGGCTTCCTGCTGTCCCACAAAGCCCTTCCCATCACTTCACCCTCACACTAGCCCCAAAGTCCTCGCTGCACACTGCAGAGAAGCAAAGCCTGGCAACACACAGATCTCCACAAAGCCCTCCCTGCCTTCGTGGCTGCTGGCCCACTGAAGGCATTTACCGCCTCAAGATTCTCAAAGGCAGAGACAAAGCAAAGAGTAAGGCGATAAAGTCATTTAAATATAGCTATGGCTGTGCTTGGCAATGTTACTGAAAATTATATTTTAATGAGACAAGGAAAATGCTGAACCATCAGAAAGTTTATGAGAGGAAGGGGCATCTGAAGGACATAAATGCCTGTGGGCCCAGGTGTAGACTCAGAGGGATACCTACATGCCAGGGCCACTCAAGGTCACAAATTTGCAAACTCATGGACAGCCAGATGCAGGGAAACCAGCCCTCTACAAATGTGCTGGCTTTTACTGAGAAAGCAAAGCAAGCTGATGCAGGCTTCCTCTAGAAGGCTCAGAAAAAAACTGACAAGTGACAAGGTCAAGTGAAAGATACTGTACAAAAAAAAGGTAAGTGACCTAAATACAGCTGCTGACCAGTGACCCAGTGACCTCAAAGCTGCCACAATGTATCTTCTGAGACTGCTCTTTGGGGACAGATTCCCAAATAAGCCATGAGCAAGATTTTTCCTGTGCCCCCAAACCCAGGTTCACTCTGCCCTCCTCTGCCCTGTTCTGTGTTCCAAAAGGCTGTGACCTCAGCCTGAGCCCAGCCAATAAGAGGCCCTGACAAGAGATGGGAGTAAAGAAAAAAAAAAAGCGTTCTCTCACAGCCACACTGTGGTTTGGCAGTATATGCATCCCTCTACCTAAGGCAGAGGTCATATCTGCTGGGCCCTCACCCATGGGGACAGCTGCCTCCTCCCCTTGTCCCTGCATGTCTGATCTACATGGACTGCAGCAGTGAGTTCCAGCCTCCGGCATCCCCCTGGGCTCGGTCAGTGAGCAGCATTTGCAGCGTACTGACAGGGAAGAGAGAGAGGTCCTGCTTTTTTCTCTCCTGACTCCTTCCTTCAGGGTCACCTTGGGCTGCTGAGTCACTCCCCTGACTGAAGATTCCGACCCCTGCCCTGAGCTTTGCAAAGAGTCCCACCTGTTTTACGGGGCCCTCACTAATCCCGCCACCCCCCCCCGGATACGATGTTCAGGACAGCTGCTAGCCAAGAGTGTGGGTTTTGGAGTCCAGCTCCCTAATAGGAATTTTGAATTTGCCAGTCATTATCTATATGACCCTGGATTAGCGATCTGCCCTTTTAAAGCTTCCTCACGAAGGGGATCCTAATAGTACCCACCTCAGAGTGTTGTCACAACAGTGAAGTCGTGTATGTGTCATTTAGCTCAGACCCTGCATGTAAAAGCACTCGATAAATGTCATTATTGTTACCATCGCTATTATTTACAACAATCACTCCCTAGCTCTTCCCTCACTGTCTGATCCTGTTGCCTGGAATCCCCACTTTGTGATGAGGCTCTGCATGACTAGAAGCCACTTATTAAAACAGAAACACCTTGGAAGTATTTGGAAAATCTCTACCTCCTGCTCAATTTTGCTGCGAATGTAAAATTGCTCTAAAAGATAAAGTCTATTTTTAAAAAACAGAAAATATCTAGGGTAGACATAACACATTCAGCATCGATGATCACCTATCACCCCAAGCAGGAATCCGCCCCGCTGCATCTGCCACGTGGGCCTGGAGAGGAGGGCCTGGCCCCACCACAGTGGGGACCTTAGGATGCCAGAGCTTCTAAGTGGAAACCGAGGCCTTGAGAGACAGGCTGGCCACAAGGCAGAGAAGCGGGTACTGGAAGGGGGGTAGTAGGCACTGAGGGGTCTCAGGGGACGCTGCCCCCAAACATGCCATATTGACTATTTTGAATAAGTTACTTGAGAAACAGCTGGTGCAAAAAAGAACACTCTGATTCTTTGTTCCCAAGAAAGCAGGAAATAAGTCTTCCATGTGAAGGTATCCTCCCTATTCCAGGAGAGAAAGCATCTTTACTGCCACATTTGGAGAATTCAAGGCCGGAAAAGCTTTACCAACAAACTTCTTCATTAAGTTGTATTCCCAAGTGTAAAAATCCCTTTCTTTTGTCAAATCACAAATAATTGTTTCTTTGTCTAAAAGGTATAATAGCTGCCTGGTCATTTTTTGAGCCTTGCATATTTGGGGTTCCCATACATATGATATTAAATTTTATTGGTTTTTCTTCTTGTTGATCCGTCTCAAGTCAATTTAGTTTTTAGACCCATCAAAAGGAACATAGAAGGATTAAAGAAAATTTTCCTCCCCTAAGGCACCAAGGACCTACGTCACCTGCCTCCCCACTTTCCTGAGGGCAAGTCATATTGGTCCAACGAGCATGTGTTCTCCTCTGAGTTTACTGCCCATCCCAGCACCTGCTCAGGAGGCCGGGGCTGTCCCAAGACAGAAGTCACTGAGGCTGAAACCTGAACAAGGGGGTCCCTTTCAGGGCCAGCCATGCCCAGAAGAGGCTCTTCACCCTAAATCCACCATCCTTCCCACCAGGTGGCAGGCATTCTCCCTCCAGAGCTGATGTTTCTGTGGAATATTTGAAGAGCAGAAGCATTTGTCACAGTGATGTATCCTGACTTCCAGAAATTGAGACATCTAGAAACAGCCATCTGAGTAATATCACTCATGTCCCCTGTCACTTTCTGAAATGATCCAGTGAGAGAAAAAGATAAAGTTGCTGTAACTTTTTGCCAAGGAGGTAAAGCATGAGTACACTTGACATGTCTCCCCGCTCCCCAGCGAGCGAGTGGAAAGTTTCTGAAGAACTCCCTTTCCTCTCTAGATTAGCTTCTGTTATCAGCAAACATTGGTTCCAATTCCAGTATCTCCAGATGTTCCACTTGTTTACTCAATCAATGCATTTCTTCCTTTCTCCTGTCATCCAAAGGAGAGAATTAAACAGTATTTTACAAAACTGGATTAGAAAGGAAAATGCATCTCCTATCTTCAGTGTCCTTCCTAACCTCTACATCTTTTTGTTTACATTTTAATGCTCTAATCTTTTCCATTTCAAATTTTTTATCAAAGCACAAAAGGAGACACTTATCAGTTGCCATCAAAACAAGATACAGTTCCGAGATACTCAAACAAAACACTTCAATTTTAAACAAGGTGGCTTCAAGGACCCTATTTCTCTCTGTGAGCTTGCTGCATTAAAAGCCTAAATATTCTCAATGGGGAAAAAAGCAGGACAACATTCCCAACTGTTAAACATTGTAGAGAAACACCCTTTTACTAGTACTAGGTGTGATCTATGTCAGGCAGGAGTGCAGAAGTACAATGTATCTTGCAAATGCCCTTCCACTTCCTTCCAGGAACAAAAAGGGTGCCTTTCATATTCTATGTCTGCTATCCTCAGATAAGTATTAAAATAAATTTTAAATTCCTCAATACTTGTTATCACTAGATGCCACTGGGTTCTGGTTACTCTTCCCAAGCAACATATCTCATTGCAACACAATGTCAAGAGAACCCCAGTGCCAACCCAAATAAGTGACTGTAACGCAGGAAAAGATCTAGAAGCCCACTGCATTCTGGCCGTCTTCAAATTACCCCACGTTGGAAAGCCACCCTCTTCACATACCCAGGCCAGGCTTGGTTTCTGGGAAGAACCTGTATGAGGCATAATCATCTCTTGAGAAGGTACCAGTTAGCACGCAGCACACTTGACTCCTCATAGTAAAAAGAGTGGAATTTCATTGAGTTTTCATAGAAAATGTTGTTGAAGATGATAATAATCACAACCCCAATTCCTTCATACACACTTGGGGTGCAAGGTGACTGGAATGAATTGTTTTTTTCAAAATAAATATATTTTAAAACCATGAAGTTGGAAGTGAGAAGTCTTAAAGCTACAACCTTCAAAAAGAGAACATGACAGAAATAAATCCAACAAGTCTTAGGGTTTTTTTAAATCTCAGTGGAAGAAGTCTATTGTGCATTGGATGGTGCAATGTGCAAATCTAAGTAACTCTCCTACCCTGTCCTGAGTCCCCTCTTCCTCTTGGGGGTTCTCCTTCCTTCGTAACTTACACTGGTCTTTCCAAGAAGTTTTTAAAATGACAACAAAAGGCTTCTTACCTTCTTTCTCGAAGTGTCACCACTAAAGATTTCAAAGGTGAGTGTAGGTTAAAAGAGGACACATACACAATAAGGAAACATTTCTGGGTAACAGCAGTTTCTTCCTATGCCTGGGTAGTCTGGCCTTCCACTAACTCACCTGCAACATCTAAAACCAAATGAAGCGATCACCTTCCAATGGCTACCCAGTGTTGAGGCTGTGATCTGCTTTCAAAGGCCAAGTCACATCACGTACCTCCGTCATCTCTCCTCACAGCCCAGTGCTCACTAAGTTATCTTAAAAACTATAGAATGCATCCCAATGTAAAGCATTTTCCTCTCAAGACAGCCTGAACATCAAGTTGAATTTAAATATAAAAAGGATGGTACACCATGACCAAGTGGAATTTATTTCAGGAATACGAGGTTGATTCAACATTTGAAAAATCAGTGTAATGAACCATATTAATAAAGAACAAAAGCACATCTTATAAAACCCAATACCCTTCTATAATAAAAACACAAACTAAAAATCAAAGGAAATTTCTTCACATTGATGGAGGGCATCTGTGAAAAACCTATAGCTAACATTATACTTAGTCATTAAAGTCAAACATTTCCGTCTAAAATTAGGGAAAAAATAAAGATGTCCACTCTCACTACTGCCACTCAACACTGTATTGAAGGTTTTAGCGAGGGAAATTGGGCAAGAAAATAAAAAGCATACAGATTGGAAAAACAGTAGTAAAAATATTTCTCTTGACAGATGACATGATTTTGCATATTGAAAACCCCAAGGAATGCAGAAATAAACTATTAGGGCTAATAAGTTCAGCAAGTTTTCAGAACACAAAAAATCAACTGTATTTCTACACACTAGCAAGGAACAACCCAAAAATACAATTAAGAAAACAATTTCATTTACAAAGGCATCAAAAGAACAAAATACTTAAGAATAATTTTAACAAAATAAGTGCAAAACATGTACACTGAAAAAATACAAAATATTATTTAGGTCTTTTTTTTTTAATTTCTTTCAACAAATGGAAAGATATCACATGTTCATCAATCAGAAGACTTCATGAAGTACCTAACCTACAACTTCAACACCATCCCTTTCAAAAATCCAGGTGGCTTTTTTGAAGAAATTGGTAAGTTAATATCAAAATATATATGTTTGTATATGTATATATTTATACATATGTGTATATATGTATATGTATACACACACACACACACACATATAAATTCAAGGGACCCAAAATAATCAAAAGAATCTTGAATAAAACTGAGAGTCACACTTACAAACTTCAAGACTTACTACAAAGCTGCAATAATCAAGACCGTGTGGTATTGGCATAAGAACAGACATATACAACTAAGAGGCCAGAAATAAACTCTCACATTTATGGTCCACTTATTTTCATTAATAACAGGGTCCAAGACAATTCATTGGAGAAAGAACAGTCTTTTCAACAAATGGTGCGGGGACGACTGGATATCTACATGCAAAAGACTAAAGTTGAAACTCTACCTCAGACCATATACAAATATCAACTCAGTGGATCAACGGCCTGAAAGTGAGAGGCAAAGCTACTAAATCTCGAAGAAGAAACCAGGCACAAATCTTCATGACTTCAGGTTAGACAGTAATTTCTTGGCTATGACACCAAAAGCACAAGCAATCGAAGTAAAATAAAAAAATTCACATGATTTCATCAAAAATCAAATTATGTTGTGTTTCAAAGGACACTCTCAAGAAAGGGAAAAGACAACCCATAGAATGAGAAAAAATATTTGCAAATCATGTATATCTGATAAGCAACTTGTATCTAAATTATGTAAAGAACACGACTCAAACAATAAAAAGACAACCAAATAAAAAATGGGTAACAGATTTCAATAGAAACTTATCCAAATATATGCAAACGGTCCATGAGATGTGAGAAGATGTTTATTAGTCATTAGAGAAATGCAAATCAAAACTGTAAGAGGTATCACTTAGACCGACTAGGTTGGCAGTGATCCAGAAGACAAGCAATAGTAAGTGTCAGCAAGGAGGCAGACAAATTGGAACCCTCACACACCGCCAGTGGGAATGCAAAATGGTGCGGCCACTTTGGAGAGCAGTCTGGCAGTTCTTCAAAAGTTAAACATAGAGTCACCATATGGTGCAGTGACTCCACTCCCAAGAGAATACAAAACATTATGTCTGCACAAACATTTGTACACATATTCATAGTGGCATGAATTACTCACAATCCAAACAATGGAAACACAATTGTCCATCAATTGATGAATGTGTGAATGAAATGTGGTACATCCACACAAAGAACTATTACTCAGCCGTAAAGAAGGACTGAGGTGCTGACAGATGCTACAACATGAGTGAACCTTGAAAACATTACAGTAAGTAAAAGAGGCAGACACAAAATGTCACATATGATTCCATTCACAGAAAATATCCAGAACAGGAGAGTTCATAGAGACCCAGTATATGAGTGGTCGCTGGTGACTGTAACAGGAGGAAATGGGGAGAAACTGCTAATGGGTATGGTGTTTCTTTTGGAAGTGATAAAAATGTTCTGGGATTAGACAGTGTTGATGTACAATTTTCTAAACTTACTTAAAACTATCAAATACTACGTTTTAAAAGTGAATTTTATGGTATGCAAATTCTATCTCAATTTTTTTTTAATTTGAACTTTATTGGTACGCGGACTTTAAGAATATGCAAATTATTGTAAAAAAAATAATCAAGTAAGTCCATTAAAAACTTACCATGAAGCAGAAATACATATACTAAATGACAAGTTGATAAAAAGATCAAGTTATGATGATTCTTACAAGTGTGATTCCACAAGCCTCCCAAGGGGATTCTCCACTAAATTACGACACCACATTGCCAGCAGCTGACCCAGAATGGCGAGGACAATACGCTGGCTGAATGATGCCAGACCATGCCTTTTCCAAAGTCCGAAACCTGGGAATAACCTTTAGCTTGGTCTAAAGACTCAAAGTCACTAACTGTTGATGAACACCCTTAGTAAAGCAAAAAATAAAATAAAATAAAATAACACCAGAACTACTGTTTAATTTTCAGTGTAAAAACGAGTGCTTTCCGTCTATTCCTCAGGTGAGGTATGTGCCTCCACGTACTTCAGAGCTGGTTTGCAGGGCTCCAGACACTAACCTACCAAGTAATTTGAAATGAAATGCTCCTGGCTACCTCCCAGCGACATGTAGTTAGTTTCCTACCAAGTTATTTGCAAGAGGAAATAGGAACAAGCTAGAGAAAACCTACGGAGAGTAATTTGTCAGCCAATACAAGGCATTAGTCAGCCTGGCCTCAGAAGCCTATCACTTTATGCCATTTCTCTTTTGGGCTTCATCACCCAGAGGTTTCTCTCCGCTGCCCATTTTTAAACAAAGAAAATAGTGTGACATGCACTTGAGGACGGCCATTTATCTCTTTTTCTGACTCCAACAAGACTGACTGGCCTTCTGTGCAGACTCCATGGTCACATACTGACCTTGACACCTGGCTTAATAAAAAGACAGTTAAAAAGGGAACCTCAAAAAGCACCCTCTTCTCTCTTCAACATTTTAAATTTCAGTGCACTTTACGGAGGAAACCTGTCTCTCTTCGAACTTCTTTGCATTTATTTTCAGCTGCCAAGAAAATTCTTAAGTACAAGGATCCATTTTGCTCTTGGGGAAGATCCATTTGAGTGTGATGTTCCACCTCACGGGTAAAACATAAAATAAAAAGCAAGATTAAAGTAGTTAAATAACCTTTAATGAGCACCCATTTCAGAGCCAGACAAACAAGGTCACATGCGTACACGATGCCTACCAAATAGGCCAATGCGCCATCGAAAGGGCTGGTTTTGTACAACTTTGAATCATCGGCTCACTCTGTACAAGTCCGCCATTCTTGCATAGTTCCTTATTAAGTGGTCTAGTATAAGAAACATGATCAACTCTTTGAGGGAAAAGCAAATTTCTGACTATGTGAACAAATTGCACAATTTGGTCACTGCAGTTAAGCAAGTAGTCCCATAAAGACAAAGCCTCTAAATAATTTTCAAAGATGTTTTTTATATTCTAAATATATTTATATTTATAATGTTCAACAAACCAAAATATGGCCAGAAATGAGTCACAATTAATGAGCCTTATTTTTAACAAAAGAAGAGATCATCCATTATGTTTATAAATTTGCAATGAAAAAGTTGAATAGTTAGTGCTGCTTTTATGTGAAGCTGCTACCTCATGGCAGTGTGGCACAGTGGAAAGAACAGAGGTGAATTTGACAGTCAGGCAGACCTGAGTTCAAAGCCCCGCTCTGCCAAGAATTGGCTGTGGGTGAACTTGAAAAAGTGACTTTACCTCTTCAAACCTCAGCTTTCAACTCTAAAGTGGAGATGTCGCCCTACAGTTTTAAGTTTCCATGAGGACGCACAAAGAAGATACATGTGTCATGCATAACACAGCACGTGACACTAAAGAACAAGCCGCCAATCCCTATTAGACCACACGCAACAGAGCCCTAACCAACATTCTTCTCATTTACAAAGAAATGATACTTTATTAAGCATTCTACCACAGCAAAATTTGTTTTTCTTTATGATTACTCAATGGCTATAGGAAATCGAACATCAGTTAGGAATTCTGACAAATTAATGAGAAGACTCGAGTTTGAATCTTAGCTCCACTGCATACTGGTAAGTACATTTGAGAGGTTAAGAAATTAATTTTCTCAAACTCAGTTTCCATCTTTAAAATAGATACAGCGCTTGATACACATTTAATGATTATTGTTATTACTTATCAAGATTCCTCTGGACTTTCTTTTCTACTGAATTCCTTTAGGTACAAATCTGCTGAATCTCCATCACGTTACACAAAAGCAACACAATGACAGAACACCTGCAGACCACCTGCTTTCTGCCTCCCACAGCCGACCTTCCCAGCCAGATGAGCTAGATTTGCCTGTTATTTGAATTATAACTGTAACAAGAATAAGCTTGAAGAACTCATTGTAGATTACGCGCACTCTCTAAATCATGCCAGGAGTCTGCAGAAGACATCCAGCCTTGGCAAAGTGCACAGCCACATCTGAGGGAGCGGCTCTCCACACCAGCAAGGTCTGAGGTTAGCCCTCTTAGTCTGGGCATCAGATTCCAGGTCTACCTCCAGTGAAAAAGCCAATATAACAGGAATGCTGAAATAAGCACCATTTAGAAATGTCCCTTTGCATCAAAGCAGCATTTTGCACGGATTAGCAAACAACTAAAAAAAAATTTGATGAGCCATGCAAATAGGAAATCTGGACAAGACAAAAAATATGATAGTATCAACATTCTTGTAGGGGAGAAGCTCTACGTGTGAGGTGCCTGAAAGACAACCTGGCACCTTTTGGGTAACCACATCTTTCACTCTTTCAGGCATGGAAACAGGAATAAGAAGGATGCGACACGAGAGGCCTAACGAGTGTGCACAAATGTGATGCCAAAATGCTGCAGCAGCCACTTAAAGAGAGAAAAGGACCCGTTTGGGAGACCTGGGGTCTTTTCATCCCACCACTAGGTAAGTGGGGTGCTTATTTTATCTCATCTGCCCTGAGTCTCGACCCCTTGTCCCGACACTGTACAGGCCATTTTTAGATTCTGAAATGGAAATGTATAAAATGTGGGGGGAGAGTCAAAAAATTAAAATAACTTTCTCATAAAAGGTCAAGAAGTGTGAGGTCTCACACCTCCCCCACCCTCCATGAGTTGCTCTTCCTCTTTCTTGTACAGTAAGTCTTCTCACCTCCTCCCTCATGATCATCTGAACCTCACTTCCAACTCAAGAAGAGGCCAAACCCATACAGGATTACAGAAGTCAGATTCAGATCACACCTTGTTCTCTCCCCTGGTCTCCCAGCTTCCCCACATCTCTCACACACCATTCCATCAAGCATACAATCGCATCACTTCTCTGCTCAATCACAGACAACAGTGTCCTGCAGCCCCTACAGGCCCCTAATACCAGTCAGACTAACTCCGGGTGCATACTCGGGGCCAGGTACAGCCCGAGGATGCTTTCTTCATTATTTCCGATGCATACATGACACCTGAAGAGTTACTATTCTGTTATTATTGTTATTGTCCCCAATATTACTCAAACTCCATACTTGACCAGATCTGTATTTTCAGCATCATTCTTTGAACCCCAACCAAACCGAACTTCTCACTGTTTCCTACTCATGCCTTTCAGTTCTTCCCCTTCAGTTCTTCCTTACGGCTGCCCCTCCAACAGACATGCTCTTATTTCCCATGCACTCCCTTTTTAAAGCTGATCTCAAATGCACCTCCTCTACAGTGTCTTCTTGTGCCTCTTAGCCAGAAACAATTATTTTCCTTTATATATCATAGATATTTTTTATACAACCTTTATGGAACTTCCACTTGGTTTTCTCCCCTCTCTGTGCTCTGCTGGACTGTATTTTCTCAAGAAACTGAACACCATGACTTCGGCGCCTGGGTGTGGCATTCAGTGCACAACACAGAGCTGCTCAAGGAGTGTCTTACTGATGAACAGTAACTTAGAGAAAAAATCCTAATCTCTTTTTGTGTCTTACACGTTCCACTTCTCACACTGATTGGTTTTGCCTTTTCCCTAATCTACCTTTTTCATTCATGTATAAAAACCAGTATTAAAATAAGCCCCCTATGCTACATTATTTTTCAAAGTACATCTAATGATGGTTATTTAATCAAGGCTCTAGTTGGTTGGTATTACAGTAAGTGAAACTTGACAAGAAATTGGGGGGGGGGGAATTTATGCATAAAACTTCCTGTGCCTACTCTATTAACTCTTCTAGGAGATGAGGTTGTCCACATTTCCATTTAGACAAGCTTGCAGATGAGGGGTAATAAATTAGTGCTTAGCTTCATAGTTTCCCCCAATCACATTGCACACCCTAGAAGACAGCATTTCATATAATTCGCTGAAGGTATTTTTAGCTTGTTCATAGGTCTCCATGGAGTTTTAATGGAAATTAATGATCCCCAAACCTTACATCTGCTTTGATTTATTTCAGTATTTAGTAAACTGTTTTCTCACAACCTGAAATCAATTCATTTATGCTCAGGCTTATAGGTATACAGGAACATGTACTAAGCTATTTTTATCAGCAGAGATGATAAAAATTGTTCAACCTTTCATAACGTGGTAATTACTATTCAAATAATTAAAACATCATGTCTTCCCTAAGTCTGCAAACAGGCAGGACAAGAAATCAAGAAAAGGATGTGTAAACACTCAGTAAAGGAAGATGAATACCTAATCAAGGGGTGAGGAAGATTAGATCGATTCTGAATATCTTTAAGAAAGGTCTAAGCTGGCTCTGGAGAACATGCATATTTGAAGGGGAAATGAAAACCCAGAGAGGAAGGTAAATGATAAATAATTAATGACTAATATGAACAGACTGAGGAGTTACAAGATGAACCCAGATATAAATAAGCATGAAATATGAGAGAGAAAAAATGAAAATCCATGGAGACTTAATTTTTTTAATATCATGAAAATACCTGTAGCCCAGACATTTTTAAGTGATCAGACCAGTAGCTAGAAATAAAAGCCTAAGTAAGCTCAGAGTGAGGCCAGGTTCAACTCAACAGCTATTTATTGAGGCCCCACTAAGGACAAGATGCTATGCTAAGGGCTACTGGGACCACAAAGACAAAAGAAAGACCCTGCCTCCCAAGAAGCCCAGTGAAATGAGAAAACAAAGCTAACACTATACTGAACCCAGGACAGCCCGCAGACTGAGATGACCATCAGGAGAGAGAATGAGGAAAAGGAGAAGCTTCCCTGGTGAAAGAAGTGACTCATCATTTGTATGCATGCTGTTCTCATTCATAGAGAAAAAAAGAGTTTCCTAACCACACACACACACACACAAAAAAAAAAAACTTGTACAAATAAGCAAGAGCTAGACTCTCTCATTTTAATAGGGTTAGGCTGGAAAGAATGAATTTGAGGAAAATAAAAAAGGAGGACCAGAACAAGCACTATGTGTACACAGTGTATTAACTATATGGACAGATATTTCTGTTTTAAATGCTGATGAGTATTACTGTGAAATGAAAGACCTTCTAGCTAGAGTCTTAATGGAGGGAGCATTTCAGGCACTATGCAACTGACCCTTTAGTGTTAATTTTATCCTCCCAAATCTCAGCTTAGAAGTTCAAAAATACTTGAAAAACAGCTCAGCTCATGGTGCATTACCGATCTGATTATGCATCAGCCAATTTTTTCCCATTTTTTTTAAATCTAAAAGGTAGGCAGGATCTTTTTTCCATGCAGACTGCAAACCAGACTCAACAAATTGGGATCAACGGAAGCAAGTATTAGTAAAAGAATGCAGTCAGAAACGCATTACAAGGGCCTTTCCTTAAGGAGGTTACAGGAGCTGTAACTGCGGCCTCAGTCATGAAGGCCATCCTCAGATGCGCAAATACAGCATATGAGAACTCGAACAGCAGCCCCGAGAGCAGGGGTCAGCAAACTATGGTCAAACCTGGGCTAAACCCGGCCCGCTGCCTCTTTTTGCACAGCCCACAGCTACGGATGAGCTTTACAATTTTAAATGGTTAAAAAAGTTTTTTAAATATATTTTGTGATGTGAGGATTATATACAATTCACATTCCAGTGTCCATAAAGTTTTACTGGAACACAGTCCGATCTTTTCTCCACATATTGCCCACGGTTTCTTTGGCACTGTAACAGCAGAGCTGAGTGGTTATGACAGAGACCTTTTGGCCCAGAAACGCAGCCTAAATATTTACCATCTAGTTTTTTTATAGAAAATGTTGGCTGACTCCTGCTTTAGAGTGCCAGGATCCCTCAGCACAAATGCTGAGCATGAATCCCCTCTGCTGCTTTTCAAAGCATGAGACAAGAAAGCTGTGTAGTCTCCTTGTTACAGAACAGACCCTGTAATCAGAAAGACAGGGTTCTGGTCCTGGCCCCTCAGTCCTCAGCTACGTAATTGGCCAAGTGATTTCACCAGTAAGAGCCTCAGTTTCCTCACCTGCCCAGGAGAGCACCACAATCCCCATCGACCAATCAGCGGCCTAGATTTACCAGGAACTAGACCAGCTGGCGTGTTTTTGGTCTTGCCTACCTAGCTCACATGCAAATCCTTCTTTCACATGTACATTTCTGAGACGTCAAATCTGAACAACACAAAAGGCATTGTTCATACAATGGCATGAAAGACAAATCGTGAATCACGAATCAACAGTTTTGCTGACATTCGTCATTTTTAATGCATTTCATCATCACAGATACCTTTGCATCTAATCATGTTTTCATTCATTCAGCAAATTGAGCTCTCCTGATGTGCGGGGCACCTTGTAGGCACGCTGGGGATAGAGCACTCAACAGCATTCTGTGCGGGAAACAGACAGCTAACACAAATGTGTATCCTTATATATCCACACACATCTCTCAACTACATATATTTCTCATGTACAGGTTTTATATCTATACAGATAGATAGACATGGAGTCAGAGTCAATGGGCTGGATGTGGAAGGTGAGGAAATACAAGAAATCAAAGGCAAATAAGTAGATTTTTGGCTTAGCAACTGGAACCCTTTTCTAATATCAGCGATTCCATAGGAGAAGTAGGTATGGGGGAGAAACCCAGAGCCTGGTTTGGGGCAAGTATCAGATACCAATTAGACATCCTAGTGATAATGCCAAATAGGTATTTAGATATCAGAGTATGAAATCTTGTAGAGAAGCCATGGCAATAGTAGAGATTTGGGGATCATCTGTAGTAAATTAGCATTTAAAGGCTTGGGACCAGGAGATAGAGGAGGAACAGACGATGCCCCAGGGCCCTGCAACACTGAGAGGTCATGCAGAGGAGTGAGACCAAGTCTAGGAGAAAGAACAGCCGAAGAAGTAGGCGAGGGGAACATGATGTCAGGAAATCCAGAAGATAAAATGTAGAAAGGAGAACACAGACATTGCTGGCCACCGCTGCTGAGTGGTCACAGAGCAGTGCCCTCTGGAATCACCAGCATGGAGGTGACTGGGGATCCTAAAGGACCCTTGCAGTGAAGTCGGGGGAACAGAGTAACTCCTGGGTGGGATAAGACAAGAATGTGAAGTGAGGAAGTGAAGACTATGATTAAATATCTCTGATGAAGCAAAGAACCTCTGTCCCAGACCAAAGAAACGCACACCAACACAGATGCATTAGCTATGGAGTGGCTGGGGGAGTGGGGGGAGGGGGGCGGGGTGTTACATGACAGACTTCTCCAAAGCCACAAAGTCCCTCAGGTCCTAGGCACCCATAAAGAAGCCTTGGTCTCCAGTGACAATACACCGCCAAGGCTAACTTCTTTCACCCAACTGACACCAAGAATCACGTGTCCACAGACAACTCCAGTTATTCGGGAGCGCTGAAGCTCTTTTCCTTTAGAATATGTTTCTTTTTCCTAAAATGGAGCCACTCAGATGCAGAAAGAACCACAGGTTGAATTACTGGAAGCCGTCAGACTGACTCCAGCTGTTTCACCGACTTCTCCAAGAGACACGGTAGACTGAGGGGCCAGGCAGGAGCCCAGGAGCTCAGATACCTTATCCTGTTACCTAACTTGCTTCTCCTCCCACCTCAGGCTGGGAGGATTGTGTTTGGCTAATGGTGTTCTACCAAGGTGAGATGTTATTTTTTCCAAATTCTGCCAGAAGAGACTCCTGTGTTGTGCTAACTGAATGAGCAGTTGGGGTATCACACCATCAGATCCTGCAGAGTCAGAGGTTGAAAAAGATAAAGTGGTGTTCAAGATCTAATTTTTTCAATCTCCCCTTTGCTCCTAAATCTTCACTTTGGTCAGCATGTTGCCCTTTCACATAAGAGAGGAGACCAGATTGTGTACGGCACGTTCACCGAATTTCGTACAGAAATCCTGAGATGCAATAAACAGATAAGCAGGGCTTGTCCAGATCATGCTTTGCAATTCACTTAAACACCCAGGCAGACATTCAGCAACAAAAGAAATACTCGTATATATGACCAAAGGAGTTTCTGAACCGGAACAGTTCATTCTTCTCCTTATTTCCTCCAACATCTCTCCACCAAGTACTCACTATGTCCTTTTCAGAAGGCCAGCTCCATGGCTAGGGCCAAGAGCCACATGCTGAGTGGCAGCCGAGGTGCCTCTATCTATGGGGCTCACATTTTAGCAGACTGAAGAAGACAATAAACAAGTAAAAATAAATATAAAGAAATTTTCAAAGGGCGATTATTGCTTTGAAAAAATTAACAAGAGTCAAAAGCAGAGAGGCTTGTCTACATTGGGTGGGGGGTAATTAACATTGCCCTTTCGGAAGAATAATATTAATACATGAGCCGAGACCTGAAGGACAGGTAGGTGCAGGCCATGGGACAGCTGAGCAAGAATCTTCATTTATGCTTCGACACTCTCATTGCCAACCCCTAACTTCAAACCACTGGAAAATAATCTAGGTTCCGCTGTTTAGTAGCAGCATTTCTGAGAGCAGGAAAGAAAATATGAACTCCTGGGATTGCCTATAAAACGGAATGAGTCATTACTTCTTTTATGGTGTTTTCAATGACAAATTATGAGAGTAGAGAGCAGTATAACAACTGCTATCCTTTTACTGCCTGTGTCCAGGAATTACATCATCTGCCCTAGCTCTCTATTCTTAAAGTAAATCTACGTTCCCAAATTAGCAGTCAGGCGCTACTTATATCGTAAGCGAGCAGAGAAGGGTTTAGTTCAGTTAGTCTAAGTAATTCTGAAAACTTTTTCTAGCCTCAATAAAATGTTTGAAACACAGACAATGAAACTAAACATGAGATACAGAAAGTAGAATGTTGAATATGCTGGGCTTGACGTTGCCAAACACCTTGCTAAATTTCACTGGCTGATTGTGATGATGATACTGTATAATATCTTTTAAATAGCCCAGCAATACTTAAGCATAATTTCACTGACAACATTAACATCTTTATAAACCTCACCAAAATTCTGACAAAAAAAGACACAAATTCTCCTAGTGTAATCTCAGAGTCAAAATTCAGATACATCTTGCCGTTAAAGCAAAGTTAGCTCAAGGTGAAAGTCATACGGATTCCCAGGTGAAAACCCATTTGCTGGGACTGATTCATCTTTGCATCAGATAAAAGACAAAGATTGTGTAGGCAGGCAGGTAGGCCCTTAAGCCTACTTTGTACCATATATCGTTTTTGAAAAATTGATCACTTTTCATATTTGACCTAGAAAAAATCTGGACTTACAGATTGGGCTGTAACTGTGTCTCAACATGGTTCTTCTAGCTTTAAAAAATACAGATTAACAAAACAAGTTGATGGTCACATATGGCAAAAACCAGAGGTCATCTAGCAAATATGCTGTTCCTTTTTCTCTTCCTCCTACCCTCCTCTCCTTTTCCTTTAATGTTTTTCTCTCTTCTTCTCTGTGCTTCAGGGCTGTCACCAGTACCCAAGTCTTATAAAATTTTGCAGAACTAAAGTCTAAAATGACTGGCAATCACGGACCCACAGCTTTTGCCACTATTAATAGCTACAATGTTAATAATCTGGCCTTTAAAAATGCTTCTTTAAGGTCCTCTCTTAAAAACCAGCAAAAACATTACTCATGTCCAAAAAAACTCAGCCATTCAGAAGGAGGAAATATAATGGATATAAAATATAGATATACATCCACGGACATAAATCTTTGTCTTGATCAGTAGGATTAAGGTCCTAATAAATCAATACTGGAAGAATTATAAAAGCACTGGACATGAAATGACTAGTGAAACTTTAGATACATCCACTTCCTCCCAAAAGCCCAAAATTTCCAAACAGATGGGACAGGTCCTAACTCTGCTGGTAGAAGTATCAGTGTCACAGCAACCCTAGACTATGGCAGGAAAATCCTGTCCTTGGCTTGGTTTTGCATAAAACGAGACCCCTAAACAGGAAGAAGTTTGGGGTTTTCAGAAGCCTCTGCAATCATCACAGGTATTCAGTTTTCTCATTTAAACACATTAGTCCAATGGAAATAGTAAAAGCTTCTCTCAACTTGATTTTGAATTGTAATATGATCAGATAGAGCAGAATTAAAGAAATAAAAGGAGGGAGAAGATAAAAGGTGAACTATGTCACTGTCTTTAACCACTAATATCAATAATAAAAGCA
This sequence comes from Desmodus rotundus, assembly GCF_022682495.2. Classification (NCBI taxonomy): domain Eukaryota; kingdom Metazoa; phylum Chordata; class Mammalia; order Chiroptera; family Phyllostomidae; genus Desmodus; species Desmodus rotundus. The sequence continues at coordinate 132,701,460 of NC_071391.1, read as the reverse complement.
AACATAGTGTACCTTACTTTGTGCCAAGTAATGCATTGTCTCATTTAATTCTGAGAACAACCTTATAAGGTGGGTGCTATTATTACCCTCAGTTTACAGATAAGGAAATAGGGGTAGAAAAGTTAAAAGTTTTGTGCATATCACAGACCTTACAAGTAGCAAAGCCAACAAGTAATATTGAACTGGCTGGCTTCACAAAGGAAGGTCTCAATTGATGCTCAATGGGGGAACTTTGGTCTTCAACTCAATTCTGTGCAATGTCTTTGAGAAAAATCAACCTCTCAGCAATGCAGGCATTTCTAGGACACTGAAACAGGGCGGATCTACCCTGAAAGTCACAGTGAAAGCTCACGACAGAGGAATCAGTACTGTGCAGAAAGCACAGGCGTCCACAGTGCTGAGTCTTCCGCAATTTTTGAAATCAAGGTGAGCTTAGGTGGAAAAAAAGGGCAATCAAACCATCAACAAATCTCCTAACAAGCCCACAGGGGAGGTGGAGCACGGAAAAAGGCTTCAAGGCCCCTGAACTCTGACAGGAGAGAAAGGTCAGACTAATATGCAGTCACCATAAACACATAACTAATAAAATATACCAAGAAGGTGAGCGGGGCCTGATGTGTCGGACAATGGGTATGGTTAACTCCAAGAAGGTATCCTGGAGAAAGAAGACATGTGGGCTGTAATTTTTTAGACAGAAACAATGAAAAGAAAAATATATATATTCTTCCACATGTATGAATGGGGAGACGGGCAAATCTTCAAACCATGAGCCTGAGTTCCAGCCAGAGCATCTATACAGCTCAAAGGGAAAACACCAATTCCTGCTTAAAACATTTCCCAGAAGATAAATAGAAGAAAGATATTGATGGCATGGTCTGTCTTCTTCTCCTTCCAGGCTATTTTTCCACAAAAAAGGAAAGAATTTTAATTTAAAAAATGAATAAAACCCCGAATGACTTTTTTAAATCTGAAAACATTATATCTTTCCTTCTGTTGCCAAGCAACACACTTTTGCTATGACATAATCTAAGACCTTGATCAACATTCTTGGTTGTATAGAAAGGATATAGAAACAGGATATATTAATTACAGAATAAAGTTTTCAGAAATAAATAAAAGAAGAAATAGGACTCGTGTGAAATCATTTGATTTCTATACTGGAAAAAGCAAGCCATGGATTCCTCAATTTTAGAAAACTCAGTGTACAGAGCTACTCAAATTGCTGCAACCACATGAAATCATAGCAATGTCACTCATAGCACATTAGCAATAATTATGCATTTTCAGTTAGTTAATAGTTTTTGTTAGCTTTTGCACCTTTAAGTGCTAGACTTTGCCTGCTGAAATCACTCAGAATGCAACCCCGTGAGTATTCATATAACAAAGAAAAAGTTACCGATAGTTAGGTTCAAAAGTCCAAACCTGCACACCCAACCCATCTTAATAGCCTTCTACTTCAGCTAGGAAGGCAGATATCAAAACTGTGGACAGAAATTTTAGAGAGAGATTTTAAAAATGTGCCTACCATGGTTGTTGAATTCTACATGGTTGTTTAACCCTATAACGCCAATAAGGAGAGAGGGAAGACTGGGGAATGGTTTCCACTAATAGACCTGGGAAATACAATGAAGATGCAAGAGTTCAACAAAACAGAAGAGATAAAATTCACAATACCAAAGGTAACAAACACCAAACATAATGAGGCGTATTGAGATTAAAAAGATTAAATTGGAAAAACACCATTTAAAAGAGTTCATGAATGAAAGATCATGGACTTTTCACTGAATGGAGGTTTAATATCAGATAGTGTGACAGTTGCTTAAGAAGCATTTTTAAAATGACTGAAGGCCTGCTGAGTTCTCAGCAGTGTGCTAAGTGCTTTCAATCCACGTGACAGGCATCTATTTACTCATCCATTCACCTGATGCTTAATGAGCACACACTGTCATCTACACTGTTCTAAGAACTGGGTAACAGATGATAGGCAAAGCAAAACAGATAGAGTTCCTTTCCTCATGAAATCACAGTGTAGAGGAGCTCTCAAGCTTATCGTCTTTATTTCATAGGTACGGGAATTAAGGTACAATTAAGTAACTTCCCCACAGAGTGAACAAGTGGCAGGCCTGGAATTTTACTCAAGTCGGTTTGACTTCAACATCTACAGTCTTAACCACAGTCATAGCACATACCCTGACCTGGGAGGTGATAACTCTATTGCATTTTGCAATGATATTACACCTGTATATCTGTTTTTGATTCTTTGTGATTCATTGTAAGAGAGGCACTAAGTTCCTCTAGATACATGCCAGTTTGTCAGTCAGGATAATGGATTATCTGGAAAACATATCAGGAATATTCCCCAGATTGTTTAACCAGGAGAGAAGATTTGTGTGTACATGTGATAAGCATCTTTGTATAACAAAAGGATTTTTATGTACAAAAGTACCAGATTTACTCTATAAAGCCTTAAAAAAAGAGTAGAATGAAAGAGAGAATATAATGAGCGCAGCAAGGGAACGAACTGCAGTTCAACAGAAAGAGGAGATTTGGGACAGAAAATCTGTCCCAAATTGATACAGGTACCTTTAAAACAAACTAAGGTCCCAGGAACTAGGGTCCTCGAGTGGAGAATGGCCTATAACCCGATTACAGTGTGGATGGCAGGTGTGCTGATCTGGAGGCTGGATCACATCCTTTCTAAAACTCCACCACTTTAATAACCTATCATTCCAGAAGAAATTCAAACACTTTATTTTCTGACAAAAACATACAAAATTAAAGTAACTAGACATTTTCGTATATAGAAAGAAAAAAGCTCTACTTTTATTTTTAATTTTCTTTTTAAATTGTGTTAACTACATAAATGAAAAAAAGCTCACTCAATTAGGTGCCAATCTATTTTTAACAATCTCCTTTAACACTTGCTGAAAAACCCAAAACAAAATCGCTAGGATATGTGGCAGGAGTGGGCTGAAGCCAACCCAAGCACTGAGAATCTAAGATGAGTTGATGAATATAAAGAAGTATTCAGATCTCTGAATTCTCTACCATCAAATCTGAAATTCTGAAAGGCTTCCAATTCTGACATATACTTAACCCTATCTCAGGACCAACAAAGCACAACTGTGCCTTTAGTCTATGTGCACTGCACTCGCTGGAGTCATTCAGTGCACAGGGCGCCAGGCCATATGTCCCCGCCCTACCTGGCCTTCATAGACCAAGAGAACATGACCGACCCTCTTCCAGTTAGAATGGACACACTGAGTTCCATTTCCACTGGTGCCCAAGGCCTCATCAGCTCAATGGACCCTGTCGGCACCATCTCATGACAGATGACGGTACTTGTAAGACTGGCTAACACCGTGACCAAATTCATGGTCCTGATCTCACTGGCCCTGCTCCGAGTAAATAACCTAAGCAAGTGCCTTGTCTGGTTATGACCGAACAAACCAAAAACCCACAAAAAATTGTTTAAAAAGCTCACCAATAATAAAAGCAGTAATAATTCATTTTTCAAAGCTTTCATTATTATTCTGACCTTGGACATTTTTACAAACCAGCTATAAAAGATCAAATTTTAATTTTTCAGCTACTCCTTGACTTGCAGTGAAGGTCCTATTAATGCAGAATTGCTTGAGGTTTCCCCTTTCATCACCCTAGGAGAAGATGGTCTTCTGAGAGCAGAGGGCACAGCTGCTGGGAAGGAGTCAACTCTGGTGGTGAAAGTCTGAAATGGCCACAGGAGGGAATGAAAAAGGAGTCCAGCTGAGTCCCATACAATAGATTCTTTAAAAAAATTCTTAGTCTGCAGATGATATGATCTCATATGTAGAAAATTCTAAGGAATTCATTAAAATGTCAATATATAAATGAATTCAATAAGATTGCAGAATATGAAATCAATACAACAGAAATCAATTACATTTCTATACATTAGCAATAAACAATCCAAAAATGAAATTGAAAAAATGATTCCATTTATAAAGCCATAAAAATGTACACAGAAATTAAACAACGGAAGTATAAGATTTGTGCACTGAAAACTACAAAACATTACGGAAAAAGTATGGTGGGTACCAGAGGAAAAGGTGGGGTGGGGGAGTAGTGAAGGGTAGAGAGGGGCGAGGGGCAGTGACAAAAGGAGATTTGATTTAGGCGGTGGGCACATAATGCAATATGCAGATGATGCGTTATAAAATTGTACACCTGAAACCTATGTAATGCTATCAATCAACATCACCCCAATAAATTCGGTTTTAAAAAAAGAAATTAAAGAAGATCTAAATAAATGGAAAGACATTCCATATTAATGAATCAGAAACTTGATACTGTTCAACTGACAATATGCCCCAAATGATGTACAGATTAAATATAATCCCTCTCATAATCTCAGCTGCCTTTATTGATGAAACTGATAAACTGATACTAAACTATGTATAGAAATTCAAGGATCCAGAATAACCAACATAATCTTGAAAAAGAACATATTTGAAGGATTCACATTTCTATGATTTCAAAACTTACTACACAGCTACAATAATCAAGGCAATATGGCTCCGGCATAAGGACATATACATAGACCAATGGAAGAGAAGCCAGAGTCAGAAATAAACCCTTCCCAAACTCATTCAACAAATGGGGAATAGTCTTTCAACAAATGGTGCTGAGCAACTGGACACCCAGATGCAAAGCAATGAATTTGGCCCCCTACTTCACACCATATACAAAATAAACACAAAATGGATCACAGATTTAAATGTAAAAGCTAAGACTACTAAACTCTTGCAACAAAATATAAATGTGAACCTTCAGGACCTTGGGTTAAAGCAGTGGTTTCTTAGATATGACATTAAAAGCATAAGCAACAAAAGAAAATATAAATTGGACTTCACCGAAATTAACTTTTGTGCTTCAAAGGACACTACAAAGCAAATAAAGATGACCTACAGAATTGGGAAAAGTTGTAGAACACATGTAGACCATTTACAACTCAATAATGAAGACAAACCAAATTTTAAAAAGGGAAAAAGCTTTGAACAGACATGTCTCCAAAGAAGATATTCAAATACTCAATAAGCACATAAAAAATGTTCAACATCATTAGACATCAAGGAAAAAAGTCAAAATCACAATGAGATACTACTTCATACCCACTAGGATGGGGATTGGCTACTATTGGGTTAAATGTAAACTCTTTTGGGGGTGATGATAATGTTCTAAAATTGTAGTGATGGTTGTGCAATTGTGAATAGACCAAAAACCACTGAACTGTATACTTTAGTAGGGTGAATTTTATGTTATGTGAATTATATAATATCTCAAAGACATGAAGAGAAGGGAGAAGAAAGACATTAGGGGGAAATGGAAGGGAACGGACGAAGAGAGCAAGGGAGAGTAGAAGAGAAAAAAATAAGAGGAGAGACAACTGACAGCTAAAGTGGATTCAAGGATTATTTAGGGAACTAGGAAGACCCATCTCCTCACATGTTCCGTACGTCCCTGAGATAGCCATTCCAGGCATTTGTATGGCCACACTTCGGGGCAGCAACAGCGGTGGTCAGCTAATACAGTGAGAGAGAGCACTTGTAGCTGATTAGATACAAAAATCCCCTTTAGACTTCTTTCTCAGGCAATGGCTAAGAATATCAGATTGTAATTATATGTTAGTATGGTCAAAAAATTTTTCATTCTTTAATATAAGTAGCTGCCCTTTAAAATGGTGATTATTGCATCCAAGATGAAAACAGTGATTCCAATCTATATTTTCAGTGGATGAGATTGAGGCAGAACTATTGAGGGTCATCAGTTTTTCAGGACTCTGTCTAGAGCAATGGTTGACCATGGGCCAAATTCAACCCGCTGCCCGTATTTGTTAAAAAAAACAAATTATTGGAACAGAACCATGCCCATTCATTTACTTGTTGCCTGTGACTGTTTTTGTGCACAGTTGAATAGTATGACAGAAATCTATAGCCTGCAAAGACTACACTGTTTACTATCTAGTCCTCTATGCAATAGATATGGAAAATGCTTGCTGAATTCTGCTGTAGAGCAGGTATGACTAATTCAGCTTTTTAAACAAATAATTTATACATGCAAATGAACACTATCCTCTTCAAAACATTTACCTCATTAGATTGTTTGTGTTTATTTCAGTGATATCACCATTGCTCAAAGCTTTTTTGAAACTCCCTTTTGGGGTTGTCTTTAAGACCTGAAATGCAAGCTTTTTAATATCCTAGCAATAAAAAACCTTGGCATTTATAAATAGGCAGGTAGCTATTGGAATCCAAGATGGAAGACAAGATGGATAAACCTATATCGTTGGTGTAAAATCAAGTGTGACTCTGAACAATTCACCTGGAATTACCATGAAGCTTATAAAATGCCTTTGAAAGCAATTTCAACTGAGTTCCAGACATGATTTTTGAGTAGAGACGGCATCTTTGTAATAATTGTTGAACCTCCTACTGTCATTATTTTGAAAAAGAAAGCTCATTTGGATGTGTAAATGCTGGTGTACTGGTTAAATTTCTCTCTTTACTTCCCAGTCACACCTCATTCCAGGGGCTTAGGATACATTTATTGCCAAAGGTAGGAAAACGTGTCTGATAGGCCCCTGAATATTATGTGCCAGGGGAACAGATTTAACAAAGACATTAACTCTCCATGGTTCAATTATCCTTGATGGGCTCCCTAATAGCTGAAGGGTCTGCACATCTCCTTCCCTGACTAGGTCCAGAAATTCATCTTCCTATGAAAGAGAAGTGTTCCAGCCCAGCGGGTCTAACAGTCACTTCGCATGGATGCACATAAAAAGGGGGAGGGGGGTCTCTATTTCCGTTGCTTCCCAAGTGTTTTGCCTAGGAGACAGCATAACTGAAGTTGTTCCACTAATTTCAAAAGTTGGAAACCATTTTTAAATAATACACAGAAAGACCTTTTCTCAGAGTCGCCACAAAAGCCAATGCAAAGGGTATTACCCAGGTTTTCTAGTTTTGCTTTCTTCTTTATGGTATAGTGAGAAATTAACCACATTTAAAACATTTAGGAGTGAGAAATCTGTAATCTAGCAAAATCTTTCTAAAAGGTTTGATTCTGTTTTCAAATAGTTTATCATTCTCTTGCCCATCTCTAATTTGATTGCAATTTTCATCAAACTACTTAGCTTTATCTTTCCATAACATTTTAGTTACTTTTCACAGAAAAATAACTCTCATTTTACAGCCATAGTCCATCAATCCACGCACTATTTCATTAAACTTCAAGATTACAATAACAAGTGCCACTGACATAAACAGGTAGGGGAATACACACAGCTAACTCCTGGTAAGCCAACAATTCAACCAGTGAGAGAAGTTACCCAGCGTAGCGAGAGTATGCCTCCAGCTGCCAGTGCTATGGCATCACTCAGTATGTTTTACAGAGAAACAGGAAACATCAGTTAGTCTGTAAGGAGGTTAAGTGAAGTTGCTTACGTGCCCATGGACTACATAGTAAGTATATATGTGATTTCCGACTTCTCGGTAGGACATAAATGCCTCGGCAGCTGATAGTTTCAAATGCCAAGAGAAACTTGCACATGAGCTGATTCTATTCTTGAGTGGCTATCCACAAACCCAAATCCATCTAAGACACTTCTATGAAACAATCTGTGGCTCATCTCTTATTCACAAGCTAGTGCTTGTTACTGGTATAACAGGAAATGGAGTCAGAATAGCAAAGAACCACAGAAAACATCAACAGAATTAGGAAATTAAATATAGATACTTTTACAAAATGGGGAATTTTCTTGAAAGGAGAGGAAGAGGTAGTCCAACCCAGCAGGCCCAATGTCAGAGCCAGTGGGGGAAAGGAGAAGTCACATAAAGAGCCAATCAAGAGAACCTACCCCCTTGGCTACATGCCTATTTCTTTCCTTCTAGATTCATGGAAAAAGTTATTACATGCTATTTTTGGTAGCCAGGAAACAACAGAAGAGGTTATGAATGGAGATCAACTTTTATTGCCACTTTGTTAGGTACAGCCAGTCTTACTTAGCTTTTAGACAACCCATTTGTGGTGTGTGCTATCACTAAGCACACTGACATTCTGAAGAGTCATCTTCCAGAATGCCACTTAGCTACTGAGAAAAAAATGATGACATATAAGTGCCTTCTCAGAAACGTCTGACCTGCTAAACCATCTGCAATGAAAAGAATATTAAGTGATAGAGTTTCTGGAAAACAAAGCATCACTCCTTGTGTGTGCATCTGGGTGTGTGTTTAGTGTCCTGGTTTATTCTTCGAATGGAATTTGTCTTTCTTCAGAATCATTATTGTAAGGGCAAGTTGTTTTCAAAAGCTTGGTGATGGCTTACTGACTGGCTATGAATAATCACATCTTATTCTCTGATATGGCAATAGTTCAGTATTTTGTCTTCATAGTATACAAACTTGGCTTTATTTTTTTTAATCCCTAAAATATTTATTCAGCATGTTCAGAGTACCTGATTTACCAGCCTTTTAGGTAAATAATAATGGTGGCCAGTGGAGTTTAAGACTAAATGGAAGTGGAATGAAAGGGGGTTGTAGAGGAGAATATTTGTGTTTACACAGACAAACAGGCTCATTCATATGCAGGAAAGGATCTTCCGAGAACACTGACATCTCAGCATTCCCTGAATGTCTTGACTTCAGAACACCATGCTTTTATAATACTCTCCCTATACTCTTCTGGCCTTCCTATTCTCTGTCCAGCAAAGCCCAGAAACTTTAAATCTTTAGATTTAACCTCCATGAAGCACTCCTTCTTCCCCACATGGCTGACGACTTCTACTCCTTGCTCCCACAGGTCACCACACTTCTCTCCAAAACATGGGTCACACTGCAGCTTGTTTCTGACCAACACCCCAACAATATTTCACCCCACGAAGCAACAGCTAAAGTCTTATTCTATGCTTTATCTATCCCAGGATCTAGCATTAAGCCTGATATATTATGGATATTTTTAAAATATTTACAAAATGGATGAAATAGGAAAAAGGAAAAGGTTTGCTAATAGGGGGCAAATGTCAAGTTAAGATGGTGTTTAAATGGAGTGGATCATATTATGCAGGCACTTTCTTTGGTAAATGGTGTTATACACAAGCATCTGAGAGCACAGCGGAGCAGTAAACCGCCAGGTGTGAAGCCAAGGGTTGGGGAGCAAATCATGCTAAGAAAGTGGGATAATGGGAGTTCCAGGCAGGAAAGCAGCAAAGTCTCACCCCCAGATACTGAACAGTGGGAAGGACAAGAAGGACACACTTGGGAAAGACTTTTTGAACAGCTCGTTAATGAAGCGGGATGAGGCGGGGGTGGTTACAAAAAAAAATACGAGAGTAGAAAATTTAAATGGGTGCATTTTATTGTATATAAATTGATACCTCGATACAAATGATTTTAAAATGCAAGACCATGGAGTATTATTAATGCCATCTTGTCTACTGTCCCAAGGGTGTCCTGTAACCTTGTACTGATTTATGTTTTTGTATTTCTGATAGATCTGTTCTCCACAATTACTCTACGGAGACCTCTGAGGGAAGGGGCTGTGTTACTCATCTTTACCTCCCATAACAGCTAACAAGGCATGGTACATCGTAGGTACTCTCTATCATTGTTTTCAGCAGCGGGCCTCCTGGCTCAGAAAAATAAACATCTGTGTGTGCACATGCATGCATGCACACAGGCACACACGTGCACATATAGTCAGTGCAAAGGCAAACAACGGTCCAGACAAAATTCACCAAAGGCACCCCTGCATTGCTGACAACTTCTTTAGTATACTGATGCTCGTGACCCGCCTCGTTAATATAATAAGAAGTGGAGGAAAGGCTTGGTGAATCCAGAGCTTCATAGTTTAGGAGACAGCATCTCATAGAGTAAACATGTAAATAATAACTAGCATACCTTTGCAGATAAAAGGATTTTCTCAGTTCAGTAATATATTTAGGTCTACCTTACTTCCCCTCTTGCTTCTGGTCCTTCTAAACCTTGTAAGAAGTGAATTTTTAATGATTTAAGAAGTTAAACACTATCTCCAAACCATTAAACATTCAAAAATCTATGACCACAGGACACTGCCCATTTCTTCTTGTCCAGCCTCTTCCACAAGCCAGTGTTATGGAAAGAAAAAAAAGAGGGACTATGCTAGAAAGGTAAGGGATGTAATGACTAGAGGCAAAGAGTGGACTGGGGTAGAATCCCAACTGGATAAAAATTCTAAAGGATATTCTGGAGACAACTGATAGATTTCTAATATGAAGCAGGTTAATAATGAACCAGGTTAATATGTAAGATGTAAATTTACATGGAAAGCTGGTGATAATTAAACTTGGGGGGTGGGAAGCAGAGGACAAAATAGAATGTAGAGTATGGGTTTTTTGTTTAAAAAAGATACAAGTACACAGAGACAGATATGAGAAATGTACAGTGTTAATGATGTCTCTGGTGGTAGGAAGATGGTGTTTTCATTGTTATATTTTCTAGTTTTCTCCAATGGGTACCTATTGCTATTATAATAATACAGTTATTTTTAATTTAATAAAATAGGGAGTTACTTAGCTGCTTGTGTAGCAAGTATAGTTCTACTTTAAGAGTTTAGATGACCACATTAGAATTATAGTTCCCATTTTCAAGTTTGTTCTTAAACTCTTCTTTCTCACAAATAGAAGATATTTAGCACTATATCCACAGTCACATACACAATATATTCACTGAAATTACTTAAAAGCATTTTGAAAATTTCACGTTGCTGAAGTTTCTTATTTTTTGTTGCTTTTGTTTTGGTTTCTCACACAAGATGTTGTATCAGACAAGATGCCATATGGCCGCAAACCTCAGCAGGAACAACTCAGAGCCTGTAAAACATATTTAATGATGCTTTTCCATAAACTGACTTGCCGATGATCCTTAAAATATGCACATATTTTAAGAAACCAATAATCAGGCAAACCTAATTAGGAGAGAGAAAATTATGACTAACATAAAATGTTGGCAAATCACATTCAGAGATGTATATTTGGGTATCTGCCATTATTTCCATGGACAATTAATGTAATAACTGTACATTGTATGTTTTAATCCTTAGATAATTAAGCTTTTAGGAAGAACATCATTATTTTGATTATTTAGCTTTTAATCAATATAGAAAATTTTTTTCCCTTCCAGTCTAGACGTTTATGCCCTTGAGAAGAAAACACCTTATAAACAAACACTGGTTCTCCTTACGTGAACACATGTGTGTAAAAAAAGTGAATTATCTACTTATTTACCTTTCTAACACCAAACATTCAGGTATTTTACATCACCAAAAAGATATGACATGACTTTCAGTTAAAGATGGCTATAGCTAAGCAAAAGAACTCTTCTCCTTCAAAAACAACCCAAAAATTAAATATGGAAGAATATTCTTTGGAACAAGGGCATGGTGACAACTCCAAAATGCAAACTCTGAAGCACACCTAAACAATGGGGGTGCATTTACTCCCCATGCCTCCTCATACATTAGTGGGGAGGGGTTTCCCTAAACGCTCAGGTCAGACTAGGCCTCCGGGTAGAGGCCCATCCAAAGACTGCAGCAGCCTAATGGAGAGGTGCACGCGCGGTTATAGGGAATGTATCTGGGAGCGGTAAGGATACAAGACAAGACACAGAATGTCATGGGCGATGTAGCTAAAAGAGAAACCCTTTTTAAACACTGCATTTCTATCACCTCTGACCTAACCTTGGAGGAAGGACACTACCAGAGGCAAAGCAGCCAGGCCAAGAAAATAGACGGTCTCTGACTTCAGGGAGTTTGCTGGGAGTCCTATCACCTCTTAAAGGATAAAATCTGAGGGAAAACATCACAGACCCAAGAAAATAACACATTTGGTGAGAGGACTTTTGCAACAGAACCAAAACTGAAACTTCAGACTGTCCCAGTTCCCATTCCCCTTGCCCCGTGAACAAAAGATGAAAAACGAAGAAAAAAAAAAACACACTGAAACAGAGGAAATTTTAGAGTCCAGATAAAAAATGGAAGAGAAAAATGAAAATAGTACTGAGATGGGAACATCAGGAGGAAAAACAGATGGAATGACTACATGTAAAACTCACAATCAAAAACGCAGCAGACAGGCTTGAATCACTATAAGAAGGGATTGGGGGAAAGGAAAGATAACAGACGTATAAGTGGTGTTTTTTAGAAGAAAAGAAATAAAGCAGAAAAATGCTAAAAATATATTAGGCCTCATTGGTGGTCAGGAAGGAAGAAATTGACACGTGAATTAAACACAAGGTTACACCTATCAAATTGACAACAGTTATAGGCCATACAAACAGCAACTGTTAGTGAGCATATGGAGCGATGAGGAGTCTCCTCTGCTGGTGAGGATGTGACCAGAAATATCCGCCCTGGAACCCAGACACACTCCATGACTCAGCAAGGCCAGTCCAAAGCATACCCCCAGCAACGGCACGCATGCTTACACGCACCCGTACACACACATAACCATGTTCACCACGGCCTTTTCTAGTAACCCAGTAGCCAAAACCCAGTAACACCCTAAACCCATCAGTAGTACAATGGATACATACTCAGTAAACTACTCACGCAGTGGACAACTAGGCAGCAGGAGTCAGCAAAATTTTCCCGTAAAGTGTCAGACAGTAAATCTTTCCCACTGTGAGAGCCTTCCGATCTCTGCTGCAAGGACGCCACTCTGCCCTGCCACGGGCCCTGCCCAGACGAGCACGGGGGGCTGTGTTCCAATTAAACTTTACTTATGGGCAATGAAATCTGAACATTGTAATTTTCACATCGCAAAATAATTTTCTTTAGATCTTCTCAATCATTTCAACATAAAAATCACTTTCAGCTGGCAAGTCATAAAAGCAGGCAGTGGGCTAGACACGGCCCGCAGGCCCGAGTTTACAAATCCCTGCTTCACAAGGATAAAAATGCACAAAGCACAGCCACCTGTCCCAGACTGGTAGACATAAGACTGAGTTTTTTAAAAAACTGAGCCAAGTTCAGAAAGAACATATACTAAAGAAAAAAAATCATATCATCATAATGATATAGCAAAAGCATTTAACCAAATCCAACACCCATTCTCAATAGAGCTCTTAATAAACTAGGAATAGAGAGGAATTTCCTTGCCTTGATAAAGAATATCTACAAAAAGCTTACAGCTAACTCATATTGGATCCTTTACCCCTAAGATCCAGAATAAGGTAAGAATGTCCTCTCTCACCATTCCCAGTTAACGTTATAACAGAAGTTCTAGATAGAATGATAAGAAAAAGAATGAAAAAGTACACAAATCGGAAAGGAAGAAATAACACTATCTGGGCTTGCGGATGACATGATCGCCTTGTGTAGAAGCTACCGAAGAGGACGGGGAAACACCTCCTGAAACTAATAAGCCAGTATAGTGAAGGTTGCAGGATACAAGGCTAACATATAAAAAGCTTTCCTCTATACCGGAAATGAACTCAAATTTGAAATTTAAAAAAACACCATTTACAATAAATGGAGAGGTATTCTGTGTTTGTGGACGGGAAGATTTAGTATTGTTAAGTCATCAGTTCTTCCCAACCTGATCTACAGATTCAGTGGAATCCCAAAGTTCCAGAAAACTATTTTGTGGATATAAACAAACTGATTCTAAAATTTATATAAAAAGATAAAGACCCAGAATAGCCAACATAATACTGAAGAACAAATTTTAAGTAAGGACTCATACTACCCAAATTCTGTAATCACAAAGCTATAGCAATCCAGACAGTAGAGAATAGGGGAGGAAAAAAAGGCATACATTAGTGGAACAGAATAGAGAGCTCAGAAATAGACCCACGTAACTACGGTCAACTGATCTTTGACGAAGAAGCAAAGGTACATAGAGAAAGAACGGTGCTTCCCACAAATGCTGTTGCCCTTATGCCGAAGAAAATTCACATTGACATTGATCTTACACCTTTCAAAAAACTTAACTCAAAAATGCGTCGTAGGCCTAAACATCAAACATAAGAGTAAAAATCTAGAAGATACACCAGAGAAAATCTAGGTGACCTTGAATTTGACCATAATGTTTTAGAAAAAAGTGGTTAACTTAGAATTCATTAAAACTAAAACATTCTGCTCTGCAAAAGACACTGCTGAGAGAATGAAAAGACCAGATAAACCGGGAGAAATATTTGCAAAACATGTATTTGATAAAGGACTTGTAACCAAACTATACAAAGAACTTTTAAAAATTCAACAAATTTCAAAATTACCCAATTTCAAAATCCGTGAAAGATCTGAACAGACATCTGACCGAAGAAGACACACGAGGGGCAAATAAGCACATAAAAGATATTCAGTATCACTTGTAATTAGAAAATATACACAATAAGAGTTCAAGGAAACTAAACTATATCAGTTCAGGAAATGAATGGTGGTGGAAAGACAATTTCTTAAAAAAGCAAGGAAACAGTGTCTCTCAAAACCAGAATAAGGATACCACCAAAAAATGAGAGTTTGGGACTGGGAATAGATGACAGGGAGCTTAGGGGAAGGCAGTTAAAACTTGCCTGCCTTATAAGCAATTCTTAGAACTGCACAATTCAGTTTATTTCCATTTTCTCTGTGTTATGTTAAATATCATAAACATAATAGAAGATAATTTTCTTAAATTAAAAAGTGACCACATCAATAGGGCCTACTCCATCCCAGGAAAACAACTCTGAAGCCTCAACATCAAGACAGATTGGGGGGAAGTTCATGGGAAAATTTTCTAGACGGAAAAAGCAAGTCACCTTTATGGGGAGGAAAAAGTCAGCCTGGCCTCATCTTTCTCCACAGCAACCCTTAAAATAATCTCCACTTGTAAAATGATTTCAACCCATCTTCATCTCCGTTATGCACAAGGAGATGTATAGGAGTTTCAGAAACCTGAATGGTATTTATTTCTAGATGGTAGGATTGGGCTTTTGGTTTGTTTGTTGTTTTGGTTTTGGGGAGGGGGGGTTGGCTTTGTTCTTTCTAATTCTGGGTTGCTTAAATTTTTTATTATGATCATGTGCCATTTTTACAAAAATAATAGATTCATTATTCTTAGGAGGTGGTGGGGAGGGAGAAACACAACAATTTTCACTTTGATGAGGCTGAAAGTTCAGGCTCTAGGCTCGAACTACCCAGGTAGAAATCCAGCTGCCTTGACCAGTAAACCAATACAGCAGTTAACAAGGACTTATTTACACATGCTTGTCCTTTCCCATTTTTTTCTGTAATTGTATCACCTTCAGCTTATCTTGGATACCAGCATCCATCTAGAAAATAAACAGAGTAATCCGGCCAGCAAGATGAAAGAAAATTCATGCACTGGGTAATTAACACCCAGGGAAAGGTTTTCACCTACATAACCACTGATCCTCACCTACAGTTTCCAAAGAGTATGGCAATTGGTTGGAAAATCCTAATAATTCATCTCAGACACCTATGCAGCACTTAGTATGGGCAGATATCAATCCATGTGCTTTATATACATTGGCTCTTATTGTTCACAAAATGCCCATAAGGTAAAATTTTTATCATCCTCTTCCTACAAATAGGAAGCTGAGTCCCAGAGCTTACATAACCTGTTAAAGGTTATTCATGTAGCAAGTGGAGAAGCCAAGACTCAAAACACTGTCTGGCCCCAGAGTACACACTCTTCACACATTATGCATAGTAACATCAACCTTTTCCCTGGGAGACTGTGCTCGGTTGTGTAGTCAAATCTCAGCAGACTATTCAAGATCACCACCTACTATCAATCAAACTCAGTCCCCAAGGTCAGTCAAGCCTTACTGGACGCGTGGTGCTGCCTCTCAGCCTTCCATCCACCTGCCATATCCTGCTGCTGACTGGGTACCCTCTCCCCAGAATTCCAACTCACTACCCATCCCAATCACCCCACCCAAACCAGCCATCCACGATCGGGGCGCATTTATGAGAAGAGACTATTTTTGGTTGTTGTACTTTGGGTTATTAGATTTTGTTCTTTTCAGGCAGAAAAGAAAATCACTTCAACAGCAACTTTTTTATACTTGAAATAAATACCCTTTAATATCTAGTCATTAAAAGTGCATTAGTCTCTTTTCAAGAGGTTCCTAGAGTGCATAATAATAAAAATTTCAAGAGGCAGCTCAATCCCTGTTTGGCCTAGATCCTAGCGTGTGGGTATTCAAACAAAAGTCGTCTCTCTCTCCTCTTCCTCCAACCTCCTAGTACAAGGTGATTCCTAGAAGAACTCCTTTTGTTTGACACGTAGGTAATTTTAGCTACAGCTCTTGGCAACACAAAGAATCTGCAGCCAATTATAGCAAAATCTAATTTTGCGGATCCCGACTGCTCCCGTACCGCCTTGCCAGCCAAGCCATCCAAGCTTGTATCTATTGAACAAGGTGGGAATGAAATACAGGTAAATATGAGACTTACCTAATACCCTAATAGCAGGCACCAGGGGGCCAGGACTAAGCAGTAAGCTTAATGCCGTGAAATTGTGGACACACTCAGAGCATAGTCAGGTGCTTATTTCTTCTTTTATAAACAACAGTGACCAAGGTGATTCATTGGAAAGCTGTCAGCTGATGAAAGTGTAGAGCTCAAACCTAAGGCTGTAGACAGCTCTTCCCCTCTCATGCCCTTGATTCCATAATATTATATCCTCTTTTTACAGTTAGTGACAATTAGTTTAAAATACAAGGTTTACTAGCTTCTAAATTGCTGAGATTAAAATGGCAAAATCAGGAGCTAAGTGATGAAGGAGGTGGCTATCCGGCTGTCAAACACATATAAAATTAGATGCACTATTATTTCTCCCCTGGATGAAGGAAGGGATCTCACACGTATCAACTGCCACATTATCTGCTGCCTACATTTTCTAAATAAGGTGAGGTCCTGAGGAGTGACATAAGCTGTACCCAAGGACATGAAGCTTAGGAAGGATCTGGAACCAGAATGTACAGACGTGCCTGGTTCCAAGCTCACGACCCGTCCACTATACCAGGATGCTTCTGGCGGAATTTACGTGAAAGTTCGGGCTGCTCACTAAGGGAACTGAGAAGGTGTCACAAGCACAGATACGTACAAAGCAAGTTCTTTTTCTTGACATTTACCAGGGAGAGCTAGATTTCATACTTACTACTTTTGCCATATATACATATACAAATATATATATATATACAAATCAGGATATATAGATTTCAGAAAGAGATCTTTTGTTGTTTTTTCCCAAATATATATTTATATTTTCCCTGTCAGTGTGGAGAGCACAGAGAAGGATGCCTCCCCCTGTCAAACACACACCTGGAATAGGGTCCTCCATCCCACTGCAAGCAATCTCTGACCACCACTGTTCAGCAAGAGCACCTCTGGAGTGGAATCGCTGGTGGGCTTTAGCCAGTCAGCCATTCTGTAAATATTTTCCAAGAGCCCTACTTATATGTCCAGCATTGATATACACAGACAAAAGGCTCCTTCTCTCAAAAAATTTGAATCAGAATTGGGAAGACAGGTGGCTAACAAATTATTACCCTGGATAAATGCTCTCAGCTGTTACAGAAAGCCAAAGATAAGGCATTTGGCACAGAAAGGGAAGGACAGAGCACCAGGAGAGGCTTCCAGTATAGGACTTGGCCACAAATACCTGGCAAAGCACTCAGAAGCCAGTTATGATGAGAGCAACCCAGGGTGTGAATATACTGAACGGAATAGGGACAACTTGGTATGAGGTCCTAGAGCTAAGCTGAGTCCAGACCCTGTAGGACCTGCTGGTGCCATTTACAAAAGAAGACTGAGTTTTATCCAGGGGCATAGATATGCCATTGTTAGCTTGTTAGCAGAGAATTAACGTGACAATGGAGGTTTTAGGAAGAGCACTCTAAAACAGAGGACAGTTTGAAATGGGGAGATATTAGAAATAAGGGGGATAT
Organism: Desmodus rotundus; assembly: GCF_022682495.2. Taxonomy (NCBI): domain Eukaryota; kingdom Metazoa; phylum Chordata; class Mammalia; order Chiroptera; family Phyllostomidae; genus Desmodus; species Desmodus rotundus. Next base: position 132,683,497 of record NC_071391.1, on the reverse strand, counting down.
CCAGGTAGGTGGCCTACTACCAGAAGTCATACTTATGACAGTCTGGGCTAAGAAAGTGACAGCAGGGACAGATAAAAGGAAAATGTAGGAGAATAAATATTGACAGCCTAGGATGATGGACGAGGAAAGACCAAATAACCATGTTATTCAAAGGGGGACCATGTTTGCCCCCCTCTTTTAGTGCTTTTAAACATAGTTGCAAACTCCTTGACCCTCAGCCCATTGAAAGGTGAGGTCTATAGCCCTTCTCCTTACAATTTGATGGTCTCAAGACCGCTTCATCCAATACAGTACGAGAAAAGTGACATTACCACCTCCGCCAATAGGTCCTTGTTAAAAAGAAAACCGCAAGCCCCAAACGGCATCAGTAGTGCTAACAGACCATGATACCAAACTTAACACCTGATCTAACTGCAGTTTCAACCTCTCCTAGAAAAATTATCTTAATTAACCCGTCTGCAATTTTCTGGTCAAGCACCAGTAGGGCAATCGGTCATGTGGGCCCTCTCCTTCCCCTTCCATCCCCCCTCCCCCGCCCAGGAAGCCAAGGCAATCTGCCTGAAAAACCCTTGCCATTCCCTTCCCCCCAAAGGATGTCCTGGTCTAAAAATAATCATCTCTTTTCTTTTATTAGCTCCCTTTCCCCACCCTTCTTCCATTTTGTACAAACCCTCAGAGGCCCGTCTAGTTTCTAGATGGGATATTGCCCGATTCAATCCTTTAATAAAGCCAGACTGGTGTGGCTCAGTGGATAGAGCGTGGGCCTTCAAACCAAAGGGTCGCTGCTTCGATTCCCAGTCAGTGCACATGCCTGGGCTGTGGGCCAGGTCCCCAGTTTGGGGCACGTGAGATGCAACCACCCACTGATGTTCCTCTCCCTCTCTTTCTCCTTCCCTTCTCCTCTCTCTGAAAATAAATAAATAAAACCTTAAAAAAGAAACTTTATTTATTTTAATTTTAATTTTTTATTGTTATTCAATTACAGTTGTGTGCCTTTTCTCCCCATCCCTCCACCCCACCCCAGCTGAACCCCCCTCCCTCCCCCACCTCCACCACCCCCCTTGATTTTGTCCATGTGTCCTTTATAGTAGTTCCTGTAATCCCCTCTCACCCTGTCCCCTCCCCACTCCCCTCTGACCATTGTTAGATTATTCTTAACTTCAATGTCTCTGGTTATATTTTGTTTCCTTTTTTCTTCTATTTATTATGTTCCAGTTAAAGGTGAGATCATACGGTATTTGTCCCTCACAGTCTGGCTTATTTCACTTAGCATAATGCTCTCCAGTTCCATCCATGCTGTAGCAAAGGGTATAAGCTCCTTCTTTCTCTCTGCTGCATAGAATTCCATTGTGTAAATATACCATCGTTTTTGGATCCACTCGTTTGCTGATGGGCACTTAGGTTGCTTCCAGTACTTGGCTATTGTAAATTGTGCTACTATGAACATTGGGGTGAATAGGTTCTTTTGGATTGGTGTTTCAGGGTTCTTAGGGTATAATCCCAGCAGTGGAATTGCTGGGTCAAAGGGCAGTTCCATTTTTAGTTTTCTGAGGAAATTCCATACTGTTTTCCACAGTGGCCTCACCAGTCTGCATTCCCACCAACAGTGCACTAGGGTTCCATTTTATCCTCATCCTCTCCAACATTTGTTTGTGGATTTGTTTATGTTGGCCACTCTGACTGGTGTGAGATGGTATCTCATTGTGGTTTTAATTTGCATCTCTCTGATGGCTGGTGATGCTGAGCATCTTTTCATATGTCTCTGGGCCCTCTGTATGTCTTCCTTGGAGAAGTGTCTGTGCAAGTCCTTTGCCCATTTTTTAATTGGGTTGTTTGTCTTCCTGGAGTGGAGTCGTGTGAGTCCTTTATGTATTTTGGAGATCAGGCCCTTGTCTGAGGTATCATTGGCAAATATGTTTTCCCATACTGTTGGTTCTCTTTGTAATTTGGTGCTGTTTTCTTTAGCCATGCAGAAGCTTTTTATTTTGATAAGGTCCCATTTGTTTATTCTTTCCTTTATGTCCCTTGCTTTAGGGGACATGTCTGTGAGGATGTTGCTGCATGGAATGTCTGAGATGGAATGTCTAAAAAAAAACATGTTAGAAGAAAAAAAAAGTATGTACATAACAATTCTATTTTGACTCCCTGAAGTTTAACTCAATGAATAGAAGAAAAAAGAGTGGATAGATAGACATCAAAATGTACACAGTGATTATCTCTGGGACTGTGCTTTTTATTTCCTTATTTTGTTCATACTTTCTAAATATATATAAAAAAGAAACTTTAAAAAAAATAAAGCCAATTAGATCTTCAAATTTACTCTGCTGAATTTTGTTTTTTAGCATTCTTAACGGCCAGGTGGAATTTGCCTTACTCTCCTGGCACATTTGCTCTTGATCACTGAGCTGCCACGCAGGAAGGGTCCTGAGGCTGCCATGTTGCAGAAGACACACAGGAAGACCGCACGAAGAGAACGAAAGTTGCACACATCTAGACATAGGGTATGCCCAAGGAGCCCCAAGTCAGACTCATGATGTGTGAATAATGACACCTCCAGATGGTTCCAGCCTCCAGAATCAGTCTATCCCATCGAGGCCCCAGACACTGTGGAGTAAAAACAAACCACCCCCACTATGCCTAGTCCAAATTCGTGACCCACAGAATCCATGAGCATAATGGAAAGGTTGTTGTTTTCCTACACTATGTGCCAAGATGATCTGCTACACAGCAATAAAACTAGAAGTTTTCCTCCACTGATGAGGCGGCCACTGTACCATCGTCCCACCGACCGTTGCTCTGTGGGGGTGCAGAGCCAGTGTCAGAAGACCCTCCCACTATCAAAGAAGCCAGAAATTTAACATTTGTATGTGACTTTTCCAATTGTTAGAACACTGTGTGGGCCAAACAAAACGTGATTGTGACCACCATTTGTGACTCCTCGTGTGGAATATCGGTTTCTTGGAACAAAGAGCTGGGTCCCTGACGACGGCCACTTTCAGAAAGCACACAGTTAGTGTGGTTTGGGCCATTGCGCCGGGGCCACTGCGCACCACACCAGCTTGGCTCTTGCTTTTCCTTAGACCACAGCAGACAAGAGTCAGCTCTAGTTAAGGCTTAGAAATTCCCCCAAAAATATTCCTAAAAGTATTCCAGGATTTCCTTTTATTTTAAACCTCCAGTGGACTTTGAGGGCCATACTCCAATACCTCAAAGCCATGGTGATGATACTAGAAACCAAGGGCCATTAAGTTTGGGAGTCACAAACATGACCTGGACAGCGTGCCTGAGATCCACGACCCATGAAGCTGAGCAGGAACTCAGCTGTGGAATAAAAAAGTGAACACAGAGCCTAGTATATAACAGACCAGTAAAGGGCAAATGGATGGATGGATAAACAACCATTTCAGCAGATGATCTGTCTGATCTTCCCTTACATGGTACTTTGGCATCTTCACACACACCCTACTCTAGGTTTATTTAGGTCTTAAACTAATGTGAGTTGCTAAGTCTCTAAAACAGAAATGACAAATTCTCCTAAGTTTCTACACCTGATAGAGACCAACAAGAATAGCTAGTTCTTTATAACACATCACAGAACTCTTACCAAAAACAAGCAACAACCCAAAAAGACCATTCTTATTTAAAATACTAAACAGGAAGATTTGTTTGTGTACAACACTAGGTTCTGAAATTAAAAAAAAAAAAAACAGTTCTATTTGCATCTCTGTAATTTTTACCAAATATCACCCAGGCCTAAATTAATCTATTTGGAAGTGACTAGGGTTTTATTTGTCTGCTTGTTTTAATTTTCTTTATAAGGAACAGAGAGAAAAGTCACATGAGACTACACAAGAATGTTTACTTTCAAATAAGTTGCATTCAACAAATTAGCTTTCTATTTGCTATCTGTGAAATCACTGTGCCACAGCTGACTGTAGTAATGAGCCGTGGTACAAATCTTCGGATCACACTGAATATCGACGATGACTGAGATACGGACTCGCACAGCAAGTTCTAGTCCACCACCACTCTGCGACCTGATCGAGACCTTCAGCAAAGGACGGTTCAGAAGAGCCAGAAGATTCCTCTTTCCTTTTGGTTCAAATTAGACAGACCACAGGCCTGTGCGCACCAGAAAGTCCTTGAGGCAGTGACTTTGAAGAGTGCCTGCTGCCTCTCGTCTGGATTATAAATGGGGGATTCTGAGATTTGATGTGGGACACCAAAGGAAGTTTTGGTTTCTTCAGCATTCCTAAGTGGATACTCAAGACCATGAGGTGCCAAGAGTTTACAAGAAAATGGGAGGGACTATCCTGAGACTAAGAGCCAAGGCTCCAGTTCTCCACATAATGTTCCTTCCCTCCCATCTTCCTTTTATCACATGCACAGGGTGAGCCTGAAGGAGGAGAACGGGGTGGAAGCTTGACAACATTATGATCTGAAGCCTATAAAAATCACTGTGAGAGTTTCTCTCTCGAAGTGAAGCTGGGCGAGTGGCTCACCATGTGCCCAATAAATTCTCAGATTCCACTCGTCAAACCAGGCTCTCCGTGTACATTAACCCGGGATTCCAGGAGCCACGACTTCAGGGAAGAAGAGGATCTTGTGTCGCTGTGACATTTACAACTGCTTCAACGCACTCGGCTACAGTGAAACTGACGTCAGGGAGTTAGCACTGTATTGGTGAAAAAGCAGCCATCTTGTGAGTCTCTGAGTGTGTAAGAGTATGTGAGAAAGAGAAAGAAAAGACCTACAAGAAAACTTCATTTTATTTTTTAAAATTAGCAGTTTAGCTTAGGTTTTTCAGAGCTAAGAAATAATGTATCCTGAATGCTATTTAAAAATTAGCTCCTAAATAAATAAATAAAGTTTCCTATACCAACTCAGAATTGGGGCAGACAGGTCATTAAAGACACCTAAAATTCAAACTTAACCTTTTGGAATGGCAACACACTGATGTTAGTGTAATTAAGCTATTAAAACACAAATTCTGCTTAAATAGTTCCATACTGAAAAAAAGGAAAAGGGAAGGTTCAGACAGGAAAGAGCTCTCAGGGTTGGTGGATTCAAGGGTCAACATTTAAGTTATATTTCTCTAGAAAAGTTTTGCTACTTCCTATAAAAACCATTAAAAATTGCCAGTACCTCAACAGCTATCTGCAGAGGTTAGGAAAAAGCTTTGGTTTCCTTTAAAGAATTTATAGTTTGTTTCCTCTCCAGCCCCAGAAGACAAAACAAAATAAAGAACAGATGGTGGAAACTAAATAGGAGAAATGGAAGGTCAAAGTTTTCAAAGATGCACCAATTTAAATGTCTACCTCTGAAAAATAAAATCCCCGTGCCTATAAATTAACTTGATTGTATGTTTTCTCAACATGCCTATCAATACAGCTGAGACCAACTATACATGCTTGGTGCCGAGAATCAAGAAATGGTGTCACCTGGGACCATCCATTCACTGCTCCAGAAGGCCAGCTCACATACCCAAAATGTTGCTTCTTTTGATGCCTCTGGGTTGGACCAGATGTTTTCAAACTCTGTAAAGCATCACTTTTGTTCAAGTAAAAGCTTCAGCAGAAGTGTGAACAAATCGGTTGAAAGTAGAGTCACCTAGTAAAAGGGTACCTGTGGTCTGGGGGGTGGCAGAGTCTGACTACTTCCGCTTTTCACTCCCTACGCCCCCCAAATGGAAGAGGCGCCACAGACCCTCTAGGGCTCAATGGAGCACAATTCGAAAACTGAGACTTAATATGCAAGACCACAGGTAAAATGACGTCAAAATACTAACGGGAAAAACATCAAAATGAACAAAATATAAAGGCTAAATAAGTTTAATTTTACTACACTAAACCAACCAAAGAGTCAACAGGTTCCAGGATTATTTTTCTCCTTTTACTGTTTTTAACAGAATTAGATCATTGATTTGCACTTAGCAGTATTTTTCTGCCTTCCAGGCAACTAGACTGTATTTTCCCCTAAAACCTTATGACATCTTCATTACTGACTCAGAAGATATCAGTCAGAAGATGGAGTTTCTTAACTTATGACCCTCATTGTAAAAGTCCCCCACTAAAGAAGAACAGGACCTCAGCATAACCTCTAGTAGAAAAATAAAATAATGGAAGATGGTTAAATGGCGGCATAAATCTAGGTCCATGCAGACTTCAAGCACAGATATTGTAAAACCTCTTAGTTTAGGAAGGATTAAGAAAAGGAATAAAAAACAAACTATTAGAATTAAAGTGAGTTATAAAATCCCAACAAAAGATTTTTTTTTCTTCCAACACTAAGGAACTAGTTTTCCTGGTTCACTTAGTTTAATCACTAAAGAATGGAGAACATTTTACATTCCTTCCCATGTGAGAAACTAATGTTGCTATTAGGAAAACACCCATTGATAACAATTCACACCCTAAGTAATCTAGCATCTATCCACTTTCCAAAATTATCTGCCACAACGTTAACAAAGACCTCAGACCTACTCGTGTACTGATTGTTCCTGTAACACCACTGGCTCATTTCCACCTCTGCACCATCTCTCCTAGACACCCTCACCCCTCTGGCCAGAACATCCAAATGCAACCAAGCCCCAGGATTCACCCTCACAACACGCCTCCTTTGAGCAGCCATCCCTGACACAGCATCCTATGACCCATCTCTCAGGCCCACCGAGGCCCGTGGTACCAGTAGCTCCTTCTGTCCATTTGGTTCTTAATTGTATACCTTCACTGTTATATATCTTCTCACACACACAGATCAGACCATGAACTCCTAGTATAAAGGGCCTGTGACTCACTCTTCTCTGTCTCAAGCAGCATCTATCACCATGCCACACCCACACGGAATACACAATAAGTACTTGTTGAATGAGTGTGTCTGCATATGTGTTATTCTCGCTATCCTCTCATCCATACATGGAACAGCGCAGAAGTCTATATAAACTAAGTGAAACACAAGTGCAATTTTGTTTTCTACTACCACCCACATCCATGACTCTTTTACCAGCCTCGTAGACATTCGTATTTGTCTTACTATGTTGTTTATCTCAGAACGCACTCTGATTAGCCTTTAATTTGTTGTAATAAATCTCTTTTATCCCTGACATTGTTTAGAACATGTGGCTGCCTGATGAGTCAAGGAAATGATTTACAATGAAATTGCAATAGATTTTGCCCTTCCCGTCACTTAATGTTAGCCTCACAATTCCATTGAATAGCGTTACTCCAAACCAGTTCAAACAACAGCCGTAAAGTAATAGGGTTAAAAGGGTTAACAGCCATAGAGTAATAGGGTTAAAGTGCCAGAGAAACTTCCCAAAGGTTCTAGGAAAAGACCACCAAAATCTGGTTAGATGGGACCTAACAAAAGCATGCGAAAGCCTGGTGCCACTGCCTTGTGATTGGCTTACTCTTATTCCAAACTTTGGTTGACAGCCCTATTCTCTCGTCTAGTGCATAGATGGGAAAGAGACTTGAAAATTTCCAGTCTACGGTAGAGTAAGAAGTGAATTTCCAGAGCGCTATCCCACTAAGCAACGTGGAAAAACAAGTAAGAGTCTTGACATAGAATCACGTTTCACAGCAGGCCAGCCTGTCTGCAGTCTTCCCTCTGAGGCCTGCCCAGGCAGAAGAAACCTACCATCAGACTGACTTCAGAACTTTGCAAATCCCAATCACCTCCACAGTGGCCTCACTAGCTTCTTGTTCACCCATGAGGTGTTAGACTCATCACCGTGACCACGTCATTTGAGTTCATTCTGACGTTGCTCAGAGGACTATTGCAACCCTGACAAGCTCCCCACAAGGCACAGCGGTGCAGAGAGAGGATTTAGCCCAGTGGTCCACAGGTAGAGCCATTCACAATGAACTTCCCACCTAAGCACAGATTCCCGCTCAGAGATTACCTTCACTGTTCCCTGTTAGGAGCTCAAGCCCAGCTGCACAACCTCTGGAGGAAGTTGGGTGGGTGGCAAACAAAGAGAAGAGCCCCCAGTCTAAGCTGGTCAGACCCCCAAAGCTGATGAATCACCTTTCTCCCTGTCCTGGTGAGAGGAGCAAGAAGCTGGTAGCATAACGTGGGCTGTGGTTCCTGGCCTCCGTCAGTACAACGGCTGAGGTAAAAATAAGGTCTCAAAATGGGCTGGACACTAGAAACACATGTCGTGTGTCACTGTTGAATCTGAATCCTGGGCTGTATGTTAACATTATTATTCAAAAAAAACTGTTTATGGAGATATAATACAATGTTGCCAGCTGTTTCTTTGGGGAGAAAGGCTGCCCTTAAGTAAATTATATATTTTTTATTTTTATATTTATATAAATATGTATGAATATATTTATATATCAATATATTTAAATATACTTAAATATATGAATATACATACATATAAATATTAAATATATATAACATAATGATCTTTTATGAAATGATGGTGTTAGCAGACAAGGCTTATTTTTATTATTTTACTATCCATACTTCACAAAGGTAAAAAGTTGGCAAATTCCATGTTTACTCTCAGGTTTTACATATCTATCTGTAAAATCCAAATTCTGAGACTACTGAATGAGATCTTTTTTCCAAGCCTCCTACTTAAGGGATACCTTATTCTCCCCACAGAAGTTGGTGGTGTGCTCAAGGTCAGAGGCAAAGCCAATTCTATACCCAAATCTCCAGCTGGGCAGTGTGCCATGATGTCTTGTAAGAAGTTAGTGCAAACTGGACCCCAAAGGCAAGGGAAATGAAAGCAAAAATAAATGAAGGGGACTGCATCAAACTAAAAAGCTTTGCACGGCAAAAGAAACCATCAACAAAGAGACAACCAATCGAATGGGAGAAGATATTTGCAAACAATACCTCCTACTGGGGGCCAATATCCAAAATACATAAAGAATTCATACAACTCAACAACAGCAATACAGAGCTGATTAAAAAATGGGCAGAGGACCTGAATAGAAACTTTGCCAAGGAAGACATACAAATGGCCGACATATGAAAAAAATACTCAACATCACTAGTTATAAGGGAAATGCAAATCAAAACCACAGTAAGATACCACCTCACACCTGTTAGAATGGTTATTTTCAATAAGACAAGAAATAAGTGTTGGGCCCTGGTTGGTGTGGCTCAGTGGACTGAATGCTGGCCTGTGAACCAAAGGGTGGCCAGTTTGATTCCCAGCCAGGGCACATGCCTGGGTTGCAGGCCAGGTCCCCAGCAGGAGGTGCATGAGAGGCAACCACACATTGGTGTTTCCCTCTTTCTTCTTCCCTTCCCCTCTCTCTAAAAATAAAACATTTTTTAAAAAAATTTTTTTAAAGAAGTAAGTGTTGGAAAGGATATGGAGAAAAGGGAACCCCTTGTACCCTGCTAATGATAATTAAAATTGGTGCAACCACTATGGAAAACAGTACAAATATCCTTCAAAAAATTAAGAATAGAGCTACCGTATGACCCAGCATTCCCTCTTGTGGATATCGACCCCAATTATTTGAAAACCTTTACTCATAGAACCATATGCACCCCTATGCTCACTGTAGTATTATTTACAATGGCCAAGACATGGAAACAACCCAAGTGTCCTTTGACAGGTGACGGGATAAGAAAGACATAGTGCACATGTATACAGTGTAATACTTAACATTTAGCCACAAAAAGATGAAATATTGCCATTTACAACAACATAGATGGATATTAACAGTATTATGCTAAGTGAACAAGTCAGATGGAAAAGGACAGGAACCAGACAATTTCACTCATATGTGGGATAAAAAACAAAATGAAAAAAAAAAACCAACAAAAACTCAGATACAGACACCAAAAGGGTGGTTACCAGAGGGGGAGGGGCCGGGGAGAGAACGAAGAGGGTAAAGGGGGTCAGACACAGGGCGAAAGGAGGAGACTGGACTTCGGGTGGTGAGCACCCAATGTCCTATACAGGCATTGTTATAAAGTTGCCCCCCTGAAATTTGTCATTAACCAGTGTTACCTGAATAAACAAAAATAAAGTTAGTTCATCATACTATTTTTGTAACTCCATGAAAAACTTAAATTACTTTAGACTATTTGAAGATACATTTTAAATACATATCACTTATTCACAATGAAAATAGAATTTGGCTGAAGGAGGTTTGTAAAACTGTTTCATTGCTTTAGAGCCATAAATAAAGCTTGGATGCCATATGCCAATTTAAAGATGAGTATCTACATATTACTTTAGCATATGGGTGAAATTCCACAGATTACCTACAAAATAACTAGATATGCGTTGTGAATAGGACTCACAGCACCAGCTTAGCTCTTTTTCAAATGAATGCCTATGGTAGAACTTGGCTGTATAGACTCTGGCAAGAATAATGTTTCCATCAAAGATAGATTTATGCGGTAGGTCAAAACCCTGCAACAGGGACAATTTTGAGATTGCAACAGGAAAATGCCACAGAAATTAAGGGTGAAGGCCGTGTGGCACATAGCCTTAGGACAAGAAGGACTCAACTATCAGTCTCCATTTTAATTGCCAAGGGGATACTCCAAAAATAAGCAATATTCAAGTCTATTCTTCCACAGATTTTTGAGAAACTTGATTCCAAACAGTTTCTCATGAAAGTCACCATACTGGGGGAGATATTCCTGGCAAACCACCTGGATAATGTTTATTTCTAGACCTCTAATTGATCATAATTGTAAATACTCTCTCCACCTAAGTACCCTCCCATGTAAAATAAGCAGCTAAATTCGGCCAGTCCCCCCGCCCTCCCAGCTCTACAGCCAGATAGTTCTGGTTGGCTCCTGTGACAACGACCGGGCCTGTCCTGCCAATCAACACAAGACAGGAGCCCACCAGACAACGTGGACTGCAAAACAGACAGATCCAGTGAAATTCTTCACAGCACTGCCCCTTCACGCCGCCTTTGTCTGCTATTTTCATTCTCCCTTTCTCACTCTACGTTGACTCTTGGCTCACCTTCCTGTCAGTGGCAACTAATCCATCATCTGCAGATATGACTAATGACTTGCCTTTCAGGGTCTTATTATTCTGTTTGGGTGAATGGTGAATTGGCACTTGCTGTCTAGGGAAATAGAAGAGATGCTGAATTAATAAGCATGGTTAATTTGAATTCTCAAGAGTGGCTCAACAAACCAGGCGGCTTTGAACAGAAATCTGCAACTCAGATATTCTGACCTTTTTAATGCCATCAAAAGTGTAATGTAAGTATACTTTCCTTCTGCCTATAGTAGCATAAATCAGAATAACTGGCTTAATTAGTTTTGTTTGCAGTAAGCTGAGTTATTAAAAAACACAACTTCTTGAGAGCAGTTGGTGTGGCCATCTGGCCCATCCCTTCGCTCCCAGCCCAGTCTCTTTCCCTTCGGTTTCTTGCAGCCCAGAAGCTGACACTTCTCCAGACACGCAGCACTTTGGTTGCTCATACGAGTAGATGTGTGAGGACGGGACTAAGGTCAGTCCCCCTGCACAGGGATGTGTATCTGGAAGAAACGTGGGCATGGGCTGGGGAGAGTCTGCGTGGGAGGAAATGAGTAGTGAGGTTGTTGGCTCCTCAGGCTACGGGCAAGAGAGAATACTTCCAACAATGGGTTTAAGAGGCTGTCCATCGGCTGTGAACCTGCACCCCACCTGGCCTAATCTGAGGTTCCTAGATCCAAGCTCACCTCCTAAGTCATCAGCTCTCTAAGCCATCACCTATCAATGTTCTTCTTGTTCCACTCTCACCATTGCAGGTCTCTGGTTTTCCGGAATTTCCAACAGGAAAGGGGGAAGAATGGTTCTCTAGTCCATTTAGGGTCTCTGTTATTTAAACATTATCCCTATTTCAAGTGGTCTGGAGGTCTAGAAAATTAAATGTCTTCCTTATAAAACTTATTCCATGCCCGAGGAGTCAGATTGATTCTAGTCCTCTATCATTCGGCAATTGGCCTTAAGCAATTCACTGACTTTCTTTGGAAGTCAATTTTCTCATTCAGAAAATGGGGGAACTGGTACAGGGAATAAGAAGCATAAACAGTAGGTACAAAATAGACAGAGGGAAGTTAAGAATAGTATGGGAAATGGAGAAGCTAAAGAACTTATATGTACAAAACATGGACATGAGCTAAAGTGGGGGAATGATGGTGGGAGGGAGGTACAGGGCAGAGGGGAAGAAAGGGGAGAAAAAAATGGGACAAGTGTAATAGCATAATCAATAAAATATATTTGAAAAAAATGGGAAAGTTGAACTGGATAGAAAGTAGAGAACTCTACAGATGTAAGTTCTGGGTCTGTGATTTCCTGAGCCAAATACCACCACAGTGTCCTCTTTCTATTCTTTAGCACTAAAACCCATCTCAATTAACTGAACTAATAAAATATGCATGCACACAAACACACACACACACAAATATTCACCACTAATTGTTTTTGTTTCCTAATGATACAAAAACACACACCACGTTCCAAATACAATTCATGTTTCTCATCATTTTTGAACCAATTAGCAATTATGGACACTCAAGAAGCTGTAGTTACACATAATCCAGATCAGGGATTTCCCCTAAAATCGAAAAGACCCCTCAATATGGGAGAAAGATGAGAAAACCTTTCACTTTCCTCTACAAATCAAGCCTGGAAGACGAAATTCTCCATTGAAAGCAACGATAAATACACCTGACTAGACAAGGCAACTCGCTCGGGAAGCATCAGAGACCACCTTTGATTTCTTGGTCATCAAAAGTTAACCAAAACCCTTAGCCCTGACTATAGCAGCAGGCATAAATGGTGCTATAACTATTTTCTTTGTAAAATTTTAAAATGCAAGAATTCATAGTCCTTTAAGTAGATGAAAATAAAAGTGAAAAGGTATTTAAAAGTCATCCAAGATCATCAAATTCAATGCATTTAATGTTCTATCAAATGCTAAATGCTGTGTGTGTGTGGAAACTCAAATTAAAATACCCTGTCTGAGCAATCACCAAACCCAACCTTTGTGCCTACAGAAGACCTAAATCACAGGTGGCAAACACATGGTCAGCAGGCCGAATCCAGCCCTCCACCTTGTTTTATCCGGCCGGCACCTTGTTTCTACCGGTGGCAGCACCGAGCTCCTTGCCCCTAGTTAAGGAGTAGTTACATTTATACAGTCCTAAAAATACACTCAGCCCTTTGAAGGCAACCACCAGGCTGATGTGGCCTCCCATGAAAATGAGTTTGACATCCCTGGCCTAAATAATGGTTTATGCCAAAAAGTCCATTTAGTTTTTTCTGTAAAATAAAAGACATTGCTCATTTTCACCAATAACTTTATTGATTTGGATATTTTGAGTTTGTCGGCTATCTCCCACTATTGACTTCTAGTGGATAGAGGCCAGGGGTGCTGCTAAATAGCTTCCCATGCATAAGACAGCCCCACAGCAAAGAATTCCTTGGCCAAAATGTCAATGGTACCAAGAAACTTCACAAACCACTTTTGACATATTTGATCAGTCACAGCACCTTCTTCACACACTGCACAAGTCTTTTTCTGAATTTCTGTTGCATTTTCCCTGTCTTGAAATAATAAATCATAATGTGCCGAAAATGTGTATCTTCTTCCATCTTCAATATTAAAATAGCTGCACAAAAATTCACCAATTTGTATGTTATTTTTTAAATGCATGCTGATATGACAGCTGTCACAATACAATCTAGCAAAATTGTGTCAAATGAAGTTAAAGACAACTACGCACTACTAGAGCCATGTTACTGAAAAAAACATAACAGACTTTTTGGCCAACCCAATAACTGAGGATATGAAGAAAAAGAAACTCATAAATATTATTTCTGAAGTTATTACCTGGTAACTGAATGTGTGCAAGTTTCAATCTAGGCCTGAGACCAAGTCCCAAGACTTGATACACCCTTTCATAATGATTCAAGTACAGTATAATACACAACTCTGTTTTGTGAAAACTGGGAATGACTCAGCCAGGTGAGAATAACCCAGTTACTGCCTTTTATCTTAGAGAGGACAAACCGGTGATGCCTTTATAAGGACAATAATGTGACCTGCTGTTTCTCTGCCATTTTCCCTTTTCTCAATACCTCTCCTGCCTCTTTGTGGCTTAAGGATCCTCTGTCTCAGAGAGAGCAGCCACTCTTTCCACTGGGAGCTCTTGAATGGCACTCTAAACAGGAGGCAATTTATGGCAGGCACGGCAGTAACTTGAACCTCGCTCCTTTGCAGATTAGATAGAAACTCTTCTAACTTAGGCCTGAGGTTTCAATTCTGTGTTCTCAAGGGTCCCACGGTCTAGTCTTGATATTTAATCTCAAATTTCCTAGAATTCTTGAAAATCAGCCCATTTCAGAAGTTGAAACTATTCTTAGTATTTCCCAAAGTCAAATTCAAAATAAAAATGTTTTCCTCAAATGTGTACAATGCTTGTCCTAAATATTATGCATGAAAGCACTATTAAGGGCGACCTGGTTGTGCCAAACTACCCAAGAAGCAATATTTCTGGGTTCTTCTAGAAACACCAATTCTCTTAAACATAGTCAAGACCCCAAAAATAAACAAAAATGAACCGTAGAAAGCCAAAATACTTCCAGATGCATGGTACATGGACCATGCACTAAAGCTCACACACTTTATTATTGTCATGTAATGACACTTCAAGGCCCTTTACTCTTATTTTAAACAGTTCTGATCTGTATTCACTCTCACAAGGTATGACCAGCCATTGGCAACAGCAGAACAGAATTTAGAAACAGCAATGAGAAAATGAGTTAAAGTTGGGCCAGCTGAGGACAGTAAGGAATACTGCTAGCAGGAGGCTGGTCCCTGAAGTGACTGAAAATCTATTATTTTAAAAGTCGGTGTGGCAGTGGGGCGGATAAGAATAGCCACCTGGGGCCATTTAATGTAGGAGCTCAGTTCTATCTACCATAAGAATCACTGGGGTCTCTAAGCATCAGAAGTGGCTAAAATTTGAGAAGTTTTTGAATCTAAGATCATAAATTTCCGTCTGACAAACGCCATCAAGAATACATTGGCCCAATGGTGCTACACAAGTATACCTTATTGTTATTATTATTTTTTTAAACCTTCAGCAAAGTCAGGCTTCACACTCTCACTTCTGACCAATGGAGCTTGATGGAGATCCCTACACCAATGCATCCAGAATAATCTATGATGTTTATACATTTATTATGAGTAAATGCATAGCTTTACAGCAAATCACTGTATTTGCACTCACTTGACACTTGTGAAGTGATCTAGTGAAACAGAATACTCGTCATAACTTTTCATTTCCCCAATGCTTCATTCTAAATTACTTCATTAAAAACATAAATGCATCACTAAGTCAATAATCATACTTTTTCTACTATATCTTCTGGAAAGTTGCAATAAGTCTGAAATGCAAACATCTAATTGATCTCAACTGGATCTAAACAACATGGCCATTGTCAGCTGAAAGGGATTCTTGACTGAATGCACAGCAGCAACTAGCTTCTGTGCCGGGATGCACCTGACATTTGTTTGACTAAACAGTCAGCCAACTGAATGGTTGGCATTGTTCAGATGCAATATTGAAGTTATTAAAATATACAGATACATAACACATATATATTATATAATAATATATAATATAGACTGTAGATAAAGGAAATCTCCTTTGGAGAGAGAGGAAAAGAATCCCCTAGATTTAAATAATGTTTATAGCTTTGTGCTATTATTTCCAGTGGAGTTGAAAACCTTACATTCTCCTAGGAAATCCTTACATCTCCTAGGATGTCTCTAAAACATCCAGGTTTTCCAATAATAGTTTGCCTCTCAGATATAGCTTAAGAAATTGCAAAATATTCTCAATAGTAAGTTTATGTCATTAAATAAAAAATGTGTACTAATATATTCTTATGATACATGCAATATGCACACACAAATATGGTACAATAATTGATTCTATTTTTCAAGGCTTCTTAAATTGATGTCCTATCAAAGTGGACAGAAGTTTGAAGATCAAAAACTATTACCTAGTTTCTTAACCATCTCTGTGTCTGTTCACACAACAGAAATTATACTCAGAGGTCCTCAATTAAAACCAGCTCTGGTAGAGTCACCACTGAAATTTTTCTCCCAAGAGACATTTAATTTCTATTGCCCAAATTCATTCATAAGTGATGTTCTGATGTTTTCTAAGCTAAAGATGAGATTTATGAGAGTAATTGCTCACGCTATACTGCACCACTACTTAATTTAGACACCCTCATTTCAGAAAATTCCTGCTGGGCTTCTCCACACATGGGTTCTTGCCCCTCCACACACAAGGCCATTTTGTGCTCTCAGAGTTTTTGTTCACTCATTAATAACCTCAACAGAGAATAAGGAGCAGCCTTAAAACCCAGAAGGGTGAAAGCTACAAACTGGCTGACTGGAAATGCAGGATCCTCTTGTGGGGAAAAGCACTAGCATTGCCTGTGGCGCATGCTCTCCATGCACCATTGGCACCTACTGTGAATGGGTTAGCAACTCATGTTCTTTTTTCCATCTGGCTGTGAAGGCTTAAAAAAGTAATCTTAAACTATTCATATGCCACAGTTTCCACAAATTAGCCTAACAATTACACCCTGCAAAAACTCGAATTTTCAAAGCATATTCCCCCTAAGTGCATTAGCAGATAGCCTCATTCTGGGTTGAGAGGGGTGAAGTTTTATAGTCCCTGCTTGGGGCACGTCTTCTCAGTCTCGGAGCTCATTTCAGCAAAGGAAGACAAAAGTTAACTTTCTTCTTCCCAGGAAGCCTGGGTATGTGAGAGCTCCACTCACACCAACCCATCTTATATGACAATCAGTCACCTAGGGCAATGGGTTTCACCGGCTCTGCTCTTTAGAATCACCTGAGGAACAATTTTTGGCAACACGCCAAGTCCCAGTGCCAGACCAGTTCCATCTGCATTGGAGCATGGGGCCCAGGCACTAGTATTTTTTTGAAGTTACCACAGTGATTTTAATCTGCAGCTACATTGGAAAACGCTGCTCCAAAACAGTGGTTCTGAATCTGGGGCAATTCTGCCCACTCCCTGGGAACATCTGGCAGGAGGTGGGGACATTTTTAATTATTCAGCATTGGGTGTCACTGGTGGGTAGAGCCCAGGATGCTGCTAAACCTCTAAAGCACACAAGACAACCCCTTCACAACAAAGAATTACATGGTCCCTAATGTGGACAGTGCTGCTGCTGAGAAATCCTGCTCCAGAGAAAGAACTAGTGGGAGAAAGAGCCCGCTCTTTCCATCCCGAGAGATACTCTCACAAAAAACAAGAGGCAGTAAGAAGTTTTCAGGCGGAAGATGAGCAACCCCAACACTGCACCCCACAAGGCCAAATGTAGTTCTAAACAGACCTTGTCCAACACGAGGGAAGAATGCCCTGGCGTGTGCTCTCGCTGGCTAGGTGACGCTGAAGGAGAACATGAAGCTACTGTGCCCTGGAATACGCTTGAAAATGTCAAATTAAGGATAACTGAGCAATGTTTTTAGAAGAAAGAAGATAAAAAGTAAAATTAAGAGTAATGTTTCTTCTTCTATGTATTTTGTTCAGTTGCTGATAACCAGAAATATGTGTCTCTAGAATTAAAACTCTATTATGCTTTGACTGGATTCATAATGTCCCCTGGGTGGACTACTTTTAAAGAAAGGCCTGATGACAAGAACCATCTCTGTCTGGAAGGTTAACAATATCGCAGAGCTGTTATTGCTCAAAGAACCTGGGTCACCCATGACACCCAGGACCTGGGCCACTGGGGTTTCTGTTAAAAAGCAAAGACCTGCCAGCTGACATCTGGAATGGAAACCCCTTGGACTCACTGTGGAATGGAACACTTTCACTTAACAGAGTTCAGTCCAACCTCGGATTTCAATGGAGTCAGGTAAATGAATCCCCCATTCCCAAGGAGGCTATCAGTTAGTATTTACAGCTAAACGTGGCTATTTGATTACTTAATTTACAAATCTGGAATACAGCAAGTAACTTGAATGAATAGACAAATGCCTTAATGTCTAGATGTGATAAGTGTTGAATAAGTGAGGAAGTTGAATTTACTTCCTCTTTGCAAGTGGAACTCTCAACAAATTTAGAAGAAACAGCTGAATAAAAACTTTTAAACAAGTAAATGCATTCATGAGCATTTTGCCCAATTTACAGGGATTTTTTTTGTTTGTCTTGTCTTTGCTTTTGTTGTTTGTTAATCAGCTACTGATTTTAAAATGGCTACACAGTGTTAGATAGTTTTAAGGGAGGAAAAACGTCTAAAATTCCTCTTTGCATCCAGTTGGAAATTAAGCCAACTGTTTTAATCAAAGGAAAGTCTTGGAGATCGAGTTCCTCAACTACTTGATGCAACTGAAGATTTAAAGAAGCTCAAGGCAGAGTCAACCGAAACAGCAATTGTTTTCACTGATGTTCTGTCCCTCAGTGTGTTTGTGTTCATGTGTGTCTTCTTGGTGGGAATGTCTGTCCTTACAAGTAGCACAGTCTCCCACCATCTCTGTTTCATTCTGCCACAATGCAGACACACTTCCACTTCTTTCACCTGCTTTTTGTTCATATAAAAACATACAAGTGCTCATCCAGAACACTCACGTCTCACACCAACGCCAAACACAATGACTCTGTCGGTGACTCAGCAAATCTGCAATTTGAGATAAACCTTGGTACTGGTTCCTGTCTGTTTACAAGCCAATGACTCAACCAAAGTGCGTGGGGATTTGTAATGAAAGATCATGTCTTACCATCCATACCAAAAACTAACTTGTAACGTCATGATAAATACAGGTTACCAATGCCCACGTTTATAGGCTGACGACCCATGGACCTTGTGCCACTTCATTTTCCAATCAATTACTGAAATAAAAACATAATGAAAGGTACTACAAATATACCTTGGTGAGGCTATCAACTGTCAGAAGAAGATCTGTCACTTTAGAATGAGAAAAGTAAACCAAACATTAAGTATAGTGGCATTCTACATGATGCATCGAATTTTTAGCTAAATAAAACTGTTAGATTTTAAAAATCACTGGCCTGACCCTGAGTTGGTCTGAATGCAGGAGGTAAGCCATGGCGCAGTGTCCCCTTATCTAAGACACGCCTCACTTTGTGACAGGCATTGTTTAAAGGTTGCACCTAAAATCTTTTCTTGTGAGTTAAATCACACATTGATCACACTAAATGAGTTTCTTAGTTTAAAAAGTTGTTTGGTAGACAGAATTGTTTTGTGAGTTAACCACCTGCCCCTATGTAATTTTTTTTTTTTGGTTCAAGATACAAAATTTCCTTAAAACAGTGTACACTATTTACTTCTCATTCTCATCAAAAAGTAATCAAGAAATGGAAAAGTCATTAACTTCACCATCCCGTTAGCCCATTACCCATGAAGACAAGCCTCATTGGCCATGACCCAGCTTTGGTAGTAACACAACCAAAATCTTTCTCAATGACCTCCAACCCTGGGAGAACTGCACGGCCCAGGCTGCCCACGGGCATCAGGCAGCATCTCTCCTCTCCCAGAAAGAGTGAGTGAAGGAAGGTGCAATATGAACTGCAAAGCCCCAGCCAGCCAGGAGGCCTCCACCTGACAGGTGAACTGGCCTCTCGCTGCCTCCATCTCCCAACACAAGCAACCAATCACCCTATCTTTCCCCCACTTTCTAGTTCCATTTGTGCTGAAGAGAACACTGGATGCATTAGAAGCCAAGCTTCAGGAGTCAATTTTCAGCACTACAAGGAAAGGGTTGGGATGAAATGGAACCCAACAGGTAAATCCCCAAGGACAATATTGAAAATTTACCCCATTGTGTTGCCGCTAAAATTGGAAGCCACCACTGCTCAAAGCTGACTGTTGACTCCAGAGCAGCTTTCAAAGTGAAAAAGCTCAGATATTTTGAGTGAAAAAAGCCCACAGTTTATAAAACCAATCATTTTATTCCAACTCAACCATAGGTAACATAAAAGGACTGTGAGGATTTTTGTTTGTTTGTTTTTTAAAGGAATGATTTTTTTCCCTCTTGAGTCCAAAGTGGTTTCAGAACCAAGATGCAGAAAATTAAATCTCTTCTAAAAGGTTTAAAAACTTGGGTTTAGAGCCACTTCAGCAAATGCAGTGGATATTATGCTTTGGAAACCAAAGGAGTGTCCAAACACATCTGTATATTCTTAAAAAGGAACATTTAAGCAATGGAAAAAGATTTCTCTTGGAAGGTAAAAGAGTGCACTGTTCAGAATATGTTACAGGGAGTTTGGTAGGAGGACTGGGTAGGATTTGAGTGAGTGGGGAAGGGAATTACTTGAAGCATTTTAGATGGAAAGTGAAGTTACAGAGTCATGTTAAGGCTCCCAACACAATGAAAAAAATCCCAAGGTCAAGTTAAGGCATATTCATAGCATTCAGGCAACCCAGCATCAAGTCTGTTTAGGAATGCTATATTTCCTTTTAATGATGCTATTGTTTTCATAATAAATATTCATTTCTTCCTGCACACAAACTATTACCTGGATTCAGAAACCTTTTGGTCACCTGCTCCACAAGCAAGCCCCAGTAGGAAACTGCACCCAACTAGGAAAACACTCAAGTTCAAGATGGAAGAATCTTAGCTCCTTCTGGTTTTATCTTCAGTACCCATAAATCTCACCCTGAGTACTCAAAGTCCCACGGAATTATTGTTCCTCTCCCTCCCCTAATGCCTCCTAGTCCTCTCCAAGCTTCCTGAACGGATAATTGTGTGAACTAAAACCAATGCGAGGGTGGGTAGAAACGTACGTCATGATTTGGGGACAAATGTTAGTTTGCACCCCCTCTTCACCCCCCACTTTCTCAAATGGCTGGAACACCCTTTATCTCTCAGAACTCTCTACCAAGCTGCCCCCGCCAAAGCGTTTCCCCGACACGTACTGACCCACCGTTCATGCCACTGTAGACATTCCGGTGATGGGGTGACACTTCCTCCTGCGCCTGCCTCCGCAAGGTACCCTCCCTGCTGCCTCCACCGCTGCCGCCGCCGCCACCGCCTCCGCCCACGTGTTTGTGATCAGGGCTGCCCCCATAATGCTGTTTGAGGTGCTCAGGGCTGGTGCCCCTGGCTCTGGGTAGATGCTCCAGGCTTCCACTGAGGGCATGTTTCTGAAGATGCTCGGGGCTCCCTCCACTGTGCCTGGCGTGCTCGGGGCTGCCCCCGGGTCTGTGCTTCTGGAAGTGTTCCGGGCTCCCGCTCAGCACGTGCTTGGGCAGCGTTTCAGGGCTGCTCCCTGGGTGCGGGTGCCTTTGCTGTTCAGGGCTGCCCTTGCACATGGGTTTGTGGTGCTCAGGGCTGGGTCCTTTGAGTGCTTTGGGGTGATCAGGGGTCCCAGAGGCCCTGGGTTTCTGTAGATGCTCTGGGCTAGTGCTCCTGTGCTTGGCATGCTCAGGGCTGCCCTCGGCCCGGGGCTTCTGCAGGTGCTCGGGGCTGCCACCGCTCGCGTGGTGCTTGTGGTGGTCGGGGCTGTCGGTGCTGCCGGTGCTGGAGGTGCTGCTGCCATCACCCACGTCGCGCACGCAGGGTGCGGAGGAGGCGGTGAGCTGGCACAGGCTGGCCTGGCTGTCGATGGAGCAGCGGCTGCCCGCGCAGCCCGCGCCCTTCTCCTCGTCCAGCAGCACGCACAGCTCCTTGAGCTCCATGTTCTCCTTCACCACTTCCTCCTGCTTCACCTCCAGCTCCTTAAGCTTCTGCAGGTACAAGGCCACTTCCTTGTGCATCACCCCTGCGGTGAAGCGGCCCAGTCTCTGCCACTCCCGGGACACCCTCTTGCCTTTCTGCCGGTCGTCATCCAAGAAACAGCAGAGGTCCCTCAGCTCCTGGTTGTCCTCCTGGAGTTTCTGGTTGATATCCTGAAAAGAGAGAAACAGCCATTCAACAGAGGTGCACACATGAGGCTTCCTCAGGCTTACACTTCCCCCCAGCCAAGGAGCTGAGAATTGGTGAATTCTCTGTACTGTTAGGAGAGGAGATGAGAAGGTGAGAGGAAGCTTCAGGTTTGTAGCTACCCACAAAAATAAAAATAATGAGTATTGGTTATGCTCCCTGTCCAATGCTTTACATGTATTATTCCGTCTAATTTTCACCAACACACTTAGGGGATAGTGATTATTATGGTTCTTTTACGGAAGAGAAAACTGAACCTTGCAAACTTTGTCTTGTCCAAGGTCATTCATTCAGTATTTCAGTATTCAGGGAGCAGCCTGTTAATTAACAGGCAATTGGGAAAAAACAAACAAAAACACTCCCCTGTCCCACCTTCAAGGAAGAAAGATGTCTGCTTGTGACGTGGTAAATGCTACAAAGCTCTGAGTTAACAGGCCTTTCATCAGCACAAACAAGCACTGCCCCCCTTTCCAGCCCATGACACGGGTAAACAGCCCCAACCCCCCCACTCAGGGAGCAGCACAATTGCCCTCTAGTGCCTTTCAGGCCTGCACACCCAGCCCCCACTTGCCACACCCCTGCACCTCTCCCAGGCTTCTCACATGACACAGCAATGCTGAGCTCCTGTATTCAAAGTCTCCTCCCCAAATCGCCCCTCTCAGCAGCAAATGCCACCTTACCCATCCAGTTGCTCTTTGTAAGAATCTTCTCTCTTGCTTTCCACTTCTGAGCCAACTGAATCTTCGGAAATCTAACTCCAAAATTTATCTCATCTCATCACGCCCATGCTTAAAACCCTTAATAGCTTCTCACTGCCATTAGGATAAAGTGCAAAATCCTCCAAGTCTCGCAAGGCTTTCAATCCCCTGGCCTGGCTACTTCTCCAGTATGAATGGTGAGTCATTGGTTCATTCACAAATGTTTAGTAAGCACCTCTTATGTGCCAGGTACCAGTCCATATGCTAGCAATATACCAGCGGATGCAGCAAAGACCTCGACATCCTACAGATTTCATTCTAGTAGGAAAGACTGGCAGAGCAAATACGGAACATAATGTCATGTAGTAAAAAGTGCTGGGAAGACACTAAAGCAAATTAAAGAATACCAATTTTTTTATTTTTATTTTTTTACAGACGGCAACTCTGCAGAGAAGGAAAACATTTCAGCAGAGAAGCAAACATTTGAGAGATGATACGAGGCAGAGAGAAGGTCAAAAATAAAAGCCTTAGGACAAATGAGCCTCCCTAGGCTCAAGATGCAGTGAGGTCAGCTTGTAGAAAGTGAGGTGAGCAAGGAGGGCAGAGCTGGGAACAAGGTCAGAGAGGGGTCAGGGGCCAGGTAATGCAGGGCCCTGTCAGCCACAGGAAGGACTTTGGGTTGCTAGCAAGCAGAGGACAGAGGAGTGACATGATATGATTCCTTTTGTAAAGAATCACCATAGTTTTGTGTGAAAAAGAGACCAGCTTGGTGGGAGGGGGGTGGCTAGACTGGGAGATGGGATAGGGTAGAAGCCCAGAGACCAGCTAGGAGGCCACTGGGCTGATCCAGGTAGAAGGCAATGATGGTGGTCTGGACGCATGGAGGCAGTTGAGAAGGTAAGAACATGCCCTTCCCAACATGCACTGGGCTCCAACACTGGCCTTGTTTCGGGGCCTCATGAGACAAGCCCTTCCCCTCTTTCACTTGGAAGGCTTTCCCCCAACCTTCCATACAACCTCCAGGTCTTACTTTGTTTGTTACTCCCCCACAGAAGCTGTCCCTGACCACTACCCCCAATCTATAGGAAGTCCCCTTCTACATTCTACCATTACCCCTTAGACTTCACCTCTGTTGCACTTATTACAATTTGTAGTCACATACGGTTGAGTGTGGCTATTAGTCACGTCTCCATCCTCATCAGACTACTCATGAGAGTGGAGACACCCCCCACTATCTATTCTTTCCCCTCTGTGTATCCAGAACATGGCACCCCCACCATAGATACCTGAAACCAAGGAATTTTACAATTTAATTGAGAAGTCCCCATTTAGTCTCACATATAGTGGAAGGGTAACTTGTTTCTTGAAGTACCATGGTTTGGTGGGGGTGAAACAGAGGCTGCTACCAACGATCTCCCTGCTTTACAAACCCTAAAAACCTCCAGCTGTGACTCTTACGCAATCCAGAACTAGAGGTGCCCAGAGAGGGGACATAATTCTCTTAAACTCAGATTGATTCCAACACTTCCCCCGCTATTGACTAGAAAAATGAACCAGAAAACATCTGCCAAACACACCCTGCACCTCATATCAGTCATGGGACTGAAGATGAGAGTGATTCTCAAGGCCTGAGGAAGAAGGGCATCTGTGCAGCCCAGTGTTCAACTCCACTGCTAACTATTACCAACACCTGTTTCCTTGTCTCTAATGCCCACCTACTCCCGTTGTTTCCCCTTGCCACTTTCTGACCTCAGGCCTGGCATTCCCAAAAGCCTCTCACCAGTTCCCTGTCCTGGTCTGCCTCCCCGCCTCAGTCTGCCCCTCTCCCACTCCAATCCAAGCTCTCTGGGCCAGACTGATCTCCAAAAACACTCCCTGCAGGTTACATCTCTCCTGCATATCAACACTTATCACCTTCCCTTTGCCAGAGAAAAATGAATAAACCCATGGCCAGGCCAGAAAGGCTTCCTCCTGCCTTTCCACCTTTAGCTTCCTCTATGTCAGCTAATTTCGAACCCTGATTTTGTCTAGTTTCCAAGCTAGAAAATACTATCTTTTCCCTTATATGAATTTATTAGAGGAGAAATTCCTCTGAGAAGATTCCCCCAGCCCTTGAACAACAGCTGGATTACAGCAGCACCAGGCATGAATGAATGAATGAATGAAATAAGTAATTTTCCCACTCTCTGATAACTGCCTGTAAGACATACTAACTAGGGCACTCATTGAGCATCATTTTTTTCTTTTCTAATGTAGATAGCTTCTGAAGGGCGAGGTACACCTTACCTACTGACACACCTGGCATGGTGATTTGTATAGGGTGCACACCTAGTATGTGTTTATGGATTGACCAACTCTTTAAAGCCCTAGGCTTGTGGTCAAAACAAAAGACAGCTCTAGCTCCTGAGAAAGGATTTCTTATTATTTGCAGCAAGTCCTGCTATGTTGCAGTCTACAATAATAACAGAAGAAATTATCCCTTGACACTGACGCTTTAGGGGAAATCAGAAGCTGTGGATATTCTGAGAAAATAATAGTAAATGTAATTAATCTTTCTAAGCTTCAAAATTTATTCTACATTTAGTTCAATCCTGGCATTTCATAGAGAGTTTAAATATGTTCTTTTCATCTAATTAAATGTCCATCTGCAATTGCTTCCCTCTGACTATCCTACAACTGTCCCTGGTTTCTCCAGAACTGGGAAGCAAGCAAGACTTGTGCTACTATGGGCTTTAAGGAGTTAATGCCCTTTTCAAATGGAGTGAAACAAATACTTCTCAGCATTCCAGTTGGGGGAGAAAAGTATGGGTATGGGTCCACTCACTTAATTTCCTTTATCCCAGCTCCCTCCTTCCTACTAGTAGTTTTCTTGGGAATATTATTTACTTTCCAGTTTTGAGCTATTTCTTTTTCCTCCTGATGAACAGCTAAGCAACCAGCTTGATAATAATAAACTTGCGAGCCAGCTTCTTCAAATCTGCCACATTAAAACTTGGGCATTCTTCCTCAAAACACTAAGTGCCCTTTTAACATTGCCACAAGCCATCAGATGTTATCCTGCAGTTTAAAGTGGACATGTAAAAGACTAAATTATCTCATAGCACACAACCCAAAATTCTATTTTCATAAGACTCTCACGTGCTGTGCGGTTAAAGAAGAATTGTTTTGTCCTTTTTCATCATTGCAGGATGGGAAATTGGTGTGTTGGGGAGCAAGGAGGAAAATTAATGTGCTGCAGAGACCCAGTTCCCCCAAACCCACCCCAACCTCCTAAAAATCCAGGTCAGAACAGCCGGAGGGAGTGTTGGTATGTGGCCAGCAATGCGCTGACATGGTTCTCAGGAATCTGGTTCCTTACAGCATCCAAACTCCCATCTCTCTTCTCCACCCCTTTCAGGACCACATTCTAACCAGAAAATGTGAGCTAGCCAGAAGAAAGGAAAGTCAGCCTGTTTTGACCATTTATATCTGTATGACCTTGAGAAAGCCATGTAAGCTCAGTGGCATGACTTCAGCTATGTATCATTTAATCCTCATCAAACCTCACGTGAAATTAATATTCCCAGGTAGCAGATGAGAAAACTGAGGCTCAGAGAGGTTAACAGTTTGCCCGATCCTTTGTCTTTCCACCGCCCCACAATGCACTACCTCCTAAATGTTGAAACACAGACAAGTCAGCCAGTGGCTGGACAGCGTCACAGACCCCTCAAAGGAAAAGAACTGATGTTCCCATCTCCCCACTTCTACGGCTACAGTACCACCCAGTACTCTTGAAAATATTTACATCCAATTTCAAAGACAAAGGGCATAAAAAACAAAAAGTGTTATGGCCTTAATTACCCTAAATTTACAGCCCTCAACTGAGAATCCCAAATCATCAGAGAAAAGAAGAATCCCTTCCTTCCAGAATTATTCAGCCAATCACATCTAAAGATCTGCAGATCACTGTGGTGTCCAGGGAGGCTCTGAGTGGGGATGCTGAAGAGAAGGGAGAAGACTGGCTTCTCAGCAGGGATTTGGTACAGCCTCCTGAGAAGTGGGTTAGAGGTCTTGGAGATACCACCTTGCAACTGTCCAGGGATGATGGGAAGGGAGAGTAGAGGCTGTTTCAGAAAATAATCAGACCCCATCATTTCTGAACTTGATAAGGAGGTGGGCTGCAAAGTCTTTTTATGCCAGGTCACAAAGCTAGACCACCAGGAGACTCCCCTACTTGGAGTGTGACCACCCTTACTTAACTGGCCTAATAGGTATTTCTCTAAATGAGGCTAGTGGAACAAAGGCCAGGCCCCCACTACTCATACACTGACTCACACACACATTCAATCTACAAAAGCTAACAGCACTTCCAAGTATTTCTGAACTACTATATCAACGCTCCATACTATTAACTAATTAATTAAACTCTTCCAAGTCACCTTACAGTTCAAAACACAAGGAAGAAGATTAAATTGGAGGGTTACAAACTACACTTTTACTTCAACTTTGCCTATTAAACCCAGATCCTGGAGATGTGTCCCCTCCTGGTGAGAAAAATTAGCATTTTTTGAAATCAAGTTCAGAGTTAAACCTTCCCCTACATTATCATAACTCATTTTCACAACCCCCGGGGAGATGGTTATTTTTTTAAATCATTTTTGATTTTCCAAGTACAGTTGACATACAATATTGTATTAGTTTCCGGTGTACAGCCCAGTCATTAGAGATTACATAACTTACTGAATCCCACTAAATCTCACACCCATCCGCCACCATACACAGGTATTAGAATATCATTGACTATATTCCCTATGTTGTACTCTACATCCCCATGACTATTCTGTAACAACCAATTTGTAGTTCTTAGTCCCCTCACCTTTTACACCCACCTCCCACACACACCCCCATCTGGCAACCATCAAAACATTCTCTGTATCTGAGTCTGTTCCTGTTCTGCTTGTTCATTTATTTTGTTTTTTAGATTCAATTGTTGATAAACATGTATTTATTGTCACTTTATTGTTCATATCTTTTTACCTTTTTTATAGTCTTCTTAAAGAAGACCCTTTAACATTTTATGTTAAATGGTTTGGTGGTGATGAACTCCTTTAGCTTTTTCTTGTCTGGGAAGCTCTGTATATGTCCTTTAATTCTCAATGATAGTTTTGTTGGGTAATCTCGGTTGTAGGTCCTTGTTTTTCATCACTTTGAGTATTTCTTGCCAGTTCCTTCTGGCCTACAAAGTTTCTGTTGAGAAATCAACTGACAATCTTGAGGGAGCTCCCTTGTAGGTAACTAACTGCTTTTCTCTTGCTGCTTTTAAGATTCTCTCTCTGTCTTTAACCTTTTGCATTTTTAATTATGTATCTTAGTGTGGGCCTCTTTGGATTCATCTTGTTTGAGACTCTGTGCTTCCTGGACTAGTATGTCTATTTCCTTCATCAGGTTAGGAAAGTTTCCCATCATAATTTTTTAAAATAGGATTACAATTTCTTGCTCTTTCTCTTCTCTTTCCAGCAACCCCATGGTGTGAATGTTGGTGGTACTTGGAGTTAGTGGTCCCAGAGGCTTTTTACACAATCCTCATTTTTTCTAGATTCTTTTTTGTTTTTGCTGTTCTGATTAGGTGTTTTCGGTTTTTGTTTGTTTGTTTGTTTGTTCCTTCCTTATATTCCAAACCACTGATTTCATTCTCTGTTTCATCTGCTCTGCTGTTGATTCCCTGTAAATAATTGTTCATTTCAGTTAGTGTAGTCTTCATTTCAAATTGGGTCTTTTTTATGGTTTCTATGTCCTATTTTACACTGTTGAAGTCCTCTCTAAGTTCATCTGCTCTTCCCCTAAGTTCAGTAAGTGTCCTTATAACCAGAGTTTTGAATTCTGCATCTAGTAGCTTGCTTATTCCCATTTTGTTTCTTTTTTTCCCTGGAGTTCTGTTCTATTCTTTAATTTGGGCCATGTTTCTTTGTCTCCTCATTTCGGCAGCCTCCCTGTGTTTGTTTCTATGTATTAGGTAGATCTGCTACGTCTCCAATGTTTGGTAAAGTAGCCTAACTTGGTAGGTATCCGATAGGGTCCGGTGGTACAGCCTCCCCATTCATCCCAGCTGAGCATTCCAGGTGCACTCCCCTCCTGTTGTAGTAGAGCCTCGATTGCTATTGGCACCTCAATGGGAGGGGTTTACCTCCAGGACATTTGGCTGCAAGCACTGGCTGTGACCACAGTTAGCTGTGTAGGGGCCCATTCCACAGAGCAGAACTTACTTCAGTGGAGCTCTTGTGCCTGCTGAGTCTGCCCCTTGCGTGTGTTGCTTGTGGAGGTAGTTGGGTGGCACTTTGATACGGTTTGAAGCTGTCCACTGGGTGCACTGGCTCAGAGACCTCCCAGGAGGTGCAGGCCAAGGTCACTGCCTGTGTTCTTCCTGGGGCCACTGGCGTGAACTACAAAACGATCTGCAGATGGCTGCTATTTGTGCTAGGCTTGATGGTGCCCAGGAGGGGCCAAGCTGTGCACCAATGCCACCTGCCACTAGTGCCAGGCCTGAGGCCACTTAGCAAGCAGTACAGAGCACACAGAAGCCAGATGCTGCTTGTTTGAGAAACTTCAGGAAAGTATGAAGGATGAGAGAAGATAGGCCATTAATTTGCAAAAGCCATTGGAAACAGCTTGGATGTGACCAAAAGTTGTTGAAGCAGGGTCTCAAGGAATCACAAAGGCAGCAAGCAGTGATAAACAGGTTAATGGAGACTTAGATATGGCAACTGCCTGCCAACTCTGTGGTAGAAGGGCTCAGAAAAGGAACAATGGCCTCTGCCATCACTTCTGTCTGGGAGAAAGCTGTTCCTCCAACTCTCACCCTGATGCCAAACATTTCAGTTCCTCCCCATATGCTTCTGGTGCCTTTCGGGCTGCTGTACCAGCACTGGAACTCAGAGGGAGTGAATCCGAGTAGTCCATGTGCAAGCCCTTTAACAGGAATTGCCTGGCATTCCATATCACTCAGCCACAGTCCCTGATGGTTTTTGCAGTCAGACGTTACGGGAACTTCTCTTCCTAGCACTGGAACCCTAGGCTCAGGAGCCTGGTGTGGGGAACTGGGAACCCTTGCTCCTCAGGGTGGACATCTGCACAGTGGAGATATCCTTCCCGATTTTTATCCCCCATATGTAGGTATGGGAGCAGCCAGTTCCTAGTCTATACCCCTTCAACCTGTCCCAATGTGACTTCTCCTTTATATCCTTAGTTGTAGGACTTCTATTCAGCTAGATTTCAGGCTGTTCTGAATTGTGGTTGTTCTGAAGTTTAGTTGTGTTTTTGATGTCTGGAGAGGGTTATTATCATTGGATTGTACTGATAAGTAAAATGAGGCTCTGAGGAATTAATTACCCGAGCTCATCCTCCTGCAAGTGAGGATTCTAGATACGAACTCACGTCTGAGATGATCTTCCCACTACAGTAGTCTGTCTAATCCCACAAGAGTCTGGTCCTTAATAAATTCTCCATTAGTAATGAGTTAAGCCAAAGGAAAGAGTAAGCCTTGGGATTTTTCTGACGTGAGATCTCCCTAATTGCACCCTCTAGGGACTATATGACAGTCCACTGCGGCCAGCTCCACCCAGGTGAGCATCTGACATTCTGCTCCGCCCACTCCTCTCAGCCCCAGAACCCTAGAGCTGGAGAGCTGAGGCAATGAAGAAAGCGTCTACAGCCCGAGAAGTGGGTGGGAGTGGAAAGGGGACAAGAACACCATGTGCCTGTAGGAATTTGCTCCCTAAGGTCCCTGCAGTGACTTCGTTTGTGTCTAGCTTCCTATAAACAAAAGCAGAACAATGAGAGGAAGGAATACCAGGAGGCACCAACGCACGCAGAGAGGAGGGGAAGTTTGTGGTGCACGCCCGCAGGGCGGTTCCCCGCCACCGGTGAGAGTAGCAGAGCCCACGGCTGGGCAGGCACACTGCAGACACACGCACAGCTCTCCAAGGAGAAAAGAAGTTGGGGTGGGGGTAAAGGGGGCTGGAGAAGAGGGGGTGTTTTTTTCTTTTCTTTCCTTTTCCCTAGTAGCAAAGCGGGAGGGCTGGCTCAAAAAACAAGCACCACGAACTGACACTTGGGGTACCCTTCAAAATGCTCCCCATACTGAGTCCTTTAGTTGCTCCCCTTTTCCAGATGAAACTAAATCAAACTGGAGGTTACTGCGGGGAGGGCGGGGGACAGGTAACCCAGATGACGCCATCCGAATTCATGGAGAAGGTCCGCACAGGAGAAAGTAGAAAACGTAACAGAGCTTAAGCTCTTCCGCTCCGGGTGATACAGGCCAGCTCCGAAGGTGGCGCCCGTGGCCTCTCCCTGGACGCCCCGGCTGCCCCGCTCCCGGGAACCAGCACCCTGTCCTCGCCTCTGCCCGGTGCGCCGAAGAAGTCGTAGAACCAGAGCAGCCTTTCGCATCCCCGATCCCCAACTCTCTCTGCACTCGCTCTCCGGGACTCGCTTCCTCGCTTGCCTTTTCCCCTGCCCGTATGTATCCCAGCACTGTAACCCAAAACACTGATTTTCCTGGATCCCTGGGAAATTAAAGCTTCTGCGTACCCATCACCTCCCAGCCTTTCCGCATCCTAGGCGTCGGTGCCCCCGGCCACAGAGGACCCGGCGAGAGAGTTCGACGCTGGGCGTCCTACAAGCGAAAGAGTCGGGAACCAAAAGCCTCCAAAGTTTGGAAAAGTTTCCAAAGGGCAGGGGATGGGGTACAGGGGATGCTGACCTGGAAAATGGGGAGGATCACCTGTTGACGGAGGGAGGGAAAGTTAGCCTGGCCCCACCTCCCTGGGGCACCCCGCTCCCGACCCGCGGAGCGGAGCCTCAGGTCCCCGACCCGACCCGCTCTCACCTTGAGCCCACGGATCTCGCCGAGGTGTAGCTGCAGGCGGCGGTTCACCTCTCGGATGAGGTTGCTGTGGTCCAGCATCGCGCTCACTTTCTCGGCCTCTGCGCGCCGCAGGCTACGGATCAGCTCCTCCTTGCTCCACTGCAGCAGTTCCTCGTCCGACACTTTGGACAGGTCCTCCACGGCCGCGGACGCGCCAGCAGAGGCTGGGGGACAACTTTCCGCTGCCGCCGCTCCGCTTCCGGCCGCCTTCGACATGATATCCGTGCGGTGGCAGGTGCAAGTGGGTGGAAGAGGCAAAGCGACACCCAAAGGCGCGGGCGCGGCGGGGCCGCCTCCGCCCACACCCCCGTGCGCTCCGGCGAGTCAGCGGCACCGCCCGGGGGCCGCTGGGTTAGGGCGACTAGGGTCGCGCTGGGCGGCCATCCTACCTCGCCATCCCCGCGCGCGCGCCCGCGTACCCCCCGGGCCGGGCAGCCACCCGCGCGCTGCTACCGAGGCGCATCTCAACTCCTCCCAAGTCCATGGTGAGGGGCGCTAAGAAGCTGGCGCCGCGGCGGGAGAAGCTCGGGGACCGGCGGAGGTGCAGAGGGGAGTGCCGGAGGGGCCGTAGCCCGGTTCCTTTGCCCTCTCCTCCGCCCTAATTCGAGACTGTCATCCCCCACACTCTGGCGCACACGCGCGCGCGCTGCCCTCCCCCTTGCCCAGTTTCAGCCCGCGGCTTCTCCCCTCTTAGTCTTGCAAGGGCGCGCCGCGGCGCCTCCAGGGCTGCTCGAGCACCGCCGCGGCTGCTGCCCGAAGGTTTGGCGCGGCCGCGGGGCGGGCTGCGCTGCTCCGGTGTCCTTCGCAGCGCCCGCTGCCGCTCCTAGACTGCCTGGGGAAGCCTTGGATTTTCAGAGCCGAGCCAGGGGAAAATGGGTGGGGAAGGGGGAGGTAGAGGCTGGACCGGCAGGAGGAGGAGCCCGGAGCCGGGCCGTCGGCTGCCAGCAGTACCTCCCGCGCCGGCCGGACGCTGCGGCCGCTCCACAGCCTCCCGGGCTCCGGAGGCGCGCTCCCCGCTATCCCGCCGGGGAAGGTCGGGGGCGCGGCTAGCTCCGGCGCTGGGACGCGGGTGGGGCGGGTTGGGGGAGTAGCGGGTAGGGCTTTGGGAGGCTCGAGTGCGCCACCGTGTGGCCAGAGAAGCTCCCTCCACTGCACACCAGGTTGCTCACCAGGCAGGGGAAAACATCTGCCGACCAAAATGAGAGAAGCTTGGTATTTGGAGGCATTGGGATTCAGGAGAGAAGGGTAGCACGACCTGAGGGGTAACCGTCTGTTTGTACTTTAGAGAATGAAAGAAAAGATCGGTGGGAAAAAAGGGGGTGGGGTGATGTTAGGGAAGGAACGTTGAAAAAAATCCTAATGCTCTGCAAAGGGGAAAGAGAGGCTTCAAGGCACTGATCTTTGGAGACCAGCCCCCTCCCCCATCTCTGTCTTTTCTAAAAACCCACTACTTTGCTAAGAAGCTTCAGGGGAAGCAACTGGATCTTTTAAATTTTTAAATGGAAAACATCAAAGCCTTAAAAGAAAAATAAAATACCTTCTTCTCCTACTTCCTGAGGCCTGGATTTTAAGGTCAGGTCACCTCCCCTCTGAGCACAGCGCTGCCCCTCAGGCAAGCCGAAATGCCAGCCAAGGAGATTTCCATTTTCCTCTGTGCTGCAGAGCTGCTGGACTTACTGGTTCGCTTTTTATGATGGTAATTTCTGAAATGGGTGTCCTGTGCCTCTGGGTTCCATCTTTGGGCTGCAAAAGTCTCTTCCACTCACCCCATTCTAGCCTCTTGGGAAGTCACATGGAATCCTGAAGAACTGGGTGCATTTGGTCCTGGGCATGTCATTTAGGTGAAAGCCGTCTTCTCCAGGATGGACACAGAGTCAGAAAACTGCAAGGATTTACCCCTGTGGAGCTTCATGAAACCAGGGTGCAGCGGCAATCATCCACCAGCTCATCCCTGTGCATCCCCTGATTAAGCAGCCCCCAGTAAGAGATGATCAGTTGGAAACTTCTGAGACCCGGCCTCGTGCAGAGCAAGGAAAAGTGGTGCTGCCCTCTGACCTTCAAGTTCCCCTCAGCTTCACTAAACTTCAGACAGGTTTCTTGGTGCCTATAGGGCCCTGACCACCCTTTACTTAGAGCATTTACTTTAGAAAACTTTCCACTGTAAATTATTTCTCCGCACTTGAGATGTAAATCTCCCAGCTTCTCGCCAGTTTTACCTCCCAGGCATATTTCTTAAGGGCAGGGAAGCCATCCCTTGGAAATGGAACCATCAAGGAAGATAGGGCCACTATATCCCAATCTGGAAGGGTAGAAGCCTAACTTCAATGAGTGATTAGCAAACACCGATGGCCTGGACACACTGACCAACAACTCCTCCCACTCCCGAAGGCCTCCCTTACGTTCCCAATAGCTCATCCCAGGGCTTAAGCACCCTCCTGCCTTTTTATGTCACTGGAGTTCAATTCAGTGTCTCTCTCTTTCCTCTTTTCTCTCTCCCCTTCCCTCCTTCTCTCCCTCCCATTGCAATATTGTCGAATAAAGTCTTCCTTCCCTGTTTCACTATGTCCAGCACAGTACTCCTTTGACACCTCCCTTCTCTCATGCACACAGAAGGTTCTCCTCAACACAATTTCTAAGGCCACTTTTGGCACAGGAAGGGAAAATACAAGTCAGAAAAATCTGAGTCCCATCTCTGCCACTTGGTAGTTCTCTTTGAACAAATCATCTAACCTCTGGCAGCTAATGAGATAATGTACATGAAGTGCTTTATCAAATTACTGCAGAAATGCAACTTTGTCATTACTGATACTACATTTGGGCAGCCTTTTAATTGGTAATAGCAATCTTTACATCTTTTTTCTTTTCTCCATCACAGGTTTGTTCTTCAAGAGTCCTATTCTAAAACAAAACAATCCGCCCCCTTCACTGCTAACTCTCTCGGATGAGTTGCCACCTCAGTAGATATTGTAAGGCAGATGGATGGCTGACAGGAGGAATTAAACTTGTGTGTGTGTGGCGGAGGGCGGGGGGGGACAAGGAAGAAAGAAACCCAAGATAAATTTCTCCACAAATGTACGTACACTAGCAGCTGCTCACTGCTGGTCCACACCACCTTGATGAGGTTTTAGTGTTTTGTAGGGGACCAGAAGTTTTGCCTTTTGGGGATATTGATTTTAAACTGTTGGGGGAAAAAAAAAACCACGTAAAGAACCTTTGACCCTCCTTTCCTCCTCAAGAAATTCACATAGAAAACCTAGGATGTTCTCTTAGCCTAACTTGGATTACAGGAGGCCCCGGGCAGCTTGGTAGCTAGATACCCCAGTGTCCCAGTGTTTCTGTCACCAGGAAAGAATTTGCTATGTGTGTTCTTATCTTCCTCATCTACCTGTAAGTCACCCATTCACACTTCTAAACACCCATTTCCTCCTTTTCTCCTTTGTCCAAATGCCGTGTATACTCAATGTTGCCTCACTGCCTTTGGGATTTTCATGCACGTGTTAATTTCCCATGAGCATGGATTAAAGTTTTATTTTCTTCTGTTAATCTGTTTGTTAATTTCATTAATGGTCCAGCTGGAAGAGCTTAGAAGGTGGGAGAAAAAATATTAATTTATTTTAGTCCCCACAGTTTCTAATTTTGGTCATTGATCAGGATAATTATTAAATGAATAATGTTTCTTTATGTTGCTAAGGTCATGTGTGGTGCCAGGAACTTCACTTGGCTATTAAAAAAAGACAAAAAATAAACAGTCATTTAACAGAGGGCCTTCTACTCCAGCATCGCCTCTTTCAAATCTGCTTTCCATGCAACTACCCAAGTAAACCATCTAAAAAGTCAAGTCCAGCTGCTTCACTCCTAAGGTAGAAACATTGCTCATAATTCTTCACACCCCGCCCTGTGTAATTCCTACCACTCTAGCACGCGACTTTGCAGCAGCTCCCACTGAGGGGCAGAGTGCATCTCCCCTCCTCAGTCCTTGCCCACAGGACTTGCTTTCCTAATGGAATGTGGGCGTATCTAAGGGTGTGTCCCTTCTCTGATAAGGCCTCCAGAGACCTCTGTCTGTCTACTCACCCTCCAGTCCTTCCACACTTCCCTTCCAGAAGAGCTAACTTTAAATAGCTGTGGTTCCTTCAGCCTGGGCCCCACACAGGCTCACCCCAGGCAACCTGAAGACCCGCACCCTGAGGTGTGACCACCTTCTCCTCTCAGACTCACAGATTTGCGTGCGAGAATATGTGATTGTTGTTTAAGCCACTGAGCTTGGGGGAGATTTATTGTCCGTTAATGCAAACGTCAGCAGACACAGCTCCCCCGTCTAAACCTGTCAGTGACATGTCAGTATCTTTCTGCAGATGTCCTTAGCGAAGCACATAAAGGTGAGCACAGTCTGGCCCTTGCCTACTTCTCCAGCTCCACCTCCCACCACACCTTGCCTTCTATATTTTTCCATTGCCAACTGCCAGAGCTCCCTATTGGCACTCTCCACCCTCTGTGTCCTGTTGATGCTATTGTCTCGCATGTGGAATGCCTTCCCTGCCTTTTCCACTGGATCTCCCCATGGGCACCCTCTCCTCCGGGTCCCTGGCATCGGCCCATGCTTCTCCAGTGTAGGCAACGGTGAGCATCCTTCTCCACTCCCATGACCTCAGGGCATACCTCTAGCTCGGCACCTAAAATGGAATGTTGAACCAAAATTATAGGTGGAAGCTCAGACTAACCCATCCCAATCCCAGCAGAAACTTTAGCTTCAGCTAGAAGGTAATATTCTTTCTTTTGTATTTTCTCCTACTCTAGAGACTTCTGTCGTGCCATACAGAACTTTTCGGTGCAATAAGAGATGCTGTTGAGGACATTGCTGAGTATATCCCACAATTCCTTATTATGATACTGCAGCCTAGCCCATGGGGTTTCTTGGCAACTCAGGTTTTACTCTTACAGATACTGTGAATTATGCAGTTGGTTGTGTATTCTCTCTGCACTGGCTGCTGGGAAGTCAGATCCAAACTTGTGGCCACACTCAGCTACTGAGACAAGACTCAAGGACTATAATTTCTTGACTAATCTGACTTCCATACTTTTCTTACTTTCAAATTTCCTCCCCAATTTCTTTTTTTACCTTGTTCTGTGTGTATCTTTGTAAGTTACCTAATACATATATACTGTATGTACATATATGTAGACATGTATGTATGCATATGCATATATACACAGTGACCCTTTGACAACACAGGGGTTAGGGCTGCCAACCCTCCCCCACATCCACACAGTCAAAAATCCTGTATAACTTCTGACTGCTCGAAAACTTTGCTAAGAGCCTACTGCCAACAGGAAGCCTTACTGATAACAGAAACAATTAGCACATATTTTGCATATTCTATGTATTGTATACTATACTCTTACAACAAAGCAAGCTAGAGAAAAGAAAGCATTATTAAGAAAATCATAAGGAAGAGGAGATACACTTATGGTCCTGTACGTATTTATTGGGAAAAAGTCCACATATAAGTGGGCCCATGCATCCAAGCCTGTGGTGTGCAGAGATCAACAGTGTGTATATGTGTAACACACACACACACACACACAAAGAGAAGAAGGAGGGAAGGGACAAAAGGGGGAGGGAGGTCTTGTCACTGGTCACAAACCCTGTAATGTTTTCTCCCCCTGCCAGCCCCTAAACCCCGTGACGGGTGACCACTTCCTACCCTAGCGTTAACACTCAGTAAAGAAAGGGGGAAAGGGCAGGGAACAAGCCTGCTAGAGGCTTCTGTTGAGATGTTTTTATCCTCCTTATTTGGAATGTCTTGCCACCCACAACACATATTCAAGACCTCTTTCTTTTGAAAATATTAATTAATGTTTAGTATCTGCTATTTTGGAAGTCAGAGGAGTGCTGCGCAGTGTAGAAAAAATTTCAATACTGTTTAAAAGAAGTATAATATGGTGTTTTAACGAGTTAAAATTATCCCAAGTGCTCAAAATACACTCAGGTGATGGATTTATTCACTGATGATGCCAGATATAAGCAATCACACTGCAGGAAAAAAGCTGAGGTTCATCTCATTGTGATATCTGTACTAAGTAACACAAGCAGTGACTGAAACACTTTGTCCTGCCCACCAAGGACCAATTTTCTGGGCAATACTTCAAAACTTAGCAGAAGTGCATTGGACTTTAGTTTTGTTACCTAATGTGGAGTCTGGATCCAGAGAACACGGCCATGGTGTGGAGCTGGGAATAGCCGGGAATTCCCGGAGCAGCGGAAACCGCTGGTGGTTGTACATCTCCCTGTGGGAAGCCTCTAAAACACACTTCCACTGTAAGCCGCTGTGGAAGTACTTTGCCTTGATCCAGCCCCCCAGATGGACCATTTAAGAGCTTTCTGGCTTTTATTGTATTTTGTCCTGCCAAGTACTATGACAGAAATTGCCAGGGAAGGGCTGAGCTAACTGCCAGACTGCCCCTCAGAATGTTGAGGTCCCAGATGTCTTCTGGCTCATGGAAGCAGCTGCTGTGGAACTAGCATTACCCATGACTCTGTAGGTCATGCTGTGTTGACTGCTAACCGTCCTCCTGGTCTCTACGCCATGGATTCGCAACCTTGGCTGCATATTGGAATCGCTTGCAGGTTTAAAACACGCTGATGCCTGGGCCTCTCCCTAGGGGTTTGGATTTAACAAGTCTGGGATGCATCATGCACATCGGCACTTTTACAAACTCCCCTTGTGATTCTGCTGTGCAGTAGTTTGAGGATTACTGTTGTAGATGGTGTAGAACACCGTCCACTAGAAATACAGTACAAACCACAAATGTAAGGCACGGGGGTAATTAGAATTTTTCCAGGAGTTGCATTGAAAAAGCAAAAAGAAACAGGTGGTACTAATTTTAAGATTTTATTTATTCATTTTTAGAGGGAGGAGAAGAGAGGGAGAAAGACAGGGAGACAAACATCAATGTGTGGTTGCCTCTCCCACACTCCCTATGGGGACCTGACCTGCAATCCAGGCTTGTGCCCTGACTGGGAATCAAGCCAGCAACACTTTGGTTTGCAGGCTAGCACTCAATCCACTGAGCCACACCAGCCAGGGCTAATTTTAATAATATATTTTATATAACCTAATATATCAAAAATGTTATGTCAATAGGTAATCAACATAAAAAAATTAATGAGATGCTTTGCATTTTTTGGTAGTAAGATTTCAAAATCTAGCATGTGTGGTACACGGACAGCACATCTCAGTTCAGACAAGTCACATTTTAAGTGCTCAATGGCCACATGTGACTAGTGGTTACCACACTGGACATCACAGCTCTACGCGACTGGGGGAAGGGAGTGGAAGAATGACGGTGGCACCTGAAGAATGACTTCCCAGAAGATATCCACGTGCTAACGCCTGGAACCTGCGAATGTTACCTGACGTGGCAATGAGGGGTTTTGCAGACGTGGTTATGTGAAGGCTCATGAGACAGAACAATCATCCTATCTTATCCCAGGGAGCACTAAACGACGTCACATCGATTCTTATAGGAGAGAGGCACAGGGAGGTTTCACGGACAGAGGAGAAGGCACTGGTACCACAGAGGCAGGGACTGGCGTGGTGAGGCCACGAGTAAAGGAATGCTGGCAGCCACTAGCAACTGGAAGAGTCGAGGAACAGACTGTCCTTTGAACGTTTGGAGGAAACACGGCCCTTCCAACACCTTGATTTTAGTCCCGTATGTATGACCCATGTCAGATTTCTGGCCTCCTGTGAGATAATACATTTCTGTTGTTTTAAACCACTCAATCTGTGGCCACAATGGGAAACTAATACAGCACCATTCATAACAAAGCACTTCTTTTTTATCTGTATTGTTGTAGTTATCATAGTCTTTCTTTTATTATAGCTAGTTGGATACCTATTGGTTCTTTTTCTTTCTGGAGGGCAGGGAGCTGTCTTATTCACCCATGAACCCTCTACCCCACCTGGCAAGTGTTGCGGGAGCGCAGCAAAGGTCGTGAGGGTGCGTCTGAGGCTCAGCACTCTGGGGTGCCCAGATTCTGGTGTGAACTCAGGAAAAGCGTGAAAGCCACCTCCTGCAGGGATGGTTAAATGGGAAAGCGACAGATCACAAACATCCCAGAAGTCTACTACTGTCTTGCCTGCCTGCCCTGGTCACTTGAAGTGTCTTTGAGAAGCTGTAACCCCAGGAGTTAAGGAAGAAAAGAGAAGTGCTAAAAGCAGGAACCGCCTAACAAGCCTGAACTGCCAGGCACACTCCAAGGGCACGGGCCCTGCGCCCGCGCAGACCCGCCCCCACAGCAGCTGGGAGCGTTCAGTCCCTCCGCGAGGCTGTCTGACGCAGACATGGTTAAGAGTCTCACAAGTGAAAATGCCTCTTCACACATTTGTTCATTAAGATTGCTTTTTGCCTAACACAAAAATCAGCTGCCCCGAGGGTGTGCCAGTTTGACTAGGAAGACTTCTCTGCAGCAGACAAACAATCTGGCAGCATTAATATCCCCTGGGATTTGGGGCTATAATAAGCCACCATATAATTGAAAATGATAAGTGACAGAGCAAAAGTTGAGGTGCGCTCATTGTCTCTCAGAATGGCCCCTTCCAAAGTACCATGGTCACATGTGACTGGACAAGGACTGCCATGGACGAGGTGTGAAATCTTCCTGAACTATGGGACAGGCATTCTCAGCCACTGCGCAGACAAGGAGTCCGAGGCTTAGGCAAGAGTCACACGGTGAACGCGGCTGTCATCCTGATGGTCACCTTCACCAGAAGAAACAGGCGGAGTGCGGGGCTTCTGCGGATGGCTCTCAGCCCCCACCGTCCAGGCAGCCTTTCAGGAGTAGCATAGGAGGCTTCAATAACGTACTCAGTGAGACCCCAGCTTTTGGCTTTAGCAACAGAGCAAACAGGCTCCGAAGGTGGCAGAAAGAGAGTCTTTTGCCTTTGCCACCTGGAAAAGAATCTCTTGTTTCCGATTAATTTGCAGGGAAGGGAGCTATAAATTGTTTCTTTGGTTTTTCTGGTAGCATCTACAGAAGTTGCTAGAGAATGCTCTCTCCCCAGGGAGAGTCACATGCGACACTCTCAGCCTCAGCACCACTGTGCTGCAGGGTAGTCCCCACCCCTCCATGTCACAGGCTCAGTGCCACTGCCCCCCCCCCAATCAGGTCATCTAAAGGACCAACTGCTTCACTGGGAGTCCATCACCATGTTTTTTTTCTTTCCTAACACTCATCATTTGCAATTATTTCTATTTTGTTTACTTTCCACTTTCAGCTGGGAAAGGTAAGAAGGGAGGAACTGTGTTTGTGTTATGTCTCACCCGTAGTAGGTACTCAGTCACTCTTTTAGTGCCTGGAAAAATGGAGGGTGTTTCCTATTTGCTCATCAGCAGAGCAAGCCCCTAGCCACTCCATGCTTTATAACAACACACCCCTCCCCCAGGTATGCTGATCCAATTGGCTTGGGGTGAGGCCCCTGGAAATGTGTATTTGAAGGCCGCTTCTTGGCTGATTCTGATGTAATCAGTCAGTAGAACAGCATACAGGGTCTCTGTGCCGCCTGCCTGCCCCACTCGATTTTTATTTGTTCTCTTTGCAGAGAGAGTCATGGCAACAACCTAAGTTATGCATTGATTTCTGGGTCTTTGGAAAACCTGAGAGTGTCGTATGAATCCTATTTGCCTCGCCGTAAGGGGCTGTGAATAAGATTCTGGGGCTACCGCTACCTTTGATACACTGTGAGATGACATTCCTCAGCAAGAAGGAGGAGAGACAAAGACCACCACAGTCTCTGGAGAAATATTCAGCATAGCTGAGGAATTCCACTTTTGGGGACACTCATTCCAAGTTCCTTGGAACCTGAAAGTGACATCTTTTGGGGACTTGGAGAAGAACCAGCTAGGCCACTTAAAGTTGGCCAAGTAAACTCAAAGCAGGTTTGAGTGACAGAAGACCAATCTTACGTACACTTGCAGCAATAGATGGAGAATGAGACTGGAAATGGTAGCGATAAGGAGTACAAGCCACTCGCACAGTGGTGGCATGAAGAGAAAGAGCAGGAAAGAAACTGAGGTCCTGAGAGATTAACTTTGCTCTGGGCGTTTACTATTCATAGTGTGATTTGTGGACCAGCAGCCTTAGCCTCACCAAAGGCCTCATTGGAAATCGAGGGTCTCTGTCCCCACTCCAGAACTACTGAATGGGAATCCACCTTTTGACAAGATCTCCAGGTGATTAATAAGAACATCCAAGTTTGAAAAGCGCTGACCTAAACCAATGGCAAATAGAAGTTTGATGAACTAGAGGAAATTCCTTAAAATTTAGGAATTCCTCAGTTTGCAGGAAATTCTACTGTGGACTTCGTCAAGCCTCAGTCATATCGAGGGAGCGTGTGACTAGGTAAACAGCGCTCAACCACTCCTTTATTCCTGAACGTCTGGTCTCCTTAAGGAGGATGAAAGGTCACTGGAGCCCAGGAGTCTTCACTCTCCTTCCTGTTCCTCACAGGGTGAAGCCTTGAGACCTAGAATTGGATTTGGGGTAAGCAACAATGTCAGGTAAAGAAAATTCTGAAGGGTTAACCGATGACCTGCTTCTACGGTTTTCTCCTAAACATTCTTGGCCTAGAACTTCAACTAACCCTCTTGGGAGGATGTGTGAATATCACAAAACTTTAAGAAATGGTTGAGGAATCTGTTAGGAATAATCACCCATATAATACAGCCTTCCTCCGAGGTGGTCTTTCCAGAGCTGGGGCTGAGGATGATGCTGTTGCTGCAAGCTGCATTAAATGCCCCAGAGGAAAGGTTATGTAAAAGTAAAGGCAGCAGCTAAAAACAAAACTACAACAAAACCTCGGTTCTTTGGTTCATTGGCTTTCATCTTCTCCCCAGGGCACAAAGAACTCTCAAGTGCATCCTAGTATCACTGCTCTTCCTTCACTACCCCACGGTGAATGAGCAGCAACAGTAGTTCGTGTTTTGAGGACACTGTGTCAGGCAAATAGTAGCTCACAGTTACCCTCTCCTGCAGTGACCTGTGTTATATGATGGTGCCGCAGCAGGTGCAGTCCGAGTACAGTGCCAGAAAACCCTGAACAAGATAGTCCTGAGTCGAGAGTGTGTGCGCACGCGCACTTGTGTACGTGCGGATTCTTACCTTTACAGCGCTGAGAAGAGACTTTGGACAGTGAGAGCAGAGAACTGAATTAAAACATATAATTACAACCTCAATAAACATGGTCATTTTCTCAGGGGGAAAAAAGAAATCTGCACCAGCCAGGCTCTCCGGTGTCTGTTCTTTAGGGAAATCATGCTCTTGATTATACTATTCTACTTTTTCTAAGAAATGAAATGCTTAGAAAGAAGATACTCATGTACTAAGTGTTCTGTCAGGCCTGCAAGGATGGCTGGAAAGAGCTCAGGAGCCCAGACAGAAACCCAGCTGGAGAACAAGCCTGACCTCTAGCCACCGCCCAGCCACAGGGCTACCCAAGTGTCCCTCTGCGGCTCTGTTTCTGTGCCTTTGTAATAAGAATGACAAGCAGCAGTCATATCTCTTTGTGAAACTGAGTAAACAAAGTAAAACAGTGAAGGAAACATGTTTTAAAAAGCACCCATTGCCCCACCAAAACACAAAGTGTGAGTATTTTTTCTGGATATCACTCATTGCTATTTTACTGTATCTCTCTCTGACCAGTAAAGGTATTCTCAAGTACATCAGGAATTTAACAGAGAAACTAACACCCTTAATAGTTCCCATCCCTCTGGAGTTGCAAAATCACCAGGACTGTGATTCATGCTGAGGCAGGAGCTGTAAACAACCACCAAACTCTAAGCTACATGGGAGTGGAGGGGGACTTACGAGGGGGGACCCAAATAAACCTGGAATTTATGTATAAAAAATTGTGTATTTATTCTTACATGTTTAAACTTCAGTCACCTTCAAAGTACTCTCCATTTCATGCAATGCACCTATCAAGACATATTTTCAACTGCTCAAAACTGCTTGTGAACACGTTGATTTTGATGCCTTTTAGTGCTTCTGCTGTTTTTTGTTTCACCTCTCCACATGGGCAATACATTTCCCTTTGAGGAATTTTTTCATCCAGGGAAACAAAAAAAATTGCTCAGGGTGATATCAGGTGACTGGGGGGGAGGGATATGGAGCATGGGAGTCATGCCATTTTTGGTCAAAAACTGCTAAACAATCAGTGAGGTGTGGGCAGGAGTGCTCATAAATCACCCATCATGAAAAGGGCAAATGCATTGAAAGAGTTTCCAAAAAAATTCATTGCAGCCAAACGCAGCTTCTCACAGCAACGCCGGCAGGTACACTGATACAGATGGGTCCCTAGGACACTCCCCTAGTGGGGGAACCTGTATGTGCTACAAGAGGCCCACCCTCCAGAAGATAATCCCAGTTTTCTTGGTTCGCCCCTTATAAATGTTCAAATTACACATATCAGCCCCTTTCCTACATCTTCACACCCAACTCTACATCCACTGCCAGAGCCTTGGTTATTCCAGAGGGAAACATTGTGTGAATGAGCAGAAGGCACCTCTTCCATGGGTGGTGTCTCAAGTAGTGTATTACTGTATCTCTTTAGAAGGAATTAGCTCACATTGTTAGGGAGGCTGAGCAGTCCCAACATCTGTCTACAAGCTAGAGATCCAGGAGAACCAATGGTATAGCTCCAGTCAGAGTCCCTGGGCTGAGAACCAGGAGAGTTGGTGGTGTAAGTTCCAGTCCAACTCTGACGGCAGGAGAAGACTAACGTCCCAGCTGGAAGCCAATCAGGCCGAGAGCAAATTCTCCCTTACTTGGTTTTCTTGTTTATTCAGGTCTTCATCTGATTAGATGAAGCGCACCCACATTTGGGAGGGC
Organism: Desmodus rotundus; assembly: GCF_022682495.2. Taxonomy (NCBI): domain Eukaryota; kingdom Metazoa; phylum Chordata; class Mammalia; order Chiroptera; family Phyllostomidae; genus Desmodus; species Desmodus rotundus. The sequence continues at coordinate 132,639,082 of NC_071391.1, read as the reverse complement.
AATCTGCTTTACTCACTCTACTGATTCAAATGTTAACTTCATCCAGAAAGTCCCTCACAGAATAACGTGTGGCCAAATATCTGGGCAACCCCTGGCCCAGTCAAGTGGACACATAAAATTAACCATCAAAAGTAGTTGCATGGTAGCCCAGCAGCTGCATTCCGGCCCCTGTCTGCCCCTCAGCTGGGCACCCCAGCGTAGAACACGGTAGACACAAGCACACACAGGGGCCCTACTCAACACGTTAACACTGATCTGAGAAATGGCCTCTTCTCGTCTCTGGAATCAAGGGCCTTGGAGACTTGTGGTTGGCTCCCTCAACTTCATTGTCGATTCTGGACTGATCAAGGCTTTGCGCTCCGGTATGACTCCAATACAGAGCATTTCAGTTTATTCAAATGAAACCTCCTCCTAACGTTTTACCTGGGGCCACCCAGAGAAGCCCCTGAGTTGTGTGACTTGCAGAGGTCAAGGAAGCAACGCCGAGCCCTTCGTTTCAGTGGGAGAAGCACAGCTTTCCCTGAGCTGGCATGGCAGGTTCGTGCAGCACGTTCAACTTCCCCTCCCTGATGAATAAGAGAACAGAGGAAATCAAAAACAGGAGGCCAGGAAGAAGTTAAAAAAACAAAATGAGCCCTGGCCGGTGTGGATCAGTGGATTGAGCACCAGCCTGCGAACCAAAGGGTCACTGGTTTGATTCCCAGTCAAGACACATGCCTGGGTTGCAGGCCAGGTCCCCAGTGGGGGTGCTCGAGAGGCAACCACACAATGACGTTTCTCTCTCATTCTCCTTCCCTTCTGCTCTCTAAAATAAATAAATAAATAAAATATTTTTTAAAATGAGTCCACAAAGTAAGGAATCATGTAAATGAACAGGGAGATAAACAGGAATAACAACTGACAAAGCATTCAGTGAGTTCTAAGTCTCAAAAATAACACTTGTACAGAACTGGAGCATACGGAATGAATCACTGTTTACCAGCCATGGACAGGGTGCTGTCAAGTTCAACACATGTGCGACAATTAGGAGTGGAATATGTGGCACCTGGTGTAAGGCTGACATTAGTCACTTCAAAATGAAGACGGGTGGCATCTAAGATTCCCCCATATAAAGTTCATGCACACGATATATAAATGTTTCATAAAGCAAAAGCTTGAAATAAACAGAAGTTCCAAGTGAGATAAAAAAAAAAGGTTTAGATGTTATTGGTTAAGAAATATAAACAATGCAACCAGGGAAAGCTGGGGAATATAGTTCTTGCTATGGTAACAGATTTAGAAACCAAACATAACTTTGATGTGAAAACGCAATATTTTATGCTGCAGGAATAAATATAAATTGTCTTGCCTTAAAATTACTTTTGGTGTTCATCCCTGAGATCTGAATCCCAGACTCAAGGAGGCAGAGGCTTTGAGAATGGTGGTTTTAGATGATTTTTCACACAAACACTATGAAAGTCTGACATTTTCACTACCCAAGGGGGAGTGCTCACATGGAAATGTATTTGCTGCTGGATCAACAGCTAGTTTTAGAGAAACTCAGCTTAATCGGAGTAATTGGGAAACCCAATTCCAGACCAGCCTGCCCAACAAAAGTCATGGAACAGGCTCCCCAATGCTCTTACTCTTTCAGTCTCTTCTTAGAGAACCTGGACCTCCACGTCCCAGGTAAAGAGTGTCATCATCTCTGTCCTTCTCACCAGGCCAGTCTCCTGGCCAATGCGCCCTGGTGACATCTCCCTTTATCAGCACTTGCATGTCCCATGGGCATCTCGAACCAAACCCATCCAAACCTGAATTCCTGACAGCCTCCCAGACTTGCTCCTCCTGCAGTCTTCCCCATCTTGACAAACAGCAACTCCACTCTCCCAGTTACGCAGGTCAAAAACCATGGAGTCATCCTGGTTTTTCTCTCATACTCTGATCCATAATTCTATTGGCTCTGCCTTCAAAGTACACCAGGAATTTGACTGCCTCATACAACTTCTACTGTTGTCACCCTAATTCAGGCCCCCACCATCCCCTGCCTGGATCATGGCTGTCGCCTCCTGATGGCACATCCTGCCTCTTCCCTTTGCTTCCCTTGGTCTATTCTCAATGTTGTTTAAATATAAGTAAGATCACGTCACTCCAGTATGATAACTCTCCAATGTCCCCCATGTCACTCCAAGTGAAAGCCAAAGTCCTTACAATGACCTTAAGACCTTACACAATTTTTTCTCCCCCACCTCCAGACATTGGTGTGGCCTTATCTCTATCACTTCCTCATTTCACCCACCCTCACTTTGTCCTGCTTCCTTTAACACACCAAACTCAGTCCCACCTTAGGGCCTTTGTACTTGCTGCTCTGTCTCTTGAGAATACACCTGTCCTAGGTGCCTGAATTCCCTCACTTTCTTCAGGCTTTTGGCTCCCAACTGAAACATCTCATAAGGGCTTCCTGGTCATGTTGCTGAACATGTAATCCCCTCTCCAACACTCCCAAACTCCCTCCCAGTGTGGACTGGCAGGAGTGGGAGGGGCATCTCTCTCCAAACAGTTCCAAGACTATCTAATGCTTTGCCATCACATAGCTGCACAACCTGGAACACATGACCTGGTTGCCAGGGAAGGGAAAAGAGAGCTTGGAGGTGGCACACTGGCCTTACATACCTGGACATATAAATGGCACATGTCAATTTCATGCATATTTCATTAGCTTCAGCTTGTCAGTTTTACCTAACTGGAAAATGACTAGGGAGAGTAGGATTCTTTTCTTTCATGCTGTATTGTCTTTAACTAAGCACAAAGGCTCTTCCCATTATGTCACCTAGAGCTCATTTCACTGTTTGGCTGCCAGTCTCCTGTCTCTCTATTCAGCAATGGGGAGGCAGATACCCTTTCCATGGGGAAGGCAAATCCATGGTTCCCTGCCTTGGCCAATAACAAACATATTGGAGAGCTGGGTGACAAAGCTGTTGCCGTGGGCAACTTTCACATGAACTATGTCAAAAGAACCAGAGTCTTTCTCTGTTGGTGACCCCAGGTTAGCACCTCCGAACACCTTACACAGGTTACCAGTGTCAAACTTGATGAAAGCAGCAATTTAGCCAGCCCCCAAATCAGCCTGAATGGTGGTCTTCACCTTGACGACAGGATCAGGGTAGTGGATGGTGCAAGCATCATGGGTTACCAGATGAGAGATTCCTCTGGTGCTCACCAAGATCTTCCTCATTTTGCACAATTTGTACTTGGCCTCCTCAGGTGTGATATGACGAACAGCAAAGCGACCGTTGGTGTCATAGATCTGACTGAAATTCTCTCTGGTCTTGTCAATGCTGATGACATCCATAAAACCAGCGGGGCAGGTTACCTCCGTTGGGACCTTGCCATCAATCTTAATAAACCGCTGCCTGCAGATCTGCTTTACTTCATCTCCTGTTAGGGAGTACTGAAGCCTTCCAGCTCGTGGGGGCCGTGGATGGCCGAGGAGCAAACACACTGGTCATTTTATCCAGCAGCCAATGCTTTGGAGCTGCTCCCCGCTTCAGATGCTTCTTGGTACCACAAGCCAGTGTGGCGCTAGGCACAGAGAGAGGACAGCGTCTTTCCATTGCTCCAAAGGTTTGTAGGCTGTGGTGCACTGACCTGGATACTCTGCCCCAGAAGTGTATTTTGTAAATACTCACAAAGGACAAAAAGACATGTGGAAATTCTGTATCTGGAATTACAAGTTTGTTTGTTTGCTTGATTGTTCACTTCGAAATCCCTCATTGCTTAGGCACTAGGGATCCTTGTCTCCCTATTCTATTGCTGTAAGGTTAATCTCTGATTCCTTTTCATTGGGCCATTCAACATATTTTCTGAGTGGCTCACAGATGTCAGACATTGTGAATGAAACTCAAGATACAAGGCACAAGGTAGTGTTGTATTCCTGGCTACAATACCACATGGCAGGATGGGAGAAGCACACCACAGTACCTACACCCACGCCCCTACCCAAGGTCAGTGGTGTGATGCACATGCCCCACCGGATGTATATGCAGGGTGCAAAGACAGTCTTACCTCCCCCAGGACTACCGGAGCTCTAAGCAGGTGCTACTAATTTGAACATTCCTGAAGTTCTTGCAACCCTCTCAGAAACATATAGACTCATTACAGACATATGTAAACACATAACTAATCATAATCTCCTTTATTCAAATAGTAACACATAAATGTTCACTTGATCATGCCATGAATTGAGCACAAACATTTTCCTCCTTGTCTGGACCTCAGCTGTACACTGTGGAATTTTTGCGGTAATTAGAGGCAAAAATCTAAACTGTAAGGATAGAGCTTAATTTTTTTAATATAGTGTTTAGTAGTAAAAAATGTAAGATAATGCAAGATTTGTGAATAAAACTCATGTAAGTTAAAAACAAAAATTCATAACCACACAACACTACATGTTCTTCAAGGAAGCATGCACGTATAACATCCATTAAACACGCTAGAAAGGCTGTCTGCGGAAGAAAAGGGAAAAGGAGTGGGCACCCAGCTACAAGGAGAGGAGATAATAGGATAAAACAGGAGAGCTCCCTGGCGCAACAGTGCTAATGTGCCACCACTGAAGCAGTATTATTAAGTTACCAAAGATCAAATTTACATACTAATTTTTTTCCCTTTCTGAAGAGGCACTCAGAAAACATTTGTTGAATGGGTTAACAAAAAGGCTTCAATCTAAAAGTAGTCTTTAGAGCAATGAGAGAGACTGACAAGGCTTCCTTCTACACTTCTGTGTTCTGATCGAAGCCCAGAGTTAAGTCTATAAGTGAGTACCTACACTGTATCATATTTTTTGTCAACCAAATTCAAAAGCATAAAAAATGATAATATTCTGTATTGCCAAAGATATGGAGCAAGGGGCTCTTTCAAATTATTGATAGGAACATAAAATGAGACATCTTTCCAAAAAGCAATACTTACTGAGATCCATAAAAATATTCAGAGCCTTTAACCTAAGACTCATTTTTAACCTAATATTCACTTTTAGAAATTTATCATAACAAAAATAATTTATGTATAACCATATTTATATAATATGATGTTTCAGGCAATTTTACTTGAAATAACAGAAAACTGCAAATAATATTTAACAATAGCAGATTGATTAAATTATGATATATCTATATGACAGTTATATTTAATTAATGTTTAATGATGTAAGAAAATGTTTATAATACATTATTAAACAAATATAGCAATCTAAAATATGTTAGTAATTCCAATTTTAAAAACAAGAAGGATGTACATTAAAATGTTAATAGTAGTTATCTATGTTAATATATAAGTTCAGTGAATATTTATTGAGTGGTAGAATTATGTATAATTTTTATTTTCTTTTTTCTAATCTATAATGGGTATGTACTGTAGTTGGAAAAATACTGTAATAACAAATCATTAGTAGCTATATTAGATTATAATTTCACCTACTATACTATATTATGTCTCAAAAGCATGAAAAGGAGATTATTTACATGCTAATTTCTTCAAATGATATGCTTCCTTATTTACCGAACTCTCAGATATTTTTCTCATTTTAGTCATCACTCCGCTGTACTTCACTGTCACCTTGAGCGACTGCGTCCTTCCCATGTTAATAATAATCAAAGAGAAAGTCATTTTGAGATAGAAATGTGAATAAACAAAATTCCCCCTATAATTTCTAGACCTGAACCAATAACTCACCAAACATTTTATGAAGGTTCCATCTGTGATTAAAATCAAGAGAATCCATCGTATCACCCACGCAGGTGTCCTGCGTTCAGTCACGTCAGGACAAGTGAGAATCACGTCAGGCCAGGTGACCCATCTGAAGCTAAGAGTTACAGTAAAACTCAGGTCAGCTGTACTTTCACAGTAAGGAATAAATGTCCTTTAAATGTCTTTTACTCTGAAATATAAATCCCTAGAGGGGTAGTAAGATAAGCAAGAGCTGGATGGTGTTGAACTCAAAACACTGATGCAGTTTCTATTCTATGGGTAATAATAGCTACTTCTAGTATCTTATTACTTCAGTAATCAAATCTTCTTGGAAGAAAAATAAAAAACTTCACACAAAAACACCACAACAGAAACAAGCCTGGATCCAGATTTAATTTCACTGATAGAAAGTGTTACCTTAAGAAATTACATTTTAAAAATTTCCATGTAATGGATATAGTCATAAAAACCAATATGATATTTTTGGTCTATTAAGCGCACACCAATGTGAAAATAAGGCATGTTGGTCAGGAGAGGAGCGGAGGCATATTCCAAGGCAAAGAGTTTGCAGTTTACCTCACTTGGAAGGCAGCACTTTTTGATGGTTAGTTATTGTTTTAAGGTGTCACTAAGATTTAGAAAAGCACATAAATTTTTGTTAAATATGTGTTTGCAACCCCACCTACCACCTGTTACTTTGAACTATCTTGGCTTTTTGATATAATTTTTAAAACTGAATTATGTAAAAAATGAATTGTGTAATTACTTGAGTTACAGTGAACAATCTGTAAGATCAAATGTCTTTAACACTAATAAATGCAGCTAATGTAAAAAATAATTAATTACGAAATTGATTTTGAGCCCTGGTTGGTGTGGCTCAGTGGTTTGAGCACTGGCCTGTAAACCAAAAGGTCACCAGTTTGATTCCCAGTCAGGGCACATGCCTGGGTTGTGGGCCGGGTCCCTGGCTGGGGGCATGCGAGAGGCAACCAGTTGATACATCTCTCACGAACATTTTTCTCCCTCTCTTTCTCCCCCCACCCCCTCTCTCTAAAAATAAATAAACAAAATCTTTTTTAAAAAATTGATTTTGATATTCTTTTTAAAATGATAAATCTGTCTAGAACTATAACTCCCATGATATGCCCTCCTCCAAAAAGAAAACATGAACCAACACTTTATACCACATATTGCTATGTATGGGCTGAATGCAACCTTCCGAAATTTGTATGTTGAAGCCCTAACCACCAATGTGGCTGTATTTGGAGATGGGGCCTCCAAGGAAGTAATAAAGGTTGAAAGAGGTTATAAGGCTGAGACCCTAATTCCATCAGGCCCTATCATTCTCTCTCTTCGCTCATCAACAACACAAAAAAAACAATCAGACGCACAAAAAAAGCAGTTGTCTATACACCAGAAAAAGAGCCTTCACAAGAACTGAACTGGCCAGAACCTTGATCTTGAACTTCTAGCCTCCAGTGTAAGAAGATGAATCTCTGTTGTTTAAGCCACCCAGTCTATGATATTTTGTTATGGCAGCACAAGCAGGCTAATACATCATTATTTCATATAATTTATATATTCGGTATACATTTTGTACCAAACAAATTTGATTAAGGTATTGATTGATTGGATTTTTGCTAAATAGAAACTCCTTCTACTATTAGGCTTTGAATTCATTGTGTATGAACATGTGGCCCCCATGCTGCTGTTCTCCGTTCCTTAAATAAATGGTGTACATTGTTAACGGATTACAGCATTCTCTCCTACTGGGTCGAGACCAGACTTCATAATCCTTTTCAGCAATCCAAGATGCCACCAGCAATTAACAGAGGTAGACATTTAAGTTGAAATCTATTCATCATTCATACATTACATTACAAGCTCACCCAGTGCTTGGATACTATTTTCTTTTTAAAAGCCTATAACCTTTCCCATGATAGAAGATCTACATATTCACTGAATTCAATAAACTTCATTCTGAGTATAAACCTTCCATAAAGTAAGTTCCCTACACAAAAGCTTTGAGTCTTGAGTCAGGATAAACTTGTCCTGACGCTACACTAATGCACGGGGAAGACAGCATCTCTATACTTTTAACATTGACTGAATTTTCATCGAGTATGAGTAATGAATCATAATGATCAAAATAATAATTCAATACAATGGTGCAAATTCACAGTAATGAATGGTGTATTATGCATCACTCCGTATGAAGGACAGAAAGGAGTGTAGAAACTCAGCCCTTTGTCTTGAGGAACTCCCCATCTACTTGAGATATGGGACTCTTACACATGATAATTCACTCACACGAGGAACAGAATGTGACAAGTGCCCCTGCCAAGTAAATGGTTTTGACAATAGGAGTAGAAGTGTTCAGAGAAAGGAGGGGAAGATTTTTCTTTAAAGCTAAAAGAAAATGTGATAGGTGAAGCAATTCCCACAGAGTCCAGTTACTCTTCCTCTATTTGCTCACGACAAGCTCCCTGTGGGCCTGGGGTTGGTTGATCAGACCAGCTGTTCAGGATAGTTGCGTGTTCCCAAAGAGCTGCATGCTCTCTGCAGGATGCTGCCTCATCATATGCAAAGCGGGTAGAGGAGAATGATTTTCCAAATCCCTGAGCGCCCTGGAAGACGTACCATGACTCCCTTTGGTGACTCAGTGGCCCTGGTCAAAGTCTGGCCTTCCTGATTCAAGACGCTTTAAACCCCAACAGCAATTCCCAGCAACAGGAAAGATGTGAGGCTCCGCAACTACCTGTAAGGCCAAAATTCTAAAAACTAGCAAATCGATGGGCTTCCAACCCGCAGACAGGCACCTTTTGGGTTATACCTAACTTAACACATTACGTCAAGAGAGCAGAATTTAAACTTTTAACTAAAGAAAAGAATTTGGCCTTCCTGGACTAATGGTAGAGAATCATGATCCTTAAAATTACTAAGACAATGGTCTATCACCCATCACGTGAAAATCAATAAGCAAATCAGCAGGACATTTAGCTGATACAGACATTTACTAGCATTTGATTACAGAGAGTTTCTAAATCATTCTGAGAGTCTACCAGAAGTTTTTTAAGTCGAAACTAGATGAGGAAAATGAAGTATCAAGCTCCCCTTGCAGGAAGACTCAAGCTAGGCTCTAACTCATACCAAGTGGCAGTCTAGATTTGCTGGAGTACTTCAATATAGTAGACATTAAGAACTGTATCCCACAATACTTTTCCCTGGCAGTCATCCAGTTATTTTATAGAATGAAATAAAAGAAAAGAAATTACCCAGGCTCCATGCTGGGTGCCATGAAGAGGCATCATCCATTTTCCTCTAAATTAGAAAAAAAATACAGTCTTATTTTCAAGATGTAGAACCACACCCTCCCAACTTCATTCATTTTCCCAGGACATCTGGCTCTCAGGATAGGAGGCAACCGGAGTCTGCTTGATGAAGCCACATCTTTTTAAGAATGAGGGTTCAAATGACTTCACTTTTGAGAAGGGCTGGGAATTGGTAGAACTTTTCGGGCTTAAATAGGAGAAATGTTAATATTACCAGGTTAATCACTTTCTCCAGGTGTAAACAAACCACTAAAACAGCCAGAAATATCGCAAAAGGGAAAGACCACTCCTCTTATTCTAATTTTTGAGCAGGTAAATAAGCCCAGGACTCTTTCTTGTCCGCTCCTTCACCAACCTCTCCCAGCCCCACAGCGGGTGGAAGGGCAGCAGCGGGCTGGCAAGAGTGTGTTCCAGCCTCCACACCACCAGCTCTCTCACATCACCTGCTCAGTCAGAGAAGTCATTGTGTAAGTGGTTTTCTGGATCTTCTCTAAAGATAAATCTCCAAAGGAACCCACAGCAGGTGAAGAGTTATTTGGCTGGAGTCCCAGGGATGAGAGGGAGGAAGGAAAAGGAAAGAAAAACAAGAAAATCAACATTACTGGGATTTAGCCAGACATGTTGTATTCTATTTAATTCTAGCAATCAGACATGAAATACAGGATTTAGACCTAGATTTGAAATCCAGCTCTGCCACTTACTAGCTATATGACTTTAACATCCCTGAAAGTCAGTAGTTTTATCTGTAAAATGGGGTAGCTAATAGTAATAATCTTTAGGGTTATAAAGAAGATTATGTGAGGGCATGCTTGTAATGTACTTAATGTAATAAATGATAGCAACAATTTATGAAACATTAGCTCTATTTTGTACATGAAGTATTGAATCCAAAGGGTAGGAAACTCCCCCAACCAAAATGATGCCCAGAAGATGGAGTATTTCCTCCTGAGATGATGCTTGATTAGTTCAAAACACTACACAAGAATGCATATGGTTTTTAAAGGCACGTGCATTCTCTATGCATTCAGGAGTCACTTATCAAACTCCCTTCAGAATAATGGGGAACAATTATCTTTAAAGGTGACTTTCAGATCTTGCATGTCAGCTCCTGCCCAGGCCAACCTGGTGATCAGAATGGGAACTCAGCTAGCTGAGGGCTGCTCCCTGCTGGACCAGTCTCTCTTCTTGCCTTCTTTTATGTCACTTTTGGATGGGTCCCCTTGTACTTATTTCTCCAAACTTCTGGCCTGCCCTTCAGAAGTAGCAACCCTGCCCACTCCTCTGGCCCATGGATTTTGTGACACAGACAGAATTCTCACCAGATATTATATTAGCTCCCCTACATTCCCTGGCCCCCTTACATTTACAGAACCATCTGACTTGTTCTAGCCAATACGATATGACCAGGAGTGAATATATCACCTTTGCACTGAGCAGTGAAAAGCCCACGCCAGATTCTCTGGTCTCTTTTCTCCTGCTGTGGCGTACAAAGTAGCCATGACCCAGAGGATAGAGATAATGAAATAGCAGTGCCTGGTTACCCTGACTCCCTGAGTGACTGTGAGGAGCAGATCATACCACACTGGATACTTTGTATAAAAAGTAAACTTTCATTATTTGTTAAAACACTGATTTGAGGCTGTTTGTTACTACAATTTAGCATATCCTAATTTATACAAAATTCAATCCTTGCCAGTAAGTTAGTACTGGGTCTCTTGTTCTTGGCCACCTCTCCAAGGCTCCCAGACTGGCTCTCATTTTGCCTTTTTGATGCTAGCACGCTCTGAAGTAACTGTAGAACCTGAAGTTCTCGTCTCCTTCCCTTTTCTCCCCCAAATCTTATCTCGACCCTGAGGAGGTCAGGGACTGGCCCAGCTAGAGATTTGCTGAAGCATTAGAATAGAAAAGAAGCAGGAGCAGGGAGTTCTGAGCTGAAGCAGAGGGAATCACTGGAACGAGGCAGGTGAAAAAAGAGGAGGAGTTGACATCCCAGGGAGCAGGGCCAGTGTTCGGTGTTGGAATGAACTGCTTCATGATGGAAAGGTGAGGCCAAAGGGAGAGTGAGGCATCACCAAAGGTTCGATGGTCCTGGGCAATTGTTCCCTCTACCCATTTGGTGTACATGGCTCACCTCTCCTGGGTCAGCAGGTGAGCCTGCAGAGGTAATTCTGGCAGGCTTCAAGGAGCACGTGTCTATTAGTACAGAAGCACTGACCAACCGACTGTGCTTGGTGATCTGTTACATCCGATAATGCTTGTTAATACACCGGGAAACTTGGTGTATTCCATGCCCTGGGTGCAGGGCTCCTCTTTTCCCCCCAAATCCAGCAATTCATACATCTCTCTCCAGTGGGCCCCCACCCAACATGCTTAATCACTTGCTTCATAATCTAAAAGTTTACAATCTGACTCACTTCTGTAACTTCCACATAATGAGCACAGAGCTAATTGAGGAACTTAATGACTAATTTCTCAAACCAAACAAGATGTGTTCACATTACCTTTTAACATGTAAGTCTGTGACCAGATCATCTGATTTGACTATGAAAGCAATCATCATACCTTATGCCCCAAATAACATTAAAAATCAATGTGCAGTGAAAAAGTTAATTAAGATTATGAAATATTAATTATCCTTTTTGATATTTTCATTTTAAAAATCCATTCTTCCTCCATCTGCTCCAGATTCAAAGCCAAACTGTAGATGATGTATCTCTGATTTTATAAGGCTATGACCAGTGATATTTACAAGATAAATCTTCATACCACACACTGAATATTCAATGAGAGGCAGCACACTGCCTAGTAGCTACTCGACTATTGATATTCTGTATATCTGGAGAGATTGTAAATTTAGACCCAATTAAGTCTGCAATTAAATGTAAAGTTAAAAAAAATCCTTGTATTTCAGGCCTCAGAAAGTAGTGAGAGGAGATATTGTTACCAATGAGCTTTCTTTTTTCTTTTTTAAAGATTTTATTTAGTTAGTTTTAGAGAGAAGGGGAGGGAAGAAGAAAGAGAAGGAGAGAAACATCAATGTGTGGTTGCCTCTCATGCACCCTGTACTGGGGACCTGGCCCGCAACCCAAGCATGTCCCTGCCTGGGAATTGAACCGGCAATCCTTTGGTTTACAGGCCCATGACCAATGAGCTTTCTTTTAAAGGAAGCCAAATGCTTTTACAAAGAAGGAACTCTGAGTTCACCTCCAGAGTGATTCCCACATCACTGAACCCCACATGGCTGTATTTAAGGACAGATTCCATTGTTTAATTCTGCTACCTTTCAAAAACTGTTTTCACTTTGTGCATATGGGAACTCACACATCCCATTCCCATTCTGCCAACGTAATGCTGCTCATTCCTACTGAAACTGAGAAAGGCAAGAGTTTATGAAAATGTGTACCTTTAAAATCTGCAACTTTGAGAGGTCTTCAAATTATAAACCCCCTTCTTTTATGTAAAGTTGGTGTTGTTAGAACTTGTTAGGGTAGTTTCAATTTAATTTTTTTTGTGTTTTTCGGACCACATAAAAGTTTTATTTGATGCTTTTAGTCAGCATACTACCTAACAGACAAACCAACTTGACGTGGGCTAGTTACCCGACATGAGGCTCCCTGCCCCAGAGTTTACAATCGTAGCAGAGTCTTCTCTAGTGAGAAACTTCCGGGGCACTAATCTTAGAAGGAGAGGTGTGAGCAGCCCGGAACCAGTTAAAGCAGCCAATGTTATAAAAGTCTGAGTGCCCAGTTGTTCAGGAAGCTGAAACAGGTATTGCCACCTCTACGCTCCAATGACTTCTTACGACAAACGGCAGTAACTCCTGGGAGCACACTTGGCCTCCGTCAGAACACGCTGAGAGTGCTGGGGAGTTAATGCCTCCAGGAGAAGCCCTCAACCCATGCCTGGCGGGAGTTTGGTGGGTAGACACCATCTCACTTGCCTCTCAGCTGGGACAACTTGAAGCACGTTCTACACTACCTCCTAGGTCTCCCCAGGGGGATCGAGCTTCAGTTGCCCAGTGGTAACTGTTTGATATGGTCTTCTTTTTTAAAATTATTATTTCAATTGCAGTTGACATTCAATATTATATTAGTTTCAGGTGGTTAGACATTCATATAATTTATGGAGTGATCTGCCCAATAAGTTGAGTACGCACCTGGCACTATACATAGTTATTACAATACTATTGACTATATTCCCTATGCTGTACTTTCCATCCCTGTGACTGTTTTGTAACTGCCAGTTTGTACTTCTTAATCCCTTCACCTTTTTCACACAGCCCCCACCCCGATGCCCCTCCGACCTGGCAACCATCAGTTTGTTCTATCTAGGAATCTGTTCTGTTTCATTTGCTTGTTTATTGTGCTTTTTCTATTCCTTCCATTTTATGTCTCAACTCCATTTGATATTCCTAAATCACCTCCCAAATAAAGTACTTACAGTGTAATCCTTGTCTAAGAGTCTATTTTTTGAGGAATCCAAAGGCAATCCTTTGTGTTTTTGACAATTCAAAAGGAAAAGCCGTCTGACCCCTAGTGATGGTCACCTAGACAGAGAAGGGGTCAGTGATCCTGGGTCCATGAGGTGACGAACAAAATCACCTCTGATCCTGACTCTTGGTTGCTGCCGAAGTCCTGGATGCTAGTTTTGCGTGGAACCTGAATAAGAAGACTTCCAGCCTTGGAGCCCAAGCATGGGCAGTGTAGCCAAAGTTAGGCCAGAGAAGTGGGATCATGCCCCCCAAAATTTGCAGCAGCAAGGAACCAGCGACTGTGACAGGCAGTGCTGCACTGAACTTCAATAAGCAACATCATTTGGTGATGGGAAGCATCAGCTATTGGGGCTTTGGGCCCCAGTGGCATTCAACTTGGGTGCAGAATTTGAAGCAAAAAATATCTGGACTGTGGAAGCCCCTAGAGCTGTGCTATCCAGTACAGTAGCCACTAGCTACACATGGCTGGTAAATTTGAATCTAAATTAATTAAAATTAAATAAAATTAGAGTTTAGTTCTTCATTTACACTAGCCTCATGTCAAGTGTTCATAACCACATAATAAATAGATCACGGAAGCAAGTTCTATTGGATGATGCAATAGACGATGTAGGGTTACAGGGTAGTTCAGGAAGAGGGGAAGTCTCAAGGAAGAAAGACATACTAACCTCTTGACAGTAAGGGAACTGGTGTGCAGCATAATGATTAAAGTTAACAATGCGGTGTTATATACTCAAGGCTGCTAAGAGGGTAAAAATGTTCTCACCACAAAAAAAGGGTGGTGATTATGTCAGGTGCTGGACGTATTAGAATACAGCTAGTCATTTTGTAACATGTAAGTGTATCAAACCAACATGTTGCACAGCTTAAACTTACACAATGTTATATGTCAATTATATCTCTAAAAAGCTGGAAAAAATCAGGGATAAGAGGTATTGATATAGTCGTTTAAAAATAAATATATGTATCTTTATCTATATCCTAAGTAGACAGTTCATAATAGTTATAGAATTACAGAAGTTACAGAATTAAAGAATGTAAGAGAGTTTAGCAAGTATATATGCAAACCTCTTGAGTTCATATTTTACAAGCTAGCACAAAAATAAGATGAGTGGACCTATGACTACTGGGAGAAGTAACGTATAAATGTTAAGGGAACTATAAAATCCGATACATAGATTACTCACAACCTAGACGAGCCCTGAATATCATTTCGCACTGCCAGACTTCTGTATGTTTCCACGTTGACTGAACCCAATTTAAAATTTGGTATAAACCGCATAGAAACTAAAAGCAAATTCATTATTTGCCTGTAAAACCAGCTTTTCCCCCTGACTTCAGTATAATTCTGGAAAAAAAATTCTCAGCTGTGTCCCAGGCTTTAAACCCCATCTCCAGACGCCTTCTACCTCAGCCCTGCATGAATTCACAAAGTCCAGTGGTTCTTCATCCTAGGTCTTTCCTAGCCCATCCTTTCTGCGCATGCCCACAAGCACAACTTTAGTGTCCGATGGCCTGAGAGCCAAATCTGGCCCCCATCTATTTTTGGTGAATGAAGTTTTACTGGAACATAGCCATAATCATTCATCTCTGTTTCATCTGGGGGTGCTTTCATAGGACAACAGCAAGGTTGAGTGCTTGAGACAGAGACTATTTGGCCCTCAATGCCTAAAATATTTACAATCAGGCCCTTCACAGAAAATGTTTGACAATGCTTGCACTATAATATTGCAACAGGTCTTCCCAGCCTAATTTCTTTTCAGTTCTCCCTAATTCTTAAAATGTGCCTTAAACAAAACCCTGTGCTAAATTACCGATGGATCTTATACACACCCACACACACACATGCACAGGCGCACACCCTGTTGAAAACTTGTAAAAAGCTTCTCATAGCACCCGATACTATGTTTTACACGATTGGGCATGACTTACCCGTCCAACTCCTTTCACTGCCTCCTCCTCGCTGAGGCAGCCTCGCTGGCTCTCCTCATTTCCTTCATGCGCCCAGCACTTCCCGCTCTAGGGCCTTTGCAACTGCTATTCCCTTTGCAGGCAACACTCCTCCCCACCCACTTGCATCTGGCCAACACCTCTCATCCTCCAGATCTTTGCTTCAGTGTCACCTCATCAGAGACAAGTCCACCCTTTCCAAAGATTTCTTTCACTCTGTTCTCTGCTAGCGCTCTCTGCTTTTCATCCAGAGTGAGAAATGAAGCATTTATGTGTTTGCTTACCAGATTACTGTATCTCTCATTGATCATACTAGCTCTAGGGGGCCAAGTTTGTGTTGATTTTAGTTATCACTCCACATCTCGCACCTACTAGTCCAGCAGTGAGCACTCGAACCATATTCTTACAATGAAGGGTCTTCCCTTTCTTCCCAAATAATATGCATTCTTTGCCCTGGTCCAATCTGGCTCCATCCTATTTTCCAGTCCTCGTTGTATGCCTCATTGCAGGTAAACTGAGATAATCACCATTTCCCATATACACACTGTGCTTTTTCACTTCTAACGCTTTCTTATCTCTCCTCAACACTACCTCCTCTATTATTTTTTCCCTGGGAAAACCTTTCTCTTCAAGGCTTAACTCGAACAATTATTCTAGGAAACTGTGTTATAATGAAAAAGTTTGAATAATGTAAAAACCAAGAATGTATTTCATAAGAATGTTTCTTAGAACAAACTTTTATATAGTGTGATACCATCACGTCAAATTACAATGCAACAAAAGCAATTCCACGTGAGCCAAACTATGATGCATTCCAACTAATTCTCTGAAAGGCCGAATTCAGAGATAAATTTTGGAGTGTGGATGGAAGGACGGATCACATAGCAGTCAGGTTGTTTGTTGTTTTCCATTAACATTCTTTCTCTCAGTTCCAGTTTTGAAAGTCACTGAGTACAAATGGGTACTGACAGTTACCCTCATCTACATTTCAGTTCAGTGGAGCTGGCAATGGGATTGATAACTTTGTGTGAAACCTGAGGAGCCTAAGACGCATGCCTCTAAAGAAGGCCAACTCATGTTCAGTGATAATTCAGTGATAGGAGAGACTACCCTTATGTCAACCATAAGGAAATGCCATACCTAGGATATAGTAACTGT
Organism: Desmodus rotundus; assembly: GCF_022682495.2. Lineage (NCBI taxonomy): Eukaryota > Metazoa > Chordata > Mammalia > Chiroptera > Phyllostomidae > Desmodus > Desmodus rotundus. Next base: position 132,622,426 of record NC_071391.1, on the reverse strand, counting down.
CTACTAAGAACATTTTTAGTTCATACTACTAAAACATACCATAGGCATAAAAGAGGCTGTTTCAGTGTCTCCTGCCTGTTGATTGAAGGTCATCCCACTTATTAAAAGAGATAGCAAAGCCCCCTCTCCCCCAAAAGCCAAAAGGAGTGAGGCCACAGCATGTCTCTGTCGTGACTACGCCCATCTCCTCCCTTGTCCCACACAAACTGAGCGTCTGCAGTGCGAGGGTGTTGGATGATTTCGAAGGTCTCATGTGTATGAGCGTTTTGGGGATTTTCAGTATAGAGTGAGGGTTTCTCCTGATATCTAATGTTTGTCCTGATATCTAATATTTAATTAGAGATCTAGTTATCTAATAACTAACATCAAAACTAAGTATTATATCAAAGAATACACTAAAATTGAAATATATTTTGCAAGTATTAAGCAAATGTAAACTTTCTATTTTTCTTCATATTTTTTTCTCTTACGTATTCTTCAAGTTCTCTTTTTCTAAGTATTCATTCCTTTGTAGTGAGACCCCCATGAAGTCTGTTTTTTTAATCTGTTGTTCTCATTTCCCCAGTAGGTGGCACTCCATTACCACTTTCAATTACTACCATCTGCCTACAAAGTACAGTCCAGAAAATGTAAAGACAGTGTGGGAGCGTTTGTTTAGCAAATACAGACAAATAAGAGAAACTTTATGTTAAATATACACCTAAAAATTCATTATTTTTCTAAAATATCTCATTTTAAACAATGAGATTCTACATATACAGTGTCAGAAAGTAATCAGAATGTTTTGATACAGACATGTATGTTAGAATTGAGCGCCAGCCTTCAAAATGGTGAAACTTTGAGATTATCAGGGATTTAGAACAGCTGCCATACTGCTGTTTTAAAACATTAGAAAATCATTTTCTGGAAAACACTCGCAGGACTGATTTCTTGCCTACATGAGAAAAACTATTTCAGTGCCTCCTTTTCGACAATCCCTCCCCAACAGCAGCATCTTCCTGGATAATCCTCACATTCAAGAGTTGTTTGGGGGTTTTTTCCATTTGGAAAGGTTGTTTCCAAATATACCACACTCAATTAAATTTGACCATCCACTTGTAATTATTTTGGGAAGAACAGAGCTCCAGTGATGCATTACCCATATTTTCAGTCCATATGTTCTGTCTCCCAAATGGCTGCTTTTGCCGTGGTGGGTAGAGCGTGGCCCATATTGTAGGGATATTTATTCTGGTGCACTGGCAAGCAAAGGGGGCAGTAACAAATGAGATAAGAAAGGCCGCCAGTATTAGGAAACTCGAGCCTTTACAATTTGAATTTACCTTCTGAGAAAGGTAAGGTGAGCAAAGATCTCATCAGCCTCAGGTCGTGAAGAACCAGCCCTGCTTCAAGCCTGGAAATGGATTAGGAACCTCCGTCCTACCCATAGAGATCTTACCAGGATTGGTGTTGCTGCCCTCAGTCCCGCTGCACGGTGTGGGACAGGACTGGCTACCTGGTATCCTTGGAGCTAGAGCCACTTCCAATCCTTACCTGCATACATTCTTCTTCTGTTGTCGGAAGAGAGCCCTGACTTCTAAAACCTCGGGGCTGAGTTAGCTCTGGAGAGCAGCTGCAGGATCTTCTAGATTTCTAGTTACGTAATCATTAAGTTTCCTAGTTGTCTAATCCAGTCTGCGTTGCATTTTCTATGACTTGCTCCTTCAGCTCCCTCTGGTGGTCGAAGCTTCACACAAAATCCACCACACAAATTAGCAGCTCTGAAGCTTTGCTAGTTTATCGTCACAGTTTGGGGGCGTCCTAAAGACGTGATGACACAGGTTTCAGTTAAGTGGTGGAGAAACTATGCCATCTGGCTGTCAGCCTAGGGTCCCTTGGGCAACTCCTCGCTGACTCTGAATGACTGATTTTAACCTTCAATATGTTTTCTCCAGAGCCTGAGAATCTGCCATGGGAATGTGCAAGTAAGGATGACAACAACAATTTTATCAACAGCCTATAATTCTATAGTACTATTGAAGTTTTTATTTTCCTAATATTTATTGAGTATCCTTGTGTGCTGGTCCCTCTTCTAAGCACTTTTCTTATATTAATTTACTGAATCTTTAAATCAACCCTGCAAGGTTGGTATGATTATCATCTCCATTTTTAGAAGAAAAGATTACCAAACATCATCTCATATGCCACAAGCCAGAGAGTACAACATCTATGCGTCTCGCAGATTCATCCACACATGTCTGTGATTCAGATGAGCTGCCGAGTCCATAAAGAGGCATCAGGCTACGGCAGTGGCCCAGGCAGGTCCGTTGCAGGAGCTATGAACAAACAACCTTGGCTAAAATAAATATATAATGGAAAGAATTTTTTAAAAAGCAAACCAGCTTGATAGGGCCAAGCGATTTTATTTATCCTTCCTTCCATTTTGCCAACTATAAAATACTCACAAGAATCAAGAAGATAATTTCTGGTCTCAAATTTTTAATCTCCTTCTTATACTTTCACTCGTTAGATTTCAAAGGACAAGGCTTCCTGAGAGGGTGAGCACATAAAATCCTGTAGGACACGGGACCTGCCAAGGACTCGCTTCCTGGAGAGCCATCCCTGGCTGTTTAGTAAGCCCTGCCACCAAGTCCCACCTAGCTAGCTACAGCTTCAGTCCATTGTCCTGAACCCTAGCATTTCCAGCTCGCTATACTTAAATTCCATCTTCTCTTAACTCTTGACTCTTGGTTCTGAACTCTGAATTCAATCTCTGCCTTTAGGCCCTGTAGACACGATGTTTAAACATCTTCAACCATCAAGAGTTTAGTTACACACTTTGTTTTGCTTGTCCTTTTGGTTCCTGGGGTCCTCCATGGGATCTGATAGGAAATCACAGCCTTAGCCTTGGCCCCTCAAAACCTGATCCACTACCCAGCTGGTTACTTAGCTGGGTAATATCCACCTCTCCTACAGAGCCAGGCCTGAAACTCTAGTGATCTAGAATCTGGTACTAACTGTTCAACCCACAGGCCTCAATATTTCCAGATTAAAATAGAGGCAACCCCTGCCCACCTCTAAAGGTATTTGGACTCCTTAGGACAAATTTATAAACTCTTGAGGAAGACCGTTCCGATCCTAAGAGCCTCTTTCTATACAACATTGCCCTTGACTGCGTTTAAAAATAGGCCCCAGGATTTCCAACTTAAAAAAAAGACAGTGCTGACCCAGACGAGCAAAGCAATTGGAAGGAAGGAAGTAAATACTTTGAACTGTTAAAAAGAAAGGTTCTCTCTAAAACTGATTCCCAGATTCGATTGGTATTCATGTCTCTAGCCTAGAACCAATCAGCAGCACAGCATTAGGAAGCGTCCGATAAACCCCATTTGATATAATAAAATGATGACCCTCATTGTTACTCCGAGACAGAAGACCCACGTAGTCTAAACATCACTGCCTCCAGAAAATTCCTAAGCAGGATTAATAAAAATGATCCAGGCAATCCAGATTTCTAGCATCAATGAAGCCAAGCCTCTGCTCAGCGCTTTCTCCAGAAGCATCTGAGTCAGCCCCTTTGCTACCCTAGAGGTCTGTTCTGTACTGGTTCTCATGATTCCCAGGTCCAGACATACATATGCTTCTTGGTGGGAAGCATCCTCATGCAAGCAATAAAACAAGGCTTCTGATTAAACATGCTTTATATCCTCTGGTGCCTCTTGCATTTGCCCTGCCTCCCTTATATCTGTCTGGGATAAAATTCATTCGATCTTTTTAAAATAAAACACATCTGCTTAACCCTGCCCCAAAGAAACTCCCACTACCCTATTTCCTTTAATAGCCACATGATCCACTAACGCTGAACAGCAGAGGTTAAACAGGAGAAATCTCTCCCCACTGTTGCTTTATCCATTTAACACGTGTGAATCTGTGATGATCTCAGTTTTCCTTGTGCCCGATGACTAATTGAGTTTGAGACAGTAACTGTCAAATGCTAGAAAAGGAATGATTTATGCTAAAGATATTTTTGGTCTCTGATATACCCAGCTTCAGAGGGAATAAAAGGAGTCATTACTGTGTCAAGATTGTGACAATCAGCATTGTCTAACAATGGAGCTACCTTCCTACAACTAGCCAGTCTATTAACTGAATGTATCGAGTTTCCATCTTTGCTTTCACCCTCTGCTGCTGGGTAGGTGATCCTGCAGATTTTTATTTGCATTTATTTCAGCTGCAACATTTATCCCATTCCCAGTTATCCCTCCCTGAGATCTTATTGAAGCTGCCACTGGGAACCATGGAGATAAGCGATAGCCTCAGTAAAGGACCAGCTGCTCCAGCCCGGCCCCTCTCTCTGAAACAGCAACTCAGAAATTTTCCGGTCACCCACAGAGGAACTCATTTCCTGCCTGTAATCTGATTACCATCCTCTCACGTGGGACTGTAAACTGGTTTTATAACACTGCCCTCGTGGGAAAAAGGGGGGAGGGTTGGTGGAGAGGGGAGAGGGAACTGATCTTTAACTATTTTAATATGCACAGGGCGCACAGTCAGAACAAAACACGTCAACCTGTCAGCTTTAGAAACACCAATAACATTTAAACGCTGAATTCTGGTGACCATATACTTGCCCGTTTTATCACAGGGATCATTTCATCACCTCACCGGATCTGAAAGACTGACATGGATCACAATCCTAAGAGACTTCTGACTTTTTGCAACATTGCTTCATTGGATCTTTTGCCACACCTGGGAGATTTCCCCCATGGACACAGGATTAGTATCACTGTCTTCCCATCTGCAATCTCCTCCAAGCTCTATTGCTCTTCTGCCACCAGTCCTGCCCAGGTACCACTGACGGAGCACCCTCTCGTCGGTCCACCCCTCAGCTCCTCAGGTCTGCCCTAAGGACATACCTCTGTCTGCTTCTCACCGCAAATGTTGCTCACAGCTGCAGACACCGACTCCTACAAGGTTTTCTGATAGCATGTTAGCTGGTTCTTTGGTGATGTATGTGGAAATGGAAGCAAAAGGCCTCCAAGGGTTTAGAGTCCTAAGAATGGGGAACTCAAAGGACAGGTATTCACTTCTCAGGGCAACAGAGGGAAATAGTTTTCATCTCACCTCCCTCCTCATTCAGGTTCTACCACCCTGCCCCCCATCAGGTGTCCATTGCCTTCCAGATGCCTCTGCAGCTCTGCAGCTCCTCCCAACACTGGTTGCTTCCCTGTGAAAAAACCCCTCTTCTTTTCTCTCCCCCAACAACTGTGCTCAGAACATCCATCTGCAAGAGTCATGCAGTGATCGAGCTGGGACCCTCAGCTACAAGAGGTAGAAACTCAACCTCCACTTAAACCATGAAGGGAGTTTACAGAGATGGGAAGTTCAAGGGCCATCTAACTCCGGGAAGAGGGGGATTCGGGGGTTCAGAGAATAGCTTCTGAAATCTATTCCTATTTCTAAGCTTTGCACTATTCATCTGGGCTTCATTTTAAGGTGCTGCCTCCCTTTGGCAGAGGGAACCACCAGTAGCTTTAGATTTACCCTATCCTTATGGCTAATGGTCCCAATAATTTCAATAAAAATCCTAGGTGGGCCCTGATTGGCCTAGCTTAATCAAGCATCATCCTCGAAAGCTTTACCGAGGCTGGGTGGATAGAGGACGTTAGGACGAGTGTGGGAATGTAGATTGCTGTCTTGTTCTCCCAGACTCAGGTGCTACTGTCTCCCAGGCTGGGTGTTAGTTTAGTGCCCCCCATAACTTCTCTGCCACCCAAAGGCAGGATGTGATATGCTCTGACACCCACCACCACCACCACCAAACTCTTACTTCTCAAAGTGAGCCACGTGGACGGCCCAGGTGCTTGTTCAGAAGCAGACTCCTGGGCTCCAGCTCAGCCCTATTGAATATGAATCGGGGGACAGTGGGGCCTGAGAGTCTCTATTTTAACAAAGGCCCTGGGTGAGTCCTAGGAACTCAGAAGTTTCAGATCCCCTGCCCAGAGATCAGGGCTGGGAAAGGGCCACCACACTAGGCATTTTGTCCTCTCCCTCCCCTGGCTCAGTGTGAGGACTCAATGCCCCCCCCCACCACCTATGTGGTGCACGGGCGAATCTCATACGCGTGCCCAGAGCCCAGAGGACACCGAGAGCAAGGCCTACACATGCAGGTTTAAAATTGGTTGTTAGAAAAAGGAAGTCTGGAATGAATATAGGGAGATAAAGCGCTGTCATGAAGGAGGTTGAAGCTGGAGAACCAAAAAGCAAGCTACGAAAGGGCTGCGTGGCCCAAACTGGAAAAAGTCTGGCTGAATTCCAGGGATGCAGGGCAATGCCAGGTCGGGTTTTGTTTTGTCTGTTTTAACCTGTTCCAACTGGGTATTTATGTATGACCAGCTAATAATGTTTGCAGGAGCAGAAGGAACCTGCTGGAGAGATGACAGGATAGCAACAGACGCAGGTAGAAAGAATTGCTTTCTCCTTTCCCCCGACCTGCAAAATGCAAGTCACACCATAGGTCACTGGGAAAATATACAAGCCGCCTTTGCGATAGTTCCTCCCTCACCCTCAAGCCGCGCTGCAGGCTCACGAGGAGGACAGCTGTCCGAAGGCCTCACAGGACCACCCACAAGGACCTGCATGCTGCTTTCCAAGTCTGCGAGTGCTGTCTCCTCCTGTAGCACTTGAAACAGCAGAGCATCTTAAGAGGAAATGGAGTTTCTCTTTCAAAGCTAAACAGCAGTTGGATGGAACCCTGTCACTCCTTCTTCTGTCTCGTAAAGCAAGTGGCTAAGAGAGGGGGCTGTGGTGTCTGACAGACCTGGGCCTGAATCCTGGCCCTGCTGCTCACACACTGGGCCCGTTAGGTCCCTTTTAAAACTAAAGGTTTACAAGTGTTTCCATTTGTATTGGGGATAATAATGACAGTGCTTGCCGCAGCAAGCAGCAAGATCATTACAAAGATCCAATGAAGAAATGACTGGGCAGTCCTGAGCACCGTATACATTTAGATTTTACCTGTAATTTTTGTTACATGCTGCATGCCTCCAGCAAGACCCTTTCAGACTCATGGAGCAGATAGAGCTCCCAAGCTTCCTAGATGGTCAGAAGTTACTGAATTGAAGGACTACGAGAAGAGGAAGAACGTGTGGGAGGAACTCACATTTGCAGTACAGATTAAGAAGAGCATGGATTTACAAGAGACTTGAATGTCTTTCACACTAGTTTATACACAATTCAGAGACAGAAGGAGTTTCTTATTTGTTCTATTGGAACCTGTAACACAGAGTAAAAAACAAACAAGCAATAGCAAAAATCCACCAATTTTCCTAATAAACAGGGCAAATACATGCAGAATTGAAGGATGAACACTGTAAGAAATAGAGCTAGGAATCGAAACGAGTCTCTGAACACTCACACTTCCTTAAAGGGGACACGCCTGCTCTGCTTTCCTCAGGTCTGCTCTCCACTTGTCCCAGTCTCCCTCTGGCACTCCTTGTCCTGCCCATCTCCTTCGCCTCCTGGCTTGTGGTTTTGAAAGTGTAACACGCCTCAGAATCACCTGGAGGGCTTGTTAAAACAGGGATTTCTGGATCCACCCACAGAGTTTCTGTTTCAGGGGTCGGGGTGGAGCTTGAGAATTTGCATGTGTCGCAGATTTCCAGTGGCCCTGCTGCTGCATCCTCATTTCGAATAGCATCAGCTTAACTTCATCCCCTTACACGTTACTCAGCTTTCTGTGCCTCAGGTGCCTCATCTGTACGTTGGGGATAAGAACATCTACTTGATAGGGTTCTTGTGAGGATTAAATTAGCTACTCCTCATAAAATTCTTGGAATACTTTCTGGAATTTATTAAGTCCTCAATAAATATGGGCTGAATAAACCATAATCCAGAGAGGGGCCTGCAATAAGGATGCTCTCTGCCACATGTGCTATAAAAATGTCCACACTTCCTTTGTAGAACTCGGGTGGTCTCTCCAAACGGGTTCTTTTCTCCTCCTTGCCCTCATCAACACATCCTTTCAAACTATACTACAAATAATACCTAAAAGCTATTGGGTGCCCACTATGCACTAAGAATATGAAGTGCTTACCATGCCTCGTTTCTGCCACTCTCACAACAACCCTGTATGACGGGACTATCATTCCACTTTTGTAGGTACGGTGAATGAGGCTGCAAGGGAACCTAAATATCTTAAGTGTCTCGCCCTATGTCTCACAAGCACTAAGTGGCAAAACTGGGTTTGAACCTCCTAAGCCCATCTGTCTGCAGAGCCTGCACCCTTCACCACCCCAGGTATATCAAATAGGTTTCATCATCCAGTCATCCCATGTGCTAACAGCTGCCTAGGGCACACGATTCTGAGGCATAACTGGCCTGACTCAAGGGGAAGGATTGCTGGAATTGATTGGAAATGTCTAGCTGCCATGCGTGCGAGAGAGGGGGCGCCAAACCGTAGGTCAGACATCTGCCGCCCCTGCACTTTGCTATGACAACACAGATGGTGGTAAAGCTTTCCCAATTTTATTGAAGGTTATATTTAAATACACACAAATCAGATGAAGGCTCCCAGGAGCTGCTAACGATTTCAGATCTGTAGTCCAGTGCCCTTGCTCACTGTAATTTAATTCGAATAGTATTTCAGTACACACCAATGAAGGCAAATACTTGTGTGACGAAGCCACATCAGTAGACGGTTTTAGAGTTTCAGCAGGGATAGGGTGCTTTAAAATTGTCAATAGACTATCTGACATGATTGATAGATACTCTAGCAAGTTTCTGGATAGTACACAAGGGTTTAAAAGAGGAAAGAGATACTCCATCTTCAGGTAAAACTTGGAAAAAGAGCTTTCACTTTCTGAAGGTGACTCCTGATTGCTTCAGGGTATTTTCCACTTCCCTTAAGCTCATGATTCCCAAACTTCAATACATGGGAAAATTGACATGAGGAAGTTTGTTTAAAAAGCAGATTCCCAGTTCCCTGCCTTATCCAGACTGTCAGGTGTGGAGCCAGGCAATCTGCACTTTAAACAGGTACCACAGGGTCTAAGGGCCGCTTGGGAAGCCCTGCCTGAAGCAATGCTATAGAACAGCAGTTCCCCGTTTTTTCAATGTAAGGAGACCATTTCTACTCAAATTATTTCTGAGACACCACTCGATGGCAGTTGAGAAAATGCAGGATGGCAACAACAACAAACCTGCAATTCATTTTGTAGTGATTATAGATAAATGTGTTTTCTTCACCACAATAATGTGTACATAAGTAGTTGAAAATGGAGAGGAACTCTGTGTAAGAGATAATGTTTAATCCATCCACGTGCGATGCTCAGTGTCCGTAGACATTTAAAATCTTTTACAGATAGCTCTGCAGTCCTTTCCTCCACCCCGCCGGCATTCGTGCCTGCCTACCTGCCAAATGAGGCCCACAGGCCAAGGCAGGCAACCACGGACTACAGTTCTGATCCCTGCTTCCTCTTCAGGGCGGTTTTCACTTGGCACGTAGACGGGCTATCACTCACCTGAGTGGGAGGGGAGAAGAAAGGCCACGTCCATCTGGGACTTATATGACAGGAGTGGATCCATATTAGCAGCTCTACATACATATTTTCATTTAAAAGCAGGAGTCCAATTCCTTCTTCCATTATCTGCACCAACAGAGGAGAAACGCAAATCTGAATAACAAATTCTCAGTTTACTGTAAAATCAAATACTTCCATCTCTTATATGTGCATTCTAGTTTCCATGCTTTGTGTGAGTTTGATGTGGCTAAAACTCATGCTTGGAAATGATAATGAACCACAGAAAGGTGTTGGGCATCTCCTGGGAACAAAACACTGCTGAACACCGTAATGACCTCATTAAAAATGAGCATGGATTGAATACAGGGGATTCTCATCATTAAAGAGGTAATCAGTTGGATATTTTTGGTTAGTGCCTATTCTGTTCGCAAAATTCAAAACTCTTACCAAGTTTAGAAACTGAGAAATTAGGAAGGCAGGATTGTCTTTCCTTAATAAAAAAATTACTGGTTCTAACAGATGGAGCGTAAATAAGATTATGACCCCAATTGCCTTTTGCTTACACTCACATTCAAATTCTCTTGGGTTCGCCGAGAAATCCCCAAGAAGACAGTGGGAGATACTGTCTCCAATTCAAAATTCACAGAGAAAATCTATAAAGCACATGTGGACAATAAAAAACAATGAATATATATGGGAGACAAAGAAAATGATGCCACAATTATCCATAACCAAAAAGTGTTTGCCCAGCGCCACTGTCCTGCCTAGCACGGAAGGGCTGGCTTGACATTACTGCACGCTTGTTTGACATTGTCATCAATGGTGAGTAACAATGAAGACCTGGACTGTGGTAAAAGCCCAAACTTAACAACACAAGGACAAAAGCACTCAGAAAGCTGGCTTCATCGACTCAGTTCTGATCATTCCTAGCCAGGCTACACTTAGATTTTAAACCATCAGGCCACAGATGATTGAGCTGTAGTTCATTAAGACATGCTTGCAGGGTGATGAGAAAGGAGAAAATGAGAACTGCTTCATTGGGGAAAAATCTTTTTAATGCTATTTGTCTTCATGACACCAAGGAGAAGCACAAGGAGATTCAGCGGCTGCATTGAGGTTGCAGTGACCTTTCACCTCTGTTGATCTCTGACCTGGCTGTTACAATCACACCGACTCTGAAGCTCGGAAGCTCAGCAAGACATTTGAGGAGACAGTTTTTCTTTGCAGTGTGGTGGAAGGGAAAGGAGTTGAGAAGAAAATCTCTCCAGCAAGACAAATAGCATCCGCGCCTTGGCTGACCAAGGGTTAACAGGACATCAGGTCCAGTTTCCTGCTCAGCGATTTAATTGCTGCAGGCCCCGAAAACATGGGGGAGAGAGGGCTGTGACTGGGCACCTCATTTTTCAAAGACCTGTCAGAAAGCAAGTCCGCTGAATGGGTTTGATGCAGAAACCAAGAAGTGAGTCTGTTTCCCAAATCTGCATGACTAGGCCCCTGTGGGCTTGTGCCCAGCAGGAATTCTCTAGTTGTTGGCTACTGCGGTCCTTTCATCTGTTATAGTGATGGATGGCTTCCCTGCAAAGAGAGGTGGGGACGGGGTGGGTGGGCACATACGATTTTAAAGCAGGGGCCCCAAAACTGAGCATGTGTCAGAATCACCTCGAGGACTTGATTCAGTAGATCTGGGTGGAGGCCAGAAATGTGCTTCTCTGACAAGTCCGAGAGGTGCTGCTGCTGGTGGTCCTAGGGCCACTGTGTGAGAACTGCTGCCCTAAAGTATATTTCCCACGGTCTTCTTTCTGTCTCAATAGTCACACTTGCCCACGCCCCCCCCGGCATAATACATGTTGCATAATAAGTTAAAAGTATTAATCATTGTTATCACCGTTATTAATGGCTACCTTGAGTAGCAACTGTGTGGGAATGTTTATCTTCTGAGGCAGGTATTATTGCCCGTTTTACCAAATCAGGCCTGATCCCACCTAAATCTCACTCCTAAACAGGTGCTCTTCACTGCTTTAATACACTCTTCACAAGTAATAAAACACGAGATAAAATTAACTACAAGTAATTTTAATCAATGTCTTTTCTACATTCTAATAGAAGATATACTAACTCTAGAAGAAGTAGAAGAAGTAGAAGAATATAAACTTTTTTTTCCTTATGTCACTTAAAGCCAAAAGAAGGAACATCTAGACAATATCGTGAAACCAACCAGCTAAAAACAATGTGTGCTGAGTTCTTCCTCAATGCTTGAGGACCACGGGGCAAGTCAGCTGCCTGACCCGAGGCACCTGGACCAGTAAGGGGAGAGTCTGAGGCTAGGAAATGTCAATTGTGAGTGCCCCAGGATTTTTCTTGTTTTTCCTTTCTGCCTTGACAAATAGTAGTAAGTGTCAATGATAATGTGGCATCAGAACAATGCCTTAGAGAAGTGGTTTGCAAGCTCCACCTGGCAGCAGAGTTGCTGAAACACACGTGGCTGCCTCCCAGTTTCCGATTTAGCAGGACTGGTGTCAAGCCCAAGAATTTGCATTTTTAAGAATTTCTCAAGCAGCGCTGAAGCTGCTGGCCCAAGAGCCACACTTTACAGCCCGCTGTTTCAGAACAAGCCTTGCTGGATTCTGATCCATCTTTATCCGTTAATTCAAGAGACACTGCTGGAATACCTGCTATGTGTGAAGCTCCTTTCTAGCTCTGAGGATAAAAATGTAACCCAAGCAGACAAAAGCTCTGCCCTCACAGAGCTCACAATCTAGGAAGAAAAACTGACCAGGAATAATAAATTTATAATGTAAGAAAAAATCCAAAGAAAGATTCAAAAATAAAAGTATGAGGAGATATAATCCATCAGAGCAGATACCTAAAAGGTGATGGAGCAAGGCAGTGTGGGTATCGAGGTGAAGAGGGTTCCAAAGAGGAAGTTCAAGGCCCTGAGGCAGAAACGTGCTCAGTGTGTTAAAAAAAAAAAATTGCAGAAGGGGAGTGTGCAAGAGGGAGAACGGTAAGAGATGAGATTCAGATTTAATAGGGATCTGCAGTTCTAAAACCTCTCCAGGAGAGTGTAATACACATCCAGGTTTGAAAATGACTTGTCAGATGCACTCATTTCTTTTTTATTTGTTATTGAATCTATTGGGGTGACATTGGCTAATAAAATTATACAGGTTTCAGGTATATGGTTCCACAATTCATCATCTGTGTATTGATTGTATTGTGTGTTTACCACCATAAGTCAAGTCTCCTTCCATTTCTATTTACCCCCCTTTCAGAAGCACTTATTTCTAAAGCTCGTCCAACTTCCCTTAGTTTTCCTCAACACTGTTTTGGTATGTGATCTGAGAGGAGACACATCTCTGGACGATGAAACAAAGAACGCATCTTCATAGGATAAGGCTTACTGAGCATGCCAGGGACTGAGTATTGTATGAGTTTTACAAAAAGAAACCTTTTCTCTCCTTAAACAAGAGCCTGAGCCAACGTTATATCCTGGGGTGAACAAAAGCAGGTTCATGGTTGTGAGTGCCCGAAACAGTCAATAAAGCTATTGCAATAATCATAACACACGTGTCTTTTCCCATATGAACAACTGTAAGCCAGCTTTTGCTCACCCCTGTATTGAGTGTGGAAGTGGAGCAAAAGGGCTGAATCCACAGCGCAAGGAGCAGCTCTTGGTGACAGACAGGGTGTGGAGGGCAAAGGAGGGAAAGAATGGCTGTGCCTGACTCTGACTGGGGATTTAGAGGAGGAATGGGATCCGCATGAGGACAATGAGTTTGATTTTACACATGTCTATGTGAATCAGACACGTGTGTGTGTGTGTGTGTGTGCACACGCACGTGTCTATGCTGGGATGAAGGTGAGATAATCAGACTTAGGAAAAAGATCATGGCTGTACACAACCAGGTGATAAATGGAGCCCCAAATTAAATAAGTTCCCTGAAGTAGTAAACGTGGGGGATGGAGAAGAGAAGGCCAGGAGGAAGCCCTGGTGGGGAAGGATAACCGGGGCGGAGGAAGAGATACAGGGTCAACAGCAGAGTACAAGAAAAGGGCAACAGCCCACCAGGCTGTTACCCCCAACCACTGTTCTGACAGAGCTGCAGCAAACACAAAACGGGCCCAGGTCTGCTCTCCTGGCCTTCAAGCATACATATGGGTAGGCAACCAGCTGGCTTTGCAAAAGGGGTCTCCCGTTATGCAGAACACTTTATCCCATAAATAAGTCAGACTCAATTATTTTATATCAAAACAATATCTTAGCTTTTAACAAGCACAACTGCCAATACCCAGAGTCACGCATTATAAATCACTCTCTGCTCCTTCCTACACTTTCTAATTTCATGCTAAGGAGACAGGGCTGAATGGGGTCATTAATCTGAATTAGAAATACTGTGACCTGCACTGCACTCTGCTTGCTAACACTGTGTGGCAGAGCTGGATCTGTGGGGGGTTTACTTTCCACACAGTTCTGCGGAAGAGGTGGGGTGGGGAGAGAGGCCGAGCTAGTTTTAACTTTTAAGACCTTTTTCCAGATGTCATTTGGGCATCTCACGTGAGGCTTTGAAATCATGGCTATTATTTCAGTGCTTTTTCTGAAGCTACAGTCAAACGACAGGCTTTGCTCAGCCTTTCTCTAGAATTTCAGAAAGCTCACCTAAGCAGCCTAAAATAATCTTCCCCTTTATGAGAAAAGGGAGACTTGTGTATTTTTCTGGGGGAAGTGACACAACACATGGACAGCTCACTGGTGACATCATGGCACGGAAGACGTGAATGAAGCAGGAGCATCCGTAAGGCAGGTAGTTGAGTACGTGTCTCTTGCCACTGGCTGCCTGCTTCAGAGGAAATACAATGGACAGTCCTTGGAAAAGCATAACCGCAAAGCCATCAGTTACAGCGTTCAGATATTTACTTCACTTGCATTATTAACCACTTCCTGTGTTGGCTGGGAAAATGAACAGACAGAAAAGTCGAGTTCATTAATTCACATTCTTCTTTAGGATTCTGGTAAGCATTTCGATGGCACTGCCTGGCTAACAGGAGTCAGGGATTACCTGAAGATTCACCGGTACACCAGTCTAGTTCTCCCCACTCCCCCCAAACAAAGGCACAGAGGATAGCCCACATCTAGTGCAGGAACCTTTGGTCAAAAGGTGCCTTCCTTGACTTACCCCATCCTGCTCTGACCCCTGATTGGTCACAGTCATTACTGCTAACAATATTACTAGTGGAAATGCACTAGAAATAAAAGCAGGTTCCAAAAGTGTTGGGTAAATTCCCAGCAGGAGGTCTGTTAGGGTGTGTGTGCAGATGCAGCTAGACCGTCCAAGGTCAAGGAGAACAGTACATTCCCCAGGTCACATTTAGATGTCTCTCCCAGGCCCAGAATGCAGAGCTGAAGGAACTGTGGGTCTGAGCTAAGCGTCATCCCTTTGTCTGTCTTATCCGCTGGGCCCCACCACACCATTCCAGCATCCTTGGAAGCTGGGAGGATGGGATCCTCAAATTCTCTGTATGACTTATGCTTAAAAAGTGTTCCCTCTGACTCATCTCCTGACCCCCCACGCTGCCTTCCATGGCCCTGGATAGTTAGGTGGCTGACACAGTCCCAATGGCCACTTTGCTCTGAACCTCTCCAGCTGGCCAGCATCCCACTGCCCCCTCCGAGTGCCCTGCCTCCTCCTGGGAGACCCAGAGGTGACTGTAGTCAACTTGCTTTGGAGCCTTGGTTGGGCTTTGGGGTTTTGTTGCTGCTCTAGGGCTATGGAAAATTTGAGTCATTTTCTGTGATCCCAATCTCAGGGTCCCCAGTCAGTGTAATTGTAAGTCGATCCCTTCCCCTCTTCCCTTTGGGCAGGTGAAATCATTACCGTAGCTCCTTTCTCCTTCAGTCAGACATTTGTACAGGCCATTTACCTCGTGTCTCATGAATCTTCTCAACTGATTGTTATTGCGGAGAGAGGGGGTTGCTTATTTATTTAACTCAGAACAGCAGAAGGCCTATCTGTCATTGATTTCCCCACCCTCACAGCCTAGGGCGCCTTCTGTTTTCCTAAGTGTGAGTGCCGGGCAGATGATACCCTGGAAGAAACCTTCCTGAGAGCAGCCCCGGAGGCCCACCACAGCCGTGCTTGGAGACGCGGCCCACCCCCTCCCCCCACCACCACATCCCAGCAACAAGCCAGAGGAAGCAACACCGGGGGCAGCACAGAGAGAGGGAAGGCTTTATGCGCACTGAGAAATGTGAAGAACCGCTTCCAAACAGGCCCAAATCTCCCTCACACACTAACTACAAAGAAAAGAAAGAAAGAAAATCCCTTCTCAAATCAAGTAAAGCAGTTCCAAATACAGGAGAGGAATTTATGAGAATTAGTTTTGGTAAGCCAGAATCAAGGGGGCTGTTTAAATTCTCCCCAGGACACCCCCTAATCACCTGTTTCCATGAGTGGCCCCAGCACGCAACCCAGCAGAAGTGTTCATCCTGAGGCTCTTCATGAGCTAGAAGGAAGGGGTTTCCACCTCGCCCTAAATCCAGCCCACAGAGCTGAGACCTGGGGAAGCCCCATCCCAGGAATGCCCCTCCACCGAGGAAGCTTTAAAATCCCCCCAGGGATGTGCATTTCCCAGCCTCCAGGTTTGCAGCTTCCCGCTTCTGAAGGCACGATTTTGCAGTGAACTAGAGCCAGATTCACTGTCCATTCCTGCCCCTGTGGCACCCACTTCAGAGGCCTTATTGCATTTTTAATTAAGTAGTTTAGCTGCTGTCAGCATTTCCACAATCATTTCTCAAGCTCCTTCCTTCAGCGTTTTACAGCACAGCAGCAATTCCCTAAAGGGAATGTCAATATACAGCAGTACGAAGCAGAAGGGGAGCATGGTCACAGTCTGGGGGACCAGGGTTCAAATCCCAAGTCAGCAGCGTATCAGCTGTGTGGCCTTGGGCAAATTATTCGACCTCCCTAAGTGCTAGTGTCTCCATGAACAAAATAGGGGTAATACTAGTTCCTATCTCATGGAATAGTTGTGAAGATTAATTAAGATAATGAACAGAAATATTTGTCCTGGGTCTAGAGTAGCACCACCCAAAAAATATAAAATGTTAGCCACATATGTAATTTTAAATTTTCTAGTAGCTTCATTTTTTTTAAAAAGTCACAAGTGAACTTAATTTTACTTATACATTACAAAATATTATTGTTACAAAACATCAGTATAAAACGTATAAGTGAAGTTATCTTTAAGTACTTTTGGCTGTATGAAGTCTTTTGAAATCCTACATGTATTTTTTTTACTGCTCAGTGTGTACTGGCCACGTGCCAAATGCTTATGGATAGGGGCTGCAATACGGGGCAACACAGGCCTAAAGCCTGGTAAATATTCAGCAGAGGCAAGGTCCTTTCCCCTAACCTCTGTCTTTCCATGCCTTGGAGTTTAGAGACCTTCGGGAATGAACACTGAAACCACCTGTACCCCTGGGCTGAAAGGCTGTTTTTGAGTTTCGATGCTGGTCTTTTCTGACAGGAAAACAGGCAAGGACTTGGTACCCAGCCACCTCTGTGCAGGTAGAAAGTTTTGTGGATTCTCTGCCTTACTATCCTGATCTTGCTAAAAAGGCAGATGCTGCTACTGTCCTGATTTCCTGGAATCCCACACCTCAGATTTGCTGGAGCCCACAGTGGTCTAGCCTACTCTCTTACTGGATGCATAGGTACCTAACACAAAGCTGATGCTGATCCCTCAGCCTCTTCTTGAATGCGCCCGGCGATGAGAAGCTCATGACACCTCTGGGAATGCCCTTTTCAGTTTCAGATGGCTGTGGTTGTCACAAAACTCCTTTAGAAAGAACTCCTGGTCCTAATAACCAACCACTGGGGAGAGAAAAGGCAAAGTCATCTTCTGTGTGACAGCTCTAGAGTATTTTAAGTTGACTCTTGGGTACGCCACAGGCCCCAATCGTGTTGAGGAGAAACAGCCTCCTTATTTTCATGGTTGCTGATGTGACAGAGCGTGAAAGCCCTTCCCCATGCCATGCGTATGTAGTACTTGTGATATGTGCTTTGCCAAGTGCAGCCCCAGAACAAAACGTATAATATGCAGTTCGGGCCTTGAAGACCAATGTTCCTGAGTATGGGCAACCTCATTACCACTGCCATCCTCACCACAGCCTCACTGCACCCTCAGCCCCTGATGGCAGGCAGCTTCTCAGCCCAGAAGAGGCCCTCCATGCCCAGCCCCATGCCGGATGCCAGGCACTATCCACCTACCAGCCAGGGTGTCACCCTGAGGCTGCCTTCTCTCCCTTCCACCCGTGTACAAGGAGGTCCAGGAGAACAGTGCCAGCTCTCCTACTCCTTGCCAGGGTCTCTGAGCCCTTTCCAACAACTTCACAGTTTCACACAGAGCCAGGAAGCCCAGAGCTGCCTCGGAGGGTCATTTCTCTGGGGAAGGGATAAAGTTGCTCCCCCTGTTCTCCTCTGGCAGTGGGAAAGCTGTGGCCAGATTCCCCTGTGTGATACGAAGATTCCTGTCTTATCAGATCCCTGATCTCAGCACTGGGGCTGCAGGTTCAGCCCCTCCTCTTTTGGGTTTCCAGATATTTCTCTGCCACCATTAACTTCATACCAAACTCCCATTAAGGCCCAGTTCAAAAGGGTGGGGTAAGCAATGTGCAGGGATGGTGGGTGGGGCCAAACACACTTCTCCAGAGATATGGAAGGAAAGGAGCAGCTGCAAGAGAAGATTAAGCTCAGCCCCGCTCCCACTGATCAATAAATCAGTCAATCTTTATTGAGCCCCTTTGCCTGCACATGCTCATTAGCCAGCATGGACCCAAGAGCTGCAGCTCTGATTCTGGGATTTGAGGGGGAGGAGAAGGCCTCCGGTCAAAATATTTTCACCTCACAAAGGTCAGCAATTTCTCTGTAAGGTCATTAGCTAATTCACACTAAGGTGTTAATGACTTATAAGCTTGCTTTCTTTCTAAAGGGACTCTAGCTGGAGCTGTGGGGGGCCTGGGTAGGGACTACCTGAAAGGGTAGAGAATGGAGAAGTAAAAGCTAAAGGCAAATGTCTCTTTCTTGCCATTTTCCCTAGGGCTTGGAATGCTGAGTTTTAATTAGGGTCAGGACAAAAAGTAGAAACAGACTCTGGTGACAATATTGCTTTCATTCCCCAGCTCTTCTCCTCAGCAAATGTGACCTACAGCTAGTTACTTAGACTCTCAAGCTTCTGCCCCCTAACCAGTATAAAGGGAGTGTCCACTAAATACAGTGGGGAGATAAAGCACTTTGTGCAGCTCTCGGTTTAAAACATAAAACATGGTGGTTACTTTGGTTCATATTGAATTAACCCCAGGTTGACAAGAGCTATGACCTTCAAATTGTCCAAATCTTTCTGATATTCATTCCCATTCATGTACATATCCTCCTTAGATTACCTTTTAGTTAATGAATTTCTCACATTTATTGTTTTAAAATCATCTCCCTGAAATATCCAAGGCAGCCTCGTCAGCCTATTGTTTTGAGCGTTGGCAGCCAAACTGAGATTTTTTTTTTATTGATAACTTTATAGATTCTGCCCATGCCATAGCTCGGGCTTTTCCCTCTGCAGAGCCTACAGTGTGTCTTCATGCCACATTCCTGCCTACTTCACATTCTTCATTCTTCATTCAGTAAAAATGTATTGGGTTCCCTCTGAGCGTTGCTGATGAGGGAAGGACCACAAAGATCCTCATAGCCATTACATACTAGTAGACAAAGACAGACAAGAAATAGGTAAACTAGCAAATGAAGAAAATAACCCCAGTGTAATGACATGTAATAAGTGTAATGAAGAAAACAAACAAAAGGCTGAGCTGGAGACCACTAGAGAAGAGGTGGTCCACCTCAAGGAAGAGGTCCTCGGGTGTGAAAGAGCGCGGAAGGAGACCCTGAGACACTGAAATGCAACCCCGGTGGCTACAGCCCAGTGCACTTGGGGAAGAAGGATAGACAGGATAGGCTGGCGCCAGATCAGAAAGAGCTTCGTGTCCCATCAAAAGTCTGAACTTCATTTTACACTTGTTCAGAAGTTGAAGAAAGGTTTTGCTCGTGGCAAGAACACAATCTGCTGTGTGTTTTGAAAGATTAGCTTTGCCATCAAGTGGAACATGGATTAGGTTTCAGAAGAAGAAAACAGACTGTAAATTTGAAGACCGTTGCCGTAATGTAAATGACAGATGATGGCTGCCAGGACCAGCACAAAAATGTAGATAGATTTCAGGCGCATTTCCCAATCAGGAGAGAATTGACAAGATTTGCTGACGGAAGGCCACCAAGTGAGTAGGATGAAGGGCAAAATTATCAAAGATGGAGTAGGGCAAGAGAAATAATTATCAAGAATGATTCCTGAGTTTCTCCATGGAGCCACTGGGTCAGTGTTATGAAGGTGTCCTTATACAGCACAAGGGGTAGAGAATCCAGTGCCCTGTTTCAGACACGCATGTATTTTGTGATGTCTATCAGACGTGATGTGCCAAAAAGGTGGCTGGAAATGTGAGTCTGGGGTACATAAACCTGACCAGACATGAATCCGGAGGCCATAGCATAAAGATAACCCAATAATCCACAGTGGTCAATCCACCCCACTTCCTCCTGCCAAGCATTCCATTTCCTCTCCTGGAGACACAATCCAGTGCTATGATATTTCCTGAGCAGCCACCAAGGCTGGGCCCACAGATTTCCAGGTCTGACCAGGGAGTCCCAGAAGACAAAAGCTGAGAGAAGCAAGCCTCTGCTATTTCCTGTGGGACCACACCCTCTCGCTCAGTTCTAAGGAGCACTGCTCATTGCCCTCTATTGTTCTGGAAGGGGCTGCTTTTCCCCAAAGGCTCATTGCAAGTGTTATTATATGTACCAGTTGGCAAAATGTCCACTTCAGTAGGTGCTCAAGCAAATGCTCATTCTGGGTTTGAAAGTGGAGGTAAATGAACATTCCTGTCCGCAAAATTCTGTTACTCTGATTGGCGCCACATCATGTTGGGTAGACACATTTATTTTCCATTACTCCTGGATTTTTGAGACAAACATATTTTTGGAATTGCACATGCACATGGCTATGACACCAAATTAAAGGAAATATAAAGTTTAATAAACATAAGAAAAAGCAAGAAAACAGACTGGGACTTCTTTTATCCCATGGAAACAGCCCCAGAGGGCCCAGATTTCCACAGTGATTCTGAGTGAGGGGCGCCATGAATCCTGAGCTACCAGATAAGAGAATGATATTTACAGCATTTAGTTTTCTAGCTTTCACATTCCTCCCACTTAACAACCACAGGAAAGTCGGATTGTTTCCCCTTTCAGATGTACATAGACCCAGGCAAGGTTTAACATAATTTCAATTTTGTACTTTCTTAACTGTTTCCAGAGGGTAGTATTTTATGAAAGAGATTCTGGTGAACATGTACTTTGAGCAAAAATCACTATACTTTAAATGTTTTGCATGCTTTGTAATATTCTCCATACAAAGTTACAAAAATTATTTGCAAACCTCTTACCTGCTCTCGGCCTAAGGAGAATCAAGTGAAGCCGTCAGTTTATGCCACTCCAGCAACTTTTTTTCTGTTTTAAACTGCACTAGGCAGCTTGAATTTGCATGCTGAAATAAATGAAACAGTTTGATGGTATTTACTGAAGTAGCCCATTACTGTGTATCATTTCAGAAAACCACAAAATTTAGCATTTGTAATCGAAATGGCTTGCTTACTTCTAACTGTGCGAGAGCGTTGAGGGGCACCTATGAAAACACGGGGTATGATGATGAATTGAGTTGTCACGAATGAAGCTGGTTACTTTCATTAGCTTGCCCTTTACTAGAATACAGTTTAAATACCATATAAACCTTAAGGCTTTGTACTTTTTTCCCTATGACTATGTCACTGTTTCTCCTAGATTCAACTCTGCATTTATTTCTTTGAACCTAATCTCTGCCAATTAGATATGTTTTAGCTTCTGATGCAAACGTATTATTGAATGTGGTCAGATGCTTATTCGCTAAGGAGATTCCTAACATATGCCAATTTGAATTTTGATTTAGAAGTTTCTAGTTAACATACAAAGAAGATGTGGGTTAAAGAAAGACTTCTTTTTTTTTTTTCCTCTGGGAGTATATGTGCTTAAGCAAGCCAGGAGCTAAAATTAGAAGTGTTCTCTGACTCCACAAAATGTGCACAGTCGGTATGCGTCCTGGGAGTGGGACCGAATGGGAGTGGAACACTAACGAGCCGTGATAAGGAAACACTTGGCATCCGGTGTCAGCTTCCTGTGCAGATGCTCATATTCACTTTGGTTCTGTACAAATCCCTTTGGCTCTCCTGGTTTCTATCGGAGATTTTGATTAGAAGATCATAATCCTAGCACGCATATGTGGCAGCATAATTGTGGGCCTTTTGTTTCAACTCAGTTAGGGGAGGATTTTTTTCATAATCAGAGAAGAAGGAAACATAGTGTCTAAACAAACAAACAAATCTTTTAAGAATATGTCTCAAGGAACTTTTCTTACAAATTCTCCATCACACAAAACATCTTAACAAAAATATCAATTCAATAATGGGTCAAAGATAAATTGATAAAACAGAAGTGTTTTTTTAAAAAGAAAGAAAACTGAAGACCTATGGAAACAAATTGAAAAACCAAAGCAGTATAATTAAAGAAATAACCAATAGATTAGAAAAGCAAGGAGCTGTATAATACCACTGATAATCAAATTACTGGCATAGAATAAAGACATAATATAATTAGGGTGCATGCATATTTAAAAAGACAAAGCAATGAAAAACTACAATTGATATAAAAGACATAGGATAAAATATTCCTGAAATAGCCTAACATATGGAATGTTATGTATTAAAAGTATATTATAAGAAAATTTATCTGGGTTGAAGGAAATATTTAAAAATTATCTATAGTTGGAAGGAACATGTGTTCTGAGAAAATGTTATACAGACTCTTCACCAAGAAAAATTCTAGTTAATCTCCTAAATTTCAGGAATAGAACAATTTCTGGTACCTGCACAGACAAAAAACAAATAACCTACAAGGTACTAAAATCAGGCTGCCCTCAATCAATCAAAACGTTAAGACAATGGGACAGTAGTTCTGAGGTGAAAAGAGCGTGATCCGATAATGTTGTACTCAAGGTGAGAATCAGGTGAAACAGTATTATGAACTTTGGAAGGACTGAGAGAGCATGCTGAGAAAAACCAGATCATGAAAACCCGCCGATGCCTTTCTAATCAAAATTTAAAACTCAGAAATAGAGAAGGTATGATTAAAAAAAAGACTATTGGTAAGCATTCAATCCACTTAAATATTAAGTATTTAACATATGTAAATTGAAGTTACAGAAAAAATGCAATGTCATAAACCCAATGTAAAAATAATAAAACACAAAAGTTAAAGGTAAAGAAGAGAAAAAAGTGTGAAAATGTGTGATTGTATTATTCCTATATTCTTTCACTGTTTTATTGCACTGAGTAAATTTTAAATGTTGAAAACTAAAATATATAACTTTAATTTCTTGATTCCAACATCAATGTTTTTCATGTTTTCTTAACTTTAGAAAGTCCTTTTATGAAATATTTCTTGAGATGAGGAAATAAGTATTTGATGTTCAATAGTTGCTCTAGTCTTCTATAGATTTAAGTAATATTAAATTTAATAATATTATTTCAAAATAGCATTTGTAATTTTATAAACATAATGATAAACTACTTTTATGTTTAAAAAGACCAGAAGCATATATGCCAAGACATTAATAATGGTTCAGTTTGTGTAATAGAAATAGAGATTATTTTATTTTTCCTCTTTTCTGTAATTTTTTAAATTTCAAAAAAATTAAAGCAAGACTTGGAGCTGTACCACAGGTATCTGACAAGAATTTTTCTCCAATTTTCCCAACTCTAGATAAAATTTTTGTCTTGAGCAGCTAAGAAACTTGTGCAGCTATTTGCATACTTTATCATGTGCATATTTTAATATGTATATATGTTTGTATAAATGTTTTTACTACTGGAAAGCAGAATTAGTAGCCACTTCCATTTTTCATTTAATGTCCAATCCTCTAACTCTCCCCTCGTCTTCAGACCGTGAGTTGCTCCTGTTCTCCCCTTTGTTCAGTGGATTGAAGGGAACACAACATGGCATAATGAAAAGGCTGGCTTTCTACTTCCTCACTTAGCCTCAGTTTAGTAACTTCTCTTTCCAGGCCTTCTGCCTCCATTATAACACAGCATCCCCTGCCTGAGGATAGAACTTCAGTAAGTTACTGTGAAAAGATACTTGGGTTGGGACTGAGGAGCATGGAAAAGAACTGAGTGTTCTCAGTTGGGCTATGTTTCCAACTAGCCACAGAGGGAGGCACCAGGACTGTGGGTAGGTAGCTCATTGGTAGCTGAACCAAGATGCTCAGGTATGCAGATGAAGCCAACGGCACAAACATGTTGGTTACTTTTTTATATCCTTAAACTTCCCCATTCTTTTTTAAAGACTTAGGAGGGGGTAAGGTTGGGAGAAATAGTTCATTAGTATGCAAAGAGAAGAAGAGAGTTTGGGAAGGGCAAAGGTACAAAGCAGCTGTAGGACAGCTCTTTTTAGTGACATATTTGTGTAGCTCAGGACTTCACCCCTCATGAGAAAGAGTTAAGGATAAGTGTCATCAATGTGGTCCCCACTTTATAGATGACAGGGACTCAACCCAGTCAGGGATTTCCCCAATGTCACTACAATAGTGAGTGAGACAGTAAAGATTCCAAGCCAGATCTACTTGCCCCAAAGATGATGCTTTCTTGTACTGCAATCTCCCAAATATTAACACCGTCACAGCCCTAAGTTCATTTAGCAAATGAACAAAGCAGAGAAACTGAAGAAACACACACCCAAAAAAGCCCTCCAATTCCCAGTACGAATTCCCAGTCCCTTGTACTGAAACTTCTTACTCTTGACTTGCCCTGAACCTTCTTCTCCATGGAAAGCATTCTATCCAAATGCCTTAGAGTTCTCCACCCACAGTACACGAGGCTCAGCTGGAGCCCTATGCAGAGGAACTGGAGTAGTTTGGGGGGAGGCTGAGGTGTCACACACATGAACTAGCTCATGAGTGCTTCATTCCCCATATCTTCTCATGTCCATATGTACGAGGTCTGTCCAGAAAGTATCCAGCCATGTGCTATGAAAAATGGGAAGATACAAGATACAAGAAACACTGTACACAGGACAATGATGCATCAGTCCCCTTCAAAGTAGGCATTTTAGGACCTCACACAGTTCTCCCAGTCGCCATCAGCTGCCCTGTCATATTTTCCTAAATCTCATCAAAGGTCTGAAATCTCTTCCCTATCAAAGGTGATTTTAGTTTTGGCAAAAGCCAGAAGTAGCAGAGTGCCAAATCTGGGCTATAGTGGGGCTGACTCACCTGGGTGATTTAAGTTTCCCAAAATACTCTGCATGAGACATGATGCATGAGTGGGCACATTGTCGTGATGAAGCTGCTAATCACCAGTTGCCTATAGCTGTATCTGAACCATCTAAATAGTTTCCATGAAGGAATGTTCAAGCTGAACACAAAACTTGATGCAAATTTGTTGGTCCACTAGCTCAGTCATTATTGAATGCAACAGCCACAAATGTATACATGCTCCTCAACAGCGTCTACCTCCACCACTGACTAGTACAGTGAAGTTGTCGTTGTTCACACGTGCACATTCCAGTCCACTCTCCTTGGCTGGTAGTTTACGTCAATGTCGTGCAAACCGTTCTCATTATATTAACAATGGCTGGACTTTTTCTGGACAGACCTTATATATGACTTAACTGATCTGCTCACAGCCTTATCAGACTCACCACTAGGTGCCATGGATTATTCTTATATCTATAGAAAAGAATAAAAACTTTAGAAAATATCAATGTACTATATATTTCTAAGCCCCTGGGGAGACTTCATTTCTGTCTTTCCAAATATCCCTTTCACACAGGGGGTTTTATGTACAAATAAGGCACAGACCAAGACTACAATACCAAGCCTTACTCACACCATGGCTTTTGGAGATAAAAAACCAGCTTAGATTGGGTTAGACTCATTACAAATAAATGCTTTTAAGAAATTAAATATCCATTACTTAATTTTTAGTTGGATCTCAGGTAAACAAATGACCCTTGACCTTGATTTTAGCACCTCTACCACTATGACACAGCTAATTTAACTTGCACAATTTTAGAAGCTCATTTATTCTTCTAAACATTATATGACTATTTAGGAATCTGATCAGTAAAGACTGTTTTACTCTTGTCATTTCCTACCCTCTCCCTTTTCCTACCTTGTTTCTAACTCATGGCCTCATTTCTCAGCCAGCAAATGGTCTCATGCCCGGAAATACCTATCAATTTTGAAAGATATTTTTGGTGCCCAATTGATAAGAGAAGGTCAGTTGGAAATGGTGATGAAAACAGAACTTGAAGAGGATGGGGAAAATTCAAATTCCAGAAGGTTAAGGATAAGACAAAATTAAAAGAAAGGCAAGGAATCTGGGGTCCAGATGTAGCTAGCCCTTAAGCTCAGTGTATTGAATTAGCATCATCAGTAAATTGAGCTGAACATGAGCCTAGCTGCTTCAAAATCCATTCCAATCAATGTTTTTCCTGGCCAGATAAGCATAAGTTGGTTGAGATTGCTATGAGGTTTCCTTCCCTCCATTTTACATTTTCTTTTCTTATTTATTCCCCTAAGGATTTTAATGAGCCACAGAATTACAACTAGAAAAAAGCTGGAAACACTGAAGTTAAAACTCCAGTGTGTTGGGTACTGAGTGTGAACACACTATATTTAAATGCATATTCCCTTGTGTGGCTATATGAGCAATTTGTGTTTGAAATTTTAAGAAGGTAAAATTCACTATAATCTCAGTGCCCAGAGATATAACAGCTGGCACTGAACATGTCTTGTGTTTATGTGTACATGCATGAAAAAGTCAGATTTTAATGTAATTATTTACATTATTGATGACCTTCATTGATTGTCAATCACAGAAAATCATCAGTGGCAAAGCAAATCATGAGTAATTAAGGAGGTGCTCCCCACATACACTACATTGCCCATCCTCCTTCATTCTCCCAAGGGGAATAGATGATTCCATGATGGTGGACACTCCAGCAGTACTTGAAAGATAAGCAGTTTAGCACTAGGTGCCTTTGAAATTCTTTTTGACCCTTTAACATTTCATGTGATACTGGTTTGGAGGTGATGAACTCCTTCAGCTTCTTCTCGTCTAGAAAGCTCTTTGTATGTCCTTCAATTCTTAATGATAGCTTTGTTGGATAATCTTGGTTAGAGGTCCTTGCTTTTCATCACTTTGAATATTTCTTTCCAATCCCTTCTGATCAGCTGACAGTCTTTTGGGAGCTCCCTTGTAGATAACTAACTGCTTCTCTCTTGCCACTTGTAAGATTCTCTGTTTTTAACCTTTCACATTTTAATTATAATTTGTCTTGGTGTGGGCCTCTTTGGACTCATCTTGTTTGGGACTCTGTGCGCTCTCTGGACTTGTGTGTCTATTTCATTCACCAGGTTAGGTAAGTTTCCCATCACTAGTTTTTTTAAATAGGTTTCATTTTCTTGCTCTCTCACTTCTTCCAGCAACCCCATTATGCACATGTTGGTACACTTGAATTTGTCCCAGAAGCTTCTTACACTATCCTCATTTTGGAATGAATCTTTTCTTTCTTTTTGCTGTTCTGCATGGGTATTTTTTGCTCCCTTATGTTCCAAATTATTGTTTCAATTCTCAGCTTCATCTACTCTACGGTTGATCCCCTATAAATTATTCTTCATTTCAGTTAGTGTATCCTCCACTTCTGACTGGTTCTTTTTTAAGGTTTCCATGTCATTTTTTATGCTGTTGCAGTTCTCTCTAAGTTCATCTACTCCTCCCTGAAGTTCATTGAACATCCGTATAATCAGTGTTGAACTCTACATCTAATAGATTGCTTGTCTTCATTTTGTCTAGTTCTTTTTTTAGCAGTTTTGTTTGTTCTTTCATTTGGACATTTTTCTTTGTC
This sequence comes from Desmodus rotundus, assembly GCF_022682495.2. Taxonomy (NCBI): domain Eukaryota; kingdom Metazoa; phylum Chordata; class Mammalia; order Chiroptera; family Phyllostomidae; genus Desmodus; species Desmodus rotundus. The sequence continues at coordinate 132,594,840 of NC_071391.1, read as the reverse complement.
TCTTCATTTTGGCAGCCTCCCTATGTTTGTTTCTATGTGTGCAATATTAGACAGAGCTCCTATATCTCCTGGGCTTGGTACAAAGGCCTAATGTAATAGGTATCCTGTGGTACAGCCTCCCCATTCACCTGAGCTGTGCATTACAGGTGCACCCATCATGTGGGCTGTGTAAACCCTCCTCTTGTAGTTGAAACTTGACTACTCTTGATTACGGTTGGCACCTCAATGGAAGGGATTTAACCCCAGGCCAATTGCTGCAAGGACTGTCTCTGGGGCCTCCCAGGAGGTATGGGCCATGGTCAGCCACTGCCTGTGTTCCACCTAGGGCCATCCAGCATGAGATATGAAGCAATATTTAGATGGCTGCTATTTTTGCTGAGGTTAGAGGTATCAGGAGAGGCCAAGCTGAAAACCAAGGCAGGCACTGCTAGTGCCAAGGAAGGGACCACTTAGTGAGAGGTATGGAGCATGCTGAGGCCAAATGCTGCTTGTTTGGGAGATTTTAGGAAAGTCTTAGACATGAACCAAGACAAGCCATTCATATGGAAAAGCCACTGAAATAGCTTGGGTAGGCCCAGAAGCTTATGGAGGCAGGGTCTCAGGAAATAACCAGGGTCAGGTGAATAGTGATAGCCAAGTGATGGAATCTCAGATATGAGATTCCTGCTGACTCTGCGGTAAATGGGCTCAGAAAAGAAACCATGGCCTCTGCCAGCACTTCTGTCTGAGAGAAAGTAGCCCCTCCAGCTACTCTCCTTGATGCCAGATATTTATTTTCTCGCCATATGTCCCTGGTGCCTTTCGAGCTGCTATCCAGCACTGGAACTCAGAGGGTGTGAGTTCAAGGAAGTCTGTGCTCAGGTACTTTAAGAAGAACTGCCTGGGACTCCGGAAGCCCTCCATCTCACTCACAACCAGAAGCTGTGGAGATTTTTCTTCCTGGCACTAGAACTCTGGGCTAAGGGCCTAGTGTGGGGCTGGGACCCCTCACTCCTCAAGGGGGACCTCTCCATTTCTCATTTTCTAGGTAACTCCTATCTTTGTCCAATATATTTCTGAGAATTGCTTTGGTCATTTTCAGATAGGGAATGTTGCTCTACTGGATCCTATCCAAATTTTCATAAGTGCTTTGAAAGAAAAAAGACTGGTTCAAAAGGTAGAGTGTGGATTCATTTGGAGAATTTGGACTCATAGCTGTGATATTTTGGTCTGGGTGATGTCAGAGGAGACAATTTTCTCTGACACAACAAACAGAGCCTTTCTACCTTTACTGGATTTTCACATGCCGGGTGTACATTAGGTGGGTAAAAAACTAGGGCTGATAAATTCTTTATTCTCCTGTGACAGAAAAAAAAAAAAGTACTCAGAATACAAACTGCAGTTTTCAAATGTCATTTACTAAGAATACTATATCCTTATAATAAAAAATTAAGAAATGAACAAGGCGCCAGAGCTTTTTCTTTCTCTTCTTCCTTGCCAATCTTCCAAATATAATAAAAAGACTTTCGTGTTTGTGAAGGCATGTTTTCATGCCTTCTTATACTCCTGAAATGATTGGAAGTCTACCTGGCTTACACTCCACCCCCGCCAACAACCCACATAGACCAGAATAATTGAAAGGAGGTTCTGTTGACTTTAATCTATTTAGAATGTTACATTTTGGCCTATAGATCCCCTGTATTGCATACATGTGTCTGATACCAGAGAGAAATCATAGAGAGAGACCTCTAGAAGTGTACCCAGTAGAGATAGAAAGGCAAACAAATCTCTTCATTTCCTCTTTTACTTAACAAGTAAACATCTGACAACGATGAAAGTTATTGTTCCCTTGGATAGCATTTTCAAGCTACATATTCAGGGAGGAATGCATTTGTATAATGTGTGGTTAGAGGTTAATCAATAATTTCATTTCTATTTCATAGCAACCAAATGCTCACATAGGTTGTTTGGTTGTTCTTTGGCATTTTTAAGTTAAATTAAATTAATTTCTTCCACAAATATTTATTAAGTGCCTACAACAGTCCTTGTTACACAGTAGGCATTTAGTAACTATTGATGAATAGAATATATCTTGAGCACTTCCTAGATGCAGACTCAGCGCTAAGTTCCCTGGTTAAAATAATCTTTTCCTGTCAGAGCCCAGAGTCTATGGCTATGAAATCATTTGCATATCAAATATCTCTGGCCTCTTCCTTCCTCCACTCCCAGCCATTCTCACCGCTGCTAATGAGACAAGTAATCTAAGAGCTTGGACAATGTGCCCATAAATCCATCTCTAAGGCTCTGCTCAACAATATATCCTCCTCTGGGCCCACTGCAGGGAAATATTCACCATTTGAAATCCAAACCATCTGCTGCCATAGAAAAGCACATGAATCAAATGCCCACAGCAGAGTCTAATATTCACTGGCTGTTCTCTGTGTAACTCCAATCACTGATGTCATATCGGTTTGCCTGAAAGAGCAGACTCATCAAAAGCTACCACCCAAATAGCTCTTGCGCTACTGGGGAGCTTAGAGATGAAAAAGGGCCTAGTAACCTCCTCAAGTATCTCACCTGAGGGCCTTCCCAGACCCTCTCACCCCTTTGCTTCAGCAAAAACCCCTTAGTTCCTTGTTCCTCCCCCCAGCACCGCAAAAAACTCTCAGTAATACTGATGATCACGTTCTACTAAAATTGTACGTTTGCATGCCTCTCGAGAACAGGCACTTTGGCTTCTTCATCTTTGAAGCTTCACTATCTCACACGGATGGTTTTCAGAGATTTGTTCTTAATGAGTCAATGAACAAATATCAGCTGGCCAGAGCCCTCAAACCATATAAACATCGGAAGTATCTACTCAATCTGCTGTGTACGCACCTATCAGCCCTAAAAGGCCCTTGCCATATCATCATTACATTCAAAACCTAGAAAATATTTTGCTCAATTATTCTATTAAAATGGAACCACATAACTTTTGAAGAGGTGTGACCTTGGAGTTCTAATAAAAACCCCTTAATTATACAGATGAAGAATATGAAGTCCCAAGGGGTTCAGTCAAGGTCATATAGCTAATGAATGGAAGAGAAAGTATAGAATCCAATTCTCTCTGTTCCCCACCCAGTGCTTGGTTTACTGTCCATTGACCAGAATTGGCTTGTTGACATTCCATTTCTGAGACGTTTGTGAAGGGGCTTTAGGATGGCACTGGTAGTTGAGTTGGGCTCAGAAAGAGGGGGACAACATCCACCAGCTTTTCTATTTATTTTTCCTTCCCAGTGGCACAAACACTGGCCAAAAAGCTATCTTAGTACAGGAATAAGAGAGAGAAGAAATCATAGAAATCTACACAATAGGCAGCTAATGAGATGCAATAAGGCACTTCAGTTCCAGATTTATAATCTAGGGTCAAGATGGGCTTCCCTAGGTCAGATCTTCTGCAGTAACTGAGCTCCGGAATAGAACCTTGGGACCTGCCCTGTAATGAATCTGTGTCCTTGAGATGGATATAGAATGTAAATAGCCTATAAATTTTGAAAAAGGAGAAGAAGAAGAAGAAGAAGAAGAAGAAGAAGAAGAAGAAGAAGAAGAAGAAGAAGAAGAAGAAGAAGGAGGAGAAGAAAGAAGAAGAAGAAGGAGGAGGAGGAGGAGTGGGGGGAGGGGAGGGGGAAGGGAAGGAGAAGGAGGAGGGAAGGAGGAGAAGGAAAAGAAGAAGGAGGAGGAGGAGAACAAGAAGACAGCAGCAGCAACACTTCCTGAAGCTTTTATCAGGTAGTTCTTCATCCCTTAAGGGGCTGTGTCCTGTGGCTACAAAGATGAATAAAACAGAACCTCTGCTCTCAGGGTGCTCTGCTCAGTGTCTGCAATGTCTCCCAACAAGAGCTCTCTAGAGGTCTGTTTCTAATACCCTGTGTGTATGTGTGTGCATGTGTGAGTGTGTAAGCACACATGGGATGGGACTCAGGCACGTGCACACACTCACACACATATACACACAGGGTATTAGAAACACCTTAGATGCTCTGTCACAACTCAGGGTCTGACACTCAGTACTTACACCCAGAACCCTAAACCTTCTGTCTCATGCCTAACACCATTTAGGCTTCGCCATATCTCTTGTCCCCTGCCCTCAAAACAAAACGCAACTGTGTCCAAATGCTGTGAAATTTTATGGATTGTGCCACTATGAAGGTCAAAATGGACACAGCTTCAGAACAGAGGAGAATTTGAGCAGCAAAAGTGCTTAGGCAAGAGAAAGGGCAGATTAATTCCCTTCTCACACGTCCCCTGCTTGGCTGTCACCGGATGGTCTCCGTGGGTCTGTTTACTGCAGTGTTCACAGTGGTCTAAGCAAGGCTACGGGGAGACACAACTATTCTATGTTTCGGTTTTTACGTCAGAGCCCTTGCAGAGAAATACATTAATCTTCCGTTCGTAATGTATTACTTTTCTTTACCTCCTGTGAAGCTTTTGGCATGCTTCTTGACTTCTCCAGTTAATCTCCCAACCTTACTCTTAGGTTGTACCTTATTCCTCTTAAATAGACATTATTAAAGCCTGATAAATTTTTTCTCTTTGGCAATTTTTAGAGTTATTTTGAAGGTAGCCAAAATTTCTCTCAGTTGACACAGGGTTGCCTGTGTCTGTCTTCATGCCTTAATCACTTTTCACATTATAAAATAGGATCTTACATTATCAGGCACCCATTAACATTAAAAAAAATCAGATGAACTAAAGATGAAGAAAATGACACCATGAGTAAGATGGAACCCTACTTAAATAGTGCAGGCAACACCCCCACACACATTACCCCCCACTCCGTACCACCCAAAAAACATATGCTTGAACAAGCCTGAGTTGGGAACTTTGAATCTGCCACGTTGTATGCACTGCATGTGATTCCAGTATTTAAAGACAAACTGCTTTTCAGATATTGACCCTACATGCAAGCCAGCCACATGTGAGAATCAACCGCAGAAGCACCATTCTGTCTCAAAGTTGGAGGAAAATGACCTGTGCTGAGTATTTCGAAGACATCCTGGCCCTCAAGGTGTTATCCTCTTTAGCAATTTCACTAGTTATGATTCTCACCTTACAAACCCGCTTCAGAAGTGAACCTTTCTGTGAACTATGAATTACAGTTTTATATTCAGTCCCATCTGCCTCTAGGTACTTAGTGAATAAGTAGCAGCTGTGTTCAATTCATCCTTTGTATCCCCGGCAGTCCCAACACAATGCCTGGAACTGAGAGGTGGGTGTTAGAGAAACTGTTTTGAATGAATGAATAAAAAATAAATTTCCAAGCATTGAAAAGTGTGTCTCTCTGGTGGCCTCTGTAATCTATGTAATGAAGTGGTCATCAGATGGCTACTACAATATTGATACTGGCTGCTGCTAAGACCCTATTAAAAACAGTGTTTCTCACCCTGGCTGGTGTGGCTCAGTAGATTGGGCATGGGCCTATGAAACAAAGAGTCACTGGTTTGATTCCCAGTCAGGGCACATGCCTGGGTTCCAGGCCGGGTCCCTGGTAGGAGATGCAACTACACATTGATGTTTTTCTCCTTCTCTCCTCCTTTCCCCTCTCTCTAAAAAATAAATAAAATCTTTAAAAAAAACAGTGTTTAACTTTTAAAAAAACAGTGTTTGAGTGTGGTTACCTGCTCCATTAGTCAGGTATGTTTGAAATAAATGCCCGAGCCCCATCCCACCATCTCTTAATGAAGCACCTCTGGGAGAGAGGCCCCAGAGCTTGCATTTCCTCATGCTCCTCAAGCTCTCCGGGTGATTCTGGTGCACCCCAGAATTTGAGGATCAGCACGTAGGTGGTTCTCGGTAGTGTCTGTGCCTTAGAATCACTGTGGGAACTTTGTTAACTAACAATACCTGGTCCATACCACCTGGTCCACTCCTGGCCCAGCCAGACTAATAAATCAGAATCTCTGTGATGGGCCTGGCTATCATCATGTGATTCTCATGTGCAGTTAGGTCTGAGAAACACTGCTTCAGACGCATCTTTTTCCCACTTCAGCCCACATACAATGTGCAGTATCAGCTACACTCAGCAAACGGTAGATTCTAGGAAAGGCTCAGCAAACAGTGGATGCTAGGAAAGAACAGGAGAGGACCAACGAAAACAAAACCTACAAATGTCAGGGTCTGTGGGAAAGCTAAACCCTGGGCACACTGCCTCACGGCACAGGCTTTCAAAAGCAGTCAGCATGACAGTCAGCATCTCTGTTTCTCACCGCACCAGTAGGAGAGTGACATTTGGCAGAGGCAACGTAAAGAGGCTCTTTCACACCCTATGCTTGTTACTATTAATAATTAAATTGAATCCATGTCACCACTTCTGGGACTATCTCAGGGAACATCCCATTGGAATTAGAAATGGGTAAATTAATCTTATTTTAAAGAACAAATGTTTAGCTGTTCTGTGAAAGAAGGAATACTATTTTACATAAGCTGCTTGTAGGAGACAATGTTTATTGTTTCTTCTGAGCCTCCCAGTAACTGTGAGCTGTGAGTGGGAAATCACTGTTGTCTCAATGATACTGTGAAACCTGAATGGAAACGGTCAAGTACCCTGGCCAAGGCCACATACTTAGTAAGTGTAACCCCAGCCTTCTGACCCAAATCCAGTTGTTGTTCTTTTTTTATTCCCTTCAAGGTCATCAGTACTATCCTTTCCCTAAAAGAGAGAAAGGATTCAGAGTATATAGAAAAATTTCACTTACCTGCATCACTCTTATGATCCTTAGTACTTTCTACTTTATACTTTATAGTTACGTACAGAGCCAAGTCCTTTTCCTGTTCTACTACAAGAGGGGTGGTAAATATCCACTCATATTTCTATTCCTCACAATGCCTAGCTCTGAAAAATGGTGGAGAGCCAGCAATTTTCTCTTGGATAGTTAAAAGAAAAGAAGAATAAAAGGGATTAAATTTTGAAAGTGGAAAACCTTCAGCCCAGAGCAAATAGAACCCTGCTAATCACCAACTGGAATGTTCTACTCTTTAAGAACGTTCTTGACCTGGGGAGGTGAACCCACAGTACAGCGCACAGACGGTGTGCCTGTGACCTGTATAATTTCGCTCACCAGTGTCACCCCCTGTAAGTCAAGGAAAAATAAAATCTGCAAGCTTAAGATGAACAACATAGAAAAATAACATTCCTCTGTCTTCCTCTTACAGTGACAGTATCACTGACACCATTACTAACCTTGTCACCAGCCCAAATTTTAACCAAAGATGGGAATTATACACCAGGATTCAGTGAGGGTTTAAGAAATCAATGTTTTAACTCCAGACCAAAATATTGTTTCACTTTTTCAGCTTTATTAAGGCATAATTGACAAACAAAATTATGATACATTTAAAGTGTACGACATGCATATACACTGTGAGAGGATTCTCAGAATGTAATAAATTAATGCATCACTTTCGATACTTACCTTTTAAGAAAAACACAAGTTCTACTCAGCAAATTTCAAGTATACAATACAAATATTATCAACTATAGTCACCATGATATACATTAGATCCTCAGAACTTACTCATTTTATAACTAAAAGTTTGTACCCTTTTACCAATCTCTTCTATGTTTCCCATCCCCCAGCCCCTGGCAACCACCATGCTACCTTCTGTTTCTATGAATTTGACTTTCTTTTTTTTAAGATTCCACATATAAGTGATACCATGCAGTAATTGTTTCTCTACTTAGCTTATTTCAGTTACCTAATGCCCTTTATTGTTGCAAATGACCAGATTCACTTATCTGATATATATTTATCATATTTTCTTTATTCGTCTGTCTACTGATGGACACTTTGCTAGTTTCCACATCTTGTGACTGCTGTGACTAATTCTGCGAGGAACATGACAGTAAAGATACCTCTCCAAATTAGTGATTTTGTTTACTTTGGATATATGCCCAGGAGTGGGATTGCTGGATAAAAGGGGAGTCCTCTTTTAATGTCTCCAGGAGTCACTATACTGCTTCCATAGTGCCTGTGTCAGTCACTCTCTCCCAACAGCGTCCAAGGGTTCTCTCCTCTCCACGTCCTCATCAGCACTGATCTCCCGTCTTTTTCAAAACAGATGTTCTGTTGGTGTGAGGTGACATCTTATGCTTTTTTTGAATATCTAAAAATAAATATTGGGTGACATTGGTTAATAAACATGTAGGTTTCAAGTGTACAATTCTAAGAGGTATCTTCTGTATATTGCATTATGTCCAGCATCCAAAGTCAAATCTTCTCCCACCGCCATATATTTCACCCCCTTTACCTTTATACTTCCCTCTTCCTTCCCTCTGGTAACCACCATACTGTTGTCTGTGTCTATGGATTTTTGTTTGGTTTTTTTTTTTGTTCATTTATTGAATTCAGTTTTATATCCTACATATGAATGAAATCATATGGTTCTTGACTGTTTCTGACTTATTTCACTTAGCATGATATTCTCAAGATCCATCCATGCTGTCACAAATGGCAGAATTTCATCTTTTCTTGTGTCAGAATAGTTTTCCATTGTCTATTTGTATCACAGTTTCTCTACCCAATCGTCTGTTGAATCATCATCAGTTGTTTCCATGTCTTGGCCACTGTGAAAAATGCTGCAATAAACACTGATTGTGGTTTTATTTAAATTTGCCTGATCATTAGTGATGTTGAACATCTTTTCATATACCTGTTGGCCTGTGGAGCAGGGGAGGGGGCGGTGCTCTGCCAAGCAGAGCTTTCCCACTCTCAGAGGATGAAAAGAAAGAAATTGTGCCAGACACAATCTGTTGTTCTGGTGGGAAAGGGAGTGGTGATTCCCTCTGGTGGTGAGAGAAAGCCCCGAGCCCTTCTCCAAAAGGGCTTTTATTGGGATTGGTATGTGCAGGGGTATACAGCATGCATGCATAGCTCTTCAATCAATGCCCAAAGGCTACGGTTAATAGAAAAAAAAGATAGTATCTATAGATAACAATTGAAGGAACACAGAGATCATCTCAGGTCGGGTCTACGAGACCTGCTGACTGCCAGGTAGTTCTTAAGGTGGGTTCATGAGATAAGGAGTTCACTCCTTATCCTTTGAACTCAAACATCTGGCTTATACCAACAGGGCTATCGCTAGGCTGAGCAGCCTTCAAAGGATACAATGTATATTTCAGGTCTAATTTCCATGGGAACCCTCGTGTTAGTATTGGGTAGTGTCTGCCACTCAATTTCCTGGTTTTCCAGGGAAACTTATTAGCCTCTTCCAAGGCTTTGCTTGGTGGGGGTACAATCTCCAAAGCCACACAGAGTGGTCCCCAACATTGGCCTTTTGGATGTTTTCTTTGGAAAATATCTAGTTATACTCTTTTCCCATTTTAATTAGTTTTTTATAATTTTTCTATTGAATTGTATGAGTTCTTTGTATAATTTGAATATTAATCCTTTATTGGATGTGTGGCTTAGAAACATTTTCTTCCATTTCATAGGTTGCCTTTTCATTTTGTTGATTTTTTCTTTGCAGAAGCTGAGTTTGATGTAGTCCTACTTATCTATTTTGCTTTTGTTGCCTTGACTTTTGGTTTCAAGTCCAAAAATACCAGTCAAGACCAATGTCAAAGAGATTACCCCTTATGTTTTCTTTTAAGAGTTTTGCAGTTTAAGGTTTTACATTCAAATATTTAATCCATTTTGAGTTGATTTTGTTTGCAGTGTAGGAGAGGAGTAAAGATTCATTATTTTGCCTGTGGATACCCAGCTTTCCCAGAACCATTTATTAAAGAGACTGTCCTTTTTCCACTATATATTCTTGGCTCATTTGTAAAAGATTAATTGACCATGTATGCATGAGTTGATTTCTGGGCTGTCAATTCTGTTTCATTGAACTAGTGCCTGTTTTTATGTCAACACCATATACTGTTTTGATTTCTATAGCTTTGTAATATAGTTTGTAATAAGGAAGTGTGATGTCTCCAGTTTTGTTTTTCTTTCTCAAGATTGCTTTGGCTATTCAGGGTCTTTTGTGGTTCCATACAAATTTTAGGATTGTTGGTTCTATTTCTGTGAAAAATACCATTAGAATTTTTATAGCAATTGCTTTGCTTATGTAAATCACTTTTGGTAGTATGGACATTTTAACAATATTTATTCTTCAAATGCATGTATGTATGAGCACAGACTATCTTTCCATTTATTTGCATCATTTTCAATTTCTTTTTATCAGTATTTTATAGTTTTCAGTGTACAGATCTTTCACCTCCTTAAATTTATTTCAAAGTATCTTACTCATTTTGATATTATTGTAAATGGGATTGTTTTGTCAGTTACTCTTTACAGACAGTTTTTGTTAGTATAGAGAAATACAACTGATTTTGTGTATTGATTTTGTATCCTATACGTTTACTGAATTATTTATTGGCTCCAACCATTTTTTTTAGTAGTCTTTAAGGTCTTCTACATATAATATAATGCCATCTGCAAACAGAAACAATTTTACGTCTTCCTTTCCAATTTACTTTCTTTTCCATGCCTAGCTGTTCTGGCTAGGACTTCCAGTACTATACTGAATAAACAAAGTGAGAGTAGGCACCCTTGTCTCATTCCTAGTCTTGTTCCTGATCTGAAACTCTTCCAAACAAAATAGAAAAGGAAGGAATACTCCCAAACTTATTTTATGATGCTGGCAGTACCCTGATACTAAAGCCAGGCAAGGACACTACAAGAGAATAAAATTGCATGCCAATATCCCTGATAAACATAGATATAAAAATCCTCAGAAAATATTAGCAAATCAAATTCGACATTACATTAAAAGGATCATACACTGTGATCAACTGGCATTTATCCCAGGGAATGCAAGGATGATTCACATACACAAATCAACAAGTGTGATATGCCACATTAATATGTGAATGATTCAAATCATAAGATCATCTCAAAAGATGCAGAAGAAATTGACAGAATCAACATCCTTTCATGATTTAAAAAAACCTCTCCAAAAATTGGGTACAGAAGAAATATACCTCAACATAAAACAGGCCATTTAATATAACAAGCCCACAGCTAACATCACCTTCCTTCTGGACTCTGACTTCTCAAAATAAGCGCCACACTGTTTCTTTTAGGACACAATGCTTATACTTGAAGGTGGAGGAAACAAACTCCACAACAGTCTGAAGCTCATTCTAGAAACAGCCCATAGTAACATATGCTCCTTTTCTAGTGAAGATCATCATTTGACAAAAGCCAAACTCCTTGCCCTTGTCTGGTGGTTTCGAGAATCCAAAAAACTCATGTGTTGTATTTAAAGTCCCCGTCAAGAACTGTACTTTGTTCCCAGACAACTCTGACGTTGCGGACGTTGAACTTCTGATGATGATAAAATGAGGTCCTATTCCCAGTACTTAGGAGCATGGTACATGAGGCCAATACAACAGTTTTTGCAGCTCCATTGATTTCAGGTAGTGTCTTAATTCCAAGTAGGTTATGAGATCAAATGCATGGAAAGGATACTCTAAACTTAAAACAGGACTTCATCCACATGAGTAAATGCTCCCTCACTAAGTTATGACCTGGGGGGACGTTGCATATGCAGACGCATAGTTTCCCTTTTGATATCAATGTCTGCCAGTAAATAAAAAATTGAGGGGATGTCCAATTCAATATATTGGACCTAGAAAATATTTTACTTCCTTTTCTAAAATCCATTGAAAGGACAACAAAAAGAATAAAAACCATAAAATTTCTAAGAATTGGAAGACAGGACACAAGTGGGCCAAAGATTTGGTAAATTATCTTGAAGGTGAACGGCATATGAGATTTCCCTAATGGATAAAATGGAAAAGGGAAAAGGCACGACTCAGACTGTAAGAGAAGGCACAAGGAAAGCTACAATGACTGTGGGAGCTGCTGCCCCACAAAAAGCCCCCTGACACTGGGGACCTGGAAGGGAGCAGACACTGATGCAGCTCACTGAAGAACCTGTGGGTGGGCTTTAGGTGGTACACACTGAAGTAGGCTCACGTTGCTGTTGTCAGCAAGAAAAGAAATTCCAAAAAATAAAATGCTGCACAAAAATTCATAGCAAAAATATGAAACATGATTATAAGAAGTGTGTGGAATCTAAGAAAAGAGAATATTGAACTTGAAACTTGAACTATTCTTCAAGCAGACTTGATTTAAGAACACATATTACATTGCCTCTTTAGCCACACTCTGGTTCTGCCATGAATAATAATGAGCAATATCATAATATTGTTAATGATGTTGATTACGTTTTGGTTTTCAGAATCAATATGTAAACAAAGCATCAAACACTTTATTAAAGTTACCATTCAGAATGTAAATGCTTTCAACCTTAGTCATGTAAAAATAATGATAGAACGAAGCCAACACTGGGTGTTAGAGGAGGAGGATAAGGGAGAGAAATGTCGGAGCGGTCAACTCCATCACTTCGTACACCATGGGTAGTTGCCCAGTATATCTGAATTTGATGGAACAAGGAATGAAAGTATAAACCACAGAAGAGACAAAAGAAGAAGGGGCAGAGAGAAGGTACAGGGAGAAAGGAAGAGGAGTGGTGGATGAGAGCTGAAATCGTCATTTTAGTTATTTTTTACAGCAAGGACTCAAAAGACAAGCTTGAATTTAGAAGCTAAGAAATTGATACTTAAAGTTCTATGAAACAGATACTTAGAGTTACAGTGGTAACCACTGAAAGAGCTAAAAGCATAAAATACCACAGCTGACGGCCTCCTGGGAATAGGGCTACAGCTCATGGAAGAGACAGTTTTCGTGTGGCCCCTTACCTTTGATCAAAAGTTTATTCTCGTGAGCATGTCCTTTTCAGATCCTCACTCACATGCTGAATTATAACATCCTCAGTTTTCTATCTTCTTAATTTTCAAATCCTCAATCCATGAGGCAAGGACTCCACACAATGATCAAAAGCTGGTGGCAGGTTGGATTTCCATGGTTTTCAACGCTAAGGTCAGTAGCCACCTCACCGGACTCCTCCAAGCCTGGCACATGTTACCTTCTGGACTGCAGGGGCAGATCTTCTGAAATAATACCAACTGCCTGCTTGTTTCTCCAGAATCACCATTTTTCTACGGATGTCAGCTTATCTTACAACCAAGCATTGTCAATCTTTCTGTAGGTCTCCTTAATAAGGTGTGCTGGTGAAATCCAGGAATTCCTCACTTTTGAACTACCAGGAAAGAAAAGCTGCCAGAACTGACACCCTGAAAACAAAACATTCCAATTCTGAGCTGTAGCACAGGGTATAGATTACACTTCTAGATCACTCGTAGAAACTTCTGAATCCTAATGACAAGGATGGAAAAAATGGTTATTAAATTCTAAAAATACTCCCTCCCCCTGCTATAAATGCCAAAGGCAAATGCTAAAGAGCCAGAGAATACAAGGTAATGCTGTACAATCTGCCTTCACGCTCCATCTTCACCCGGCCTCTAAGCACACCCCTACCTTCACCGGACCTTCTTGGTTTAACGTACCCCTAGCCTCACTTCAGTTTGCATGGTTTAATATATCTTCGCATTACTTCATCTTATTTGAATACATAATATAATACTGAGAGAACAAATAGAATTATTGAAATTTCTTTAAAAAATAGATATTCAGTTTGGTTTAGTTGTTTAAAAACACATAGATTTTTAAGTAATACAAACCCATTGTAGGGTTTCACACTAGAAAGTTTATGTAAGTTGGGTAAGGTCACACAGCTTGCAAATATTAGAGCACCGCTCAGAATTGTTGTTGTCTTAACGAAACAATGATTAAGCTTAAGGGGATGTGATAATCCTCAAGCCTATAAATCTACAATAAACTTAATGAATATTGCCTGACCTGAAAACTGATGATGGTACAAAGTATTTTTTACATATTGGCAAATATCTACTGAGGCTTATTCTAAGCTTTTAGGGGTTATTTACGTTCAGGGAAATAAAAATTTGGATTTTTTCTTTCAGATAAATCACAAAGAAGTTGGGACAAAAATCATTCCATCTGATCTTAACAATCTATTACAATATTAAACACCAGAGTGTTTTATTTCTGAATAAAAAGAATTTTCTAAAGACTAACCTATTTTCATTCCAGTATTGCAGTATTAGCATAAAATATCTTTTTCTAAAATGCATCAATCTTTTAATCCAATTTTTCTTCTCTTTAAAGGTTTATTTATTGATTGATTTATTTATAGAGAGAGAGGAAGGGAGGGAGAAAGAGACAGAGAGAAACATCAATTGTTTGCCTTTTGCACACCCCCAACCTGGCACCAGGCCCTCAACCCAGGAATGTGCCATGTCTGGAAATCAAACCAGCAACCCTTTGGTTTGCAGGCTGGAACTTAGTCCATTGAGCCCCACCAGCCAGGGCCAATTTTTTTCCTCTTTATATGGCTAAATGTAAATATATGATGTCTTAATTATTATAGACCACATTCAAAAAATGTTGAGAACACTCTCCTAAATCTACACTGACCATTTCCATAATGTAGCTCTCTATGTTACCTTAAATGTTGTCTATAATACCTGGAAATTTATATTGGTTACTAGAATTAATATGACAATTGATTATGTTTGACTATGCAATACTAACTGGTAATAGTAGTTGCTTGGAGCATTACATTAAAAAGGATCCTAATGTTCCAAGTTCAGTGGTAAGAAAAGACCCTAATCAATTAACATATTTACTATGGAAACAAAGAGAGAAAAATGACAGCGTGTGCTTGTTATCTCTGTCAGCTGCTCAAATCTAGTACAGCTTTAAATGTTGGATAGCTTTGCATTTTCTAAACTAAAACACAACTTTATAAATCAAAATTCTGTAATATAAAACCTATACTGAGTCTTTAGAAATTACCAAAATTGTCAGAGTTACTCAAGCTGCTCCAGTAAAAAGATGGAAGAAATCCAACATAAATATCAACTTGTCATTCAGAGTCCTGGAGGGTAAAGTCCTAGGAATCAAATGACTTTGTAACTTAAGTGCTCTTAACTTAACACCATCCTCCTCTAAATCCAGGTGATTTTTCTAGGGGATTATTACTGTCCATAGACTAGAAATATTTTCTTTACTTTTAAAAATATTGTCTTTTGAATAAATAGGATACCTAGTAAGAGACCCATGTGAAGTGTGTGTGTGTGTGTGTGTGTGTATAAAAGAACTTTACACATGATCAAGGAGATACCACAAATCAGTTAGAAAGTAAAGGGTGATTTGGGGACAACTAGTTAGCTACTAGCATTTTTTTAATGTTTCAGTTAAATCCTCATCTCACAAATATACCAAAATTAATTCCACATGGATTAGACTTAAGTGTGAAAGGTCATATCATTTTTTATACCTACAAAAAAATAGGTGAATTTTAACCTGATTTCTGATTAGGGAAAGACTATTTAAGTTGAAATTCAATGGAAGTAATTACAAAGGAAAATATCAAAGATATAACTAGCAAAAAATTTTTCTTTATAGAACATTTTATAAATAGCTGTTTCAAGTTATTTAAAAAATTTAAAGCATATACATTCTTTAAAAACACTAAAAGCAAAAACTGAAAAAAACCCTAAAAGTTAAATAAATTGTCCCAGTTAAGAATGTTTTGGTTTAAAGGAATGGTTCTCTATTCAAATGATTTCCCAAGGAAAATGTATGGGGAATCTAACTGAAATGAAGTACAGGAAGTAACGCTAGGTCTCACAGGAATAAGAAAATGAGTAGGTGGCTCTTCTCTCCATCTCCATCTCTCTCTGGTCCACATGGTCTATTTTCTCTGATCCTCTGCATACCTCTTGTGCTCTTTCTTCTGAAGGAAACCATGTCCACTTCTCTTTTATAACTTCAGTTTGCATGTGGCTTTAATTGGCCTTGGTGCCAATTCTGGCTCCAGAATCCATCACCATCATACTGACTCACTCTTTCAGTGCCTTACTCCCAAACTTCTTGGGAGAAGATGCAATAGGCCCAGCTTGGGTCAGGTGTCTACATATGGTTCAACTAGGTATTCCCTTTGGGCAAAAGGGAGTCCAATAGACATAGAACTGGTGAGGCCTACATATTACTCATTAGGTCTGGACACAAGGCAATGCCAAAGATAGGGACATGGGATGGGCAAGCACCCAAGACATATCTAAGACACACTCATTGTGACGTTAGCATGGAGCTTCATAGTAACAAGCAAGAATGCCTTCTGCAAAGTTTTATGGTCAAAATTATCTCCAATATGTGAAGAAAAAAAGCAAGGCTATGTTAGCAGTACCAGACAAGGGTGACATTTTGGTCTTTCAATTCATTATGCTAGTTTGTACTTTCTACCACAAATATGCATAATTCTAATAATCAGGAAAACAATAAAGTAAAAGACCAAGGAAAAACCAAAAAATGTTGGTTGGAAAATAGTGCCACATGCTTAGTTTAGTTTGAGTTCTCAGGGCACTGCTTTTTGTGGCACATTCCAACTCTCAATCCTACCACACTTACCCGCTCTGCCATTCTTATGGTCATGTTGACTAGAATATTCTTCCAAGCTTTCCCAGCTCAGTGGATGTTCCTCATCCCTCAAGCCATGCATGAAACAGCCTTCCTCAACTGCCATTGTCCCAACAAAACTCCTCCTCTGTGTCTTTGAGCCCTCAGTTTGTAGCTCTCCTAAGATCCTCATCCCACCTGTGTTTTCATTGGCCCTACATGCCTCTGGCCTCCCGGCTACTCTTGCAAGCCTTTTAGGAAGGTACTCTATGTGAGTAATGCTGTTTCATCAGCAGCTAGTACAGGGTGTGACAGAGAGCAGGTATCTCAATAAATATTTTTCTGAAAGAATGTTGAAAAGTCAAAGAATTCTTTCTCTATTAGGGTCAGAGACTTTAGTTGTTCTCACACTCTCCCCCACCCCCAAGATTTTTTACTAAGAAAATAAATGAGATGTTTGTGACAAAGTAGGAAAAAAATATATGGACTTCAGAGCTCAGCAGATTGGTTTTGAATCCCAGCTCTGATGCTCACTAATTGAATAAATTATTGTTTTTCTGAAACTTAGTAGGAGTTTAACAAATGGCAACTATTATTCATATCTGGTTATTAACTTGATGATAAATAGGTAAGTAATACCCAGGGATTTGTGTACTAATGAGAAATATGTGATATTTGAATTATTTTTCAACATTGATTAAAAGGGATTTTATCACCAAAATCACCAGTATATTTATAAATGTAAAGGAAAACCAGTAGCTCTAAAACACACAGGGTTGGAAAACTGTGTGAAATCCTAGAGACATTAGGATTTATAGGGACTGTGATCAAATTTCAGCACTTAACACACCATTTCAGACAATCTCTTTCACCTGAGATGCCATTAATCCATTAAAGCACAGTATTTTAAACAAACTGCAGGTTGTCAAAGTCTGCTATTGCACTATTCTGGTAAGTGGAGTCAGGTTTTCTCTCTTTTGTTACCTGGGACCAACACAAAGTGCAATGGAATGCCTATCCATAAGAACATTCTGATAGGAGTGAATGACCAAGCCACAGAAAGCAGAGAAATTCATCTCCCGGGCTGGAGTGGGTGTACTGAAGAGAAAGAGACATGCAGTAAAAAAGTCTGGTTCTGGATCAAGTGGAATCCTCCAGATTGGGTTCTGAGGAGACAGCACCCACTTGCTGTGGTTGCACTTGGTGGGAATCTGTGAATGGGGCAGGGAATCAGCTTGCATGTGTGCTAATAACTTTGTATTTTATTATATTTATATACTTTTAAAATACATACCTATTTATCATCTCTTGTGAGGAAGACCCACATTGAAGAGCGGGCAGTATATAGAGATAAAGTCCATGCCTCTGGGGTCCAATCTACTAGGGAAGAATGACAAACCCACAAACAATGCCAGCATCAGGTCATGCATGACATGCATCCCAACGCATACATCTCAAGCACCCTGGAAGCATTACATAGTTTCAAAGCACTCTTGGCATCTCAGAGATTATCTCATAAGAAAAAGATGCAGAGTCCTTACTGAAGTTATTCAGTAACAAACATAGCAGTCCTAGGATTGCAGTAA
Source organism: Desmodus rotundus (assembly GCF_022682495.2). NCBI lineage: Eukaryota > Metazoa > Chordata > Mammalia > Chiroptera > Phyllostomidae > Desmodus > Desmodus rotundus. The sequence goes on along the minus strand of NC_071391.1, from coordinate 132,576,803 downwards.
CGTTTTCCTGAAACATATGCCATAACTGTTTTTCTCCTACAAAGTAAATGCATCTAGGGTGTCTACAATTCCTCCAAAAATGCTAGACTTACATTGCCTACGTTAATGATTTTTTATTATAATAGTTACACAACCCCCTCCTCGGGGTCCTTGCACTTGCCATTGCTCCCGCTCAAAGGGCTCCCCAGATGTCACGTGTCCTGCTCCCTCCCCTATTCAGGTCCCTGCTCAATGCTACCTCCTCAGAGGCATTTCCCCTCTCATTACTTCACTCTTCCCTCCTCTCCACTTTATTCATTTATTTATCCCATGGTATATATTATTGCTTGAAACATCATGTAATTGTTTATTTTCTTGCTGAAAGCTATGAGCACATCTGCCTGGTTCACCACTATAGCCCAGGACTAAATTATTAAGTATCTGCTCAAAGAAGATACCTTATAAACATTTGTTCAATGAATAAAAGAATGAAGTTCCTCCTTGGGATTTGGATATTTTGAGTATGTTGACTAGCTCCCACTATTATCTTCTAGTGGGAAGAGGCCAGGGGTGCTGCTAAACATCTTCCAATGCATAAGACAGCCCCACAGCAAAGAATTATTTGGCCAAAATGTCAATAGTACCAAGAAACTTTGCAAACCATTTTTGACATGTTCCATCAGTCACAGCACCTTCTTCAAATACTGCACAAATCCTTTTTTGCATTTCAGTTGCATTTTTACCTTTCTTGAGATAATAAAGCATAATACACCAAATGTTGCATATCTTCTTCCATCTTCAATATTAAAATGGCTACACAAAAATTCACTGATTTTGATAAGTTTTTTAAAAATGCACACTGACATGATAACTGTCACAATACAATCTAACAAAATTGTTTTGAATGAAATTAAAGACAACTAAGCACTACTAGAGCCTTTGTGCAGAAAAAACTAATTGAACTTTTTGGCCAACCAAATATATATGGTAAATTCTACAGCCAAGCCAACTCAGCATTTGTCAATACAAAATTGTGAAGCACCAGATTTTGTTTTGCCTTTCTCAAATGATGGTCTTTGCGGGTTCTTCAGTCCCAACAAAACCTTGCACTTTGTGTTCCATTACAAGAAATATTTTCCCCAGGAGCTCCACAGGGTAGCCTTCTGGTAGAAATTATTTTTGGTGTCTTCTCTGTTTCAACAACCCTTTCAGCACAGCAGATCCTGGACAGCCGAATGTCCAAATCATAACAGTTAAATCCACGTGTCTGTAGGACCCATACAGCTGTGGCTTCTGTCAGCTCTTAAATAAAATATTAGATGCGTGCCTATTGTCTGTGAGCTGTCCACAGTCCCTTGTTCAGCTGGCTGGGGTTAAAGGCTATGCAGATTAGTTGGCCAGCTCTTTGGTAATTGTCACAGCCAGTTACTTGATAACCCATAGAATACCATTCTCTACAGTCTTTGTTGCTAAGCTATAAGATCAGGTAAAATAACATTTCCCTAGTTCTCACCTGTCCAGTTTTAAAACACAGGATGTAGGTTGGGCTGTCTCCCTGACAGGCCGCCCGCACCTCTCTTGTTTTTCTGCCCAGGCCATGAAATGAGTGCTGATCACTTGGACAGCCCTGGGTTGCTGGGGCTAGTCCACTACTGCTGCAGGCCGGGTGCAGGCAGACGGCAGGAAGCAGGCTTCATTGGGGGGCGCTCACAGGTTGCCGCTGGCATCATGTACGTTCTGTACCTTGCAGATCGTGGTTTTGTGACTGGCCAATATTTCAGTCAGATGGGCACAGAGAAGATCGAAAACAAGGACAGAGATTTAAAGGAAAGTGTACGCCTGATGATTTATATCGACTATGTTGCGATTGCTATTGTTATTATTTTTTGCATTTTAAAATACCTTCTTGCCCTCAATACTTACATGAATGTTTTTGTTGTTGTTTTAAACGAGCAAGCACACTGAGGAGGAGGGACTCAGGCAGGAAAATCTCACTCGGTCCCTCTAGGACAGGTTTGAACCAGCGTCTGCCCCTGAAAGGTTGATGGCAAACAAGATAACCACCCCCTCCACAACAATACCTGTCCCTAGCTCAAATTTTTGAGGAGGTCAGGAAATCATGTTACAGGTGAATATGTCAGGTAAATTCCACTCACTATTTTTATTATCTCACCTGGCGGTGTTTGAAGAGAAATAAGGAAGTGGTGTTTTGGTTTCCTTAAACACCTATGAATTCGAGGGTATTATGGGAAGTGAATTAAGTTAGACAGCAAAAGACAAATACCTCTGATTTTACTCATATGGGGAATGTAAAACAACAAGGTAACAAACAAAACAAAACAAAAACAAAAACAAACTCATACGTACAGACCAACAGAATGGTGTTTACCAGGGTGAGGGGGTTGGTAAAGATCCCAACCCCCTGGGTAAAGGGGTCAGACATATGGTCACAGATGGAAACTAGACTTTTGATGGTAAGCACATGATGGAATATATAGATATAGAATTATAATGTCGTACAACCTAAATTGATCTAATGTTATTAACCAATACCACCTTAATAAATTTAATTAAAACAAAACCAACGAATTCAACTGAGCAAACTTGCCACTTGCTGCTGAAAGTCACCTGTCCTCAAAGGCAGCATTTGTGCCCTGCCTGAAGTCCTCATCTGCGGGGCCTGTCACTGTCGCTTCCACTGTGAACCTTCCCTTCGACGTGCCCCATTCATGAACACCCAGACCTCCTATCCTAACAGACAATTTAGTAGGTAAATGTCTCTTTTCCCAAAGTTATGTTCTTATTCAGAAGGGTTCACAGAAAATTCCTCCCAAGAGCAATATCCATTAATAGCTTTAAAATACATCTCTTCTATTTTTTTAATAGTGAACCAAAGTAAACCCAGAGGGTACAGAAATCATGGGTTACAACACAGTTCAGGAACAGTGTAGAAGCCATTTCCATAGTGATGTCCCCTCTCAAGACTACCAGCTGGAAATAGAGGGCCTCTGGCAGCTGCTGTGTCCACTCCCCGCTGGGCGACGGTTAAGAGCAATAGGAACCCAAAACCCAATTTCCCCATTTATGAGCTGGACAGCCTTGGGCAAGTTACGTGACCTCTCCCCACCTCAATGTTTTCATCTTTTAAATGGGCATAGAAATATGTTTTATTTAAAAACAGGTTGTTGTGAGAATTACATGAAATAATCATGTAACCCTGTCACCACACAGTAATAGTCGGCTTTGGTTGCAATGACCTCTCCCCGGTGCCGCACTGTCTCAAACTAACACTAACGAAGGCCCGTTGGGGCTCTGAGCTGGTCGTTCCACATCTAGATACAATTCGTGAAGGCAAAACGTTAAAACAAACACTTCTTTGGGTATTCATCACTTAATGAAATCATATGACTTTTTAGAGCATGAAGGATCGACATGGCAGAAGCCTCACCACGTGACACTGCTCAGCTCGGGCGGCAGCGTGGACACCTGAGCTTGCTCAGCAAGCTCCCGGCGCTGGGAGAGGGCACCAGCATTCAGCTTTGCCACTTCCCCTCACCACATTAAATCAACAGCCCCAGTACACGGTCGATAAACATTTGCTCAAGGTGTTGAGTCAGGAAAGGAATAGGCAGAGAAAAGGAAGAGGTCAGGTTCAAAGGGTTTCCTACAGCTTTTGCTGTTGTGTTCTTGTCTATTTCGCTTTTAAACCTAAAATGCTCCAAGTCCTTTATGGACTCCTTCACCATATGGGCAGGTAGAGAGGCCTCTCACTATCCCCAGGAAATGGATGTAAGGTTATTGAGACAACACGCAACTGGGCTGGAGCCCAAAACTGTAACCACCACATAAAAAGTACTAAATGATAAAACATTAATTTGGACAAACTTCCGTGCAGTCCTCCTCCCATGTCTTCACAGAGCTTCCCTTGAAGTGGCAATTTAGATCAACCAATATGTCATGCAAAAAAAAGGTGCTCAGAGACTTTCAGTAAAAGGATCTTAACAATACAAAGAGAGAGAAGTTATTACTCTGTGCCCAGAAGGGCCAAACATCCAGGTGGGCTTGCCAGACTGCACATGGACATGCCCCTTGCAGCTCTGCGCCACAGAATCTTCTGTTGGACAGACCCTAATACCAACGTGGACCAAGGACCAAGGGCCACAATGTAAGCTGACAGAGGAAAAGGACAAAAAATTCCCCAGCACAGTTTTTGCGAGGCAAAAGATGAGAAATCCTAGTCGGACTCCGAGGCTGGTGACAGTTTAACCTAATAGATTCTTGTAATGTATATGTTTTGGGTTAAAAGAAACTCTTTCAGCCATTACACTCTTTCAGCAGGTTTAACCTCTTTCAGCAGGTTAAAGAAGCCATTACTCTCCTCATCTGTAAGTTGTGTGTGGTAAATTTGTTAGTTGATGGCTCTGTGTAGAACCCAAATGAAAATATCCCGTCACCCATACAATATGCTGAATTGGTTTTGTTCCCAAACTTCACCCTTTGTTTCATTGATAATCACTGTCACATAGGGTTAAACAAAAATTATAAAGGGCTTTTTACAGTCTTTTTGTGTCTTATATTTGCACTATAGCCTTCTTATAATAATTTACTCACTGTAACAATCTCCTTATATATTGGGACCATCCCTTGAATAGCACTCCCTCACAAAGCAGTCACTTTGATATTTCAGGAATAGAACTCCTTTGGATAGAGCCCAAGAGCCACTACCACTTTAAAACAAATTGGTCTTTGTGACAAGTCATATATTAAGACTCTTGTGTGTTTTAAGGTAGGTTCTGAAGAGCATTCTGTCTCTGATGCTCAAATGCCAGAATCTGAAACTAACACATACTCACTTTTTTGCTGTGTCCTGTCGCTGAGTATTAAAAGCCACAATACCTTAACAGCTGAGGCACAGTCTGTATTTATACTTCACACAAACAAGGCACACTTGCACATTTTACCACCACGCAAAATAAACATAGATAAAGGTTTCTTTCTTTCTATCCTGTACATGGTATTGAGCCATGAGGTATTATCTTTGCTTCCTTATTCTAGTTTTTTGAGCAAGTTGTGTTTTAACTAAACTTTGTCTTTTTTCTGGAGTTAAGCAGTGTCTCCTTGCCCTGAACAATTAGAGAGCATCTCTCTCACCGTATCTCATTTCTACTTCCTGAACCTACAGCTCTTCTTCAGAGCTGTGAGCGATTCTTTATTTTGAGACAGGGTATACTAAGAGACAGTAAAGGACCTCCCCAAAGTGGGCTCTTTCTCAAACACTCTTACCCTTAGCATGTTATAAATCTACTTGATTATTTTTATTCTAGACAAAACTCTGGTAAGGATATTTTTGTGTGGTTTAGGGGTTTGTTTTTTTTTTTTCTTTTTCTGTCTCACAAAAACCAAGTGTTCTCCAGCAATGAGGCAACGGAAAAAATCAATACTTGCCATGTACCATGTAACCAATAGAATAAGGGGAATGATTTATGTATGGATGGATGCAGCCTGAATCAGCTGGGGCCTCACACAGAGAGCGAGAAAGAGAGAGAGGGAGAGACAGAGGAAGAGAGAGAGAGGGAGAGAGAACACGCGGGGGGGGGGGGGGGGGGGCAAGCCGAACTGCGGAGATTATTTCTACAGTGTGACCAGATTTTTTTTTTTCTGCAGTAGTGATCCCTTTCTCCAGCACTGCAGGACATAGGGAAAGCCTGCAATTTGCGGAATATCTGATGGCTCAGCTCTCCCTCCTTTCCTCAGAGTCATGATGCCATGCTCATATTAAGGCACACTGAGAAGGAGAAAATGATGTATGGCTTGCAGTCCTTCAACCTTCCAGTCATCTCCACCCTAAGAGAGGCTAGTGATGGGTCGACAAGCTCTAGGTGACAGAGAGTCAAATTATCAACAGGATTAGAAAAATGTTCCAGCACCGCTTCATAAGAAGACCCGCGGGAAGGGCTTGCAGACGAGAACTACTCTACACCTCAGGAGTTTCTGCTGGAACTATAGTTTGGTTAACTGGAAATCCAGGGCGCTGCAGCATTTCAAGGTATTTAATCTTGAAGGTAACTTTCAGGGGAGCCGAGACTCTTGCTCAAAGCTCAGATATTGACTGTAGTTATGTGCTTGTGGCGTGAAGGTGCAAATAGCACCAAATCCAGCTACTTCATGGCTGGAGACGTGGTACTATTGTATATTGAATTCTGGTGCTTGTGACTTTAAACTGGGCTAATCATTTGCTTGAGAATGACATAATATATATTTTTAAATGACAAAAATTCCTACTTCCTGCTTCAAAATCAGGTGAACTCTGTCAGACTTTGTGGAAGGCAAATTTGACCATTTCTTTAGACTATCTTTCCCTTTTAGAGCTGTATTTAAATAGATCTAAATTTATTTTTGTAAGTTACCTTATCCTACATTGTGCTTGAAACTCCAGGAAGCTTGACAGCATTACGTGCCCATCAGTCTGTTAAAGAAGACTGAATTAGGTCCTTTTATGAAGAACATTGATGCCATGTAATTTTTTATGTTTTGCATCCTTTAAGCCAACTCCAGGGCTCGTGACACAGTTAGGTGTTCCCCTAAAATATCCTGTGTTCTATGGGACTCATTGCACTGCGCATAATCCATAGAAAGATATTTTAAATACTGAGTGTGGGAAAATAATGCCACATTAATGAATGCTGTGTTTGGAACTGGTAGTGTTAACCCCCATAAGCTATTAAAATAGCCTTTCCCCCCTTCAGTAGAAAGTCTCCATTCAACTCAACATTACTATAAACTCACCTTATAAATACCATGTTGTTTTAAAAATATGTATGTTTACCTTATACAAAGTATGTTAAACTCTCCTGACAAAATGTCATATTGTTTTTAAATATGTATGTCAACCCTATGAAATTATCTTAAATTCTCTTAACAAAATTCCATGTTGGTTTTTAAATACTAAGATTTAAAGTGTGCTAGGTGGCAATTTTTAGCATTTTTCCACATATATATATATATATATATATATTTTGTTGTTGTTGTTCATTTGGTACATAATTATCCTTTTTGTTTCTAAAATATTGTATTTAGCTCCTTATGTACATTGCATAGATCGTGTGTTTATTTCGTAGTTAAGTGTGCATACATAGGATGAAGGATTAGAAGTAAAAAGTAGATAACTAGAAAAATATAAAGAGCTATTCTCAGCAGTCCTCATTTTTTAAATGATTTCATAATTTAGTATATTTTTATGGGAGTTATTGAAGGGCAGTTAATTTGAAGCACTATTTGTTATAAATTATTAAATGTTTTCATGTCTTCATTTAAATATCTAGTCATTGAGAGACTGATCGACCCTACTCCTTGCAAAATTATTTTGGGAATATTTCTCTATAAACTAAATAAACACATACAATGTCTTTCCTCTAACCAAAACTAGAGTTAATAAAAATGTACTTCACAAGTAAACTATATGTAGTGAAACATCTTTCAGTAACTGTAATACAGAACTGATTACCCAAACCAGCAGAAACTATGAATATTCATTTTGACGAGAGAAGACCAATCTGCTACCTCCATTTATGGACAGATGAGTCTTGTTTTTTACATTTTGATCTTGATGTCATTCTCCCTCCCGCTCTTCTATTGGCCCAGACAGGTAAAACAACAGAAACCCATTACCATCTTCACTTTTGGTTCTGCTGCCTCAGAGAAGCTGTCCTACTGAGAGTTAATAAACACAGAAAACCTGGAGATGGTCCAAATATAGGGAGGACCATGAAGACCACGCTCGATCCTGAAGGTCCCTCAGCCAGAAGGCACACTCTTAGCACACTACAAGCAGGTATGGGCTCACCAAAAACCTAAAGCACATGGAAATGAAGAAGTATGATCACAAGCAAGGTGCTCCTAAACTATAAGGTATTTCTGCAGTTTATTTTTAGAGATGCGTTGCTGCCACTTACGAAAAACTGTTACCTGTAGCCGAGAAAAAGATTAAAAGCATGCCAAAGGCCACAGATAGTGTTTAATGAGTCTAGCTGCATCTGTTACATTATTTGAGATGGGTTTTATGACTACGGGTACCTGGCGTGTTAGCAAACAGAACCCTGTTTCTAACAATAGGAGAAACACACCAAATGAGTGATAAACTAACTGCAGGCAGGAAATGAATAAACAAGAGGCCCCAGAACGAGATTTCATTGTTAGTTAACAGACTGCCAACAGCACTCTTTTGTTTAAAAAGTTTATGTCTATGAAACATAACTTTCCAAGTTCTAATGAAAGCTAAATAATCCTTTCCCCAATATGAGATAAATTTCCTCTAAACATCTGGAGGTAAAATGCATAAATGAAACTCATGTTGGCATCTTGTGCTGTGACAAAAAGCAAATCTTCTCATTGAGAACAGGGTCTTCGGTGAACACCTGCTAAGGTTTATTCTTTTTCACTGGTGGTTACAATTTCACCATTAAAGAGAAAGTCATTATCTGAGCTTAACCACCTGCTTTGTTTTAGTACCTCAAATTATTTTAAAAACTGATTAACATAAATAACTCACTACTTAGGAAATACAACAAGTTAGTGCTTCACATTGCTAGTCTAGCATCCACCAAAAGAAAAAGAGATAAAGTTCTCATTTACTTAACAATTCATTCGTCCACTTAGTAAAAATAAATGAAAGAACTCATAAAAACATCTACATGTTTACTTCCTAAATTCTAATTTCATTCTTGCACTAGTATAAAATAAAATTAATATAAATTAAAGCATTCTACTGTTAAAAATAAATATTATTACTTCTAAATATGTCTGCTTGTACCTAAGAGATAACTTGCAAGCTTTCCATAAAAGAACTCTTTCTCGTGCACTTCATTTCTTTTTCCTTCCATTAGTCTTACAGCAGCCAGAGCACCTCGGATGAGTGTAGACTAATGGGAACATAACTGGACAGCAAGTTTCTATTTTCTAATCTAAACGAGCTTCTCTTAGTAGAACTTGGATTCTATTTAACAGAAAAGTTAAAGAAGGACAACAAAATGTGACATTGTATTTCTGTCCACTGATACACTGTTTATTACGATTCCCTATACTTTCTAGACCTTACCAAGGCAGAGAAGCACAGGCAACAGTCTTCTGAAAATAGTAAAAGATGGATGCCCAAACTCGCACCTCGATCGATTCGCCTGGTAGCGTGAGGTTTCCAGGCCCCTGTCCTGGCTGTTTGTATTTGCCTCTTTATAGATTATATGGAGATGCACATCCTTTTGTCTCTCAAAAGGCTGCCTAGTTCTAGATACAACTTACATGGTTTTACTATCTGGGCTGCTTCATGTATTCAAGCAGAATTTTTCTCTCGTAAGATCTAAATGAGAGCGTATATTCCCCACTCCCCAGGGAATAATACAAAAGATAGGAGGTTCTTAATACAACAATTAATTGTGATAAATTTCTGATTTTTGCTCCTTCGTCCAGGGCTATTTCCATGGCAACACCCTCTCATCCTATTGTTGGGTTGTTCTTCATTCACACAGCAGGTTAAGCCCAGGGCAGCCAGGGCAGGCTGATGGTCAGCCTTTATTTTCTCTGGCCCTTCAACAAAGGTTAGTTGAGGTCACTAGAAGCCAAAGGGTAATTACTTTTTCTCCACAGGGTTAAAGGTACACAGATTGCTATTGGGACAACTGTATGGATGACCTTCAGTTTTTAATGTTCAATCTTCTTTCCTTTCACCAGAGTGAATAAGTATGATATAACAGTGGCAATGCACCCACATGCCTGAAATTCAGAATAGAAAACCAAACGCCTTTTTATTTTGTAAAGCTACTATCTATTAACATAATATGCTCTTGGAATCAATTGCAAACCCCGATGTATACAGGGCTTCCTATCCTTTAAATAGGAAAAAAAATGGCAGAAAGTTGCAGCCATGTAGTGGTTTTCTTATTCAGTTAATCTGATATTCATAATTCCCCAGGCTTAAGTCATTTTCCTGAGAGTGTGGTCTCTAAGACCAAGAAAATGGAAGCTTTCCTGTCTCCATGAAACATCTGGGGCTCTCTTTTTCCCCCTTCAAACACAAATTGTGGCCTTGGCCCTCTGAACTGACTGAGTTAAGTCAGATTAAAATTAGTTTGCTCTCTTTGCTTCTCTGTTCCCAAAGAAAGATGAGGAGAGAGGGGACCTTTTGAAACTGAATACTTAAAACACTTTCCCAGTCATTTGAAGAACCATTTTGAGATTTCAGCTCTTTATCTCAACCTGGAATTTTTTTTTAAATGATCATTATAGGCTTCAAAAACAGAGCCAGCCACCAGCCCGGTAGATACATTTGCTATTTTCTACCACAGGAAAGGGACTTTTAGCTCCCTGGACATGACAGCTTTGCTTGTGGTTCCTCTCAATAGATGTACTGAACGGAGTATGAGCCCGTTCTTGCGGGAGGGACTAAGATTATTTGAAAGGGCCGCATGACCCATTCTGCAGCCTTAGCCAGAAAGAACCATCCTGCTGTGTCTCATCGTCTTTGTCCCAGAAGTTATCTTGATGAGAGGAGCATAAGGGGATCTGAGAATAGAACCCCGAGAGGTGACATTGTTTCCGCCCATTTCTCAGATTAACCCTGCAATCTAAGAGCACCCAGACGCTTTCTTTTCTCCCAGTCCTCTGTCTCACGAGACAGCACGGACCTTGCTGCCTCTCCAGCTCCTCCCTCACACTCCAGATCCACCTCCCAAAGATACCAATCCAGAGTGCTTCATCAACTATAACAGATTGCTCCCTCCATTTGGCTTGAACCTAACCTCTCATCCTTTCCTGATAAGCTACTCGGGCTTAGTTGAGCAGTCTGCGGCCTCTCGTGTGCGACTCCTCCCCCCAGGGGCTTACGCCACCTTCCCTAAATGCCAATCCTCTCTTCCAGTGTCTGCTTCTTTGAAAGTTTGGTTTAAAATTTAGTCCCTTCAGGAATCACTGCATGTTTTATCCTCTCTTACATTTAAATAAATTACATAAATTCATTTAATGAAATATATATTCTATATTGTATTATCCATTATCTATAACATATTACATACATAATTGCACAATGAAGTGTAGAAAATGCTCTAAATATCAAATCTGAATAATTAGCAACTTTTAAAAAACACAAAGCCTTCAATTACCCCCATTTACAAATTCTGGGGCCTCTTACAACACTACTGTTTTACATGAGACAATTTATTATATAGTTGTCATCAGTATTTTTCTTGGCAAGTTCTTTTTGTTTTTTCACTATACTTTCCATTGTCCTTGCTCCATCTCTACAAAGTCCTCATGGCTATCATTCTTGAGAGAGTAACACTTTGGTATCATATCACAATCTCCCAACATAATGTCCTTCCTATTTTCGATGACCATGAACTAAAATGTGCTAATTGATAATTAAGGAAATAATGGGAAGTAAAACAAAGTATAACCACTCCCAGGGATATTTTACTTTGGAAGGGATTCCTAAAGTCTTCACGATGCATAGAGCACAGTTCTGGATGTGGAATGGTCAGTGGTAGAGACAGCATTTGGAAAAGGAGATGAGAAACCTCCGGAGACAGTGGCGGGGTCTGGCATGTGACCTGGCTGCGTGTAACCAGGTGAGGGAAAGGAGAGAAAGATCTAGCACTGTGGACAGCTGGTTGACACAGAGCCTCTCTCTCTCTGGTACAGGAAAGTGCCCTTTCTCAACTACAGACTACAGCCAACATGACCGACTGCGTTCTCGCATCAGGGCTTCCTGACCAAAGGAATGTTAAGAAGGCAAAGCCGTCAAGTCCTAAAGCTGGCTCTCGTTGATTAGCTGGGGTTTAAGGAAGTGTTAGGGGGAGTGATGGGTTCACAGAACACAAACCTTAGGAAAGTTATTCTTTTCCTTTCCGCATAATTTCTCCCCTTTCTGATTCCTTCCCCACCATCTGCAGATGCCAGAGCTCCACAGAACACTATCCCACTGGGGGGTTAACATCAGTACACCATACTTTCAACAGATTTGTTAAGAAAGGTACCTGGCTGAAATAGCCATAAACAATGCATCTCTAATAAAGACATTTTAGGCATTTTGGATTTTTTTGATAAGGAAGATATTTAGATGTATCACCTTCCCAGACCCTGCCAGATCACCCTTTGAGTGCTCTCTGGGGCAGTGACAAATTGAAAGCAATGTACCTGAGATGTATTAGGTAGAAGCTTCGGGCAACACAACAGGTCACACACTCATTCATTCCAAAATGGACATGAACATTCTTCCTCTTTCAGCAAGAAATTCAAGCATTTGCCTCTAGCTTCTTACGCTTCCTTAAAACTCTTTTATTTTTGTTAGAAATACAGAGCCATTGGGTTCTCTGTCCTATAGTAGGCTTCTCTCTCCCATTTTGAAGAGAAAGTGTTACTAAAAGGTTTGAGGTAGAGAAAATTTCACAATCACGATCGATTCTTCATGTGCCAGAGATAGATGTGACTTGCCATCTCTTCTGATCGGTGTCTCCACAAGTGAGGACGTAAGGCTGTCCCTATGGAACCCGCAGCACACATTCTCTGGCTGCTGTTGAGTAGATACAGAGTGGTAGGGCTGTGCCACGGTCCAGAGCATCGGGCCTCGGTGCCAAAGGAGTGATGCGCACTCAGGTTTCCAGCATTGACCACCTGGCACCTGGAGTGGCATGGTATCCTAGAGCTGGGAGCACTTCCAGGGCTGACATGAACTGGGAGCTGGAAGAAGACTATGTCACAGTGCTGCTTGAATTTTAACATACATAAGAAACTAATTTCTAGATCTCACTTCTTTTTTCTTTTATTTTAAAGATTTTATTTATTTATTTTTAGAGAGAGGGGAAAGGAGGAAGAAAGGGAAAGAAACATCCAACATGTGAGAGATACATCAGTTGGTTGCCTCTCACATGTCCCTATCTGGGGGACTGGCCACAACCCAGGTATGTGCCCTCACTGGGAATCGAACCAGCAACCTTTTGGTTCATAGGCCAGCACTCAATCTATTGAGTCACACACCAGCAAGGGCACAAACCTCACTTCTTGAAATGCTGATTCAGTAGGCTTGCATCAGGTGGTGGTGCCTATAGCTTCCCAGCTATGTACCCCACATGGAGTAGTACGTACTGTGCTAGATTTCTTTTGTCTGGATTTCACTCATCATGCTTCTAGAATGCACCACCATCTTTACATTGGTCAAAGGGTTTCTCACCTGTTCAGAAATACTTGTGATTTCTAGATACCACTTTTTTTATTTTCTTGCCTCTCTTTTTTTGTTTTCACTTCATTTTGGCATAGCTCTTTAGTTTTTATGGATTATTTGGGCCCTTAAGAATAGCACTTTTCTGCCCCGGCCTGTGTGACTCAGTTGGTTGGAGCTGAGTCCCATAATCATAAAGGTTGTGGATTCGATTTCTGGCCAGGGCACATACCTGGGTTGTGAATTCAATCCCTAGTCTGGGTACAGATGATCCTGGGCCAGGATGTTTCTCTGTCTCCCTTCCTCTCTCTAAAAAGCAATGAAAAAAAAGTCCTCAGATGAGGATAAAAAAATAAAAACAGAATACCACTTTTCCTATTTTTATTCAACTGCAAGGCAACTCCAGTTTCCTGCTGAGGCAGGAAAACATTCTTGTTCTTCACCAATCTTCTGGATCCAGAGAACCCGTTTCCTTACCTCTTTATCAATCTTTAGGGGATCCTTCCTCTTCTAAACTGTAGGTGAGCTATGAGATTGCCAAGCCATACCAGGAGACACAGTCCCTTTCCCAGGAAGGTTGCACTGTTGGGTGGCCACTTAGTATCATTGAGAAGTGAGTGCATGGGCCCCAGCTGCACTCAGACATGTTCAATTCAGGTCCCAACTGTGCCTTTCATTAGCTGTGACCCCAGACAAATAATTTAGCCTTACTTAGCCTTTTTTTACTTTTCTACAGAATGGGAATAATAATATATACCTCATGAGGTATGACATTATTTGAATAATATAATGAATATAAAGAGTTTAGGCATGGTACCTGGAACACAGTAAGACCTGCATAAATGCTAGCTAGCTGTTATTTGTAGAACGCCCACATTATGAACAGGTAGTACCAGCTTTAACATCTCTGCTCAGCAGCTTTCTTGTTAGGTAATTTTGGACAAACTAATATATCTTTGAGCTTCAGTTTCTTCATTTCTAAATGGGGATAATTCATCCACCACCAGCCCCTGCCCCGAGGATTGTTATGAGGCTTAAAACAACAAGAAGATATTTAAACTTCCCAAAGCACTGTTTGGGAGATAACCAATGACTACTGCAAATAGTGGTATTATTTAACATATTTTCCTTTATCCAATTAGGGTCAGAATCTAAGTCCTGCCTTTGACTTTGAACTCCAGGCTCTGAAAGAGCTTTCTATAGCTTTCAGCTCCAATTAAAGTGACACCACTACTTAATTTCTGTGTTCATGGAAGCCTAGCCAAGTCATTTCCATAGATGGGTCCAGACTTTTGGATTTCACTCACCAGTAAACTTATATATGTATTTTTTCATGATGGGGCTTAAAATGGAGCACCAACATTTTTCCCAGTGAATAGGTTTTTATTTTTGTTTTAACTACCATTTATCAACACTGTCATTTTATGAAAGACAAGATACTTTGTCATTAATAAGTCAAGAGAAAAAAGTCTCCCTCATACACACACACACTGTGTTGTCTTCTTATTTTACCATTAACATGAACTATGTCACCACAGAATGCCAAGTAGCCTGCAAATGTGAATGTGATCTCCTTTCTTTACATTGTCTTGGAGCGGGCCTCACCTGCAGTCTAGAGTGTTTTCGTACTGTTTCTTCGCATAGGTAAGCAGGACAGGGATATGCTTCTTCCAAGTCCTAGACCCCTCGGCCACCTGCCCTTCCTGAGGGAGTGGAAGGGTGAAGCCCCTCTTCTCTGCAGTTGTGCAGTGTCCAGGGTGGACAGGACTGGTGTCCTTGCCCAACCGGGGGCATGCTGCTAGATGCTGCTTTGCTTCTTTTCTATTGTTTCCCAAAATCTCCCATCGCTCCCAGCATGTCTCAACTCTGTTAGTGAAGCATTTTGCAGAGAGGTGCTAATTTATCTGCAGGATGTTGTGCTTATTATTATTCCCCTTGCATGGATACATAAACCAAGGTCTCAAGAGGCTATCCACAGGGACCCAGAAATGAGTCCCTAACTATGTCCTATTTGAGTCCCAGGACAAGGGAAAAACAATAAGAAGTGAATGACTCTAGTCGACAAGAAGTCTGCTTGAGCAGAACTTTGTCCAGCATCACAAGCAGAACACTATTTTGTTCCATGTCAATTCTATGGACATTTACTGAATCCCTATTAGATGCTGTGCTTAGTGCCTAGAATACGAGTATGAAGAAATATAGACTCTATCTCAAGGCACCAGTCTACAATTTATTTCTTGCAACAGCCCAGGGAGAACCTTGTGTAATTTTCATTCAATATGCCACAGACTCAGACCAGCAGGTGTGAGGTAAGTGCCTCAGGTGCACCAGAAATGGCAGCCACAGGGAGAGGTTCAGTGCGAAGGGCTGTCAGGAGATGTATGTGGTGTTAATCCACGTGCAAGGACAGCTTTTGCATAATTCTTTCTGACGGGCTCTTTCTTCTCCCTGAAGATACATGATTTTTTTACCCTTAAAAATATCTGAAAGACTTTGGCAGATTTCTAATATTTTCATCAAAAGCAAATCTAGGTGACTTAATAAACATAGGACAGTGGGAGGACAAGGAAAGACATTAGCCTGGGGTCCTGTAAACATGTTCTAGTCTCGGCCCTGCCACCAGGCAAAGAAATGCCTCACACAAG
Source organism: Desmodus rotundus (assembly GCF_022682495.2). Lineage (NCBI taxonomy): Eukaryota > Metazoa > Chordata > Mammalia > Chiroptera > Phyllostomidae > Desmodus > Desmodus rotundus. The sequence goes on along the minus strand of NC_071391.1, from coordinate 132,560,975 downwards.
TCACTGTGCCTCTCCAGGCCTCGGTCCCTTCGTCTGAAAGATGAGTCAGCTGAACAAGCCATACAGCGCTGGTAGTACTCACTATGTGCCGATTCTCGGGGCTCTGCGCATATTGATTCAGTTAATTCTCTCGACTCTGTGATACAGAGGAGACAAGAGCATTTTTCATCCCTATTTTACAGATGAGGAAACTGAGGCGCGGAGAGATTTTTTAAACAGTCTTATTCAAAGTCATGTAACTAGTACATAGCAGGGATGGGATTTAGACACGCTCAATCTATTTCTGGCATCGGCACTCGTGACCACTATGAAGAGCTGCCTTTCAGTAGGTCCTAAAGCCCCTTTTAATGTTTACATCCTATTGATCTCTGAGTTTAAGATGGCCCCCAAAAGGGTCAGATTCTATATTTTAGACCAGTGGAACAAAGAGCTTATAAAAAAATCTATGGCCTATGAATCAAAAGTGCCAGCTCATACTACATTAGAAATAAAAATGTTCAAAGTGCTTTCACAGATACGATCACCTTAGGCCCTCATTGGATCTTGCAGACCCAGGAAAGGTAAAAAAGCACTATGCTCCAGGCCAGAAAAAGGAAGCCCAGAGAGGTCAGGACTTAATTGTGGCTCTCAGCAAAACCAGATGAGTCTTACTTCTCAAGCAAGACAGGAGGCCTCCAACTTGAATCACACATTTCCTCTGGGGCTTTCTCTTGATTTAGGGAGACCCACTGAATTCCAAGCAATGACGGACAAAGGTGCACATTCTTCTGAGGCTCTGCTGTGTGCCCCTCCGTTGCTGGGACTCTCACAAAGACACCAAGATATCTGTCCCTGCAATGAAGGGAGTCAGCTCACACAACCCTTCAAAATTCAGATGCATATGAGGGTCACTGCAGAATGAGCTGCTCTGGCCTTGAACTCCATTCCAGGCCTTTTAAAGAGCCATCTAAGCTGACAGCTTCTGCTCCTCCTTCCCCCATGTTCACAAGGCAGCTTCTGTCCTCGCCTAGAGGAAACTGCACTCTCAAACATCACCTGTAACCTGCTGGTTTACAAAGCAGCTGCTTGTTCCCTTAACACACCTGGTGCTTTCCCAGCATTGAGCTTCTGATCAGACCTTCCCCTCCCCCTGGAACATGTGCCCCACCATTCTTTCTTCAGATCCTACCCATGTGTGCAGACTTACCTCACATGTCACCTCTTCCAGGCAGCCTCCAGATGTGATCTCTTTTCCTTTGATCACCCACAGTACTTCTCGTGCCTCTCTTATGACACACTCAGCTTCTGCCTTTTTACTGCAGTTGGGGTTATACTTTCTCATCTCCTTCACACTCAGGCTGCTTTTTACTCGTTGGGAATGCCAGGAGCAGTGCCTGGCCCTGATAAAGATCTTCTTGACCTTAAATTAATCTTCTCTCATTCCATAGAAGGATTTCCTCTGCAAAAATATATGGCAGAGAAAAGGGTTCATTAGACCCTAATGTCTTTCCCAAATTTCACCAATTGTTTTGGGGTTTTTTTTATCAATTCCTGATGGACAGAGCTCAGCCCCAGAGGTGAGAACATCCTTTCAGTAACTGCCACGCAGCCTGTCTCCAAAGAGGTTTCTGAGTGTGAACGTGTCAGTCCGAGACTCTGTTAATTGGACCTTCAGCTGCTCAAGGTCCACACAGCACAGCTGCTGTTTCGCCCCAGAAATGGAGAGCTGGGGATGATGTAAGCAAGTGCGACAGGATCAGGAAAATGTCCTTGCTGTTTCAGGGAACTCAATTTTCACTTAAGCTCATCATCTTTGCAGCGGGAGAAGGTGAGACCAAGGAAAGACTAGCTGATATGTTTCATTCTCCTTTCCCGCCCCTCCCACCCCACACACTTTATAGTCACACATATTAGAGAAGGGGGACTGTTATTTGGAATGTTGACCTTTGCAAAGAGCTTAAATTTAAATTATTTTCTGGTGGGAAAGAAAAACCCAATCCTTTCTTCTAAAGACAGTAAAACTGGCCAGCATAAAAATGCTCCCAAGGTTTTTCAAGAGTCTCTTTTTACAAATAATTCTATGTATGCCGTTCTATGTGGTAGCTCAAAACACGGCGACTAGCATTTGATCCAGCACACGGATCTGGAGAACCAGAACTAGACACTATGTATAGACCAGTGCTTTGGGGATTAGGTTTGGTGGAAAAGAGAGTCACCCAGGCCTGTCTACCTGCCCACATCAAGGCAGGCCCAGAGGACCTCTGGGACTTGGACACCATCCACCAGCAAATGGGTGGGTGTGTATTGTTCACTCAATCGAATCAGGTGCTTTGAAAAAGTTGAGAAACAAAGCAAAAGGAGCCATCCTTCTTTCTCACAGAGTAGTGTTTCTCAACCCTTTTTTCATTACGGCTCCTCTAAGAAGTCTTTTTAAACTTTTTTCCTGATTGCTCCTCCCTGACAATGTGATGCTGCAGATACACCGTATATCTGTGTACCGTGACTCTTTGGATGCCACAGCCGCTGTAATGCCTCAGAATTGTGTGTCCCTCAAACACTGATCCCAGCCCCCATAGCCCAAGGATGGGGTGATCAAGGGTTGATACCCTTCCCTTAAGAATGCATGTCACAGACCTGTCTTGTGGCGTGAGAAGCAATAGCACACTTCCTAGGTACCACCCCTGGGCTTCCTTTTTCTCTCACTCTCCCTTAGACTCAGTTTGAGCCTCGTGGGCACAGAGCTACAAGGCCCATGGTGCCTGCCACGGCAATGTGAGGGCATCCAGGCAGAGAGACTGACAGGGGAGTGATGTTTCAGTAAAATCCTAGGCTCCGCAGTAGCAAGTGTTACACTAACAGGCACAAAACATGGACTAATGGGTAAAACTTTCTGCAAGAAATTTATCCAAAGAATAAAATTGTAGGTTTCAGGAGCTGGTTATTCCATTGCCCCTTTTAACAGACAAATGGTATAAACTGGGTTTTTCCTTCCACCTAATTCATTTTTTCAATTTTATGATTAACTTGAAAAATAGACCTCAACTTCTGCACCTTCTCTTTTGCCTGCACACTTTATAGGCATAAGAAAATGATTCCAGTTATTAGCTCACTTTAGGCCAAAAATAAGAAGGCTAATAATACATTAACTTTTCCATTATCAATCAGAAAATTGCTGGTCAGCTACTTGAATGATATATTGTTCAGCACATTAAATCCTTGAACTCAGCAAAAATGTATAAATAATTTCACTCCTGAAATTACGGTTTAAGAGAGACACATGGCAAGGTAAATGGGAGATGAGGATAATCAATTTAGATTGGTCTAAATGGAAGAACAATGGATTATAATTTTTTCCTTTATCTAATATACTAATTCAGTGTCCATGGCACCCACTTAGATACTCATTTGATACCCAGTTTGGTATTGAAGTAGCAATGAGTAACCGAACTACAACCTCTCAGCCTTTGGCTCGTGCTAGTGGCTAACCATCTGTTCTGCACACATCACCTTGGGAGAGAGCCAGTGGACATTTACCAACTGATAGCACTACAACGGAGTCATTCTCCTTTTACCTGTGCGCCAGAGGCCCGGGTTTTCCTGTTTGAAGCTCATGCCAACTCTATATAGCAGTCACTGCAGATTCCACAGGTTTATTATTAATCTCCTAAACATTCCTTACTGCCAACATATTGAGATCTCAATAGTGCTTGCAGGTGAAGCTCCTTCTTAACACTGGCTTTCTCCACAAAATAAAACAAAAACAAATCATTGTTGTTGTTTGGTTGGCATTCCCTTAATAGTGTGTATGACAGGGCAAGCAACCTAAGGCCTGTGGGCTAAATCTAGTCACCCTCATTTGCTTCCCTATTACGTAGGGCTGTTTCCCCTACAACAGCAGTGTTGAGTAGTTAAAACAGAAACTGACTTGCAAAGCCAAAAATAATTACTGGCTGGCCCCTTACAGAAAGATTTGTTGAACTCTTGTTTTGTGACATGGAGTTTTTAAAAATAAAAATGGGGGAACAGTTGAAACCTTTTGCTTCTACAGATTTAGAATTCAGATTCTAGGATTATTTTTAGAGCAGAATATATATGATTGCTTTTCTACTCCTGGGAATGAAATTTAGAAATAGAAATCCAGAAATGTAGAAAAAACTTTATTGATAATGATATGGCTTATATATCAGCCATCTGTTATTTTTATTGAAAAGCAGTATTAAGTTTTCTCTTTGATCAATAACCGTATAAGCCCATTATAGAACAGACTGGCATTTTCCCAAAGCATAGATGTTCTCTTCTTTACCAAGGAGGCATGTTTCAGAAATAGAAAAAAAGTAGAATTTTTTATACCCATACATAAATTTAACATTAATATCCCAAATGATGTCTAAAAGAATATCAAGACAAAAATATGGTGCAATTAATGTTATATTGTTGCTGAATGTGATACTAGTTAAGGAGAGTCAGAGACCTGAGAACATAAATACAGCAATCAGTGACTGTTCCCACCTGCACAATAGTATGTTCGCATCTAAATTTTTTGATGAAATCCATATATACATTTAACCTGCTAACCTTTATTAAATATCCACTGTTAAATATATTAAGCTTATTAAGACACAAAGTTACAAAGACATTTCCCTGTTCCCAAAGAACTTAAAATATGGTAGAGATGCTAAGATTTTCAAACATATTCCTTAAATTCTATTTTACATTTAAAAATTGTAATATATTGAACAGAGAGAAGAAAAATTTTATGCTTGAGTTAAGCAGTTACTTGATTATCATAACTTTAACAGTATGAAAAAAGACAATTGCATGCGCTGCACCCTGCCAAAGATTTTATCTTTCCTTCCCAGGTGCCACAGGGACAAAAATTCCACTCTATTGTAGAAACTCATTTCTTTAGGTCAACATTTTCCCCAATTACCTCCCAATACCAATGGGTTATTTTTTAATTTTCCTGGGCATATGTACATGCTGGCATTTTAAATATAAAAATCACTTAAATAATTACTACAACAGATTGATTTTATTTTTTTCCTGGTAATCTCATCTAAAATGGAATTACCTGTAGATAATTTAACATGTTGTCAAGTTATTTATCAGAGCACTTTCCACAAGAAATAAGACTCCAGCTCCACGAAGGCACCGGGAGCTTCACATGAGGGATCGTGTGAGGGAACAATATGCACAAAGTGGAGGGAATCCACAAACTAAGCTTAAACTCCTTGCCACCCATCCAGACTGGGTGTGCGTAAGGAGTTAATGTTTCCAAGAAAATCAAGAGTTGGAAACAGAGAGAAAGGTGATCTTCTTAGTTACCCCCACACTCCTAAAAATCAATCAGAGTCGATAGTCTTATCGAAGTGGGATGAATGTGATAAGGAGATAGAGAAAAAAGAGATATTTCCCATAAATTCTACGTTATTGATGACTGACCACACAGAGGCTAATGTCCACAACAGGAACAAGCATTTATAAAATCATGCATTAAAGCTGTTCTGCTCTAATGCAAAAATAACCCTTTGTTAACTTAAGATTTTTATGCTTTGATCCTAGAATGAGCCACATGAAATTATTGACTAAACCCAAAGCAGAATGCAAGGTACTGAAATCAAAACATAATTGTAGGGAATTCAAATGCCTTATTATTCATTAGTAGGTATTAAAACTATAATGAAGTAGAAGGTTTCCTGCACCCACTATAACTGACATTGAGTATAAATATGACTTAATCAAATGACTATGTTAACTGTTTGTCCAGGCTACAGCTAGTACGTCTACTCTAAATCTTAGCAATATGTGTTTTATTTGCTTTCTACTTTTTTTCTTGTAGTCATGCATATTTGACCTAATACATGTTATAGCATATAATTATCTTGCTAGGATTGTTTTCCTTTTTTACTTTCTTTGTGGCCATGTGTTTAGTCCCATGAAATTTTCTTACAAGTAAAGATTTATGTAACTACCACCACCATCAAGATATAGAACCACAAAGTATTACTTGTCCACCCCTTCATAGTCACACCCCGTCCCTAACAGCTGGCAGCCAGTGATCTGGTCTCCATCTCTATAATGTTGTCATTTTGAGAGCTATATAAATGGAATCAGATAGGAGATATCGGTTTTTTTTAAGAGTCAACTATGTTTTTTTTTCTTTTTTCTTTTTTTAATTTTAATTTTGTATTGTTATTCAATTACAGTTGTGTACCTTTTCTCCCCATCCCTCCACCCCACCCCAGCTCAACCCCCCTCCCTCCCCCACCTCCACCCGCCCCCTTGATTTTGTCCATGTGTCCTTTATAGTAGTTCCTGTAATCCCCTCTCCTCACTGTCCCCTCCCCACTCGCCCCTGCCCATTGTTACATTGTTCTTAACTTCAATGTCTCTGGTTATATTTTGTTTGCTTTTTTCTTCTATTTATTATGTTCCAGTTAAAGGTGAGATCATATGGTATTTGTCCCTCACCGTCTGGCTTATTTCACTTAACATAATGCTCTCCAGTTCCATCCATGCTGTTGCAAAGGGTATAAGCTCCTTCTTTCTCTCTGCTGCGTAGAATTCCATTGTGTAAATATACCATAGTTTTTGGATCCACTCGTTTGCTGATGGGCACTTAGGTTGCTTCCAGTACTTGGCTATTGTAAATTGTGCTGCTATGAACATTGGGGTGCACAGGTTCTTTTGGATTGGTGTTTCAGGGTTCTTAGGGTATAATCCCAGCAGCAGAATTGCTGGGTCAAAGGGCAGTTCCATTTTTAGTTTTGTGAGGAAATTCCATACTGTTTTCCACAGTGGCCTCACCAGTCTGCATTCCCACCAACAGTGCACTAGGGTTCCCTTTTCCCCACATCCTCTCCAACATTTGTTTGTGGATTTGTTTAAACTATGTTTTAAAGTACATATATGGCATATATATGTGTGTATACACACACACATATAAAATCATATACATATATTTACTTGGTATAATCTTGCCTCAAAATTTATAAAAAGTATTTTTAAGTTCAATTTGATTCAAAGTCCTATGAGACATTAGAGACAGCCCTGGAGATAGAATTGCCAGTATGGACTGAAGCGCGAATCTCTCCCCAACAGACAGCAAAGTTCTCTGCTTTAAAAATGGCTCAGTAGCTCTGAGAACTGAATCCTATAATAAAGCTCAAAAGGCAGTAATGTCAGAGTATTTGGAGCAAATCTCCACACAGCCGAGAGTGCTGTCCTCGAGCGGTATCACTGGAGAGAATCCACTACAGGAAGAAAGGCAGCTTTGCTCCCCAAGTGCAATGTCCGCCTGCCCCCACTCACATTTTCTAGCAACGGAGAAGCCACATGAGTGATTTTGCCAAAGAAGGTGAATTTAAAGAGTTAATGCCTTCTAACCAAGTCATAAATTAACCTGCTTTTTCACAAATCTGAAGAAAGAGGAGGACTTAGGAGGACTAATGAACACACATATCTAAAAATAACTTCTCATTTAATTAATAGAACACTACACAGTCACTCTAATTAACAATGCTGGCCAGGCTAAAGACAATCAGTTTCCCCTTTTTCACCTTAAAAAGTTCACCGAAACACTGAAATCATTTGAACTTTATGTGGAAATAGCAGGTAGGCAGCTGAGGAGAAGAGTGCCGGAGGGGGAATTCATTTCATTTTAAGCAAGGAGGGGTCAGTAGATGGGAAGTCAATCTTTGCAGAAGGTTAGGGTGATAAAGGCAGCCAGAGTGGCAAAAAGGCTTATCTGCATTTCCAACCAATTTCTTCAGATGGTCTTTGAAGTGGGAAGAGAGCCACTTTCCCACCTGAATACAGGAAGTACCCACCTCTGCTTTGGGGAGGCCAGGAGCAGTCCTGCCTGGAGGAAGAGTAGGCTGCTATTCAGAATGGAAGGATTTCAAGACCTATTCTAAATAACAATAGCCAACATTTGTTGAGTGCTTATTCTGTGCCACAAATTGCACTCACTGTGCTTACTTACACCTATTACCTAGTGCACAGGTGGCAAACACAAGACCCAGGGCAGAATCTGGCCCTCCACCTTGTTTTATCTGGCCAGGCACCTTGTTTCTACCTGTCAGCAGCACCGAGCTCATTTTTCCGAGTTAAGGAGTAGTTACATTTATACAGTCCTAAAATTACACTCAGCCCTTTGAAGGAAACCGTGAGGCTAATGTGGCCCCCGGTGAAAATGAGTTTGACACCCCTGACCTAGTGTAAAACAACAAACCATTATACAGGTGATAAAAAGTGAGGCTTTATAAATTATGTTCCTTGCTGAAAAGTCAGGAGCAAGTCAGTGGGGGAGACAGAAAATAGACCTAGGCCAATTGAGACACTGTGTCGCCTTACTGAATAGGAACACCGCCTACTTTCCGAACTCCTGTGGCAGTTCAGGAAGGCTTGACGCCTACTAAGTGTTCCAAAAAAATCTCCACTGGTCTGTATCAGGCCCTAAAGTAATCTGCCAATGAAATTTGTTCCCTTTGGGTAAGACTTTGTGTCTCTAACAGTACTCTGAAAAACAAACAAACAAAATACAGGCAATATATATTATAAGCATTCAATGCTTCTGAAAACTCCTACCAGATTTGAATTTGGAAAGGTGGAACAAACTTTTGTGATCGAAGAGCTTTTCCATTTTCAGAAAACTAGAATATTAGAAAATATACTTCTTCTTGTAGACCTGGTCTTTGATGATATCTTTCCTACATTGGACACATTCTCTTTAAGTTTCCACCTTAAATCCCAATGAGTAGCTGAATAAGCTTAACAAGTATTGCACGGAATGATTTCAAACTTTATAACATCAACAGTAGCACTTTCATTGTTTCCACTCATTTTATAACATTTTACATAGAAGTAGTAAACATTATACAAATTGTCATATATCACATAAATACTGACATAGAAAAAAATAGTAACACTCCCAAATCTAAATTGGCAGTGCACCAGCTTGAAATGTTGTTCATCATCTTGACTGAACATAAAAAATGCAGTTCATATATATTGATGTTTAACATACGGCAAACATGGAAAAGTTATGTACTTCATTAAGCCACTCTACCAGTTACTCCCTCTGGGATTTAAATTTGCTAGGTTACAAAAGCAAATGACTATAAATCCCAGGCAAGAATGCAAATAATAAGGCAGATTAAGTGTAAGGCTTTAGGGATGGGTGCAGACTACAGTGAACTATGGCAGCACTTACCTCCCTGAAGAGGACAGCTGGTGACTGCCATTAAGAAGGGTAGGTACAAAGACATATACCATTTTCTGGATTTTATGTGAAATTTCCTGATTGTTAAAACTTAGTAACTTTTTTTTTCAAAAAATTAAAAACTATGCCAACCAAAGAAAATACTTCTGAGGAAATACTTCTAGATCCAACCTGTCGAGAAACCTACATCCTCTCAGAGACAGGGCGCCTAAGGGCTGAAAAGGAAGAAAAGGGTAGGCAGAGATGGGATGGTGTCAGAGACCCAGAAGTGAGTGTGAGCCCTCCCCCTCACATCAGAGCACCTCTAAAAGGGGCAGAGAAGAGAGAAGAAATAGAAGGTGAAAAGACAACAGAAAGTTTTGCCTCCTTCACAGTGCATATTGCTGGGGACTTGGAAAGAAGATGTCTGTGAACACTTCAATGTTGTCAGGAACAAGTCGGATGAGTAAGGTGAAGCCCTTTGATGTCACGGTACTGGTGAGCTGATGACAACCTCAGCAGTCAATGTTTCTGGGCACTACTATGACTAGCTCTGTGCTGTATACTTTACAGGAATTACCACACATTTAATCCTGACAATTAAATTGAGTAGATGCCACTATCCTCACCTTACTGATATGGAAACAGGGTTAGAGACATTAAGCATCTTGCCCAAGATCATAAACCAGTTAAATGGCAGAGAAGGCATTGAAGCCAGGATGGTCTGCCTCCAGTGTCTGAGTTCTTAACCAGTGTCCACTGCTGTCTCTCTTGCTGGACCTGAAATGGGGCCAGAATAAGGAAGAATACAGTCTTTCTGAAATGTTGCAGGTGCCTAACCCTCCAGGAGCTTAAAAATTTACCAAGAACTAAGGAAGAGCATGTTCTCCTTTTCCTGACAATGGTATTAGTTCTCGTAGAGGTGAAAGTGTAACCAAGCACATTGTCCTCAGCCTCCATGTAATAGTCCAAAAAAACATGGGCCGTGTTGCACTGGATCATGGTGAAGTATGGGAAGGCACAAGTCCCAAGAAAGTGGCTTCTCTGTACGTCCTTCAGGGAAGCAAAAGTCTGCCGTCTAAGCATTCCCAGCCACAGGTCAGACTTCCAGGCATCTCCCACTAATCCATGCTTGGTTAGGCAGGTCCCCACAATTTCCAACTTCATCACCTTTGCCTCCATGTTCTCCAGGCAGGTTTCCCAGTAGGTCTCCTCTTTCTTACTCCAGCTCCTACTCACTACAGATTGGCATGTCTGCTTCCTACACTGCTGCCCACGTGGCTGCATCTTCTCATAGCTGCCTTTTCCTTACAACACCTGGCCGCATGGTAGAAACCTGACTACAGACTGCATAGCTGCTTGCGGCTTTCTCTCTCAGACCTCAGGGCCAAATCCCTGATGGCTCCTTCCTGATGTCTGCCTGTTCAGAGGAGCAGACATAGCTCCTCCCTCGCTATAGGTGGCATAGCAGAATCTCTCACATGGCTGCCCTGGCAGACCAGCAAGGCTGCTACCCACTCTCACTGCCCTCATGGCGGACCAACTTCTCTCTCTCTCTCTCTCTCTCTCTCTCTCTCTGCTAGCCCTTAGTTTAAATCCAGACCCAGAGTTTCCTATGTGACCTCCTATCTGGCTTTTCCCACAATGTGCTACATTTGCCAGTTTCCCGTGTCTTCTACCTTCTCTTGGCAGCCATCTTTAGTCCGGGCAAGAGTTCCTGCTACACAGGGGCTTCTGGAGAAGTCATTCACCTCCCCTGGCTACGTCATGAGTCCCTGAATGCTCTCAGAGTCACTAGACACCTTTGGCCTGGGGCTATAGCACAGCTATTGGCTTGTCTTTTGTTATGCAAAGTATCTCAAGCTGTATCATCCTCTTCCTCCATTCCCCAACCCCCAACCATAGGCTGTGGGGAATTTAGGGGGCCCTTTCTCTGCACCCCATTACAAAAGCAAGGTACCAACACACCAGCATTCCACTGGCCCTCCATGCAGTTTCAGTGCTGTGTGACTCTGGCCAGGTCACTGGAGAGCCCTCTGGAGCTCTCTAGGATTCAGTCCCTCATACGTACAATGAGAATAGTACTGATTAGGTTGCCAAAGGAGGGGGCACCAGGAGGATATCTCAAAGTCCATCCCAATATAATTTCAAAAACGTGAATGCCAGCATTACCAAGTTCCTCCAGCATCCTTCTGTTACTCTTTAATGCCCCAAAGAGTTCACTGCAATGCGCCAGTTCTAGGCTCCCCACTGATCCCTACAGATTCGAGAGAATGTAACCCAGTCATTAGTCACCCCTGAATCTGCGAGCTTTAGCTTTGCCTGCTTTTAACCGGAGGTATGGTAGGGAGTTTTACAGAGATTATAAAATCCCAAGGTCTATGACCTCTGCCTAAAGATAAAGATGAGTAATGAAGACCACATACAACATCAGTTTTAAAAACTTCTTTTTAAAAATTTTTCTTAACATAGCAACCCACACCAAAATATCCATTTATCCTTTCTTGAGGTGAGGAAATGAGATTTTCTGAGAAAAATCATCCTTAAACCCCCACAGCTAAAGACCTCTATTGGTAACCCAGTATAGTTATACACCTGAGTATCCAAGAGTAGAAGCTTAGTAAATGTTTGTTGGTGGTGATTAAGATAACTAATGCTACAGTTCAACTACTACTAAGATGTATGTTGTGTTTAACCTTGATCTGAGTGAAAGGAGTTGAGGGAAGTGACTGGCTCTGTGTGAGAACTGACTCCCATCCACCTAGACTGTCCTGCATTTGGGAAACATCCCATCCTGCTGGCGCTCCCCACCACCACAGGACTGGGGCACACAATTGTGCAGCCGAGTGTAGGAATGTGTTTCCTAAACTTCCACTCTTTGAAATCTTGAGACATTAGCTTATTCAACAGCACCAGCGGTTTTTGAGAGTTAAATGTATTTCAGTGTTGAAATGTTAAAGCCAACGACTTTATCCTGTTTTTCCCAATAAACATATTGGAAGAAGAAGAGGGGGGAAGAGAAGCCTATACATTAAAAGAAACTTTGAGAAACATACCAACAGATTGCATGCACCTTAGTTCCATACCAATTTCAATTAATTATAATTTTTAAAAAATTATGAGGCAAGGAAATTTAAATGTTATCTGGATATTTAATGATATTAAGGAATTACTGTTAATTTTTAGATGGGATAGTGACATTGTGCTTATGTTTTATTAATAATGTTTTATCCTTTAGAGATACATGCTAAAATATTTATGGATTCAATAATATTACATCTGAGTTTGTTTCAAAATAATCCTGGAACAGAGGAGAAATGTGTGGGAGTGGTTTAGGCATCACAAGGTTGGGGGTGAGTTGAAAATTGGTAAAGTAAGGTGATGGTAAGTGTGGATTCTTCACGCTATTCTCTCTCGTTTGTATATGTTTGAAATTTTCCACAATAAAAAAGAAAAAAAAACACCTTTTGTCAGAGGAGACATTTGGGAGTCAGGGAATTCTTGTAGGAGGGGCTGCCCACACATTTTATATAACCTATTACTGATTTCACATAAATAAAAAATGTGCTCATATTTTTAAGTGACTTGGGCACAGATTCTCTCGCTGAGCCGCCAGCCTCTTGTGTATCTGAGCTACAGATCTTTCCAGTGGCCTGTTTGGACATTTTCACTGGAAGGATGATTTCAAGGCAGAGCAAACTCTGTCCAAAACTGAACTTATTATTTTCCAACCAAACCTACTTCTTCATTCTTTATCTTAGTATTGCAAACCCTATCTACTCAGTAGCTCAATCTATACACCTGAGAGTTATTTTCAATTTCTCTCTCTCCCTTAACTTCACATCCACCTACTTGGCATGTCTCATCAATTCTAGATCAGGAAGTGTCCATAAACAATGAAGTAGCCTAGATTCTGGAAGGTACAGACCTGAAGGAGGAAACAAAGGCTCTGCTATCCCCACCCCAGGTCACATCTAAACAGCCCAACCCAATGTAGTCAGCTGCAAGGACACAGAACCACAGGGAAGAGCAGCAACAATGAGAAGCTTCCCACTTGGAGTGAAGGTACCCCTAACCTCTCTGAGCGCCCTGATAATGTACGAGCAGATTCGTCATAGTCCCACTCCCCACCCACCAGGGAGCCCATGATGAAAACGTGTGTCACTCAGACAGTGATGAAAACGTGTGTCACTCAGACAGTGATGAAAATGTGTGTCACTCAGACAGTGATGAAAAGTGTGAATCCCTCAGAGGGAAAGAAGAGACCAAAATCTGTCCCATAATAGGACCAAACCACAATCTGCAGACTACAAAGTAAAAGAATGAAAATGTTGAGCTGTTCTAACAGCAAAAGGAGACATTAACAAAATACAAAAATAGCAAGGAGAATAACAGTCAGAACTTAATTGCTGTCTACAAACAGCGACTGAATCTATGTGGCAGTGCTACCCGTGATTCATCCTCACAAGCCCAACTCAGAGCCAGATGAGCAAAAGAAAAAAAAATGGCATTACCAGGGAAGACGCTTGCAACACATTTAATTTTGCATAAGCAATGTAAATTTCCCAAGGATTTGACCTAAGGCATAAAAGCCGTCCATATATTTTTCTAATCAATTAGACCTTCCTGCATCAGCAGTTTTTCACTGCAAAGAGCTAAAGCCATCATGTTGTCTAATGAGAAGGGAAAATTCATACACACTGGTTTATTTCCACTTGCTTTTACTACATGTCAAGGAAAAAGGAGAACAACTTTTAAAACAGATTTGAAGATCTCTGCAAGTAGAAAAGATGACTTGTCATTAAATTGGGCCCATTTGAAGGGGAGAGATGTCTAGATGCTACTTAGTGTTTGTCTTGGGGCTTTTCAACATTTTGAGATAAAAATGTGGATTTCCATATATGAGAGATTCATTTAGAATTATCCAAGTCCAAAAAAATAAAGCATTCAACACCATTCTGATATTTAGTTATATCTATAAAAGTTAGAAAACTGAACATTTAGTAGTTAGAATGAGCTTAGAGAGCATCTGTTTCATCCTTCTTAACCTCCCTATGGAAAAGCTGCAACCTTTACGGTAGGACCTTTATTGATACTGATAATACTATTAATCAAGTATTTCTTGAGCAGTTACTATGTGCCAGATGGTACGCAAAGCTCTTTGTGTACCGTATCTCATTCAGTCCTCACCAAAGTCTATGAGCTTCTCACAATCACTAACCCTATTTCATAGATGAAAAGACTGAAGCTACCAACTCAAGAACATTCCACCAACTTCTTCTATAGATATGAGAGTGTAACAGCAATAAGTATCCCAACACAAAATCTTCAGAAAGTTGTTTTAGTCCTAAACCTCAGTGGAAAAACAATTTAAAGTTTCACCTCTTAAAGCCTCCGAAAATATCTTCATAAGGAACAAAAGTTCATAACCCAGAAGTTTCCTATGAAATTTCAATTCTATCACCCTGGAACTTAGTCAGTATCTCCTTTAGCATTTAGGTCATTTCACGGCTCATTAGACTCTTTAGAAAGTAGAGATACAAATTAGACTTATGTCTAAAGGACCAACTATATGCCAGACATTGTGCTAGATATTTCATTTAACTTTTACAGTATAACTGAGAAAGTATCTTTCATACACTGCAGGTATAAAGCCACAGCAAAGATATAAACAACCAAAGGAGGAGGTTGTGACTGGGAGTTAGATAAAGGTTTTCTTATTCCAAGAGGAGGGTAAGAGACTTGGAATCCTTAGCAAATGAGGGGGGAAACATATTTTCAACAAAAATATATTGAAATGAGGAGCCAAAGGGTGGATAGTTTACTGAAGGCTTTTTAAATTATTTATTCAACTCCTGGGTCTGGATGGCAAGACACAGAGTGTTGTTGAGGTCCCAGCTTCTTTTGAAAATTCCAACACAGACCACATGAGAAGTGAATTCTAGGAGTTGGCAGCCCATTGCTCTTGCTTTCAGCCACACAGTCATCTGCTCCTCATATTTCCATTCAGATCAGCATTAGGAAACATTAAAAAAAAAAGTGCCTCAAATTTAAGCAAAGAAAAGGGGAAAATGAGAAATCACACCAACAGGAACACTCATGATCCATTGATCATTTTTAATTGGTGACTGTGCCCGACACTATTATTATGAATTTATAATGCAACCATGAGGTCAATAAAGCCAGATGACCTACACTGTTAATGTTCAGCAGCGACTAAATTCAGCATTCTGCTACTCTAATAGCGTAGCCGCAAATACTCAGAAATGTATAACATGAATGTATTCAGTGGTATCTTATCATTCCGAAGCCCCAGACTTGATCTCCCAGGTTCAAAAAGTATCCCCGAACCCCAAATACCAGGTGAACCATACAATATAGATCAATAGATTTTTCATGTGCAATAATTGTTTCTCTCTGGGAGATTCCCATTAGTCCCAGAAGGAAGAATACTTTGATTGACCTCAAGGAACACAGCAGATGTGGACAAGCTGTGTGTGCTGCTGACCTTATCAGAAGAAAGCCAGGCCTTGAAAATCACAGGGGAGTGCCCTGGGCGTGTGTACGTTGCTGTGGGAAACCAAACAGCTGGTCAAACGTGTGCTCTCTTTAAAAACCAACCAAACCCCAAAATGCACACCATCAGTGGGGAAAGGAGAAAAGGGAGTGTGTGAATTAACAATATCTCTTTATGTTTAAAAACATTCTCAAGAAATAGTAGTATGAATGGAAAAAGAGGAGGTATGTTATTAGCGCCTGGGAATTTTCAACCCACTATTAAAAAGATTTCCTACATAAAATTTTGGTGGTCCACTTGCTTAAGGCTCTGGGAGACAGGGAAGTTAACTCTGATACCTTTGAATTCTACATTTTCTGCTCTCTTTAGGGGCTATATAACCAAATAATATGGCAAGGAGAAGGTATAGAATTAGCAGGATTGATTTCTTGTAGATAATTCTAACCCAAAAAAAACAGGTTAAAATTAAGAGGGGATTGGGAGAGGGAGAAAGGGTGGGAGAGAGAGAGGGAGGGATGGAGCTGGAAAGGGAGGGAGGGAAGAAGGGAGGGTGGAAAGAAGGAAAGAAAGAGGGAAGGGGCATCTAGGACACGCTCTGGGAAGTCTTAACTTTGGAATGGGAGGGGTTTTTGGTCCACTAAACTCTGCACCCAACACCAATGAGGCCAGATCTCACTGGGGCCGAGGCAATCCCCCGTCCCCTGCCATGAACTGGAAAAAGAAATTGAACACATTGTTGGTATAGAAGAATCACAAGCCCCTGCACCCTGACAGCTCTGAGAAAGCAACATGTAATCCTGGACAAAGCACAGGGATAACAATTCATGGAACAAGTTTTTACAATATCAGGTAAAAATTATTCCAACTGTGCAGCAAAACCAATGCACTACTAAGCAAAAAGAACAGGTGAAGGGACATAAAAATAAGCCCCAGTCCATGTGCTCAGAGATGTCTTCTAAGGACCCACAGCATATGTGAACTTGGGAAATTTAAACTATCAACCTCCCTCTTATAAATTCCTCAGAAATTGGCTAAAGGCCTGGAATAATTTTATTCATGCATTCATTCAACTGGTATTTAAGGCAGGCCTACAATGTGTCAAGCAATATATTAGGTGCTTAGAGACGCAGGAAAAAATAAGACAGGGATCTTTGCCTTCAAAGAGCTCACAGCTGTGCAGAGGGAAAAACCATGGCATTAATTCACTACAATGTTGTGTAATGGGCACACTGTGGTTAAAGGAAAGGGTCAGGGTGATGGAAATGAAGAGGGGGCAGATAGGAGAGCAAAGGCCAGAAGATGGAACGGGCAATCCTGAAACACTCACTGAGGGAGCTGCAAGGAGTTGAAGTCTATTAAACTTGGTTTTGGAATATTTCTAAGCAAATCACTGCACATCTCCCTAGCAATCACAGGCCACAGCACTCCCTAACGCCTTACACGTAGCCAGATGGACACATTTATGTTATCTGACTAGCCTCTGACACACCGGGCATTTGTGCATATGATTCCTGAGCTAGGTCATGAGCAAGGGACAGACTGCCTACTCCTACATGTCAACCACAAACGTGTGGGGGTGTTTGGGTGGTCACCGTAACTGCAGGTGCTGCTGGAAGTCGTGACTCGGGACTCAGTACGTGCTCCACATCCTGCAGAGCCTGGGGAAGTTGCTCACAAGGAAGACTTGTCTGCCCCGAAACGCCCACAGCACCTCCTTTAGACACTCTTGGCCAGGTCATGTCATGCTGCAACATTTGCACTGTAACCTCCGTTTTTACTGTCTGATTTATAAGGCTGGCGATACAGGAATTATTAACCCTTCTATATTGCTAACAACAAGAGGACCCACACACAAAGAAAATAATTCTGCAGACCTTTATTTGTAACTGATGCTGAGAAAGAGACAACACGTTTTACTACATTCGAAACAAGGGCACTATTTTCTTCCCTGAGAGAGCAGTATCTGGTTTCATAGCAAAGAGAGTCTTTGTAAAAACAAGATGTTCTTCCCACTACAGTTTCATACCAGCCCTTCATTAGAGAAACCGGGGGGAGAGCTATCCAAAACCACCTTTAAACAGGTCAGATTTACAGGCGAAATTTGGGGTGTTGCCCTTCTTTGGATGGTAGTGAGTTCTGTGGCAGAGACAAGGGGCTACTTCTTGCATCCACCGGGACCCAGAACAATGCAATGCGAATGCTTCTCATTGATGGCGCAGGGTACAGACCACCATGGGAATGGTTCAGAGCCACTCACATTGACACTCACTATTTCTATGATTTCTCTCCTGGTATGAAATCCAGAAAAAAAAGAAATTATAATTGTAATACTCTTGGAAGCTTCAAAGATTGTGTGGAAGAGGATATATGATGTGTTCCCTGGGATTGAAAGGCAAGTTAGTGGTTCTTCACACAGACTTCCTGACTTCACAGAAAGTGGTAAGGGAAGATCTGCTTCCCCAAGGATAATCCTGGGAAATGCCTGCCCAGGAATACACCTTTGGTGACACGCATGAAGATGGACAATAATCCTGTGACCAAACCCTTATTTCAGTTTTTCAGCAGGTCAAATAACTGGGAAAATGAGACAGAGATAGATCTTCACATACCTGTGATCCTTATAGAGCTACAAGGGAGCGTTCTTAGTTACAGGGATGGAAGGTTCCTATTAGGTTTTCTGGTGAAAGTATGAAACTACAATTGCTGGATGTCATCCCCCAATGTGCCAATCTTCTTGAACACCAAGCCCACTCTTGAAGCACCCCCACCTCTATTATTCCCACTCCCATCAGACTGGCTTCTGCTGCTGGGGGGATTCTCATACCACAGTTAGTAGGGAAGCAACCCCCAGCTCAACAACCTCTTTCACAATCACTGGCCCTGTTGCCTTTTCTCAAACTCATTATTCACGCAGCATTACTGAGACACCACTAGATGCAGGCGTTATCCTAGACCTGGATGGAAACAACAGTGAACAAGAGAGGCAAGTCCCAGCCCCTGTGGAATTTAGAGTCTAATGGGGGGGAGGTGAGATAAATAGATATAAGTGAGTGAGGAAAAAAAAATGAACAGGAGCATTTATCAAGTAGCAAAAGATGCTGCAAAGAAAATCAGATAGGGTACTAGGCTAGACAGTGACAAGGGAAAGGCTATGAAAGACAAAGGAGCTTTTGAGTGCAGGGGCCAGGCCACCTGTGTTCATATCCTGGCTATGCCAACTCATTAGTGTGTGACCTTAGGGGAGCTGTGTCACTTCCTTGCACCTCAATTTCCTTGCCTTTGAAATGGGAGTAATAATAATGCATGCCTCACAGGGTGGTTTTGAGGGTTAAATAAATTAATAAGCACTTTCCATAAGTGCATAGAACAGTGCCTGGTATTGAGAGCTTAGCAAATATTGGCTGCTGGTCCACTACTTCCATTACCATTCTCATGATTACTTACATTGGGTGGTGAAGAGAGAGACCTAGGAGGTGGCATTTGAGCTGAAACCTAAACGTGAGTAAGAAAGCAGAGGAGGAAAGATATGGGGGAAGATTATTCCAGACTGACAAAAAAGCCACAATGGGAAAGAGCCTGGGAGGTTCCTAGGGTTGGAAGAAAGGGCGGTGTGACAGGTCATGGAGGTTGGGGATAGTGGCGAGGAATGAAGTCAAAGTGGTGAGTAGGGCCCAATCAAGTGGGGGCTCATAAAAACATGGAGTGCCTCTTTGTTTTGTAAGTAACTGAAAAGTTTGCTCATCCAAATGGACTTTAGCAGGCTGCCGTCCCCACGAAGGCAACCCAAGCATAACACAATCACCAGCAGGTGGGTACAGCTCTGCCTCTTACTAACGATCATAAAACCCTAGATCGGTGGTCAGGGGACTCTGCTGTGGTCCCTACTGGTTAAGCAACGGAAAACAAGTGACTTCATTTCTCTACATTCGTTTCTCAATCTGCAAAATAAAACAGATTGAATTAGAGATCCTTTCCAATTTGCGATTGTATATCCCTGTTCTTGCATTTCTGCTAGATTTGAAAACAGATCTAGGGCAGTAGAGTTACTGCATACTTTATATAAAGCTATATTCTTTCTTTCTTTATTCTCTTTATGCATCTATTAATTAGAAAATAATGATCTTCTCAAGTTATATTGCCAGGTAAAAGTAAAAATAACCACCAAAATCTGTTTTCTCTAAGACCCTAATTTTGTAAGAAAACCTTACCTTTTGGTAAATACAAGATCTGACTGGAAGACTTCGTACTCCTTCCTGTGTGCAATTAACAGCAAACACCTTGTCATAAACATTTTTGAAAGGTCAGAGATGGCAACAATTTGCTAAAGAGATAAATAGTCAAATAAAACACTGCCCTGGTAATTCCTGGCCTTCAAAGAACGGCATAAATCTGATCAATAATGAGACACACAAAAGGGATTGTGGGATAAAGGGCGGGTCCAATTTGAGATATTAAAAACTTGCCTAAGTCATTTTTTTCCTCCAACACATCTTGTGTTGCAGCAGGTACTGAAGCCATTAATGGTAAATTCATACTTACAAGGCTGAAAAATAAGATTCTGATGATGAAACAAAAGATTGCTTTAGATTGAAGAAGTAAATAATAGTAAGAATAAGGACTTTGCAAAAGCCAAGGTAAGAACGTTTTCCCTCTGTAATAAATCAACTATTGAGCTCGAATTCTGAATGTTACTTTCAATTGTATTTCTTGACTTTTGTCCTTATCCTAGCACAAATCACAAGAGTTCAAAGGATGCTAATTTATTCCTAAAATGTATGTATTTATTTTAAGTGTGCCTAAGAAAGAGCATGTTTTATTTATATTCCTATTTATTGCTGCTGTCTTAAGAATAAATTTAAGTTTTTTTACATTGAAAAGGTAAGTTTCTTTTGTAAATTTTTCATTGTAAATTTTAATTTTTTAATGAAGGCTTTCACTTCCAGTTCTACAGAAGATTTTGTATTCCTGGCAAAAGTATGTTATCACTTAAACATTGATTATCTATTGTCTGCTCATATTAAGAAGCCTCTCTTGTCACTTAATGTTTACTAAATAATCAATAAAAATCCAACTGAAACCAGAATAAACTCAAATAACTGGGCTGAAATTCAAAGAAAATTGAGACCATATCCACTTTAGAAGGTCAGCCTTTGTGAGAACTCCTTTCTGCCTAACAGAGCTAATTTATCTTTTTTAATGCCATCAAATTTAATAATGGACGACATGTCTTATAGCTTCAGTGATGCAGCAACTTGTCGATAACACAGGGAATTTAGAAACCAATTCATCAATTCATGATTTTTTAATTGGACCATGGATGGTTAATTTTAAGTCATTAGACTCTCCAATAATAAAACCCTAGAAAGAGAGAGTTAATTAATACAGAATTGGGCAGCTCTCCCCTGTCTCTTCAATGAGAACTCAGAGTTCCTCTTCTGCCCCAATAACAGGTGGCACTTTTCAACTGTGAGCACTTTTAGGGCAGGTTGGGGATTAGCTGCGTGGAGTGAGAGAAAGTGAAGGAGAAAAAAAAAGAGGGGCCTATATATAAGTGTCTATAATTATATATTTGGGTTATTTATACTTATATTTGTATTTATTTTATACATTTTACACATTTACTTACATATAAATATATATTTTGTTATAATGTATGTTCACTTCACAAATGCCTCTCTTCCAGACACCACCCACAGTTTCCCTTACTTCTTTATTCAGATGGGAGGTAGGATGGTGAAAAGATTTTCCCATGTCTCAGTTTTGCACTTATTGGTAAGGTTACACCCCTGCTCACATATTTGTGTATTGATATTCTATTATCCATTGAATGTCTTCCCTGGAAGGGACCTCAGTGGTGATCTGGTCTACTTCACTCTTCACACTTGGGGAACCAGAGGCTCAGGGACATTAAGAGACCTGTCCAGGGTCACACAGCCAGTGAGAAACAGAGTCGGCCATCCTCCGGACGCCCACACCCAGCAAGCAGTCTCCTCGGCCACACCTCTCTGTCTCCTCTGCCCAGTAATGTATCTTCTGACACTCACAACAGAGAAATTAATGAGTCTGCAAGTTAAAGATTCGTCTTAAACAAATTGGTTCATTATTATTTAATCGAGAAGGCTTCAGAGCAATAAAAGCCTTGCTTACCAAAACTAGATAAGCAGCTCAAGAAACATTGAGCTCAAGAAATGGAAAAATTGTCACAAGTCAATACAGGCTGCCTTCCTGTTTGATAAATGCCACCCAATAGCTTCAGAAGTATCAGAAACTAATGGTGTCCCGGCCCTCTGTAGGCACACATTAATGGGATCAGGAGCATAAAATATAAACAATAATGTACATATTGATTATTCTGGACACTTGAAGCCCAACAAACATTTGAAAGGTCAGTCATTCTGCTTGCATCAAATTACAGTTAAGTCATTTGCTTGAAGCTGGAAGCTTGGCTCTCCATGTAAATTTAGCTCGTGACCTATATAAACTTAATCACTCCATACCTCTGTTAGCTCCCTTAGGTTGTCTGGCATGAAAAACATACAGTAAGTGCTTAACCCCATAAAGCATATACAAATAAACAACAGCATACACACAACCAGGAAGGATATTGTGTGGGTGAAATCTGGTCTATTGGCTGAATAAATATCATAAAACAGCATCTTACTCTGACAGAACATATTCAAAGGTTCCTGTAGGTCAGTTATTACATGAGCTTACAAATGAAAATGTATGCTTTCAGGATGTTTCAAAAAATCCAAGTTTAGGAAATGCAATGTCATAATTATTTTTACTTTTACCTAAAAATTAATATTTAGTTTGACCAGGTCACATGCTAATTTAGGCAATTTTTTCTACAATGAAAGATTTACTCCTTTTCAGAGCTCCTCTAAAACAAAAGTTTAATATTTGAAGGCTGTGTGGATTCTGTGTAAAGGAGCCGTCCCTTTGCTAGCACTTTCACACCCAAAGGCACCTCTCCTCCAGAGACGGGCTTCCAGCTAGAAGCTTGCTGGTGCTCCTACATCCGGACAAACTAGATAGTAGGAGACAGTTCACAATCCCACAGCCTCAGTTCCTTTCCTAGAGTGAGAGGTCCCTCTGTGGAGTCAATATTCCCTTGCTAACTTTTAAAAAGGGGAAGAGGGACTTTGATAGGTTGAAAGAAAGACTTGCAATTTATGGCCCCTTTATGAGAACAGACAAGAATTGGAAGTATTCCCCCTCTCCTTTGACAGGGGCTCCAATTATCCTAAGCATGGAGAGCTCCCCCATTTGCTGCTAAGGATCATTGTCAGGGTAAGAACCAAGCTTTCAGAAATGTCTCCTACTGAATAGGAGGATGGGGGGTAGGGGGACTGAAGCAGGACAATGCTGTCTGTAGGAGGCCTTGCAGAAGAACTTACCCCATTTCCTCTGGCAGAGATACTGCTCTATCTGTAGAAGAGTGGAAATATACTTGTCTTTAGGCTGACAGTTTTAACCCTAAGTATACTCAACTATTCCCTCTGAGTCAGGTCACCAGATTTGCTCTCAGACATTTTACATTATATGAATCTTTCACACTGATTCATCCCAGATTCTACCAGCTAAAGCCAGCCATTTTGAAAATCATGTTTCCTTACTGATGAATCATACCAGTTTTAAAAACACTTTTTAAACTCATATTACATTCATTAGTAATTGATAACCATTGTAAAGTCATATATTTGTGGTTTAAATTAAAATACAATAATTCCAATAATACAGCAGAATTAAAAATTCCAGTGGAAAATAATGATTTATTTGGGAGTCAAATGACCTGATTTTTTTTATCCTTACCCAATGATATTTTTTCATTGCTTTTGGAGAGAGAGGAAGGGAGAGAGAGAAATATCAATGTGACAGAGAAACATCGATTGGTTGCCTCCCAGACATGCCTAGGCCAAGGATCCTACTTGCCCTGACCCAGGATCTTACATGTCTGGACCAGGGATCGAACTGGCAACCTGGGCATGTGCCCTGACCGGGAACCGAACCCACAAGCTTTCAGTGATGGGGCAACACTCCAACCACCTGAGTCACACTGGCCAGAGCCAAATGACCTGATTTTAATGTTAAAGATATTATTTTATAGCTTCCTCATAAAATAATTATCTATAAAAGAGATTATTCTATTTTGAAATATACATAAAACCGTAAATGAACCAAAGGAATTAATAAATATCAGTTTAACAAAAATCCAATTATTATACTTGGTTGAAAAGGGACAAATATTTCAAAGACTGACCTTTTGCTTCCTGCTTAAAGCAGATGCACTGTGACTGAAGTTCCCAAGTGTACGTTGTATTCCATTGAAGTAAAAAGCTCGCATCATTGTGCTCCTGCTATTTAGATTTTAAAGGACTCCAAAAACCTGAGTAGCTTTAACATCTTTTATCATAGTCAAAACTCAACTAAATCAATCATACTAATATTTTGAGGGAAGAAAATTCGGGATTTACATTTTTGATAAATAAGTTATATTCTGAAATTCAGGCCATAACTTCATTTTATTCTAAAGATACTGGATGCTAAAAAAAAAAAGGCAGCAGCTTTTAATTGCAAACACTATTTTAGTATTCAAGGTGTATCTTTTACTGAGTAAACTTTTAATCACAAAGATCTGCTGGCTAAGCATGCCCTAAAAAGTAGTTCTCTGTATTTCAAAAACTATTTTCTGCACTTTAACTTTTAAACCAAGACTTTGATGATCAATGAACAAGAAAACTTTTAATTTGAGACACAAAATAAAGAAACCCTACTTCCCCCCACTGCTTATAATAAACTCAAAGAATGCTAACACATCTGAAAATGCAGGCTCATAATGACACTTAAGGACAGAGCCCCTTAAACTATTAAACTGGCATAACTGCAGAATTCTACCAAGGAGATCTTCAGATCAAAAATAAATAATAAAAGTATATTTATCATATTTTTTTGAATGTTTCCTCAAAAGCTATGCTAATTTTTCAAAGCCCAGGTCTAACGAGCAAACAGACTACTTTTTCTCTACTCCCAGACTCATTTTTCTTTCTTGTTGAAGACACATCACAGGACCCAAGGCTGTGTACCTCCAAGTACTCATCATGACCTTTCAGTTTCAGAAAAATGAAACTAGGTTATCGGTGTCACCTGAGTTTCAAAGGACCATTCTCTGCCACAGTACCTAAATGCAGAGGATTTCTTTTTGACATGAGGCTTGTGGTGATGTGAAAGAGAAAGGGAGTCCCTACTGGGACTGTGAACATCGTCACATTTGTGAGACCAACTGCCACACTCCTACTTTCCTTGTTCCCCGACAAGACCTGTCCCAGCCCTCTCTACTGGGAAGCCTTTGACAGCAATTGCAAACAACATATGCCAGCAGGAACATGTAAGAACAGGTGCTAGAGCCCCCCAGGGGAAGCCTGCATGCAGAGAAAGGCCTTCCTCGGGGCATCCCTGGAACATCCCACTTCAGAGATGCCCTCTTGCCCTCTGCCATTGCAGGATCATGCGTCTTTTCATGCAGCACAGGTTTGGAAAGATTTGTGACGATGCATTATGGCTGCTAAGTTGCTGCTGCTAAATTTTCTTGGGCAGCTTTTGGTGGCTTTGGTGGAATCTCCAACAATATATAAAAAGGATGGAAAAGGTTAGTCACTGGTTTCTGTTCGGATAAGGGCAGTGGTAATAATGAAAGGCTAGAACCTTTCCCTGGTACTCCATGATTCTGGGTTACTGCTTTCCACTTCCTACCATAGCTCAGGAAAGTGGACATTGCTAAGTTCAGGGGATCTCCAGCACTGGACAGAGACGTACCAGATAACACTTCCTGCACAAACAGGACAGGAATAGTCACGTGCTCCAGCATATTAGACCCCATGTCAGGAAAATCTGGCCCACTACTATTAATCCTTAATCTTTTCATTTATTAAACTCACTTTGTGGTCAGGGCACTCTGCACCATGGAGACAGTCACCTGTGCAAGTGAACAACCACACAGATGGCTGCTATGGCCTATTTCTCAAAGTGTGGCCCATGAGCCAGCAGCAGCAGGTGTCACCTGGGAGCTTGTTACAATGCAAAATCCCAGGTCTACCCCAGACCTACTGCACAGAATTTAAGGAGCCGCGCAGGTGATTCACATGCAGATTCAAGTCTGAGAAGCACTACACTACTGCTTCTGACAGCAGCTCCGTGCTCAGGGTTCAGCGAGGAAGATGCTGCCCTACACCAGTGAAGTGATTCACTGCTCTGAGAGCATTTGGGTGCATTCTCTAAGCTTCAGACTCCTCCCAAATATGGGCAAGAATCAATATTATAGCTGAGAACACCAAAGTCACGCGGCAGATGATTGGTGGTAGGAGGACTCAAACTCAGAACTCCTGAATCCTACACTCTATCCTTTCTGCTGCCTCAGTTGGTCCCTAAGGAATGGCTGGCTCCTACACATCTGGCCGTGAGATCTTTTCTTCCCACCGGCATTATTCGTATAGTAGAAAGAAAACTTCCAATCTTCATTCTGCATTGCTCACCCCATGACCTTGAACACATCAACTTTTTTAAAAAATAGGTTGTCAGCCAAAGAAAACAAAAGATATTTATAAAATAAGGTGAGTAAACTAAAAATAGAAAAGCAAGGCCATGGTTTACTAATAAGTAATGATACTACAAAAACATTCAAATTTGCATTTAATTTATAATCTAATTTCTGAAAATATATTCTAAGAAAATACTGCCAAGAAAGAAAATATTGTATGCACAAAAATGACCATTGGATGTTATATGTAAACTAGAGAAAAACTGAAAAACAACCAAAATGCTCTATGCTGAGAATATGGCTAATTATGAAATATTTAGCTATTTTAAATGATATTCATCAAGACTTGGCAACAACATGAAAAATTCTGGTATAATGTTAAGAGAAAATTCAGGTTACAAAATTATAATACATTATGATTCCAACTATGTAAAGATAGGTACACTTCTCAAAAAAAAATAGAAAACATTTGTGAAAACTAATCATAGTCTGTCAAGATAAATTGGTTATATATGATTGTTTTCCAAACTTTCAATAGTTATTATTTTTTAATTATTTTTAAAAAGTAAATATTATGAAACTAAAATTAAAACAAATGTAATAGCCATGAGACCTAACATAGCAAATATATATTAAATCTGGCTTTGAATTCCATGGATAATAATAACAAAAATAAACAATTTCTTATGTTTAATTGGCTTGTTCACCTGTATGGTTCCATGCAAAGGTCACAAAGAGAGATAGAAACTAAAGCGGGGGAGCAGGGGGACACTCCACTTTTCTGTCAAGATGGGGACAAAAACAACTCCCCGATGATGGTGGCCTTTACACGCCGTCACCACACAAGGCTGCCCGCCTTACGCAATGGTACAAATTCAGGTGGCACCCCCCAACAACCCTGAAGCAGTATGTTTTTCAGGACACACGTGCTAAGCAAGAGAAATCTGTGTCACATTGAAGGTCTAGGGACCAGGAGAAGTAGAAACTGGACCCGATCCTGTCACTTCTCGGGCCTCAGCTGCCCCATCAGTATAAAGGGGCCGTGTGTTAGTACTGCTCACCCAACGAGCAGGTCAGCTCCTCCCAGCCAAGGAGCTACTCTCTTCCAGCCAATCCTTTTCCCACATTCCTGCTAAAGTGGTCATCTCAAAATCCAATTAAATCATGTCACCACATTACCGTGCTGCTTCAAATAATCCTTTTGTTTCTCAAGGCTCTTAGGATAAAGCCCAATTGTCCCTCGCACAGTCCTCACTGCCTTGCAAGGTCCGGCCCTCCCGTCACTCTCCACTGCACATTGCACGCGGCCCTCACACTAGCCTGTGAGCCCTTTGGCTTCGCCCAAGCCACTCCCTCTGCCCCGGGATCTCTCTCCTCTCTGCCCTTCCCCAGCGCCCCTCAGTTCAGTCATAACTTCCCCAGAGCACCTAGCAGACCTGTCCGGCAGAAAAGCGCACATTTCATAGTTTCATGTCTTTATTCCTCAGGCTTCTTACAGAAGTTATAATTTTGTATTTCTGTGATTCTGCAACTAATGTCTCTGTTATGTCCCCCAACCTACTAAAATGCAGCCTCCACGAATGCAAGGGCTTTTTTTTAGTCTCCCCAATTGTTAGCACATGACAGGGCCTTGAGAAATCTTTGTTGAATGACTGAATGAACACTATCCACCCTCTCCCATCCCCAGATTACCACAGAGCCGTGTAACTAGCAGATGCTCAATGAATCCAGTGGACTTGAGTTGACTGCAAACATAACAATAAATATGACATTTAGATCCTTTCCCGCACCCCAAAAAAGAAAAGTTATTATGCCAGATCAACTAAGAAAGTAAGAAAGTCAATACAAAAGAATATTTTGTAAATTCTAAATTACAGTGTAAATATAAGGATCCACCTCCACCCTTTTTAGAAACAGCTACAGTATAAATATATACAGAAGATACAAAATACAGAGTGTAATTGTTACTGGCAGACTATAGAGAAAATTAGTAAGTTAAATTCTCTGGAAGGATCTAAACACAGTCAAATCCCATTGAAATATGACTTTTTTTTTTTTCAACCAAGGTTTGGATAACTATAGAGTAGACTTGTCTGAGTCTCAGTTTCTTCATCGCTAATGAAAGGATCCAGGAAAAATCCTTAACATCCCTCAAACTCTGAGACTCTGAGGTCATGGCAATGGAAAGCATAACACTGAAAATCCAGAAAGTCTACACATGCACGATGCAAAGCAAGTCTAGTCCATGGACGCGGACCAGCCCTCAGTAAAACCCTGAGGAAACCCAAGGTTGTCTCCCTGGTCTACACCCCTTCTCCATCTGCAGGTGCCTCCCTCCTGCTCACCTCTGCCTCTTTTTGCTCTCTGAATAATTGGCAGCATGGTTAATTTAAGTCCATGTGCTCCTTCTCCCTTGAGTATTTGCCTTTGAATCTTCTTTTTCAATGTGGTGAACGTTCTTTCCTGACCTTAGGAGAAAAGATTTCAGGCATTAACACACTGGTGGAAGAAGTGTTTGCAGAGCAGGGACCCTGTCTGCCAACAAAGCCTGCTTCCTTCCTCAGCTTCTAAATGAGATCAGCACCTCTTAGGACAAAGTGCAGGTGAGGCAAGAAGCTCAGAGAAGGTGCAAAGCCCCAATTCAAATATTACCCCTTCTGAGTTCAATCAAATTCATTCATGCATATGTTCACAAAAGTCTATATGGCTAAAATCTCTCCCAAAACTAAGGCACAACAATACATTCTTGTAATATTAGAAACTGTTTGTTATTAATTAACTCAAATTGACATTGCAAAAATAAATAATTTCTTGGTCACTTTAAACAATAAAATCACCTTCTGGGTATACAATTTATTTAAATTATTTTACATAAAATATTTTAAGCATTTACATGGAGGGCTCTCAAATCTCTGCAAAATGTACATTTACATTTAGCAAAATGAAATGTAAAAAAGCAGAGTTACATAAATAAAATCATCAATTACTTAAAATACTTTATGGTATCTTCTTAACAATGATATTATCCATTAGACAAGAAATAATTATAATGTTATAATTAAATAATAATATGCTATAATATAGTATATTCAGTACACATAGTATATATTGCATTATCTTGACATCTAGTATCTTAAATAACTATATTTCAGCATTTGGGAAAATTGGGAGAAAAAATAGGTAAAATAAAGAATAAGTCAGAAAAAAGCACAAAATTTAACTGAAAGTTAAAACTTGTAATAATTTTACTATAAGAGGCTTTATTTTTTTCAACTTTTAAATTCTAAACTATTATTATAATTCTGTGTTTATGAAACTTCTAAGTTTCAGAATGAACTGTGTATACTAGAAATCATATTCAAATATAAGATTTTAAATACATACCTAAAAGTTTAAATGTAACACAAAATAAATTCATACTTCTAAAAACATGTAGCATTCTGATAGCACTTACTCAAAAGCAATGTCATTTCCAGCTCCTTCTATCACCAATTGATATTCTGTCTTCTGTACAAGTGCAGAGTGAGCTCACTATTCCACTTAATTTCATTGATTTTATTATGATTAGGCTTGTTCATTTTTTAGAACTGATTATGCTATAGAGAGGGGAGAAAGAGTGTGTTCTGAATGAGATTTCTTTTTATAAAGCAAGAGTTTAACTCATTAAAATCTCTATTTGGGGGAAAGAGGTAAATTTGTTGTTTTTATATTTGTTTAATTAAACCACATTTTAAAAAAGTTCTGAAGTTGAGAACTTGCCAAAACATTCAGCATTTTAGCTATGTAAAGTTGACAAAACTGTACCACATGACATGCAATTTCCTCATTTTGTAGGATGAGTTGTTTGGATTATAATTATAGAGTTCCACAACCCACACTTTCTTCTGTTGACCCAGGAATACCTCACTCAGCTTACTCATATTTGATAGATCGCAGAGTGAATTTCTTACCCCAACATTAGTGTTCCACAGGAGTTTAACTGTAGTTAGCGACTTTCATTCAGCGCTCTTTTCACCATCTTATAGTAACGGGGTGGATGAGAAGGAGGGGGAAGCAAAGCTTTGACAGATGGTACTCAGCGTTTGACTCCTGCTGAGCTCAGCAGGACCTGTGGTTTCCAAGGTTAGGGCTGTCAAAATGGCTCTGTCTATCAAGTGAATAACAAAGTGTAGACTGCCCGTCTGTTTCCTATACAAAACTTAGATTTCATGTGCCATCACTGTCGGTCTTTCTGCTGATTTAATAACTTGCAAGGAGAAGAACTGAGAGTTCTGATGCAGACTCACTATTTAAGAAACTACTTGGAAAGGGAATTCTCAAGGGCTGAAAGAGGTAGGCTCAGATCCCATTTCTTTCTCTTTAGTTTCTAAGATTTCACAGCTTGAAAAGGATTCAAAAGCCACCAAAGGTTCACTTTTGGCTAAAAGCTAAATGTGAAACTTTCAAAAGGGACTTAATGACGACTCCTTCTCAAAAGGGCAAAATGTTGTTATTAAGAATCCTTGGGGTGGTCATTCAACTGGAAATACTGACAATGAAAAGGAAAGTGTTTCTATTTGAAATACATTGATGTGTTTAGATGTGTTAGAGCTCGTTTTTCCCCTTTCATAGCTCTTAATATTAACACCGCCCTCTCCCTTTCTTTACCTATGTTGAAAGTCTTCAGATGATCAGAGAAGTGTCTGATGCTGAAACAGAGAAAACTGAGTCATGTCACCAAAACTTGCCTTTTGCCTTGTGCGGTTACAGCTATTTTTCTTGGTAAGTCTGTTTTGTTTTGTTTTTTAATGCACATTTTGTGATTTCAAGATTGTAATTGACCTCCCGGGATTCTAATAAAAGGCCTTTTGGTGGATTCATAAACTCAGGCTTTTTATTAAGATGATGCTAAAATTAGGATAGTGGCAATGCCCCCAATTAAGCTACTAATTATATTTCAATGTTTAACTTGTAATATAACATTTAAAGCAAAAACTCCTGATTGTTATGTCAAAAAAAAAAACAAACTAAAATTAAAATGTGGCCATTTGAAAGGGAGAGAGTTGGCCACACTTTGAGCTTAGCCTGTTACTAAGCACATACGTTGCAATGTTGGACAAGCTGATAAAAGTACCTATCCTGTCTGTTTTTTGATGCTGGCGTGAGAAGACAGGTCCACTCATGTGGCGATTGCTCCCCGCAGCATGGCTAAGAGGAGACATTCTTGCTGTCCCCGTTCTTCAGCTGTTGTCTCACTATAGCTGAAGAATTTTCCTCTTCGAATACTTAGTTTATATAAGCCCCATGGCGATAATGGGAAGGTTATTTGAAAGGACGACTATTTGTTATTATTCCCAGTGTAGTTAGTTACTTTGAAGGGTTTTTTTTTTAAGTTTTGAAGTTTTTACCTTCTTTTAAAACTTTTGAAAAAAAATTCCAACCTAGCAGTCTCCTCTCTGAGACACTACATAGCAGATATTCAGTAAATGTTACTAAATTGAAATAAATAGGATATTAAATTTTGAAAAAGAAGAATTCTGGAATTGAAAGAAAAGGGTACTTTTCCATCAGATTATTATAAGAAATTATCAAATGCCAATTGAGTGTGAACTCTTTTCCAGGGTGCTTTTTACCTTGGAAATGTGTGATGCTTTTCATCATCTCTGTAGACAAGAATGATAATTAAACAGAAATTTGAAAAAAGAAAAGTACTAAATCAAGATCAAATTGTCTTCTCTCTTTTTCATTCTCTACCTCTTTGCTTGCTTTGTTCCATAAAGAAGTTCTAGCCTTCTTTCTAACAGGCTACGCGATCTCCCCAAAGGAGTTTTTGTTAACGGTAGACTTGTTGAATCATACTTGCTTTTCATGTGTTTGCATTTTTTGAAGTCTCTGCGGGGTTTCTTCATGTGTCTCAGGGGGAACTATGCTTGTGTAATTTCATTTGAATTTATAAACAATAAGGCCCTGGAAATTAAGTCCATGCTTGGCAGAAAGTCAGCAATCTTAGAGAAAGGAAACAGAACTCAAACAGACATGATGTTTGAGAACTGATATCGTACCCTTACCCACCCATCAAAACCACTTGGGTTCTAACCCACAGCACTGGCCCACGACTCTGGGGCCAAGAAGTCAAAACGTGCATTAATTAAGGAACTGCAAAGCTCTAATTACCTAGACCCTTCAGTTATTTCTATTTCACTTTTAAAAGTTTTTAATTGTGGTAAAATACACATAGCCTAAAATTTACCACCTAAACCCTTTTAAACATACAGGTCGGTTGTGTTACATACATTCCTAACATCGGACAGCCAGTCTCCAGAACTCTTTTCATCTTGCAAGACTGAAACTCCGAACTCATTACACAACCTCCCACTGTCTCCCTCCCCATACCCTGTCAGCCACCATTCTACTTCTGTCTCTCTGAATTTGACTACCCTAGCTCTCCCATACAAGTGAAATCATGCAGTCTTTGCTTTTTTGTGACAGCTTATTTCACTTAGCATAATGTCCTCAAGCTTTATCCATGTTGTGATATGTGTCAGAATTTCCTTCTTTTTAAGGCTAAATAGTATTCCAGTATATGTACATATTGCATTTTATTTATCCATGCGTCCGCAGATGGGCACTTGGGTTGCTTCCACCTTTTGGCAATTGTAAATAATGCTGCTATGAACCCAGGGACACAAACTTCGGTTGTTTGAAAAGGTAATTATTGCATGGTACAGAGTAAACGAAGGTCGCAGCACATGCTGGAGAAAAAATAGCCTGAAATTACAATAATAAAAACAATATCCAATGTTTACCAGGTGCTCACTAAGTGGCAGGCACTGAGCCACGCCCATCAGTGGTATTAACTCTTTGAAAGATGTACTATCATTATCTTTATTCCATAGAACTGAAAACTGAAGCACAGGGTGGTTGGTTAACTAGTCCAAAGTCACTCAGCTAGCAAGTCACTGGGATGCAAATCTGAGAGATGGGAGGCAAAAGTCTGTCCACTTAGAGTAGGAAAGAAATCACAGTCAAACAATGAGGAACTCCTTGACCACTGCAAAGGGTATGGCCTGGCCAAAAGAGCACTCAAGTAGGAGCCAGAGAAAGCATTTCTATCACCACCACCTAACAAGACAGCTACTCTCTCTGGGCTCAGTGCTGTGAAAGGGAAGGTGAAAGGGGGTCCTGTAGTCTGCAGTTTCCAACAACCCTCCATTCCAAATGAGACTCACTATGTAATACTTTATTACTTGGAGTATTATTTCACCTACTAGTAGATAAGGATGTAATTTTATATTTTTAAACATGTGCTTAAGTCTCTAAGGTTTGATAATGAATAGTTTTCTGATTCTCATTCCACTATATCCAAGTTGTTCCTTGTACCCCTCTCACGAAACTAAAAAGTAAGAATACAGTGACAGGGTACCAACAGCAATGTATGAGGTTTGTCTTTCAGAGGGTCCCCAGGTGTGTCTACCCCAACAAAAGCAAAGTAGAGAACTGTGAACAGTGCTCATTTGATACATATTCACCTAATTAGGGTCATATAATCCCCAACAGCCTGCCACTGAGGGGAGAATCTGAATGAATCCACGTTTCCCTCTTCATGGTCAAAATTTATCCCTTCAACATGTCTCCAAAACAAAGACTGTATATAAGTATCTTCACCACCATAAGCAGTTCCATAGGCTCTTTTGGTTCTATGGTTATGAGTTTAGGTTATAGATCTTTCTGTGTTCATTTGCAGAGCACAACCCTAATTCTTGCTGTAGTGATTAAATCGGACCCAAGGAAACAAGGGAAAGGCATTTCTAAAGAAAAAAATTTAGAGCCTTGTAAAAATTCTAAGGTCCTAAAAAAGGGCACCTGAATGCCACTTTTCTAATTTTTTAAAAGTAGGTGCATGTTTGAAAACTCACGAAGAACACTTACTAGAAAAGGCCTTGCAAATCAGAAGCCTTGAGTTATTGGAATTCTGAGCAAATCAAGAAACAAATGCTTACTTAACCAAAGTCCACGTATTTCAGATAGAGTTCAGATGAGCAATCAATCAGATCTCCGTTTTTTAAGTGATATCTCCAGATAAAATACAATACTAACTTTTAAAAAATGTCATTTACTTGTAGCCAGAATTTACAACAGGGTTGGTGATTTCATTTTAAACAAAATTATTACAATGGAAGCATCCTCCATATTCCAATTCATGAATTGCTATTCGACAGACAGTAACTACCTACATTCATCCGTCAGCCAAGCTAGAGAATTCTGTTGATAATACTAACTATACCTCGCATGTGTGGTTTCAGAAGGTGCAAATTCTCTAAACCAGACAGAAGAGGGAGCTATCCATCTGGAAATTAACTGATCCTTTCAAATACATATCAAATAAATACAGAAGAAAATTCTAATATGATCTCAAGTCTTGTCTTGTTTGGTCTTGTATTTTATAGCAACACTATAAATTTTCTGGTACACAAAAACAAGAAAAAAACTACCAGCAAAGGCAAAAACATTGAACTAAATTAAGAAGAGGCAAAATATACAAAACATTAAAGGGCCAATTAAAAATAATCATATTTTATGATTTGATCTCATGGTTTATACCAAAATAGAGAGCTGAAACACATTCCCAAAAAGGCCACAACAATATTCTTCTGCCATACATGTTACTAGTATTTCCTCCTGATCATGAATGGAGCTCTCACTTTAAAATTGATAACATCTGGAAATAATGGCAAAATTGAAAACGGTTGGGCTGCATCTGTCTTGAAAATGCTATGTAATAAGATTTACTTAATATATTTGAAAGGGAAAAAATGTTTTGTTCCCCAATTTGTTGCAACATCTGAAAGTTCATGAGGTTATGACCCCTCTTTAAGAAATCATCTCCCACCACCTGCAAACACCCCAGGAAGAGCAGTTGGAAACAATAAAACACGTGCTAGTTAGCTGTTACCAAGGAAACGGTTCTGGTTCACCAATCTGAGCGCCTGCGCTTCCACAGGCTTTGTCCGAGGGAGACATACGCCAGCTGTTAGTGAATAGCCATTGTTATAGATCATCAGGAAATCACAGTCAGCAGGCAACCCAGCCCCACTGGAAATTTATTTCTCATATTTGTTCATCACCAGGGCAATCCCGCATCTTTAAAACATCCCCCTTAGGCTGGGTTAACTGAATAACACCCTATACCAGCAGGATCGTTTAAAGGAGGCCAGTTGCAAAATGGTCTTTTTGTGCAGCAAACAGGAATCTAACTTGGATTCCAATTGCATCACCCTCCTGCTCCCTTCACTTTCCACTGGGATTACAGAGCAAATATCTGAAGTCAGTACCCCTTGCTTTGATTGGCCATTTGGACACAGCTCCCCCTCCCCCACCCCAACAGCTTTCAGAGATCATTGGTTTGCCCCACGCTAATGAAGGACTCCGCGGAGGCAATCTGGAGCTGAGATGAAACTCTGGGTCTCCCCCTTACCAACACACATACTTCAACCAGAACAACACCACTTTTACCAATTTTATATTTTATTTTCTTTTGTAATTTATAAATTCATAGATTTTTCTTTGAAACAAGATGGTATCGCTTTTTTAAAGTTTAAAAGGGGATGAGCTGCAAATCCATCCAATCATCCGACTCATTTCAATAAAGAGATTTCTAAACTTCCGGTTTCCCACGTGGCACATAAGGAGCTTAGAGGTCACTATTTCATCTTAACGATAAGTAATAAGATGAATAAACTGAAAACTCATCTTGGATTCATCAGAGAAATGAGTTCACGGGATGAGACACTGCCCCCAAATTGGAGAGCCCAGCAAATGCGGAGAACCACAACTTACTAGCATAGAAACCCACGAGCAGAAACCTCCGCAGGAAGCTGCCGGGGGAGGAAAACCTGAACTGCAACGGGTGAATCACTGGAGGCTCAGTGTGAACAAGTCTGAGAATTAAAAACTCCAGTCGTAGAGGGGACCCCACACTTGTGAGTTTTACCTCTGGGAGCTCAGCCAGATCTTCACAGTGTATATCAGAGAAAAATATCCCCATGCTCCCAGCAAGGCAGGGGGAAGGAACTTCTCAAATACTCCAGAGCACTGTTTTTCTTAACAAGGCCTACCCTCACGTAAAATTATTTTACCGGAGGTCTAAGCAACTGGGATTTTATCAAAGCCCAGCTGAACTGCAGGAAGGGAAATACTCAGCTCCAGCTCCCTCTAGCCCACTGTCCCACATAACGTGCAGGAGTGAGCCCGCTGAAGAGCGCTGGTGAAGTTCACAGTCCAGGGAGACAGGCTCAGCAAATGACTGAGGCCGTTCGGTTCAGACTGCGGAACACAGTCTCTCTCCCCACACCTTACTGCCATATTACTAAAGGCCTATTTACCAGTTCCTTTTACCCAGTACATCATGCCTGCCATTCCACAGCAGCAACAAAAAATGGCAAAATACTAAAATACACAGTTTGAGGAGATGAAACAAACTTAAAAGTCAGATATAGCAATAATGTTGGAATTGTCCGACCAGGAATTAAAAAACAAAGAAGCAAATAATCTATGATAAGGGCTTTACTGGAAAAAACAGACAACATGCAAGAACATATGGGTAATGTAAGTAGAGAGATGGAAATTTTAAGAAAAAAAATTAAGAAGAAATACTAGAGTTAAAAAAAACCACTATAGCCTTTGCTGGGTTCATTAGTGACTGGCCACAGCAGAGGAAAGCATCTCTGAGCTTGAAGGCATGACAATAGAGATTTCCAAAAATGAAAAGCAAAGAGGAAAATGACTGAAAAGATAAACAGAACAGAATATCCAAGAACTGTGGGATAACTACAAAAAGTATAACGTACATGCAATAGGAATACCAGATGTAGAAGAAAGAAAAGAATAAAAGCAATATTTGAATCAATAATGGAGTATTTCTCTAAAATTAATGTCAGACATTCCACCACAAAACCAGAAGCTTAGAGAATACCAGCAGGATAAATGAAAGACAAAAAACTATACCTAGGCATATCATATTCAAAATTCAGAAAATCAATTAGAAGAATATCTCCAAAAAGGAAGGAAAAAACTTCCTTACCTGTAAAGAAGCAAGGATAATAATTACATTAGGCTTGTTCTCAGAAACCATACATGCAAGAAGAGAGTGGAGTAAAATGTTTAAAGTGTCGTGAGGAAAAAAAAAACCTTAGAATTCTGTACCTGTAAAATTATCCTTCCTTCAGCCATTAAGGAGAAATAAGATTTCCTCAGACAAAAATATTGAGGAAATTTACTGCAAACAAACTGCTTTTGTTTCCAAGAGATGTTAAAACTTCTTCAGAGAAAAGGATATTACCATATGTGTAAGATGGAAACTTGGATCTAAATAAAGAAAAGGAGAGCACCAGAAAATGGATAAGTGAAATTAAAATAAAAATTTTATTTTTTCTTAATTAACCTAAAAGATAACAGTTGTTCAACATAATAACAGCAACAATGTATTAAATTGTATATGCTTATGTGTGATATATATATGTGTGTGTCTTATATAGGGATATACTATTATGTATGTTTATGTATAAGTGAAATGAATTACAACAATGATATAAGGGATAGCATGGAGGAATTAGGTATATTTTGTAATTATAAAGTACTTATATTACCTTAAGATAGCACAGTATTATTTAAAAGTAGACTTGAATTGGTTGTAAATATACATTGCAAACCCTAGGGGAACCATAAAAAGAGTTTTAAAAGAAGTATAATTGATATACTAATAAAGGAGAGAAAATGGATCATACACGATACTCAATTAAAACTACAAAGAGCAGGAAAAGAGTAGAAGAAAAAATAGGAACCAAAAAGGGCAAGAAATAAAAAGAAAACAATAGCAAATATGGTAGATATTATTCCAACTATACAGATAACGACTTTAAATATAAATAGTTTAAATACATCAATTAAAAGACAGACTATCAGAGCGTATCATAAATAAGACCCAAATATATATTGTCTACAAGAAATTCACTTTAAATATAGAAATACATATAGATTAAAAGTAAAAGGATGGAGAAAGATATATACCATGCCAACACCAATTAAAAGAAAGCAGGAGTAGTTATTTTAATTTTAGACAGAGTGGACTTCAGAGCAAAGAAAGTTATCATGGGTAAAGTGGGACAAAGGGGTGAAGTCATAACAATCCTTAATTTCTATACATCTAACAACAAAGCATTAAAATACACGAGGGAAAATCTAATAGAAATGCAAGGAGAAAATAGAGCTCTACACTATTGTAGTTGGAGACATCAATGCTCTATAAGAAAGGGAGAGATTCAGCAGCCAGAATCAGTAAGCATAGTTGAACACAACATCACCACCAATCAACTGTAAATAATTGACATCTGAATACCACTTCATCCAAAAACAGCAAATCACACATTCTTCTCAAGCTCACATGGATTATTCACCAAGGTAGACCACATTGTGGGCCATAAAACACATCTTATCAAACATAAAGTAATAGAAATGTACTCTTGGACCACAATGGAATTAAACTAGAAATCAATAACAGAAAGATAATTGGAAAAATCACAAAATACATGGAGATGAAATAACATATTTCTTAATAACACATGGGCCAAAGAAGAAATCTCACAAGAAATCTAAAAATATTTTGAACTTAAAATGAAAATACAACTTACCAAAACTTTTAGGAGGCAGTGAAAGCAGTGCTTAGAGCATTGAATGCATATTCAGTTGACCCTTGAACAACAGGGGGCTCAGGGTGCTAACCCCAGCCTAAACAATTGAAAATCCAAGTGTAGCCTAAGTTGGCCCTTCACATATGGGAATTCCCAACCTCAAGTCAAAAATTAAGTTGCCCCTTGAATAACCCACGCTTGAACAGTGTGGGACAGTTCAAACCCATGTTGTGCAAGAGTCAACTGTATTAGCAAAGAAATTCCAAAACCAGTCATCTCAGCTTCCACCATAGGAAACTAGATAAAGAAAAATAAATCCAAAGTAAGCAGGAAAAAGAAAAGAAATAAAAATTAGAGCAGAAATCAATGAAATTGAAAACAGGAACTCAATACAGAAAATCAACAAAACCAAAAAGCTGGTTCATTGAAAATATCAATAAAATCAACAAGCCTCTAGTGAGACTTGTGAACAAAAAAAGAAGACACAAATTACTAATAACAGAAATGACAGGAAGGACATCATTACAGATCCAAAGGAATGTTTTTAACAACTCCATGCCCACAAATTGGATAGCTCAGACAAAATGGACTTAACTTCCAAAACTTAAAAAAGAGGAAATAGATAACCTGAATGACCTATAACTATTAAAGAAATTAAATCAGTAATTAAAAACTTTCCAAACAGGATGCACCAGACATTGACAGGTTCACTGGTAAATTCTACAGAACATCTAAGGAAGGAATTATACCAATTCTCTACAATCTCTTCCAGAAAATAGAAGAAGGAATACTTTCTAACTTATTCCACAAGGTCAGCATTATCCTAATACCAAAAGCAGACAAAGACTCACAAGAAAATAAAACAATAAACCAATATCTCTCATGAACACAGATGCTAAAATAGTCATCAAAACATCAGCAAATTGAATGAACAATGTATAAAAAGAATTAAACACGATAATCACTGAGATTTACCCCAGGAATTCAAGGCTGGTTCAACATTCAAAACATCAATTAATGTCATTCATCACATCAACAGACTAAGGGGGGAAATCACATGATCATATCAGTTGATGCAGAAAAACATTTGAAAGAATTTAATAGTTACTCATGATAAAAAAACACTTAGCAAACAGGAATAGAGAGGAACTCCCCCAACTCTATTAAAAAATCTACAGCTAATATCATGCGTATTGATGAGAAACTTGAAGCTTTCCTTCTAAGATCAGACACAAGGCAAAGATGTCCCCTCTCACCACTCGTTGGAGTGTTGTGCGGTAAGACAAGGAGAGGAAATGAAAGTCTACAGAGGAGGGGAGAAATAAAGCTGCCTTTGTTTTCACATTCCCTGACTGTCTATGTGGGCAGCCTGGAAGAACAAACAAAATAACCTTTGGAACTAATAAGCAATAATAGCAAGGTTGAAGGATACTAGGTTAACATGCAAAAGTCAATCACTTTCCTATAT
Source organism: Desmodus rotundus (assembly GCF_022682495.2). Taxonomy (NCBI): domain Eukaryota; kingdom Metazoa; phylum Chordata; class Mammalia; order Chiroptera; family Phyllostomidae; genus Desmodus; species Desmodus rotundus. The sequence continues at coordinate 132,520,607 of NC_071391.1, read as the reverse complement.
ACCAGCAATGACCAAGTGGAATTTGAAATTAAAAACACATTGCCACTTACAATAAAATCCCAAACAGTGAAATACTTAAGTATAAATCAACAAAAGACATACAAGATCTATATGGGGAAAACTAAAAAGCTCTGATGAAAGAGATCTAGATAGAACTAAATAAATGGAGAGATGTTCCATGTTCCAGGATAAAAAGACTCAATATTGTCAAGATTTTAGTTCTTACCAACTTGATCTACAGATTTAATGTAATCCCAATCAAAATCCCAGCAAGTTATTTCATGGATATTGACAGATTCTAAAGTTTATCTGTAAAGGCAAAATACCCAAAATAGCCAAATCAATATTGAAGAAGAACAAAGTCAGCGGACTAACACTACTCAACTTTGACTTACCATTAAGCTACAGTAATGAAGACAGGTGGTACTGATGAAAGAAAAGACAAAGAGAAAAATGGAATGAAACACAGAGCCCATAAATAGATCCACATAAATATAGTCAACTGATCTTTAACAAAGAAGCAAAGGCAATACAATAGAGCAAAAATAGTCATTTGCACAACTGATGCTGGAATTCAACATCCACATGAAACAAATAATCTATATACAAACCTACACCCCTCACAAAAACTAACTGAAAATGAATCACAGATGTAAATGTAAAATATACAAATATAAAAACTCCTACAAGGTAACAGGAGAAAGCCTAGATGACTTTGGCTATGACTTTTAAGACACAATACCAAAAGTACAATCCATGAAATAAATAAGTGAGCTCCATTAAAATTAAAAACCTCTGCTCTTTAAAAGATAATGTCAAAAGAATAAGAAGACAAGCCACAGACCAGGAGAAAATACTTGCAAAAGACACATCTGATAAAGCTCCGATAACCAAAATATGCAAAGAACTCCTAAAACTCAACAATAAGAAAATGTCTGGATTTCAAAGAATGCACTGGTTTTAATCTCATCAAAGACACTTCACCAAAGAAGAGATACAGATGGCAAGTAAGCATATGAAAATATATTCAACATCATATGACATTAGGGAGTTGCATATTAAAACAATGGGAGGCCACTACACATCTATTAAAATGACCACAATCCAAAACACTGACAACCCTAAATGCTGGCAAAGATTTATAGCAACCCAAATTCTTGCTCATTGCTGGAGGGAATGCAAAATGTACATCTACTTGGGAAGACAGTTTAGCAATTTCTTAGAAAACTGACTATGCTCCTACCATATAATCCAGCAATCATGCTCTTTGATATTTACCAAAATAAATCAAAAGGTTCTGTTCATACAAAATCCTGCACATGGTTATAGCAGCTTTATTCATAATTGCCAAAACTTGGAAGCAATCACGATTTATCCATTTATATACATTTATCAGTAGATAAATGGATAAATAAACTGTGGTACCTCCAGACAGTGGAATATTATCCAGTGCCAGAAAAAAATGAGTTAAGCTATGAACAAACATGTTAATGCACATTACTAAATGAAAGAAGCCAATCTGAAAAGGCAGTAATACTGTATGGTTACAACCTTATGACTTTTTGGAAAAGACAAAATTATGAAAACAGTAAAAAGATCAGGGGTTGAGGAGGGATGGATGAGTAGGTGGAGGACAGACAATTTTTAGGGTAGTAAAACTTTTCTGTGTAATACCCCAATGGCAGATGCATGTCATCATATACTTGCCAAACCCATCCAACACTAAGAATAACCTGGACGTGAACTATGGACTTTGAGTGGTAATGATGTGCCAATGTAAGTTCATAGAATGTAACAAATGTATCACTATGATGCATGACGTCCATAGTGGGCGACATTGTGGGGATGTAGGAATAGGGAGTACAGCAGGTCCCTCCAACAACAGTGCTTCAATACAACGTGGATGAGATACATAGGAACTTAACTCTTGTTTACATCAATCAGCCTATGGTGAAATTGGTTTCCTTACACATTCTGCTTAAAGTCACAGAACCTGTCAACATCAAGTGCAGACTTACAGTACATGGAAACTCTCTACACTTTAATTCAATTTTGCTGTGAACCTACAACTTCTCCAAAAAAATAAAGTGTATTAATTTTTTTTAAATAGAGACTTCTAAAATTTACATCTTGGAAGTTCAGATTCAGGAGGTCTTGGTTGGAGCAAGAGAACCCACCTGTTCTATCAATTCCAAGATTATTCTGATGTGTGGCTAGGAGGGTCAGGAATGACTGGGCAGATCTCGGACTCCGGATCTTTCAAAATGTAACTGTACTGTTCAGTTTTTTAAGACCTTTCCTGTCTTCTGTGCAGTCTTATAAATTTATCTGTACTCATATGTTAATGTCAAATAATACTTATATATCAAATATTTGCAAATATTTATAAAGGAGTCTCTTTCTCTCTACACCAGCGATTTTCAACAGGTGTGCTGCAATAAAATTTTAAAACATGCAATGCCTAACTATTTAGTCAGGGGCACTGACCTCTCTTCCCTTAGATTGTCAAATTAAAAAAATGACAACAGCCAACACAGAATAGCCATCCAGCATGAATGAATCAAAATTATACCTATTTTTGTCAGATCAGCAAAAAACATACTTTTTGGTGTGCCACAGAATTTTAATAATTAGTTTATGTGTGTGCCATGAGGTAAAAAGGGTTGAAAGTCACTGCTGTACATAAGTGCTTCCACTAGCAAGAGCCCTGTACTACAGGCTGGCTGTCCACAAGAGCCTAGTCGTAGAACTAAAATGACAATGCTGTTCCAAAGCTCTGTTCCATTCATTCCTTCCCATGGAGCAAGGGAACAAACAAGGTATCAACAGTCAAGGACGTAGCAAATACGATTCCCTCAATCACTAGTTTAATTTTCCTTCAAAAGAACACATAATGCTATTAACACAGCCCTGCCTGCAAAGCACATATAAAACAACAATCACGATTGGAAAGGGGGAAATGAAAAATGGAATAAGAAGCCTTCATTTCTCCCATAACCAAAGTATACTAGTCCCACCCTTTGGAGTTTAGAGGAACGAAATGAGGATCATGGAGTTCCCAACACTAGCCCTTTTTTTCTGCGTAGCCCACAATGATGCAGCTGTCTATTTAAAAAGCAGTAAAAAGGATGAAAATGTTCTCCCTTGAAGCCCAGATGTTTCCTATCTTTCTAAGCTCCAATTATTTCAACACATTATTTAGCTCCACTCACATCAGATCAGGGCCACCTGTTATATCCTCCACACACTTATGAGAGATTTAATGCTAAGTTTGGATTTGTAGTACAGTCAGAATGCAATCGAGAGAATGCTTTTAAAGTCATCTTGCGGTCAAAGGATGTGTATATGGCAGATTAACAGATAATCAAGACACTGTATTGTGTAGTGTAAACATAATCAAACCTAATTTTGTTATTCATTATTACATAAATTTGGATATATTCCAGGACTAAAAAACTCCTCATCTGAAATAAGACTACATGCAAGAAAGGCATAATATAACACTGTAAGACTATAAGGAAATTATTTTTTAAAGTTCCATTACAATGTATTTTCTTCTTCTTTATGTTTTTAATCATCACCCAAGGACATTTTCCATTGCTTTTAGAGAGAGAGAGGAAGTGGGAGAGAGAGAGAGGGAGAGGGAGATGAAAAGGACGAGACAGAGAGGCATCAATATGAGAGAGAGAGAGAAGTATGGATGCCAGAGAAAATCATCGGTTGGCTGCCTCTCCGTAGACTAGGCTCCCAGACTGAGATCGAACCCACAACCTAGGCATGTGACCTGACTGCGAATCGAACCCACAAACTTTTGGTGTATGGGAAGATGCTCCAACCAACTGAGCCACACCCGCCGGGGCTCATTACAATGTATTTTCATATACGAATATTCTTCATTACCAGATGGGTTTTTCATATTTAAATACTTTGTTTTTATCTCTCTAAAATTAAATATATATCATTATTATTAAATGGTCACCACTATTAGCCATAGTTTATCATAGTCCCGTTATAAAATCTACTCTAAATAAGTGTTAAAATGTTCGGAGGTGTTTATGTTGATATCCATAAAGTTTATTTGTAAAATAAATTTCAGAAATCTTCTTGGTAATGCTTAAGGATTAGCAGATGTCAATTGTAGTATATTACCATTTAAAAACTAATCTAGAAATTTGCTAGGAAAAAATTAATTAAATTAAATATATATCAATAAAATGTGACTTCGATGTGTATATATTGCCATTCTAATGGTAAAAAAGCATTTGCAAAACAATAAATCCTAAGTAAATTAATGTCCATTCAGTAAATAAATGTTATTTACTGCACCTGTTATGTACCAGGAACTGTTCTCTGTGTTGGAATACACAAATAAGAAAATATACAAAGTCTTTGCTGTAGTCAAATGTTGAAAAAAATTTACAGTTAATGCTAGGGAAAAAATATGTTCTGGCAAATGAACAAAAAAAATCCAGTATACAGTTAATGATATCACAATACTCATGAATTAGACTATTCTTGAGCTTCTGAAATAAAGATGCTGATTTTTCATTATTCCAGCACATCAAATATTAGTGACAGGTGATGTTATATATCATAAGACAGCAACTAGGTAGAAGAGAGGCGCGTGGACAAGCACACCTCCTCACTCGTCTTTCTTGTGATTAGTTGGGCGTAACTGCAAAATAAGAGAGAAACTGAGAAACCCAATTGCAAAGTCTGACATTTAGATGAAATTGCTTGAAACTCAAGGATATTTATTTGAATTGACTAAAGCTTTCACCGTTCCAAATGAAATTGGTTGTGGTTTGGGGGAGTTTCACTTTTCCCATTTTTCCTTTATTGTCCATGGGATGGGTGGCAGAATTAGAGAATATCCATTCTTTGAGTCTCCTATCTGAACTCCAACTCTAACTCCTTTTTCCCATTCAGTCTTAACCTTCGATAAATAAGGTTTTAAAACTTAGCAGTCCTGGAAAGATCACTGCAGAAAGAAGACAGCGTTTTTCCATCTTAAACACAACTTCAAAGTGGCAGACTGGAAAATCTCTGCAGGCAAATGTGATGTCACTAAAGAAACCACACACTTACCCGTAGAGATTCTACAGTCTGACATCTTCCAGCATCGAGCCGTTTCATCAGCCATGCTTTTCTGCATGCAGTTCTTGGACTCGAAATAAATCTGGATTGGCCAAATAACCAAGCTATAGCTAATATAGTGAACGTCTAAACCCAGGTGACAGATGCACCTCCTAATGATTGAACCCTGCCAAATTAAATTGTAAAATACGAAGGTTAAAATGGCTAACAGCAGTTGTTATCCAAGGTGATCCCCATTTAGCATCATCAGCATCACCAGGGAACCTATTAGACATGCAGATTCTCACGCTCACCCCAGGTCTCCCGAATCAGAATCTCTGAGAATGAGCCCCAGCAATCTGTGTTTTAACAAGCTTCCCAGGTGATTCTGACTACACTCGCATTTAAGAGTCACTGATTTACAGAATACAAAAAATTATTGCTGGAACACAGAGCTCAGAGATCAGACAAAATAATATGTATTCTGAAAAACATTGCCTAGTATACATTACTTTTCTAAAGTGATTATCTTAATAATAAGCATAAAAATTAATAAGGAAATGAAACCTATTCCTTTAACTCTTACTTTGCCAAAGGATTTGCAGAGCTTTACTTATTTCCTCAGAAACAAAGAGTTAAGAAATCTAATTTAGGAGGAGAAAACGTTTTCATGTTTGGGAGGATTAAAAGGGCACTGACGTCATTCAAGTCATGAGCCATAATTCTTATTAGATTTTATTGCTACATTCTTCACACAGCTTTGGAAAGTTATTCCTAAGAGCACAAAATATGTACTGAGACTGCACACGGAGAAAGAAAATGCTCTCACAATGAAATTATTTTAGCCTGACCCAGTAATATTTGAAAAACTCACAACTTGTTCTCTATGTAACATATCATCTCAAAATAAGAGTTTATATAAATTTGTCTTTTTCAACACCTTTTATAATTTTCCCTCTTGACAGTTAAATTTGGAAATGAAAGGTCTCATTTCTGTATATAATACTAAAAATTCATTTTATTTTCCTCTCTGATATTATAAAAATTGCATGGATGGAGGGTTAAAAAATAAAAATTATTAAAAATTATAATTTAACTTGGCCTTCAGTGACAATGCATAAAATACACAATTAAGTTCTTCTATAGTAGTATCTGAAATGTTGGTATGCTTGTTAATTAATAACTTCTGGTAGCATGTTATAAATTCATCTTCAGTTTCATTCTTAATGAATTTATTTTTATTATTTCTGGACCACACCAATTTCCCATGATGTGATGGAAAAAAATTGTAACATTCATAAATTGAATTAGATCACACACAAAATGTCAACTCACTCAGATTATAATAATAAGATTTGGCTTCTTTGCTGAAAAGTGAGAGCTCCACTACGTCCAGATTCTGCAATGACAGTGCTAGAGATCAGCAAGATGTTTCAGAAACTTCAAACAACCTGAAGGAAGTATATTTACTCAGAAGAGCCTCTCTAAATATCAGGTTTCTTTGCTTTTATTGCAATTAAATCAAGTCAGTATTGATGCAATTGTTGACCAGAAGCTTCCACTGGCAGCCTTAAATCTTTTGATAATAACAAAAAAATTATTAACCAATATATGCAATTTGATATACAAAATCTTTCAAAACATGGACTTCATTGGAGGAAACAATAAAAAGTAATTGTAGCAATTTAGCATCCTCCCGGGAAGTAAGGGAGCTATAACTATCTGATAGCAACAACTAATAGCTACTACTGCATGAAACACTATATACACATTTATCTCATTTAGTCCTTGCACAAAACGGGTAAGGGAGGTATTACTAACAATTAGTTCCATTTTACGAATGAAGAGACTAAAGCTCAGAAATATATAAATAGGAAGGAAAGGCATTATCTGAGTCTGCTCAACTATACATCTGAGACAAAATGATATGGAGGAAGAAGCATGGAATATAGGAAACCTGTGTTTTGAATATTCAATTCCCTTACCCAAGACGCCCTGGGTCTCAATTTCCTCATCTTTAAACCAAGCAAAGATGTTTAGTTTCCTGTTTAATTGCCATGGCTGGGAAAGCACTCACCAGTGTTAAAGAACTGGGAAGATAGAGGATGCCATTATTAAGCTTGGGATGAAATGAGCAAGCTTTAGGGATGGCCTGGTCTTCTGTTATACCTTCCCCCTCCCCCCAAAAAAGAACCGCATTCACTGCTATGGAAAATGCAAGAGAGAGGACCCCGATGGAAGGATTAATTTGCCCCTGTCATTAGCCCCACCCAAGGACATGGGCCTTCTCTCTTTGTTCATCCTCCTTCCCAGGTCTAGCCATGCTCCTTTGTCCCAGCTTGGTGACCCCAAGGCCACTCGCTCTTCCTTGAAGCAGGCAAACGGGGTTTTCAATAAATGTGTAACTGAAGTACACCAATGCCCAAGGGCCTATGCCCAAGTGGAGCTTGGCAACCATGTGCCACACCTCAGCAAACTGAAATTCCTAAATGGACACACTCCTGACAGGCACTTCAGAAGCTCTGTCATTCACAGAATCGTAACATTTCAAATCTGCGAAGGAAGAGAGTGACTGCTTAAACAGGCTCGATTATTTATAGAGCAGTGACTGTATGCTGGGCATCATTGTACACACACTGTCCCATTGGATCCTCTCACAACCTTCTGTGAAGTGGGACTATTAATGGCCCCACTTTGCACGTGAGAAAACTGAAGCTGCTAGAGGTTTAATAAGGGTCTTGAACCAGATCTGTTTGATTCCAAAGTCCATCTTCTTAAACACCATCCAGTTTTAGGATCTAGAAGTTGAGTGATCTGTCACAGGTTATACAACTTGTTAGTGATAAACCTGAAAGGAGACCTCAGTTTTCCTTAAACCATATGACACTTATTTGTAATAATTTACTTGAATAGTCTACATTCCTGTAACAGCACCTTAAAGAATATTCAGTTTGTCATATAACCGAAATGGCTGACTCAAAAGCAAAACCGATAACTTATAATCTACTGGCTAGAGTGGACACCAAGGAAGAAAGGTTCATATAAATTCTGCATTTATTTATACTTTAACCTCCCCCCCACAACAAGTAAATGCTAAAATTGAACCTTTCTATAGCTGAGAACACAACAAACCATCACATTCATACATTCTTATAAAATAGGTGCCTCATCCTTTCCTAACTTCCGGGGCAACCTAAATATCAAGGCAAAACAAATCATTAATATATTTGTAGCACAGCAGGGACTATTTGGGGATTTTTGTAAAGCCAGGCTTGGATTAGCACTTAGAACAGGTAAAAGTTACCAAACTCATTACTCATGGTCATATTTACACATCACTTGTCTACTCTGTCTTCTGTAAAGTTTCAACTGAAGGGCCCATTAAGGATATTACAGCCTGTAAAAAGTAGATCATCTTTCCATTTGATAAATGGCTTTTAATTTTCTGTCTTCGTGGTCACCCACCATGGTGGCTGCTATGGAGAACTTCCTTCAGCTTACAAATGATTATCTGCAAAAGTAACATAGCACATAATGAAATCCAATCTAATAAAAGTTGTGGTTACTTGCTATGGTAAATTGTCATATTAATAACTTAAAAGAAAGTACAAAGGTACCTTTTCTGAGTGGCTGTAACTCACATTTGTTTTCCCTTCCCATACTCCTGTTCCTCACCTTTCCTCTCATTTTCTTTCCCTCCTTCTTCCCTCTCCCTCATCTCTGCAAAACTCAAAGCTGTGTTTGGTTGTGGAAGGGGAAGAGGTGAAAGGCAAAATAATTTCAACTAATGCATAAAACACATCACCAGTCATTCATATAGATTATTCTCTCTCCCTCAGGCCCCAACCAGGAGCTTCTGAAGAACAAAAACTCATTATTTTTGTGCGCAGGTTATTGCTTTAGGGAAACCAGGGATCTCCGTGTATTCTACAAAAAAGGTAACTTATCACCATTATTGTTACTGACAACTATTTGCAGAGCACACCACGGGCTTGGAACAGGGCCAAATGCTATATGTTCTTTAGGGTGCTAGGCAATGAAGACAAGGTATTCCTTTTTTAGTGGGGATTCCCCTCTGAACCTTAATTTTCAATGCCCTAATGGGTTTAGAAATGCATTAAATTATCCCTTTTTTCAGGATTTAATTATAATTTATTCATATTTTAATATCTCACTTTTACAGAATTTTAAGTGTTTTCTCCAACTCATTTTTTAGAACAAGCTCTCTTCTCTCACTTTATATAGAATACATCCTAACTGTCCACATTTGATTTCAAATATTTATATTAGAAGGACACAAATTAATTTAAGAAACTAATCATGTGAAAGCTATGTGTAGTATTTACAAAGATGGTAATGTTCTCTCTCTTGACATGGGTGGTGGTTACATGGGTGTGTTCACTTTGTGATAATTCACTAAGCTGTACACTTATGATTTGTGCATTTTTATGTAAGTGTACTTACCTCAATAAAATGATGTAAAAGTTTGTATTTATGGAGTCTCAACATCCCCTCCCCAAACACATGCAAACCCACAACAGAATAATTGATTTCAGGAGTGAATGTTTATTCTCCCTCTCCCAGAGCCCTTATTTCTTGTCCTAGGGACTTTCATTCTTCAACCTCAATCCTAAGAGATTGTTTTTAGAGCCTCCCTCTCATCAGATATTCTCTCTTTAGGCTACCCCTCCCCCCACCATGGGCTTTCTTCTATAGCATGGGGCCCTATCTTCTCTAATAGGTCCCAATCTTTTATTAATATCTCAAAAACAATGTAAAAGGTGTTTCCTTCCTTTTTTCTCACAGTACTATCTCTAGCTTCCCTTGCTGCTGCCCACAAAGCTTTAGGTGTCTTTTCACGGGTGTGGGCTAGGTAGCTTTCTCAGGTTCCTTTTCAAGAGAGGTTCATAGGATTAGAAAATGACTATGCCTCCTTCTCTCTCTCTCTCTCTCTCTCTCTCTCTCTCTCTTTGTCTCTCTTCCTCCTTCCCTTCCTTTCTCACTGTATTTCTGGAATTTATATTTCTAGAAAATGAGTCCCAAGTTGCTTAGTAACTGCATGAAAAATTACTGCTATTGAACATTTTTCCATTTTAGTTTGATATCTGTAAGACCCTTCTTAGTAGGGTTGTTGTCAAGCTGAAGTGAAATAATCTATATCAAGTACTTAGTACAAGGCTGGGCACATAGTAATCACTCTTTAAATAGCAGCTGTTATTATTATTAGCAGTAGTATGATTAGCTAAGTTCATCTGTTTGCCAATAGAATCCACTCAAAATTTTAACTTATGCAAATTATTATAATGTTGAGAGAATAATCAAATAGCAGCTATTATTTATTAAGTCTTCTATCTCAGGCATCATCAGCTACTTTGTACATCAATAGCCTATTTAAGCCCCTACCAGTCCCAGGAAATAGAAATTGGGATACCATTTTAAAGTGAGAAACCCACGCACTTGTAAGGGCTAAGCCATTTTGCTGGGTCACTAGTTAATTAAATGAACCATGGGGAGGCATTTTCTTCTGAGATAACCACCTTCTTGCAGGATGTGCGTCCTGCCAGACTGTGGCATGGCACTCTACCCCTCAGGAAGAAGCTGCTGGGCCCCCACTGGGCACTGTGAGAGTTACAGAAGAAATCTCAAACCGGGCCCTGCCTCCAAGAAGCTGACAGTGGGTAAGTCAGCCCTGTTGCAACCTTGCCCAACATTTTGTCATTAAGACTTAAAGTTTGCAAGCTTCAAGTACCTGATTATCTTCCACTGTTTTATGTTTGTTGCTTTTAGCATCTCCTCCATCATCCCAAACCAAGTATCTTCTTAAAAAACTGTGACAAACATACAGACTGAAGTTTATTCTCCAGCGCAAGAATCTTCAGAGGTCTGGGATTCTAGACCCGTTCTCCTAAAAATTTCCAGGATAAACTTTCCTCCTCTTGCTGCAGGTGTACTCACAAAAGAAGGTAGGTTTAAGCTGACTCGGCCGCTGTAAGGACAACCCCGTCGGCCATGATCGATGCTTTATGTCATGGGAACTACTTGGTGCTAAGTCTCTGATGTCTGTTGAGAAAATAATATTTCTCAAAATATTCTTTTATTTTAAGAAAGGGAATGTGGCGTAAACCAAGTTTTAGGGATTGTAAGTCAGTTACACACCAGCAACCTCTAATGACTGTTGTCATAGCGACTACTTCATGTATTTCTCTTTGGTTAATCATATCAATATTATTATCCAACCTGTTAATGGCTTTCCTTGAAAATGTTATTTATTCATGTACTTGGCTCTAGTTACAAAGGACGCACAATGTCTCTGGAAATAGAGCTGGCTTCTTTTTAAGGCTTTGGAAAAACTTGAACAGAGAAGGATAAAGCCTTTTTTATGGGAACCATCCTTTATATCAATTTCACTTCTGCTCTGTCACGAGTTGTGACTACCTAGTCAGGAATGTCTCCACCATTCAGAATGTGGAAAACATGCCATTGGGAAGCTCAGCTCAATGGCAGCCTGGCTTTGGCCTCAGGCTGGACACCACTAATGCACAGTATGACTCAGACTCCCTTCTTGGGACGCCTTATCTCTAGACACCACACTCCATGAATCCCTTTCTCTATTCGTAATCCTTGTAACCCTCATGCTCCTCTGTCTGACCTTCCCTTCCCACAAAAATTCAGAAAATATGCACTTAATAAACAAACAAACCCATTGACAAAGATAGATGCATCCAGGGCAGCTTTACCAAAATTCAGCTTCAAACTGGTATGTAACAAAATTCCAGCCAAAAGGCTCATTTGAAACTCCAGCCAACTATTTTATTGAAACCAATTCAAAGGCAAACATTTTCCGAATGCCTACAAAGCAACAAAAATAATAAATAATGTTTGGCTTTCACACCATGGGGGATTCAGAGTCCCAGTTCTGAAAGAACAGAAAGACAAGGTACAAGGAGGCAGACTTGACAAAAGTTACTGCGTGGAGAGTGACTCCCACTCTGAAATCAAAGACAGAAGTTTGTTCTGGGGAACCTTCAGGTCAACACCCCAACTGCTAAGAAATCAGGATATAGGGGACAGTTGTGTTAACTAGGTTCTCATAGGTCTTCTCACCCTCACCCACCTACCTTTTCAGTTGGCTTTTGTAGATTTGCTGTCTCTGTTTTGAGTTAATTTCCAAAAGGGGACTGCAAAAGACAAACATATGTGACAAAATTAGTACTATTCAAGTACCTGTGTGAGTTTAAATACCCAAAGATCTGAGATGTTTCAGAATTTAGACTTTAACTCTAAGAGAAGACATCATTTCTAAACAACATGTCTCAAATGATAGTGCTCATATCCATAAAGAGAAAACTGAATTATAAATATAGCTATATCAACTCAAGGCACCGTGTAGTTCTGAGAAACCATAAATGTCATGTAAACTCAAGCCCATAATGTAGAAACAGAGACACTTCTTGACCTATGCCTAGTATACCCAGGTACATGAATAAAAAAAAAAAAATCAGTAACTCAAGCTAGGTACAGAAGTAGATGTGAAAAACTTCTAGGAAGGAGAAAAATAATAAAGAAGACATAAGCATAAAAAATAAGAGTAGAATTTGGGTATCTTTTCTAAAATCTAGAGGTTGAAAATTTGAAGAAAAGGAAACATAATTGAATTAACCAAAGCAGATGGTAGTAAAATTAAAATTAGAGTGTATTAAGTATCTATCTGATTCTATACTAAGAAATATTATCATATTTAGTTCTTAACAATCTCATGCACAAGTATTAACAATGCAGAAACTGAGGGCCCAGTAAACAAAATAAGTTTGCTATAAAGCCCACAGCTAGTAAGTGGTAGAAACAAGAATCACATCATGTCTACCTTTCTCCAAAGCTCATGTGCTATGTCCACAGTCAAGTTTGCAGCAGGAAGGATAATCCTTCCAAATTTTCAGAAGGTACCTAGATAATTCAAGCTTTGAATAAGTAACACTGGTTTTCAGGGAAATACTACAAATTGCCACAATCTAGACAAATCCGATGGCCTGTTTTTGTTACATTCAAACACAAATCTATAGAAAGTCTCTAATAGAATCAAGATCACAAATGCATACATCACCATGTCCCCAAATATGACTGCAGAAACATCCTATTATGGATTTAGAAGTTTCTCTCCTTTGGCAAAATGCTGAAAATATTTATACAGATGTATAGATAATGTTAGAAATAGCTTACTCCTTGATGCTTCACTCCACTACTATTTTTTTCAGTTTATCTGGCCCATGCTGTCTAGCACAGTAGCATTGTTACCCAAACCACTTCATACCAGTTTCCTCCTTTTTCTTCTTAAATGCCCATCACACAACCCAGTGAGGTAGGCAAGGCAGCAAAGCAAGTGTCTATGCTCACCCCTCAGAGCCCCCCACTGCGGCCGTGGGCGTGGCACACCCCGTGTCTTGGTTCACCCACAGCTGTCTCATCTTCCCCATCAACACACAGTGTTTCCATTTTTTATCTTTTTCTACTGTTTCCAGTAGAGGGAAGAAGAACTACATCCTTTTTCTCCCTATCTCTTTATAATTACTTTTCAGTATTAAACCTTCTAGGGAGAAAGAAGAATCATATCTAAGGTTAAGAGAAAAGAAAAAATGAACCATCGTGCATTTGAGGTGGGGTTTGATTCATACTAACCCCCTGAGAGAAAAAGACATGAGAAACGACAAGCCTTTGTTGTTTTTTTTTTAATTAGGATGAAATCTATTTATTTTTGATCCTGAGCAATTTGACTCCAGAAATAAACTTAGAAGTATAGTTTAAATGTTAAATTCCAGTGAACGGACAGTTTTATTTTTCAAAAAGCAGCCTTTTACTTAGGAGCTTATATGGAAAACAAGATTATATCCACTAGTTCTTTCTCAATTGTTCTATAACTTTATATTTGCCTGAGTTTTTTTTTCATGAAAAGACATTTTTCTAACTCAGCAAATTATCACTAACCTAATTCAGTCAAGTCTCAGTTATTTAAGGACAAGTTATGAACTGGAATACATAATTCTTTGCATCAACAAATATTTGATTTAGTTCAAAAATTTTTATTAGTACTTATTAAATACCAGATGCTATGCTGAGAATTTAATAGCTGAGACTATAAAGACGAATAGACATGGTCCTTACATGTAGAAGTTCATGATCTAATGAGGGAAACAACATGTAAGCAAGAACATAGCATATGTATAACAGGTGCCAAAACAGAGGGAGTACAAGCTGAATAATCACAGAGAGGGGGGACTGAAGAGTGGACCTAGTATCTGATATTATCTTAGACTCAGCATGTGTGTCAGTCACACAGGTGTGTATGAGTGACTGTGCACATGTGTGTGTTAGAGGACGGAGAGAGGGGGCAGAAACCATTCCAAGTTTGAGCAAAGGCATAATGCAGCTCACTGGATTCTTGCAACTTCAAGTTAGCTAGAACGTACGATGTAGGGAAAGAAGTGGTCTAGTGTGAAATGAAGCTAGAAAGGCAGAGGAAATCCCTGGTAAAGTTCCAATCCTGGCCCCTAAACCAGACCTACTGAATGACAACCCAAACATGGGTCCTGGGGATCTGCATCTGTAACAAGTGCTCCTGGTGCTTCTCATGCTCAGTGAAGCTGAATCCCTGCAGCAGATGATGGAGAACCTCTGCAGGCATCTTCTCCTCTCTCCTTTCTTGATCTTTGTTCCTGCCACTGACTAGCCACACCCAGTGGACGGAAGGGGCGGAGACTCATGGCTCAATTCCACGTAGGTGTGAAAAAACAGCCTGAAGCAAAAGGAAGGACATGGAAGCTACCTTCTAAAACAAGGTGGAGGCCTGGACCCTGTTGTCACACCTGCTTCTTCGGTGAGTGTATGGCCATTACTTTTTTACTTATATAACTGTTGGTTTTCTTGCAATTGGAAGTATTTTAGAGTGTTTGGCTTTAGTATTCCTAAATTCTTCATAATGTATGTTTTAAAATGGTTTTCAAGTAATTGCTTTTATATTTACATATACTCCTACCTGATGACGTTTCTTATTATGTAAAGATCAAACAGAAAGAATCCTTTCTAAATGCAAAAATTATACTTTTACATTACATGCAGTGATGTATGTGCCAGAAATGTGTGAAAACAAGGTTTTAATTCAGCACAAGGCATAGCGTGATCATGTCTCCCAGTACTTGGATGTCAGGTCTTCAGCTGGTGCACTCAGTGAGCAACACGCTTCTGACCAAGACACTCGTGCGCCCCCTCTCGAATGCTTTTCTTCTTGCAGGTCTAACCTGGACGGCTGTGAGTTGGCTTAATCTCAGCTGGCAACTGTGAGATGTTCATACAATCCCCACAGTGGTCTCTGGGATTATGCTAAACAGAGCAATTTCCTTGTCCTAATGGATCAAAAGACTTGCATGGCCACCAAAATTAGAGTATCAAATATTTGTTTCATGACCAAGGAGGAAAAAAGCTGCTATTGTTTCATGCTTGACCTCTTTTGATCTTACTAAAGTCTTTTTCTGAAGTCCTGTTATACTGGAAAGGCAACCAGTCTTGGGAATTAATTTGCCTTTATTGGATTCACATGCGATTTAAAGTGCTCCTTCAATGCTACTTGGTTTTTTAAAAATTGTAACCAAGGGAGCTTAAGTGTTGGAAGCTGAACTTAAAATGCTTTCCTTCTGAAAGCTTCTCCCACATTTTTTGTGGGTGCTACTAGGTTAAATTCCAAGCAATCCAAAGGAGGATGATCTCCTGACAGGCCCTCCTCAAACTTCAACTGCCCAGCGCATCACATGGAATGGCTCTTCCTTACTGCTTCTGTGAGTGTTTCCATTTCAACTGCCCTCATTGATATTGAAATTTAGAATCAACTCTGGCTCAAGCTAAGGTCGCCACAGACTTGAGCTCTACCTAGTTCTAATTCCTGGTGGCTCCTGGAAACAGGAGCAGGAAACTGTATTGGGCAAAAACAAGGAGAACAAATGTAATTCCTTGGGGTAAAAAAATCAAGGCCTGTTCTCTTCTTCATTTACCCAACAGCACAAAACAGATTAGATGGCGCAAACTTATAATTACATGTAAGTTTAACAACAAAAATTATTAAAGATGCTATTTCAAAGATCTTGAATGGCACATAGCTTCTCGAGTATCTTCAGGAAAACAAGAAGCCTATGTTTCTATCTGATTAAACTACATTTTTCCATTGAGGCAGATTAGTATAATATGATTAGGTTTTCATGCCAGAAATTGATGTTGGGTAGTAGGAAGTCGGTTTGAGAACTAGTTATTCCCAGACTAACAGGATAAATACTAAACTATAAGCCAAAAAATAACTTACCTATGGTAACAAGAGGGCTTCATATTAATTCTCAGGGTTAGCATTACGCCCTTTTAAAGCCACTGAAACTTTCCAAATGCCATCTATGTCTTCCTGCTGGTTGAAATAACCATTTTTCAAACATTAAAAAATTCACCATTCTAATTCTTGGTGACAGTTTTTCAAACACGGTAGGAAATTCTTCTTTTTCAATAGGTAAGAAAATGAATGCAGTTCAAGAGGGTAAGAGAGTTTTTTTTAAATGGTTGAGTACACACTGTGTGCCAGGAACTCTGCCTGTAGCCCTGCGTGTACAAGCAGTAGGCGTATTGTTCTGTCTATAAATGTTTGGAGTGCTCTCTACACACACATGCACCAGGGGAGCTTCTAGAAATGCCAATGTCAAGGATTGCCTCCATCACAGAGGAATGAAATCGGAATGCCTGGGGTGGGCCCAGCATCACTATTTAAGAGCTACCCAGGGGATTCTAATGTGCAGCCATAAGTGAGAATAATTGTATCTGAGCCCCACAAGAAGACTGCGGATGGAACGGAGTGGGAGAAAAACTGGTAGGAAATGAAGTTGGAGGGGTAGCTGGGTGGACCATGGTAAGGATTTAGGGTTTTAATGTGAATGACTTGAGGAACAAATGGAGAGTTTTAATTACAGAAGTGGCAAGACTTATTTATATGTAACATAGGTCAAATAAATGTTCCTCAGAAACTAATCATTTATAAACTTCCTCTAAAGAAAAATGGCTATTATGGGTTTTGAGTAACTTCCTTGCAAGTAAACTTTAGAAGTACAGACCACAAGACAGGCAGGCTCCTACCAACAAGAACACTGCTATGAAAGACCAAAAAGAAAGCTGGCTGCTAAGGAATCAGGAGCCCCAACTTTTGGCAATTGTTAGCTGTATTATTGTTTTAAGGAAAATATCACCTATCTTTTCAGCCACATAGAATCTAAAATTCTAGATCTGCATTCTGGTAGCAATTAGCATCAAAACAAGGGGAGGATCTAACACCTCTGCCAATGAGACATTCAAAATGTTGTTAGATGGGGTTGGTTTATGCCACCCCTCACTGAAGGTGGAGCACATTGGGGTCCCCAGTCTTTTAGTAGTTAATCTCTGTCTTGCTCACTATCTGAGACCTCATTCCGGCTGCAGGGAACTAAGTCCTTGCCTCAGTCACCAGCACCAACAGTGTGGCACTTGTTACCCCTTCTCCTCCCAGAGCAAGCAGGCAGAGCCTATTATTAGTTCTCAGGCCTGCACCTTCAGTGTGTGCTGAATCTGTGATCCTGAGCCATTGCTGTGAACATGAATTCTATTTCTGCTCAGTACCGGTAGCCATGTTCTCTTCATCCTGCAGCCTATATGTTCCCATCTGACCATGGATCTCAACTCACTAAGGCTCTGAGCATGGCGCATGTCAGACCTCATCTCTAGGCTTGGACTTGGCTTGGCCTTTAGGGACACAGTGATCATGAACCTCCCACGGCCCTTGGCTATCTAAGGTGCCATGCAAAATGCACCCCAAAACTGCTTCTTTAGATGCTCCCTGATTCCGCCATCACCAGGTGTACTAGCATGCACTACAGCTGTGGTGTCAAAGTTTGTACTGAGTGTTTTCAAAGCATCCCTGGTACCCACACCCTGCCCCCAGTATGGACTTCCAGCCTCAAAATGTCCCACCACCACACAGCTCTGGTACCTACCAGAACAGCAGAAGTCCAGAGGTCAAATGATTTCTCTACTGATTTCCTGGCTTTCCATACTACCTGTCAGTTGCCCAAAAGAGCAAAGGCCTGTTTTGAGCTCATGCCCCCCAATAACTCCTGAATGAGCCCCCTTAGTGCTAGAAATCAACATTTCAATCCTGGCCTAAAAAATCAAGAAAGATTCTCAGCCCAATTAGACAACTAGAGCAGGGGACTCAGCTGGCTCAGGAGGCTGATCCAGCCCTTTCGTTGCTGCAAGAAGCCTTGTGCTGTGAGGAAGTCCCAGTCTGGGAGCAGCTAGATGACCATTCTTGTGTCACCAAAGGACTTTATTATCACCTAGACTGAAGTGAGGTAGGGAGTTGAAGAATGAGTAGGAGTTATGGCAGCAGTATGGTGCAAATCTTGGGAGAAGAAAGGAGTTCAAATCAACTCTAGGAACACATAAGGCTGCCCCCTACCTGTCTGACAGTCTTGTCACCTGGAATGGACATGCTAGAAAGATCTCTCTGGAAAAACCTTGGGAAGATACTCTGGAAAGAGTGACCTTCCACTTTTTAGTTCTATTATGGGCATCTCAGTTACTGGAAGACGCCCTTAGCCTATGCAACACTCCAAAGATTAAGACTGTGGATTTTAGGATCCCCCTCTATTATGATAGCCTATCTCTGAGTTGTCTTCCCTTGCTACCATTTCACACTGTTAATAAGCATACTAGCTATATTTGCAAATTGATGTAATCCAGAGAACTACAGAGTTTCTATTTTATGATTTTTCTAGGGTAAAGGAAATGAAAAGAGGAAGTTCAAATGTACTCCTAAAAGACCTGTAGTGATATAATGATGTCTAAAACAACATTGTTGTGTACCAGTAAGTGGTAGGACTTGAACTTCTCTAGGTGCTTGCTTCTGGCCTTTTCCCTTCTAGATCATGACACTCACTTATCACAGTCCCACTTAAGATCACTAGTGTCCAATAGCCCGAGTAGCCTCAGAACAGGCCACAGTGGTAGTTCTCAAATTATAGTTACTGGACTATATCCCCAAGGAACCTGTTAAAAATGCAGATTCTTGGGCCCCATCCCAGATCTCCTAATTAGAAACTCTGAGTGGGTGTGTCAGCAATCTGCATTTTACAAGCCCTCTGGATAATTCTGCTGCATGCATGAATTTGCATAACCACTGGCCTGTATAGGACCTTTCATCCATCTCCATGAACCTGCCTTCCCTGCAGTAGTTTGTAATGAAAGAGGATATTCCATATCTAACCACCCCAGCCACCATACTCCAGTCCCCAGGAGTTTCAAAACTTGTTGCAGCCTTATACTAGGCACTCCAAATAGTCAATAAAAGCCTAGAATCTTGACATGTGGGCAAATGGACTCCTGTCCCATTTCTTTTGATAAATGATGCTACTTAGAGATCACACAGAGTTTATTTGCAACAATCAAACCTTAGAGGATCCTGTTCGTTACCTGTTTTTATTTCCTTGTCACATTCCTCCTGCTCAATAAAATGACACAATTTCCCAGCCACTGTTCGAGTTGTTCCCTCTGACCCTAATTTGTCAAAGGTAGCTGCAAAAACTAGAACTGTAGCTACTGGAGAAACTATGAGAGCTATAGGAGAATATCAGAGAGGCTGAATTTTGGGGTCCTTCTCCTGGTGTTCCTTCTCTCACAGAGGTCTTTAGGGTCCCCAATACCATTTTGCTCACAAGTCCTTTGGCTTACCTAAATATTCTGCATGAAAACCATATAAACCTTAAGGAAATATCTGTTAAACAACTGAAATAACATACTTGACCCCAGATAAAAACTCTACCAAAAAAGAGAGAAGAAGCTAGAAATGGTGTCCCTGAAATACTTCAATGTATTCCAAAATTTCACCATCTGTAAAGTAAAAACATGAAGAAAACAACTCTCAGTCCTATTTGGGATCCAGATAAATGGAGACAGAGAGATCACAATCGGGGAGTGGACTGTCCAGTCTCCATTCTGTGGTCCCCCACACTCAGCTCCACCTCTATTCCACTTCCAAATCTCCTACCCAGTTACTTCCTACTGTTCATGTCTGAAAAACCCCATGTAAGTTCCCCAGACATACCCTAAAAGTTCCACTGGACAGAAGGATGGATTTGCTAAGTAATACTGGAGACCCTCATTCATTCTATATTTGGGGGAATTCTAGAGGATTAATTAAAATTATCTAATAAGAGCATCAAAACCAAAATGATCAATAAAGCAGGAAACCAATAACATTCTTGGGGTTGTATTTTTGGCCATTACATTCTCCTTGGTGTCATATACCTCCTGTATCTGCTGATTCTAATTCTAACCTTATCAGTTCAGTGAGCTAGAACTCTAATACAGTTAAAAAGGTATGATAAACGTATCTTGAAAGTGTACGTGCAGTTTATCCTAATTAATGAATCTGAAATTAAATGATCATCAGATTGTCTCATTTATATATACCTTAGGACTTTAATATTTTTTAAATTATCATTATAAAACAGGACCGAGTGGCTAAAGGAAACCTATTTTTCAAATATCCTCTCTAAAAAATACGTATCCACACTAGTTTGCCATGAAATAAATAATTATGCTAAATGAGTGTTGCACACATTATTAGGGAAATGATCCATTAGTGTGACTTCAAATTGATTTATTACACAACATGTTAAAAAAGTTACTTAATTAAAAATTTCATATAGAGGAACAAAACAGAAAAAAGGTGCCACATTTGGAAATAAATGAGACTTAATATAATGATTACAGAGGTTTTGATGTCGCAGATACTGCATCAGGAACTGATTGGATAAGAATCGGTCACCATCAGTTCCTAATGCATTGCCTTCAGCATCTAAACAAGCACCTGTAAGAAATAAGCAAAAAACAAACAAACAACAACAAACTCACAGATACATATAATAGTATGATGATTACCAGGGGGGCGGAGGGGTTGGAGGAGGTGGAAGAGCATACAGGGTGGATAAGTGCTGATGGAAGGAGACTAGACTTAGAGTGGCAAACACACAATAAAACATACCGATGATGTATTGTAGAACTGTACACCTGAAACCTGTATAATTTTATTAACCAGTGGCACACCAATAAATTCAGTAACAAAGAAATAGAATACTGCCAATATTTTAGAACCATAAACACACAAACAAGACTCAGTGAGCACCTCGAGTTAGATTTGCTGTGATGTGTTTATGGTTATATAATGAAATAAGTATTCTTAATTTAACCCTGAAGAGAAATTTTCTAAGATAGGCAGTCCTAATCTGCTAAAATACCTATTATTAACCTACCACTCATAGATTTATCACTGAAACCAGAGAAGTTAATTTATGCCTGTAATACACTTGTACCTTCCTTGCTAAGTTTATTACTAAATAAAACAACCAAAAAGTTGCTGGTGATTTTCATAATTTGGGGGGACAATGAGTATATATAGACTTTTTGCCATCTTTGCTTATCTGTTTTTTTAACTTCAGAGTTCATGGAGTTTAAACAGGTATTCCTATTCAAATAGGGATTATTTCCCACTATTACCACTAAAACTGAAGTTATAAGAGAAAAACTCTATAAAGCAATTACTATAAAAGATAACATGTTAGTTAAATTCAACTTTCAACTAGCCTAAATTCATTTGTATTTTCAGCATATTCTAGTTGAAGGGTCACAGTGCATTGATGAGCAAGCTCATTTTACTTCACTTATTCATTTCTCAAACATTTATTGAACACTTATTATGTGCCAGCTACTATCTAGGCACTTGTGATATAGCAGGGAGCAAAATCACTACCCCAGTGGAGCTTCCATACTAGTTAAGGGAGCAGACCAAAAACCAATGTATAGTATCCTGTGTGAAATCAAGAGTTTTCAGAGGAGTAACAGTCCTAACATAGATGTTCTTTAACATGGGTTGAACATTATTATATACAAGCAATAACAGCTTTTGTAGATACTTGTAAAATAAATTAATAAACAATAAGTTACCATACTACATACTATACATAGAATTTTTTTTCATATTCTCAGCTGAACATATTCCCCACAGGGAGAAAAGACTGAGCCCCATCACTCGTCTCCTTAAGACCCTACAGAACGAGACCCCTAGCTTCCCTTTCAGTCCGTTGCTGACATTCTCCCTTGCTTTGCATACTCCGCGCTGCTCTGTTCTCCAAACATTCAATAGCTAGTGCTCTCACTTCAAGTCCCTATTCCTTTTCAGAAACACTGTCCCCAACCCTACTTGAAATTGCCCCTTCAACTCATCACTTTCTGTCCCCTTACCCAGCTTCATTTTTCTTCATAGTACCTATCACTACTTGATATTTTGTTGCATACTTGCTTGGTTTTTTTATTGTCTCTCATCCTCACCAGTATGTAGATACCTTGGGGGCTGGGACTGTGTAGTGTTCACTGTGGTATCCCTGGCACCGGGAAGATTTCCTGGCACATAGTAGGCTCTTCGTAATTGAATAAATGAGTTGTCTGTACCAGAAATCATCATTTCCATTCCTATTTCCAGAGCAATGGTGCATACCTGAATATGAAGGTTTAGAAACTTTCCTAATTAGGTTCTTTCCTAATTAGGTTCAGGCCTTTATCTATAGTCTCTACTGAGGTGGTGGGTTTCCGTATTGCATCCTTTATCTTTAAATACTATCTCTATGCTAATGAATCACAAATTCATGTCTCTAACCCTGACTATTCACTGAGCTCTAGGTCGATATATCCAAGTCTTGGACTGGATTGATTGGAATAGGGTCCTGAAAGTTGGAAAAAGGGGTGTGTGGGAAGACCTTGGTGAAGCTGGAGATATTGAGCCTCTAATTTCTGACGAGTCTTCTTTGCCAGTGGGAGTGGCCTCTGCACCCTTCCCCCCACCCCCACTTGAGGTGATTAACCCTGCCCTGCCTGAAGAAACTCCAAAGGCCTCCACTGGGGCAGTTTCCATGCAAGATAATGCTGAGTCTCCTCCGGACCTGCCCCTACCACTTCTCTTTGCTTCTAGATCTGTAACTAGACACCCGTCCCAGTAAGCCCCTAAAAGTGAGGCAACACGTGCAATTAATCCATGAGGAGATGCACTACACAAAGAACTACTTCAGCTTCCCAGTTTAAACATACAGAAGTACGTGGAATATGTTTGGAATGGATAGTGAGAGTGAGGGATAATGGTGAGAGAAACATGAAGTTCAGGCAGGCCAAATTTATTGATATGGGTTCTCTAAGTAGAGATTCTGCATTTTTTGTTATAGCTCAGGGAGTTAAAAAGGGCTCTAACAGTCTGTTAGGTTACTTGGTCAAAACATGGACCAAAGATGGCTCACAAGTGAGTGAGTTAGAAATGCCAGGCTCACTTTGGTTTAATGTGGAGGAAGGGATTCAAAGACTTAGGGAGATTGGAATGTTAGAGTAGATTTGTCATGTAAGACCCACTCACCCACCCTGGGAGGTCCAGACACATACATACCTTTCACTGTGACTCTGAGAAATAAATTCATGATGGAACCTAGGATCCTTGAAGAATTCTGTGATCACTCCTCCCTGCAGGCCAGATTTAACAGTGGGGACTGTGTCACTTGAATTGGGAAACCTAAGTGTGATGGGGTAATCTGATCCCCAGGTGGTGGTGGGCCAAGTGGTAGCACTCAACCACCAAAGCCAGGGTGTGTGGGCCTGGTTACTATTAGAGACAGCAGAGTCACATGGTATTCAGGTAGTCTGCCTCATGCAGACCTATGGCGTTGGCTAGTTAATTATGTTAATCCTAAAAACGAAATAGATAGGAAGCCTACTAAATTCTTACCTTTCAAATGAGCAAAAGTCTAAACTGAATGATAGATACAGAGAGTCATGGCCCTCAGCCAGCACCCAGCTTACAGACCCAAACCCCTTGAATGAAGGCGATAGTTTAGGTCCCCTTGAAGAAGGACTCCAGTACACTGTCAAAAATTTGTCCTGTTAATCTTTCTCCCAGCCATCCCCAAAGCCACCTATATAGCCTTTTTCTAGGGTAACTGTGCATTGGGGGAAGGAAATAATCAGACCTTTTGGAGACGACTGGATGCTGGCTCTGAATTAACACTAGTTCTAAAATGTCACTGCAGTCCACCCACCAGAGTAGGAGCTTATGGAGGTCAGCTGATCAGTGGAGTTTCAGTTCATATCAGTCTCACAATGGGCCATGGACCTGTCCTAGGGTTATTGCTTCAGGTCCAGAATGCATAATTGATGTACTCAGCTGCTGGCAGAATTCCCACACTTGTTCCCTGACCACTACTGGGTACAATAGCAGGAAAGGCTAAATGGAAGCCACTAGAACTGCCTCTACCTAGAAAAAAGAAAACAGTAAACCAAAAGCAATGCATTATTCCTGGAGGGAATGCAGAGATTTGTGCCTTCATGAAAGACCTGAAAGAAGTGGGAACAGTGGTTCCCATCACATCCCCATTCATATCACCTATCTGGCCCTTGCAGAACACACATGGGTCTTGAGGAATAACAATGGATTATCATAAGCTCACCAGGTAATGACTCCAACTGCAGCTGCTGAATCCAATGTGATTTCATGGTTTGAGCAAATTAACACAAGCCCTGGTACCTGGTGTGCAGCTACTGATTTGGCAAAGGCTTTTTTTCTCCATACCTGTCAATAGGGGTCACCAGGAGCAGTTTGCTTTCAGCTGGTATAGCCAGAAATTCACCTTCACTGTCCTACCTGGGAGGTATACTGACTGTCTACCATATTTCACAATACAGTTTTGAAGACCTTAAATCACCTTTCCCCTCCACAAGATATCACACTGGTCTATTGCATTGAGGCCATTGTGCTGATTGAACCTAGTGAGCAAGAGATAAAAATTCAGGGTTCTTCTACCTCAGTGAAATTTCTAGAGGGCCCTTAGTGGTATGGGGCATGTCAAGAAAGCTCTTGTAAAGTGAAAGGTAAGTTGTTGATTCTGGCCCCCTCCTATAATAATAAAATAAAGGCACAATACCTAAGGACCTTTTCGGATTTTCAAAGCAACTTATTCCTCATTTGGGTGTGTTATCCCAGCCCATTTACTAAGTGCCCTAAACTGCTCGTTATGAGTGGGATCAGAACAAAAGAAGGCTGTGCAACAGGACTAGCTGCTGTGCAAGCTGCTCTGCCACTTGGGTCATATTATCTAGCAGATCCAAGGGTGCTTGAAGAGTCAGTGGCAGATGGGGATGCTGTGCGGAGTCTTTGGAAGGCCCTATAGGGAAAACACAGCACGGGGCCTTAGGATTTTGGAGCAGGCTCCGCTATGCTCCACAAATAATGACTCTCATTTGAGAAATACTTCTTGGCCTGCTACTGAGCCTTAATGCTTAACCATGGACCACCAAGTTAACATTCGACATGAACTTCCCATCAAGAACTGAGTGTTACCTGATCCACCAAGGCATAAAGTTGGACATGCACAGGAGTACTTTATCATCTTATGACATATCCTGAAGGTATAACTAAGTTATATGAACAAGCAGCCCAAATGCCCATGGGCCCTGCTCTTGCTACACTACCCTCTCCTCCCAGCCTGTACTTGTGGTCTCCTGGAGAGTTCCCTACAATCAGCTAGTACAGGAAGAAAATACTCGGACCTGATTTATACAATAGATGGTTCTGCAGGACACGCAGGCACCACCTGGAAGTAGACAATTACAGTGCTACGACCTCTTTCTGGGACATTTTGAAGGAAAGTAGTGAAGGGAAATCCTCCTAGTAGGCAGAACTCCAAGCATTGTACCTGGTTGTTCACATTAGTTGAAAAGAGAAATGACCAGAAATGAAATTATATATGCTGACTCAGGGACTATGGCCAATGATTTGGCTGGATAGTCAGGGATTTGGAAGGAACATGATTAGAAAACTAGTGACAAGGAAATGGGGGGGGGACCAAACATGAAGATATTTTTGTCCCGGGCTAATGTTTACCAAAAGGTGACCTCACAGGAGAGGATTTTAATAACCAAGTGAATAAGATGATTCATTCTGTGGCTATCAGTCAGCCTCTTTTCCCAGCCACTCTTGTTGATGCCCAATGGACTCATAAACAAAGTAGCCATGGTGGCAAGGAGGAAGGGTTTGCATGGGCTCAGCAATATGGATTTCCACTCATCAAGGCTGACCTGGCTACTGTCACTTCTGATTGCCCAATCTGCCAGCAGCAGAGACCAACTCTGAGTCCCCAATTTAGCACCACTCCCAAGGGTGATGAGCCAGCCACCTGGTGACAGCTTGATTACATTGGAGTGCTTTCATAATGGAAGGGGCAGTGTTTTGTCCTTACTGGAATAGATACTTACTCTGAATATGGATTTGCCTTCACTACATGCAGTGCTTTTGCCAAAACTATCATCTATGGACTTACAAAATGCCTTATCCATCCTCATGGTATTCACACAGCATTCATTCTGATCAAGGAACTCATCTCACAGCAAAAGAAGTGCAAAAATAGGCCCATGCTCATGGGATTGTTACCATGTCCCCCACCATCCTGAAGCAACTATCCTTATGAATGAAGGAATAACCATTTGAAGATTCATTTATAGCACCAACTAGATGGAACTATCTTGTAGGTCTGAGACAATGTTCTCCAGAAGGCTGTATATGCTCTGAGTCAGCATCCAATATATGGTGCTCTTTTTCGGTTGCCTAGGATGCATGGATCTAGAAATCAGGAGTGGAAATGAGAGTAGCACCACTCACTATTACCCTTAGTTACCTACCAGCAACACTTCTGCTTCCTGTTCCCATGACTTCTGCTCTGCTGGCCTTGAGATATTAGTTCCAAAGGGAGGGATGCTTCCTCCAAGAAACACGAGAACAAGTCCATTGCACTGGAAGTTAAGACCATTGCCTAGCTACTTTGCACTCCTCATGCCTCTAAATCAACAGGTAAAGAAGAGATTTACTGCACTGGCTAGGGTGATTGGTCCTGACTATAAGGGGAACGTTGGACCCCTTAAACATGAAGAGTTTAGTGCATGATGGATAAACAGCCTGCTCTAGAATGTTCTTCCCTCAATCTTTACATGGCTGGCTTCTTATTCATGGACTCAGCTCAAATGTGACCTCTTCAGGAGGTCTTCCATGACCACCTGCATAAAGTAATGCATCATTTCCACAAATGCAATCACTCTATTTTATTTATGTTCTATTTCCTTCCTGGCATTTCACATGCTCTCACATTATTTTTTATTTGCTTGTTTATTCTATCCCCCACTCCACGAAGCCCTTTGTCTTATTTCTTCAGTACCGAGAACAGTGCCTGGTATATAGATGTTCCAAAAGTACTTTTGAACAACATAAAAACTGATGGCATCCAAGGAAATTAGTCAAGAGGGAACCATGTGCCAAAGTTCAACTGTGAGCCAGAAGATTCCTGGAGAAGGATTCGTTTTGCTACAAGGAGGATCTCAAAAGTACATTTCTAGATCTGACAAGAACATTCTAAAATAGTCCGTAGCAATTATATTCTCTGTCTTAAAGTAATAATGATAGTGTACAAATTCAGAAGGGGAATCTTTAAGCCTAGTATTTTCATCTGATTATGGGGACAAAATGAACATATGGATTTTATTTTTTAGAGAAATAGCACTAGAAGTGACCCATATTGGCCCCAGGATAGTCCCTCTTTAAAAGAGGCAAAATGCACTTTGCAACGTGTAGCTTGAAAAGGACTTGCTTGCATTGTAAGGACACATGCAGGTCTGATCATGCCCTCACCCAGCAAAGCTCCTGGCAGGGAGGGTGGGAGGCAGAGGGGTGTGAGGAACTTTGTGAGATGCTTTGCAATCCGTATCACAGACGTGTTGTCAGGCCACACCCGGCAACTAACTGCCCCCATCTGAGGTGACTTTCAGGAGGCAAGTGACAAACCACAACACTGTAACTTCTCACCCATTTGACTAAACAATCCCAATCTTGTGTTTATTTGGACCAGAGGCATAGAGCGGGCCTGTCTGTTCCCCATTACTAACGCACTTAACTGTACTTAGAAACTATTTGGGAATGGGGAACATGGCCCATATCACATCAGTCACAGATAAACACACACACACACAAACACACACATACCCTAGTTTATAAATAATAGGCCCTCCGAGAACCCACATGACATCCTAAGTGCTGGATGGTACTTCTGAAAGTTCCGAGAGAGTTGAACATCACACACAGGCAAGCAAGTCCCTGCTGAATACACATCTGAGGAGCTGTGCATGCATTGTTTATTCCGCAACTTTATGGAAGAAATTACACACAACAGATTAGTTTCAGATGGTAGGATATGAATAGCTCATGTGCAGTATAAAGGAAAATGAACTCCCACTTCTGACCCAACTACTTCCCATCTCAAGCATCTCAGACTCAGAAGCCAGATGCAATTCATTTTTGAAAATGCAAAGAAGATCAGAGAGTTAGTAAGTGGTGAAGATTAGAGATTTCAAAAAGCAATTTGTCAGTATTGTTAACTCATTATATGGTCCTATGATTTTTGGTGTTCATTGTGTGTAAAATCACGGGTAAAATTGAACTCATCTTCCTCCTTCCCTTCATTTTGCACAACAGTAAAAAATGAATCTCTTCCTGACACTTCCTACCTGTATAAAAATTCTATAATAGATTGAAACCAACATACATTTTAAAACCTTATGGCATACCACCATGGGACCATCATTTATATTCGGGGAAGAGACATAATGTCGTATTTCACAGAACCAACCTTTTATTTTTAATTAATGCAGTGAAACTGACTTCTTTTGGTGTGTAGTTCTATGAATCTTAGTACATGTACAGAGTCATAGCACTGCCAGTGCAGTTAGGACACAGAGTAATTCTATCGCCCCCAACGCACTCTGGTGCTATTCCTTTAACCCCTGTGAAACCACCGGTCTATTCTCTGTCACTGTGGTTTCATCTTTTCAAAAACGTTATGTAACCTTTGTCAAATGCCTTTAAGATTCATCCAGATTGTTACTTAATAGTTTGTTCCTTTTCACTGCCCGGTCGTATTCCACCGTATGTGTGTTTCACAGTTGGTTTATCCACTTACGCACGGAAGGATACTGGGGTTGTTTCCAGTTTGAGGCAATTGTGAACAGAGCTGCTGTAAACATTTGTGTACAAGTTTGTTGTGAATGTAAGTTTTCATTTCTCTAGGAGTGGGATTATTGGGTCACATGGTAAATGTATGTTTAACTTTACAATAAACTTCCAAGCCTTTTCCAAAGTGGCCGTATCTAATGTCTTTCACATGAGTAAAATAATAAACTATTGAAAGTGATCCCCAATAGCTTGTTCACTTGTGTTTAGGTGATTCCAAAACGTTATTCACCAGGATAAAATATTGTCCCTAAAATAATCAGAAACATTTGACTTCTTCCTTTTTTTTCTTTTCACTTTTAAAGCTTCAATCAAGTATTCAGTATTTTAACATGAATTTTAAAACAAAATTAGACATTTGACAATTGTAGAAACGTGAAGCCGGATGAATCTACTTATAGGGACATTTTTAATGAGAGATGGAGAATCAGGGGGAAGTTTTCATCACAACTAAGTTTAAGCCATTTAACCCAGTGTTATATGCATCAGGCCCGATTTTCAATTCATAAATAAACCTCTGCTCCTTTCCTCCAAAAACTTCCATCCCAGGCTAATTACAGAAGAAGAAATCAGAACCTGAGAACCAGCCAAAAAAGATTCACAGTTGCCACTCTTTAGTTGCTACTTTAATGGGAAACACATGTGCAAGATACCACCCAGGAGACGACTGACCAGTGTGCTCCGCAAAAAGGAACATCACCAGAAAATGAGCCGCAGGAGATGGCTTATTCTCTTGGACACGCTGAACCCAGAATGAAGGGTGATGGAATTTTTGTTCTTATACAAATATGTTCTGGTCCAAAGATGAAATGCTTGGACAGAAATCAATCTATAGCAACAAAGTTGAAGGACAGTGACGTGAATTAGTCCTTACTACTTATCTCAGCCACATGCTCTACAATCAGTTTACCATCAGATTTGGGAAGTTCTTAGCAAAGTTACCATGACTAAAAATCCTGCAAAGGAATT
Source organism: Desmodus rotundus (assembly GCF_022682495.2). Taxonomy (NCBI): domain Eukaryota; kingdom Metazoa; phylum Chordata; class Mammalia; order Chiroptera; family Phyllostomidae; genus Desmodus; species Desmodus rotundus. Next base: position 132,490,372 of record NC_071391.1, on the reverse strand, counting down.
GGAAGAAAGGGCACAGTAATGAATGTAATTATTAAATAATAATGCTAATAGTCATTAGCTAATTCCTACTAGAGGTAACCAGCACTGTTCCAAGAGCTATACACACAGCATCTCATTATATCCCTAATTTACAGGGTAGGGATTACCTCTACTGTACTAGCTCAAGCTGCTATAGCAAAATAGACATACTGGTGACTTAAAACAATGGGAATTGAATTCTCAGAGTTCTGGAGAAGAAAAAGATCAAAATACCAGACAATTAGGTTCTTTGTGAAAGTTCTCTTCCTGGCTTGCAAATGGCCACCTTCTTGCTATGTCCTCAAATGAAAGGTGGGGGGGGGGGGGGTGTGCATGGAGAGAGAGGAAGGGAAGGGAAGGGAAGGGAAGGGGAGGGGAGGGGAGGGGAGGGGAGGGGAGAGGAGAGGAGAGGAGAGGAGAGGAGAGGAGAGGAGAGGAGAGGAGAGGAGAGGAGAGGAGAGGAGAAGGGAAGAGGAGAGGAGAGAAAGCTCTTTGGTCTCTTCTTACAAGACTAATCCCATCATGAGACCATCAACCTCATGACATGATGAAACCTAGTTAGCTTCTAAAGGTCTCATTTCTCATCTGCAAATACCATTACATTGGAAGTTCGGGCTTCAACTTAGGAATTTGGGAGAAACAATTCAGACCATGGCATCCACTTTTCAAGAAATTTTTTCAAACTGTAAAAGAAAGTTTATTTACAGAATTACAGAAGTAGAAGAAGTGAGCTGTAGAAGGAATGGGCTCAGGAAACAAGTTACAGAGGCCAAAGAAGGGCCCTTAGAGCTAAGGGGAAAGAGAGGTGCAAGGAGAGGCACCTAGGGGGAAGGGTGGGGAAACCATGGGTGGGTTCCGTAGAGAGGGCTGCCAACATCCACTTTACAATTAAATGTTTTGAGAGGGTACAGAATTTACAATGGATCGTTTAATCAGCAATCAGCACAGCCTGAACTTGAATCCAGGGCTATCTGACTCTAGAGAATAATATCTACTATTTGTTGACTGCCCATTAAGGTCCAGGCACATCTACACAATATTGCTAATCCTCACAGAAAAGCTTCCAAGTCAATATTCTTTATGGTCACTCTGGCCCAACTTTGGAGTCATCTGAACCTAATTTACTGCACATAATGTATCCTAGTGGTTCTGAAAGTATGGTCCTGGGCCAGCAGCAGCATCATCTTCACTTGGAAACCTGTTAGAAATGCAACTTCTCGGGCCGAACAGCAGCCTACTGAATCAGCAACTCTGGTGCAGAACCATGAGTTCCATCAATTTATCAGAATAATTAGCAAATTCAAAACTCAGTAATAAGTGCTATAGCCAAGAACCAACTCCAGGTCTGTCTGGTGCCACAGCCTGTGGCCTTTTGCTATACTGTACTGTCCTGTCCCGACTTCACCAGGGGAAGATCTTGGGGATGGAACTTATTTTAAATGAAGTGTGATTGTTGGACACTTCTGAATTCTGCTTTGCCACTATAAAGCTTATCGTTTCTCCTGCCTACAGTAATGTGGCACAGAGAAATATCTGAAGGACCGTCCCTGAGAATTGACAATGGTACTTTGCACAGACCAAAAAATACCTTGTGGTATGAACTGAAATTTTTTTATTAGGGCCTGACAGTTATGTATCCCACTTAGCGAAAATGAGAAATAACCTAGAATATGGAAGCAGTAAGTATGCAAGAAGGTTGCTTCTTTAAAAGAGCAAATCTAATTAATCACTGCTTTATCTACATACGTAGTTGCTGTATAGTTACACGATTTTTCCCCTTGAAGAAAAAAATACAGTAACACATACCTTTTTGGAAGTCTGGGTAATTTACAGAAAGGTATAGAAGTCTTCCTATAATGGAAACATCTACATTTGGGAGAGTGACGAAGATTCTTGATCTCACACCAAGAACTTCTAAAACTAATTTACAAAGTCAAAGCACTTTGAAAGTTAAAAGTGCTTTGACACTGTAAAATTGCATTATTTGCAATGCAAATATGATCACCTGCTCTTGAGAAAATATCACCATCACCCCTAAAATATTTTATTAATATTAACTATCATGAACATGTGTTAGCCACTGCGCTAAGCCTTTTATGTGTGGTAAAACCCTTTTAATCATCACAAATGTGTAAGGTAGGTCCTATGATTATTTCCATTTCACAGATAAAAAATTGAGACTCAGGTTAATTAAGCTGCCATAGATCCTCAGTCAGGAAGTACAGGACTCCAAGATTAAACCTATTAAAGAGCACTAGCTAAACTTTCATTCAGATAGGGATGCTTGGCTCTGGATGGGTGGGCTCGGAGTTGCGCTGTACCTGGATTAGCTCCAAGGATCCATCTGTGAGCCTGCCTGGCCCTCAGGCGGGGCCGTGCAGCCTTCACAGCGTTGCACTCCATCCGGATAGAACGAAGAAGGGCAGCAGAGTGATGGCGCCGTGGACTGGATGGGACTCTCGGTCTAGTGGGAGACACAGGTCAAAATGATAGAGTGGGAAGTGCAGCTCTATTTGCCTGCTGATTTTCCACTTGATTCTTGAAAACAGACCTTTTAATCATTTATTTTGTGGCCTTGTTAATTCCAGTGACTCCTCACACATTTAAATCAATGAGGCAAGGATTAGCAAGACCTCTGGATGTTCAAACTTCTCATATGGAAGAGGAATTTAAAATCGTTTGAAAATATCACAAGTCAGCAGAATGATTTTCATATTTTTCTGCCTCAGAGTTGTAGATGGATGTGACTTAAGCCCCAATTGGGAAAGACTTTGTGTGATTTATAATAGCAGTTACTCTTTCAAGTAAACTTCTCATACTCTTTTCTTCCATCTACCAAAAACAAACAACTGTTGAAAACAAATCTAAAAAACAGAACATGTCGAGGTGAAAAGGCGTTTTCCAAAGAAATGGTTATGTGTAATTTTTTATTCTGTCCTGATTTGGGAAGTTCATCTGAGCCTAGGATCATTTCACGCAGCTGACAGGAAGTTTGCTCAATGGCTTTTGCCTTTCACACCCCCCACCCTCATCTCTACAGGCAGATTTCCCACTTTCATTCTTCTCTCCCTTCCTCTTCCTTCCCTTCACACATGCCTCCACGTCTCCCATCCCCTTTGATTCTACTCATTGACACCACTGTTAGAAAAGGAGGCAAATTTTTAAATAAATTTGGGGGGCTCTTACTGCAGTATTTAAGAGCTTGGTTAGACTTGTCATCATTGCATGCTGTGTCCCGACTGTCCAAAACAGTGTAGATTCAGAGTGTCTTATTTTCATTCCCTCCTCCATTCCTTTGTAAGCACGTGAGCTTGCTGAATGTGCTGGGAGCTTCAAATAGAGCAAAGACTCAGTCCCTGCACTCAGGGAGCTCTGCTTGCTTGGGTAGGGAGATGGGGGTGGGGTTACAGTATGTTTATGGGTAACAAAGTTCTCTCTAATTAATCTGGACCCAAGTTGATACATTTAAGGCAATTTTCCTTAAATCCCTTCTTTGAAAGATATCCTGTCAGGCATCAAATTCAAAACAAATCTCCCTGGATCCAGGATGGTAAGCTTTCTGGTAGAACTGTGGGTTTTGGAATCAGATCCACTTAAGTCCAAGTGTATCTTCGGCTTGGACAAGTTACCAGATCTCATAGTCTCAGCTCTCTTTACAGTCAAATAGAAATGACACCTACCTCAAGAGTCTGGTGAGGATTAAATTAGAAAATGAAGTACAAAGTACCTGACCTAACTCCTGGTACACAGGATGTGCTCAACAAATGTTCCCTCCCCCACCCCACCCCCGCCATTTTGCCCCTCTTCTCTTCCTAGGCCTCCCGGGCTTCTTAGTGATAGAACACAAAGGAGACTCTAATAACATTAAACACTTCAGTTTCCCCCTCTATGTCCCAGGCACTATTTTAAGCCCTTTATACATTTAACTCATTTGATTCCTCCTAAAAACGCTGTGAGATTAGTGCTAGTATTATCATCTCCATTTCATAGAGGAGGAAACTAAGGCACAGAGATGCCAAATAACTTGCCTGGGTCACACAGCTAGTATGTGGTGGGGCTGTGATTTGTAGCCAAGTTGCCTGGCTGTAAGCCATAGCACTATTAGGGGACAGATCAAGAGAGAGGAGGTACCACAGCTGGAATCAGAGTATCCAAACTGGCCAACCTCTGACAATGAGCTCTGTTGGTATGGTGGTTTAAAAATCAAGAGAGCTCACGAAAAAGCCTGTATCTCTGACTGCTTTCAAAAGAAGTTGGAAAATCCTGGCAAGGCCGCCAAGCCGCTGACTGAGCAAGTGCTTTCTAACTTACTACAGCTGCCGTTGGGTAGGGTCTGCTTCACCTCTGCCCTGCACACACATTGGAGTTTGTGATCCAGAATTAGGCGATGCTCTACATGTAGTCTTGTCCATAAAGATGTAAGAACTATGTTCAATGGACACCCAATGGTTGAAATGTTTAAACGACAAACGGCCGATGAATGGAGGAAAGAGGTCTCAGGAAAGAACAATCATCAGGTTCAAATTACAACCACTTGTTTGAGCTCGGATTAGCCTCTGAGCCACATGTGTAGGAAGTGTAAGCCCTGCTCTCCACATCCTCACACTGCAACAAAAAGCCAAAAATGCAGGTTCCCTTACAGGTTCTGGGGATAAGGCCCATGTGCCTTCAATGTTAAAAAAAAATCCTTCGTTGTTTGGCATAGCTAGAAGAGTTTGTTTAAATTTTCATGTACTGTTTAACCCAAACAACAGCATTCAAAGAATTTTTTTTCTTCTGTTAGCTCTTTAGGACTCTCTGATTGGCATGATCTTGGAAAGCAAACAGGCATTCAGATGGTCCCTGACTTACCATGGTTTGACTTACATTTTTTAAAATTTGTGATGGTGCAAAATGCATTCAGCAAAAACCACATTTCGGTTTTCAAATTTTGCCCTGGTCCCGGGCTAGTGATGTGCAGCATGATGCTCTTGCACCGCGTTGGGCAGTGGCCTGCAGCACCCAGTCAGACACGAGATCACGAGGGCAGACAACCCAGTGTGCTGTGTTGCTAGCGTTTTCTGGAAATTGTGTCCCAAGTACACGTGAGGTGCTCAGAGCCTACGCTGTGATGTTTAGTAGATTAACGATATTTTCAGCTTCATGATGTGTTTATCAGTACATGACCCCATTGTAAGTTGAGAAGCACGTGCATACCCAAACCCTCCTAGGAACCTAGAAACTGTGGGGAGGGGAAGGCATGGAGTCTTCTCTGGCGAAGCCTATAAGAGACCAGGAATCATCTAGACTTACAAGTAATGTTTCTTTATCAAACCTAAAAAGTTATCCAAAACCATACAGCCAGCTGACCCAGCATATTCTGAACCTTGTCTGAGTTCTTTCCGAGACTTCAAACTACTTTCCTCAGAGCCTATCTACCTGCTAATCATATTTAAATAAGTAATCTATGACCTCACCATTTGCACCAAAATGATATCACATACCCTGCATTTAAAAGTCCTCCTAGTAGATATATCTTTGGTGAAGAGGGAGCTCTAACATTACTCATTAATGACCCTGCCTTTGTAAATGTGAATTGGTTTTTTTTTGTTTTACCTTCTCAGTTTTATTATACTGAAATTAGAAAAAGGCTCATCTTTTTACTAGTTCGTGATCATTTTATTATGAACCTGCAGTAATGCTTGTGATACTTACAAATCTCTAAGTGAAATTTTTAAAAATCATTTTCCTTTTCTAACCTCTCCCATCCTTCCTTCATAGAAGCACACAAAGCATTTCAACCACTCCCAAATTTCCTCTTGTAATACCCTTAATGATTCTGAAATATTTTGTTATTCCCCAAACACCGCCCTAAAGACAAATCATTGGACTCCAGGCTCTTATCACTGCCAAGTTGAATAGAATTCAAATGTTCTATCTAACCAAACTCTAACTTACAACAGACACATACAGTAGATGATGTACAAGATATTCCGAAAATACCAAGGCAACAGGGAAGAAAATCCATGTCATCAAGACATCCTCCCAGAACCTCTTATAATCTGGAGTAATTACTTTTATCAAGATCCTGTAACTAATCATAGCACACATGTGTGTATCCATGTAACTAATAATAACAGAAGTCAACTTTCATTTTAGAAATGTATAACAAGATTTCTCACATCCGAACTAATTAATGTTTCAAAGTTTATTATTGTTTCTCTATTTCACACGTGGGAGGATGTACCAGGACTTGAGAAGAAAACAAAACAAGAAAAATGACCTTACTATGATACAATTAAAAAAATAAATAAGAGTACAAATCATTTAAAATGCAGTCTTGCTTTTTGAAGGAACCATTCACATCATGGTGTGAATGTGAAAACAGAACAGGGAAAAGGCATTTTCCAAAGGGACATGGGACCTACTACTAGGATTTCCTTTTAGTAAAAATTTAGCCCCTGAAAGAACAGTTTTAGAACGACAGCAACATAGGCACCCCTTCCACTAGAAGCGTCACCAAAGGGCACACTTCCCCTGACCTCAAAGTTGTGATCCCAGACCCACTTCTTGCCCAAGTTTATGGAGAGTTTTGCCAAGCTTCAAGTCAATCTCATCTCGAAGACCTTTGGAGACATTTAAATCTTAAGGTAAGTGCCTCTTATTATTTTCAAAGTCATGTGAATATAAAACCAAACTGCACGAAGCCACATAAAAACAATTAAATTTAACTTTTTAAAAAAACTATGTCTTAAAGATAAGGATTCTTTTTCTCCATCACTATTGTATTACTTGCACCTTGAATAATGTATAGCATATAGTAGATGTTTAATAAGTTCAGTACTTGTATGAATAAACTGAAAAAATCTCACATGACCATGGGACAATTCTACAAATCTTCCCATGGCCCTGCAATTTTCAAAAGTTCCATCACACAATTCCCCTACAGGTTCACTAGTCGTAAAGCCACATAACAAGAAAGGAAAGAAATCCCAGCGACAGGAAGCAGTTTGCCCTGTCCATCAGCTCCCATACTTATAGTTTTAGAGCTAAAAGGGATCCCAGAGTTGCCTTTGAATTCTCTCATCTTACATGTGAGGAAAGTGAAGTCCACACTCACAGGTTAGGTGATTTAGCTTTGATAATCCAGCTGAGCTTTGGCAATGCCCTTCCTATTGTTATTTCTTATATGTCCTTGCAGTGAATTCCCACCACTTCCCCCCAAAAAAGTATTTGTGGACCTGAGGATTTCATTCTTAAAATCTTCCCAGAGATATCAGGTGACTTCTCTTGGGGTATGCTGGAAGGGGCCACAATTTTAATATAATCTAATAGCAAGAGGTTTTGCTCAACGTAAAAGTACTTATTGACTAACCTACAAGGTCCTCGCTTTGGAGGAAGTTCTTTTAGCCGATCTGAAAACTTGAAATGTTTTATTACTCTACATCATTGCATTAATAGCTCTAGGTAAGGAAAAATAACATTGTTCCTGCTAGCAGAGACAGAGAGGAAAAAAATCTTAATTCAGCCACAAGAGGGCAGCCACATTTCCTCCTTGATCCTTGCAGTTCCAAACCCTGACAAGCTGGGCATTTCAGGACTCAGCCTGCCATAAAAATCACTGATAGCACCTTTCAGCTGAATCCTCAGTATGTCACAAAACATTCTCTCATGGTGTTTCTTGGAATTTTCTTTGTTTAGTTATTAAACAAATTATTTTGCAACTTCTTTCCAAATCTAGAGAGCCCTCTTTTAGAACTCTAGCCAAGATTACCATCTACAAAGATCTTCAGAGGCCAATAAATCATTAGGTTAATTGGAAACCTGCAGAAACTATTTTAATTATGTTTGACCCCAGATAAAAATAAATACAGTATTGATCATCTGCTTCTGCCACACTTAATAAAGCTTGTTCTAAGTGCTTTGCGGGATTTGCCAAATACTTTCCTCATCTCGTAGCCTTCATTTGTCTTTCCCATTTTCGTGATATCCTGTCATTTTTCAAGTCAAAACTTATTATAGGGTTTTACCACTGAGATAAACAGTGGGAGGTCTGCAAACAAACAAGCAAACAAAAAATAAGCAGAGATTAGTGAAAGCTAAATTCCTATCCTTACAGTTCTACAGCCACATACGGTCAAATGTATGTATGTATGTATGTATGTATGTTTGTATGTATGTATGTATTTTCAGTAAATAGAGTTGGGAGTTCATTTTCAAAGTAAAATGCTAGGTTGTGTGCATACTCACTAATAATTGATATCTAATTTGAATGTTTTCTCATTTTTTCTGTAGTTTTTAAAGATTTACATACTTTCTTCAAGTTTTTCATGGGCCTTTCCCTAAATACCCTATTTAAAGTTGGTACCCCTCCTCACCCACATGTATCCAGTCCCCCTTCCCTGCATTTTTCTCTGTAGCATGTATCAACAACCTAAATACTTCAAATTTTACTTGGTTTCTTTTAGTCTCCTCCACAAACACCTCCTCCTCAACCAGAACAAAATCCCTATGACAAAGAGATTTTTTTTCTGTTGTTTTTTTTTATTGCCATGTTCTCGAGCTTAGAAAACTACTTAGCACATCCTGACGTAAGAACTCAATTCAACATGGCAAAAACACAAAAATTGGATCATTTTTACTAGAAACTAATATTTTTTAAATAATATTGCTAAATTACTTTAGTACATTTAAGGGAACCTCCTTAAAATAGATAATAACCCACACAATCAGAACTCAAACATACCTTTATTGATTAATTTTAGAAATAGAGAGGGAGAGGGGGAGGAAGAGAAACACCAATGTTTTTATTGTTGCATTTATTTATGCATTCATTAGTTGCTTGTCGTATGTGCCATGACTGGAGGCACCAAACCCACAACCTTGGTGTATCAGGACAATGGTCTAATCAATTGAGCTACCCAGCCAGGGACAAAGCGTATTTCTTAAAACAAGTATCATCAACAATACTTGAGTTCATTACTGTTATTGAGAGTATCCTCTTGGATGTTCAGACCCAGCTGAGTTCTGTTTCGCAGAAGTCAATCAAACCCGAACTAAATTCTCAATGAACGTGGTCCTCCAAAAGTTGTCACAGCATCACATGAGCAAAGCAGCAGCATGAGGAAAAGAGCAAGGACTAAGCATTAAGGAGTTTAAAGTTCCAGTTCTGCCTCGGCCACTAGCTAACCAGGAGTTAGACAATCCACTTAAACTGCTACTGCCTAATGTATGCCTTAAAAAATGGGTATAACACCGCCCCTGCCCTTATGAAAGAATCTTGCTTCAATAAACAGTGCTGGGAAAATTGGAAAGCAGCATGCAAAAGAACGAAACTAGATTACAGTTTGTCCCCATGTATAAAAATTAATTCAGAATGGATTAAAGACCTAAATGTAAGGTCTGAAACAATAATTTATAAATTGTTCTTAGAGAACATTTCATAAATTTCACCCTAAAGGCAAGGGAAGGAAAGGCAAAAATAAATGAATGGGGCTATATCAAACTAAAAAACTTCTGCACAGCAAAAAAAAAAACCCACCAGCAAAACAAAAAGGCAACCAACTGAATGGGAGATGATACTTATAATCAACAGCTCTGACAAGGGGTTAATATGCAAAGAATTCATACAACCCAATGCCAAACAACAAACAACCCAATTTAAAAAGTGGGCAGAGGACCTGAACAGACACCTCTTCCAAGCAGGCATACAAATGGCCAACAGATATATGAAAAGATGCTCAACTTTACTACCTATTAAGGAAACACAAATTAAAACTGCAATGCGATACCACCTGACACCTGTTAGAATGGCTATTATCAACAAGACAGGCAGTTAAGTGTTAGAGAGGTTGTAGAAAAAAAGAAACCCGTATTCACTGCTGATGGGAATGTAGACTGGTACAGTATCACTGTTCCTCAAAAAATTAAGAATAGAGTTACCATATGAACCAGCAATTCCTTTTCTGGGTATCTACTCGAAAAACTAGAAAACATTTATTTACTCACAAAGATATATACATCCCTATGTTCGCTGCGGCATTACTCATGTCGGCCAAACATGGAGACAACAAAAGTATCCTTCTGATAAGTGATGGGATAAAGAAGATGTGGTACAGCCCTGACCAACGTGGCTGAGTGGGTTGAGCATTGTCCCACAGGGAAGGGGGTGAGGTGTAGTGAAGGGTAAAGGGGGCCAAATATGTGGTGATAGAAGATGATTTGACTATGGGTGGTGAGCACACAATCAATATACAGATCTTATGTCAGAAATGTATACTTGAAACCTGTATAATCTTATAAACCAACATCACCCCCATAAATTTAATCTTAAAAAAGGATGGGAAAACTTTAAATTTGTCAAAAAAAAAATTTGGAATCCCATGAAATAATAAAATGTGAAAGTATTTTGGTAAGTATGGAGTATTTTTCAAGTGCAAGATATTATTGAAATCAATGTTATTTTGTTTGTTTGTTTGAGTTTTTTTCTCTCTCTTTTTTTTTTATTGTTGTTCAAGTACAGTTGTCTCCATTTTCCATGCACCCCACCCATCCCACCTCCCACCTCAATCCTACCTCCCTTTGGCTTTGTCTATGTGTCCTTTATATGTGTTCCTTGATGACCCTTCCCAATTTTTCCCATTATCCCCTCTCATCTCCCCTCTGGTTACTGTAAGTTTGTTCTTTATTTCAGTGTCTCTGGTTCTTTTTTGCTTCCTTCTTTGTTTTGTTGATTAGGTTCCACTTATGGGTGAGATCATATGGTATTTGTCTTTCACTGCCTGGTTTATTTCACTTAGCATAATGTTCTTCAGTTCCATCCATGCTGTTGAGAAGATTAGGAGCTCCTTCTTTCTTTCTGCTGCATAGTATTCCATTGTGTAAATGTACCATAGTTTTTTAATCCACTCATTTGCTGATGGGCACTTAGGCTGCTTCCAGTACTTGGCTATTGTAAATTGTGCTGCTATGAACACTGGGGTGCATAGGATCTTTTGACTTGGTGTTTCAGAATTCTTAGGGTATAGTACCAGCAGTCAAATTGCTGGGTCAAAAGGCAGTTCCATTTTTAGTTTTCTGAGGAAATTCCATACTGTTTTCCACAGTGGCTGCACCAGTCTGCATTCCTACCAAGAATGTACGAGGGTTCCCTTTTCTCCACAACCTTGCCAGCACTTGTTGTTTGTGGATTTGTTTATGATGGCCATTCTGACTAGTGTGAGGTGGTATCTTATTGTGGTTTTAATTTGCATCTCTCTGATGGCTAGTGATGCTGAGCATCCTTTCGTATGTCTCTGGGCCCTTTGTATGTCCTCCTTGGAGAAGTGCCTGTTCAGGTCCTTTGCCCATTTTTTAATTGGGTTGTTTGTCTTCCTGGAGTGGAGTCATGTGAGTTCTTTATATATTTTGGAGATCAAACCCTTGTCTGAAATCAATGTTTATGGTTCTCTGCTATGTAGTGCCACCATTTGACATGGCCAGTCAACTCTAATTAATGGTTTAATGGACAGTCGTAGGCCAGATGCAGTCCTGTCAGTCAAGAAGTGTTTGTCAAACTCCTCTTAGAACCCAGTCCCCAGGCCTTCTTCTCATCACAGCTGGGTTTATTTGACCCTGGAAGCTCTGCTCCATCCTGTCTCCAGGATAAATCCTAATTGGAAACAGAAGGCATCTGTGGGAGTTCTAGCCCCATAACAAGGAATTCCCATCATTGCGCAGTCGTTGCTCCAGCCCTGATCATGCACACCAATGCTTGTAACTAGGCTCCTTCCTTCTTTTCCTACTAAAAATCAGATCAAGAATTCACCTCCTCTTGGAAGCATTTTCACAATAGGTATTTGTCTTAGTATGTTTAGGCTGCTATAACAAAATACTTTAGTCTGGGTGGCTTACAAACAATGAAAGTTAAGTTTCCTAGTTCTGGAAGCTGGGAAGCCCAAGGTAGAAGTGCTGGCAGATTTAGTATCTGGTAAGAGCCCGATACCCAGTTCACAGATGGTTGTCTTTTCCCTGCGTTCTCAATATGGGGTCTTTTTTATAAGGACGCTAATCCCATTTATAAAGGCTTTCCCCTCTTGACCTAAGCACTTCCCAAAGGCTCCACCTTCAAATACTGTCACATTGGGGATTATGTTTCAACATATTAATTTAGGGGACACAAATATTCAGTCCATAGCAATATCCAATAGATATTTGTTGAACAAATGACTGATAAAAGGCTTTGTGCCAGTGTCCCCATAGGTGTGGACCTCTGCCAGGCCCTTGCCAGTACTCCCCTAATGTAAATCCTCTCACCTGCTGACAGGGTTTCTGCTGTAGGCTGACCACTTAGCAGTCTACACTTCGAGGATCACCTCTTCCTCAATTCCTACCACTATATCCAACCACCTTTAGGACTTCTCACTTATTCCATCAGACTCTGTAAGGCCCACTGCTTGCCTGATCTGGTTTTGGTTGCTGTACCCAGTGGATACCATGCCCTGCTTGCTACTCTATACTACTGTAGAATATCTAGGACAGGTCTGTATCCTTGGGGCCTGCCTCACTTGGTCCCTATTCCAGCTCATGGCTTATTCCAGACCACACAACCCTAACTATAGTTAATTGAAAAGATGCTGCTTAGTCATGCCTACCATGGGCAGAGCCCTGAGAGCATACAAAATAGTGTCAGCAATCCTCAACTTCAAAAAATGTTATGTTCCAAAAGTTTCTTCGTAAATAGGTTCTCTAGCACTTGGGAATGCATTTCCCAAGCCATCACAAACAACTATTTTAATAGTCATTCCTTCAAAAATATTCATTGAGTTATCTCTCTCCTTTGTACTAGTCACTGATGTTGGCACAGGGGCAAAAAAGAGAAATAAGACTCGGTCTCCCTCCTCTAGAAGTTCACAGAGTAACACAGGAGAGAGTGGTAGAAGTAAGCAATATATATGCAATGCAACATGTATAAAAAATAGAGCACTGTCCACAGTACAGCAGAGACAAGAAAGAAGAGGTGATCCCTCTGCCTGGGAGGATCAAGAAGGTTCCACAAACAGACATTCCTGCTGAGGCCTGAAGAATGAGGAAGTGCACACCAGGCAGATGAGTGGAGAAGGGTGTTCCTGGTATGTGATTGTCAGGCTGCCAAACCAACACCCAAGTGTCGATTTAACCCCTGAGGTAGCTCTGCCAATGCTGCAGTACTGCCAGAGACAGAAAAGGAGCAGGTTTTTGTAGGATGGCCTGGGAAAACTTGTGCTAGGAGATTAGTTCTAAAACCTTCAAAAAAACAGAATTGACCTTGGGCTCATGCCAACATTCATGCACCACTACTACCACCACTCATCACTGGGGTCAAAGAAGAAAAGCAACTCAGTGACGGAAGGAGCAATTCTTGCACTTTTGCTTCCTTGCAAAACACTAGTTGATCCTGTGAATGCAAGGTCATGTATAAGGCTTATTAGGGACTGCACATACTAGGTCCACACCCGAGGAGCTTAGCAACTCGCTATATAGACAAGACTCAGGCATATAAAGAAAATAACAGCCCAAGGTAGTAGCTTCCAAAAGAATGATACATGCTATAAGCACCATACTCCTGGCCATCACTGCTTTCTTCAGAGAATAATTCAGTTTTTTAGTTGCACGTGTGTTTTATATGAAATGCTCACTACCAGTCTGTTGATATAAGGCTGCATTTTGAATTTCGCAGAGTAACATCCACCAAGTTCTGTAAATGCAAATACATTTTTCTCTCAAAGGTATTAGGTTAAGTCAACTATGGGAAGACTCTGGGGAGCCTAATTAATAGGAATTTTGTTTTACTCAATACGGGAAACACATCAACACTGAATAGGTATTAGAAAGAATTTCCCACCAGTCGGAGCTGTCCAAATTAGAAAGAACCGCCTTGGGAGGTAATAAGTTTCCCGTCAGGCTAGATAATTATTTGGCAGTGATTTCGTAGGGGTGACTCAGGCATTCAATGACCAGTAGGCTCCCTTCCAAGCCTGTGATTGTGTGAACTTCTACAGCTCGCCCTTGATAGCACAATAGATGAATCTAGAAATCCACACTACAGAACTGTCACATCTTGAAGATTAGCCATGAGTTAAGCTCATTCAGGGTACCAGAACCCAATCTGAATGGTGGTGAGAAAACAGGGAGAATGGGAACATATAACTTCTACCAAAAATCCTGACCAAAACCTGGGGTCACAGTGTCATAATGCCAAAATCCATTAGTATTCAAAGGGGACTGTGGGTTCTCCAAGACAAAGACCAACTAAAGAACTAAAAATGTACCCCCTTGAAAAAGAGATATTAGGATTCTAGAATATTTTGAAAGGTCCATCTGATGCTGACTCTCCTGGTTCCCATTCTGAGGAGCCCTCCTGGACATTAAAACATTAAAATTCTTGGGAACTTCCAAGCAAAGGTATTGTCAAAACTGTACCACAAAAGACAGCATCTCCAAAGTGAAACAAGCATGGGTAGATGAAGCAGAGTTATACAGAAATCCTAAGTAAAATATGTCGTCACAGGATGGTGACTGTAGAAGAGAGGCAACAGTATGAAGATCCTGGGCAACTAAGGAACAAGCTGTTTAAAATCCTGGCACCACACAGTACATCAGAACAGATTGCAAAGGATGTAATTCACTGAGCTCCAGGTTTCCTGTAGCAGAAACAAGGTTGCTGTGTTGATACAGACATGTTGGCTAACACACTGTCAAGTAAGAGAAAGAGCCCACATTTGGATCTCTATTTAACCAATTCTAGGCTCTGTAACTGAAACTGGCAGATTTAGTATCTGCCTAGTGTAGGCAGATACTTCTGTAGACAGAAGTTCATAAGTGTACTCCTATGAACTTCAGAAAGTAGTGGACTGAATTAGAAAATTTTCATCAAGTCCCTTCCCACTCTAATATCCATAATTCCAATGCACAAAGGAAAACACCCTAACAGAGAAGAAAACAGTTACCAAATGGTGCATCCCAAAACATGCTGGAAGAAACTAAATAAAGCAAAAGCCTTGATTCCTGATTTTTCATCTGTGACTTCTCTTTTTTTATCCTTTTTGGACTAAATTGTAATTTAAATAGTTAAGCCAAATGAATGAAAGTGAAACCAATATACTACACACCAGCAGCATTCCTATTTTTGTGGGAAAATAAAACAAATATGTGCTATTTGATCATATAGGAAAAGCTCCATCTATAAAGCTTCCATAGACAAAGCCCCATTAATCAAGAGGGGTTCTGCCCAGTACCCAGGGAAACCCATCAAGGAGAGCCAAATTATTTCTTTTTAAAAAAGCTATCAACTTAACATTACAAATCATTTGCTAGTCTCAAGAGAATCACCTAGTATTGCAAAACTTGATAATTACTGATTCATGACCGATTTAGGGAAAACATCGGCTTAAGTAATCAGGCCGAAGTACTGCTGCTGACCGCAATGCTGGCAGGAACCTGCCCTTTCTTTCATCGGTCCTTTCACGAGGGTTTAACATTCTACAACATTCAGCTTTCAGCATATTAACAGTGGTCCGGTTTTTCCAAAAGTTGGGGATTCAGAACAAACCAGTTATGTGTTGTCAAGCACCAATATTTTCTGTGACTTTTATTCAAGTATCACTAACTGGAAACCCAGGAAGTTATAAGAAAGTGATTCCAGAAGTCAAACTTGGTAAGACATGGATTTTTTTTTCTCTAAAATATCACATCTCAGGTTCTTTGAAGGGACTTTACAAACACAAAAATACCTCTTCTATACATTGACAGTATGTTCTGCATAACCTAGCAGGAATAATTTAATTAATGTTTTGAGCAGACCCTACACACTACAAGCTGCACATACGACATTAGGGTAATGCACATTTCTCTCATAATAAACTTTACTAAACAATCGCTTTATTTAGTGAGCAGATAAGAACCACATCAGAATATATACATTCATCTGTATATGCCTCTGGGAAGACATTTTCTGCAAGGATATGTGACTCTCATATCTGCGGAGAGAAAATATTCCCTCTCTGTTGGAATTGTTTTTCTGCTTAAAATTAAGAAATTAAGAATATTTTCCTTTCTGCAGAAGAATTACAGAGAAATTCAAGCCAAAATACTGTCCCATGGATTCAAAGAGACTGGCTTTAAAACCATATCATATTTTCTTTTCAGATCTTTTCTTTTCTAAGATTCTGCTTTCCAAGTAAACATGCTTTTGTTAGTGAAAGGCAAACCCTTGTCATCAACTTAGTTTCTACTACAGTCCTTTAATGCATGTATCACAAAAATATCTGAATTGGAGATCTGTTCACTAAGATACACCAACAGTGTTTTTGGAGTAAAAACGTCAAGTATTTAAAGAGAGAAACATTTCTTCTGGTCAAGATGGCTGTGTGGGTAAACATGGCTCCCCTCCTTGCACAACCACATCAAAATTACAGCTAAACTATAGAACAACCAGCATTCAGAAGCATCAGAAATTGAGCTTAAAGGAAGTCCTCCAACTATGGAATTAAATGAGAAACCATATCGAGATTGGTAGGAGGGGTGGAGATGCAGAATGGGCTAGTCTCACCCCCACATGTGGTAGATAAAAATCTGGAGGGATATCTAAGGAGCAAAGGGTGTCAGTCCCACACAAGACCCCTCACCCCAGGGTTCCAGGACCAGGAAGATAAGTCTCCATAACTTCTGGCTATAAAAACCAGTGAGGATTGAGGCTGTCGAAGACAGAAACTTCTGGAATCCCAAGCACAGATCTAGGGCCCATGCACAGATCTAGACTCACTGTCTCTGAGCTTCAGCATGAGGGCAGCAGATTGAAAGGCCTCAGAGACATACAGGGAGGAACTGAATTGTCCAGTATCAGGGCAGGAGCTGGGGGTCAGCTTTCTCCCAGACAGAAGTGTTGGTAGAGGCCATTTTTCCTTTTCTGAGCCTTCTCCACATAGAGCTAGCAAGAAGGCACCATACCTGACTGAGACTCTATTAGCCTGAATCACACTGTTTGCCCCACCCTGGTGATTTCCTGAGGCCTGCCCTTGAATAGGCCTAATTTTCAGGCACACCAAAGTTATTTCCACTGGATTTTCCATATGAATGGCTTGTCTTGCACAAGCTTCATATTTTCCTAAATTCTCTCAAACTAGCAGCACCTGGCTTCAGTGAGCCCCATACTTCTTGCTAAGTTGACCAAAGCCTGGTACTAGCAGCAGCCAGCCTTGGTTCACAGCTTGGCCTCTCCTTGGCAACTCAAAGCCCAGCACAAGTAACAGCCATCTGCAGATTGCTTTGTATCTAATGCTGTGTGACCCTGGACAGAACAGAGGTGGTAGCTGACCTTGGACGTGCCAACAGCAATCAAGGCCTGACTACAAGAAGAGGGTGTATACAGCCCACACCCTGAGTACCCAGCTGGGGTAATAGAAAAGGCTGTGCCACTGGACTATACAGGACACCTACTACATTAGGCCACTCTACCAAGACACAGAGTCAAAGCAGCTCTACTTAATACATAGAAACAGGAAAGCTGACAAAATGAGGAGACGAAGAAACGTGGCCCAAATGAAAGAACAGATCAAAACTCCAGAAAAAGAACTAAACCAAATGAAGAAAGCAATATATCATATGCAGAGTTCAAAACAGTGGTTATAAGGCTGCTCAAGAAACTTAGTGAGGATATCAACAGCATAAAAAAGATCTAGTCAGAAATGAAGGATACCATAATTGAAATTAAGAACAATTTACAGGGATTCAGTAGTAGAGTGGATAAAGCCAATAATAAAATCAACAAATTAGAATATAAGGAAGCATAAAACAACCAATCAGAACAGCAAGAAGAAAAAAGAATCCAAAAACAATGAGGATATTGTAGAACCCCTGGAACAACTTCAAATATACCAACATTTGCATCATGGGGGTGCAAGAAGAAGAAGAAAGAGAAAGAGAGCAAGAAATGGGAAACTTATTTGAAAAAATAATGAAAAACTTCCTTAACTTGGTGAAGGAAATAGACATACAAGTCCAGGAAGAAAGAGTCCCAGACAAGATGGACCCAAAGAGGCCCACTCCAAGACATATAATTAACATGCCAAAAATTAAATACAAAGAAAGGATCTTTGAAGCAGCAAGAGAAAAGCAGGTAGTTACCTACAAGGGAGCCCCAATAAGACTGTCAGCTGATTTCTCAAAAGAAACTTGTAGGCTAGAAGAGATTGGCAAGAAATATTTTAAATGTTGAAAAGCAAGGACCTACAACCAAGATTACTCTACCCAGTAAAGCTATAATTTAGAATCAAAGGACAGATAAAGATCTTCCCAGACAAGAAAAATGTAAAGGATGTCATCATCACCAAACTAGATTTATATGAAATGTTAAAGGGTCTTCTTTAAGAATAATAAGAAGAAGAAAATCAAAACTATGAACAATAAAATGCCAATAAATGCATATTTATCAACAATTGAATCTAAAAGACAAAATAAACAAACAAGCAGAACAGAAACAAAATCATAGGTACAGAGAACATTTTGATGGTTGTCAGATAGGAGGGGAGTGAAGGGATTCGAGAAAAAGGTGAAGGGATTAGGAAATACCAATTGGTAATTACTGAACAGTCACGGGGATATAAAGTACAACATAGGGAATGGAGTAGCCAATGAACACATATGCATGACCCACGGACATGGACAATGGTGTGAAGTTTTTCTGAGGGAGTTGTGGGCAGGGGGGAGGGGGACAAAAGGCAATAGTTTGAGACAACTGTAATAGCATAAATAATAAAATATAATTTAAAATAAAAAAGAAAGTAAATAAATAAATAAAGAGTGGAAAATTTTTATCAGGGCTATGGTAAATAGGCACTTTTTCTATATTTTCCATAATTACTCCAAAGAGCTTCATCAGGAAAATTTTTTAATTTAAATACAAAAGATGAATTCTAAGATGAAAGATTAGCATTGAGGCTCAATATTCCTGACCAAAATTACATTAGGCCTGAGGGAGGTCAGATGTAAAGAAGGGATTTTGGTGTCATTAATAGGCATTGAATTAATTCATAATTAATTCATTCAATGAATGGTTATAAAAATTGACTGTGGGACGGAGAAAGGGGATCATAGAAGTCATAGTCAAACCAAGGGAATCACCTAGTCCACATTATGCAGCATCAGGAAGAATGAACCCCAGGGGAGGCTGAGATGTAATTTAAGAATTAGAATAATATAGCAGCAGAGAATTCATAGGAAGAGAAACTTTCAACAAGGGAGAGAAGATCAGAAATGTTAATGATGCAGAGATACATTGAGGTCAAGTTAAACGAGGAGAGAAAAAAATGCACTGGATTTAACAAGTTAAAGGCTAATTGGGAAACTAAGGAGAGAAATCAAATCCCAGAGGGTGAGTGGTGAGGAAATGGAGGTCATGGGTACAAAGGGACATGAGTGGGGGCCGCAGGTTAGATCAAGGGTCACTTGTCTTATCCTTTACAAAACAGGAAAGACCAGTATGAGTTTGCCGGCAAGAGAAGAAAAGGTCAACCTTGACAGATATAAGATTCAAGATGTAGAAATAGCCCAGAACCATCCTGGCCCCTGCTTGCTCCCAGCGGTGAAAGGCTGACCACATACCTGCACCTCAGACTGGAGTTTCTAAGTACCTCTGAGACCCCATCTCTAAACCATACCTCAACACAAATCATCTCTTCTATTAAAGCCGTGCTTGCACTACTCCATACATATGCTCACATGGCTCTTCCCTCCCTCTAGGGCTGTTCCTTCTCTGCCTCTTTCATGGGTCCTCCTCTGCCACCCTTAAGCTGGGGTCCATCCGCGGTCCTTGTATTAGTCTCCTAGGACTGCAGTAACAAAGTGACTCCAATTGGCTAGCCTAAAACAACATAAATATACTCCTTCACAATTCTGGAGTTCAGAAGTATGAAATCAAGGTGTTATCAGGGTCATGCTCACTGTGAAGGCTGTAGAGAAAGTCCATCTTTACCTCTTCCTAGCTTCTGGTTGTTCCTGGCAATACTTGACATTCCAATCTCTGCCTCTGTCTTCACATGGCCTTCTCCACTGTCTGTGTTTCTGTATTCTCTTCTTAGAAGGACATCTGGGCCCACCCTAATCCAGTATGACTTCATCCTAACTTAAATAATTATATCTGCAAAGACCCTATTTATGAATAAGGTTACATTCTGAGGTTCCAGGCTGGCATGAATTTGAAGGGGTGGTTACTATTCAACCCAGTACAATCCTCATCCATCCTTTACTCAGAGAATAGCCACTCCAGTGCGGTGTCATCTACCCCTCCATCCACCTACTCTCTGCTCGTGACCCTGAAATCAGTATCCCCAACCTGAATCTTAACTCCACTCTCCGAACCTCTATTTCCTGTTTCCCACTGGACATAGTAGAGTGAGAAATCCACAAGCCCTTTAAGCAAAACATATCCACTTCAAAAAGAGAGCTCATGGTGCTTCCTGTGGTTTCTGTTTTAATTCATGATAAATCCATCTTATCTGCCAAGTGAAATACCTTGGCATTATCCTCAACTTTCTTTTCTTCCTAATCTCCCCCCACATCTGATCAGAAAATAGACCTATGGATTCCATCTTACAAACCTCACTCAAATTTGACCTCTTCTATGCAGCTCTACTACTAAGGCCTTAATCTGGGTTCTCAACCTTTCCTTAGACTATTCAGGCAACAAAAAGGTTCTATTCAGTAAAATATTATAGAGCATCTACCATATGCTGGTGCTGGGCATACCAAGGATGATTAAACACAACCTTACCCTTATGTAGCTTTCAGTTTCAGCTGGTCTCTGCCACCAGGGTTAATGAATATTCAAGTTAGAAACCAAATCTGATAATGTTATACTGTGGCTTACGACTCCCTTTTGACTCTCTTTTTCCTACAAAATGAAATGCAAGTCCTCCCCTAGTTATAAAAGACATTTCATAATCTGCCTCCATGTGCCACACCCCTTCTGCCCTAGTCCTTTGTCACTGTCATGGTGAGCTTCTCGCTCTTTGTAAATACACGGCTAAGAGGAGTGCCTTCCTTGACTTAATGTGCCCTTCTCCCTACCATGCCCCCTGGCAAGCCTCTGTGTACCTTTATAGTGAAGTTCAAGTGATGTAGCAAGGTGGTCTACCTTCATTTTTTGGTTGTTTTTTTTTTTTTACACATTACTGTCTAATTTTTCCAATACCATTTATTGAATAGATTGTCTTTACCCCATGGTATGTTCTTGCCTTCTTTGTCAAATATTAATTGACTCTAAAGGCATGGGTTTATCTCTGGGCTCTCTATTCTGTTCCATTGATCTATATGCCTGTGTTTATGCCAGTGCCATGCTGTTTTGATTACTATGGCCCTACACTATAGCTTAATATCAGGTAGCATGATTCCTTCAACTTTGTCCCTCTTTCTCAAGATTGCTGTGGCTATTCAGGGTCTTTTGTGATTCTATGTAAGTTTTTGGATTATTCGTTCTAGTTCTGTGAAATAAGCCATTGGTATTTTGATAGGAATTGTGTTAAATCTATAGATTGCTTTGGGTAGTATGGACATTTTAACAATGTTAGTTCTCCTATCTATGAGCACTGGTATATGCTCCCATTTATTTGAATCTTCTTCAATTTCTTTCTTCAGTGGTATGTAAAGCACAACATAGGAAATAGGGAAGTAACCTTGTAAGACCTATGTTTGGTGTCAGTTGGGTACTGGAAATATCAGGAGAGTACTTTGTAAAGTATGTGATTGTCTAACCACTATGCTGTACACCTGAAAAAAATTAATACAAAATAATATTAAATGTAAACTGTATTTGAAAAATAAATAAATAAAACAATAAAATTAAATAAATAAAATCAAAATAAATAAATGAAATATTTTAATACTGAATTCACTTTTCCTTTATGTTTTTATACTATGTAAATAGAATGGATATTGTGGTGCTTCAAATACATTTATGAGATAACAAAAAATAAATATTTTTTAAAAATTAAAAAAAGTGAAGTTCAAATGACCCTTCCTTTCCTACTTATCGAATCCAACAATCCCTGTGCCCCCACAGGACTTTGTTCTAATCCCTATATGACCACTGTTACCACATTATATTGTAATTTATCCTTTAACTTTTCTCTTTCTGTCACTAGACCATGAGCTCACAGAGGACCAGGAGCAGGTGGTTCCCATTTTTCTCAGTCGAATGAATAGGATTATGAACGCACCCATTCACCCTGCCCTCTGCTTATCTGAATCCTACTCAAAGTCCCAAGCTTGACTCAATCCCAGCCCCTTCCCCAGACTTTTTCAGGCCACTGGCCACAGGCCATGAGTGTCTCCCTCCTCTGAATGGCCACAAAACTTACATTTGTGTATCACCAGCTTAGCATTTACAACATGGCACTTTGAGCTATTAAATGTCCTTCTTTTCCTTCTTATGCATTTAGAAGCTTTTCTTTTTCTTTCTTTCTTTCTTTCTTTTTTAGTTTTATTTTTATTGTTTATGCTATTACAGTTCCCACTTTTTCTCCCTTTCCCCACCTCTACTCACCTTACCCTCTCCCCACCCCAAGCTAATTAGCATATTGTTGTTGTGTCCAGGGATTGTGGTTAAATGTTGTTTGGTTAACCCCTTTACCACGTCTCCTCCGACCCCACCTCCTTTCCAGTCATCAGTTATCAGTCTGTTTCATGTATCTAAACTAGAAGCATTTTTTTCCCAACACTTAACCCAATTACTTTGCATCATGGTATGTATTCTTTAATATTTGCTGATTAGTAAAACTTTTAGTGGATGAAATTTAGAGAAAATGAGAAGCAGTGTGGGACCTAGGACAGCTGGTGTTTTTAGCTTATAGAAATATAGGGTATATTTCCTTCCATGAAACTAAAATGATGAAAAGGAAGATACAGGGAAATGGTAAAGGAAAATACAAAATTTTTTAATAAAAGAGCCTTGGTCTTATAAAAATAATCTTAGAATAATAACATATTAAATTAAGTATAGCACACAAACGTTAAATGCAGCCGAATAAAACAAATCAGAATTTACCATGCATGAATAGGTAAAGGGATGGTAAAAGTATGTGTAAATTATACACAGTGAAACACATCATATACACATTTAACTTATATAACAGCATCACCTCTACAGGCTTATCAGAAAGAACAGAGTGAGAGAAAGGGAACTGTAAAGTATGGACAATTCTGCCCACTATTCTATTAAAGGAGCAAAGATGCTAATTCAGACCCACATCCCAGGCACCTCTCATAGGATAAGCAGCTCATGATGCTGAGGCTGACCATCAGGTTTGAAGATACATCAAGCCAGTTTCTTCGGTGATCTGTTTGTAGAGAAGGAAACACTACCTGTACAAAACTTGCAAGGAGAGAGAGAGAATGTGTCAGTATCCAATGCAGCACATATTTCTGACTATATGTACTAAAATTTTGGGAGATTTAAGACACTTTCAAGGATATGAACTTCAGTAGTTTTTATATTGTGTGTTGATTAACTTTAGCACCTAACTTCCAAGTAAGAGATGACTCCGCTGGTTAAATCAAATGTCCTCTACTGATGCTTAAATCTCTATTAGGAGCTCTTGTAGTACTTGCTGTTTGTACTGCTTATTTTGACATTTAATCATATGCTGTCTTATGTTGCTATTTAATTGCTGAATGTTCAGATGTAAGTATGGTCACCTCATCCAGACTGTAAGTTGGTGACAGTCGTCATATCTTAAGCTTTTATACCCCTCAATTATATGAAACAGTACCAAGAACAAAGCAAAATATTTATTTATTATTGAAAGGCCCTTTTATCAATGCCACTTCCTCTATAATCAAACTCAGAGTCTAAAAGAAATAACTAAATGTGTGAGTTCCATATTCTCTATTATACTTTTTAGGGTACACTTAAGCTTCAAAATGACTGAAAGAAGAGAAAAGGCCCTTGTTTCACCCAAAATTATTTATTAAATATTAAACAACCGTTACCATATTCAGTTGAGAAGGCATGGAGAGGTTTAGTATAAAGGGTAACAAAAAAAAAAAGATACTGTCATCAGCATTTTTCTACAGAGATAATAAAAGAAGTCATTTGGGAAAGAAAGAGGCCTGCCTTTATTAGTGGCCTGGGAAGGAACATCAAATTAAGCTAAGATCCAACCACTCCATTAGAGAAAATAGAAAACAACGGAGCAAAATCTCTCAGGATTTATCAACAAAATATAGATATATGAGGAGATAAATCAGGATTTCTTCAGGTTTAACTAAACCACCATGTATCATCTCTAATTTAAAAACAACATTTTTAAAGTAAAATGAACCTTTCCCTGCTGGTTCCTGACATACTATTTCCTTAAATCCTTTCATTTTTATGAATATGACTCTGCCCACAAGGCAGCAGGGATTCAATGAAAGTTGAACAATTACTGAGTGTCATGGGATTATAAAGATAAGCTATTTGGATAATTTAAATTAAAAAATAACTCTCCTTTATCTCCAGAGGGGGTTTTGGAAACTGGTTATTCGATAATTTGGCAGTCCCACAACTCATATTATCAGAGTAGACATTTTAAATGTGGTTCTAACACTAGAAAATATTTCAAACTATTTTCAACATGTTCTATGATGAAGGGATGGAAGGTTAAAAAGTAAGTTTGCTGCTATTTTTACTGTACTGGTCAGCTAGCTCCTTTTAACTCTTGGGTCAAAGTTTTTGGACATTAAAACAAATAAATTCACTATGTTTTTTCAAGCATAAATGATATGCCTAATAAGCCTCAGAGAACAGAAGTTACTCATTCTGGTTATGTTTTACTTTCTTGCAAACACATACTCATGTTCAATTGAACTTCCTCCAAGTGATTTTTAAGTATTAAAGGTTAACACAGCCCTCCTTTTTTCAAGGCTATTTTGGGCAACTGTTGTGAAACAAAATGCAAATTTAAAAAAAAACTGACGTTAAATAAAAAGAAGTACTAGTCAAGAAATCACCCAAAGTTTAAGTTCACATGAAAACAAACTAAAATTAATGATAGGTAAGCACCTCATAATGTTGAACAGGGAAAACATTCAGAACTCTTGACAACGGGTTCAAATTTCCTGACCTCCTGCACAACCTTCCCTTTCCATGTCTTTTTAGAATCTATCAGGTCGTGTTTTTGTCTCCACAATGAACTGTCATTTTTCTACAATGAACCAACCAGAAATTTAAAGTAAACAGGATGATGTTTTCCTATGCCCCCTTCTCGGTTAATTTACAGGTGTTTATTGAATGCCTACTACATCCCAAACACTGTGTTTCATTTGCCATAGGCATATTAAATATGTCACAAATATTGATTAGTAATGTGTAACTTCTTTCTTACGAGGCAAAAATAGCAGGTATCAGGCTTTTAGAAACTTAGTCTATAAAGCAACTTCTAACACATCAAAAAGATAATTCTGATTCAATCTCTAACTTCCTTGTTCATCTATGACCACAGTAAATAACTCTGACGGTAAGAGGAAAACACTATAAAATCTGGAAGGTCCAAAGAGAGTCAAATCTCTTCTTTCTACTTTTAATTTTGAATGCATTATATTATTGAATTTTTAAAAATGTAACTAATAATTTATATGTCCTATCAACAAAAATAACCTATTACCCTGCATTATAAATAAATGAGAATTGAAATTTCTTCTTATCTTATGCAAGACCCAGCATGGAATTGTGAGGGTCAACAAATAATTGCTGAATCATTGAGATTATGTTCACATTTAAATCCCCTGTTATCCCCACACAGGTCTGTGAGTTCTAACTGGAAGTTTAATTTTACTTTTCAGACAGTTAATCTCTAGTTTGCATGGAAATGATTCTACAGATGCAGGGAAGCTTGACAAGAAACTACAACTTCATCTATAAAGAATCTCACCTTTAACTGGAACATAATCAACAAAAGAAAAAAAGCAAACAAAATATAACCAGAGACATTGAAATTAAGAACATTGTAACAATAGCCAGAGGGGAATGGGGAGGGGATAGTGGGGAGAGGGTCTATAGGAGCTACTGTAAAGGACACAAGGACAAAATCAAGGGGGAGGGTAAAGGTGGGGGAGGGAGGTGGGACTGGCTGGGGTGGGGTGGAGGGATGGGGAGAAAATGCAGACAATTGTAACTGAATAAAAATTAATTAATTAATTTTAAAAAAAGAAGAAGAAGAAGAGCCTAGTACTCTTCCACAGAGATTATACATGCACCCCTGTCTCCACCCTCATAGTCCACATCCCTGGGGAAATAAAGGTTCATTTTTCTCTTCCAAATTAATGCATGTGTGTTTCTAATTCTCTACTAGACCACCAATAATTGTGTCTCAGTGGGGAGTTCAATATATGCAAGATTCTGATTTTAGATAAACAGAATATGTACATGGGGTCAGCAAAACTTTTTAGCTCCCCAGGGTTTTCTGTTTCGTTGCCTTATTTTAGAGTATCTTGAGAATTTTTAAGAGAAAAAGATATCGTCCAAAGTAGGTACTGGCAATAAAACCAAGGAATTAAAAGTCCTTCCTCTTTCCAAGAGTACAAAGAAAATTAAGATACTTTTAACAACATAAAACCATTTATTTTCATAATTGGTTTTCCATATTATGGAGCTAATAAGTATGATTATAACTTCTATTCAAACACAATCATTTTTATTGGTGATATTAACTTCAGCTTTTATAATTTAATATTTTTATTTTTTGACAAATTACTTAGATGTTGGGGCAAGAGAACTATCAGAGAAAACATAAAATTAGAGTTCTTCTCATGTTTCATCAAGAAATATTCTAAGTGAATTATTTATTTCAATATTACAAAATGAAAATATATATCGATATTTGAATACTCTTGAAGCGAAGCAAGACATCCTAATTTCAATGCCAAAAACAAATCCCATACAAGGAAATATTGATAGATTTGACTGTGTAAAAATTTTAAATTTCTAGATTTATAATTTCATAAATATATTACACACCAAGCAATGACTTTGTCCTAGATACTGAAAATTCTGAATAAAATATTTTTTAAAAAACCTTTTAAAAATATAATTTAGGTGGCAAGAAAATAAAGGGATTCTTCAGAAGCAAAAACGACTTAAAGGATGGAATCCGGAAAGGTAATCAAGCACTCAAGTGTGTAGTTGCCTGAAGGCCTTCACTAATATTTGCTGATTTCTGGAAGTTTAGAGATTTCAGTGAGGAAGGAAGAAAGGAAGGAAAGAACAAAAGAAGAAAGGAACGACAATCCAATAGAGAAATGATTGAAAGACATGAAAAGACATTCCTCAGAGAAGCATCGACACATGACTAAAAAACTGATGTGTACCTTATCAGTAATCAGCAAAATGCAAAATACAGCCACGATGAGATACCATTTTATAGTCACCAGTGATTCTAAAGTCTGATAATATAAAATATTACAATATTACAACAATAATGTGGAACAATAGAAGCTCTTAAACACTGCTGCTGGGAGTACAAAATAGTACAAGCCCTTTGGAAAGTAATTTGGCTACTTTTTTTTTAGCAGAAAATATGCCTACCCTACGGTCCAGCAATTCCAACACTAAGAATACACTTCTTACATATAAGCACCAGAATATATGTACAAGAAAGTTTAAGGTAGCAGTTTTTTAATAATAGCAAAAAACTGGAAACAACAGAAGAATGAATAAATAAATTGTGATATGGCCATAGAGTAGAATACCATACATGCATTAAAAAGGATGTGTGAACATTGATAATTCTCAATGGATAATGTTTAATTTTAAAAAAAGAAGTCACAAAGAATTCATAAAGTATAATTCTCGTTAACATAGTTCAAAAATATACAAAATTAAATAATATATATACAAATTGTCTATATGTGATAAAACTACAAAAAAAATAAAAACAAAATTAAGGAAATTGGTTACCTCTGGAAAGAAGAGGAAATGTGATATGATCGGAACTCACAGAAACTTTGAAAATTTTGGAAAGGTACTTACTACTCTTCAACTGAAATGTAAATACAGGGTTACTTGCTTAATGATTACTATTATTATTCAAATAGTATATATATACATATGTATATAGATGTAGCATTTATGTGTTCATTTGTACAAATATATTTAATTTTTAAAATAAAAGCTAAATGTTTAAACTATGTATCAAAAATATCACAAACATTAAAAGGCCAGTGACAAAGTAAAAAATCTTTTATCAAACTGATACATAAATAGTTATTACATTTTTTTAATCCTACAAATATATCTAATCAAAGATTAGGCTAAATATTGAAACAGAAAATCCATTTAAAAATTATAGATGTGCAAGTAAATACATAAAAAGGCAAAGCATTAAATATCACCAATAACGAATGAAATACAAATTAAAGGGACCATGTGATGGCATTTTCAATAGTGAGAATGTCAAAGATTAAAAGAAAAGAATAGTACGGGATAAAAACAATCACTCATTCAATAGGAGGGACTATATATTGATATATTATCTCTAGGGAACAATTTAGCAACAGATACAGAAGCTTTAATATATGCTTACTATTTCACCTAGGAATGCTTCTAGAAATTCATCCTAAGGAAATTCAACAGTTAAATGCACAAGATTTATGTATAAAGACACTGAGTAGAAAACATTTTGTAACAATATACGTTGGAAACAATTTTGAAAATCCAATAATTAAGAATTCACCAAATAAATTATAGCAATCTGTACCACATCACATTAGCAACCATGAGATCAGGGGTGTCCAGCCTTTTGGCATCTCTGGGCCACACTGGAAGAAGAGTTGTTTTGGACTGCACATTAAATACACCCAAACACTAACAAGAACTGATGAGCAAGAAAAAAAGGTCTGTGAATAATTTTCATGGTACCTGCCACCACCGATAAGTAAAAAATTCCTCATATAATAACCCTAATTATGTAGCGGCCCTCCTGATAATCTTTTACAATCATCGAGCAGGTCTCAAGTTTGTGATCACTAATGCAGAAAATGTACCTATCTAAGTAATAAAACCAATGTTTTAAGTAAATTACGATTTTGCGTTGGGCTGCATTCATAGCCATCCTGGAACGCATGGGGTCTGTGGGCCGTGGGTTGGACACCCTTGCATTAGATGATAGTATAGATACCTCATTGTGAACAGGAAAATGTGATGATAATAACATTAAATGGAAAAAACAGGTGCAATACAAGTGAACAGAGTATGACATCATTATATATACATATATATGTATAAATGTATGTATATACACAAATATATGTGTGTAAAAACTGAGATATTAAATGATATACATCAAAATGATGTTAACACTTGTTACCTCTGGATGGTAGGATTTGAGGTGATTTGAATTTGTCTTTTTGCTTGTCATTATTTTCTTACCTTCTACAATAATGATGTATAATGAATAATTTTTAAATAAAAACACTTTAAATGTAGCACTTAGAAAAATAATATTGTGTGTAAACAGCACCAGAGATAATACTGTTATGAGTGTCTAAACTTCACGTTTCTCTTTATGGTGCATCTGACACTTTTCAAAGGGAAGATGCTGAGGCTCCAGAAGTGGTACAGTGGAATCCAACACAAGGCTATCCAATGACAGAACGTAGTGGAAGCCACCAGTTAAATGACTTTTAAATTCCCTATTGTGGCCACAATTTAATACAACAGAGTAAGGAAGTCATAAAAAGTAAAATCCAATAACAGGAACGAATTAGAAAATCTGCAGAAATATAATGTATTTTTAAAAAGTTATCTGGAGTTCAATGATGGTATACATTAAATACGAGAACCCTACATTTAGGATGAGGAATTTTTAAGTTGTAAATTGTTTATACATGTGCTTCCATTATGGGAGTTTGATATATCCCCTGACACTATACAGTTAATAATGTAATGAGAAGAAAAACAAAAGGAACCTAAGAGACCGCAGGGATTAGTAATAGGACGTAGGGACTTTCACCTCTAGTTCATTGTTTGGAACATAGCCTACATCAACAAATGACTAAGAATTACAGCCTACACTTCATTCCCAGTGCTTATACCGTCCCCCTTGCCTGGAGAAAAAGTATTCAATCCAGAGAGCAACCTACCAAGGTGGCACTTCTGTCAGGACCCTGAAAATACTGTAGAAATTAAAGGTCAATCCTGACTTTCACCCTTTCTCTAAATAATTATGCATGTATTAAAAGAGGAAATGAGAGAATGAAAAATTCAGGGATACAGGTGGCTTAAATTCGAAGTAAAATTGTCCAGCTCTACCTTTCACATAAGTGCTGGTATATTTAATTAAACACATTAAGCCATGCCATAATTAGAAGACAAACTTAATCAGTCCAAAATATTTCAATTTTTATTTCAAATTTGATGCCCTA
This sequence comes from Desmodus rotundus, assembly GCF_022682495.2. Classification (NCBI taxonomy): domain Eukaryota; kingdom Metazoa; phylum Chordata; class Mammalia; order Chiroptera; family Phyllostomidae; genus Desmodus; species Desmodus rotundus. The sequence continues at coordinate 132,459,964 of NC_071391.1, read as the reverse complement.
GTTTCCAAAGTCCAAGATTTCTGTTACATTTAAAGCATGGTTTAAACCTCCCAATGAGTACCCCCAACTCATATATTTTATATTTTCATAGTAAAACATTTTCCCAATAGAGTTGAGTTTTCTATCAGATAATGAACAATTATGCCACAACTTGCTAACAAATGCTCTTTACAGTTCTTTACAGTGAAGACACAATTAGTTGTGTCTGTTTGACTCATGCTGGCTTTCATTCAGAGACTGAATTTATGTGGCGAGACCTGTTCTTTCCTAGAGATATGACTCTGGTGATTGAATAATGCTAAGTATACATGGCTAAGATCCCAAAATCTGACAAATTGGATTACTGCTTGTAGAAATTTAAATTCCAGTTGAGAGCATCTCACAGTTCCCAAGGGCCATCACAAACTGTAATCACAAATGTTGTTTATTCATAACTAAATAAGACAAAATTAGTAGGTAGGGGGGTTAGAGAGGCAAGGGTGGGATGTTATTGGAAGAATAAATCTGTCAGCTGTTTAGGTTAAACATAACATTCAGAAGCAACTCGTTCAGCTATAAAATGACTTGGTAGATTTCTAACAGCAGAGTTGGGGTGGGTTTTTTTGTAATTTACAAAATGCAGAGACCTTACACAGCATTATACAGTAACATTATAGGGTGATAAGAGCCTTCAAAAATTCAGTTGTTTCAACCCCCTTTCCCACCAAACTTCTGAAGAAAATTTTATAATCAGAAAAGAAGAAAAAAAGACAAAATCAACTAACATCACTTAAAAGAAAAATCTATTTTTCTAAGTCAATTCGGCCTGATCCCAGGTGTTAGCTTTTTAATTTTTCTATAAATCAGATTTCAGATTTGAAACCTGAAAATAAACTATGTTCTGCCTACCAGGCACTTTGTAACACACTCGTACGCTAATGGCGCCACGGATAGACTTACACTTGAAAGTACTTGGGGTCCCTTTGCTTGAGTGGCCATGGATGTGCACTGAGGCAGCCACGGCTCCCAATAGTTCCCTTATGACCAAGGGCGTTTGCCTTTAGACCTATTTCTCCATGAAGAGTTCATTTTGTTCAGGTAGCAAACCTGACTGCTTAAAGAGTATGTATTGACCATTGGAACAATACACAGCCAAGTTAAATGCATCCTTAACAGGCAGGGCCAGATCAGTCTCAGCATTCAAGGCCTCAGTTTCCTAATCTGCACAATGCAAACAGTAATGTTTCCCAGCATTGTTGTGACAATTAATTTAAGCGTAGCTCACAATAAGCCTCAAAAATTCTAGCCTCTTACTAGATCACAAAGCCACAAACAGATAAAGTAAAATGACTTAGTTGTAGGAATGTTTTGCTTTGTTGGCTCTCTACTCATTGTTGCCTGTTTAAAATTTAAGTGTGTGCTTCTCCCTCCAGTAGTTTACTTCTCCAATTTTTTTGGTAGAGTTCCAAGTAGACGCTTCAAATCTTTACCACGAGATTCTTGATCGAGGGGTCATCTAGTATAGAGAAATCAAGGCAGAACCATACTTTTATTGGTTTGAAACTTATACATTTGGGGGGCCCTCTTTAAGAAAAAAAGAACACAAAATTATGAATGCAAAATTAGGTACAAGGCCTTAGAAATTAAAAATACAAAATTAGGTAAAATCCTGTGCAAGTGAGGGGACTCTGAAGTTTCATTAACTTCATGGTAAATCCATGCCTGATAGCAATTCAACATCAGAAACATCATCTGTCCTCTTCACTTTGTGCGTGTAGCTTGAAAAAACCCAATCTGTGCTGAAAGATAGGCAGCATGGTACTTACAATACGGGTGGGCTGCTTTGCAGAATATTGTGACAGCAGAATTTTTGTTAATCAAATAATTTTCCATGTATAAAAGAGGCAAGGAAATCCTGTAGCTAGTGTCTTTTACAATGTCATGAATTTCTGTATAAGATGAATAAACTATGTTCAAAAATTAGATTCTTGTGACCAGCTTTCTTTATAGCAGTAGCTATAACTACTTTTAAGTTCACTCAATTAGTCACTGAGACAGAACTTGGTAGGAATTTAGCAGATCTCGGGCAGATACACCATAATTCTTGAGTTAGCCTTGACCATAAAAAGACACTTCTTTCTGGAGGAAATATTTTTATCACCTAACACTATTTTCTTCACAATACCCCTGGAAAATAAAATTAACATATATCAAGAAAAGTATATGATGGTAAACCTATCATCTGTTATTGTAGCCAACCTATAATTCTAAACGAATCCTATATGTTTAATGACATTCAAACTTCAAATGTTTCATAAATCAAATCAACTTCTTGAGACAGCACCCACCATCTCTATTCTGTCATTTTTCATTCATTCTTCAACCTGCTGCAGTCTGGTATCCACTTCCACTCCTCCCATCCATCTGCCCTCTTCAAGGTCAAATATGATGTCTGTTTCTAAATTCAGTCAACATGTTTCAGTGTGAGACAAATGTACTTGGAACCCATTTACACAGAGTCACACAGGCCAGATTGCCCAGCATGGTGAACAAGAGCCTCCTGACCCAACCCCAGTCTGTCTCTCCAGCCTTAACTCCCCTTTTCCTACCCGACCTTGCTCTCTCGACTCCGTTCATACTGAACTGCGTACAGCTCCCCTGGGAGTTCGCTGAGCCTTTTATGAAAGGCCAGTTCCTTCGTGCCTTGCCCCAGCTAACTTGACACCTAAGAACTTGTCTTAGACGTCCTTCCTTCCAGGAAGCAGGCCTCCCTTGACCTCCCAGGGTAGTGTTATTCACCTCTTCCTTGCACTCTCTGTGCTGCTCCATCCCATGGGGGTGTCATTTCCTGCTTACACGTTTGACACCCCTCAGGACTGTGATACCCTTAGGGGCCCTAGTGGGAAACTCAATGCTGAGTACACATCCATACGCACAAACCATCCAGATGATTTTACAGAGACACGCGGCTGTTTTACTTTCTATCCATAAAATTCAATTATAGCAACCAAGCATATTTAAATCATTTCAAATAAAATATATTACCAGTTAATCAGCACATAAACACCTAATTAAAACTAATCACCTAACTAAACACTTCTATCTTTGTATGGCAATAAACCCAATAATTTAGTGTACATTACTGTCCATAAATGGCTTGGTAATTAGGTTTATTTTTCATAGAATTTACTGACTTAGCAGACTATTTGAAGAGCATACAGTCACTGGTTTTAGAGTGACTTTATAATTTAGGAACACTCTATCAGTCAGTTTTAAATATATGACTAAGAGCTTTCTCATATACATGTTATTTCCACAGAGTGGAAGCTAGTCAGACTTAATGCACTACTACTTACAAATAATAGAAATACACATTCACTTTCATTTGCAAAGGGCTTTTGAGTTTGGTGGTATCTTAAATAGCCTGTGTTTTAAAATCTCACTGTTGTCTAAATGAAATTGTGAATCAAAAGAGTAAAATACGAAACCTGTTTTCATAAATTTGCACTTGAGAAATTCTAGTTGGGAAGATGAAAACATACACAAATTAACCCCACTGTATTTCAGAGGTTCATTAAGCAAGTAGTCTCTTCAGATTTTTCAACTTTCCAAAGAAAATGGTAGCACAGCAGAATCACAAAAGGTAGCTGCTACGCATTTGTTGAAGAGAATCACTCCTGACCAGAGGGTGGCAGGAAGGGAGCCATATTCTTCATAGTATCATCAGGGTGCTCAGTGAGATTCTTCAACTAAACCACAGCTTCCAAGAAAACACTATTCACTCGATAATGCATCCACCACACTTTTGCAGAGAACCTATCCCATGGCAAACATCGGCACAAAAGGGAAAGGCACAAAACGGCCCCTGCCCTGCTGGAGCTTGGTGCAGGTGTAATGAATGTTTGACAGCAGCCTCTCACTAGAAAAAAGGTATCTGCATCTCTGAACACCCTACTAATATGCTTTTATAGTTTTCTTTTGTTCTTATAAACTGCTTCTAAGACCTGAACAACTATCCTACAAATATGTGTAGCAGTGTCTCAAAAAATACCTTTGGTTCCTTCAGAGAGGTGTAAGCATTATCTGTCTTCCCTCCAAAATGAGGGTGGGTCAGAGACGGGGCTTCCTTCTCTGTATCCCCTGACACCTAGCCAGGGGCCTGGAGTGAAGCAGACACTCAAAAAAAGTAAAGGGATAAATATTATGGACAATATTTCATAGGGGTGAATATTGTATATTGTCAAGAAAACAGGATTCCAGACCCAGCCCTGCTATTAAATGTGCGTGTGTGTTTTCAAATAAATTTCTCCATCCATATAATAGTGGAGTGGGATTAAAGCTCCAGCTCTGAAGTATATTCATAAAAAAGCCACATGAATAGTATACAAGGTCAAAGAATTCAAGATTTAGGGTCTGTTTAATGTTGTGGGACCTTTGATGACTATGGGAATAAGACAGGTCTGAAAAGTGAACCTTAGGCTAAAATGTAGAAGACAGGGATCCAGTTCTTTTTATATGACTCCAAAATGCTTTATTTCATTTAAACTGATTCTTAACTTGTTTAACTCTGGTTTCAAGGCTCCTTACAGAAAAATGACTAAGAATGAAAGGGACAGGACTAGCCTTGCTTTCTGTGACCCTGTTGTTACCTATTCTATGTAAATGCAATAATGTTGGTTTAAGAAATCTGGCTTTCCTCAGCATCCTGTAGAATAAAGGAGGGGCTAAAAGATGGTAGGGAGGGAAGAAACACGGTAGGTGCTATGGGGAAGAGAGGAAAAGTGATAGGCATTAGGCATACCAATAAGAACTAGCCTGTAGATAGAATAGCGATTGTTCAAAGATTCTTCAGTCTGTGGTGGAAGTTCAAAATCTTTTCTATTTTCATTACTAACCAGTAGATCATCCTTGCAGACTAATGTATAATTTGACATAGAGATACATATGCCATGTTTTCCACTGAAATTCAGGCATATGAGTTTGGTGAACAGGGAGGGTGGGCCTATTGGAAGGTGATTTGCATTGGGTTCCCAGAGAGAAACCAAGTTTGATTCAGAAACAAAGACACAGCAGTCCAAGGAGGAAGAAAGGAGTGGAGCAGCATGTCCTGAGGTAGTCTGGCCACTCAGGTTTGTCCCCTTGGCCAAAGCCTCACCCTTTGATTCCTAAGGAAAGTTCTGATTAGAGAAACTGTTTCTGCTATCGACTGTGTAAGTTGTGATGGCCAGTGCAATGCCACTTTGGTGCCCGTGTGGCAAAATGTAGCTCAAGAGGGAGCAAGGGACACTTCCCCCACTTCTGCATAAGTGCAGGGCAGTTTCAGAGCCCTGGAGGTTCCAGAAAACAGTTCATTATGGAACCTCGTGGTCTCCAGCCTACCTGTGGAAGCTGCAGTGCCCAATGGAATATCTCAGCCTTCATCCCCAAGAGAGTTATGCCATTTTTCAGGCTCAGTAGCTCTCAGCTGTCAGCAGAAGTGAGAAGGATGCCTTCATGAACCCATGTAACACACCCCCAGTCCCCCACAACCCCTCACCCAAGCCTGCCTTTCCCAGAAGGAGAAGATTTGGCACTGAAGGTCCTGCAGTAAAAAACAGACACCAAGACTAGAAAGACCAGAAAACAGAACATTGTTATCAATGCAGGTGTGCTGTGGCCAACAGTTACTTCGGTAACAAAGAAACTAAGGAGACTAGCCCTGCCCCCAGCAAAGAGGTCTAGACAAACCCTACTCTCTGGGACGACTTAATGTTCCTGGGCCTCCATTTCTTCATTTTTCTTTAATAAACACATATGAAGAACAAACTAAAGCCACTCATCTGAGAGCTCAGGATATGAAGATTAATATGATCTGACCCTCAAGAAGTTTTGGTCCTATAGGCGAGACAGACATACAGATGCACATACATGTGAGAATCATAGACTGTAAGTCAGTGTAACAAAAACAGAAATACACATGGTGCTGTCATGGTACAGACAAGTATTTAACCCAAGTAAGTGTCATAAAATGAAAGGGATAGTTTTCTTATTAAAGGCGGATTTTCAATCGACTAAAGTGCAGCATGATTATTATCCAGGAAATCATGCCTGCCCATCCAATTCAGTAATGACCAGAACCCAGCGCTAAAGATTAGTCATAAAGAAAATCAAAGACGAGCTTTACAAAACATTACACAATATGAGGAAATATTTAAAATATAATGTTGAGAAACAAAAACACAATATATAAGATATTGTACATGTGTTGCCCTGGCTGGTGTGGCTCAGTGGATTGAGTGCTGACCTGCAAACCAAAGGGTCGCCAGTTTGATTCCCAGTCAGGGAACATGCCTGGGTTGCAGGCCAGGTCCTCGGTGGGGGACACGTGAGAGACAACCACATATTGCTGTTTCTCCCCCTCTTTTCTCCCTCCCTTCCCCTCTCTCTAAAAATAAATAAATAAAATCTTTTTAAAAAATAAAATCTTATACATATGTATAATGTATATGCTCCAAAATAACATCATCGTTATTTGCATGTACCCATAGAATAAATACGTGGAAGAAAGATTAAGACAGAGTGAATGAACATACAGACAAATCTAGAAAGAAATACAACCAAATGTTAATACTCATTATCTCTTAGAGTGATAATATTTAAATCATTTTCATTATGGATTTCATTATGGATTCATTTCACATTTTCATTTACATCTTTATTTTTTCCTATATTTTTAAATGTCTATATTGGGCATATATTATTTTTTAATCAGAAAAAAACAAATGTTGCTTATAAGAGTAATTAGAACAAAGGAAACTACAGAATGTTTAGAAAAATAAATTCCTTTTAAATGTTAGTAAATCACAGAGAAAAAGCTGCTAATCAGAATTGTCACTATTAAGCCAATTGTTATACTCTTTTAATATACAGGGTCTGCCAGTAGGGTAATAATAGGGGTGTAATAATTTGTAGTTTTAATTTGAACACTTCACCTAAAATGTCATACGGTGTACTTGAGTGTTATGTTGTTATGTTACAGAATTACATGCTTATGATTTTGTAATAAAGGATTTTGTAATAAAAAGGGGCATTACTTGTTCCAGAACCTGTACTTCTGCAGAAGAAAAATAAGTACTATTTTGTCTAAAATATAGCTGATTCATATACTATTTTTAAATTGCTATTTATTAGTTAGCTTCAACTTGAATTTTTATGAGTGTTTGAAAGAAGATTATTTGATAGAAATTCACATCTGTATACAACACAACCCCATTTTCTTCACTGATTAGATAGTTCCTTAGAAGAGAAGATTATCTGTTAATAAAGCAAAAACTTATATCCAAGCTAAGTCTTCATAATACACAGAGGAGAGGAAAACTCACCAGTAATTTGCAGAATTTGTCAGGTATTTAAAGCAGCTATCTGAAGGTTCGAGATTAAGAGTAAGTTTTATGTAAGTGTCTAAGTGTGATCAGTTTAACCATGTGTCATTTGACATCACACACAGTGCTTAGCATCATCTCTCCAAACTAGTCAATAAAAAGATGAAAGGATGCGGACAAAAATGACAATAAGAAGTGTTTTTGATGTTCGCTCCACAAATACCTGCTGAGTGTCTAACCAGTGCCAGGCTATCCTCGTTCCCTCAGCAATACAAAGGCGTAACTAACAATTTCAGTTCCCAGGCAGGTGGGACCTGGGCACCAGTATAGTACACAGGCAGTGATCTGCAAGCTTAAAGCATGGGCAGATATGGGGGGTCACTTTTGCCCAAAGTTCGCAGCACACAGTGGTGAGCAGAAATAATATAAAAGGTAATTTCTAGGAAAGATGTCAAAATCATAGTCACCCTGACCAGGTGAATTGTCATTCCAAAGGAGGTGGAGGCTGAAAGGAGGGCTCCTAGGAGGAGGCAATGGGACAGAAATCAAAACAGACCAGAGAATCTGTAGGCAAGAGCAGGCAGAGAAATTTTCTGAGGCAGAGTGCAGTCTGCATAAAGTTTCACAGAGCATGTTCTGCAATGTGCACTGGAAGGGAGGTGGACAAACATACCATATTTTGCCATGTATAATGGTCTTCCATGTATACTGTGCACCCACATTTTTGGCCCAAACATTCAGAAAAAAAATCTTTAATTTTAATTTTTGAATTCAATGTTTTATTTATTTATATTTAGAAACAAAACCAATTATTGTATTCCAGGGTATAATTTTGCATACAGATACTGTTATTACTTTCTAGAGTTACATTTGTAATGCATAAGCATAAATAAAAGAATTAAAAACATTTATATAGATATGAAATTAGTACTACCCATGTATAATGTGCATCTTTATTTTTCCCTCAAAGATTTGGGCAGAATAAGTGCAATACACATGGCAAAATATGGTAGTCCTGCCTTCAAGAAGATCACAGCTTAGCACAAGAGAGAGGTAACAACACTTAATTCTGCACACGTACATGCCAGCTCCACCCAATATCTCCCTAAGCCTGGGAACATGCCCCAGTCAAATGCTCAATTCGTGTTACATGAATGGACGATGATAATGAAGATTACGCCAAATACACAAAAGAGGCTGTAGATAAAGAGACAGGTCAGGGAAGTCGAACGCTCCGAAGATGAGGAATCAAGACACCTGGTTCTAGGCCTTGGTTCTGCCACTAACTTGGATTAACTTGGACAAGTCATCTAAGTTCCAAGTTTCGTGATGGAGCTGGAGCAGATACATGCTAATATTCCCTTTTTCTCATTTTTCCTTTTTACCATAAAATGAATTCATTTATCCTAAATCAGATCAGAAAGTCCTTTCTGATCCTGCCATTCTTCCAACAAATTGAAAAAACTCAAGTGTTTTATAACTCCTGGCTTTTTAAAAAATTATAATGGAAGTATCTGTTTGAACAGTTATTTTTAAAAAACACTTAAATCTAAGCACTATCTTTGCAATATCTCCTTTGTGGATATGTAAACTTTTAACCTCTTACCTTAAATAGAGTTTCCACATTTACCCTATTTAATCAACAATAAATGTCAGATATGTCATTTCTTACATTTTTTTCTATTAGCAGCATACAGTAATTCCAAGTAGAAAGGTGGGGTGGTTTTTTGTGTGGGGGTTTTTTTTTTGTCTTTTTACATTCCACAGTGAGAAAGATGTTAATGCTACTTTATCAAAATAATTTATACCTTAACATTCCTCTAAGAGCAGAGAAAAAATAGCCTCCATTCCAGCGTAGCCTTTGCTCTAAGCAGCACCGTTGCTCTCAGATATGACATACTAAGAAAAAAATTATAAATCAGTATTACTAATGCTGTTACACACTTTTTTTAATTCTAGATTTCAATAAACATAATGTTCTTTATTTTGTTTGAACCATTTCTTCCCAAAAAGTTAGTATAAATGTTTTGAACACATTTAAAAACCAGTTTTGGTACCTGTAGTCAGTATCAGGGCACAAGATGAAGTCCTCACGAAAAGACAGGTGAGGAGGGTTTTCTATTTGAACAATAACCCACAAAGTGAAGACAAACTAATTCAAGTAAGGTAAAATAAGTTAGCAAGTAGAAGATCAAAAATTATAAAAGTCAACAAAACATGAAAAGATTCCAAACTGCCAAAAGTGGGAGAGTGATCATCTGTTTCTTCGAATTACATATTGAAATAAAATTACTAATTTTCAGGTATATTATTTCTAATTTTTTGCTCTCTAAGACAATCATCTTAAAACACCATCAGCTTTGATTAGCCAAACAAAGTTTCTGGAAAAGTTAAGTTTGAAAGGAGAGAGGGAGAAACTTGTAGCCAAAAAACAAAATAAAGCTTCACATCTGTGCCCGCATCTGAAGTTGCTCTGTAAGATCTGATAACTTATTAGAAAGCAATTTTTTTGCAAGGCAGTGGATTTACATCATACATTTTATCTCTCCAGGGAAATTCTAATTACTGGTTCCAATCATTTCTGATTGATTTGCTTTTTATTCATCCAAGGTATTCTCTGCTCTATGATGAAATCAAGCCTTCAATAAAATTCCAAAAATTTCAGAACAATTTACAAGCTCCAGATGACTGAAAGTTTTCTCATGTCCATTTGGCATTCGGGAATAGAGTTTCACCAAATATATTCAGAAGAATACATCTGGCACTCACTAAAACAAAGAACTCACCAGTGACATGCTTGAGGCAAATTAATGTCACATAAATGCAAATTTGCCAATATTCTTTGAGGCCAAGGCTGTGATCCAACCTCCAAGTTTTTCAATGAGTCCTCTCATAAGGCACACGCCACCAGTTACATGGGTTTGGGGCTATTCTAGAAATCAGTTTAAAAATAAACATTATCTTCTGTATATAGGTTTATAATGATGCGTGTGTGTGTGAATGTTAGAAAACACTTAGCATCTTCAGAAAACCCACTTAAATTCATCCTTTCTCTTAGCCTTGTGCTGACTCCAATTCAGTGACAAAGACAAAGAATCAAAGAATTTTAGCTCTAATAAAAATATTAGAGGCTATCCTCCCAAGGACTTGTTTCAATAATAGCAAGTAAAACAGAAATCCTTATGTAAAGTCACCAGAAGGACATTTTCATGGATATAATGGTCAACTTAGTTTTCAAAAGTATTGAATTTTTAAGTCTCAAAGCAGCCCAAGAAAATAATTTAATCAAAGTTATTCTTGCAAAAGTATGTTACAGAGCTATAATAGTCAGTGATCATTTTTTTATCATGTTACTAAGAAAACTAGTATTTGACAAATGAACACTTTCTATGAAAAGCAAAGGCTTATGCAGCCAGTTCTGGCTCCAGCATTGGCTTCTCATTCAACAGCTTCATAAGGGAATATACGTTTACAAAGCAACTGTACCCAAATATTGCCTGGTTGGCTACATGGCCAGCAATTGTAGGCTAATTGTGTGATTCATATCTTGGTCTCTGGAATGCCAGAGATACCCAGGGGTCCAGTTAGCCTGCACCTTAATCCACCACTCTTAGAATTGAGCCACACTGATAGGATGTCTTTGATTCAGATCACATTTCAAAGCATACAGAGATTTAGAGCGTAATGAACGGTCATCAACATCTCTTAATCTCTTCTGAAATTGTGATTTTCTTCTCCACCAAACAGAATTCAAATGTTTAAAATGTCAGTTCCTCCTGAGCTCCCAGCAATTTAGCAAGCTGAATTTATTGCAATCTCACCGCAGTCAGCTCAGTCTACGTAGCAGTTTGAATCTCTGTAGTTGTACTACATAGAAGAAATCATCCATGCCCCTTTTCTGTCCCTGCAATCCTAAATTCAGTTGGTGGTGGGGAAAGAATAACAGAGAGGAGCATTCTGAGCAGGGGTTCTGGCATCAGACAGCCTGCCATTGCCTCGCCCCACTCTGCGGGTCACTAGCTATATGGCCCGGGTAAGTGACTAAACTGTTCTGTGCCTCAATTTCTTCTTTGGTAAAATGGGCGTGAATAACATTACCGTTGAGTTATCACATATGAAGTTCCTAGTTCCTGACACAGTGCAAGCACTACATTAGTGTTAGTTGGCACTATTCATTATCAGGAAGAAAGTATAACTTTTATAAGTCACTTGAAATTCAAAAACTTAGGTATCTTGGAGCTATTTTATTCCAAAAATACCATCATCTCAGGAGGTCGTTCAGTATGGCGCCACACATTTCTACAGCTCAGTCATCAAACTGCAGCAAATTAAATGTCCAGACCCTGCTTCCTCCTAAAATCCCATAAACTAGAGATAGTTACAAACAAAATATGAAGAAAATTTTCAACCTCAGTAACTTCTTTTGTATTGTACAATGAATCTGATTTACTAAGCTTACAGCATAAACTGAGTGATAGCTCACTGTGACTAGTAATAACAGCAGCAACAGCTACGTGCACCATGGGCTTTCGTGTGTTCTCCTATTTAATGCTCACAAAAACCTCTATAAGACAGGCATTATCCTTATCCCTCATTATATGGGTGAGGAAACTGAGGCCCAAAGGAGTTAAGTAACTTTCCCAAGGTCCCACAGCTGGTGAGTCTTACACAGGCAAGACTTGAACCCAAGCTTTCAGGATCCAGGCTATATACTACACTGCTCCTTCCCTGATGGTTATCTTAGGATATAGCTATTATTTCTGAACAAATCACTATGGCTACAGGACATTTGATACTAACGGCAGAGCCTGGGCCACATGCTCACCCAAAAAAAGTCAGAGGAAAAATAAGCTCCATACAAATCCTATGGAGCAGATATGCTCTAAGTCAAACTGTGGTGTCTGGATTCAAGGATAGTAAAAATCAGAGAGCAAAGGATATAAATGAAACCGGGGCTCAGGTGGATGCCCCAGCTCCTGGCCTACCCTGTAGTTCACAGACCTAAATCCTAGAGTCTCAGCAACTCATGCAGAATAGGTTGTCTCCCAGTCAGGGGACTCTGCCTATGCCTAGTCTCATCAGCACACAGAAAAAACCCAAAGCACTGCAGAAGACAGTAATTCTGCCATATCACCAGCCCCAGTGGCCACATTCTGGGACTTGACATTCTAGTTGTACTGGCACTGGGTCATTTCCACTTATTTTTAGGACCTAGGAGTTTTCTCTTTGGAAAACTCAGGGGCATTCTATAGGCAGCGCTGGTCATGGCTAGCCACCATAAGGGCTGGTTTCCAAAGAAAAATCAGGATATTTACTAATAGAAGAGGGAATGAATGAGGAACAGGCAAAAACAATGTGGTAAATTAAGGGTGAGTTACAATGTGATAACGAGATAAGTACAGTATAATAACTACAGCTCACCACGTTACCCCAGTTAACACTTATGTAGAACTGGCTCAAAGAAGTTGAGTCACTGCCATGGTCACCCAGCTAGAGCACAGCAAAATCCAGGCAAGAACTCCTGGCTGCCTGTCCTATTTTCTTTCTACTACACCTTTCCTAAGAATGCTCAAGTTTGCCTAGGACTGAGGGGTTTCACAGAACACAGAACTTTCACTGACAAAAGTGGAAAAGCCCTCAGAAATAAGGGCCACATTATGACTTTCATGGCTCCCTAATCGACTTTGTCTTCATGGGCCCCTTCCACAATAAAAAAAAAAAAATTATATTTTATGACTACCATGGTATAAAGAGAAATATAACCCAAGCTGGATGATATCTACTTTTTCCTTCTGAACTTAAAAGACAGTAAAACATTATGGAGAACCCCTAAAAGTATCATGGGCCCTAGGGTCAGTTGGGCCTGTGAACACACCGTCAGGGATCCAGCTGCTCTGCATGCATCGGCCACGCACTGCGTGTAGTATCGCTTTCATGCCCAGGCTGGCTTACCTCTGCATTGCAACATGGCTGCCAGTAGCCACTGAAGCAAAGGTCTCCATTGCTCCCCCTCCACTGTGAGCTTGGAAAGCCTTTCCCCTAACTGTGGAAAAGAAATCTTCCCTTCAGTTCTGATTGGTCTGCTGCAGGACAATGGCCTACCCTGATAGCTGGAGAATGCATTACTGATTTTGTCACCTTTAGACTCATCAGGAAATACTCTTTGTTAGGAATAGGAACATACCTAAATAATACTGGGTTATGTTATCATGGAGGAATGGTCTACTATAACCTCTCATACCATACGTGTCAGTATCTAAGAATAATCATTCACATGTACTGGATATTTGCCATGAGGTTCTCACTCAGTCCTCACGACCTTAAAAAGCAGAGAGTGGTATCCTTCCTATTTTACAGAAACAGGAATAAAGTTTGAGATTTTATTTATTTATTTTTTTAGAGAGAGGGGAAAGAAGGGAGAAAGAGAGGAAGAGAAACATCAATGAGTGGTTGCCTCTCACATGCCCCCTACTGAGGTCCTGGCCCACAACCCAGGCCTGTACCCTGAGTAGGAATCCAATCTGCAACCCCTTAGTTTGCAGGCTGGCACTAAATTCACTGAGCCACGTCAGCCAGGTAGGAGCTAAAGCTTAGAAAGCATAAAAGATTTGCCCAAGATAAGATTTTTTTAATAGTACATAAAAAAGGATAAAACAAAATAAAAATAATTAATCAATTAGACTTCATCAAATTTAAAATGCTTGCTGTGAGAGACAACATTAAGAAAATGAAGAGACAAGGTAACCACTAGGAGAAAATATTCAAAAAATATATATCTGACAAAGGACTACAGGAAAACTATGTTTTAAAAACTGTTACAACTACTAGTAAGATAAAAACAATAAAGAAATGATTTAAAGATTTAAAAGGGCTCTTCACAAAAGAAGATCTATTAATGGACAATAAGCATATTAAAAATGCTCAACATCACTACCCATCAAAGAAATGCAAAGTAAAACCACAATAAGATGCCACTTACATACCCCCAATAATGGCTACCATTATAAATGACAATACGAGGTATTGGCAAGGATGTGGAGCAAATGGAATCTCACACATTGCTGACAAGAAAATAAAATGGTAGTTACTTTGGGAAACAGTTTCTTATAAGAGTAAACGTACCCCTACCACATGGCCTAGCAGTTCTACCCCTAAGTATTTACCTAAAAGGACAGAAAACACATCCACACAAAGGTTTCTATGTGAATGTCCATGACAGCTTTATTCATAAACAGTCTAAATATCCATCAACACGTGGACAGATAAACAAATTAGGGTGCGTCCATATAATGGAATACTATTTGGCAACCAAAAGGAATGAACTTCTGATACATGTAACAGCAAGGATGTATGTCAAAACATGCTAAGTGAAGAAAACCAACACAAAAGAATACATACTACAGAATCCCATTTATAGAACTTATGCTGAGAAAAGATTGCAGAGGAGCAAGGGTATAAGCACAGAGACATAGTAGGAGTCTGTTGTCATAATCCAAGCGGAAGGTCATGGTGGCTTAGACCATGTTGCTCACAAAAGAATTGATGAGAAGCGCCCATTCTGGACATATTTTGAAGATAAAGCCAACAAATGTTTCTAAAGAATTGGATGCAGGGTGTGTGAGAGTAAGAAATCAAGGGATGACTGCATGATATTGGACCCGAACAAATGGAGGGATGAAACTGCTTTTAATTGAGATGGTGAAGCAGGTGGCGAGAATAGGTTGGGAGAGAGGGTGAGAACCGGCCTCTACAATTTGAATGTCTAGCAGGTGCACAGATGAAGATAACAAGTCAGCGGTTGGGTATATGGGAAGAGTTCCAGGCTGGAGATAGAAATTTGGGAGTTTTAACCCACTATTTCTGAAGAAAGGATTGAGAATAAGTAGAAAGAATTCAAAAGAAATAAAAGAAAATGTCTGGACAGATCTTTTTACTGTATAAAATTAAAGATCCAATTTTTTTAAAGTTCGGTGCTCATTAATGACTAGGAAAACAAACTTTCTTGCATTTGGGTAGTAAAAATGTTCACTACTATTAGCAAAACCCCACATACTGAAGTAAGGTTCAGGGTCGTCTGAACCTTACTTCCTCTGATCTTGCCCAATATTGTATGGTTTACAACCAAACAGGCAAGGTGTGGGCAACCCCCTGCATACCCCAAAGAGAAGGAGAGAAGAGAGGCTTCCATCTGACAGCCTGTCTCTTGCACTATCTACCACCTTCACCGCAATAGAAAAGAAAAAGGAACAGTTCCTCTACCTCCCACCCTCTGCCTCCAGCTCTGGGTCAGAGCCCTAACTTAACGCCTTCAGTTTACACATTGTCTTATTAATGAAATTGTATTTGACTCTTCGCTTCTTGGAAGACATGACTGCCTTAGAAGCAAACTATTAATCTGATTTTAGAGCTGACGTTATCAAGAGATAACTTCAAACTTTGTGGTATGATTTCAAGAAGCCAGGAAAAAAAATTTTTCTCTCCAGATTCTTGAAATTCCACCATTAGTATGAAAGGTGAGAGTGAAATGCCCAACTTTGAATGACCAGCATTGGGCACTCCCACAAGTGAACCGGCAGAGAGAAGAAAGGCAGTACGTGAGAAAACGGGTCCACAAAAAAGGGAGGTTTCAGAGACCAGAACAAACCCCACCTCACAATTTTGTTAGGGTGAGTTCTACTTGGGCAATTCCCAACACCTGGAACATAGCAGGTCACAAATATTTGTTGAATGAATGAATTATCCTTTTGCTACATTTGAGGAAACAGACCCTCGTTCACACTAAACAAACAAACAAATAAAAAGCACCTGAAAGAAAAGACAAAAGAATTGGTTCTCAGAGTGGGATTATTTTTTTTTTAATTCACTAATTGGAGGGGGGAGGGATTAAGCAGTTTCCCAGGGCTCTTAGAAGCTCTCCTCCAGAGATGTTTTTCCCTCCACAGGCACCAGAAATAGCCTGGGCGGCTGGGCATCACCAAGGCTGATTCAAACCCCAGACAGCCAATCCCAAACATGCCATCTTCGGCCTGGGGTTCGGCGTATCTGGGAACTGGGGAAGAGAGGCTGGCAAAAAAGGGCAGGTGGTGTGGCGCAGTGAGACTCAGTGGAGGGGCGTGGGTCAGCCCCGCGGCGCGCTCTCCCGCAGGGCTTGCAGAGCTCGTAGGGCTTGCAGCGCTTGGCTCAGCCCACGCGCCTCCCTCAGCCCTCTCCTCCGCCCCCCTTTGCCCTCCCCTTTCCCTCCCTTTCTCCTCCTCCACCTCCTGCGCTGCGGCCGCTGCCAGACCTCGCCAGTTCAGACCCACGGGGCTGCCCTCCCCTGCGCTCTCCCCTCGCTGCTCGGGCCCGGAGCGCAGCGCGGCAGGTAGGAGCCCCCGATGCGGGGGTCACACCATTGCGCCCAGTGCTCGCCAGCCGCGCGCCGGAGTAACTGGGGTGGCCTGCGGGGTGCAGAGTACCCGAGAACTGCCCCAGACTGTGCAGGATGTCTCAGGCAGAGAGGGAGGTGGAGGTGTGCGGTCTCGGAATGCAATCTGTCAGCATGTGCGAGTACCAGGGTGACATCTGTTTGTATGGGCATGTGTGTGCGCGCCAACAATCATCAGACAGGGTTTTGCCCATAAACGTGGTTTTGAAAATCTCAAGGGGCCAATGTGAGAGATTTAAGACGCACCTGGATTCCAAAGGAGCTGGTTAGAAGCTGGAGCTCTGAGCAGCTCCCGGGACTCCCGCCTGTTAGCCTACTGTTAAGGGACCTCACTTCCCTGGGGGCTCCAGGCTGGCCACCTCGAAACTGGTACCTCGGGCTTCGGTGTGGTCCCCCCCGTTCCGGCCCTAGGCAGCCCCTGTCCTGAAGGTAGCATGTCGGAGACCGAGGGACTAATAAGGCACAAGGGAATCAGACGCTCCTCTACGCAACCTGATTCTTTTAAACAAAGCTGCGCGCGGAGAACGGCATGGACAAACCACTTTGAGAGTTTGTGCTGGGGATGCGAGGAGCCCTGAGGGGCAGGTATTCTAGAACCGGGAGGAGATTCCTCCCCGCCTCCCCCCAGGTTTGCTTTGGTGTTTTGTTTCGCTTTTTCAGTTTGAGGCCAAGGTAATTCATACTGGTTCGCAGGTATTTCTACTGAGCTGTGCAAAGAATTTAACAAGCTGGAGGTGAGCTTATAGAGGAAAGCTTTAACATTCAAGGAAAGAGATTTGCTGCCCCACCTTCACTCTCGCTAAACAAATAAATAATAAGTAAATAAATAAATAAATAAATAAGCAAGCACCATCTCTTTTGAAATTAATTACCCTCTATTCTTTTCCTTCCGCCCCGTTCTGTAGCCTGTTGTGTAGGTGCAGTATAAAAGGTACGCTGTATATCTTTTATGTACATTGAGCACAGCCAGATGGAGTGAAATGAAATGTAATTTTGCAGCCCTGTTGCAGACCTCGGTGTCTCGTTTGGCTGCGGGAAGGATGAGGAGGGGGAGGGGAAGGGGAGAAAGTGGATTGGGAGTTGGTTGTGGTGGAGCCTCAGCTTCCCCCACCCTCCCTTCCTCCCTCGTTACTTCACAGCTAAAGTTTTGTTATTTATCCCGCAGCTGATCCTAAGCATCAGTTTGTCCTGTGTTTTCTTTGAGATTCACGATGTTGAAAGCCCTTTTCCTAACCATGCTGACTCTGGCACTGGTCAAGTCACAGGACACCGAGGAAACCATCACGTACACGGTAAGGGGTGATGGAATTTGAGATAAGTGCGGTTCAGCGGGATCCTCTGACACAAGGGGGGACTTTATCCCCTTCTGCCTGGGTGTGCGGGCTGCACTCTGCAGAGGGCAGTAAGTTAAACAACGCGTTGGCATGGTGCACGTTTAAGATTCCTTGTAAATTCCCAGTGGTACATTCAAAAGTTCACTGAGGTCACCAGTTGAGATAGGGACCATAATGGAATGATTTGTGCAAGGCCCCCAAAAGGGAACCCTTTTAAAACAAAAACCAAAGTAAGCTACGTATTTCCAACACATTCCATAAATTAATGGGTGTAAGGAATTGGGACACCTGGATTCCTGTATACATGCAGATGAAACCAAAACCTGCAGAGTAAGACGCGAGTCAGAAAAGAAAGTTAAACATCACAAAAGCACTCTGCCTCATTTGTGCGTGCGGCTTCTGCTCTCAGGTAAGTGGGCTTTCCTGAGTTTATAAAGGCTAATATTCATTTATAGTATAACTGGTAACTCCTACAAATGCCCTTGAGGTAGACTTTATGTGTTGCCAGGACATCGTATTTGCTCAAGTGGTTTCCAAATGCATTGTGTGAAACTTGATTTTGCATTTTCTAATTAGTATATCATACATCCAAATAATATTTGATTAATTAGTTAATTACATGGGAATAACCAATGTTTACTAAGATGCTGAAATGTCATCTGCCTCTCCTGCTGCCAGGAGTGGAAGTGGTGAGAAGAGAGGGCACTTCCGGTGACCTTGCACCTCTGTTTTGTGTTTTCTGCTCTTTAATCAGTGTTGTGAGGCACATGACATTTGTCCTGGATCAGAGAATGGGAGACATGATTTTTTACTTGTTTCCAATTTAAAATTAAGTAATCCTCCTTAAAAGAATGTGAAACATTTTTAAAAATAAAACTCAAAAGTGAGCTAATGTCAATTACTGATAAAAAACATTATCTCACTTTTTTGGTGCCATATGATCCCTAGAATGTTAGGTATTCATCCGGCAAATGATCCTTCTTGTTGTTTAGATCAGCTCTAAATCAAATAGTGTTTAATATAAATACTTTGTTAACTTCATGGTAAGTGTAATTGCTTCCTCTGCTGAAGAGAAATGAATCCATGTGTTGTTTATCTTCAAATGAAAATGTTTTGTTATTCAGGCTAAACTTACTACCTTCTTAGGGAGGTTAAAATTAAATTAGTGACCCACTTTTATATTCATCTAATAAAAGATTTTATTGCTTTTATAATTGCTTATCTTATAACCCCTAACCTTCACTAATCACCTAAATTTTATTCATCTTTAGCACAGAAGGTTCCCTGTGGATTAAACACTATGGTTTTAAAACTACTAATTAAGGTTCACTATTATGACAACAAATGTTCCAGATCCAACATCCTGCTAAGATTAGGTCTATTGTCTCTCCAATTGTGTGTGCCTAATGATTCATGGTTAAAGGCCAAGATGTAACTATTTTTTAAGTACCCACTGTGGAGACATTGTCTCTTTTCATTCTCACAGCAAAGTATGAGGTAAGTGGCATCAACTTCCTTCTACTGAGTACAGAATTGAAGATCTGACTGAGTAGCCCACTTGCTTAAGGCTACACAGCAAGTGGTTAAGCTTAATTCACTCTAGGCTTGTATAATAGTAGATCCATGTTAAAGGTACTGGAACTAATTACCTAAAACAAACTCGAAGTCTTTTCTATTAGCATACAGATTATTCAACTGAACTGTCATTGGAAGAAACTTTCTAGAAGGATGGGCTTATATCCACAATGTAGCATTCCCCTCCACATCAAAGACAGGGTCTATTCAGTTGTTTACTCGCCAAGTATCTGCCATGTGCACAAGCAGTTCTCATTACTCTCAAAAGAGTTTATTTGTTTACTAAGAAAATTCAGACCTTAACCTCAGGGAATTTACCCTGGGAAGATACTTTTGAGAATTACAAAGTTCCTAAGTAAGTACAAATAATATTATTATACAGATTATTCAAGTTGCTAAAGCAGTAGAAAAGCAAGGAGATAATTAATGCCAGTGCTGGCATATTGGAGGAGCTAGAACTCTGTGCTGGTTCTTGAAGGAAGTAATGATTTTGGATTAATCTGGAAAGGCTGAAGAGGCACCTGAGTCAGGAAAAAAAAAAAGTGGCACAATCAAAGTCTAGAAGGGAAAACAACCAAGACAAGTTCATAAGGTGACAAGGTCAGATGGGCTGGACTGGGCAGTAGGGAGACCCGGAGACGATAGCAATGGGAGATTAGAGGACCTCAGGCCACGGTGACTGATCTCCTGGATGGAAGGACAACAGAAGCAAGAAAGCAAGGAAGGTTGCCTTGGAGGCTGTGTGCAACCATGTAGAGGTATGGAGACCAGCTAAGGAGCCTTGCCTACTCCTAAGGCCAGGAAGGCTTATACTAATTGGTAGATATAGAAGTGAACACAAAGTCAGCAGAACTGAAGGAAAATAATTGGGAAAGTCAATGCTGATGTCAAAATTGTAACCCTGTGTCCTGAGAATGGTGATTGTGCCTTGAACAGTGTTGGGAAACTAGGAAGAACGAGTTTGAGAGATAAAGTGAGTTCAGTGTTCACCCTGGGCAGTTTCAGATATCAGTAAGGTATCTACACTGACCTCTTTGTCTCCCTTCAGCTATTTACTCACCAAGTGTCTGTTGTGTGCATAAGCAACTCTCAGCTCTATTAAACAAATTTGTTTATTATTTTGTTTACTCTCTACTTCCTGAAGCATCTTTCTTCTTTACTGGAGAAGTAGCCCATGCTAAGTGAAATAAGCCAATCACAGAAAGACAAACAACATATGATTTCACTTATATGTGGAATCTAATGAACAAAATAACAAACAAAATAGAAACAGACTCATAGATAGAGAGAACAGACTGACAGCTGTCAAAGGGGGAGGGGAGAGGGGGCAGGATGAAAAGGTGAAAGGATTAAGCAAAAAACCAAAACTCATAGGCGGACAATAATATGGTGACTATTAGAGGGAAATGGGAGTGGGGGAGGTAGAAGTGGTACAGGGAGGGTAAATGGTTGTGGAAGGAGCATTGACTTGGGGTGGCGAACACACAATACAATATAGAGGTGGTATATTGTCGAATGGTATACCTGAAACCTATATAATTTTATTCACCCATGTGACTGCAACAAATTCAATAAAAAATAAAGTAAAATAAAAAGAAGTAGCTCGTAGATAAACTGTATCAGAATCACATGAGATGTTTGTTAGGAATTCAGATTCCAGGCCTCCTAGTCAGAATTTGACCTTCTGGGTGGAACCAGGAACCTGCATTTTAACAATCACCCTGGTGATTCTTAACCATATCACAGTTTGAGATTCACTGACCTTCAGTAAGAATCCAGTTCCTGCCTGGTTTAGCCCACCCACATCCCTGGGCAGAGTCCACCACTTTTTCTACATGCATACTGGTGTTGTGCACCTAACATCTTACTCCATCTTGACCCATCTGTCTCCCCATCTGTCTCCTCTTCTGGCCTATAAGCTGCTTGAGGACAGGAACTAAGATTCCCAGGGAGTAGGACGGTGCCTTGTGTGAGAAGGTACTTGGCAGATGATTCAGTGAGTGAACGATGGGACCAGTGGGAACTGAAATGAGGAGGCAAGCCAACGTGTGAGGGAGGCTCTGGCCTCAGGTGAATAGGAATAATGAGGAAAGCCAGGCTCCCGTCTGCTCTGAGAGGATGTAGGGAGAGAAGGAAGAGTCAAGGGCTGAAAAAAAAAGAACTCCATTGAAAATATTTTCTTTTTGCGGGGTGGGGGGCGGCGATTTACAATGTGGGAGAGGAAGCAAATAAAGCAAAAAAGAGCAGAGCAGTCAGACAGATGGGAGATTAGAATCAAGGCAAGGAAGAATTCCAAGATGATCATGGGTGACTCTACCACACACAACAGCAGAGTTGAGCCAGCTGGTGATTGAGAAGGGATGCCTGAAATAGGACAATGTACAGATTTGTCTTAAAAAAAAAAAAAAAAAGAAAAGCTAGATAATATTAAACCACCCATCTCATCATCTATCTGGGACTCTAGTGCAAAGATTGTTGCCATAACAATGGAGTTTTAGAGTGACTTGCTAGGGGCTGGATACACTAACTAACTGTCTCCTGGGCCCATCTCGATGTTCTCTTCACAGCAATGCACAGATGGATATGAGTGGGATCCTGTAAGACAGCAGTGCAAAGGTGAGCCAACTTCAAAGAGTCCCCATCTGAACATAGCTTTCTGTGTTGCTCTTCATCTCGTGTCACTCTTCCTGTCTGGTTTGTATTGCACCAAAAAGGCATGAGCATATATGTATATGTTCGGTTCTCCCCCTAAGAAGATTCCTGACTTCTGTTATTACTGACCACAGATATTGATGAATGTGACATTGTCCCAGATGCCTGCAAAGGTGGAATGAAATGTGTCAACCACTATGGAGGATACCTCTGCCTTCCTAAAACAGCCCAGATTATTGTCAACAATGAACAACCTCAGCAAGAAACACCAGCAGCAGAAAATGTAGGTGCAGCTGCAAATGCAGCCGCAGCCTCCGTTACAGCTGGGGGTGTAGCAGCCAGTGGCATGGCAACCAGTGCAGCAGTGCCTGGGGCTGGTTATATCGTCAGCGCCGCTGCAGTCGCAGGCCCAGAAATGCAGACTAGCCGCAATAATTTTGTCATCCGGCGGAACCCAGCTGACCCTCAGCGCGTTCCCTCCAACCCTTCTCACCGGATCCAGTGTGCAACAGGCTATGAGCAGAGTGAGCATAACATCTGCCAAGGTAAGCGTGACTTCTTATACTAACGAGAAGGTTCTTGCCCAAGTGCACCTCGTGGTGAAAATAACAACTCACAAATTTTTGACAGCGTCCTACATGTGCCAGACATCGTGCTAAATGCTTTGCCTGCATTATCACGTTTTATCATCACAATAATCCTAAAAGGAAGTTGCTGCCCACAAATGCATCATTTTACCAATGAGGAAACTGTGGCTCAAGGCAGGTTATCAGTGGTTAGAGTCACTTGGGAGCCTTCAAAACTCCTCTCTGTCCAAGCTACACCCCAGCCCAATTAAATAACAACATCAGGAGTGGGTTCCAGGCATCATTATTTTTAAAGCTCCCCACGTGGTTCCACTGTGCAGCCAAGTTTTAGAACCAGGGGTCACACAGGCGGTGAGTGCAGAGCCAGCCTTCCAACCCAGGCCAGGGTCACAGCTGTCTGAAGCAGTTGGGTTATTCATGGGAAGATGAAGTTGTTCTGTGGAGCTACCCCATAAATATTCCCTTTTGGGTTCTCAAGCTCTCTTTTCATTGAACTTGCCGCTGACATTTTTTCCTTATTGTAGACTAAAAAAATGGGGCTTCTGGTCCCTAGTACCTTTGAGGGAGGGGAGTCTCACCCTCTCATATTATGTCTTTTAAAGCTCTCATTTGGACACATTTCATTCACATCACTTGCACCATGGCACCATCTGCCTGAGTTTTTCTGTTTATTTTCACAAAGAGTACACATCACTGTGTATTCTAGAAACAGCTATAGACTCATGCTGGCAATTCAGTAAGAATCTTGGGCTTGGAAGACATGTAGGATATTAGCTAACTGGACTGTGCTGAGGCATCCTGTTTCCCTCTTCCTACTTAACAATCCCTGCAGACCTGCCTGATGTGGAGATTGTGCTACTGAGATAAGCCATAGGGGCCCCAGACTCCTTTTTCACGTCAGAGCCGACTGAGTAGACCCTGTATCATACTGTAATGCCTGGGACACATTGGTCCATGGAAAGGGCCCAGGAGTTCTTCCCTTCTGTCTGTTCATGGGTGAGGAAGAGAGCACCTCCCTCCCTCAACACTGAGGGGTTCAAGTGGGATCACCTAGCAGCTGCATTAAGTGAAAAAAGCATCTTCTGGTCCCCTGGGCTACTGCCCCTTATTCGCCAGTGTTGAGTTTTATCTTCTCTATACGAGATAGTAGATTTTAGATGGTTTATAAATGAAGTAAGAAAACCTATCATGCTCTGACATTTATTATATGTTGTGTTCAGATCTTAAGTACCCTACAACAAGTGCTAACACATGCTGTGATGGTGTCACTTTTCAGAGAGCCCATCATATTAGCATCTGTTTCATGTTACTGTCTTGCGTCCGAATTCCAATATTGATGATGAGTGCCTCAGCATCTGCTTAATATTCTGATATTTAATTTAAGGATTATGCAAGGAGATAACTTCCTGAGGTTATTTTGTATATGTATTTGAGTGAATATTGATAAAACTTCCTGATTTTTTTTAAGATACCAACTTTTAATTGTTATTGAAATATATAATTATATTGGAAGATTTGGTGGTATTTTTCCTGAAACTGACATGTTTTAATGAAATTTTCAATGTATGACTTTTATATACTGAATTATTTTTTACACTTCAGGTGTTTATTTCACTGGTACTTAGGAGGAAAAAACAAAACAGTTAAATGGACGGGTTATTTCTCAAAGTAGTTTATGGTCCATCGTTGGCAATTGAGGAATTCAAGAATGATTCCTATAACCAAGTGAAAAAGTTCTAGAATAAAGTATATTCAGGACTTACAACATTCTTGGTTACTTACAATAAGCACTGGTAGAAACTGTATCATAACATGTGAATAATGACAATGAAATCCTGTTTACTTTTTCCTAAAAAGATTCAGACTATCTTATGAAGCAAGTTACTTTTCACATATTAAAACATTTGTAATTCTTCTTTGGGAAATTTTTATAGTTATAAGCTAAAACTGTGAAATGCCTTGCTTATAGTAGATGCTATATATGTACTTACTGTTTGCACACAAACTGTTCTGCATAATTCAACCACTTTCCAAACCTTGGTGGGGGGCAGTCTGTATCGTTGGAAGCAGTGTTAGAAGTGTTTTGGATGACTTAAGGCTTAGATTGGATTTCTTCCCACCTCACAATTTCACAGAGTGCCCACAAATGTGGATTTACTTAATTGTTGATAAAGGGGGGTTCTTTCACATGGTACCAACAGGATAATCTGTCTAGGAAATCTGACTAGCACAAGTCACACTTATGCCCGTGCATCACTGAGCTGACCCAACGTACAGTCCAGCTCCTTCTAATTGCCTACAGATGCGTGACATTCTCGTCCCCGGCCAGCAACACAAAATCATGTTTTATAACCAATGTGAAATTGTGGGGACCTCTGCTTAAAACAACACTGTGCTCCACGGACCTCAGTTACTGACATCATTGTGGAGTTTGAGGAGCCTTCTGTTTTAATAAGATCTCCACTCCCTTTTAAACGTTGCATACTTGGACCCAATAATCCAAACACATTTACCACGGCCACTGAACTGGAATAAACAAATGCCTGTAGGTGTCATATCTGTATTAAAATTACTTCTTTTTTCCACAGATATTTTTCAACAGATACAGTTTACTATTACATAAACTAAAGCTGAGGACATCTTTGGGTAATGGCTGAAATCTGTACTGTATGTTAGTGTTAAAATCGACTGTGCCTTTAAATCCAATGTTACCAATCATAGGTGGCACCTAATAATTTAAATACTACCAGATATTCTTAAATATATTCTCCTTTATTAATATACATTTAACCAACTATCTGTGTTTTAACATTTAGTGAAAATGTGATCCTTTTACTCCTTTTCTTAAATTTTTCCAGAGTTTATCAATTTTATGCAAAAACAAGGGGTTTAAAATGCAGCATAACATCCATATATCAATTCATAGTGAGCACTTTTTTCTTTAGGTAATTTTTGTTAACTTAGGGTAATACTGGGGAAGCCACTCACACTTAGAATTTCACATGACAGGCGTCAGCTATAAAATTACAGGAAGATCATTTCAGTGTTACATACCTGGAGTCATGTATAAACAAAGTTTTATAAATTAATAGTTTCTCCATGAGCTATCATCGGCCTCAAAGACAACAAATACTCATGTACCCCAAACGAAAGCTGGATGAATGGGAAATATACTGTAACCCATTGACGACTCACTTTATTTTTCTACATCTTCAGTGCATAATCTCTATGAAATCTTCCTCAACAGAGGAGTTAGAGATCACTAAATCAAGTTAAGAAAGGATTTTTTAAATTGCATATAAGTTCCTCAGAGCCCCATTCTTATCAGAAGAAAAGACCATTTGGGAACTGACAAGAGCAAGCACTGATTGCCCATTTTGAAGGAATTTGTTCGTGTAATTGAACTTTTGTAAAATTAAACATAGGGTATTTTGTATAACTGGTAATTAAGCCATTACTAAACGCATTCAGGATTTATAGGTATCATTGCTAACTTGCTAAAGAAACTGCACCATCAAAAAATAAATTCAATACAAATGTTTAAAGAAGCTTGTTGTGGAGTCAAACCCACAATGCAGTGTCTGGCTTGTATTATATAAGGTAAGAAACATGAAAACATAACCTGGGGGTTACAGACATCCTTGTCTATCCGAAACTGTTCTGGTTTGAAAACTGAAAACCCCACACCCCTGGAAATGGCTCAGTCCTGGGCAAATGGGATGGTGACCATCCCAGCACACCCCCCAAAAACCAAGTCTCCTGTACCTCACAGCCAAGACTGAGAAGGTTCAACTATTAGAGCCATGTTTCCCCTCAGGTTAAGGCATCGTTTATCAATGGGACTGTTTTTTTTAACTTGTTTTAAACTTTTGAAGTCTAACCCTCATTGACTTTTATGTACCTGGACAGAGCCTTTCTTTTGAGTCGTCAGGACGCCACTGGCCAGTGTGCCAATGAGCTGGTTTCCACACCGTTCTAGACCACATGTGTAGGGTCCCTAGACATCCGCATCTGCGACTGAGATGCCCGTCACTGTCACACCACAGGTAGCTCATCTCGCCACATCACTGGGAGGAAAAATTTTTACCACACAGCCAACTTTAATACCATGCTTCAACTACAAAGTTTTGTTTGCCAAAATTTTTATTTAAAAAAAATTTTAGCTACAGTTTCAATGATTTTATTTTGTTTTTTATCTTTTTACCTATGGCACAGGAACAACTAAAAATCTTTTAAAAATGCCTCTTATAAAGCCTAAAGGAATACAAATTTATACTCAGGGCTAAAAAAACCCACACTGTTGGGAGCCATCTGTTATCTTCCACACACTTCTTTATAGACATAAGGATAACTGCAACACTATTTTGCAAAAGAGTTATTATCTATACATCTACTCTAAAAAAAGAAACCTGAACTAACACGTACAGATTCTCAGATGGTAGGCATATCTTTCTTGACTTCTTTCCTTTGAAACCGAAATGATCTCATATCCAGAAGCGGATTTACAAATTATAGTGCATTCAAGTGGCTTAGCATACCGGGCATTGTCATTACCAAACACCTTTCAAACATGACCCTTTTGTTGATCCTCACTAATGTCATTAGGGTCTCTGCTTGCTTTTGTTAGTTTGTGAGGGAATTCCTAATTTTTGTTACATATAATTATATAGCATCCCCCAAAAAAAATCTTTGATCTCAGAGAATATTTTACAAAAGGAAGACTATAATTGAGTAAATTATCATATTAACAGAAAAGAAATACATCAAGCAGAAAGTAAAATGGGTATTTAGCCTGCTTACAGTTCTTCGTTGTTAATAGTTGTTAATTACCTTTGAATATCTAAACATTTTCTAAAGCCACATCAATAAATAGGAGTTAAGTTTATAGGGAAAGCTTAATTACTTTTTAAATAAGCTGATGCAGTATAATAGAAATGATTGATTTCCTCTGGAAAAATCTAGCAGTGTTTCATAATTTAACTTTCTAAAACTGTAGTCATTGAATTTCTAGTTCATTTAAGGCTCATTTTTAAGGTACACTTGTGAACAGTATGTATAGGTATTTGATTCATACACAGTCAGAAAGTGCATGAAATTCCTTAAAATTCCATCATAAAAATTGAAGGCAGCTATTGGAGGTGGAAGGATGGAAGGTATCAGTGTGATCACTCTTCAGCGAGAGACTGTGCTACATAACTGCCTAACTTACTGATTCCTGAAGTGTGGTCCCAAACTAGAAGCATTGGCATCACCCAGTATATATAAATGCAAAATCCTGAGCCCCATCAGACCTACTGAGTCAGAAATTCTAGGGCTGGGGCTCAGCAATCTGTGTTCTAACAATCCCACGATTTGGATCCCTGCTCACGTTTGAGAGCCAGTGTGCTAATTTACTCTCAACTTCAAGAAACTGCATTAGCTACAAATATCAGGGGGCAGAGTGAGAATACCTCACATGGAATATGGCAAGTAGTGGAGAGAAAACACCCAAAATATACATTCTGCTTCTAGGATAGAATATTTCTAGTTTACTTTTCTCACCTTTTTTGAGTCCTGGTTAGGACTATATCTCTGAACCAAGGACATGACACCTGCAATCTGGGGGAATAGGAAAAGACAGAAGACAAGAGATCTTACCTCTCTCTACAAATCTGCAGATGTGAAATACTGTAACTGCCCTTAAATTGTCAGCAGGCGAAACTCTTAAGTTGTGTTATGGGTATGGTAATATGATTGGTGCTAAGAGATACCTATACACTCCACGGTATAAACTTGTGAGATAAGACAATGCTTTTTGGAGGTTCAGCTCATGAGTCACAAAAAAGGAGGTTGACTCAGACTTCAGGAATATGCACTGGTACTGGCTCATTATTTCTTTCTCCAGCAGAAAGTCTCAAGCTCTATTCTCTGAAATCAACAAGTTGCCCCATTTGTAAGGATTGCCTTTGCACTTGTTGAATTACTGGCACAATGTTGTTCTTTGAAACCAGAGTAAACAAAATTTGCCCCAAATGTGTTTGATTTCGCATGAATGTACAAATAAGCAACTCACACCACATCTGAAATTCATTAGCCTGCTTCTTTTTCCAGGAGGTAACTGCAAATTGCACTAAAAAATAAAACTGATCAAGAAAACTGCATGCAAATATTGGCAGAAGAAAACGGCTGTCATTGCAAGCGTTTAGCCACAATTGCAGCTTGTAGCTTGAACCTAAATGATTTGTAAACATAATAAAGAAGTGAAGAAATGACATGAAAGGAAGGCTGAGTGCTAGGATATTGGCAGTAGCATGGAAAGCTTATTGCCATCAATTCTATACGACCACAGATTTTAGAAAGGGAGACAGTGAATCAGTGTTATGTAAATAAATACTAAATAGACTAAAAATTTTAGAATTGGGCTAACTGAAATTCTAAAACTTGACCTTCCTTTCAAATAAGTGTATAACTATACTAGTCAAGGGTAACCGGGCAATATTTCAAGTGAAGCTGACCAAAAAAATTACAAAATCATGCCATTAATATTCAATAAACTCAATCAAGTCTGAGAACCACTTTCTGTTGTAAGGCACTTTAATAGAATCAAAATAGAAAGAAATAGTCATTATCCTTAGGGAACTTTGTATTATCAACCCATGAATTATCAAATAATGCTAAAAGAAACAAATAGTTCAATAAAGTAAACACATGGTACATCACAAGAAGTACATGATAAATTGTCAAAAATAGAAGTAAAAGTAGTGCGTGACACAGGTAGCCTTACAATTTACTAAAATCCATATTTGGACAGAGAAAAAAAATCATGTACCCAGAAATGTGGTCAAGAGCAAAAGTCTGGTTTCTCCCTGGAATGTCCCATTTAGGAGAGAATGATGAGGGGAAAGCGGGAGACCTGACGAGGAAGACCTTAAGATCCAAAGAGCACAGGAAGCAGTCATCCTGTAGCCAAGCAGCACAAGCACACATCAGCATTGTGGCCGTGGCCGTCATGTCTTCCAGTGGCTTCCCAGGAAAGGCCCCCAGAAGCAGCGTGCTGCTGGCAGGAATGCTAACAAAGCCAGGGTTGGGGTAGGTAGAGGGAGAAAGAATCAGAAAGTTCACATGATGCGAGACACCGCACAGCAAGCATCTATTACTGCTTCCACCTTCAGTTCCTAACTCTCCCCAACAAAATATCAGTGTGTTCCACCAGCTCTGTCTAACGATCTTCTTTAACTGTGTCTCATTTTACTTATTAATGAATAGGAACTAAGCAAATGTTTGGTATGTGTATGTATGTGTGTATGTTTGAATAAATGAATGGTTTTTAATCATCAGAGCATTTGGGCTTAAAGTTTATTCTGAGTTCTGAAACTATCCTTAAAAATGAGCCATAACATAGCATATGGTTATAAGGTATATTTCACAACTATAGATATTATCAAATTTCTCATTAATTTTAGAGGGCTTAAACATTTTGTTCCCATTTGAAGCTTTAAGCCACTTACTTGCAAGAAGAAGCTATAAAGTCTATAATTTATATCTTGGATTGTTAGATTTTTAATAAACATTGGTGAATAAACAGGTTACTGTTATTCCTAGAGCAAGACTAGTAAGTGGAAATACTTGAAATCTGTTTACTTTCTGGCAAGACATTTAACCAATGAATGAGGCTCTGTGTCAGATATATGCTTCCTAGAAATCTAATGGTGAATAATGGTAATTAGTTGAATTTAGAAAATATTAATATTTATGATACTTGAATTGATAAAAGCTTACTTATATGAACTGTCTGATATTGTGAAGAAACTCAAGGCCCTTGATGAAAGTCCACACAATAAGAGTAAAAAAGGAAGAAGGGATCAGAACAATCCATCTTGGTCATTTCCCTCTACTGCAGGCCAAAAATTAGATCTTTTTAAAATCTACTTTATTCCAATGATAAAGGGTAGAATACAGGAATGTCACTTAGTTGGGTGTAGGTGACTTAAAGTTCTGATCTGGTCCCAAAACAGGAAGAGCTGAGTTCTAGAGAAGTGAGAAGGAAATCCTTGGATCCCAGGAAGGAAGAAACCAGCTTACTGAACACCCATTGGGAGCTGATAACTAGCTTACACTTGAACTGTAGCTTAAATAGAACTAGTAATTGCAAGTACTTAACTGCCAAGCCATTTAACCAATGAATGCATCTCTGTGAAGTAGTTTACTTCCTGCCAAGCCATTTAACCAATGAATGCTTCTCTGTGAAGTAGCGAATGGAACTAGAGACAACCATAGAGGCTGTGTGTATGGCTTTACCTGTGCCCAGCTAAAGTGAGAACCCTGATGGGAATTGGAACTGCCTTGTGCATCTAGTGAAATCTCAAAAAGCTCCAGGGACTGTAGTGAAGTGAGTTTTGCACTCTAAAGGTGTGTGTGCTGCAAGGAATCTAGTCCCGCCTCCCTGAGTGCATGTGTGGAATACATTCTAAAATGGGAAACAACTCAAGAGGTCCTGTTCAGTGTCTACCCTGGAGACCAGGTCTATCACGATCTGGATTAGGGAATAACTTTTGTTCAATGGTGATTAGTTACATTTCACTTGTGAAATATTTTGCAGGCAAGCACTCCTCTCATACATGCATTAACAAAGCGAGTGTGCCGTTAAACTGTTGTTGACACTTTTACTGTTCACTGAAAAGCTTAAATATCTCAATCTTTTAATACTCTGAAATTACAAAGAGCAGTAGAAGTCCATTTCTCAGAGTCTGCTGTTGAATCCTTCAAATTGCTGTTGATTTTAAGAGGCTTCTTAGAGAGTTAGATCAAGTTTAATCATTCTCCTAAAATATGTGAACAATTTAGGTATCCAGCATTATTCAATTTGCAAACCTCACCAGTGAACTTTTTTCTAATCACTGCTTTCTGTAATTGAGGCCCAAAGTGACACTGTTCTGTAAGATGGTTTTCTCGCTTTATCCACGTGCTCACCTGGGCAGTTTTGTGATGTCAGATATACAGCATCTAAAATGGAAAAGGACAGTCCAAAAGAAGTTATTGAAAGACACCTTAGAAACCTGTCTACACAAGCTAAATGCACTCTTTCTTGCCTAGATTTACTTTATTCCAGCTATTTAATTCACACACGTGCGCGCATACATATACTCACTCAAGTTAATGCCCGTGTATACACAGGTGCATAAACATAAAATGCGCCATTTCTTCAAGGGTTGGAAAGTAACATGTACCAAACTTAAACTGATCAAAGTTGATAAATGCTTCTAAAATGATTCAGAACATAGTTCCCCTCTTATTATTTTTGTAAAAATCCACACTAGAAACTGCTTTTTAAATTCTACCTCTCACAAGAGAATAGGGCACCTTGGACAGCTACTACACTAGTAAATTCACAAAGAATTTTGTTATATGGAATACAGAAAGGGTCAACAATAGAAGTGAAAGTATTAAGGCCTAACCGCTAAGGCTCTATAGCCTTACACTTCTGCAGCATCCTGGCCGTTTCCTTACTCATCTTTCTTAGAGATTTACCTGGATTCCATCCTGGCCCACCTTCTTTGTATTCCCTAATAAGCAACTGAATTTTTAACAAAACAAACTTTTTAAGATAGACCATCATAGATTGGATTAGAAAATGACTTATCTGGGACTGACATTGAATCCCCAAGCTCTTTTATTCTTCAAACTTCAGTAAATTACATAGTCAGGAGATAGCCAAGCATAAAACGCTATTGAACATGCAAAGCAGAAAATTCCAGTCATTCATGATTAATTAATCTCTCCCAGTAAAAGCTGTGGGCCCTTTTTGTAAAAACGGTTCATGACCTGGTGTATCAGGAGAATCCTAATCCAGGGAGGTAGCCAGAGAAAAAAGTCCTCCCACACATCTGGCAGAGATTCAGGGCTTTGTTCTGAACCCCAAGTGCATGATCTCCCTTCTTTAGTGAATGAAAAAGCATTAGCTAATGATAAAAAGAAGCTAAGTGAAAGAAGGAAATTAAATTGTGGTTCGATTTAAGCAGGTAATGATTTGTTCTAAAAAACTAGGAAAGATTATTTGGTAAAATAGTTCATTCAAAAAATGTTAAATAGCAAAACCATTGTAAATTAGAGTTCAATTCTAAGTAAACTAAACAAATTCATCATTGATTTTTCAATATTAGCAGGAAAATGGATTGTGTAAACATGCCAGAATGATAGTTTCCAATAAACCGAGCTATCACTGATGGTCAATACCTTGAATAGACTATCAAAATATCACTCTTGGAAAAAGAGCTTGGGCTATTTAGTTGTCATTGTAAAAACATGGCCACAAGCAGTATTAGGGTTCCAATAGAGAGTTTTAAAGAATTGTTGGAAAATATGACTATAATATCAAAGTCAGAAGTAGGCAGAATTACACATTATCAAAAGTATTATGAATCTGTTACAGAGTCATTTTAGCTGTATATTTTTCTTGGTAAAATACACAGTTCCCTGATCTCGTCTTAAAGGAACAGTTTATAGTGACAAGAGAAAATAAGGAAGACCTCAATAAGGAAGGTTGCATGAATTATTTGATTAAACCTGAATGGTGTTTTGAATTTTCTCATGAATTTAAGAATTCAAGTAGGCAAAACTACCTGCAAGCAACAGGTCTGCCTATTCTTCAGGGCAGATCTCAAATTAGAAAAAGAAGAATTAGTGTAGATTCAAATTCAGAGCGAGCCTTTGCAGTTGATTTGGAGAGCTGCATTTAAAGATTATTCTAATAGACTACACGTCACTCTTATATCAACTAATTCAGCAGAAAGACAACACCACTTTCCCTCTTCTCTGTTACAATTAGGTGAACCTTTTAACCACAAAGATTACAATTGGGTAACTGCAGTCACTAAAAATTCATGATTTAAATGTTGCCCATTGATTGATTTTCAATTAACGTACCACATATTAGGATAAAACTGTGAAGCCAGTTATTGGACTTCCCTGGGTCCTCTGCTTAATGACCCGAGTAAAAGTGACACTCTCCCCACAAGATTAATTGGCATCGCCACACACCACTCAGTACGGAAATCAGTCATCTAAGGAAAACACCAAAATGCAGTGAACACCTGTTAGGGTAGAGGCCAAGAGTATTCACACACTTGTGGAGAAAAAAAGCAAAGGAGAGCAAACAGCTGAGCCGTATCTCTCTCTCCCAGAAACTAACAACTCTTACCCTTAGAGACAGGAGCAGCTAGCTGTAAGAGGAATGAGAGGCAGGAAAACAAAAATAGATGCAGAATGAAATGGGAAGAAAGATACAAAAGAAAGCAAGAGGGGAGAGTAGGAGACATTGAGCAAGCATAAGACTATACTAATCAAAAACGGGTTCTCCTGTAGATTTCTTAAAACAGTATTATTATTACTATGAGCATATGTATAATTGCATTTTTCCTCAAAAGACTGAAGAAGGAGAAAAGAAAAGGTGACATCTGAATAAATCAGTTTTGCTGCTTTTATAAAATTGGCTGTGGGAGTCCTGGACTGGGATTCAATTGTCTACTATGTTTTGGGAAATCTCCTATATACTATATGTGATAGACCAATGTTTCTCAAACTTTAGTGAACATACAGATTATCTGGAGATCCTATTAAAAAATGAAGATTCTGAATCAGTAGGTCTGGAACGAAGCCCAAGATTTTACATTTCTGACCATCTCCTAGATTTAGCTGATACATACAGAGCCTATCATCCAGTAGCTGACAAGTTGTTCTTCCCACCAAGACGCTGTTAGGTCTAGTGATTCTTCATTCTCTATTTTCTGTAGTTAGCAAAATGTAGTATAATTTGGGTGGATTTGCATGTAGTGTTTTTCCCCAAAAGATATTCTTCTCCTCTGGTTACATACTGTTTCTCCAATATAAATTCCATTGTAACAGCTACAGCTGTAATGCATAGATATCTCCCCTCCTTCTTAATTAATAGAATTTTCCCATGCAGTGGAATGTTTTCAATGCTTGAGCACTCAGGAGGATCCCAGGAAGTAGTGCTTAGCTGCAAAGAGTGGCAGAAACCTCATAAAACTCAGCAAGAGACAAAGGTTCCCATTTGAGTCTTTCCCTAAGTGACTCTGACCATTTAAACCAGTTAACCTTTCTGGGCCTGTTTTCTCAGCTGTTAAAAATAAGAGTTTTCCTTTCCAGCTCTAATCAACATAATTTAAGTAGAGAGAGAGGAGGAGAAAGAAGAGAGAGAAAGAAGAGGGGAGAGGAAAGGAGAGAGTACACTTTGTCTAGGTGACGAGCCTTGGAGGTGTGGTTACTCTGTGGTTCTCGATTGATACTGCCTGGAATTTAAACAGTTTCTATTGATAGGAGTTCTTCTTTGTCTTTCAATGGCATATCTATCAGGAAAACATACCAGGGCAAGTCGAAATCTGCCCTGGGAAGAATGCAGGTGCATCCTGTGATTATAATAGCATTAATGACTCAGAAGCAAAAAAGCAGACAGGCCTAATGACTTGACTCTTTATTGACAAAACAGTTCACACCTTGTGCTGGTTGTTTGCTAAAAGTCTGGACCAAATCACTGAAGCTTTAAAAGCTACATCCCTGGAATCTTTTCCCCAGGCAATGACATGGGTGATTATTATGGTTCATGCCACAGCCCAGGACTCAACTGCAATCCTAGTTTAGAAAGGAGTTATTTTCATTTTGGTGCATAAATATATTTCACATGTATTAATATAAACTCCTTTTAAATGTAAAGGTGCCAATACTAAATGTTATAGGCTATTAATTATTTCCTTGATTTTGAATTTATTTTCTACTTTCATTTGGGGAACATGAGTTCCTTTCAGCAAAGAACAATCTGTTCAAAGTCTATGAGTTTGTTCATCTCACATTTTGGGATTTTCTTTCAGCCTCAGATTCAAACCATGCTTACAACAAAGCAATCAGTCTTTCCTGAGCTTATGCATTATTATTCATCACATAAGGAGGTCTATGAGCCAGTTATCTATTGCCATGTGACAAATTACCCTAAAATTTAGGGGCTTAAAACAACAAACATTTATTATCTCATGGTTTCTCTAGGTCAGGAGTCAAGGTGTGACTGGGCTGGGTCCTCAGGCTTTGGGTCTTTCCCAAAAACACAGTCGCCTCCAGGCTTGACCTCGAAGGATCCACTTTCTAGCTCACTCACTAATTGTTGTTGGCAGGATTCACTTCCTGCCGCCTTCCCCTGGGAGTTCTCAGTACCTTGCCATGTACACCTCTCTAAACAGCATCTTTCAACGTGGCAGCCTTGTTCACTAGA
Source organism: Desmodus rotundus (assembly GCF_022682495.2). Taxonomy (NCBI): domain Eukaryota; kingdom Metazoa; phylum Chordata; class Mammalia; order Chiroptera; family Phyllostomidae; genus Desmodus; species Desmodus rotundus. The sequence goes on along the minus strand of NC_071391.1, from coordinate 132,423,794 downwards.
GTAAGCAAGTACAGGGCAAGAGTAGATACCAGCAAGAGAGGAAGTGCTAATAAGGCTGAAGCCACAGCCTTTTGTAACTTAATCATCGAAGTGGCAACTCATCACTTTTGCCATATTCTGTTCATTAGAAACTAGTCACTAGATCCAGCCACATTCAAGGACATGAATGCCAGGACACTGGCATCCTCGGGAGTCATGGCAGAAGCTGCCTACCACAAAATGTAATTAAAACACCCCTGAATTGGCTCCAACCAAACCTTTAGAGTTAAACCTAGATTTTAAATAGTTTCTAAATGCAAAATATGAGTTAAAAAGCAAAATGCACCCACCACCCCTGGCATGCAGGAGACTGGATGACTCATTCAGATATGCAGCCTGATGGGTGTGGTTGAAATAGGCAAAGCACTGGCCAAAAGAAGAACCTTGCTGCTTCTAAGAGCTCCTTTTGTGTGAATGTAGCCTTTTCTTCTCCATGGGCTAGGGATTTCTAAAATGCTATCAATCCTTTCCAAAACCACTCCTAAATAATTATAACTATATCCTTTCATTTTAAAACTTCTTTTTATTAAAATCCTCCTTTACTCCACTCTACAAATAAACAATATCCATGAAACAAAAACTTTATGAGCAAACACAAAACTCCCTTTATTTTTTGCAGATTAGCATGTACCCACATGCCTGTTACGTAAAACAACTTTAAACTGTTCTTGCTTCATGTTAACTTTTGGCCTAGACATCTGTGATATTTTAGTGTGTTAGGGAATCATGGAAATGTTCCCCATCTCTCCCATAGAAATCTTTGTTCTCTTTTGGTCACATTTTTCTCCCTATAGCCTATTCAAAAGCCTGCTCCTAGAATCATCATTTCTATGTTTCAATTTGTTTACCTGTCTTCTTTTGCCTCAGAAGTCTACTTGGAGACATGTGCTGAACCTGAGGTTATAATAAATACATTGTATAATAGTTAAAAATTCAGAAGCCATAAAATCCAACATGAACTTTCTTGGGATTCTGAGGAGTAGGTATCTTGATAAGAGGCAAAACAGTGCCTTGTTTTTCAACCAGAAGGCCATAAGGAAGTAGAAGAGCACTCTAAGGGAAAGGACAAGATAAATTAGGAAAATCAGTAAAGATGGAAACCAAAAAGTTGAATCATGCATAGGAGACCTATGTGACATGCGGGGAAGGCCACTAGCCACATCCAGTTTCCCCCAGAAGAATATTGTAGTAGCCAGAGAGTGAATTAACCAGGGGGAAAGAATGAAATCTAATGTAGCTATAAAAAGAAGTAAAATCCAAAGGAAGGTTTTGGGGTTTTTTTTCCCCTTAAAGAACATGGAAATGGACCAAATGCTCTTAAGTTGCCTTTCAAAGTACATAATGCAGCTCTGTATGGAGCATAGAATATTTTCTCCTTGGTTCGCTCACCCCAAGAATTAGTTTCCAGCTTTGCACAGGTGTCTCTGATGCCAGTAATAAAAACCTCTGTAGGCCTGCTGTGTGGGTAGGAGGATAAATGGATGCCTCAGTAGCCAGATAGAAGTCAGTCTTTGGTCCCCAGCCTGGAGCATCCTGGGGAGACCAGTCTGGTCCATGAAGCAGGCAGTGAGAGCTGGGGCAGCCCCCAAAGGGGCTCCCAGTCATATCTGGTTGCCTTTACTGTGAAGTCCAGGGGGAAAAAATGCATTACGCTCATAAGATTCCATCATTTCCAGCCATCCATTTACTAATAATACATTCTCTTGACATAAGTAGCTCCACTAAATTCCTCTTTCCTCATCACTAACTCTAAAATGACAGTTTAAGGATTATCCTCTCTGCCACTTACCATGAAATGCGGCTCCAAACCAGTTTGTTGTAGGTTCCTGAGCTTAACCACATAGCTCACAACTGAGTGGATAATCAATCATTGTATGATTGAATCCATCTGGAACAAATTTGAAGAAGTAGCCGTGTAGGTTTATTGTGAAAAAAAGAAAATTGAACTGAAACCAGAGTTGATCTTTTAAAAGGTTCAGAAGAAAAATATATATATAAAACTCAGCAATGACTTTTCCCCCCGGAATTGGTGCATGCTCTCTAAGTAAGACTGAATCTGCCTTGCCCCCATTCTGCATTTTACTTAATCTTGCAGAGAGGCAAATGCTTTGGGGAAAAGTCGCTTCTCAAAGTATGAGGTCGTGAACCCTCCTTGGGCAGAAGGAAAGGGAGACATTGTGTGGCCAGATCTTCACCGTAATTCCGTGCTGATCTTAAATTCTCAAACACACAGAGCACGAAACAGGAATTATGGAGCCAAAAGAGCCTATTTCCAGAATTCTAGGCGGACCCACTGCTTTTTGTCCTGTATGCATTAAAGGATAATTTCAATATCAAGAGCCTTGGCTTTCGAGTATTCCACCTTTCTTTCCCTCACTAGACCCCAAATTGTTAGTATAAATGTTTCCATGAATACTCTGAAATCTGCACTATTCATGCATTCATTTAATTTTTAGTCACTTACCAATTGATGCTTCAATGCATTCAGTTAATATGTGTTCAAATGGTTCTTGATGCCTGCACACCACTCTTCTTTGCAAGGACTTTTCAGTCTATCTGAAGAGGTTGGCTAAAGTCAGATTTTTAAACATTAAATGATACAAATAATTCAGCTCAGAAATTCAGGTCAATAAAACAATTGTTGAGAGCCTCAGTCCCGTGTAACCGACGGTAAAGGGTGGTTGGCAAAAAGCACTGGAAGAGTCCAGAGGAGGGACCGGTTGCTGCAACAGGGGCCAGTTAGGACTTCGTGGAGGGAGTGGATGTGATCCTCTGGGTCATGAAGGATGAGCTGGATGTGAACAGTCCTGAGGAGGACAGGCCGGCTTTGCTGGGTATAAACACTGTTTACAAAATAATGATGATAGTATTGTGACCTTATTTGGAGTGGGGAAGAGGGACTACTGTGGAGCAGCAGGAAACAAGACAGGAAGAGTCACTGGAGCCCTGGCCATGTGGCTCAGTTGGTTAGGGTGTCATCCCATGCACCAAAGGTGATGGTCAGAGCACATACCTAGGGTGAGAATTTGCTCCCCAGTCAGGGTGCATAGGGAGGCAACCAAACAATGTTTCTTTCTCACATCAGTGTTTCCCTCTCTCTCTGTCTCTCTCTGTCTCTCTCTGCCCCCACCCTAAAATCAATAAAAATATCCTTGGGTAAGGATTTTTTTTAAAAGTCATCTGAAAACAGTTGTATAGAACCCTGAATTCTTGGACTCCTGGTTAAGGCTTTTAGATTTAGTACTGTCATAACTAGTGAAAGATTTTGAGCAAGGAGTGACATAATGAAAATGCCACTTCTACACAGCTGTAAGATGAAGAAAAATGAGTATAGACATATGGTTAAAAGTGTTAAATAACCCTAACAGACCAGGGTGCGGAATAGGGATGGAGAGGATATGCGTTAGTCTGATTTACTGAAAGGTGAGTGAGTTTCTCAGGAAAGAATTGTGTTAACTTTCAATTACTGCTCATATAGTAACATTGCTAATAAGAGGTACAAAAATTAGAGATTGAACCACAAGGACTATGTTCAGGGTTATAATAATTTGTTTAAAACTGTTTTTAACAAACATTCATTATTTTTGCATGCAAGTGCTTCTCCTAAGTCAAATGATGATTCTAATACAAGTACCACTCCAAGGAGGGTAAACTGCTTATAATATTGTTTATCAATATATTATAGGTATTACAAAGGTAAACAAAACATTCCTTTTTATTTTTTATTTTTATTGCATTTTTCCATTACCATTTATCCCCCTTATACCTCCTCCTCCTACAATCACAACCCTGCTGTCCATGTCCATGAGTCCTTTTTCCTTCTTGCTCAGTCCCTCCATCCCTAACCATCCTCCACAACTGTCAGCCAGCACTCCATCTATGAGTCTGTCTCTATGTGGCTTGTTAGTTCAGTGTGTTCATTAGATTCCACATATGAGTGAGATCATATGGTATTTGTCTTTCTTTGCCTGGCTTATTGCACTTAGCATAATGTACTCTAGGTCCTAAATTAATAAGACTTTTTATAATTCCAGGTCCTGCACCCTATGAAATAACCAATTAGGAGTAAAACAAGTACTTAAATGATCTTCTGAACAATCGGCCTTTCTGCCTCGTGCCCACATTCATTAAACTATAGAATGTTCATAATATGTGACTGAAGGAATACAGAACAAGTCTCTAAGCATAAACTATGTCTAAACATAGACTTTTAATAGCAGTTACTCTTATTTTAACACGCTTAAGGCTGTGACACTGCAAACTATAGTGAACACAACCTAAGCAGAGTCATGCCCTGGTTATAATAAAGTTTATGCAATTATAGGAAATTACAGTAAGAGGCAATTATCCATAGGCCCACTTTCCCCATAAGTCTCCACCATCTAATTTGCACATGAGCATGAACTAAACAATAATCTGATTATAAGTGAAGGAAAACAACAAGTTTCCTGATCTGCTTAGGGGAAATGAATTTCCCAGTTAAAAATGATCTTTGTTTAACAATAAGAATTTAAATGGAGTAAAAAAAAGAGGAATGGCAGTTTGGGAATAGGGGTGTGGCTGGACAGCTAAGCTAACAGAGCAAGAACATAAGAATATTTATATAGTTTAGTTTATAGAATAATCCAAAGGAATTTTAACTGGATTTAGCTTCTCACTTCACTGTCATGATACTGGTTTTTGTTTGATTGTTTGTTTGTGTGTTTGGTTTTGATGACCTATCCACAGCTAGAATTTTGCAAAGAGAAAACCTGGTCTGTCCACCTATTGATCTATTTGTTTCCATTCTGGAACATTCCATAAACAAGTCGTGCCTGTACTTTTCCTTCCCAAGAGTGGGGTCTGCGGAGGTGACATGTCAGTTGTCTGGATTTATTATTTCTTTTTATTTTCTATTGGATTTGGGGATAATAAGATGGGAAAGAAAATTTTAATATTTGCTTTGTTATTTACAGTTTGAGAGATGGCACAAAACCACAGACTAGGTATCCTGGAGCTGGATCCCTAAACATAATTTTAAAGTGTGAGCGTATTCAACAAACCTGAGCTGAGTAACTACTGTGTGCAAAGCACAGCAGGTGCTGAGAATACAAGATAAAAGCGTACAATGCTGGCCTTCAGAGAGCTCCCAGGTTAAGAAGAAGTGGACAGTACCTAGAATGTGACATTTTGGATTCCATTTTAGAGACTTCCTAGAGAAGGTGGCAGCAGGCCTCTGTCTTAGGAATGTGTGGGAATTAGCCTGTAACAAACTGGGGGAATAGAAAGAGGGAAGGAACAAGAACGTTCTGTGCCGGAACAACATTTACTAAAGTTGTAAGTAGAAGACAGAGAAGAAGGGAGTAAGTGTACTGCATGATTCAGTGTGCAGCACAGTGGGTAGGCAAGACTCGAATCATGAAGGGCCCCCCATGTCATCTTAAATAGTTTGGATTTCATCTTGAAGATACGGGGAAGTGACACAATCACAGTCCCTCTGCTCCAGGTGAAAGGTGCCCTATACCAATTTGACACTTACTTATGCAAATGCACATGAAGTCCACCTTCTTTGTTCACAAAAGAGGTAAATACATCGTTAGCTTTTAGAACTTATTTCTGAATTCTAACCTTGCTAACCGAGTTAGGTAATTTTATTGTAACTAAGTAGGAGTGGTTTTATTCTCCATTTATAGCAGTGCTTCAAAGGCATATCAAGTACGACTTTAATTCTACAAATAGCACAGCTCTGTTTGTAGGCTGAAATTTTTATCAAATATGATGCTGTGGAAAAAAAGATCTTAGTTCAGGAAAAGCTTTAAGAAAGATTCAAATCCAGCCTTAAAAATCTACTCAGCATCTAGTGCATCATTCCAGGCCATTAGGATTTTACCCACACAGAAGATAACTAACTCTTAAAGGATTTTTACTACTTGGGGTTTGTTCCACCTGAAAGTTCATACTGAAACTTATTGGGAGACTACTAGTTTGAAAGGAAAGTTGTAACTCAGCCTTTGCAGAAGCTACAAGAGGTCGTACACATTCACTTTATTTAAAAATGTATCGTAGTGACAATATAATTATATAAATAATATGAAAGCTTTGAGTGTTATTTATCTTAAGTGTTTTTGCCACATTATAACAGTGATAGAATTTACACATCAAACCTAATGGAGAGTTCAACAGGTTCCTTCAGCAAACTGAGACTATATAGGCCACTGATGTGTGCCTAGACATATCCAGTGCTGGTTTCCTAGTGGAGAAAGCCTGAATTCGGTAGTCAGGGCAAAGCTTGGTTAGGGCTCTGAGCCAGACAAAGTGCCAGGGACAGCCCTCCATCCTTAAGGCGGCTCTACTTAAGGTGAGGTGGGGAGAAGGCATCCAAGGCCTCTTCAAGGCAGTTGACTTTCCAGAGATAGCAAGTGTTCTGCTGCGCCTCTTTCTTAACAAAGATAATTTGTGGATGCAGCTGTCCACAAAAAGATCAGCGGGACAAAGCTATTTTCTGTAGTGATCTTACATGGGCCAAAGGAACCTGGAAACAGAAGCATAAAGAAGGTGGGCGTGAGCTGGACCTTGAAGAGGAGTCCATCCTGCTCAGGTAGAGAGGTTGCAGAGAGGCCCACAGCAAAGGCAGACTAGTGGTAACATGTCTGTTGCACAAGGCAGTATGTTGCCTAGCTGATGAGGGAGGTCACGTAAGATGGCATTGATAAGTTGGAATCTAAGGAAAAGACTTTCTTTTAAATGAAATGACTTCTTATGTTGCAATGAGGTTCAAACCAATCATACAGGACCTCCTGCATTTTATTGATATCTGCATGCATAGGCACAAGACTAGCTGGCAGGTGTTGGAGTCCCGAGGGCCTGGACAGCAGCCCAGACTCACTGAGGAGATGAAGATGGCAGGGGCAGCCCTGCTGAGCTCCCAGTGGTTGGGGTGCACTGAAGAGCCACAGTGCTGAGCCAGGGAAACAAGCACTCCCAGACCACTGCTGAAGCGCTCAAGGCCTACGGACCAGTGGAGATGGTTCTCATACTACCTCGGCTGTGGCACCAGCCAGAGCTCTCAAGTTAAAGAATGGTCTGTTCAATTAGGGTAAAGTTGAGAAAAGGTGAATGCAAAAACAAATGTTTAAATAGAAGGGAGTCAGAAATGCAGGATGGAGAGAGACAAACAGCTTAACCACCTGCTGATTTGTCATACTGTCACCATAAGCACAGTGCTTTTCCTTGACTTTTAATTATTTCATTTTCTTCTTCATTCTCTGTTATCCCCTTAATAGGGGAACAAGAGACTATCATACACACATATATCATTCACCTGGGGTTATAAGGAAAGCACTTGAAGGAAGTCATTTGGTGTTTAAAGAAACCAAAATTAGTTTTCCAAAACAGTATTTCTCTAATGTGCCATGGTTTTACTCTATCACTAGCATAGTTGACTCCAAATCAAACTCTCCTATGTAGTAACATTTAATGTATGCCTCATTAACTACAAGTGATGTAGATTACCATTAGGTTTTGTGGAAACCCCTTGGACTTGCTCATCTGAGAGGTCAGACATCCAGTCTTTTCATCTTAGAGTCTAACTCTGAGCCTGGCCCTTATAACCAAACACCCAGAAATATTTGACCTGACTTTACATGCAGTTATCTTCACTAGATTTGAAAGTATTCCCTCTCTGTTCTCTAGTTCCAATTTACAATTTCATCACTGCTGGAAAGATGATGATCATGCTTTCCTTGACATAGCCAGCATAATGAAGAAACATTGCTGCTGAAATTTACTTTTTCATAGCTTTTTCATAGATAGAATTTGTTCACACAAAAGTTCTGTCTCCACGTTATTTATAGGTTCTAATTAGAGTACTAGTTAAGCTGTGCTTGCTAAGTGGTCTTTACAAACATTAACACCCTATTGCTTACTGTAAAGGGGTCCTATCGCCATCAACTGTCCTTTGATATCACAACGTATTATTAAAAGTTAAAGACGTTAGATTCTTTTGCTTTGCCAGATCCCATTTGTTTGAATATTTGCAGTTTCTCTAATGAAAAATAGCTTTAAAAAGAAAGGCTGGTTTGCTGTTCTTGAATCCATTCATCTGGAATACTGCAAAACAAGGGAGATCATTCAGTGCATTGGTGTCCCCAGGGTGACCTCAGCCATGATGGACCACATTCAAAATCTGACACCGACAAGTAAATGAAGAGAGTATGTGTGCTCAAACTCAGGCACTAAATAGAAAATTCTATTAAAACACCTGACTTTCTACAGTTTTCTTGCTTCCTTCCATCTGTATACAACGGAGGCACCAACTTGATGCACGCCAACTTAGTTATTTGAGCACGTAGTGGCACCGGGTACCGTTTGGTTGTATGTCACTTCAGTTGGCGCTCACAATAACTTTATGAAATGGGCACTATCCCTACTTGGCAGATATGATGGTGAGACCCTGAAAGGTTCAATAATTAACGCTTCTGGACACATAACTAAAGTGTGGTATTGCTTGAACCAGAACTGAGACCTATTTGACTCTAAAACCCATGATCTTACCCTCTTCTCTGTCTCAGTCATACTTCATATCTTCCTCTCAGTGAGTTGCATAAGAAAAAATTTTATTCTGTGGTTCTCAGACTTTCTCAAAAGATCAACAAGTCCTCCCATAAACTCTAATTCCTGGTATAATAAATTCTTAGTGTAATAAGGCTAGAAAAAGAAAACTAAAGAAAGATATGATCTCAAATAAAATAATTTAGACCTTAAAAAGACGATGCAGTGAGAAAATAGAATGATTATCCTAATTCTGAGTGCCATAGAAAGAGACCCATAGTTGAAGGTCACTAACAGAGGACCTCCTTACACCTCTCTGGAAGCCTCACAGTCATCCACATCAACCACGTATGTGCCCCAAATCAAAGGTTTTCATTTAAAGGTTTCCACAAACAAATTATTGCATTTATAAGGAAAAAATAATTCTAGGCTAATTTTAAAGTTAATAATATGAATTGCTCAATTTTTCCATTTTCTTCTAAAATGAAAACTTGGAACATGATAGACTCCATGGATGGGCTTCGTGCAGTAACCCTTTTAAGTGTCTATAGCGGATTCAAGAACATGGACTTTTTTATCTGTGTTTATTCATGCAAAGTAACTCTGTTAAAGGCTGCCTTACTTTGGCATCTACCTTTAGCACATCAACTGCATAACTGGCACGGACCCATCTCTTTTTGTACTCTACAGACACAGAAACCGTGTACAGGGCGTGTTTCCCCATGAGACTTTCAGAGTTTATGCTGCCAAGCAGGCATTAAGCTACCCTAAATTCCTGACAGGAATATAACCTTACAGGTACACAGTAGTGCATTTAAACATTGAGGAGAACTTTCTATTCATCTCACTCTGCTAGCAGAGCCATTTAATTCTGTCCAGAAGATGAGTCCATTTTAGACTCTCCTTTGATTACAAATTAGAAGGACGGACAAGTTAGTGCTGAAAAACGAAACAGAAGAAGAGATATAGAGACCTATGGTTATGGTCCCCCAAAAGCAAGAGCATGTTATTCAGGGTTCTCAGGATTCAACATTTTAAGTTAGAGACAGCAGAAGACAGAAAAGTGAGAAAATGAATACTTTTTACACCAGCATTCAGGAATTCAGCAGAGTTTTAATCTTAGATTCTTAAGGCTAAAAGAGATCTTTAAGCATACAAGGTCTGTCCAGAAGGTATCCAGCCATGTAATATAAAAAATAGAGACATTTATTGAAGAAGACACAAAATGTAAGACACATTGTACATAGGACAATGATGCCTCAATCCCCTTCAAAGTAGATACTTTGGGACCTCACACAGTTCTCCCAATCACCATCAGCTGCCCCTTCGTATTTCCCTGAATTTCATTGATGGTTGGAAATCTCTTCCCTTTCAAAGGTGATTTTAGTTTCAGGAAAAGCCAGAAGTCTCAGGATGTCAAATATGGGCTGTATGAAGGCTGAGTCACCTGGGTGATTTGATGTTTCGACAAAAAACTCTGCACGAGATGTGATGCATGAGCAAGTGCATTGTCGTGATGAAACTGCCAATCACCAATTGCCCATAGCTGTGGCCTTCTGAATCATCCAAATAGTTTCTGCAGAGGAATGTTCAAGCTTCATGCAAAATTTGATGCAGATTTGTTGCTCTACTGGCTGAGTCATTTTGGATGTTTCAGCCACACAGTATAGATGCTCACTCAATGGCAGATACCACCCCCACTGACTAGTACAATGAAGTCATCATTGTTCACGCGTACACATTCCAATCCACTCTCCTTGGCTGCCAGGTTATATCAATGTCATGCAAACCATTCTCATTATATTAACAATGGCTGGGCTTTTTCCAGGCAGACCATAGAGTCCAAATTTATTTTTGCCCCCAATGGAAATGTAATGTACAAGGCCCACACACTCATCTAAAATCCCAAAGACTATTATATACACTAGCTTGAGAAATATTTAGAAGTGAAACCCTCACAGGGTCCATAATTTTAATAAACAGTATTTTTTTCATCCACTATTGCCTTTAGGTACTCCTTGAACTAATACTCAGCAGTTATTGGAATGTTCTTCCTTTACAACACTGAAAGTGTTTTAACTCAGAAAAGGGCAGGGGAGGGGGCTCCACAGCCTATGTATGTCAAACACAACTAACTTATCAGCAAATTAAATTCAAGTATGAATGGCAATTCATGAATAACTTAGGGAAAATGGTAACTATGTTATCAATTTGGGCAAAAAAAACAAGAAGTCAAGTCTCATTTGGTTTAATGGTGTATTAAAGATTTGGGCACAAGATGATATTTGCTCACATTTTACAATTTGATCGCTAAATAATCATGTGCCTTTATATGATGAAGTCTGCAGAGTCTTCTTTTCCAAAAAATTCTTAACACAGGACAAAGAATAATAAGTCTAGGATTTCTTTTTTTTTAAGGTTGCTAATCAACTGACTTTATTTTTAATTGAATTTATTGGGGTGACATTAATAAATTATATAGGTTTCAGAAGTACAATTCTATAATACATCATCTGGATATTGTATTGTGTGTTCACCACCCTAAGTCAAGTCCCTTCCGTCTCCATTTATCTGCCCTTGACCCTCTCTGCCTCCCCCCACACCACTTTGCTTCTGGTAATCACCATGCTGTTCTCTGGGTCTGTGAGTTTGTTTTTCTTTTTGTTTTCTCTTTGTTTGTTTGTTTTGCTTAATCCCTTCACCTTTTTCACCCAGCCCTTAATCCCCTCTCCTCTGACAGCTGTCAGTCTATTCTCTGTCTCTATGAACCTGTTTCTATTTTGTTATTAGTTTATTTTGTTCATTGGATTCCACATATAAGTGAAATCATATGGTACTTGTCTTTCTCTGACTGGTTGATTTCACTTACATAATTCTCTCCAGGTCCATCCATGCTGTCACAAAGGGTAAGATGTCCTTTTTTATGCTCAAGTGGTATTACATTGTGTAAATGTACCACAGCTTTTTTACCGACTCATCCCTTGATGGACACTTGGGCTACTTCCAAATCTTGGCTATTATAAATAATGTTGCAATGGCCATGAGGGTGCATATATTCTTTCAGATTAGTGTTTCAGGTTTCTTCACATATGTTCCCAGAAGTGGGATCTCTGGGTGAAAAGGCAGTTCCATTTGTAGTTTTTGAGAAAACTCCATACTGCTTTCCATAGTAGTTGTACCAACCTGCATTCTCACCCACAGTGCCCAAGGGTTCCCTTTTCTCCACATCCTCACTGACACTTGGTGTTTGTTGATTTATTGATAATAGTCATTCAGATAGGTGTGAGGCGATGTTGTGACTTTAATTTATATTTCTCTGGTGATTATTGACAATGAGCATGTCCTCATATGTCTATTGACCATCTGTATGTCCTCTTTGGAGAAGTGTCTGTTCAGGTCCTTTGCCAATTCTTTAATTGACTGTTATTTTGTTTTGTTTTTTGGTGTTGAGTTTTATGAGTTTGGGATAAATTTTGGATGCTAACCCTTTATCAGATGTGTCACTGCAAATATGTCCTCCCATCCAGTGGTTTGTCTTTTCATTTTGTAGATGGTTTCCTTGCCTGTGCAAAGACATTTTAGTTTGATGTCATCCCATTTGTTTATTTTTTCTTTTGTTTCCTTTGCCTGAGAAGCTATATCAGAAAAAATATTGCTATGAGAAATGTCTGAAAATTTATTGCCTATGATTTCATCTAGGATTTTTATGGTTTTGAGCCTAACACTTAAGTGTTTAATTTTGAGTTTATTTTTGCGTATGGTGTCAGAAGGTGGTCTAGTTTCATTTTTTTGCATATATCTGTCCATTTTTCCCAACACCATTTAATGAAGAGATTGTCTTTACCCCATTGTATGTTCTTGCTTCCTCTGTCAAATATTAATTGGCCATAAAGACATGGGTTTATTTCTGGGGTCTCTGTTATGTTCCATTGATCTATCTGTCTGTTTTTATGCCAGTACCATGCTGTTTTGATTACCATGGCCTTCTAGTATGATTCCTCGAACTTCACTCTTCTTTCTCAAGATTGCTGTGGGTATTTGAGATCTTCATTGGTTCCATACAAATTTTTGAAATATTTGTTCTAATTCTGTGAAATATGCCATTGGTATCGCGATAGAAATTGCACTAAATCTGTAGATTGCTTGGATAGTATGGATATTTTAATGAATTTTAGTGATGTTAATTCATCCTCTCTATTAACATGGTATATGCTTCCACTTATCTGTATCTTCTTCAATTTCTTTACTTAGTGTTCTATAATTTTCTGAATACAGGCCTTTTACATCCTTGGTTAAATTTATTCCTAAGTATTTTTTAGTGCAATTGTAAATGAGATTGGATTCTTAGTTTCCCTTTCTTTTTATTTATTTTTTTAATTTTAATCCTCAACTGAGGATATGTGTGTGTGTGTTTTTTTTATTGACGAGAGAGAGAGAGAAAAACACTGATGTGAGAGGGAAACATTGATCAGCTGCTTCCTGTATGCACTCCAACTGGGGATCGAATCTGCAACCTAGGTGTGTGCCCTGACCTTTTGGTGTACAGGATGGCACTCAGACTAACTGAACAACATGACCTGGGCCTTGTTTCCCTTTCTGGTAGTTCATTATTGGCATATAAAAATGCAACTGATTTCTTAATATTTATTTTGTATTCTGCCACTTTGCTGAATTCATTTATCAGTTCTAGTAGGTTTTTTTGTGTGTGGGGGGGTTTTTTGTTAGAATCCTTAGGGTTCTTTATATACAGTATCATTTCAGATATTGTATTCTGCATTTCTGACTGGTCTTTTTTATGGTTTCTATGTCCTTTTTTTCATGCTGTCTTAGTTCTCACTAAGTCCCTTGGGCATTCTTATAACCATTTTTTTTTAACTCTACATCTGATAAATTGTTTTCCTTCATTTCATGTAGCTCCTGTTCTCTTATTTGGGGCATGTTTGTTTGTCTTCCCATTTTGGCTGCCTCTTTGTTTTTGTCTCTCTGTATTAGGCAGAGCTGCTATGACTTCCAGTCTTGGTTGGGTGGCCTTATGTAGCAGGTGTCCTGTGGGACCCAGTAGCATAGTCTACTTGATCACTTGAGCTGGATGCTCCAGGAATGACCCTTTTGTGGGTTATGTGGGCCCTCCTGTTGTAAATGAGTGCTATTGACCTGTTCATGCATGAGGTCAAGCCTCAGGCTGGTTAATTCTGAGGATCCACCCTGACCACAGTATACAAGCTGTTGTGTAAGTGCCAACCACATGAAGTGGAATTTGCCTCAGCAGGTTCTGGTGCCTGCCAAGTTTGCCCTTTGCATATGCCTCTTGTGAGGCTGATAGGATCCTGCTCTGCTGTTGTCTAAAGCTAGCCTCTGGATGTGTTGGTTCTGGTGCAGGCCATTGTCAGTTGCAGACTTTGATTGGCCCTGGGCTACCTGTTTGGAGCTACAAAGCAATCCACTATTTATGGATGCCTCTGGTGGACCAAGGTGTGTGCAGGAAGGACCAAGCTGAACACCAAGTCTGGCTTTTACCAGTAAAGGTCAGCAAAGATCCCAAAGAACCTTGAGATCCACCTTTGCCTGTCTCTGCTTGCCGGCTGCCTGTTAGGCTGTCACTGAAAGAGCCTCCAGCGGTATTTGAGTTGTATAAGGTAGTTCTCAGTGAGTCACCAGGTAGGGGCAAGTGGTGCTCACCAGATTGATACAGGTTCAAACTTGGTGCCAGTACTGGATCTGAGGCCACTTAACAAATGTCCCAGGGTATATCAAGTCTAGCTGCCACCTGCTAGTTGCTTATACACCTTTATGGGTAGAGTGGGATCTCAGGGAGTTGTCATGGTGAGGCCAGCAGAGTTTATTAGGCCCAAACAGACCAAGATTAGGCCATGTGAAGGAGGGCTCTGTACCAGTTGGGCATGCAGGGTAATAATGTCCCCTCTCCTAGAGCCACACAACTCAGGCTGTCCCAGATTCTGTCCAGAGGCCAATTTCAGCAGGACTGGACCACTGGGAATCAGGGAGTGGGGCTAGTGGATCTTCCTTGAGGGGGAGGTGCCAGTCAGGCTTGGGGGAAGGTAAAGAGAGCAGACCCCACCCCAAAGCCATAGAACTCAGTCACTAGCACCACCTGAGTCTTCCCAGACCTCTACAGCCTGGCCCAGGCAGCTGACTCCTCAGCGGGACAGAAGCCCCACAGGGTGGGGTGACAGGGGGTCAAAAGGGTAGGGCTATTGCATTCCCCCAGGTGGAGGCCATATGAAAGGGAGTGCTCCATCCAAGAAAAATGGTGTCTGCCAGGAGGGAGAAGAACTCAGCTCAGGGATCCTGGTGGCTGTCCCTTCAACTCCCTCCCCAGAGCCACAAACCCCGGTCTCTCTTCACATGACTGTAGCCTGTTCTGCCCTCCCTGTGCTGGAACCCAGGGTGAGTGGCTGGGAACAAAATGTTGTGCATTGGCTTTTTAAGAATGTACCTGTGTCTACAGACAACTCCCCTCTCTTCCTGGCAGACAGAATTCCCACTGATTTTCACAGCCACATATTATGTAAATGCCTCTTCCTGGCTCTCATACTCTGGGCTGATGAGCCTGGTGTGGAGTTGAAAACCCTCACTCCTCCTAGGGGACTTTTGCTGCTGAGGTATCCCTCTGGAATCTCAGCTGCTGTCTGTGGGATCAGGGCCAGCCCTTTTCACACCTCCAGCCTTCCTACCAGTCTTGATGTGGCTTCTTCTATAAATTCCTGGTTATAAGACTTCTCTTCAGCTAGTCAGTGTGATTGTTCTATATTTCAGTTGTAATTCCAGTTTGCTCCTGAGTGGAGGCATGGGTAATATGCACTTACTCCTCCACCATCTTGGATCCACCAAGCCTAGGATTTCTTAATTACTTCCTTGCTCAAGGAAGAGGATATTAAAAAAATCACTTAAGATGAGATCTTTCCTTGTGCACTTTTAAAAAACTTTATCATCAAGCACGTTTTTCAGATGTTAGAGGATGAATTATAAAACTAATCTGTACAACTGTACAAAGATTTATGTGTATGCACCACATGTCTAAGAAGTCTCAGACACTGATTCTGTTATCTTCTTTAAGCTATAAGTTGTGTTGAAATGTATGTCTTCTTTTCCAAAATAAGGAGATTTTTCTAGTTTTGTTGTTGTCACTGTTGTTATTTCTATCTTCTTCATTTTAACTTACCATTTGCCAGTTTATTATAAAAGGATATGACAGAGGATGCAATGAACCTCCAGCGGGAAGGGTTGCACAGGGCAAGGTACACGGGGAGGGGTGCAGAACTTGCACGACTTCGCTGGGGGTGCCATCTCTCCCTGTGGTTATTTCTATCTTATTTACACTGTAGTTAGAGAATATAAACTGCATGTTGTAATTTCTGAAATTTATTTAATCTTACCTTAGGCCAGCAAATAGTCATTTTCTTTTTGTGTTTTTCTCAATACTTAAAAAGGTTATGTATGCTGTACAGTGTCCTAAGTGTCAATTATTTCAAAAATCTTAATCATGTTATTCATATTTTCTATTCATTTCTGAAAATGTATGCTTATTCTTTTAGCTAATTGAGAAAGTATGTTATATCTCTTATTGCAATTGTGTTTATCCATTATTCCCTTTAGTTTTATCCACTTTTGTTTTATCTATATTGACGCCAGGTGATTAAGTGTAGTTAAATTTATGATTTCTGTATTTTCCTAGTGAAGTAAAACTTGTATCATTACATAGTATTACTTTTCATTCTCTAGTAATCTTTTTTCCTTTAAAGTCAACTTTGTCAGATATTAATATTGCCAAGCCAACTCCTTTTGGTTAGTGTTGCATGGTATAATTTTTATCTTTTTTTATCTGTGTCATTATATTTAAATTGTGTCTCTTAAAACAGCTTATGTAGGTTCTGTGTTTTTAACCAGCCTGAGAATGTTGGGGTTTTAGTAAGAGCATTTGACCCACTCACGTTGCATGTAACTATTGCCATGGTCAGGTTTAAACTGCCGTGTCAGAATTTGCCTTCCTCGCGTTCAGCACAGTTTACTTTCCTTTTTTGCTCTTCTCGCCTTCTCTCTAAAGTGATGGAAAATCTTGTATTCCATTTTCCCCTGTAGTAGCTTTGTGGTCTCATTCTTTTTTACTCTTCCTTAGTGTTTTCCCTGGAAATCACTTTAACATGCATCCTTGACTTATCAAAGTCTAAAATTAATTGGTGGTTTTACCTCTTCCCAGACATTGCAAGGACCTCGAACTATTTCAACTCCATTTACCCTCGGCCAATCTATATGCTGTTATTCTCATGGATTTTCATTCTGTAGATATTATAAACCCCCAAAGGCATTACTATTCTTGTTGTATGTGTTCAGTATTCATTTAGATTTAACTACATATGTATGCTCTCATTGCTTTTCTAAATCAAAAAGAGAAAATAAAAAGGTATTAGTGCAAATTTGTTGAGTAGCCCCCCTCCCCCTTCATGTTCCCTCTCTGCTCCGTTTGGAATTCAGAAAACATAAGGGCCCTAAGGCATATGGGGAAACATTGTACAGAAACATAAGGAAGATGTAATGAAATGGGTAGGAAAATACACACAAGAAGGTAACATGTTCTAAAGGCACGAGGCACAAAGATATACTTTATTTCAAAAGCCTTAGGCAGTTAATGATTTAGAGAAGTATTGCCAAGTTACACTCAGCAAATTTAGTAGTATGCCTCAATTTAGTGAGCACAAAAGCTGTTTATTGTTGAATGAACAACAAGTATAATGTAATTGGTCTCACACGATTAGGAGGTCACCAAGCCATGCTTGTTATAATTGGCATTGCCATAGCCAGGGGCTTATGTGACCTCAAGTGATGATTGGCCTGAAGGAGTAAGCCAGCAATGTGTGTACTTTGGGCTAGAGAGACTGACTAATCTGGCTGTAAGGACTCAGGAAAAGGGGCCAGGAGTGAAATTGCAGCACAAAGGCAGGGCATGGTGGACTCAGTTGAATGCAGTCAGTCTCCATTCAGTTCATCACATTCCAGGGGTTTGATCTGGAGCTCAGGATGGGAGGGTGTGGGAGGTTCAAGGTGAAGTAGTGGAGCACCAGGAAAACACAATTGAAATGTCAGTGCATAGGCATCCCATAATAAAGGGGGATCCTAATTCCTCCAAAGGCCAGGTCCACAGCTTGTATGAGATGGGCTTGAATTTTCACACTGAGGGCCTCTAGTTCCTGGTACTGAGCACCCTGGGACAAAGACTGATGGTGCTGTTTGTTTCAAAATACAGTTTTATCTCCACAAGGTTGTAGATTGATGGCTGGTTGTAATATCATCCCAAATACTAGGATCATCTTTTACCAAATGTTTGTTTAATGGATAATTAAGTTTAAGAATAAAAAAAGGAGGTTAGCTGGATATAACATTCACAGAGATGCCAGAGAGCATACCTAGCAATTAATTATTTGTAGAAAATGTTTTTTCTTTAAGATTCCGAAAGCAATGGGCTTCACTTTGCCCGTGTGCAAAAAGACCTGAAAATGAGAATTAAGGTATTTGTTTCCTTGTTCATTCTCCTGTTTTAGTGTATGACTGATTGGCTCATTTGGTTTGTGCGCAATACAGAGGAGTCACGAGTTGAGCGTTCCCACGCGTCAGTTGGTTTTCTCCCCCACATGCACGAACCCTGTGTCTAACCTCACCCAGTCATCTCGCAAATGAACACCACCAACTACAGGGGAGACCAGATAACAGAGGAGGGATTTGCAGTGAAACCCATCCTTGGTGCTGGAAAAAGTAACTTGGAGCCCACGTAGCGTTCTTCCTGTAGGGGAACAGCATATCTCAAGGTTCTGACAGAACACAGTGTGATGGTAGGGACTCAGGACACGTAACTCTCCAGCATCACTTTCTAAAACAATAACATGAACTATTAGGGAGACTGATATTTGTTGATTTTGGTGATATTTTCGTTTATCATTTAAAGCACACTAAATGATGAACAATCCGTTTTGCCAGAACAGATAAGAATCTAGAACTATAAATCTATCGCTGACCATGGATGAAGACAGTCTTCTTTTGTTACTTAATATCAGTATTTATTTTCTCCACTAGAACTGCTTAGCTTGGGTGAATTCTGGCTGATAATTTCAGAAGGGTGTAAAGCTAACTAGAACTGGGCATTTGGCCCAGATAAATCTGATTCCAGTGCTAGGAAAGAAGCAGCAAGGGAAATAGAAAGTCTTTGACAAAAATTGTTGATAATTGGCTAAGGAGTGGGGAGGGAAACAGAAGACTTGGAGGGCCCTGAATGTTATTCTAACATGGAAGAAAGATGCAGGGAGGAACCACGGCACTACAGATTAACGAGCCTCTCTTCAGCACTAAGAAGAGTTCAATATATGTGACCACAATAAAACTGCTGCTATCCAGAACTCTTCAGAAATAAATCTTTCCGGAGGCCTACAATGCGGAGGCAAAAATGGAAATTTTGGGTTTGAATTTCTGCTCTCTGTGACCTTGGGCAGGTTATCTCACCTATCTACATTTCTTTTCCTTTTTAATTTTTATTGTTATTCAATTACAGTTGTATGCCTTTTCTCCCCATCCCTCTACCCCACCCCAGCCGCACCCACCTCCCTCCCCTACTTCCACCCTCCCCCTTGATTTTGTCCATGTGTCCTTTATAGTACTTCCTGTAATCCCCTCTCCTCACTGTCCCCTCCCTACTCCCCCCCTCCCCCTTGTTAGATTGTTCTTAACTTCAATGTCTCTGGTTAGCCAAGTACGGGAAGCAACCTAAGTGCCCATCAGCAAATGAGTGGATCCAAAAACTATGGTATATTTACACAATGGAATTCTATGCAGCAGAGAGAAAGAAGGAGCTTATACCCTTTGCAACAGCATGGGTGGAACTGGAGAGCATTATGCTAAGTGAAATAAGCCAGGCGGTGAGGGACAAATACCATACGATCTCACCTTTAACTGGAACAGAATCAACAGAAGAAAAAAACCAATCTACATTTCAGTGACACCCTCCAGCCTCACCCGTAAATTGTAGATGATGTAATCACCTATTTATTCCACAGGGCTGATATTAAGATTAATTCAGAGGTCTGTAGATCTGATGTCCTAATCAAATAATAGGTGTTTAGAGATTGCCAAGCATTTACCTATTTTTATGCCCATTAATTTTAGAATTTTAACAAATTTGCCTAGGAAGTTATAATAAATACTGCATACCTTCTTAATAAGATTTCAATCAACATCATGTACTCGGGTTATTGTTATCAGTAGTCATTACCGAATGGGGCAGCAGTAAAACAGCAATGCCTGCAGCTCTTGTTGAGATAGTTCCTACTTCCAGGATTATATTGAAAAATAAGATGAATATCTAAATAACTCTTCAGATCTTCACCCAATGAGTCCCTTTTTTTGAAAAAGTTTCATAAAGTAAGTAGAAAGAGTACTTTGCTAAGAACTAATTTATTATCCTGTCACTAGAAAAGATTAGGGCCAGTCACTCTGAGCAGATGGGTATCTATCTAAATCATTAAAAACAGGAAAAAGAAGAAAATAGAAAGAAAATCCAGGAGTAAAGTAACTCCTTCTTACAGCAAACATGAATGCTTGACCTTCCCCCCCCACCGACTTTACTCCCTTTATAAGATTAGATCAGCATAACCGAGGAAAATATAACAAAGTTTTAAATTCAAACGGATAAAAAATTAGCAGCAACTTGAATTTGACCACTACCTTTTCTTTAACTACAGGAGTTTAAGGGTCAGCACCATCAACTAATCTTGCCAAAACACGCGCAGTGTCCCACACAGAACTAGTAAAGATATGGCTATTTTACTTAGAGTAAAATAAAGTATACAGTCTAGATACAAAAAGATATATTTTGAAGATTCTGAAATTTTTTTTTTAAATCTGTGCACTATCATTAGGGATAGACAATCTATTTTACAGATGGAGAAACAGAGGAAAAGATACCATGGCCCTGGATCCCATAGGCGGTGACAGGATCGAAATTCCAATTCCCTTCCTCCTGTGTCAGTGTGTTCTCATCACTCGTCCAAGGTAGCTTATTCCAAAGTAGCTCCGAATTATCCCTTAAACCTAAAGCAGCACAAATTAGAAGAGTCTAATTGGTAATCTAGAGCATTTAAGATACAGAAAATGTTTGCCCATGAAACACACTGATTCCATGTTGTGGTAAATTATCAAATTGTGGAAAGAACATTACAGAGATTAAAATGTTGCATAAGAGAGAGAAAGCAGCATGAGTCAGGGGTTTGGGAAATATGAGTCAGACTAGAGGGAAGGAGCCAAAAACATAGAGAACAAGGGCCTAAGCAGGGACTTAATGGACACTAGGAAGTCGTGGACATAGTTACCTCCACTAACTTTGAGAGAAAACTAAATATGTAGTCGCATAGACTGGAGGTCAGTATGGTAAAAAGGCTAGGAGTGCGAGCTGAGGAAAGATCAGACTATTATTGAAAGCAATGATGGTGCCAAAGTCAGCAAGAGAGGGACCTGTAATAGTATAAATCACTAGGGGGGAGAACGTGGGCACATTTTTGAAAAATGAGGGAATCACCAAATATTGCCATTAGCTATTCTTAATGCATTAGAATGATGAAATGTGAGTTGATTTACGTGTTGTGATATTTTAGGAAGCGCACTCTATTATTTTGTTCTTTAGTGATGTTTACATTAGGCTATGTCCACATGGTTCAGAGCTGTTCCCTGTGGTGTTCAAACCAAATTCTAATCTCACCTTTAAGGCCCTGAATTTTGCTCATGACTTGAACTACCAGCTTATGAGCCCCTTCGACCAGGCACTGCACCAGGCTCCTCACACACAGCCCCTCCAGCTTCGCGACCGGGCTGTCAGCCATCCTCGTGCAAATCACTTTTGTCTTCTCAGTGTTTTCTAATGCAACCTGCTTTCTGCCTAGAAAGAGCCTCCTATTTCTGTCAATCTACGTACCTCGCCTTCTTCAAAATGCCACTCAAAACTCACATCTTGCCTGTTAACCTGTCTTGTAAATGTTACCTTCCATGAGATAAAACACTGACCCTACTTTCCTTAAACTCTAGACCTCAGTTTTCAGCAATCATGATTCATTCATCCATTTATCAACACGTATTTACTGAAAAACCACCGTGTTTTATGCATTCTGCAGGACACTAGGAATACAGAGAAAAGTTAAAACAACAGGCCCCTCCTCAAATAGTGTGGGTCCAGGGTCCAGAGAATGTGTTAACTGGCAGCCTAACTGTCAAGGAAAAATTATAGACGGACTTAAAAAGCAAGTAAAAACTCCTCTCCCCGGAGTAAGTTTTCTTAGATTATCAGGAAAATCGTGGCTGACCTGAGTACTTTTCCTTATGAATAAAGTATTGCTTTTGCCACAACAGATTATGCCCAGCACAGAGGGCTTTCACAGCACACCTGGGAGGGCCAGATCTCCCGGCACACCTGCACAAGGATGGACTTTCCGCTTGAGTTTTTGACATAGATTTATATTCTAGTGATTTTTTTTCTTATCACATTGAACTTGCTAACATTTAAGACAAATCAAAATGCATATAGAAGAGGAAAAGAGAAGCATAAAAGATTTTAACAGTGTGTAACGATTCTGATATGACTTTGTATATTCTCATGTAACTTTCTAATATGACATACGCTTTGTGAATGCCATAACAGGATCTCAAAGTGCAACTTTCAAAATAATGAAATTGTTTTATTTAAGTAAACTAATAAATTGACCACAACATGAAGTCACTTAGTGTGTTTTATGGGCAAAATTTTTCTGTATCTTAAATATTGTAGACTACCAATTAGGCTTTTCCAACTAGTGCTGCTTTAGGTTTGAGGAATTATTCAGAACTACTTTGGAATAAGCTCCAATTGAAGATAATTCAAAGAAATCCATTAGATAACCTGCTAAGAGCAAAGGAGAGGATAAATACTCTAACCTCAAGTCAGAGAAGCGAAAATGAAAACACGGTCAGTTCATATACCCGGCAGATGCAGCTCAGGTGCATGATGAAGCATGCACTCAACTCCTTTGGAATCATTTCTCAAAGGGGATTTCATCCAACTGTATTTTATTGCATTTCAGGAGGTTTTCCCCATGAAAGAATTAAAATTAAAGCAAATCCAGGTAGATAGAAAATGAAGTAAAAAATATTAGCAGTGAATCCTAGGTGAGGGGAGTCCTACTGCACTTTTTATTGTTTTTTCCATAGAGAAAGGAAAAGAATGTAGTTGGAGTGGAGGCAGTGGTATTTCACTTGGTTTTCTGTTGGTTTTGTTTGTTTGTCTTTATTAAATTACTTTAACTCACCCAATATTTTTAGTAAATAATCCTTCTCAGAAGATAGATGGACCTGTTCTTAAGAGGGAGTCAGTCCAGGGAGCACACATGTTATGTTTAAAATCTATTTAATAATATGTTAATTCCACTAGAAATATTACTCTATTCATCAAAGAGACTTAGAAATGTAGGACAAGAAAGTAGGAAGGAAATTGTAGGACACCAGGAATGTAGCTGGGGCGGAGGCAGTTTGCAGTCATCTCAGAGAGAAGCCTCAGTCACTGGTGAGGCCTCCTTTAGAAAAGGCAGCAGCCAGCCAGTCCTTGATCTCCTGCCAGCATGCACTGAGGAAACTTGCCACATCTGAATCTCACATTGCAGTATCTCTCAGGGCTGTTATCACTGCAAATCCTGGCAAATGTTCCTGACATAAAACAATAGGAATTCTGCTGTCATTTCTGCATTAGCAAGTCATAAAGCTCTGAAGAAACCTCAGTAGAAATGTTTTCATCAAGTGCATATGAGAAAATAATAAAAGACACAAAAAAGAAAAGATAATCTCAAAGCAAGATTGCTGTACCTTTGCATAGTACCTAAAAAGGGCAGAGTTGTCATCACTGATTTGAAAATAACAGTAATAAATTTCAAAACAAAAATAAAAAACAATAACCAAAAAAATCCACCAAAACTTAAAAACCAGGTTGGAAGAATTATGTAAGTAGTTGCTTTAATAGGTTATTATCCAAACGCAGCCACATATCCCTCGAGTATTTTTCACATCCCCTCCCTCATTCTTTTGGAATCTCTCGTATCATTTCCACACCCAGCTAACTGAAGCCCGTATCTGAGGACAACCCTCTCATAGCCTGAACTTCCTACATTATTACACTGTGTAGTGTAAGTGCAGTAATTCTCCTTGGAAATATTAGAAAGATGAATGGCAACATTCTGAGCTTCTTAAAGGGAAGGGCAGGAATTGAAGAATAAATTCTAACTGATGGCTCATTTTTTATTATTGATTCTTGGCCCAAAGCACCACCCTGGATCTACCGCAGTGATGTTCTAAGACCCCCTAAGCTTGTCACAGCTTTTATGCTAAATTTGTCATCAAGGAATTACAAGGCTATATTTTTTAATGACACTTAGAGTCTT
Source organism: Desmodus rotundus (assembly GCF_022682495.2). Taxonomy (NCBI): domain Eukaryota; kingdom Metazoa; phylum Chordata; class Mammalia; order Chiroptera; family Phyllostomidae; genus Desmodus; species Desmodus rotundus. Next base: position 132,399,771 of record NC_071391.1, on the reverse strand, counting down.
AAGTGGTTGACAGAGTGCCAACATCACATAATCCTTTCATTTGTGCTGTTTAACTTCATAATGCGAGAGAGGAGAAAGGGAGAGATCTAAATGAATACAAAGGTGATGGAGATAAGGCAACATTAAATACCACTTATAAATTATTGGGTAATATAAATGTATACTCACATATTCACATCACATTTTGATCCCAAAGAAATTTATTATAACAGGTTTATTATATTATGGCTAAGCATTTTTTTACTTTTCTAAATCTATAACCTACCTATTCCTTAAGTCGTCTTTACTCTATTATTCCCAGAATAGAAATGCTTTGGGAAAATATGTATTTTACACTACACCAGCCTATCTCTCCTGGAGGAATATGACCAAATTAAATCCTTTGCATTTTGAAGTTTGCAATGAAAGGTTTATTATACACACAATCATGTTATCCTAAAGTTTGAACATACCCACAAACAGCAACAGGGAATGCATATTATTAAAGTTTGATTTATACCCTGTTATTGGGCAGATTTTTAGAGATTCATCAATAGAAATTATTTCAAGTGCAATTTTTGGGGTGGAGAAAACAGGTATCCTACAATTTATTTGCATTTTAAAACACACAAAACAATACTGTATATTCTAAGTGGTGCATCTCTGTATATTGAACGTATAAAAACATCCCAGGACAGTGGTAGGTGAGCAGGTGAAGGTGAGTACAGTAAAGGCTTTAGCTGTATCTGATATGTTTCAGTTCTTAACAAAATCAAGTGAGCTGAGGCAAGCAGAGCAAACTGTTAGTGTTGGTTAAATCTAAGTGGTACACACTGGCATCTATGAAATTATTTTCTGAACACTGACAATAATTTATCATTTTAAACATTTCCATTATAACAGTCCTGCAAAGTAATGTTTGAAAAAATAAACTAAAACCTGTTTCTTTAAGAAAAGTATTATGACAATACAGAGGAAATATTAACATCTTCACAACTAACTCAAACCCTTTCTATGTCACGTGTCTCTAACAGACATAGATGAGTGCACTGCAGGGACGCACAACTGTCGAGCTGACCAAGTGTGCATCAATTTGCGTGGCTCCTTTGCCTGTCAGTGCCCGCCAGGGTACCAGAAGCGAGGAGAGCAGTGTGTGGGTAAGTACAATGGTGCAGTCAGCAAAGTCCTATCTTGGACATCTTAATTGTTTAAACCTCGGGCATTCAAAACAAAGTACTCAAGTTTATTTGGAGAATGATAGCCAACCACTGCTCATCCTTCCTTTGAGTGCCAATCCACTTTTCCCATTCACAAGAAAGAAGGAACCTTAAAGGTTGAATATATTCTGGACATCAAAGTGTTGGTTACATGTTAGACTAAGCAAAAGCAGAAATTTGGAGTATAAGTGGGACCATAAAAGCAACTGAGAAAATAATTTTAAACTAGCTATTTGGGGCCCATAACACATAAGCACAGATGATATGGGGTTCATTCACTGGTTTCAGCATAACATAGTTTATAAGGCAAAGGGTGCAGTTCAAACCCCACCACCATCCCTGACTCACATTCCAGCCTTGGGTGAGTCACTGAAATTCCCTGTCTCACTTTCCCCTGTGCACTCTGGAGACAGTGCCAGCCCCACTTCAGAAGCTCCTGTGTGGGAAGCTTCGGACAGTGCCTGCTCGTGGGCTAAATAGCTGTGTGCTGTCATTATGGAATGAGTTCACATCCTAAACATCCTTTATGCTGCAAGCAGGTGCAGTGCTAGGAATGCAAAGCCAAGTGCAGCATGTGCTTCTACTTGACAGCTCTACTTGAGCTCCTTCAAGGCAGAGGCCAGGTCTGGCTTGTGTCACTGCTGTCTCCTTAGTCCCTGAAGAGTGCCCATCCAGTAGATGCTCTAGGCATGGTTTTTGAATGACTGGAAGAACACAGTAAGGGGAGGCCAACTGGCAAATAAGAGGTAAACTAAAGTGTTCTGGGCTCATTTATGAGGCCCAGCACTGTTCATGAAAGTCTTTAACTGACTCCCGCTGTCCATTGATTTACATACCACCTTTTATCATGGAAGTGAAGAGTCCTTATTTTCTCTGAGAAACAGAAGATCAGGATGTGGGGGCAGGCAACCAGCATCCATTTTCGCCTGAGAATGTGAGCTGTTGATGTCAGATGTCAACACTGAGCTCCTCATGGGCCCCAGTGGAGTTCTGCCTGCCACGGGCTGTTCCTAGAGGCTGGGGTTACTGCCCAGCCTCCAAGGAAGGCCCAGGGTTTGCAGTAACGGAAACTGTGATTTAGGAATACATTGTGTGGAAAACCCCACAAACACCAAAGTTTTGTCCACTGTATTAGTCAGGAAAATAAACAGTTGGGAACATAAAAAGTATAGAAAAAGAACTAACCCAAACCACTGTAGAAGAGCCAAAGAGAATGGAACATACGGTAATAACTCTCTATGATATGGTAGGAGGAGACATTCTTAAGTTTAGTCTCATCATGTGGTGTTTCTCTCACCCACAGAGCCATTTCTACGTTCCTCAACAGAGCATAAGTGGTCTTCCTTAATCTGATCCTTGCCCAACTCTGAGCAACCCTCTCCCACAAAAGAAAAAAAAAATGGAAAAGAAAAACCTCCAGCTTTATCCCACATACTTCACTCAGTGGCACACTTTGGTGCCTCTACATCAGCTCTTTCAGCACCAGGAACATGTGCTCCTGGCAAACTCCTATTTAACCTTCAAATCCCAGCTCAGGGTCATTTCCTCTGGGAAGCTGTCCATGATCTACCCCATTAAATTAGTCACTCCCTCCTCTAAGCCACTACTTCTCAAATTTTGATGGATCCTTTTTGTAGATTTCCTATCTGTTGCCTATTAATTCTTCTACAAACTACAATAAAAATGTTGTGGTAACACCAAATTGCTATTTCTGAACAACTACTCTCATTTTCTGTACTTATTTGTTGCAGACTGGTCCAAATACTGTATGGACTAGCCTTGGTCAGCAGGCCACACTTTGAGTAGCTCAATGTTCCTTCTGTCCCCTGTACACCTTCCTATTGTTGGTCTCATCATCCTATGCAGTAAACTGTTTTCATGCCCATCTTCCATACTAGATAGGGACAGAACGTGTACATATTTATCATCGTTATAAACATGCAGGGCTAAACACAATGCTAGCAAATAACAATGGCTCAATGAATGTTTACTGGTTGTAAAGACACACATCATTTATATATCAAATATTTATTGAGAGTTGACTATGTGCCAGGCTTAGGTGCTGGGACATCTTGCACAGACTCACAGCCCTCATAGAACTATCAGAAAGTACCACCTATACATATCAGGTATTGAGACTTGCACCTGGGTATAACACCGAGTACTAGGAAGAACTATGCTAAAATTGCTCTTAGTTGGTATGGTGTTTCCATTCATTCAACTAATGTTTATTGAGCACCTACTATGGCAGGCCCTGTTCCAGGTATTAAGCATATGGCAATGAACAGACAAAATATACCTCCACCTCAGAAGGAAGAGATAGGTCTTATCTGCAATGCATTATAGTGAGGGAGACAGACAAGAAGCAAATAAACATATAACACAATGTCAAGGAGTGCCAATGGCTACAAAGAAATTCAAACATATAAGGGGATAGATAATGCAGAAGAAGCTATTTTATAGAGATGGTCAGAGATGGTCTTCCTGAAGTGACATTTGACCAGACACCTAAATAAATGAGAGGGGAAGCCATGTGCATAAGATTGTCATTTTTTTCAATATTCAAGTTAAATCAAATAGATTTTGTAACTTGTCAATAATAGCCCCCATTTGTTTCTACCTGTTTTGTTTAAGGAAGTTTGTCTACATTATGTCATGTAATCCTTCCAACAATTCTACCACATTGTTGCACGATTACTTAGAGAGGAGGAAATGCAAGCTCGGAGAGGTAAACACCTGGCTAGTAATTGCCAGAGATTCAAACTCAGATTACCTTGAGGCCACTTGAACACAATGCCTCACACACTTTTAGTCATTAAAGTACCAGAAGAGCTGGGCATGAAGTTTTGTTTTCACTTTTTTTTTTTACTCTAAGATAGTGTCACTATATAGTCTTACCTTTTCCATGCATAATTGTTATTTTAAAGTTTGCATGCCATGTCAAAGTTGTCACAGCGTGTACAATCATGAATTAATGAAGTTTTATTATGCTTCTAAGATGTTAATCCCACTCTGCAAGTTCTCAATTGAGTACTTTATGGTTGGAAATATTTATAAGAGAAGGACACGGGCTGGAACTCTTCACTGATGTGTCAAAGGTCACTTTTGTTTAGCATCCTGTTCCTTCCACAGTGTTCTTTCATTTGATGCTCACAGAAACATAAGTTACACATAATAAGCATTACTATCCACATTTTACAAAAGAAAAAACCAAAATCCTGAATGTTTAAATGAATTTGCCAAAGTCACCAACTAAAGAAAAACCTACTCCTTCTTTCTCTTCATTTTATGCACCTTACTCAGTTCTTCAATAGTGCTTTTATACTTCTACCTTTATAAAGGTTTTAGTCTTCAAACTGGCATTCTCATATATATGTGAAATAGTCTTAACTACTTTTCTCTCTTTTACATCTCAACCCGCCCAGCCAGGCTTATGTAGTCATTGTTCTTAACATCTCACTTAACTGCAGAATGCAGACCTAAGTATATTTAAAACACATATACTCTAATTTTAAAGTGAACATAATTACTTTTTAAATGTAATCTATATTGTATTTTCTTCCATTGCCACTTAGTCCCCTTATGCCCTTTTAAAGTGAGGTCCTCTCTAGATAGGTTTTCTAGATAATGTTCTTCTGAGAACTTGAGAGCAAACAGGTATGGATAATCAACAATGTAGTTCTCTTTGTGTGTGTGTGCCTGGTAACCTAGATATCGATGAATGCACGATGCCTCCATATTGCCACCAGAGATGCGTGAACACTCCAGGATCATTTTATTGCCAGTGCAGTCCTGGGTTTCAGTTGGCAGCCAACAACTACACCTGCGTAGGTAAGCCTTTTGGGAACCGCCATCCCGACTGACTGATCTCTGCCCTCAAGAAAAGCAAACCCTAGGCCACGTCGCCGTAATTCTAGTCTTCAGTTTTGTTGAGTGAACTGGTTTCCATCAACTTCCCTCAATAAAGCTGAAAAGACAGCAACCAATCTGTTTCTTAAAACACTTCAAGATGTGAATGGAAAACTTTGTTAATCTTGGTTTTAGTTCTCATCTGTGGTGTATAAAAAAATACAAATCCATTGATATACACACACCAATTAGTCAACAGTGTGTGATATAAAAGCTGAAGGTGCCAAAGGGGTTACAGCAAGTTCAAGTACATAAACATTCCTCTGAAAGCGCATCTGATTGTTCATGCTTCTTCTCCCCTTTCCGAATGCAATGTCACAGTACACAGCTCTGAGACTGGCATGACATGGAAAGAATCTAGTGCAGGAAAAATGCCTTTTCACAATATTTTCAGTGCCTTAGAGCATTGCAAAACTCTGTATGGGTCTCAAAGGCTTATGTTATAATTGCAATGGAATTTAACAGAACCCATTTAAAAAGTAATAAATAGCACAGATAAATCTTCACTACAGCATGCTGAGAGACCGTATCAGTATGAGTGTCTTATATTAATTATTTATAGACTTGGCATTTTGCATCTGAACAACAATAAAAGAAAATAGACACTGGAATGTATATTTATTAGAATCATTAAATTCTTTTGGAAAGATTCATCAAACCCCAAAATAACTGTCATTCTCAGAAAATAACTGTCATTCTGGTATTTCTAAAAGAAGGATACAACAGATCTTTGATGTTGTTTCAATAAATATGAAACCCGAATGGATATTCTCCAATGAGCTTCTGCAGGGCAAAGAATCCAGCTAGGGAATTACTTAGCAGTGAATGACATAGGTACAAAAGAGCAAAGATACATTTAAAGACATAGATACATAAATGCATATAACTTCTCCTTTCAGACATCAATGAATGTGATGCCAGCAATCAGTGTGCTCAGCAATGCTACAACATTCTTGGTTCATACATCTGTCATTGTAACCAGGGATATGAGCTAAGCAGCGACAGGCTCAACTGTGAAGGTAAGATATTTTCCAAATAATTTTTAATAAGACTCTAATCCCTTTGACTGCTGTTCTTTTATTTGATTATGTATGTACCTATTTATGAAAACAAATTTTTATCCATGAAAATTCTATCCTAAGGTCCAGTTAATTCAATTGCAACATGGACTTTTTAGTATGTTATCAAGAAAAAGGAGAAGAAAAAAATGCCTGAAATGTTAAATGCAAGGTGGTTTAATAATTAGAAGTGTGCACTAGTGTCTCGCTTCTCAAAGTGGGATCCAAGGGCCAGCAGCATCAGCACCTCCTGGGAGCTTGTGGGAAATGCAGAACCTCAGGTCCCGGCCCAGACCTACTGAGTTAGATTCTACATCTAACTCCGGGTAACTGGTAGGCACATTTAAGTTTGAAAACTGCTGACTGCATGTCAGAAACATTAGGATCAAAACCAGGATACCTGGCCCCTGGTCTTATTCCTGTTAGCGTGTACCTTGGGCGCATAGCTTAAGTTGCCTAGGCTTCACTTTACACATAACTAAAGAAAGCCGTTTAACTGAGGGATGACCTTCAGAGTCCATTGCACATGCAAGTTTCACTGCATAATTAAAAAAGACATCCTGAGGAAGTGCCATCAACACTTGATACCCCTGACTTCTTCGTGGACCTTCCCTGCTTAACTTGGGGCCACAAAGGTCGTACTTCACCCAGAGATGCCTCGCATCATGCTACTGTGCTCAAAACCAAAAGGGACTGGCTCTGGACACCTGCCTCTACCCTTCTAAGCAAATTATAGGGGCCTCACCATTGAGAAATGCAAAGCTTTTTTCTCCTGAATGGCAGACCCTGCCAGGATGTCACTGCTAGAAGCTAGCACAGTAATGGGACTTAAAGTTCAGTCATCAGATGAACTTGGCAGCAAAGCCTCCCAATTTCTGAGAAAAAAATATGAATCTGCATCTCTGGTGGGTCTGCAGAGCCCAAAATGAAAAGTATCAACTATAAACCAGTTCATTCACTCTACTCAGCTCAGGTGGTTAGGTCCAGGATTTGACCAACTATCAGCAGTGATTGAGTAAAACTGATAACAAGACAAACTCTTTGTGCTGTGAAGAGTTCTAGAGAATCATTTCAACCTGTGCAACAGGCACACTAGTGTGCCACAAAAATCTTTAAAGCATGCAATACCTGACTATTTAGTCAGGGGCACTGATCTCTTCCCTTAGATCACAGGTGGCAAACACAAGGCCCACGGGCCAAATCCGGCCCTCCACCCAGTTTTATCCAGCCCAGCACCTTCAATCTACCTGGCGACAGTGCCGAGCTCCTTGCCCCTAGTTAATTAAGGAGGAGTTACATTTATACAGTCCTAAAATTACACTCGGCCCTTAGAAGGCAACCACCAGGCTAATGTGGCCCCTGGTGAAAATGAGTTTGACACCCCTGACTTAGAGTGTCAAATTTAAAAAAATGACACAGCCAACACAACGATAGCCGTCTGGTGTGAACAGATCAAAATTATACCTATTTTTTGTCAGATCAGCAAAAAATATAATGTATTTTTTGGCATGCCACAGAATTTTAATAATTAGTTTATGTGTGCCATGAAATGGAAAAGGTTAAAAGCTGCTGTTCTAGATGAAATTAGCCCATATTGCTAGACTTTGCCCTTGAGCTTGTTATAAAGTATTGTATTTCTGTTTCAGAGTTTGCAGTGTTTTTACTCCTACCTCACCTGGAAAAAATATTACCAAAGTAGTTTTTGAATTTTGTGTCCTTGCTCTTCTCTGATTCAACAGACATTGATGAATGCAGAACCTCAAGCTACCTTTGTCAATATCAATGTGTCAATGAACCTGGGAAATTCTCGTGTATGTGTCCCCAGGGGTACCAGCTGGTGAGAGGCAGAACATGTCAGGGTAAGTTTATTGTTTTCATAGCTGCTGTTTTCAGTTTTAACCAGAAGAGCAGAGAGAACTTATAGGATTCTCTACCATAGAGTTATCATTTTTTTCCACCTGGAATATACAAGTTGAGCTCTTTTTGTCCTCCATTCATTATGAGATACACACATCTCATAAAGAGGGTATCCCCTAAAAAAAAAAAAGTAGGATACTTACTATTAATACCTACTTTCCTTGAAATTTATAGTAATCATTTTTGTTTCTTAAAATATAAATAACTTTAATGAAATATTGATATCCCTTCTATATAGCCTATATAATTTCCATGATATATGTCTTCCAAGCATCCACCAGAAAAGAATCAATTATTAAAATATTTCACCATGAGTTTGAGTCCAGAGCATAAGCTTAATATGTGGGTTGGGCATATCTTAAACCAGACTCGGTTCTCTAAAACACCAGTTTAAGATTACAAATTGGGTAGTAATGTAGATGTTGAGAAAATCATCCTCATGTGTATATTGAAGTGTGCTTGAATTCTTTGGCAAAAAAACTATTGATTGAAAAATGCTTAATGTCATTAGTCAAAGAACATGTATGAATGACCCATGGACATGGACCATGGTCTGGGGATAGACTGTGGGGGGTGGGGTGGGCTGGGTAGAAGTGGGGGCAAAGGAGAAAAAATCGAAACAACAGTAATAGCATAAACAATAAAATATTAAATTAGAAAATAGTTAATGTCCCTGGATCCCATTTTTGAAACAAACATTGAGGTGATCTGCACACACATGCATAGGTGGACGAAGCAACTCTCTACGTTGAGTGATTTCAGCCACAGCCTCTCATGAAGATCTGAAAGTACGCACTGGCTTCTCACAACCATCAATGCCGCGCGTAGCTTCGAATTTCTTTCTGAAAAGGGAAAGGCTGCTCAGATAAAACACTGCTCAGATAAAACTGAAAATGTAGATAATCCTGGAAAAGCTAGTACAAACACATTTAATAAAGCAATGAGAAAATGAAAGAAATGACTGACCTTGAATACAGAAAATCTGTTTGACTATTAGCTGAACTGCATTCTATCTGTACAATATCGAAGAAATTATCAAACTTCTCGAGTGTCAGCTTTCTTGTTTAGAAAGGAAATGGAGGGAGGGAAATGGAATACTGGTAATATACATAAAAATAATTTGTATATTGAGTAGCAAATCTTCTCTAGAGAGTCCTTTTTAATCAGAATTGATAGAGGGCACAAAGGGAAATGAAAAGATAAAAAAAGGAGACCCTGGGGACTCTCAGTCTGTATCGTGACTTTACAGAAAAATATTAACTCAGAGGAACATCGGTTGACCTGGAATTTATTAGGTTGCATGTGATTATTCGACTAGATTTCAGCCACCAAATATGAGCACAATCAGAATGTCATTCACTGCACAACGAATATTGCTGTGCCCCTTTCCAGGTTACTAAAGACTCTGTAATGTTAACTGTGGAAAAACATTGCATTCCAATGGCTTTACCTTCTGAACCCTAACTGGGACTTTTAACATAAGTATCTTAACCAATTTCCCTGGAGTTCTTCAAACACTGTCTATGTGTTCCTCATCATAAATGGATTTGATACTCAGCAAAAGACAGAGGCAAATTAGTGTACAGTGGAATCTTACCTGCCTAGTCTGTATCTCTGGAAACATTAATATCTGTTATAATTAAAAGTGAAAATGCACTGAAATTTCAAATAAGGGATTCATGAATGTTATATCTCGAAGATGAACCGATTCAGAATGCGTGGCTATGCCAACTTTTAAAGCACAATGCAATTGGTTTCCCCCACTGAAACTGTCCCTTCCCAACCTCATCCACAGACTAAGGTAAAACTGGAAGAGTGGATTCTTACATCCCTCCAAAAGGCTTATTTTGAGGTTGAAATAGCTTTTGTCATTCCTATGGTCATGCAAAAATAAAACTTGGGGGAGGGGCAGAAGAGGGAGAGGAAGACAAAAAATATATAGACAGAATATACATACACATAGATACACTTATCAAATATTTTAATATTATTAATGATTTCTGGAAAACCTTCCAGAATGATTAAGATGTCAATTATGCTAGGTTCTAAATTAAACTACTGAAATATATGAAATTACATGTTTTTTATTTAAATATTTTATTGTTTATGCTATTACAGTTTTCCAAATTTTCCTCCTTCCCCCCTTCCACCCAGCCCACCCCCTACTCCCACAGTCAATCCCCACACCAGTGTCCATGTCCATGAGTCATGCATACATGTTCTTTGACTAATCCCTTCACCTTCTTTCAACAAACACGTGAAATCATTACATACAAGTTCTTTTTGCTGCTGTTGTACTCCACATTACAAACCAGTCTTATTTTTCCCTGTAGCTAAACAGCATCTTTATTCTTAAAAAAAAAAAGGTGAAAAATATTGAAAAGACAATTCAATTGTGATTTCTTCTGAGGAATTTCAGTTCTTTCTTTAGCCTTAGCCAGTCCAAAGGAAGACACTTATAACTAACTCTGGGAAACCCCAGAGCTTTTCCAGTCTTCTTTTGAGTGCCAGCTAGCTTTAGCCACTTTGGAAACTAAAAGAAAGTTCTTTCTTTCTCTCTCTCTCTCTCTTTCTCCCCCAGCCCCCAAAAGACAAGACATGGAATTATTCTCATTTAGAGGATGCAGTACCTTATATGGAAAGTTGCCTGTCACTAAGTGTATGAACTTGGGTCAGCTACTTAACCTTTACTTGTTTTTTCTCCATGTCAAGTAGAAATAATGTCTTTCCCACCTATCTCCATGTGGTTTGTGTGAAGAGCAACTTAGTTCATTTTAATATATTTCTTAAAAACTCATGTGCCCCCAGTTGCATTAAATCTAGGTGATAAAGAGATATAAAGATATGTTTAAGAGCCCTTACCCTCAGGCAGCTTACAAGCTGATAGAAGGGTGAAGAAAAAGTGTATTTCAGCAGTGCAAAGCAGATTCCATTGTGTAAATGTGCCACAGTTTTCTGATCTATTAATTTACTGATGGGCCATTAGGTTGCTTCCAGCACTTGGCTATTATAAATTGTGCTGCTATGAACATTAGGGTACATTGGTTCTTTTGGATGGGTGTTTCAGGGTTCTTAGGGTATAATCCAAGCAGTGGAATTGCCAGGTCAAAAGGCAGTTCCATTTTTAGTTTTCTGAGGAAATTCCATACTGTTTTCCACAGTGGCTGCACCAGGCTGCATTCCCACCAACAATGTAGGGTTCCCTTTTCTCCGCATCCTCTCCAACATTTGTTGTTTGTTGATTTGGTTATGATGACCATTCTCACTGGTGTGAAGTGGTATCTCATTGTGGTTTTAATTTGCATCTCTCTGATGGCTAGTGGTGCTGAGCATCCTTCCACATGTCTCTGGGCTCTCTGGATGTCCTCCTTGGAGAAGTGCCTGTTCAGGTCCTTTGCCCATTTTTTAATTGGGTTGTTTGTCTTCCTGGAGTGGAGTCATGTGAGTTCTTTATATATTTTGGAGATCAGACACTTGTCTGAGGTATCATTGGCACATGTGTTTTCCCATACAGTTGGTTCTCTTTTCATTTTAATGCTGTTTTCTTTAGCCATGCAGAAGCTTTTTATTTTGATGAAGTCCCATTTGTTTATTCTTTCCTTTATGTCCCTTGCTCTAGGGGACATATTGGTGAAAATAGTGCTGTGTGGAATGTCTGAGATTTTCCTGCCTATGTTTTCCTCTAGGACTTTCATGGTGTCATGACTTATATTTAAGTCTTCTATCCACCTTAAATTTATTTTTTGTATGGTATAAGTTGGTGATTGAGTTTCATTTTTTTGCATGTAGCTGTCCAGAAAACAAACAAGCAAGCAAAATATAACCAGAGACATTGAAATTAAGAACAAACTGACAGTAACCAGAGGCAAGGTGGGAGGGGATAATGAGGGGAAAGGCGGGAAGTGTTTTCAGGAACATGTATAAAGGACACATGGTCAAAACCAAGGGGGGTGGGACCAGGGGTGGGAGGTGAGGATGGCCGGGGTGGCAGGAGGGGGGAGGGGGGGGAATGGAAACAACTGTACTTGAACAACAATAAAAAAAAGTTTAAAAAAATAATGCAAAGCAGAAAATAATAAAGATCCGAAAGAAGAACCTGAGGTGTGAGAATTTAGAGAGGAGAAAGAGATCATATCCCTTTATAGTAGTTCCTGTAATTGTAATTGAATAGCAATAAAAAGAGAGAGAGATCATATCCCAGCTACTAGCCCATGCCTGGCTTGCAGCAAGGATTCAATAATTCGCTTATGAAATGAGTAAATTAACAAATCAAATATCCAATTGTGGGAAAAGAATGATGAGGAAAAGGCTTATACTGGATAAAATCTATATCACTAGTCCAAGCAAAGGGAAATAGACACAGATAAGGATGTGGATGGTAATATAATTGTCGTTGCTGTTCATGTAGTGGCTCTCTAGTGAAACTGTTCTCTCAGAAGTTATCTGGGAGCCGCTAATTCCCAAATCGCAAATCAGTGTCTGTCCGGCCTGGCCTGTCCACTGCCCTCCTTCCCTGGAGTCTCTCCCTTTCTGACTTCCTTGTGCTGCTTTTTCCTGGGTTGCCTGACATTACTGACACCCCCTTTCTTAACTCCTCTTCTTCCACACTGTCTTTAAACAGCTGTACTCTACAGCATGGAACACTTTATAGCTTCATTCCCATGCTGTGCTTCCCCTGGAGAGTATAATCCACTCCCAGAGCATGAACTCCCCACCAGCATGCTATTGTTTACTCAATCCACATTTCTAGGCTTTACCTTTCTCCAAAGATTCTGAGACAATAAGCTGCCCTCTTCATAGTTTTTGCTTGCTGCTTTCTCAGCCTGGAAGGCCCTCCCCACCCAAACCATGAAAATCCCATTAAACTACCACCCTTCAAGGCCAAGTTGAGATGCCCGCCTCCTTCCTTCAGCCTTCCCTAGTTCCCCAGGAAGAATTAATCAGTTATGCTTCAAATCTTCCACTGCACTTATCAATTTCTTATTTAATTCCATTTTATTTTATAATTAACTGTTGTCATAGCTATATTCCTAACTAACTTATAACCTCCCTGAGGGCAAGTGGTGTCTTCCACTTTTATATAAGCAGCATTTGGCTTTGAATTCAACATATAAAAAACAGGTGCTTGATAAAACATCATGAAAGACATGTATCAGTCTGTCTACAATGGCCCAATTAAATGCAATGAATGCAGGTCCCATCCAGTCTTGTATCTAAAAACACATAGGTCCCGATTCCCAAACACCTCCTTCCTTGAAAACCTGGATCTGTCACTTAAACAATTTATTTAGATCAGTAAACTCTTTGACCCTATGTCTCTACAGATATAAATGAGTGTGAGACCACAAATGAGTGTCGGGAAGATGAAATGTGTTGGAATTATCACGGTGGCTTCCGTTGTTACCCACGAAATCCTTGTCAAGAACCCTATGTTCTAGCATCAGAGAAGTAAGAAAATCAAAACCTCGGGAAGTGAGAATTTTCTGGTCTTACCAAGTCAAACTGTTGAGTATTTTGTTTGCCTTTGCAGCCGATGCATTTGTCCAGTCTCCAATGCGTTGTGCCGAGAACTTCCCCAGGCCATAATCTACAAATACATGAGCCTCCGATCAGATAGGTCTGTGCCATCAGACATCTTCCAGATTCAGGCCACAACCATTTACGCCAATACTATCAATACTTTTCAGCTTAAATCCGGAAATGAAAATGGAGAGTTCTACCTAAGAGTAAGTATCCTGGGGCAGCCTTAGCTGTCAAGAAAGGTTCAAGTTTGTTGTTGTTTGGTGGTGTTCACATGGAGAGAGAGCTAACATTTAAAGAGTTTTTATATGCATTATCTCATTTGACCCTCTTGGTAACACTGTAAGATAGATATTAAATATGTACCTCCATATTTTTACAGAAGAGAAAAAGGAGGCTCAGATTAAGTAGTTTCTCTAAAGTCACTCGGATAACAAGCTGTAAACTCTAACAGAGTTGTTGTGACCACCAAAACCAGCATACACACACGAATATACACACTCCAAATAGATACTACAAATCAGTGATAGGTGTTTAATTGTACCCAGAAAAAAATTCCTGGAGAGCTTTTCAAAAATCATGAATTCCTTATTGTTAAATTCACAGGATTATTTACACTTTTACAAACTAAAACCAGGAAGTCCCTGAGAAGTGATCCCCACTTGCAACAGGTGTGCATGTCAATAGTTACGCCGCCCGCTGCTCTCGCAAACCTCCAGGCAGACAGTGTGATGTCACCATTGTGTTTTCCTTTCTTTCATTGCCTATGTGAAATCTTTCTCTGAATTCTGCCATTTCTTTCTTCACCATGTCTCCTGGGTTATTTTTGCTCCCCCAGGCCCCTGCTTCTCTTCCTTTAAATTTGCTCTGAGCACCACCCCAATCCCTCCAACAGATTCCAACTAGATATCCCTGATTCTAGTGCCTCAGCCATGCAGTCCCCTCCCCACCCTGCACAATCTCAGCAAGTTTATTTTAGGTTAAAATTCTGACATATTTTAAATATGGCTCACCACTTCATGTGAAAATGATGGCACCCCACCAAGCAGTTTACAAGGTTACGGTAACTGTTTCACACTAAGGAAGTTATTCATCCAGTTTTAATTTTCTCAAAACTCCTCTGGGCACTCTTCATTTTTAATCAAATTTTAAAGTCAATATTTCAGTTTGAGAGTATGAAAAGTAAATTGGGAAATTCATCCCTGTGGTAAAGTTTACAGATTTTTAATGTTTACACATTTACGCTGTTCTTTGCTATATCAAGTTCCCTTCCAGCTCCAGAATTATGTGATTCTGTTTCTTTGCCAGTAAATTAGAAATGATTAATTTCTCATGACCAACTTCTGAAGAGAAAAACAAACCCAAAATACAATGTATTGCTATTCTTTTTTCTAATAGCTAAGAATAAACTTTTGTAACATTTGATGCTTTAAATTTGAGATAGACTAGACAATGTAAGAGGTTTCCTCTAAGTGGCTTTCGCATAGTGAATTTAATAATTCTAGCCCCAACAAAGAACATTGTTTGTAACCCATGGCAATAAAATAGGTTCATCTAAAAATAGCCTTTAAAAATAATTTTCCATTTTAAACTTTTAGCTATAATTTAAGAAAATAAAATTTCCTAGCAGTATCAACAAACAGTGAAGTAAAATTCCAGCATGTTTGTTCTGTGCAATAAACATGGCACTCTAAAAGTTTTATGGTTCATATCAGTGCATTTATCGAGTTGATGTTTTCAAATATACTTAGTGCTTCTCTCAAGTAAAATCCTTGTTTCTAATGAATGATCTAAAACAGTGCCAATTTTGATAATCCTAGAGTTAAGTAATATTAAATTATTTGAAACCAAAACCTATTTAGAATAAAAAGACATTTCAAAACTATTTCTTATCACATAATTTAAAAAGTAGTTGAATCAAATCCTAGAAAACTTCTCCGCTAAAATTCCATTTCTGCAGAAGGCATTTAATGCCTGAGAATCAAGTAGAAGGCCTTAATTAAGCGTCTCTTATGCTCAGCTCCATGCTAGGCACATGTTATACATACTTCTTTATTTCAAAGAGCTTTAAATATTACTATGTGGTAAAAATTAATATCTATGAGAAAAGAAGGGGGAAAGCTTAAGTTTAAATCCATGGTCCAAGAATTAATAAATGGGCTGAAATAGTCAAAGACTATTTCTTCATGGCCATGAGACTGGACCTGGACCTTGAAAGGCTCCGTGGTGTACAGAATTTTATTTATATTCCTTCAGGGAGAATACTAAGAAAACCTTCTTCCCTAGAAAAGGGGATATATTGTAAAGAAGTAGACATGAAATTCAAGGTGGAATTCCATCCTTCTCCCACCCCACCCAATATCTATCCTCCTTTACTAAGCCTTATTTTTCTTTACAGCCTTTATCAACGCTTGCATAATATTCATTTGTCTGGGTCACCCACTAGAGTGTGAGTGTACTAACAGCAGAGACTTTAGGTGTCTGTTCACTCTTCTGTGCACCACACAGAGAGTGGTACCATCCAGTAGATGTCTCCTCATCTACTAGAATGTAAACACATCCACAATGTTGAGAAGTGAAAGATGACACCTTCGTTCACCAGTTCAAGTTCTCGGACTCTCATCTGAACTCCAGTCTCTATAAAGGCTGGAAATACTCAACAAAAATGGACAGAATGTTAACAGAAAGGGACAAATAGAAAACAAAGAAAAAGTCAGGCTCCTGTAACTTGGAAACAATGACTATGGATAAGGGGTAAGACACAAGAAGAATTGGAAGCAGGAATAGACTAAGGAGTAACTTTTTATCCCACCCTCAAAATTCTTCCCCTATTTCTTATAGGAGATATACTCACACAAAAAAAGAAACATCAATCCAAAAAAAATTATTTTCCCTTCCTCTTTTTTCTTTTACTTCAGCCAACAAGTCCTGTCAGTGCAATGCTGGTGCTGGTGAAGTCGCTATCTGGACCGAGAGAATACATTGTGGACCTAGAGATGCTGACGGTCAGCAGTATAGGAACCTTCCGCACAAGCTCAGTGTTAAGACTGACAATAATAGTGGGTCCATTTTCA
Source organism: Desmodus rotundus (assembly GCF_022682495.2). Taxonomy (NCBI): domain Eukaryota; kingdom Metazoa; phylum Chordata; class Mammalia; order Chiroptera; family Phyllostomidae; genus Desmodus; species Desmodus rotundus. The sequence continues at coordinate 132,383,097 of NC_071391.1, read as the reverse complement.
TTTTAGTCTTTTAAAAGAGTCCACTTTAGGCATTTAAATCAGCCAAAGAATATTGTTACCTTAAAGCACTATTTTATTTATAGACACATCTAGTACATCTACATCTATATACTGTACACTCACCAATAATTCAAATAATTACACCATGGTATAAAATGGGCATTTAATCTGTAAAGATTCAAAGTTTGTCTTTGTTAATGTATGTAAATTAGACATTAATCCACTAAACTGGTCGTCTTCAAGAGAGCTAAGCACACTCCATCCAGTGAAACTTGGAATCTTCTCTGTAAAAGTGGGACCAAGCAGTGATTATCTTCTGTGGTGCTTAAGGAACCTTACTATAGCCCCACTGAGTCTCATAAGGGGGCAGCCATAATAACATCGAATAGCAAGTTCAAGAATGGGTTTTTTAACTGCTTTGTAAGAAAATGGAAAAAGTCAATAAAGATATATTTCTTTAGAAAATGAAGATCTACCACATTTGTGTTTATTTTCATGATCGGTCTCAAGATGGTTGTTTATTCCACAGTAATAAATCATTATTGTATGATGCTGGTTTCTGTAGGGTATTTTAAATTTTGTCAGAACTGTTTGATTGTGTATGTAAAAAAACAGTGAGCAAAATTCCCGAAATGAATAAGGTATCCCGTGGAAAATTATAGTATTGGGAAATCTATGGGGAGGGGATAAGAAAACAAATACCGGTACCTTCTAAACCACGTTGCAGTTCACCTGAAGAAGCAAACACAGTATCGTAGTTGGAGCCGCTAGGACAACTTATAGCCTGGGTGGCTTATCAACAACCGAAATCTAGGTTTTACAGGCTGAAGGCTGGCAGCCCAAGATCAGGGTGCCAGCTTGGCCAGGTTGCGGTGAGAGCCCTCTTCTGGGTTACAGCCTCATAACGTCTCATGGAAGGAAGAGAGAGGGAGAGCTCTCAGGGGTCCCTTTTATAAGAACACTAATCCCACCAATGCGGCTTTCCCCCTCGTGACCTAATGACCTCCCAAACACCCCACCTCCTAATTCCATCACATTGGGAGTTAGGATTTCAACATATGAATTTTGAGTGGACACAAATATTTAGTCCATAATACTGAGTAAATACAACATTGTTGAATTTGGGATGTGGAGCAAAATGGAAAAAAAAGGTATTTTACTGAAGAAGTTTTAATTTCTGAATAAAATTAAAACCCTAAAACTTTACTAACTTACACCTACAATTCTCTCCTTTATACTGATGCTCACAAGGAAGAAAGTGGTGATGGTTCTTACTCTTGGCCTCCAGAATGACAGTGAACTAAAGCAAATTACCCTCCTTCCCAATTCTGTGAAAAGGTTTACATCTTCTTACTTGTTTCAAATGTAACTGCTTTACTTTGATGTATCATAGTTTTAAAACAAATATTCTTTTAGAGGATCACCCAATCTTTGGAGGTTTTTCTAAGGTAACCTATAACAGCCAATATAATTTTTATGTCCAGGGAAAAAATTAGTTGTAGCTGCCAGAGGAAAAGAGCCATTTGATTTTTTAAATTAATCTAGGAGATGGGAAAACAAAAAGACTGTTAAAATCATGCCACAAAAAGGTGTTCAGCCAATTTTCTCTTGCATCCTGTTTCAAAATACCTATGAATAAACCCTGACACCAGGTAACCTTTACACTGAAACAAACGTTTCTCAGGAGTTGACTAAATGGGCATGATTGTCAAAAAGAAAGTGTACCCAAGAGACCAAAGACCAAAACACAAACCTCGTGTGTGAGTAGAGCAGGGGATGGGCTTCTAAAGTTGGAGGGGCATAGAAACGATGATGAGAGCAGGCCCAAATGAGGACCCGACTAGGAAGCAGAGTTAACAACCAGCTACAACACCGCACGACTATGAGGGTGTCCCTGTCACCCTGTTCACATGACTACGTGCAGTACAGAAAAATTAAGTCTTAATCTAAACTCTTCCATTTTTAGTCAATATAGTGATTTTTCTACTTATAGACACAGTTCTCAAGTCACAATTAAGAGTGGTAAAAGCTTTTTTTAAACTTAAGACCTTAAGACTTTTTACTCTTAAACAAGAAAACAGGATCTTATCTATAACTCCACAGAGGATTGTTGAAGAAAGAGGAATCTCTATGAAATTACTATATATAAGCCCTGACTGCTAAACATATATGTTATTATATAATTATAAGAAGATAATTATATTATTGAAGAAATATGCATGTATATAAGGGATATATATACATATGTGTGTGCATATATGTATACATATGTGTGTGTGTATATATGTTTTCTGGATCTACAGAAGTCATTAACTTCAGACAAGATGGTTGCCCCTTAATCCCAAAGCCTAGTTCTGTTCAAATATCATAGACACGTGGAAAGGGTGGATGGACTGAAGTGTCACTGATGCGTTTTGTTTTTTATTATAAAATACACATAAATTCATTTTAAAGTGTATAGCTCAGTGTCATTTAGTACAGAGCAATGTTATGCAAACATCACCACTATCTAGGTCCCTAACATTTTTATCACTTAAAAATAAACTCCATACACATTAGCAGTCATTCCCCATTCCCATCTTCCGGAAGCCCTGGTAGGAGTTACCACTAACCTACTTTTCGTCTCTATGAATTTGCCTATTCTGGACATTTTATATCAATAGAATCACACAATAGATGGTCTTTTATGTCTGGCCTCTTTCACTTATCATAATGTTCTCAAGGTTCATTCACGTTGTAGCATACATCACTACTTCATTCCTTTGTATGACTGAGTAATATTCCATTGTGTGGGTATATTACATTTGTTTAACCATCCATCAGTTGATGAACATCAGTTGGTAGGTTGTTTCTACCTGAAATTCCTTTTACCTTCCTATAACCAAATTCCAAAGAGGAAACTGATTCCTAGACTAATTTCACAGCCTAAATTACCCATTTTTAGTTTCATTTTCAACTAAAAAGAATAGCAAGTTTAAAAAGTCTCTTTTTTTAATTCACAGACACAAAATCCTGGAAATGCATGACTTCACTTATAGGTATAACTATTCTCAGTTAACACAACAATCTTATGCTTTCTTTTAATGTAATTTGAAATTCAAAATGCGGTAACTATCATTACTAAGAACATACCAAAGCAATAAGACAAAGCCCTGCTTTGTTTTGAAAATACACATGACTCCCACCTCCCTCCCTCCATGGGAATCACTGATTTAAACCAGCTCCCAGAGATGAGAATTATGAGAATAATTCATCATCAGTCATTATTATCCAGCAGCAAACATTTATTGAGCAATTTCTATCAGCATGATGTAGTGTAGGGGAACCAAGGTTATAGTCTCAAATCTAACAATCAGCTGTGAGAATTAGCTTTGTGTGCTCTTTATTTTTTTATTCATAAAATGGCTATTAAAACAGGGTGGTTTTTTTTCAGCTTAATAAAGTATAACTAATCCCCACCTCGGTGCTGCATTGAGGGAAGATGGCTCTATGTGCCAATTTTTTTAAGCATCTGAGTACCCTTTGCATGCAGGGGCCGTTGGACATTGGGAGAAGAGAAAACTAATAGTTCCATCACCAAAACAGGTCTTCACAATGTGATTTCACTATTGGGGCCAAGGACATGAGAAATAATCCACTTCAGCCATAAAAATTTTTAAATTACAATTTAAGAATTTTTAGAATTCACTGTGTTAAATTATGAATGTTTTTGCTCCTTTCCACTGATACTAACTGAAATATGATTAGTCATGTTAAATTGGAAATCATTTTACATTGTTTCACCAGTGAAAAAGTCCAGCCATGGGTCCCCACACTCCAAACATGCTTCCAGGGAAATGCACATGTTCTTACTCAGTAACGAGAACTGCACTAGCCATTTCCATCACTCCACCATTCCAGTGCCCATGCCTGGGCTTTGAACCTTCCATCACCTCTGGCTGGACAGAGTTATTTTCTGACAATGGTTAGGAGAGCCCTCTTGGTTGTCAAGACTTCTCAAAAGGAGAATAACTTCCCTTCCACTGTCAAATTTCCCTCTTAACTAGTGTCTTTGGCCACTTGCAACCTCTATCCCCTCCAAACATAAAATCCCCAATTATTGTACATATACATATGCTTTTCAATAATAATAGGATCCTAAACTTAAATGCCACCTCATCAAACCACCTTATTTTTAAGACTTGCTCAAGGATACAGTTTGTTGAGCAAGAACACGGTACCCAGAACGCATGTCTTATGACTTAGATTAGGGCTCTTCATTGTCCACATTCCCAGTTTCAACACCAACAACCCATTCTTTTCCTTCCAATCTTTTTCCTGCACAGTGTCCACCCACATCATGGACCAGCCTTGCTGGTTGCCATGACAAGTTTTCACCACTGCAGATACTTCCATGCAGTGAGGTTGAAATAACACAGATACAACCTGATTGTTATTTACTCGCTTAAACTTCAGCTGATTTGGTCTCTTTAAAAACTCCAGAGAGCAGAAGTAATTGTGTTACACAAAATATTGTTAAACCCTAGAAACTGAAATTCAAGAAAAAGTCATGTAGACCTTACTATACTTGAGAGGACAGCAATTTCCAAAAGAAAAAAACCCTATCACTAAATATCCAGATGGAGCTGTTGGCATGGGGGAGATGGACAAGTCGCAGTGGTGAAGATGGAACGGGCTAACACTCTCCTGGGTCAGAAGCTGGACCAAAGGGCTCACAGAGTCCTTCCTTCCATAGGAGTAGTGAAAGGTAAGGAGCTAATGTAAGGATTACTGCCATTCCTTGATGTGGGAGAATACTCATTAAATGGTTTTTGAAGGAGCAAATAATGAATATCATCACTTCAAGAAGTCTTGCTTTAGACTTTCCAAGTCTAAAGCAAGTCTTTAGAGGCCTGGAAAAGTCTTCAGAGGCCTGGAATAAGATAAGATACATTTTATTAACACCTCAGTTCTCAATGTAGCTATTAGTTCTTTCATAATAAGTTTAAGTGAAAATTGCAAGAACAAGTATGGATTTTTTAATGTGATTTAAAAATATAAATATTGGAGGGTAGAAATCAGCTGGAAACCAGTTCCCGTATCTCATAAATGTAGCCATCTCTACAGTCTTTCTCTACAAAAGAAAGATGTTTTAGTGAATCCAAAGGCTGGACATGGATTGTTCAGTACCCTCAGACCACCTAAACACAGCCCAGTGGGATTATTATTTGGGGGAAGCCTCACAAATACAAGTTTATTGTTGAACCTTGTTTCCATGACTCTAAGCAGTTGCTTATGTTTTGAGTACCCATGAAAAGTTCTAACTTTCTAAATCTTCTTTTAAAATATAGAACAGCTGTTAGCCTGCTCATATGTTATGCCTAAGAAGCCCACAAGGGACAAAGCCCTTCATTAATATGTTGAATTATTTTTAACACACTTATATTTCTATCCTGAATCATCATCTCAGAAAGATGGCAAGTTTCCATCTTCCCAGCTGGGGGGAGCACCTGCAAAATACAAACCCATACTGTGACACATCTGGTACCAAAAAACCAATCTTGTTTCATCTGGCTAGCAGACTAAAATATCAGGATCATTGAACAGAAACAAGGCAAAAAGTTAACTGCTTCCTATGCAGTCAACACAGATGTCTAGTTAACCTGTGTATATTGTAAGCACATGTTTATGTTAACAGAGCACAGAGCTCTTTAATAAGCCAGAGTTGGAATATAAATGCAAGAGAATTTTAAAGACCTGAATGCAATAATTCAGTTCTTTTGTTTTTCTTCCCATAGAAATTAAATTACTTTTTTCAAGATCTCAGCGTTATTTCTAAACAGATGCATATAACACAAACAAATATTTTGTTGAGTTTGTGGGATATCTCCAAATTATTTATTTTCTTTAAAAACAGTATCCCATGTTTTTATATTTTAATATTTAGGTTGTGTTCCTTTAAATGGCAAATTACTTACTTAAGCCAGGTGTCTTGGTTTGTGTTGTCCCAAAAGCAGACTCTTGACACAAGAATTGAGTGTGAGTAGTTTGAGAGGTTACCTCAGGAAGCATTGGAGAGGAAGTGGGCAAAATGAGTCAGGAAAGGGACAGATGCCAATAAGTGACTGAGGTAATGAACTGGTCATTTCTGTGGGCAACTGACACTCAGTTTCTCTGGAAATCCTCTGGGAAATCATGTGGAACTCACTTCAGAAGCTGCCTAGGTCAGTCCATTTATCCACCAACTTCCATCTTTGTGATAAGGGCTACCCCAGGGGCACTAACGCTATACCCCCTTTGTAACTGCCTGCAGGGGCCAAGCTCTTTGGTAGTGAAGAAAGTCCACAGGCAGAGAGGAAGAGAGACACTGGCTTGATGTGGGATGCTGTCATTGAGCTAGAAATTTCTACTGCAGCCCCCAGTAAACTCAAGCAGCTGAGGGGATATGTGGCAGGCATCAGCATTTGCTGACCAACCGAGGTCAGCACACTGATGACTCTGACACCCAAAGTGAGAGTAACTAGCCTGATGTCTTCATACCATGGGAACCTCTTCCTTGACCTTTTTCCTATCAGTTCTCCATCTTTTTCTCTCTCTTCCTCTATCTTTCCCTTCTTCTAGTCTAGTTTCTTCTCTGAGTATCACTCACTTAACAAATCAGGTACCAACCATGTTTATGACACATGGATCTGAATTATGCAAAGATACATTAGCTATTACATAAAGTGGCATCTTATAGTTCATACTATAAGCCTATCTGATTCCAGAACACATCACAAGTCCAACACAAAGTATTGCATAAAATCGGATGCCCTTCAAAGGTGAATTTTCACAGAAGCTAATAAAGATAAAGTTTCAAGACCTTTCCCTTATAGCAGTTGCTTCCAAGGCCCTGAAGAGACCCTAGCAATGTATCACATGGTCATATTATTTTTGTAAAGTTTGCAAAAGTAATACATTTTAGTTGAAATGGTTAGAATCACTCTGTCATTTTAGGTCCCTCCTTGTCCCTCCCCTTTTGTCACAGCACACTTCTCATGCTGGATAGCACTGAAGTAATCACAGTACTTTCAGAAATAAGAAGGTACATTTGGAAAACAAAAACTTCTGATCTGGCCCAGATGGAGGCATAGGTAGATACATTTCACTTTCTTGCACAACCAAAAGAAAAATAACAACCAATTTAGAAACAAAAACAATCAGAGCTGCCAGAAAATTGAACTGTATGGAAGTCTGACAACCAAGGAGTTAAAGAAGAAACATCCATCCAGAGGGGCAGAGACAGACAGCCAAGGATGGAGAGCACGCACTGCAAGGTGGCAGCTGGTGGACCAGGATATCCCATGTTCACCTGTGGATAACCCGGGAGGAACAACTGGGAAGTGAGACAGACTGCGCAACCCAGGGTCCCAGCTCAGGAAACTAATGCCTCAAAACCTCTGACTGTAAAAATCTGTGGGGGTTGTAGCATCAGGCAAAACTCCCAGTCTCACAGAAGAGCCCATTGAAGGGGCCCATGGGATCCTAGAACATACACAAACCCACCCACCTGGGAATCATCACCAGAAAGGGCACAATACACTGTGGCAAGTAAGGGAAGTGACTGAAAGTGGGGTGAGAGCCCAGCAAGGAGCATTGTTCCCTCTCAGACCCTTCCCCCACATACAATGCCACAATGCAGCAACATGGGTTGCCCTGCCCTGGCGAATACCTAAGGCTCCACCTCTTACAACTTAACAGGTGAGTGGAGACAAAGAAATATGGCCCAAATGAAAGAACAAATCGAAACTTCAGCAAAAGAACTAAGCCTATCAGATGTAGAGTTCAAAATACTGGTAATCAGGATGCTCACAGAAATCACTGAGTACAGTTGCAAAATAAAGGAAGAAATAAAGGCTATACAAAGTGAGATGAAGAAAAATGTACAGGGAGTCAACAGTGAAGGGAAGGAAACCAGGACTCAAAACAATGGTTTGGAACCAAAGGAAGAAATAAACATTCAGCTAGAACAGAATGAAGAAACAAGAATTCAAATAAATGAGAAGAGGCTTAGGAATCTCCATACAACTTTAAATCTTCCAACATCCAAATCATAGGGGTGCCAGAAGGTGAAGAGGAAGAGCAAGAAATTGAAAACTTATTTGAAAAAATGTAATAAAAGAAAACTTCCCCAATCTGGCAAAGGAACTACACATGAAAATCCAGGAAGCTCAGAGAGTCCTCAAGAAATTGGACTCAAGGAGGGACACACCAAGACACATTATAATTAAATTACCCAAGATTAAAGATAAGGAGAGAATCTTAAAAGCAGCAAGAAAAAAAGGAGACATTTACCTACAAAGGAATTCCCATAAGACTATCAGCAGATTTCTCAAAAGAAATCTTACAGGCAAGAAGGGGCTGGAAAGAAGTATTCCAAGTCATGACAGGCAAGGACCTGCATCCAAGATTACTCTATCCAGCAAAGCTTTCATTTAGAATGGAAGGGCAGATAAAGTACTCCCCCAGATAAGTAAAGTCAAAGGAGTTCATCATCACCAAGCCCTTATTATACAAAATATTAAAGGTACTTATCTAAGAAATAGAAGATCAAAACTATGACCATGACAACAAACCCACAACTGTGAACTGAACCTAAAAAACAAAAACAAAAACAAACTAAGCAAACAGCTAGAAAAGGAACAGAATCACAGAAATGGAGATCACATGGAGGATTATCATGGGGATGGGAGTGAGAGGAGAATAGGGGAAAAGGCACAGGGAATAAGAAGCATAACTGATAGGCACAAAATAGACAGGGCGAGGTTAAGAATAACATGGGAAATGGAGAAGCCAAAAAACTTATATGTATGACCCACTGACATGAACCAAGGGGGGAATGCTGGTGGGAGGGGGTGTGCAGGGTAGAGGTTGACAAAGGCAAGAAAAAAATGGGACAACTATAATAGCACTATCAATGAAACATACCTTAAAAAAAAGAAGGTACATTTGGTTTGGGTTCAGTGGGATATATCTCTGTGATCCACAGTTACTTCTATCTATGGTTAAGTTAGTTCCTGTCTGGAATAGAAATAACTTCTAATAATCCTCTAATAATTCTAATGTTGACCTTATCTGACAGTGTGCACAAAGATTCAAGGCCAGGGTTCCTATCAAAATATAATATGTCCTGCAGAATCTAGCACCAGAGCAGGTAGTGGAGGAAAAACAAGTTTTGATAGTCTAGAAAGGCAGAGTGGGTGAGGGGTGCAGAATAGATGCATGCTTGAAGGCTATGCCAGCAGCCCAGGAAAGGATGATATGTCAAGTTGGACAAAAGTATTGGTGGAAAGCATGAAGGGAAGAGAACAGATTCAATATGTATGGAAGACAAATAAAGGACTCTAAGATGGATTGGATGTAAAGTGAGGAAGAAGGACATATCAGGAATGACCCTGGGTTATGTCTCCTATAACCCAATAGGCAATTGTTTCTAAGCGCAGATTCAGAAATCCAAGCTTCTGAAGTTTAGGGGCTCTACCATCTTCAACAGATGGCTTCCAAGGTCACTTTGCTCATCTACATCAAGAGGTGGATCAATGGCAGATGGAATGTGAGAACGTTGTATGGGGCAGGCCTGGAAGTGGCTTACACAAAATGTTCATCTTCCTTTGGCCACATTTAGGAGAAAGGCTTAGAAATAGAGTCTAGTTGTGTGTCCAGGAAGAAGAGCAAACAGGTTTGGTCACTAGCCATCAGTCTCTGTCTCCATGGGGAAGCTAGAGAATGAGTACATTCTTTATTCTGCCTACAGCAGAGAACAGTTTTCTAATTCCTAGATTTATTTTTAGTTTCATTTATTTTTTTCTATATCCCTTCTCTTTAATGTACTTCTTGTATTCAAGGGTAAGTAGAGTTGTTACTTAGTGTCACACTTCCAGGTATTCATTTTTAATGAGGGCACATCATTTTTTTAATACTTCACTCATTCAATAGATATTTAAGTGCCTACCATTATGTCAGCCTAGTTGTTTACTCCTTGTCCAAGGATGGCAGAAAGAAAAAAACTATTACTTTGTGCAAATAAAAAGACTATTAGAACTGGATTTCAAATTTATAAATGTTTATGTACAATTATGGTTACTTTAATGTTATTTCTAATAACCAAACAAATAACAGTTTAAATGTATAATAATTAAACCTATGGTACATCTATGTAATAGAATATTATGCAGCCATTAAAATATTTGTAAAGAGAATTTTTATGGAATAGGGGCTGTTTATGATAGTGTTAAACAGGAAATTCAGGTAGTGCTATCTCAATTGCATAAACAAATACACAGAAACAAAAAAAGTACTCCAAATGTTAATTGGAGTTATTTCTGGGATAGGATTAAAAGATCAGTGTATTCCCCTCTCTCTAAATTTTTCTGTGTCTGCAATTTACTTTTTTTACAATGAATTTCACATCAGACTAAGAAGTTCGTTTTTAAAAAATTCAAAGCAAACTCATGAAATAAATAGGGGACCTGCAAGTAAGCACAGCCAGGCCATTATTAAAGCTCCCTAAACAAAATGGGCATTAAACCAAAATCGGAGACTGAGTCCAAAATCTGGGAGTAAGTCACCAGGATCTTACATATGGAAGCTTGTTCAGTGGGTTTTGCTATAGAGTTCACCAATCCCATTAACTGAGGATTAGAACATCTTGGTGTCCTATATGCAGCCCACAGAATGGATCCATCATTGCCACCTGGGTAAGGCAAAGTCAAAATACAGAACTGGGTCAAGAGGGTCAACCTGAACAGATGAGGTGGCATAGCAAAGCCAAACCTCCTGGCGATAGACACCAGGGGAGAGGCCAGACTTTGTCTACCACAGCAGCAGAGGCAAGAGGTGCCAGACATCAAACAGTAGATTCAACAGGTAAAGCTGCAGGAGCAGGTTGGATTCAGATCTGTTAAGTGAGGATCAGGAGCAAGGATTTAGGTGTTGGACAGTTCACATTAATCTCCTAAAATGGAATTTAGGCTGGGGCCTCAGCTGAAAATTTAAGGCATGCTTTCAAGCATCTTAAAGGTATAGCTTATGGTAACCTTTCTCAAGAAAGGCATTTTTAACACCTAGATATTTAAATAATAATCATGAGAGCTAGCGTTTACTGAGCACCTATTATATGCCATGCACTGTGGCCTCACACTGTGCTAAACATTTGATATTCTTTACAAACAGTATCTCACTTTATGGCATGGGCATTTCCATTCCATTTGAAAGATGAGGAGGCTGAACCTCAGGGAAACACACTGCCCAAGTCACACAGGTAGGAAGTGGTGGAGCCAGGTCTGTAACCCAGGTCACTTTGACTCCAAAGCTCATAGCCCTAATCACCTCATTTCTGCCCAGTGACCATTGATTTTATCTGTGCTTCACTTTAAAATCCTGTCATTAAACCAAAACCCCATCTACCAAGGGTAAGGCTAGTAGATACCATGGGTGAATAAACTGCATTAAGATCTTTGATCCCTGTTAAAGGAATATTACTAATAAAAGACAATTGTATAATTGAAAGTTACTAAAAGAGTAGATCTTTAAAGTTCTCATCACAAGAAAATAATTTATAACTATGCATAATGATGAATGTTAACTAGACTTATTCTGGTAATTCTGGTAAAATCATTTTGCAATATATACAAATATGGAATTCTTATGTTGTACACCTGAAACTAATGTAATGTTATATATCAATTATATCTCAATAAAGAAAAACTATAAGAGAGTTGATTTGGGAAATAAGGAAGTCTTCTCAGCACCCTTAACATCACACTATGGGGTCTGGGCATGATGGTTCTTCCTCTCTAGTTAAGGTATTTATGGAATAAATTTAAAGTTTGTACTGGGGATGTTCAAGGCAGCTGCCAAAACTAGGCTAGATTCAGGAAGGATCCAAGTGGAGCAAGTACGGCATTAAGCAATTAAAGTTTCCACTTAACATTGAAAACACCACACACAACCCTTGTGTGATTCTTCTGTGGATCACTGAAACATACCCACTTTAAACCAAACAGCTAAAGTACACTTTACAATATATGTTTTTTAAAAAACTTCATAGTGCTGTATGCATTTCTATGAACTAAAAAATAAATTCAACTATGCAAGGTTGAACAATGAATAAAAAGAGTAAATACTCCTTTGTTTGCTTCTTAGACATTAATGTAGAGCTGTTGGATATCAGTTGCAACTTAATAACATGCTCAAGTGTTGTTTTTTTTTAATAGTTCAAGAAATACAAAGCTACTTAGCTCTGCCAGATGATTCTGTAGCAAACAGGGATCCCAGCAAGTCAAATGCATGCTCTGTTATCTTCCCAGTAGCTTCAATACTGAACTACTTAATGTGGAAGCTTGCTTGGGCCCTGGCTCTTGACAGTTTTATAGCCCTCGGTCAAAGTTTTCAACAGCATTGGGCCAGGTGTGACTAGGCAGCTGGATTACACATACTGACTTTCCACTTGCAGATACACAGTGTTTATTTTTCAGGGTGAGCCTGTAAACCAGCTGACCAATTAGGCTGCAGATGCTTCATGCCTCATGAAACTAAGCAAAGACTGTGAATATAAAAGCCTCAGAAACCCATGCAGGCTGAACTTTTCTTTAATGTCTTCATATAAACTATATGAAAAAGAACTCCCAGCCAGTACTCTCCCTTCTACATGAGACCCACAGATGCACCTTCAGGCGGTAGACAGGATCAAACTTCAGAAACAGAGGCAGAGTTTACAAGAAAGCTCCTGAATTCCTCTAACCTTCCTGCCATTCGCCCTGTCATTCAAATTCCTCCACAATTAATTTGCCAGCTTTTTAAACAAAAATATCCTTCAATGAATCCTCTCTTCTAGCCAAATTGCTTTTCACATGATCTCCTAAACATGTGGTATGTATTCCTACTTCTCTGCTTCCGCTCAAAGCATCACCCCTCATTTAGAATGTCATCTTTCCTCCCTCCCTATCTCTCCTTCCCAAACACAGATCCCACACCTCCATCTGGACCCCACCCAGAAGCCACCTGCTCCATGAAGACTTCTTGGCCACAGTGATTTCTCTCTTCTCTGACTTCTCTTAGCCATAACTGTTTATATATCCACTTGATACTTACACTGCTGCCTGACCATCTCCATATCATTATATAACTTTATTTATGTGTTTTTTGTCATCCTGAAAAACTTTTCAGCCATCTCTAGGTCACTTCTACTTGAGTGGCTACCATCCTGCAAATTCAACCAACCAATCAACAAGCCTATATCCTTCTTAAACTTCCTTTATCAGCACCACCACTCTTAGATTTCAGCCAGGCTCCAAAGCTTGGAGTCACCTGGGAGTCTCCTTCCTCTTTCATACTTCCCATGTTTGATCAGTGGCCAGGGCCTGTGAATTGTAGCATTGTCATACCTATTGCAATCAACTCCCTGCCCTTTCCACTTCCGCTACCAACACACTTGTTTGGGTCCTTATTTCCTTACCTGGATTATTTCAAAAGTTTCCCACAGTCCTCTCTATCTCCAGTTTCTCTACCTCCAATTCAGCCTAAACACCTCAGCCAGATTAATCTTCCTAAATACAGAACTGAATCACGATACTTCTCTATGTAAACACTTTCAATGGCATCCTAAGACCTACCAAATAAAGTATAAAATTCCTCAATCTGTCATGAAGTATGCCCCATGTCATGGAGTTATGGTATGCCACCCAGATCCCCCTTTGGTACCAAGGCATTCAGTCCCCCAGATGCCCCAGTTGGCTTCTGACAGGTCATGGTTAAATTCCTCCCCAGAAATTGCTCTGGCCAAAAGGAGCTGTTTGGCCCAAGTTTTGCTCCCTCTCCAGAGGCAGCCCACATCCAATGACTGATTGGTATGGGTATACAATCACCCAGCCCCCTTGTCTCAATTCAGGACAACTTTGTAGGGTTATGCTAGCTTCTGCATGTCATGTAGGATTAGCTGAGAGCTCCGCTGCAACTTCCTTTTAGTTCAACCTCTCTGTCTGCTGCATCCTGCCTTCCTGAATCCCTTACAAGAGTGGACCCCAAGGGTGTTCCCCAATAAACTTCTTGCACTGAATCTGCATCTCAGATTTTGTGTTCAGGGAACCCTACTTGATACCTAACCATCTTTCTTTCATATCTTTCAGTCCTATCCTTCATATATCCTACATTCCAGTTAAACTGGGTTATCTATGGTTCCTTAAAGATATCTCATGCATTACCACAAACTCATATATCCAAAAAAATATCTACTGAATATCTACAATGTTCCAAACTGTATCAGAGGTGTTGACTGACTGACCTAAGGGGATTTAGACAAGTAAACAGGCTATTAGTGTGAACAGTGATATCCCAGCTGAAACCATAGAAAGAGCAAGGAAAAGAATGTGCTAGACAGGGAACAGCATGAACAAAGTTCTAAAGATATGAAAACTCACCTGGTGAGTCAGTGAACGGCAAATGCACATGAAAAGGGCTGAAGTTCAGGCAGCCTGAGGGGTGGTGGCAAGAGATGAGGTAAAAGAGGTCAGCAGGGCCAAAACAGGGGAGGCCAGTAGCCCTAAGATAATATCCTTAGGGCAAAGGAGGGCTAGTAGAGGGCTTTAAGGGAAGAAACAACACAATGATCATATTTTTGTTTTAGAAAGACTCATTTGATTACAATGAGAGGGATTAGCTGGGGAAAAGATATAAGACAGATGGCTGCTGCCGCCACCCAAGCCAAAGATGATGGAGTGATGTCCCGAGGAGGGGTAATGGAAATGGAGAGACCCAGGCAGGTTCAGGAGATATTAAGAAACTACAATATAAAGGGCATGATAGTTTACCACAGGGAGAGGGAGGAAGGAATGAAAGATTATACCATGTTTCTGACTTGAATAGCTGGATGTACATTATTTACTAAGATAAGAAACACCAAGGAAGATACAGAACTGGGGAGAAAGATAACGAGTTCAGTTTGGGACATGCTGGACTTAAGGTACCTAAATAAGAATTGGATACGTGAATGTGGACAGCAGGTAAGTAGATACATATGTCTGACCTTTAAGAGATCAGCCTGGCTGGAGGCGCAGGTCAGACATCACCAGCATCTCCCTGGTCATAGCAACCTGGGGGTTAAGAGTGAAAAGAAAAAAGACTGTCAGAGAAAAAGGAGGAAACCCAGTGGAAAGTGGTGTCACAGAAGCCAAGAGAATCCTTCCAGACTAAGCAAGAGGTCAACAGTGTCATACATTGCTCAGACCAAATAAAATAAGGACCAAAAGAGTGTCACTGACCATAAACACTGCTGTGCCCTTCCACAAACTATTCCATAACCAGAAACCATAGAAACGTTTCCGTCTTTCAAGGATCCACTCAAATTGCCTCACATTTGCTTAGTGATTTACTAAACACCATCACCTGTTACCTCATTTACTGACTATACTTTTCGAGGATTAAAAGCACCCCTTATGTATCTTGGCATCCTCCCTAGCCCATTAAAATGTGGATGCTGTAGATTCAGAAAAGGATCCAAATTTGCAGAAAACAATTCACAAAAGAAGAAACTCTATAGATAGGAAGAGCCTGTCCACAGGCCAGAACTATTGCTTATGCCACAACTAAGCCAAGTCCATGTCATGTGGAGCGAGTCATGAAAAAATGCCCTTATCATTCAGGAAGGAGTGCTGAGAGGTTCAGGCTTCATCCTTATATATAAACCTGGTGACTGAAATAGCAGTGATGAGGCGATCCTGCCTTTTCAGGGTGACATTAACTTCAATGACCGGATTAGTGCTAGATCTATAGCAAAAATGCCCACATATTCCAGACCCTAACTGCTCTCACTCACCCCAAAAGGGCAGCCGTGAGCAGCCACTGATAGAGGCATTCATCTAGCTCTGTGCAGTGGCAGCACTGTAGCCAATGAGGTTTATCCGAGGCGCAATTATTGCTAATTGAAAGAGGCATTCATCTTCTGACTGTCCTTTTTTTGTGGAGTGTGAACATCTAAAAAATTTTTAAAAGCCTATTTGAATGGGCACAACTGCCAACTTCACTTATCCCTTCAAATGTAATGAGCCTATTTTGTTTTATGGGTGCTTCAAAAGAACCAACAGAGAAGAGGTGGCTATAAATGGAAAACATGAAGCAACTTGCTGAGACCTCGTGGTGAGGTCGATGGCTTGCTTTGTCATGCCTTTGCAGACCAACATTTCCAGAATTCCCTTTCAAACACAGATCAAAACTCAAATGAGAAGAGGAGAATTCTTGCTCTCCGAAGTATCGACATAAAAGAATATTTCAAGGCAGTTTGAGGGAGATGCAGCCACTAACATAGTAACAGTTAAAGTAGTAGAAATGTGTTTTTTTTTTTTTTGGAGACATTCAAGACATTCAGCCCAGATTCCCAGGCCAGAAATTATTCTGCCCTACCCCTATCCCTGCCTAAGCAACATTCCTCTGAAGTTATCAAGAGGCCCTGGCATTTAGAACATTTGCAAATATTTATTCAACACCCAGAAGAGTACCTTAAAAATGGCGGGTCCTTGATGGTGGTGAAACTCAACACCAGTAACAAATAGCCGTGTAAGAGGTAGATTTTTATAAACAGTAAGAGGGCAGAATAGTAAAGCTGAAAATTAAATGTAAAAATTCATGGCAGCTTCTATCTGGAATATGTTGCCTAAAGAAATTCAGCTCAGTGAGATGTTAATAAATGCCTATAAAATTAAACAAGCTGAGACATGAGGCAAGTACTTTACATGAAGTACCTTCTCAGAATTAGTTTTATTCTGTGTTCTCGTTGTTTCAATACCTGTAATGTTAGGCTCATATCACAATATAATAGTACCCTACAGTTTATAATAGTAATAACCCTAAACACACACACACACACAGTCCACAGCTATTTCAGAGGCCTTCATGAAGAACATGGATATAGAGGTTAAGAATGATTTAAGTAAGAAAGAACATTTGCCAAACTCCAACTATATATTAAATTGAGAAGAAGGCTATTTGGACTAAACCAGTAAATTCTCTTCTGAAGCTAATAATAATAATAATAATTAATAATAATAATTAGAATTTTTAGATGCATTATACATCTGGTATTGGCAACAATTCTGTGAAGTAAGATTATTATTATCATCCCATTTTAGAAGTGAGGAAACCAGGGCTCAAAGAACTTAAAGTAATTTTTCCAGTTGTTCATAGGTCCTGTGGCTGATAAATGCGAAAGCCAGGATTTGAACCTTAGCTGTCAGGCTCCAGAGGCTGCGACCTCAATCACTATGTTACACTGACTAGATTTAGGCTTAATATACCCCACCATAAGCAACAGGCATGAGACTGATTTGCAAACAGATTTCCCAGAGCTTAAAACAAAGAGTTTCACTCTGCATACAAAATTTGAGATATTTCTTCTTTCATAGTACTGTATTTTTCAGACTATAAGATGCACCGGACCATAAGACATACCTAGGTTTTAGAGGAGGAAAATAGGAAAAAAAACACAGCTCCACCACCGCTGCAACACCCAACACAGCAAGCCAGGTAAGCTACTTTCAGACTATAAGACGCACTCACCCCTCCCCCATTTTCCTCCCAGATTTGGGGGGTGCGTCTTATAGTCTGAAAATACGGTATGTCATGGAACTGCTGACCTAAAATGGTAGAATAGCCCAACACCTCCCAGTTCTCATGCTGCCCTTTCCACTGACATGTTGCATTTCATTCAGTAGCCATTTTTTATGACAAATCAATATAAGATTGTGTCCAGTTTAACAACTTTAGCTATGCGTAGATTTTAATATTTTTCAAGAACTTGGATTTTTTTCTACAAGCTTGTTTTTAATTAAACATTTAACATCTGTATCTTTTGGTAATCATTTATCACTTGTTCCAGTTCTCATAATTATTAGTGGAAATTGTGCTTGGTTTTGGAAAAACCCAAGCCGATTGTTAATGGGGTTCCTTTCCACTATTGGTAAATGAAAGATTCCAATAGTTACTCCATATTTTACCAATGGCAAATTAACCATAACCTCAGGTGAGCCCTTTTTGAAACAGAATCTGAATTTTTTTTTAAGTTCAAAATAGGAGATGGCTTCTTCTTCAAATACGTACCTCATACTTTTAAGCTGATCAGAATTCTCCAAAGTATCAAAATATAAATCACTGTCATAAACTATAAATTAACTTCACTATCAACATACAAAATAATTTAATTCAGTAAATATAATTAAATAGAATTTATTAGGTGACTATATTGTGTCTGAATAGTCAGTAGCAGTCCAAAACAAGTATCCATATAATTTACAGACAGAAATAAAAGGGTTAATTATTGATTAAATGTAAAAGATCAACCTCTTTTTAGCTCTTCCATTCCAAGTAGCATATGGTACACAACAGTTCATTTTCATTCACTCGTTTTCCAAATAAGGTACGTAGAAATTCGATTTGAAGACAAAGAATGAAAAAATAAGCACATTGAGTATGGTACATTACTTCAGTAAGGTATTTATGATGAACAAGACCCTACAAAAGATGCTGATAAGATACATAAAAATGTGAAAACAAAAATAAATTTGTCCCACTTTTGATCTAGTAATTTTCATTCTGTGTTGTTTCAACCACATTTTTATGGAGAAAGATGTATCCTAAAGAAAATTTTACTAAATCATTGTAATTTTTTGACCAAAGTTCTATATATATATAAAGTGTTTCTAATTTTTCCATTTCTATTTTTATTTTATGATACTATTTTCATCGAGACCAATTCTTTTTGTGCTAAATTCTACAATGAAGATTTTATCACTTAGGAGGTTTTCATCTAGATCAAATTTTACTGATTGCGCCTTCAGCCATTTTGTGACAATTTTCTCATACCAAGTAAAATATTGCTACCTAAATTTTGTGAAGAATATATTATTCTTCTGTTAAATTTGGTAAACAACACATTGTATCATGTAAAGTTTTAACTATTGTCACTGTTTTTTATTGATTATTTACACTTGTGACATTCATTATGATCTTGATTAAAAATTACTGATTATTGGTTCATGATAACATTCAGAGTATTTCACTCAGATAATCCAAGATTAACCTAGCATTAAGGGTCAGCCAGCTTATGGTTTGTGTACTTCTAACCACCTTTGTATTCCGTGCACTAACTGCCCACATTGTTGACTGAGTGATCTTGGTCAAGTTACTTAACCTCTCTGTTTCTCAGTGTTCTCATGTTTAAAATTAGAATTATAATGGTATATACTTAATTAAATTGTTAAATTATAATAGAATATAAATGTAAAGCACCAAAGGAAAAAAACCCTTGGCATCTAGTAATCACTCAATAGGTATAGTATACTCTATGATACTTTTCACTATTGTTATTAGTGGCAGAGAAAAGAATAAATAAAAGCATCAAAATGTCCCTGATGTCAATATGATAAAGTCAAATGACAAGACCAAAACAGGAATACCAAAGATGAGACCAAAATATCCTGTTTTATTTACACATAGTATCAACTCATTTACAAGTCCACCCTGAAATAGAGAAAAAAGAAACTTTATTATTACACACTTCATTATCATAATTTAGCAACCATTTTGCTGTTTTTTAATTACTTTATTATTGTTCATTTACAGTTGTCTGCATTTTCTCCCCACCCCTCCCCACCACCCCAGCCAAATCCACCTCCCTCCCTTGCTTCTACCCTTCCCCTTGGTTTTGTCCATATGTCCTTTATAGTAGTTCCTGAAAACCCTTCCCCCCATTGTCCCCTCCCCCGTCCCCTCTGGCTATTGTTAGATTGTTCTTAATTTCAATGTCTCTGGTTACATTTTGTTTGCTTTTGTTCTCCTGTTGATTATGTCCCAGTTAAAGGTGAGATCACATGGTATTTGTCCCTCACTGCCTGGCTTATTTCACCTAGCATAATGCTCTCCAGTTTCATCTATGCTGTCGCAAAAGGTATAAGCTCCTTCTTTCTCTCTGCTGCATAGAAGTCCATTGTGTAAATGTACCATAGTTTTTTGATCCACTCATTTGCTGATGGGCACTTAGGTTGCTTCTCGTACTTGACTATTGTAAATTGTGCTGCTGTGAACATTGGGGTGCATAGGTTCTTTCGGATTGGTGTTTCAGGGCCATTTTGCTGTTTTAGTAACAACTCTTCGAGGGAGGTCCCAAAAAAACAGAATTATCTTCTGGAGGGTGGGCCCCTTGTAGTACAGGCTTCCCCCACTAGGTGAGTGTTTTAGGAACCCATCTGTATCAGTGTACCAGCTGGCATTGTTGTAAGGGGCTACATTTGGCTTCAGTGAATTTTTTCGAAGACTCTTTCAACACATGTGCTCATCTCATTATGGGTGACTTACAAGCACGCCTGTCCACAAGGCACTGAGTGTTCAGTACTTTTTGACCAGTAATGGCTCCTGTGCCCCACCTCCCTATTCACCTGATCTTGCTGAGTGACTTTATGTTTCCCTGAATGAAAAAAAGTCCCCAAATGGAAACATTTTGCCCATGTCGAAGAGATGAAACAAAAAACAGCAGAACTAAAAGACATCAAAATCAACAAGTTTAAAAGCTGTTTTGAGCACTGGAAGAAAGGTCTTCATAGGTGTATTGCATTGAATGAAGGTACTTTGAAGGTGAGTGAACAAACATGTAAGAATAAACACACAAATTTTTATAAATAAATTCCACTTTTTTTAGTCACCCTTCATATACTAAGTTCATTTAGGTAAAGATACAACACCATGTAATTCATAGCAAACTTGCTACAGCCTCATGTCTTTTTCTTTTTTTTTTAATTCTTACATGTTTATTTTTAATTATATTTTATTGATTAAGCTATTACAATTGTCCCAATTTTTCTCCCTTTGCTCCCCTCCACCCAGTACCCCATACACCCTCAGACAATCCCCACAACTTTGTTCATGTCCATGGGTCATGCATATGTTATTTGGTTACTCCATTTCCTATACTGTACTGTACATCCCCATGACTATTCTGTAACTACCAATGTGTACTTCTTGTCCCATCCACCTTTTCACCCATTCCTCCAAATGCCTCTCCCATCTAGTAGCCATCAAACGGTTCTCCATACCTATGACTCTGTTTCTGTTCTGCTTGTTTGCTTAGTTTGTTTTTTAGAGTCAATTGTTGATAGATATGTATTTATTGCCATATGTATGAACACCCCCATTGTTCATAGTTTTAATCTTCTTTTACTTAAATAAGTTCCTTTAACATTTCATATAAAATGGTTTGGTGGGGATGAACTCCTTTACCTTTTTCTTGTCTCAGAAGATATTTATCTACCCTTAGATTCTAAATGATAGCTTTGCTGGATAGAGTAATCTTGGTTGTAGGTCCTTGCTGTTCATCATTTTGAATATTTCTTGTCCTTCCTTTCCAGCCTGCAAAGTTTCTTTTGAGAAATCAGCTGACAGTCTTATGAGAACTCCCCTGTGGGTAACTACCTGGTTTTCTTTTGCTTCTTTGAATATTCTTTTTACATTTAACCTTTGGCATTTTGACTATGATTATGTCTTGGTGTGGGTCTCTTTGCATCCATCTTGTTTGGGACTTGCTGTGCTTCCTGGACTTCTACATCTATTTCCTTCACCAAATTAGGAAAACTTTCATTATTTTTTCACATAGGTTTCCAATTTCTTCCTCTTTCTCTTCTTCTTCTGGCAACCCTATGATGCAAATATTGGATTGCTTGAAGTTGTCCCAGAGGCTCTTTATACTATCCTCACTTTTTTGGATTCTTTTTTCTTTTTGCTGTTCTGGTTGGTTGTTTTTTGCTTCCTTATGTTCCAAATCATTAATTTGGTTCTTGGCTTCATTCACTTTACTGTTGATTTCCCATAAATTGTTCCTTGTTTCAATTAGTGTATCCTTCATTTCTGCCTGGATCTTTTTTATGCTGTTGAGGTCCTCACTAAATATCTTGACGATCCTTATAACCAGTGTTTGAACTCTGCATCTGATAGATTGCTTATTTCCATTTTTTAGTTCTTATTCTGAAGTTTTAATCTGTTCTTTCATTTGGACCATGTTTTTTTGTCTCTTCATTTTGGCAGCTTCCCTGTGTTTGTTTTTATATATTAGGTAGAGCTGCTATGACTCCCTGTGTTGGTAGCATGGACTAATGTAGTAGGTATCCTGTGGGGTCCAGTGGCATAGCCTCCTCTATCACCCAGGCTGGGTATTCAAGGTGCACCCTCTGTGTGGGCTGAGTTATCCTCCTCTTGTAGTTGAGACTTAATTGCTGTTGGCAGGTAGGGAGGGATTTACCCAGGCCAGTTAGCTACAAGGACTGGCTGTGACCACTGACCACCAACCTCCACACTTTGTGAGGATCAGCTGTGCAGGGGCCAACTCCACAGAGCAGGGATTACTTTAGCAGGGCCCTGGTGCTCATTTATGTTCTGCCTGGGGTCACCTGGCATAAGCTACAAAGTGATCTGCAGCTGGCTGCTTCTTGTCCTGGGCTTGGAAGTGCTCTAGTGAGGCTAGGCTATGAATGAAAACCAGCTGCTGCCAGTGCCAGGCCTGGGGCCACTTAGCAAGGTACCCGGGCTCACTGAGGGCAGCTGCTGCTTGTTTGAGAGGACTTAGGAAGATCAGAAGCATGAGTCAAGACAAGTCATTCATAAGGAAAAGCCACTGATAACCACTTGGTTGGGCTGCTAAGTTTGGTTGGGCAGAGTCTCAGGGAATCACCAAGGTGGGGCAAACAATGTGAGCCAGATTTATGGAGTCTCAGATATGGTTCCTGCCATGCTCTGTCACTCTGTGTGAGGAGGGCTCACACAAGAACAATGGCCTCTGACTGCCTTTCTGTCTGTGAGAAAGCTGCCCCCCATATCTTGTCCTGATGCCAGACATGTCAGTTCCTCCCTGCATGCCACTGGTGCTTTTCAAGCTGCTGCCCTGGTGCTGGAGTTCAGCATATGTGAGTCTGAATAAGTTCATGTGCAGTTCCTTTAAGAAGAATGGCTTGGGAATCCAGCAGTTTCTTCCACAGACTCAATCTCCACTGGTTTTTACAGCCAGAAGTTATGAGGACTTATCTTCCTGGCACTGACACCCTGGGCTGGGGGACCTGGTGTGGGGCTGCAACCCCTCACTCCCAAAATATCCCTTTTGACTTTTATCCATCATACATGGGTGTGGTACCAGCCCGTTCTGGGTCTCTGCATCTCCACATCTCCACCCCTCCTACCAGACTGGATGGATGTGGTTTCTTCTTTAATCCATGGTGGCAGGGCCACCATTCAACTCAATTTCTGCCAGTTTTGAGTGATGGTTTTCTATAGTTTAGTTGTAACCTTGATGTGGTTGTGTTAGGAGGTGAGCTGTGTTTACCTATGCTGCCATCTTGGAGATCTTTCCTTTTTCTTTTCTTTTCCTTTCCTTTCCTTTCCTTTCCTTTCCTTTCCTTCCTTCCTTCCTTCCTTCCTTCCTTCCTTCCTTCCTTCCTTCCTTCCTTCCTTCCTTCCTTCCCTCCTTCCCCTCTTTTTCTTTCTTTCTGCAGTAATGACTGCCCATCATTCCTAAAAATTACAATATTTATGGTAACTTGCTTATCAATCTGCCCTTCTCAATGTTTTCACAACCATTGCTTCAATTAAGATGCATAACCACTTTGGAAAGTCTGTTAGGGCATTATACTGGTATGATAACTGGGCCACAGAGAGAATATAAGATGTGTCCAAGGAACACAACTACCTAGGAGGTGAGCCAGAACTATAAATTAACCCTTCAAAAATATATCTTAAGCATATCCTGATACCAAAGCCAGACAAACACATCACAAGAACAGAAAGCTAGCTACTGACCAACATCCCTGATGAATATAGTTTTAAAAATCTTCCACAAAATACTAGCAAACCAAATCCAACAGCATACTAAAAGGATGATGCAACACATCCAAGTGGAATTTATCCCTGGGATATAAGGATGACTTGACAATGAAAATCAATTAATGTGATATACCACATCAACAGAATAAAAAATAAAAATCACACAATTGTCTTAACAATGCATGAAAAGCTGATTGAAAAAAATTGAACATCCTTACAGAACAACTCTCAGTGAACTAGGAACAGAAGAAAAATATCTCAATATAGTTAAAAATATATGTGAAAAGTCCAAGGACAGTATGTGCAATGATAAAAAACTGAAAAATTTTTCCTCTAAAACTAAGAACAATGCAAGGACACCTATTCTCCCACACCTGTTTAATATAGTACCAGAAGTCCCAGCCAAAGCAGTTAGATAAGAAAAATAAAAAATAGGCATACAAAATGGAAAGGAAAAAGTAAAATTATCCCTGCTTGCAGATACAGAAAAAATCTGAAAATTCCTTTAAAAACTGTTAGACTTAATAAAGGAGTTCAGTAAAGTTGCAGGATTTAATATCAACATACAAAAATCAGTAGCATTTTTATACCTTAACAATGAACTATCTGGAAAAGAAATTAAGAAAGATTTATATACTGAAAACTACAACACACTGATGCAATAAATAAGACACAAACAAATGGAAATAAATCTCATGTTCATGGGAAGACTTAATATTTTCAACATGTACTTATTACTCCAAGTGATCAACAGATTCAATGCAATCCTTAAAAGAATTCCAAATGCATTTTTTACAGAAATAGAAAAACAATTCTACAATTCATATGAAACCATAAGAGACCACAAATAGCCAAACCAATCCTGAAAAAGAAGAACAAAGCTGAAGGCATCACATTCCCCAATATCAAAATACATTATAAAGCTACAGTAATCATTGTACTAGTGTAAAGACAGACATATAGAGCCATGAAATAAATCCACACACAAACAGTCAATTGACCTTTGACAAGGGTGCCAAGAATACATATGTGGAAAGGATAGTTAGTCTTCAAGAAGTGGTGTTGGGAAAACTGAATATATACATGCAAAAGAATGAAATTGGGCCTTTATCTGATGCCATAAACAAAAATAAATTCAAACATAAGGCTTGAAAGTGTAAAGCTCCTAGAAGAAGACATAATGGAATACCTTCAGGTGCTCTTCACAATCATTTTATGGATATGACACAAAAGGCACTGGCAACAAAAACAAACAAACAAAAAAGACAATTGGGACTACATCAAAACAAGCTTCTGCACAGGAAAGGAAACAATAAATGAAGCGAAAAGGCAACCTATGGAGTGGGAGAAAATATTTTCAAACTATATATCTGAAAAGAGTTAATCTCCAAAATATATAAGGAACTCCTACAATTCAATAACAAAAAAACTAATAATCTGATTTCATAAATGGGCTTAGGACTTGAATAGACATTTCTTCAAAGACATAAAATGATCAACAAAGATGTGGAAAAAATGCTCCTTGTCACTAATCATCAGGCAAATGCAAATCAAAACCACAATGCGATGTCATCTCATACATGTCAGAATGGCTATTACAAAAACAAAATAAAACAAAAGGCAGCAAGTTTTGGTGAGGATGTAGAGCTCAGCTCTACAAGGATGTCAAACTCATTTTCACCGGGGGCCACATCAGCTTCGCAGTTGCCTTCAAAGGGCCAAATGTAACTTTAGGGCTGTATAAATGTAACTACTACTTAACTAGGGGCAAGGACTTGGCACTGCTGCTGGGTAAAACAAGGTGGAGGGCTGGATTCAGCCCATGGGCCTTGTGTTTGCCACCTGTGATGTAGAGAAAATGGAACTCTTGAACAGTGTTGGTGGGAATGCAAAAGAGTACAGTCACTATAGAAAATAGTATACAGGTTCTTCAAAAAAATTAAGAATAAAACTACCAAACTATTCAATTTCACTCCCATGTATATACCCCCCAAAATTAAAATTGGGATCTCAAAGAGGTAATAATACTTCCATATTTATTGCAGTACAATAACTAAAAGATGGAAAATATGTAAATGTCCATTGATGAAAGAATGGAGGGAAAATGTAGTATATACAATACATACAATGGGATGCTATCCAGCCTTTTTAACAAAAGGAAATTCTGTAAATTCTGTAATATTTAATAACATGGGTGGACCTTGAGGACATTATGCTAAGTGAAACAAGCTAGACACTGAAAGACAAACACTGAATGATTCTATCAGTATAAGGTATCTAAAACAGTCAAATTCATAAAATCAAACACTGAATGGTAGTTACCAGGGGCTGTGGGAAAATAAGCAGATATAAATCAGCAATCATAAAGTTTCAGTTAAGTAAAATGAACAAGCTCTAGAGATCTGCTCTATAATGTTCTGCCCATGGCCTTCAATAACATACATTTTAAACTGGTTAAGAGGATAGATCTAATGTTGTGTTCTAATCACAGTAAGTTTTTTTGTTGTTTTTAATATTTTTGATTGTTGTTCAAGTACAGTTGTCTCCATTAATCACAATAAGTTTTTTAAAAGAAAATATATCTTAGTTGTAAATGGTTTAGTTCTTCTAATAATTCATTGGATGCTTATTATAATGTCTAAATAAAATATTTTTGATTGCTTCCCATTATCCTTAGGATTAAAGACCAAAATTGCCCACAACATAGCCTTTGAGTCCCTGGATGATTTGGCCCCCGCTGTCCATCTTCATATTGTCGCCTGCTGCTGCCTCATTCTCACTTTGTTCCAGCTGCACTGGCCCTCCCTGTCTGCCCCTTCTATCACAGAACTTTGACATTTGGCTCCTGTCTCTGGGGAACTATTCACCCCACTCACCAACCAAATAAATCCTCATCTTCCTTCAGATCTCCACCTCCCATTTCACAACTATGTCAAACCCACCTGTTCTGTACTCTAATAGTTCCATGTACTTCCCTTTTTTAGCACTTATTACTGATAACACTTAAAATATACTTGTGTGATTATGTGATTACTATCCATCAGCCCCCCTAATTCTATCCTCCATGATGGTGGG
This sequence comes from Desmodus rotundus, assembly GCF_022682495.2. Lineage (NCBI taxonomy): Eukaryota > Metazoa > Chordata > Mammalia > Chiroptera > Phyllostomidae > Desmodus > Desmodus rotundus. The sequence continues at coordinate 132,356,160 of NC_071391.1, read as the reverse complement.
AGCCCCATGTCTGGCTTTACTCACCATTGTTCAGTTTAACAGCATGCCTGGAACAGAATAGATGCACTATGAAACAAATGAACAAATATTACTTTTCCTCAACAAAATAAGTAGATTTGAGTTTATGCTTATCACTTGTGACATACAATTCTGCAGTTTTCCTTGTCAGTAGCTTCCATAAGGCATGGTCCCATTAAAACAGAAGCTTTTTCACCCTAGATAAAGCCCTCATCACAGAAATGCAAGGCAGGGCATGGAATGCTACAGATATCAATGACCTCTAGTTCCTCTGGGAAGATTAAATAAATAAATAAATAAATAAATAAATAAATAAATAAATAAAGTTACCACACAGGTAGCCAAGGTGTGCCAGGAAAAGACCTGTTACCTGCATTAAAAATTAATCACTCCACGCATACTCTTCTTTCTGAAAGTTAATCTCTCAGATACTATAAAGATTTCTGACCATCTGACAATATTGATCTTTTGGCCTCTTTGAAAAGAACCCAGTTTTTTATGGCTTAGAAATGTTTTTTGTCTCTATTTTTCAGCTCGGCATAACTTAACTTCAAACTGTAATACTTGAGTTGGTGACTGGTAATGCACAAAAAGACTTTACCTGATCCACCAGTCCTGAGAGTATCTCTTCATGGAATCATGGCATCCTAAGGGCAAAATGGATCTAAGAGAGATCATAGCCCATCCCCTTTCCCACTCACAGCTCCAAGTCTTTCCATGCCTCTCATTGGAGTGTTTCCTTGAGCTAGGCAATTTGTTCCACACAGTTTACGTAGACTTGGAACAGAACCTAATGGAAGTCCTGTGATAAAAGAGCAAAGAAGGTTGTATTTCTCCACAAAGGTCTAGACAAACAGAAAGAAATGGTAGAGAAGAGGGTAGGTATGTGGAAAAAAGAGTTGGGAAATGAGGAACAAGAAAAATAAGAATGAGGGGAAATACTGAAAATGAAAAAAAAAACTTCTGGAAACAAGCCCAAATTGAGATAGCCCAGGATATGAGTCAGAAGAGATTTGGGGGGGAAAACAAGAAATGAAAAGACAGCCAAAGAAAAATCAGGAAAATGAAGTTGGTTTTGCTAATTTTGTTATTTTTATTCTCTTACAGACATAAGTTTACAGTGACTAGATAAAGCAAAAATGAGAGTTGTTATAATGTACTGTATGTGTAGGGGACAAAACTTTTGAGGTAAAATATGGTAGTCCAAGGATATATGCAAATCAGATTGAAATAGTAGAGATGCAAAATAAAGCATACCTTACATTTGGTTTAAACAAATCACATCGAGCAGCTAAGATCTTTTCCAAAATGTTTAATTTTCCTTTTCTTCACCAGCTTCCTCAGAGTGTGTTTACCCACACATCCTGATGTTAGTGGCATATAAATCAAATTTTCCATAAAAATCAGAAATAAAAAATGTGTGAGCACAGGAGGTTCCTGATATTGGCAAGACTCCCATCCACATACACTACTGGGCCTGATCCACTAACATTTTTAATTAAATTTACTGGAGTGACATTAGTTAAAAAAATTATATAGGTTTCAGGTGTACAATTCTATAATATATCGTCTGCTGATCCACTAACATTATGAAGTCAGTTTGTTCTTACTTCAGTAATGTGAAAGCTGCTACCAGCCTTAATTTACATGTACTAATTCACTCTCTATAAGGAGCAAGATATCTCCAATAATTACTTCAGAATTGTCATGTGAGATGTTGCTGCAAAATGTGCAAACTCTTCCTGACTGCCAATTTGCTACCAGACTGTGACTAAAGTATCAGAAGATTTGGAAAATCTGGCTCAATATATAGGGTCTGGCACAAATAATGCCCCTTTTTATTATAAAATCTTTTATTTCAAGTGATAAGCATGTAATTCTGTAACATAACAATATCACGCTTGAGCACATCATATGACATTTTAGGTAAAATGCTCAAATTAAAACTATAAATTGTTACACCCATATTATTACCCTACCAACCACACTCAAGCAGGCGTTACTTCTGCTGGACCCTGTATTTGTGACCAACAGCAGTACAAGAGCTTAGAAAGGGATGTACCATTGTATGGGTAGGACATCTGTAGCAGAGAAAACATCTCTTAAGACAAGACACTCGCATGCCACACAAGACACTTGGCACCTCAGGAAGATCTAGTGTTGATCAGTTATAAAGCAACTAAGGTTTCTTTCCAAACAAACAAAAACTCTTTGGAAGGGACAAGCTTCAGGTCATATAGAATAATCTCAGCTTTAAAAATGTCAAAAAGGAAGCCCTGTAACTCTCTTTCTGCCAAAGTCTGACTCCCCGGGAGGGGCTCCCAGAGCAGTCTTCAAGTCTGTTGACTTGTTTTTTTTCAAGCTATTAATGTAACTCACAGCTACGTTGGTTTGTTTTGTTGTTGTGACATGGTCTCCATAGATGTGCATTGAAATTGTGCCCAGCTGCACTGAAGCCAAGAACCATGCAATCTGGAGGTTGTGCAAGCAAGATTACAAGGCTCCAAGGTATCCAGAGCCTGCACTGCTCATCTCTTCTGCTTACCTCGAAGCTTGGCTTGTCCAGCCTGGGCAACAGAATGCTACCTTGGCACCGGATCCAAATACTTGAGGAAAGTGGCTACGTTTGCAGAGATTTATCTTCACATCAGGGCTTCATTTGGTTGCATGTCTAGGAATGGTCGATGATAACCAGGACCAGTTTGGTGCCTGTTTGTTTTCAGTTTTCCTTCTTCCTCTCTGTAGACAGCCCAACTTGCTCATCATTTTCTCAAGAGTCCCTTACCCTCACATTTTTTAATCCCCTGTCCTTCTCAACAAATGGATTCTCAAGAAATCACTTGATCAGTTCATTCACACCAGACTTAGCAAATAAAAATACAAGATATCCACTTAAATTTGAATTTCAGATAAACAACAGATTACTTTTTAGTAGAACTATGTCCTGTGCAATATTTGGGACATACTAATACTAAAATTAGTAATTGTTTATTTAAAATTCAAAATTAACTGGTTGTCTTATGTTTTATGTGGCAATCCTATACTATAGAATAAATGATTTGTGATGTTTTTGCATCTCTTAAGGTATTTAACTTAGGACCAAAGTCCCCATAGCTTAAAGCAAATTAATAATTAGACGATTTTAGCAACAAACTAGATGAAAAATACATCATCAGGTAAGTGGTCACTTATTATGATTAGCCATACTTTTTTTTAAATTGCCAAACAATATAACTCAGAGACAGAAACCATAGCTTAATTCTTACCCACTTAGACTTAAAGTTACTGATCAACATTTACTTCAAAGCAGACAATGTGATTGTTCATGTTAATTAGTGTTCAGTTCTTCTGGATGCAGAAACTATGATTCAAAGACACAATTCTCTGCCCCAGAATATCCATTCCTACTGTGTCTTGAGTGGCTAGAGATACAGGTGGTTTTAGCTGAGTGTCCTAGGCCTCAGCTCACATCCCATCAACACAGACCTTTCACATGTCATGTCTACTGACAAAACCAAGCATGAAATATATTCAAGTTCTCAGGAAACCAATAGTTAGCATCAGGGAAAGGGAACAATGGTTCTCAATGAGAAAATATGGAGTAGAGTAGAGTAAAAGAAACTTGATATTTAAAATGTAAATGGAGAGGAAATAAACTCTATACAAAATGTAAACAGGGAGCAAAGGGGATATTTGGACCAACCCCAATTACCTAGAACATGTGTTTACTCCAAAGTATGAATTAAGAATTTCTGGAAAGAACCCTGTGGAAGATATTAAAGATGCGCCTATTCAACACCTATCCCAACCTCCCTCTGGAATGCCTTCCTGTATATTACAGAGGCTGGTAAACTAAAAACTGCTTTTTCCACAACGGCTTCTAAATAGGGCTCTGGGTATGATGCAGGCTCCGTCCTCATGAAGTGTCAGAACATGAACTCAGACTGAGTGAAACAAGGAGGAAGCCTGGACAGGAGGCATCGTTCTGCTGCTGTGGACGGAGTGTTGGTGCTCCAGCTGAGCAGAAGTGGCTTTCTGACCACAGCCTCCCCGTTGGACAGGCAGTGACCAGGTCGAGGCAGCACAGCAGTTGCTTTGATGGCTCAGTTGTGGCGCGGCTCTGGGATTCATTTTTGGAAGCTCACCAGCCTAGATCTGTTTCTTCAGCCCACAGAGCAGTTCTGTGGACCAGTTACCACATTCCAGCTCATGCCAGCTAGCGTGGGGTCTGTTCTCTACAACTGAACACTAACTGATACATGCTGTGGCTTCCAAAATACCTATTTCACCAGCCTAATGGTTCTCAACCAGGGATAGTTCTTCCCTCTGCCCAGAAGACACATGGCAATGTCTGGACACGTTTTGGCATTCATAGCTGGGATTGGGGGGGCTGGGAGGGGTGCTGCTGGCATCTAGCAGAGAGAGGACAGAGGTGCTGCTGAACATTCTACCACGCCCAGGACAGCTCCACCACCACCAAGACCTGTTCAGTCCAAAATGTCAGTAGTGCCAATACTGAGAAACACTTCCCTAGCCCAGAATCCAATTCGAAAATTTATTATCAAAAAATGCAGTATTTTGGTTTAGAAAATACCCTCTTTCACAATGCAAATAACTCTCAAAAATTACAGTTAAAGTTTTGCTCTCAGACAATACTGTATTAAGGACTGTAATCCCTTTATTCTAAGATTTACATGCTTTTCAAATTTTAATATTTCTGAAACCATGTCATGACCTAAAATTAAGGAGTATAATTTTTAATATGGTGATGTTTTTTCTTGTTTGTTTGGTTTCTTTAAGATCAAAAAGGTGTATTAAGCCTATAGCTTATCTTAGAACTGATAGTATCTGCAGTCAAGGGATTAGGGCAGGTTAAGTAGGTACTTTCCTGAGGGCAAACTTACCGCAATGCCCAGGGAGGAACATCACGGAATGTGGGCAGGGGCACCATAGCCTCGGCCCTAACAGTACAGCAGAATCACCACAGCGCTTCTCATAGTGGTTTGGGCATGAGGCCCAGACACCAGTAGTTTCCCAATGCTCTCTAGGGTCAAAAACCACTAACCTGGGGCAAACTGAAGAATTTGGACCCCTGCAGTTGGAGAAAAGGGGACAAAAGAGGTGCCATTAGTAGGAAAGATATGCAAAAAAAGTGATGGCGGATAACCAGACAAACTTCAAAACCTCACTCTTCTGCCCAGGACCAGACCTCGTTACTATTGCCAGACAATTTGCTAACACTCCAGCCTTGGAGTTGTTGAGTAACTTTCACAAGCTCTCTGGGACCCAAAGAAAATCACAACCAGAGAATTTAACTAGTAATGGATTCTGACAAAAAGAAACGGAAGATGCTTTCATCTACTCCAAAATGGAGCACATATTTAGAAGCGAGGTGTATCTTACAAATATATTTTCTTTAAACTTGCAAATATTTCATTCCCCTAAAAAGTCTAGCTCCTGTCCTGAATGAAGAGGTGCTAAGTATTGTCTAAATTGAATTAAGTCCACTGCCTAAAAGTGCTACTGACTTAAAATGTATAAGCCCCTTTTAAAAGGAAGAGCAAAAATTCAAGAGACCACAGTAATGGGAATCAAAGGAGCTCGCCTACTCCAATACCTCTACTCTCCAGCAGTGGGAAGAGATCTACGCTGGTCCCAGTAAATGTTGCCTCACAAATTTGCTGCCCATCTAACAACCTTATTTCTTTGTTAAATTTTTTCTTAAAATCAGCCCTGGCTGGTGTGGCTCAGTATATTGAGTGCCAGCCTATGAACCGAAAGGTTGCTGGTTCCATTCCCAGTCAGACCACATGGCTGGCTTGTGGCCCAAGTCCCCAGATGGGGGCTTGTGAGAAGCAACTGATTGATGTATCTCTCTCGTATCAATTTTACTTTCCCTCTCTTTCTCCCTCCCTTCCCCTCTTTTTAATAATAAATAAGGTGGAACAGGTTTCAGGAACATCTATAAAGGACACACGGACAAAACCAAAGAGGGGTAGGGATCATGGGTGGGAAGTGGGGATGGCTGGGGTGGGGAGCAGTAGTGGGGAGAAAAAGGAGACAACTGTACTTGAACAACAATATAAAAAGTTTTAAAGAATAAAAAATTAAGTAAATAAATGAAATCTTTAAAAATTTTGTTTCCTTAAAGTCAAAATTGACACAATAAATTCTACAGTGTCCCCAACTTCCTCAAGATTCATAGTATAGACTTCTAAAGCCAGATCCTGAATAAGATCCCAAGGTCATGCTGTTACACCCAAAAAGTGTGTTTAGGTGACAGGCCATAGCAGGGAATTAATCTCCAGCAAAAAAAAATCTGAAGCCTTAATCTATCTCTTTAGAAACAATCACTCTCATTATTCCAGCAGAGTCAGTTTTCCCTTATTTTAAATTTATTTATTCAGAGACTTCTAAATATATGCAGGTCTGTTGAAACAGCCTCTGGGCCCAAGTACAATAAAAACATTAATTAAAACACATGATTAGAAACACCCAGCAGCAAGCCTGGAACAGCTTCAAATGAGCTCTGCTGTTACGTGTTGGTCATAGAAGATAAAACCACCTGCAGGTGACCTGTACTGTGCCCCTTGGCTTCCTCCTGGTTTCCAGACCAGCTGATGATAAGGTGGGTGCTCTCTGCTGATAGATGGCCACACCCCATTATTCTACTTCTCTCCTAGCTCTTGATTTGGCACAGTCTCTATCTGCCTCTCCTTTCATTCTGCAATGGACTAACAAGAAATTCACAGAAACCTCAGTTTTGGCAGCAATCTGGGCATGGGAACCTTACATAACTGTTGGGCTTTGGCAGGGTAGGACTAAAGGGCTGGGTGCCCTCTGCTGAAATGTGCCCTGCACTTTGTGGGCAGTGTAACTCTCCCCGAGTTGGTCTGTCCTTGGTTCTGGCTCTGAACACTTCTGAATGCAGAAGTCACAACCGAATTAACACAGAACACACAGTGTCAGAGTCAGAGGGAGCCCGTAGAGAGGAGCATGGATTTCAGACAGTGTAGACGCTGCAGATGGGGGGTGTGGGTGCAGGAAACCCATCTTCCAAATAGATGATAAACCTTCACTCCCTTGTGACATAGAAAATTCCCTAAATTCCAAATGTGTTTACACAGCTAATTAGGCATGAAAATTTTGAGTCTAGCACAGGCCTGTTCAGAAAATCTTCTTAAAGGCAGACATCTTCCGTTAAGGGCACGTATCCAGTGAGGGATGCCATCAATGGGTAATATGACTTTATCGTAACGGGTAATATGACTTTTTCTACTCTTCTCTTCAAGGTTCACAAGTAAAACAAAAACAAAAGATCTTGGCCTCCTTCTTTTACGTATGATTTTCCCACAAATCTCCCATCTTAGAAAAACAAGAAAAGAGATTTGAAAGAAAACAATAGCAGATCAATGTTAGGTAGGAATAGTATTTCAAAAGCAGTGGGAATGTATTATTTGCTGTTCCACTGAATTCTGTATTACTCATTCCTCTTTTTTTTTTCTTTAATGACAAATCTACCCATATCTTATTACAAAGAGGCTACCACCTAGGAAGATAAAAATGCCTTTTATTAGGCATCTGACCCAAATTACACCTCTGGAACCCCTCTACAATGAGCCATAGTGTTTTTCACAATTTTCTGATGTCGCCAGATTGGCTGAAACTCATGTGCTGCCTGCTACTACATTCTGAAGTGCCAGGCTGGTACCTAAGAGGAAAAATAACATTTTCCTTCACTCTTAACCCACATTCTGACTTCTCATACTGAATTCAATCCCCAGCTAATTAGTTCAAGAGCAAGCAACTTTAACCAAGATTCGGTATTGCTTTCCTGTTTCTGAGAGCTGCGCTTTCCCCAAATGTAGCTCTCTTGTTACCCTTTGCATTTTAAATAAGCCATTTTGGAGCATGGCTCTTGTTTTTTCTTTAATATATGCGCACCTTGGGACTGCACTGAAGCTTGTGATGGCTCTCTGCCGGCAGTCAGGGCCACAGAGTGTCTACAAGATCAGGCTTTGTCCTGCAGTAGGCATCCACTGTGTGGCCCCAGCTGAACAGGGAGATTGCAAGTCCATTTTCTCAGAAACGCAGCGTCCCTAGTATTCTGACATAGAGGCCTGGAGCACATCGGTTCCTCCAACTTGTTTGTTTGAAACATGCTGGAACATTTCCATAATTGATGGTTCCTACAACAAAGTATTCCACAGAAGTCAATTTTCCAGATAAATGGAGACTTTTTAATGTAGTTTAATAGAAACTTTCTAAAAAGTTCTTTTGGATCTCAAACAAGATATGGTAAATGTATTTGACTTTTAATGATTTAGGGTCCTCTTGAAACTATCAGTTATTAGCCTTGGCAGGTGTGGCTCAATGGATTGAGTGCCAGCCTGTGAATCAAAGCGTTGCTGGTTCAATTCCCAGTCAGGGCACATGCCTGGGTTGTGGGCCAGGTCACCAGTAGGGGGCGTACAAGAGGCAACCACACATTGATGTTTCTCTCCCTCTCTTTCTCCCTCCTTTCCCCTCTAAAAATAAATAAATAAATAAAAATAAATAAAAATTATTTTTTTCCTTTGGAAAAAAATAATTAAAAATCAACTATGTTTTTTACATTGGGGTATAAAACAACATATGCATGGAATTATTTGCCCCTATATTAAATTGGCCACTATCCTTAGTTACTTAGACAAATTTTTATTTTTATTTCTGTCTTTGTCCATATGATCAAATAATCAGTGGTCATTTTGCATTGATTTTCATGTCAGCCCCTAGAAGCAAACTTTGGATTTATTGCTTTCAGCTTTCAGGTGGCTAGAAATCCAAATAAGTTTGTTGTAACAACATCTACATTAAATGTAAATCAGTTCTGGATTGTATCCTGAAGCTCAGCCTTCTGATCTAAATGCATAAGCATCAGTGCATGAGTGTGAGGCATCAATTCTGGCTGCCACAAGCCCTTTGAGCTCTTCATCAGCTCTTTAGCCATACCTCACAACAGAGGGATTACCAGGCACTTGTTCTGGGTATTGTACAGTTGAGTTGTTCAGCCATCAGCTATCAATTTGTTCACTCTAAGAGTTCTCTTTCTTTGTTGTTCTTGTCTTCTCTTCATCCCTCTGATTTCTGCTGTGTGCCATTTCAGTAAGCATTAAATCGCCCACTATGGGAAATAATAAAAGAAGCAAACCTTTCTTTTTCTTTTTTTCTTAGTTACAGTTGACATTCAATGTCACGTTACTTTCAGCATAGTCATTAGACATTTATACAACTTATGGAGTGATCCTCCAACAAGTCTTTTAAATTATGCAAATTGAACTCTGGTTTCAGGAGGCAGAGGTTAAAGGGTTGGTGAGAGAGGATGAAAATACATCAAAATGAAAGATTTTACTTCTTAAATTTGTCTCTCGTGAAAATGAAGCATAAAGTTTAGCTACACTCATACAAGCACCTGCCACTTTTATATGTAGCAATCTTCCCCAGTTATAAAGTCCCAGATTATAACGGGGGGTGGGGGGGAAGATTGCTACAAGTTATATAAATGTCTAACAACTATGCTGAAACTAATATAACATTGAATGTCAACCTCTTTGACTAAAATCCCAACAACTATTCTGAATCCCTATCCCAGATGACCCAAGCAAAGTTGACTCAGAGTGTCAAAAGAGCCCCCGCCAAAGAGACAAAAGCGCTTCTCCAACACCACACTATATGATATTGGCACTGGTTTGTTTGCTTGAGGACCATTCTTGTTTTGAAACCCAAACTCCCATGTCCAGGGAATCTTCTCAGTCCTATGCAAATCAGGACATTTTGTCACCCTAGTGGGAGATGATCCCTCAATGGCTTCTCATATTTTCCCCTAGGTGGTCACATTTACCTTCTAAGCAAAACTTTTTATTCTTATTTTAGCATTTCTAATAACTTAAAGACTCCTTCCCTTTTCTCCTTCTGCCCAGGCAGTCTAGATAATTTTTTCTTAGTCACATCTCTGGCATCACTCTCCTTTTTTTATTGCCACCAACTTGGACTTTATCGCCTATTCCCGAACCACTGTAAAACTTCCATGAAGTCTCCCTGTCTCCACTCCAATGTGTGTGCCCCTCTCGGATTAATCTTTTCAAAACCCTGTTTTGCACACGGTTCAGTTGAAGTCTCACTTCCTCCATGAAGCCTGACATCTTCCCTGGCAAGAAGGACAGCATGAGTAGGAGGGGGGAAAGGAGAGGCAGGAGGTGTCAGCTGCTCCACATTGGTAGGAGTGCTGTAGGGTCAGCACAGGCTGTTACCTCCCCAGCGTGGCAGAACAAAATCAGGACAGGCTGCAGAGGGCAGAGAGAGGCAAAGCACGGAGGTCAGTAATCCAGAAAAGGTGGTCTGAGAGTCAATCACCAGGCCAAGGAGGCCCGGCCACAGGCAGAAAACTGTGTCCGTGGGATATCCAACAGGCAGGATGTGCCGGACTCAGCACACTAGAAGCAAAAGGGTAATACCAAGCAACCCCCTGGAACAGCAGACTGTGCCCTTTAGCTATTCAAGGTAGGGCTGGCTATATGAGAAGGGAAAGGGAGCTGCAGTAGCGGGAACTGCCTGTGCCATTCTTTCTGCCATTAGCGGGCTCTAATTTGGAAAAGCTGTTAATATTTTTTTGTATGTATCCTTTCAATGTTAACACTACATCTTATATCTCCCTATATTCTCCACACTTAGCAAACTACGTAGACAATAAGTATTTGATTTAAATAGTAATAATAAAACAGGGAACTCTACAACGTTCTAAAGGCCATGTGCATAGGAAACCATGAGAAGGTTATAGCAACTCCACGGCTCTTCAGGAATTATGGAAGTCATCTGCCAGGCTTGGGTCTAAGATGCACTACTCAGCAACTATTGAGCAGACACAAATCCTCCCTTTTCCCTTTTTAAAACTTCAGAGCCAATCATCAACACTCCAACTTCTTTTCATATCTTTACTTCAAACCCTAAGCACCAGAAATAAGTAAATGAAATAACAAAACAAGCTACCTTTCACCAAGACTACAAACCAAGCCCCAAACTGAAAATATCTTCATTCCCATGCTATCGTGTTTGTTAGTACTTGAGGTTCAATCAGAGGGGATGAAAAATTGACCTAGTTTAGTTTCTCAGCCTGAGAGTTCTCTGCACACATGCTAAATCACTTCTTGAGCAAATGCCATGGGGTGTTCACGCTGAGAATACCTTTAAAATGGTCAAGTCTTAAAAAGACATAGCTAAGAATATATTTTTCATTCAATAACAGTTAGGGATAAAATCCAAGTTAAAATGAAGGCTTATTATGTTCGCTTTATAAATGCAATCACCTTCCTTTATTCACTGATTTATGGATCCCTTGAGTAAATAGGAGGGGAAAAAAGTGATAGTTAAGATTTATAAATAATGTACTATTGGAAATGCCTCGAGTGAGAGCCTTGTTTTAAGTGCCAAAGTAAACACCTGCAACCATAAAAGGGGGGCTGCTGTATTTTGTTTTCTGTCGAACCAAAAAGTGCCCATTGTAATGTTGGAGAGTCTCCGGAGAAAACTAAAAGGAGGGCTTCAAAATGAGCCTCTGATGGGAATCTGTATGAGATGCCTAATGCTAGAAGTATTATCCACCTAAATAAAGTGAGTACTCTAAACTTTATAAATCGTCTACACCAGAATTTCTCAAACTTATGGCTCAACAATATATAATGTCTTAGGTCTTCCATAAAGAATTTATGTTTATTTAGTTAATTGTAGAATTTATTAACTGACATTTTGGACCAGAGAATCACTTGTTAGGGTGGGCTGTCTTGTGCATAGTAGGATAAAGCAGCAATTCTAGACTCGGCCTACTAGGCGCCAGTAGCAGTCCCCCACCAACCACCATCACCACCAGGCGTGACAACCAAAAACGCTCCAAACACGGCCAGTTTGGAAGGAAACTGGAGGAGAAAACTACTGCCAGTAGGGCACCGCTGATTAAACTAGAGAAACTTTTTTTTAAGTGAAGGATCTTAAAACAACAGACCTGGAAGGGCACAGCAAAGAATCAGTGATGCCAAGAGAACCCTGCACTAAACAAGACTGTCAGCTCAGACAAGCGATAGGAACAGTGCACAGGACTAAACACACCTGGAACACGGAACTCTACGATCTAACCTGCAAGAACAGTGGTAGAAAGAAAACCGGAAAGGCCAGCTTTGGTAAAATGTTAGAAAAATGTTTATCTTAAATTTCTATCTAAAAAAAATCCATCTGGATGAAGAAAGTCAGTTTCACTCAGAAACAGCCTACAAAGAATGACAGCTCCCCATGCCCCCTCCAAAAAATTATACTTTCAAGTATTCATCATTTTAAAAAATAAGATTTCACAAACTTCCCGGTAATCAGTAATAGTTTGAAAAGCTATTGATATTTTTATGTATTCATCCTTGAATGAAAAGTCCAGCTGAGAACTCTCTGTATCCTCCACACACAGCAGTATAGGAACTCAATAAATACTTGATGTGAATGGTAATGAAATGTGCCTTCATGTCCTAAAAGGTATTAAGAAGACATCTGGAAGTGTCACAGTGGAAATGATTTTGGACATCTTACCTGGAAATAAGAAGAGCTACAGGGAAAACCCCAGACAAGGTTCAGTAGAAATATCTGAGTAGGAAAAGCTAAGGTTGGAGAGTGGAAAGACCTGAGTTAAATCCTAGCCACACTGGCCCTGGATGTGTGACTTCCTTTCTGTTTACTCTGTTGCACTCTGTGGAATGAGTGCAATAATCATGCATCAAAGGGCAGTTAAGATTATAGTATAAGATGTAGTACACACAGCAAGAAAAATAAATCAGCTTCCTTGAACTACCTCTCCAAAAAAATGTAATTCTACGTTAACCTTTCTTTTTGAAATCAGAAAGAGAAAACTCTCAAATCATGGGAGACCTCAAACAAAGTGCCAACAAAGCCCCACACCGAAAACGATCATGCAGAAATCATCAAGGAATGTGAAAAAGGTGAAACTCTAAAATAAGTGGATAAAATACTAATAGATTACTATCAATACAAAGTCAATTTTAAGTTTGGTAATCTTTCATGGAAACTCTAAGGTATGAACAGAAAATTAGAGCATGAAGTATTTGTTTATTTAGTTAATTGTAGAAGTTATTAATTTTTTAAAAAACAGCTGTGTTAATGTTTTTTTTATAAAAAGAAGATTGATTAAGCTCAAATGTTTGGTTAAAATGAGCTTCCAACTTTGTTTTAAAAGCTTTTAAACTGGAGGTTTTTTCTGGGTCGTGGAAACATTCTATTTCTAATTTGGTTATTGGTTACGCAGGTATATACATTGGTCATAACTAATCAGTTGCTCATTTAAGATTTGCATTTCACTATATCTGAAAAATATATTATGTGTATATTTATACATATATTTGTACATTTCTGTGCATATATACATTTGTGAATATACTCATATATGTACTTGTATATATATATATATATATTTGTATATATATTTGTATATATAAAACTTTTAAATATTTTGAAAAATATAGCTGTAAAATTTGCATGATCCAGGTCTTTTTCCAATACCTCAAACTGGTCTATTTTTATAAACCAATTTTAATTGTCAAAGTAATAAAATTAGAAAAAAAGGAAGAACATTAGTTCACAGAAATAAAAATAAAAAGAACATAAAGAATGATCACAATAGCCATAAATCACAAAACTACCAGCTATATTGAAAGGTAAAAATTACTTTTTAGTTTTTTTATTGTTGTTATTGTTTAGTTTTAATTGTTGTCTGCAAAAGAAAATCCTCCAAGTTACATTAATTGTGTTTCTTATGTGTTTGGGAATTAGATTAAGGACCCTTTGAGTTAAAGTGGGAAGTGCATTAAGGCATAGACAGAAATACTCAGAATACAATTCCTGACACCGTAGAGGCTGGAATAGAAGCCTCTCAACTCTAAGTTACCAAATGGTCAAAAGCCCGTCATGTCTGTGTGACGAGAGAAAGATATGTTATTTTCTTGGTAGTCAGTAAAGGTGACTTCTTAGTATACATTACTAATGAAATATAGTTACTGTACAGTGAAATTATAGACTAACAATGAGATCTAGTAATACCGTTTGTATCTGCAACTGCATAGCAAAAGCATACATAAAAGAAAATTTGAAGATCTAAAACAAGAAAAAATGAAACAAAATTATAGCTATCAGACAGTCAGATAAATGATTTTTAAAAGAAAATTTAAAAATAAACCATCAAGGGAATGATAAAGAATGTGAGATATCAGTCATATTTAAAAAGTAAGCATTAGTTTAGTTTTGTGTACTTTGTTTTCAAGAGAGAGGAGAAACAAACTTAAACAAATTTTCAAATGAGAATTTTCAAATACCACAGAGGCAATAAGCAAAATCGAGAGAGAACAGAATCGAAAAGACCAATAGTTGGCTGCTTGACAACATCCTTCCTGACCCATCTCCACTCACCTCATCGGCCTCACTGTCTCTTGCCCCAGTGAAAACAAGGGACCCCAAGCACTGAACTCTTTTTAATGCCTTACTTGTTTTGTTTTGTTTTCTTTTAGGGAGAGGGGAAGGGAGGAAGAAAGAGACAGAGAGAAACATCAATGTGTGAGAGAAACATCGAACAGTTGCCTCTCACACACCCCCAACTGGGGACCTGGCCTGCATGTGCCCTGAGTGGGAATCAAACCGGTGACCTTTGGTTCACAGGCCTGCACTCAATCCACGGAGCTACACCTTACTCTTACTCTTACTCTTATCTTTATTTGCCATTGCTCTTATTTTTAAGATAAATAAAGGCAATGTCTTACTCTTAAAAATAAATGAATAGCCAAAAATTGCCACATACTTGATGAAAAGTTAAAATAAAAAATAGACTAAGACAAATTCTGAGGGAAAATAATTTTAACCAGCTACCTATTTGAGGGTAAAATAAGGTCATTTCCAGACATACAAACAGTCTCATGCAAACCCCTATGCACCCGTTCTCTGGAAGTTACTAAAGAATGTGCCCCACGAAAATGAAGGAGTGAACCAAGAAAAGAGAAGATTCAGCACCATGGTATCAAAATGAATCCTAGTAAACAGATGTACAATAGCTATAAAAAGCAACCAATCCTGAATGAAAAAGGAGGATTAAAGGTGACAAGATAGATTTATCTAGAAAGAAAATAATATGAAACTGCAGATTATCTTACAGATTTTATCATGTGGAAGGCTGTATTGAGAGCCACTTTATAGAAAAGAATCAGTCACAATTCAAAATATATAAAAAGTAAGCAAATGAAAATATAAAATAATTATTATCTCCAAAGAAACTAAGAAATTGTATCAGAAGTGCAATTATAACCCTGGCAAGGTGGCTCAGTTAGCTGCAGCATCATCTCAAACACAAAAAGGTTGCAGGTTCAATTCCCAGTCAGGGCACATACCTAGGGCAACTGATAGATGTTTCTCTCTCACATCAATGTCTGTCTGTCTGTCTGTCTATCTGTCTCTCTCTCTTTCTCCTCTTTCCTCTCTCTCTAAAATCAATAAAAAACATATTCTCAGGTAAGGATTAAAAAAAAGAAGAAATTCAATTATATACTATAAACTATATATACATATATGTTTTAGTATGTGTAAACTTTATATAGTATATGTACATTATATATATTCAATAGTATATAACATAGTTTATAGTATAATCTATATAGTATAAACTATATAGATGTATTTGACTAAAAAATATAGATATATAATATAAACTATATACATAGTATGTTAGTGTAACTGTGTGATTATACATACACAGTATAAACTATATGTGTATATATCACATATATATACAAATTATATACCTATATACTACATAACAGGTATAATACATCACTGAATAAGGATTTAACCAAAAATTATGCTTCTACTATTCGGAAAGGAATAGAATGGGAAAAGCAGTTGTAAGTCAGTCTAAAAATGTTGAATCAAACAATAGCAACATATGCATAGTATTTTGATATGAGAAGTCAATACTGGGTAAAAATCTTGAAAATGCTTACCTCAGGAAGGCAGTGGTAGCCAGAAGAACGAGAGGCCAAGTAGAGTGGAGGAATAAAGAAAATACTGGTTTTTGCTTAAGCCTCTTAGCATTACTTGACTTTAAAACGTTATGCTCATATTACATTAATGAAAAAAAGGAAAACATTAATCTTGTATAGAAAGAAAGAAGGAAAAAAGAACACAGTCATTACACTTAAAATAGATTTATATACATACTGTAGAAATCTAAAAATATTTACACAACAATTGTTCTAGGTACTACAACTCTAGAAAGCAACTGCTCCCAGCTTTTCAGTTAGTAACCTCACCCTCATTGTTAAGGTATTCAAATTCAAGTTCAATCTAAGTGATCATATTAATTCCAGAAACACTAGTTGGTGGGAAGTAGGAAGGAACCCTGGCCGATGAGGTTTTAGTTACAATTACTTCCTGTCCCATATGCTTCATGAGGGCTTGAATCACATGTTCCCAAAGGGATGAGGACCTAGGTCACATCTACTGCTTTGGCAATCCTCACATTGCAGTATACATAGTAAATAATCCAAAATTTTAATCACAGGGACAGGGAGGATTAGACAAAGCCATTTCATTGGTGGGGATAAGAAAATGAAAATTAGTATCTTATTCATAGGGATACAAGAAGGAAAGCTATCATTCATAAAATAACATCATCATGAGCATTCCCCAGGATAGGTAGGCATGCATGCTCACTACCCAGTAATCCAGAAGCGAAGCAAACAAACCCTCTGTTACATAACTCTTATTTTACATTTCTTAATCTTTGAGTAATTAACATTGAAAAAAGTATTTTCTGGGCTACTCCGCAGACAAATAGTTTCCCAGCAGAAAGAGACAAGCAAAGAGGCCTGAGCGTGTGATGGACTTGGAAAGCAATGAATCTTACCAAATTTGCAGTTGAATTGTTGCACTGTTAAGACTGCAGAGTTAAACAGAAAAGATCGGGATGGATAAATGAGGTTTTGTTACCTTTGCTTCTTTGCTAATTTTGTTTGTTGCAGCTGCTTGTTGCCATGAGCACCGAAAGTTATGACACTGCAATTCACACTGAATATTTTTATTTGGAAAGTAAGGTTTCATTTACATAGTTGAGGTTCATTCAACCACACGAACTGGGAGTGGGACATTTGTACACACACCATAGATTTATTTGCTAAACTACTGATCTTGTGTATTTTTAGACGAATTACAAAATGGTGCTTCTTCAGTTTATAGAATCTTTTCACTGATTTATTCAATGAATATTTGTTGCATACCTACTTACTATATACTATGTGCTACTATGTACTATGTGCCCTGAGCTCTGTGCTAGGGGCTAAAAATAGTAGTGCAAAACAGAATTTACAATCTAGTGGGTTAGTTAGACAATTAAGCAATTAAATAAGCAATTATAATAGGATGATTTAAATGCTTGGAACTCATATAATAGAAACACTCAATATATCCTAGGGCTCAGGGGTGGGGAGGACTTAGTCAGGAAAGTTTCCTAAAGAAGTGACTTGGAGTGAAACTTGAAGGATGACTAGAAGTTATCCATGCCAAGCAGGATGAAAATGAGGCAAAAACACCAAGGAAGGCCAGCAGCCAAAGATAGCAATGAGGAGGCCACTTCCTTAGTGGAGGGAGAGATGATGGTGGCCTGAACTTCGGTGATGACAGTGGGGTTAGAGAAAAAGAGGTGGATCTGAGTGCTATTAAGGAGAGAGAATTAGTAGGATTTCATGACTTATGAGATGTGAGAAATGAGGAAGAAGAAGGAATGAAATGCAGTTCCAGGCTTTTGGCTTGCATAACTGAGTACATGGTGAGTAGCATTCCCTGACCTAAGGGAGCACAGATAAGGCAGGCAGAGGAAAGAGATAATGAATTCAGTTCTGAAAATATTGTCTTTGTGGTATATGGCAGACGTTCGGTTGGAGATTTCTAGTAGGCATTTAGAATATAGCATCTGAGCTTCAGATGGAGATTTGGAAGTCATTATCTCAGAGTAGAGAGTTGAAGCCACAGGTTTAGATTAGATCATCCAGAGAAAGTCCATGGAGTGAAAAAAGTAGGGGCCAAAGGACAGGCCCCTGGGAACTGCTCACAGTTAGGGAACTAGACAAGGAAGGACAGCAAGAAAGAAGCCTGTGAAAAAACAGGAAGAGAATTATAAAGTATCAGATGCTACAGACAGATCAATTTAATTCAACAAATATTAATTGAGGACCTACTACGTGCTACTGGGAAATTAGGATAGAACAGTGAAAAACACAGACCCAGTCATTATCATCAAAAGGAGAAAAAGAGGCCATGGGATTTGGGATTGTAGAAAAGCATCATTTTGCAAAAGGAGTTTCCATGAAGACAGAAGGTAAGAGGCAGGGTTACAGGGCACTGGGGAGAGACTGAGAGGTAAGGAAGTGTACCTGGCAAATGGAAACAACCCTTTCGAATAGCATGACCATAAAAAGAGGCAAGAATAAAGGGCAGTAATCAAAATAGTATTAAATGTACACTATAATTTTTAAAAATTAAAAAAGAACAGTAACCAGAAGGGATAGGGAGCTGAAGTTGAGGAGTCATTTTACTGGTTTTGTTTGTTTTTTAATTATATGAATGACTTGCACATGCTTATAGGCAAAGAGTGTGCCATGGAGAAGAAGAGGGTAATATAATAGTTCAGGAAAAAGGGGGAAGGGGTTGTTGAAGTTGATCCCAGGGGAAAAATAGGAAATAGGATAAGGAAGTACATAGCTCATCTTGCAAGTCTTTCCTGTAACATCTCCTCTTCTGCACCGTCCTAGCCCCATGCCAGCTCTGAAGGGAGCATCCAGCAATGTAATGACTGTCCCTATTTCATGCCTACAATCACTGACCAAGAGCTTTAAATCCCTAAACCAGTAGAATCTGGAAATAATTGGTAGAGCTCTCATGCCTCAGAGCCAAAGATTCAGGCACTTCCATGGTGCCATCAAAAGGAGACATTCTTTCTCATTCTCACCAATCCGTAAACTAGAAGGTGACCAGATCACCTTTCTTCCCCTTCTTGCTAGCCTCTCTTGGTGTAGAAAAAAGGTTTTTCCTCTGTTTTTCTCCCATCCCCAGGGCACTAGTACAAAGAGTCGGGCAGGAAGGTGAGGAGAGAATCCTGACTTAAATCCCAGGTACCTGATTAGGCACACACACATATAACTTGGGTCTGGAACATATCCTATTCCCCTGCCTATCTTATTTTGAGACAGGCTTTCTATCATAACCCTGCTTTGCCTGGTTCCTTTACTATTGCTGTTCTGCAATGTAAAGTCATTTCTTATGCCGGGTCCCCAAAAGAAGCTCCCTTTAGGCCTCCAGTGCCAACTTAGAACTAGACTGCATTTACCTTACTCCTGTTTGACCTTCATGCACCCTTCCTCTAGTTTCCTCCTCCCAGCTCCTGTTGTCCTGGGCTCCCAACATGCCTTAAGGCCAGGCTGTGTGGTACCTCTAATGGGATTCTAGAGCTGATAAGGAACTTTGCAAGGCCTTGACTCTGAAGTCAAAATGTAAAATAAAGCTCAAGTGAAATCACCTCCTTTTGCTACCCTGAAGTCTGGATTATTACATGCTGTCTGTGTTGGTAATGAGCTGAGATTTATTAATTCTTAGAGGTATAAAGGAAAGAACACCAAATCGACCACAGCTCAGGTTTCCACTTGCCATTTAGTAATTCTGTGGGTTTTGGCAAATTGCTGAAGTTCTCTTACTTTTCATATCTGAAAAATGGGGATGATTACAGCCAGTATTTTGTGTTTACGATGTTCTAAACATTTTACAAATGACTTCATATAATCCTCACAACAAGCTGATCAAGCAGGTTCTATCACTAACAATTAATACTTGATGACAAAGTTTAAACCACATAGCCTTATTCCAGAGCTTGCCCCATTAACACTGTGCTCTACTGAGCCAATAATACATTGCCTCCCACATTTAGAGAAAAGCATGAAATATGCAATAACGTATAAGAAATACAACATATTAGTGTTCACAAGTACAGAGTTTTAGTGTTGCGAGATGAGAAGAGTTATAGAGATGGATGATGGTAATAGCTGCACAGCAATGTGAATATACTTATTATTACTGAACTATACACCAAAATTGGTTAAGATTGTAACGTTTGTGTTATGTTTGTATTTACTACATTTAATTTTTTTAATTTTTAAAAAAGAAAACACTGGTAGATTGTTAAGTGCCACACATATGCAAACTATCAGTATTTTCATTCTTTTTCACTTGTAAAGCAGTGGGTTCCTCAGAAGAGGATTTTATGTGGCTCACTTAATCCTCTTCTGAATACCTAGAATACATAATGTAAAAAAAGGGAGGCCTACTGCAAAATGTCAGTGTTTGTACTTCAGAAAGAAGCCACAAGAGCAGAATAGAAATGAAGGGAGGGGGAAGTAGGTCAAAGTTGGTTTTTGCATAACAATCTGCAAGTTCCAAGCCTGGCTGCAAATGCATTCCCTGGCCACCCTTTGTACAGTCCAACTAAGAATAGAATATGCTTTCAAGAGTTAGAACCATTTCTCAAAGGGAAAGACCAAAGCTGAAGCTAGAGAGATCACATCAGTGAACAGGTCCATTCCTCTTCTGGCTGAGTCCAAGAGCTCCTCCAAGGACTGACAGAGTCACGTGTGGGTGATTCCCAGCAGCATGCATATTCCCTGCCCTTGCCTCTACCACAGTGGTCCTTATGTCATTAATTATGTTTATGCCATTGTGTTCCCTGTATGTCTTTCCTTTCTTACAAAAATAATCATTTCATTATAGAAAATTCAGAAAATATAAAACTCAAATGTTCTTGACTAAGTATTAGAAGTTGGCCCAGTAACTCCAAAAACTTATTCTCTGTTCCTCTCCAGTGGATAAAATAGTGAAGATAGGAGAAGCTGTGACACTGGATCCTACAGGACATCTACTACATTCAGCCACTCTACCAAGCCAGGGAGTCATATAGCAACTCTACCTAATCCATAGAAACAGAGGGAGGCTGCCAAAATGAGGAGACAAAGAAACAAAGCCCAAATGAAAGAACAGATAAAAACCCTAGAAAAAGAACTAAACAAAATGGAGGCAAACAATCTACAATGTGCAGAATTCAAACCACTGGTTCTAAGGATGCTCAACAAACTTAGGGGAAAAGCAGATGAACTCAGAGAGAACTTCAACAGCATAAAAGAGGAAATGGAAACCATAAAAAAGAACCACTCAGAAATGAAGGCTGCACTAACTGAAATGAAGAACAATTTACAGGGAATTAACTGTAGAGTGGATGAAGCTGAGAATCAAAACAGTGATGTGGAATATAAGGAAGCAAAAAACAACTTTTAAGAAGAGCAAGAAGAAGTAACTGCCCCCAAAATGAGGACAATGTAAGGAGCCTCTGAGATACATTTAAGCATACCAACATTCACTTCATGAGGATGCCAGAAGGAGAAGACAGAGAACAAGACATTGAAAATTTATTTAATGAAAAAATAATGACAGAAATATTCCCTAACATGGTAAAGGAAATAGACATACAAGTCTAGGAACCACAGAGAGTCATAAACAAGATGAACCCAAAGAGGCCCACACCAAGACACATCATAATTAAAATGCCAAAGGTTAAATATAAAGAGAGAATCTTAAAAGCAGCAAGAGAAAAGCAGTTACCTACCTACAAAGAGGCTCCCATAACACTGTCAGCTGATTTCTGAAAAGAAAGTTTGCAGGCTACAAGGGAATAGCAAGAAATATTCAAAGTGATGAAAAGCAAGGACCTACAACCAAGATTACTCTTCCCATCAAAACTACCATTTAGAATTAAAGGACAGATAAGGAGATTCTTGGACAAGAAAAAGCCAAAGCAGTTCATCACAACCAAACCAGTATTATATGAAATGTTAAAGGTTCTTCTTTAACAATAGGAAGATCAAAAATATGAACAATAAAATGGCAATAAATATGTATCTATTAATAATTGAATCTAAAAAAACAAAATAAATGAGTAAGCAGAACATAGACAGAATCAGAGATACAGAGACCATTTTGATGTTTGCCAGATTGGAGTGGGTTCAGGGGAATGGGGGAAACAGATGAAGAGATTAAGAAGTACAAATTGGTTGCTGCAGAATAGTTATGGGGATGGAAAGGACAGCATAGGGAATATAGTAGCCAAAAAATATATATGCATGACCCATGCACAATGGTGTGGGGATTGCCTGAGGGAGTTGGGGGGGGGGGGGGTCTGGGTGAAGGGGGGCAAAGGGGAAAAAATGGAACAATAGTAATAGCATAAACAATAAGATATAATTTAAATTTTAAAAAGTGAAGTTCAATCTTATTTTGTGGTAAATTAAGTCATGATGTTTTCCTTGAAGGTTTATCTGGCCCTCTGATTACATCCTTCCTTTAAAACAATATTATGGCCCTGGCTGGGTAGCCCAGTTGGTTAGAGCATCGTCCCAATATGTCCAGGTTGCAGGTTCAATCCCCAGTCAGGGCACATACAAGAATCAACCAATGAATGCATAAATAAATGGAACAACAAATTGATGTTCTCTCTCTCTCTCTCTATCTCTATCTCTCTATCTCTATCTCTTTCTCTTCCCCTCTCTCCCTCTCTCTCTCTCAAATCAATTTAAAATTTTATTTAAATAATAAAACAATGTCATGAAGCACTATTAGATTTCCAGATCAGCCAATAAAGTCCTACTTCATTTATAAGGGAGCTGAACTATAGCATGAGTAGAGCTATGACACCAAGCCACCCAAGGCTCCTTCTAGGAGGTGGGGACTTTGCCAGACATTTCTGAACCACCAGCACTGGCACATATTGGCTGTGAAACAGAGATCACTTCTAACTTTGACTGCACAGAGGGAGGACCTGGCTTTGTGGTCACCTCCTCCCTCAAGTAACACTAAAAGCACCCAAAGTTTCCATATTGAAAGGATGATGAAACCTGGGGACAGAAATCTTTAGTGTATAAAGATCACTGGCAGATCGAATAGTAACAAAGTAGGGACTTATTTAGTAGAACATGTTGAAGTATGATCTCAGCATCTCTGATTTTATTAGTGATATGTATAATCAACAGCCAGTCATATTTATTAGATGACTATCTTCTATTTATTAACCAACATATTGGTATTAAGAAGGAACACAAAAGTAGTTTTGAAGGCAACAAATCCCCTAACTCCAGTAAACACTCTCCTTTTTGTACCTATAAAAGTAGACACAAAAGGACTGAAGAATAATAAATGTGCAAAGCAATACAGCTTAATATAAAAATAATTTAAGTAATGCACTTTTCGCAATGGGTTGATTTATTAAAAGTTTAGAGTTCATTCACTACTGCATTTCCTTTTTTGAAAACCCACTCCAATATTTGCCTATAGTTTCTATGTTGCCTGGGTTCTGGACACAACTGTAACCCCAGCCCTCATGAAGTTTCAGACTAGTTAAGTCAGGAGAAGACTGGCAGGGAGCAAGGGCCAAACAAATAAGTATACTTTTCTAGTCTATGATAGATTTCTGTGACAAGGAGTAAGAGGAGGGACCTACTTAAAGGGGAAAGGAGTGAAAAGTATTGCAGGTAGAGGAAGCTACCTGTAATACACCTGAGTGTACTCAAAGAACAGAGAGAAAAACAATGTGGCTGAACAAGTGAGCAAAGGGCCAAGTATCACGAAACAAGGTTACAGGTTGGCAGGGCCAAATAATGTAAGACATTGAAGGAGTCTGGATTCCATTTCAAGTGCAACCGAAGCCACTGAAGGCCAAAGCCAGGAGGGAAATAACATGGTTTATGCTCTAGAACTAACATGTTGGCTGCTGGACAGATTTGAGGTGGTTCAAAAGCGGAAACCAGCAGATCAAATGGAAGCTGTTGCCTTTAGAGAAAACAAGATTCCTTGAAAAAAATAACAGTCATAGATGATAGAAACATCTGGTCAAAATATGTCCAGGCACAGTGGGAAGAGGGGCTTCTTCATATTATTATTATCTGATATATTATATGTTTATTAATTTATATAATTGTTTATCTGTTCAGTGTCTGCTTTCCCATTAGAAAGTAATATTGGTGATGGTAGGAAGGTTGCCGTGTTCAATTCTGTATCCTCAGTGCATAGAACAGTGTCAGCCAAAAGAATATACCGTATTTTTCGGACTATAAGATGCACTTTCCCCCCCAAAATTTCAGGGGGTGGTAAATGCAGGTGCATCTTGTAGTCCAAATGTAGCTTACCTAGTTCTCTGGGGGTTGGGAGGGCAGCAGTGGAGCAGGGTCACAGGAGGCAGGAGCAGGGTCACCACTGCAGGAAGCTGGCAGCTGCAGGAGTAGAGCGATGCTGCAGGCCCTGGGCTGGGAGGAGGGGGGTCCCCCAGTGCAAGGGAGGCAGGAGCAGATTCCCCACAGCAGCATACTATAGTGCTAGGGAGGAGGATATAGGCGGTACAGGCACGTTAAGAGAATAAAGCCTGCGGGGCCCGTACGTACTTCCATCACGTGACTGGTGTGTCCCCCATTAACGTTAACAGAGGCAAATTCCACTGCAGGGTCACCTGTCAATGTGGCCCTGCAGCTGTTGCAAAACTACAACTCCCATCATGCTTGGACAGGTTGGGATGATGGGAGCTGTAATTTGGCAACAGCTGCAAAGCCACACAGGTTGTGCAAAACTGCGGTCCCCATACAAGAGTGTTGCACAACCTGTGGCCCTCCAGCAGCAGATCCCCCCATAACAGTGTCAGCAGCAGATCCCCCCATAACAGTGTCAGCAGCAGATCCCCCCATAACAGTGTCAGCAGCAGACCCCCCATAACAGTGTCAGCAGCAGACCCCCCATAACAGTGTCAGCAGCAGACCCCCCATAACAGTGTCAGCAGCAGACCCCCCATAACAGTGTCAGCAGCAGACCCCCCATAACAGCGTCAGCAGCAGATCCCCCATAGCAGTCCATCATCCACTGATGTTCTCGGCTACAGCACCCCATAACTATGAAGGACACAGTGCTGATAGCTCTGTCATTACTGTATTTTGTTGTAGAAGATACGATAGCGTACCGTAGTCTCCTGCTGAATCTACCGTAATTGTGGAAAGATGTCAAAGCAGAAAAGGATTTCTGCTTTAAAGGATGTTATTAAATATTTTACCACATTTTTTGCTTCAAAAATTGTTTTCCTACTTTCCTCCTCTAAAACCTAGGAGTGTCTTATAGTCTGAAAAATATGGTAAATATTTTCAAATAAATGAATAAACCATGTATTTAATCTTTTTACAAAGCAAAAGACCTTTCTGTAAAGCAAATCACCATCCTTTTTCTTATCCATTTTGATGTCTGGATCTTTATACATCAACTGAGAAGAACTTGAAGAAAGAGTAAACCAAGTCAAGTTTACTGAACTAAATGGAATGACCTCAGAGAGCGTTAACCCCCGGGAAGACAGAGACCCTGAATGTGCTTATAAATTATAATAAATAAATTCATGAAATCAGGACTCAGAGCACTCTTCTGTGGTTTCCAGAGTCTTGCTCTTTTCATGGATGATTTTTAAAACTTTGCATTTTTAGATGGTATTCAGATATTCATCAAAGCATTTATTTAAACTCATCAGATTTGACAGCTCTCCTAGCAAGCTGGTTGGCATCAGTTGTGGAATAAAAGCTCCCACTCATTTCAGGAAAATGAGAAGTATCATGGCAGTCTGCAATAAAACCAGCAGAATGATTCATACATTCATCCATGGCAAAGCTCTCTGCCCTCTTGGTCCCAGAAGCTCAGACTTCAGAAGTGAAATGAAGAAGGTCATCATTGGATCCTAAGGTCAGCAAATAAGGAAGTTTCTGGACCCCTTCAACTCAAAATTGCTTCTTGGGGCAAGCTCTACAAGACCGTATTAGCTTTCTGTGCTGCTGTACCAAGTTACCACAAGCCTGGTGGCTTAAAATAACAGAAATTTATTCTCTCTTCAGGAGGACAAAAGTCCAAAATCAAATGTCAGCAAGGTTTGGTTTCTTTTGGAGGTTCTGGGGGAAAATCCACTCTATGCCTCCCCCCTAGTTTCTGGTGGCTCCTGGCATCCTTGGTTTGTGGACATATTATTCCAATCCCTGCCTCCTTCTTTATGTTGACTTATTTGTGTCTTCTGCCTTACATTTCTTCTCCTCCTATCTTCTAAGAACACTTGTCACTGGATTTAGGGTGTATCCTAATCCAGAATGATCATCGCAAAATCCCTAACTTAATTATATCTGCAAAGACTGTTCTTCAAATAAGGTCATATTCACGGGTCCTAGGTGGATATACAAGTATTTGGGGGGTCGGGAGCATTATTCAACTCACGACAAGGGTCAAAGCAAGGTTTTTAAAAAACGTGCTGGTCCAATGAGGTAGCAATCTGAATCCATATGACCAGAATAGGGGAAGGGAGGAAAGTCGTTTTGTTGTTTTGTTTTGTTTCGTTTTGTTTTAGTATGAAGTCCCAGCTCTGAATTTTTTTTTCTAAATAGAAAAGTAAAGAGTAAAAGTGCCAAATTATTTAAATAATTCTGATGAATCAGTATCAGAGTCCCCTGAGGGGGGTACTCAAATTGAGGGGGGAGGTCTTCCATGGAAGTGGGTAGGTGACAGATGAGGCCTTGCCAGGTTTCTAGGTGGATCTTTGGGCCTGACTGACGCATGAGCTCTGTACTACACTGCTTCCCCTGCCTTCATCTCTCCAAACACACTTTGGAAAAGCCTTCTCCAAACCTTGAGCTTTTCCCTAGGTCCTGAGGTACCCAACTAGCAATGAAAATCTGCTCTAAAAGATGTTGACCTCTTGTCTAACCACTTGATATTCAGTGCTTGGCGCTGAACTGTACCCGCACTTCAATGAACCCATTATAGCCATTCAAGATGAAAGGACTGATCCCTTTCCCTATCGACCCCCATCCCCCATCTTTTCTTTTTGATATGTAGATGCTGTAGATCATCCCATATTCCAGAGAAGCTTTTACACTGTCCAGAACCCCTTCCTTTACACACTCCCTGGCGATGTAGCATGGAAGAAACAGCCAGCCTTGGCTGACAGCTTGGTCGACATTACAAGGCACATGAGGCAGGAAGAGGCACTGCCAAGATTTCATTTCTGTTTTTGCTGGTCTCTACTGTGGTTTCCAATGAAAAGAACCGTTTTAAGAAGGTAAGGTTGGCAGGGCCACACTGTGTCAATGGGAGACTTTCAGCTTTGAGGAGCACAGCTTTTTTTTCTTTTTCTTGGGGTACAGTCCTCTGGAAGGCTGGAATTTATTTCTGGCATAGTACTTCACTAGAATCAGTTGTGCATGTTTAAAATTGTGCTTTTAATGTTATTTTAAGTACCTATTTTATAATTTCAATAAACTACTCTCAAGCATGATGTAATGCTGATTAATGACACTTCTCTAGTACACCAAGAGCTCTCAGTTCTGCCTTTGTGCCTTAGTTCTCACCTGAGGCATTCCATTAATCACTGTTATGCCATAGTCTGTCCTATCATATTGCTTAATTACCATTTCTGTTACTCATTCATCCACTCTATTAATCCCCACAGAACAAATTCATCACATCCTGAGACCCTGAAGCCATGGTGTTCCTGGTCTTGCCAGAACCTAGCCCTAGAAGCAGCTTATCCATAAAAGATGGAAGGGTCCCAAGTCTCTTGTTACTCAAAAAAAATTTTAATTAAAATAATAAACTTAACACGTATTGTCTATATAAGGGAATCTTGTTTCTCTTTCTTCTTTGCAGACCTGAAACTTACCCACCTTTCAAGGTTCAGCTAAATTCATTCATCCTCCATGAATTCCTCCTCAGTTATACTTTTATTGCAACATCACAATCTACATCACTCAGTTTTGCTATTTATGCTGTTTTTGGTGGTTTTGTATATGAATATTAATTTAGCCAAACTGTTAATTTCCTTAGGCTAGGCTTCATGTTTAATACTCTTTAATAATAAAAAAGAAGAATTAGAAATAATAATAACTATTGACTATTTATTATGTACCAGGTACTATGCTTAGTGGTTTACATAGATTATCTCAATTAATTATACAAAATCATGCTCACTTTGCAGAGAAGAAGTTGCCCATGTACACACACAGCTAGTAAGAGAGGTATACAAACCCAGGCAGGCTGAGTCCAAAATCCAAGTGCTAGACCACTAAGCAGCACTGCCTCCTCTCTTAACCTTTATAATGCCTGCAGTGTACTAGGCACAGTATTAATCAGCTTAATTACTTAATCAACTAATTAACTTGGATGAAAATCCCTATTCTTCAGAATGGAAAGAAGAATAAAAAGTGTGGGTCCAGATTATAAGAATAAGAGAGAGAATAAATCTAAGACTGAAAGACAAGTGATTGGCAAGTATTTCAAGGAGTAAAAATATTCAAGAGATCAGACGTACAGAATTCTATGTTCTGCAAAAGACTTCTTATAAAAATATAAATAAAGTTTTGAAATTTAATAGGAAATGGTGAAGCCATAATATAGTTTCATGATATAAAACTGTTTTAAGAGACATAACAGTGACTGATAAACTAGAATCATAGATGTTTCTAGTCATTTCAATGAATCATACCCAACATTTTCTAACTCTTCTCCCTTGCGCAGTCAATAGGAACCACACTTGCTATCTCTCCTAAAGGAAGACTAAGGGCAAAATCTAGGTGTCTGTTCTCTCCTACCAAAATCTGTGCAGTAAGATGTACCAAAATAGAAATGGATTTCCAGTCATAACTTCAAGCATTTTCTAATATGAGAATCATCAGAAGTAACCCTTTGCTTCCTGCTGGAGGGCTTCATATCCCATTTTTGTGCATATGTTTGTATGTATATGTGTATAGGGAAGAAATCTTCACCAAAGTGTTTGCAGTGATTATCTTTGGGAGATGGGATTTGGGATGTACTTATCTACACCATTTGAATTTTTATAATGATCATGTTTAAATTTGTACAAAAATAGTACATCTCTTTAACTTTATATCTTTGGCTTAGGAGGTAGGTGAGACTAGGTAAAGAAGACCTAGTGGAGATCAGGAACATGTGAGGCTGGCATCAGTCACTTGTACTTTATTGTAAAGGTTGCGAGATTGGGCTTTGTCACTGAGCAAGAAGACTTTAGCTACTGAGAGTGAGCTGAGAGGGAAAATATCACATAAAATGAGAAAGGACCCACCATGCTGAGTCCAGAAACACCAGTGATTCGCCTTGCCAATTTCATATAACCATGTAAACCTGTAAGCTGACATTGTCAGAAAAAATGAAGTGAGGATATTCAAACTCTAATTCAGATTCCAACACTCTTTCCAAAATCATTGAATTTTGAAAATTAGAGCCTGTGAAACCAAATAGCATACTCTAAGTGAATGCCAGAGGAGCATTTTTACCATCTCCTTCCTCAGTGTAACACATTTCCATCTATTTGGTGTATATACTTGTTGTTTGCATATGCTCACAACAGGAAGCCTAATTATTCACATAGTCACTCAGTGTTTTGGTTTTACATTGCTTGATCCGTGTACGATTTCTTTCTTGGCTGTTGTCTTTAGACTGAATTAGATGTCAGGAGAAAGGCAGATGGATTTGCCTAGGATTCCTCACACTGGCTACAGCGCTGGTCAACACAAGAAGCACAGAGTAAATACCACTGTTCCTTGACACTTTAGGAAAAGAGCTTACAACCTCTCCAGGAGTAAGTAAGAGGAAAAGAAAATCAAAGGGAAAATTCAATCCCACAAACAATTGCTGTAGACCTAACAAGGGCAAAGCATTGTGTTGTAACACATTTTTGTAGCACCATCCTACAGTGGTGATAAAATGTTTTCCAGACATCATCATTAGGTCTTCAGAGCACTCTGGTAAGGTAAATAATTAGCAAATGCCATGAGGATCCACAACAATTAGTGTAGCCAATACAGAGAAAACTTGCCCTGAATATTTGAAGACTCACGGAAAACTGAGGCCTCCTACCTCCCAGATTTATATTCCATCCACTTCAGAAAACCTTCTCCAATTCCAGTTCGTATTCCAAAGTCGATCCCATTCCTAGTGACTCCTGACATTGGCATAATTACAGAGCCCCTGGGAAAACTCCAAACATTTGACTCTTGTTCATAAAGAAGACTTCTTCATTTAGAAGACTGATTCTAAATGCTGAAGACTTTGCTGATAACACGTTTACTTTGTTTAAATTATTATCCAGTGCTCCCATTTTCCACCAACTTGGCTTGAACCTTCTATGATTACTGTAGCTACAAAACAGCCCTGGACTAGCTAACTTGTGCCATCTAAAGGCTATAGTGAGAACCTCCTTGACCAAGAAAAATTAAATTAAACTAAATTAAATTAAATTTTAAATAAATAAATAATATGCATATCAGGCCCTCTATAAAATGAATTCAACAAAACTGTTCTGGGTGGGGATAAAATATAAAACAGATAATAATGGGAAGATAATGGGCAGATATTATTGATGTCAAGAAACCTGTGAGGCCCCTGGCTGGTGTGGCTCAGTGGATTGAGCACTGGCCTGCGAACTAAAGGGTCACTGGTTCAATTCTCAGTCTAGGGCACATGCCTGAGTGTGGGCCAGGTCCCCAGTAGGGGGCATGCGAGAGGCAACCACACATTGATGTTTCTCTCCCTCTCTTTCTCCCCCTCTTCCCCTCTCTAAAAATAAATACATAAAATCTTTAAAAAAAAATAAAGAAACCTCTGAGATCTAGTCTCAGCTCTTGCCAATAAGCTGCGGGACCTTAGGCAAGTTATTTAACCCTCTGAACCTCGTATTTCTCATGAATAAAACAGAAGGGTTGAACATGATTTTAAAAACCTTAAAATATTATTTCTTGATTTTATGAAATGAAAATCTTTACAAATATTTACATGAAATTCAAGAAAATGAGTAGATCTAAAGAAGGGTTAGTGGATTAAGAAAGAAGTAAAATAATTCAGAGGATTTCCACTAGTCTCCTTTTTTTCTGGGCATACAGAAGTATGTGTTTTCCAGGCTCCCTCATAGTTAGGTTTTGACCATGTAACTGAGTTCTAGTCAAAAGAATGTTAACAGAAAGATGGGTGCCACTTCCATTGCTAGCTGGTAAGAACCCAGCTTGTGGGACCGCCATAACGCTCTTCCCCCCGTTGTGATGCGGATATGTGCGACAATGCTGAGAAGAACTAAGTGTCTGAATTACCACTCGGAGCAGAACCACCTGTTTCCCAGAAATGCTGATTTGGGCTTTTACATGAGCAACAAACAAACTCATTTCATCTTTTAGTCATTATATATCAGTTTTTTACCAGTTAGCTATAATTTACTTAATAAACAATAATTTTTCTTCAAATTGACCAAGAACAGATTTGTGTTTATTCTTTCTGAGATCCCTTGAAAAATACCAGATCAAAAGTCATGTAAGATATATAACCTTCTAATTTTACTTGTGCGGTGAACTTAAACAAGAATGTGTAAACCTTAGTTGTTACACAAGGAAGAAAGGAAGGAAGGAAGACAGGCACTATGAACCATGATAAACAGGATGATATAATCAAAGCTAAAAGGTACCACTTCCAAAGGTAGCCCTGAAATGTCTCAGTACCTAATACGGTATATTTTTGCATATAGCTGTTGATCAATTTCTTGAATGAACAAATGAATGAATGGATGTTCCACAAGACTCTGAGTCACTTCTAAAGTGGAATATGACAGAAGAATCTATTAGCCATGCCATAGAATGGCTAGATTAAATTCATTCATGACCAGACTGTCATCAGCAATGTCTGCAATGAGAGAGAGAAATTCTAATAATAATGTGTACTCTACTAATTTGCCTATTCACCAAGAAATGGGATATTTGGACATTTGTTCAATAAACTCAGGCTTCTACCATGAGCCAGGCTCTGTGTTCTACCCGCCAGGGGTGCATGTCCTCTCTCTCCAGCATAGTTCCTCACTCAGTACCTAAATATTATCCATGATACTTCAGCAGGCTCCCAACCTCCTCTAGCTTTTTCAGTACTGACACCCTCATTCACAGAGTAGAACTAGCACAATGCTTGAGAACACAGCCTCTGAAATACAGACTCCTGGGTGAGAACCTGTCTCTGAAATGCTAATCTTCGGTGCTTGAAAAAGTTACTTAAGCGATCATCTTCTATAAATGGGAGAACTAACAATATCCATTCCTCCAGTTGTTATGAAGATTCATTGAGGAAACTACATTTAGCACATGGCTTGGCACACAATTAACTCTCAATAAAATTGAGATATTATTATTTCTTCCTCTAAGGATATAATGTGAGAAAATAGCAGGCACCAGTGGAAAGAACATGAGACAGCAAGTCAGAGTTCCTAGACTGTAGGTGCAGTTCTTTGCTACATAGATATTTTAACATGATCATGTCACTCAACATCTGAGTCTCAATGTTCTTATCTTTCAAATGAGAGGGATGGCCAGATGCTTTGTACTTTCCCTTCCGACTCTAGGTTTCCATGTCTCACATCTTATTCAGGTTTGTGTAATCCAACGCTCAGTACTTTGTTCTGCACATAAAGTACAGACAGACAATTCCATAGCCTCCTTCTGACACAAACTCCAAATATTTTAAGACATAAGACTTCACTCCTGGCATCTTTGTCATATGGTAAAGTGTGTAACAGGAACAGCAGGTGGAGTCAAACAGGACTCAGATGCCCTTTCAAACACCTCGAGGGCAGATGTTATGGCCAAGAGTGTGGAATCCAATAGGCACATCTGCAGAGAACATCAATAACTCACAGAAGTTGTCACATTTATCTCCTAGCAAAGCACCTCAGGGATAAATAGCAGAATTCCAAGCACAGGAGGCAGTCAAGAAATATTTGTTGCTTTGTTTATTTATGTTGAAGCTTCATTTCATAATCCGAAAGGGCATCTGAAGACAAAAAATATAGCGTATCCCTTTTCTTGCTTCCATAAGGGATTATATGTTTTCATTCCCTTGGTCCAACACCAAGCAGTTTCTCAATATATGTATGTTTAATGAATTAATCATTCTGGATCTCCTACTTCTGTAGTTCAGAAATTCAGGCTGCTGGAATCTTATGAATTAATGTACATTTATAATTTCTCCTAAAGTGGTAAATCATCATAATCATGACCCCAAGGATTCACTTCTCCCTATGTCTGTGTCTCTTTTGCAATAAGATATAGTTGCTTTTCCAATAAAAACTGGGGGCTCTTCTTTTACCCTTTGAATCTGGACTGGCCTTGTGACTTATTTTGACCTTTATAAGGACACAGAAGCGACATTATGAAAGTTCCGGAGCTTGGATCTCAAGATTTTCTTGTAGCTTACACCTTTGCTCTTTTAATACTCAGCCACCATGGGAAAGAGCTTGGGTTCGAATACGGATGAGAGACAATGTGGAGAGAGAGATTCCAGCTTTCCAACCATCCCTGCCAAGGTCCCAAACATAAGAATGAGACCATCTAGAGTGTCCAGCTCCAATAAACCTACCATGAGGGAGTCTAGGCAAGACCAGCAGAAGACATGCCCAGTCAACCCTTTTCTTTCTACAAAAAGAAACAGTGAATTGTCATTGTTTTAAAACACTGAGTTTGGGGTGGTTTGTTACACAGCAGTGCACAGTTGATAGAAAATTATTTCTAGACCAGAATCAGAATAACCACACTGTAAATAGTTTCATGAAACTCCTTATTTGAATGACCATATTATTCATGAAAATAAAATTGTGTCAGCAATTCTGTCACAGGGGGAAAGGGAAAGAAGAGAGGAAAAAAACCTACATACTACGTATGATAAATGATAAAATCCTAGATTTCATCAATATGGAAATTATGCAGGAAATGCAATACAGAAATCAAATACCACATTAAGTCTATTCATTGGTTTGCCCTGAAAAAAAAAAGTTTCCAAACAATAGATGTTTTTTAGAATTAGTTAATTATTCATTAGCTTTCATGCATTGCATTAGTTACCTATTTCTGCATACAAATCACCCAAAAGCCTGGTGGTGAAAAGAACAATAGAGCCCAGCAGCTTTGATTTAATATAGAAGGAGGCTACACAAAGGCAAGGATTATTATGGACCCTCTTGGAGGCTGCTTTCACAATCCTGTTGCCAAAAAAATTGAGAGCTTATACTAAAAAATACATATGCAATAGGATTATGAAAAATAATGTTAGAAAGTGAAACCAGAAACCATAAAGAAGCAAGAAGGAAGCTAACTCTGTCTGAGCCTTTGGGTAAGAGATTCATCACAGGCCCACAATCCCTTAATGGAAACCCTCAAGGCCAGATATGTTTCAGAATTTAGAACATTTTATTCCAGAAAGTAAAGGAGGTACGTAGGTACATACACCAGGTACTGCACATGCCCTCCAGTATTATGTGAGCACCAACCTAAGATTAACCACACTGTTACATATGCAACAAAATGTATGAATTTTCAAACTGAGTGGGATAAAGTCTTTGAATAGCCTCATATCTATTTAGGTCAGGTTTAAACAACAAATCTTTTTTAAAGTTTGAGTCTTTAGAGTTGTCTGGCTTTCTGAATTATGGGGTAGGGATTGTGAGCCTGTAGAAGTTGCAAATTCATAGGACCAGAGCCTGTGGCTGTAGATTCCCCTCTAGGTTGTGTGCATCCATCCCCATTTCCAGGCCACCCTGCAACTCCCTTGTGCTGCTCAAGTGTGTCCCACCAGCTCAGATTCTCAGAGCTGCCTCATTCATATTTGAAGTCTCCTAATGATCCTTTTTTTCTGCCTTGGATTCCAATTCAGGGTCTAGGTTTTCATACTTGCCCAGCTTATCTCCAGCCTCTGTTTTCAGGTTTATAGCTACCACTGAAGCACTAACAGCTCAAAGAAACTACCGCATAGCCTAGGAAGTGGGCTAGTTACCACATTTGAACCACAGATGTAGCTGTTTCTTGACAAGGCAAAAAAGAAGCATAGGTGTTTGAGAGAAACCATTATTTTCCTTATGTCAAATTCTAATAGGAATTTAATCAAGTATATTAAAAAGGATATACTTCTAATCTGAGAGTGGAGACATTCAAAGCAAGATACAACACCCCTAGAAGTCATGAAGTAAACGATTTTTAGCTTGTCTAAAATGAAAATATGAAATTTCTAAACAGAGTTAGAGGACAAGTGACAGATTGGGTGGAATTTTTGCAACACACAAGACAGAAAGGATTGATGAGAGCCCCTACGAATTAACAACAAAAGAACAAAAGGCAAATGAATTGGAAATTCACAGAAAAATGCAGGGTCCAGCAGAAGTAAGGCCTTGCTTGAGTGTGGTTGGTAGGGTAATAATATGGGTGTAATAATTCATAGTTTTAATTTGAACATTTCACCTAAAATGTCATATGGTGTGCTTGAGTGTGATATTGTTATGTTACACATTGCATGCTTATGATTTTGTAATAAAAAGGGGCATTATTTGTGCCAGACCCTGTATGTTTAAATGACTAAAAATATATGAAAAGAGCCCTGACATCACTAAGAAAAAGGAAAACACAACTTTAAAAAGTGAAACATGACTTTTTATCCATCAGATCAGTAAGAGTTAAAAAGTTTGATATTACTGAGTTTTTACAAGGGTAAAAACTCATACACTATTAGCAGAAGTAAAAATGGCACAACTTTGCAAAGGGTAATTTGGCAATATCTGTCCCCATGTTAAAGGCAAATACCCTTTAACCGTCAATCCATGTCTCGAATGCAAGTGGCATACACGAACAAAGATGTGAGTAGTAGAATTTTTCATTGCAGCCTCATTTAGCATTGTTTGGAATAGTGAAAAAAATACAAACAACCTGTCAACTAATAGAGAACTTTAAAGAAATATGTGGTACAGATCAGGAATCTGCCTTCTATAAGACCCTGGGCCACATGCAGCCTCAACCTATTTTTGTACGGCTTGCAAGCTAAAATGGTTTTTATAATTTTGCAGGATTGAGGAGAAAAAGGAAAAGGGTAAGGGAAAAAAGATTAGGCAACAGAGACCTTATGTGACCTGGAAAGCCTAAAGTATTTACTATCTGGCCTTTGCAGAAATGGTTTGATAAAACCAAATTAGAGAACACTAATCAGACCATGAAGATAAAAGAAGGGGAAAATGGTTAGAGCCAAGCAGTGAATCTGACAAATTTATCCTGGTCTACCATCCCTCAGGCCTTCTGTACCAATTTTAATAGTACACACACACACACGTACTAATTTAAAATGACTGTCCGCATTGATTACTATCACTAGCAAGTGGTTATCTACTTCTCCCAATTAACCTAGGTTGATATCATAAAATTATAGCTTCACAGGATCCAAAATTTCGTCTAAGTTTTAACCCGGTGCGTGGATCCCTCCACAGCTTCCCTAACTAGTGGCTGTCAAGAATTTGCAGCGATGACAATCCTTCCAGCACAGGGCAACCTGAAGTGTTGTTGGAGTGCGACGTGGAGATACAGGCACCATGAATAATCAGAGACTTACGAATTGTTTTCACATTTTAGTTTATTGAATGATAAGATAGCAGGCTCTAAACACCTGAAATGAAAATAGTGCCTGCTGAAGGAACTTTTGTTGAAAAGCAATAAACAACCTGATTCTGAAACCAGAGGATTTATCCAACTGTTCTGGATGTGCTGATCTGGGGCCAGCAGATGCAATGCAGATGTTTTAACATCTGTTAGAGGGAACTGTTATGCAACAGCCTTTTACTTCAGAAAGCCTTAGTTATCATTTTAGATTAAACACAGTGGTTAATTTAGAAAGAGGACAGATTATTCCCTGGTTATGGAATGCAAAACTAAGTGCTCCTATAGAAAAGAGACATCTCCAAAACCAGAACTTGCTTTGGTGTTTTCAATAGGAAGGTCATTGTACTCACAAGTGGTTCTACTCTCTCCCGTCTCTGTGGCTCCCCTCTGTGACCTTGGGAAAGTTGTATTACCTCTTAGTCTCTGTTTCACGCGGAAAGTAGGAAATGAACCTTTGTGTGCCCAAAAGTAGGACTGAGCCAGATCATTTCATGAGGACATGTCTAGCAATAAGACCTATGACCCTGGATTAAATCCAAAAGTTATGACACTTTTTGCTTCCTTGCCTCAAAAACAGGAGTCATTTGTATTCTTTCCTTTTCTTAGTTCCATGGCACCCTAAGCAAGGGAGTAGACATAGGTTATGCCAACTATCCATGTCTTCTTCGTTCATGCAATTGTGAATTTTAACAGTACCACTTTTGAACAAGATTAGGGGATTAAGTGAGTGTCAGTGGGAAAATCCTAAATTGTGTTCTTCCTATCCCATAACAAAACCAGGACTGACGTTTTCTTGTTCAGTAATAACACCATGCTTGTTACTGGTGCTTTACAACTGACAAAGTTCAGGCAAAGCCACCAGCTCTATCTCTAGTTTCACATGTGAAACAAGGGCTGGCTCTGGAACCCAGATCTCTTGACACCTAAGAGAACTCTCTCTCCATTATTTTTACCTCCAGACTTCAATTAAATGATCCTGAACTATGGAAATAGGAATATAAAGACTTTCAGGGGAGGGGGAGCCTCAAAAACAATCCTAGCTACTGCTGTACTGAAAAAAGCATAAACCTTGGGGAAAGACAGACCTGATGTTGAATCCTGGCTTCCCCAATCTCAGTCACCTTCAATACTTCTAATTCTGAGTGAGTTATAAATGAGTTTTAGCTATAAAATGAAGAGTATAATACCTCCCTCATGTGGTAATTAGCAGAATTAAACAAAATGCAATATGTACAGTATAGATAGTGGATTCTGAATCAGTGCTAAATCCCTTAATCTCAGCATTCAAGAAATTGTACCTTATTTTGAGTTTAAATCTTTCCTGCTATATTTTATCTGTTCTTTTCACACTGTGGAAGATTAGATAGATGATAGATAGATAGATAGATAGAGCTTTTATACATATATAAAAAGCTATATATGTACTTCAGTGCTTCAATGTACTGTAAATTTTAAACTATGAAAGGGAGAAAATCTGAATATAAAGGCTGCATGAAGTTAGTGATCTTGACCGTTAGCTTAGTGTAGACATAATGGAACTACTATATAACTATTAAAGAAAATTTTCTCTGAAACACCAAAATTATGGGAGGCTCATTGTGTCATATCAATTGCCGTACCCAAGTTTCATGAATACACAGGGAAAGAAGCCCATTTCTGCAGCTGAGGTAAAAGATTTCACTCTGAATAACCAAGAGACAAAGAGAAGAGACCTACATCATTTGTTTTAATAGGAAAATAAAGTCTTGTTTTTTTTATATTTGTAGCAAGATAAGATGGTAGGATTCTGACACGGACAAAATACTACCCAGTTACATTATACACAGCATGGCTTCAAGTCTGAAAATGGAGGGAACTGATTCATCTGCCCCACTTTCCAATGCTAGTGGCAGTTTAAAAACTAAAAACAACTGGACTTCACTCTCACAAAATAATTTTCTTAAAAACCTTGCAAAAAATCTTAACGGTTTTCAAAGGTCAGGCCTGACTTCTTAAAAGCAAAATGATTTTGCAAAGGCCAAGTGTGATTTTGTTGAAACTACCACAGCCAAATTAAAACTCTACCAATCTTTCAGGAATTAAAGCAGCAGCATAGCAGCATACCAAGCAAGTGGCAAGGCTGGAGCAAATCTACTTACATTGAGAAAGTAATGACAGTTCAGAGTTAAGCTTTATCCCGGAGCTGAGATTCATTAAGCACATAGTGTACTAACCACAGTGTACCCTTCAGGGATAAATTCAGAACACTTGGCATAAGAGATGTTAGGGCTGGAGCAACTCTGAACTTCTTTTATAAAGGCATGAAAAACATGAGAAGCATGTCTCTGAACCTGAGCCAACTCATAAGGCTGCCATGCCCTCCTGTTTTGGCAAAAAAAAAAAAAAGAAAAATGCTTAACCTCCAAGTAGTTATCTGTCCTCATCATGTTATTCTAATCTCTAAAATTCCAAAGTTAAAAAATTAAAGATAAAGCTTCAAGAAACATGATTAGTCACTCTGGATGAAGAGGACCCTATATCTAAATCTAAGTTCACATTGCCAATTATTTATCATTAATTTGATTTCTTTTACCTCACCTATCAATAGTCTTCAGCAGGTACTATAGATTTATTTGCCAAAAAAATAATTGTACAGTCTTATTTGAAGGGAAATACTGTATTGGCACACATAAACTAATTACTAAAATTCTGCGGCACACCAAAAAAATATATTATACTTTTTTATTGACCTGACAAAAAATTAGGCATAATTTTGATTCATTCACACTAGATGGCTATTTTGTTGGCTGTTGTCATTTTTTTATTTGACAATTTAAGGGAAAAGAGGTCAGTGCCCCTGACTGAATAGTCAGGTATTGAATGTTTTAAAAATTCTTGGGACACACTGGTTGAAAACCGCTAAGCTGTGCCATGTCAGACTTCAGTTCTACAGATCTATTAGATAACCAATGGACGTTGCAAGTTGCTGCCTTTGTGGCCATTTGTTACAGCAGCAAGAGAAAACTAATACATGTGCCAAATCTTCCTTGGTGGCATGTTTCTTATTAATTCTCTGGGCATGTTATATTCTGCAGAACATTCTACCACATTCAAAATTACAATCATACAGAAAAAGGCTAATTAGACAAGCTCTCTTCGATGACTATTTTGGCAGGTTTCCACCAAGCTAAATATAATGTGAAATTTTAATGTGACCTACCATTAAGGCATGACGGAAAATTAAATCAAGATATGCTTAGGAAATTAGCTTGAGTTTATGGAACTGAAATTCTTAGAACTCTAAAACATTTTAAGGCTGTGTGAGACATAATAAGTACTAATAACTGCTAATGTACTATCCATCCCTATTAGGCAAATATATACATTTGTTTGATCAAGATGATGTTGCGATTTCATGCTTTGCACCACCCTCCACCCCAAATAAGTGTATAGCAAGATAAGTGTATAGAAAGTGTATAAGTATATAGAAAGATAAAATGTAAAAAATTAAAAAACATAGCCAAGCTTAGAAAAAGCTAAACATCTCTGTGAATCAATAACCAAACATTCATTCATTCATTTATTAATTCATTCATTTAAAAAGCTTTTATTCCACACCTACTACATGATAGATACTGTTTTAGACACAGGATACTGCACTAAACAGAACAAAGTCTCTGCCCTTACAGAACTTACAATCCAACAGAAAAAATATTTCGAACAAAAACACAAAAGATAAACCAGATGGATGCAGCAGGCCAAGGTGTAGCCAGAGGCTTATATTGTTATGGGTGATGGATAGTAAAACGCCCTATTTGAGGCAGAAGACAAGAGTCAATCTGACAGCTTGAAATAAGAGGCTGGGATGGCAAGGAGGCCAGAAAGATCTATAACCGACTGTTGGCTATAACCTGAGGCTACAGCTCGTATAAAGCTATGTACCTATCCAGATGAGCCAAAAGCAGTTATCCTGACAATCAGGACCTGAGCTGAGCTGCCATTGGCTAAGTGGTTGGATCTGTGCCTTTCCCAAATCACCAGTGATAATGAATGCCCTGAGCTGTCCCTATAAGACCTGGTTCTGAACAGGAGCCCACAGGGCCCATGTACAGACAACTGTATCAAAGTAGAGAGGGAAGAATGAGGAAAGACAATGAAAAGAACTTGCCCTCAAGATGAGTCTACAAATCAAAATTTTATAACACATGAAGAAAACTAAGCAACAAAATGAAAATAAAATAGGAATCATGACATGACTTTAGAATGCTCAAAGAGATAAAGGAAAAATGCTTGTATGGAATAAAAACAATAAATTATGAAATAAAGCAAGTATGAATGAGCATAGGCATTTAAAAAACAGAAATCTTGTAAATAAAAAATTAGAATTAAAACTATAATAGGTAAGATGGTGGTAAGGGAATTAATAAAATGGAAGACTAGTGAGAAATTTACCTAGAACCTATTTCAGAGGGGTGGGATAAAAACATAATTAATGAAAAAAGCAGTTTAAAAATATGGAGGATCAATTGGGAACCTCCAGCAATGAGGAGTCTATAAAATATATCTAATGAAAGAGTCACAAAGAGAACATGAGGAAATGGCATAACTTTTCCAAATAAAAGCCAGTCAGGAATCTTCAGATTAGAAATGCCTACCAAATATTATACAGTGCAAGTGGATATATTAGGCCTGAAATTATCTCATTGCAATAAACATGCTAAACTTAAAAAACATCCACCTTTAGAATGCACTATTTATTTTAAAAATCTTTAGAAGTCTAAATATAGGAATTCATACACTGACTAAAATGTTTGTTCCTTAGCAGCTCTGAAAATCAATGGAAGACACATGAGAATAAACTTGGAATTTCTAGTTAAAACTGTTTTAAGAACTGTATCTAACAATATTAAATAATTATTTTCTTCCTAAATTATCATCTGCATTTCTGTGGAGGAATAGATTTGAAATTATCCAGTAAGTCAAAAATAGAGAAAAAGTAAAGTTGAGGATAGGGGAAATGAAATTTAAAATATACTTGGTCAATCTGGAAAAAAAGCAAACAAGGAGAGAAAAAATGTAGACCAGATGTGTCAAACATAATGACAAGAATTTCAATTACCAGAAAGATAATTTTAGAATTATATGCAGGCAGCTGATAACACAACTACAAAATATGTAAAGCAAAAACTGAAGTACAAAGAGAAGTAAACAACTACACAATTATGCTGAGGGATTTAACATATCTCTCTCAATAAATGATAAAAGAATGAGCAAAAAAGGAAAAGATATTTAAATAGCACAAAATAACAAACTAACCTAATAGACATACATAGAACATTGAATTTAAAACCTGTACAGTGCACACTATAATGATATTCTTTTTTTTAAATCCTGAAATAAATTAGAAGTATTATAGAGACAACTTTAGAACAAAATGTTATCAAATAGTGTAGAATGTTATATTAAACAAGTACCTTTTAAAACTACTTCCAATAGTTGCCTAATTTCTAGATTTAATCAAGAATATTGACTTCCAGCCAAGATGGAGGCATAAGTAGATACACTTTGCCTCCTCATACAACCAAAAGAAGGACTACAAATTTAAAAACAAAAAATAACCAGAACTGCCGGAAAATCAAACTGTTTGGAAGTCCGACAACCAAGGAGTTAAAGAAACATCCATCCAGACTGGCCAGCCAAGACAAAAAAAATATGGCCCAAATGAAAGAACAGATCAAAGCTCCAGAAAACATACAACTAACCAATGAAGACATAGTTAACCTATCAGATGCACAGTTCAAAATGCCGGTAATCAGGATGCTCACAGAAATGGTTGAGTGTGGTCACAAAATAGAGGAAAAAGTAAAGACTATGCAAAGTGAAATAAAGGAAAATGTACAGGGAACCAACAATGAAGGGAAGGAAACTGGGACTCAAATCAACAGTTTGGACCAGAAGGTAGAAATAAACATTCAACCAGAGGAGAATGAAGAAACAAAAATTCAAAAAAATGAGAAGAGGCTTAGGAACCTCTG
Organism: Desmodus rotundus; assembly: GCF_022682495.2. Taxonomy (NCBI): domain Eukaryota; kingdom Metazoa; phylum Chordata; class Mammalia; order Chiroptera; family Phyllostomidae; genus Desmodus; species Desmodus rotundus. The sequence goes on along the minus strand of NC_071391.1, from coordinate 132,313,457 downwards.
GGACAACTTTAAACGTTCCAACATCCAAATCATAGGGGAGCCAGAAGGAGAAGAGGAAGACCAAGAAGTTGAAAACTTATTTGAAAAAATAATGAAGGAGAACTTCCCCAATCTGACAAAAGAAATAGACTTCCAGGAAGTCCAGGAAGCCGAAAGAGTCCCAAAAAAGTTGAACCCAAGGAAGCACACACCAAGGCACATCATAATTACATTACCCAAGATTAAAGATAAGGAAAGAATCTTAAAAGCAGCAAGAAAAAAGGACACAGTTACCTACAAAGGAGTTCCCATAAGACTGATCAGCTGATTTCTCAACAGAAACCTCACAGGCAAGAAGGGGCTGGAAAGAAGTATTGGAAGTCATGAAAGTCAAGGACCTACATCCAAGATTACTGTATCCAGCAAAGCTTTCATTTAGAATGGAAGGGAAGATAAAGTGCTTCCCAGTTAAGGTCAAGTTAAAGGAGTTCATCATCACCAAGCCCTTACTATATGAAATGTTAGAAGGATTTATCTAAGAAAAAGAAGATCAAAACTATAAACAGTAAAATGACAACAAATTCATAACTATCAACAACCAAACCTAAAAAAAAAAAATGAATTAAGCAAACAACTGGAACAGGAATAGATCCACAGAAATGGGGATCACATGGAGGGTTATCAGCGGGGAGAGGGAAGGGAGAAAATGGGGGAAAAGTTATAGGAAATAAGAAGCATAAATGGTAGATACAAAATAGACAGGGGGAGGTTAAGAAGAGTATGGTAAATGGAGAAACCAAAGAACTTATATGTATGACCCATAGACATGAACTAAGGTGGGGGAATGATGGTGGGAGAGGCATACAGAGCAGAGGGGAATAAAAGGAGAGAAAAAAACGAGACTACTCATAGCATAATCAATAAAATGTATATTTTAAAAAAGAATCTCATTTATAGAGAAATAATCTGAGGAACTATTAAGTATTCTTATTTTATCACAAAAGTCATTAAAGTATTGAAAGTTTCTAAATCTCTTGTTAATTTCAGCTCATTGTTAAGCTGTTCTAAAAAATGAAAAGAAGTTAAGTAGGTTTAAGACAAGAATAAAAGTAAAGAAACACTTCGTTAGTCTTCTACCATGTTTTAATCAAACCAAAAATAGTAAAATATTAATATGCATAAAAAGACAAATGAAGCTAATCAATTTATATTGAATATAAAAATAAGAAACCAGTAAACTCAATCTTTCTATAAAACTGTGGTACTAATTTTAAAATGATCATTTTCTATTTTTAAGTATCCTAACTTGCAGAACAGCAATCTGAATGCATACTCTAGGAAAAATAATAAGTAGATAGGGCCCATTTTCTTAGTTATCCATTAAAAAGTACATTTTAATGTTTAAACAGGAGGAATTGGTTTCTTAACTTCTGCAGAAGTCAGTTATTATACAAATTTGGGTGAACGGTATACAAAGTACATTTTCATAAACACAAAAATTCTGAAGTCATGCCTAGTCTGCAAGTCAGATATACAAATACACTCAACACAAGCTTTATTCATAAAAGGCCCCCAACCATATTTGTTATTTCAGGGATGAGTCAAGTACAATGTCAATACCAATAATAGTATAACTGTGACTTGGGTCTCCTACACATTTTCCATTCTGCCAAAGGTAAATTCCTATATTTTATAAGGAATAAAGCTTATATTTTATAAGCTTTATATTTTAAAAGATAAAAATAGAGAATAAACAAAACCTCCAAAAAAGTGTTTTATAGGAATTTTAACTATTTGGAAGGAAATTTTTTATGTGGAAACAAAAATATAAACAACACAGGTGAAAGAAGAGTAAAAAGAGAGGACACATGAACATGAGTTGTCAAAAGTCTTAGAATACAAAAAAATACAAAAATCTCTAAAATAATAGAGGAAAAACAATACAGGAATCTGTGTTTCTGTTACCTAGACTGCTGTGAAATACTGGGGACACCATTTAATCTTTGTATTTTTTTGGTCAAAACAACTTTAAAATAAGTACTCTTGCTTCCTTTTTTATAAATCTGCATTTTTTTTTCTTTCAAGCTTTCATTACAACCTTTTGATGGAAATAATAGGGAATTTTTAAAAGGTTTTCCTTATTTATTTATTTTACTTTTAGAGTAAGGAGAAAGAAAAAAAGGGAGAGAAACATCAATGTGAGAGAGAAACATCCATCAGCTGTTTCTTGTATGAGCTCTGACCAGTACCCAAATCCAGAACCCAGGTACGTGCCCTGAATGGGAATCCAACCACAACCTTTCGCTTCACGGGACCACACCCAACCAGCTGAGCCACACGAGTCAGGGCAGTAATAGGGATTTTTCTCAACAAAAAACAAGTGAAGTTTCAAAGGCAGCTTTGACTTTATGCATAAGATCCTATAGGATACTAGCAGGCCCGCCTACTCCAGACACCTGTCCAAGTAGTCTGTCATTATCCAAAATTTCCACTAATTTGTCATAGTAGCAGAGTTCCTTTAGGGGTAAGGAGTTAATTCTAGAAGATTCCTATTGTTGATGCAAAATATTATATTAAGGATAATAGTTTTCCAATCAGCTAGCTAATTGTACATGGCTGGGAGCAGATGTGTAAAGGGAAGGGGACATTAAGTTATTTCAGGTCAGTGGATACCCATCCTTACCAGGGATGGTAGGTGAGGAAAAGATTCAGAGCATAGGGGATTGCCTTAAAAGCAAATCTGTGGGGGTTCTGGCAGTAGATTTCTTAAAGCCACGTGGGAAGAGCCGTGCTGTACCAGGCACTTGGGGATAGGGCCCAAGACCACCAAAGAACCACATTTTCCAACTCCATCATTCCATCTCCTAAATACCTTCCATTGCCAGAGGTAGACCTAATTGCAGTATTATAATAGCGTGTCAGAAGGACCAGAAGAAAGCAACATGGTACAGTAGTATAAGATGTATATGCCTTTCCACATTTGATAAAAGAGATTCTTTCTTCATTTATGTCTATGCCCTTCTTCCTGCCTTCAAGTACTAATTCTTCTTACCCCAAATTCCTTATCTGCCTAGTGCTGCAGCAGGCCAAGTGTAAAATACAAGATCAGCCAGGGCCACTCCCCTTTAATATTAAACAATTCATGCCAAGGGCAAAAGGGAGCAGGAAGTAGCCATCCTTGTGTATTTCTAAAATGAAATGTCACAACTTCCCTTATTGGAAGTGTCAAGCCATCCCATGAACTAACATTAGGGTCAAAACCAGATGATCATCCTATTTAAAGATTATCCTGTTTTCAAAAAAAAAAAAAAAAGGATTCTTTCAAGCAAATATTTCCCAAAAAGCAAACCACCATGACTTACTTGTATGGAGGGGAGGAGAGGGACAGGATAGGAAAAGAAACTAAATTAAGGTTTGCATGGAGTGTAAGTAATCGGACATGCACATGGATCTTTACCATTAGTAATTGTTCTGCTATTCCAGGGGAGGGAAGAGGTGAAACTAGGGTTGAAAACAATTTAGGACTGACCAGAGATAAAAGCATTAATTCCAACGCGGGTGGGGGACAGGATTCAGAAATACTGAAAAGCTTTGTTTTCCTCACCCTGTGTCTTGGAACCGCCAGATCAGAAGTTGGCAACTGTAGGTTAAACATCATAACAGCTGGGATGAGGAAACTCTTCACAGAAGGGCCACCCCAAAAGTCAGGAATGAAAAAATGCTAGAGAAATAAACACAACAAAATCCCTCAGGAAAACTTATCTGACCACTGGGTGGGTATCAGCCTTGTGTCATACTTGATATGCACTGGACTTTTCTTCCTTTAAAATAAAGACTTTCTTTTTCCTTTCCTTTCCTAGTTTTAGGGATTTACCCATCTTTCACAGAGAACTTCAATTCTAAATATATTGTTCATAATATTTTTTATGATATTTTAGGGGAAATATTAGCCCATTGCCTTGATCTAGGGTTAAAAAACATTACTTGTAAGAGTCACTGGATAGAGAGCAAGAAAGGAAATGTTCAATAATTTCTTCTCTTGGAAGAGGCAGTTTGGTTTTCCACATCATTTACCCTGAGGACATATAAGACTACTACCGCTAAGTCCTGGGATGTCTCTTGGTAGAAGCACAATAGTTACCCTATCTTCAGTCTGCATCACTTTCTTTGGTCTCAGTTGACTTAAATTCCTTCCCTTGATGCTTCGGCATCCAAAGTTTTGTCATCTTTCCCCCAAACTGATAGCTTTTCTTTTTTTTTTAACACAGGTAAGCTATTTCTACACAAGAGAAGCTGTGCACTCAATCTGTCCCTAAATGTTTATACCTTTGTCTTCCCATTATTTATTGACCCTCATCCCACCTACCCATCCATGATCTTTAATGCTCATCATGTGGTATGAAAACTGAGAGCATATAAGAACTACAAGGTGGGAATCTACTTCATGAGCAGGCAGTCAGAAGACTGGAAAATAATGTTGAAACAATATCAAAGTCAAGGGCAGAAAGAGTATCCAAATAGACAACTAAAGGTTTAGTTCCATAACTGAGCTTTTTCCTGGAAAAAACTAGGTGAGAGCTCCTTTAAGCCAGGGATGGACTATATAGAGTAATATATATTGAACCCTGGCTTGGCAGTCAAGCATATTCTGGGTGTAAATTATGCTCCTACCAATCAACACACCGATGACCACAAGCAAGTTACTTAGCCTCCATATGCCCTAGCTTCTCAGCTATAAAAATTGAGGTACTACCAACCTTCTCAAACAGGGTTAATAACTTGTTATTAAATAATGAAAGTTCTGGCAAATAAAAAACAAGTAATAATAATAGTGATAATAGCTAAACTGTACTTAGTGATTATCAGATGCCAGTACTGTTTACATATATTACTTAATTTAATCCTCACAGCAATCCTATAAATTATTCAATATAAACTATTTGTAGCCACATTTCACGCATGAAGAAACTGAGGTTAAGTAATTTTTCTATGGTCTCTCAGTTAGGAAATGGTAAAGGTAGGAGTCAAATCCAAGTACTCTTACCCACTATGCAACTTATTATTCCCCTACTACTACTATCACTGCTACTACCATTCATTATTCATCAGTATAACCGCAGGACCTGGAACAATGCCTAGCATATTAGACATTTAATAAATACTTCTTGAATTGAATTGAATTTCTAGCTTTACTTATACTTAAATAGGCAAGAAGTGAACAGCCCAGTCGACCAAATAAATTGTGTTCATATTCACAATATCTATCAAAAAGTATGACTGTCAATTTTCGTTGAATTAACTTGTTTTTATTAATTTGAGGGAACTAAATGGGAACTTGGGTAGATAGAGCATACTCTGATATTCATAAATGTCACCAGAAGATAAAACTACAGATCAATACCCTTTATGAATATAGTTGTAAATACCCTCAACAAAATACTAGCCTGCCAACCCCAGCAGCATACAAAAAGAATTATATCCTGTGGGGCCAAATGGGATCTATCACAGGAATGCAAGACTATTTAACAGCTGGAAATCAATGTAATAATCATGAGGGGGGCCTTGAAAATATGACGTCTAGCACTTGTCATTTTCCTAGGAAGCAAATTCGAACCACATACAATGCGAGACTGGTGTGCGAGGACCAGGTGTGAAGATGTGGTTGGTGCGGGCACAGGGAGAGCACCCACTGAAAAAGCAGGTTTTCCCTTTTCTAGATCCTTATCTTTGTAGTACTTTTTGTAAAGCTGTGGAGGAAAAGTCCTCTTTGTGGAAAAGTGGGCCCAAAAAGTCAGGAAACAGATAGAGCTATAGTAGTGTTCGTGAATTGGGGGATTCAAAAAGGACTCGGGACAAATCCCTAGGGGATGTCAGGGACACACCAGATAGAATGTGATAACTGTGAAAACTAAAGTCAGATCACATCAAAGCTAACCAAATGCAAGACCAAATAAATTCTCAGAAGTTCAGCAAAAAAATCCCTGTGCAAAAACTTTCAAAATCCAGTTTATCTTTATCTTATCGTCTTCCCAAGTTGTGATAAGTTCATGATTTCCTGTTTGTCTTCAGAAATTAAAAAAAAAAAAAAACTTTTACAATGTTTTCCCATTTGGAAAAATAGTACAAGCCATCAATGTCAAGCCTATCATAATAAAATAATTAAAAATGTGCATGTAAAAAATATGAAATTGCTTTGCATTGTATCATGAACTTAACCACATTACAAAGTAAATATTATGTTCTTTGAACATCATAAGAGTAAACTAATGGCTCAGAAACATGTGTGATCTGACTAAATTAGTGTTACTATGGAAACCTGATATTTTCAGTTTCCTGACCCTTAAGGTTGATTTCAACACTGCAATATTCTGTGTTTTCCATTTTGCTGCTATAGTTTAGTACAACAGAAAACCATGCTGCAAATCAAAGTTATTAAAACCTCCAAACTAACATTGGGAAGTAAATGTAGAAAAAAACTATAGTCTTCTTTAAAAAATTGCAGTCATATGTCATCTATGGTTCATTCCCTAATCCAAGTGCTCATCTGGCTTGTCTTTATTTTTCCCAACAGTTTGCTGGCAGATTCACAAACTCAAAATAAATAGAATTTTTCCACTATCTAATTCTGAATTTGGCAGGGAAACTCAATGATGAATCTATTCCTACCTCAAAAAATGTTTTCTTTTATACATTTCACTCACCCATACTCACTCAAGTTTGCAGACTGGACAAAAACCAACTTGATTGTGAGGGCTATTTCCATCATACATTTCTCAGGAATAAGTCAAATACAAATTCAATCCTAATACCTGAAATTTCAAATAGGAATAATCAATTTCCCACCACTTTCCTTCTTGGATTCCTTCCAGGACATTTGAGGTGATAAATCCCATAGGATTTATCACTATACAGAGAATATTCCTCCACATCCTCTCCAGAGCAGGTGGTGCTGCAGGCCCATGGCTTTACCTACCCCTCAACTTTTATTCTTTTTAAAAACATAAATGTTTCATAGCCTATACAAACTTTTATCCAGCCAACTTACATAGGACTTACAGTAGTAAAATAATTTAAACAGTAATTTGTATCATTTTCTCCACTGTGCAGGTATAATGAAAGCTTATTGTTATCTAAAAGGGCTTTCCCTGCTAACATTTTTCTCCCTTTTTTCAAGTTAAACTTACCCCTTCTCTACCTACCAAGTCCACCTTCTAGTACAAACCTTTTCCAAAGTCTTAAAAGCTCATTCATTCTAGTTTGGAATTAACGCCAGGGAAGTGACACAGCATGAACCACCCTGCTTTTTCCATGTAGGTGTCTAGAAACAACTTATAATTTCTATTTGGAAAAAGACAAACCTGGGTTATATGTGGACTTTTACTGTGGAGTCTATTAGCATTTCTTTTTTAAGCATCATTTTCAGTTTATGTGAAACTTATCCTCAGGGCATTATTTTAAGGGGATTTATGAATTTATACTGCATAGCTCCTCTGAATTAATTTTACCAAAGCATTTTTGATCATGGCACTACCCTACTCAAAAACCCTTAATGACCCTCTTTCTTCATTGACTACAGGCTAAAGTCCTAAAAGGACCCTAACAATCTGGCAGCAGTTAGTGCCTGGGACCTCACTTCCTACCCTCTCTACCCAGACTCTCTCTTCCATCCAGACCAAGAAGAAGTTACTAATTCCTATCCAGTGGATATGATGCTTGCTATGCACCGGAAAAGCTAGGTATTGTATTGAAGCTTCCCTTTTTCCAACGGGAGATTTATCCTGGTTTTCTCTCCACATTCCGTATTGGTTGTATTGGAAGTAGACCCCTTAGATTACTAGACTGTAAAGAACTGTAGACACAGCTGGTGAAGAGAAAGGAACAACACCCAGAGATCCTAAACTTGAAGACTAAATTAGACTTTGGATTGTTTCCTTTGGAGAGAAGTTGTAAATGAAACCGTGTGTGGGTAAGAAGGACAATAAATATGGATGCTAAGTAGCCAGAGATAGACTGTAAAAAAGTCTGTGAATGTCTCCCCAACATATCATCCACTCCTCTCTCTGTACAGCAACCATGCTGTCTGATTGGCATGGTTGGCACATCTCCAGCTGTATGTGGACCCTAATTTGTCTAAGCCAGTGATTTTAAACCTTTTTTTATCTCATGGCACACATGAACTAATTACTAAAATTCTACAGCACACCAAAAAATATATTTTTGCCAATCTGACCCCCCCCAAAAAACTGGTGTAATTTTGATTCATTCACACTGGATGGCTGTTGTGTTGGCTTTTGTCATTTTTTATCTGACAATGTAAGGGAAGAGAAGTCAGTCCGCTTGACTAAATAGTCAGGTATTGCATGTTTTAAAACTTCTTGCAGCACTCCAGTGTGCCTGCCATGGTACACTGGTTGAAAATCGCTGATCTGCCATTCCACTGCTGGGAATACGCCCGAAGACTCTTGAAACACCAATTCAAAAGAATGTATGCACTCCTATGTTCATAGCAGTGCTATTTACAATGATTTGGAAACAGCCTAAGTGCCTGTCAGTAGATGAGTGAATAAAAAAAAAAAAGCTGTGGAGCATTTACACAATGGAATACTATGCAGCAGAAAAAGGAATTCCTGCGTTTTGCAACAGCATGAGTGGAACTAGAGACTATTATGCTAAATGAAATAAGTCAGTTGGTAAAAGACAAATACCATATAATCTCACTTATGAGAGGAATCTAATGAACAAAATAAACTAATGAGCAAAATGGAACTAGAGGCATGGAATCCTGGACTGGACTGACAGCTGTAAGAGGGGAGGGAGAGAGTGGGGACTGACTGAAAGAGGGTGATGGGATTAGTCAAAGAACATACATGAAGGATCCATGGACATGGACAATAGTGTGGGGATTGACTACGGAAGTGGGGGACGGGCTGGATGTAGAGTGGCAAAAGGGGGAAAATGGGACAACCATAATAGCATAAATAATAAAACCTTTAAAAAACTGAAAAAAAAATTGTTGGCCTAAGCCAATCATTTCATCATATCCCAGACCTAAGTCATTTAGTAGCTGTTATTCTCCCAACCACTGTGATTGGCTTAAGGATGGTACAGTCAGAGCAAATCTAAGAGTTTATCTTCAATGGCTACAAAAAACAACACTCTTCTCTTCGTATAAACAAGGAATCATATAGTCTAGATGTGATAGCCAGACCCCAAGATGGTACGCAATGATTCCAGCCTCCTCTCACATCTTTGTGTAATTCCCCACTCACAATGTACCAGGGTTAGTCTCTATGATCAACAGAATAGGGCAGAAGTGATGATACATCACTTCTTTTTTTTTTAGATTTTATTTGTTTATTTTTAGAGAGAGGGGAAGGGAGGAAGAGAGGGAGAGAAACATCAGTGTGTGGTTGTCTCTCGTACACCCCCTACTGGGGACCTGGCCCACAACCCAGGCATCTGCCCTGACTGGGAATTGAACCAGCGACCTTTTGGTTCACAGGCCAGCACTCAATCCGCTGAGCCACACCAGCCAGGGCAAATCACTTCTGAAATTACATTATAACATACTATGTTCTCCTCTCTCTCTCTCTCTCTCTCTCTCTCTCTCTCTCTCTCTCTCTCTCCCCCTCTCTCTCTCTCTCTCTCCCTCTCTCTCTTCCCCCCTTTCCCCCTCCCTATCACTTCTGGGGGAAGCCAGCTGCCATGTCATGAGAAACCCATAAAGAGATCCATATGAGGGGGAACTGAAGTCTCCAGCCAACAGCCACATGAATGAACTTGGAAGTGGATTGTCCAGACCCAGTGAAGCCTCGCATGACCACAGCCCAGCTGATATCTTGATTGCCACAACCTTGTGAGAGACTCTGAGACAGAGCCACTCAGCTAAACTGAAACTGAGATAATGTTAATTGCTGATCCACTAAATTTGGGGATAATTTGTTATGTGGCAATAGATAACGCATACACTCAAGGAATCATGCAACTAAGAACACCAGACCGAAGGCAAAGAGAGGACTATGAGGATCATGGAGAAATGGAGCTACAGCCCTAATTAACTCACCCCTGAAGCTCACTCTACCTCTAGTTCTTTTCCATTATATAATCCAATAAATAAATGCCCTTTATTTTTTGATCCCATTTGAGTTAGGTTTTCCGGTACTTACAAAGAAAAGGAGGCTGATGCAGAATTTGTTTTAGGGGACTTAATGCCCCAAAATGTTACCTCCAGACTTCCTTGATCTCTGCTTGTTTGTTCATGTAGCAGCCCTTTAGTCTCTGCTCACTTAATTCTTTTCCACCCTTCATGGCACTGTTCAAGCTGCACCTTTTCTGATCTGATGAACACTGCAAAGCGTAACTAGGTAACCTAAATTCGTATAGCTCTTCAGCTGTCACTTCTGTTCATTTTGGCACTTGTCATACACTGTCCTACCTTTGTTGGGCATATATTTATCAAGAGAGTAACATCCTTGAAAGTAGGGACCATTTTTCTATACTTTTAATCCCTATGGTATTTATCAGAGAAGGCATGCATTACATGTTGACTGAATCTGTCAGTCAGGGTTTCTTACACGAAAGCGAACTACCTGGCTTGGAATCACAGATCTTTCTGGCAGGTCAGAGGCTAAGATACCTGCTGTGGCAAAAGGAAAAGTCAGAAGAAAGGAAAGGGTTGCCTTTTTTGCTGGCCCATATTTTCTCAACTCCATTCTTGGACATGCGATAATGGAGAATTTTAAAGATGCTCTTGGTTCCCAACAACATCATCCCATAAAACTTTCTGTGAATTGAAAAGAGGCAAGGCTCCCCAGGTAAGCTGTAGTTATTAAATATGTTTTTGAAGCCTATGTGATATCCACTCTAAACAGCCTGAATTCAGTAGAGTACAGACCAAAATGTCTTTTTTCCCCCTGATTACTACTTTAATCTTGCTCTGCTGAATCTTCCTTTCCTGTTCTTAAAAATATTCTGGGCAGCTCCCACAGCTTTGAAATGACTACATTATTAAGAGTCCAGTCCAATTTATAACTTCATTTTCAGCTCCTTCCTTCCTGTATCTCAGGCACTTGTGGCCAGGGCCTAAAACAAGGAGGGACTTGATCTCCTCACTCATCCTCCCTTCCCTCTTTAGTGGTGGGCTTCAGGGTCTGGGCTTAGAGTAGAAGTAGAGAGAGCAGCAGGGACAAATGTCTACTTAAGTGTTGCATTGTGGCCTTCTCTTGGCTGATATTGTTTATTGGCCTCTGTATGGCAGACATCCCAACACTGGGGTACATGTGTAAGGGTTCTTCAGGGATTTGAAGGGGACCTCCCCCAGAAGGCCCTTCTAATACCTCCTCAGTTTCTTCCCCTGGCATTGCCTGCATCGCCTCTTGCATAGGGTACTAGCAAGTCAGCTCAAATTCAGCTACTTTCTATGGGTGCTTCTCAACCCCTGAGAGACCCACACGCTGCTACCATGCCACGAAGTTGGTACAGGCTGCTCCACTGCCTCTCTTCTCTCTGCCCCATTATCACTCTTCCATTCTCGAGTCCCTTATTCACACAGGAACTGGTGTGATGACCAAGAAATAAAATATCACTCTCCTCATTTAATCTGAATCTCTCTAGATAGTCTTCAGAGCACATCCTTCTAGTTTCAAGGGGGAGTCCCAGTACTTTCCATTAAGCCAAAGACTCACTACTCTAAGAACACATCCGTCTCCCCTAGGACACTCAATGGTTTAAGTGGATTGGGCATGAGGAGTGGTTTAGTCTCAGATGATGATGGGTTGTGGAGAGGTGGTGTAGGGGGATGCAGAGTCCACTTGTCTGACTCTTACTAAATCCTGCTGGTGATGGCCAGTCTCCAATGGTCAGTATATGGAGTACTTGGTACCTCTTTGTCCCTAGCTTTGGCTCCTAGTTGCCAAATCCCAACCCAGCACTCTAGTACACATGGCAGAGAAAGAGAACCTGGTCTGTCGGGAAGAACTGGTTTCTTGCCTCTGCTTGTCAACGTTAGCTCTTATAGTACTATTACAGTAGTCTTATTTCTCCATATTTTCTCATCTGTAAAATGAGAATACTATTTACTTGAACAACTGACTTCACACGTACACAGGCTAAAAACATAGAATCACATTAATTTTATTTAATATTTAGGTTGTGTCTATAGAAGAGCATTCACTGAAAAAACAAATCAGTTCTACCAGTTTCTTAGCACCGATATATATTCCCAGTTTGTCATGTATTATATGTGAGGTAACAGGACTATCATGAGAATTAAATGTGATCATGCATGAGGAGGCCTTGGCATAAAGTAAGTGCTCAATTAGTATTATCCATCATTATTACTATTATCTCTGTGACCTTAGGCAAGTCATTTGATCTCTCTGAGTTTCCATTTCCTCATTTTTAATTGAAGATAATAATAGAGTCCTGAAGAGTCTATGAAATCATGTTATCTGGAAACAATTGTAAATTTATTTGTAAATGTTAAAATTATCTATGAAATGAGGACATTGGACCTTTAAAGTATTTTCCTCTTCTAAAATGCTATGCATTTACTATGTGGTATTATGAAGAAAGAATAGAAACTTGCTCACTTTTCAACAGGGTGTGCTGTAGTTATTAATCAATAAAATCAACAAACGCTGCCTCAGTCTATCCATGAACTCACAATTTCCACAGAGTGTAAGAGATTGCTCTTCCCTTCTATCGTACGTTTATTCTGTATCTATTCTCCAAAATGTTTACCCCCTCACTCTGTATATTTCAAGCATATTCACATAACTTAAAATGTAAGGAAATTACTTAAAATGCAATGGAAAACTACCAAAGAATCAGCCAGTAAATTTAGTCATAGTGGTTACTTCTTCCAATTCCTGACAGCTGAGATACTGGTGGGAAATTTTCTTTCTTCCACCGTGCCTTCAAATGTGAACACTAATCGTGGAAATTCCAAATCTTTCCATATTCCCTGCCTGTTGAATAAGGTAGAGAGGATAGTCAAACACTAAGGGTTTTTAGCCTGGCTTGTGCGGCTCGGTTGGTTGGAGCGTGCACTGGAATGTTGTGGGTTCTATTTCTGGTCAGGGCACATCCCTGGGCTGCAGGTTCAGTCCCGGCTTGGGGCATGTGCCAGAGGCAAGCAATCGATGTTTCTCTCTCCCTAGCTTCTCCCTTCCTCTCTCTCTCTCTCTCTCTCTCTCTCTCTCTCTCTCTCTGTCTCTCTCTCTGTAATCAATAAGTGTACACACATTTTTAAAAATTTTCAAACTAAGGGTTTTAAAAAATAATCTATTTAATTCCATTCATTAAGCAAGTCTGTCAGAAAATCCTGCATCAGCCAATTGAAATTTGAAGAAAGTATAAATCTAAGTTTGTGTTGTCACAACTTAAAATTGAAGCCAACTTTACTACATCTGCCTCTAAGGAATAAAATAATTAATGTATTCTTGATACTTAAGACATTCAGACTTACAATTATTTCTAATTATTAAACTTTGAAACAGGAGATTTTCTTGAGAACAGAATCAATTTTAAGTTTGCAAGTTGGAGCCTCTGTGCAAATTTGCAAGTGGCTCTATTAATCAAGTCAAGCAAAATATCTTTGAAATGTCTTCCTTATTTATATAGCCCTGGACAATTTAAGAAGTACTTTCATGTGCATTGTTTTATCTGATGTGTGAATTTTGCTGGGAGAAAAGCGGAGCAGTTAAGGAAAATGTGGCTCAGGGACAGTCAGTGACATAGTCACAGGAACTGGTAGTACAAGAAGATGAGCGCTGGTCTTTTGTTTCCCAGCCCAAGGATCCTGCAACCACAACAGACGACTTCAGAAATGTGCAGAGACCCCCAAGGTCCTGGGAAAACGTGTCACCTATCACCCTGCCATCAACAAGTTAAAGTCAGCCATTCGAAATCATATCCTGCACGGAAGAATGCTTATGACCTTTTTCATTTACACATTCACTCATTCAAAAACCATTTGTTGTGGGCATACTATGTGCCCAGCATTGTGCTGGCACTTGGATTGCAGCCCTGAGTAAACCAGACACGGTTCTTACTCTCCTGGAGTTTACAATTTAGTCATGGGGATAGAGTCCACTCACAAAATCACATGAGTAAATGTATCAGTATGAATAGAGAAAATGCTGTCCAGACTGAGCACAGCGTTCTTTTAAAGTGTCTAACAGAGAGGCCAAGCTCCATCTGAAGCGTCAGGGGTGGCTGGGATAGGAGGAGGAGGAGGTACGAAAATAAGGGGCCTCCCAGGCCACAGAAAGATATACCAGACCAGAAGATCACACCCATGGGAGCCCTGAGGCAGGAAGGATAATTGAACACGCTTTACGATAACAACGTTATTTAAGCAAAGGGGGAAATCTAGCAGGAAATATACCCGAATGTTAATGATGTCGTCTTTTGGAGAGGAATTAGCGAAGTTCATTCTGTCATTTATGCTTTATTGAATGGTCCATATTTTCTGCAATTAAAAAATAAGCTTATTGATCCGAGGGGCAAGTCAGCCTAAGAAAAGGGAGAGCTGAGTAGAAACCCTGGTCTAAAAGGCCCCTGTGTGAGGAGGAGGGAAAACACAACTCTCGCGGTCATTCCAGGCCAGGAGTCCAGGAGGCTGAGTGTGAAGCTGAACGTAAACGGTACAAGAACTTAATTAGCTTTGGTAACTTATAAGGTTGCTGAATACTTAAAATGTATAAAGCTATGAATGAAAACAAGCTGATGTTCATTGGGTCCTCTTGTATGCCAAGCATTATTCTATAGTTTTTACTGCATTTCTTGGAACCAGAAGATACGATAATGGTGCTTTATTTCCACAATTTACATTCTGATTGTATTCCTTTCTTTCACACTTACTCTACTAGACGGTTATCCCCATTTTATAAATGAGAAAGAAACTAAAAGTTAAAGAGGAGTCAAGTAATTTGCTTCAAGTCAGGTATCGATTTGGGGAGAACTGGGGTCCAAAGAAAAGGTCTGTAGGACTCAAAGGAAGCTCCCAGGACTCACGTCTCCTGTGCAAATGTGACAGAGACTGTTTATATTAGGATTTTCCCATGAGAATTGGGAAGAGTTATAATTATGGTTGCTTGTTGCTGTCCAAAGAAGGTAGGGTTGTGCTGACAGGATGATAGGAGACCGGTGCAAAGCATAGTATTTTTACACACTTCTATAGTGCCAGTGACTGTTCTAAAGGAATTAGAAATCTTGTCTAATTCAATCCTCATAACAACCCTGTGAGATAGTATTACTACTATCCCCAGTTTGCAGATAAGGAAACTGAGTTACAGAGATGTAAAATAGCATGCCCGATATCACACCAAGCTGTTATTTGAAGCAGGCAAGGTGGATCCAGAATCTGTAGGCCTAACCACCAAGCTATACTTATTCCTAAATTCTTAACTGACTCTCCTGCTCCCCACTAACATGAGTGATCTATTTCCAAAACTTCCCGTGGGCTAGTGGCCCTGCTTAGACCAGTGAAAGGCAAATTCCTTCAGAAGACCGAAGCAGGTAGAAAACTACTCTGACACCAACTACCATTTGCCTGAGGGTCTGAGACCTACTGTGCAAAGAAGTCAGCTCCTAATTCCCACGGTGGGGAGGGGAATAGACAATAAGACAGGTTCTGGTTGCCTAAAGCAGCTTGCCTTGTAAAAAACAGTGTCTACCCTAGTGGTTCTCAAACTGTAGTGTATATCAGAAACACCCAGAGAACTTGTTAAAACACAGAATATGAAACACCCCAAAATTCTGATTCAGTAGGTCTGCGGTGGGGCCCAAGAATTTGCATTCTAACAAGTTCCCAGGAGATGTTGATACCACTGGTGGGGGTACTTTGAGAACCACTGGCAAAGGCCAAGGGGTGGCAGGACTGTCCTGGAAAGCAAGACTCACAAGAGTGTCAGCCCCTTGCATCTAACTCCTGGAAGTGAGTTCCCTATCTTTCCACCCCACCCACCTTCAATAACCTGGTTCCAGAGTAAATGGATGATAGAGAAGTAATTGTGGCTCTCAAACCTGAAATAAACCAGAACTGGAAGTGTTTGCTGAAAAACAAAAGCAATCAATTTTGGGGTGGTAGCAGTTTGAATGTGGGGTTTTTTTTGTTTTTTTTTTTGCTGGGTGCTGTTTTCTTTTTTCTTTCTTTTTTTTTTTTTTGGTAAGTTGTTCTGATGTCATTTGGGTAATTATTTTTAATCTGAAAAAAAATAATATATACTCAAGCTTTAAAACATTGGTGTTATTAACCCCCAAACCTCTAAGTTCACCTACAAATATAAAAATTTCATTTTACACTTTGCATTACAAAGGTTCCAAAATCATGTAAGTAACACCCGAGCGCCCTCTGGTGGCAGTTGACTTCTCCATTGCCTAAGCAGGAGTGTTTCCCGTGCTAAACAATCAATGGGATGACCATTATTTTTTGAAACCTTTAAAGGTGATGAATGTTTTGTGTACTGAGAAAAAATATTTTAAAAATGTTGATTAGAGGAAAGAAATGTTGAAGATTATTGTTATCAAAATATTAGGAAGATAAACTTTAGATCAGATAGTGATCTAAATCAAATCAGATTGATCTAAATCAAATCTGCTGCTCCTCACATTTTTACCTACTAGTTTCGGCTCCATTGATAATTTTTGCCTAAAAAATTATTACAAGGATGACATAAAATATTTTTATTTACATTATAGCTTTCAAAGCACTGAAATATATTAATATACAAAACTAGGATTCTGGTAAACTCTTGAAATTATCTCAAATTATGAATATTCTGCTGGTCTCCCTTGAAAATGCCAATGATTTGTGTTGAAGTCAACAGCCTTGTTTCAACTTACTGGACATTTTGTAAAACTATCTTACGCATTTTTTAAAATGTTCTGACCTATGGCACGGATCTCTCTGGATTCACGGCACATTCCTGTAGGTTCAGAGCCAGGCCTAAGGAGATGCAGCTCGTGACACCTTTAAAATATTAAGTACAATAGGTAATCTCTAGCACTTGCATGGTTGCTAGTAAGCACTACCTCGATTACTATAACATGATATCAATATTTTCTTATCAATCCTTCCATCCATCAAAAGAGCTGATGAAAATTTGAATGAATTCTATTTTTTAATATAGCAACTGAATTAGACTCATATTTTGCAGTATTTCCTTTCTTTTAGAATTCTAATAGTAAGCTATTAGCATTTAATACGTGCTATGTACTATTCACAACAACCTTAAGGATGAGTATTCTTGCTGTTTCCATGTTACAGATCAGGAAACTCAGACTTACAGTGGCTGGAATGCTCACCCAAGGGCATACGGCCAGTTAGGAGCAGAGACAGGCAAGTATGCTTCCATCTCCTTTCCTAGAAACAGGTAGAGATAGGCTCACAATAGGACCTAAAAGATGAGGCCATACTGTTTCTCTCATATTCATTGTTAATGAGAGGTACTTTCCAGCAAATGCTATTTATATTGTTCTTAACCTTACTTTTTCTAGAAGTTTTTCATCCTAAACTCTTAACCAGCATGGCACACTACCTCTGTTGGCTTAAATTGCTTTGCCTGTAATAAAGAAAAAGCCAAGTGGGGACAGAGGTAGTTGTGTATCCGGAGGTGCCCCTGCTACTTTAACCATGCATTATCTTTACGAACCTGTTTCTCCGTTAGACGCCTTTATTTCCATAGAGGCAGCAATGTCTTCTCAATCCCTTGGAATCCAATTACCTATAACCTTTGACCTAGCCCCACTCTAAAATGCAATTAATTGTCCAAACCGTTTTGTCCCTGGTCCCCTCTTCTCTGTTCCTGTTTCTAGCATCGTGGTACAGCGTCTTGCCACTTCTCTCTGCCTTCAATCTCTCTACGTCTATTTTGTCTCATATAATATCCAAAATTATTCTTCCCGAAGCAGGGCTCTGTTTGGATCATTGCCCAGTGAAAAGCTCAATGCCCATTACACACAGAACCCCGAAGGCCTTTCACAGTTTGGCTCCAACCTACCACTCCAGCCACACCTCCCTCATCCAGCTTTAGCAAAGTCTTTAGTCACAAACAGGAAGTCTCAGTGGTTCTCAAACCATACTGTGAGGGTGTCTATGCCTTTGATTGGACTTTTCCTTCTTATCACATCCCTGTATCCAATCCTTACCCATCCCTCAAAGCCTAAATCAAACACCACCTTCTTTATGATTTTAACTTTCCTAATTCTGAAAACTATACATAATTTCTGCTTGTCTGAGTTTATTTATACTTCCTCTGTGCCATTAATTATTTTCAACTTTGTGTTACAGGGCAAATCTACATGGGTGGTTGATAAGCACCTCAAATTTTGCCTGACCAAAACTGGTATCTTCTCTCATGCTCTAAACCTGTCAGAAACCTGAGAGGCATCCTAGAGTCCTCCTCCCTCACCCTCATCCCTTACTTTGAATCAAGGGCCAAATTTTTTGTTCCCTCAACATCATCTTTAGCTTTCACTCATACTCAGTCTTCTTGTAATATCCAAGTTTATGTTCCCCTCAGCCCTCACTGAACTGTAGCAATTAGTCTCAATACTTTTCTCTTCCCCTAATCTTCCCTCCTCAAGTTCATCCTCCACACTACTGTACAAGACATCTCTTAGAAACTCAAATCTTCATATCACCCACCTAGAGTTCTCCACTGCCTACAGAGCGCCTGTTCTCTAGTTTTCTGTCCTTTGCTCTTCACCTTCCTTTTATGGTCTAGTGCCCTGAACGCACTCTGTTATTTTACACTTCTCTGCCTTTGTTCTGCCTGGATTTCTCTGCCTCTCTTCCAGGTCTTTTGTGTTGCTTTGCCCTCAGGGGCATCATTTACACAGGATACAATGAGTTGTGCCAGCAGTGGCCCCTGGCACCCATGGGCCCCCATTCTGTACTTGATGAAATCATACCTATTATTCTGGTTCACTTCAAAATTCTACGTCTTCTCTGGGATTCTTCACTATTCTGTGCACATGGCTTCTATTATAGGACCTTGCCATATTTTTTTTTAAATCATCTGGTTATGTGTTTGTCTCCCTCATTACCAGACTGGATGGGAAAGACCTGACTTATCTTTGTAGCTCCAACTCATAACCCAGCGCCTCATACATTCAAAAAATGTTGCTTAAACTGGAATATTATGGTCATACCATCTCACTTTCAGGATGTGACTTGCTAGAGATGGGGAATTCTGGTTTATAGTATAACATCTTTACATTTTCCATAGTCATTATACAAAAAGCTGACTGAGCATCAGAGAGCTGTTTTAAATATAGAGTTTCTTGGAATTGAGTTTATTACAAAGGTGGCATTCCATATCACTGGGGGAAATGAATAGCAACCATTTATCCAATAATGCTCATTTTTACAACACACATAGGAATATAATGTGATCAATAGTTTAATAATTTGATTGTGATACAGGGCTAACCCTGAGAGAGTAGAGAAAATCTGTACAAAACGTAGGACGCAGAGCCACTTTGCTGGAATGGCTGGCTACTCTGTTGGCATGTCCAGTATTCATTTACCTGGGTATACATTTGCTCTTATGTTCACACTTGGTGTTTGCAAGGTCTGCTCAAGCAAAACTGCCAGGTCAAAGCCAAAGATTAAAGAGGAGAATGAGCCTGTAAAGTAAGTGGGATGTAAAGAAAATGAAGAAGTTTGCTTTGTTGGCAAATACAATATAATGTATTCTTTTTAGCATTTAATAATTAAATGCACTTATATTCAAAATTCCTTTATTTATGAAATACCTGCAGCAAAAATAACTTGGTTATGTCAATCTAAAACTCTCTAAACCTTAATTTCCTTTTTCTACTGGAACAACTGTTTTGATAACATACTTTAAGTAGTGAGAAGTATCTCAGGAATGATACAATTGAGTTATAGCAGAATAGATTATATTCCATAAATGGTGTTGGGACAACTGCTTGACCAACTGAAGCTTACAGACTAGGGGGGAAGGAAATCATTGAACAATATCAACATGATCAAGCCTGAAGTCATCTTTCATCCCACACCTGGCCTTCTTCACACCTCCATATGAAAAGCACCGTTGCCCACTCCTCTCTAAGACAGGCATATCGTTTCATATTCGGCTCTTCTCATGCCCTCTCCCCAACACCCAATGTATCACCTAGTCTAATCAATTCTACCTCCTAAGTGTCATGCGAATTTGTCTACTTGTCTCCAATGGACTGCCAACACCCCAGTTTGGACCTCCATCATCTCATGTCTGGACTTCTCCAATACCCTCCCAATGAGTCTACCTGTCCACATTCTTGTGCTTTTCCAATCCTTTCTCACAAACCACAACCAGAATGATCTTTTAAAAATAAATCCAATCAGGTCACTCCCCTGCTTATAACCCTTCAATGGTCCCTGCTTATTGTAGGATAAAAACCACACTCCTTAATGTGGTTAACAGAACCCTGCGTTGTCTGGCCCCTTCTCTAGCCTCACCTTTGGCACTTTCTCCCTCAAACCTTCTTATCCAGACACAATGAATTTATGTTACTCCTCTCTTATTTTCTCGTTTCTGTATATGTGCTGCGTTTGCATTAACCACTCTATCCATCTCTCAGCCACTTTCCTACGTATCAAGCAGCTCTCCACCTTCTCTAGAAAACCATACCTCGTACCGCTACCCACCAGTTCCCCATGTCGTCCTGCACGATGCCCATCATAACCGCCATGAAACCAAACTGTATATCTGTTTACTTGTCTCTTTTCTTCCAAAAGACTATAAACTCACTGAAGGTAGGGATTTTGTCCCTCATGTTCACTCTCATACCTCTGAGCTTAGCACGATGCTGGGTGCATGGTAGGCATTCGGTAGTTAGTTAGTCAAGTGGATTGATAGATGGATAAATTAATAAATGAATGGACAGTGGGATAAGTGTTGTAACAAAAAATTATCATAGAGTATGAAGACCACCCTCAGGTTCTATGATTCACTAGAAAGATTCATAGGACATAGAGATGCTACTATACTCACAGTTATGGTTTATTAAAGCAAAATATTACATGTTAAAATAAATAAGGGAAAGAGGTGCATAGAACCAAGTCCAGGAAAGACCAAATGAAAGCTTCCAATTGTCCTCTCCCAGAGGAGTCTCACAGGGAGTGCTTAATTCTCCCAGCAGCAATGTGTGACAACACATGCAAAGTGTCGCCAACTAGGGAAACCCACCTGAGCCTCGGTTCCCGAGATTTTATTGGTATGAGGGTCAATCACGTAGGTGTGGAGCACCTCCATAACTGACCTTAGTGGCTCAGTTCCAGCTGTCCACTCAATGGTCAAACTGATACAGGATGGCCCGAACCCAAGACATTTAAATAAATAAATAAATAAATAAATAAGCAAAGTTCTTCACCACAAACTGCACTACTAGCATAAACTATCTGGTGTGGCACAAAATCTCAGATATACAAAAACATTCTTACCAGGAAGGATATTTTAAGGACCCAGGAGGTGGCCAAGGGCCAGTCCTGAAGACCTTTCAAATGTACAGGGTTTGGGTAACCCAAGCCTGCTGAGTTAATCCTTTACTGCTTACAGAAACCCTGTAGACTAGAGTGGACTAAGGAAAACCACACAACAGAAACAACGTCTGAGCTACATATTGAGATAAAAGTCTCAGCCAAAAGATATATAGTGAGATATATAGGTAAGAAAACACTTCAAGCAAATGTAGCAGAAGCAAAAGCAAAATCACTAAGACCTAAGTGAGCTGGCTCCTCAGGGAACTGGAAGCAGCTCATACAGCCAAAATCCCCTCTACTCACAGACCCTCAAGCTTCCACAAGGGTTTCTGTTGCCATCTCTCTCCCACCTGTTTTTTTTTTCTTCCCTCTAGGCTCTCTTTGTGAAAACTGGAAAAATAAACCTTACATCATCTACTTTTCTTATCATTTCTATTTTTTATGGTATGCAGAACTTTTTGCTCTCACAAAATGCAAAATGTCTTTCAAAGTGTTCTCTGTATCTATATTGCAATTCAAAACCAAGTATTTATTATTTTCTTTCCTTCTTGTAACAACGTTTCCTTGGGTCAGTGAGAATACGATACCCTAATTACTTCCTGAGTAGAGGAAAATGATAAGATAGCAGCAAATACTGGAAAAGAGTAGTAAGTTAGTGTCACAAAATATAATCTCACTATATGTGTATGTCTTCTTGAAAATTTCTCATGAGAGAACAGTCTTCCACATCATTTGAATTCCCCATAGCACATAGCTCAAGAGTTTGTATCTGGCCAAGCCTGCATGGCCATGCTCTCCTATTCTCTCCAATTCATTGAAAAAATAAATGTGAAAATGTTACAGAGCAGGGGGGGGTGTGGTTCACGATAAATTATTACAGAAAGGATTCCCCCTTTCTGTCTCTGGAGGTTCCTTCCCCCACGCCCACCTGCTAGGTTCGAAATGCCCGCCGCCAGAGGAAAGACGTCTCTCAATGCCAGAGACTGGTGAAAAGGAAAGGAATTGTTTATTTAAAAGTTACACAAACTTAGAGCAATGACTTAATGTCTTCAATAAGATACTAAAGTCCTCTAGAATACCCACAGATGCACAGTCCTTCCCTCTCCCTGTGCCCAGTCCGGGGTACCGTGTCTCAGGAAAAGAAGAAGTCTGTGATTCAGGCTCCCGGCTCCATCAGCTGTGTGGCTGCTGCAATCTCCAGTTAATCCAAAGCCATGCGGCACCTTCTCATGGCCCACCAGCAAGAGTCCTTCCTCCCCTTTCTTCCTGGCAAAGTCTCTCCTGCTGCCTAAGCCACGTGGCAAAAAGAAGCACTCCAAAACCTCATGGTCCTCTTCCTTTCCCTTCAGAACCGCATGGTCCTCTCTTTACTTCACCAAAGCTGCCTGATCCTGGCCCTGTTCCTTTCCCCTCAGAACCTCGTGGTACTCTCCTCTTTTACTTCAGAACCACATGGACCTCTATCTATCTACTTGCTTCAGAACCTCGCGGGTCTACTCTTTCCTTCAGAGCCGCATGGTCTCCTCCTTTCTCCCCCAAAACCTTGTGGTCCTCCCTACTCTCCTCTATGGCTGCCGGGCCTAGGTTTTAAATCCCAGTGCCCATCTTCCTTTGCAGCCCCAGTTCTGACTCCTCCTACAGTCAGTTACACCTGCCAGCATCCCCGTATTCTTCCAGCTTTACTGGGATGCCATAGTAAGTCTGGGCAGGTGTGGCCCCATGGCATGGAGCCAATCATCTCCAAGCCCTCACACAGGCCCTGTAACCAGGGGGAGTTGCTTCCCAGTCCCATCTTGGGTGGAATTTGGTCCCATCCCCCTGGCTCAAAGCATGGCCACAGCTACTTAACACATCCATGAAACCAGTTAAAGGTTATAGATATGTTAAATGACTGTGCCAGGGGTTAGCTGCAAAGCTCTTGCTACCCAAAACAGCTCTGAATGGCCCTGTTCCATGTGTCCCATCCCCCCCTGGCTCAGGCCTGTGGGGGTGAGGACATCCTATATACAGTTTTCTAATATTTCCTGGACACTCCGAGTCCTGGACCCCATCACAAATCCCTTCTTGGGGCCCTCCTCTTGGCTGCACCCTGCTTCAAAAACAGTATAGTACCTATGCCCAACAGAATCTATGATAAATTGTTGTTGAAACTGAACACTAATACTTGAATACCAATCTGAAATTTAACCATTCCTCAAAAGAGGTAATGATCTGAATGTGTACAGAATTCAAGATTTGAATGAAACATACCATCTTCACAATTAAAGCAGCAAAACTTTACAAAAGCAAAAACCTAAAATTTTCCAGAAGAAAATACTGGAGGAAGAGGAAGAGTTAAACTTTGATGGGGTGAGTGGGGCAAACCAACTATGAAAAATTAAATTAAGTATCTAAGGTTAAAACCAAATTAAAGGAGGCCTAATAAGAACCAGAAAGAGACCTAAAAGAAATCACATGTGTCCACTTCACCTCAGTATTGCTTTGTTGGGAGTCCATCTGAATCTGTATTTAAAGCACACAAAAAAAGTGCAGTCATTTGCTATGGAAATTGCTGTTTTCTCACATAACGGTATAGGCTCCATAAATGTTCAGTGGTAATGAAAATGATGTATATTGGAAGCAGGAAAAAAAAAACATAGGAATTGTTCAAAGGAAGAGAAAATGCAAATGTGAATGCCTACACAGAAATTTTGTGAACTTACTAATTTTGAAACTGAACCCAGATACTCTGAGTACTATACCATATGAAAGACTGAAAAAGACAATAAAATAGTAAAGTTAATATTACTGCTCAACTTCAAAGCCCCCCTCTTCATTAGATTGTTGCATGTGTACAACCACAGAAAGGAATGTTTTATTTTAAACGCAACCACTTCAAGGAATAGCGCATGACCTTGAACATAATCTCTTTAAAAGAGAACAAGCTGTGAGAATAAAGCCTTGTGATTTTAATGAGGGTTAACAATGATAATATAAACTACTTTGCACACAATAGTCCATCTACCAGCAACAGCTCGGTGCCTGTCTGCAAAACCACCTGTTTCATGTCCAAGACACAGCAAGTGTATTTCAATACAAAACCACAAGTTACTCCAAGACATCCTAAATTTGATCAACATTATCATCTTACGCAATGAGCAAAAACTCACATGTATGGACCACTTCTCACCTGATGTCTTTTGTGTGAATTGTCAAAGAGGAGGAGAAAAGTGGGTGAGGGATGGCCTTACATTGTTCCAGAGCAAACATTAAAGTCAGCCTATTCCAAAGTCAGATCAAAGAAACAATTATTCCGCTAAGAACACACCCAACAAATTCAAGGAGCAAGAGAGAATGTTAACATTGTCTGAAATGCCCCCTAACATGCTCAACCAGAAGCAACTCCAAAACTCTCCTCCAAATTCTCACCCACATGAATTACAAACGACGAACACAGACAATACAAACCATAACGGGCTGGACTACTTGGGCTGGGCGCACAAGGCAGGGTTGGCGTCGCGCTTCACCACACACAGGCTTTCGTGCTCGATCGCTCTTCCTCGATGCTGACTTTAAATGAACTGTTTTAAGAGAAAGAAAAATGAACCCACTGTCCCAACATGTATATTTAAGTAATAATCCAATGGAGGGTTGAATTGAGTCAGAATCCTAAAGATGTAAAAACATACATAAAAGTCTCTATTTAAATTGATTCTACTCATCACGATTCTGTAAAACTTCCTCTGAGACCGTTTGTGACAATGAACGAAGGCATCAGGAGTGTGGCCAGTACAGGGAAAGCCCTCCACTAGAAGAAAATGACAATGACCAGAGGTGGAGGAAGTAACCAGTAGCCATAATGGCGACTGGACATATCATGATACAGAAGAACACCCGTGAGACTGAGGGTCTGGGTACTGAGCTTAGCTCTTTAAAGGTCTGGAAAAATTAGGAGTGATCCCCTCATTGGGACAGACCTCTTTCTGATTTTTTTTTTGAGGTGGTAGGGGGTTGGAGGGAAATTTCAGTACACCAAGAGACAAAGTCAGCTGAAAGAGTTTTTACTATTCCTTATTCTCCAAAAATGTAGCAGCAAGTATTGTCCATGAATTACCTAACCTTCTCCTACCCTCTCTGCCTTAAGGGGGAGTTTTTAGTTACTGAAATGACCCAGAGCCCAAAACTACTCAATTTGCTTTGTTCCTGGAAAAGATGGAGATGTCTGCTGCCTGTTCCACAAGTCTGGGTGACCATTCCAAAGGAGAGAAATATGCTAACCTTAGCCTGTTATTGCTTTCCCTATAGCAGAAAATGTGGGCCAGTTACAGCTCTCTTGATGAATCTATGACCATGGGGAAGAGGCATTTTCTTAAACGTTCCCTCTACCCTCTTATGTGCAGTACCGGAGGCTTGTGAATTAAAATGACAAAAGACAGATGAACAAGAAAAAAAGGCATACAAATTTCATTGAAGTTAATATTTTTGACTGCACAGGGGCTTCACAGGACAGAAGTAAGAAAGGGCAATAAATTGTAGAGAAGCAGCTAGACCAGGGGTGTCAAATTCATTTTCACCGGGGGCCACGTCAGCCTCGTGGTTGCCTGCAAAGGGCCAAAATAATTTTAGGACTGTGTAATTGTAACTTCCTTAACTGTTAAGGAGTTGAAATCACATTCGGCCTTTGAAGGCAACCTCGAGGTTGATGTGGCCCCCAGTGAAAATGAGGTTTGATCCTCCTGAACTAGACAAAGGGCAATGAATTGTAGAGAAGCAACCAGACAAAGGGAAGGGGGGTGGGGGCTTCATGGAATATATCCAGCCTCTGACTCCCTGTTTCTCTGGAATGGATCTAACACTAGAAATGGTCTGAATTTCCAGTACCACAATTCTAAGAAGTTGTATGATGTTGTAAAAATACTCAATGTGGGCTTTTAGTGGCAATAAATTGTGAGAAAGCGACTGGGAAATACAACAAGTACATGGGGAAAGCTAATAAAACGTAAGTTATTTTAGTAGTTTGTTTACGCAGACTCATCTCAGTGGCAGCCCTCCCTCTCCGGTGATAAGGGTCACTCTCCTCATCCTGGTAGCGGAGCAGGGGGGAAATTGGTGTCACCTTCGCAAAGGGAGATTAACGGCCTGCTTTTAGGCATACAAGGGGAGGGAAAAAACTCTTTCCGTACTTGTTGGTTCTGAATTTCCTTCAGCTCAAAATAATTCTTATTCCAAAGTGGCACATTTGGGGGTGGCATATTATCAACTACTTCATTATATACATACACCCATGCCATGTATTATTTGGAATTATTTTAAACACAAATGTCAGAAGCCCATAACAAATTCACTCAAAAAAAAAAAAAACCCACTATTGATTCACTTACCAGAAATGGCCCAAATATGCATTAACCTGGTAAATGGATGAACAAAATGTGGTATATCCATATAACAAAATATTATTTGGTCATGAAAAGGAATGACATACTGATGGGTGCTACAACATGAGTGAACCTTACAAACAACCATGGTCTTTTATTCCCACTGCTGTATTCAACTTTCAGTCCAATGATCCCCCAGTTCTTACTGTTCATCAACATTCACTTGGCTTCATATTTGGAGCTACTTTTTCAGCCTAGATGCCACAGTTCCATCTCTATAGTAATTCCTCTGCAAATATACACAACTCCTTTGCTCCTCTCTCCCTCTGCCACTCATGCATAGTGTCTTAGCTTAAGCTGCCATAATAAAATACTGTAGACAGGGTGGATTAAACAACAGATAAGTGTTTTTCATAGTTCTGCAGTGTAGAAGTCCCAGATCAAAGTTCAGCAGGATTGGTTCCTGGTTGGACCTCTCTTCTTGGCTGGTAGATGATATCCCTCTCGCTGTGTCCACACATGGCAGAGAGAGAGAGAGAGAGAGAGGGAGAGAGAGAGCCATTGTGATGCTATTTCACCCAAGAGAGCTAAGAACCAAGACAAGAATATCTTAGCAGTAAAAAGCTATGCTGCAGACCACCAGGAGCAGAAGCTGGAAAATCAGGTGACAAAAAGTCACCCAGAGAGGACCCACATCAACAAACTGTGTAGTTTGGTGGTCCCGGCATAGGTCACCAGCCAACCCACAAATACACCCCATGTCATAGCCAACCTTTGTATATCTGCTGTAGTGGTGGAAGTGAAAACCAGCCAGTGTTAGTCAAGTAAGAACTCCATGGGCCCCAGAAATTGAATTCTTTCATCCCTCCTCTACTCTCTCCTCCCATGTCCCAATCCTGGAATTGTAGAGGAAGGACAAGGCTAAAAAATAAAAAAAAGTGAAAGAACAAATTCTACCTTTACTTCACTTTTCTGGATGAGTGGGACAGAGAGGTCTTGAACTACGTGTGAGACCTCTGGCTTCTGCTTAGCAAACAGAAATCTGGAAAGAGCATCCCACGTTTATAACAACCATAACAGTAACAACAAAGCCAGACAATCTGAAAATTCACAGCTCTTCCAGAACCCATCAGAGAGTTACAGTGACACAGCAATCAACTAACGTGAAATCTGAGGGAAAATAAGAACTTCCAAAGAGAGACAGGACATGAGTTCTCTCTTACCAAGAACAGTCACCAACAGATATTGGTAAGAAGAATTCAACTACATTTTTAAACCAATTGCTAAAAGCCAGGTGTGGGCTACTGAGAGAACATAGAAGCCGTGAGGACTGCAGACACAAGGGAAATTCACAACCACTCACAGGCTCTTCTCTGTGGACCTAACTGACTGCTCACAAAAAAGACTAGGGTAACAGCAAGCGTCCTGAGAAAGTGTCCCTCACAGGCCTGGAAAAGGAGGACAACAGCTGATGTGAGAAAATCAGAAGCCCCACTAGATCCTTCTGCTCTATTGCTCTACAGAAATATAGATCTTACGTGCTGTGGGAAGGTAACTAATACTGCCACCCTTGAGACACTGTGAAAACCTATTGCAGATGGGAGAAGGAACATAACATAACCCTTTACTTCTGGGGAAGGGGCAGACTACATTCTAGAGTTACAGTGGTGAGAGAGACATGAGCACTGAGAATGCTACTCCACCCAACATAAAATATCATAAAACAGATATTAAATAAACATGGGCAAAAGTAGGTTTTACACTTGTGACTATGCAAAACACAGAGTTTATTCTTATATTATTTTTATTAATTGTTGTGTTATTTCCCATACAAAAAACTCTAAAACTACTTTGGAGGAGATCGGAGGTGGCAAAAGAATAAGTAGAAGGTACACTAACCTCCTCCCAAGACCAATCTGGAATTATAAGTAAATTGTGGGGCAATCATCCTGAATGACTTACTGAACACTAGCTGGAGAGAAGCCTTATAACCAAGGACAAACAGAAGAAACCACTTCACCACAACAGGACTGGTAGTGAGTGCAGAGGAGCATGAGAGAGCTAGCTAGACTCCCACAGGCAGCAGCTGAAGCTCCAGAGGGATATTTCAGCCTACAACACCAGAGCCAGAAATGAACCCGGATAACATCCAGCTGTGAAAAGCAGCAGGGTTTCTATCTGCCAGGGAGAGATGGCTAGAGATGCAGACAGCCTCTTAAAAAGCCAACACACAACATTTCATTTGCAGCCACTTACCTTGGGCTCTGGAAGAGAGAGGGCAGAGTGGACTAGAGATGTTTGAGAAGAGACTGGGGTTGGTGGCTCTGGGGAGAGAAAACTGAAGGCACAGCCACCAGGATTCCTCTGCTGAGTCATTCCCCATACTGCAGGAGCCATGGTACACAGGCAAAACGCTCCTCTCCAAGTAGCATCAGCCTGCCGGCATGAATTACTCTGCCCCACCCTGTGGAGTTTAAGCACAGCTGCTTCCAGCTTGGTTAGTGTAACAGCTGATCTGTTTAACAGCTAAGGCAGATAATACAAAGGAGTCAAAATGGAAAGACAAAGAAACAGACCCAAAATGAAAGAACAAGAGAATTCTCCAGAAGAAGATTGAAATGGAGGCAAGCAATTCATCAGCTAGAGAGTTAAGAGTAATGATTATAAGGATACTCAACAGCATGAAAAAAAGACATAGAAACCATAAAAAAAGGACCAGGCAAAAATAAAGACTGCAATATCAGAAATAAATAATACACTGGAAGGAATAAGCAGATTAGATGAAGCCAAGGATCGAATCAGTGATTTGGAAGACACGGTAGAAAAAAGCACGCAGGCGGAGCAGCAAGAAGAAAAAAGAATTTTAAAAATGAGTATGGCTTAAGAAACACTTCAGACAAGATGAAGTGTAACAACATCTGCATCATGGGAATACCAGAAGGAGAAGAGAGCAAGCAAGGGATGGAGAACCTATCTGAAGAAATAATGACCAAAAACTTCTCTAATCTGGTGAAAGGAAAAGACACACAAGTCCAGGAAACTCAGAGTCCCAAAATATTAAAAATGGATCTGTCTTTAGACCCAGCTGTCCCACTTCTGGGAATATATCCAAAGGAACCCAAAACACTAATTCAAAAGAATGTAAGCACCCCTATTTCATTGCAGCGTTATTTACAATCACCAAGGTATAAAAGTAGCCCAAGTGTCCGTCAGTAGACCAGTGGATAAAACAACTGTGGTACATTTACACAAGGGAATACTACTCAGCCATAAAAAAAGACAATTTTACCCTTTGCAACAATATGAATGGACCTAGAGAACATTATGCCAAATGAAATAAGCCCGTTAGAGAAAGACAAATACCATATGATTTCACTCATGTGTGGAATCTAATGAACAAACTGAACTAACAAGGAAAATGGGGACAGACTCATAGATGGAGAGCAGACGACAGCTAGTCATTGGGGGTGTAAATTAGGGGCTGGAAGGATTGAGCAAAAAAGAAAAAGAACTCGTGGACATTGACATCGGTGTCATGATTGCTTGGAGGTAGGGTATAAGGGGACTAAACGGTAATGGGAAAAAATACGATAAAGATTAAACCAATTAAAAAATAAACTTACTTTTGCCCCACCCTGTATTATAACACCTTATTTCTATGTGCCAGGGATTATGCTTGGCTCCATAAAAACAAGATTGCATTTAAATCTGTGTAACAATCCTAAGAGGTAGGTATTATTATTATTCTCATTTTACAAATGAGGAATCTGAGACATAGGAAGGGTAAGCACTTATTTAACTTACCGAGAATAATATGTTCAGGAGGTGACTGAGGTGAGTTTCCAACCTATCTCATGCCGGAGCCAGCATTTTTAACTACTATGAAATACCCACTACCATGTGCATCTCCAGGGATGATGTAATGTCTATAAGAATTAATCAATAAAGTGGAAAGACAGACATAGGTTGTACCGAGAAGGCAGCCTGGGAAAGTAAGAGAGGATAGTATTGAAGTTGAGCCCCAATTGACGCATGGGAGGGAATGTGTAACAAGGAAAAAGAATCATACCTGTAAAAAGACACAGTCAGGAGACAGGGTGGTAGGTGAGAGGGGAACAAGTAGATCAGCTTACTGGGAGTATAAAATGAAAAGAGGGAAGGAAAGAAGTAGAGTAGTAAGTCAAAATTGATGAGTGTCTACAGGAAATATTTATAACCCTCACAAAGCAGTTTCAATTTTATTCTGTAGATTACGGATTTAGGGAGCCATTGGAGAAATTTAATTAGGATGGAGACACAATTAGGTTTGTAGTTTAGAAAGATCCCTCTGGCAATGATGAGGAGCTATCTTTCTTAAAGTTGAGTATGCTACATTCTTTCAGAGAAAAAATTTTCATGGACCCTCTCAGTGTTTGCTGATACTTGTTATTATGCTCCTTAAAAGTGTACATATATATATTACAAGACATAAAAATTCCTTACATAGGGTCTAAACCAAAGTACAAACCAAATTATATTTTAATTCACAATAATATAATGTAATGACGTTTTACTTAAATAAAATTGCTACTCAGAGTGTAACCATTTTGATGCAGGTTCATTGGAGTTTAAAGAAAAGAAAAAAGAAGGTCTGAGAAACATTTCTGGTAGATTTATTTGGATTACCTTTAATGTCCTTCAAGAGTTATAAGTAAAGAAATTCCTTTTAAATTACATTTGTCTGTCAAACTACAATTGGAAGAACTATACTTCTAGACTGTGGCATCTCAGATCAAACCTCATAGATAATGCTCCGGTAGTTACAACCACAAGAATTTAAACTTTTAATATTTTTGCTTCTCTGTCATTCTTAAAATGTTTAATATAAACATAGTCTGGATCACCTGTGTGACTACTTCATAACAAAGCTCTACCACAAGATTTCAGTATCGACATTTCCCTTTATGACCCAATCACTGCCATTTCAATTATTTTGGATTGGTGTGAGGAAACAGGTGGCCTTAGTGTATAAATGCTGCTTTCCAGCATTTCCAGTTGGATGAAAGCTAACTGATCTGTGAGGGTTTGAAGGCAAGAAGATTATTAAGTATTTCAAATAAAGGAAACTAGAGGGAAAATTAAGAAAAGGTTGGATCCAAGTTGTATCTACCATTTATTGAGTGCTGACAATGTGCCAGATACTGTGATAAACACCTTACAAACACTGCCATGTTTAATCTTTACAAAAACCCTTTGAGATTCATATTATGATCCATTTCTATAGACGGGGAAACTGAGGCTCAGAGAAATAGGAACAGAGAAACAAGTAAATGACAGAGCCAAGACTGGGACCACTTAGGACTAACTTCAGGTCTAAGCTCTAAACTATTAGGCAATACTGCCTGGATGAAAATGATTATACAGTATGAAGTACATTGCCAAAGGGTGATTTAGTATTGTTATTCTATAAACCCAAAGTCATGGTGAATTATGGCAAATAGATTCTGATTGATTTGTCATTATGACAGGTTTCAATGGATTGATCTTGAAAATACTGCTGCAACATAAGGTAAAATCAAAGGTAGAGGAAGAGGCAAAAAATACCTTAGCACTAAATAGCCATAAATAGAGTTAGTAGTGATACCTTCCACTGATAGGGAAAGTCCAAAT
Source organism: Desmodus rotundus (assembly GCF_022682495.2). Taxonomy (NCBI): domain Eukaryota; kingdom Metazoa; phylum Chordata; class Mammalia; order Chiroptera; family Phyllostomidae; genus Desmodus; species Desmodus rotundus. The sequence continues at coordinate 132,280,979 of NC_071391.1, read as the reverse complement.
CAGTGGTAATGGATCATGAAAGCAAGGTGTCAAGTAGCTGCTTTGTCACCAAATCATTTGTCTGTTTGGAGTTCAACATTTTTAGTTCTTCAAATTCTGTCTGAGTGCATGTTGCATTTTGTTGTTCCAATTTCTTTGGGGGAAGGGGTTTATAACCTTAAAAGAAAAATATGACCCTCATAATAAAAAATAATAATAATTGGTTCATTCAAGGAACCACATTAAGAGTTTTCCAACAGACTGGATTAGGAGGGGTGGGAGAAATTGATCCACTCCTTGACATTTATCAAAGTCAAATTTCAAAAATATTTTCCAAAATTCAATTGGGCCTAGAAAATATTAACATTTGAATTAAAGGGGCAATGAAATAAATTGCTAAAGAGTAACAATGAAAATGAAGATGAAGATGAGTCAGAAATTATGATATAAAGACACCTAAAATGATATAGATCAAGGAGAAATTAACTTACTAAAATAAATTAACATAAAGCAGTAATATATTTGTTGTGTGAAATTATAAAATAAAAATCAGGGCACAGTGGGGAGATGGAGATCTCTTGCTATGTATGGTCCACCACAAAAGTTCTCCTAATTCTCAACTCACAGAAGCCAAATAGCAATAACGTGTTGTCTGATGACTTCTATTATTGCTCCATATATCATATATTTACTTATTTAGCACATTATTCTAGAACTTTCTTTTAAACAACGATAGCAAAAAAAAAAAAAAAAGCATTATTTTTCTAATTGCCTTTCATTGGCAAATACTGAGAAGAAAGGCAGGTTGTCACAATCTCATTCAAATAGGTTTGACCCTCTCTAGTTCTCGTAGAAAGCAGCCGAGGTATCCCCGTCCCCGGAGTTTCCCCGGTACTACGGAAACGAAACTGCAACAGGCTCCGCCCGCCACCCACAGTGAGCCAATCAGACCGCAGCCCGGACTGACCGCGTGCCGGGTGTCATGGCGGCCTGCAGGCATTGCTGCTCTTGCCTTCGGCTCCGGCCGCTGGGCGATAGTCCCCTCCGTCTGCCTGGCCGCAATCGGGCACTCACCCAGTTGCAGGTGCGAGCACTATGGGGTGGCGCGGGATCCCGTGCCGTGACCGTGGACTTGGGCAGCAGGTAAGGAACGACGTGCATTCTCTGCCCTTTCACAAGGCATTCTGTCTGGCCAGCACGAGTACGTTCATCTCGCAGGGTAGGAACTTGGCAACCCTGGTCTCTCTTTCTCCTCTGTTAAACTCCAAACCTAAATTCCAAGTTTCCCTTTCCGGGTTTGGAGTCTGTCTCTCTCTGTCTCAGACTCGTGTCCTGTGCTTCTTGGCCCTCCCTCCTGCCTTGTTGCGGGCTTCCCTTCTTCACCTGAGTCTGATCAGCTGAGTTCCATTCTCTGTAATTTCGGGGAGTCCTGGACCCTGAAATATGAAACATCCCACCCCAGGATAATGAGATGACAGTGGATATGTACGTCATGCAGCCCAATTTCTTGCCTAAGATCGTAGCCAGAATGACCCTGAGTATGAAGGGAAGGGAAACGTCAGTTTACTGAACACCAGTTGTATGATACACTCTTTAAAAACCTGTAGTAAAGGTACCGCTACCCCATTTTTATAGTTACGAAAGCAAAGGTTCAGTAGTGGTTAACTTTGTCAGAGTCAACAAAGCCGATACTATGAGGCTCAGTGAATTTTGAACTAATGTTTCTCTGTTAAAAACACCCCACTTTTTCCAGGGGTCTGTTGCCAGAATTCACGTCTAAAGTTTCTTTTACAAAGTTCTATTTGAATCATTTTTAAAAGAAATGAAACTGCTAATGTCTATGTTATATGTACATATATACATACACACACATTTTTTACGTGTACTTGAAAAATTATTTTTACCCTAGTTCACATGAAAAGCCAAAACATCTGGCTTTAAACCCAGGCCTTTCTCCCTTAACTTACTGGATGACTGATCTTGAACAAATTACTTTACCTCTTTGTTTCACAAAATGAGGAGACTGGACTAGATCAAGAGTCTGCCAACTTTTTCTGTAAGGGACCAAATAGTAATTATTGTAGACTTGGTGGGCTGCATACTGTCTGCACATTTTACCGTGTACGTGTACAAACCCTTTAAAAATGTAGACACATCCTTAGCTGAAAGGTTGTGCAGAAACTGGCTATTGTTTGTTGACCCCTAGACCAGATGATCTATAAGGCTTTTTCCACCTCTGGCATTCTTTGGTTCTGATTTTTTGAGGGAGAAGGTATCTCTTCCATTCTTCAAGGACTGAACAAGTGCCCCAGAACATTACATGCAACAGACACCTACTATGTGACACTGGGGACCCAAAGCAACAAAATCAGCCCCTGACCTCCAGATTTTCAATAAATAATCTACCTTGAATCTTTTATTTATTAGTCAACCTGGACCTCTTTTGTCACTAGTTCTTTTTAAACCTGTGTCATATGTTGTAACAACTAGATTCATAAGTATCATTACTGCTGAGTAAATAAATTTTTTTATCTTTGTTACAAGATTGTTGTTTGCAACATTTAGTGGGTGGCTGCCGTGCACTTCATATTTGCTATCATGTGAATTTACAATGCCTGAGGAAGTTTTATACTATTGTGGTATTTTTCAGATACGTATTTAATACAGTAACCTTTGAGGCAACTGTTTAATTTTCATTTCAACAAGCTTTCATTGAGTATCTACTATATACAGGGCTCTGTATGAGGAAGTAACAAACGCAGGTGCAGTCCTGGGAAAATCACTGTGGGAGAGGTATGAACAGGGTACTAGGGGAACACAGGCATATTTATCCCATGCTAAAGCTTCCCATTGAGAGTGAATGTTGAAGGGCGAGGAGAAAGTTGTAGAGAAAGAGCAAGTGCAATTGCAGAGGTGAGAGAATGCCTTTGACTAGGTACAAGTAACTCACTGGCTGGAGGAAAAAGTGAAATGTGAGTTTAGCAATGAAGGTGAGCCCAAATGACATAGGCAGAGGCTAAACCATGAAGGTAGTTTTTTGGTTTGTTTGTTTGTTTCCTGAGTTTCGTATTACTGAATTTTTCTTGGTGGATGCTGGAGGAAGATGTTTCTGAAAATGTTCTTTAAGTATATCTCTCCCTATAGTTCCACTTCCTATGGCACTTGGCTCCTCTCTTCCCCTTCTCACGTCCTGAGCTACTTTCTACCACTCTTTTTTCCACCAATAGAATCTCCTTGTTCATCTTATTCTTTTTACTATTTATTTCTTCAAATGCATTTTTTGATTAGGTATTCACTCACATGGTTCAACATTTAAAAAGCTCAAAAATCTCCTTCCCATATAGTTCCATAGCCACCCTGTTCCAATTGATGTGTTGTTGTCCATCTTATATGTAGTATTTGGAGATGTTTTATGCATAAAATACTGATTTCAGCTGTAGGTTTGTGGGAGTCTGCTTGATGCTGCAGTGTGACTGGTTCTGAGCATCACATTCACCCGTCCTACCATTCTAGCTCTAGCCTCGCCTGTTCCCCTCATCATTCCATCTGTCAGGGGATGCCCTTTTATTCTGGATTGTCATAACATTAGTGTCCAGCACATTGAACAATAATAGAAACCCAACTAGAATTCCTCAGATATTTCTTGTGGTTAAAAAAAAAAAAATCCCCATAGCATTTCAAGGTCAGGGCTGATGGTACAAATGTACGTGTTATTCTGAGTTTCAAACTTAACAAAATGAGTCTACTGAATAGATAGACACGCTTTTCACAAACTCAGGCCTCTGTCAAAATAATGGATGGCAATATTAAGAGTTGTCCATTCATCCCTTTGACACGTGATGGATAAAATAATCTTAGGACAGGGAATTGGGAGGGGGGGTGCGCGCGTACATATTTGTATATTTCTCAGCACTGGACTATGATAGAATGTTTCTAAAGCTGATCTCATGGGTCTGAACATCTTCCTGATTATCTATAGGAGTCACTGAGTTAGGTGGCCTCACAATACTCTCTCATGAATTACGGACTCTGACAAGATTTGCTTGTCTGTTTGAAGCCCTTGTACTCTTTGAAGAAATTGGGAAATAAGGCTGACAATGCTGCCTAATTCATATACTATATAAGAGCTTTATTAAGATAATACATTTTAAATAGGTAAGTTGTATGGTATGTGAATTATACCATACAGTTTAAAATGTGCAGTTCACTGATTTTTTAAATATACAGTTCATTGATTTTTAGTGTAGTCATAGAGATTTTCGACCATCACCAATAATCAGTTTTAGAACACTTTCATCACCTAAAAAAGAAACTACTTATCCATTAGCAGTGACTTCTCATTTGTCCCCAGACCTCACAGCCCCAGGCAACCACTAATATACTTTGTGTTTCTGTGCATTTGCCTATTCCAGGCATTTCCTATAAATGAAATTAAATGATAGGTTGTCATTTGTAACTGCCTTCTTTCGTTTAGCATAATGTTTCCAAGGCCTATCTATATTATAACATCTATCAGGTTTTTTTAATGGCTGAATAATATTCCATTGTATGGATTATACCACATTTTATTTATTCATTTGTCAGTTGATAGAATATTGGGTTGTTTCCATTTTGAGGCTATTAAGAATAATGCTGCTATGAGTGTTCATATGCAAATTTTTGCATGGACGTATGTTTTCATTTCTCTTGGGTATATACAGGAGTAGAGTCACTGCGTCATCTGGTACTTCTATGTTTAACCTTTCGAGGAATTGTCAGATTACTTCCCAGAGCAGGCACACCATTTTACATTTCAGTGTATGGGAGTTCCAGTTTCTCCACATTCTCACCTACACATCCTCTTAGTACATAGGAAGTCGTATCTCATTGTGGTTTTGATTTGCATTTCCCTGGTGGCTAATGATTTTTAGCATATTTTCATGTATTTATTGGCCATATGTAGATCTTGTTTGGGGAGACATCTATTCAGATCCTTTAGCAATTTTTAAAATTGGGTTGTCTTTTTATTTTTGAGTTGTGAGAATTCTTTGCATATCCTAGAGACAAGTTCCCTGATTTACAAATATTTTCTCTGTGGGTTTTCTTTCACTTTTTTTTTTAAGTAGACTTTATTTTTTAGAACATGATTAGTTTCACAGCAAAAGCAAGGGAAAGTACAGGGATTTCCCATTTACCCACTGCCCCCCACATGCATAACCTCTCCAGCCGTCAACATCTCCCACCTTTCTTTTACTTTCCTGATGATATCCTATGAAGCTTGAAAGTTTTTAATTTTGATGAAGCCCAGTTTATTTTTTCTTTTGTCATTTGTCTTTTCAATGGCATGCATAAGAAGACTCAGAAGTTTACGGAGATTTACTCCTATGATTTATAGTTTTAGCTTTCATACTTAGATCTATGGTCTGTTTTGAATTAATTTTTATTCATAATATAAGGAAGGGGTCCAGCTTCATTAACTTTTTTGCATATGGATATCCAGTTATCCAGCACCATTGGTTGAGAAGACTGTTCCTTCCCCCATTGACTTGTCTTGGCACCCTTGTTGAATATGAAGGTCTCTGGAGGCAATTTTTGGAGTACATATTGTCCTGAAAGCAATGGGGAAACTTTAAAGGATTTTAAGTAGGGAAATGATCCAGTTTGTGTGTTAAAAGGCTGCTTTAGTCAACAAGGCAAGGGATGAAGAGACTAAAGTAGGTAGTAAATGGGAATTAACATTTAAGAAGAGAGTTTCTGTACCCCCAAAACACTTCCATTCAGGTTACTCCTGTGCCTTGGTTTCTGTATTTTTCCTTACATAGCTCTTAAATTCCCTTTGTACTTTCAATAATGATTATGAACTCTATCCCTTTTTTCTTTGTTTGTTTGCTGGGCGGGGTCCTGTATGGCTGGTAACCTTTGGTTCATCTGTTAGAATCTTTGATTATTTTATACAAAGCTGGGAATTATACTGATGGTTTAAGTCCTTTTGTATTGAATTTTTATTTTTTAAACAGAAAATTGGAAATATCTTCTGGAAAACTGGCCAGGTTTGCAGATGGCTCTGCTGTAGTGCAGGTAAAAAGTCCAGTTTTTTACATTTTCATTTTTTTAAATGGTTATGGAGACTGACCGGTACTGAATATTTTTACATCATGTAACTTTTTGGAATTGTGACACTGGAAATAAATTCAGACTATTTCTAGTGTCAGCACTATTCCAGATAACCAGGTAGTCAGAGGGCTGAATATGTTAAATGACTTTTAAGATCTCTTCCAAAGTTAGGGTTCTATTTTATTCTGTTAATAAATTCTATAATGCTTTTCCTGAGAAAGTGATCATACTGGTTTCTTCAGTAGTGATACTTGGGATTTTTTCTTTGTGTATAGCCTAACTTTCCTCATAAGAAATAAAAATGTGATTGGATGAGCCTTTTTCCTCTTAGTTCTATTGCTTTTAAAAAGCTCAGTGACTGTTCTAATACAGAACGTGGTCATGCAGAAGATATCTAGATTGAACTACTTGTAAAATTATTTTCATTGTCATTAGGCCATGGGATAACAGTCCTCTTGAGTTTAACTGGAGTGAGGATTCACTCAGTCACTACTTACATGTTAATATCTGATTTTAAAGGAATTTAACAGTGTTGTTTATTTTTAACTAAGTCAGGTGACACTGCAGTGATGGTCACAGCAGTCAGTAAAACAAAACCTTCGCCTTCCCAGTTCATGCCTTTGGTGGTAAGTATTTGCTGGCTGACCTGAATTCTAATATTGCATAAATGTAGAATTTGTAGTATTTTTGTCCACTGTCTTAACTCCCCACAACAAAGGATTTTCCTTAGTTGTCTGATAATGAGTAATTGAAAGAATTGAAACTGATTGCTTCATACCACTTGTATTAGTAGATAGCATACTTTAGAATCTCCAGAAGTCGACAAGGAAAGTGGAAGTACATGAGTACTTGTTGAATAAACAATGAATGCATTGCTTTCATAGGTTTCCCTTTAGTATGAGTCTGCAAGTATTAATATATGTTTGCTGAAGAGTGAAAAGTTTATTAGGATTTTACAGCTTTCTTCTATTATGAAAAGGGTTGATACAAAAAAAGAAAATGTTTCACCTGACCAGAATAAGCTACTGTGGAAAGTAGTGGAGGCTTTTTAAAAATCAATTATCGAAAACATTTATGTTAGCTTTCCTTTTCCTAAGTGATACAAAACTCTAAAAGTAAATAAAATATGCTCCACTCTTAGTCTGGAATATGTTGTTTGCAACTCACGAGAATTATCATCATCATAACAGTTCTTAGGGGATAGTTTTTTTTACTACAGAAAGCAGTCAGTGAACTTCATTCTTTTCATTGCTACTTCAGGTTGACTATAGACAGAAGGCTGCTGCCGCTGGTAGAATTCCCACAAACTATCTTAGGAGAGAGATTGGATCTTCTGATAAAGAAATCCTTACAAGCAGAGTAATAGGTAAGATATTAAGAGAGAGGCATTAACTTTCTCTGTTATACCTGTTTTAGCTTCCCTGTCTTTCATCTGTGTTCTATAATACCTCCTAAGTTTTCTTTCATTGCATTAACACTGCCTACGATTATGTACCTTCTGTATTCCTGCACTCAAATATGGGCTTCAAGAGAGAAAAAAAAACTTTCTTTTTGTTCACTACTGAATCCCTTGGACCTGGTATACTGCCTGGCATAAAATAGGCATTCAATAAATATTTGTTGACTAAATGAATGACTCTCATTGAGTACATAAATTCCATGGCCCATGCCTCTACCCTGTTGAATCTGTCCCTAATAATTTTCATTTTTATGTTTAGCATAGGTAATTCCGAAAAGCATTACATTCATCAACTACTGAAATGTGTCTGTAATCTTTCAAATCTTTGACATCCTTTTTTTCCCAAAGTTTTTACAAATTTTACTAAGACTATAAGCCTTTTGGATTAAAGAAGCTCAATGAACCCCAAACAGAATAAAATGCAAAACCACATTAAACCAATCACTGTACTGCTTAAGAATTGACACATATATAGTAAAAACAACAAAGAAAAGCAAAGGCAAGATTGAACAAAATTCAGGATCATGGTTACCTCTGTGGAGAAGGATTGGGGGATGTGATCACAGAGGGGAACTCAAAGACTTCAAATGGGTTGGTATGTACTTTTTCTCAAGTGACAGAAAGGAAACATAAGTTTTAATTATTTAAATTGCATATATACAAAATAATACGTTTGCATATCATAACAGATTATAATATAAAGTAGAAAATAAATTAATGAAGTTCAGTCGATTCTTCTGTGTTACCTATAACACAAGCCAAAAACCTGGGATTCATCTTTGACTATACCATCAACCAAATCCAATTAATTATCTCCCCTCAATCTTTCTAGTCTTCCCCTTCCACTGTCATACTCTGGTCCAAGCTCCACCTGGAGCACTGAAACCCCTTCCTCTCCCTTAAGGCAGAGATATCTTTGACATTTCAATATTGTGGGATAACTTGTATTTTATAGTTCTTATACCCAGAAGTTGTTAGTTTGTATATATTTATATGCATTCATCAGGCAAAGAGTACTAAGGAAGGATTTTCTTTTAGTCTGCTACTGGTCTTAAGTTTCTTTCCTCTGCTTAAGTAAGTAATACCTGTGGAACCAGAATGAGGAGCTGCTGCCCAACTTTGGACTTGAGCGTTCCTGCTTTGCTCATTTTTTGTTGTTAGGGCATGGTGTGTATTAATCGAAGCATTGACATTTATCTTTGTCCTTTTCAGTAAATCTGTCCAAGGGGATTTTTTTAAATATCTTTCTTACTCTCTCTCTCTCTCTCTCTCTTTTTTTTTTTTTGGCAGATCGTTCGATTAGACCTCTTTTTCCAGCTGGATACTTTTATGATACACAGGTAGGGTCTCCTTTAGGTTTTTTGTTTCTAGGTCAATCAAAAATTATTTAATGAATCTCTCTAATACCTTTTGGCTAAATATTATATAAAGAGTACAAAATAAGAAATTTTGTGATGCTACTACATTGTACATTAAACTTTTTTAGAAACATAATTTTAAAAAGTTAATATTTATTGTGTCGATTTGGGCTGATACCTGAATTATGAATAGGAGTTAGCCAACCCAGGAATGTGGGGAAAGCATTCCAGACAGATGGAGTGGGAAGCACAAAAATCCTGAGGCAAAAAAGAAATTGGTGAGTGTGAAAGTTTAGAGTGATTGAGGTGGGTGGGGGCAGATCAGGTTGGACCTTGTAGGTGGTATCAGTAACAGAGCCTAGGACATCCACACAGCTCACCTTTATGACTCATTTTTACTTCTCAGTCCTCTAAACCTCTGCTTCATTATATTTTAATACTTTCTGAATATTTCCTTTCAGAATGACCCATATACTTTAGCTATTTATTTCTCTGATAAAAATAAATATGCCTTTGCAAGAATGTCATTGCCTCAAGAAACTACTTTCTTAAGTATAAGACATAGGCATTTTATTGTAGTATAAAGTAATTCATTGGCTTGTTTTGTCTGTACTTACAAACAGATAACAGTATTTTTATGTAATAGAAATAGCTAACATTTACTGAATACTTTCACCATGCCCAGTTTCATAAATGCTTTACACACAGTATTTCCAGTAATTTTCCTACGAACCTTTTAGGAAGATGCAGTTATTTTTCCTTTTAAAGATGAGGAAACCTGAAATTTAATTTGAGTAATTTGCCCATGGTCAAGCATGTAGTTAAGTGATAGTCAGAATTAAGGGGTTTGACTATAAAGGCCATGCTTTTAACCATGTAGTGCTCCTATATTTTAGGCCAAGATGTTAACTGAAATGATAATCCTTCTAAATCAAACATATTTTGTTAACTGCTTTTGAATTTTTTCCCTGTACCAGGTCCTTTGTAATTTGTTAGCAGTAGATGGTGTTAATGAACCTGATGTCCTAGCAATTAATGGTGGTAAGTATAAAAGTAGAGATTAAAATGATCACGATTGAATTTTAAAAGCAATGAAATATTTTTATTTCAGCTCTTATTTTTTTTTTCTTTTTTTTAAGCTTCTGTAGCCCTCTCATTATCAGATATTCCTTGGAATGGGCCTATTGGTAAGTTAGGATTTCAAAGTAAGAAGCGTTTATGATATTCCAGGAAATACTTGTGAGCATGCTATTAGCAGGGCCTAGATTTATTGGCTCCAACTTATTCTCCATTATTATCTTGAATTATATGACATTCTAAGATTTCTTTCAGCTCTCTGTGACATTTTCCTCCTTCCTTGGGTTTTGTTTCTAATAGCAATATGTTACGGTATTAGAGAGCGTATGTTCCTGGATACTTTGACTTCTCAGTTGCCTTTTCTGTTTGAGGACTGTTCTTTGGACTGAGAAATTGTCAGAGTACATACTCTTTCAAGATAAAAATGAACATATGTTTCTAATTTATAGCTCTTACCAGTTATAATGATGCAATATAAAATGATTTGTGGAGTAATTATTGAGTGTCCTAAATGCCAGATACTGAGCTAAGTACCGAAGGAACAAAGGCAGCTAGACACCAGCAATTCAAAGACAGATGAGGCAGTTCTTGGGAAACACAAGTAATTATTTGTAAACAGCATTGTAAAGGTGACGTCCAAGTGCTAAGAAAGTGATAAAGAAGCATAGGTTTGTTTAGTTCTTGTAAAGTTAAGCAGTGTCAAGAGGGCTTCTCAAGAGTAGTCAACATTTAGGCTGAACCTTAGTAGGATCAGAAGGTAAGCATTTGCCGAGGAGCAAGTACAGTCTAGACCAGGAGAAGAGCTTGCGCGTAGTCACAGAGGCATGGAAGAGATTGTATGTTTGAGCAACTCACAGTGACTCAGTAAGGCAGGAAGGTAGGGTGGGGAAAGATGCTCTTTGGGTCTTAAATACCATGGTGGAAATACGGACTTTATTTTGGTCACAATTGAAGATAGGGATTGAAGCCATCACTGGAATAATGTCTTGAAAAACTGAGAGTTTTTATTAAACAATTGACAGTGTTTTCATATTATACTCTAGGGGCAGTACGAGTAGGAATGATAGACGGAGAATGTGTCATTAACCCAACACGAAAAGAAATGTCTTCCAGTACTTTAAATTTAGTGGTTGCTGGGGCACCTAGAAGTCAAATTGGTAAGTAGTTTAAGTACTAAATTTGTTCTGGATTTTACTTATGAGTTCTGACTTCTTAAAATGCATTTAAACTCTTTTTTCTGTGTGAGTTTTATCAGTTAGTCATAAGGATTTTTGTTTGATTTTGTTGCTGCCCTACTTTGGTCATATACCTGAAATTACCTGACAATACCTGACATTTTAGAATGTTACACAAATTTGATTGAAATACAAAAATCTTTAACAAGATAATTTTAGTAATTATTTTTAATGTTTTTATTGATTTGAGAGAGAGAGAGAAACATCTATTTGTTCCACTTATTTATGCATCATTGGTTGATTCTTGCATGTGCCCTGACCGGGGACTGAATCCACAACCCTGGTGTATTGGGATGATGCTCTTAACCAACTGAGCTGCCTGGCCAGGGCCAGAAATTATTTTAAAATTGATAAACCAATCTAAAAATTAAAGTTCTAAATCTGGTAGTAAATTGTTTTATCGTTTAAATATGTTCATTTGGCTAATTCAGTCATTCTAAGCCTGTTTGATGTCCTCCGAGAAGGAGGTGACCTATTTCTGAGGTGGAAAACTAGTAATAAAATAGAAGAAATGCATTGGGTCACCTTGACTCCTTGTAACAAAAATGTCATAAATGCATGAGTGAAAATCAGAGCCTGGTTCTATTGAAGGAGGATGGGCTTTAATAGTCAGAATGAGCTAGGTTTGAAACCCAGCATCCGCTACACGTTAACCGTGTTACCTTGGACAGATTGATCAAGGTCTCTTCTCAGGTTATTCTACTACATATTTGACGTCTGGGACTTTTTGACATAGGACCTTCTGATGTGGAAACATTTTGATGAAATATAAACTGTTAAACTTTTAGTGCTTCTTTTGGTACAATTAATGTCTGAAACAGCTCATTTCTAGCTTCTTTTGGATTATTGGTCAGTAATGGAATAAAGAAGTAGGTGCTATATGACAGAATGAATGTAACAGGGGTTGTATGTTATTTGCATATTAGTTAGTGATTGTGTTGTTAAACTAAATAAAAAGGCTTAAGATGGGATATTATTTTTCTCTCAGGTAAAAGAAATTCAAACGTAAATGAGTCCAGGATAGTTATAGCAGCTTAGGAAATTGGATTCCTTCTAGCTTTCTGCTCTGCCATCCTCAAGGTATGGCCCTCATCTTCGTGCTTCTGATCTGGCTACCAGAGCTCGGGCCAACTTAACAGACTTAGGGGCCGAAGGAAGAGAGAGGAACGGAATAGCAAAAAGGTGTGTGCCAGCTGAATGAGTTTCCCTCCCTTTTAAGGAGCCTTTCCATAAGTCGCCACATAGCAGTTTCCACTTTCATCTCATTGGGCAGAACTGACACATGATTGCACCCTTGACTACCAGGGAGGCAAGTAGGTGGTTTTCGGATTCTTCCTCCAGAAGGTGGGATTCATACTGTGGAGAACTAGCATGATGTAAAGAGGGGATTCCTAAGATTTGGGGAAGCCGTGAATAATGGATGGCCCCTACCTCCTATTTGAGCATTGCAGAAAGGGCCTTGAGCAGAGTATTAGTTTACTATTTAAGGTTCATTTGGTCTTCATCTAAGGGTTTTTTTTTGTTTTTTTGTTTTTTGCTTAAAGTTACAGTATTAATTAGTAAATTGATCTGACCACTTTACAGGGTTGTGGTGAAGATTAGAGTTAAGATTTGTAAAGTGCCCACCATAATACCTCGGACCTAGTAGGCATCTAAGTAATACCTGCTGTTACCATTAAGACACAAAAATAAACTTGCTTCTAAATGGTCATGTAGCCTCCATCTGCCGTAAAGTTTGAATCCCTCTAATTGAAAATAGACATTGGAGGAATGAACTTACTTATTATATCTGTGTCATGCCATAAAAAACCCATAAGGCAGCCTTTCAGCTGACTGTTCTCACCTATCGCTTGCTCTCTAGATGGCAGAATGATACTTTAAACACCGCGTAAACCATCAGAGTGTAGTCTTGAGTAACTAGAGGGAAGCCGGGAGTGATTCCGAACCAGCCTGTAAGGAGACTGGCTTCAGAAATGACCAGCCTCCATTTTATGACTTTTGTATCACTATTCCTATGAAGATATTTATCCGCTCTCTGTGCTTCCATAAAAGTACGCTGAGTACACACTTGACCCCATGTTCATGTTAACGTTAACATTGGGTCCAAATCAAATACCACTTAAATATCAAAAGTCATGGAACTTTTGGGATACAAAAAAAGTAATTGTGCCATTTTATTATTAAAATAATGAGTAATCAGAATCTTTAAAGTATGGCCTTTTGGCGCAAGGATAATTTCCTTGTGCTATCAACTGCTAGATTATTTCAGCAGCCATTATTCTGCACAGAGCCACTGAGATGCCTGTTTCCAACTGGTGCATATGTTATTGCTCATCTTTCTGTGTGTCGTGGATACACAGAAAGATGAGTGATACTGTAGAGCCCTATTGGGCCAGTAGTTACCCTGTTGTACAGCACAGATCTGTACATTCCAAACTAGAAGGAATGTTCTTAGAAGCATTTTAAAAAAATGAGTTGCTTTAAAGTTTAATTGGTGAAAACCAAGTTTATTTTAGGAATATTCATTTTCTTTACCATAGTCTTTTCATAGTCTCTTTTTAAAATCAATATACAGAGGTATAATTTACAATATATTAAGTGCATTTTTTAAATCTCCAATTTAATTCCGTGAAAGTGAAAGGAGATGTTAAGGGAATACAGACAAGTAAAGGAATATAACTGTCTCAGTATCACGGTAGCAAAGGAAGGCTCTTCATGCCTCACGTGACATATCAAACCTTCACCTCCCTTTACCCTCCTCCATTTATAATTGCTTTAGCATTCCTCTACATTTAAAATCACAATAGGCAGTGATATAATTTTTGCTTTTGCCTCAGCCATCAAACATAATTTAGAAAACTCAAGAAAAGAAATGTATATTTACCCATATATTTCCACTGGGTATGGGATTCTGCCCAGTTAACAGTTCTTTTCTTTTCAGCATCTGAAAAATGTTACACCACTTCCTTCTGGCCTCCATGGTTTCTAATGATAAATCTAATGTCATTTGAATTGCTTTCCCCATATAGGTAAGGTGTCGTTTTTCTCTGGCTGGTTTCAAGATTTTTTCTTTGTCTTTGGTTTTCAGAAGTTTAATTATGATGTGTCTTTCTTTAATTACACTATGTAGAGTTTACGCAGCTTCTTGAATCTGTAGGTTTGTCTTTGCCAAGTTTGCAGGTTCTTAACTATTTTTTCCCCGGTACTGTATAGTCCCATCATCTTTCTCCTCTCTTTCCAGGACTCCAGTGACACAAATGTTCTATTTGCAGTTTCACAGGTCTGACGGAATTGTTTCAACTGATTCATGGAATTCCAACATATAAAAAACATAGGAGATTTTTTTTCATTCTAGATTACACCTAGAAGGCTTAGAAGTGACTTGTTATGTAATAATAAATCTTAATGACAACATGACTGGTTAAACTATTAGATATGATACTGACTATACATTACATGACCTTTGACATGGTACAAGTTGGGCAATGCCAGAAACGACACACAAGTCGGCAGGACTCTATTCAGCCTTGCAGAAGCCAAAGCCAATCTGAATAGCAGATTTTAGTGAGATACCAGGCTAAAAGCCCTCCTTCGAGCTGTACTGTTTGCCGCAGGAGTCTTACTGTTACACGACCATAAAAGCAACCGTTTTACGGTAGTAGCTAGTGTGCTCTAGTTGGCTTAGGTGCAGCAGCATCACTGCAAAAATGTCCCCCCTGGTACCAGACTCAGGCAATGTGGCAATGAAAGAATTAAGTGGGAGGTCATATCAAATAAATTTAAACAGGCAACATTTATTGGACACCTACTGTGCTGATATTTTAAAATTTCATTTTAAATTCATATTAAGAATCAATGTAATTGTATACTTTAAAAGATGGAATTTTATGGTATTTGAATTATACCTAAGAAAGATGCTATTTTTAAAAGTGTGCATAGTTTATTTTCTTTTGTCTCATTTTTTTATGAGAAATCCCTCATTAAAGAATATAAACCTAACTTCGAATATCAAAGTTTCTTCCTTCATTTAATGCATTTACATTTTAGAAGTATGTTGATCCTGAGAAAATAAATCAAAAGGTAAATAAATTAATAAAATTGATCTGTGGAATTTATGTCATGTTAATTGAAAATCTTATATTGGTAACATGTTCAATAGCCGTCTTTTTTTTTTTTTCTTTAAATAGTCATGTTGGAAGCCTCTGCAGAAAACATTTTACAGCAGGACTTTTGCCATGCTATCAAAGTGGGAGTAAAATACACACAGCAAATCATTCAGGGCATCCAGCAGTTGGTAAAAGAAATTGGTGTTACCAAGAGGACACCTCAGAAGTTATTTATCCCTTCGCCAGAGATTGTGAAACACACTCATAAGTAAGAACATCTGTTCAAAAGAAACTGCGAAATTGTCACCAGATTTAATTTCCTCTCAGAAAAATACTTCACATGGAAACACTGTCTTTATGTTACTTCTTAAATAGCACCCTTCTGTTTTAAGAGTCATTGCCATAAATACCAGTCTAATCCTTTTAAAAGGAGGAACCCACATACCTCTTTAATGGCCTGAGCTTGAATTTTAAATGAAAGGGAGAGTGATCTTACTGGTCAAGGTTCAGATAGTCCGCATATCTCTGTGTCAAAGAAAAAAGAGAATAAAGCACAAGATATTTGAATCTCTAAGGAAGCTGTTGAGGTTCCCAAAGAGAAATCAAGTATAACCAGTACTATATGACCAGTGCTTAGAACAATGCCTGCACATAGGTAGGCTCTCAGTAAGTATGAATGAATCTCCAGAAAATTGTTTCATTTATTTAAAATAAATTGAGCCCTGGCTGGTGTGGCTCAGTGGATTGAGCGCTGGCCTGCGAACCAAAGGGTTGCTGGTTCCATTCCCAGTCAGGGCACATGCCTGGGTTTCTGTCCAGGTCTCCTGGTGGGGGGCACTCGAGAGGCAACCATACATTGATGTTTCTCTCTCTCTTCCCCTCTCTCAAAATAAATAAATAAAATCTTAAAAAAAATAAAAATAAAAAATAAAATAAATTGAAAAAGTTAATATTTCCCTTAGTATCAGTCTCAGGGCCATCAGATTAAAGAGTTATATAAACTTTCCAAAAAAGAGTTATACGTGCAATAACAGAATGGATAGAAGAGAAAAAAGCGAGAGGTTGAAAAAGAGTATAAGAAAAATCTGTGGTGAAATAAATTAAACAATTAAAAATACAGGGCATAATACCATGTGTGAGTGATTCATCTGAGAGGTAAGGGGAAAGGAATTTGTGTTCTGTGTAGTATTGTAAGTAGTAAACAGATTAGCAATGTTAAAGAGCAATAAATACATTTTTTAATTCTTTATAAAATGTTTAAATATTTTAGCTTATTAAATATTTCAGGTTTGTAATAGACACTGCCTCTTGTTTCTAAATATGCTGATGTTTATTTTGTCTTAAAACAGACTCGCCATGGAAAGACTTTATGCAGTTTTTACAGATTGCAAACATGACAAAGTAGGTACACCTGGATTCTGTCTTACGTAATTGTTCTGGGATTCTTTTTGTCATAACTCAATTAAGTTGTATATGAATGTCAGTCCCATTTTTATGAACAAAAATGTCTAAACAGAAAACTAAATAAAAGCCTAGCGATTTGCTTCTCCATTCTCCTTTTGTTGATTAATAACAAGTTTTAGGGATGTGTAAATATATTTGAATGAGTTCATAAACGGGTAATATTTCTTATAAATCAATAACTTCTAACCTTTTAAAGACTACTGCTGCTAGAAAAATCTGAGTATTGTTACAATGTGTTAATTGTAAAATAATTCAAAAATAGAAATGTTGAATGTTGTCATGTATTGTATAAGAACTGAACCTCAACTTTCTTTTAGATTTCCAGAGATGAAGCTGTTAACAAGATAAGATTAGAGACGGAAGAACAACTAAAAGGTAATTTTTTTTAATTTAAAAAAGCATTTAAAGGAATAGATTTTTTAATTTTGGGATGTGAAACCTTGAAGAAATCAGTTACTCTCATTGATCCTTAATTTATCTTCAGTAAATTTGTGATAATGATACATCCCAAGGTTACTTTTAAATTAAATTCTCTGAATGTAGTCAGCACTGCACCTGACACAGTGCGCACCAGTAAATGTTAAATGTGAAATATTCCTGATCTTTTCTGGGTCAGACTCTCATACTCTAAGATGGGTATCCTTGTATCCTTTCAAGGGTACCTGAAAACCTGGAAGATGTTCTTTAAAATTCTTGAGTTCTTAATCTGTGAAACTCTAGTACTAATAATATTTAGTTTGGGGGGATTACGTGAGTGAATAATTTACATCTGTGCCTGGCACATAGCAAATGTTCGATAAATGTTAACTGATACTTTTTTGTTAATATCATGTGGACTTGGGAAATTTAGATTTTAGAGACTTTAGCTCTTAGATATTATTAAGCAAAGGATTTATTCGTAGTCAGTCACACAAACTGAATGTGTACCAAATGTGACAGATAGCTCTTGTTCATTTTTCTGCTAATAAACAAAAACCTCTTACCTAGTTACTTTAAGACAAAAACTCTGCTATAAGCACTGATATTAAGGCCATTACCTGTAATTGCCATTGAAAAAATTTGGTCTTCTCTCACTGTATTTCATCCTATGAAGAATAAGACATTATATAACACCTGTTACCTTATTTTTAAAAAGGTGATGTTGTGTTTATATTATACATAGTAGAATTATCTTCACAACTGTCTGGGTTCATAGGATAGTATTTTAAATGCTTTGTTAATAATTATTTTCCTCTCCAAGTGCAACCCAGTTAAAGCATACAAGTTCATATTAAAATATAATATTTAAAATTATTCTGAAGGTACAGTACTTAATATATGCCTCTTTATGTGCATTTCTTATGTTCCAGTTACTTTAAAGTTATATTTAATAAGTCAAGTGCTTGAGAGACCAGTTCTTAAAACTTGACATAAATCAATTGATAAGGTAAAGTAGCTTAACATTTAAAAGCATAAGCCTGGGCAAACAGATCTACATTCAGATCACAGTTGTGTCTGTTACTATCTGTGTTTTCCCAGACAACTTACTCCGCCTCTTTAGACCTATTTGTTTCTTTTGTTGAATGGGGATAATAATAGAATTTAACTCGTAAGTTGTCACAAGGATTAAAGACATTAAAAAAATAAAACATGTAATGTACGAGGGGCATGAAGGAACTTCATAAATACTAACTAAAAATCCCATCAGTAGGGATTTGTCATATTTAAAGAAAATTATTCCTCTATTTTCAGACTAAGAAAAAAGTTCCTCAGGCAAAACAGTGGAGAGGACTACTCTTAAAAGTGTCAGGCTTTTTCATAATATAGTAGGCTGGATTTGTCACGTAACATAATGCAATAAAGAGCTGATTTCAAAGCAATCTCTGGTACAAAGCAATTGATACAGTGCACTTAAGAGAAATCCTGTCTTCCAAAAAAAGTAAACCTTTGTTTTTTTGCTTGTCTTTCATCTATAGAAAAATTCCCAGAGGTTGATTCATATGAAATAATAGAATCCTTCAATGTTGTTGCAAAGGATGTTTTTAGAAGTATTATTTTGAATGAATACAAAAGGTAAACATACCCTTTTTTCGTGGAATTGAAGCCTGTGCTGTCTCTGCAAGTTGCCTTTAAAGTGGCAACTTTCTCAAAGCAAGGAGCCATTTTTTTTACGTGAACAAGAAAGAATTACATTTATTTTGTAAATGGGTACCTGTTGGAGAGTGTGTGGATTTTGTGGACGTGCTTGACTGTCTCTCTTAGGCCTTGTGTACAGGACAGTGCTTTACAGTAGTCACTGCTGTAAGAACTGCCTGCAGAGCTTTTTAACAGCACAGTTGTATGATCCCAACCCCCAAGATGGTGATTCCATGGGTTTTCAGGTGGGGCCCCAAGAAAGTTCTCCAATTTCTACAGGTGATTACGATACGCAGCTGGGGTTGAGGCCTTTCCTGGTAGGGGTAAAGTAATAATGTGTGGTTTTTCTGACTTCCAAAATTGCTTTATACAGTTATTTCCTTTATTGCTATAGGTGTGATGGTCGAGATTTGACTTCACTTAGGAATATCAATTGTGAGGTAGATATGTTTAAAATTCTTCATGGATCAGCACTATTTCAAAGGGGACAAACACAGGTAATATATATAAAAAGCTGTAATTTTTTGCTGATTCAGGATTGCTTAATTAGATCTAATAGAAGTCCATTACATAGATATTATAGGTTTTTATCTTATAGAATATATTAACCAGATTAATATGTGATTTTTAAAAAATATGTTTAAAAGCTTTTTTGAGGTATGCGAAATTGAGTTGCTCATATTCCTTGGTTTATGGGGTATTGCCATTGTTGCTGATTTCAAGACCCTCTGTTTGTTTTCTCCATTTAGCCTATTCCTGAGTCCTATTCTTCTCCCTCACATGGACATAGGCACCCATTCCCTTGTGTTTAACATGTATGTGTATCGTGTATATCTGTTGTTTTGTGTGTATTAATGCTTTATACCTCCTCCTTTTTCTTTTACTAATCCCTACTTTAATTTTGCCAATCTAATCGATACAAAGGTGTATGTTAATTGTTTTCATTTGTATTGCCCTCACTATGCATGAAGCATCTTTATGTAATAGCCAGTCAGAAGGGTTACAGTATAAACTCTTCCCTGGGGGGCTGTACACTGTTAGGGCCCTATTTTCATGTACATACTGTGCCAGGAGCTGTGCAAAGTGGTAGCACTAGTTTAGGTTTGCTCTTCTGTGGCTTACCCGTTCATATCCTTTGACCCATTTTGTGTCTTTTTTAAATATGGTTCACTGTCTTTTTTCTGTTGTTTTTAGTGATTTCTTATGTGTTCTTTTGGGTTTTTTTTTTTTCTTTTTATTGTTGTTCAAGTACAGTAGTCTCCATTTTCCCGCCAACACTTTCCCCCACCGCACCCATACCCACCTCCCACCCTCACTCCTTCCCCGCTTTAGCTTTCTCCTGTCCATGGGTTTTTTATATACATGTTCCTTGACATGTTCCTTCCCATTCTTTCCCCTGTTATCCCCCTTCCCCCTCCCCTCTGGTCACTGTCAGTTTCTTCTTTATGTCTGTGTCTCTGGTTCTACTTTGCTTCCTTGTTTGTTTTGTTCATTAGGTTCCACTTATAGGTGAGATCGTATGGTGTTTCTCTTTCACTGCCTGGCTTATTTCACTTAACATAATGCTCTCCAGTTCTGTCTATGCTGTTGGGAAGGATAGTAGCTCCTTCCTTCTTTCTGCTGCATAGTATTCCATTGTGTAAATGTACCATAGTTATTTTATCCACTCATTTACTGATGGGCACTTAGGTTGCTTCCAACACTTGGCTATTGTAAATTGTGCTGCTGTAAACATTGAGGTGCATAGGTTCTTTTGAATTGGTGTTTCAGGGTTCTTAGGTTATAATCCCAGCAGTAGAATTGCTGGGTCAAAAGGCAGTTCCATTTTTAGTTTTCTGAGGAAATTCCATACTGTTTTCTACAGATGCTGCACCAGTCTGCTTTCCCACCAACAATTTACCGGGGTTCTCACCAGCACTTATTGTTTGTTGATTTGTTTATAATGGCCATTCTGACTGGTGTGAAATGGTATCATTGTGGTTTTAATTTGCATCTCTCTGACAGTGATGAGAGCATCCCTTTTAAAAAAAAATTTTTTTAAGATTTCATTTATTTTTAGAGAGAGGGGAAGGGAGGGAGAAAAAGGGAGAGAAACATCAATGTGTGGTTGCCTCTCACGTGCCCCCTACAGGGGGGACCTGACCCACAACCCAGACATGTGCCCTGACTGGGAATCGATCCAGCAACCCTTTGGTTCACTCTGAGACTGGCACTCAGTCCACTGAGCCACACCAGCCAGGACCTAGCATCCTTTCAACTGTCTCTGGGCCCTCTAAATGTCCTCCTTGGAGAAGTGTCTGTTCAGGTCCTTTGCCCATATTTTAATTGGATTGTTTGTCTTCCTGGAGTAGAGTCGTGTGAGTTCTTTATATATTTTGGAGATCAAACCCTTGTCCAAGGTATCATTGGCAAATATATTTTCCCATATGGTTGGTTCCCTTTTCATTTTGCTGATGTTTTCTTTAGCCATACAGAAGCTTTTTATTTTAATGAGATCCCATTTGTTTGTTCTTTCCTTTATGTCCCTTGCTCTAGGGGACATATTGGTGAAAATATTGTTGCGTGGTGGAATATCTGAGATTTTCCTGCCTATGTTCTCTTTTAGGACTTTTATGATGTCACAACTTAAATAATATTTAAGTCTTGCCCATCTTGAGTTTATTTTTGTGTATGGCATAAGTTGGTGGTTGAGTTTCACTTTTTGCATGTAGCTGTCCAGATCTCCCAACACCATTTGTTGAAGAGGCTATTTTTACTCTTTTTTATGCTTCTGCCCCCTTTGTCGAATATTAATTGACCATAGAGCCTTGGGTTTATTTCTGGGAGCTCTATTCTTTCCCATTGATCTATGTATCTGTTCTTATGCCAGTACAAGACTATTTTGGTTACCATGGCCTTGTAATAGTTTGATGTCTGGTATGGTGATCTCTCCTACTTTATTCTTTCTCAAAATTGCCGTGGCTATTTGGGGTCATTTATGGTTCCATATAGGTTTTTGTAATGTTTGTTCTATACCTTTGAAATGTGTCATTAGTATTTTAATAGGGATTGTGTTGAATCTATAAATTGCTTTGGGCAATATGGACATTTTGATGATGTTAATTCTTCCAGTCCATAGACACGGTATATGCTTCCATTTATATGTGTCTTCCTTAATTTCTTTCTTCAGTGTTGTGTAGTTTTCTGAGTACAGGTCTTTTACCTCCTTGGTTAGGTTTATTCCTAGGTACTTGGTGCTATAACAAATGGGAAATTTTTCCTGATTTCTGTTTCTGAAATTTCATTGTTGGTGTACAAAAATTTCTTCAATTTCTGAATATTGACTTTGTATCCCACTGCTTTGCCAAATTCACTCTTAGGTCGAGTAGTTTTTTGGTGAAGTCTATCAGGTTTTCTATGTACACTATCATGTCATCTGCAAACGATGACAATTTTACTTCCTCCTTTCCAGTTTGGATGCCTTTTATTTCTTTTTCTTGTCTGATCACTGTGGCTAGAACTTTCAATTCTATGTTGAATAGAAGTGGTGAAAGCAGACATCCTTGTCTTATTCCTGATCTAGTGAAAAAGCTTTTAGTTTTTGCCCATTGAGTATGATGTTGGCTGTAGGTTTTTCATATACGACCTTTATTATGAGGTTTGCTCCCTCTACTCGCACTTTGCTGAGTGTTTTAATCATAAATGGGTGCTGAGCCTTATCAAATGCTTTTTCCACATCTATTGATATGATCATGTGATTTTTGTCTTTCCTTTTGTTTATATGATGTATTACATTTATTGATTTGCGATATTGTACCGTCCTTGCATCCCTGAGATGAATCCCACTTGATCATGGTGTATGATCTTCTTAATGTATTGCTGGATGCAGTTTGCCAATATTTTGTTGAGGATTTTAGTGTCTATGTTCATCAGCAATACTGGCCTCTAGTTTTCTTTCTTTTCTGCATGTTTCCATTGGTTTTGGGATTAGGATAATGCTAGCCTCCTAATAAGAGTTTGGGAGTCTTCATTCTTGGATTTTTTTGAATAGCCTGAGAAAGATAGGGGTTAGCTCTTCCTTAAATGTTGTATAAAATTCTCCTGTGAAACTGTCCGGTCCTGGGCTTTTGTGTGCCAGGAGTTTTTTGATTACTGCTTCAGTTTCAGCAGCTGTTATCTGTCTGTTCAGGCTTTCTGCTGCTTCTTGATTTGTTTTGGAAAACTATATTTTTCTAGAAATTTGTCCATTTCTGATGTGTTTTAGATATTCTTTTCAGTTACCAGAATTTACATATATCATCACCTTTTCTTATGTCTTTTAACTTTGCATGTGGTAGCCTACCATAGGTCTATGAGGAAACTGAAATCTTTAGTTTTAATGTAGTCAGTACTCATTCATATCATTCTTCCCTATACGTTACATACTGTTTTCTTTTGGGTGCTTTCAGGATTTTATCTTTGGTGTTCAGCAGTAGACTGTGAATAGTGTGGTTTTCTTTGTATTTATCCTGCTAAGAGTTTCCTGATCATGAACCTGTAAATTTGTCTTAAACATTAACTTGAGAAATTTCAGCCATAATTTCTTCAAATATTTTCTTTTACCTCATTTTCTCTCCTTCTGGGATTGCAAGTACATCTGTTAGTCCACTTAATAATGTTCCACAGGTCCCTGAGACTGTTCTCCCCTCACCCCTTCTATTCTTTAAATTGGCCAATTTCTATTAATGTCTTCATGTTCATTGACTCTTGTCATCTCCTTTCATTATAAGATAATATATTTTTCAGTTCTAGAATTTCCATTAGTTCTTTTTTATGTCCTTGAGTATAATAGCTATTGAAAGTCCTTATCTGGAGCCCTGGCTGGTGTGGCTCAGTGGACTGAATGTCAGCCTGCAAACAGAAGCGTTGCCAGTTCGATTCCCAGTCAGGGCACATGCCTGGGTTGCAAGCCAGGTCCCCAATAGGGGGTGCGTGAGAGGGAACTATAGATGTTGATGTTTCTCTCCTTTCTCCCTCCCTTCCCCTCTCTTTAAAAATAAATACATAAAATCTTTTTAAAAATGTACAGGGGAAAAAAAGGAAAGTCCTTATCTGTTAATCTAACATCTGATTTAGCTCAGGGTCAATTTCTATTCATTGTCTTTTTCTCTTTAGAATGGGCCCAGTTTATTTTTCTTTTCTTTTTTTTTTTTTTTTTTTTTTTTTGTAGGTTGTATCCCAAACATTTTGAATGTTGCATTGTAGTTTCTGGTTTAACCCTTCAAAGAAGGTTGATTTTTTTTTTTTCTTTCTTTCTTTTTTTTTTTTTTAATAAGGGAGCAGTTTTATTGGCTGAAGCTTTACTGAGGCTTTCTTTATGGTCAGGTTTTAGAACTCTTCCTTTCTCTTCCCCTAGCACTTTTTTTTTAAATAGAATAAAGTGTGTTCAATGTATTTCATCAAATACATTAAGATTTTGATAAGGTATTTTTTTCTTTTTCTTTTTTTTCTATTACAGTGTTTTACATTTGTAGTCCATGTGATATTAGACCTTTGGATTGTTGATGATTGCTATATTAAGTACTATTGATTTGTATAGATTATATTTATTGTATTTCTTTGAGAGCTAATTGGGTTCGTCTGATATTTTTCATTTTCATATTTGTTGTTAGTAAATTAAAGCTTGAGGAATTTTGTTTCTTTTTCTTTAGGTGCTTTGTACTGTTACATTTGATTCACTAGAATCCAGTATAAAGTCAGACCGAATTATAACAGCTATAAAGTAAGTTATGTTTTTTGCTTATGATGTTCTAGTGTATAATTGAAGCTCATGTGGTATATTATTAATTATTACTTTTAAAAACCTGTACTTTAGTACTTCTTTTTTCTGATTATATAATAGTAATTTCAAGGGTTTTTTTTTTTAATGTCTTTTAATTCATTGGTTGGAACAAATATTAGTAAAGAATTTAATTCTTTAATATGGGTACATTTAGTTTATTCCCTGTCTCTAGAACCATTCCTCAGGACAGATTTCCTGAGTAATCTTGAATACATTTTTCAGTTATAAAGAAGAAAGCAAATAAATAAGCAGGAATCCAGTTGCTGAAATGAATCTGGAGGCTGCTACTGAATGAAAAACCTTGTCTAATCCCAAGGCACATTTGAATTTGTGCTCAGAAATATCTGGCTCTCCGCTGTTCCTAAAAAGTCAGCAGTAAAATCCTGTTGATCAATTTTATACGATGAGAATCTTTATTACAATCCCCATCAGCATTACCGCATCACGGTCCTAGGACTCGCAACCACGTAGCTTTTTCTTTCCTTAGTGCCTAACAGGGTTGCTTCCTGGTTAAGGGTCTTGGAGGACTACAGGACTGCCTCCCTCTTCCTGCCTCCCAATAGATGAGGATAATCCTCAGAGTCTTCATGATAGCATCACTAATTGTTTTTCACATATCTGATAAAATTGACAGTGAAGCTCTTGTAGAAGTTCAGAATGTTTATCATAATCATAATCCTTTTGCAGGGAGCTCTTGTGCTTTATACTACAAATTCTCATCTGAGCCAAAACTTCATTGCCGTGTCCTTCACTTTGACTCCTTTCTTCTCTAGGAGGCAACACAGCTTCAAACCCTGAGAAGATCTTTGCCTGTCAGATATTCTGGTTTCTCTCAGTGATATCATTTCAGTTAGTGATCTTCATTTCACATGTTGACTGAGAGAAAATGAGATTTAACTAATGGCTTGATAACCTTTAGGATTCTCCCAGTAGTTATTAATGCTTAAACACACATACACACACACACACACACATATTCTTAATATTCAAATCTGGATATTTAAGTGCCTGTTGCATTTAAAGCAAAAATGTTTTCTTATATCTATATAAAATTTAGGCATAAGCCCCAGAAGAAATACTGTCTCTGACATCCTTCTAATTCTCTTTATTTTCAGTTTCAGATCAACTCTTTGATATCCATTTATTTTTTTAAGTCTTCTTAAATCTTTTCTGTTTATTGAAATAAATTTGTATCTGTATGAGGTTTTAAATATTATGTTTTTTGTTTGTAGTGGGATAAAAGATAAAAATTTCATGCTGCACTATGAGGTAAGGTGAACTTTTATTATGAAAAATATTCAGGATACAGCAAAGTTGAGAGAACTTTACCGCGAATACCTGTATAGCCTCTACCTAGGTTCAGCCATTAACATTTTACTGTGCTAGTTTTATCATGTATCTGTTACGGTAGATTTGGGGGCTGTTTTTTTTTATTGCATACAGAAGGGATTTAAGAGATAGTAGTAGCTGTCCAGTCAGCAACTTCCTGTTCTGAGTTATACAGTAAAGTATAATAAACAATATTGTTTCAGTCAAGAAAGAGTTGTACTTATTCACGTGTGTCAAACAAAAGTGGGGCTTTCCAAATACCTCAGCTGGCAAATTACCTTCTCTTACGGTTCATTTATATGTTCATATTTTTACTCAGTTGCTTAGTAGTCAAAGAACTGAAGTGTTTAATATTAAAGTATTTTATATGGACTTGTTATATATAATTGAGCTTGTAATTGACTTTATTCACAACTAATTGTAAAGGACCAGACATGACATATAATACTTTAATTTTAGTATTTAAATCACAGACACTGGGAGGCTAGTGTGAAGTAGCAAGTTGCTTCACCTTTGAGCGACTGTTGTTAGCTGCCCAGAATCCTAATATCTCAGTTTTGGTGAACCTGCTGAGAGAACATTTCATGTAATATATGCTAGGGAATTTCCATAAACCTGGCGATTCTCACAGGTCTGGAGTCCCTTATAATAACCATCCTGTTCGGGATATACCCAGATGCTGCAGAAGCGCATCCCTTAGCATAAGCTGAAGAGCACATAGTGGTCTTTTTTAAAAGGGCAGCTGTGAAAAATATAGCTCTAGCTGATATTGGGAAAAGAGGTAGGGGAGAAGGTAGGATAGAAATATAGGCTATGTTGTATCGTCACATTTTCAAAAATCTTTTTATTGTAAAATTAAGTACAGATACCATATTAAACTATATTAAAACAAAGGATGGCTTAATGTGTTTTTATAAGGCAGACACCCATGTAACCACCACCGAAGTCAGAGAATAAAATGTTGCCAGTCACCCCAGAAGCTACTCCACATATTTCATCCCAGTCTTAGTACCCTTCTTCCCCTACAAGTAACTGCTCTCCTAGGTTTTACAGCAATCGCTTTCTTGTGTTTCTGGTGCACATCCCTGTCTACCTACCTTAGCTTAGTCTTCTCCATTTTTAAAATTTTGATATTTCTTTACGTCTCTTTCAACCCACAGATTTCTCCTTCATTACATTCTTTTCTTTATAATCTATGTGTTGACGCCCCAGAGCCATTTGAACTGTAGAGTTCCCCACAGTCTGGGTGCTACTGACTGCACCCTCTTAGTGCAGTTCAGGACGTTCCTGTGTCCTTCTGTCTCCTGCAGTTGACCGCTAGACCCAGAGGCCTGATCAGATGCATGTTCCATTACTCCTACTTAAAAATAACTTTGTTTAAAAAAACTGGAATTCCGGATTTCTATGGGAAACATCCCAATTTTTTAAATGGTCACAACTAATTCATATCCCTTTAAGACAATGTATTAGTCAAATAAAAGTTTGCAACCTCTGGCTAAAGTAAAACCCTTTATTGGAAAATATCTGTTTCCTCAATGTGGATTTTTAAGGAAAAAATGTATATATTTTTTCTTATTACAAAAATATTTCTTGTTATTGTTAAAAATCTAAACATTGTAGAAATTCATGGTATAAATCCTCATAACCATTTACTTCCCACCCTGATGTACATATACACTTAGAAATACCTACTTTTAGTAATTTGTTATATATTTTAGATGTGCAGACATTTTCTATATATATAAATGTACTTTTTTTTGTTTTACCAAATGGGATCCTACAGTTTGTAACTTTTTTATTATTTTGGTAATATATCTTGGATATCTTTCCATGTCAGTTTCATATGTGTGGGGTTTTTTTTTTCCAGTTTCCTCCTTATGCAACAAATGAAATTGGCAAAGTCACTGGTGTAAATAGAAGAGAACTTGGGCATGGTGAGTACACCATGAGGACAAATTTATAAACTTGTATTCTTACAGAGACTTCGTATATTTTTTGCTCATTATTTTTTATTCTACTTTAGGTGCTCTTGCTGAGAAAGCTTTGTATCCCGTTATTCCCAAAGATTTTCCTTTCACCATAAGAGTCACATCGGAAGTCCTGGAGTCAAATGGTAAGGCATTGAAATATATTTTTCCTAGTTTAAAAGATCAGATTCCCTGTTGTATTCTTAACTTTTCAGAACTAATGTTACATTGTTTATTACTATAGTACTTAAACCCATTGCAAGAGAAAAATGTGTTTAGTTAATTGTATACTTGTCTGGATCCTGTTCACATCTAATTAGATGTTTGGAAAACAATATAAAACAAAATGTTTATCTTTATGTATCTGTTATAATAGATCTAATTTGGGTGGTTTCTTTATTTTCACAAACCATAGAGCAAGGCCAGCTTGAAGAAAAGGGCCAAAATAGAGTGATCCATAGGGAGGGGACAACTGTCACGTTATCACAGATATAAGTAGACACCACAGAGAGAGGCTGGGTTAAAAGATCAAATTGAAATTTAAAAAATCAGGCCATAGGTCAAGACAAGTTATGGTCTTCAAAGGCAAAAAAGGGCACAGGATTCTCAAAGATGCAGCATAGATCATATGGTCATAGATTTTTTTTTTTAATTTTTATTAATTGATTTGAGAGAGAGAGCAAGAGATTGATGTTGGTTGTTCCACTTATTTATGTATTCATTGGTTGATTATTGTATGGGATCAAACACACAGCCTTGGCGCACTGGGATGGTGCTCTAACCAGCTGAGCTACCCAGTTAGGCAGATTTATTTATTTATATATATATATAAAGTCTAAGGGGTTTTTTTAAATTTATTTATTTATTTTAGAGAGACAGGAAGGGAGGGAGAAAGAAAGAGAGAAACATCAATGTGCAAGAGATACATAAATTGGTTGCCTCTTGTACACTCCCAATTGAGGACCTGGCTGGCAACCCAGGCATGTGCCCTGACTGTGAATCGAACCAGTGATCTTTTGGTTTGCAGGCAAGCACTCAATCCACTAAGCCACACCAGCCAGGGTGGCTGTTTTTTGAAAAGCAAAATAAAGTAAGCTCAGAATTTAAACTAGAGACTTTCTGTTCTTTACTGGGTGTGGCTAGGTGCTTATGACCCATCGAGAGAGCCTAAGCCCTTTAGTGTATCTTTTAACTGCCTTCTGAGTAAGCAACAAAAGAGAGGCTGGTTCTTCCAGGAGAATCAGAGTCTCCAGCAGTGCTACCGAACAGAACTCTCCTGGATGATGGAAGTCCTCAATCTTTGTGCTATCCACTGAGGGACTTAATTTAATTCGGTTTAAATTTAGTAGCTACATACGGCTAATGGCCATCATAGAGGACAGTGCAGCTCTGTAGGTCATGTTTCAGCAGAGCTTCCTTTAAGTGTTTTTAAAAGGAATAAAAGAATATCAAATTTTATATTATCATTGAATATTTGTAAGAAAATAACCAATACTAATAATTTTGTATATTTTTTAAAAATCAATATATTGTAAATACTTTTCTTTCTATAGGATCATCTTCTATGGCATCTGCATGTGGTGGAAGTTTAGCATTAATGGATGCAGGTAAAAGAATTATGTCTCAAAGCTTCTAATGCTTTATATATACTCAATTAGTATAAAATATAAAGTTTCTTTAAAATTGGATATTAAGTAAGACTTAGAGAAGTCAGATTACTGATAACCAAAACAGGACAGAAGCAAAACAGTTAAAAAGTACAGTTTCAACTTTACAACTATACAGATATCCCACTGGAATTCCTTTTTTTGCTGCTTTTTTTTTTTTGTGGGGGTGGGTGGGTGCTAAAAGCAGTACACCAAGATTATTTACTTGCCTTAGTAACGCAGCACACTTTCTCACCTTCCAAAAGGTGGAGAGCTCCACAGTTGATTGCATTCACCAAAGAAGTTTGGATTGGCAAGCAGAAGTGTTAGGACCGTAAGGGAAAATAACCGCATAATCTTCCAGTTGACTTATATAAGCCATAAGAAAAACAATGGCACTCATAGAGCATACACAGAATTTTAGGAAGGAAGACTGCAATTGGTTCAGTATAATCTCTGGGTCTGCAACACCACAAGAGAAAAAGTCGGAATGTTAAGAGGCTGTGATAATAGTTATTGATAGTCATTTATAATGCTATTCAAGAAAGAAAAAGACCTAAAGTCACTTTAAGAGTCCACAAAAGGAGTTCCCTATAATTTATACGTTTACAATACAAATATGAAAGATAGGGAAACCTAACTAAGGATGAAATGAAAGAATGTTGTGAATATATAATAATAACTAGAAAGATTAAAACTTAAGCCCAAGGTAAAAAGCTAAGGGCAATTACAGGCACTATTCTAGTGGTGTTCAGTGGAAGGGAAACATAATCTGATATTTAAGGTACTGTATTTCACCGTGTATAATGCACACCCATGTATAATGCACACCCACATTTTTAGCCCAAACTTTCAGGAAGAAAATCTTTCATTTTAATTTTTAAACTTATTTATATTTAGATACAAAACTGATTATTGTATTCCAGGGTATTATTTTGCATATGGATATCATTATATTATCGTTAATATAAAAAAATTAAATTTGACAAGAATGAATGTCCAAGTCCTATGGGAAGTGCCAGCAAAGGGTATGCAACTCAATTAAAATATGAGTACTTGTGCAGTTCCAGTCAAAATGGCAGCACAGGCAGACATGACTCTCCTCTTCGCATAACCACAACAAAAGTACATCTGAAATACAGAACAAGCATCACTCAGAACCATCAGAAATCGAGTTGAATTGAAGTCTGACAACAATAGAATTAAAGAAAGCACATCCATACAGATTGGTAGGAAAAGAACAGAAGGAAAACAGGCTGGTCCCATACTCACATGTGGTAGATGAAAATTCAGGAGGGATATCTCAGGAGCAAGGAGTCCCAGCCCCGCAGCAGGCCCCCCAGCCCAGGGTTCCAGTGCCAGGAAGATAAGTCCTCATAACTACTGGCTCCAAAAACCAGCGGTATTAAGTTGCTGGAAGAAACTTCTAGAGCCCCAAGCAGTTCCTCTTAAAGAGCCCACACATGGACTCACCTACTCAGACTCACTCCCTCTGAGCTCCAGCACCAGGGTAGCAGCTTAAAAGGCACCAGTGGCATTCTGGGAGAAACTGAAGTGTCTGGAATCAAGGCAAGCAGAAGTCATTGTCCTTTTTCTAAACACTAGCCCCGCCCCTCTACCCCAGAACCACAGAGCCAGTAAGCTATGCCTTACCTGAGATTCCATCAACCTGGCTAACACTGACCCATCTTGGAGATCCCCAGGGACTCTATCCCACCCAACTTCCAGGCCCACCCAAGCTGTTTTTCCATATAAATAAATGCTGGTCTTGGCTCATGCTGCACAACTTTCTTAATCTTCTCAAACAAGCAACAGCTAACCACAGTGAGCCCTAGTCCTAGCACTAAGCAGCAGCAAACCTAGATTCACAGCTTGGCTTTGTGAATCTCCGAGCCCAGCACAAGTAGCAGCCATCTCAGATTGCTTTATACCTGGGGTAGAGTGGCACAGGTGGGGACTGACCCTGGCCTACACCACCTGGTAAACTCCAGGGCCAGTGCACCCTGTGGACAGTAACCACATCAGAGTACGCCACCCTGCCCCTGCACAGCTGATATTCCATGGAGCACAGAGGTTGGTGGTCAGTGGTCAAAGCCAGTCTTTGCAGCTGACTTGCCTGGGTAAATCCTCCCACTGACCTGCCAACAACATTCAAGGCTCAACCACAAGAGGAAGTTGTTCTCAGCCCACATGGAGGGTGAACCTTGAGCATCCTGCTTGGGTGAAAGGGGAGGCTGTGCCACAGGACCCTCCAGGACAACTACTACATTAGGCAACACTATCAAAACACAGAAGTAAGGCAGCTCTATCTAACACATAGAAACAAACACAGGGAGGCTGCCAAAATGAGGAGACTAAACAACATGGCCCAAATGAAAGAACAGATGTGAACTCCAGAAAAAGAATGAAACAAAAGGAAGATAGGCAATGTGTCAGATGCAAAATTCAAAACACTGGTTATAAGGACGCTCAAGGAACTTAGTGAGGACCTCAACAGCATAAAAAAGATCCAGTCAGAAGTGAAGGATACACTAATTGAAATAAAGAACAATTCACAGGGAATCAACAGTAGAGTGGATGAAGCCAAGAACCAAATCAATGATTTGGAACATAAGGAAGCAAAAAAACAACCAGTCAGAGCAACAAGAAGATAAAAGAATCTGAAAACCTGAGGATAGAATAAGCAGCTTCTGGGACAACTTCAAGAGGTCCAACAAATGGATCATAGGGGATCAAACGGATCAAATGGATCAAGGACAAGAGAAAGAGCAAGAAATTAGAAATCTATTTGAAAAAATAATGAAAGAAAACTTTCCTAATTTGGTGAAGGAAATGTACATGCAAATCCAAGAAGCACTGAGAATCCTAAACAAGATGGATGCAAACGGGCCCATGCCAAGACACATCATAATTAAAATGGCAAAGTTTAGACACAAAGAGAGAATCTTAAAAGCAGCAAGATAAAAGCAGTTACATACAGGGGAGTTCCCATAACTCCCTGTCAGCCGATTTTTCAAAAGAAACTTTGCAGGCTAGAAGGGATTGGCAAGAAATATTCAAAGTCATGAAAAGCAGGGACCTACAGCCAAGACTGCTCTACCCAGCAAAGCTATCATTTAGAATTAAAGGGCAGATAAAGAGCTACCTAGACAAGAAAAAAATAAAGGAGTTTATCATTGCCAACCCATGACCACATGAAATGTTAAAGGTACTTATTTAAGAAAAAGATCAAAACTGTAAACAATAAAATGGCAAAAAAAAAAAAAACCAAAACAAAACCATTATCTATCAGCAATTTAATCTAAAAACCAAACTAAGGAAACAAGAAGAACAGACAACCATGGATACAGAGAATGTTGTGATGGTTGCCAGGTGGGAAGGGGGTAGGGGGCAATGGGTGAAAAGGTGAGGGGATTAAGAAATACAAATAGGTAGTTACAGAATAGCCATGGGGATATAAAGTACAGAATAGGAAATGGAGTAGCCAAAGAATTTCTGTTCATGAACCATGGACATGAACAATGGTGGGCAGATTGCCTGAGGGATGGGGGTCCCCGGTAAGGTGGGCAAAGGGGGAAAAACCAGGACAACTGCAATAACATAATTAATAAAATACAATTAAAAATTAGAAATAGTGTGCAAAGTTATGAAGCAATACAGTGTGTTTCTGTTATATATTTTAAAGAAGTGATGAACTAATGAACAGGGACCAGATTTAAAAGGTCATTGTTGTACTAAGGAGTATGAACTTAAAGCCAGAATTTAGTAACTCAGTGTTCCATAGGATGTTGATTATTGTACACCAGGAAAAAAATTACTCTGTTCTAAAGTATTGTACATTTGAGTAGGGTTAAGGAGATTTATTTATGGGTTAAGTAGACCTTTATATGCTAGTGTGAATACTGAATCTCTAGGGAATAGGATATGTACTATTTCCCAAACTTTTTTGATCACAGAACATGTTAAAAATTTCCTGAAAAGAAATGGGGGCCATGCAGGGTTTTCTTAGAATAGCATGATTTGAACCTGCCTTTTTTTTTTTCAAGGTCGTTTTTCCCAGCTAGAGGATATCCTTAAGGAATGCAATGGGAGAGAATGGAAGCTGGGGAGGAGAAACTAAAATCAGGGAAACCAGACAGGGAGACTGTTGGCAAGGCAAGAAATAATGTTGACTTGGACTAAAGGAGTAATAATGGATATTTCGATATTTAGGGGAAAGGAGAAATTTGTCAATACTTTAGAGGACAAACTAATCAATCTTTGATGAGATAGGAAATTAGGAAGGAAATGTTGATTCTGCAATGAGTGTCTTAGTTCCTTTCAACCAAGGTAGGGAATGCAGGAGAAAAAGGTTTATTGGGCGTGATTAAGTTTTAAATACAGGTATATACAATTTTTTAAGGTGCTTTGGAGACATTTAGCTGGAGACATCTCATACACGTTGGCTGTACATCTCCAGGGCTTATTAGCAAAGAGAACTAGATAGGAGGGATAGATTTTTAGGTCATCCCCATTCTAGACCTAACCATGAGTATAAGTGAAATGCTCGGAGAATATGAAATGAGATCCCTACCACACTCCATTATACCAGATAAGTTCCAAGTGATCAAAATTTAAACTTGTTTAAAAAAATTATCAAAATCATAAAGGGACAAAACCTTTCTAAGCAAAAACCAGGAACCATGATTACATATAACTTTTAAAATTCTGTGTAAGAAAATAATTCATAATAAAGTCAACAGTCTAGAAATTATATTTAATATATGTGTTTACTATAATATTTATATTCAACAAAGGTCAGTGGTTCATATTGAAAGAGCTCTTGTGAATCAGTAAGAGACTAACAACCAAGAAGTAATTTAAGGGCATGAAACACAGTTCACAGAAAAAGAAATATAAATGGCTTGTAAACATGAAAAAAAGTTCAACCTCATTCATAAAGACAAAAATCAAACTATAACTATAGCTACCATTTTTACCCTTTAGATGGACAAAGGTCAAAAGGTTTGACAAGAATTAATAAAATACAGAACTGGCACCCTCATATACTGCTGGTTAAAGTATAAAATGCCATACTCTTTGGTGGGCATTTTGACGGTATAAGAAACATAAATCCATACACCCTTTGACTCAGTAATCCAGCTTCTGTTGAGTGACTTACACAGAATTACTATGCAGCCATTCAAAAGAGTATGGTAGAGCTTTGTTTTATATCAATATCCAAAATGTTAAGTGAAAAAAAGCAAGATGCAGAATAGTGAATGTGTTTAGTATGCTCCATGAGTAAAGAAAGAAAATAAAGGATTACACTTAAATTTGTGAACCGAAGTTTTCTGGGAGGATACACAAGACCTAACAGTGGATCTCACGGGGCAGTGGACTGAGGGATCCAGGCTGTTTACACCATTACTTTTCAAAAAGAAAAAAAGAATGTACCAAAAGCAAAAAGGCAAAGAAACAAATTACTTTAAGAGTTGAATTTACTCTTATTAGAGAGATTTGTGCTGAGAAGAAGGCTTACCTATTGAAATTGTTTTAAGGGGCTTTTATTGTCTGTTTAAGAAAAACGAGGTAGTCAAGATGACTTATTAAGACCATTTCAACTTAGTTTTGGCGACTGTCAATTTAAAATGCCATCCACATTAAAATAAATGTCAAAAGCGTGATAAATACATGTGTTGGGCTGATGTATACATCACATGAAGTTCTTTGTCAAATCACACAGAAGTTCTTTCTCTCAATTACAGGGGTTCCTATTTCATCTGCTGTTGCGGGTGTGGCAATAGGATTGGTCACCAAAAACAGTCCTGACAAGGATGAAATAGAAGATTATCGTTTGCTGACAGATATTCTGGCAAGTATATTCACATTTTCAAATATTTAATATTTAAAGATGATACATACTTTACAAGCATCCTGTGCTTAGAAGAATGGTACTGGGACTCAAAAGATAGAGGCTCTTGTTCTTACTTTCCTCCTCTGCATATACTCCTTGGATTTGATAGGATGTGAGTTAAAAATATTTATCACAGTATAAGTATCCATAATATATCTCACTTTAGGATGATTGTAAAGTAATCCTTACGCATTTAGCGGGGAAACATAATCTAAAAATGGTGAATTTTCTGATGAAATATTTCTAACTTAAAAAGCCGCAAATTGGCAGCAGTTAATGTAGAAAATATGTGTGTTATCTTAGAGGACACAGTTTACTTCTAAAGCTATATTTTAAAATTCTTTTACAATGATGATGAGTAATTTTTTTTTGTTTAAACTGTATTATAATTTCTTAAATTCCTTAAGGGAATTGAAGATTACAATGGTGACATGGATTTCAAAATAGCCGGCACTAATAAGGGAATAACCGCATTACAGGTATTTTTTAAACTCATTCTGTTTCATTTTTATATTATTTAATAATGTCATGAAACATTTATAGAATTTTTTGGCTTTTTCTTATTAGGCTGATATTAAATTACCTGGAATACCATTAAAAATTGTAATGGAGGCCATTCAGCAAGCCTCAGGTAAGCCAAGACAGTGCGCCTCATTCTCCTTTCACCGTTGTCTAGTTTGTTGGTAGAACTATAATTCTTAGTAGGCTTATTACCAAAAATAGGCTTATTATAAAATATTGCTTTAGAAAATGAAATTTCATGCAACACCCTAGATCAAGAAGTATTAGGTACATGACTAACCACCAAAGTGGGAGACCAGTGAACATTCATTTTTTACAAATTAAGTAACTCTCTTAAGACAGGATTTATAGAAAAGGAAATAAGAGTAGAATTGTCAAAGCAACTAGAGTGTGAAGAGCTTTGATTATTAAGCTAAATAGTTTGAATTTTCTGCCATAAAAACTAAGAATAGTGCTGCTATATCTGATGCTATTTATTTAATGTAGTTATTATCTTTATTATGTTTTTAATCTCTCCCAGTGGCAAAGAAGGAGATACTACAGATTATGAACAAAATTATTTCAAAACCTCGGGCATCTAGAAAAGAAAATGGACCTGTTGTAGGTAATACATTAAGATTACTATTGATTTCATGATAAGGTAAACATTAATACTAAAAGTATATTACTATTTTTCATTATTTTTTAACTCCATACACAAAACTATTTTAAATATTTTTATTAAGTACTTCAAATTTGGGGGAATATTTTTGACATTAGAACTTACAGTAATTTTAGTCAAGAAACACAAATTGTTTTTCTGTTTCATACTGAAATATTTTTACATGTGTCTAGGCCAAACAGAAAACAAAAGTGGCCAGGACATGTTTCAGATTCATAAATGTACTTGAGTTATTTATATTTTTGTCTGTACTACATTTCAGAAACTATTCAGGTTCCATTATCAAAACGAGCAAAATTTGTTGGACCAGGTGGATATAATTTAAAAAAACTTCAGGCTGAAACAGGTAAGTGTTGTATGAAGTTGGGGTTTATTTAATGCGAGGCCGTGTAAGTTTGCCATTTCATTTCTATTGTGTTGCTCCAAAAATACATGTTTTGTAAATGAAAGACAAGAGAAGGATATAACAGAATTGTCTTTACTGTAAGTTTTCTGTATGCCTATTAATACATTAGCAAATGATCATCCTTAACTATATTCAAGTATGACCTAGAGTTCCTCAGGTTTTTTTGCAACAATTTAAAACTGAACATTTAGAAAAATGTTTAGTTTTTCACTTTAGAGGAGATTTCATTTTCTCTTACAGTTACTTCTGCCATTTTCACATAGTTTTATTTACTCTTTTATTTAAAGAGTATGTGTAGGAATAGTATGCTTTAATTTTTTTTTTTTTCCTGGAAGTAGTTTTTGGGTTACCTAGTACTTACCAGCTTTGAGGTAATTGAGAGATAGAGGCAGAATTACATTAGTCAGTTAAGATGGAGAAACTGATGTGATTTCATCCCTCATCCACCTGTTTACCACTCTAATGGATAAGAGGGAGAAAGAAGACAGGTAAGGAAAGGGTTCTAATATAGTTTCTACTCAATTAAAAGAGCAACACTAAACCCTTCAAATGTAGAACTTAAATGTGTTGTTATTCCACCAAATGATGGGCTGCAAGAAAGAGGTTGGGACATTGGCTGGCACAATGTTGGGTACATAACAGGGGTGCAGTTGTATCTGTTGGTGAATAAATCCCTTCATTCCTAAAGCATTGATTAAACATAGCACAACCCTGCCCAGCTACTTCTAGGTCGCTCTCCTCTGCTCATATCTACTTTTAAGAATAGTCTCCACTGCAATGACCAAATTAACTTTTGTAAAATTATCTTTTTAAAAGGTGTAACCATTAGTCAGGTAGATGAAGAAACATTTTCTGTATTTGCACCAACACCTGGTGCTATGCATGAAGCAAAAGACTTCATTACTGAAATCTGCAAAGATGATGTAAGTATAGATCTTATAACAGTTGTCTTTTCTACTTTTTGTTGTTTTCTTAATGAATCTTATGGCTTATTTTGCACTTACAGCAAGAGCAGCAATTAGAATTTGGAGCAATATATACGGCCACAATAACTGAAATCAGGTAATATCAAGTAGTATATATGGTGTGCAAATTTTTTTAATAGGATGTATATTGAAGCCACGCTAACTTCATAGATGTTTGTTTTATTTACTTGGAAATTATGTTTAGATTATACATCAGTTACCATGTAATCATTAATTATTTCAAGGTATAATTTTATTTTCTACACCAGTTTGTAGATTTCAGTAACTTGGTTCTGTGATTATAATTATATTAATAGATTCTTCTATCTGAATTGTTCAACCAGATTTCCCACCTTTTTAATTTTCCGAGTAAACAGTTCACAAACCCAAAATGGACTTAACGATAATTCGTTTTTCTTTCTTTCTGTATTTAATGCCTATGTAGTGCATTTTGTTTTACCAGATTAAAGAATTGGATTAAAAAGAGAAATTAACAAGTATAGCATGAATATTCAAAGAAACTTGAAGTGAATATTAAAAGGCAAGGGGATGATTTAATGTCACAAGTGATAACTAAAAAAATGGAATAGCTTATTTTAGACTACAGAAAATAAAGAGAAATTTGTAAATAAGTATCTCAGTTTATCTAACCCCCTTTCTTAGACCACTAATTTAATAGGTTGGTAATTCTTAAAATATTTAATGTCATTTCAAATTTTTTTGGAAATACTATGAAGAGAAGTATAGCAAAAGAATATATATTCTAAAAACTTTTCACTGCACATTTTCTATTATCTTTTCTCTGTCCTCTGATACA
Source organism: Desmodus rotundus (assembly GCF_022682495.2). Lineage (NCBI taxonomy): Eukaryota > Metazoa > Chordata > Mammalia > Chiroptera > Phyllostomidae > Desmodus > Desmodus rotundus. The sequence goes on along the minus strand of NC_071391.1, from coordinate 132,242,084 downwards.
CAAATATTTAAATATACAGTGTATTTTAAATTGAAAAAAGTAAGTATCCCTTTTAGATAATCATAACTTTTTATAGTTATAAAAACAGGTACCGATTCATTATGTTGTACACCTTAAACTTATACAATGTTACATGTCAATTATAGCTCAATAAAACTGGAGAAAAAGGAAAGAAAAAAAATCATGTACTGGTGGGATTTTTTTTGTATTTTCATTTTGTTCTCTCATATAAACGTAATCACAGTTTGATTATCAGTAAGTAGATACATAGATATTTAATGTTTTAACCAGGCCTATTTCCTTTTTATAGAGACATTGGAGTAATGGTTAAACTATATCCAAATATGACTCCAGTACTACTTCATAACTCTCAGCTTGATCAACGAAAGGTAAAAAAAAATTTTTTTTAAGGCATTTGTTTTTTAAAACTGCCTTAAAATAATCATAGTAAAATTTCCTAGGTTGATGAAAACTGTACACTTTATCTACTACTCACCTAATATAGAAAACCAAAAATGATAAAGATGCTGCTGAGAAAGGTTTTACATTGTTTACCACAGATAATTTGCTTCTCTTTCCATGATGAAATAGAAACACCCTTGAATGTTTTTTGGTGGAATAACATCTAGAGTTAACACATGCCAGTTACTTGAAATAGTTAAATCCCTGTTTACCCAGTTTTCGTGACCAACCAATTATGTGGCAAGATAATTCTTAGGTGTTTTTCAATTTAATCTTTGGTACAATTCACAGGCATAACATGAAAATATTTAAGAAAACTATGGAGGCAGAGGAATAATAAGAGTGTCTCTTTTACCATATATTAAAATATAAAGCTATAGAGAATAAAATAGTGTGTTACTGGCCCAGAAATAGACAATCCATGAAACAGGGAAAAAGACAAGAAATAAACTAAGTTATGTACATGGGACTATAATACATGCTAAACATAAGCCTTGTATTTTCAGGCAAGGAAGAATAATTGATTATTCAATAAATTGTATTGATACAGGTGGTTATCATAAAGCAGATTCTCTACTCTTTTTAAACTAAAATCCCATCTAGATCAAGAGGCTAAATGTAAATAAATAAATAAGTGATGAAAGAAGAAAAAGAAAATTGGGTCATGGATGACTGTTGAGGGAGGACTAGAATATTTTAATAATCTTGGAACTGGTAAACTATTTCTCAGCACAGCAAATCCAAAAATGTAAATAAATTGGTAAAATTAGACCTCATAATTTTTTTAACTATATGTCAAAATTACAGTAAGTTTGAAAGACAAGCAACAACTTAAAGACAGAGTGCTTGTAACATATGAAGAGTTTCATATTTACAAAGGGTTTATGTAGATCAGGAAGAAACATGAGTCTCAATAGGAAAATGAGCAAAAAACATGGACATCATTTTTTTAAAGCCAACCAGCATATTCTTTTTTTAATTATATTTTATTGATTATGCTGTTACAGTTGTCAACTGTTGCCCCCAAGTTGTCCCTTGATCCCCGCCACCCAGCACCTCCCACTCCCTCAGGCTGTCCCCATACCTTTATTTTTATAAAGGTATGCATAAGTTCTTTAGCTACTCCATTTCTTATACTGTATTTTATATCCCCATAGCTATTCTGTGACTACAAATTGTATTTCTTAATCCCCTAACCTATTCACCCAGCCCCCTAAACCCCCCAACCATGTGGCAACCATCAGAAAGCTTTCCACATCCATGTTTTTGTGTCTGTTTATCTTGTTTGCTTAGTTTGTTTTTTGATTCAATTGTTGTTAGGTATGGTTTTTGCTATTTTATTGTTCATAGTTTTGATCTTTTTTCTTAAATGAGTCCCTTTAATATTTCATATACTAATGGTTTGATGATGATAAACTCCTTTAGTTTTTTCTTGACTAGGAAGCCCTTTATCTGCCCTTCGATTCTAAATGATACCTTTGCTGGGTAGAGCAATAGGTCCCTGCCACTAATGACTTTGAATATTTCTTGCCAGTCCCTTCTAGCCAGCAAAGTTTCTTTGGAGCAATCAGTTGACAGTCTCATGGGGACTCATCTTTAGGAAATTAACTATTTTTCTCTTTCTGTTTTTAAGATTCTCTCTTGCAGGCTCAGTGGATTGAGTGCCAACCTGTGAACCAAAAGGTTGCCAGTTCAATTCCTAGTTGGGGAACATGCCTGGGTTGTGGGCCAGGACCCCAGTTGGGGGCATGTGAGAGGTAACTGATCGATGTTTCTCTCCTCTCTTTCTCCTTCCCTTTCCCTCACTCCAAAAATAAGTAAATAAAAACTTTTAAAAAATTATCTCTTCATCTTTGAACTTTGGCATTTTAGATTTTATTTATTTTCAAAGAGATGGTGAGGGAGGGAGAAAGAAGAGGAGAGAAACATCACTGTGTGATTGGTTGCCTCTCACTCGCCCCAAACTGGGGACCTGGCCCGCACCCAAGGCATGTGCCCTGACTGGGAATCGAACTGGCAACTTTTTGGTTCACAGGTTAGCACTCAGCCCACTGAGCCACACCAGCCAGGGCCTTTTGCATTTTAATTATGATGTGTCTTTCTTTGTGTGAACCTGTTTCCATCCATCTTGTTTGGGACTCTCTGTGCTTCCTGGACTTGCATGTCTATTTCCTTCACCAAAATAGGTTAGGTTTCTTTCAGTATTTTTTCAAGTAGATTTCCAATTTCTTGCCCTTTTTCTTCTCCTTCTGGTACCCCTAGGGTGTGACTCTTGATATGCTTATAGTTGTCCCAGAGGCTCCTTACACTATCCTTGCTTTTTAGAATTCTTTTTTCTTCTTGTTCTGATAACGTTGTTTTTTGTTTCCTTCTGTTCCATATCATTCATTTGATTCTCGGCTTCATTCACTCTACTGTTGATTCCCTGTAAATTGTTATTTCCATCAGTGTATCCTTCATTTCTGACTTGATCTTTTTATGCTGCTGGGTCCTCACTAAGTTCCTTGAGCATCCTTATAACCAGTTTTTGAACTTGGCATCTAGTAGCTCACTTGTCTCCATTTTGTTTAGTTCTCTTTCTGGAATTTTGTGGTTTTTTTCTTTCATTTGGGCCATGTTTGTTTGTCTTCTCATTTTGGCAGCCTCCCTGTGTTTGTTTCTATATATTAGATAGAGCTGCTGTGACTCTATATCTTGGTAGTATGGCCTAATGTAGTAGGTGTCCTGTAGGGTCCTGTGGCGTAGCCTCCCCTTTCACCAAAGTTCGACCTTCATGTGGGCTGAGTACACCCTCTTCTTGTAGTTGAGCTTTGAATGCTGTTGGCAGTTCAATGGGAGGATTTACCCAGGCCAGTCAGTTGCAAGAACTGGCTGTGACCACTGACCACCAACCTCCGGCCTCTGTGGAGGATCAGCTGTGCAAGGGCAGGGTCGTGGTGTTCTGACATGGTCTGTAGCTGTCCACTGGGTGCATGAGGTCTGGGGTTTCCCAGGTGGTGTAGGCCAGAGTCAGCCACCACCTGTTTTGCCTGGGGCCACCCAGCATGTGCTACCAAGTTATTTGCAGATGTCTGCTATTTGTGTAGGCCTGGGACTGCTTAGCGAGAGGTATAGGAGCTATGGGCTCACTGACTAGCTGTTGCTTGTTTGAGAGCATTTAGTAAAATGTGAAGCCAGAGCCCGGACCAGCCATTCATATGGAAGTGCCACAGTTAACGGCATGAGTGGGCACAGAATTTGGTGTGGCAGAACATCAGGGATTCATCATGGTGGAGCCAACCATGTAGAGCCTCATATATGATCCCCGCCTGCTGGTTCTGTAGCTCTTTGCAGGGAAGGCTCAGAAAAGGAACAGTGGCCTCTGCCCACCTGTCTGTCTGGGAGAAAGCTTTCCCCCAGATCTTGCCCGAATGCCAGATGCTTCAGTTCCTCCCTGTAAGCCACTGGTGCCTTTCAGGCTGCTACCCCAGTGCTGCAGCTCAGAGGAAGAGTCTGAGTAAGTTTGTGTGCAGGCCCATTAAGAGGAACTGCTTGGGATTCCAGTAGTTCCTTTACCAACTCAAACCCTGCCGGTTAACAGCCAGAAGTTATGGGGACATATCTTCCTAGCACTGGAACCCTGGGCTGGGGGGCCTACTGTGGGAATGACACTCCTTGCTCCCATGACATCCCTCCTGAATTTTTATCCACCACAGGTGGGTATGGGACCAGCCCGTTCCATGTCTCCACACCTCTTACCTGGATGGATGTGGTTTCTTTAGTTCCATAGTAGACTTCCATTCAACTTGAATTCAGACAGTTCTGAGTGATGGTAGTTCTATAGTTTAAATTTTGATGTTGTTGTGCAAGGAGGTAAGCTGTGTTTGCCTATGCCTCCATTTTGACCAGAAGCCGGATTAATATCCCAACCAACATATCCAGTATCTACAGCAATTTTTCAGTTTTCCAATAGTTGAAAATTGCTTGTGTGGATGAGAAAGTGGATAAGAAATGGACATTTTCACATACTGTTGATAGGAATGTAAATTGGGACAGACTTTGGAAGGCATTTGCGAAATGTGTGCAAGTACCTTTGGACCTAGGAGTTTCACGTAGGTCTTTGTTCTCAGAGGACAATTAGAGTAGATGAATACATAATCAGTGTCAACACTGCAATTTATCTTCTCAACGTTTTCTTTTGAAAAATATATTAAACACCCATATACCCTTCACCTATAGTTACCAATTATTAACATTTGCAACACTGGAATTTAAAACAAATTAAGTGACTGTATATAGGGGGTTAGTTGTATCAATTGTATCACTTGAATACTCAACTGTAATTTTTCATTTATTAATATAAAATTTGTTCAACATACTGAGCAAAACAAGCTTAGGAAGCTCCATTTTTACAAATGCAGTACACACACACTAAATAGGGAGACATTTAAAAAGATACTCATTGGAGTGTTAATAATAGTTTATAAGTGGGAGGGTTTTAGATGATTTTTACTATCATCTGAATACTTCTGTATTAAGTCTTTATCATTACGATTTTATAATCAGAAAAGCCAATAAAGCTATTTTCCACTTGGGAAAAAATGTATACTACCATAGATAGGAAGTTATTATGCATAACTAATAGATTCAACATGTTCTCTTTCAGATTCAACATCCCACTGCCCTAGGATTAGAAGTTGGCCAAAATATTCAGGTACTTATATTCAACCTTAGAGTTGTAAATTATACTTGAATTTTCAATTATTTCAAAAAGCTGAATCAATCCAATCAGCATTTGTGATTTGTATTATTTTTATGTTGTGCTGCTTCTTTAACCTTAGAGTTGCTTAAACATTAAGGATTTAAGACAATTCTTCCTCTCAAGGATTTCCCAGTTTAGTTAGAATAACAATCCCCCTTAGAGCTTTTAAAAATACATGAGCAGGTCAGTGATGGCTATGCAGAGTCAGTGATTCAGAGACAAGACATGAGAACCCTGATAAATGTAACTGTGTTGAAGGTCTTAAATGTCATATTTAAGGAGTTGAGACTCTAATTGCTTTTACTCTGCTTGGGGCTAAAAGTTTTTGAGTCTGATAAAAGCCTTGTGGTTCAGTTCTAGAATTGATAACAAAATTGACCTTTTATAGTGTTTAACAGTAGGTAAAAGAACTTATGCTGGCATGGGTGTTTTTTGGCCATATTACATTCTGTTGCAATTATGCCTCATACCTATCTATGATCTGAGTAACTATGACTTCTGATTTATTCCCAGTCTATAACCTCATTATTCAGGTAGCCTCTAGGGAAAGATGAGAGCTAAAACATAGTATCTCTGTATGAGAGTGTTTGTTTTTGTTTTGTTTTGTTTAACATCATGAGGGATTTAAAAACTGCCACATTTCCCCCTCTTGTTGTCTAAGGTCAGGCCAAATAACCTCCAGTGTGATAGTACTTTCAGCAGTAGTCTGAGTGACCTAAGTATAATCCTGTATAGTTTGTAGCACAATTAGGCTCAGAAAGCCCTGGTCTAGAATTATTCTCTAAGACTTTCTCTGTTGTTCTGGTATAGGGACCAGCCCTGGAGAGAATAAGAAAGCACAGATGAGTCTAACAGACAATTATAATTAGGCAAATAATGCCCATATCTCTTTTCCTTTTTTATAATCATTTCTTAAGCAAATTATATACAGGGTCCAGCACAAATAACGGCCCTTTTTTATGAACTGGTAATCTATACCAAATCTTCTATTACAAAATCATAAGCATGTAATTCTGTAACATAACACTATCATACTCAAGCACACCCTGACATTTTAGGTGAGATGTTCAAATTGCTTTCTAGCTCATGCAAGACATTCACGTACCCTACCAACCACACTAAGCAAGCCTTACAACGTAATTTGATAGTGATGTCAGCGAATTTGTCCCAAATTCTGTCTTTCAGTTCATCAGTGTTGCGGGGTTCAGTCTTGTACACAAGATCTTTGAGGACACCCCACAAAAAGAAATCAGGCAGATTTAGGTCTAGGGACTGAGCTGGCTCCTCCAGTGGCTCTCGTGGCCCTATCCATCTCCCTTCAAAATGCATGCCCAGCCATTCTCTGACACTCAACACATGATGTGGTGCACTGTCCTGCTGGAAGTCATGTTCAGCTCTAGGCCACAATTATGTCTTTAGGACATGTGGGTTATTATTCTGGTTAACAGTACCATCAAAGAACACTGGCCCAATTATACCTGTGACTGATACTGCCACCCACACTATTACCCCTGGTAAGTTTGTGTTTCTCTAAAATAATGTGTGGATTTACATTGTTCCAATGCACACAATTATGCTACTGCTATGACCATTCAATTTGAATGTAGTCTCATCCAACCACCATGTCTTGGAAAATCCTCGTACTCATGTTAATTTGGCCAAAAGTCTTTCAAAATTCTACCCTTCTGTCTGAATCTCCATCATGTAAGGAGTGTGGCAGATGTGGTATGCATGGTTGCATTTTGTCCAGCAACCTTCAGACACTTCTGTCACTGAGTTCCCCGACAAATGCTTCCTGGAATTTTGAGTCTTTGTAACAACGATGCCTGTAATTTGGCAGCCTTTTCTTCCGTCGTCGCTGAAACTCGTCTTCCTGATCTTTTGGCATTATGCACAATGCCGGCTGCCTCAAACTTTCTCATCAGACTTGTGATGTTACCACTCTGTACAAGTCATACATCAAATTCTTCACCTAACAAACGAGTGGTTGCTGCTCCATTGCACTGGTTGTGATAGTACAGCTTCACTGCTCTCACCCACTGTTCCCTTGTCAGTCGATGGGCAATTTTACTTTGGGGAACCTGGAACACAAAAATTACTAAGGTTACTAAGACAACACGACCATTTATTCTATGCTATACTACTTTAAAAAGGGTGTTACTTCTGCCACACCCTATATATTAGCAAACACCCTCACTTAGTACGGAGGTATGCTTTCAGTACAAGTAAAAACATTAATCAGTGCTTCTCTTTGTAACATATAAATTTAAATGTCTTTTAATTTGGATGTCAGTCAATGTGCAGTAACTTTAAATTTGTTTCTTTAACACAGGTGAAATACTTTGGACGTGATCCAGCAGATGGAAGAATGAGGCTTTCTCGCAAAGTGCTGCAGTCTCCAGCTACAACTGTTGTCAAAACTCTAAGTGACAGAAGCAGTATTGTAATGGGAGAATCTGTTTCACAGTCATCATCTAATTCTTCCCCGTGATATTTTTTTAAGGAGAATTAACTCTAGAGTGATAATCTGTAGAACAAAATTTCAGTAGTATCTTCTAATGTATAGACTTATGTGTAACTATAAATACATTATGATTTATATTAAAATGCTCATTGTACATGTGCCATTTTTTCAAGTTACCTATATTCCCTTATTTACATTACAAATCAAGTATTTATTATTAAAAGTAAACCATTAATAAATCTTAGAAAATATTACTACCTTTTATTTCTGATAATTCTGAAATGTCTGAAAACTCAGAAATAATAGATCACATATAGTACTGTAATGTATCTCTTCCCACATGTTCACTCTTGGTCATCTATGGCTCACATCTTTGCCCAGTTTTACATGCCTACAAATATGTCACAAACTGGAACTTGTCATATTCAAAGCCAGTGCCTATTTCTTTAATCCAGTTACCAGATAGCAAGGAGTTGATAGCAAGGAGTTGAGGGAGCTTCTTCGATGTTTTTAATGATATTCTGCCTTTCAAATCGGTCACAAAACGATAAACTTAGTGGAGTTAATACTATAATATAGATGGGATCCTAACTAGAATGAGGTAGTATGTTTTTCAAATTTAGAAAATATTTAGGAAATATATAAAAAGCATTGACTCATCAAATAGACTAGGGTCATATTTTGATCTTATAAGAGGTGAAGGAATCATGATTTTCAGTTAATGCTTGAAAGTCATATATAGAAGCTGTTGATATTAGTAACAGCTTTTCACTCCCATCATTTAATATATCACATTATAATTCCACAAAGTAAATGGCTCATAGAAGTCATAATGTAAATACTCTTATAAATCTGGTATAATATTTGCAAATTCAGGACTCAGGGCTAACTACTTTGTAAAATACAAAAAATGTAACAGCCAAAGATTTTTCAAAATGTATTTAAGTCAGTAAACACTGATTATACATTTGTAGTATGTAAAACTGCATGTTTATATACTTTCTGAAATATCGAAGACTAACAGAAATGAAAGATTAAACTACATGCTGTGTACATTTGATTTTTTTATAATTTTCTCTTTTCCTTCTAAGACATCATCCGTAATGATAGAATTTCAAAATTATAATTTATGTAATTTTCCTATTTTTCAGAGCGACTCCCAACTGGGAAAATGAAGCTATTTTTTTTAATATCTCATTGATTATGCTACTACATTTGCCCCAATTTTTCCCTCTTTGCCCCCTCCACACAGTACTCCCACTCCCTCCAGCATTCCCCCCCCACTTAGTTCATGTCCATGGGCCATGTATATAAGTTCTTTGGCTACTCCATTTCCTGTTTTTAACATCCCCGTCTATTTTGTACCTACCAATTTGTGCTTCTTAATCCCTGTACCTTTTCCCCCCATACTCTTTCTTCCCCCACCGTACTTCTTCCCCCTCCCAACTGATAACCCTACAAATGATCTGTGTATCTGTGGCTCTGTTCCAGTTCTGGTTTGCTTAGTTTGTTTTTTTGTGAATTCACCATTTTAACGTTCATAGTTTTGATCATTTCCTTAAGTCCCTTTAACATTTCATGTAATAATGGCTTGGTGATGATGAACTACTCTAGCTTTACCTTGTCTGGGAAGCACTTTATCTACCCTTCCATTCTAAATGATACCTTTGTTGGCTAGAGTAATCTAAGTTGTAGGTCCTTGCTTTTCATCACCTTGAATACTTCTTACCAGTCCCTTCTAGCCTGCAAAGTTTCTTCTGAGGAGTCAGCCAACAGTCTTATGGCAACTCCTTTGTAGGTAACTCTCTCCTTTTCTCTTGCTGCTTTTAAGATTCTTTATCTTTAACCTTTGGCATTTTAATTATGATGCATTGGTGTGATCCTCTTTAGGTCCATCTTGTGCTACCTGGTCTTGCATGTCTATCTCCTTCACCAAATTAGGTAAGCTTTCTTTCATTATTTTTTCAAATAAGTTTTCAATCTCCTGCACTTCCTCTTCTCCCGCCCCTGTGATTCAGATGTTCATAAACTTAAAGATGTTCCAGAGGCTACTTAGCCTATCATTTTTTGAATTTTTTTTCTTGATGTTCTGATTGCATGCTTTCTTCTCCCTTGTATTCCAAATTACTGATTTGATTATTAGTGTCATACCCTCCACTCTTGGTTCCCTGTAGATTTTTCTTTTACTTACTGTAACTTTCATTCCTGCCTGGGTCTTTATGCTGTTGAGAGTACCCTCTCAGTTCCTAGAGCATCCTGATAACCAGTGTTTCGAACTTTGCATTTGATAGGTTGCTTATCTCCATTCTGTTTAGTTCTTTCTCTGGAATTCTGTTCTGTTCTCTCATTTGGGCCATGTTTCTTTGTCTCCTAATTTTGGCAGCCTCCCTGTGTTTGTTTCTGAGTATTAAGTAGAGCTGCTTTGACTTCCCATCTTAGTAGCATGGCCTATTGTAGAAAAGCAAGCCTGTTAGCTGTCTGGGGCAGAGCCTTAGGTAATGCAGGGTGGGGCAACCTGTGTCATCACTCTGTGGGTCTGTGTGGGGAAGGGCTCAGAGACCCGGAAATGCCACTGCTTAGCCTCTGGGATTTTGCCGGAGAAGAAACTGTCTCCCAACACTCACCCTGTTGCCAGTCACTTCACTTTCCCCCATAAGCCACTGGTGCCCTTCCAGCTGGTTCCCTAGTGCTGAATCCCAGGGAGGTGGTCTACATGAGTTCTAAGTCCACTGCAGGCCCTTCAAGAGGAGTCTCTCGAGAATACTGCAGCTTCTTGTGCTTCCCCAACCCCCACTGGTTTTTACAACCAGAATTTATGTGGACTTACCTTCCTGGTGCTAGAATGCTGGGCTGAGTGGTCTGGTCTGGGGCTGGGACCCCTCACTCCTGTGGTATCCCCCATTTTTATCCACCACATGTGAATGTGGGACTGCTTGTTCCGCGTCTCCAGGCCTCTCCATGCATCTCTGGGTCTTTGCCCCTCCACCCATCTAGAATAATGTGGCTTAATCTTTTGTTGTCGAACTTCCATACAGCTCAATTTTCTGACAATTCTGGATGATATTTGTTTTGTAGTCTACTTGTAGTTTTTGTTAAAGTTGTGCATGGAGGCATAGTGTGTTTACCTATGCCTCCATCTTGACCTTAAGTCTGAAGCTAGTTCTTAAACTCTAGGGACCGACAGCATCACAAAGTCACAATATTGTTTAGCTCATTAATCACAGACCACCAAAAGTATCCTATTTCCACTTAAACCAAGAGCCTACACTAATGGCTGAACTTTTCTTTTTGTCTTCATTCGAATCTTGGTAGTTTTCCCTATCTTCTAATAAAGTTTTTCTGTGAGGGCTATTACATTCTAAAAACTAATTTATAATGACTCAAATGCAATGTCCATTTTTGGTAGTTAGTGCAATACTGGTACTTACAAGATGTTTTTCTTCAGATTCTTCGTTATTGGCACCACCCTGTCCATAAATTACAGTTTTTATACAATCATTTTTCCTTCTCTTATAGATTATCTTGAATTTCTGGATCTAAAATAATAGTATGAATGTTATCATCTTTCTTAGTTCAGTCAATTGCAGCATTCATTTCTTCAACACTTACATGTGCAGGCACTACAATGTGTGCAGGAGACGCATCAGTAAACAAAACCTAAGTTCCAATGCTCACATTACAAGTGAGTGGAAACTGACTGTAAGGAAGTATATATTGTAAAATATCAAGTAGTTACAGGAGCTTCACAGAGAGGCCCATATTTCCTGCAGTGTGAGAACAGAAATGGGATTTGACAGTTACAGAACTCTGAAGATATATGAATGCTCAACCTAAAGGAGTCTGCTATGCAGTTAAGGGCTTGGTTTGGAATGCCTGAAGCTTTGAAACATGGGATGGGTTTGGGCTCTGTAGACTCCCTGGGCCCTCAGGGCTTGCATATGTGGTTCATACCTCCTAGGAAGTGGTAACATTCCCCATGCCCCCTCCATGTCCCATCCCCTTGCAGAAGGACTTTTTCCATAGTTGCTCCCATTTCTGATAGGTTTATTTATTTTTTAAGAAAAACTGGGCTCTAGCTGGTGTGGCTCAATGGATTGAGTGCCGGCCTACAAACCAAAGGGTCGCCAGTTCGATTCCCAGTCTAGGGCGCATGCCTGGGTTGCAAGCCAGGTTCCCAATGGGGAGCACATGAAGGGCAACCAACAACACATTGATGTTTCTCTTCCTCTCTTTCTCCTTCCCTTCCCCTCTCTAAAAATAAATTTTAAAAATCTGTTTTAAAAAGTTTAAAAAAAAATGGATAAGGGGATAGAGTGATAAATAAAAGATACAATTTTAGGTAAAATAGTCCAGAATGGCCTGAGTATGTAACATCTGAGCTAAGACCAGAATGAAGTAGAGGAAGATGTGCAGCTATTTGGGAAAGAGAATTCCAGATACAGGGACTAACAACGTAATTTGCACTTCTTATTTTAAGTTTAGAATATAGAACAACCTTTCATTTCACATACCTATTTCACACAGTCTTTTACTCCTTAATCATGTGCCTGTTCTTCACCAGAAGTAGAAAGCAAATTTTATTTAAAAATATAAAACGAGATGGACAGTACACAGTGCTATTTTTAAAGCATTTAATCGGGAGGGAATATGCTTGGTTACTTGCCAGAAGGTAGACACCGAGACCATGTGAGAGTTAAACAGGCTTATACAAAATTCCAGACTCATAAAAGTTGAGGCTAGGGTGAAAATGGAAGAGAATATGTCTTGGTATCAAGAGACAGAAACCAACCTGAGTACAGATAAAACGAAGGCGAAATTTTTTAACAGGATTAAATCTCAGCATAATCTGCCTGAGATTTAATTGGCCTAATAAGGAAGGAAATAGACTACACATTTAAGCAATTCAAATAATAAACTAGCATGTAGTAACAGCAGCCAGAGGATTACATCTGGGATTAGATTTTTGGGGGTGCTTGATCAAGACGGCTGGAGAGTAAGCCTGGATAATCAAGATTTCACTATTTGGGATACCTTTGGGACAAACAATTATCACTTAGTTTTCCCTGTCCCCTTAGCCTTGAACACCTTTGCAAGCCAAACTGATATTCAGGGATCCTCTAACATCAGGCTCAAAATTATCTGTATGAAGCTTTTTCTGACCCAAGACAGAAATGTCATTTTCTCTAGACCCAAAATGCACTTTTTCCACATCAATCATAGCAATTAATGGGCTCTATCGATAAGCATAACTTCTTAATTCAAATACAATTTCTGAGGTCCTCTTTAAATTAAAAAAAAATCCTTTATTTCTAGATTTGAAATTAGAATTGTTATTGTTTTTGTTTTACTCGGGTGTCTGCTCTCGTTTTAGCGTACCGCTGCGGGGTATCCAAACCTTAGAGCTGGTCAAAACAAAAGCACGTTTTGACAGGACCATTAAGTAATGACTACAATTCCCAACATGCCCTGCCGGTCAACACGTGCATCTCGCCAGTTTTTCACCTTTCAAGCCAATGGGTTGTAAAGAACTGGCGGCTGAACAAGCTGGAACCCTCTGGAAGAATGAATAAAAGAATCTTACCAAGAACGAAGGGGGATTAAAATAAACGACTGCCCAGTGCATGACTTGTATCCATGGCAATGTCTGACAACATCTGTGCCCAGAGAATTCCTCCTCCGCTGATTAATTGCAAAAGACCTCCCGACAGATAACGCAAGAAACGTCCGCAAGTGAAACTCAAAAATATCAAAACAACACTCTCGGATGTGTTAAAGAGGTAGTTCCCCACCAGTTCCCTAAACTTACCTTAATACTTATTTTCCGAGATAACAACCCCAATAAGGTCACTGTATTTTCGTGAAGCTTAAAGTATGCTTTTCAATGGCCAACTACCTCGGCGGGAAATGGGAAATTGTCAGCACGCTCACTGTAAGACTCCCAAACAAGTTCTCGTGGTCTCCGGGTCGCCTTAAAAGACTCAAAGTTCCCACGTCTTCACAAAAAGAGGTTTAGACTATTTTTCTCCTATAAGCTGACAAAGTGAGCTTCCACTGTGTAATGCGAGCACATCTTCCATTTTGCTCAAGTTTAGTCCAGTCCAAGGGTGCGCCCCTCCCAGCTTTGCTTGGCTTTTCCTCGGGAAGGGTCCCAAGACCCGTCACACGACGCGCGCAACCCACAACCTGACGAAAGGAGATTCACGACTCGCTGCTCGCGGCCTACCTAGAAAAGTCTCGCGTCTCCAGCAGGGACGTGAAATCGCGAGAACTACCCACCTGGCCGAGATCCCGCGCTAGCAGGCGTGGCCGAGAGCGGAAGAACTCGCTCTTAGACCCTCCCATCGCAGTTCAGCACCTCGCGTCGCGAGAACGCTGAGTACCGCCGGCCCGGAAAGCGCGAGCAGAAGCTTAGGTAACGTGAGCTGGCCTTGTCGGCCGCCGTAGCCCCTGCTAGGACAGCCCGTGCAAACCTGCTGGAGAAGGAAGAGAAAGGCAGAGAGAGTCGGGTTACAAGATGGCGGACGTGTAGTAGTTACGGCGGCGGTGGCGGCGGCGGGAGAGCGAGCGAGCTCTGGGGGGGAAGCAAAGGAAGGGGAGGGTGGGTGTGTGGAGGGGTGAAGTGAGAGGTAACCGGAACTCTGGTCGTAGAGGTCTTGGTGGCTCCCGTTGCCCCTTCTCGCGGCTGAACCGTGGGAGCCATGGTGAACTTGGGCCGAGCCGGAGCTGCCGCCGCTGCCGCTAGCATCTCCCGAGAGTGAGAGGCTCGGACAAGGGGAACGTGGAGGCGGCGGCCGGGACGGCGGGGACAGCAGCCACGATGTCGGATACACGGCGGCGGGTGAAGGTCTATACTCTGAATGAGGACCGGCAATGGGACGACCGAGGCACCGGGCACGTCTCTTCCACTTACGTGGAGGAGCTCAAGGGGATGTCGCTGCTGGTTCGGGCAGAGTCCGACGGTAAGGTGATCGAAGCGGTAGGACCGGGCACAGGACCCCCAGGGCGGGCGCAGCCCTGGGGCTAGGCCGCAGGCGGGGCGCGGTTACTACCACCTCTCGGTACAACGCATGGGTTTTGTTCTGCACTTTCCGTACGGCCAAAACAAACTGTGCTTTGTCCGCATTCACCCTCAGTCAGACGCCGACGGTTCCCCCGCCTCCTAGTTCTGTTAAGGACTTGACCCCTTCCTCTCCAGTCTCTTTTCTTTTGAAGAGGAGAGAGTGTGAAAAAAGAAGGGAGGAAGCTCCTGAGACCAGGTAGGGAGCCGACCCTCCCTCCCCTTCCTATTTTATCAATTTTGTGTCTGGTGTGAAAGCTTTAGTGAAACTTCTCTTTCTGAGTCTTTTTTTTTTTTTTTTTTAACTCGATTTTACCAACGAGCCCCAGTTGCCACAGTCGACAGGTGCCGGGGAAAACCAAAGAGCACCTTCTAAAGCCTGGGGTTACTACGGGCTGTTGCCACAATACATGCACGCACAAGCACACACGTCTTCGTCTGGTACGCCTCCAGCCTGCCTTTGTGGGGGTGCTGTGGATTCTTTGCAGCCTCGACAAGTTAGGGCACCGAAGCAGATAGTTAACTTGTACTCGTTGATTTATTGTACCAGTCGTATGTGAAGTATTTTTAAATCTTGAAATGTAGAGCCGTAACTAAAACACCGTTCTTACTGTAATCTGAAACTATGTACGGATAATGGAAAAAGAACTGTCTTAGATTTATTCTTGACGCATTTTGTACTCTTGTACTTTCTCTTTTATTTCAAGCAGTCTTGGACGTTTATTTTTACGTGCAGTGTCCTTCCTTTTGTTCTTAAGGAGAAAAGGATAAATGCAATTCTGTAATTTGTGTGCTTAGATTCCTGTTGTGGTGCTTTGTAATATGTTTTATTTGTTAAACTTGAAATGCAATAAAATAACTGTTCAAAAGAGTTTGGCTTCAAGTGGTCATTTAGACCTTAAAATTTCATTTCAATAAAACTTTAATAGTCATCAAGCCTCTTTATATTCTTGGTCTGAATATTTGTCTTAGATGGAATTTTTTTTTTTCCTTTAAGGGTTTCTGGGGATAAGTTGATATGTCCTAAATTAAATGTGAATTAGAGTATATTTGATTAGTTCAGGTGTCTAGCTGAGTAAAAAGAACAGGAAATACTTTTCTGTTATTTTTTTTATGTGAACTGTGATTTTTTATTCAGGGCTTTATATATTGAAACTTATAAATACTACTTTTTATCTTTCAGGATCACTACTCTTGGAATCAAAGATAAACCCAAACACTGCATATCAGAAACAACAGGCAAGTAGTTGTTTATCTTTAATTTGAAAGACTTCATCTGTGATCAAGGAAGTATTAATCTGACAAAGATGGGAAAGCTTTCCTGACAAGAAAATCATGTTTGGTAAACAAACTTACAGACCATATATATATTTCCCTCGCAGATTAAAAGTTGCAGACTGAAAAGTGAATGTTTATGTACTGGTAATAATTTATCTTTGAATTAAGCCACTGTTAGTTTTTATTAGAGTACGATGTATTCATTAGTCTTATTTAACCTATAGCAGAGCCAGGTCTCTGCTGTATACCCTGTACACTAAAGGTCTTTGATTCTGAGCCACATTTAAAGGAAATGGCATACAAGAAAATTCAAAGGAGTACTCTTTAAAGCAAGGAAAGCCTGTTTGTGGTGTGAAATTAGATCTTTTGACTGAAGCAAAGGTCGCTTTAAAGTATAAACACTTAAATGATCTTTAATTGTATATTTTTAATATAATAATCAGTGATACTTTACAAAAGTGTACATTGTCAAATATGTATTGTTCTCTGTTAATATTTGTTGTCCTATTTGGGAAAAGAAAACTTGTGTTTTAGCATACAAAATGATTTAATTTGGGAATGGCAGCAGTGAATCAACGTATTCTTTATACTGTGAATGTTTTCATTTTTATTATGAAAGATTGCAAAATTGAAAAGTACAGAGAATAATATAATGAGTATCTGTGTAACACCCAGATTGAACAATGTTAACATACCATATTTGTTTCGAATCTTTTTGTAATTTTAAACATTGTGGGTAGAGTTAAAGCCCCCTTTGTACCCATCTCATTCTATTCATTCTCTATCTTCCCTATAGGTAACCACTATTCTGAAGTTGATGTGTATTATTTCTGTACATGCTTTTAAACCTTTTCTGCATATGTATGTATCCATAAATAATATGTAGTCTTTTGTGTGTTTTTAAACTTTATACTATTGACCTCGTAGTCTTACATGTATTCTGCAACTTTTATTTTTCACTCAACATTATTTTGGAGATTTGTTCATGTTAACAATGTAGATCTAGTTAAAAAAAAAAAAAAGCACTGTACAGTATTCTGATGTATGATATATTCCTGTTAGACGTTTGGATTATTTCCAGATTTGTGTGTGTGTGCAGTGTGTAAAGTGAATATGGCACAGATTTTTGAAGGAAAAGATAAATTATGTTAAGATTACATTTACATTATCAATGCCTACTTTCTTCAAGGCCAATGAAATTTTGAATATCCAGAATCAAATACTTCCTGTTGGAGGGATAAAACTATGTCTGTTGCACAATTATTAGTAAAAGTCTTACTGTTAAACAATTGTTTTGTGTATGCAGTATATTCTTAATCAGTTCTTTGAAATATTTTAATTTTCAATATTCAGTTAATAGATTTTTCCTCTTCTTAGTAAGTATTGTGTGTCCTTTCTGATGGAGAATCAAATTAAACATGTGTCCTGTTTTGAACACCTGAAGATGTTTCCCATACCATAGACATTTAAGTAAACGTAATTTGTAAGTTAGCCAGACTCTCTCTTTGCACTGAATTTTGCCAGATAGCCACTTACGATTTTTTTGTTTGGTTGCTTGTGGGGAAGAAATACTAATACTTTGTGATTCTTTTTTTCCTGTCTGCATGAATATACAATTCTCAGGAACTGTGATATTAAGTGTGATTCCCTACAAATTAGTAATATGGATTCTTCTCAAATTGTGTACAAGATCCTTTTGCTATTATTACTATTGGAAAGATCACATTATGGCAGAGGTTTGTGTATAAAATAGTCTACCAACATTAGTCTAAAAACACACAACGGTTTTTTTTTTAAACTTTGGTGCATAGTTTTGTGTGTAATGTTACTCTGCTAGCATATTGAAGTATTGGAGGAAAACAATTCCAAAAAAATGTTATTCTGTTAGGAAAATGTTTTCAATAACTATAATCACATTCAAATAATGTACTGTTGGGCTCTTTTTTGACATTTTTTCCTAATTGAAGTACTTTTATTAAATAACAAGTTTTAAGAAAACTTTGGTAATAAAAATAATACGGAAAGGCTTGTATGTAAGAATTACAAACCAGTGTAAATGGGGGCACTTGTTTTACTTTATTTCTTATTTAAATTGAGTACACTTTTCTAACAAATCAGAGAGCGATTTAGGGGTTATGATAAACAGTTTCTTTATAATAGATACGATTTTTTATATTTTCACCAAAATCTACACAGTTTCACTTTTTACCAAGTTACACAAATTGAGGTTTCCAAACACATTGCTATGTTTCTATGTTTATTAGAATTACTTTTTTTAGAATGTCATTTAAGTTGCTCAATAAATTAGTCTATAAAATTTTTCGTTTCCAAAATTTATATGAAATACATTGATCATTAGTGTGCTTTTAATAAACAAGTGAATGGATGAGACATTCATAGTCTATTTTACTATACTAAAATACATTAAGTTCAGAGAGTAGTATTTAACATTATTTTTTTAACATTACATTCTACAATGAGCTAAGCAGTGAATTGTGTGTTCAAAATAGAAATAGTTGAGTTGAAAGTCAGATACTCAATATCAGTAGATTATTATGATCTATACCACTTTCTTGCATACTGTGGGCAATACTATAGTAGTTAATTGGAAGGAGCCGATATACACATGGGAAAGGGAAGAGAATGACTACGGTGGAATATAAAAAAGTTCCTGGTATGTTTGCCAAAACTTTAGTCATTTAGACAGCCCCACTAATCTTGAAAGAGTCACTTGGATGTGTTTTTTTTATATGTAACAATTTGTGTTACTGGGTTTAGGAAGTATAATAAAGTTCTCGTCCTTGGTTTCATTAGTAAGCAAGACATAACAGGTGAAACAGTTACGGAATGATAATAAAAGCTCAAAATAAAATGTTTTAACTGAATCTTCATTAAAAGGCCATGAAAGAATTTCACAGATAAGGCAACTAAGACGCAGGTTACATTTCATGACCAAGGCTACAGCAGGTATGTGCTGTATGACAAAATGCTATAAATACAACACAAAATACTGTAAAAACCAACTTACATTCCACAGACTTGAGCAGTAGAAAATTAGAGAAGGGAGAGATTGATATCAGCCAGAATCATTAAGAAAAACTTCACTCTCCTTGGTGGTGTGTGCTGTGATAGGGAAGGAAATAGTATACCAGATATAAATAGTATTAAGCCTATATGCAGCCTAGGTTTCTTATTTGAGGGCTTGATTTGCTAAACAAAAGGGAGCCATTGTAGGTTCTTCGGTAGGAACCTAACGTGATGAAAGTGATACGCTCTTTTAGGAAGCGAGTATGGCAAAGTCATGAATAATGAATTAGTGCAGAGGGAAACAAGAGCGTTAGGTAGTAATTCCTTTTGCAATAATTCTGATACAGGAAAATGAAAGTCTGTTTCGGTGTAGTAATGGAAAGAAGGAACAGAGCTCCAGTGTATTTTCAAGAAAGTACTGGAAGATTTGGTGAATGAAAAAGAAGGAATCAAAGGTCACTGGTAGTGTTTTTGAATCTTGGGGCCAGGAAAATGATGGTTCTCTCCAGAAACTGGGAAGTTGAGAAGAAAGCAGGTTTACATTAATTACTTGGTTAGAGATTTACGTTAAATGGGTAATACATTCACATTGTTAAAAATTCAGACAGTATTTGGTGAAGTCTCTCACTGACCATGAACTCCATACAGTTTTCCTTGCTAGAAGCTACCAGTGTTACCAGTTTCTTGTATATCTTCCTAGTGGTTTTATGCATATGTAAACAAATTTACACTCAGTCACGGATATTTCTTTTATTGGCATAAATGGTAGCACACTATATATACTGTTCTATGCCTTGTCTTTGTTCTTTTTTTTCCATTTAGGCTTTGAAGTGATTTTATAACGTAAGTGAAAAGGTCTTATTATGAACATCTGGGACTAAAAATACAGTAAGAGTTTGTTGTAGGAGAGTTAATTTGAGAATCACTAAATAATACAGCTGTAAGAGGAGACCTCCTCTGAGAGAGTAGATATAAATTGAGAAAAAAACAGTTTAGGATTGAGCCTTGTTGAATTATCCACAGTAAGTCACTCATCTGATGATAACTGCTTGAGTGAATCAGCTCGTGGGTTGGTCACTATCTTTGGATTTTTTTTTAAGTACATTTGAAAGTTTCTGAAATGTTTTCTGTAGAGGGGTGACATGATCCAAAATAGTAACATCAATCTGTAGAATTGAAGAGCGCCAATAACTGGGGTGGGATACTAATAGAGAGATCACAGCATGGTCCAAGCAAGAGATAATGTTGGATGGGGTTAGTAGTGATGAAAGTGGAGATGGAAAGAAAGGGATGGATTTGAAATATATATTGAAGATATAATTGACAGGACATTCCGTTAAAAGGAAGATTTAAGCAATTGTTAAAACTACAGAAACAGGAAAATGTGCTGTCCTCAAGCCAACGAAGATAAGAATCAGAATTTTGGTAAGGGAAGGACAGCTCATCAGTTAGCTAATGGTTGTTCCATATCCTGCAAGAGAGAGATGGAGAATATTCTAGGTTTTGGTTAGAAGAATGTCCACTGAGATGAAGGTACAAATGAAAATAATCAAGTATTTATTGTATCTCTCAATTGGCAAAAAAAAAAAATCCAATAAAACTGAGAATGTTGGGGTTTAGCCTGAGAGTCATTGTGGGGAATGGACTGATGAGTATACATGGATGAATGAGATTTCTGCAGTTTTGAATGCTGCATTAAAATGACAACATGACTTTGTAATGAGTAGAGTTCATCCTGCACTTTGAACTATAGATCAGGTACAAGGGTAGAGGACATGAATGATTAGCTTCGAAAGATGGGTGAGGTGACAGAAGTGTGTTCTGGGTGGTGGTTTGGAATGGGACCAAGGAGGAATCTTTGGGAATCAGATGGGAGACAGGTCCATCTTAGGGTTTCTAGGGAGATGCCTTGATAAATAAAATGCCATAGGGGAGAAGCTTGGGAAGAAACTTTGTGGGTTTTTTAAAGAATTTACTCAGATTTATAGTATGGCAATTAGTAGGAACATGGGTTGCATTTTATTATTTCTATATACATATGTGATTTTGAGCAAATTTTCTCTGAATCTCATCTTTTAAATCAAGATCCTGCCTTGTGGAATGGTTGTGAATTAATGTATGAAAAATAGTTTAGCACAGTACCTGACACATAAGCTCAATCAGAGAACTATATTCATAATTTTATAATAATCCCAGTGTAGGCAGCATTTTCCTCTCTTTCAATAAGAAAAAGATCAAAGAGGTGAAATACTTTGATGAAAGTCACAGAAATAGTGGACAGGAAAGCTTTGAGTTGTACTCAGGTCCTAATTCTAGTTGAGGATTTTCCACTCATATCCAAATATGTCACAGATTTGGAGAAGATATTATTACTGTTTATAAGTAGTCGTCATGTCTATCTTGGACTATGTGTTTTACCGTACTATAAATTAAAAGTCATCTCAGAAGAACTAGGTTAACTATTAGGAACTACTAGAGAGTTGTATGCTGCATTATTGGCTAAACTCATTTTCAGACTTTTAAGTTGATTTTGCCCCTGTAAATTCAGTAAACCTGTTGATATTTCTATTTTCCTTTTTCTAAAAACAGTCTTTTTGGAAAACTTCAGCTCCATCTTTACAGAATTTTGTCAGAGTCAATAAGGGGCAGAGCTAAGGCTGGTCTGGCAAACTGTGATGTCTCAGATATTTCACGACTCTGGATTTATCTATGTTAAGGAAGTGGATCAGTACTGGAGAAGTAAACTAAAACCGACAATCCACTGGTTTGCTAGATCCTTTTAAAAGTGTCACATATCTTTGTGAATATCATATTAAAAACTAGAGACCCTTTACCCAAAAGAGATGATAATAATTTTAAGACATCTTTTAGACTCTGGATTAAGAACCTCTGATTTAAACAGTATAGGCTCAATAATGTATATTTAATACATAAGATTGAAAAAAAATTTTCTTAAAATAATACTATAACACATTGTGGAAACCTGACTTGGTAAAGATTAAATTGTCAAGCTTCTCTAGCTCATATATTACTCCCATCCTGAGTTTGGACATCATAACCTTTCTTATTTTTCTAAAGGGCCAGACCAAATGTAACTGCTTTTCTGTTCTCCCTGCAGGCTCATTTTAAATCTGATTTCCATGGGGACATAGTGGTGATCAAATGTTTTAGTTAGTTGAGGGGGGGGAAAACCTCACAGCTTCTCCTGGTTTAAACAGTGGCATTAATAACATCCCAAAGATATACGTACCACACAAATGAGCAAAAAAATACATCACAAAGCACAGTGGTAGAAAAGAGACCTTACTATGAAAAACTGAGCTGGGTTGCATGTAGACTTTTTGGATATATAGAAAATGCTGCCCTTTGACAGTTTTCATTCTGTTACACATATTCTCGTGCCAACTCTGAGCTCATGTAGGAGCTTTTATGCTAACCCTTGGATTGAGCAATTCTAAGGAGTGCTTCTTCCCAGTATATTTTTCAACTGAAACAATAGGGTATGGAAAATGGGGAGAAGGAAGGATGGGATTTGTTACCCATTTGGAGTAGATACATAGAGCTGGAAGCTGTCTACTCTTGATACCACTTCCCTGTCCTCTGTTAATCAACTAGAGATAACACTTAAGGCAGGTTCTCAAATTTGACTTAGCTGAGACCTTTATTAAAAATAGCAATTCTTGCCCTGGCTGGGTGCCTCAATTGGTTGGAGCATCATCCCGTGCACCAAAAGACTGCGGGTTCAATCCCAGGTTAGGGCATCTGTGGGAGGCAACCAGTTGATGCTGCTGTCTCTCTCTCTCTCTCTCTCTCTCCCCCTCCCTCTATGAAATCAATAAACATATCCTTGGGTAAGGATTTTTAAAAATTAAAATAAGAATTATTTTTCTAAGAGTAAGCATAGGAATGGAGTAGGCATAGGAATCCATATTTTAACCATCTCCCAAAGTCAGTCCTCTCTGCATTGAAAAAGGAGTGACTGTAAATCCCATTTAGTTTCTGGGATTTTGACTCGCTTAGGGAAAAGAGTTTCCGTTAGGAATAGGAATGAAAGAACAAAAATGATGAAGAGGAGGACTCAGTTACCTTAATTCAGACTGCTGCTTCCTGGACTTTCTCTTAAAAGATAGATTGCAACCAAAATTAAAAAGGCCTGGGTGCCTGGATTAAGGGTTTTGAATCTCATTCTCTTGCACTAGTGACCTCCAAAGAGGAAAACATAGTATGAAGCACTGGGATTTGAGAAGAAACCTGTTTTCAGAACTTGAGTTTTGCTAATATTTAATAAAGTCAGGTAGTCAAGAGTCAAAAACAGGTATGGTATTCTGAGAGAAGAGTAACAGTTACATGAAAAGAGTTCCCCATCTATTGTGAATTATTGTAGCCTATCTGTACAGATAACAGTTTACAGATATTTCCAATTTAAACTAACCTGTAACCTTAACAAAATAAACGAGCGCCTTAAAAAAGGTTGGTAACCATCATGTAAGTGCAAATGAACAAGTTAATGGTTAAACTGACAGGTACACTCCTAGTGTAAATGGTCCGTCTGGCCAAGTGACAAAGCAGAAACAATGATAATGGAGATCTTAGAAGAAGTTGCCCCTCCCAGAAAGCTCAGAATTATTAAAACAATGATGTTAAATATGGATTTGTGTCTACTGTCCTTTGTGAATATACTGTGCTGAAAAGTGTATATTTTGTCTTAAAATACTGATAATGGTATGGGACATAATTCAAATATTTTAAAATATTGTTTATGTAAACCTTTTTATTTGTATTTTAAGTATGTTTTAAAATGTATTGCTATACTAATATTATGTTCCTATATATAATATGTAAGTAATTTGAGGCGCAGTTAAAAGTGTTTTGGAAATCACTGTTCATGAAGCAGTTTTGAGGAGGGATCTCAGATAACTCAAGGACTGAGGAAAGAACACAGCCTGAGTGGGTGGGTATGTTAGTGCTTTAACCTATTAAATACCACTGTTTCGGGTTTTTTTAACATGGAGATTTTTAGTAAATTTTGTTCGTAAAAAGAGTTTTGGTGGGTTTAAAAAATATTTTTGAAATCTCTTCTGTAGATGATGGGAGCTACTAAAAGTTTTTAAATAAAAGAGTGATGCGATAACATTTTAGAATACCTGGCAGCAAACTTCCCTTTCAAGAAGAATGTCTAGGCAGAAGCTAGAAAACTGATTTCCAGCTATTCTTTTTACCTGATTACACAGCAAAAAAGTATTAATCTGAGGCCTAGATTAATGAAAGGATATTTTTTATTTACTGGTTAGAATTACCAAAATATTGATATGTTTTTATTTTGAAGACTTTGTCTTTATTAATCAAGGGCTCACTTTCAATTTTATGTGTTTTAATAGGTCAGATAAACAATTATTAAACAAGGTGTTTTGTAGATTATATTTTTGGTAATTAGGGCATAAATTCAAGTGCATATTAAAAAATCAAAGTTTTAGCCATACTGAACTTTCATTATGTATCCTAAAAAATTTTCATTTCATTTGAGTATTTCATTGATTTTAGTGTTTAAAAGTGTGTGGGTGTTTCAGTTTAAACCTAAACCTTTGTTTTTAATAAAAGGGGAGTTGACAACTTTTTCCTGTAAGACGGGGGGGGGGGGGGGGCTATAACTAAGGACATTCTGGGAAAGTACTTACCTAAACCTAGGGTTCTTAATTTTTCTACAACTTTAGCTGCTGAACTAGGTGCTATTGGTAACAGAGATAAAGCGAATATCTCCATTTCATCATTGTTTCACATTTCTTAATATTTTTAAGGCTTTTCTAGATTTTAAAAAAGGCAAAAATAGAGTTAAACCTTAAGATATTTTTAGTTCTTAGCCTGTTCACAAACAGTTGACAACTGGCTTAAAGGGAAAAATCAACTTGTAGGTGGTTAGTGAGTGGAACAGCTGACTCTCTGGAAACGATAGGAAATAGATGACTAGAATGTCTACTTACAGTTTGGCCAAGAGTAACTAGACTTTCAATTAAACATTATCTTGGTAACATGACCCAGAGACTGCTAACCTGTTTTTTAGTCTTTTTTGTTTTAGAAAATTGCTCAATGTCATTTTTAGTGACAAAGCTACTATTTCTTTGCCAGTATATTACTAAAGTCTCAGAGGGTAACAAAATAGAGTACCTAATACGATGTCAGTTGAGTGTATATTAATTGCACTTATGAGAGGGCATTTGTCATTGCTATGCTGTTTTCTCTCCTTTTGATTTTTATTTATACTTTGTAATTACTTCAAGTGTGATGATCTAGAAATCTTTGTTTTTAAACAGGATACATTAATTGTTTGGTCAGAAGCTGAAAACTATGATCTGGCTCTAAGTTTTCAGGAGAAAGCTGGCTGTGATGAGATCTGGGAAAAAATTTGTCAGGTAAGTGTCTTTGAAGAATATTTAACTTACACTTGTATGCATTCTACTTACATTTGTATTCATTCTTGGTTTTTTTTTTTCTTGTAACCTAAAAGATACATGTTATAGTTTGGAGAGATAATGTCTTTGTGCGAGATTGTGGTAACCTAATCTGGAAATTCCTTTTATATTTTACAGCAAATTTTCTTTCTTAAACGTTTTTTTGAATTATCATAATTTTGTTTATCACTTGAGATTTTAATACCATGTAAAACGTCAAGATCTTTTAAAAACCAAAAACACCCTCCAAAACACTAGGTTCTAAAGCTTTTAGATTTTTTTTTTACATTTGGTCACCTGTTGGCCCAATGTCCATGAATACCGTGTGCCAGACACTAATGATCAAAAGTGCTCCTGATTTCAACTTGTGAAGAACTTACAGGATATAGGATAAGTGGAAACTCTCAATAACTGACATTTTTTTTAAGTTTTTATTTTAAAAGTTTCAGATTTACAGAAAATATGAGCAGAAAAGCTTTTATATACTTCCCTTCCTGACACCACCTCCCCATTTCTCCTATTATTAGCACCTTACATTAGTATAATATACTTGTCACAGTTAATTAAATAAATATTTATTATTCATTGTTGTTATTCATACATTATTAGTAGCTAAAGCCCATTCTTTATTCAGATCTCCTCAATTGAAAAATCCAGTGCTTTTTTTCTTTTCCAGGATCCCATTCAGAATTCTGTATTAAATTTAGTAGTTATGTCTCCTTAGGTAAATGTTTGCTGTGACAGTAGGAACTGGAATTATAAGATTCATTTGTTATGAATTCAGTGTTAATTATAACATTCATTTTAACTGTCATTTTCTATAAATGGAGATCACTGTTTCAGTGGTTGCCTACTCTTTAATTTTTTTTATTGTTGTTCAATTACAGTTGTCCCCATTTTTCCCCCATTGCTCTCACCTGCCCTGCCCACCAGCCCCCCAGACTCCCACTCAATCTTCCCCTATGATACTCTATTATAGTGTTTTTTGACTACTGTCATTTTCATTCACATCAGCTTTCCCCTCTAGTGATTGCTTTTTATTGATTGATTTTAGAGAGAGGAAGAGAAGAGGGAGACATCAATTTGTTGTTCCACTTGTTTATGCATTCATTGGTTTCTTCTTGTATGTGCCCTGACTGGGAATTGAACCTGCAACCTTGACATATCTGGACAGCACTTTAACGAGCTGAGAAATGTGGCCAGGGCCTTCCGTTGCAGTGGTGTCCAGCCTTTTGGTATCTCTGGGCCACACTGGAAGAAGAGTTGTCTTGGACCACACCTTAAATACACAAACACTAATGAAACCTGATGAGCAAAAAAGGTTTTAAGTAATTTGCATTTTTGTGTTAGGCCGCATTCATAACCATCCTGGGCTGTATGCAGCTCATGGCTGTGGGTTGGACACTCCTGCATCTAGTGATTCTTATCACTGGAGATTGTTGAGTAGTTTTATTCATCTGACTGTAGTCATTTTTTTTCCCCTTGGTCTTCCCAGTAATAGTGCCACACAGTGTAATAAAATGACCTAAAAAAGTGTAGTATGAACTTTCAGGTTCCATATAAAGCTTATTTGACATATGGCTCTAAATAACTAGGCTTTTCTGAATTGGGAGTAGATGGTTTCTTTTTGCTTACCTCATAGCATATATGCATTATATATTGCTGGAGCAATATTAATATACATTATTAAATAGAAGAATTCCAGTTTATGAACAGTTGAAAACAGTAATAAATATAATTTTGCTTTAATTTATATAATACACATAGAATATAATACAGATTTTCATTATTTCACCTTTGGTTTTGCGTATTTTTAACTGGGAAATTTGGTGGTGATGGCAAGATGGTCCTAATTTTTATCCTTTTTTTCTTCACGTGCTCTCTAAGGACTGAGATTGAATTTTATGCTTGCAAATTTTTCTGTAAAGTGAGATGTAATTTAGAGGTGAAATGATTTGTAGTTAGTAACTTAGACTCAAATAATTGACTCTAAACTAGGTGTATTTTCCTCCTCTAGACTTCACTTTTAACTAAGTGACTGTGTTACTAGTACTGATTTTTTGCAAGGTATTTTTACTTAAACTCAATGGTCAGTAATTTGATTTCCAAAATTTTGAATTCTTTTGTATTTTAAGGTAACCAGCTGTACTTGGATATTTTTAGGTTCAAGGTAAGGATCCATCAGTGGAAGTCACACAGGACCTCATTGATGAATCAGAAGAAGAACGATTTGAAGAAATGCCTGAAACCAGTCATCTGATTGACCTACCCACATGTGAACTCAATAAACTTGAAGAGATTGCTGACTTAGTTACCTCAGTGCTCTCCTCACCTATCCGTAGGGAAAAGCTGGCTCTGGCCTTGGAAAATGAAGGCTATATTAAAAAACTACTGCAGCTGTTCCAAGCTTGTGAGAACCTAGAAAACACTGAAGGTTTACACCATTTGTATGAAATTATTAGAGGAATCCTATTCCTAAATAAGGCAACTCTGTTTGAAGTAATGTTTTCTGATGAGTGTATCATGGATGTCGTGGGATGCCTTGAATATGACCCTGCTTTGGCTCAGCCAAAAAGGCATAGAGAATTCCTGACCAAAACTGCAAAGTTTAAGGAAGTTATACCAATAACAGACTCTGAACTAAGGCAAAAAATACACCAGACTTACAGGGTACAGTATATTCAGGACATCATTTTGCCTACGCCATCTGTTTTTGAAGAGAATTTTCTTTCTACTCTGACATCTTTTATTTTCTTCAACAAAGTTGAGATAGTCAGCATGTTGCAGGTAAGTAAACTAAGGTGTTCTTCACAATTCTGTTTTCAGATGTTTAGTTTCCTTAATAGTTCAACTTGTTGTTCCTTCTTTTTCATGGAGGAGAATCATTTCTGAATATGACCTTTTATATTTTTAAGTGTCCTGTGATGTAGTGGGTTTTTTTTTAACTTTCTTTCCTTTTTAAAAATTGTAGTAGAATATACGTGACATAAAATTTATCATTTTAACCATTAAGTGTAAATTTGTAACGTTAAGTACATTCACAGTGTTATGCACTCATCATCTTTGTTCATTTTCAGAACTTTTTCATCATCCCATCAGGAGCAGCTATTTTTTAATTATCTTTTATTCCATTTTCTGAGCCTTAATTATGATTGGGCTGTGTATAAGTATGAGTTCTTAAAAATTCCTAAATAATTAAAATGTACAGCCAGGATTGAGTAATATTCATTAATTTTCAGGAGATGATAATTAGTCAGATTATTTGCTATGTGACACTGGTTTTACTCTGTCTCCTTGAGTTGTAAAAATAGAAGTTTTACATCTTGTGTATCATGTTAACCTTTTATACCCTAACAGTATAGTAAACATGACTTTGAAGAGTTTTCTTTATTTGTGGTGATAGTGTACTACTCTCTGCACAGTTTTCTCTTTCTTTGTTATTTCCATATGAGGCCCTAAGTTTATTGGGCAGCTACTGTATATTTAGTGTAGTGGTTCTCAAGTATGGTCTGTGGACCACTGGGGGTTCCTGGAGCCCTTTTAGGGAGGTCTGTGAGGTTTTCCCTTTTCCAGCTTCGTGTCAGTGTAAGACTATATTTTCTTCATTATATTTCAACCAAAACAACACTTCACAACAGACTGAATGCTGAAGATATAAGAATCTGGCTGTCCTCTGTTAAGCCAAACATAAAAGAAAATTTCAAAAATATAAAACAGAGCCACTCTTCTTTCTAAGTTTTTTAAATTTGGGGTCATAGAGTTCTTATAAAAATATTTACATAAACATAATAACTAATTTTTAAGACTAATAAATGTTTTTAAATGTCTTGTTTTAAGTATAGTAAATATTGATAAATAGAACCCACACAACGAAAGCTCTTTGGGCCCCGTAGTGATTTTTAAGAGGTTAGAGGCCAAAAAGTTGAGGATCTTTGACTTAGTATTTAGTTATGAAATTCCATATTATGATACTTCCAACCATTATTCACCATTCTATTATTGTTGCTTTACTTTATATATAGCATATACTTTTCCAAATCATTCTTTGACCCACCAGTTTTTCGATATTCCACAGTATTAAGTGTGAGGGAAGTTAGACTTACATGTTACGTTTCATTTATAATATATAGAGCCTGCTTTTTAAAAATATAATGTACAATTAAGGGTACCATTTCACTTCCATACAGAAAAAGTTTCAGTCTCAGGAGATGGGAAATAGAGCCATAGTCAATGTAGTTGATGTAAAGACCCAGTGACAGAAGCTGAAGTGTAGCTTTCGAAAGAAGGGTAGGTTTCAACCCTTTCGACTTCAGAAGGGTTGCCAAAACCGTAATAGTAAATTAGTGCTCTTTCATGTTTTAAAAAATAAATTATGCAAACTAATTTATAAATATTTGTAACACTTTATATGTCATTTTACACATTCTATCATGTGTTTATTTGTGAAAGCTATAATTATATAAATCAAATGTAGCTTTAAAAAAATAAGTCTTACTCATTTCTGGTCCATGAGATGCATTTGATGAAATAGCCAGATACCTGTTCAGGGCTAACTTAATTATTTCTTATGTGCCAGCATGATGCAAAATTCTGTTTTCGGTAGTGTATGAGAAGAAAGTAGTTAAGCTTATGGCCATTGGCTTCTAAAGGCTCATTTCCTAAAGCCTTGGAGTCATCAGTATGAAAAGCAATTATTGTAGTGTTTTGTCATTTAGTTGTATCCTTGGGGACCACAGAACATGTAAGATTCTACACCAGCGATTTTCAACCTTTTTCATCTCATGGCTTACATAAAGTAATTACTAAAATTCTGTAGCATGCCAAAATATATATTTTTTTGTGTGATTTGACAAAAATAGTATGATTTTGATTCATGTTGGCTATTGTCATTTTTTTCATTTGACAATCCTAGGGAAAAGAGGTCAGCGCCCCTGACTAAATAGGCAGGTACTACATGTTTTAAAAATTATTTTAGCACACCAGTATGCCTGCCTCGGCGCACCTGTTGAAAGTCACAGCTCTAGGGATCTGCTCATGTACTGATACGCCCAGAAGTTCTGGCCAGGATGGAAACATAGGTAGAAATACTCTACTTCCTCGCACAACCAAAAGAAGGACAACAACAAATTTAAAAACAAAAAACAACCAGAATGGCCAGATATTCAAACTTCATGGAAGTCCGACAACCAAGGAGTTAAAGAAACATTCATCCAGACTGGTAGGAGGGGAGGAGACAGGCAGCCGAGGCAGAAAGGACACACAGCTAAGGAGGTGGCTGGTGGACCGGTTGATCCCACATTCATAAGTTGATAAGCTGGGAAGAACCATTGGGAAGTGATACAGACCGCAGAAGCCAGGTTTTCAGTGTAGGAAATTAAAGACTCAAAACCTCTGAATGTAAAAATCTGCAGGAGTTGTGGCAGTGGGCAGTGAGTGTGATCTCAGGATCACAGGAGAGTCTGTGGGAAAGGCCTACAGGGTCCTAGAACGTACACAAACCCACCCATCTAGGAATCAGCATCTGAAAGGCCACAATCCACTTGTGGGAAGTGAAGGAAGTGACATAAAGTAGGGCTAGAGCAGAGCCAGCAAGTGGCATTGTTCCCTCTCTGACCCCTATCCCACAGACAGCACAACACAGCAAAGAGGGTTGCCCTGCCCTGGTGAATACCTAAGGCTCTGCCCCTTACAACATAACAGGTGTGCCAAGACAAAGAAATATGGCCCAAATGAAAGAACAGATCAAACACCAGAAAAAGAACTAAGCAATGAGGAGATAGACACCCTACCTGATGCAGAGTTAAAACACTGGTAATCAGTATGCTCGCAGAAATGATTGAGCTCAGTCACGGAATGAAGGCTACACAAAGTGAAATAAAGAAAAATATACAAGGAACCAGCAGTGAAGGGGAGGAAAACTGGACTTAAATCAATGAATTGGAACAAACGGAAGAAATAAACATCCAACCGGAACAGAATAAACAAACAAGAATTCAAAAAAATGAGGAGAGGCTTAGGAACCTCTGGGAGAACTTTAAGTGCTCTAATGTCCAAATCATAGGGGTGCTGGAAGAAGAGGAAGAGCAAGAAATTGAAAACTTGCCTGAACAAATATTGAAGGAAAACTCCCCCAATCTGGTGAAGGAAATAGACTTCCAGGAAGTCCAGGAAGCTCAGAGAGTCCCAAAGAAGCTGGGCCCAAGGAGGAACACATCAAGGCACATCATAATTACATTACCCAAGATTAAACAGAAGGCAAGAATCCTAGAAGCAGCAAGAGAAAAGGACACAGTTACCTACAAAGGAGTTCCCATAAGACTGTCAGCTGATTTCTCAAACTTCACAGACAAGAAGGGGCTGGAAAGAAGTATTTGAAGTCAGGAAAGGCAAGAAATCCATCCAAGATTACTCTATCCAGCAAAGCTATCATTTATAATGGAAGGGCAGATAAAGTGCTCCCAGATAAGGTCAAGTTATAGGAGTTCATCATCACCAAGCCCTTATTATATGAAACGTTAAAGGGACTTATCTAAGAAATAGAAGATGATCAAAAATATGAACAGTAAAATGACAACAAACTCACAACTATCAACAACCAAACCTAAAAAACAAACAAAACTAAGCAAACAAGTGGAACAAGAATAGAATCACAGAAATGGAGATCACATGGAGGATTGTCAGTGGGGAGGGGGAGAATGGGGGTAAAGGTACAGGGAATAAGAAGCATAATGGGTAGGCACAAAATAGACAGGGGGAGATTAAGAATAGTATAGGAAATGGAGAAGCCAAAGAACTTATATATACAACCAATGGACATGAACTAAGTGGTGGTGGGGAATGATGGAGGGTGGGGGCGGGGGGTCACAGAGGAGGGAAGTAAAGGGGATAACAAAACTGGGACAACTGAAAAAAAAATCATGGCTCTACAC
This sequence comes from Desmodus rotundus, assembly GCF_022682495.2. Classification (NCBI taxonomy): domain Eukaryota; kingdom Metazoa; phylum Chordata; class Mammalia; order Chiroptera; family Phyllostomidae; genus Desmodus; species Desmodus rotundus. Next base: position 132,209,680 of record NC_071391.1, on the reverse strand, counting down.
CAAAATTCCTAGATTATTATGTTTTATGAATTATTGCTCCCATAATTTAGTCTCCTTTACTCATATCTATCTTTTAAGTTTTTAATCTGCTATGGACTGACAATGAGATCTTCAAACGTGTTTGAATTATTTAAATTAAGAGGCGGTTTATGTATGTATAGCTAACAGTGAACAGTGTAGTCAAACTGAAAATTATAAGTATACCCTGGAATTATTATAATTTGTATTTATCATATAAATAAGTATAACTTTATACTTCTAATACTTCACAGTAATTAATGGTAATTTTAAATTAACATTTTTCTCATGTAGGAAGATGAGAAATTTTTGTCTGAAGTTTTTGCACAATTAACAGATGAGGCCACCGATGATGATAAACGGCGTGAATTGGTAAGTTATTTCTTGAAATTCAAACCCTTAAAGAGCACTTACTCTTTTGGCATACAGGCTTTTAATACTGAATTTGTTAACTTAAGAGAGAACGTTTATAATTAGTATGAGACAAAAGATATATACTTAAATTATACTATAAACGATTACTCTTAAAGTTTCTTAAACTTACTGTTTTATATATTTTAGAAATTTCTTAAGATATTTGATGTGGGTTCCCCCTCTGTGAGAGAAATTGTGTACCTTACAAATCCCAAAATCAGACATGTAATTTATGTTAGAACACAACTACAAATTCATGCATTTCTTCATTGTAGATACTCACATTATAGATATTCCTTTCTTTTTAAACAAGTGGCAAGGATACTGCTTCGTAAATAAATGATAAATAATTGCTTCTTGAAAATGTTTCTTTCTTATGAATGTGTTTGCAATCACTTTTCTGAGATATGAAACATGCCTTGGGGAAAGAAAATAGTGTTTACCAGCAGTTTGTCAATTTTTCTAATATAATCGGGTACTTGGGTTTTAAGAAGTAATGAAAGATTGCTGACTTAAAATCAGCCAAGTCCCTTTTCATGTAGTTATTTATTAATAGCCTATTCAATTTTCTTATAAAATTAGTCCTTTAGACTAAGGAGTCTGTAATATCCTTTTCAGTTTTTAAAACTTGAATCATACTTTACAGGGCTCCCTGGAAACCTAGCCACTGTTTATTATAGCAGAGTTTCTGTGAAAATGTGTGCTCTCATTCAGAATATCTGCCTTACATGGCATTTTTACATCTTAATTGTAAATAGAGAATAATATATATAAGTGTGTATATGTGTGTATGTGTATATATACATATACATACATGCATGCCTTCTTAGATTCCACATACATAACATGTATGCCATTATGTCTTTAGAGAGTTAACTCTTCAATGTAAGGTTTATTTTTAATGGGATGCTTGTTTCTGTGTTCTTTAAATGTAGGTTTTGAGGAGCCGGGATACCCTGAAAAGTCAAGGCCCTTAGAGGGGTGATTTCCACACTGTTGTTGGTCACATTACAGTGTGCCCTAAGTTTCCTTTTGTGTGTGTCAGTGTCTCACTGTACTTTCTAACATTACAGGTTAATTTTTTCAAGGAATTTTGTGCATTTTCTCAGACATTACAACCTCAAAACAGGGATGCATTTTTCAAAACTTTGGCAAAATTGGGTATTCTTCCTGCTCTTGAAATTGTAATGGTAATTATACAGCTTTTCTTTATGTTTTTGAAATTGTGAATTTGTAATAGATTTATATTATGGATGGAGAGTATTACAGCAATGCATAGTGAATTTTTATAATTTAAGTTATGATTATCTTTATTGAATTACTACAGGAGTGTTTTCAATCTTTAGGTTTTTAATAACTTAAATTTACAATATTAATGTGTAATCACTTGTATATAATATGGTTTCTGGTGAATAAAAATCTTGCGTGTCTTTACAAGACTTCCTCTTCTGTAGGAAACTAAGAATGTTTCACAGAGACTAATAAAATATCTTTTAAGCCCAGTGAGTGGAATGAGGGCAGCCTGAAACAAAGGGGCTCCTGCTGCAATATGGGTTGGGGCAGTGGTTCTCATAGGGTTCTTTATGAGTTTTATCCACTGGTATGTATCATATGAAAAATTAAAACAAAAGTATTAACTTTGTTAAAATAACCCTTATATGTTAATATAACTAATACAACTTTTATGAAAAAATAATTTTCCAAAACAAAAAAAAATTTAATGAGAAGAATGGCATTGTTTTACATTTTTTGCCAATCACTTTAATGTCTGACTTAGTAGAAAATAGCTGGAGTCTCATAGTAGCTTGTGCATTTAATTTGTTGTGGCATCACATGTTGTGTAGCCTCTTGAAAATACTTGTGATAGACTGAGAGTGAAAAGGGCCGGTAATGCCTTAGTATTTTTTATTTTTTATTTTTTATTATGAAAAGTTTTACTTTCATGCACTTCCTGAAAAGAGTTGGACTCCTTGCCAGAATTCCCTAGACCACACTTTAAGAATTGCTGAGTCATAGAATGTCTTTCAGAATCACCTGAAGATTTTGTAACTTATGAATCATGTATTCTTCACGTGTTGAAAACGGCAAAGCATTCTGAGTCACTACCTTAGGAGAGTAAGTTGTGGAAAAGAGTAAAAATACCCAAAGTGTTTTCAAAAGCTGCTTCTATTAAATAGAAAAATTATAAGAGAGAATCATTTATTAAGGCATAAAGTACCTGGCAAATCCAGAACCAAAGAGATTCTGGAAGGTTTTGAAGCCTTAACTAGGAGATATCATTCACATTTTTGCATATATTTACATCAAGAATTCTCTCCCACCCCCCAAAAAATAAAAAACATTTTGTTACAGCATTTGAAAGCACTGCTTTATAATCCTGTGCTGATTCCTTATATTTAAATTCTCTGAGTATTTATTTTTGTGGTGGTAAAAACTGGCAGAAACTAATCATTGAGCTGCCTAAAACTTTCCGATACTTGTAAAAGGAAAAGAAGATAAGGAGAGGTTACATATTTGATTCCAGTACAATTAAATCCAAAAAGTTGGTGGTGTACATAGATTTGGGAAAAAGGAAAACACTAGCATAATGTTTATGAACGTTTATTAGTCTGTAACCTTATTTTCCTTTTATCAGGGCATGGATGATTTGCAAGTCAGATCAGCTGCTACAGACATATTTTCTTATTTAGTAGAATTTAGTCCATCCATGGTCCGAGAATTTGTAATGCAAGAAGCCCAGCAGAGTGATGATGTAAGTAGTAATACCCTGGTTCTATGTGAATTATCTGTAGTGTTTGCAAACTATTGAGACTAAAGGCGTGGTCATTATCTTAATCTTTTATGAAGCAAAATATTAGATTTTTTTTTATCATTTGTGATTTGGCAAGCCCAGAATATGTGCCAATTGATTTGCTAGTGCAAATTGACAATTCGATTGATTGTTTTTAAGAAAAGCATATTCAGACTAGTGTTGAGCTAGCTTATCATAGAATTAAATTCTTACATAGTGGTCTTAAAAAACGTTTCAAGTGCTAATGAAATAGAATTTCAAACCATAGGTCAGGCACTTACCTAGAATAACTAAGAAATTATTTTCCCTGTATTCAAATGTGTGTGGGAGTTTTTAGTGAGGATGAGTGTTTAATAATGAAACCAATGTTGTATTTCCCCACTACAAAAATATTTACACTTTCCCCTTATACTATTTTTAAGACAAAATGAACATACAGCTGTAATTTTAAGTAATCTTCCTTTCTTATATTAAATATTTTTTAGTGTTAAGTAGAAAATAACTAAAATAAATTATGTCCCTTCTTAAGGTTTTTGAATCCCAGTGTTAATTTGATCCTTATATGAGTTATTATTGAATTAAACTACAGTTATTTTATATGTTTTGTGCTTGATCTCTTAACTTAGGTTTTTACATCTAACTATTTTCAGTGGGGGTTTTTTTAAGCAATTTTATTTAGAATCAGTTTGGGCTAATGGTACAGTTTAGCCAGTAGAAAAGAAATAGAAGACGTATTTTATATTGTACCTTTTAAGGATTTTTAACCCACGTAACGTTAATCTGACTTAAAAGAATAGGTACCTGGTTTATCTCAGTGTTGTGATGTTATCTTATTGCAACCTTTTATAAAAGTAATTTTGAAATTGATACTCAGTGTTCCATCCTTAGTGGTGTGCATAGTTAAAGGCATTCATCATAACATCTCTGAGACCATGAGAAGAGTCAGCTACTGACTTCAAGAATTTTTAACTTTCTGTTTTATTAGAACTATTTTGTGGGGGTTTTTTAATTTTTCAATTACAGTTTACATTCAGTATTATTTTGTGCTCGCTGCAGGTATGCAGTATAGTGGTTAGATAATCATATATTTTTACAAAGTGTTCCCCCCCATTTTTAGTGCCCACCTAGCACAATACGTAGTTATTACAGTATTAAGTACATTCCCTATGCTGTACTTGTATCCCTGTGACTATTTTGTAACTACCAATTTGTACTTTTTAATCCCCTCATCTTTTTCACCCAGTCCCTCAAACCTCCTCTGGCAACCATCTGTCTATTTTCTGTATCTATGAGTCTATTTTTATTTTGTTTGTTCATTTATTTTGTAGAACTATTTTTTTGTTTACATTTAATTAATGCATGTGACTTAGAGAAGCAGTTACTGATTTTTGACCATAAAAAAATCCCTTTCTCTCACCCCAATAAATTCAATTTTTTAAAAAATCCTTTCTCAAATTTTCTTTTTCTGACAATCACTGTCTTCAATGCCTTTCATTTCCCTGAATTTTCTGATGTCTAAAAATTTTACTATTTAAAAATTTTGTTACTTTAAAATAATTCTTAGCCCACAAAAGAGGATAAATTATCATTTTTTTTTTAATTTTCAAAATAAAGGATCCTACATGCTGAAGTCTATATTGGGTTGGCAGCAACCTTTAAAAAGAAAAAAGAAATAACTTACATGTGTATTCAGTGGGGAGTTAAGGTTTTGATGTTCTTTTAAAATAAATGCACAGCATTCAAACTCAAGTTCTTTCTAATACTATGGAACAGATTTGGTTTTAGGAGCATGGATTACAATATTAACATGTGTTGAGACACTAGGAAATACTAACATTTTTTACTGTAGCCATTATTTCTATCTAAGCTCTAAGGATAGATTTAGCAGTAATTGCTGTCTTTTTTTGTTATGCCACAGATTTCACATGTTTTTATGCTAATAGCCTTTGAAACATCCAGTAAAAATTATTTTAGAATCTGCCTGGATAAGTAATACAGCTATTACCGAACTGCTTATTTTGGCAAGTATTTTCAGTGTATTTCTCACTTAGGAATACATATGTTAATTTTTCTAGATACAATAATAGCATTGGGTAATTTTTTATTTATTTTTTTTATTTAAGTATATTTGTTGAGTTTACTTTTTAGGATTTTTTATTTTTATTTTTAGAGGACTTTAAAAACTTAAATATTTAATACTGAAATATTTATAGAATTATATATATGGAATTTGCTTCAGAATAATTCTGAAGGATGAAATTTGCCACAATAAGAAGTTTAACAAAATGCATAAGCTAATCTCTCGGGGTTGATTGACTATTCAGTATTTTGTATTGAACATATCACATTTTATTTCTTAAAATTGCATCAGTTCTTTTAACTTTATCTTGAAGTAATTTTAAATTCACAGAAAAGTTATAATAATACAAAGAACTCTCATATGCACTTCACCCAGATTCCTCAATTATTAACATTTTGTCTCATTTGCTTTATCATTTTTTCTTCGCTTATATTTGTATGTACACATTTATATATATAAAATTATTTTATTCTGAGCCATTGAAGAGTAAGATACAGAATGATGACACAATATCCTATTATCCCTATTTACTTCATTGTCTGTCTACTAAAAACTCTATATACCTAACCACACTATAATTATCAAAGTCAGGAAATTAACATTTTTACTTTATTTAACTACAGTTCTAATTTCAGGTTTTGTCAGTTGCTCCAGTAAGGCCCTTTTAGCCTAGACAAAAATGAAAAATTTCTGGTCTAGTTTCCAACAGTTTGGATTTCTCTCAAGTAACATTTCCTTCAGTGCATCATATCGAGAAATTCCCCCAACTGCCATCATAAACAATCAACAAACAACAAGTGCGGGTGAGGTTGTGGAGAAAAGGGAACCCTAGTACAATGTTGGTGGGAGTGCAGACTGGTACAGCATCTGTGGAAAACAGAATGGAATTTCCTCAAAAAAACTAAGAATGGAACTGCCTTTTGACCCAGCAATTTCACTGGTGGAATTATACCCTAAGAATCCTGAAACACCAATCCAAAAGAAACTGTGCACCCCAATGTTCGTAGCAGCACAATTTACAATAGCCAAGTGTTGGAAGCAACCTAAGTGCCCATCAGTAAATGAGTGGATCAAAAAGCAATGGTACATTTACACAATGGAATACTATGCAGCAGAGAGAAAGAAGGAGCTCCTACTCTTCAGGACAGCATGGATGGATCTGGAGAGCATTATGCTAAGTGAAGTAAGCCAGGCAGTGAAAGACAAACACCATAGGATCTCACCTGTAAGTGGAACCTAATCAACAAAACAAACAAGCAAGCAAAATGTAGCCAGAGACATGGAAACAAGGAGCAAACTGACAGTGACCAGAGGGGTAGCGGAAGGTGGATAACAGAGGGAAAGGGGGAAGGGTCAAGTAAAGGAACATGTATAAAGGACCCATAGACAAGGACAGTGGGGGGTAGGATTGAATATGGAAGTGGGGGCTGGGCAGGGCAGGGGAGAGTAATGGGGGGAAAATGGGGACAACTGTAATTGAACAATTAAAAAAGAAAAAAGAAAGAAATTCCCCCAACTACAAAAAATGTTTCAGCCTTTGCCTGGGTGGCTCAGTTGGTTGGAGTGTCCTCCCATAAAAAAAGTTTCTGGGTTCGATTCCCAGTCAGGGCACATACCTCTGTTGTGGGTTGCTAGCACTTCCTATCCCTGGTCCTGGCACATCCAGTCTTCAGTCCAGGCGCATGCAGGAGGCAGCCAGTGTTTCTCTCTCACATCACTGTTTCTCTCCCTTCCTGTCTCACTTCCTCTCTCTAAAAGCAGTGAAAGAAGTGTCATTAGGTGAGGATTAAAAAAAAGACTTTCAGTTTTCTTTGTCTAGACTGTTTTGCCTTTTCGCAAGTGTGAGGTTTTGAACCATTCCGTCAAATTTGAGGAGCTATTTTTGCTTCTAACATGTGAAAATGGGTTGAAAAAAGTACTGATTCAATAATACTTGTCTTCATTCAAGTTGCTGCAGAGCAAATTTCTTGTGCAGGATTTTCTAAAATTACTACGTTTATATATTTTTTTAAAATTGTAAATGTGTCCACAACATCCATCAATTATTTTTATTCTGTTGCAGAATATTCTTTGTGCCCTTGCCATTCTTTCTCCTCTTATTTACTATATTTACAGAATCAAAGATGTACAGAATTCTGATACTTTCTTAATTTTACCAGAAAGTATCAGTGGAAAACTTTCATGTGACTTTGTCATGATTTCTGCTGTCTAATTCCATTATAAAATTTTTGTCAATATTAAGAGGTTAATATTGTAAAGAAATGTATCTTAAAAGCAATGAAATAAAGTATGTCCTCTGTCTTTCTCAATCAGAAAATAACGATGCCAGCTCTTACCCTGGATAATCTCTGAATTCCGTGTGTAGGTACCCAGAACTTCCCCTTTGTTGCTAATTACTTTTCACAATATAGCAAAATTCTTAAACCCCCTTAAATATACTTTTAAAGCAAAAGTATTTGCTTCTAAGGATAGTATGAGGTTAGAGTGTGATGAAACCAATGGTAATACTATTTCTCTAAACCTTTGATTTACAAATAACTAAAACATTGAAATATCTCCTAGAAACCGAAGTCACACTCACTTCAATGTTGCTATTTAGGTGAGAGATGCGCAAAAATTTCCTAAAACAACCTGAAGTTAAGTAAAACTTTGTGGGCCTCATGGTCTTCGTCAAAACTACTTAACCCTGTTACTGTAGTAAGAACTGTCCTCAGACAGTTTGAAAAACACTAGGCTTGGCTATGTTCCAATAAATGTACAAAATAGGCAAGTGGCCCGGTCGTTTTGTGGTTTGCTGACCCCTGACTTAGACCTCTATTTCAGAACATTTCAGGTAAATGATACTGGCATTTAGAGGCTCATTCTCATTTGAAGGTTATCATTACAGAAGCTACTATGGTGGTGTAAAAAGAAGTAAAACAGAGACCATAGGGATAAGCAGGCATTAATGGGAGAAGAAAGTTCAGGAGTTATTTTAAGATTAAATGTAAAAGTATGTTCTCCAGAACAGATTTTGGTGCCCTAGCATTGGAATAAATTCACTGGAAGTACTCTGTAATGGTTTATTTTTAGATCAGGTTACCATTTGACATCTGAAGAAGGAATGTTGTAATAGTTTGTCCTACATCTTCATTTTGCTGCAATTTCTTGAGCATGATTTTTCTAGCACCATTGTTAAATAAGCAGATTAAGGAAAAATGGATTTGTACTTGTAGTATTTTAATGCCAGTAAAGAACTCTAACAGACAACTAGACATGCTAACTTGAATTTGACAGAGTGGTCAAACTTAGGTGATCTTCTGTTCCAGTCCCCTTGTGCCGTTAGAGAAATAGGCATGGAAGAGTTAATTAGGTCACTTAGCTGGTTATTGGCAGTACTGCATTTAGAGGCTGGGTCTTTTGATTTAGCTATTCCTTCTGTTCACCAGGCTTGCTCTGTGGTGTTAAGAAATGAAACATGCCGTACAGACTGTTCATAATGCTGATAATACTTGTAGTTCATTGATGAATGTTCAACCATTCATTATATTGCTTAGCACCTGTTTGTCATCGCTGAAAGCACATTATTACTTTTGGGTGGATTTAGTCATGTATTATAGTAGACTAATTTTAATTGTTTACTGAGCTGCTTCTGGGATACCTCTGGGATGAGACCATCTTGCTCTATACTGCTCTATGCAGCATAATCTCTAAATCTGTGGTTAATTCTGATATTTTAGAACTTGATTTTTACTTAGTTTGGCAGAATCCAATTTAAAATAATAATAATAATAATAGAACTTGACATGTACAATAGAGTTCTTGTTTTTCTTCATTTCTCTGTCTTACTGGCTAATGTCTACTGTATTGCCAACTATATAGTTTCATAGACAAGGTCTGTCCAGAAGGTATCCAGCCATGTAATATGAAAAATAGAGACATTTGAAGAAGACACAGGATACAAGAAATATTGTACATAGGACAACGATGCCTCCACCCCCTTAAGAGTAGGCACCTTGGGACCTCACACAGTTCTCCCAGTCACTATCAGCTGCCCTGTCATATTTTCCTGAATCTCATCAATGGTCTGAAATCTCTTCCCTTTCGAGGGTGATTTTAGTTTGGAGAAAAGCCAGAAGTCTCACGGCGTCAAATCTGGGGGCCTGGGGGCTGAGTCACCTGGGTGATTTGATGTTTCACAAAAAAACTGCATAAGATATGATGCATGACCAGTGGCATTGTCATGATGAAGTTGTCAATCACCAGCTGCCCATAGCTGCGACCTTCTGAATCATCTGAATAGTTTCCATGGAGGAGCGTTCAAGCTTAAAACAAAATTAGATGCAGATTCGTTGCTGTACTTGCTTAGTCATTTTGAATGTGATGGTCACACAATATACATGCTCACTCAAGGACGTCCACAGTACAGTGAAGTCATCATTGATCACGTATGTTCATTCCAGTTCACTTTCCTTGGCTGCTAGGTTCCATAGATGTGTGCAAACCATTCTGGTTATATTAACAATGGCTGGACTTTTTCCAGACAGACCTCGTGTATTGTCTTTGTTTTGTTTTGGTTTTTTGTTGGTTGTTGATTTGGGTGAAAGAGTAAATCTAGTTTGTCACTTCCTCTTGGCCAAAAGGAGAAATCTGATTTAATTTTCATTTTCAGAGCAGATTTTAATTTAAATAACTGGACCTTATTAAGAATGGGCCAGTTTGTGGATTCATGCCTCTTTTATGTAATTTTCTTTCAAAGTTATTCATAATTCATTAGAATGAGACTTCAGAACATTAAATAGTAAAGCCATCTGACACAAGAATTTAGAAACCAGCTTGTTTTAAGACTCATTGACTGTGAGAAATTTCCCACTTTTTGCTCCTATTTTTCTGCCTCTTTTTTCTCTTTGTCTAACATTTACTATCCTGTTTTTTCCTTTTCCCTTCTTTAACAATGAAGCTGTAATAATACTCTTTTGAAGAGTGCTGTTCTGTTTCTATGATGGCAGAAATTCCGTAACCATTCACTAAGGTAGTCACTCCCAACTGTAGCCGTGGAGCACTTGAAATGTAGGTTGTGTGACTGAGGAATTACTAATTTTAACTTAAATAGCCTTGTGTGGTAAATCGGTATTGTAATGGACCACACAGGGTTGGAGTATTTACTACCTGTACACAATCCGAGTGGACCTGTTATCTCGTAGCCACTCTAAGCAAAGGAATGTCTTGCTCGGCTCTCTAGTTTAGAATAGTTCTGATGGCGTTGTGGAGGTCAGATGGCTAGAGAAAGAAGGCCTGACCTGTGCCAAGAGAAAGGGAAAAGGAGAATAGGGAATTAATGTATCACTAGGGGTTTGGCTTCATATATCAGTAAACTAGGGGTGACATCAGCAAGATGGCTGAACAGGAAGTCTCATCCCTTCTCCCAACAGAAACTTCAATGTAATAATCATGAACAGATAAGAATACATCAATGAGACTTTCAGAATGCAGATGAACGGTTACAGCAGCTTGGTAGAACACAGAAATGAGAAAAGATGCATTGAAGGGTTAATAATTTCAATTTACCCATGTCATTCCTCTTCCAAGCCAGCACAGCATAATGCCCAGAAGAGATTTCCTGGACCCATGAATTCTCCTTTGGGGGAAAGAGAGAGATCAAAGTAAGGGTCTGACATCCCCATTCTTTCAGGATTCTACCAAGAGAATCACTTTTTTCTGCCTCTCCCAGAACACTGAAGGAATTATCTCACAATAGCTAAGAACAGATACCACTTCACAAGTCTCAATAGCTGGTCCATGTACCCCACTAACGCACCCCACCTGCTGCCCCAGCCAGAACCTTCTGGCAAGGTTGACTGGTGAAAGGCTTTCTTTGCCAAAGTTGGTCTGTAAAGACTGGAAGAGCTAACTGTTTCTTAAAATACGCAGGCAACAATGCAAAACTACAAAGATCAGGAAGAATCGGGAAACTTGACACCACCAAAGAAACAAAGCTCCAGTAACTGACCCGAAAAAAATGGAGAACTCAGCATAGGGAATATAGTCAATAACACTATAATAACTTATACTAGAATTATTGGGGAGCATCACTTTGTAAATTATAAAATTGTCTAACCACTGTGCTGTGCACCTGAAAGTAATACATATGTGTATATATATACACGTGTGTGTGTGTGTGTGTGTGTGTATCTTTAGGGAGAAAATGGAGCACTTTGAACGGCCTAACAAAGAATTCAAAATAATTGTCTCGAAGAAGTGCAGTGAGCTATAAAAAACACAGATAACTAAACAAAATCAAGAAAACAATACATAAAACAAGTTCAACAAAGAGAAACCATAAAAAAGAAAGAAAGGAAATTCTGGAGCTAAAGAATATAATGACTGAACTGAAAAAGATCAATAAATAGCTTCAACAGTAAACTGGATCAAGCAAAAGAAAATATCAGAGAACTGGAGAATGAAAAAAATGAAGAAAGCCTCCATGAATTCTAGGATACCGTAAAGTAAAACAGTATGGGGGGTTGGCAAAAGTAGGTTCACAGTTGTAATACAAATAAATAATATAGTACAATAATTAATAAATAATAAAAGAATAAACTCTGTTTCACATGCAATTCTAAACCTATTTTTGCCAACCCGTGTATTGAAATGACATTTCAGTGTATGCATTATACCTTAAGAAGTTCTTGCCACTGTGTTTTTATGTAGATATAACCTAAATTTGTCATATATTATTTGTCTGCCTAATTTTAAGTGAATGAACTTAAGAGGATTATATACAACTAAGCAAATAATCTGAGGCTTTAATTAACTGGTAGAATCTCAAATTATACATATAGACATGTCTTAAAGAAAATGCTATACATAGCATTTTTCTGAAGAAGTATCATTGGCTAATACCTTTTGTAGTATCTTAACATTTTATAATAGATATACCTTACTGAACATACCACAATAAGAAACAGCAGCAAATAATGTAGAATATGCTCTTTTTCCTCTAATTGAAATAAGGCTTGGGTCTGGATTTATTAATGTAGCTCTGTGAATTTTATTCCATAACTCCTCTTTGAAGAAATTTTATTCTGTCTCTATTTTCATGATAGAATTGATTCATTGGTGTTCAAATTTGGAAACATAGTAGAGACAGCATTCTAATTTCAAGCATTTAAGTTTCTATCATGTGGTTTTGTTGGTTCTTTACTGCATTAAGTTCACAAACAACTTCACAGGGATATATTATTTTTGTATAAGAGTGTATTAAGTTTGGGAAAGGATTCCATAACGAAATAATACAAAGTGCTTTATAATGAAACTTTCTATTTATTACTTCCCAGAATTCTCCCAGTTTTAGACATTTATCTTCATTCCATGCAGTTCCCTTATTTCATCTCCTTCAGTTACTACCTTTCATATTTTCAAAACCACTGAGCTGATGTCAAAACTGTTTTTGATATGAACACTCTGTATCCTAATTTAATGCTCAAGACTTCTACTTTAAAAAATACAAGCAGACGGCAAATTTTGTATCTGCAAGCTGCTTTGTAGGTCTCTATAGTAAGACCCAAGAGCATGTTACTAATTTAACAATAAATCTATTTGACATTCGATCATTGTATAATACATGTGTGTCTACTCGTTCCCTGTGGAGAATTGTGTACTTTGTTGTTTTTTTTTCTCATTTTTTTGCTAGGAAGGATTTTCTAGTGAGAGCTGAGATAAGCTATGTTGAGGGGTGAAGGTATCACATAATGTGTGATATTGTTTATTCAACTCTAAATTCATACCTGACAGTGAAACCTAGAATGAGAATCTGTTAGAACCTCCACTGGGCAAGAGTTACTGGTAAATGATTTTTTTCCACTTCCCTATATTAATGGTATCATAAGCTGTAGCGTGCTCTGCTTTTCAGTTAAGTGGATATTTTTTATTCTAGTGTGTATTTATGAAACTTTGAAAAATGGGGAAGAAAGAGCTTAAATAAGTTCATACATTCTTTGGAGTTTTTGTCTGTGTTGTTCTGATTTTGTTCTTTCAGTTGGTATGTTTCTCATATTTCCAAGCAAGGACTAATAAAAATATTTTCTTTCAGGATATCCTTCTCATTAACGTAGTAATTGAACAAATGATCTGTGATAGTGATCCTGAGCTAGGAGGTGCTGTTCAGTTAATGGGACTTCTTCGTACTCTAATTGATCCAGAAAACATGCTGGCTACAAATAATGTAAGAAATTACTGGCGTTTTTTTTTAGATTTTATTCATTTATTTTTAGAGAGAGGGGAAGAGAGGGAGAAAAACATCAATGTGTGAAAGAAACATCAGTTGGTTGCCTCTCACGTGCGAGACTCTGCACACAACCCAAGCACATGCTCTGGCCAGGAATTGAACCGGCAACCTTTTGGTTCGCAGGCCAGCACTCCATTCACTGAGCCACACCAGCAAGGGCAAAAAAATGTTTTGCTCTCATCAGTTGTCCGTGATTTTTAAATATGTAATTATATGTGAATTATGTGTCAGTATAAAAATTGTGAAAATGTCTACAATTTTGAAAAACAACAAGTCCTTAAGTATTTGATTACTCAATATTCAAGTAGCAGTGGTATTCCTGTAGCAGATCACTTGGGGCAAAATACAATCTTGTAATCTGTAAAATCTTAGTGAAACATTAGCACTTCTGTTTATGACCCTTGGCCTCTCTATGTTAACTTCTTAAAATTTATACAATGTGAATATACTTAACACTACTGAACTATAAACAGAAAAATGGTTAAATGGTAAATTTTGTTTTTATTATAATAAAGGAAAAATTAATGTGCACTAAATGGTCTTAACTGCATAGAAAAATAAGTCATTAAAAAAAAGACTTAAGGAACTATCCCAAAATATTAATAGCAATTGTCTCAAAATAATGGCATTTTTTTCTTTATAAAATTCCCTCATATTTAGAGAACCTGTATATTATTTTTAAATGATTGAAAGTTTACAGGACCAGTTGTATAAAAAAGTAGTATCCCAGAAAAATCAAAAGGCATTATTTTCCAAGTTTCCAAATAATAAGATTTTTTTTTAATTTTAAAAATAGATCTAAATTCTGTCCTGTTTCTAGTGGCTGGATAAATTGATATGGCGGGTTTTCAAATTTGGATACACTGTGAAGGGGTATCAGATTTTAAGCAGTTAAGTTGTTGTCATATTGCTTGACAGATTCTTCATTGCATTTCAGATCACAGCATATTTGAAAACCATTGTTCTGAATAATTTTCTCAAAAAAACTTTATAATACTCTGATCTTTTTCTTTCATTTTTATTTGTAATATAAACTAGATTTTATTTTTAAGTCCTAAAGTAAGATTAAGGCATATATAACTAGTTTTTTTATTCTTTAGCAGTATGTTAAAGTATCTGTTTGTGTATGACCCACACTGCTAATTCTTGAAGATGTTTTATTAATTATAAAAGTTATAAAGTATTTTTTAAATTTGTTATGTTTCAGAAAACTGAAAAAAGTGAATTTCTGAATTTCTTCTACAACCATTGTATGCATGTCCTCACGGCACCACTTTTGACAAATACTTCAGAAGACAAATGTGAAAAGGGTAGGGCCTCTTACTTGTCTGCTTATAATTTCTGTTTTTAAAGAGTGAAACTAGTATTACAACTAACAGGCTGTTTACTTGGTTCTTTATATGACAAAGGATATATATCCCTGAGTATATGTCCTAGGGAACATGTTTGCATGTGCCTGACAGGTACAAGAATGTTGTTGCATTGGTCATGGTAGGAAAGTGAAAGTGTGGCATTGCATATAATGGAATACTATATATAGCAGTTAAAATAGTTGAATATTAATCATCTGACTAATCACCAAAATGTAAAACTGAATGGGTAAAACATCACAAAACGTTTTATTGTAGAATGGTTCCATTTATATAAATTAAAATAAATGCATTTTTAACATTCATTTTAAAATAAAATACTTCCAGCATACAGAAATATTTAGATAATAGTTTAACATACATCCATATACTTCCTCTTGGCTCTCCCATTCTCATTCCACCCCACCTTCCTCCATCTCTCAAGGGATGCTGAATTTGGACTCAGTCGCCTCTATGTTTGTTTATATTATTATGACATGTATACTTTTCATGCTTTCAACCTTCATATGCATTGACTTCTATTGTACAAGTTATTCTGCAGTTTTTTTTTTACCCACGCCTTTTTTTGAGCTCTATCTATATTTATGTCTAGAGTTCTTACTAATTTTTAACTTTTGTATAGTATTCTCTTATATGAGTATGCTGTAAGCCATTATGCTTCTAATGTCCATTTAAGTTGTTGCCAGCTTTTTGCCATTACAGACAATGCTCCGGTACACATCCTTGTATTTCCCTACACAGATGTGCTCTAAGGTGTGCGCTGAGAAGTTGGAACGAACTTACAGTGTTCACATTACTTTGTTTTTTTTTTAAAAAATTCAAAGCATAAATCATCTGTTGTTAATATTTGTGTTATTATGGAATTTAAGAAATACCTATATAGAGAGACATACCCAAATTGTTGGAGGATGACTGAGAGAAGATAGAAGACAATATATCATTTTTTTATCAGAGTATTTATGATATTGTCTTTTAATAACTTCTCATCGGTACCCAGTTTTGTAAAAGATTATAGACAGTTGTATTTGACTGAAGCAACTGTCTTCATGGATGTGTCTTAATGGTTATTATGTGGGTAAATGAGATTGTGATTAAGGGCGTACTTGATATATTGTAGTGCCAGGGAAATATGAAGTGATATTACTGAAGTACTGATTTTGATTTTTTTATTAGATAATATAGTCGGACCTAACAAAAACACAATTTGTCCTGGTAAGTATAAATTTTTATTTTATGAACTAATGCAAATAATAAACCTGTTCCTACTCAGAGTATAATACATTTGTATAAGGCCAAGAAAGGCATATTTTCAACAAAAACAAAATCCAGAAATACATTTACTTTTTTTCTTCTTTATTGCAAAGAGAATATCTCACTTCCTCCAATATAAAAGATGGAAAACCATTTGGAATTTTTTTTTTTCCTCTGTAAATTTATTGTTCAGAAGACATCTGAACATTGAAGATTTAATTTGTGTTTACTTTTGAAATCTATTGGGTTGGCTAGAAAAGTCTGTATGGTTTTTATCCCATAAAATAAAAGACACATTTTTCATTTTCACCAGTAACTTTATTGATTTGGATATTTTGAACATGTAGGCTGTCTCTCACATGGTATAACATTGATTGTTCTCAATCAATGTCTTGATTTGATCGCTATCAATTTCAGTTGGTCCACCTGACAGAGCATTGTCCAGCAAGAAATCTCCCAACAGGAAACTTTGCAAACCCCTTTGGCACGTTCAGTCAGTCACAGCACCTTCTCCATACACTGCACAAATCTTTTTACGCGTTTCAGTTGCATTTCACCTTTCTTGAAATAATAAAGTATAGTAGGGTGAAAATGTTGCTTATTTTCTTCCAGCTTCAATGTTAAAAAGGCTGCACAAAAATTCCCCTATTTTGATAAGTTTTTTTCTGTCACAATGCATTGTAACAAAATTATTTCGAATGAGGTTAAAGACAACTAAGCGCTACTTAGAGCTGTCTTAGTAAAAAACCCAAATGAACTTTTTGGCCAACCCAGTAAAACTAAGATAATTAGTAGTGTTCATAACAGCCATATGTTTAAGTTTTATTTATGAATCTGAGTGGAAGGAAACACTGTTGCTTTTACTTGCCACATGCATACCAGGTATGCCAGGTATGGTAGCATGGAAAATATGCCTATGTGTACCTAGCATCCTATGAGGAGACAGTTCAGAAAATAGGTGAGTAATTTCATGTCCTGTCTTGGGAAAGTGAAAACAACACACTTAATTTAATCTTGTAGATCATTGTTACAAAATCTTCTATAAATAAAATTTGGGAATTCAGAAATTAAAAGAATTTTTTCTTAATTGTGAGGGACTAGGCGGTGTTTGCTGTTAGACAAACTGGTTTGGAGTAAGTAAAACCCTTTACTTGATTTAAAGTAGAAAAGATCTTTGAAATGCCAGGATTGTATTTTGTGTATTTAATGTCATCCTGTTACTTAAAACAATGTTAATTTATTCCTAATAGCAACATAATTTCACAAAATATTTATGTATGTAATCTTCTTAAAAACTAAAATAATTCTATTAGGTGATGTCAATTACTTTATTCTATAAGACTATGATTCCATAATCTGCTCACGGCTTAATATTACCTTGTCTAAAACATTTTTAATAGGTGTGGGTAATTACCTATATAAGCCCTTGCATTATATTCAATTTTGATGCTCGGGAAACAATTTGAAATCATTCCACAAATGTATAAACCAAAGCCTCTTGAAAAGAAATCTCATTTATTTCTGTAGGCCTCTCACACATGTACATTATGGTTTGATGTTAAAAAAGATTCATGTCTCAGTGTAACATTTTTCACTTGATATTTAAATAGCCAAGAATGTCCCTTAGTTAAAGATGTCTTTAAAGAAAGCATGTTAATTTTTCTTGGGAAATTTGCATTGCACCACTTTAGGCAAAAAGTTTGAGGTACTTTCTCTGTACTGTGGACCCTATTATAGGTTTATTAATATCAATAATTAAAACATGTAATAAACATTATCAAGAAATTTCCAGTGCATTTATGGTTTTACTATCATGTTTGTAGATTTTTATTGAGAATTTTATTTTCCTTTTAACATTATTAAAAATTTTATGCAACAGCCTTAGAAAAATTTCTATTTAGTAGGTAACTGACATTGGTTCTGGAGAGTCTGCATAATGAAAAAGTAAAAATCTGTAACTTCTTTAGTTGATATTAAAATGAGAAGGAAATGCAATTTTACTTTTTCTCTAAAATGTAGGGTATAAATTTTATTCTTTTTTATTTAGGTGTATGGCAGTATTTGATTTTCATGTGATAATTTCTTTGTAGATAATTATCAAACAGCACAGCTGCTTGCCTTAATTTTAGAGCTACTCACATTTTGTGTGGAACATCACACGTACCACATAAAAAATTATATTATGAACAAGGACTTGCTAAGAAGAGTCTTGGTCTTGATGAATTCAAAGCACACTTTCCTGGCCTTGTGTAAGTAAAAATTCAAACGAATAGTCTGTTAAAGTGTTTAAGGAACAATATTTCTAATAGAGATAAAAGCCAAAGTTACCCATGTGAATTTATGTCTTTTTTAGTAGTATATATGCTATTAAAGAGAGGATTATGGGAAATACTCATCTTTCTTTTATTTAAAGGATAAGAGGAATATAGGTCAGTGTTTCCCCATCCACACACATTTGCTCACGTTTAGATTCAGTTAGCTTACCTGAGATAGTGCTCTGTGCAGTGGTCACATTTCACTAATAGAACCAGTCCTGCTATCTTATATATCTGCTTCATCCAACTGTCATTTAGTAGCGACTCTCTTTATATTGTTGAGATACAGACCTTGCTTTGTTTTTGTGTAACTCAGGTTATTTATTGAACTTGTAAAGTATTTGCACCAATGTTGATTTTTGGCAAACTATAAATTTTCCTTTCCTCTTCATAATTTTACATACAAATAAACACGCTTCCTTCTTTTGTTTTGTTGTTGTTTTCTGAGTATAAAAATTATAGTTAAAATTTAAGCGTTTACTTAATATATAGAGAAAAGATTAATCTCCCTACTACTTCCTTTACTTTTAAGGCCTTAAAGTAGCCACTGTTGCCCTGGCCTGCATGGCTCAATTGGTTGGGCATCCTCCCACAAAATGAAAGGTCACCAGTTCAATTCCTGGTTGGGGCACATGCCTGGGTTGCAGGTTCGGTCTCCCATCAGGGCGTAGATACTTCTCTCTTTCTCCCTCCCTTCCCCTCTCTCTAAAAAATAAATACATATTTTAAATAAATAAAGTAGCCACTGTTAACTGCCTGCACTATTTCTTTTCCATACTTGTAGAAATTCATGTAAACATACACATAGGTCTTTTTTTTTATTTTTACAAAAACAGGATACTAACACACTTCTCAGTCCCTTAATATTACTCTAGGTCATTGGATATGCTGTAAGCCAGTTTTTATTATACATAGTTGAGTAACATTTCCCAGAATGGCTTTTCCACAGCTTATCTCACCATTGTCTAAATACAAGATTGTTCTGGTACTTTCCACTCCAAACAACACTGTAGTAAATAGTCTGGTATATAAATCTCCTATGTAGTAGTTGATTTTTTTCATAGGATAGATTCCAAATAATGGTATTGCCAGGGCAAAATGTTGATACATTCTTAATATATCCTTTTAAATTTTAATTTAACATATAGCCTCTGGACTTCTTTCCCAAAGGATTGAAGCACTTGACATTTTTCTAGCACTTGGTGCTACTGGTTTGTTAAAATGTTACCAAGTTAATGGTGGAAAATGTGGTATTCCATTTGTGTTTTAATTTACACTTTCCTTGACAACAGTTTTTATATTTTAGTACTTTTGTGTTTTATCTGTTATGAATGGTCTATTATCTTTTTCTTAGAGCTCTTTTCATATTAGAGATACTATCAGTTTATCCTGTTTTGGGGGGAAACGTTTCCGTGTCATTTGTCTTTTGTCTTTACCTTTATTTTCCATATGACTGTTTTAAAATTCTTATGTGTCTCTTTTCTTTTTATGGTTAGTGCATTCTTTGTCTTGCTTAGGAAAGTCTCCTATGCCCTAAGATTATACAAGTATTCTCAATTTTCTTATAATATGTGTGTTTCACTTTTTATATTTATATATGTAGTACAGTGAAAATTTTTTGCAAATAGCTTTGTTCTCTTCTAGATGGATGGCCAGTTGTGCAAACATTTTTACTAAATAAACTGTTTTATTTACTGAATTAAAGTTTCCCTTTATTATACAGTAAGTTACCATATATGCTTCTGTCTTATTTCTGGGCTATCCTTCTAATTCACTTAGTGAAATAAAGGGAATGTATTTTCTTACGCCATTATAGTCTCTCTGTTGTAAAGTTTAATGTCTGTGAAGTGCCACTTCACTTTTCTTGTTTGTCATTTTCTTGGCTCTGGGACATTTTTTCTATCACAAAAACTTAAAAATAATTTTATCCAGTTCATTCTGATTGCATTTATATTAAATTTATATATTAATTTAGGAAGGATTCTCATAATAGGTTTTTCTGTCTGCTTTTCTTTAGTCCTTTCTGATGACTGCAGAATAGTTCCATTTATATGGGTATATCATAATTGAGCGAACCTCTAGTATTTAAATGCTTATATTACTTGAAGAGTTCTATTATTATATGCAGTGCTGTTTTACCTCTAGCTTTATGTCAGTTCATTCACCCTCGGTGAATGAACCTGCCCATTTGCTCACCTCTTTGCCAATACTTTGGTCTTTTTAATCTTAAGTAAACGATTTCTTAGCCCATCCAGAAAGAGGTGATGTTATAACTAACTTCTCTCCACATTTGTTCAGTGCTACAGTTATCATACATTTTTACTGTCTGTGGCCTGTTTCTGTTTTATTCTCAGATAATATTTAGAACCTCTTTAACAGTCACATCTTCTTTTAGTGACTTCATCCATCAACAGAGGGTTAAAATAAGAGACAACTTATAAAATTGAAAACCTTGTGTTTTGAAAGATTCGTGTAGTGGTATCAATAGAATAAACTACTTATGGGAAAGGTTATAAGTTAAAAGGTCAACAAACATAAAAATAAGGGGTTAAAAT
This sequence comes from Desmodus rotundus, assembly GCF_022682495.2. Lineage (NCBI taxonomy): Eukaryota > Metazoa > Chordata > Mammalia > Chiroptera > Phyllostomidae > Desmodus > Desmodus rotundus. Next base: position 132,188,620 of record NC_071391.1, on the reverse strand, counting down.
TATAATTTTTGCTAATTTTAGCAATAACATTGCTAAACTTGTTTAACTTAGCTAAGGAAAAAAACTAGTTAAAAGGAAAAATTTTTTCAGTATTCTAAAATGTGAAAAGCCAAATTATACTATTTATTTGTTACTCTATTGTTCTTTTACAAGTACTGTCTGATCAGCCACAGTACATGTTTACCTAAGGCAAAATAGTTCATAAGCAATTGGTAAACAAGAAAATGAAGTTATTATAATGTGAAAGTAATATTGGGTCGCAGATGATTTTTCCAAAGCAAAGAGAGTTGAAATAGTGAAAAGTAAAAACAGTGCTCTCTTAAACTGGAAGTAGGGGCCCCTTTGGCTGTGTGTTCAGAAAATTGAACAGCAGTATCTCCCTCCACAGCTCCCTCCCCTGAAGAGGTAGGCTCTCCTGGCATTTGTACCGCTCCTGTGCCCACTTTAAGGACAGCCCCCTACTGATTCTGAGCTGCCTTCACTGCTTTGTCTCCACACCCACCACACACTGCTCTGAGTACTACCATCGTTTGCGTTTTCAGGTTTTTGTGTATTTTTAAAATCTCTTTGCTGTGAGCTACCTGCTTAGGTAGTTTATCTCCCAATTGCCAGTTATTGGGCTTTTTTGTTAGCTCTGGTTACTCAAGTTGTACTCCTACAGGTTTTGAGTGGTCTTTCCCTAACTATTTTTCTCAAAGCCCAGTAATATTTAGTACACAGTTTTGCTTTTTATTCTAGAAGAACACATACATTGTTTTATGTAAAAAATAGCTGTATAATTAATACTAGTAAGATCATTGATTTATTCCTTGTATTATTTTTAATTAGGTGCTCTTCGTTTTATGAGGCGGATAATTGGCCTTAAAGATGAATTTTATAATCGTTACATCACCAAGGGAAATCTTTTTGAGCCAGTTATAAATGCTCTTCTGGATAATGGCACTCGGTACAATCTGTTAAATTCAGCTGTCATTGAGTTATTTGAATTCATAAGAGTGGTAAGTTTATATTAAAGGATTCTTAGTAAAGTAAAATAATTATATGTTTAGTAAGGTTAATTTTTAAATTGTGAAATTTAGCATAGTCTTTTTTAATCCATATTTATCTATAATGTTCTTAGTTCCATTTATTGGCCAAGTATTTCAGGATCAAATTTGTCGTATGTGGACATTACAGACAGGCATATCATTCATGTGATCTCTTTGATAATTGTAGGGCTAGTGATAAAAATTAATAGGTTGAAAAATAATTCCTTTGTTAGACATTGATATGAGATGCATAAAAATAGGATTTATCGTGGAATTTTGAGTTGAAGAGATCAGGGAGTTAGATGGACTACTCCAACTGCCTATTTTACAGGTGAGGGACTTGAGATACCCAAAGTGATTAAGTGAACAATTCAACAGCATCCATTTGGTTAGGAGCAGTCAGAGTTTGAAGTTATGTTACAGCTCAGTTTTGGGCAACAGAAGATTTGTCATAAAAAGACCTGGAGAGAGTTCTGTATGAATAACAAAGGTAAGACAGATAACTGTAAAACTGATAACAATAAATTTGCCCTCTCTCAACACTAAAATCACTCCACCAGGGACAGTGGCCACGTGGTTAGAAAGAACTTGAAAAAATAAAGTCAAAGCTAGAAATTCACTTTCTAATTTTGTTTCTTACAAATCATATTTCTGCTGATGACATGCTCTTGTCACATGGAGATTATTTGAGGGACTGGATTGTTTTTCTAATATTGGTCATTTGCCAAGAGTATGATACTCACAAGGATGAAGAGGATTGAAGTACTGTCTTTAGCCTTAGAAAAGAGGAAATATAGTTAACAAGCTCAAGTTGACCAACTAATCTGAACCCAGATTCACAGTGCACTGTTCTAATGAATCAGAGATTAAATTTTACACTTTTTTCCTTTAAAAGTTTTGATGAGATACTGATAAAATAAATTGTAAAGTTCCCAAACCCTTCCCTATTCCTGTGATTGAATTTGTTTTTTCAAAAAATACAAATGGTTGATAAATGTACATTGAATCCCAAAACTTACCTTTTTGTTGAGTATACAACATAGACTGTTTTTCCTAGATTTCTAATTTTCCTTCTTTGCATTTATTTTCATTGAGATATCCAGGGAAAGTCATTTAAAGACTTAAAATCCTTCAATGCAGTCAGGCGATGGTGGATCTTCAAGAAGTAGCCTGTATATTTCAGGACTAGTATTAAAGTCCTGAATCACAACTTCAATAATATTTAATCGTGAGCCTGCTTTGTATCCATTTGTTGCAGTGATCACTTAGAAAGCTTCACTTAGAAGTTATTACCACCAGTTTATTTCACAAAGAGTATCTCATTAGAAGACACTGGGAATGAACAAGTAGCATTCAAATTAATAGTCCATCTGATCTGTATATGCAATACAGTCTGAGGAATCTGTGTGTATATTTTAGGTGAGGCGTATCTCATTTTGATAGGTAGGATGTCATGTTAAATGAGAAGTCCTTAAGTAATACCTAATGTTTATTGAAAATACAATGTCAAAATCTGCTTTCTAATTAGCTTTGTGCTCTTGACCAGTCCATCCAACTTCGCTCAGAGCCTCAAGTTTCCTTTTCTTTAAAATGGGTATAATAAAACCTATTATTTCATAGAATTGTTAGGAGGATCAAGTGAAATTGTATGTGCAAGTGCTTTTGAAATTGTAAAGTGCTATGTAAGTGTAAAAAATGAACAGAAGTCGTAAACTAAATCCATTTACTTTTGAAATGTTCTTTATAATCCTCCAAAAGGGCTCCATCCAGTGAATTGCTTCTTCTTTTTTCCAAGTTTTCTGTGGAGTCCTGGCTCATGTGTAAAGAAACTAGGACATTTATTTTTAGAAGGTGATTTTGAAAAACCTTTTTGATCAGTTTTGGAATTATAAAACACAATTTTTTTAAGTTTTTCTCCTAACAAGCATTGTATTATATTTGAAATCTAAATTTTGTGCTTACACAGGAAGATATCAAGTCTCTTACTGCACATATAGTTGAAAACTTTTATAAAGCACTTGAATCGATTGAATATGTTCAGACATTCAAAGGATTGAAGACTAAATATGAGCAAGAAAAAGACAGACAAAATCAGAAACTGAACAGGTATTGTTTAAGTATATTACGTTTATAGCCTATAAATTTATGTTGGATCTTACCTGTGAAATTTACCCAGGAATTTTCCTTCCACAATTAGATAGGACAGGGTTATATGTAGGAGGGTAGGATATCTCCCTACCCCAAAATTTTTCTATGAAAAATTACTGCTCCATATTGTAACTCAAGTTAATTCTTCAGCTTATAAATATTACCCAGTTAAAATTACTTCAGCTCCTCTTGGTTATACATAAATATTCTCAAATTCAATCTTAATGAATTTTAAATCATTACTCAAAATTTATGGTATGTTTCTTACAGTGTACCATCTATATTGCGTAGTAACAGATTTCGCAGAGATGCAAAAGCCTTGGAAGAAGATGAAGAATTGTGGTTTAATGAAGATGAAGAGGAGGAAGGAAAAACAGTTGTGGCACCAGTGGAAAAATCTAAGCCAGAAGATGACTTTCCAGATAGTTATGAAAAATTTATGGAGACTAAGAAAGGTATTAAAATTTTGAACTTTTGAATAGTGCATCCTCTTATAATTATTATACAAATTATTCATTTACTTGTAAAGTTCTGGTCATTGTTTATAAAACATGAAAGATGAATTTTTTCCTGAATGATAATTTTTAAATTACATACGTCTTCTAAATTTGTTTAGGATTTCTTTCCATGTTTAAAATGTTTTCTTGAAGCTTTCTATTTCATGATATTCTGCATCTGCTATTTAGAAATTTCATTGTCTCCTTATACTTTGCTTTTTATGAACAGTCTTGGCTTTTTTTCTATTCTGAAATCTCCAATAATAATAGGTGCCATACGGATTCATAAAAACTTTTCAGAGCACTCTGCCTATTCCTGCTGAGGAAACTAACTTCAAAGAAGTAGCTATGCTCTTTGAAATGTTAAAATCATTATAGAAGGGTTTTTTTAAATTGAATTTATTGCGGCATCTTGGTAAATAAAATTAAATAGGTTTCAGATGTATAATTCTATAATACATCATCTGTATATTGTATTGTATGTTGACTACCTAAAGTCAAGTCTCCTTCCATCACCGTTTATCCTCATGGACCCTCTTCTACCTCCTCCCACCCAAAAGTCTCATAAAGATACAGTATCAAGAGAAATAAAAGTCAAATTATCCATCTTTCCAAAGAACTAACTTTAATTCTGTTGCCTGAGAAATTACCATTATTGGAGTACTGACCTGCATAATCACCTAAATGTTTAATAAAAATTTATATCTTGGAAGGAAAAAGCATTTCCTAGACTTTATATAAGCTTGTGATTTTTGAAAGAGAGAATCTAAAGGTATTTTTACTAGTTAGTGCTTCATTGAGCTTTACATTTTCTCTGAAAGTGTTCTCAGCCTTACTCATTTTCTACTCATTAATGCTGTAAGTTCCATTTATTTATTTTAGCTGCAGGAGCAAAGAGCTCCTAAGCAATAGACACCTTTTAGTAGCCAGACTCTTCTACCTTTACTCATTACAGGCACTGTGCAGACTGACTACAGACAAGAGAGTCACTGGGGCCAAACTTGAATCAGTATATCCAGTGAAAAATCATATACCCCTCAAAAAAATAGTAGCTACCAGATGTTAAAGGATAGTAGACTCCTGTCCCAAAAGAAACCCACACAGGAACATGGAATATTCAGGAAATAAAAGACTGATAGATGCGATGATATCATTGTCTTTAGGCATTTGAAATATTAACCTGTGGGAAAATTATCAGGGGTTTAAGAGGAGCATAAAAGTATAGACTCAGTGAGTGGAAACTGTAGGGAAACAAAGAGTTAGGCAACTAGTGAGTCCTTGGAAGTGTCCTAGATACAGCAGTGTAGAATTCTAGCATAGGGGGGCTGATTTTTTACATGCTTCTGAAGGTCCTTTCTAATCTTGAGATTCCAGGTAATAAAGACTTAATCATGCTCCTCCATTGTTTTAGCTCTTATAAAGCAAAGACAGTGTTTTATATAAAAGTTTTTAAATTACTGTTCTTTTCAGATGTGTTAATTTAACAATATTTACTGATAATAAGTTCAAAATTTTACTTATGCTTTAGCAAAAGAAAGTGAAGACAAGGAAAATCTTCCCAAAAGGACATCTTCTGGTGGTTTCAAATTTACTTTCTCCCACTCCACCAGTGCTGCTAATGGAGCAAACAGTACGAACAGCAAATCTGTAGTGGCTCAGACACCACCAGCAACTTCTAATGGATCCTCTTCCAAAACTACAAACTTGGCTACATCAGTAACAGCCACCAAGGTATGTGAAACTGCTCGACACATAAACTTGGCTTTTTCCATCTCTAAAATTATTTTATGTTTACTGAAGAAAATTTGGAGAATAAAAATACTTTCAAAGAAGAAAAATGTTGCCCACATCATCAGAGAATATGACTGCTAACATTTGATTGATTTTTCTTTAGGTACATAGGTTTCTTTATCTGACTTACAACTGAGGTCTTTCTATAAACAGATTTGTACCCTGTTTTTATTTATTTATTTATTTATTACAAGAATATTTGTGTTATTAAAACATTGTCGATGACTCTAGAATTTCATTTTATTTAGCTGTATCATATTACTTTGAGTTTTTCTTCCCCGCATACCCCTTCTCCTTACCCTCTTAATGTTTTGGAGCACATAAGATGATTCTGATATTTTACTGATAGTGTTACCAGTGTTGTTGCATTTTAAATTATTTTCTTGGACAAATGAGTAGAAAGTTTTCATACACAGTGTAGTGTGAAATTCCTCTCCAGAAAGTCTGTGCTGGTTTATGTTACCATATGGGGACCAAACCTGCATCCCAGGCATGTGTCCTGACTGGGAATAGAAGTAGCCACCTTTCATGTTGCAGGACGATGCCCAACAAACTGAGCCACTCTGGTTAGGGGAAAATTTAATAATTTTGTGCTTCAAAGCATGGAGTGAAAAAACAACCCACAGACTGGGAGAAAATCTTTGCAAATTATATATCTCATAAGGGATGGATACCAGAATATATAAAGAACTCTTAAACCTCAGCATGACAACCAGTTTTGTTTTGATCTGTTTTTTTAAGAGATGGGGAGAAACATTGGTTTTGCTGTTCCACTTATTTATGCATTCATTGGTTGTTGACCAGGGATTGAACCACAACCAATGGATAACTCTGTAACCAACTGAGCTACTGGCCAGGGTGACAACCAGTTTTTTTAATGAATACTTGAATAGACATTTATCCAAAGGAGATACACAAATGAACCATACAAACACATAAAATAATAGTATCATTAGTCATTAGGAAAACGCAGATTAAAACCACAATGAGCCCTGGCTAGTGTGGCTCAATGGGTTGAGCACCTGTGTGTAAACGGAAAGGTCTCCAGTTTCATTCCCAGTTAGGGCACATACCTAGGTTTGCCGGCCAGGTCTCTGGTCGGGGGCATGTGAAGGGCAACAGATGAGAGGCAACCAGTCAATGTTTCTCTCACACCTGGATGTTCTTCTCCCTTTTTCCTTCCCCTCTCTAAAAAACAAAATCTTTAAAAAAATAATAAATAAATCACAGTGAGATCTACTTCATACCTACTAGGATGGCTATAATAAAAAGCATGGCCAAAAACAAGTGTTGGGGGAGGACGTGGAGAAATCACACGCCCTTCCTATGTTGTCCATAGGGATGTGAAAGGGTGCAGCAGCTTTGGAGTACAGTCTGGCCGTTCACAAAAAGTTAAATTTCACTCCTAAGTGTGCTCCTATGAGAACAAAAAACATAGGTCCACACCAAAGCTCACATACGAATATTAATAGCATTATTCATAATAGCCAAAAAGTAGAAACAGTTCAAATGTCCATAAACTGATAAATGCATAAACAGAATGTGATATATGCACAACAGTGGATATATTTGGCCATAAAGAGGAATGAAGTACTGATTCATGCTACATAGATGAACCTAAAAATATTATTCAAGGTGAAATAAGCCACACACAAGGGCCACCTACTGTGTTCCATTTATACGAGCTGTCCAGAGAAAGCAAATCCATAGAAATAAATTAGATTAGTGGTTGCCAGGAACTGGGAGGAGGGAGGAATGGGGAGTGACTGTTGATGGGTATGGTTTTTGGTCGGGGAGTGGAAGGTATAGGTGTTGATGAAAATGTTCTGGAATTAGTGGTGATGATTGCACACCTTTGAGAATATACGAAAAACCACTGAATGATACACTTTACCAGGGTGAATTGCACAGTATGCCTCAATTTCTTAAATGGGGCAGTTTAAAAAACAGTGATAAGAGCCTATTGACATGGACTTCATATAAACAACTATAGCAAGTGCCTTGCTTTTTTCAGGGAGTGTTGTATGTAGTTTTGATTCGTTTTTTCCTGTGGCGCACCGAGCACTTACAGGCCTGACTAGTCTACTATACCTGGCAAGTATAAACTTACCCGTTGGTGTTCTGAGAGCATAGATAGGCCACAGAGCTTAGAGTGTTGAGGGGTTGGAGGGTCCCTGCTCACTATACAGAATTTAAATTTCTTTTTATTTTTAATCCTCTCCTGAGGATGTTCATTGATTTTTACAGAGAGAAGAAGGGGTTGGGGATGGGAGCAAATAGTTGCCTCTGGTACACACCCCCCCCACCAGGGATCAAACCCTCAACCTTTTTGGTATATTGGACATTGCTCCAGCCAACTGAGCCACCCAGCCAAGGCTATTCCTTCATTTTCAGCCTGGCACTTTACCCTTGCCCTTTACTGCGCCTGAAGTGCAGAGCCTTTCTGGTTTATTTTCTTTTCAGTTGGTGCTGGTAGAGGAGCAGGAATCTCCTGGCAGACATGGGGATGCAGGTGGGACAGTGGGTTGTAGAACTGCGGATTCCGTAGTCTGTTTTACTGACATGACCTAACTGTCTTCCCTGTTTTTCCCAGTATTTTGGTGCCTTTACCTCCTACTTCTTTCTTGGGTTTGTTCTTGACTTTCTCCTTGTTAAAGTATACTTTTTAAATTTCGTGGGGGGGGGGGTGATATTTTATTGGTTATTTTTTTTCCTTTTTAATTTGTTTAATTTTAGTGAGGTTTTGGGAGGCAATGGAAGTAAATGCATTTCTCTGTCTTTCAGTGACTTAGCTTCACTTCTCTAATCACACAAGTGAAATACTTTTTAAAAGCACAAAGAAAACAAAATGTAGATGAATTTTATGAATACAGATATAAAAGTCCATAACAATTTAACATCCATATGATACTCCATATACAGAGGTGGTTCTTAGTCAATTTTATTAATAAATTAAAATATTATTAATAGAAAAGCTATTGTCAGAAACACAGTTGTTTAAATTGTGTTTTAAACAATTAAATGTCCAACAAGGAATTTAACTACATGAAGGTATATTCATACCATGTAATACTAGAGTTTAAAAGAATGAAATAGAGCTTTGTATACTAACATCAGAAGTTTTCTAAATTGTATTTTTAAGTGAACACAGTTAATTGTACAAGGGTAGGCATAATTGCAATATTTGTTTAAAAACAGTACATTTATAGCTATATATTAAAAATCTGGAATTTATCAAACTTCACAGGGTACATCTTCCATTTACAAGCTTTTTACTTCTAATATTTCACATTTTGAATTTTTATTCTTTTTATGGTAAATGAGATTTTTTTTAATGTACATGAATTTGTTTATGGTGTGTGTGTATATGTAGATAATAGAGATACAATTGAAAATTACATTTTGTAGCTGAATGTTTTAGACAGAATATTAATCTTAAGCAAAAAAGCATTTTAAATGTTAACCATTTGGAACTGAAAAGTTTGTAAATTATGATACATAATCCTAAGCATAATTAAAACTTCCCTGATAACTTGCTGTCATTTTTGTGAATATCAGACTGCTGCCTTTTTCTACTGTAATTATATCTTCTACCTTCTCTCATCCAAGTTGCTTGACTTAGAAACCAAATAAACAAATAATTATCATAGTAGTAATAGCATCTAATAGCAATTATTGAACACTAACTACATACCAAGCACTGCATCAAGGGCTTTACATGTTTTGCTTTCAAAATACTTCAGTGAGCCCTGACTAGTGTGGCTCAGTTGGTTGGGCATCATCTCACAAAGCAAAGGCCACTGGTTCAGTTCCTGGTCAGGGCACTTACTTGTGTTGTGGGGTCCGTCTTTGGTGGGGGCATGTGCGAGAGGCAGCCAACTGTCATTTCTCTGACATTGATGTCTTTCTCCCTTTGTCTCCCTCCCTTCTCCTCTCTCTAAAAATAAATAAATGAAGTATTTTTTAAAAACAGTTCAATAAGGTCTAACCACTACTATTATACTAATTTTACAGTTAAGGAAACTGAGGCATAGAACAATTAAATCACTTGCCCAAGGTCATGGACCTAAAAAGTGGCGGCATTAGAATTTGAAGTCAGGTAGTCAGGCTATACAGTCAGTGTATTCTTAACAATTTAGCAATACTGCCTCTTGCTTATCAAACGTAAGACTGTGTGGTAAGCTGAAACTGAAGCAGAAGGATGCTGACGTAAGTATATATGGTTTATTTAGTTCACAGACTTTCAGATAACTGTATCTAGCTGCTCCAAGGCCTTCGTTGATTGATACTACAGTGTTTTTGTTATATTCTGGTAAAATGTTAATGCCAGATACCTAGATTCTTTAGTAATGAAGCTACTTGGGTTTGAAATGGGAATTATTTCAGTTGTATTTGTTTAACCCCTAGAGGTCTGAAGGGTTTGAACTGAAGGCAGTGTTTTCGGTAGCCCCCTTAACCTGTAGGACATGTATAAGTTTCATGGGATTGGTTCAAAATGCATGCAAACCTCAGGACATACAATTTCTGGGTAGAGTGTCCAGGCCTTTAATGGGATCTTCAGAGGGGTTCATTACTCAAAAAAGGCCAAACACCTGAATTACCTCATTCTTACATTTCTTTTGGTTAGAGAGAGGTGGCCCAATAGTTTTTATTCATTAGTTTAAGGAACCATGTGTTTATTATCATCAGCCATTTGAAAATAGTGATGTGTGCTTAGTTATGAAATGTATGCATAAGGAACAGAGACTAAGAATACAGTTGTTGTCCCTGACTGGCTATTCTCTTTCATTGGAAATTAGAGAAATGAACTATTTCATCTCAACGGTCCTTCCGCTCCAAATGCATGATTCTCTGTCAGCCCTGCTGTTTGGATGTAGTTATTTTTCCACAGTGAAATTTTGCTGAATAAATTGAATTGTGAGGCATCATTAAAAATCCAAAAGAAATAGAAAAGTTGAAGGTAACTAAGAGTGCCACCAGTTACATTGTCCTTACTAACTGTGGGTAATTTCAGGCAGTTCCTTTATGAAATTCAGATATATCTATTTGTTACATATGGTTTTTTTTTTTAACTTTTTTATTCTTCAATAGGGAAGTTTGGTTGGTTTAGTGGATTATCCAGATGACGAAGAGGAAGATGAAGAAGAAGAAACATCTCCTAGGAAAAGACCTCGCCTTGGCTCATAAAATACTTACTGGGGACCCTCAACATGTGGTCTCACTAAAATGCTGCAACCGTTCAATGAGCTGAAACTCTGAATCAGAAAGCTTTCTCACTCGAACTTATAAATATAACGTGGAGTAGCAAAAGACACTCGGTATATCAGCTAGGAGACGAGACTTCTATAAAAAAGTCAGGCTTCCGAGGAACTTGATTGCTTGCTAGTAATTAAGGGGTTTGCCTTACAGGCTGTCAAAAAAAAAAAAAAAGTTCAGTAGCCAGAACCTGGGAGATAGCTTCTCAGCAAGGAAACTCTCAGGTTTGGGGACGGTTTTAGGGGAGGGACAAGCTTGATAAATAACATTAATGCAGGGTTACTCCAGGGGGTATCGCTCTAGAAACAATTACAAAACTTCAGATGAAAACCCAATAACATGTATAATGGTGCTGGCCATGTTGTTCTTTTAATCAAATGCCTCTTTTTAAAAGAAATTTTTGTGGAAAACAAATTCAATAATCATAAAAAACGAAGTTAAGCTGTTGAGACCACTTCTTTGAAAATAGAACAGAAATTCAGCCTTGCTATTGGTCGGAGGGAAGTACGCCCCATAACACAGCACAGGTTGAGTTTTCTACACCAGGAATTTTCGTATGTATTTTGATGAAAACAAACAAGCTGGATTCAAAATGGACAGTTTTGTTCATGTAACTTTAAAATCAGCACTTTTTAGAGATAACAGATGCCAAGAATCAGTTCAGTAGTGTTCCAAAATGGTTTTCTCTAGAAACAGGAGATTGAACGGAATGTTCACATGCCTACCAGTACAATCTTTTGTGGAAGATACTTTGAAGTTACTTTCTGTTTTGTTAGTAAATTCTCTCTCTCTCCAGAGCTGCAGAAAATTTTTAGTGTAACTTATAAAGACTAGCATACAAAGAACAGTGCTGAATTAAGTGGAATTTAATATCTAGAGGCCATTTTGATCCAAGAAGTTACTTTATTGTCAAAAGTCAGTATGCAGCACGTGAAGCTTTTCCATAAACAAACAAGGGTGTAACATTAAAGCTGCTTTTTTTTTTTAAAGAGTAAAAGCACATTCCATGTACGTAAGTGAATTTAAAATAAGTTGAGGCAAACAGTTAAGAGGTTTTATTTTTAGAACAAGCAAGTTAACTGTAAATATTTTAATGTTAGTTTATTCATCTGTGATCTAAGATAATGCTGAGAAAAACGTCCCCCAAACTACAATGCAGTGCTTTGGGAAAAAAATTAAAAACAGTAATTCCAGCTACTATCTTAAGATCACCCCTGTAATGTGTTATGGGTCCATTTTTCTTGAAATAGCTTAAACTAAAGCAGTTTTCCCTGTTTTGGAGATTTTGTAGTTAATTTTAATTTTGGCTATTGTTTGGAAAAGATGGGCTGTCTGTGTAGATATGAAGTATAGTTTTTCCATAAAACAGATGTTTATTTTGTATCAAAAATACCACTGTATTTGTTTTACACCATTTGTATACATGTGGTGATATTAATGCTGAACTGTAAAATTCAGGAATTAAAATGTGACCCTGTAATTCTATAATTGTTGCTTTTGTTTGGTTTGTTGTAAATATAAGTTAACTCCATTTGAGATATGTCCATTTTACAATTATCTTTTAAAAGCCAATAAATTATCCATATTTATTATAAACCACTAGGTCATACACCAGTCTGAATGAAAGAATTCTAAACAAATGAGGGTCAACTGCACTTTAAATATCACTGATGCTACTTAGAGAAGGTGTGCCTTGGGCAAATGAAGTTCCAGCACCAAAGCGTCACGACATGGGGCTTTTTACCACCTCTTTCATTACAGGAACATAAAATGAAAAACACTTTCTTCCTCATAAGGCAAGTGACTTAGGATAATTTAAACCAGATCAGGGACATTACCGTAGGAATACATTGTCTTTCAGAAAGTTTTATCTAGCCCCTTCACTCTTCTTAGCTCTTACTGAATTTCCTCTTGTAACCTAAAAAGCCCAGGCCTAAAGTATTTCCCTATTTACTGGACTCTTCCTGATTAAGTCATTTAAGTTCCAGTAGGAAGTATTATTGGGTTGGCCAAAAAATCCGGGGGGTTTTTTTCCGTAAAATAAAAGACATATTTTTCATTTTCATCGGTAACTTGAAACAGGTATTTTGAGTGTGTCAGCTGTCTCCTGCATGGTATAACATAGATGGTTCCCAATTATCATCTCGATTGCTATCAACTTCAACTGACCTACCCAGTGCTGGGGCATCATCCAGTGAGAAATCTCCAGCATAAAACTTCACAAACCACTTCGGACATGTTTAATCAGTCGCGGCATCTTCTCCATACACTGCACAAACCTTTGTGTGTGTGTGTTTCAGTTGTGTTTTTACCTTTCTTGAAATAATAAAAACATAATATGCCGAAAATTTGTGTATTTTCTTCCATCTTCAGTATTAAAATGGCTGCACAAAAATTCACCAATTTTGATGGGCTTTTTTTAAACACACACTAATGACAGCTGGCACAATTCAATCTAACAATTGTTTTGAATGAACTTAGAGACAGGTAAGCGCTACTAGAGCCATCTTAACGGAAAAACAAATGAACTTTTTGGCCAGCTCAATACATTCATATTTTAGGAAGAATTTCTTCACTGTTCCTTTCTGAGGAACTGCCATGAGTCTTAAACATTTAAATCGTCATTGTCATAGGAACCTTTTCTTACAGCACAAATGTGAATGGTTTTTTGAATTACAGGATAACACTTTTCTTGTTACATATCCTCATCCACAATGATACGAGAACGGGACTTAAAATAGCCCTTAAAGAATAACTGTTAATATTCTACATGTTAACTGCTCTTAAATGACTACCCTCAGGCAGATTAGGATTTTTATCTTTACCTTCACACAGGGAAGCAAGCCAGAGCCCACATTTGTATGCCTGAGGTTCTCCTAAAATTTTATCTGTAAACGTGTATCCAATATAAAAATATTTTTAATAAAAAGTTACCTGAAACATTTCTGTGTTTTAATCACTAGTTTTTTTGGTATCTTAAGAATTGTAACTGTAGATTTAAGGAAATAAAATGGAATTACAAGTTAAGCCTCAGGAATGGAATAGCCCATAACTAGAAAAAAGGGTGTGCTTGTGGGGTGACAGGAAGATTCTGAAAGAAAAGTCTCTCCTCCCTGGCTTTTTATGGTTCAATTTAATGATTTTTGACTTTATGATAGCGCAGAAGTGATGCGCATTCAGTACAAACCATACTTCAAATTTTACATTTCAGTCTTTGAGAGCTTGTTTGGAGGTTCTAGCAGGGGAGTGCAGCTACACGTATACCCTTGACTGAAGACCAGTCCTCTCCTCTAATTGGGAAGGAAGGTCGTCTTCAACCTGAGAGCACAGCTTCAGGAGGAGCACATGTGGACCGGGGAGGGAGGGAGGGGACACCTGCCTAGCCAGCCAGATCAGCTGAATCGATTCTGGCGATTGATGGTGTGACAGATGTCACAGCCAGATCAATCTCAGGTCAGTCTTTGCCCTGCTAGGGATATGCAGCATGATACTTGGTGACGATGCGCAGCAAGCTGCACTTCCCAGTCAGCCACAAGGTCACATGGATAAACAGCCTGTATTGTCAGTGCTTCTGGAGGTTTTATGTTTTCATGTCCCATAATGTCTATAAGATGGCCATCTGTGTCTCTTGCTTCTGGTGAGAATCAGAGGAAGGCAGTTACTCTGAAGATGAAACTTAAGATAATTGCCCAACTGTAGGCTAGTAGAAGTATTCTGAACACATGTAAGGCAGGCAGGGCTACGTTGTGATGTTCAGTAGTTCAGGTATATTAAATGTATTTTCAACTTGGGTATATTGGGATGCAACCCCCACCATAAGTAAAGGAGCATCTGTATCCTGGTTATCTTTAAGCAAACAGACTACGGAAAACCATCCGGGGTCCCTTTACATACAAAAGTTACACTCACAACAAGCTCAGTTGATTGTTTCTGTTACCTGTTTTAATAGTATCTTTTTTAGAAAGAGTAACTGAGTATTTTTAACAACCCCCCATCTATTTCCCAAGTCCTGTTTGCTTCTGCTTCAAGTGCAAGATGTTAAAATCTATTTTACCACTGCCCAAGATAACTACTCTCATCATTGAATTACCTGACACCGGGCATACCCACAAGTACTCTTTAATACCCGAGTCAACCAATAGTCTCCATACAGCAGTCACACATCTCTTTTAAAATGAACATTATGATCATGTAACTTCTCTGTTATAAAGCTTTTCAATAACTTCCCGGTACCATAACATTTCAAATCTTCACATTGCCTACAAGAGCCTGCAAATCAGTGCCCTGCCTATTTCCAATTTCATGTTAACCCACTCCCTCCATTCTGTATGTGCGGTATATTCAGGCTATTCTGACGGCTCCTTGGTATGTGCTTTATTATTTCCCGATGCAGGACCTGAGTGGTTTTTCCCCCTTCTCCCTTCAATTAGCCTTCCAATCACTTTAAACAATGCTTTACAAAGAGGCATTGCCAGCCCTGCTTATAACACTGCACTTTTTCCTTGTAACACTTGGCTCTTTAGGCCTCTTCACTAGCCCCACAAAGGCTGGGACCCAGTGGATCTAGTTGCCTACTGTACCCTTAGTACTTAGCACACCACTCAACAGAAACAATAGATAGCCAAGTTTGAATGAGTGAATGCCCTATCAATTAGTTTTCTATACCTTCTCTCCAAGAAACATTATGCAGATATTTATATTAAGCTGGTCAGCATAAGTAGCTACCTTTCCCTACCACTCTTTACCTTACATGTTTGTTTAAACAGTAATAATGAGCTTATATTTGCACTTACAAGCACACATACTAGAAACGAACAGGCTCAGTGTAAGGATTAAATAATTTATTTTTAAGAAAATTTGAATTTGTTTTGCTAAATTGGTTTTAAATTTACTTATTAATAACTTCTTCTTTAAGTTTCTCTGCAAGCAATCTCCTCTTTAGTAATGTTTGCTTCTCCTCTGCTGTCATTTCTGGTTTCTCTGTCATGTCCTTAAAAAAGGAAAGAAAGAAAAAAATTGGCTATAGTATATATAAGGTGGGCTCATTTGTCTAAAATCCCCACTGCCTTGAACAAACAGCATTTTTCGTGGAAGTTTTTTAAAAGTCACACACTTTTAAATTCCCTAAATCTCTTCTTTGTAAAAATCTCTTCTTGGGGAAGCCTCTTGGAGGTGGTGGCTAGGATACTGATACTGCGCTATGATAAAATATTTCATAGGCTCAGGTAAAATAAACTGCTGACCCTTAGGTAGTCAGAATAGGGCGAGTAAAGAAATGAGAAAATATATCATGAAATTGCTATCATCTGCCTCACAAAACCCTCTTTATACAACGATCTCACTTCCTAGAAAAAACTTGGCAAGCGCTACACTAGCAGACAGGTTAATATGAACGGATCTGTGAGCAGTGTTCATTATTAAGGCTTTCTTCCACAATACTGACTTTGGGAATTCCACCTCCAGATTTACAAATTTTGACATACTCCGCTGAGCCATACCTCTACCTCCTCAGCAGGTTTTTCCTTCTGTTCTGAATTTTGCATCTGCTTAGTCCTCATATCCTTTCTCATGGACATCAATTTATCTCTCTTCTGCTTGAGATAGTATTCTCGTTGCCGGAGCTCTTCCGTTCCAAGTGTTGATAAATTCTGGGTCAAAAAAGAAAAGAAGCCATTTTAAATTCAAGTTCATATAATAATTGGAACAGACACCTGACTGATTCAATTTGAAGTCTGAGTTCAAGATCATAACAAAAGCTAATTACATGATTTTTTACATTGCTTATTCCTAGTATTTTTTTCCCTTGGCTCATAGTTTTTAAAAAGTAATGTTTCTTTACTTACTGCTATTGGTCCTTCAATGACTGCATGTTCAAAGCCAGGAATCTTCAGGCCTTTTTGTGGGAGGGAGGAGGTTTCAGGCAACATTTCCAGCTTTCTTGCCAAAGGCTGCACTGACTGGTTAGCAAAACGCACTTTAACGTCTGGCAGTAATTAGATAGAGACCAAACAGAATATTATAGTAAGTGTTAATTATTAGGCTAGATTCACCAAAATGAGCTAGTGTTAATAATATTTCAGTTTTTTGCCCTGGCTGGTGTAGCTCACTGGGTTGGACATCATCCCACAAACACAAAGGTCACAGATTCGATTCCCTGTCAGGGCACATGCCTGGGTTGTAGGCCACGCCCCCAGCAGGGGGCGCATGAGAGGCAACCACACATTGATGTATCTCTCCCTCTCTCCCTCTCCCTCTCTCTAGAATAAATAAAATCTTTTAAAAATTAGATAAAATAAAATACTTGTTTTTTTCTGCCTACATGTGTCAGGCACTGGGTGAGAATAGTAAACAGTCTCTGTCCCCAAAGACCACAGTTTCTTAACAAATGATGACATTCTAAAAAAATACCAAAATCCTGCTGTTTGATACTATAGCTATAAAAAGTTACAGTTCTTATCTAAAGATTAGAACTCCACAACAATGTTATACAAGGTTGCCGCATAAGCCAAAACACAGTACTAAAATCTCTTACTAATAACATAATTGGTTTCCAAACTTTTGCTTATAGGTAAAAACTGTAAGTGAATCTATTTTCAGAACCATTAATGTAGAGCTATAATTTTTTCTAGCAGAAGACTAAGTGCCAATAATATCAAAATTTTTGTTTGTAATACATATTGGTGATAACTATGAACCTACCAACGCATTAAGAAAATGTAAAGATTTTTAAACAGAACTTGGAAGCAGATACAAGATGGTGACTGTGCCAACAGACAGGATTGCCCTGGCTGGTGCGGCTCAATTGGGGCATTGTCCCATGCGCCAGAAGTCTGCAGGTTTGACTCCTGGTCAGGGTACTTGCTTAGGTTGAAGGTTCAGTCCCCAGTCGGGGTGTACACAAGAGCCAACCCACTGATGTTTCTCTCTCACAGGGATGTTTCTCTCCCTCTCTCCCTCCCTTCCTCTCTCTCTAAAATCAATGAGCATGTCCTCAGGTGAGGATAAAAAGAGAGAGAGAGACAGGAATAACATGCAAACTGCTTTCCTGAACCATTTTCTATTATAAGGTGATTTGTTTAAGGTAACACATTTTCAGTGTAAGTACATGGACTATAAAAGAAGAGTGGGACAAGCAAAGCTTCACATAAAAATGATGCCAGTAACTAAAAGTGCAATGGGAGAACATGATACACGTCTCCAAATGATTAAAAATCTTGCCCTTGCAGGTGTGGCTCACTGGATTGGGCTCTGGCCTGAGAAATGCAGGGTCACCAGTTCGGTTCCCGATCAGGGCACATGCCTGGGTTGTGGGCCAAGTCCCTAGTCGGGGGCCTGCAAGAGGCAGCTAATCGATGTTTCTCTCCCTCTTTTTCTCCCTCCCTTCCCCTCTCTAAAAATAAATAAGTAAAATCAAAAATCTTGCCGGCACAGTAAAACCAAAATAAACTCTACACAAGCAAGAAGCTTCCACAGGAGCAGTGCTCTAGCATGCAGCGCGTGGCCTGACCACAGTGCCAGGGGGCCTGGAACAGAGAAAGCTCTTCAGACTCTCAGACAGTGAGGGAGGTCTCCATGGGAAAGATGAGCCTGGAGCCAACACTCCAACCAACCTAGACAGAGAGCTACAGAACTACCTTTAAACAGAAGTAAAGATGAGCTTAAATATGTTGGTCATAATATGCAGACAGAGTTAAACATGCCGTTCTTTCTGATGGTGACTTTAAGCAGAGGCAGGTGTAGCCCAGTATGGAACTACAGAGCTGGAGAAGGGACAGTTCAATTCATACCTGAGGTGGGGGATCCCAGGCATGTAAGCATTTATATTCAAGTACTGGCTCTGGATAGTTTTTGCCTTGAGTTAGTTGCTCATGGCTATCTTGTATATCCTAACTCACACTAGAGGGGATAGTACTTGAGGCCAAACTACTCAGCTTCTCTGATTTCTAGGAATGGAGAATCAGAAAGCCAGCAAGTTTAAAGCAAGCTTTGTGTCAATCTGAGTACAGATACTATCCATTTCAAACAGGAACCAGGGAAAGATATGAACAAAGGTATTATTCCCCCTAAATTAGGTCATCATAATGGGCTTCTATCAATTTGTATGTTTTCTGGAACATCAGAAATACTCATTTTTTTAAAGATGTATTTTATTATGCTATTACAGTTGTCCTAATTTTCCCCCTTTGCCCACCTCTGCCTGGTACCGCCCCTTTCCTCCAGCAATCCCCCCCATGTAGTTCATGTCCATGGGTTGTACATGTAAGTTCTTTGGCTTCTCCATTTCCTATACTATTCTTAACATCCTCCTGTCTATTTTATAACTACCACTTATCTTCTTAAACCCTGTACCTTTCCCTCATTTTCCCACTTTCTTCTCCCAGCTGATAACCCTTCAAATGATCTCCATATCTATGATTCTGTTTCTGTTCTGGTTGCTTAGTTTATTTTTTTTTTTTTTTTAGATTCAGTTGTTGATAGTTGTGAATCTGTCGCCATTTTAATGTTTATAGTTTTGACCTTCTTATTTCTCTTAAATAAGTCCCTTTAACATTTCATGTAATAATGGCTTGGTAATAATGAACTCCTTGAGCTTTACTTTGTCTGGTAAGCACTTTATCTGCCCTCCCATGCTACTCTATTTTTTATGTCTTTTAAAAACTATATTTCATTGATTATACTATTACCATTGTCCCATTTTTTTCTCCCCTTTATTCCCCTCTGCCCTGCACCCCAGCCTCCCACCACCATTCCTCCACCTTAGTTCATGTCTATGGGTCATGCATGTAAGTTCTTTGGCTTCTCCATTTCCTATGCTATTCTTAACCTCCCCCTGTCTAGTTTTTACTTACCATTTATGCTTCTTATTCCCTGTACCTTTCCCCCCATTCTCCCCCTTCCCCACCCTGCTGATAACCCTCCATGTGATTTACATTTCTGTGAATCTGTTCCTATTCTAGGTGTTTGCTTAGTTCATTTTTGTTCTTGTTTTTGTTTTTGTTTTAGGGTTGGTTGTTGATAGTTGTGAGTTTGTTGTCATTTTACTGTTCATAGTTTTGATCTTCTTTTTCTTAGATAAGTCCCTTTAACATTTCATACAATAAAGGCTTAGGGATGATGAACTCCTTTAACTTGACCTTATCTGGGAAGCACTTTATCTGCCCTTCCATTCTAAATGAAAGCTTTGCTGGATAGAGCAATCTTGGATGTAGGTCCTTGCCTTTCAAGACTTCAAATACTTCTTTCCAACCCCTTCTTGCCTGCAAGGTTTCTTTTGAGAAATCAGCTGATAGTCTTATGGGAACTCCTTTGTAGGTAACTGTCTCCTTTTCTCTTGCTGCTTTTAAGATTCTCTCCTTATCTTTAATCTTGAGTAATGAAATTATGATGTGCTTTGGTGTGTGCTTCCTTAGGTCCAACTTCTTCAGGACTCTCTTATCTTCCTGGACTTCCTGGAAGTCTATTTCCTTTGCCAGATTGGGGAAGTTTTCCTTCATTATTTGTTCAAATAAGTTTTCAATTTCTTGCTCTTTCTCTTCTCCTTTTGGCGCCCCTATGATTCAGATGTTGGAACATTTAAAGTTGTCCCAGAGGTTCCTCAGCCTCTCCTCATTTTTTTGAATTTTTGTTTCTTCATTCTCTTCTGGCTGCATGCTTGTTTCTTCCTTCTGATCCAAACCATTGATTTGAGTCCCAGTTTCCTTCCCTTCATTGTTGGTTCCCTGTACATTTTCCTTTATTTCACTTTGCATAGCCTTCACTTTTTCCACTACTTTGTGACCATACTCACCCATTTCTGTGAGCATCCTGATTACCAGTGTTTTGAACTGTGCATTTGATAGGTTGGCCATCTCTTCATTGCTTAGTTGTATTTAGTTGTATTAGTCACTTCCCCTACTACCCACAAGCAAATTAGGCCCTTCAGGTGCTGATTCCCGGGTGAGAGCACTTGTGTACGTTCTAGGCCCCTGTGGGTCTCTCCAATGACCTCTCCTGTGAGGCTGGGAGTTTCTCCAGCTGCTGCCTCAACCCCCACAGGTGCTTTTAATCAGAGGTTTGAGGCTTATTTCCCCATGCTGGAGCCCTGGGTTGTGCAGTCTGTCTCGCTCCCCCAGTTGTTCCTCAGGGCTCATCCACACCGGGTGAATGTGGGACCACCCGGTCCGCCAGCCGCTGCCTCACCTGCCCCAGTCCACCAGCTGTCACCTTGCTGCGAGTCCTCTCCACCCCGGCTGCCTGTTTCTACCCCTCCTACCGGTCTGTATGAATGTTTCTTCTTTAACTCCTTGATTGTCAGACTGCCATACAGTTTGATTTTCTAGAAGTTCTGGTTTTTTGTTTTGAAATTTGTTGTCCTTCTTTTGGTTGTGTGAGGAGGGACAGTGTGTCTACCCCCATCTTGGACAGAAGTTGCCCTTCCATTCTAAATGAGAGCTTTGCTGGATAGAGTAATCTAGGTTGTAGGCCCTTGCTTTTCATCACTTTTAATATTTCTTGCCAATCCCTTCTTGCCTGCAAAGTTTCTTTTGAGAAATCAGCTCATAGTCTTATGGAACTCCTTTGTAGGTAACTCTCTGCTTTTAAGATTCTCTCTTTACTTTTAACCTTTGGCATTTTAATTATGATGTGTCTTGGTGTTGTCCTCTTTGGGTCCAACTTGTTTGGGACTCTGTGCTTCCTGGATTTGCATGTCTATTTCCTTTGCCAAATTAGGGAAGTTTTCTTTCATTATTTTTTCAAATAAGTTTTCAATTACTTTCTCTTCCTCTTCTCCTCCTGGCATCTCTACGATTCAGATGTTGGTACATTTGGAGATGTCCCAGAGGCTTCTTATACTATCCTCATTTTTTTGAATTCTTGTTTCTTTTTGTCATTCTGGTTGAATGCTTATTTCTTCCTTATGTTCCAAATTGTTGATTTGACTCCCGGTTCGCTCCCCTTCACTGTTGGTTCCCTGTGGATTATCCTTTATTTCACTTAGTGTGGCCTTCATTTCTGCCCTTATGTTGGTGCCACACTCAGTGAGTTCTCTGAGTATCCTGATCACCAGTGTTTTGAACTCTGCATCTAGTAGGTTGGTTATCTCCATTTCATTTAGTTCTTTTCCTGGGGTTTTGTTTGGTTCTTTCATTTGGGCCATATTTCTTTGTCTCTTCAATCTGGCAGCCTCCCTGTGTTTGTTTCTACGTATTAGGTAGTGCTGCTTTGACTCCCTGTCTTAATAGCACGGCCCATTGTAGAAAGGGCACCTGTAATTGTGTGGGGTAGAGCCGTAGGTAATCTCTAGAGCAAGGCAATCCACCTCACTGCTTTGTGGCTGTATGGGGGGAGGGCTTGGAGAGGGGACAGTGCCACTGCATGGCTTCTGGAGGTTTGCCTGGCACTCACCCCATTTCCAGTCGCTCCACCCACTCCCTGTTTGCGACTGGCACCTTTCTAGCTGTTGGCCTGGTGCTGAATCTCAGAGTGGGTGGGTTTGTGAACGTTCTAAGACTACACGGGCCCTCTATGCAGAATTTCCTGAAAATCTGGCAGTTTCTTCCACCACTCCAACTCCACTGGTTTTTACAGCCAGAGGTTATGGGGATTTATCTTCCCAGTGCTGGAACCCTGGGCTGTGCAGTCTGGCCTGGGGCTGTGATCACTCACTCCCAAGGTGTCCCTCCCCATTTTCATCCACCACACATGAATGTGGGAACACCCATTCTGCCACCGCCACCTCTCCACGCTACACTGCCTCTCCTTGCCTCTCTGCCCCTCATACCCAACTGGATGAGTGTGGCTTCTTTAAATCCTTGGTTGTCAGACTTCCATACAGTTCGATTTTTCAACAGTTCTGGGTATTATTTGTTTTGAGGTTTAGTTGTAATTCTCCGTGGTTGTATGAGAAGGTAAAGCATGTCTACCTATGTCTCCATCTTGACCAGGGGTCAGAAATACTCGTTTAAAAAAAAATTAGAACAAGTTTTTCTAAACTAAACTGTAGAACACAAGATCTGAAGTCAGAAGTCAGAAGACCAAATTAAGTCACAGTTTCACCATCTAAGAGTTTAGTGATTTTGGACAAGTCACTCAATTTCCTTGAATTTTTTTTAAAGGGAAACATCGTAATATCTACCTCACACAGTTATGTTTTTTATTGAGAAAATAATATTACTTTAAAACCATAGGAATTCATGATAAAATGAGCTAGATGCATGATCATCATTCAATTTCTATTTCAGAATTACCTGTTTTCATATAAAGAAAATCAGAGTATATTGAAAGTAGATTTGACACATATTTAACAATTTCATCTGCTAACATTTCCCACAAAGATTCTCATTGATTTTGCTTTCAACAATAGTTTCTGACTAAACATCTAGATAAATAAGCTACTTCTTATTTTCTAAATGTGCTTGAATTCACTAGGAAAATAATACCATCTTTCCGAGTTCAGCTTCTTACTTACCAAATAATTGTGGTCAAGGGTGAGAATACCAAGTGTTATGTGAATACATTATCTTGGATGCTGCATCCCTGGTACCAAAAGCGGGTGGCTGCCTCACTGCTCTGGCTTCACTTAGAAATCTGGGGATGGCACCATTTCTGTCAGCTGGGTATTTCCTACCTGAAACCTCTTTAGCTAAATTCACAAAGAACTTTAAATACCAGTGGCCATTCAACACTCCCTCCTGAGGTTTTTAAAGGTTAAGTATGAGAAAGTAACACATCTTTACAATCTTTGTGTATTCACATTATTAGAAAAAGTTTAGTGACACTTCAAGCTTACCTGAGGGTGGCTGTGCAAAATGTTGTTCACCATCCCCTTGGGAATTACACATTTTTGCTGCTTCACTATCCTGCACTGGGGGCTCTTCGGTTTTAGCCTCTGATAACTTCGGCAATCCATAATACAATTTAAAAAGACATTTTAGATTAATTTTGACTAATTCACTTCTTAAGAGATACAAAGACATTAGTTTAAAAAAATTACTGTTCTCTCTTTCCAAAGTTTTTAAAATGTTTCTAGTAATTTATGTCTTCTACTTTTTGAGGTAGGTAAACATTCCACGTCAAATCACGTAGTGCTAAGATTCACAAAGTAGTACGATTAGGACTTTGGACTTGGCAAGAAGTAGGTTCAAACTCAGGCTTCACTCTGCTATTCATGTGAGCTTGAGTAAGACCCCAAGATATACTCTAAGAGAAATAAAACCACCAAATTATTAGGTGCTTTTCCTCTTAAGATAATCTATATACCAGTACTATGATATTCCTGAATAAGCCACAAATTGGTTTATTTCCATTTCTAAAATGGGATAGCATATTTAAACCAAAGACATCATTTAAATCTTGAAAAGAACTAAGTAAACTGATAATCTATTTATCCTCAAAAACAGAGGAAAATCTAATCACATGCAGCTTCTTAGGTAATTCATGTATATCTAAATCATAAGCCCCTAAATGCTGGGTGATGAATACATGAAGATTCATTGTTATTATAAGCTCTACTTCTATGTGTTAAAAATTTCCCATAACAGCCCTGGCTGGTGTAGCTCAGTGGATTAAGCACGGGCTGCGAACCAAAGGGTCGCTGGTTCAATTCCCAGTCAGGGAACATACCTGGGTTGTGGGCCAGGTCCCCAGTGGGTGGTACACAAGAGGCAAACACACATTGATGTTTCTCTCCCTCTCCTTTTCCCTCCCTTCCCCTCTCTCTAAAAATAAATAAATATATAAAATCTTAAAAGAAAAAGAAAAAAATTTTTCCATAACAAAAAGTCTTTAAAAACCATATGCCCCTAAAACATATTATTCAAGAAGCCTACCAGATTTTGTTTATAAATCAGAGTTAATACTGATGTCTTCTGACACCAGTTTTGAACTGGTTTCTCTTCTGTAACCCCTCCATTTTAAAAAGTCTTTATTAATATCTATGAATCTCACCTTCATTTACTAAAAGGAGATTTACTTCTAAGATACATGCATCACTTTTTAATCCTAAAACATCTCTCCTTCATCTGCTCTTCTTTGGGGGCCTTGGAGTAAAATAGGTTTTTCCAAGACAGTGAATGATGCAAGAAAGTATCATAGTGATTGAAGGGAACAAAGGAAAACTCCCTCAATCACTCTTTCAAGTGATTGAGACACTTGATACATACCAGATACATGTGTAATTTACCTCTAGGGAAGACCGGGCTCTTTATGGAAATAATTCATAGTGGGGGACTGTGCCAGTGAGTATGGTACCGAATCACTCTGCTGCAAGCTGATAAAGTTACAGCCTGCAGGAAACCCTCAGCAGTAACTGCGGTTGCTGCTTCGAAACAGTAAAGAAATCAAGCAGAGTAGGAAAGTAAAATATTTTTCTTAATTTTCTTTCATACATAAAATTAAGGGGAATTTTTAAATGGAATCTCCCCAAAATTGGTATTACAATCGTTTTGGAGTTAATAATCTCTCAATCTTTATTAGAAATTTAAAGGTAGGTTGCTGGATGAATTATAAAGTGAATAAAATTGTAAAGTTACACATAACTGCTTAAAATTGCTACACAACTTGGAGAACTTGTGTAGTTTCATATAAGCTTAAATTTTAACAACAAAAACTAGATGTAACAACAATGAAATACTTCTGTCATGGTAATGTGTTCTGTAGGCACCTGCTTTTTTCTCTTTCTTTCTTCCTCCTGGTCATATTCCTCTTTTGATTTCCTGAAATATATAAAATAAGGTAGAAAAAGTAAATATTCTTTTTTGGTCAAAGAAAAAATATTCAATAAGCAATGTGCTAACCTAAGCTTACAATATGTGCAAGAAATTTTGGAAACAAAGATGAAAATAATCAGGTTTTGCTTAAAGCAACTTACAATCAACTGAGAAGGACATACACAGGCATAAACAGCATGGTGTAGGTAGTAATATAAAATATAGGTATATGCATTTCTTCTGGCAATGTGAGTGACCCCGCACAGAACAAAGCTCAGCAGGCTTGAAACCCTAAACCCAAACTTAAACAGCAAATCCTATTAATAGAGACTTTGACCTCTCCCTTTATTGCAGCCCTCCTGAGAAGATCCATTTCTCCCCTCCTAGTTTTTCCAGTGGCACCCGAGCTATCACAAAGCTTTCCTAATGCCATTATGCAAAGCCCTATCAGCTTTTATAAACTGCTTCCCTGAGGCAGTCTGATCTAGGAAAACAGCCAGGTCAACTCTCCCATGGGTTCATAACTAAGCTCTACTGCAGTAGTCACACCCCTCAAAAGCCCTTAAAATCTAAAAGTGCAATGTTGATCAGTTTTCAGACCACCAATCAACCAACAGATGCAACCAGTATAAATCAAAACTTTTAGCAGTCTTCTAAACCTATCACCAAACACCCTTACCTCTCCAAAACTGTAAACTCAGAGCATTCCGTGTTCCATCAGGCTCCCATTTGCCCCTGACATGGAATGGAGGATCAGACAGGAGAAACCTAAATTCACCTGCACACCTGCCCCCTCCCCACAACCACTCAAATCCCCTGAAATTAAGCAGTGAGTCCTAGAGCTCCTTACCACCAACCAGCCTATCCCCACTTCTGCTTTAGAGTTGGGGCACGGTGAGTCAGTAGGAGAACAACAGAACGCCAAAAGATCTGTGGTTGTGGCTAGGGAGGAAGGGTCCCCAAAGGCCAAGGCCCTATTCTACAGGTGACCCAGTGACTGCAGGTCTCCTCTGTCCTAAACCTATACATTCTCACAAGAGATTTAAAAATTAGGTGCTGCAATTGCCGCTCCCTTCCAAAACTCCCATAGAGGTCGGGGACAACACAGGCCCAAGGAAAAAGAAATGCCCCTTCAGTGGGCTGCACACTCCATGCCAGGCATTTGGCTCGGAATCGTGTAACTGGGGCAAGGAAGACACGGGAAAGACAGTCATCTGGGACAGGCACTTCCCACTGTCCTCTTTCCCTTGCAGGTTACCTGCCAGCCAGCCAGCTATTTGGTCTGTGGAGTCTGGATGCCCAGACTCCTACTGTGAGACACGTGGCTTGAGCCACCTCTAATACTGAGATCCAGAAGCCATGGAGCTTCCTGGTCAGCTCAGGCCACTACACCCCTTTCCAGGCACGGATCTACTGCACCCTGTTCCAATTTAACTTTCCGTTCCCACATGGGAGTGGACGAAGACCCGCCCATTTGATCAGGTATGAGTTATCTGAAAATAATTGTTTTTGTCCATGAAGAAATGTAACATACACATAGTTATAAACAAACAAAATAATAAATC
The DNA here is from genome assembly GCF_022682495.2 of Desmodus rotundus. Classification (NCBI taxonomy): domain Eukaryota; kingdom Metazoa; phylum Chordata; class Mammalia; order Chiroptera; family Phyllostomidae; genus Desmodus; species Desmodus rotundus. The sequence goes on along the minus strand of NC_071391.1, from coordinate 132,161,648 downwards.
ACTTTCATGGTTTTCAGTAGGAAATTTAGATATTTTCCTAGTTCATAGTATTTTGTGGGTAAAAAGCATATATTCAGGACATATTACAAAATTCTAATGATTCATTCAAAAAATAATTGAAGAAGGTACCTAAGAACTTCCCTCAGGATTTTCATCTCTTCCTGTTCAAGATCACTGACCACATCAGAACCGTCAGTTAAGCAGTCAGGTAATACACCTGTTCAAAACCAAAGACCACAAAGAAGAATATCAACTCAAGTGAAAGCATTTATTTCTCACTATCCTGCTTCATCAACAAGTACAAAATAATTTATTAATATCTGTCATTTTAAAAAATGTTCTATGATCTTTTTGACTTTTTCTTGTTTTAGGGAATCACCGCCACCACCCCCCGCCAAAAAATACCCCACAATTTTACCTAGCAATGTCTCTTATTTGTATTGCCTATTAAAATAATAACAATTATATATGGTAGTAAAAAATAATTTAAACTGTTATTCTCCACAATCATAACTATGAGAGGATATACCACTGAAGTCAATAAGCTCCTAATGAAACCATGCTCTCAAAAATATCCCTTGAATGGGGAGAGTTTACAAAATAAAATATAAAATACTTTGTTAATTGAAATAGCACACTAATACTCTTCATTGATAGTACCACAAATGCTACTGAGAGGCCTTGCTTACTTCATTCAAAAATGCCTGGTGCTAAGCACTTAGGGGCAATATAAAGATGCATAAAACAATCTCTGCCTTCAAAGCTTCTATGCAGTTATGGGCTAGTGACTATAAACCAGGGCAGTATCAACTTCAGCTCAAGGCAAATAATAATAATTCATGGCAAGCAATTTTAAGTATTGGTTTAATTTACTTCATTACCTAGATCATCCTGATAAGCAGGTAGACTGGTAATAAGCATTCTGTTCATATTTATAATTATATTCTCATGACATTCGCAACATACATGTCTCAAATTTTTACCTTCTATTTCTTTATCCACATATGTCTTTGGAATTTTAGATCTGCTCTAAATTAAAGTAACTTTATTCCAATTCCCTTGATGTTTAAGTGCATCTTTAATTAAGCTTTTTATTTTGAGATAAAAGCAGTTTCACACACAGTTGCAAGAAATAATAGAGTGACACTATGTACTCTTTACCCAGTTTCTCCCAATGGTAATATCTTGCAAAATCACAGTACAGAATCACAACCAGAAAACTACATAACCCATTAATCTTAAGTGCATTTTTGCTGAGTCAAAAGATATACAATTAGTATTCTCCTAATAGCCTATATAAGGAAAATGAAAGTAATAATGTAACAGTATGTAATTCTTCAAAATCATCAAAATAATGCCCTGATTTGCATTTCCCCCAAATTCATTGATAAGCTACAACAGTGAATCCAGAGAGCTTTGGAATTTTTCTCACCACAAAGACAATTTTCAAATGTCTGCAGTTTGGAGTACAATCAACATTGCTCTAAAGTCCTTGGCGCAGGATTTAAATTAAGCAACATTCTTAAATACAGGTATTAAAAATGCTCTGGCAGAAACTAAGTATTAGTTTATGTGTAAATGTAAGCAAACTCCCCCCTTACCCCCGCCCCATGGTCTGAAGCAGCTTTACTCCACATCATTCCCCTCGCCCTTGCTAATAACCAGGTGTGTGCAATTAGCAGGCAGCCAAGTATTTAGAGGAGGGGCTCTGCTCTACCCTCACTCCCGAGAGTGACTCATTATTGGTTTAAGCCAATTATAATGGTCTCATTTCCCCTGCTGGGGGGTTTAATAAAGGTCTATGACCCCAATCCTGATGGATAGGACCCAAGGGGAAAACTCCTGGGGACCTTCCATGAAAGTGCTCTCTTGCTAACAAAAAGATGTACAGGAAGAAATATCCCTTTTCACTATGAGATGTTGTTGAGTCTACATTCGATGCAGCCAGAGTGTAACCATGAGAGAGGGTCCTGGGAATGGGAGAGTATAAAGATGGAAAGCATCAAGGTCCCTGATAACATCAGTGAGCCACTAAAGGAACCAACCCTGGACCTTTCTTCCTTCCCTCCTTTCCTTTGGGCTTTTTGTTCTGTGAAATGACCATTTCTTATTGTTTTTTAACTTAATCTTTATGGTATTTTTTCCACTACCATTTAGTCCCCTTATACCCCCCTTCCCCCAGCAATCACCACACTGTTGTTCTTGTCCATGAGTCCTAATTTTTTATGGTTTAAGCCACTTTCATTTAGGTTTTCTGCTAATATCAATTTCACTATTTCTCTTACCAAAAATGACCCCCCCAAAAAAAAACAATTTTAACTAACAGAAAATAATTATTCAAATTCTCTATCCCATAGGTGAGAATAAAGTATAATTTGAGGAAAATTCAGAGAAAACAATTTTATGACGTAAACTATGGTAGAAAGACAAAGAGACTGTTTTCCAAACTCATTCACACCAAAGCAACAGCACAGTGTCACGCATCACTCAGGATTAAGGGTGGGATTATCCATATCCTGGCCACAGACAACAGCTCTCTTAACTGTGGGAAAAACACCTTAGGATTTTAGGGGATAGTTGTGGTGGTGGTTTGTTCTAAGGGACTGAATGTCTACTCACATCAGACAAATGAGAGGAGAATCCACAACGAGGGCCCTGCACCATTCAAATGTTTTCCCTGCAATAAGAGAAGCCCTGTTGTTGCGTCTTCCGGACCTTTGAAAGCGAACAGCATAACTGAACTATAGTTCTCATATCTTTGAGAAACAGCCAAAGAAAAGGTCCTGCTGCCAGACCGTTAAAGAGTACGTAGGCATGGTAAAGAGTATCATGGGAATCTGTTGAGCAAAGAACACCTAAGCTGAGGACAGGTCATCAGAGCCAGAAGTCTGCAGCAGAGGTAAGAATCTGGGTTGAAAAGGAGGTAGTACAATACCAAGTATGGTTTAGAAAATCAGATGTTTTGAGGCACGATGGCAAATGCACTTCAAGTACACAAGAAGGGAAAGGAAAAAGGTAGGAGGAGCTAGAGAAACAGGCTAGGCACAGCTTGAGGGCTACCAGGGCTCTGAGGTTTCTTTTCCCGCCTGAGGGTGGTGCAATCTTAACTACCGATTGCCCGCAACAAAGGTCCCAACAGTGATAACCCAAAAGAGCAGTCACATTCTCTCAACAGTAACTACAACTGTGAGCATTCACAAACATTGAATTTCATAAACACAATGGCTGGGCAGGAAAAACAAGCTCGCTGAAACCTAATTCATCTTTAAGTCAAATTCTGGTCTGTTTTTGAGATGTCAAACCGCACTGATCAGGAATTTTACACTGTTGAATCTCTTAAGTCAGCCATAGATTTTCAAACCTGATATAAATTCAGACAAAGCAGCTACATTTAAGATCATATTAAAAACAGAATAGTAAAACTGCAAAAAAGCATTTAGCACTTAGATTTCTAAATTGGACATTTTACCATTTCTCTCTTGAATTATTCGAATGGCTTGAAGCTGCATTTCAATGTTTTTCTGGACCATCATTGCTTTAAAGATAGTAAAATCTTCTGCAGCCAACACAGGTTGCAAAATGGCCTGCGGAAAGAAATCTGTAAGTTACACGAAGTTCCAGTTAGAAAACTACACGCACACCTCACCTGATCGTGCTTCACAGATAATGTGTTTTCATCAACACTGAGGCAAGACCTTCCACCAACACAAAAACGATGACTTGTTCAGGGCTCAGATGATCATTTTTTAGCAATACAGAATTTATTAATTAAAGTATGTACATTTTTACACGTAAAAACCGCATCTGAATTTGTTTTTTAGTCTAGATAGATCTATTTAGCTTATATTCTGTCACTTGAAATTTACTGATTAATGATAAATCAGTAACTACAAAAGTATCCCTTAATTAATAAAAGTACCCAATTAAATGAAAGTAAATGCCAAAAAAAAAAAAAAAAAAGAATCTGGAAAATAAATGTAATGAGGTGTTAGTAATGTGAGAATGTAATTGTAATTTTTCTGTATGTAGAAAGTTTCTTGGAAGAGGTAGTTAGAAATTATGATGTAAAATCATTTTCTGGATTAAACTGATATGTAATAAATTAGAAAAATAAACAAAGGTATCTACCCTAGAATACCCAAATTAACATTTCCTTTTCTACACAGAACTACTGCTATATCAAAGAGCAAATCAATTCCCAAGCTAACCAATAAGTAGTAGAATAAAATTTGAAATGCATGAAAATCCAAAAGAAAACACTCATATCTTATTCATCTTACTACAATCTTATTTCAAGATTCACATGATATTGGTGGAAAAGCCGATCACACAAAATCGTGCAGAGGCAATGGAGGGTGTCCTATTATTGTTCACCAAGGAGGTGGCAGCAATAATGTCAGAGACATCTCAACGAAAGCACCACCAAAGAGCTCTAAGCAAAGAAGAGGAAGGAGCCCTTCCTGCAGCACCCAGCTCACATGCTAGACACTCGCAGTATAGCAAAATCAAGTGCAAGCGCAGCTCTCTTTGGCATATATAAGGAGTGGACTGCAGGAAAAAAGTTTCTTTTCCCTTAAAGTCATATATACTGTTCAAAAGGCCCAGGGCAGTGATAGTAAAGAGGCTTCACCTGTGTTTCACTTAAAAACTGTGGCCCAGAGCTCAGTACTAAAATAATACTGCAGCCTCTGTGATACATTAGTGATATCTTCCAGGGCCTCCTTCTGGGATTATATCACTACGTAACTTTGTTCTGGGGCTTCCTAGACTTCTTATAAAAGTAGTGCCGAGTACTTTAACCTCATCACTAGCAAACACTTGAAGTGCACGGCTATTGATGACAACGTGTCAACCAGAGCTGCTTTTAGCAAGAAAGATTTTGAGTTGACACTTAAAGGTATAATGCAGGGCTTCTCCAAGTATGATCTAAGAGTACAGGAAGGAGAGATTATTAAATGTACATTCCTGAGCCCTGCCCTAGACATAATGAATCTAAATTTCTTGAGGATGGGTGCCCATGTATCTCCCCAGAAAATTCTTAGAACAAAGTTTGTTACACTGGTGAAGAAAATGGGTTCTTGGTATTAACGCCTACTTCCAGCTTAAGAATGAAACAGGCATGTGACTCTGGACATGCCATTTAGTACTCTGACTCCAGTTTCTTCATCTGCAAATTAATATAATAATAATAAAAGTAACAAAGTATTTCATTGAATCTAAGGCTCTATAGATTAGTAAAATAAACCACTACTTCATGTACCAATTAGGAAAAAATCTGTCAATTAAATTATAACAGGTTATCAATTATAAAACTCATTCTCATTTCAGAGATATTATAAAATGAAAAATTTGCAATTTAGAATGAAGTAATAACTTTCTGGCCTGGTGTTGGAATTAAATTAGATGAGATAGCACTTTTTTTAATCCTCACCCAAGGATATGTTTATTGAATTTTAGAGAGAGAAGAAGGGGGGAGGTAGGAAGGGAGGGAAGAGTGGGGAGAGAAAGAGAAACATGGGTCAGTTGTCTCTTGTACACACTCCAACTGGGGATCAAACCCTCAACCTTTCGGTGTATGGGACAATGCTCCAACCAACTTAGCCAACCAGCCACGGCAAAAAGTACTTTTTAAACTGAAAAGGACTTAGAAAAGTAGCTGTTCTGGCCCTTCTGAAGCTGGTTAAGTATCAGTGTTGTGCTACACCTAAAATGTTACAGCAATTGGGCTCTTATGAACCAAGAAAATGGATCACCCCTCTCCTAAGAGCTTCCGATAAGGGCAATTAAAGGAAGTAAAGAGTTACTCCAAAAAACTAGCAAGTAGTTTAAAAGCAACAATAGTCTTAAGTATCCTTTAAATTAACTGAAACGTTAAACTACCATACTTTCAAAGAAGATTATGAGTTAAAACAAATGTGATGTTATCTATGTTTGAAAAAATACATTAACAAAAAAATGAACATTGAGTCTTTAAGAATCTGACAAAAAAGGTTAAAAGACATTTAAGCACATTTATACTTAGCCTAAGGTTACCCTATCATTATCTTAGATCAGAGTTAAATTATACCACAATTTTGAAAGGTAAAGGCATTTCATACATTCATGCTGCCCCATTAATAGTTAGAACTGCAAGGAGAAATAGATGAACTCACTATTATAGTTGGAGGCTTCGATTCCCCCTATCAGTAATGGACAGATTCAGCAGGCAGAAAACCAGGAAGGACATAGCTCAACGGAATAGCACTTTCAGTCAAATGGATCAAATTGGCATTTATCCAACAACAGACAAATACACATTCTTCTCAAGCTCATATGAAACATTCACTAAAACAGATGACATTAGGACCAAAACACACATCTTAATAAATTAAAAGAATAGGAATAAGCCCTGGCCAGTGTCACTCATTTGGTTGGAGTGTCGTCCCAAAACTGAAAGGTTGCAAGTTCAATTCCTGGTCAGCGCACATGCCCGGGTTGTGGGTTCCATCCTGAGCAGGATATGTATGGCAGGCAACCAGTCAGTGTTTCTCTCACATCGATGTTTCTCTGTCTGTCTGTCTGTCTGTCTGTCTCTATCTCTCCCTGAATGAATGAATGAGTGAATGAATGAATAAGAATGCTACAAAGTTGATCTCAGACCATAAGGGAATTAAACTAGAAACCTGTAACAGAACAACAGATGGAAAAATCTAAAATACTTAGAGATAACACAGTTCTAAATAACACATAGGTCAAAGAAGTAGTCTCAAGAGAAATATTTAAAATATTTCTAACTAAATGAAAATGAAAATAGAATACTCATATCTCATATCTCAAAATTTGTGAGATGCAACGAAAGTACTGTGTCATCCAGATATACAAAGGTCTCAAGTTCCATTCCAGTCAGGGCACATGCAAAATCAACCAATGAATGTATCAATAAATGTAACAAATCAGTGTTTCTCTTTGTTTCTCTCTCTCTCTCAAATCAATCAATAAAAAAAACCAAAGAACTCTTATAACTCGACAATTTGAAAACTAACAATTCAATTTAAATACAAACAAAAGAAAACAATGAGATACCACTACATATCTACCAAAATGGCTACAACCAAAACAACTGACAATATCAAGTGTTGATGAAGATGTGGAGCAACAGAAACTCCCTTTCATTACTGGGGAAAATGCAGAATAGCACAGCTACTTTATTTTTTCTAATATTTTTCAATCACAGTTGACATACAATATCATGTTAGTTTCAGGTGTACAACATAGTGATTAGACATTTACATACATTATGAAGAGACCGCCTCACTAAGTCCAGCACCCATATGACACCATGCAGAGTTCTTACAATACTATTGACCACATTCCCTGTCGCTGGTAAGCTGCTTTAGAAGACAGTTTGGCAGCTTTTTACAAAGCTAAACTTAATCTTACCATTTAATCCAGCAATCTCACTCCTAGGTATTTACCCACATGAGCTGAAAAAGCCACACAAAAGCCTGAATAGGAATATTTATAGTGGCTTTATACATAATTTCCAAAGACTGAAAGCCACAAAAATGTCCTTCAAAAGGTAAATGGATAAGCAAATTGTGGTACATCCATATAATGGGATATTATTCCACAATTAAAAAAAAAAAACTATTAAACTACAAATCAACATGGAGGAACCTTAAATTTATATTTCTTAAGTGGAAGAAGCCAGTCTGAAAAAGGCTACAATCTATATGATCCCAATTATATGACATTTTGGAAAAGGCAAAAGTAGTGGTTTTGATGAGTGGTTGCCAGAATTTTAAGGCAAAGATGAAGGGGACGAATATGTGGAGCAAAGGGGATTTTTAAGGTGCTGAAACTATTTTGTATGACACTGTAATGATGGATATATGACATTATGTATTTGGCAAAATCCATAGAACTATAAAACACAAAAAGTAAACCCTAATGTAAACTATGGACTTCAGTTAATATATCGATATTGGCTCATTAATTGTTAACAAATACAAGGTCTGTTCAGAAAGTATCCAGCCATGCAATACGAAAAATAGAAGCATTTATTGAAAAACAAAGATATAAGAAACCCTGTATATAGGACAATGATGCCTCTGTCCCCTTCAAAGTAGGCAACTCGGGACCTCACCCAGTTCTCCCAATCGCCACAGCTACCCCATCATTATTTTCCTAAGTCTCATTGACAGTCTGAAATCTCTTCCATTTCAAAGGTGATTTTAGTTTGGGGAAAAGCCAGAAGTCACAGGGCACGAAATCTGGGCTGTAGTGAGGCTCAGTCATCTGGGTGATTTGATGTTTTGTCAAAAAACTCTGTATAAGACATGAATGCATGTGTGGGAGTGTTGTCGTGATGAAGCTGCCAATCACCAGTTGCCCCTATCTGAGTGGCCTTCTGAATCATCTGAATAGTTTCTACAGAGGAATGTTCAAGCTTAATGCAAATTTTGGTCCAGATGTGTTGCTCTACTTGCTCAGTCATTTTGAATCCGTCAGCCACACAGTACACATGCTCACTCAACAGCATCTACCACCCCCACAGACCAGTACAGTGAAATCATCATTGTTCACAATGTGCGTTCTAGTCCACTCTCCTTGGCTCCCAAGTTACATCAATGTCGCACAAACCATTCTCGTTACATTAACAATGGCTGGACTTTTTCAGGAGAGACCTCCTACACTACACTAATGAAAGATGTTAATATTACTACTATCTGCTCAATTTTTTGTAAATGTAAAACTGCTCTAAAAAGTACTCTATTAATTTTTGAAAGTCTTACCAACACTCAACAAAATATTATTAATTACCCTGTGTGCATTTTGAAATACACAGGGTAATTAAGAAAATGAAAGTTATACTACACATGTAATCTTTCAATGATCCAAGTTATTGGGGGGAAAAGCATAATTTTCCCAAATTACTATTATTACAAATGTTTCTGAAGGTATTAATGTCTATCTTATAAATGTCAAAACAAATCAAGTAAAAAACAAAACAAAAGGAAGAAATAGTTTGCCATATAGAAGTCTCTGGCTCTTGCAATACATCTAAATCAATGATGTGCTCTATTCTCACCAAAAAAAAACAGTCACAGGCAATGAAGGACGTCATGTTTGGCTATTTCAAATGGGAAATACCACAGAGTTAGTAATTCAACTGAAGCCTGGTAAAATAATAAATATCTCAGTATCATATTGTCAGAATATTATGAGTCATTTAGAAAAATATCGTAAGTCATAAACATTTTTAAAGAAACCACACATACAATGAGGTCTGTCTGGGAAAAGTCATCATTAATTGAGCGAGAATGGTTTTTGTGACATCAATGTAACCTGGCAGCCAAGGAGAGTGGACTGGAATGTGCATGTGTGAACAATGATGACTTCACTGTACTAGTCAGCAGGGGCAGTAGATGCTGTTGAGGGAGCATGTGTACTGTGTGGCATTCAATATGACTGAGCAAGCAGACAACGAATCTGCATCAAAATTTGCATTAAGCTTGAACGTTCCTTTGTGGAAACTATTCGAATGACTCAGAAGGCTTTCAGGGACAATGAATGAGTGCAGCACAAATCAAAGTGTGGCACAAATGCTTCAAAGATGTGTGAGAATCTGTTGAAAGTGATCCACGTTTCGGAAGACGTGCAACAAGCAGAACACCTGAGAATGTTGAATGTGTACAGGCTGCAATCAAAAAAGATCAGCGACTGACAGTGTGAGAACTAGAAGCATATCTGGGGATTCCCAAAACTACTGTGTCTGAGATTTTGACAAGGGTCTTGCCTGAAACATGTTGTGGTAAAATTCGTGCTGCAGTTTCTGCTACCAGAGCAGAAGGAACATCGTGCTGCAGTTGCTAATGACTTGATTCAAACCACTACCAATGAACCAGATTTCTTCAAGAAGGTCATAACTTTGAAGGGGGCTGAGGTGTCACTGTCCTGTGTACAATGTTTCTTGTATCTTGTATCTTCTTCAATAAATGTCTCTATTTTTCTTATTACATGGATGGATACTTTCTGGACAGACTTGTATAATAAAAACCTGCTCTTCCAAAGTCTTTTTTTTTAAGATTATTTATTTTTAGAGAGAGGGGAAGAAAGGGAGAAAGAGAGGGAAAGAAACATCAATGTGTGGTTGCCTCTCACTCACCCCCTACTGGGGACCTGGCCCACAACCCAGGCATGTACCCTGACAGGTAATCAAACCAGTGACCCTTCGGTTTGCAGGCCGGCGCTCAATCCACTGAGCCACACCAGCCAGGTCCCAAAGTCTTTTTTTTCTTTTTTTTAAAACTAGAGTTCTTCATTTCATTAAGGTCATGTTTTTAAATTTTTATTTATTTATTTTAGAGAAAGGAATGGAGAGAGGTAAACATCAATTTGTTGTTCCACTTATTTATGCATTCATTGGATGATTCTTGCATGTGTCCTCAATGGGGATCAAACCCACAACCTTGGTGTATCAGGACAATGTTCTAACCAACTGAACTACCCGGTCAGGGCTCATTAACATCATTAGACCCCCTATTACTCCTGCTGATTTTAATACACAAAGAGTGTCCAGGACCAAGATCTAATGATGACCAACCAGGTGAAAAGAATCCTTCCAGTTGGCTCTAGCAATACAATATAATGGGAGCTGGCAACTGGCTTAAAATCAAAATCAAATCAGGCAAACCAAAACAAAATAAAAATCACTTCCTAAATTATCTAGGGTAAGGAATTGGCTTCTTGAATTCATTCTCAGGCATCCCATATGGGCATAATGGAATCAGCATTCTGATCTCATGTATAAAGATGATGCAATTGCTACAAAGCAATACATAACATTCTTTGAGCTCAAGAAGTTGTTTTTCCTGTAATGGTGATGGCCTTGGCTTATTCGATCATGTTGCTATTGAGTATGTGGTGCTAAAGTTTGCTCCAAAAGAGAATAAAGCTAACTAGTCCACATGGGGATTGAACCCATGACCCTGGCCTGATTAGCACAGTGCTAATCAACCACCAAAATAGCTACTGATAATTAAGAGAGTTACTTCCATTTATAGACGACCTTCTGTATCTCAGGTATGGTGCTAAATGCTTTATGAACATTATCTCTTCAATTTCACAAAAACCTTTCAAAGTAGATACTATCCCTGTTTTATGGATGTGGAAATTTAGAACCAGAATGGGTAAGAAGGGAAAACTGCAAAACAAGTTTTGTCCATGGTCTTACAGCTAATAAACGTAAAATCTATAGTTCACATCCAGCTCTGTCTATGTCAAAAGGCTTGCCTCCTTGTACCAATAAATTCCAAATAAATCAAAAGGTGTTGTATAATAGAGCAAAAGAGAAAGAGGTGTTATTCTTGATCTGAAAACAAAGTTTTTAAATTCTGGACATCTTCATTCACAAATAATTTAAAATTATTCTGATAATGAAGTCAAAAGATGGATGTGTCTAATATTACTGTGAAGATCTTTATTCACAAAGTAATTCAGACTCATTCACAATAGCTTAATTAAGAGGTTCACAAATATTAACCAAAGCGGAAAATACTCCTGAAAAACAAGAAAAATAAAAACAAATGCAAGTGTCTTAAACTAAAACTATGGTGCATATTGAACACAAACTATTGGTGAATTGTAAAACAACTTATGTTATAGAATTATTAACTAATAAAACCATGCTCATTTACATTAGTGTGGGCATACCAATAACATTTAATACTTCTTTAAATGTCACGTTATATTAAAGATTTTCTGTGTCTAAAATTAGAGATGATCAATGAGCAAAAGCTGTGGAAAGAGAACTATAGCAGGAAGTGCTAGATTAAACAATAGTCAAAGCAAGCTCTTAGAAGAGCCACAGTAAAAAAAAATAATGTAAGCTAACAATAATTAAGGACTACCTCCTAGGATCTAAGTTCTCATCTCTGTGCTAGATGCTGGGAATGCGAAGATGCTAAAACAGCTCAAAGGATTTACAATCTAGTAAGGCAAACCGACTTGTAGGAAACTCCAAATCAAGTAGAGTACCAAAAATATAAGTGCCCACTGAGGCAGAGTGAGCGCTAGTCAGACTAGAGGGATCAGGAAAGCTGACTTAACAAGTAACATTTAAGCCAGGCCCTGATGAGGAGGAGGATTTTTCTGGGTTAGGAAAGGGGTGGGGAGGTGGGGGGCAAACATTCCAGAGTAAAGGAATAGCATAAGCAAAGCCAGGTGCTTAAAGGCTTTTAAGGGCAAGTGGCCTGGCATGACTGTAGTACATACTGTGTTGGAAAACAATAGCAGGAGAAGGCAGCTAAAAACGTAATTTCTGGTCACATACCGACAGTCCTCATTATCATCTCACTAAGGAATTAATAATTTATTTGGTAGATGCTGGAAAGCTAAAGCAACTCTTTGAGAAGAAGGCTGTTTGGTAGTAGTAACATAGCCCTATCCTCGGCCTGAGCAAGGGGCTCTCAGGTGGGGGGCCTGGGCTGGTATCCTGGTTCTACTACTTACTTAGTCATAGACTTTGCATCAGTTGTTTAATGTATTTGTGCATTAGTTTTCTCATTTCTAAATGGAAGTAAAATAGTACCAATTTCTTATCTACTTCAGCCCAGTACAGCAGAACTAATAAGACAATATAAGTAGTTCCAAGAGAAGGAAGCCCCAGGAGCCATGACTGTGGATTTGCTAAGATTGAAAAAGGGACAACTGCAAAACTGTCAGAGATCTATATAAATAAAAGAATAGTCTGGATAAACCCTATCATCCAATATAGTTCTGAGTTCAGAAAGTTCTTTTTTAATTGCATCAGTTCATTAATGTCTCAAATTATCATTTTTCAAGGTAGTTATAAAAAAGAACTTGTATATGATGAATTAGTACAATGTCAAGACTATTATACTTTGACAATCAAACATAGAAAATCTAAGTGAAACCATGGACGTTTTTGTCAAAACTATCAATATATGTTAGGGAATAACACAGAAGCAAAAACCTGTGATGTGTGGGTCTTTGCCAGAGAAGAAGTGCATGCTTCTTGAAATTGATCTTCATTAATTCCAATTTCGTTGAGGTAACTTTCTAAGAGCTTTTCAACCTAAAAAGAGAAAGTTTAACTTTTATACTTTACATAGAAAAATTCAAAATGAGGGTTTTCATGTTAAGTGTGAGTTTAGAAAAGTATAATCAAACACTTGTTTATAATTATTAATCTACATAAGATTATATTATATGGCAGTGATAATGTCTTTCATTAAAAAAGCAAACAACAAAAAGTTAAAATTTTTGCAGAGAATCAAATGAAATTTTATTTCCTTTACTAGAAATAACTGAAGTCAGGATTATGAAGTTTGATAAGGTACAACTCTTTGCTACCCGGAGTGATTTTTTAAAATCATAAGACAACCCTGACTAAATTAATAATTAACACTCCCTGGATGCATCAGCAGTAGAAGAATAAAATTTAAGATTAGATGCAAGGTCCTTTAACATAGTTGTCCCAAATCCATTCCTTAGATGCTAGAGTATGAGAGATAAGAAGTCAAAAGGATGAGATGCTGAGAGAACCCTTGGAGCCTGATACAACTGGTAGTACCATTGAAAATCAGTGAAAAAATACTCACTAGTTCTTTGTATTCCTGATGAATCTCTGTGTAGGTCAATTTGCTTTCTTCTTCATCATCAAAAACTAAATTTAAGATAAAAATATTGCATAAAAATCATTTCATTAATGCTAATATAAAAGTCTAGCCCTGGCTGGTATAGCTCAGTGGACTGAACACGGGCCTGTGAACCAAAGAGTTGCTGGTTCAATTCCCAGTCAGGGCACATGCCTGGGTTGAGGGCCAGGTCCCCAGTAGGAGGCATGTGAGAGGCACCCACATATTGATGTTTCTCTCCCTCTTTCTCCTTCCCTGCCCCTCTCTCTAAAAATAAATAAATAAAATGTTTAAAAAATATAAAAATAAATAAAAGTCTACTTCTATCTTACAAATATATACTTGTATATACACTTACAAGTATATATTAATACTTATATATACATTCTCTATAGGGGTGGACAAAAGTAGGTTTACAGTTTGAGTAAATGAAACACAAAGTTTATTCTTGTATTATTTTCCATATGAACTATAAATCTACTTTTTTGCCCACCCCTGTGTGTGTATAGTGTTAATTATAAACAAGTTATTTTTCCTACTTAAAATCTACTTCATATGTAAGACAAATAATAATTTGCTATTTTTCCATCAATAATATAAGGCAACAATTACTTTATATACTTTTAATGGATTATTAATTGTTTTTAAACATTAATTCCTTTTACAATAAGCTCCAGATTATTTTATAGTACTGGACCTTTGCTGATGAAAATTTTACTGCACTTGACTAGGCCATTTTTGTTACATATCAATACTGAAGTTAAATAAAACCAAAACAAATGTTTACTGAATCATATGTGTGAAACAATGTACATTAGAAAGATATATTTCCTCAAGAAGCTAACAATCTAATTAGAGAAATAGGACAAATTCAAGAATTACAAATTGAATTACAATTCAAGAATTACAAATAAACTTTTTAAAACCCCCCAATGTCAAAAATGCAAAACTAACTTCAGTAATTTTTTTATTTAAAACTCTTGAATGACTTTTCTTTGCCTAGAGAATAAGTACAAAATCCTTAGAAGGCCAGACAAAACCGTCCAAGATTGGATCCCCAGTCTCTCTCCCACTATTCCGACAACCAGTCTTTGCATTCTTAACAATACAGTTGCCTGGGGTAACACCAAATACAACACAGTGGGCACTTCAAACCCCATTCCTTTACTCAAGCCAGTCCTGTATCTTTTTGCCTTTACCTGGCCCCCCTTGTCCCAATCATACTTCAAGACATTGTAGGTGGCACATTCTTCATGATCTACTACCCACTCCCAATTCCTAGGCTGGTTAGATACCTTGCTCTATAATATAGCACCATACGCCTACCTCTATTATAACACCTGTCATTTTATATTTAAATTCCACTTACCTGCCTGGCTTCCCCACTAAATTATAAATTTCTCAAGTACAAGGATTTTGTTTTATTCATCTTTTCTATCCCCAGCTTCTAGCCCAAGGGCACTCAATCAATGCTTGTTGAAATAAATGCTGATATCACAGAGTTGTACAAAACTATTCTTTAAAATAGTCGAGGTGGAGAATAGCACACTGACAACCCAAAGTCAGTGAAGTATAAAGACTGTTATTTCAAGGGTCACTGGAATGTTAGTTTCATCTCCTTGGCATCCGTTCTATATAACAATGGGCATACATGCAATACAGCAACTGTTTTTGGTTAATTCTGAAAACAAATTACTATATTACATGTTTATAAAGATGAGGATTACTGTTTTCCTGTAAAAAAAATAATAATCACACAATCAGGTGCATTATTACTGAGATGTAGCCACTTTAGACATTTGAGGATAAAAAGGGAAGAACAATGCTTGATTTTTTTTTTTTCCATTTCAGCACTTAATCGCTGTAGGGCAAATGGAATCAAAAAATGACAGAATTTCTTTTTCTGGTAAAGGAGGTCAGAATTCCACATGCTTCATCAGTCTCATAATAGCATTTTAAATTCTCAAAAAGAGCACAAATATACATTATTTTTAATTTCCTTAAAAATTACCCATAGAAACAACATATGATAAATACTATTTGAATTTCAATTATCATAATGAAAAGATTCAGTGGTCAAACTAAACTTCTCTCTACCACATTCATGGAATCTTAAGGCTGAAAGGATTCTTAGAGGTCATCCAGGATAATCAACCATTTGATAGTTGAATTCCCCCTTTGTAACATAGTTCCACTAAGTTGCTGTCAGATACATTCAAACACTGCTACTGCCCCCAGAGCTCAACACCTTGAGGAAGGCTAACTTCTCTGGGATGCATTGTGTTAGGAAGCACTTCACAGAAATTTGGGTTCCTGTAGCTTGTGCTCACTGACCCTAGCTCTACCCACTGAACCTTACAAAACAAGTTTAATCCCTCCAGATTAAGGCAGAAGTTCAAATGATTAATGGATATTACTACCATCAAAGTCCTGCCCGGCCAAACAACCACGGTAACAGTTGGGCATTCATTCCTAGGACATGATTTCTGGTTCCTAATTTGTCTCCAAGGACTGAATGCAGAACTCCCAGTGTGAACGAACTGATCAGAACCTGGTGACGACCTTCCCTCACAGGGAATCTTAGGCCACGTTTACATGCCTCATTTGTTAGAAGATACCCCCGCCACCAGCACCCATTTTTGGTATAGCCAAGAGTCAAAGCTCAATAAAATGAATACAGACGGCCGGGATCGCCGGTTCTGGGCCTGCAGTCCCCACATGCCCCTCTCTGCGGTCAGCTGTTGGGATCTGACGGAACTCAGAGGCAAACTGACCCTCCTGCCCCCCCAAGCCACTGGGGAAGTTGTTGAAGAAGGCCATTCAAACAGTGCACCTGCCAGAGCAGAAACGTGCGGGATCGGGGGAGAGACCAAACAAGCGGTTCAAGTCTAATGTTTTCTGGATGTGTGCTTGGGCCCAGAGGGAGAGGAGTCTCGGTGCCCGTTTTCAGTACTGTCAAAGAAAACACTGGCGTAGTGACAGCAAAACCTCCTACAAACCCAGCTCTAAAGCTGGCGGACAAAAGTGGCGACCACCGCCCTGAAGACTGCTGGTGTGAAAAAGGGAGAAAGAACTGTCAGTTCGGGTTCTGGTTTTTACCTTCACATTTCTGTTCCACAAAGTCCAAGATGGGGATGGACCAGTCTGGGCCGCGCAGGAACCCCGCGATGCTCTCCATCACCCATTCTACTTCTTCCTCCTCTTCCGCAGCCATCCGGACCGCGGAGCACCGCGGAACCTCGGGCCAGACCCCCGCAGCCAGCTAAGGCCTTTCGGCCGCAGGGAGCAGGGAACGGATTGGTGAGGAGCTTCCCCCGCAGTTGCCGAGGAGGAAAGCTACAAACTAGTTAACGTAAAATGGTCACTATGGCACACTATGGCAACTGCTGTGCTCCAGGCAACCGCCCGGAAGTGGAGCCTGCTTCTGCGGAGCCTGCGCATTTTAGAAAGGGGCATTTGAAGAACGTTTCCTATTGGCTAGAACAGAACAGTAAATCAAGAGATAGTCTCCTGCCCATTGGTCCGGAGTTGCTGAGCCGCGCTGTACACGTTCCCTTCTCGGAGAAGTGCTGGTAGCCAAGGCTTGGAAATGGCTTGGTGAGGGTCTTGCAGGGACTGGGCCTGAATGGCTTTGAACCCAACTAAGAGCCAACCACTTGCAAACTGCTGGCCTAAAAGCGTTTGTAATTAAAGGGTCATTTGAAAATGCAAAGCCGAGCAAAGTAGGTCTAAGACTCGCTGATAGGGTCTGTAGGCTTTGCCTTTTGTACCTCCATGTTCTTTAACCTTTCATGCATAGGTAGGAAAAAAAACTAGAATTAGGAGCTTTTCATAGGCAAAATCAAAGTTATTATTCATCTAAGTGTTTATGTAACTAAATTTTAGGTCAGATAACATCAAATCAACTATTAGATGCGTGTCCATGGTCAAAGTGCTTCTTGTCCCAGAATATCTCCAACCAACCTTATATATTTACATAAATAGGGACACATATGTACAGTTACAGAACTTTTTACTGTCAATATATGGCCATTGTTTCATATAAAAATATAAAACTTCCTTCTGTACAGCTGCATGATATTCTATGAACTACCATTTAGTCAATTTTTATTTCGTTAGTGTATACACATATCGTATGTGGATGCATAAATGTGATCATTAGTGCGCAGCTTTTTTCTTTTCTCCCTCCCTGATGGGGGTGCACTGTACCATTTTTACCCTCTACAAACCATTGAAATAAACATCTTTGTGGCTTTAAGAAATGTTGGTTTTATTGACTATTCCAAGGGGTATATTCTCCAGAATTGCTAAAAGAAAATATATGTATACCTTGATTTATTTTACTAATTATCAATTACCAGATGAAATTACTTCAATTTTTTAAACTTATAAGCAATTCTGTGGCCCTGACTGATGTGGCTCAGTGGATTGAGTGCTGGCCTGGGAACCAAAGGGTAGCTGGTTGGATTCCCAGTCTAGGGCACATGCCTGGTCTGAGGGCCAGGTCCCCAGTAAGGGGTAAGCAAGAAGCAACCACACATTAATGTTTCTCTCCCTCTCCTTCTCCCTACCTTCCTCGCTTTTTAAAAATACATAAATAAAATCTTTAAAAGAAAAAACAATTCTGTAATGAACATACTTGCACATATATTTTTGAATCCAAGTCTCATTTCCTTTGAATAAAGTCATTCCAAAGGGAAAAACTGAACTTATTCTTAAAATTCTTTTTTGAAAAATGCTTTTGCCAATCTATTAGGTTAAAAATGATGTAAAGTTTTAATTTGTATTTTTAAATTTGAAACTGAGCACTGGTTCATGCTGATTAGCCTTTATGTTTCTTCCTGTGTTTTCTTTTCATATCCTTTGACCACTTCTTACTGAGATGGTCTTTATTTTTTCTTACCGATTTGTGGGAGTTTATTACACATTATATAAGAATTCTAACTCTTTGTCACAAGTTACAATTACATGTTTTGTCATTTATCTTTTAATTCATTATGTCTTTTGCCATATAGCAGTTTTGTATTTTCCATTTATATAGCAGTTTTACTTTACATGGGAGGTAATACGTTAATTATTTTCCTTAGTGGATAGCCATGCTCCAGACACCATTTGCTGAAAATTGGGGTGGTAAAGTGCTGTGGTTTTTCAATTACTACAAAGAGGTAAAATGAAAGAAGGACATCATTATCCTTAGGGCAAAATATTGTGTTACCAGAGTTGGATTACTCTGGTTTATTGTTCTGTTTTTCTGTTTCCTAAGCCAGCCTAAAATAGAAATCCCACTTTTGTTCTGCGAATTTCCTCTTTTCATAAAGAAGTTGCTTGTATGGTTTCTAATGAGCCTAGAGGCCACAAAGTGCTATTCAACTGCATTGCGCGTCACTTGGCATTACAGTCTACATCCTAATCTCTTCCAAGCGCTTCCCAATTGCACGAGACAGCAGATGGTAACTGGGAAGCACAAGCTCTTCTTTCGTTTATTTTCTCATCCTTGTTCCTGAGTGTAAGCAATGTAGATTCCCTCAGGCCTGTAAGTTCTCTCATTTATTTCTAAACATTGTATTATTTCAATTTTCTCCTCAAAACGTAAGGCTTTTCTTTTCATTCACTACTTGGGATTCTTATAACCAGGATGCCTATGCCTATATAGGTTTAATATGATGTATTCAATATGCTCATCATGAAACAAACAAAAACAAAAGAGCAGTGCACACTCCTGTAGGGCGATGCGCATCGCACACCGGAGTAAAAGTAAGAAGACGGGGTGGGTGGTGGGTGTGTGTTAGATATTTTACTACAGGACACTTTGTTCAGTCAGGTAGTGTTATTTCATGTGGTGCCACAATGCAAACATAGTCATCACTTGAAAAATCATGACTTCTCATTTTGGCAATTTTATTGCTTTTTATCTACTACATATGAACAAATTTTCATATTGAAGATGGCTGTTGTAGCAGAAGAGACTAAAATAGATAACGTATAGACACATATATGACATATATGTATATGTGTGTGTGCGCACACAAACACACCACATGCACACACACATACATATAAGAGGTTTAATTAGAGAACACATATAGAAAGTACTTGGGGCCATGCTTGGTAGTTAGTAAATGCTCAATACATATTATGTAATCTAGATGATTTTTTTTTTTTTAGCAGCAATTTCCAGCATGGTTATAAGAAACCATTCTCTTTATTTTGCATCTCTCCTTTCACAGTTCTACTGAAATCTGCTTCTCCCCATCTCCTGCATGGCAACTGAGCCTCTGCTTTACTAAAGGGTTAAGCAATTCAGTCTTGCTCTGGCTGGTGTGGCTCAGATGGTTGGAGCGTTATCCTGTAAACCAAAAGAACACGGGTTTGACTCCTGCCAGGGCAGATGCCTGGGTTGCAGGCCAGGCCCCCAGTTGGGGATGTGCAAGAGGCAACCCGCACGTTGATGTTTCTCTCCTTCTCTTTCTCCCTTTTTCCCCCTCTCTCTAAAAATAAGTTTTTTTTAATCTTTAAAAGAATATTTTCCTCATCTTATAAATGGTGTATTAGTTTGCTTGGACCACTGTAACAAAGCACCACGGACTGGGTAGCTTAAACAACAGAATTTTATTTTCACACAGCTCTGGAGACAGAAAAATCTAAGATCGACTTGTCAGCAGGGTTGATTTATCCTAAGGCCTCTAACCTTGGCTTCTAGATGCTACTTTCTTGCCCACATCTTGTGCCCACTTGGTCTTCCCTCTTTATCCATTCGTATTCAAATTTCTTTGTAGAAGGACATCAGTTGAAGTGGATCAGAATATGATACCCCCGTATATACCACTTCAGCGCATTGATTGTTTTGGGCTGAAGAAAATGGAAAAACGGCAGACACAGAAATAGCTCTCTGCTATGTGCATGAAAGCAGGGCATAAATTTCCCATGGAAAAGGTACAGCCCCTATACCAGGAAGAGGAGAGGAGAGGACAGCACTCTCATCTCTGGGGATGAGGAGACAGTGCTGAGACAAGTCTGCATTAACAGACCTTACTAAAATAATCTTTATCTTCCATTAAAAAATATCGTAACCCCCCATGTACTTCCTAGTCACTCTTGCACAATTAAAAACCCAAGCAAATCCCCTTTCCTTTGCTACTCATTTACCATTTATCACTCTTTGTTAAAATAGTATGTAAGCCCTGTCTACTCTTGACTTTTTCACTTCTTTTCTGTGAAGCCATTATACACATAAAACTTTAAATATTAATAAAATTATATTCCTTCTCTCCTGTTAATTTGTTTTTTGTCAGTTTAATTCACAGGCCCTAGCTACGAAACCTAAGAGGACAGAGAAAATGATTTTCTTTTTCCTTCCCTACATATTCATATTGGATTTGGGCCTAGTTTAAAGGTTTTATTTTAACTTCATTACCCTTTAAAGGTCCTATCTCCAAATACAGTCAAACTCTTAGGAACTAAGGGTTAGGACTTTGACACATGAATTTGAGGGACATAATTCATCCCATTACAGATGGGAAAACTGAGACTGTATGATGTCAAGTTTCTTGCCCAATGTCAGAGCAGAGTCAGGGCTGGCAGCTCCCTGTATCTGATACTTAAGCAACAAGGTAACTCCCCATTTCACTTTATAACACACCACAGAAATTTTTCCCTGTCAATCAAAACATATCTACATGACCTGTTTTTTTAAAGATTTTATTTACTTTTTTTAGAGAGAGGAAGGGAGAGAAAAAGAGAGGGAGAGAAACATCAGTGTGTGGTTACCTTTCACATGCCCCCTACTGGAGACCTGGCCTGCAACCCAGGCATGTGCCCTGACTGATAATGGAACCAGTGACCCTTTGGTTCTCAGTCCAGTGCTCAATCCACTGAGCCACACCAGCCAGGGCTCTACATGATCTTTTTTAATGTTACCAAGTGCCTTAGCTCAGGCTGCTATGACAGAACATCCTACACAGGTGGTTTATAAACAACAGAAATTTATTTTTCACTGTTCTGGAGGCTGGGACACTTAAGAACAAGGAGTCAGCAGATTTAGCGTCTAGTGAGAGCTGGCTTCCTGGTCCGTAGATGGCCATCTTCCCTCTGTGTCCTCAGAGGTGGGAAGATTAAGAGAGCTATTTAGGGTGTCTTTTATAAGGGCATTAATTCCATTTCTGAGGGCTCCTTCAACTCTCATGACCTAATCACTTACCAAAGGTCCTACCTCCTAATACACCACATTGGGGGTTAAGGTTTCAACATATTGATCTTAGGGGCACACAAACCATTCAGTCTATACAGCACCTGCTTTTCTATTGTGAGAACATAACACAATTTATGTAAATAAGCCTATATTGACCTAGAATGTTTCTGGCACTATTTAAAAAATAGTCCTACAGTAAGCATTCTTGTAACTAAATCTTTGCACCTGATCTTTATCCTTCCTAAAAGTAGCACTGCTAAATCACACAGTATGCAGTTTCTAAAGACATTTGTACCTGTGTAGTTTTTTAAAGAGAAACTATTTTACATTCTGCAATAATCATGGTTAAATGCTAAGTAATTCTTTTGTATTACTGTGTTACATCCATAAGTCGACCTATCCATATGCATGCACAAATATATCTCTGATACTTTGGAGATTGTTAATTTAACCAAGGAAGGCTAGAGAAATGACTGTGAGTTCCTCTGGAAGCAGAGTCTTTAATTTCACAAATGCATTTAAAAGACCAACACAATGCTTGGCACAAAGAGATGCACAATGAATACTTGATGAATATGTAAATGATGATCTCATATATAATGCCTCCTAATTGCCTAAAAATAATCCATTTTTCTTTTATGGCCCTGGGGAAGAGAGCAAAGGTGTGACTACTGGCAGAGTATTTTTTTTTTTTAATTTCAACAAAATACACTTGCATTCTACATCAGATAGCTTACAGATATTATTAGCAATAGGCCTAAAAATACCAATGCAATAGAAGTGTCATTTTCATATGTAATTTATAGAGCATGTAAAACATTAGCAATGAACTACCTAATTGCTACTCCAAAGCCAGCTTTCAAATAAAGAGGAAAAAAAGGTCACTGCTTTAATCCTATAAATTGCTTTTATTCTGGCTATAACAAGACTATGTAGAAGTTCTAAAGTATAGGTTCTTTGCAAATATTCTTACTTGATTATTTGGTTTATATAACAGCAAAGTGGTGGAGGAGGTTTCCATGGGTTGGCAAATAATTAATTCCCTGCCATATCTTCAAGTTCTCCAATGAATTTTTAGATTTTTATTGTATTTGCAGAGATAGCGTCACAGAACTTCTATTCTCTTTTCAATGTCTTTTGTTTTCTATTCCTCATAACTTAACAAAATATTCAGCAGCTTGACTTATTAGCAAAGAAATAATAAAAATACACTGTCCTTTCAAATCATGGCTTTACATCTGGTGTAAAATGGCAATGCTTAAAATCCTTTCTTTATTCATTGAGTGCTTACTATGTGCCAAGCACCTGCCAGACCCTGAAATAAAGAGCTCCGGATAAGGTGCGTTCTCAATTCCAACTGTGTGGCAGTTTGCTTATTCATTTCACCACTAAATGTTCAGTGTCTTTTTGTGATTTATTGCTTCTTTTTATTTTACCTCCCTCTCTTTATTCATTATTTTCATTTTTTTTCATTGTTTTATGTGTGTATGTGTAGAAAATTTTTCTGTTTTACTTTCTTCTCTTTCCTTCTACCATTTACTATCTACTAAGGTGACTTTTGCATTTGTCTTTTATTATGTTTTCTCACCTATTCTCCTGGGGTTTTTCCTTTTATCTCCTATGCTGGTGACTTTGGGGAGGATGACTAACATGTAGAACATGTGTATATGTGCCTTAGATCTGCGTTTAGTTCTCTTAAAAGCAGCTGTAGTCTAGATTAATGGCCTCTAAAATTTTTTTGACCTGATGCTTCATTATAAAAGAGTTCTGAATACTTTCCTTAATAGGTGAATATATATTTACTAATGAACTACATACATGTACCTATCCATAAATAAATATTAAAATTGTATGATATACAAATAAAAAACAAAATTCAAAAATTGAAATTAATGAAGAATGAGATAAAAATATTTAGGTTGAAATTCTAATGCTTGTTCCCTGAGTGCCAATGAATCATCTTGAATACCTGCTGTGGAGGCCACTAATTTGAGCTTGGTGAACTTGATAGTGTGGGTTTCTGGCATACTGAGGAAGCCAGTGAATGTCTATTTTCTCTAGTTCCTCTTAGCATATTCTGGGAGAAATAGTCCAGAAAATTTTGAGATTTGTATTTGAAGTTCAGAACACTGAGGTCAAGCCTCTCAAACAAAAGAGGATGAAAAAAAGCCTCCTCCACCTTCAGAAGAGATGGAAGCATCCTAACTGGGAACCGTCCTGATGTGGGAGGCAGTAGGGAATTGGGCTTAATACTGGGACATTTTCTTAAGGATTGCTAGGAACACTCTTGAATTTATTTATTTAAAATCTTATCTTTATTGCTTTTTTTGGAAAAGTAATGTATGTACATTGTGAGAAGCTCAAACATCATAGAACTATACAATTAAGAAACTGAACATCTATTTTTAATATGAACTAAAGAAAACCACTATAATTATGTGGTTATTGGCCTCCAGCTTATTTTAAATGCATGTATTAAAATATATTATCTTATTTAATTATAATGAGGCCATTCCCACTTACACAATTTGTTTTTACCTCATTTTCCAAGAATATCTTTCAATATTAACACAAAAATTGTTCTTTTAAATTCATCTGTTGTACTTCATTATATAGACATGCCTTTATTTAATATCTTATTCATGATCATTTCCAATATTTTGCTCTTATAAACAGTGCTGCAATAAGCATCAGTGTACATGTATTTTTGTATTCTTAGTGGAATAGTTTCATAAAAGAGAAGCAGAATTCTGGGTGTAAGGATATGAAACATTTTGGAAACTATAAAATTATCCGTCAGTGTTACTAAATTGCCCTCCAAAGGCAGTACCAACTGATACTCTCACCAAAAGATTATGTGTTTATTTTTTTATGCCTTTTCAGCACTAAGAAAGAACTATTAGTGTTTTAATGCTTTTTGTCATCTGAAAAGTAAAAATATTTAATCAT
Organism: Desmodus rotundus; assembly: GCF_022682495.2. Classification (NCBI taxonomy): domain Eukaryota; kingdom Metazoa; phylum Chordata; class Mammalia; order Chiroptera; family Phyllostomidae; genus Desmodus; species Desmodus rotundus. The sequence continues at coordinate 132,136,871 of NC_071391.1, read as the reverse complement.
TTTAATTTACCTATATTCAATTTTAATGAGATTGAGAATTCTCTTATAATAATTGGCCACTTATAATTGCGAGAACAATGATTTTTGTTTTGTTTCTAGGTTTAACTTTTTACTATACAAATTTGCAAATATACACAAAAGCACCGTGCTTCAACAATTACCAACATTTTCATGAAACCCAGACATCATGTCACTTTTTATAGGAGTGATTTTAAGGAAGATGCCATTTAGTGCCCTTTGACCCAGGCATTCACCCCTAATGCCTTGGCTAACCAGAAAAGTGTAAACTAGAGGAGCAACAACAGCAAACCCCAGATGTCTTATAGCAGTGAAAACGTAGTTGCTGATTCAGGCCACCAGATGGCAGACCACAGGTTTAAAAAAAAAAAAAAGGAAAAGATAGAAAAAGCCCCAGCTTCATGATAGACCAGATTGATATCTTAAGGAACTTGATTTCCTATTAGTATTGAGGGCTGGGAGTGGGGGAAAGGAAAGTGAGAAGGTGTAGTTAGTCAAAGGCATTGTTTTAAACCACAGTAATACATTTGATTACCTAATAGTAATGTAGTTCATAATGTGATGAAATATCTTTTATATTTTGAGGTTTTTTCCTATGAATTTATTATTCTTAAGGCCTCAAAAAAATGTTTTAATTAGAATTGCATCAAACCTGTAAGTTAATTTGAAAAAGTAAAGATCCTTAATATATTTATTTTTCCCACTAAAGAAGATGATGTTTCCCCCATTTACTTCTCTCGGTTTAGATTTCTCAGTAAGAATTGCACTTTTCACTATAGTGATCATAGACATCACTCACTAAGAATTTTACTTGGGAATGGGTTTATTTTATATATATTCATACTGGATTTTGATGATTTTACAGACATATATTGATCTTTGCAGAGTTAATGTTTAATCCCCATCTTCTTTTATTAAGAAATAACTATGAATTCTTTTTAATTTTCTTGCAATGCAATTATATAATCTGAAAAATATAAGATACTTTTTAAAGCATATTTTATTGATTATGCTATTACAGTTGTCCCATTTTTTTCTCCCCTTTATTCCCACCTCCTCCCTCTAGCATTACTCACACTTAGTTCCATGGGTTGTACATGTAAATTCTTTGGCTTCTCCATTCCCTATACTATTCTCAACCTCCCCCTGTCTATTTTATGCCGACCAATTATGCTTCTTATTCCCTGTACCTTTCCCTCTATTCTCCCCCTCTCCCTCCCCCCTGATTACCCTCCATGTGATGTCCATTACTCTGATTCTGTTCCTGTTTTAGTTGTTTGCTTAGTTTTTGTTTTTTAGGTTCAGTTGTTGATAGTTATGAGTTGTCATTTTATTGTTCATAGTTTTGATCTTCTTCTATTTCTTAGATCAGTCCTCTTAACATTTCATATAAGAGCTTGGCGATGGTGAACTCCTTTAACTTGACTTTATCTGGGAAGGACTTTATCTGCCCTTCCATTCTAAATGATAGCTTTGCTGGTTAGAGTCATCTTGGATGCAGGTCCTTGCTTTTCATAACTTCAAATACTTCTTTCCAGACCCTTCTTGCCTGCAAGGTTTCTTTTGAGAGATCAGCTGATAATCTTATGGGAACTCCTTTGTAGGTGACTGTCTTCTTCCCTCTTCCTGCTTTTAAGATTCTCTCCTTATCTTTAATCTTGGGTAACTTCATTATGACATGTCTTGGTGTGCTCCTCCTTGGGTCCAACTTCTTTGGGACTCTCTGAGCTTCCTGGACTTCCTGAAAGTCTATTTCCTTTGCCAGGTTGGGGAAGTTTTCCTTCATTATTTGTTCAAATAAATTCAATTTCTTGCTCTTCCTCTTCTTCCAGCACCCCTATGATTCAGATGTTGCAGCACTTAACATTGTCCCAGAGGTTCCTAAGCCCCTCCTCATTTTTTTTTTGCATTCTTGTTTCTTCATTCTCTTCTGGTTGAATGCTTATTTCTTCCTTCTGATCCAAACCATTGATTTGAGTCCCAGTTTCCTTCCCTTCACTGTTGGTTCCTTGTGTATTTTCCTTTATTTGTGTAGCCTTCATTTCTTCCTTCATTTTGCAACTGAGCTCAATCAGTTCTGTGAGCATCCTGATTACAGTGTTTTGAACTCTGCATCAGATAGGTTGTCTATCTCGCCATCACTTAGTTCTTTTTCTAGAGTTTGATCTGTTTCTTCCTTTGGGCCATATTTCTTTGTCTTGGTGCACCTGTTATGTTGTAGCGGGATGGAGCCTTAGGCATTTGCTAGGGCGGGGCAACCCAGGTTACTGCCTTGTGGCGCTGTCTGTGGGGGAGGGGTCAGAGAGGGAACAATGATGTTCGCTTGCTCTGCTCTAGCCCCGCTTTCCAACGAACTCTCCTGTGAGACTAGGAGTTTCTCCTACTTTCATAGCTCCCACAGTGTTTTACAGCTAGAGGTTTTGAGTCTTCAGTTTCCTGGTCAGGCAGCCCCTCCTTGCCTCCATGGTCTGCCACCTTACCAGTCCTCTTCACCCGGCTGTGTATCTCCCCCCCTCCTACTGGTAAGGACGAATGTTTCTTTAAGTCCTTGGTTGTCAGAGTTCCATGCAGTTTGATTTTTGGGCAGTTCTAGTTGTTTATTGTTTTTAAATTAGTTGTTACCCTTCTTTTGGTTGTGTGAGGAAGCAAAGTGTTTCTACCTATGCCTCCATCTTGGCTGGAAACTCTAAAAAAAAATATCATAAGATTCTTGTGTTTGTCTTTCCACTGTTTATTTCTCTCATTTCTGTTTCATACTTCATTACACTGAAGTAATGTAATATGTTGTATGGCTAAAAATGACATACAAATATAAAATAATGATAAGTAATATATCTTTACTATATATAATTGGCTTTTTATTTGAAACAGATACTCATCATGTTTATTCTAATGTTACATAGTAATATGTTTTAATTAAGAGTATAAATGGGTGTTGAATTGTATCTGGTAGCCTTTCAGTATCTTCTGAGAGGATCATATGATTTTTCTTATTTAATCAATTGATATTATTATTTTATTAATAAGTTTCCTTATACTACTAGTTTTCCAGTCTGAGGTAAATTCTTCTTGACCTCAATGAGTTAAAGTTTTAATGTATTTTTTAAAGACTTTATTTATTTTTAGAGAGAGGGGAAGGGAGGGAGAAAGAGAGGGAGAGAAAAATCAATGTGTGGTTGCCTCTCCCACACCCCCATCTGGGAACCTGGCCCACAACTCAGGCATGTGCCCTGACTGGGAATCGAATCAGCAATCCTTTGGTTCACAGGCCAGCACTCAATCCACTGAGCCACACCAGCCAGGGCAGTTTTAGTGTATTTTTGAACTAGGTTTGTTAGCATTTATTTGCTTTGTGTCTAATATTCACAAGTAAGATTTGTCTATAAGTTTTTTTAGTGTGTCACATCTTTGTTAGATTATAGTGTCAGAGCTATATTTAGCTCATAAAAGAATTGGATAGCATCCAATCATTTTCTGTGTTTTATGTTCCAAAATAAACATGTACTGCTTTTTATCTATTTAATATTATTTTCCAAAGGCAGTTCTGAAAAGAATGCTATTTTAAAAAATTTTAATGACAATAAGTAAATGCCTATATTATGATTCAAAACATTAAAGAACTATAATAAAGGTTATTTTTCTTACAGCAACTTGTTAAAGAAATGCCTGCCAAACCCATTATAAAAGATTGTCTTTGTCTGGGCATGCTATGGGTTATACTATTACATAAAGCAAACAAAATCCCTTATTTTGCTCAACTGTCTTACTCACTCATAGAGAGAATAAAAATATGTCTAAGGATTAAGCATCTGAAATGTTATACCAGGTCAAAAGTTGCTTCCTATCTATTTTTCATAATAAACTATTATATTTCTTAGGTGCTGGTAGATAATAATTTTCCAAGCAAGTCTTTCTGAGAGAGGGAAGCAATAAGGAATCTGACCCCTGTTTTATCTAGTTGTATATCTTGTCTCTAGAAGTAACTCATAACTCAGATAATAAAAAATATAGTTGTGCTAAACTTCCAGATGAATAATATCGATAAACCCTCATTATGACTCTTCTCGTGATGGACCGCAGCATTGTTCAACAGAACTTTCTGCTGGGACAGAAATGCCCTAGTTCTTCGTGTCCAAGGTGTCCCTGAGCCCACCATGGCTCCAGGGACTTGGAATGTGAATAGTGCAAATGAGGGGCTGAATTTTTATTTTATTTAATTTTAATTAATTTAATTTTAAGTAGCCACATGTGGCTAGTGGCTATCATATTGGACAGCACAGCTTCAAAGTGTGAAATTTAATCAGTATGGATACACTAAAAAGCTAGAATGCTTTCACCACTAAACATTTCCTTATTACACATAAATAAATTTCACTTGTGCATGTTTTGCCCATGCCCAACTGCTAATCAGTATTAGTCTCTGCTCATTTCTCCCACTTATTTATACTTGCATTTTTAAAACTTGGTTTAATACTTACCTCCTGTCTGAACTACATTCTCTTGCCATTCTGAGAAGAATCTGTTTTTCCCGTCATTGGCATTTTACTCTTTTTGTTGTTTCCCTTTATTTACATGCTCTTAGCTGCCATTAAGTGTCTTTGTAATTTTGCATCCAAACCTGCTGAATTTTTGTTAGTTCCTTTAAAAAGAAGTAATTTGGTTCAATTATTGGACATGAACATTTTGCCATGTGTAATGATGGATAATTATATCAATAAAATAGTCATGGGTAAAAAATGATTGAGAAGAGTTTATAAAAAAATTGTAATGAGAATTTGTAAGAATAGAACTGGCACTTTAGTATGGAAATTGCAGCTATATCATTGAACTGTTTTTCAAAGATGAAGCCATTTTACTGAATCCATTACTGTAATTACACTTTAAACTTGCTAAAAATATACATTTCAGTATGCACCAGTTTTACATGTAGTTACCACATTCAGCTCCATTATTATTAAAATTTTAAGATTTGGAGGTTCTACTGTTGTAATAATACGGCATGTTTTGCTTCTTGTATTTCTGTAGAAGCAATGTATACTTGAAAAGTTTTATGGTTTCAAATATCCTAATACGATCAAGGAATAATTTCAGTGATAATTTTTTTATTCACAATTTCAAAATACTTTTTTTACAGGGGTAGGAATAATCATTCATTTGAGGCTAAAGCTTCATCACTTCATAAAATAATTAACCATTCAAGTCATAATCTTCAGTAGTTGCAAATAATGGTACCTGCTTAAATTTTGAAAAAATAACCAAAAACCTAATTTTAAATGAAATTATCTGTGACTAGAATCCAGATATTGAAAACATTGAAATATTGGACTTGCTGGATACTTAAAAGAACTCAAGTCTCTATAAAGATGCTGAGTCTGGGGGTGGAGGCCATTCTGAGGGAAGTGACAGAGGTGACTCACAAACGCTTCAGGAAGGAGCAGAAACAAGACGCTACACTTCCCATAGATCAGTAACTAAGAAGATTAGTTTAGAATTGTGATAAAATATAATCTTACTGTCTTGGTCCCCACCAGCTCACAGTTTAAGTTTGCATTGTTTCTTAGGAAAACATCTGGCTAACAAAATAATAATGTGAACTCAAGGAATAATAAACAGACTGTCTTTTATTTTTGTATGATTAGCTCATTTTAAAAATTAATGTAACATAAGCTCATTTTTTTACAATGGCTAAGGATATTAGCTATTCTCACCGGTTTATTCTTTCAGATAAATTTCAAAATTATTTCGTCAAGTTCTTCTGAAGTATTTTTATTGGAATTTTGCCTACCTGCTTTAAGTATATTAATTAATTAGTGGGAGAATGACATTATTTAAATATTAATCTTCCAAAATACACTACCACTTTTCTTATACTCAGTATCTTTCAGGAAAATATTCTGGTTTTCTTCATATTAGCAATATGGTTCCCATTAACTTTCATTAACATATATTCCTATATGATACTATTGTAAATTAAGATTCCTTTTTAAGTATGTATTTCAACCTAAGTATTGTTGGTACATATGAATGTTGTTTCAATTTTATATATTTACCTTATTTTCAAACATCTTACTAAACTCTTTAAAGTATTCTATATTCCTCTCCCCAAAATAGAAGGTGTTTTTGTTGTCTGTTTTTGTAATCAAAAGTAATACCTACTCACTTCATACATATTATGTTTGTTTAAGTTTGAGACTCACTGGTGTTGAGAGCACTGGGCTGTCACATAGAGAGAAAGGACACGTGCCAGCAGAGTTAGAGTAACATAGGCAAATCACACTCCAAAATATCTGAAAATCAATTTAGAAAGAGCAATGTCTATTTAGACATTCACGGATGCATAGGGAAGATTTTGTTAGAGGATAAGTCACCTTAAGAGTATTATATGCTGTACACTTGGAACTATAAAATAATATTGAATGTAAACCAGCATTGAAAAACATTACAAATAAATAAAGAAATAAGGAGAAACACAGGGATGTAACAGGAAACTGACAGCTATTAAAACATGTTTTCTGTATTTTTTTAAATGAGTAGACAGATTAAAAACAAAAAAAACATTAGAGATGGAAGGAAGCTGAGAGATTGGGTAATTTAAGTTCTCCGTTTAGCAGTATTTTAGAAATAGTAGGTGCTCAGTAAATGTTTTTGGTTTATACATATGACATATGTCTATTTATCCTCATAGTATTATTTAAATTTTTGATTTATTAAAGTAATTCCCATATAGAGTTAATTAAAAATCACTACAGCTTCCTTAAAAAAAAAAAACTGAAATGCTTCCTCACCCAAAAAAAAGAGTGTTGAAAATTTGTTGCCATAAACTTCTAAAGCTTACAAGAGGTTGTTGTTACATTGGTGTATGGGCAATAAAATTGGCATGAATGAAGGATTGAATGAATATGTGTAGCACTTTCTTCTGCCCTGAAAGCATAATGATGGGCAAAAACACACCTCAAGGAGAGATAGACCTTAAATAAGGGCTCACCCAGATAAATACAACATGTGGTACTAAATTGGAGATTTTGAGGAGCCCAGAGATGGTGACACCCACAGGAATCCTCCCCACTGTGACCTTAACATCTCACAGGAAAGCTACCCTTATCTAACACTGTTTCCTGAGTTTTCCCATCCCAAATCTCTGATCTGTGAAACAAAACCCATAAATAGACTTTGAGAGAGTCCTATTGGACATGTTTGTCAGAGGAAGAACTAGGCAGGACAGTACCTAAACCACCATTCTACCTTCAGTTAGGTGCCTAAACCTTCTATTGCCTGAACGACTTCCTTCCTCATTTGCAAATTACTAAATGTTCTCAATGAATTTTCAAAGAAATCCCAGAGCCTGAGACTAAGCTACAGTATCTGTATCTCCCACAGGTCAAGGACTTTCACTGATGCCCATAGCCACTTTTCAGGGTGTCCAAACTACACCCTGGGTATCCCATTCACACCCCCGAAACAGGACTCAACTCCGTGATCCATTGCACTTGGGTGGAGCCGTGGGTGCTGAGGACTAACAACTACATAAAACTCCTCATAACAGTTTGTAGGGAGGAACAGTTTCCAGAGAAACATTTCACTATTTTCACTTAGAAACATCTTGATTTTCCAAAGCTCTGGTAGTTTAGGAAATAGTTTGGTCTGTAATCACTCCAATTGGTTCAGTCAGGAAAACAGAAATCACTGGTCATAGTTCAAACAGAAAGGGATTTAATTCTGGGAAATGGTTACAAAGGTATTAAAAGGGCGGGAAAAGAAGGAACGTTACCCAGAGATGAGAAGCTGCTACCACCACTTTTAGGCTGGAGTCCCCAGCTGCATTTGCTGCAGGAGATGACTGCAGGAACTGAACCTTCACAGAAGGGGCACACGTCACCAGTGCCCAGTCTGCCATGAGACACCCCTACCACTGCTACCGGACCAGAATGGCTTCTTCTCTTCTCCCACCAGTGACTCCCATCGTCCAGACTTGACTGGAGGCTGGGTGGTAAAGGATTGTGGGGAATGGAGTTCCAGGCTTCCAGCCCCTAGAATTACAGAGTACAGAAGGGAGAGTGTGGCATCATGCCAACAGAAAAATAACTGGCATGATAATGTTATCAATTAGGTAGATGTTAGTCATTTTTAATCAATTACATTTGATAGAAAATTACTTTTGAGTGGATTGGGAAGTGTACAGCACTAATTGCTTTCTTCCCGATCAGATCTTGAGAAATCTTGCTGTTGAAGATGCAGATGGCAGCACAAGACAGACAGAGGGAATGACGGACAGGCCAGAACAGGTCCACAGGGATAATTAACTGCATGAAAGGCCAGAAAGGATTTTGAAAAAAACACTCCATTTTTCCAATTAGAAAACATTTTGTCTTTAAAATTGAGTGTGGAGATAGGGGGACAATAATAAAAATCCTTTCCTTTTGTCTGAGTAGCAAGAGCCAATGAATTTCAAAAATAGAAAAAAAAAATCTGGTGTACTAATTATACGTAAATTCTCCTTTATAAGGGAAGAAAAACAAGTCACCAAAAATACAAAAGCTACCTAAATTAACATCCTCAATGCCTTTAGACAAGTGAGTGAAACAGTATAATAGCGTTATGTCCCAAACTGAGCTTCCTTTCATATTCCATCCAGGCATATCCGGTAGCCTTTGTAAAAGGCTCAGATTACTGTCAGCTGATACCTGATGTGGAATTTTTTTAACTTCTTTATCTTTCTTCCACCCTCACTCTAATTCACAAAATGCTTTGTTCACGTTCATTTGGGTTTTGTGGCTTATCTGACTCAAAAATGAGTTAATTCCCATTTTGTTCGTTGGCATTCAATGAGCAATGTTGAGTAGGATGATTACTCTATGGGTAAATATGTACAAATCATTTCAGAGACTGTTTTGAAATTTCTACTCTATAATAAAGCACATTGAATTTTTTAAGTGTCATGCACTTAAGATATTAGCTTTTAAAATGAACTCTGCTCCTGCCAGGGTGCGTGCGTGTGAGTAGACGCCGTAAGTCCACGACTACACGTTGTGGTGTGCCACTCTGAAGGGCTGTTCTCAGGACTACTTTCGGAATGATGAGTTGTTTCAGAGTTACAAAAGTCAGAATGGATTTCTGGAGCTTAATTTTTTGAAGCTGCCACTTCCTGTCAGCATGAAATGCATACTACATAACTAATAAAAATGAATATTAAAATAATGAAATAATTTCCTATATGTGCACTTAAAATTTTCACATATGATAAAAGGGAGAGCATTATTGCCAGTTAGTTTTTTAAGTTAGTGCATAATTCCTTTCCAGTTCTCCTGGATCTGAAGTAGTCAGCCCATTTCTTAGCTAACCCTACTAGGAAAATATGGGGAGGGGAAAGCAGTGAATTAAGTTCTATTGGTTCGTGTAGCTTAACCTTCCCCCTTTCTGCTCTTGGAGGTTGCTCTTATAGGGTGAACATTCAAGATACATTCACTGAGGACTACATGGAGAATCCAAAGGGGTCATTTTACAGATGACCTGTATTCAGTTCCGTTCAGGCAGCACAAGTTTGGCTATGCTGTGTGGTCAAATAATGAAACACTTTCATATCTATCGTGGCAGGCAGAATAATGACCCCCAAAGATGTCTACTCTCTACACCTCCACAACCTGTAATAGTATTACCTTCCATGGCAAAAAGGACTTTCCAGATGCAATTAAGATCTTGAAGTGGGGAGACTATCCTACAATATCCAGTGGATGCAATCTAATCCCATGGATCTTTAAAAGCAGACTGTTCTCAGCTGTGATCAGAGGAAGATGTGGCTGTGAAAGGAGGCTGAGAGGGAGATGTAGGGTTGGTGGTTCTGAAGACAGAGGAAGGTCCCACAAGGCAAGGAATGTGGGCAGCATCAAGAAGTTGAAAAGGCAGTGAAACATTCTCCCTTTGAACCTTCAGCAAGGCAGACGGCTGTGTCAGCATCTTGATTTCCCATCATAGAGACCTGTGCCTGATTTCTGACATACAGAACTGTAAGATAATAAATTAACGCTAAAGACACTGTATATATGACAATTTGTTGCTGCAGCAATAGAAAACTAATATGCCCCTAAAACTACTGCCTCAAGCCCACTGCTGGCTGTACCATCCTTATGCTTCCCTGGGCCTCAGTCCAGTAACAAAAGGGACCACTCCTGGCATAGCAGAGTTTCCCGGGCAACTGTTCCCAAGCCGCAGCCAGCTTTAGTTCTGACTGCGTGATGCTCAAGCTTTACCAGTTGTGACGTATTTTGAACATTACCTCTGGTTACAGGGACCTAAATGGTTGATTTTCAAATTTTTTTGACTCCAACCCACCCACAGTTAAGACATACATTTTTATTTCAACCTAGGGCACATACACATTTCCCGCCACTACCTGCTGCTCAGCCACTCCACACACATGCACACACAAACATATTATATAACTACACTAACATTTCATGAAATAGTACCTAGCTTTACCACATGTATTGCACTCTGATTTTTCAGTTCTATTCTCTTCTATTTTCTGTTGCAAATTTCAACCCACTAAACTGATTTCATGATTCACCAGCAGGTTGCAACCCTCAACTGAAAAACACTGACCTGGGTCATGGCAACTTGATGGCCACGATGGAGAGTTTGGGGTAGAGAATATATTCTGTTTTATTTCAGAAGGAAGCATAAACATTTGTTTAGAATTTAAATAGTTTCTGTATATAACCTTAATTTGTTATTAAATGTTATTTATTAATATACCAAAAAATGTATCCATTTTCTCAAAGTGAACATTAAACCCATGACATTTGCTAAATTAAGCCTCATAGTAAAAGAGAGGGACCACAAAATGAATGGGCTACATTTTAGAAAAAAATTTTAAATGAAACAGCCATTAGGTGCATGTATTTAGTGTTCTGCATTTCTATTACCCCACTTTGTTTATTGCTGCTTTTATTTTTAATATTTCCCTTTTTCTTGCTTGTCTTTAAAATATTACCTACTTCTTTTTTTAGATTAATTTATTACATTTCTCTTTTCTTATTACTATTTATAGCTGCATCATCTTTTGAAGCACTTACACTTTGTTTCAGTTAATTTAGAAGTCCTGAAGGAGTTGAAATATGTGTTTTAAATGTTTGCTATAATTCAACTGGCTTTTCTAGGTGTTGGATCTAGCAAAGGGTTTGAAGATTATGCTCTATTACATATTAGTTAGCTTTCACTATGTTATGTTGCAGAACAAACAACCCCGGAAGTCCCAGGGGCTTACAACAACAAAGGTTTATTACTCACTCATGGCACGTATTGGTTACAGGTCTGTTTCCGGATCCTCATTCCAGGATGTAGACGGAAGGAGCAGCCTCTATGTGAGACACGCTGGCTCGTGGCTGAACCACAGGAGTCTCCTAAAGCTTCTGCTCTGGTGCGGGGCATACATCACTCCTGCCTACTTTCCATAGGCCAAAGCAAGTCTTAAGACTGAACTTGATGGCAGTGGGATAGTAAACATAATCCTTTTATAGTCAGGGCACCAAAGAGTCGGAAGCAATAGTGTAATCTACTCCCATGTTATCCCCCATAATGCTGCAACCAGAAAGCTTTATCCTCATGTCTCTGTCGACTTAAAACTCCATTTTATTGTTGGATTGTATGTAGGACTTACCATTATAGCATTTATGTTTCCATTTTAAATATATCTTTACTCATAATATGATACTGTTTATCTCCCTTAATGTGTTTTGCTATAAGATCAACTGCGCTAATCATGTTTTTATAGGCCGCACCAGGCTGTAGCTACTATGGGTTATAACAACATTAAGGAAACAGTATTTTCCTAGCTTAGCCTACATCCACAGCAATGAAAGATCTTCTCTCCCTCAAAATTTACCAGGTACTGCATGTGCTTCTGCGAGGGGTCCCGTGGTGCCCAGTAGGATCCCGCTTGGTGCCGATCCAGCCTGGGTTTCTAGTCTGCAGACAGGAGAGCAGCGCTCCCTGCCACCTGGAGACACAGAGCCGCGCTGCTCACACAATCGCAGACTCCAGGGATTTCGCTCTTCCCTAAATTAATAGCCATCTTTCTCTAGAGCTTTGGCTCAAGTTCCTAGTTGCTGGGACACCACTGGGTAGAGAATAATATGATTAATACACTGTACATTCTCAAAATTACTCTGACAGCTAAACCTTATATTTTAATAAGCTTATTTCCTTCCCCCGCCTCTCGTCTTCCCTCCCCTCCACTCCCCTCCTTCTCCCCTTCCCTCCCCTCCTGCTCTACGTGAGGCTCCTCTGCTGTTCCGCTAATAGATCCTCTAATAACCAATCCCACCCTGAAATCTCTGTGAAACTGCGGTAGTTTAAACACCAGGTTTCTATTGTGTTTGTACAGGCATTATGAATTGTAAGCCATTCCCCTTGCCTTATTAAAATTCCTTATTTTAAAACATTTTATCATAATAATTACACGTGGAAAAAAACCCAATAATATAATAGGGCTAATTGTGAAAATGGTAGCCTACTGCCCCACCTTCTCCCACCCCTAATTTGATTTCCCAGAAGGGACCACTTTTAATCATTTCTGTTTCAAGACTTTGTGATGGCTGCTTTCTGAATTCTGAACAATGCTATTTCTTGATTTACTTGGAAAATCACTGTATTAAGTGATAAGGTAAGTTCTCTTCTTCTAACTCTTCTCCATCTTCCTCCTGCTTTCTGTGTTTATATTCACATTCCTTACTTTCACATTATAAAGGCTGGCATTTATAATTTCTCTAGTAATATATTTAAGTTTTACCCATTTTGTTCATAGGCTGCTTCTGAAAGTTGAAAGCCATTAACAATCATTGATATATTATAACTATGTAAATACTGTGGATAAGAAAATTAGATATAGGATTTCATTTTCCTCTCCCCAGGGGCTCTACAGATCATGTTAAAAACTGTTCACATTTAATATCACAGAGTTTTACTTGACTGATTCCATTTTATATTTCTATCTCTTTTCACTTATGCAGAAAATCTTGGTTCCAATGGCAATAACATAATAATCAAAAATTGTCAAGCCTACAGGAAAAGTAGAATGGTAGAATAAATATCTGTGTGCCCTTTATCTAGATATACAATGGTTAAAATTTGCCACATTTGCTTTATTTTTCTCTTTTGTTTTTACTGAGTCATTCATTTGGAAGCACATTACAGATAACAACAATTCACCACCTGCATGTTTCTCCTAGAACAAGGACATTTTCTTACAAAGCCATAACCCCATTATTAGACCCAGGAAATTTGATATCAATTCTATAATACCTGGCATAACCCATATCCAAATTTTCACAATTATCACCAAAACTGTCCTTTATAGCTTTTTAAAAAAATGTTTTCTTTATTTATTTTTAGAAAGGGGGAAGAGAGGGAGAAAGAGAGGGAGAGAAACATCAACATGTGGTTGCCTCTCGTGAGCAACCTGGGGACTTGGCCTGTAACCCAGCCATGTGCTCCAACTGGGAATCAAACTGGTGACCCTTTGGTTCTCAGGCCCATGCTCTCAATCCATTGAGCTACACCAGCTGGGACTTTATGGCTTTTTTTCTATCCAGAATTTAATCAAGACTCAGTCATTGCATTTAATAGAAATCTCTCTTTAGTCTCCCTTATTGTCCTTTTTATTTTATTCTACTTTATTTTTTGTCTTTCATGACAGTGACATGTTTTTGGAAGAGCCCAGAGGTCCATAACAGCTTTTAAAGACAGGTAGTGAAGAGGGTCAACCCGCCTTAGGGCTCGGGATCGAAACTTAATCTAGGTTAAGATGTTATCTTTAGCCTGCCAGGGGCTTAGACCCTGTGACGTTAGTCAAAACCTGGTGATGGTCTTCTGCTGCTTCAGGGGTCAGCAGTCACCAAGGTGATAAAGTAAAGTCAGGTCAGTGAAGTGTGCCGAGAAAAAGAAGAAAAAAGAGTGTTTGCGTTAAAATTATAGTTTAAATCAAACCAGAATCATGGGGACCCTCAGTTTCAGTTTCAGCATCCACAGATGACCCGTGGTTGAATCAATTACACTGAGGTCTTAAAAATGGTGATTTTCTTTCTTTTTTTTAAATATTTTATTTATTTATTTTTTAGACACAGGGAAAGGGAGGGTGAAAGAGAGAGAGAGAAACATCGATGTGAGAGAGAAATAGTAATCATTGTCTCTTGTATGCGCCTCAAACTGGGAAGAACCCACAACCCAATGCCCCGACTGGAAACTGAGCCAATGACCTTCTGCTTTGCAGGATGACACCTGACTGAGCCACACTGGTCAGGGCAAAATGGTGGTTTTCTAAATCATTTTTTCAAATGGCTGCTAATATACCAATCTTTAGAGTTGTGCCATAATTTACTTATTAAGTCCCCTATTGACGGGCATTTAGTTTGTCTTTAATCTTTTGCTGTTACAAATAATGGTGCAAAGAACACCCTGGTGTCTTTTATGCAAACTGCAACTATAATTGTCAGAATTATAGGAAGAAAAACTACTAGTTAAAAGACATTTAACATTTGGTAGATATGTTGCCAGTGGAAGTGGGGCTCTTTCACTGGATCCCAGGAAAAGCATTTCGTGGACCCGTGCACGGGAGATTGTGGTGTAGTGAGATTTATTCAGGTGGAAATAGAAGGCTACCCCCGTGTCCCAACTTCATTCATCCCACCTTGGAAAAAGCACGATTGTGCCTTCAGCAAGGCCAAAACAAAGGCCGGGGTCCAGAGTTTCTGTTCCTTATTAAAGCTTAGTCCTTGGGAGCCCTCAGGTGACAGCTAAGTGGTCCCAGTCCCCTCCCAGGTAGCTTAGGGCTGCTTGACTGTACTGCCACACTGGAGCTCCTTCCTGGAGCCTGTGTTTGGAGTCCACCTGGCTGCCAGCCACATAGCTGCTAGACCTGCATGGTTACTATGGAGAGAATACACAAACAAACGGAGCCAGTGTGTGTTTCTGTGTGAGAGAGATTGAGAAAGAAATAGAGTTTCTTTGCTAAATACTATTTTGGGCTTGGGATGAACCATGCACATTTTCAAAATAACCAATCAACTTTCCAAACTTTCTTGGCCCACCCTCTAGCCAATTGATCCCTTTACCAGGTTAGACTGACAGGTCTCTCTGGTCAAGAGCCTCCCCTTGTACCATTTGACTTGTATTGCACTTGTGCTTACCACCCCTTCCTCCCCACAACAATCCTGTACCAAAAGGCAGGCAGTAGTCTTGGGGATATTTCCTGTCTACTCCAGCTTTTCCAGGTGTGTCCTGTCAGAGGTGTGGTCTCTACTGATTGGTAAGCACCAGGGCAGGGGGTCATTAGTCACTGTAGTAGGTCCTGACATCTCCTGCCTGGTTTTGCTGCTTTTCTAGGCCTGGAGCTGAAATGTAACTGAGGCTTTGATGTTATCTCTAGGGAGGAAAGGTCAGGGGAGGGTCTGAACTGCTTGACCAGTGATATGAAAGGTCAGGAGGTGTCTAACAGCATGACCAGTGGCATGTCAAGGGGGGAAAGGCCACCCCGGGGGTAAGGTCCTGTGCCTCTTTGCACATTGCTAGGCACCTGGGGCTTTCTGCCCTGGTGACCTTCTGTATATGGCTGTAAATTGCTCAGCCAATTTGTTCAGATATCATCTGTCTCAGTGACCCCATTCCACTTGCCAAGGAATTTTCCTAATTTCTTACTATCCTGTCTCAGTACATTTGGTTATGACCTCCCTAAAACACTTTATTCTAATCTCTGTTCAAAGAGGCCTTTTCTGCCCTGGCTGATGTGGCTCAGTTGGTTGGGCATCTTCCCGCAAACCAAAATGATATTGGTTCAATTCCAGTCGGGGCACATGCCTAGGCTGCAGGTTTGATCCCCAGTCGGGGCATGTACAAGAGGCAACCGACTGATATTTCTCTCTTGCATTGATGTTTCTCTCTCCCTTTCTCCCTCTCTCCCTCTCTTCCTCTCTCCCCCTCTCTCTCAAGTGAGAATAAAATAAACCTTTGAGGGAAAAAGAGCTTTTTCTGAGCACTTTGGGTTAAATAGCCAAGCAACTGCTCCCTTCCATTTTGTACCATCCACCCCCATACTCTGCGGTATTGATTTCCACTTGATATATTTTATAATTATTTGTTAATTGACTTTCTCCTTTATTTCAATCCTGATCTGAACAAGGCAACTATATAATGACACCTTTGAGACAATTAGAGGCATTTGAATATAGACTGGCTATTAAAAAATATTAAGGAATTATGTTAATTTTGTTAGCCATGGCGTTTGTGTGAAAAAGTCCTTGTCAGTTAGAGATCACACAACAAAGTATATATGAGTGAATTGACACAATGTCCAAAAATTTTTTTTAAATACTTAGGAATAAGCTCAAGATTTTTTGGCTTGAGCAACTGGAAGAGTGAGGCTGTTATTTGCTGAGATTTTTTGAAGACTCCAGGAAGAAGTTATTTTGTAAGGGATGGAAGTGGGAGAAAATTATGAGCTGGTTCAACACATTAAATTTGAGATGTATGTAGGTACCTAAGTAGAGATGTTGAGTGAGAATGGAATTCAGGGAAGAGAACCAGCCTGGACATAACCATCTGGGAGTCATCAAAGTATACATGATCTTTAAAGCCATTAGTCTGCATGGGAACATGTAGGAAATTAGATATTTGAAAAGGGAAAAAGAAGAGGTCTGAGGACTAAACCCTAAGTAATCCAAAATTCAGAGGCCATAGATGAGAAGCCATTAGAGGACTAGGTAGGAGTGGGGTGAGAGGTAGACAAGTATGGCAGCCTGGGAGCCAAGTGAAGGAAGTGCCCCCACCCAGGGTTCCAAAACTGAAGGTATAAAGAAAATGTTTAACAAGTGAACACAACACAATAATTTATTTCCTTGCCTCAAAACATACAACAACTGAAGATATTCAATGTATATAAAATGCTAGAATATTTACAGCAAATTCATATTCCTTTTTTTAAATTTTATTTTAGAGAGAGAGGAAGAGGGGGGGAGAGAGAGAGACATCAATATGAGAGAGAAACATCGGTGCACTGTCTTCCATATGCACCTCGACAGGGAACAAACCCACAACCTAGGTATGTGCCCTAACTGCAAATCAAACCCACAACCTTTTGGTGTACAGGACAATGCTCCAACCAACTAAGCCACCTGGCCAGGGCATCGTTTTGACTTTTTAAATAGAATAGCCATTATTATGCAAATTATGGGTTGAATAATAGCGAAATAACACTATCATCTCAGGATTTAATTCTGTTTTACATGATTTTAGTGAATACTATTGTGTTCCATCAAGGGTCAACATTCTCATCCTCTAGCCCCAGAGCATATCAACTGCTATTAGCTCACAGCTGCATGCCTTGCTGGGATCCCCCCTAGGGTGCAATGAACTGCCTCTCCGAAATGTGTAGCCCCTGAGACAAGGCAGCTCATATCAAATGTCTGGTTGAGGCAGGAATACAAAACCAGGCCCCCTTGCCTCAGTTTGGGACAATTCTGAAGGGTCATCCCTGCTTCCGAACTTCCCATTGGATTACTGAGGCTGCAGCTGAAACCTCACTGGGGTCATCTTCTCCACTGTTCAATCCTACCTTCCTCAGTTCCTCAGAGGTATCTTTCCAACAAACTTCTACATGCAACTTTCCACTTCAGAATTTGTATGCAGAGAACTCAGCCCAAAATAACGTTCAATGTGGTGGCACTATACTCCAAATGTAATTGTGCCATTTACAATATAATTTAAAAATATAGTATTTGTTGAAAAGGCCAGGTCAATTGTTCTGTAGATTTCTCCTATTTCTGGAGTTGGCTGATTGTACTTTCTGTAAGCTGGTAGTAATAGATTCACTGCCATCCATTAAAAACTAATATTCTGAAACCCCTTTTTACTTCTGTTTTTCCACTCTGTAAAATTTAAACGTTGGTTATCTGATTCTAAGAGAAGGAAAAAATAAAAGTCTCCTAGGATGAGGAGAGATCATTTATGACTGCACTGCCCTCCATCTCCCCCCACACACACACACAGACGTGATTGGTATATGTACCTGAAAGACTTTCTAGATGTGCATTTGAGACTCAGAAGGAAAGAACTGAGAATGTTTACCTGGGTTTACAGCCTTAAACACAAAGTACCTTCTTCCCAAAGCAGAGTATGATTATCTCATTCTCATCTAGGAAGGAAACCAAAGACAGCAAGACCATCTCTGAATCATTTGCATGTAGAATTTGACATTACTACTAATTTTAAAAGCCATCCTGGCTTTCTTCTGTCAAATGGTTTGATTGTGGATCACATTTTTTCACCGACAGCTGGTGTATTCTAAGTCAATTAATCAACATGCATTTATCAAGCACCTGCTGTGTGATCAACGTCATTCTTGGAGAATTCATGCTGATTAAATTCTCTATAAAACAATTAGGAAGCTGTATCTTATTTCTGCTCTGCCCCCATCCCCTGATTCACATAAATGCATTCCAAAATCAAATAGATGCTCTTTTCGTATCAATTTACTCTTTTGAATTATCTACACCCTGCTCCATTCTGTTGAGGGTTGATAACACCCTTGACAATTTATGCATAAATGTATAGTATATACTTCTGCATAATTATGTTCTCTTATGTATCTCCTTTTAAAGAAATTTGTTAAGTTTTTTGTTCATTTTACTTTTTATTAATATCGTTGCAAGTAACAGAAACCAGCTTGAGCTGGCTCAAGGGAAAATAAAAACTCACTGGAAATATATTAGCCTCTCTTATGTAATTCAAAGAAGAAGTGAACCACTAACCAGGCCTCTGGAAGGGCAGAAGACAAGGGAGGAAGCTCTGGGGACCCTGACAACAGCTGCTCATGACCTTCACTTTGGAATTCTGCCATTAACATAATTCAGAGCCAAACTTCTCCGTTCCCTGTGTATCTCAGTTCAAAATTCAAATTCCTGGGAGAAAGAATCTGATTGGGTGATCTGCAGTCAGAAGGCTACTGGGCTCCAATCAATTAGGGCTAGGAGGCAGAGTGTCTGGGCTCTAAATACAAACTGCCCATACACTGGCCACGTGTGGCTATGCAGAATTTGAAATGTGGCTAGTACGATTGAAGAACTGAATTTTAATTTTATTTTATTGTTATTAATTTAATTTTAAAGCTGAAGCAATATAAAATATTTTTCCATTACATATAACTTTATTATTTTGGTATAACTACATTTCAAAATCAAAGAATTAACTAAAGAATTGTTAGAATTTACCACGTGATGTGAGATGTGCTGCCAGTGTAAAATACTCATCAGATTTCTAAGACAGTAGTAAGAAGATAAATGTAAAATATTCTATTAATAATTGCATTTACATTATATTGATTTCATATTTAAATGATGTTTTAGATATCTTGAGTTAAACCAAATATTAAAATAGCTTACCTATTTTTTTTTACTTTTAAAAATATAGCTACTAGAGTATATATGTGATGCACATTACATTTCAACGGGACAGCACTGCTCTGTATAGGACCCATTTGTGAGGACCAGGGGCAGTTTCTGGATACTAGATACAAGTTCTAAGCAGAACAGACCCCTGAAAGTAGTCAGTTGCACAGTAAAAAATTCCTGAGATTCCTGGGGCAACCTAATGCACTAAAATGACAGTAGAATGCATCCCTTCAGCATTATTTGACCATTTCATTGCAACATTTTTTATATCACTAAGGAATATTGAAAACTATTATCTCTGATTTTAATGTTTAATGCTATGAATTTTCACCCAACTAACATTTCTTTAAAAAGCCCCTATCCTCATGGAGCTGAAAATCTGGTAGAGAGGAGAGAGACAATAAGCAAATATTCAAAGACACAATACCCAGATAATTAATAGATGCTCTGAAAAAAAAAAGTTAAGGGGATGCTCCTTAACTGGATGATTAGGGAAGATTCTCTGAATTGGTGGCATTAAAGTAGAGAGATTGGATTGAAGGAGAAAGGGCGAGAGTCTTGTGACTCAGGAAAATCTGTCCTCCAGCAAATCGAATTAGTTCAGCAGGTTTCAGGATCCACAGGGAAGCTTCTGAGGCTAAAGAAGAGAGAAAGCAGAACAAGGTAGAAAGTAAAATCTGAACAGGTAGTCTGGAGTCAGATTATTCAGGGCCCTGAAGGCAAGGTAAATGTGAGTGGAAGCCTTTGCAGTGTTGAATACAAAACTTAAAAACAATAATTCACTCAACTGCCTAACATACAAAGACACAGACACCCATAGAACCTAAAAACAACCATAAAGGAGACGTGAATGCAGAACCACATAAGTTCCTAAAACTTGCTAAGCATATGCATAAATAATGTATATATAAGAGGTATACTGTATATACAGGGTCTGGCACAAATAATGCCCCTTTTTTTAATTACAAAATCACAAGCATGTGATTCTGTAACATACCAATACCACACTCAAGCATACCATATGACATTTTAGGTGAAATGTTCAAGTTAAAACTATAAATTATCACATCTATATTATTACTATACCAACGACACTCAAGCAGGCATTACTTCTGCCAGATGCTGTGTAATAACTGCCATTGTACATAAATAACTACCATTTTTTAAATAATTAAAATTTTTTTCAATTACAGTTCACATACATTATTAAAATAGTTGCAGGTGTATACCCCAGTGATTAGACATTACATAACTTACTAAGACATCATCCTAATAAATCTCATACCCATCTGATGCCATACACAGTTACTAGAATATTATTGACTATATTACCTATGCTGTACTTTACATTCCCATGACTATTCTGTAACAACCAATCTGTACTTCTTAATCTCTTCACTTGTTTCCCCCATTTCCCCAGACTCCCTCCCTTCTGGCATCCCTCAAAATGTGCTCTGTATCTATGAGTCTATTTCTGTTCTGCTTGTTCATTTATTTTGTTTTTTAGATTCAATTATTGGTAGATAGATATATGTATTTACTGCCATTTTATTGTTCATATTTTTTACCTTTTTTTCTTCTTTTTAAAGAAGGTCCTTTAACATTTCGTATAATACTGGTTTGGTGCTGATGAACTCCTTTAGCATTTTCCTGTCTGGGAAGCTCTTTATCGGTCCTTCTATTCTAAATGATAGCTTTGCTGGGTAGAGTAAACTTGGTTGTAGGTCTTTGCTTTTCGTGACTTTGAATGTTCTTTTGCCACTCCCCTCTAGCCTGCAAAGTTTCTGTTGAGAAATCAGCTGACAGTCTTATGGGAGCTCTGTTGCAGGTAACTAACTGCTTTTCTCTTGCTGCTTTTAAGATTCTCTCTTTGTCTTTAACCTTTTGCATTTTAATTATGATGTGTCTTGGTGTGGGCCTCTTTGGGTTCATCTTGTTTGGGACTCTCTGTGCTTCCTGGACTTGTGTGTCTACTTCCTTCACCAGGTTAGGGAAGTTTTCTGTCATTATTCTTTCAAATAAGTTTCCCATTTCTTGCTCTCTCTCTTCTCCTTTCAGCAACCCCATGATGTGAATGTTGGTACACTTCAAGTTGTCCCAAAGGTTCCTTACCCTAGCCTCATTTTTTAAAATTCTTTTTCTCTGTAAATCATTCATTTCGGTTAGTGTATTCTTTATTTCTAGCTGGTCTTTTTTTATGCTGTTGATGTTTTCACTAAGCTCATTGAGTTTCCATATAAATAGTGTTTTGAACTCTGCATCTAGTAGGTTACTTGTCTCAATTTGTTTAGTTCTTTTTCTGGAATTTTGTTTGTTCTTTCATTTGGGAAGTGTTTTTTTCTCTCCTTTTGGCAGCCTCCCTGTGTTTGTTTCCATGTTTTGGGTAGAGCTGCCATGTCGTCTCCCAGGCTTGGTAGAGTGGCCTAATGTAGTAGGTGTCCTGTAAGGTCCAGTGACACAACCTCCCCATTCACTCAAGCTGGTCATTCAAGGGGTACCCCCATGTGGGTTTTGTACACCTTCCTTTTGTAGTTGAACCTTGATTGCTTTTGGCATGTCAATGGGAGGGATTTATCCCCAAGCTGATTGGCAGCAAGGACTGGATGTGATCACTGTGGAGGATCAGTTGTGCAGGGGCCCACTTCACAGAGCATGACTTAACTTCAGCGGGGCTCTGGTACCCATCGAGACTGCCCCTTGAGTGTGTCACTTGTGGAAGTGGTTCGGTGGTTATGCTCCAGTGTGGTCTGAAGCTGTCCACTGGGTGTGCTGGTTCAGGGGCCTCTTGGGAGGTTAAGGCCAAGGTCAGCCTTTGCCTGTGTTCTGCCTGTGGCCACCTGCATGAGCTACAGAGCAACTTGCAGATGGCTGCTACTTGCACTGGTCTTGGAGGTGTCCAGGTGAAGCCAAGTTACAAACTCAGGCTGATTGCTGCTAGTGCTGGGCCTGGAGCCACTTAGCAAGAGGTATGGGACAGGCTAAGGCCACATCCTGCTTGTTTGAGAGATTTTAGGAAAATCTGAAGCATGAGCTGCAACAGGGTATTCATATGGAAAAGCCACTGAAGACATCTTGGGTGGGTCTAAAAGTTGGGGGCCTCAGGAAATCACCAAGGCAGGACAAACAGCGTGAGCCAGGTTGATGTAGTCTCAAATATGGCTCCTGCCTGTGAGCTCTGTTAGGGGAGGGCTCATCAAAGCACTTCTACCTGGGAGAAAGCCGCCCACCCCCCAACCACTATGCTCACCCTGATGACAGAAAATACAGTTTCTTCCCTAATGCCTCAGGTGCCTTTCAAGCTGTTGCCCCCACACTGGAGCTCACAGAGAGTGAGTCCAAGTAAGTCTGTGTGTGGGCCCTTTAAAAGGGACTGTCTGGGACTCCAGAAGCCCTTTTTGTCTCTCAGCCTCAATCTTCACTGATTTATACAGCCAGAAGTTATGGGAACTTCTCTTCCTGGCACTGGAATCCTGGCCTGGAGGGCCTGGTGTTGGGCTGGGACCCCTCACAACTCAGGGTGGACCTTTGCAGACAAGAAATCCTTCCCAATTTTTATCTGCCACATGTGGGTGTGGGACCAGACCATTCTGGGTCTCTGCCCCTCTTACCAGTCATGATGTAGCCTCTTTAATTCCCCAGGTGTAGGATTTCTATTCAGCCAGATTTTAGGTCATTCTGAAGGGTGGTTTTTCTATACTTTATTTGTAATTTTGTTGTAGTTGTGTCAGAAATTATATTTCCACTACTTTTATAGTATGTCACTGGAATAAAATCCTAACTCTACTAATTACATTAGGAAGAATGAAGTTGTTTTCCACTAAAATTTAGAATGCTTTGAATTTTCCTGTACCACTCTCAACTCTTATTGTTGTGAAAACTACAACCTGTAGAGAATGTATGAAGTTGTATATAGCTCAAATGTGTCAAATAATAATCTTCTCCCAGAGGAGCTCATAGTCACAAAACATGGCATCTTGACAACTTGTGTTTTCACTATGAATAGTTGATCTTAAATATTAAAATGCCACATTCATAATAATTGTCACAGCTTAACTAGAAATGAGTTGAAAAGTGATTTGTTTTAAAATTTAGCAGATTAAATGCAATGTGGTATCCTGGATTGGATCCTGGAATAGAAAAAGAACATTAGTGGAAAACTAGTGAAATCCATATAAATTCTAGAGTTTAGTTAATAGTAATATGTCAAATATGATTTTCTAGTTTTGACAAATGCTTCATAGCTAGGTAAGATGTTAACATTGGAGGGTATTGGATGAAGGATATGCAGGGACTTTCTGTACTATCTTTGCAATCTTTCTGTGAATCTAAAATACTCTGAAAATAACATTTTTTAAAAAATTCAATATAATTTAGATGAATGTTGAAGTTATATTTTTTCATCTATTTCCATGATAAGGTGGCCAGGCTCACAATTCCAGGGATCTGCATTGGATTTGGAACTGTGGTGAAAACAAGACAGAACAATGATACCAATTTGAAAAGGCTAGAAACCAAGAAAGCTTCTGAGTGAGGAGGTTCAAATCTACCCGAAAACTCTATAGAACTGGAGTGGGACTTCCCTAGGTTGTGAATTTGGTATTTACTAAGTGCTAATATAAAGTTAGTAATGAGATTTTAGAAACAGATAATGTTATAAAAACAAAACATATATGTAAATGAGAATCACGGATGTAGCACCTTCTAAAATTACTTTTGAAATTTAGATTCTACTTGTCAGGCAAGGGTAAAACTGCAGGTTGACTAAAGCCAAGAAAGCCGCTGAATATTTACAGGACAAGTTCTTGCATTTCTGGTGGTGTGAAGAAGAGGTGACAACGTCTTCTGTTGTTTTCCTTGTTCTCTGGTTCTGGTTCTTTCTCATTCTGTTAGAGATCACCTTGCAATTTTTAAACATGAGGGTGTGATCCTAAGAATCTTCTACTCATACATTTTCAGTTTTAAATTCAATGATTTTATATGAAGTACTAAATTCTTTTTAAAAAAGTTTATTATTTGAGACCTGGCAGGTGTGGCTCAGTGGACTGAGCTCTGGCCTGCAAACCAAAGGGTCACCAGTTCATTTCCTGGTCAGGGCACATGCCTGGGTGGCACGGGGCAGGTCCCTAGTTGGGGGATGTGGGAAAGGCAACCGGTCGATGTATCTCTCACACATCGATGTTTCTCTACCTCTCTTTCTCCATCCCTTCCTGTCTCTCTAAATATAAATAAAATCTTTTTTAAAAATGTATTTATTTGAGAGAGAGGAAAAGAGAGACAGAGAGAAACATCAATTTTTGTTGTTACACTTATTTATACATTCATTGGTGGATTCTTATATGTGCCCTAACCAAGGATAGAATCTAAAACCCTGGTATATTGGGATAACACACTAACCAACTGAGCTACCTGGCCAGGGCCCCAGTACTAAATTCTTTTTAAAATAAAGGTAGTAGTTTGTAGTCTACCCTGGCATGGATTCCCACCACTCCCCCATTTCTCCAGTAAACCCCACCCCCTCTGAGGTGGGCAGAAGACCCAGGCCAGTCAAACACGGGACCCCATTTCTGTGGACATACTGACAAACTGGGATGATGTGAAATGGAGTTGCTAAAAAGAAACCTTGTTAAGCTAGGAGGAAAGAATATGCTGAAAGCACAAAGGCAAGAGCGTACTGGAGTCCCCTTCTGCTTCTAGCCAGCAATCCTGGACTATTAAGGGTCAAATGATAATTCTTCTTGCTGATTTGAAAAAGCCAAACTCTATGCTCCAATCTAAAATGAATATAAAAAAGAGAGGCAGGAAACACAGCGGAGATTTGATAAAAATTAGACAACCCTGTTTCCCTTCCCCATTGTCTTAAACAACTGTGCTATTCCCTGCCAAATATAATCAGAAATCATGCCTGTGGCAATACACTGCCCACAGGAGTACAGCCTAGGGACAGGTTAACCATTACGGGAGACTGTAAATTGAGAGCCTATAGATGAAGCAAAGCCGAGATGTGTTGCTAAGAGACAGAAACTGTGAGGGTAGGGTAAAATTCCTGGTATTGGGGCCTCGTTTATGGGATCCCGAGGTATAAATTTGGCGAAAAGCCAGCTGAGGTCTGAAGGGAGTCATATTGCCAGAAAAACTTAACGTGAAAACAAGCCTGTGAGTGCTCAAAGCCTAAGGCACCACAGAGGCTCCATAATCAGGCCAACAAGAGGATGGTGGCATCATTCTGAAATATGATGGGTGAGCGAGACTTGCTCCTCAAATGTGCAGACCCAGCGGCAGCAAGATTGAGTCACTAAAAAACTCCATTGCAATAGAAGCAACTTAGACGATAATTTGCATTGCCGGACCAGGAGGAGCCCTGTTTTCACCTGACCAAGAAGAAAGCATATGGCTCTGAGTTTGTGGACTTTGAGACAATGTGGTCACTGGACAAAACTCTGGGTTGTCTTTATGGGAAATAAACTGTGCTTGAAGTTGTGTCACATTAAGTTCAGAATGGGAAATTTTTGGAATTGCATGTTCTGAAAGGCCAGAGCATGTGCAACAGTGAACTGTGATAGTATACTGTGCTGCCCATTATCTTTCTTAATTTGCCTGACAGTTATTGCTATTTCTCTCTTCTAGTACCACATCCTCTCTCCTGGAACAGGTATGGGCATATGTCACAAGCCCACCCAATCTAGGGTTTGGCATGTGGCCCAAGCAGGACCTATAATAATCCTTCTCAGGAAGCGATACACAGACATTGGGGGAAAGAGGTCTCTTTCCACTGGGATTCCTAAAGCAGATGATGTAAGCCTAGAGGCGTGAGCAACCTACTTCTCTGGCAGCCTGAAGATGGAAGAAAATGAGGTCACTACACAGAGGAGGCTGAGCTGAGATATTGGGGGAGGGTGAAAGGGAGAGACCTGATTATATAATTTCCACCTGGGCCTGAAGCCAAACCCTTCTTTGAACTTCTCTCTCCTTTCTCCCTCTCCCTTTAACTACTCTCCCTTCTTGGATTAAGTTGAGTTGTGTTTTTGTTAATTTCAACTGAAAGAGTCTGTATGTATTTTTCTTTTTCTAAATATAAAAGTACTACCTACTCACTGTAAAGGAAATTCAGAAATACGCATAAGTAGAAAGAAAAAGCAAAATGTTATGCTTCAATTAATTATAGATTAGCATTTTAGAAGTTTTGAAATATTTTAAATGCTTATTTTACATAGTCACAATCATAATAAATATTCAAGTTTAACATACTCTCTATTTAACATTATAATTTTCCCATGCTCTGAAACCACCTTATAAATACAATTTTTATAAATTTTCTCTATTATTAGATAATTTTGAAAAATTATAGCAATTTTAGGTTATAGCCCTAGTATTTATTTTCAGAAATATAATTACTGGGCCTAAATACTGGAGCATTTTAAAGTCTCATGATATGTTTTAGATATGATTCCTTACTTAGATGAATAAAAGTATACATATATGACAAATTTGTCTTTCATGGGCAATTGGGATTAAGTGATTCAAATATGTGGAGTTAAATAAGAGGAAAACAAGTTAAGGTACCATCAGGCCTTCAATAAATAGTTCTTTTTTAAGAAAATTTTAATTTTTTTATTATTGTTCAAGCACAGTTGTCTGCCTTTTCCCCCCACCCAAGCCCAGCACCCCAGCCCTCCTCACCTCCCTCCCCTGTTTCCACCACCCCCTCCCTGTTATTGTCCATGTGTCCTTTATACATGTTCCTGCAAACCCTTCACCCTTTTTCCCTGAAATTCCCTCCCCTCTCCTCTCTGGTCATAATCAGCCTGTTCTCAATTTCAGTGTCTTTGATTATATTTTGCTTGTTTGTTTGTTTTGTTGATTAGGTTCCTGTTAAAGGTGAGATCATATGGTATTTGTCTTTCACCGCCTGGCTTATTTCACTAAGCATAATGCTTTCCAGTTCCATCCATGCTGTTGCAAAAGGTAGGAGTTCCCTTCTTTCTTTCTGCTGCATAGAATTCCATTGTGTAAATGTACCATAGTTTTTTGATCCAGTCATTTATTGATGGGTACTTAGGCTGCTCCCAGCATTTGGCTATTGTAAATGTGTTGCTATGAACATTGGAGTGCATAGGTTCTTTTGGATTGGTGTTTCAGGGCTCTTAGGATATAATCCTAGCAGTGGAATTGCAGGGTCAAAAGGCAGTTCCATTTTTAGTTTTCTGAGGAAATTCCATACTGTTTTCCATAGTGGTTGCACCAGTCTGCTTTCCCACCTACAGTCCACTAGGGTTCCCTTTTGTCCACATCCTCTCCAACACTTGTTTATTGCTTTGTTTATGATGGCCATTCTGACTGGTGTGAAGTGGTATCTCATTGTGGTTTTAATTTGCATCTTTCTGATGGCTAGCGGTACTGAGCATCTTTTCATATGTCTCTGGACCCTCTGTATGTCCTCCTTGGAGAAGTGTTTGTTCAAGTCCTTTGCCCATTTTTTAATCGGGTTGCTTGTCTTCTTAGAGTGGACAATGCCTTTTATTTCCTTTTCTTGTCTGACTGCTGTGGCTAAAACTTCCAATACTATGTTGAATAGAAGTGGTAAAAGTGGACAATCTTGTCTTGTTCCTAATCTTAGTGGGAAAGATTTTAGTTTTTGCCCATTGAGTATGATGTTGGCTGTAGGTCTCTCATATATGGCCTTTAGATGTTGAGGAATGCTCCCTCTATTCCCACTTTGCTGAATGTTTTTTATCATAAATGAGTGATATACCTTATCAAATGCTTTTTCTGTATCTATTGATATGATCATGTGATTTTTGTCTTTGCTTTTGTTTAGGTGGTGTATTGCATTTATTGATTTGCCAATACTGTACCATACTTGCATCCCTGGTATGAATCCCACTTGGTCAGGGTGTATGATCTTTTTAATATATTGCTGGATGCAGTTTGCCAATATTTTTTCAAGGATTTTAGCGTCTATGTTCATCAACAATATTGGCCTCAATTTTTCTTTCTTTATTGTGTCTTTATCTGGTTTTGGGATTAGGAAACTCTTCATAAAAAGAGTTTGGGAGTCTTCCATCAGTTTGGATTTTTTGGAATAGTCTGTGAAGGATAGGGGTTAGCTCTTCCTTAAATGCTTTCTAGAATTCTCCTGTGAAACCATCTGGTCCAGGGCTTTTGTGTGTTGGGAGTTTTTTTATTACTGCTTCAATTTCGTCTGCTGTTATTAGTCTGTTCGGGCTTTCTGCTTCTTCTTCATTGAGTTTTGGAAGATTACACTTTTCTAGAAATTTGCCCATTTCACCTAGGTTTTCACATTTCTTGGCATATAGTTCTTTGTAGTAATTTCTTAAAATCCTTTGTATTTCTGTGGTATCAGTTGCAATCTCTCCTCAATCATTTTTTATTGTGTTTATTTGGGTCCTCTCTCTTTTTTTCTTGATGAGCCTGCTTAAAAGCTCGTCAATTTTGTTTATCTTTTTAAAGAACCAGCTCCTGCATTCATTGATCCTTATAATTGTGCTTTTAGTCTCTATGTCATTGAATTCTGCTCTGATCTTGGTTATTTCCTTCCTTGTACTTGCTCTGGGTTGTCTCTGTTGTTGTTCCTTTCTTGTAGGCATAGGGTTAGGTTGTATATTTGAAATGTTTCTATCTTTTTTGGGTAGGCCTGTATCACTATACACTTCCCTCTCAGGACTGCCTTTGCTGTGTCCCATAAGTTTTGGATTGTTGTGAGTTCATTCTCGTTTGTTTCCAGAAACTTTTTGATTTCTTCCCTAATCTCATTCTTGACCCATTCATTGTTTAATAGCATGCTATTCAATCTCCATGAGTTTGAGTGTTTTGGGGGGTTTTTCCTTGAGGGTTTCTTCCTTGAGGTTGGTTTCTAGTTTACGTCCCTTATGGTCAGAGAAAATGCTTGATATGATTTCAATTTTCTTGAATTTGTTGAGGCTTGCTTTGTGTCCTATCATGTGTTCTATCTTTGAAAATGTTCCATGTACACTTGAAAAGAATGTGTATTTTGCTTCTTTGGGATGAAAGATTCTATATATATATATATATATACCAGTTAAGTCCATTTCATCTAGGGTATTGTTAAGTGACACAATATCCTTGTTGATATTTTGTTTGGAAGATCTGTCCATTTTTGACAGTGGGGTGTTAAAATCCCCTACTATAATTGTGTTGCTGTCAATATCTTTCTTGAAGTCCCCCAAGATTTTATTTATGTATTTGGGTACTCCTATGTTGGATACATATATTTACAATGTTTATGTCTTCTTGGTGGATTCTTCCTTTGAGTATTATGAAGTGACCTTCTGGGTCTCCCTTTATGGCCCTTTTTTTGAAGTCTATTTTGTCTGATTTGAGTATTGCTACCATGGC
Organism: Desmodus rotundus; assembly: GCF_022682495.2. Lineage (NCBI taxonomy): Eukaryota > Metazoa > Chordata > Mammalia > Chiroptera > Phyllostomidae > Desmodus > Desmodus rotundus. The sequence continues at coordinate 132,107,046 of NC_071391.1, read as the reverse complement.
TTTTTTTCCTGTCCATTTGCTTGGAAAAATTGTTTCCAGCCCTTCACTTTCAGTCTGTGTAGGTCTTCTGTCCTGAGGGGGGTCTCTTGTAGGCAGCATATGTGTGGGTCATGCTTTCTTATCCATTCATGTGTTCTATGTCTTTTCATTGGAGCATTTAATCCATTTGTGTTTAAGGTTATTATTAGTAGGTACTTATTCATTGTCATTTTTTCATACTTGTGTTCCTCTCTCTTTCCCTTTTCCTTCCTTTTCTTAAAGTAGTCCCTTTAGCATCTCTTGCAGAGCTGGTTTGGTGGAGGTGTATTCTTTTAGACTTCTTTTGTCTGGGAAGCTCCTTATTTGGCCTTTCACCTTGATTGAGAGCCTTGCTGGGTAAAGTAGCCTTGGTTGCAGGCCTCTGGTTCTCATTACTTGGAATATTTCTTGCCATTCTCTTCTGGCTTGGAGCATTTCCACTGAGAAGTCAGCTGCTAACCATATTGGGGTTCCCTTCTATGTTACTTCCTGTTTCTCCCTTGCTGCCTTTAAGATTCTCTCTTTGTCTTGGAATTTTGCCATTTTAATTATGATGTGTTTTGAAGTGGGCCTCTTTGGGTTCTTCTTGATTGGGACTCTCTATGATTCCTGGATTTTGTGTGACTTTTTCTCTCATCAAATTAGGGAAGTTTTCCATCATTACTTTTTCAAACAGGTTTTCTCTCCCTTGCTCTTCTTCTTCTTCTGGTATCCCTATTATATGGATATTATTATGTTTCATGTTGTCCCGCATTTCCCTTAATCCCTCTTCATTCTTTCTGAGCCTCTTTTCCTTTTCTTGCTCTTTCTGGGTGTTTTTTCCTACTTTGTCCTCCAGTTCGCTGAACCGATCCTCTGCTTCATTGAGCCTGATTTTGATTCTTTCTACTGTGTTCTTCAGTTCAGAAATTGTATCCTTCATTTCCTCTTGGCCCTTGTTGATAGTTTCTATTTCCTTTTTCATGCTGATATAGTTTGCAGTGAGTTCATTGTAGTTTCCCTGTAGTTTCTGGCAATTCTCTGCGAGCTCATTGAGCTTCCTGATAACCATTGCTTTTAACTCAGTATCTGATAATTGACTTGCCTCTATTTCATTTAGCATTCTTTCTGAATCTTCCTCCTTTCCTTTCACTTGGGGATTGTTTCCTTGTCTTCCCATTGTTTGTGAGACTCTTCTTGTTAGCCTCTGCTTCTTAAATTGATCTGTTCTGACTCCCTGAGTTTCTAGTGTGAAGTTCTATGGTAAAAGATCTGTGAGATTCAGTGGTGCAGTCTCCTTAATCTCCTGAGCTCGCTGGTCTTGGGCTGTCTTTTAGGTTGGCTCTCTGTATGTCTTTGGGTTTTGATTATTGTTGGTTCTTTCTTTGGTGGGTCCTTCCCTCCAGCTGGTTAACTGAGGGTCACTCTATCCACCACGTTTTGTATTCTACTATACAGGCCTAGACAGGTTGTGTTGAAGCTGATTCTTGTGTGTGTACAAGGTTTTGAGGCTTCTCTCTCGCTCTTGTTCCATTGTTTGTTCTGGATAATTTCTCCACTATTTAGTTGTATTTCCAGATCAGTCCTGGATTGAAGTTAGTGTGGCTTCCACTCCCTCCTTCACCTTCTTCCATTGTTATCTGCTTGTGGTTCCTTTGTTGGTGGGTTTCCTCTTCCAACAGATGTACTTGTGTTCACAGTTACCACCTTGCAAGTTCTCTGGAGTAACAAAGTTAAATTTTCCTCACTATCTCAGTCATTGGGATGACCCCTCTTTGGGTCTAACTCTGGTCTTTTCACAGCTTCAAGTTTTATTGTCTCATATCTGATTTTTCAATGTCCTCTACAATTTTTGGTCTCCAATATTCATATATGCTGGGATACCATTGGCTGTTCACTCTGTTCCTCAGAAGATCAGCCAGGTGTTTCACCCGTGCACAGGGGGAAGTGGCCTCCGCTCCCACCTATCTCGCCACTGTCTTCTGGGTCAACTACACAAGGGTTTCTTATATATTCAGACTTTCCGGGCCTAGTGCTGGAGTTCTAAATCTGTATGAATAGAAGAGATCCTGAGATTCTGCATTTTCTTTTCTTTTCTCTCAAGTTGTGAGCTTAAGGGAACACGGCATGTGAAATTACTTTGGAGAAGGCACAGTGTTGTGTGATTTTAGTTCTTCATTCTCCTTTTCTCCCTCTGAGCTGTCATCATCATCATCATCATCAGTTTTCTCCCATAAAACTTAGTTAAGTCAAAGTCGGTCAAAGATCTAGCGAGTAATTTGCTCCAGATTTCTCCAGTGGTTGCTGAGACACCTCCAATAAATAGTTCTTTTTAGGGGCAAAAGCTATCTTGATTAACTCAATTCAAAATTTAAGCCACATACAATTACAGGAACTAAAAGAAATAAAAGCACTGATATTCAACTATGGTACCTGGTATACATTCCTCCCTAATTGATAAAATCTAAAAATATAATTTTATCATTTTCCACTATAAAAATAATATATAAAGTAACATAATATACCATTGACAGATTTTTTTAAGCAATAATGTCATTGTCATTGAAGGTACAGGTACAATGCTGGGAAAATGCAAATTAATATAACTCCTTGGGGACAACTTGGCAACTATTTTTGTATAAATGAATAAATAATCAGGCATTTAAATTACTTCATAATATTCCATTAAGTACACATATTTATTTAACCATTACTCTATTTTTAGACATTTAAATTGTTTCCAGTGTTTACTATTATATATATATTCATTTATATGAGTCTTAATATATTATGGATTATTTTCTTTGGATTGATTCCCAGAAGTGAGATTACTGAACCAAAGGTCACTGAATCAAGATTACAAAATCAAACACTTTCTGGCTCTTGATGGAGCTTGCCAAGTTACCTTTCAAAGAGAGTGCACCAGTGCACCATGCCAACAGCAATAAATGGGAGTATGCACTTCACCCCACTTTCTCTAGTCTATTCAGTGATTTTAGTGTTTGCCAGTTTGAGGTAGAAATTGATCTGGTTTTAATGTAAATTTTAAAATCACTAACCAAGATGAATATTTTCTGAATATTTATGTGAAATTTTATTAATCTTCCCAAACGTAATCTTTTAACCAGTAAGAAGGTGCCCATTTTTCAGGGCGGCTTCTGTCATATTAGGAAGAAATACTCTAGGCTCTTCTGTCACTTTGCCTAAAGTGGGGATGGGGGCTGACTAATCAAGCCCACAGACTACAATGGTCCTCAAATACCTACTCAAAAAAATCTTTGAACCACTTCAGAAATAATGGCTGGGGCATCTATTAAAAATACAGATTCCTGGATTCTAGTCCCAGACTATCTAACTCGGCAGGCCTGCAGTAATTCATATACATGTATTTTTTTATCCTCAGTCAAGGATATGGTTATTGATTTTAGAGAGAGGAAGGAAGAGAGAGACATTGATCAGTTGCCTCCATATTGCCCCAGCTGGGGATCGAACCCACAACTTTTTGGTATATAGGAAGATGCTCCAACCAATTGAGCCATCCAGCCAGGGCAGTAGATCATATTTTTAACAGTTCTATAGGTGTCGCTGATATGTTGTCAGATTTGGACACCAGTGCTCTAAAGCAGGAGTTTCTAAAGTATGGTCCCAAGACCAACAGCATCAGCATCACCTGGGAACTGGTAAAAAATGTAAATGCTCGGGACCCCACCCAGACCTACTGAATCAGAAACTCTAAGGGTAGGGCCCAGCAATCTGTAGTGTAACGAGCTCCCAGTTCACTCACAGGCAGAACCATTGCTCTATTATCGTGAGATGAAGAGGTAAGAACCATTCAAGTTGTACTACGTCCTGCTTGGAAAGTCAAAGGTGATGATGTCTGCAGGACAAGTAGACTCTTACTGGGGACACAAGACAGAGGGGACTGTCAGGCCGGTATAACAACTAATGAAAAGGCACGGAGGCCAGAGAGAACATGGTGTGTGATAGCACAAGGTGGTTTGCCTGGCTGGAGTGTGCGGTGCAGCAGCGGTGACAGGAGATGAGGGAGAAAAGTTGACAAAGTGCCCAAAGTTAACACAAAGGAGTAAGCATTTGTCATTATTTGGCAACTCAATCACCATCTCTCTTCCTAACTGTACTCCAATGTCCATTGATGGAATTACCTCTTCCCCACTGTGTCTCATTGACAAGACGGTGAATCCATGTGTTCTTTTGGTAAGAAACCAAAGGAACCCTTGGAAGGTACCCCTAGACCTTCCTCTCACCTCCGTGGTGTAGTCAAGGGGAGAACATGTGACCTCAACTAAACCAACTATACTCTGTCTTGGGACTTATTCTTTTCTTTCTTTTTATGATTTAATTATCTTTTTATTGTGGAGAATTCAAACATCCACAAAAATAGAAGGAATACTATGATGAATAATCTTCACAAATGTAAACTCATTCTCAACAATGATCAATTCATGGCCCATCTATCTTGTATGTATACTTCTTTGTTTCCTCCAGCCTGTGGGTCTTTTTGAAGCAAATGTTAGAGCTACAATATCAAGGAATATTTCCACAGTATTAATAATATACGCTATTAGACTAATTTAAGTTAGTTTGATAAAAATATTGCTTTGGGCCATAAGTGACACTTTATCAAGTCCTTTCAGTGCCTCGTATGGAAACTGACGATGCCTGAAAAAAGTGTTTTCCTCATTGGAGGAAAGAAGAAACGGCCAGGTTTGGTCACCTTCTGTGTTTCTCTGCCTCTTTGTCTATCTCTCTTACCTCCAAAGTTAAACATAACTGTATCAATTTTACTTAATTTTATCATATTTACTTAATTTCATATATTATCATGTACCATCCAATTCCTAAAGAGATTAAAAGCTATACTTATGTTTCATTGCTCTAAAATTGCTTTCCTGAATATTTTCAGCATTTAGCTGAAGATATTACAACATCAAGATTATTGTAATTTTTGGTTTATGTGGTAAAATATATAGAACATAAAATTTGCCATTTTAACAATTTTAAGTGCATAGCTCAATGGCATCGAGTACATTCACAATGTTGTATAACCAGGGACTTTGTATTTTGCAGTGTAACATAAGGAAAGAACCAACAGTGTCTACTCATTGCAGCATAAGTACCCAACAAAGATCATATGGGATCCCTACTATTAAGACCCACAGGAACTATCTCATTCCAAGCAGGTTTTTCAGCCTCCCTTCAATCCCATAAGCTCCCCAAAAACCCTCAAGATGATCAGTGTCAATTGTTTTTCCACCAAAGAACCCTAAGTAATGCAGAACTGTGAAGGATTTTAAGCAAAGAAGTGACATGATCTGTTTTATGTTTTGCAAAAATCACTTGACTGTAGTGTAAAGATCATTATGGACTGAACTGTGTCTCCTCTAAATTCATTCACTGAAGCTCTGACCCCCAAGGTGGCTATATTTGGAGATAAGGCCTTTAGGGAAGTAATTAAGATTAAGTGAGGTCATAAGGGTATGGCCCTGATCCAAAAGAACTGATGTGCTTATTGGAAGAGGAAAGAATGCCAGAGATCTCTCTCTTCCCCCCCTCCCCCCACTGTCTTTTGCATTCTCTCCCCCTTCCTCTCCCTCTCAAAGTACACAAAGAGGAAGCCATGTCAGGACATAGTGAGAAGGTGCCAGGAAAAACATCCACCAGAAATGGAATCTGTTTGCACCTTGATTTCCAACTTCTAGCCTCTAGAACTGTGAGAAAATTAATTCCTGTTGTTTAAGCCACCCAGTTGGTGGTATTTTGTATGGCAGCCCTGTTTGGGCATAGAACAGCTTCTCTTGCTACTGAGATCTGACCTAAGCCAATTTGTTATTTATTAATTGTCAACTTCTTCTATTAAAAATAGCAGCAGCTTCCAAAAATGAGAAGTGCTTCCTCTTCAATTACTTTGCTGGGATTTATTACAATGAAACCTACTCTCAGACCTAAAATTTCCACAGATACAAACATGTTTTAGGAACTAGGACAAATAGAGTAGTCATACAAACAGTTCCTCTAAACTCCATGAAGTCCACACTTCCTGTTCTTGGCAGTCTAAGAAGCTACCTAGCAGGGAAGATTCCTTTGGATGCCAACACAACTGTACTCTGACAGAGGGTGAAACAACCTTCCAATCAGTTCAAGTGAAAGACTTCTGTATTAAGAAAAGCAACACGTAACTAAACAAGTTAGAACTAAAGACTTGGTGTGCTACCTTAAAGGCTGTTAGGCTTCTGGGCTACCAGAATTTTATACTTAATTTATGCAAAGGGGAAATATCTGTATGGTATATTTTGAATAATGCTCATTTTGCTACTAAAAAAAAAAATCACCTCTTCTGGTGCACGTTTGGATAGTGATATGTAAAGTGCCACACTAGCCTCCTTTGAGGGGTGAGCTACAGATTAGGATTCTTGGATGGCTAACTAATCAGCTCTGCCTGGGGTGTGGACCCCTGACCAGGCTGTTAAAAATGTTAAATCATTGTCCCTAGGATGTAGATCAATTTATACATGCACATACACACACATATATGTTAAAATGGTATATTTTAAAGAAAATTCCAGAGAAAATATCAGCACTTTTAACAATGTCTAAATCTAATTTTATTTCCCACATTATTTTTTTTCTCCTAGGGGTAAAAGTGAGATTGATTTTAAAAATAGTTGCCATGATCAGGTATTGCATGAAATGGAATATGCCTTACTATTAGTCAAGGGGTGGTGACCCCACTGGAACTAATTTAGGCAAAGAGTGGAATTTAGTGGATCATGGTCCTGGTGAGCATAGGGAAGGATGTGACCACAGGCATTCTAGACCCAGGGACTCAAAAGGGTATTGAAAGTTTTCTCATTCTTGCTTTCTCTCTCTCCCTCTGCTTTGTGTTCCTTTCTCACAGGTCTATTTCTCTGTGTTTTGCCTTCATTTTCTTCTATTGCTCATAAGACTTTTCACTAGGCAGGCAAGCCACTTCAGCTTTACTTACTTCTAACTCCATGGCCCCAGAACCAGATGGGGGAAGACTTGGATTATCTCAGTTTGTGTTCCTTGCTGTGAATAATAATCCCTAAATAATCCCTCTGGGAGGAGGTTAGGGTATCCTGGCTAAGTCTGGGTCACTTGACCTGTTCTTTGTTTTGGGGGGAAGACATCAAAAGAAAGGGGGATGGAGTAAGAGGAGGTAGAAGAGGGTAAAGGGGGGATAAAGGGTGATGGAAGGAGGCTTGACTTTGGGTGGTGAACACACAATCCAATATACATATGATGTATTATAGAATTATACACTTTAAACCTATATAATTTTATTAATCAATGTCATCCCAATAAATTCAATTAAAAAAAGAACCGGTGGAGCCGAACTACCAACACTATAGTTGCCACAGCCTCCCCCACCCTTCCTGCTCTCCTTTCCCTGCTTTTCTTTGGCTTGTGTGTGTTAAAATGGATGTTATGGAAAAGCTAGAGAAATTTAAACTTTCTGTGTCTTAAGATTTTTTAACACATAATCTTTGATCAACCTTCCATTTTTCAGTAGAAGAGACTAGGTAGAACAGCTGGCAGAAGAACTTTCTGGGATTTTCACTCTCTCATGTGATACCATTAACGTGGAAATCTGAAGCTTTTTATAAGCAGATGTGGACTAGCATTGATCTGGAAAAAAGTGCCAACGTGTCACTGCAGTAAACATCATAACCAAAATAAATTTCCTTAGTCATTGAAATTAATTGAACCTGGGATTAAGGAGAAACAGCCTGTTAACCCATTTCATCACTGTCTATAGGTAAGAAGCTCCTGGACTTTCCAGGTGAATGATGCTCCTGCTAAATATTTCTCTGTCTTGTGGACAATAAAATGATTCAACAAATGCCATATGTAGTATTTAGCTCTCAAAGAGACCTACAGTCTAGTTGGAACACATCCTATTTGGAGGGTAGAATGAACAGATTGCTGGTAATAGCTCACTCCACATAGTGTCTGTCAGACATGAAGTGCCAGGCCAAAAAGTGACCACACACAATGTGGACACCATTATTTTTCCACTTTCCTCAGTCACTAAAAGTCTTTCAGAGAGAAACAAAGAGAACAAATGGCAAGAACATAACTCAGACAATAAATTGTGGTATGAGAACTGACCATTATATTATGATGACTAATTTATAGCAGTGTTGATTAATTTCTGACATGAAATTCTATTATTGAATATTTTCTGAAGAAGAGTATCATTGTAGCAAAAAATATATATTACTATTCATATAACATATAGAAGATAGTGGCCTCAGATGAGTGGATAAGACCCCAATGAATGTATAATGGTGAGTGATAAAGTCTAACTTCTGCTACTTAAGACCTAGTTGTTGCTGAGGGTTGCAGGTTGGTTACTGAAAGTGTATACTGTTGTGTGTACATGAATGATGTAGTGCCTTGATACTCACAGTGTCATATGCGGAGCTGAAGCATCAGCATTACCCGGAAGTTTGTTCAAAATGTAAATTATTTGGCCCTACACTGGACCTCCTGAGTCAGAAATTCTTGGAACTGGGCCAGCAGTCTGTGTTTTGTAAGCCCTCCTCATGCTTCTGGTGCACCCCAAAGTTTGAGAAACACCATCCTAATAATTATGCGCACTCTTCTGGTAGCTTGTGCAACTGCCCAAGCAATAGGGCTTGTACCGATGGTGTAGACGTACATGATGCTCAGGTCTCTCTTATCTGGGTCATTACCTGCAGCTGTAAAGTAGTTTAGTAGACCTGCAGGACTGTAGTAACTTCTTTCACCTAAACCTCAAACCCACCCATTACGTAGGTTAAAATAGTCTCGTTTTCCTCATCAATTTCTTTAAAGTCATCAATAGGGCTTTACAGGTTACTCTCTCTTCTAGAGTTCTGTACTCTGTTATCATTACTCAATCCCATATAATAAACACAATGCTGTTTCTGATAGTTAATACAACTAAGGTGTTTCTTCTCTATAACATATATTCTTTAAAAGTTTATTCTTCTTTTTAACTATTTTTTTCATAAGACAGGAAGACTTGAATTTTCCTATGTCACTTAGTACTAGGACAAAATCGTTTCATGTATGTGCTAGCCAAAGCCGCATAATTTTTGGATGGCACTTCTTGAACCAGTGATTAATCAGCATCAAAAAACACTTATTATGCTTATGTTCTAGGAACAGCAGAATATAAAGTAGCCTTAGCACAATCATCATTTAACATCCGGTTAAAGAGAAAATATAAATTTGAAAATTTTAATGACCATATCAGATAATAAGATAAAAGATATCACTATCACTATTACTATATAATATTACTATTGTATGATTAATAGTAAAATAAATGAAGAATTCATTGAAAAGAAAGAAATCATTGGATTGAATAAATCTGGGAAGGCTTCACTCAAGGTCCCGCTACCAAGCACATGTTTAGGAAATAACTGCTCCAGAACGGGCCTCATACAGGTGCTGGAGAAAATGTGGGACTTGAGCCAGGCTTTGGGAAGGGCGATTCAAACGGCAGGAGCAGCACAAGGAAAGGCATGATGTGAGGAGTTAATAGTTCTGGCAGCCCTCTTCTCGCATAATTCCAAGAAAGCCTGGATCCATGACTAACCATTGCCATCCCCTGGGTATGTAGTCCTTGGAAGGTTCTTTATATTAATCTTGATGGTTTTATTGTACACACCTACAGCAACGGGCCGTGCTCCACCAGCTTGTCAGAATTGCTTTGCACAAACATCAAGATTGCCAACGTGTACTGGTTTCATTGTTAGGGTCCTGAGTTTTAATTGCCATGAATGTACTTCAGTCATGTACTAGGACGGGCCTTTGTGATTATCCCTCCATAAAGCCTTGGACTGTAAGACTTGAACTGACTCCACTGAGTGGAGACATTCTGCACGTGTCCTCTGCAAGAGACAAAGCACATTCTAAGTGGCACTTAATGGGGAAGAACTTGGAAATCTGTATCTGATCTCTCTGGATTCTGCCCAATGCCTGTCTCTTTCCTGCTGCTTTTGCTCTGTACCCTTGGCTGTAATAAACCTTAGCCATGAGTATAACCTGATATTAAGTCTTATAAATCCTTCTAGCAAATCACAAATATGGGTGATTATGGGACTCCTGAAACATATTACATGCACCAAGATTTGAATTACACATGAATACTTGAGGGTAGAGACAATAAGTATTTAGATCTGGTGGGAAACTTCCATTCTTGATTGCTAAATATAGGGGAAGGGTAAGTGGGTGTTCTTTGTACTAGTCTTTAAAGTTTCCTGTAAGTTTGAAATTTTTCAAAATATAAATTTGTAGAAAATGAATAATATTGGGCAAAAATTAAATACTAAGGAATGTCAGCAATTAAAAAAAATCAGTAATATGTGCATGGGTATGTGTGTGTATTGTGTGCACAGAATTGTGTATTGTCTTGAAAAATGAAAGTTTTACACTTTAGTCAAATCTATCCATCTTTTCTTCTTTGTTTGCATGTCTATTTTCCATTTCCTTTTGACCACAAACTCCTGTCTTGGACATATGGGGGCCTGAGAGGCATGGTAGAGCCCTGAGTTTCTGGGCTGGAAGTGGGCATGAGGCTGTGGTAAATGGAGCCAAGAGGTTAATTACCAGGGAAGCTTCCTGTGGAGTTCCTGGGTCAGCGGTGCCAAGACCAATAGTGTAGGGTCAGGATGCCAAATTCAGACAGGACAATGAGAAGAGGAAGCTCTAATTCAAAGCTGATCTGTCTGACAGAGAAGGCAATGCAAAGACAGCTCAAACAGGGAGGAAGGCAGACAAGCCAAGAATGACCCCTGAGAAAAAAAGTATATGTAGCTAAAATTTCCTTCTTAACCTGGTTCCTGCCAGAGCTGAACGAGGGAGTATATCCTGAAGTGACTGATGCAGCTGGGGATTGGACACGTGCAAGGTCACAGAGTTCTCTCGTCCTGAGATTCAATAAATATTCACACATATTTTCTTCTGATTTTATTATTTGAGATTTTACATGTATTTTAAATCTCTCTAGTTAGACTATTTCTATCTATATGGGTGAGGTTAGTTGGTATTGTGCTAGCTTCCTCAGGTTTTATTAATAGGATTTGCATAGTGGTCAAGAACATGAGTTCTGAAGTCAGACTCCTTGGGTCCAAATCTTGGCTCTAACACCTAACAAATGATTAGCAATCTTACATAATCTCCTACCTCACTCTTCTATTAAATGCAGGTAAAAATATTACCTACCAAAAAGTTTTTACGAAGATTAAATGAGATATATATGTAAAGTAATTTACACAGTCCTGGTAGAGACTAAGTTTTTTTTTTTTTTTTCAGCATTTGCAACATCAGAAGAAGGAATTACAAGTAAGGGAAGGAGGGAAGCTAGAATGACCCCTATGGTGTTGGATTGGAATAAAAAGGATGAGGAGCACGGTGGCAGAATGGGAGTTTTCTTTTGTTGTCCTACCACAGAGCATCAGCCTTGACAATCACCCTCAGATGAGAGGACCTTTGTAGGAGTCTGGGAGACCAGTGGAGAAGCTCCAGCATATCATTGCAGAAAAAAAAAAAAAATCAGAGACTAGACACAATGATGAGGGTAAGAAGAACAGTTTTACTTGAGTAAGTTCTGGGAACTAATATTCAGCATGGTGCCTATAATGAATAATAATGTATTGTACACTTGAAATTTCCCAAGTGAATGGATCTTAAAAAGTCTCATCACATATACAAAACAGATAATTATGTGAGGTAATGCATGTGTTAACTGACTTAATTGTAGTAATCATTTCACAATATATACAGATATCATATATATTGTACAACTTAGATACAATTTTATTTGTCAATTTTATGTCAATAAAACTGGAAAAAAGTATCAGTGTGAACTAATGGTTTTGGATAAATATAGAAATAGAGAAATAGAGGTGTATCCATGTATATACACACAAGGCCTGTCCAGAGAGTATCCAGCCACGTACTATGAGAAATAGAGACATTTATTGAAGAAGATACAAGATACAAAAAACATTGTACATAGGACAATGATGCCTCAGCCCCCTTCAAAGTAGGCACCCTGGGACCTCACACAGTTCTCCCAGTTGCATCCCGATGTTCCTTCTGCTCTGGTAGCACAAGCCATGGAACGAATTTTGCCATGACATGTTTCATGCCAAGATCCTGCGTCAAAATATAAGACACAGTAGTTTTTGGAATCACCAGACCAGCTTCTAGTTCACTCACTGTCAGTTACTGATCTTTATTGGTTGCAGCCTGTACAGGTTCAACATTCTCGGGTGTTCTGCTTGGTGTAGGTCTTATAGACGTGATCTCTTTCAACAGATTCTTGGCTGTGCATTGGTGCCATACTTTTTTTTTAAAGATGTTATTTATTTACTCCTTAGAGAGAGCAGAAGGGAAGGAGAAAGAGAGGGAGAGAAACATCAATGTGCAAGAGAAATATCCGTTGGTTGCCTCTCGCATGCCCCCAACTGGGGAACCTGGCCTGCACCCAGGCATGTGCCCTGACTGGGAATCAAACTTGCAACCTTTTGGTTCACAGACCAGTGCTCAATACACCGAGCCACCCCAGCCAGGGCAGTGCCACACTTGTATTTGCACTGCACTCATTGCATAATCCCTGAAAGCCTTCTGAATCATCTGAATAGTTTCCGCAGAGGAATGCTCAAGCTTACTGCAAAATCTGATGCAGATTCATTGCTCTACTCACTCAGTCATTTTGAATGTGATGGCCACACAGTGCACATGCTCACTCAACAGTGTTTACCACCCCACCGACTAGTACAGTGAAGTTGTCATTGTTCACACATGCGCATTCTAGTCCACTCTCCTTGGCTACCAGGTTACATCATATCACACAAAATGTTCTTGTTATATTAACAATGGCTGGACTTTTTTCCAAACAGACCTTGTATATATAAATAGGTGTGTGTGTGTGTGTGTGTGTGTATTAGCTCTGTCTGCTGAAAGGACCTAGAAGCAATGATAACCCAGTATCAACAAACATATCTGTTGCCCAAATTTTGTTCTGTAAATACAAGATTTAAAAAACAAAAACAAAAGCAAACAAAACCAATAGTTCCTTAGAGATATGGCTGATTTCAGGGCTGGAACAAGGAGACAACAAGGGGAGTCTGGAACATCTTATAAAGCCAACGAGTAAATGGTCAAAAACTGATGCATAAATGTTGAAAGAACATAAAAAACCAATATGGAGGGGATCCAAAAGGCCAAATCTGAGGACAATTTAAGCAACAAATTCAATAATGATAGCAATATGTTATAACTCATGGAATAGAACCAATGTCCCTAAGACCACATGATAAAAAACTGAATAAATAACTGATGCAATTATACAAATAATTGGTGGAGTAAAGAGAAAAAAATACAGTAGAATTGTAGTAGACTTCTAAGGAGTAAATGTTGAAGAAGTGATGGAAATAGAAAATAACCATTTGCCAAACACTATAGTAAAAGTTGTTTCAGGCAAGAATCATTAAAGGATGCTAAAATTGTTTGGCTAAAGTTTGGAGAAATGGGATTTTTACATAACATGAAAATACCTCCCCAGAAGATGCTTATTAATTAATGCCAGAGAGAAAAAGTATCAAGGTCATGAAAGATGAAGGAAGATTGAAAAACTGTCCAAGATTAAAGAGTCTAAAAAGACATGAAAACTAAATGCACTGTGTGATCCTGGATTGTCCAGAAAAATGATGAAAAAAGGGACAGTTGGCAAAATTTGTATATGGTCTGTATATTAGTCAGTGCCATTTATTGGTGTTATTTCTTTGGTTTTGATCATTTTAATGTGGTTATGTAACATTTAACATTTGGGGAAGTTGAGGTAAGGGTACACAGGAATTCTTTGTACTATTTTTGCAACTGTTTTGTAAATCTGAAATTATTTTATAATGAAAAGTTAAAATATGAAAATATTTTTTCCTGTTTACTGAAGTCTTTCCAGACTCTTCCAACATATGCATGAGCGAAAGACATATAGTTGCATATAAATTGTTCTGTTCTGATTTTACAGAAAGAGGATTTATTATGCATGACTCTTTTGTTTCCACTTAACAATGTCTTCAACTATTTTTGGGGTGTTGGCTCTTCTCACAATGGTCTAGCTTAACTTCCTTCTCCTTAAAGATGGGCCCTAGACAACCATGTGTCTGTTCACATAACTTCACTCCTTGGTCACAGATGATCAGACCATGGTAAAGATCTGACACAAACTGAGTCCATTGGATTCTGCTGTCAGAAATTTGAAATCGGGTTTGTAATATTCTAATTCAGACTGAGCTACTACTGTCTTGAGTGAAGGAAATTGAAAAACTTCAAAACCGGATTACAGCTGTGACGTGATGTGTGAACTGAGACAGTTGCTGGTCAGAGAAATGAAAATTAAATAGAGAAGCAGGGACAGGATATGAGAAGGCATTTTGTGGGTTCCCAGTTGCTAACTATTTTATTATCCCCTCCCCTCCTCTCCTCTCCTCTCCTCCCCCTCCTCTTCCCGTCCTCCTCCCTCTCACAGCCTTACTACTCCCTCCCCTGCCCCCTTCCTGGGGCTTCCCCTCCCCTTCCTTTCCCCACTTTCTGGCCCCTCCTCCTCCTTCTCATTCTTCTTCCACAAATAAACAGAGACATATATATTTTTTGCTTCCCTTTTTTCTTACATGAAGGTAAATACTCTTTTTTACTTTGTTTTTTACACTTGAACATTTGTCTTAAAATTTGTTTATAGTGACCTTCCTCATTTTCTTTTACAATTGTATGATACAACTTTGTGTTGCTATGCAATAGTTTATTCAGTTATCCTAATAGGAGTTACTTTTGAATTATATATACTGCTTTTTAAAAGCTTTTAATAAAAATACATGTATATGTATGTATCAAATTATATGCACATATCAAAGGGTACAGCTCAGTGAATTTTCACAAACTAAACACACAAAGGTAACCAGTAACCAGGTCAAGAAACAGAACATTATAAATAGCCCCCCAAACCCCCCTTGTGCTTCCTTACTACTACTGTGCACTCCTACCCCCCCACTATCCTACTTCTAAGAATAAAGATAGTTTCACTGACTTTGTTCTTAATGTCAATAGAATTATATAATAAGTACTCATTTGTGTCCAGCTTCTTCACTGAACATTGTATTGTGAGAATCATCAATGTCGCTCTGTGTAATAGATCATTCTTTTTGCAGTATAGTATTCTATTATGTATCCATTATTCAGTTGATGGGCATTTGGGTAGTTCCCAGTTTGGGGCTACTACACACAGAGCCAGCATGAACATTCCAGCACCTGTCTTTGGTATACACAGACATACATTTCTGTTGCATATTAACTTGGAAGTGAAAAAACCATATTATGGGATATGCACATTTGATTTTCGTACATGCTGCCAAATAGATTTTCCAAAGGATCAATTTACACTCCCACTAGCAATGTGAGAACTCTGTTTGCTTCACATTCTCACCAACACTTGGTAATTTCATTTTAGCCTTTCAGGTGGGTGTGTACTGGTGTACTACTGTGATTTCAATTTGCATTTCCCAAATGACTAATGAAGTACTTTTTCATATGTTTATTGATCACTTGAATATGCTCTTTTATAAAGTATCTGTTCAACCTTTAGCTCCTTTATCCTATTAGATAGTTTGCATTTTACTATTTTTTGAAGACCTTTAAAAAGTATTATAAATATCATGGATACAAGTTGTTTCTTGATGTCTTAGTTTGAATTCTCTGAAAGCAGACCATGAGGTGAGGATTCTAGTGCAAGTGATTTATTCAAAAACTACTCCCTGGAGAAAATAATATGGAAAGTGAGAAGCAGGATAAAGAATGGGAAGAAGCCAAGGAAATGTGTGACTTCAGGCAAAATACCACTGATCCCACGGGGGAGCTCTGAGATGTCAGTTATGCCTCAGAGTTTGTCCCAGATTAAGACAAGTTTGTTGGGCTTTCATATATTTCAAATATGCGATTCTGATACAGACTACAACATGGATGAACTCTGAAGACCTTATGCAAAATAAAATAAGCCAGACACAAAAGGACAATATTATATGATTTCACTTTCGGGTACCTAGAATAGTCAGCTTCATAGAAACATAAAGTAGAATAGTGGTTATCTGTGGCTGGGGGAAGGAAGGAATGGAGAGTTAGTGTGCAATGGATACAAAGTTTTAGTCTGAGATGATTAAAACTTTCTGGGGACGGATAGTGGCGATGGTTGTACAACACTGTGGATGCACTAAATGCCACTGAACCATGAACTTAAAATAGTTAAAATGGTAAATTTTGTCTTATTTACATTTACCGCAATAAAACATAAAAAACCACATTAAAGAATTATATATCATGATCAAATGGGATTTACCCCTGGTATGCTACAGGGATGTCCAACCCGCAGCCCGCAGGTCAACGCAGCCCATGAGGGCTGTGAATGTGGCCCAACACAAAATCGTAAATTTATTTAAAACATTATGAGATATTTTTGTGATCATGTGTCTCAATGTATTTAATGTGTGACCCAAGACAACTTCTCTTCTTCCAGCGTGGCCCGGAGACAAATGTGATTCCCCACATTAATAGAATGAAATAAAGATTTTTAAAAAATCATATGATTATCTCAATAGATGCAGAAAATGCATTTCACACAATTCAACATCCTTTCGTGATAAAAATTCTCCACAAATTGGGTATAGACGAAACGTATCTCAATGTAATAAAGGCCATGCATGACAAGTACACAGCTAGTGCCATAGTCAGTGGTGGGAAGTTATAGCATTTCTTATGCTATCAGAAACAAGACAGAGGTGCCTGCTCTAATCACTCTAATTCAACTTAGTAATGGAAGTCCTGAGCAACTAGCCAAGAAAATGAAATAAAAGGCATCCAAATCAGATATGAAGAAGTAAATCTTTCTATGTTTGTAAATGACATGACCTTATATATATAAAATTCTAAAGACTACCAAAAACCTCTCAGAACTAATAAATGAATTTACTAAAGTTTCAGGACACACAATCAACATATAAAAATTAGAGTGTTTTTTTTTTAAGTGCTGGTGTATTTTGCCCTGGGTTTTATTTACTTTTTTAATGTAATCTTTATTGTATTTTTCCATTACCATTTAGTCCCCTTATACACCACCTCCCCCCAGCAATCACCACACTGTTGTCCATGTCCATGAGTTCTTTTTCCTTTTTTTCTCAATCCCTCCACCCCCTCGCCTCCCTTGCCCAGCTGTCATCTGCTCTCTATCTACAAGTCTGTCTCAATTTTCCTTGTTAGTTCAGTTTGTTCATTAGATTCCACATATGAGTGAAATCACATGGTATTTACCATTCTCTGACTGGCTTATCTCATTTAGCATAATGTTCTGCAGGTCCATACATGCTGTTGCAAAGGGTAAAAAAACCTTTTCTATGGCCAAATACTATTTCATTGTGTAAATGTCCCATAGTTGTTTTATCCACTCATCTACTGATGGATACTTGGGCTACGTCCATATCTTGGTGATTGTAAATATTACGGCAATGAACATAGGGGTGCTTATGTTCTTTTGAATTAGTGCTTTGGGTTCCTTTGGATATATTCCCAGAAGAGGGATAGCTGGGTCAAAAGGCAGATCCAGTTTTAATTTTTTGAGGTATCTCCATACTGCTTTCCACAGTGGCTACACCAGTCTCCATTCCTACCAACAGTGCACTAGGGTTCCCCTTTCTCCACATCCTTGCCAACACTTGTTGTTTACTGATTTATTGATGATAACCATTCTGACAGGTGTGAGATAATATTTCATTGTGGTTTCAATTTGCCTTTGTCTGACAATTAGTGACATAAAGCATCTTTTCATATGTCTATTGGCCATCTGTATGTCCTCTTTGGAGAAGTGTCTATTCAGATTCTTTGCCCATTTTTTAAATTGGGTTGTTTGGTTTTTTGGTGTTGAGATTTATAAGCACTTTATGAATTTTGGATATTAAGCCCTTATCACATGTATTGGAGAGCATGTACTCCCATTCTGTGGGTTGTCTTTTTATTTTGTTGATGATTTATTTTGTTGTATAAAACGTTTTTAGTTTGATGTAGTCCCATTTGTTTATTTTTTCTTTTGTTTCCCTTGCCTGGGGAGATATATCTGATAAAATATTGGTACAAGTAATGTCCAGGATTTTGTTACCTATGTTTTCTTCTAGGATTTTAATGGTTTGGAGATCTAACGTTTAAGTCTTTGATCCATTTTGAATTTATTCTTGTGTGTGTCAAAAGAAGGTGGTCTAGTTTCATTTTTCTGCACACATCTGTCAAATTTTTCCAAAACCATTTATTGAATAAACTATCTTTAGCCCATTGTATGTGTTTTCCTCCTCTGATGAATATTAATTGACTATAAAAATGTGGGTTTATTTCTGGGCTCTCCATTCTGTTCCATTGATCTAAGTATCTGTTTTTATGACAATACCATGCTCTTTGGATCACTATGGACTTATAGTATAGTTTCATATTAGGTAGTGTGATTTCTTCCAACTTTATTCTTGTCTCTCAGGATCACTGTGGCTATGTGAGGCTTTTTGTGATTCCATATAAATTTTTGAAGTATTAGTTCTGGTTCTGTAAAATACGTCATTGGAATCTTGATAGGAATTGTGTTGAATCTATAGATTGCTTTGGGTAGTATGGGCATTTTAATGATGTTAATTCTTCCTATTGATGAACAGGGTATCTGTTTCCATTTATTTGTGTCTTCAATTTCTTTCTTCAGTGTCTTGTAAGTTTCTGAGTACAGGTCTTTTACATCCTTGGTTAGGTGTTTTCCTAGGTATTTTATTCTTTTTGTAGTAATTGTAAATAAGATCGTTTTCTTAACTTCCCTTTCAATTAGTTCATTATTGGCATGTAAAAATGCAACTAATTTGTGGACATTGATTTTATATTCTGCTACTTTGCTGAATTCATTTATCAGTTCTGATGGAATCTTTGGGGTTCTCTATGTACAGTATCATGTCATCTGCAAGTAGTAGTTACATCTTTATACAATAAAAATGACAACCTGAAACAGAAATTAAGAAAATCCAATTTATAATAGCATTGAAAATAATAAAATTTTTAGAAATAAATTTAACCAGGGAGGTAAAATATCTGTACACTGAAAATTCTATGACATTCATGGGAGAAATTGAAAAATACACAAATAAATGGGAAGGCATCCTCTGTTCACAGATTATAAAATTAATATTGTTAACATGTCTGTACAACCCAAAGTGACCTATAAATTCAATGCAATCCCTGTAAAAATTGCATTGGCATATTTCACGGAAATAGAAAAAATAATACTAAAATTTGCATGGTACCATAAAGGACCCTAAATAGCCAAAGCAATCCTGAGAAAAAAGAACAAAGTTGGAGGCATCACAACACCTAATTACAAACTCTATTGCAAAGCTATAGTAATCAGAACAGTATGGTACTGGCATAAAAACAGACACATAGATCAATGGAACAGAATGAAGAACTCCGAAATAAACCCACAAATATACAGTTGACTAATGTTCAATGAAGGAGCCAAGAATGCTCAGTGGGGAAAAGATAGTCTCTTCAATAAATGGTGTTGAGAAAACTGGATATTCACATTAAAAGTGATATTGGATTCCTATCTTACACTACTCACAAAAATTAACTTGAATTGGATTGAAGATTTAAATGCAAGACCTGAAACTGTAAAACTACAGGAAGAACACATAGGAAAAAGTTCCTTGATATTGGTGTTGGCAATGATTTTTTGGATATAACACTAAAAGTGCAAGCAATGGAAGCAAAAATAAACAGGTGGGACTACATCAAACTAAAAAGTATCTGCACAGCAAAAGAAGTTATCGGCACAATGAAAGGCCAACCTATGAAATGGGAGAATATATTTCCAAACCATATATCTGATAAGGAGTTAATATCTAAAATATACAAAAAGCTCACAGACTCAACAGGAAGAAAAGGGAGGAGGAGACAATCTGATTAAAATATTGGCAGAGTATCTAAATAGAAATTTTTCCAAAAAAGTCATACAAATGGCCAACAGGTGCATTAAAAGGTGCTCAACATCACATATTATCAGGGAAATGCAAATCAACACCACAATGATATATAACCTCACATGGTTTGGGATGGCTATTATTAGAAAAACCAGAGATAAGTGTTGGTGGGGATGTGGAGAAAAGGGGACCCTTGTTCATTGTTGATGGGGATATAAATTGGTGCAGTCATTATGGAAAACAGTTTCCTCAAAAAATTAAAAATAGAACTACCTCATGATCTAGCAACCCCACTTATGGTTATATATCCAAAGGAAATGGAATCAGTGTCTTGAAGAGATATTTGTACTCCCGTGTTTATTGCAGCAATATTCACAACAGCCAAGAGATGGCAATAACCCAAGTATCCACTGGCAATTGATAAATGGATAAAAAAAATACTCTGATTTTCCTGTAGTGATGACATATTCTAACAAGTCAATTTATATAAAGATGTAGTTTTTGCTAATGTGCTTATTACTGAATATTTTAGGGTGTATAATAAATATTTGAGACACAAATCTGAATTAGCTGTATTTATCATATTTTGTTAATATGTTAACACATGTTAATGTTATTTATGCATTGAGACTATCACACTGATGTTATGTTTATTTTCTTTTCATTCTTATATCACAAGCTTCTTAGAATTCTTTACCGCATCCTCTGCTCTTGCAGCGTTATTGGCAGAGAGTTGCAATAGAATTTACAACTGACTTGAATTTCAAAGAAGGAGAAAACTTGCATGTAGTTGTGTTTAATAATGTGGCGAGAATGATCGAAAACCTCAGTGGTGGTATCCATTTATGTTTGTAACATAATGCTGGCGTGTCTTTTTACATCACCAAACATAACGAACTTTTTTAAGGGAAACTGAAATACTGTTCACAAATAAAATGTGAAATAATGCCCTAAACAGTAACTTCTTTTCCTTTCTGCCAATAGAGGGCAAGATGACCAAGTTGCTGGGTTGGTAGTAGTATTTATAACCCCCTGTCTATCAACAAAATTTGAGGAACTCAGTGCAACAAACAAAGGCAGCACAAGTCGAATCTATCAAACTTAGTAGGAGGAACTCCTGTGTGATTGATTTCTCTGCCTGTGGTCTTATCTCTTCCCAATGCCCCCACTACAGTGCTGCTACAATTTTCTTTTTAAAAGAAAAGTCTGCCCTGGCTGGTGTGGCTCCGTGGTTGAGTGCTGGCCTCCAAATCAAATGGGCGCTGGTTGGACTCCCAGTCAGGGCACAAGCCTGGGTTGTGGGCCAGGTCCCCAGTAGTGGGCATTCGAGAGGCAACCACACATTGATGTTTCTCTCCTTCTTTCTCCCTCACTTCCCCTCTCTAAAAATAAATAAATAAAATCTTTTAAAAAGATTTTTAAATTTTAAAAAAAGAGAAATCTGATATTCCCTTGATTTTTTTGAAGGCTTCAATTAAACCCTATTGACTATAGAATAAAATATGATATTTGAGTCTCTTCACAGTATGACTTTAACTGTCATTCCTTGCCATTGTCTGCACCCTCAGAAACTATGTTCTTTGGCCACGCAAAGCTCTTCATGGCTCCCCAAACACAGCACACTCTTCTGTGCTTTGATGTGTTGCTTCTGTTGATCTTCCACCTGAAATTCCCTGTACTGCCCCTCCCCATTGAATAGCTACTTTTCATTCAAGGCCTGGGTCAAAAGTCACCTGTCTATGAAGACTTACTTGACTTTCCATTAAAACTTTCATTTTTCTCCCTCAAATATCACATGCATTGCACTGTTTTAGAATAATCAGTCTGTCTGTATTTCCTAGCTGACCATAAGGGTCCTGAGGGTTTTGAGTCAAAAAGAAAACATCTTATTCGTCTTTGGATCCCCAGAGCCTGGCTTGTAGTAAATACTCAAAATGCATATTCACTGAATGGACAAAACAAAAGGACTAAACAGGAGTTCTCATATTGGACAAAACACCTTAAATAGAATTTTGGACTGACATTTGCAGCTAAGGCATGTGGATAGTGTGTCTCATAAGTTCAGGAAACATCAGATATTACTAAAAGGGTTTTTTTTTTAAATATACAGGAGTTTTTTCATGAATTGTAATTTCTTCATTGCTTCATAGAGGCCAGGTTTTGTAGTTGTTGTTGTTGTTTTAGTAGCAGTAGCAGTAGTTGTCAAGATGGGAGTCCCTTAGTGCAGAAGTACGGGGATAGCATGTTGTTTACAATTTGGAGAAACCGTGGGAGCACCAGGTCACTTGATTTCTAGGCCAGGTGGATTTCCACTTTCCCGTTTCTCTGGAGACAGGAATAATGTACAATCTGTGTGTACTTGGCACACTCAATAACCAATTCCAGTCTCATTTACACTTTTATGCTGAGATCAGCATTCAATAGTGCAATGAGGAGAGAAGAAACATTCTTTTCATGATTCTACCTCCTAGTTGAGCACCACAGTTTGTTTAAAAACACATGATATATATACCAGTAAGTAGACACAGATGATGTTTTGTAGAGGTGATCATTGCTATACCATCTGCCAGGGTCTGCAGTTGGTTAAAAAAAAGGAAAAGAAAAAGAAATTAGTTTGGCAGGATTTGCTCTTCACAAAATCATGCTGATTTTTGCCAATTCCACGTAATTCGATATGCCCCTGCAAAAGGAGTAAGAGAAAAGTACTTTCACATTGAGCTACAGGAAAAATATGGTCATTGTTCTTATGACCCTTGTTCAAAAACATTCAAGCATGAGTTAGATAGAGCCATAGTAAATAAAAGAAAATAAAGGAGATGGAGACATCTGGGTAACTAATTCAGAGTGACCAAACTTGAAAATTGTTTGTAGCTGCAGTGTAATTGATATGTGATTGCCATGTCTTAAACTAAAATGAAGGGGTATGAGATCTAAAGCCTTCTGGGATAAAACTATGCTCAATACAGGACTTGTCTTTTTAGATTTATGCTAGTAAATTTCCACAAAGAGTGTGTATGATTCTCTGAAAGTTTACATGTACACATAAAGGATTTCTTCCTCATTTAGAGTCACTCTTCACATGATTAATGTGTTGTGAAATAGAAGCGCTCTAGTTGGTATTACATACTAACATCATTTCAATCAGTGCCATGATTTTCTACTATGTTGATTTTACAATGACTTTGGAAGAGGCTATTAGAACTTTCTCAAATATAAGTAAAGGGCATAACAATTGATTTGTTATCAATCTTGCTTTTATTAAACAAATAATGACTGTTTTCAAAGAGGGAGATATTCTGAATAAATGTTGAATGAATGGGCTTTAGTGAAAGCTGGCTTGTGTGTAGAGCTTCCAGTTATTGGTGTGAGTGGAGGACACAGATGAGAGAATCCCAAGTGTCCCATAGTCATGGTAACCTAATTTTGATATTTTTAAAAAAGAATGGCTGGTGTGGCTCAGTGGACTGGATGCTGGCCTCTGAACCAAAGGGTTGCTGGTTCAATTCCCAGTCAGAGCACATGCCTGGGTTGCGGGCCAGGTCCCCACTTTGGAGTCCGTGAGAGGCAACCACACAGTGATGTTTCTCTCCCTCTTTCTCCTTCCCTTCCCCTCTCTCTAAATATAAATAAATACAATCTTTAAAAAATAATGTATTTTAATAAATTATATTTTCCACTACTTAAAAATCAAGTTCTTTAAATAAAAGTTATAAAAAATTATTTTAACAAATGTAGTTGTGTAATAGTATAGAGCAAATACTGTGTACAAGACACTGTAGCACACTGATATTTTATATTTGTTGGTCAAAAAATAAGATTTGGTTAATACCTTACATTTAGAGATCATATGTATCAAACTATATGCCACAAATTTTACGGCATTTTATTGTTAACATAAACCAGTTCTCTCTGTTTTGTCATGGCATTACACCAAGATTTAAGCTTGTGTTAATTTGGAAAGAATTTCTATCTTTAATGGCTATCAAAGAACCTATAGAAATGGTTCTAGGTGTTATTTGCAGCTTTCACATCCAGCTCTGTGCTAGGCAGTTTTCTTTTGGGGCCTTTAGTTCTAGTCCTTCTGCCTTTCTCTGGGCCTGGGGGCTGACCTTCATGGACTGCATCTTCTGTGTTCTCTTGCCCTCTGCTTTTCATGGGGTGCAGCAGTGCACAGCACTGGCTGGCACTAGAAGTGAGAAGGAGAGAGAGATCGGGATATTCTTTCCCAATGTTTTCTTTTGCATCATGATGCCAGCAGTGGACCCATTCTTTATGGACACAGCTCCTATTCAGTGGCTCCTTTTCCAAGACTGAGCTTTTAGGATTCTGGTAGCAGTTTCCTCCTTTTGTCCCTTCCACCCCGACCATGGTTGGAAGCGCTCCCGGCCTTTGCTTCTCCCTGGGTGATTTACTACCCTGTGTTGGTTCACTTAACTCTTCATACCTCTCTAAGTCATCCTTTCATTAAATTCTCTTGTTAAATACTTCAAAGTTGCCTACTGTTTCTTGCTGAGACTCAAGAGAATTCCCCCCAAAATGGTTTTATATCCAGGGGAAAGGTTTTCAATGGTAACATCATGATAAATGGAAAATAATTCAAACTATACCTGATACACTAAATGGAATCAATTTCCAAACAACTGGTGGACCAACTCTTACGCATATTGTATACTTATACAATATAGTTGGATGGTTAATTTAATTATTTATAAAGTTAATCGACTGGAAAAAACTTCAATTCATTTTCTGTTTTGCTGCATCCAGTGTAAATATAATGAATACTAGTTTAGAAGTCCACAAGCAATGGCCTGGGGGCCAAACCCAATCTGCTGTCTCTTTTGGCAAATAAGGGTTTACTGTACAACACAGCAATGCCTATTTCTTTACATATAGTCAGTGGCTGCTTTGTGCTATCACAGCAGTTGCAACAGATACCTTAAGGCACACAAAGCCTAAAATATTTACTATCTGGCCTTTTACAGAAAAAATTTGCCAACCCCTGAACAAGTTGATTGAATGACTCATTTTATTATTTTGGCTTCATTTAGATACAGTCTTCTATGTGTCTTGTATGGTCACTATGCTACTTCACATATATAGTAGCACAATAAATATTGATTAATGAAGAAAGTAAGAATGCACTGACAAATAGAGAACTCATAATCACAGTTTTATTTTAAACACAGAAGCTACACTTTCATTCTTTTGCATTCTTAAGAGCCTCTGAATGTATAATTATATTAAAAGCACAAAACAAGGTTTATTAGTCAAGTTTTATACATGGTCATGGGATCTGGAGTTTGATGTTTTAAAAATTGATAATCTGGTAGTTCTACACACTTAACATATGATGAATGTTGATATTAAAATGCATTTGAGCCCTGGCTAGTATGGCTCATTTGATTGAGTGCCAGCCTGCCTACCAAAAGGTTGCCAGTTCAATTCCCAATCAGGGCACATGCCAGGGTTGTGGGCCAGGTCCCCAGTAGGGGGCGTGCAAGAGACAACCGGTGATGTTTCTCTCCCTCTATTTCTCCCTCCCTTCCCCTCTCTCTAAAACCAACTAAATAGAATCTTTTAAAAAATGCATTTGAATTCCATTCATTGATTAACTTAAACTGAGAGCCATGTGCAAACGCCAATCGTTGTATTTTCTAATGGTATTTGACAGTGGTACAGTGTTTTAAATAATGTGAAATAAATGCAGAAATGTATTAAACTCTGAGTGATATGTTATAGGTTTAGTTTTTTTGTTTCTTCTTTACGTGTTGTTGATTTTTCCAAATACAACAATGAAACATTATTTTTATGAGAAAATAAATAATTTTTAAAATATGAAACATGTTTAGTTTCATGTAACTGAATATTTTTGTTGCTATTTTAGTTAAAAAATCCAAGACAGATCTTTAGGTTAAAAATTCATGAAATAAAATTGAGACTGAAAATTTTCTCAAGCTAATATGTTAAGAAAAGAGTCAACTGGCACACATTGACTGAAAATTGGAAAATAAAGGCATTTACACTTAAATATTTTAAAGTTTCATGAAAATTTTAACTTTCAACTGCAGAAAATCAAATACATAGTCTCATATCAGTATTTGCATTTTTAAGCATATCTTTCTACTGCTGTTCAACAGAAGGAAATAAAATGTCTTCATATTTCCTCATTTGTAACTTGTATTTTTTGATATGGAAGCAGATCTACATTTTTCCTTCGATTAGAAGTATTTAATTATTTTAATCCACATTTATTTTTAGTAGCCTAAAAGCACAAGTGGTGCTGTATGTGGAAACCGACAGGAAAAGCTGCGTGGCAAATTCAAATGATGCCCTAAAAATGGTATTATTATACCCAGGAACAGCCAGTGTGTGCTTCTTTCATTAGAAGGTTTTAAGATTTTGTATTATGGTATATTGTCTATCAATTATATTTCTGAGGTCTTCACTGTGAGAAGAGTGCCTGCCACATGACATTTTTTTGTTTATTTCGTTAAGGCTCTATCACTTGTTCTGACATAAGTGAGGTTCTGTTTTAACTAGGTATTGCTAATGTCTGTCCCTAGGGTGGAAATGGGTACATAGTAGAGGCTGGGAGCAGGCTTATAGGCAGAATAGGAAAGTGATTTTTTTTTCACCATTTAAAAGTCCATTTCAGCCCTGGCTGGTATGGCTCAGTGGATTGAGCATTGATGTTGAAAGGTTGCTGGTTCAATTCTCAGTCAGGGCATATACCTGGGTTGTGGGCCAGGTCCCTGGTTGTGTGAGAGGCAGCCAACTGGTGTTTCTCTCTCACATTGATGTTTCTCTCCCACTCTTCCTCCCTCTCTGAAAATAATTAAGTAAAATCCTTTTAAAAATAAATAAAAGTCTACTTCATAGTATTTGTCCTCTCTATACATGTTTTTATTTTCTTTTCCAGCTATCAGGTTTCCATTTGCTTAGTATCTTTCCATCAGTAGCATTGCAAATAAGAACGAGTCACCGCCTATTACATAGATTTGAGTTAAAGGAGGAACCTAGCAAACATAAGGAACTGATCACATGATAGGAGAGTCATATCCTGGAAATAGCTGGTAAGTGACCAATAATTTATGAGAATATTTCATGTCATACCACAGCAAACCAGTTAAAGAAATAGGGTAGCACCACCTCACTTAAGACAAAGAAACTGGCCGTAAGCAAAAACATTACCCAAAAGACACATTTAGGCCTATCACCAATTCATGGACTTTACTCATGGAAGAACCCATCAGGTCCTCAGTCAAAAATTACTAATTACTTCAGACTGTTTTAACAGTCTGTGAATACCCTACATACCCTACATAGTAAATTAGAAGCAGCAAATTAGAATGGGAACTACGATACAGATATTGTATCTGTAAAAACAAGCAGCAAAAAGCAAAGAACCAAGACAGAAAATAGAAAAACTACTCGAAGAAAATAAAAATTCAAATGTAGTTGTCTGGGACCTGTGAGTGTAGGTTAAGTACCCTTGCAATTTTTAAGAGCCTCTGAATGTATAATTATATTAAAATCATAAAACAATAATTTAGGTCAAATGTGATGACATAGTTCTACACTAAAAGGTCAGTTTCTGTTCAGAATATGCTGTCCAATAAAGTTCAGAAAATTATAACACCTTTCTTGAATATTTCCTTCAAAATGATACAAAATAAAAAAAACAATTTGTGTGTTGAAAAGGATAAGTATGATGTCTGAGAAATAAAAGATTATATGATGTTTATGTATTCCTCTAAGCTTTTCTCTGAGAAAAAAATTATAGAGTTGGGAAAAATTTGTCTTGAAAGCCACTTATTTTTTTGTCTCAGTGTCTTTTTAGTTCTCCAAATTTACTGGCAATCACCAGCTAATGCCTCCCCTCTAGGTAACTCATTAATTAGAATAGTTCTTCTCGGAAATTTGTCTGCTGTGAGCTTTTGCCAATTGTCAGGAATTTAAACTGGTTTAAGGAAGACTCTGACATATTGACTGAGATGCTGTCTTGAATGTCAGGGGTACAAAGATGAACAAACCAAGTCACTTTCCAGGAGTTCCCCATTTCAGAAAAAGAACATTTGAGCAAATACATGCCATTCAGAGCAAGTTAAGAAATAAAGGGAGATCAGATACTATTCAGGCACAAAAGAGAGAGTGGTCAACTCAAGCCAGGAAGAGGAATGCTTCACAGACAGCGACAATTGAATCCTGAAGAAGGTGTAGGAGTTGATCAGGATAGAAAGCAGGAAAGGGCATTTCTGATGGGGATGTGGCATGGAATACAATGGTGAATTTGTGATGGTTCACTTTGGAGCAGAGCACGAGAGCATTTGAAAGGAATAAATGAAGATTGGACTGATAGGAGAAACCCTCTCTCTACCCCGTCATCTCTTTCCAACTTTCTTTTCCTCTGCCCAGTTGAGATGCAGGACAGAGCAACAAGCCCACTGTCTAAGCAGTTGTCCAGTAGGGAATGAAATTAGTATACCCATTTTATAGCTGAGGCTCAAAGAACTTAAGCAACACACTTAATCTCAATCTCTCTCTCTCTCTCTCTCTCTCATTGTATTACATTTCCTTTTAAAACTATTTTGGATAATTAAAACATATATGTTCTATGTTTTGGGTGAATTAAAAATCTTATTCATCAGATCATGAGGACTTAGAGACCCCTTTGAAAAGTCTATGAGCAATTGGATTTTTTGATAGCATTTCTTTCTAGATATTTACGAGGCAATGGTGCCATTCTTTATTCAAAAAACAGTTTTCTTGTCCTGGCTGGTATGGCTCAGTAGATTGAGCCCCGGCCTGCAAACCAAAGTGTTGCCAGTTCGATTCCTAGTCAGGGCACATGCCTGGGTTGCAGGCCAGGTCCCCAGTGGGGGCGCACATGAGAGGCAACCACACATTGATGTTTCTCTCCCTTTCTCTATCCCTTCCCCTCTGTCTAAAAATAAATAAATAAAATCTAAATAAAATAAAATAACAGTTTTCTTGAGAAATAATTGACAATTCAGCCGTTTAAGGTGTCCAAATCAATGAATTTTTGTGTGTTCATGGAATTATGCATTTATCACTGCAATCAATTTTAGAATATTTTGATTTTCTCAAAAAGAAACTCCACACCTTAAGACATAAAACTCTCATATCCACCCAACCTTCCCAGGTCTAGGCAACCACTAATCTGCTTTCTGTCTCTATAGATTCGTCTCTTCTGGGCATTTTATATAAATGAAATCATGTAATAAATGGTCCTTTGTGACTGGCTTCTTTATCTTAACATAATGTTTTCAAGGTTCATTCATGGTGTAGCATGTATCATTACTACATTTTTTAATTTAACTTATTTCTATTTATTTTTTAGAGAGAGGGGAAGAGGAGAGAGAGAGGGAAAGAAACACTGATGTGGTAGAGAAATCTTGACTGATTGCCTCTTGCATGCACCGCAACAGGGAACAGAACCTGCAACCTAGGCATATGACTGACCAGAATCCTACTGGCAACCTTTCACTTTCCAGGGCAACACCCAACTAACTGAGCCACACTGGTCAGGGTGGTACTTCATTCTTTTTTTATTTCCAAATATTCCATTGTATAACTATACCATATTTTATTTATTAATCTTTCTATCGATGAACATTTGGGTTGCTTCAGTTTTTGGATATTATAAACAATGGTACCACTCTGCAGCTGCCTTTGTTATTTTTAGTGTACTAGCTTATGGATGGGATTAGCTTTGCAAATATTTATCACTGAGGAGCCTGGTTTGGGTTAAGTCTATCACTTTCTATAGTGTAGATCAAGATGGAGGTACCTTTGTGTGCTCTTGTTACACAGGTAGTGAGTGTTATGTATATGAAACCTGCAAGGGGAGCTTCAATTATAATAGGTGGCGAGGTGGGGTGGGGGGGAGGGAGGGAGGTGGGAAATTGTAGAGAGGGGAAGAGAGGGGGAGAATCTTTCTCTCGTGACCCCTCAATAGGATCATGGTCCATTCAAACCATTTAACTTCTGATTAAAAGAGAGCAGAGCAAATAACTTAGACCCTAACCAGATGGGTATAATTTTTCTAAAATCCTTTCCTGCTGGGTTTAACATTCTAAGAAAGGATGAATTCAGGACAAATAAGTCACTACAAAGTACAAAACAAAAGTACCTTGAGAAATCTCTTCTTAAGTGAAAGGAGGATTGGAGCAAACGGATTTAATCTTATAGGACATTGCAATTTGAAGGCCATTAAATTGTGTAAATGTAAAATCCTTCTTTTGCCAGACAGAGAAGTTTCCTGATTGTACTCCTGAGATATTATAAAGCATTTCTAAGGCTGCTGTTAAACTAGAGAATTGTGAATTGGTAGGTTTTCAAATAAGTTACTCCAGACCTCAGTCTGGTCTAAAGCTTCCTGTTTTTACAATTAACTCCTCATGTTTCTTTGTTGAGTGTGTGTGTGTGTGTGTGTGTGTGTGTAAAACCTAAAGATAGACTAGGAAACATGTGGGGCCATCTGGCTTTAGAGGGGAATCCAGATTTCTGTGAGGGCTAGCTACTAAATGTAAACTGGATAAACAATGCTATTATAATGTACAACTCCTGTGCTAACCCTTCAGTCATCACTGTCCAAAGTGCCCCCTAACTTCTTGTCCTTTGGTAATAATACTTTATGCATTTTTCACATGTGAATGAAGCAGGTTGGTCCGCCTTAAGATACAGCCCAGTACAAGCATGAACACTTCCACGTTACTGAGTCAAGTTTCTGAGGGATTACAAAGAAAAGTGAATCTGTCAGGCATCGGGCTACTTTTGAATGTGATGCTTCCTTCTTGGCCCCCCCCCCCCCCCCCCCCCGACCTCTCCCTTGGTCTGCATTTCCAAGTAAAGAATTGTGATTAAGAAAGAGTCATCAAGAGCAGAAGGAAAGGATTCCTAGCAACCAGAATGACCCAAGGCTGTGTGCTGGCTAGGACAATGCAAGGTTTTCCTCTGTGCACCAGTTAGCAAAGTGTGACATGAATGCATCCTAATATTAATTAAGATGATTTTGGAAGGGCACGTCTCTGCTCTCCAAAGCAAGAGCCATTCTCCTATAACCGAAGTAGGAGAAGTTACATTTCAAGTTTTTCCCTAAAGATTCTTTATCTGGTGGGAATAAGGATTGAAGACAACACCAATAACATTTATAGAGCACTTACTATACACTGCTATTTAATTTAACCCAATTATTATCCCCGCTTTACATGTGAAGAGTGTGAAACACAGACAGGTTCAGTAAATTGCCTAGGTTCACACAGCTAAGTATTGGAGCCTGGATTTGAATTAGGCAGGAAGACTAGAGCTCGGGCTCTCAACTACCTAGTTAAAAAATGGTGCGGTTTCTTAATTCAGTGGTATGACAAAACAATTTTTGCCACTCATTTAAAATACGATGTAAGTAATCAGAGTAGATGTTTCTGTAAATGTAAACAGCACACATTGCAAAACTATACTATGTTTATTTTCTCTCAAAAAATTTGTTTAACATGCCCATTTTTATTTTCCTTGGAAGTGAAGAGTAACATTTAATTTAGCTGGAGAACTGCTAAAATTACTTTGATGATTCCAGTCGTGCATAGCATAGAGATTCATGACAAATATGTAATCTATTTATTTGTCATCCAACTTGAATGACTTCCAAATGTTTCTTCTTTGTAGCTCTTGATTTTGTTTGGATTCCAGCCCCCCCCCCCCCCCCCCATGGCCAAATAGTCAAACAACGTCTGAATCACGTTTGCTCCAGCCAGGGAATACCAACAAGCTGAAAGACAGCTATGGTTATTTAAAATCCTACTACATTCACTTGCAACTTTGAAGAGCATTTGTGCTTTTAGTGTACTGGATTTTTAAAAGGAGAAGAAAAAAGAAAAACAAAAGTTTGCGGCTCAAGTCCCTCCTTTGCTATTTGCTGCAGCGAATTTTCCCATTCCACTTCGCAGGCGAAAGCATGCTAAACAGATCAAGTCAAACTATCCGAAAGGCTGTCTGTATCCCTCATGGTTAAAAGAGAAGGATTTTGTTCTTTTTCCTTCACACATCAAAGAAGGCACTCGGGGAGGAAATAAACCATAATTAGGCATGAGTGAGCAGACAGACCCCTTCCTCTGTCTTCCCCATCCCCGCCCCCAGACCCTGGCAAACGTCCTGGGAGCGAGGGAGGCGCCGGTCACCGCAGCAGCTGCAGCGAGAGCGCGTCCGCGCCGGTGCCCGCGCCCGCTGCCAAGATCTGGGCGGCGGCGGGCCCGCCGGGGGCGCGCTCGCTCGGGAGCGCGCTCATGCAGCGGTTTTCTTCTCCCACTCCCACAATCCAGAGGCTGCGGCGCGGGAGGGGCGGGGAGTCGGCGGAAGGATATGGGCGCGGAGGCAGCAGCGCGCTCGTTTTGACGGAGAGATCGCGGCATCTGCTGGGCGGCGAGGAGCGGGGTGTGATGCGGCACTGCGGTTGTGAAGCCGTTACTCCAGCTCCTCCACAGAGGGCAGAAGACTAGGCTGGAGCGCGGCGGTGATTTTTTGTGCCAGGGCTCCCGGAGGCTCACCGAAAAGGCTGGCGGGGCTCAGAAAACTGGAGGCTTAGGGACATAGGCAAGCCCCCACCCCCTGGGAGGGGAAGGGGGCTGGAGGCGAGGCTGGAGGGCGGCCGAGGCATGGTGTCTGCTCGTGGGGAAGGGGCGAGCCCTGCCTGCCGTTGGTGACGGGCCGGGGAGGCTCGGCGTTTCGTAGCCGCTCCGTGCGCACTGGGGGGTGGAAGGTGTTGAGCGGCACCCGGAGGTCGACCCTGGCGGCCGTCCGGAGCCCTTAACGTGAGATCGAACGTGGTATTTCGTTTAGCCCACGTTGGGATTAATTCATTATAGGCAGCTTCGCTCGTCGGGCTCCTGCAGGAGCAGGGCAACCTTGACGGGCTTTTTGTCTTGCTACTCCAGCCCCTTTTCCCTTCCTCCTCCTCCAGATGCCTTTTCTCTGCCCCTCCTTGCCCGGTACAGACATTTCCAGCGCAGGCTGCGGCTCGTGGCTGCTGTCGAAGCCACTTACTGGGATTTGGGCTCGTTTCCCTCTGGGGTATTTTTTGAGGAGGGAGAGTTCTATTCTCCCCTCCACGATGGGATTTTCTTCCCGTGCCAAAATAGACTTTCATTGATTTCTACTTCAACGTTTAGTGAACAATTCCCTAGGCGTATTTTTTTTTTTGTGGTAGTTCCTTTTTTCAAATACATGAGCTGTAAAATGGAGAACGAAATTTTTACTCCCCTTCTGGAGCAGTTCATGACCAGCCCTTTGGTCACTTGGGTGAGTGTTAATTTCTTGTATATTTTGCTGCATTATTTGTGGCCGCAGAGATGGAGGTGGTGTGCATTCGCGTTTGATGATCATTCTGTTCCAGGTTAAAACGTTTGGACCTCTGGCTGCAGGAAATGGGACCAACCTGGATGAATATGTGGCTTTGGTGGATGGGGTGTTCTTGAACCAGGTCATGCTCCAAATGTAAGTGTTCTTTTTTTCTTTTCTAGGTAACTTTTTTGTGGGTTTTTTGTTGTTGAAAAAATGCCTACTGTGAACTTAGAGATTTTATGTTTTAAGCTCCTAATTTGGTTCTTTGGCCAGAAAAATTCAGGTGGTTTAACAATTGGATCTTGAAAGGAGTGATAAGCTTACATGTCCAGCTTATTTACCACAACCCAATGATTAAAATTACGAAACTTTAATTTTTCATTCCGTAAACCATGTATTGTCCCTTACTGTCTTCAGTGCTGCAATTCAAACCACATTGTGTCCTCTGATAATTAGGTAAAAGAGAGGGGGGGAGGGGGAGAGGGAGAATACATATGAGAATGAGAATGAATAAGAATAAGAATAGTTTCCTATTGCGGGGGGAGTCTTTAATGTGAAGTTATGCACATTTGATGCAGAAATGTTTCTTATTAATCTTTGTGTCTAAAAATAAATGGCTCAGAATTTGAAACTGGTGAAGATTTCAGGAGAATTTCAAACAATAGTTTTTACCGGTGAGGAACTGTTGCTGTATCAAGTAATTTAAATGCTACTGAGTAGATGATTTATTGTGTGAATTATTAGATTAATATTTGGGGGTTCATTTAAGGTATTAGAGCTAGTTTTGAAATGCAGGTAACTGAAATCTTGATGACAACTAGGTAAAGGTTTAGTAGGCAAATCTTTGTCTTTTATGTTTATGGTATTGGGTTTGTTTTAAGTAGGAAAGTTTTTGAGATGAGCATTGAATATTGAAATCATATTGGTAGCTGGATCAGTGAATAAAAACTCCATTTTTATCATTGTAGGTATTGTATTAATAGCATACATGTATTCTAAGTACATAAGTGTAGGTTATCAAACTGAACTTCACTGAACTGAACTTTTTGAGTTTTGCTCAAAATAATGTATATTTAGCCTTATTTCTCTTGAACAGAATCTGATTACAAAGAGTAGTTTAGAACTTTTAATTTCAAAACAGTCTCATCTTTTACATATATAGGAATTTCATGCACTATTAATGTCACTGAAGAATTAGTTTACTGTTGATAGACTAATAGCCTAACAAAATATCAATTTTATATTTTATTGGAATTTATTTTTTTAAGGTTTTTCTATTTAAACGAGGGTAGAAGTCAAATCCATAAATAATTGTTCCAGTGGTAACTTCGCAGTCTGTTTGCTCAGAGAGTTTATGTAGTATTTTTAATGTATGTGTTGATCCTACAGGGAACTATATATACTACTGTATGTTTTCCAAAAGTGTTTTATTTGTATAGTCACCCAAAGAAATATGTATATT
This sequence comes from Desmodus rotundus, assembly GCF_022682495.2. Taxonomy (NCBI): domain Eukaryota; kingdom Metazoa; phylum Chordata; class Mammalia; order Chiroptera; family Phyllostomidae; genus Desmodus; species Desmodus rotundus. The sequence goes on along the minus strand of NC_071391.1, from coordinate 132,072,150 downwards.
ATCTAAATGCGTGTGTGTATATATATTTTCTTAAGAAAGGTAAAAAGAATGTAGACATTAATTATTTCCAGGGATAGTAAATATATTTTTGGCAGCTCTCCCATGGAACTATTTTTTATCTTTGAAATACCCCACTATTTCTTAAGCAAAATGGTAGACTAATTAAATTGACTTCTATTTTAGGGAACACACGTGACAGGAAGGGTAGCCATTACAGTAGATACTCAGAACTTGTTTCCCTGTCTTTTTTCTTGCTTGTTTTTAGACAAGCAAGAATTCTGGATTTGTATACTGACCTCTAAAAAAATAGGCGTGTTTACAAAAATAGGAAAATACGTTAGTTTTCCACTTTAATGTTTTTTATTTGAATAGTTCTTTTTCCAAAAAATATTTAGTGTTTTTTTTGAGTCCTGAACATTAGCTGAGGTGCTAAAAATACTTTAGCTTGTTTCCACTTTGAGTACATTTTATACTTAAAAACATATATGTGTATTTTGAACGTAAGGGTGTTCCAAAATAGTGGTTGCCAGGTTGTTTTTTGGGGAGAACCTCAAATCTGCTTCTGTTTTCAGTTCCACCTCTCAGTTTCTTTAAAAGTTTTTTCAGTGTCCTAATTTTGTTCTGAATGACCTTTATTAAGTAAAGAAAAAGAAAATTAAGAAAAAAAGAAGTATGCTTTAGCTTTTTAAAAATAATTTGCTAAAATAAAATCAACACAGATTTGTTACCCAATAGGGTAACAATGTATACATTGTTTTAAAAGCTATATTTTGCTGATTTTGAAATCATTAAGACTTCTGTTAAGTACCTTACTTAATATAATGTTTGACTCAATGTACTCTATTAAATCATCAGTTGAAATTGTAGCCAATAAGTGAACCTAAAAGTTAGTGTTTGTCTAAGTAATATCTAGATTACATTTGGTTATAGAATTTGTAAAAATCTTTTGTAAATGAAACTTTATTTTTCTTTATGTTTCTTGTGCTTTGAGTTCATTGAGTTTCTTGGATCTGTGGGTTTGTAGTTTTTGTCAAAATTTGGCCATTTACGCACACAGACAATTTATCTATTTTTTGCCCCCCTTCCCCCTTTTTGGAAATTCAGTTACATGTAGTACTCATGTATCAGGCTTGATGTTAATGTTCATTGATGTTCTGTTCAGGTTTCTTAGTCTTCTCTGTTTCATTTGGATGATCTTGCAATGTCTCCAAGTTCATTAATCTTTTTTTCTGTAATGTGTAATCTGTTAATCTTACCCAGCATTTAAAAAAAAAAATCAGACATGGTTTTATCTCTAGAAATGCAGTCTTTTTTTATATCTTCCACTTGTATAGCTCTCATGCTGTCTTTTCTGTAGCTTCTTGAACATTGTAGAATTCAGTCATAACTGGTTGACTGCCTAGGTCTACAATTAAATCTGTGGCATTTCTGGGTTGGTTTTGATTGATGTTTTATCTCATGGATTGTGTTTACTTGCTTTTGCATGCCTGGTAATTTTTTATTCCAGGCATTTGGAATTTTTACCTTGTTGGGTTCTAGATATTTTTGTATTCCTTTAAAAATTCTAGAGCTTTTTTCTGGGATGCAGTTAACGTGGGAACAGTTTGATCTTTTCAGATTTTGCTTTTAAGTTGTATTAGGCAGTACCACTGTTGCACTATAGAGGCAAAACCCTTCTTAATATTCTAGCTGGTGCTAACAGGAGCTATTCCTGGACTTCTGTGAATTCTAGGTGGTGTTCCCTCCCATCCTTTTCATTGGTTCTTTCACTGCCTTGGGTAGTTTCTCACATATATGTACTGATAAGTACTCAATTGAAGACTTGAAGAATACCTCTGTGGATCTCTGGATCTATCTGTGTAGCTCTCTCCTTTCTTAGTACTCTGGCTTGTATATGATAATCACCTTCCTATCTCCAGACTAAGAATGTCTCCTCAACTCAGGAAGACCATTGTGCTCTGCCTGGGTTCCCCATCCTTGTTCCATGGTCTAGTAATTCCTTCAAGGCAATAAACTAGGGCAATTGTAAGTCCCATCTTGTGTGTTTCCCGTTTTTCAGAAATCTGCTGTTCTTTGTTGCCTGATGTCCATTGTCTTGAAAAAATCCTTCCAATATTTTGTCTTTTCCCCCCCCAGTTGTTTCATGCAAGAGGGTAAATTTGGTTTCTGTTATTCCAGCTTGATCAGAAGTGGAAATCTGTTTATATACTTGTACATTAAATACATTTTTGCTCCGCCAGTCTTATATTCCTACTTTCAGATGTGGCATAGAATTTTGTTATAGGAGCCTCATGGTGGAATTTTATTTTCACCTAAAGTGTTAATTAAGAGTATGTATTGATTAGTGACTAGATTTGCCATTTTGGACCTAGAATCTGAAAGTAAAGAGTTGATTTCTTCATGCCAGTTTACTGACTCTGCCTTATAATTTCAGAGTCTGTTCACTGACTTGGGATTTCACTGTATTCAGAGATGAATCCTGGATTTCATTGAGTAGCTCCTTGAATCAAAGAATCTCTGTAAGAGCTTGTGACATGGTGTCAGTCCTCTTTAACTAATGGGAAGAGGAAGCTATTTAGAGAGCTGGAATGATGGCCCAGCTCTTCTGCATGCCGCAGGGCATTTTCCTACTTCAGCTGAATGAAATAATTTTTCCCCAGAGCTCATTTTTCCCCATGGCTTTGTGACAGTGAAGTAGAAATAATTGTTTTTCTGTTTGAGATGTCATCCAGTTCTGTTACCAATTTTTAAGGAATTTATGACAGTAGTTAATTTCATCATTTTAAAGATTAAAAAATATACTATTTATATTACCTAAGCAATTGAAAATATGGATATGTTAGGGTTTTAAGTACTGAAAAAATTATTAATAGTATCAGAACAACATTTGGAATTACGCTTATTCAATCCCATTAGATAGCTGTAGAGATCTGTATTTGAAATACTTAGTAAGTATAATATACTGGTTAATGGCTTTTCTTTTAGAACCTTGAGCTTGAAGGGACTTCAGAAGTCAACTACTGTGAAAATCATTTTCTTTTTTTTAAGAGAAAGGGGAAGGGAGGGAGGGAGAATGAGAGGAAGAGAAACATCAATGTGTGAGAGAGACACTGATCAATCGCCTCTGGTACACACCTACTGGGGACCAAACTGCAACCTTACAGGATGATGCCCAACCAACTGAGCCACAGTGGTCAGGGCTGTGAAATACATTTTTAATTAAACCCCTGACACATGGTCATCCAATTTCTATTTAAGTATTCCCTGAGAATCTGTTTTATAAAGTGTATTTAAAGTAACCACTTACCTAATACAGGAAGTTGACTGAGAAATGTTCCTTAAGTAATCAATGCTTAAGATTAAAATGTAGATTGTACTAGTTTTATGACTACAATAATCCCAAAATGACTTATAAAATATGTAACTTGTTGTTTGGCTGGGTGGCTCAGTTGGTTGGAGCATCATCTCGTATACCAAAACGTTGTAGGTTGTATTCCCTGTCAGGGCACATACCTAGGTTCTGGGTTCTGTCCCGGTCAGAGCGTGAATGGAAGGCAACTGATTGATGTTTCTCCACCTATCTCTCTCTCTCCCTTCCCCTCCCTCCCTCCTTATCTCCCTCCCTCCTTCCCACTCTCTCTCCATTCCCCTCTCTCTCTAAAATCAATGAACATACCTTGGATGAGGATTTTAAAAATGTACATATATGCACATATATAAGTTATCTTACCAAGTATGGCACTGACTCTGAATTTATATATGTATCTTTGTTCATTTACAGTTGTCTCAGTTTTTCCTCTGTTGGTCTCATCTGCCTAGTCTTCCCCTCCACCTCCACTCCCACAGTCAATCCCCACCCTGTTGTCCATGTCTGACTCTAAATTTTGATATGGTCACTCTCAGGTTTTCTCATTGGACCTTACAGTTTTTGTTTGTTGCTTCTTTAAAAACACACTCACGAGGTAGCCAGAGTTGCTATCTTAATTACGAAGTTGTATGCTTTACCTCCCAAGTATTTCTCAGCTGTACCCCTGACTCTTAGATTAACGCAGTAGCCTCTAACTGGTCGTCTTACTCTTGGGCTTGCTTCCTTTAACTTGTCTTCTCATCTGTGATCATACGAGATTTTCTAAAACATTCCTATCTTTAAAATGATTCAATAGCTTCTGCCTTGAGAGTAAACACACTGCTTAAGCATACAGACTCCTTGGAGACCAGGCTGCTGCCTACTTCTCTAGTTTTATCTTTGCATCGTATTACCTCAATGCATAATCTAAGATTAAGCATACTTATAGTACCCAAAGATAGGCAGTATTCTCATAGATCTCTGTGCCTTTCTATATATATATTCTTCCCTTCTCCAGAACACTCTTCCCCCTCCTCATTATTGTTTTCTTAACTGACTCCTGCTTATTTACCATCACTGCTTCTCTGCCATACCCTGGCTCATCTTAGACTTAGTACTCCAACTTGTGCTACCATTGGACCCTATACAGTGGTACCTTGGTACTTGTACCTCTGTACTCATCATTAATTCGCTCTGAAACTCCTATTTCTAAAACCTACAAGTGCCGAACTGTTCGTGAGCTATCGTGAGAGTGACCCATCGACCTCTGTTTCATTGCTAGAGAGGAGCATCGAGTGGTGAGCAAGTACCGAGTGCGGAAACATTTTTTTCTTGTCAGAATGCCACGAGTACAGGGTTTGACGAGTTCTGAAGCTGAGGAGTACCGGGGTGTGACTATATACTTTGGTGACAGCATTTATCTTGTTGTATTGCAGTTCTTGATATGCTTGACTCTATTGACTACTTGTGAATTTCTGGAAGCTAGGGTATTATATCTTTCATCTTCCTATTCCCAGCACATTGCTGGATATACTGTTGATTCTTGATACACTCCTGTCGTATGAATGAATAATAGAGAGGGTACGTGATAAAGTGGAATGAATTTGGGTGCGAGTCAGACAGACTTGGGTTCAGTTCTCACTGTGCTACTTATTAGTGTATGATCTTAAATAATTTACTTATCATCTCTAAATCTCATTTCCTACATCTATAAAATGGGAGGAAATGTTTCCTCTCTGAAGTAGACATACTCTGTACCAAGGGGAGCATAGTATCTTATTTTCTGTTTTGTTGACCATGGCATCCCCAGGGCTGGTTGCTGTCATTATTATTATCCTGTGCTGTACCATACCTATCTGCTTGTATTTCCTCAAACAGGTCATGATCATTCACAGCTTAGTTTTGTATAATCTCTGTTGGTGTCACCTCTATATAGCTGTGTGATCTTCAGCAAGTTACTTTAGCAATTTCCTCCTTTATCAACAGGAAAAAAAGAGAATCATAGGGCTATTATGAGACTTTAGTAGGATAATTTGTGCACAGTGCTTAGCATGTAACAAGTGTTCAATAAATGTTAGCTGTTGATACCTTTATTGTTTTATTATATTATTATAATAATCATTATTTCCTAGACTGCCCTTTCCTTCTCTCTCTTTTTCTCTCTTTTTTTGCTTAGCAAATTCCTATTCATCCTTTCACACCCTATGAAGTCCCTCAGCAGAGTTTATTGCTGTCTCCCCTATGATCCGTATCTACCTTTACTAAATTGTTAAAGTGATATGACTACTAGACAATTAGCATTTAGAGGCTACAGATTTTGTGTTACGTCATCACCAGCTCCTAGCATAGAACTTGGCATGTATTACCACCGCCTAGCATAAATTTGGTATGTCATAAGTTTTCAGGAAATGTCAAAGGAATGAGTGAAGACATTTTGTCATTTTACACATTTTCAAAAATTTGAGGATACTCTCTAGTATTGTAGGATTTAGTTTGTTTTACTTTTTAGTTTGTCTTTTATTTCTCCTTTTCTTCTCTGTCCTCTTACTTGTTTTAATTACCTTTATTGGATATTTTCTTCACCTATTTTATGTCTTGCTTGAGGTGAGGTGTTAAGAACAAGTCATAGTCCATGATTTTCTCTGGTAGTAGAATACACAGGGCCTTCAGTTTGAGTTCCAGTAACTTTCCTGATGATGTCCTACAAATTCAGATTTTTGTCCACAGACATATATTAGATCAGTATCTTCAAGAGCAACCCCATAATGAATGTCTGATTCTTAGTGTAACACATATCTAGTTAAGCTATAGAAAATGATGAGAACCTAGGGAAGAAGAATTGAACTACTTGTTACATATGGGAGTAATTCTAAATTTTTAACTGAAATTTTTCTTTGTAATATGTATTAATTATGGGAAACTCACAGGATAGATGGAAAGGAAAACCAATTTTTAACTATACCGTTTTAGAAGAACATCAGTTGATCTTCTCTTAAGATTTATGAAACAGATTTGTACCAGTTTTACGCAGAAAGTTTCAATGTTTTAAAATAAATATTTGAAGATGTAATTGATATTGAGAAGTTTTCTAATATTTCAAATTAGTCATTAGTAAACTAACTGCTTTTAAAGAGTTGGTGTGATATAGAGGAAAAAAAGATGGACTTATGAGTTTTAAGTTGAAATCCAGCATTAGTCATTTAATGTATTATTTAGTCAGCTATTGAAATAAGAAAATAATCTTAATATTCTCTTTAGTCCTATATTATTTTAGCTCTGTTTTGCTAGTTAATTTTAAAGGTTTTTTTATTGGTTAATTTTACAGAGAGAGTAAGAGAAACATTGATTTGTTGTTTCACTTATTTATGCATTCATTGGTTGCTTCTTGTGTGTGCCCTGACCTGGGATTGAACCCGCAACATAGGTGTTGGGCAACACTCTAACCAACTGAGCTACCCAGCCAAAGCTTGCTAGTTAAATAATTAATAAAACCAGGTTGAAGAATAAACTTTATTCTGAGTGAGAGGAGGCCTGCCTCTAACATTGGTGAGAGCCAGGGCAAGCATGTGTTTACCACAAAAGGCCTAAATATTTAAAGGTTCTAAACCAGGTTAACATATTGTTAAATATGTCCTGGTCTTTTATTTTGATAACTATACCTTTATAATGATTTAAAAGGAAAGAGTCAAATTTAGAGTTTGTGGAATTTAGAATTCATAAGCTCACAGTTTTATATCCTCCTATCATCTCTGGTTCTGTCTGGCAGGCACCACAAAGAGGTTTCATGTGCATACTCTGGACATACTACAAGCATGACTGCAGTCCAAGCTCTAGTACTTCCTCCTCCAAATAGCTGCTTCTTGGCCAAGGGTGTACATATCTGTATCATAGTCTGTCCTTAGGATAGACCTGGGAAAGAGGCCTGTGCATGTCCTGAAATTGGGTTAGGGGTATTGGGCAAGAAATTCCAGAGTTCCTGATCATTGGAATGTCATTTCGAAGGGGCATATATAGGTACATCCTCTTGTTTCCCTAGACTCCTTGCCCAGTAGTGGTCTGAGGAGAGCCAGAGTAAGACTCAGGGCAGAGACCTCTTTTGTCAGGATCTAAATACAGTATTCAGTTAGAGACATGAAGTAATGGCTTATTGAAATATCCATTCATTCAGTGAATTGTTTCTGAGGACCTACTGTCTGCTAAGTACTGGGGATGTGATGCTGAATAAGGTTTGGTAAGAAGGATGAGCATGTAAACAAATTGCAGTGTGATATACTCGTATGTGCTACATAGCAGACTTATATTCTTGATCCATGTTGGCATAAAGAGAAGTGATTATTTACATGGAGGAAAGGCTTCTTGGAGGAGGGAACCTTTGAACTGGGACAAGAAAGTTGAGTAGGAGTCATAAACAATGAAACTAGGAGGAAGAACATTTTAAGCTAAGAAAATATCATGAAGATATGAATAAAAATGGTGGAGTCAGGGAATTGTAGAGTATTTTGTTTGACCAAAGGAGGGATTGTATGCTTCTTGCACATGGGAAATGAATTTGAAGAGGTGTTGAGTGGGATACCATGTCCTTAGATACCATGTTATTAAAAAAAAAAAAAAAAAAGATTGAGCCTAGGATAATTACCAGGTTTTTTACTTGGGTGAAGAGTGGATGGGTATTGCCTTTAGTAAGTAAGGCATTACAGGAAAATGAAAAGTTGAGGGGGGTGGGAAGTGTTGAAAATAAGTTCTGAGTTTATTTTGGATTGTTTGGTGAACAGTGACAAATATCTTGTGGGCAAGTGGATATATAGGTCTGGTGCTTGGGGAAAAGGTGTAGAATAGAGATTTGGGAATTAGATTTTAAGTTTGTAGTAGAAACTAAGGACATGGGTGTTGGAAGAAAATGTAGATAAGGGCCAATGACAGTTCGTAGGAAACAGCAACATTAAAAGGTTGGAGTTTTAAGGAAAGTGGAAAAATTACACAAAGCTGCTGGGAGGAAAGCACAAAAGGAGTCAGTTAAAGATGAATAGAAGTATTGTCATGCAGGGTTGATGACTTGAGTCTTGGAAACCGCACATTGTGGTGGAGCCAGTCAGCATGGTTGAATGACTTACTCACTAATGCTTAGATGCTCAGAAACTGACAAAAATATCCGTAGAGTTTATTCAGAATTGGGGATTGGTATGTAGCTGTGAGGTGGGATGCTCTCAGGTGAATAGTTGAATACAGTGTGAGCATTAAAGTGAGGAGGAAAGATGTCGTGAGGAGGCTGAATAGATTGGAGGTTGCAATAAGGATGAAGGAGAAGAGGCTTAGAAGTTGTAAAGGAGTAAGAGAGGGTGGAATAGGTTGAGGTCAGAGAGGAACTTTCAGAATTCAAGTTTTTGGAGGTGGCAATTCTGAGTGGTGATTTAGGGCCTACGTGGCATAATGGTAATGGGTGGATAAAGTGGAATAGGGTGAAAATAACTAAAGTGGAGAAGGAATGTACTTCCTTATTCTTTATGCAGCTATGATCTCTTGATTATCACTAGACATAGAAATTAGTATTTTGAAGTAAAATAGAAAGCTGGAAAATAATAGCTAATTTTTAACAGTTATAATGAAAGAAAACTGTAATAGGAATGTTAACATAACTTTATTTTAGCATAATCTTTATATTAAAAAATCAAGCTGGGAATATTTCAGTAGTATTTTTTTTTAAGTTTTATTTATTAATTGATTTTAGAGCAAGAGAAACGAGAATTTGTTGTCCACTTATTTATGCATTCATAGGGTGATTCTTATATGTGCCCTGACTGAGGATTGAACCACAATCTTGGTGTATTAGGACAATGCTCCAGCCAACTGAGCTACCTGGCCAGGGCCTCAGTAGTTTTTTAGGAAGTTTTTTAAATGGTATATTCTTTCACTTAGCATAATGCTCTCCAGTTCCATCCATGCTGTTGCAAAGGGTATAAGCTCCTTCTTTCTCTCTGCTGCATAGAATTTAACTGGAACATAATCAACAGAAGAAAAAAGCAAACAAAATATAACCAGAGACATTGAAGTTGAGAACAATCTAACAATAGCCAGGGGGGAGTGGGGAGGGGACAGTGGGCAGAGGGGATTATAGGAACTACTATAAAGGACACATGGACAAAATCAAGGGGGAGGGTGGAGTTGGGGGAGGGAGGGGGGTTCGGCTGGGGTGGGGTGGAAGGATGGGGAGAAAAGGCATACAACTGTAATTGAATAACAATAAAAATAAAAAATGTAAAAAATGATATATTCTTAATGTGACTACTTTCCTAGTCATGGTTGGAAAAAAACTTGAACTTCATGTTATTATTGACAATAGACTGACTGGATTTTTTGGCCTAGGTAGTGGCCCAAGGAAGATGGTTTAGTTTTAGCTGTTGAGTTCTAGTCCAGAGCTGTGGAGGATGAAAAGTTGTGGAGAAAGACCTGTAGAAGCAATATTCCAACCTGTTTTTACAAAAAGTGTTTAAAAAAAGTAAATCACAGTAAAATTCTCAGTTAATTTGAACATTCAGGGAAGATAGAGTATTGAGTTTTCTCACAATTTAATACTAACTTAATTTTTTCCAACTCATTAAAATCTTTGTGAATGAAGTAGATTTCTACTTCGTAAGTGGGATATACATGTGATGTTTTAGAATCTTGTATCTCATTATTTTAAACTTAAGTGTTTGTATTGTGGATAACTGACTATGATGAATCTATAGTAAATTGTGAATGGTCCCAAGCATATATTTGAAAACACATCTCTGGTTATTAGCTTGTTTTTTTTACCTTTCTTTAATTTGTATGAGTTTTATGTTTCTTTTGAATGAGGAAAGATGAGGAAAAGGGAGGAGGGAGGGAGAAAATATGTGAGAGAGAGTGAGAGAGTCTGTGTGTCTTTGTAGGTAGATTAGGGACCCCAATTGTTTGAAGTTAGATTTGGCCTTCTGTAGGTTTGGATAGTCAAGGTAACCTAACTAGGGAGGAAGTGAAATTTGATTTAAACTTCAAAGAATGATTGGACTTGGGTAGCCATTGATGTAGAGAGGAGGGTGTTTTAAACTAGGGAAGCAGTTTGAAGAAAAAGCCTGTTTTATTTATGATTTGGGAGACGATCATGAGACTAACCTTAGTAGAGGATCTAAGTTGGGAAATAGTACATAGAATATAAAGTTGCATAGGCAGAGTAGACCAGATTATGGAAAACTTGAAAAATAACTAGTATCATTTAGGCTGCATATAGCAGGCATTGGAAAGCCATTTAAAATTCTTTATTAGGGAATTAAAAATATGATTGTAGGAAAATCATTTTGGCATTAGTTTGTAGAATAGGTAGTATGGAATTTATTTGTTCATGTAATATTTATTGAGTATCTAATATGTACACTATCAGAAGTACTAAGAATACATCAGTGAATCAATGAAAACACATTGTATTTGTGATTAGAACAAAGGTGGGAACCAGTAAGGAAGATAGGTGGGTAGTGATGGATGGTAATCCGTGTTTATAGTGATGAGGTTTTAGACCAGGGTGGGCTGTTTGGAGAAGGAGCAAATTCAATTACTACTGCAAAAAGAATTGATGGAATTCTAGATATAGTGTGTGAAAGGAAGAATGAAAGAAGATGTCAAGGTTAAAGTTGAGCAGACCAATGTATTTATATATCTAAAATTATGCATTTATGTAGCTAAAATTATGCATTTATAGGAAAAATGATGAATTTGGATATTTAATTTTGCATGAAAAAATAGGAAATTTAGTTTCTTTTTATTTTTCCTAACTTACAACTAAAAACTTTTAAATGTATATAATATAGCAGTGTTTTTGACAGTGATGCCTAATGTTGTATGAGAAACATTTCATTAGCTATGTATCTGTGGTCTTGTTTAAATACTCATTAGTGTTGCCCCAGCTAGTGTGGCTCAGTGGATTGAGTGCCAGCCTACGAACCAAAGGGCTGCCTGATCAATTCCCAGTCAGGGCACATGCCTGGGTTGTGGGCCAGGCCCCCAGTGAAGTGAGATGTGCACGGGAGGCAACCACACATTGATGTTTCTCTCCCTTTCTTTAAAAAAAAAATTCTCATTACCATTAATGTATATTTCATTATCAGATTTATTTGGTAAAATAGTTTTGAGGATGTGTTATTATAATTCTTCTGGGCTATTGGGAGGTTTAAAGTCTGCATTTATAGGATATAACTTATCTAAAAGATTTAACAGTTCCCTGAAAACTAAGTTACACTATAAGTAATCAATTCTTAGAATTTAGCCATCTTTGTATTACACTATCATTCCTCAGTATTCATTGGCTTCAGAACTCAGCAAACCATATACTCCTTGCATTTTGATGAGAAAAAAATGTTTCAGCACTCAGTACCTGCTCGGGACATGTAGCACTTGCTAGAACTTGTATGAGTCACAGTGCCGCGCCACAAGAGAAAATGCTTAATTGTTTGGTACTCGTGGGTTTCAGCACTCGTCTAGAGTTCCAGACAAATTAGTGAGTACTGAGGTTCCACTGTATCTCTATGGTTAAGATTCAAAGTTTCATCTGTGGTAACAGAAAGAGCTCAAAGCAGTATTTCAGAGTTTGGTCAGTGTTGTTCTCAATAAATTTTTCTGTTTTCTGAGAATATTCATATAATTACTTGAGTTATTTACTCCGGAAGAAACTCCCAGTCTTCTTTGCACACTTCTTTAGATGTTTGTTTTTATTTTTTGTTAAATTCTACAATGGAGATATGAAATCCAATATTTATTGAATATTATACACTTCTTCTGAACATCCCATTATCCATCAACTTTGCTGTTTACAGCTACTTTCAAAATATTCTAAATTGTAGGTCAGTTATTTCTCTGTCTTTTAAAAACTAGTGGTCTGCTTTATTAAATTGGGGGTTCCCCAAACTGTTTACTTCTCTTGGGCCATTTGTAGAGCATGTTGCAAATTTCTTTAACGTGTCTATTATTAATAATCCTTACCTCTCCATTTGTGTGCCTTTACTCTAACTTGGTTTCAATTCATCCCATCTTTTTAAATACTATCTTGTTTATATCCATGCCTTTTATTTACTTCTTTTTGTTGTATGCATTTCTTCCTTTATTTTAGTCTGTCCTTAGTAGTGCTTTATAAATAGGCATCTGTTATTTTGCCTTTAATTGGGGGGCTTAAAATGAAGTTAGCTTGTCATCCTTTTGGAGCACTTTTGTGATACACTGACAAGGGCAAATTAAACCAATATTGTGGTAATTTTATTTTCCTCTTAATTGAATTCATATTCTTAGAGTTATCCTGTATAAGGACTATTTTTTTTAAATATTAGAGAAACTGATGATGAAAAAGGATTTTCTTACCAATTTAATAACTTGAGGTAAGTTTCTGTGATTATATATATTATTTATTAGAACAGATTATACTTTGGAAAATATTTTTAAAAGTTTGTCTTCATTTTAAAGGGCTCCATTGCTTCTCAAAATTGACAATAATAGTCACTGATAATTAATCAAGTGAACTATTTAAATTGCCCTAGGAGGGTTTATGGGCTTCAGATTAAGAATCATTTCTCCATTGAATTCATAATATGGGGGTATAAGCCATAAGTCTGTCACGAATCATGGGAAATACCTAATTATACATCTGTTCATTTTGAGATTTCTTGAGTCTCTAGGACTGACTGGATCTGCCCTAGAATACTGATAAAACAAATCTCTGTGACCCTATTGTAAGGATTAAGGACAAGGGGTAAAAGTTCCATCATAGATTAGTGATACCTATTGGTGCTAAACAATCGTCGTTTCAGTTACTGGCCATGTGGTTGACCACCATATGAATGAAGGTTCTTTTACTTTATAAAGGCACCAATTAGCATAATATTAAGTACTTAGGTCTCCATACCACGAACAGGAATTGATTTTCCAAATACAGTGGTTCTCAAAAGTGAGATCAACAGATTGCTGGGGTTCTGCTCATCTGTGACGTCAAAATTATTTTCATAATAATATTAAGATGTCATTTGCCTTTTTGGCCTGTGTTGCAAAAGCATTGATGGTGCAAAGCAAATGTGGGTGAAACTGCCAACACATTAGCATCAATCAAGGAGTGGTATCAAATTGTACCAGTAGTTATTGTATTCTTCACATAATGTATTATACTTACAGTTAAAAAGAAATCCATTTGCAGTTAAAAATGTCCTTGATGAAGCAGTAGAAGTTATTTTATTGAGTCTTGATCACTCATTACATATCTTTAACATTCTGTAGAACAAAGTGAGAAGTATGCATTAAACATTTTTGTTGCATCATGGAGTGTGGTGATTATCTCAAGGAAAAATACTGATGATTTTTTGAACTACAAGCTGAGCAAGTCTCTGTTTTGTGGAACACTATGTTTACTTGAAAGAATTACTGAAAAACCATAGTTATTCAAACTTAAATATTAGGCAGACATTTTCTCAAAAATGAGCAAAGTGAGCCTGTCACTTTGAGAAAAACAACTGATCATGTGTGTAATCAGTGATAAAATTTGAATTACAGAAAACATGAGCTTAGAGGCTTCTCAATATTTAAACTTTTCTGATGAGATTGGAGGTGATATTACTCAAACTGATTTTTTTATATTGAATAATAAAATGCCAAATTTGGAAGATCTCTATAACTCTCAATGAACCAATATTATCAAAGTGACCAATGTATAATAAGAAATCATGGATATTTAAAAGATTCATTCAGCATACCAGATAGACCAATAGAAGAAAAGGTCATTAATATGATTTCAGGTTCCACTTTACTGAATTATGGTAGCATCAAGGAAGAATATCAGTAATTACTTCAAAGGCTATTAAAATAATCTTTCCAAGTTTATCTTTGTCAATTTTCTTTATGTACTTAGAACAAAATAGTGTATTTACTACACATTGAATACAGAAGAGAAGCAGATTTAGGAATCCAGATGCATTTTATTAAACCAAACATTAAAGAGATTTACTCAGTTGTAAAAGAATGTCACTTGCCTCTAACATTTTTTGTTTTTGGAAAAGATAGTTATTTATAATAAAAATGTTTTTTTATGTTAACATACAATGCATTTGCTATTTTTAATGGATGAGTAAATTATTTTTCAAGTCTTAATTTTTTAAAAATATTTTTAAAATGTATTTTTAGAGAGAGGGGAGTGGAGGGGAGGGAGGAAGAGAGGTAGAGAAACATCTATATGATTGGATACATCGATCTGTTGCCTCTCACTTGCCTGCAACTGGGGACCTGGCCCACAACCCATGCACAGGGAATTGAACTGACGACATTTCAGATTGCAGGCTGGCACTCAATCCACTGAGCCACACCAGCCAGGGTTCTTAATTTTAATTTTTAATATAGGAAATATATATAGATCTAACTTATATAAACTAAAACTCTTTGGAGCTTCAGTAAATTTTAAGAATGAAAAGGAGTCCTTGGACCAAAAAGTGAGAAAACTGCTAGCCTGATGTTTTAAGGGCTCATGTTGGCTCATTCTAAAAATAAAGGGTAGATTTTCAGTAATTTTATCCAATTCAGATAAAATCAAGGTTCATTGTATGTATAGTATTGGACTTGTATTCTTTTTGTGTCCATTTGAAACTTTTAAATCAAAATATTTGTTCTGTTTGTTAAATCGGTGAAAATCACTCTGTACTATTAGCTCAGTCTTGGGCTGACTAGAATGTTGCACATATTTCTTCAACCCTTGAAGAGGTAACTTAATGTATCTTAAATTATGATAAAGTACATGAAGGGGACTGTGGATAATCTCTCTGTGGTAGTTAATTGTATGTCACATACCTTTCCAAGAATGACTGTTCAGTCATTGTAAAGATTGAATTAGTTAAGATATGTGAAAGTATTCTGTAGGTATATAAAATATTATATTAATATTAGTTTTTATTATTGGCCATCATACACAATGATTCAATTTGTGAGAAAGAAGAGAAATTAAGGTAAAGGGATCCTTTTTTTAAAAAAACAACTCTTTTCCCTTATCATTCTCAAGACTAAGATATAGATACCTTACTACTTAGATAACCCTACATTGTAATGATATTTACCCAGTTAATTATTTTTCATAAGACAATCATTTTGGTATATGCACATTTAAAGTTAGATATGCAAATAACTTAGTTATTTCAAGTGTTTCATATTGACATGCAAATGTTATATAATTGTGTTGCCATGTAACATATCTCAAAAATTTTTAAAGCCCTTCATACAACTAGTTTTAAATTAGAGTGGCACGATAAAAAACATGAGCACATGTAGTTGTTAAGCACCAACATAAAACAGATGGTTCAAGAGGATACATAACAGGCTTACAGTCTGGTAGAAGAGCATAAAGCCATTAAAACTATCACATTTCTGTTTCTCATAGATATTAGTCCATGAATAAGTAAAGACATAATCCTTGGATATACAAAGACCAAATCTTAGAATGTTAATTTTGTAATACTGCGAACTTTTCTTTTATCTATTATCCTAATTTAAAAATTACTATATACTGTGGTGGATAATAGTATTGCCTGTTTATTGAAATCAGTGCATCTTGTCATAAGTAGGTCATTTATAAATGTGAAACTGCTTGAGGCTCTCTTTTGCTGCCATGTTCCATTTAACTTCTGGCTGGACAAATTTGAGCAATATCGCCTAGGCTATTTGCCTGTAAAGCATTTTTCAATTTTTATCTTACAAAAAGAAATGGTAGATTTGAGATTACATTGGTTTTGGAAGAGTTGTGCCTGTTTAAAAAGGTACTTGCTCATATATCATATATGTATCATTCAGTTGCTTATCCTTTATTTTAGAGAAAGTCCTTTCTAAAAATATATCCTTTATTTAAAGATATGTTTTCAAAGGGAGCAGTCAGAACTTCGTTACTTAATGACTCTATCTTCGTTTAGCATTTTAAGTATTAAACATGAAGGAAAGAATATTTGGAATATGTAATAGAGTACAATTTCTTTTTACGGAATTTTGGAATCATGCTGTACTACATACTGTTTATTTAAATTACTGTATGTACTGTGACTTTTATTGTATAAAGAAATAAACCTTAACTTACACAAAGGAATGGAGTACTTTTTATGGAAAAAAAAATTTATATTGCATTATTTTCTTCTGTTTATGTGTAGTCACACATGTCCTGTGACTGAATCTCTAGCAATGAATTCTGCTTATATAGTCCTATTATGTGTGCTTCAGTTAAGTAACAGATAAAAAAATTTTTTTCCCCTAAATGTAAATAATATGACCAGGCTTCATAAAACAGAATTGTTTTCCTTCTTCAAAAATTATTTTACATGGTCCAAAGGATTATTTAATACCAAAACGTTCATAGTGAAGAACAGCAATTCTCCCCCCACCTTTTTCAAAGTAATTTCTTCTTTCATTTAGCCTTTTATACTATGGTAATAATGTGCCTACCCAAGTATTTCTTGGTTTATTCCTGTTAGCAATTATCTATTGACTCCCTGATAATGGTAGATGAGATTTTAGCTTTTTAAATTCCTTACCTCTCTTTTTTATTACTTTGTTTTTCTAATGTATTTATTATAATTTTAGTTAAATTAGTAATCAGTATTTACATTAGTATAACTATACAGGGTGGGGCAAAAGTAGGTTTACAGTTATTTGTATGGAAACTAATACAATAATAAGTAATAATACAAGAATGAACTGTTTTATGTACATACAACCTATTTTTGCCCCGCCCTGTATGTTTCCTGCAGAACCTGGCAGTGTATCATTATTACATTTTTCTTTTTAAAAAAATACTATTATTCCTGAAGTTTCTAATTTTCTTCAGTTGCATCATTTTCAGTAAATCTAACCTTAAGTATTCAACTATTTTTCATAGGAGAGGAGATGAGGACTTTTCAGGCAGTTTCACCGGAGGTTAATTTCTCTCACATAAAGAAGATCACATTCTTGGGGTGAAAGGGCTTGTTTTTCATGATCCTAACATATGTCATTTTGACCCAAACTCACATTAGGCATGTATCAAATGGGAAACCTAACCTTTGTAATTGAAAGTTTATTGCTCTCTAGATCCATGGCTAGAGTGCTTAGCAGTTATGCTGGTATCCAAGTCCAAAAAGTGTATAGACTGTGATGTGATATCCAGTGATTCTAAAGAAGAAGGAACTTTCTGGTTCTGTTTGCATACTGAAATACCTTATGGTTGTACAGTGTAGATTAGAAACTGAAACTGAAACTTTGAGTACCTAGGTATCAGCCTATTCTACCAAAGAACTCCACACTTCTGTTCAATTTCCTTATGAGTCTACTAGGTCATAGAAAGCCCCTTAAATTCCGTGTAATTGTAGCAAAGATTTGTAAACACAAAAACACCATAGTTTTATAAAAAGATGCAGAAAACTTCCATTCTCTTATCTTTGAAATCCCTGTTGAATATGAGATTAATTTTAGATATTGGAGTACTTTTCCGTGAATTTTCAACATACTTTCTCTATCTTATGTAAATTGTATTTTTCACTTTTCCCAAATTTCTAAAATAATATCCTTAGTATATACAAACGAAAGAGTTTGCTCTTTTTATATTCAGAACTGTTTAATTTGTTACAAGCCATCTTAAAGGCTGAAAAAACTAAATATAAAACTTGGAAATAAAATCGTAAAAAAATTTGTTTAAGATTTTGAGCAAATCAAAATTCAAATTCTTAAATTTTGCTCATTCTTAGAAGAGCTTTAGGCAAAGGAGGAGACTGCAAGGCTTTTGAGCAACTGAATACATTTCAAAGCATTGTATGAGGAATACTGGACATCAAATTTAAAGATAAGCTTCAAAACTTTGTTTTTATTTCACTTAGCATAGTGCTCTTCAGTTCTATCCATGCTGTTGCAAAGGGTAGGAGCTCCTTCTTTCTCTCTGCTTCGTAGAATTCCATTGTGTACATGTACCAGTTTTTTGATCCATTTGTTTACTGATGGGCACTTAGGTTGCTTTCAGCACTTGGCTATTGTAAATTGTGCTGCTAGGAACATTGGGGTGCATAGGTTCTTTTGGATTGGTGTTTCAGGGTTCTTAGTATATAATCCTAGCAGTGGAATTGCAGGATCAAAAGGCAGTTCCATTTTTAGTTTTTTGAGGAAATTCCATACTGTGTTCCATAGTGAAATAAGCCAGGTGGTGAAAGACAAATACCATATGATCTCACCTTTAACTGGAACCTAATCAACAAAACAAACAAGCAAGCAAAATATAACCAAGACAGTGAAATTAAGAACAAACTGACAGTAACCAGAGGGGAAAGGGAAGGGGATAGTGTTGGGGGGGGGGAGGGGGGAAGGGGGAAGGGTTTATAGGAACAACTGTAAAGGACACATGGACAGAAACAAGTGGGGGGTGGAAACAGGGGATGGAGGTAGGGATGGCTGGGGTAGTGGGGAGGGGTGGGGGGAAAGGCAGAAAACTGTACTTGAACAACAATAACATTCAAAGGTATTTAATAAATAAAAACAAGTAAAACTTTGTTTTTAAAAAATCACTTGAAAGAACACAGACTTGGTAACAACTCTGTCAGGGACAAAGATAATATTTACAAAGTTTTGAAAGTAGGAATGAAATCACACATTTATTAGAATATTAGACATCCATCCCAAAGTATAATCCAGATTACATAATACCATGTAATAATGGGTTTGCACTCTAAATTTGTGCAGTGTTTAAAGTTTCTATACATTTTCATTTATAATATTAAAAATTTTCTTAAATATTTGTTGTCAGAATTAAACACCTAGGTTTGTAATAAAATATTGCTGTAATGAACTGAGTGGGGAAAGGAGTCTTTTTTAGTTTAATTACTGTGCAAACATTTAGGAATATGCTCAGACAATAAAAACAATTAATTATTATACACATGGGTTTCATATATAACATTGCTCAAACTTTTTTCTTTCAGTCTTTGTCTTGAGTATCCTATATGAGAAAAGGCTGAAAGAGAGTAAAGGAAAAAAAAAAAAAAAACTAAGATCTTAGGCAAATGGCTACTTTGGACTTCGATTTTCTGACTTATAATGAAACTAGATAATCTCTGAAGTTTTTTTAGGTCTAAATATGACCAGTGTATGAATAGGAGACATTCAGGGGTGACAAGTACAAAAGGGGATTCAACTATAGAGTTACGAAAATAGAAATAAAAAGGTGGAAGAAGGCTAGAAGGGAAAGGTAGTTACAGAATATTTATGATTGCAAATGAAATTTCCATAACTCTGGGTAGTATACCTAACATTTTTGTTACTAGGGTTGCTCCTACTCTCTTCTGTCCATTACACGTATATTTTTCTCCATAATGGTAGCTTGACTTAAACTTAGCTTTTATGTATTAAGTAATATGGCTATATTAGGTACTCTGAGTGTGTGTTTAACTTAAACTCACAAAAAACGTACCCAAGTTCATTTTATGAAGCAAGATTTTCCTTCCACTCTCTGGGTTTTTAATCATTACTTCCTGACCATATGGCTGTTTGTCTGCCATGACACATGATCTGACTTTTGTGATAGTCTCCTTGTTTTTCTAAGTAACTAGTTCTGGTTGATGCTTTTATAAAACGAAGAGACCCACTTTTCAGTTATATTCTCATTTGCCTTGGGCTGTTCATTATTTCCCTGGCACTAAGTGTAAATCAGTCACAGGTCAGAGATAGCCTGCCTTATTACTATTCTCCCTGTTCTGTAGATCTCAAATTGTAGTTTAGGACTCTGTTATTTAATTGGTCTTTGAAACAAATCCTAGTAAAGAGTATCTATTCCAGACTTGCAAGTGAGGTGTTATCTCATTACTCTCATTAGGAAGCAAGAATTTTTAAAACACTGTGCTGCTTAGTCTCAGATTGTTTGTTCTTATTTTTACTTATTCAAACAATATTTATGTTAGGACATATGCTAATTTTTATGTGAATAAGATATGGCCCCTGTCAGAACCTTATAGTCCAGTGAAAAGTGAGAGCATAAATGCAATTAAATATTGGAAGACCTATGATAGAATTATGTATCCCCTGCCTGAAAAAAGGGAATAATGTTATACTTTGTCGTGGAACTGATGAAATGAATAGTCTGGGATTGTGAGGATGATTCAGTATTAGAAGTTGTAGCAATGTAATTTAGTATTAACATACTAAAGGAGAAGAATCAGATGGGAACAAATGTAGGAAAAATTGGATAAAATTCAGTACCTGTTCAGATATTAAGTAGGAATAGGAGGGAAATTAACTGGAAGGAGGGTCTCCATCAGAAAATTATGCAGACATTATGCGTTAATGATAAAACATTAAAAGCAACCCCAATAAATTTGAGACCAAGGTGAGGATAGTTCTTATCTCCATTATTATTTGTTAATGCAGTATGTAAAGAAACAGAAATAAGATATAAGATTGGAAAGGAGGAAATAAACTGTCATTTGCTGATAATATGATATTTTTAACCAGGAAACCCAAGAAAATGAACTGAGAAAAATTTTGAAAAGCGGTTAATCAAAAGTGCAGTATAAAAAAGCTGTAGATTTCCTATTATGTACTAGCAATAATAAGTAGGCAGTGTAATGGAAAGAAATCCATTTCACAAACAAAAACCCAAGTAAGATAAAAAATGTTTTAAAGATTTTATTTATTTATTCTTAGAGAGGGGAGGGAGGGAGCAAGAGAGAAGAACATCAATGTGTGACAGCAACGTTGATCAGTGTCCTCTTGCATACAACCAACCAGCAGGGGACTGGCTGAAACCCAGGCATGTGCCCTGGCCCTGAAGTGAACTGACTACCTTTTGCTTTGCAGGATGATGCCCAACCAACTGAACCACATGGGTCAGTGTGAGAAAATTTTTTTATTGAAATGTATAAGACCTTTGTGGAAATTTTAAAATTTATTCATGCAAATGTCAGGGTTTTTTTTTTTTTATCCTCACCTGAGGATATGTTTATTGATTTGAGAGAGACAGAGAGATACAGAGACACAGAGACATCGATGGGAGAGAGAAACATCTATCAGTTGCCTCCTATCCAAACCCAAACTGGGGATCAGATCTGCAACCTAGGCATGTGCCCTGACCAGGAATGGAACCCGCAGCTTTTTGGCGTGTGGTATCATGCTCCAACGAAGCCACCTGGCCAGGGCGCAAATGTCAGTTTTTTGTCAAATTAATATTATTAACAAAATTCTAATAAATTTCTATGTGGTTTATCATAGAACGTCATAAATATCCTAAAATTCATAGAAAAATGAAGTATGTATTGCTAATCAGGATGATTTAGAAAACAAAAATAAAAGAAGGGCTGCTCCTAATAGAAACATGATAATAATAAAGCTATAATAGTATAAAAACGTTTTAGTGACATAGGAATAGACAAATGGATAAATAGAGTAGATTCCAAAAGTAAAAATCACACTTTATATGGGAATCTAGTATATCACAGGGATCAGTGGGAAATGATAAGCTCTTTAGTAACTGATGTTGGAATAATTGATTATCAACATGGAAAAACTACAAATTATATTCAAGAAGACTTCTAAGAGCACCAACAGACAAACTGTTAAAGTAAGAAAATTTGGCAAGGCTTTTAAAAGATAAGAGCAATTCACAAATATTGATAGCATTTATGTATCAGTAATAACTTATTAGCATCTATATTTTTAAAATACTACATTCACTCAAACAGTGAAAACTAGAAGGCATTTAAGAATATACCTACTAAAAGGCCTTCCTGGAGAAAGTTATAAACTGGTTTCTTTTTTTTGCATTTCATTCCTGTTTTGTTTTTAAGGGCTGAATTTTGGATATGACCCCAAAAGCACAAGCAAATAAAGCAAAAATAGACAAATGGGATTATACAAACTTCCATACAACAAAGGAAATAAAATGAAAAGGCAACTTACAGTAATTATCAAAGTAATTATAGTAACTGATTATGATCCATTGAACATTATAGGGAATCATGAGTGTATTGCTATAAATAAATAAATTGAAGATTGCTATAAATAAATAAATTTATAAATGAATAAATTCAAACTTTATCAGATTATTGATAAAGTTTCAAAGTGTGAGCCCTGACTGGGTGGCTCATTTGGTTTCAGTGTTGTCCCTTAGACCAAAAGGTTGCCAGAACTATCCCTAATCAGGGCACATACCTAGATTGAGGGTTTGATCCCCAGTCAGGGAATGTACACGAGGCAACCAATCAATGTTTCTCTCTCTCTAATCATTCAACATATCCTCAGGTGAGAATTAAAAAATGTTCAAAGTGTGTTCTCCCAAAGTACTTAATTACAAAAGGAAAAGAGTTAACTGTAATGGACAAAACTATTAGCTATCAGTTTAAGTGATAAAAGTGGATGTCATCAATAATGAAACAAATCAAAATTACGTACCACTTACTAGGATTCATTGAGAAGAACACAGCATCTCTTTTGTGGTTTTCCTGTCAAAGATACATAACCTGAACTTAATTATGAGTCAGACACAGTTTAATCAGATGAACCCAATTAAAGGACATTCTATGATATAACTGACCCTGTAAAGATTGAAACTTTTTTTTCAGACTGAAAGAGACTGAAGATTGCTATTCAAACTGCTGAATGTGAAGTGTGATTTTGAACTAGACTCTTTTCAATAAAGGACATTTATTTATTATTTGGAACAATAAACTTGATTGGATTCTAAATATTAGATGGTTGTAATATATACATTAGTGCTGGCAAGGGAATAGTTGAAGTAAAGCAGTAGTTCTCAGCATATGGTTTGAGTCTCCTTTCAGAGAGTCCAGAGGGTCTTCTTTTTTCTACATACCTAGGTGAGGCTGCATATATGTGAACCAAAATAACACAAACAATGGTTGAATGCAGAAGCAAAGATGAGCATCAACCTGTTTTTAAAAATTAAACCAGATATTAAAGATTTGTAAAAATAGGGAAACAGTATCAGTCTCCTCACTTTTTTAATTGTAAATTTTTATATTTTTAAATATTTAAAATGTACCTAGCGATGATTTGATATACACTGTGAAAGAGTTCCTACCCTCTAGTTAATTAACACATCTGTTACCTCACATTTTTATCTTTAGTGTGCACGTGAACATTTAAGTTCCACTCTTAGCAAATCTCACTTATATAATACAGTGTTATCAACTATTATATTTCACATTAGATCATCAGATCTTATTCATATTGTAACTGAAAGTCTGTACCTATTAAAATTATTTTTAAAAATTGATTTTAAAGAGAAGAAGGGGGAGTGAGAGAGACATACATAGATTTTGTTGTTCCACTTATTTATGCATTCAGGGATTGAACCCACAACCTTGGTTTATTGGGATGACACTGTAACCAACTGACCTACCTGGCCAAGGCGAAAGTTTGTACCCTTTACCAACCTCTTCCTATTCCCCTCACCCCATAGCCTCTGGCAACTACTTTTCTATTTTCTGTTTTTATAAGTTTGACTTTGTTTTTTAGATTCCACATATAAGTGAGAACAGAGTATTTTTTTGGCTCTGGCTTAATTCATTTAGCATAGTGCTTGTCAAGGGCCATCCATGTTGTTGCAAATGGCAGCTTTCCTTCTTTCTCATGGCTGAATAATATTTGTGTGTGTGTGTGTGTGTGTGTGTATCAGATCTTTATCCATTTATCTGTAAATGTACACTTGTTTCCCTATCTTGGCCATTGTAAATAATGCTGGTGAACATGGAGTGCAGATATCTTTTTGAGATCCTGTTTTCTTTTCCTTTGTCTTATATATACAAAAGTGGGATTGGTGGGTTATATAGTAATTCTTTTTTTAATTTTTTGAGGAACCTCCATAGTGATTACACCAATTTACATTCCCACTAACAGTGCACAAGGGTTCCCTTTCTCCACATCCTTGCCAATGCGTATCTCTTGGCTTTTGATGATAGCCATTCTAATGGGTATGAGGCTATCTCATTGTAGTTTTGATTTGCATTTCCTTAATGATTAATGATATCGAGCACCTTTTTATGTTAGCCATTTGTATGTCTTTGGGAAATATCTATTCAGTTTCTTTGCCCATTTTAAAATGGGGTTGTGGTGTTTTGGTATTGAGTTGTATGAATTCTTTATACTACTTGGATATTAGCCCCTTATGAGATACATGATTTGCAAATACTTGTTTTCATTCCTTAAGTTGCCTTTTCATATTGTTGATGGTTTTCTTTGCTGTAAGAAGCTTTTAAGTTTTATGTACTCACATTTGTTTATTTTTGCCTTTGTTGCCTTTGCTTTTGGTGTCGTTGAATTTCTCATTCATAACCATAACTGTTTTACTTCTCTAGTTTCTGGTACCTCAGAATAACTGAACCCTTTGCTTTCATTAAATTTACGGAGTATCCACGTATTAACCTGTGTCATCACTTCATTCTTTAATTTCCCTGGGATATTTCCTCTGATATATATTCTTCATTATCCAGTGAAAAGATACAACATTTATTGGTTGTTAGCCCATAGTTCACATTCTTGATTTAAACAGATTTGTTTGGGTTATGGAAATACATATATTCAAGGAAATAAGAGGTTATTTATTCCAGGAAGTTGGAGAGACAAAATGAGAATGAAGGGCAACATCTGACTTATGTTTCAAATTTATTTTGCCTCTGTCTTAGAAATGTCAGACACATTTTCTCAGTTATAAGCACTGAATACATTTCAAAGTAATCATCTGTCCTTTTAGATCATCTCTTAATGCAGATGAATGTATAATTTGTTTAAAGAAAAATGTATTATATGATTATTTTTAGTCATCTACAGGTAAATAGGTATATTGCAGCATAATTTTCAAGTATTTTTTTTATTTCTTTCAGTAATCCTAAATCGGAGAGTCAGAGAGTAAATAAAAAAGTCAACAATGATGCCTCACTTAGAATTCATAATCTATCCATTTTGGTGAGACAGATAAAATTTTATTATCAGGTAAGTGGGTTTTTTTTCACCTCGTATTTTAATAACTGCTCGCATATTCACATTTTTGTGTTATTTAGTATCAATCACCTAATGTATACTGAATGCTTATTATAGCCAGGTACTGGTCAGTGTGCTGGAGATAGAACAGTAATAACATAGTCTATTTTTGTACATTATTAAGATACAAGCAGGCACTTCATTTATTAAACTAATTTTCAGGGTCCTGGGAATTCACATAGTCCAATACTTTGTAAGCCTGCTCAAAGTATGCTTTTGAAGTGTAATGCTTTGCTTTTTTCTTTTTTGAAGAGTTATGCTTTATGCTTTTTCTTTTTTCACTTAAACTGGATGTATATTTCACAATTTAGATATGAGAATATTAACATACCTCTAAGAATTCCTGTAGCTGCATCACATAAATATTAGTGTGTTGTATTCTTAAATGTGTATTTCTGTGAATTTTATAATTTTTGTTATGATTTCTTATTTCAGTCATGAGTTATTAGAAGTATGCTTTTAGATTTCCAAACATACGGTATTTTTCAAGCAATCTGTTGATTTTTGGTTAAAGAATGTGGTTTGTATGATAATTATTTTTTGACATTTGTTAAAAATTACTTGGCTTGGCCTAGTATGTTGTCAGTTTTTATTAAAGTTCCATGTGTGATTGAAAGAGATGTGCATTCTTTAATTGTTTGGGTGCAGAGTCAGAGTAAGCTTGTTTGTTAATTGTATTGTTGAAATGTTTTGCAGCCTGATTTAATTTTGTCTCTTGCTCTTATCAGCTTTTGAGAAAGATGACTTGAAATCTCTCGTTATGATGATAGATTTGTCAAGTTTTCCTTTGTATACTTTAAAGCTGTGTTACTGGGTGCAAATGAGTTTAAAATTGTTTAATTATTAGAAGAATTATAGTATTTATCAATAACTGTTTCTACATATTTTTCTCTTCCCTGATTTAAAAGTTTTTCACTTCACATCTGGTTTTTTTTTTTTTTAGAAAGCCACTCTTGAAATTATCCCTTTCATATTTACCATAGCAAAGGCCAAAATTAAATCAGTGTCTGTACTCTTTTATGAATAGTACTGTGACCTTAGAATGCTTTAACTCCAGTCATTCCCCCTTTGACTTTTAAACTGTTACTATCTTTTTTAAAAAACAAAGTTTAAAATAAATTTAGTTTTTTTATACCTCATAAATTAGATATTGAAATTATAGTTAAATAAATAAAATCAATATTCCTTTAGGTCAAGCTACATCTTTTCCTTTTATTCCCCCCCTCTCGTGGTTTTCTTTTCTTTCTCAGACCAGCCTTTGGGATCATTTTCTTACTGAAGTATAGCCTTTAAATGTTTGTTTAGACAGGGCTTGTTGATAAAGTTTCTCAGTGTTTATTTGTCTGAAAAATGCCTTTATTTTACGCTTGTTCTTGAAAGATAGATTTATTGGGTTAACAATTAATTTTCACTCAGTGTTTTGCAGATTTTATTCTTCCATCTCTGTATTCTTTATTGTCCTGTAGAAGTCAGCTATCAGTCTAATTTTTGTTCTTGGATTAAGTTGTAGTTTTTCTCTCCTGGCTGCTAATTTTTTCTCTTCTAATATTGGCTTTTTCCTGTTCTCTTATCTGATATACTTTCAATATTTCTATTACATGTATACTAGGCTTTCTTATTCTATCCTCTGAGAATTTTTTCAGAACTATCTTTTCAGTTTGCTCATTTGCCTGGCATATTTGTCAAATCTCTGTTTAACCCACTGATTAATTTTTGACCCTCAATAATTGTGTCTTTAATTCTAGAAGTTCTGTTTGATTTTTGTACATTTGTTTTTCATTTTGTTTATCTATCATTCTTTTAATTCCTTTGTTTACTTTTTAGAAATTAAAAAAATTTCCACTTTAGATTTTACATCTGATAATTCCCAAATCTGAAAACAGATCTGTGGGGATCTGAATCTGCCTTGTGTTTTCTTTCTTTCTTTCTTTCTTTTTTATTTGAAGATTTTATTTATTTTTAGAGAGAGGGAAAATTTCAATATTTTAGAGAGAAGAAAGAGAGGGAGAGAACATTATGTGTGGTTGCCTGTCACATGCCGCCCCACTGGGGACGTGGCCCACAACCCAGATACATGCCCTAGATTGGGAATCAAACCAGCGACCCTTTGGTTTGCAGGCCAGCTCTTAATCCACTGAGCCACACCAGCTAGGGCTGCCCTGTGTTTTCTATTTGCCATTTTTCATGGTGTTTGGTGGTGGCAGTGATGTTTATGTGTGTGTGTATATGTGTGTTTTGTGAGTTCATTTTGGGAGGGGATTTATCTGTGGGAATACTTTCATGCCTGAGCCAAATATGCATTGCTTCAGAGAGGATTTGTTTTTTTCTGTGCTCCAGTCCAGAACCACTTTTTAATTTATTTTAAGGAGCTTTATATTATTTTAGAAGCAATACTTGTTTATGATAAAAAGTAGAAAAGTATAAAAAAAAGGTAAAATACGAGTACTTCCAGTGCCTAATAGAGATTACCACTGTTAACAACTAAATATATATATATATATATATATATATATATACCTCTGGATCTCTTTGTCTGCATCTGTGTGTTTGTAAATGGTGTATTTATGTGTTTATGTGTATATTTTTCAACTGAGACTACATTATTACAATTCCTTAGGTAAGACAACCCTCCTCAAAATCTAAGAAAGGCTAACAAAAATAGCTTTTTCCTTGCTTTCCTTTGTAGGGTTCTCTTTTTTTTTTCTTCTTGTTTTATCTTTTCCTTTTTCTGGTGGGGAGAAGGAAAGGGAGGGAGAAAGAGAGGGAGAGAAACATTGATCAGTTGCCTCTCACCTGAGCCTCTATGGGAACCAAACCCACAACCCAGGCCTGTGCCCAGACCAGGAATTGAACCCATGACCTTTCAGTTTGTGAAACAAAGCCCAAACAACTGAGCCACACTGGCCAGAGCTGTTTTATGTTTTAACTGAGAAATCTTTTTACTATTTTTTTGAGTTCAGTCACATATTTTTAAAGATTTTTAAAAAAATCATTCAGCAGTGTTGGATTTCTTTCTTCTCTTTCCTAGTATCTTGTACTCCTTCTTGCCAGAAGTAAGTCTGTGCTAGATTTTTTTACATTTTTAAGCCCAAATGTTAATAGTGCCAAGATGATGTTATTATTAATGATTTTCTTTTTTCTTTATTTATTGAGTTAGAGAGAAAAACATCAATTCTTTGGTCTCCTTATTATAACTTTATTGATTGATTCTTGTATGTGTCTTGACTTGGGATTGAACCCGTAACCTTGGCATTTTGGGATGATGCTCTAACCAACTGAGCTGATTCTCTTTTTCAGCTCAGAACTAATTTGCTTTTTGAATATCAATGTTTACATCTGTAAACATTTCATTAACATTTTCTGGATGAAGTGATTGAATATTGTAACATTTTGTCAATATTGTTTCAGATATTTAAAATATAAAATATTACTGAAGGTCGAAATTCTCCTTCTACCACTCTCCTATGCCCTTCCTTTAGAACTAGTTTACCATACCATCTTTACCCTTCCCCCATATTTCATATTCTTGGATAAAATGTTTCTAAGGCACTTGTGAAGTATCTTTAGAAATAGGTCAACCATATTATTTACACAATTAATTGACTTACTAATTACATAGTATGAAAAATGTAATTGTTTGAATTTTTAAAATAGATGATAAGAATCTCAAAGGAGCACCTTGCTCAGTGTGTGATTCAGAAAAGGGACATGAGCCCAGACCTTTGCCAAGTGGTGTTTAACTTCTTACTGTAAAGGAAGTATTATGGATAACTTATAGGATGAAGGAGAAGCCTAGTGTAAGTTATATTAAATAGTAACTTAATAATGTCTATGTTTGGCACAAACTCAAAATAGTCTTTCTTACAATGCTTTAGCAACTTGAACTTTAATTCACAGAAACTTGCATGTCAGTAAAAAAGTTTTTTAGATGG
This sequence comes from Desmodus rotundus, assembly GCF_022682495.2. NCBI lineage: Eukaryota > Metazoa > Chordata > Mammalia > Chiroptera > Phyllostomidae > Desmodus > Desmodus rotundus. The sequence continues at coordinate 132,042,855 of NC_071391.1, read as the reverse complement.
TCCACTAAAAAATACAGTTGATATACCATTTTTTTAGAAAAGTTATACAAAGCCAACTAAAATTAATAGGAATGAAATTACTTGTAGAATCTTTCAAAGCACTTCTACTGTTATTTTCCTGTTAACATAATCTCTGTCATTTCTGTCTTGCTTTGTCTTTTTCTTTTTCTTAAGTATTGCAATTCTCCAAATATTTCTAGAGCATCTTCATACCAGGATGAAATTTCTACCTATTCAGGGAAATTTCACTTTAATGATCCTGCAACCTCTCATGTTCTTTGTATTTGAATATTTGTATGCCTCTAAAAATTACTGCCTTTCCTTAATCTCCACTTCCACCAATACTCCATTTCATTCCCTGCTTTATTTTTATCATTAGCGTTTATCACCAAAAACATTTATGTATTTTCTGTCTACCCTACTAAAATACAGATTCGATGACAGGAAGGATTTTTGTTCATCAGTGTGCTTCCAGTGTCTACAACAATGTCTGGCAAATAATAAACACGTGATAAATATTTGTTGAATGAATGCCTATCCTGATTTTTCTCAAAACTTTTTTCTTTCAATTGTATTGGTAAAATTATTTCATTCTCCATGCATTTTTGTAGGTTTCTTATCACTTTAGTAAGATTAAAGTATCTTCACTAGTTCATATACATATCATCCTTAGCCTGTCAATTAACTTGTTTTTCCTGTTTAACAAAGTCATATTTATCTTGGGCTCATTTATGTATTATTTTTCCATGTTTTTGGTATGTTAATGATGAACATCCTTAGAGTGAGATGAAGTCTGGAAAGTCTAAGGATGATATAATAAAGTTTTAACAATAATAATCAGGGTTTTTTTTTTTATTTTTAGCCTCTAGTCTCTTTTATGTCTTGTATATTTTTAAATGTTACTTGTAAGATTGGAATAGAGAGACAGAAATGTTTATAAAAATGAATCTAGAATCCTCCGAAGAACCATTAGAAATAGAGGTTTTGGAAAAATTTGGGTTTTTAAAATCTGTATAATTTTTAGCTACCTTACCTAATATTAGTACTTTGAGACATAACTTAAAATTAACCCTTGGAAATAAAGTAAAATGTAAATTTTTCCCCAGTACCCCCAGTATTTAAGAAGCTTCATCATTTTTTAAAACTTTATACTTTTGTTTCACTTTCTACCCTTCCTAATAAATGTCACATACATGATAAATCATGGAGACAAAATTTAAGCTTAAGCATCCTAATTCTACCAGAGTATACTATACTAGAGTATATTTTGAGATACGTGGAGGTAAGTTTAAATTTAGCAGTTTGCATCATTCAAATATAATTGGACTTCGTAGTATACAGGTCAGACTATTGATACATGTGGTCATTGATGATACCATGTGATGAAAGGAGATAATGAGATTGGTTTCATCTTTGTGGAAAGACTGAGTTAGCATCAAAGCATGGGGTAACAGTGTAGGCAGGAGTTGGGGAGCCAGTTGAGGAAGAGGGGGGAGGAAAAAGAGGTAGCAGACCATGTTGAAGATTTCTATCCACTTGGATAGTTTCCTTATAATAGTGTACCAGTATAGAATGTTATCTGGTAAATCAATAAAATAAATTGACTTGGAAATATAAATTGAAGTTTTTCCTCTGATTCATCACTTTTTACTCATGTTACCCTATAATAAGTGATGCAAATGAGAATTATCTTTAATATTGAAGTTGAGGTAAAGCTTTTTTCTAATAATTCAGGATATGTTAAAATTTAAAGCCTGTCTTTATAAATTGAATTTGAGTGTTCTTTTTCTGACTTAGGTTGTCTTCACTAAATGGGAGCTAGATGAAACAGCGATTGCTTTTTTAATCTATATCTTTCTTATTTACGATTTCTTTTCATATGTACAGTGATAGTTCTGATAACTTGGCTTCAAGACAAGGAAACTAAATGAATTAGAAATTTATTTCTTTAAGTCCATTTAGCTGTTACATGGCTATCGCATATTTTATCTTGAGATAACTTGCTTTTAACTTGAAAATTCATTTATTAAATATCCAAACTTAGTGTCAACCATTGGAGTAAGTGATTTTAGCAGTTTTTGACACATTCTTAATATTCTTACTTGTATATCTAGTACAGTTCACATACTGAGTACATACTTTTCTTTTAAGTGTATGCATATTTTGGTGATAATTGCTTAAATAGCTAGTAAATATAATGCAGAAGAAAAAATTTAAACTTTTTAATACATATCTATAAAGAATTATGCATAAAACATTAATTCTAATTAGCTGCTGGTGTCATGCCACACACTGGCTATGGTAAATGCTTTTATGGATCTAGAATTACACATCTTTAAAAAGCAATGTACGTTAAAGCCCTGGCTGGTGTGGCTCGGTGGATTGAGCACTGGCCTGCAAACCAAAGGGTCACTGGTTCAATTCCCAATCAGGTCACATGCCTGGGTTGCAGGTCAGGTCCCCAGAAAGCGGTGCATCAAAGGCAGCAGCACATTGATATTTCTCTCCCTCTCTCCCTCCTTTCCCCTCTGTCTAATAATAAATAAATAAAAATCTTTAAAAAAACCAATGTAAGTTAACTTTTTATAGTTATTTTATTCCCCATCATACTATTTTAAGTTAAGAATGATTCAGAAAAAATTTATTCCTCAGTAACTGGTTATGTCTGAATAGGTAGTGAAAGCCCAATTATAAAGACACTCAGTTATTTCTATAATCTTGCAAAGATTCAGTAATACAACATGGTATCCATCAATCCCATAGTCTTAGTTCATCCCAGACCTTTTGTAGCATGTCATTGTTAGTGGTTGAAATGACAGACACGATGAGTTGCTTTATTTCCTCAAAGAAGAGGTAGTATAAACCGAAGGTACATACTCCATGTATTACCTAAAATGAGTAATTTGAAAGCATCCCTTTCTGAATCATCCTGTACATTCAGAATATGTATACTTTAAAAATATTTTTTGTTTTTCAATTACAATTTACTTTCAATATTATTTTATATTGGTTTCAGGTGTACATCACAGTGGTCAGACACTCATATACTTTACAAAGTATATGATCTGTCCAATATTTCCAGTACCCACCTGGTACAAGACATGGTTATCACAGTATTACAGATTATATTCCCTATGCTGTACTTATGTATATATGCCTGTCACTAAAATTTTGATGCAAGTCAAAGGAGGTAAAACATCTATTGTTCATAGAGGAGAAAAATAATGATTCACTGGAAAATCTCACTTGCATGAAATGGCCATAAGATAGGATTTTGAACAAAGTAACTAGATTTCTTAATTTTAATACCAGTTGATATTTTTAGTTCCCTCAGGGAAGTAAAACAAAACAAAACAAATGAGTATACATACTTAATCATTTATTGAGAAATGTTGTTCGATTATTTAACACCTAAAACTCAGATTTCCAAATATATATTAGACCAGTTCAACTTCACACTTTTATTTTGTGGGCATTTGACATGTCTTAATATTGTGAAGTCTATCAGATGTTATAATTTAATTATTTAATTCATTATCTTAAAGTTACAAAAGATTTAAAACTGTAAATACCTATTTGCATTTATTTATTTTTAAAGCTTTTAATTGTAGTATAACATACTCGCAGAGAAGTGCACAAATCATAAGTTATAACTTGTTGAGTAATAATTACCTAGTCAGCATTACCCATATAACAACCTTTGGGTTATCTTTTTACAGGAGACTTTGCAGCAATTGATCATGATGTCATTGCCAAATGTCTTAATCATTGGCAAAAACCCCTTTTCTGGTAAGTATTAACATTAGCATAATGTGCTAAGAAAGTCTTTTCCTTGTGTAATACTAGAATGCTTACCCAGATCTTGCTTATTTACATCAACGGACTAGGTTTTTCATTATAGGGAAAGTTGGAGTTGATAGTCCATTTTATAGAAAGAAAATAAACTCAGAATATTTGAAGGTTATAGATGGAATCAGACATATATTTTACATTAAGTCTGGTGTTTTTTTGACTATCCCAAGTTGATAATTTCTCTGGAGTTTTACTTTTTTTAATTTTTAGATTATTTATTTTTTTGGAGAGAGGAAGGGAGGGAAAAAGAGAGGGAGAAAACCATTGGTTTTGTTTCTCGCACACCCCCAACTGGGGACCTGGCCCGCAACCCAGACATGTTCTCTGACCAGGAATCCAACTGGTGGGTGACCTTTCTGTTTGTGGGAGGATGCCCAACCCACTGAGCCATACCAGTCAGGGCTCTGTGATGAGTTTTAGTGTCTCCTTTTAAACAAGGATAGAAGATAATGCAGCTATGGGCTTCAAGGGACATAACCTTAGAAAATAAGTGATTTTGAAATAATTTGTAGGTTTCTATCTACCATTACCAAAGTTTTGAATCTAAGGTTTTACTGATTGATATATTGTAATTTATCAATATAAATTACTTTTGAATGGAAAGTTGAGAAGCAGTTCTTACTTAGATCATTTAAATTATATTTTCAAAAGTTTCTGCACTTTACTAGATTTTAAATGTGCCATGTTTAAAGTTTTAATTTTTGAATAATAGGGGAAATTAGCAACTACCCATTTCAACTGTGGACTTATTCTGACAGGCTACATGTAACCTAAATAAATTGTATCTTCTCCAAACCCCACACCCACCTTCAGTCAAAATGAATAAATAAACCAAAATAAAAACTGAAATAAAGTAGCTGTTTTCATTAAAGAAACTGCCAGTTAGATAGGATGACTCAGGAGTTTAGACAGTCTTTATAGATATATTCTGGAATATTTTATTATACAAATAAAAAATGAAAAAATATTTTATATGTAGAATGGAATTATTTTTATTTCCACATGCATTTAGTAATTACCTACCAAGAATATAAAGAAAATGCTTTATGTCCTGGAGGACCTTGTGTTTTGTTGAGAGGTATAGATTACTGGGAAATCAGGTAAGAATTGGTCTGAAATAGAGATACGTAAACGTGTTAAGGCATATAAAATACGAAGCTATTAATTATTCTTAAAGTTGGCAGATTAGTGAGGGTTGGGCACCACTGGTGGTTAGAGCAGAAGAGACTACAACAGAGGTGTTAGAGCTGTGCCTTAGATTGTGATTAGTAAATAGAGGGGGAGGGGAATGGGAATAAAGACAGGCAAAATGAGTAACAGAAATTAAGGCAGTTGGTATGTATTTATATTTGGGGAAAGGTGATTAGTGTGGCTAAGAAAGTAGGTGGTTTCATGGAGAGGAGGGGGAAATACTGAAAAAGAAGATTTGGATTTTATTGTAGGCCAGATTGGCCCCTTGGTAAAATTCTGGTCCAAAGAATTGGCTTTTTTTTTTGCTCAATGTTTTAAGCAAATCTGAATTGAACTGGACAGCAAATGTGCTCTTCAGTTTTGTTACAGACCATTACTTTTATCCAGTTAATTGTGTGCATTTATTTTACTAATTTTACTGTAACTCACAAGGTTTTGATCTTCATGAATCTACTACACAGTGGAAAGCCATTTAAATTTTACTGTTAGATGAAACATGTAAGATGTGTTTTAGAAAGAAAACGATAATGGGCCTAAAAGAAGCTAGACCTATTAAGAACCATTTTGGCTGACTTTGTGGCATGTCCCTATATCAGTAGTTCTCAATTTAGTACACTGGTATACTATAATCATTTATGGAAAAGTAGTGGATTTATACCTAGCACACTTTATTGCACAGAACTTTGAAGCCTATTTTTATCTATACTGTAGCCCTTTAAAATTGAGATTGTTGCCCATTTCTTCTGCTAATACTCCATTGTGTACACACAGAGCTGTTATTTTGAATTTTCCACTATATTTATATTCTTAATCTTTTAGTCAAGTTATTGTGAATATTACCTCTAGAAGTGCTTCTGTCAACATAAGAGAGTTAAACTAAAGTAAAATGTTGTACTTAGTTATTATTTTTATTTCAGAACAAGGCACAGAAGAAGTTAAAAAGTTGCTTTTACTTTTACTGGGTTGTGCAGTTCAGGTAAGTTAATTTTTTTTTCATATTTCATATTGATAATTTCTTTGTTTTTTCAGGCTCTAGTTTCTGAAAGACTTGAGGGTGGGCCATTCAAAGTTTATGTTAGAAATTTTAAATAACTATATATCCTCCTAAGGAGATTTTAAAGAAAAAGACTTACTCTGTTATTTTACTTGGTACTTTAGTTATATTATCAGATACTCATATCATTTGAAATCTTTAATTCTTTTCTTTATCCTGAGACTTCTAATGCCCTCAAGTTTTTTAAGTTTCCTTACAGATACCCTTAAAAACCTCTCTCAGAACATCCTTATGATTAGTGTGTGTGTGTGTGTGTGTGTGTGTGATTGAAGGGAAGTGGAAATAACAATATAAAGGAGGCAGAAATTATGAAAAATGTTCTAGGAGTCTGAGTTATTGTTATATTGCCCATTTAATCAATGACTAATAATAATAGCAGCTATGATTTATAGATATGATAGCTTATATAGGTTTTTTCATATTTATTTTCAGTTAAGGAATTTGGTATTTAGGCAGGATGATATGTAATTACCCAAATTAAAACACTCATGAGAGTCGAAAAGGGTACTCTTAACAATTACAGTGGAACCTCATTTATAAACTGGGATTGTCCCAAACAAAGGTGGTTGCTCTAGGTTTAGATCATATTGTTAGTAGGCCAAAGAGTTGAAATTCAGCTTCTGTCTGGTATTTCCTTTCATCAGCCATTGTTTGGATGAGTCTTCACAATGTTTCTTTAAACTATCTCAATTCTTTGTTGAATGAAGTATTTGTAAACCAATAATATGGCCAATAGTAATGTTTTACACATAGAGGCCAGAAAATATATATCCGAAGGAGTGTTGGCTTTTAGAGCTAACTGCTTGGGAGCTGCATACACGATGTATAGGTTGCTTTCATAGCTTGGCTATTGTAAGTAATGCTGCAATGAACATATGGCTGGATATATTCTTTTGAGTTAGTGTTTGAGTTCCTTCAGACATATATCCAGAAGTCAGGAATCACTGGGTCATAAGACAGTTCCACTTTTAATCTTTTGAGGAACCTCCATACTGTTTTCTGTAGTGGCTGTACCAGTCAGCATTCCCACCAACAGTGCATGAGGATTCCTTTTTCTCCACATTCTCACCAATACTTGTTTGTGGATATATTGATGGTAGCCATCCTGACAGGTATGAGGTGATACCTCATTATGGTTTTAATTTTGATTTCTCTGATGATTAGTGACATTGAGCATCTGTTCATATGTCTATTGGCCATCTCTGTAGGTCCTCTTTGGAGAAGTGTTGAGGTACTTTGCCCATTTTTTAATTGGATTGTTTTTTTGGTGTTGAGTTTTATAAGTTCTTTTATGAATTTTGGTTATTAACTTCTTATCACATGTATCATTGATGAATGTTCTGTCATTGATGAATATGTCTCTTCATTTTGTTGATGGTTGTCTTTGAGGTGTAAAAACTTTTTAGACTGATGCAGTCCTGTTTGATTTTTCTTTTGTTTCTTATGCTAGAGGAGATAATAGCAGAAAAAATATTACTAAGAGAAATGTCCAAAGTGAAAACAGAGATGATTTTGAGATATTTAGAGAGAACAGGGAAATAGGGAATGTGGAAGTAAGTTTTAAAGTTGAGGGGAGAAATTTATTAACTGTATCTTTTTTTAACTTAAGGGGAATAGTTTAAAGAGTCAATAAATGAAATGTACTAGCAATTTGAAAGAATGATTTTAGGGAAGTGTAGCTTGAATCAGTGAAGAGTATCTGTAGCAGTATGTTTGGAAGATGTCTAGGACCCAAAGTAGCAAATCTATTTGAGAATAAAGGAAGAATAAATACAGGCAAGTTAATTTTTTTCATAGTAAGAGAGGAAAGGTTTTATCAGTGGTAGAAAACAAAGCAAAGACTCAAGGACATCATCATCCTAAACCGTAACTTGAGTCAACATCATTCAGAGTTTTTATAGAAATAAGAAAGTGGCAAGATTGTTAGATGTTGGTCTTTTATGTAAAATGAATTTATCACAAAAATTGTAACCTAGTCTTTGTATATACTTTATATTTTTGTAGTCACAGAAGAATTTTTTTAACCTTAAAGATCTTGGGACTTGCATCTATTTTAATGCCAGAGTGGCAGGTCTACCAAGTCAGGAGGAAGGATCCAATTTTTTGAAAAATGTACTTTTAAAATGTTAACTCAGTTGTTGTACATATATATGATTGAATATTACTCATAAAAAAGAATGAAAGCTTACTATTTGCTACAGCATGGATGGATCTAGAGGGCATTATGCTAAGTGAAATAAGTCAGTTGGAAAAAGACAAATACCATATGATTTCACTTATATGTGGAATCTAAATAATTAAATAAATGAACAAACCAAATTGAAACACACAAAAATTGAACAAATAAAATAGACACAGACAACAGACTGATGGTTGCCAGAGGGGAGGGAGGTTGAGGGACTGGGTATAAAAGAGATGAAGGAATTAAGAAGTACAAATTGGTGGTTATAAAATAGTCACAGAGATGTAAAGTACAGCTAGAGAATATAGTCAATAATACTATAACAACTATGTATGGTGCCATGTGGGTACTGGAAATATCAGTGAGAACACTTTGTAAAGTATATGACTGTCTAACCACTATGCTGTATACCTGAAATTAATTCAAAATAATATTGAGTATAAACTAATTGAAAAAAGAATATACTTTTATTATTAATTTATGTTATACATCCTTTATAGCAGTGAAATTAAATGTAAATGTTTACATTAAAAAATGTTAATGACCTGATTTTTTAAAATGCACACTATGTACCAGGTGCTGTAGTAAAGGACAGGAACAAGGATTTAAAAAAATACAAACCTTAAGGAGTGTAAATTTTAGAGGTGAAAAGAGTCAAACTGACAGTAAATTTTAGAGGTGAAAAGAGTCAAACTGACAGTATGAGGTGATAATTATAGTAATACAACATGCATTGGTGCACAGAAGAAATATTTTGTTAAGTCTGCTTGTAGTATCAGATAATTTCTCTCTGAGGAGGTGATAGATGAAATGAGAGCAAAGATACTGAGGTAACAGCTTGTCAGGGAACATCAAGTATGGCTGAAAGGTAACATGCATGGGGCAGATGGCAAGAGATTAATTTGGAGAATTGCCAGAAATTGGGTCACAAAGGACTGTATTCATCATATTAAGATTGAGTTTAGATTTTGTCCTGTAGGTATTTGGGAGCCACTAATACTAACCATGTCAAATGTGTAACACTCAAATTTTCCCGTTAGTCTACAGTTGTGACTGTATAAGGAATTAGAAATCTTTGTTGTGTGATACAGAAGAGCCAAAAAATGTACTTCAGGACAGGAAACTATTGACAAAACTAATCAGGCAACAAGTATTGTTTGAACACTTTCTGGATGTAATCTGTATTACAGAAAACCTGCTTCGCTAGTAGTTGAACAGGTTAAAATTATAACGTTTAGTATAATACGTGCCATAAGTGTTTTTTCACATCAGGGTCAGTTTTATCTGTTATGTAATTGAGATTTGTAGGTAGAAACCGCAAATTAAACTTTCCTGATGTGATACTAGACTCAAAGAACTCAGTGGACCATACCTTTTAAAATATGTTATATTCATAAAAAGAAACAGAAAACAAGCATTAGGAAGTGAACTTCTTTCTTCTGAAGAAGAAAAGTTATGAAATTCTTCAAGGGGAAATAGCATTCACAAACAGTAAAATTAGCCACTCTCCCATGATCTTACCTCACAGAATAAATTATAATTCAGATTTTTATCCTTTATTATACATAAATATATAAGACAGGAACAGCTTTGAATATTAAAGAAATTCAAGAGCAGGGCTTGGGCATTTTTATTATTTATTATTTATTTATTTTTAAAGAGAGAGGGAGGCAGGGGAGAGAGAGAAACATCAGTTTTGTTGTTCCACTTATTTATGCATTCATTGGTTGATTCTTTTATGTGCCCTGACCAGGGATTGAACCAGCACCCTTGGCATGTTGGGATGATACTGTAACCAACTGAGCTCCCTGAGCACGCCTATTTTCATTATTGACTGACTAAACCAGTGTAGTTTCTCCAGAATCTTTTTTAAGGCATAACATGTCTCCTAAATCACTTCTGAGTATCAGCTAAAATTTTCACACATGTATGGTTCTGCATCCTAACCCTTGAGATAGTTGAGAGATTCCCAATCAAAATCATCCTACTCAGAAAGAAAATTTTTGCTGTGTATGTTTGGAATTTATAAAGATCATGTAAAATTCACCTTTATTCAGCAGAATTTAGGTTTTATATCAGTGTTGGCTATTCAGTATCCAAGAATATTAGTTATCTTGGACTTTGTTTAGGTTGAATACTGCTGAAAGAACTGAGCTCCAAGTGTAATTGGAATTAAAATTTTGACCTTCATGTGTACCCCCACAAGCAATTCTAACATTAGTCTTTGATTCAGAAAATCAGTTTTGAACTTAGTCATTTTGAGAGCTATAATCTGTTATTTTCTTGGAGAAATAAAACAAAACATAACTTCTTGCTGATGCATTTTTTAAAATTTTATTTTAGAGAGCAGGGGAGGGAGGGAGAAAGAGAGGGAGAGAAATACTGATGTAACAAGATAAACATCGATGGTTGCCTTCTGCAAGTGCCCCAACTGAACAGTGATGGAATAGGGAGCCTGCAACTCAGGCATGTGCCCTGAGCAGGCATTGAATTGGTGACCTTTTGTTTTGCGGGATTACACCCAACCAACTGAACCATGCCAGCCAGGGCCCAGTGCGTTTTTTTAAAATGAGTAATGAAAATAACAAATGTACTTAAAGATGGAAATTTTTTTGCTGATACTGTTTTTTAATTTTTACTCTTTTTAATTGTAAAAAAAATACATAACATAAAATTTACCATTTAACTCATTTGTAAGTGTACAGTTCACTAGCGTTAAGTACATTAATATTGTTTTGCACATCACCAGTGTCTTATCTCCAGAACTTTTCTCATCTTGTAAAACTAAAACTATATTTTTTTAAACAATAACTTCTGTTGCTTCCAGCTTTTGGCAACCACCATTCCACTTCCCGTGTCTATAAATTTTATTACTTTAGGACCTCACATAGTGGAATCATTTAGTATTTGTTCTTTTATAACTCACTTATTTCACGTAGAATAATGTTTTTAACATTCATCCATGATGTAGCATGTCAGAATTTTCTTACTTTCAAGAATGAATAATATTCCATTGTATATATATAACACATTTTGTTTATCTACTTATCCATTGATGAACACTTGGACTGCTTCCACTTTTTGGCTATAGTGAAACATGCTGCTGTGAACATGGATGTAGAAATAGCTGTTTGAGTTCTTTTGGTATATATTCAGAAGTGGAACTGCTGGATCAAATAGTAATTCTTTTCGGTAGGCCAAAAAGTTTGTTTTTTTCTGTAAGATGGCTCTAGTATTGCTTAGTTGTCTTCATCTTTATTTGAAACAGTATTTTGATTGTATTGTGACAGCTGTAATATGAGCATGCATTTAAAAAAATTTTTTAAAGTTAAAAATAAAACATCAAAATTGGTGAATTTTTGTGTAGCCATTTTAATATTGAAGATGGAAGAAAGTATGCAATGTTTATTTGCATGTTTTGCTGTATTATTTCAAGAAAGGTAAAAACATAACTGGAATGCATAAAAAGATTTGTGCAGTGTATGGAGAAGGTGCTGTGACTGATTGAACATGTCAAAAGTGGTTTGTGAAGCTTCGAGCTGGAAATTTCTTGCTGGATGATGCTCCGCAAATCAAATAGACCAGTTGAAGTTGATAGTGATCAAATCAAGACATTAATTGAGAACAGTCAGCTTTATACCATGTAGGAAATAGCTGACAAAATTTCCAAATCAGAGTTTTAGAAAATAAAAAAGGTCTTTTATTTTATGGAAAAAACTAAGTGGACTTTTTGGCCAACGCATTATTTAATTTATTATTATTATTATTATTATATTTTTTAAAGAAAATATCCTAAGTTCTCTCCATAGTGTCTGTACCATTTTACATTCCAACCAACAGTACACAAGCATTCCAGTTTCCCCACATTCTCCAACATTTATTATTTTCTTTTTTATTTTGGTAGTAGCCATTTTTTAATTTTCCTATTTTTATTTCTTTTATGTGGCTCATTTTGGTGTTACTCTGATAGAATTATGATCTGTTCAGTCATTAGTGTTTTTATTCTTATTGAAAATACTATAATGTATTGATTGTTTTATTATTTTATTATTTTATTATTTATTGCTTGTTCAGGGTGCCCTTTCCTCTATTTTAGTATACTTTTTTCACATAAGTTTGTCTTCTTTCTTTAAGAAGAGAAAGCACTGAGAGTACCAAGTGAAAATATGAAGAATTTGAGGAATAATGATTAAGAGTGTAAACTCTGTGGTGGAAGATGTACAACTTTAGGATTAATACAGTGCTCCTCCCCCTAACATCCCACCCATATAACTTTTTTTTTGTTCTTGTATCCCAGCTTCCATATCATATTCTTGGGTATCATGGTAATCTGCTGGAATCAATTATTATAATCAAGTTAGGAAATTTAGTGCCCATAAAACTTTCAGAACTTTATATAAAGATAAAAGAGTTTAATTTTTTAAGTGAAAAAACAATTTGTTGATATTATTTAGTCTTCACAAGAGTCTTTGTTAGCTGGAAGTAAAACTATTTATGTCTGTTTTTAACACCAGACTTTCCAATGCTCTAGAGCTGTGCTATCAATACAGTAGTCCCTGGCCACATGTGTCTATTAAAATTTAAATTAATTTACAATTAAATAAAACTAAAATTGAACTTCCACATTTTAATACTCAGTAGCCATTTGGACTAGCTACGTTTCAATACTTAGCCATATATGGCTAGTGTTTACTGTGTTAGACAACACTGATATAAAACATTTGGTCTGATTATTAAACTTCTTTCATTCTCTTTTTCCATCTTGATAGTCTTTCTCTTTTCTGTCCTTTAGAATCCAGTGACATTAATTTATGTTCTTTAAGAAAGCCTAACCTATTTATAAAACATTTTCAGATTTCTTTCTTTTTCTTTTTTTTAATCTTTGTATGTATTTTCCATTACCATTTAGTCTCCTTATACCACCCTCCCCCCAGCAATCACAACAGATCTGCACCCATCACTTTTCCTGCCACAACTTTCCCTATCTGCCACCCCCACCCTCAATCCTTCTCCCCTTTGGCTTTGTCCATGGTTCCTTTATACATGTTCCTTGATGACACTTTCTCTTCTCCTTTCTTAAGCTTTTAGAGTTTGAATTTAGTAGAAATTGTGGATAATTTAAGGGTAAAGGAAGAATTCTCTTTGATTTGTGCTGCAACTGTGTTAAAGGCTAGGCAAATAAAGAAACACAGGTTCTAGGGCTTAGGAAAGGAAAGAGTTTCCGTTTAAAGTGAAGGCAGGCAGATAATGGCAGTTGAATTGGGGGACTGTCCCCTCACTGAGTAATAGTCATCATAATCCACCATTTATGTGCTCATTAACTCAGAAACTATGCATAACTTAACATTTTTGGAAACATTAAATTTAAAGATTGGGGCTACTATACCTAAAAAAGTTATTTTATATATCCTACAAATGTACTGTCACAAAGACTTTTCTTAATTGTACTTAGTAGGCTTGTCAAATATTACTTATAGACAAAAATTCTTGTTTTTAAATAAATTTTTGTTTTATCTTCTAAATTTTGACTTCCTTTCCTAGTCACAGCTAGGAATCATACGTTCCTAGTAATTTAATTTTAAATATTATTATATCATCCTAATAATTTTGTTTTTACACAATATAGAACCTTCTGCATTGATGGGAATGTGTTTAAGTTAAATTGTATGGCAATAGAAACAGGATGTAATGATTTGATGTAATAAATATGAAGAGTAGAAATCAGAACCTTGCTAAATTTCTTAATGATCAAAGAGCCGATTTTTCTCTTTGTGAGTGTATTATCTTCACTAGTGTTAGGAATTGGCCCAGAGGATGCCACTGAGCTAGACCAGGCAGTGCTGGTTATTTTGTATGCACTTCTCATTTGGTAGCTGCAAGAATACAGTTATGCTAGCGGTTGGTTGCAGTATAAGAGATGTAGAGGGGAGGCAGAGATTAAAGTGCATGTTCAACTGTTACTCAATACTGTCTGGGAAGAAGAAGATTGAGTTTGTATTTTAATATTTTTAATTTATATAAAGCCTTTAAAAAGTTACACAAACACTGCCTTTATTCCATATGATACATGTGTATTGTATATATATCCTTAAATTTTGCCCCTGGTAATTTTGTTATAAGCAAATCAAATATTTATTGTGTTACCTTATAAATGTTGAACTGGTACACAAAAGTAGGTTTCTTTTATTAGATTGATAGGATGAAGATGTGAGAATGAATTGTAAGTTTGAAGTAAAAATTGCTTAAATTTTTTTTTCCCAAGAAGAAAGGCTGTGTTGTTTGATGATAGCCAAAGACTGACTGAGCATTTTGGCTGTATTCCGAATTCTGCCACTGACTCACTGTGTTTTTTGGCAAGTAACTTATCCTCCCTGAAACAAGTTCTTGATTCTTTACTTCTGTGTTTGTAAAGTTAGCCTAATAATATTGTACTGACCTCAGACTGGTGGTGTAATGGTTTCCCGCTTTAGAACTTTGAAGCATAAAAATAGTATGGATTTTTAATGCCTTGCTTTTTAAATAAATATTTATAAACTGTTATCTTTTTATTAGGTAAGTATATTAGAGAGACCATTTAAATGCAAAACAAAACAAAACCCTCATTGTATTGTTCAAACAGCCCAGCTTTTAACCCTGATGAGTTCTTAGTTGTTTACAACATATCAAGTACTATACCCTATAAAGTATAAATGAACATTTTTTTTCTTTTAGTGTCAGAAAAAAGAAGAATTTATTGAAAGAATTCAAGGTTTAGATTTTGATACAAAAGCAGCAGTTGCCGCACATATTCAAGAGGTAATGCTGTAAACAATTTTTACAAAGCTTGTGGTGTTTGTTTATTTATCTCCCAAAGACATAGGATAAGCAAGAACAAATTAAGGTCAAATATAGATGAACCCTGCTTTTAGACAAATTGTCTTCTTCTTTTTAGAGATAGTTTCTTAAATGATTCATTTTATATGTGGCATAGTGCTAACCACAAATGTACTGTCGTTGCCTTTATGCAGAG
Organism: Desmodus rotundus; assembly: GCF_022682495.2. Taxonomy (NCBI): domain Eukaryota; kingdom Metazoa; phylum Chordata; class Mammalia; order Chiroptera; family Phyllostomidae; genus Desmodus; species Desmodus rotundus. The sequence goes on along the minus strand of NC_071391.1, from coordinate 132,027,567 downwards.
GGACATAGGCAAAAAGTGTTATTTGAGGGATGAAGTATAGTGTATGTCTTTGTTGGACAGCACAGAATGAGTAACATAGTAAATGGAAGCAGCAGAAAGTGGGTCATTGCATGTAATTCAAAACTAAAGTGAGGTAAGATGATAACTAGTATTTTGTCATTCAGTGATTTGCCTTTGAATGAATGAGCACAGAATAATTTTTTTGAATATATTACTTGAATTATAAATACATTAGTAATTTGTAACATCCATGTAAAGACTTAAATCTAGTAGATATTGTGCAGTGTCAAATAATTGAAGTTACAGAATTTATTTGTTAAGATTGCTTTTAAAAGCTGCTGTCTCTGCATCTATCTAGACCTGTTCATTTAATCTTGTGTGCTTTACAAGACTTTTTAGAACTAGAGCATGTTAAATTTTACATTTTGGTTAGAAAGAGAACTAAGAGAACTTTTAAATAGTAAAAATTCATAGTGTTTAAGATAGTATGTATTTAAATGGCTTTTTGTTCCATATATCATCTTTTTTCTTAGTTAACATTCATAGAGCCCAGCTTCCTTGTCAGTAATATTATTGTCAACAGTATGCATATTAATACCCTATAAGATATAGTTTTATTGATAGTTTCCTCTTATATATATATATATTTTTATGCTAGCTTTATGGTTTGTATTTTATTTTGAATAAATCCTAAATGTTGCTAGTTACTAAATTTACCACCATTCTTGAAAATGTTATTTTTGTTGCTTATTGTGAAAGCTAAAGCAAAATAACAGAGTCACAATGAGAAATGGAAGGCAAGAACTAGGTATGTCACTTATATAACTTTCATTCTTTCAAAAATCTTTATATTGGGAGTCCTTTTCTTCTAAGGTTCTGTGATGATATTATCTTCAGAGTCTATAATGAATTTGATTTTTAAGTATGAAAGTACAATAACATATATCCTACACAATTAAAAAACTTTTACTTTTGAATTCAAGTATAATACATTTAGTATTATCTAATGAAAATTTAAATTGATTTTGTTAAAGCAGTTGTCAGACATATCAATATTACCTTTCTTTAGGAATGCAGTGAGTTAAATATCTTATTTTTTTAGTTGACTAGAAAATAAATATAAACTTATTTAAAGACTATATTTAAAAAATAATTTTAGTAGTAGCCTTTTCATCATTAATTTTAAGTATTTTTTAGACATCATATTTGCTTTTTATATTTTGTTATATGGAACATAGTATTTGTGCTAGTATCGTGCTAAAGTGAAATAGATTTCTAAGTATTAGCTGATTTTTAAATGATTTATTTTGGTTGTTTTTCTAAAGGTAACCCATAATCAGGAAAATGTGTTTGATCTTCAATGGATGGAAGTGACTGATATGTCTCAGGAGGAAATAGAACCACTCTTGAAAAATATGGCGTTGCATCTAAAAAGACTTATAGATGAGAGAGATGAACATTCAGAGGTTTGTAAGTTTCTTTCAGTACTTACCAAAGTGTGTTTTCCAAAAAAGAAAAGTAGCATTCATAGATACTTCCGAATTGATACTTTGTTTATTAAGGTACTTGAATGTCTTTTTCTGTGCAACATAAGAACCAGACAGAATATATAAGAGACCCAGATTGGACAAATTTAAACAGTAAACTAGTAAACAGATTGCAGCTAGGTTTTTTCTCCTGTCTTTTTAAATTACTATTCTGAATTTGTTCTTGTGTTTTTTAAGTTATTCTCATAGCTTGGCAACAGTACAAAAGTGTGAAACTGAAAATATTGATGTAAGTGGAAAAATCATTGACTTAAAGCATAAGAATTTGCTTAAGTATAATTTTTTAGTTTTATTGCCACGTGAGGTTGGAAAAATAAGTGTTAATAAAAGGAGAATAACAGGTGTTCTGAATAAAATGTCCAACAAAAGTTCTCAAATTTTTGTAGTCAGTATTAATAATGAGGTGTGACTTAAAAAGGGGGAATTATTATAAGCTGTTTTAAGAGAGTACTTTGCTTTTTAAAAACAGTACAATTGCTCCAGATTTTTTCCCTGCACTCTCTGAAAGCAGCTTGTAATTTTTAGAGGAGTCTAGACATCAGTGCATGTGGTAGTGAGTAATATTTTCTTAATAGCACACCAAAGTACTCTGACATTCAGGAGAATGTATAGCTTTGATCATTTGTTCCATTTACAGGGAGATAGTTTTGAGCTGATTTATAGAGAATTTCATTACTCTTGGGAGAAATAAAGGACTACATAGAAAAGATTACTAAGGATATATTTTTCTGAACAAAAAACATTCATGTCTCTTTAGTGTATATTCAATTTGGATGAGAATTTCAGTTTTTTGTCAGTCATTAAAAGAGAAGAAAATACAAGAAATAAATATTATAGAGCAGCAATTAAATTTTTTAAAAGCTAACAGTGAAATCAAAGTGAATTTAAAAAATTCCTAGTATATATCAAACTTATGCTGAATTTTTTTTATTTTCAATCTGAGTTTTGAACCGTTTGCTGTATCTTGTTTTTATATTAGTCTTTTCACTGTTTTATTCATTTCTAGAACATTCCTTTTGTGTTTCAAGATATTAAAGGTATTTTGCTAAGGTGTTCTCCAACCTCTGAGGAATTACTTATAAAAGTCTGTACTTTGGTTTCATATGACTGATAAATTAATCTCACATGAACTGATTATTATGGGGTGAAGGAGTACATTATTTTGGAGAAATATAACCAGAATACTTGTCAGTACATTCTCTGCGTTAAAACTAAAAGGAATAATAAGCATTATATACAGTGATTATTTGAAAAACCTTTTTAAAACCTACCTGATTAAGCATTTTAGTTGAATTTGTTTTTCTAACAAGAAAAAAAAATAGTCTTATTCTCCTTTCTGTGATATTCAGGAAACAAGTTGCTTGCTGGTTTAATCCCAGTTCTCTTGGGACAAAAATTTCAATTTGGGCTGCCAGTGGACTAATTAGAAAAGATAACTTGAAAAAAATTGAAAAAATATTAAACAAATGTAAATATAGTAAGAAAATATAAAAATCTGTATTATTTAGTTGGATTGTAACAAGTTCTTATTTAGATTTTCCCTGTAGCATTTTTTAAAAATATTTTATTTATTTATTTTTAGAAAGGGGGGAAGGGATGGAGAAATAGAGGAAGAGAAAGAGAAACATAGATGTATGAGAAACACACTGATCAGTTGCCTCTCACATGCCCAGGAACCTTTGCCTGCAACCCAGGCATGTGTCTTGACCAGGAATCAAACTGGCGACCTTTTGCCCTGCGGGATGATGCCCAACCCACCAAGCCACACTGGTCAGGGCATATTTTCTCTGTTTTGATTGAACTTTTGTCATAGTTGTTTCACTTCAGTCTAGGAAGTGTAATCTGGTCACCCTGTCTTTAATTACTCTTCACCTTTTTATTTTTAATGCTCTGGAACAATGATCTCTTCAGTCTTCTCCTTTTACTAAAAACCCAGTAGGACATTTTGATGAATTTAAGACATCTTTATTGTTAACTTTATTTTATGTCAAGCTCTGTGTTACAAGTTTATAATATACTCATTATTAAGCCTATACAATAACTCCATTTTGTAGTGGAAGATACTCAGGATCAAAGAAGTCCAATGCTTGTGTTCCTAACCATTATAATACCTTTGCCTAAATCTGTGATCATGGCAAGTACATCGCTGATTCTTTTCCTTAATAATGAGTTCTAGAGGTAGAATTATTAAATCACCTGATTTTTTTTCTTAGCATTGATGTATTTTTTTATGTTTTCAATGTATTTTATAAATACCTGCTTTTTGTGCTAGAGTCGTGGGAGCAACAAACTGACAATCAATCAAAAAAGAACCAAAAGTTGTTACATTCTGTAAGGAAGTTATTTTAATAGAATAATTAACTGTAATAAAATGATGAGAGTGATAAGTAAGTAACCAAAAGACATGTATTAAATACTATAACAGGGGTGTCCAAACTTTTGGCGTCTCTGGGCCACACTGGAAGAAGAATTGTCTTGGGCCACACATTAAATACATTGTAACACGTAATCACAAAAAAATCTCATAATGTTTTAAGACAATTTACGATTTTGTGTAGGGCCGCATTCGTAGCCATCCTGAGCTGCATGCAGCCCCTGCTGGTATAGAAGGAATTTAAATTTAAGGAAGGAAGATATTACTTGCAAGTGCTAATGGAATGTCTAGGATGAAAAGATCAGAGAGGTTCATTTAATTAAAAGTTATGTTTTAATGACATTTCCTGTTAGATTCTTGGGAAAATGTCCAGAGGCCTTCATTCAAGAAACTACCACCATCAGGGAAAAGTCAAAGTATTTACATAGCCTTTAATAGGAAATACCTCTAGATGCCCTTAATTCTTAGTAACAGGTTTCTTTCTTTCCTTTTATCCTTTTTTAAAAATAGTTTTCAACTTATAGTTCGTTTGTACAATGGTCATTGGCATCTAGAATCTCTTGATATCTCCATTTCACCACCTACTAGTTCAAATGTAGTACATGTCTTTAGACTTTTCTTGAGTTCTCCATTTTGTTAGTCACTCAGTTATAATATTTTTGAGCAGCTCTTTTTGTGTTCAGTACTATACTGAATAACATCAGAGATACAAAAAAAAAAGAAAGATTGTATTTGGTTTACTGAAAAAAAACTACATTGCAAATGAAAGATAAAATGTAACATAATTAAATGTAATTTATTTGTGCCTGAAACAAATATTTATTAAACAATATGGTACAGGTACTGTTGTTAGAGTCAGGAGATGTTAGAAGGCAACATTACAGATAATTGAGACAGAAAAAAGATTAACCAATAATTAACCAATTACCACATGAAGGTTCAGCCTGGGCTACTGTGGAGATCAGTGGCACTGGATAGTGACAGGGAAGTTGGGCTGGACACACTGGGTGAGTGGATAGGGTGAAGTGTAGTGTCTATGAACATATAAACTACCTTTCAGAAAGTAGCATTGAAAAAGAAATAGAAGGTAGCAAGAGGGAAATGTGATTTTTTTTTTTAACGTATGTAGAAGAAACGTGTATGTATATCATTAAAGAACAAGGAGGGAAATAGCCAATTGAAAATGTTACAGAAATAAAGAACGTGTGTTGGGTGCAAGAGATACATCCATAAAAATGGAGGAGTTAATCTCACGTGGCTTTGTTTTTATGACGAGTTGGAGAAGAGGTCATTTGTTGGAAGTGATGATAGCTGTTTGCAGTTGGAGCCTTAAGTAAAAAAAAGGGAATATATTTATAATAGTCATAATGGGGAAATTCGTCAGGAAGTCAGCAAGATTTTTAATGCAATTGATTATTTTTCTTTGTTTCTTTATTGTTGTTCAAGTACAGTTGTTTCCATTTTCCAACCACCATTTTCCCCTGTTCCACCCTCTGCCACCTCCCACCCTCAATCCTTCCCTCCTTTGGCTTTGTCTATGGGTCCTTTATACATGTTCCTTGACAACCTTTCCCCTTCTTTCCCCCAATGGACATTGGAAAGAGCTTAATTGAAATGGATTTGTAGTCAGGTTCTGTATTTTTTGTTTGTTTTTCTCTTGAGTTCCTTATTACCTTGGAGCAGGAATGGAAAACTCTGATGGTAGGTAAGGAGAATAACATAGTGTTAGAGTCAAATTTGAATTTGAATTCCTTTTATACCTATCAGTAGATATGTGACTTTGGTTATTTACTAAAATAGACACATAATACTTCTATTGCAGATTATGGTGTTGGATGAGATCTTGCTGAAAAATCCCCTAGCTAGAAGTTCTATAAATATTAGTTACCCCTTAGTTCCCCCAAAAGTGAGCCATAGCAAAAAATAGCATGGTAGTGTTAAATTAGAAAGTAAGGGTGACATTTAAGAGCCTAATTGTAGTTCCAGGCTGATTAGGAACTCTAGAGTAGCAGGGGAAAATCTGTTGACTGGACAAAAAGGGGGAGTTGAATGATGAAAGGTTCAGGCATAGGTATGGTGACATGGGAGTGATGTTAGTTAAAGAGGCATGGCACAAAAGAAGAATGGTTCCTTTACTGGAGAAGCTTTTATGTATCAACTGGGGAGTGTATGTGGAGATACAGAGATACAAGTAATTGAGAAGTCACATTCTGTGGTTTATCACTAGATATACTAGAATCTGTGAAAGTTGGGTAGACCTTCACTCAGGTGCTGAGATATATTCCAAGGATAAGGAAATGAATTCCAATGGGTGATTTAAAAAAATAAAAGAACAGGAAAATTAATGATTTAGTGAGGGTGATATAAGACCTGGTAATGAGAAACAAAGTGAGGATGGTGATTTCTTGGTCCCAAGGTGGTAATCCTATCCATTCTGTCTGGGATGGAATTGCTATAGAAGACAATTTCTGTTTGTCTAAGAAGTTTGAAAAAAAAAAAGGCTAAGCAATTGGTAGAATAAGATAATTTTCCAATAAAAAGAAAATTGGGAATGGAGGAATATGATTAAGTAAGATGCATGTAGGTTAAAAGGTCCTTAAAGTTCAGATTTAAGATAGATAGGAAGAGATTTGTGTCTCATGGAGGGCCTCTAGAGAAAGTGGTAGAGGAAGTGTTGAGATGGGAAGCAAACTGGAACTGCTGTTGTAAGGGAGTGTAGAATATGGGGTCAATAGACTGGCCTGGAGTCTTAGCTTTGCTACTACCTAATTGTGTGATCGTGGACAAATCAACCATTGTGCCTCAGTTACCCTGCCTGCAGAGTTAACCTCTGAGGTTCTCTTAGGTCCCTCTGCAGTCCCAGTTTACAATTCTAGAACATTGTCCAGTTGATGACAAAATAATATTTCTGCTCTGTCCAATATAGTAACCACTAGCTGCATATGGCACTAGCTATTGTGTACTTGAAATGTGGCTAGTGTGACTAAGGAACTGTACTGTTAACTTTTAAATTTTGCACCTAAATGGCCATTTGTGCTGCTGGCTACCATATTGGACAGCACAGTTGAAGATACCATTCTTGGGTTAATTTCTTTCCTATGTCAACAAGTCTTTTATGCCTTTCCCATAGTTGCCATCTGGTGTAGATGTTTTACTACAATTGATTTCTTCTGAAACTAAGAACAGAAAAAAACTATTGTCTTCTACTCTTATGTAGCGAATAGCTTATCTACGACCTGTTGAATGAAACTTCAAAAAAAATGACAGCTAGCCCTGGCTGGTGTGGCTCACTGGATGGAGTGCTGGCCTGTGAACCAAAGGGTCACTAGTTTGATTCCCAGTCAGGGCACATACCTGAGTTGAGGACTCAGTTGTTGGCGCACAAGAGGCAACCACACGTTGATGCTTCTCTCCCTCTCTTCCTCCCTCCCTTCCCCTCTCTCTAGAAATGTATAAATAAAATCTTTTTTTTTTAATGCCAGCTAAATATGACAAAGTTAAGATTTTTTTGACTAATTGTTTTTGGTATTATAGTGTAGTACTTAGACCTAGTGTTGATGTATTTAGTCCTTTGATATGTAAAATACTAAAAGTGATGCTGTGTTTATTTCCACATTTCCTCAGACTATCATAGAACTCTCTGAAGAACGGGATGGTCTTCATTTTCTACCCCATGCCTCTTCATCTGCCCAGTCACCCTGTGGCTCTCCAGGCATGAAGCGAACAGAAAGTCGACAACATCTGTCAGTGGAACTGGCAGATGCTAAGGCCAAAATAAGAAGGCTTAGGCAGGAATTGTAAGTTGCTGATTTTCAAGGTTCTTTGAACCTACATGGTCGCAAAGATGATATAAACAATATTTTTAGGCTTATGGCATATAGATAGTAGTTCTCAGTTGCTGGCTTATGTAAGAGTTATTAGTTTTTGTCAAAATGAAAAAAATAAGGGGACCAGCATTAGGTTTTCCTAATGCTAATTAAATCTCACCAGTTTAAAGAAGGACCTTTATTCTAGATTTATATCCTTCCTATTTGTTCAGTGTTGAAATGTCCTTTCTTTTATAAAATAAATGTTCTTCCTTGGCAAATTGGGATCTCCTTAATTTTTTTTATTTTTATATTACTGAAACACAAAATATTGACAACCACTGATACAGATCAGTAAGTTTAGCTCTTTTAAAATTAATGTTATAAAATGCTGAATTGTTGACATACAGATTTACAAAAATTAATTTTTTGTGTGTATCTTACTCATTGACTGATTGAAATGCCTGAGTCATGTAGCATTGGTAAATATTTAGATTGGTTAGTGTGGTGAAATTTATTTAACTTTCAAAGAACATTACAGAAAAGTCAGTATAAATGTTGCGTAGGCATTCCTTGGTAAATCACATGTAAAGATGTGACCAATCTCTGCTGGAGATTTTTTATTTTGTACTTTACAAAGAACAAAGGATTTTTTTAATTTTTGGACTTTTTCCTTTTTTTGGTTTGTTTTCCTGGAATTCGGGCTTTAGAGTATAGATATTAAATTTAAAGCCACAATATAGCAATTAAGTTTATTTAGTGATTAAAGCAGTTGGTTCAAAAAAGTGGTTGAATATGCAAGGTAGAAAAAAATATACACTCTATAGGGAAAATTTGAAAAAAAAAAAAATAACAGCTTTCATTGTGGATGTCTGCATTATTATGTGTCTGTTGAAGTGAACACGCCCAGGATATTCTATAAGCAGCTGCACCAGGAAAATTAGGGAAGCGATTGCTATTATTAGTTTGACTGGCAGTTAATGGATAGCCTAAACAGTGAACACTAGTTTGTCCCATATAATTTAGCACAATCTTCTCCAGTCTTCAGATAAAGCATGCAATTAGAACTGCATTACTAGCTGTGAATTTATTTAACATTTTGCACTATATTAGAATATGATTTTTTAATAAAATTCACTTGGCCATATTAAAGTTCCAAACAACTTGAAAGAGATTTATAAGATTTGGTCTCTTATATACTGACTGGAAAACATAAATGAATATTTTTAATTGGTAAATAAATATGTTAGATATAGCAGGTTTTCCCCAGTAATTAGCATTTCATCAGATATCATCTAATATCTTTTTTTGTAACTAATTATATTTATTGCTGCGCTACATGTCTATAGCACAATAAGGCAATATATGTGGGAACGATCTTTAAAAATCATTTGAAACCGTTATGGAAAAATTAAAAAACTTAAAATTATTTAAAAAAACAAAATTTTATTTATTTTTTAAAGTATATTTTATTGATTATGCCATTACAGTTGCCCCCATTTATTTCTCCCCTTTATCCCCCTCCTTCCTGCACTGTTCCCCTCCCCTTCCAGCATTCCCCTACCCTCCACAGTTTATGTCCATGGTTTGTACATATATGTTCTTTGGCTTCTCCATTTCTTATACTATTCTTAACCTCCCCCTGTCTATTTTGTGCCTACCTATTATGCTTCTTATTCCCTGTACCTTTGCCCCCCATTCTCCCCTTCCTCACTGATAATCCTCCATGTGATCTCCATTTCTGTGATTCAGTTCCTGTTCTAGTTGTTTGCTTAGTTTTTCTTTTTGTTTTTTAGGTTCAGTTGTTGATGGTTGTGGGTTTGTTGTCTTTTTACTGTTCATAGTTTTTGATCTTCTGTTTCTTAGATCATTCCTCTTAACATTTCATATAATAAGAGCTTGGCGATGGTGAACTCCTTTAACTTGACTTTATCTGGGAAGGACTTTATCTGCCCTTCCATTCTAAATGATAGCTTTGCTGGTTAGAGTCATCTTGGATGCAGGTCCTTGCTTTTCATGACTTCAAATACTTCTTTCCAGACCCTTCTTGCCTGCAAGGTTTCTTTTGAGAGATCAGCTGATAATCTTAATGGGAACTCCTTTGTAGGTGACTGTCTTCTTCCCTCTTCCTGCTTTTAAGATTCTCTCCTTATCTTTAATCTTGGGTAACTTAATTATGACATGTCTTGGTGTGCTCCTCCAACTTCTTTGGGACTCTCTGAGCTTCCTGGACTTCCTGAAAGTCTATTTCCTTTGCCAGGTTGGGGAAGTTTTCCTTCATTATTTGTTCAAATAAATTAAATTTCTTGCTCTTCCTCTTCTTCCAGTATCCCTATGATTCGGATGCTGGAGCACTTAACATTGTCCCAGAGGTTCCTAAGCCTCTCCTCATTTTTTTTGCATTCTTGTGTCTTCATTTTGTGCTGGTTGCTTATTTCTTTTTTTTGTTACAAATCGTTGATTTGAGTCCCATTTTCTTTCCCTTCACTGTTGGTTCCATGTATATTCTTCTTTATTTCATTTTGTGTAGACTTCATTTCTTCCTTCATTTTACAACAAAGCTCAATCACTTCTGAGCATGCTGCTTACCATTGTTTTGAACTCTGCATCAGACAGGTTGTCTATCTCCTCATCGCTTACTTCTTTTTCTGGAGTTTTGATCTGTTCTTTCATTTGGGCCATATTTCTTTGTCTTGGCACACCTGTTATATGACAAGGGGTAGAGCCTTAGGTATTCACCATGGTGGGGCAACCCTCTTTGCTATGTTGTTGTGCTGTCTCTAGGGGAGGGGTCAGAGAGGGCAACTTGCTGTGCTGTCATCCCACTTCCTGTCACTTCCCTCACTTCCCACAAGCAGATTGTGCCCTTTTAGGTGCTTATTTGCAGGTGGGTGGATTTCTGTACCTTTTAGGACCCTGTGGGTCTCTCCAATGAACTCTCCTGTGAGGCTGGGAGTTTTTCCCACCCCTGCAATCCCCACAGAATTTTACAGTCAGAAGTTTTGAGGCTTTATTTCTCTGAGCTGGATCTCTGGGTCGCACAGCCTATCTCGCTCCACAGTTTTTCCTACCGGTTTATCAGCATGCAAACATGGGACCGCCAGGTCTATAAGCTACCACCTTGCTGTGTGTCCTCACTACTCTGGCTGCCTGTGTCTGCCCCTCCTACTGTCCGGATGAATGTTTCTTTAGCTCCTTGGTTGTTGGACTTCCAGGCAGATGTTTTTCTGGCAGTTCTGGTTGTTGTTTGTTTTTAAATTGATTGTTATCCTTCTTTTGGTTGTGCAAGGAAGCGAAGCATTTCTGCATATGCCTCCATCTTGGCCAGAACTCCTCATCTAATATCTTTGTTGTCCTTATAAGGGGACTAAATGGTAATGGAAAAAATACAATAAAGATTAAATTTAAAAAATAATAATATCCTTGTTGTCCTTGAAAATGTGTTCTAGATTTCTTCTATTAACATTTGTTTTACATCTTTTTGGTGGGACAGATGCACAGATCTTTAATAAAATGAAGAAGTATGGAAATCATGATTGGTAACAGTAGTTCAGGTTGCCTTAGACCTAATGGAAATAAATAATTGTAAGGAGAACATCCAAATTAATAACACACTTATGAGTAGTATATTATAATATAATTGCTTTTGATGTATTAACATACAGAGTAAAAGTATTTGCAGTTTGGGTGGAAGAAGTAATTCTTGTAAATTACACTTTTATGTAGTGGTTAACACTATCAAAAACTTTCTTTAATAATTTGCCATATAGATCCCATGTTTTCAAAGTTTTCTCACACAAATTATTCTTTTTTTAAAATAACTTTATTGAGATATAATATCCTTTAGAGTGTACAGTTCGGTGATTTTTAGTATATTCATTGAGATGTGCTTACTCTCACACAATAATTTCAAGACATTTTCATCACCCCAAAAAGAAACCTCATACCCACTAGCAGTCAGTCCCTATAAATACCCTGTGCCCTTGACTTCCAACAAGCACTAATACAGTTTCTATTTCCATGAAATTGTTTATTCTGAACATTTCATATAAATGGAATCGTACATTAAGTGGCCTTTTGTGACTGGCTTCATTCATGTAGCACAGTTTTGTCAAGGTTTATCCATGCTGTGTGTATCAGTACTTCATTCATTTTTATGATTAATAATGCTACACTTTGGTTAGTTATAAGTTGATGGGCATTTAACCCTGCAGTGGTCACGTTTCCGAATGGAGTGTGAGAAGTTGCATGTATGACGTGTGTCATCCAACTCTCTCTGTCGCAGAATTCCAGGTAAACTGCATGGCTTAGGTGCTTGGCCAGAACTGAGGTGATGCAACACTATTCAAAGATTATTAATCTGAGTGCACGCAGCGTTGCCATGTTGACATTGTACTAAAACTGATGATTATTTTGCATGGATGACTATTGTCATCCACATGATCACTTGAGGATTAAATTGTTTACATGTTTGGCTATTATGAATAATGCTCCTATGAACATTCGTGTGTACATTTTTGTGAGAATATATGTTTTCACTTCTCTGTGTAGAGAAGTGAGAATTGAGTAGAAATGCTGGGTCACATGATGGTTCTATGTTTAACCTTTTGTTAAACTGTTTGGCTGCACCATTTTGCATTCCACCAGCAATGTCTGAGGGCTCCAAGGTGGAAACAACCCAACTGCCCATGAACAGATGAATGGATAAACAAAATGTGCTATAGGCATGTGGTGGATTATTATTTACCCACAAAAAGGAATGAAATTTTAATACCTGTTACAACATAGATGAGCCCTAAAAACAGTTTGCTAAGTGAGAAACCAGATACAAAAGGACCATATTATATGATTACACTTAAATGAAGTATCTTTAATAGGCAAATTCAGAGAAACAAAGTAGATTAGAGGGTAGAGGCTGTGGGATATGGGAAAATTGGATAGTTATTGCTTAAAAGGACATGGAGTTTCTTTTTGGGTGCTGAAAGAATTTCAGAATGGTGGTGATAGTTTAACAACATTTTAAATGTAATTAATCCACTGAATTATATACTTAAAAATGGTTAAAATTGCAGTTTTATATTATATGTTACCACAATAAAAATAGAATTTGTTTATCATTTAGAACAGTGAAAGCATTTTTCAGTAAATTGATTTGTATAAAAGCACTTTTATCCTCTGTTGCTGCCTTATAAGTTGATGACTGTTCTGGAGGGGAATTTAATAATAGCATTATATCAACTGCCTTTAAACCTATAATAAATACACCTGAAGAAATCTGTCCTGAAATACACAGGGATTTATGTATAATGAGTTAATTTACCAAAACATTATGTATTACTATAAAAAATGGAATTCACTTAATTATTGTTCTGTTGTCAAAATCCATTAAAAAATGTATGGGTGTGAGAGATGTTAACAGCATATTGTTTTCTACAATGAACATTTATCTTTTATTACTAAATAACAGAAGATTGAAAAGTAGTGGTAGTGAGTGGAGACTTAGCATTCAGGAGGTTGGCTCTGAAGGGAGATAGAAAATGGGGGTTAGAAGAAAGCAGTGTAAAGAAAAAAAATTAGGAGAAATTTGAGGATGTTTATAGGCTTCAGGAAAGAAACGAGTTGAATTGTAAAGATTTTAGGTATCTGTGTGGCTGTGTATTTGGGCCATTTAAAGTGCTGAAAATAGTTTGGAGACCTTTATAAGTCTCAGACCCAGACCCAGATGGCATTGCTTTTCATAAAATTCATCCAGGTTATTTGTCTTTGACTATGCAGAGAGAAAGAGAGGAGAATGGAAAAGGGGGATGTCAAGAAAGATGGAGAGAAATTGCTTTATGAACTATGAGGACATTAATCATTGAGGTTTGCCTTTGGAAAACTTTAGAGGGAATTTGATGATATCTAATCATAAAAATTCCTAAAATCCATTTCTTATCTCTTTCCCCTGGATTCAAGGCATGGCACTGTGTTCAACTAGACATTTAGTAATGATAATACATTTGTATTAGTGCAGATATAATAGTTTTTAAAGCAGTAAGTTTATTCTTTAATAAATGTTTTTTGCATTTAAGGGAGGAAAAGACTGAACAGTTGCTGGACTGTAAACAAGAACTCGAGCAAATGGAAACAGAACTAAAAAGGCTGCAGCAAGAGGTTTGTTCCTGGAACTTTTATTAACTAGGACCACTAAGTAATAGGAAATTGGTTTTTCCCCTTAGAGTGTGTAACCTTTACCTTAATGCTTTATGAAGTTACTGAGGCTTCAAGTAAAATGATTACTTTTTAAATGTTTCTCTCTTCAAAAATATCAGAGCCAAATATAGAAATCACTGTCTTTGAACTTTTTTCCCCCCCTGTGTCAGTGCTATTTAAACTTTACTAAAATTCAAAGGAGGCTTGTAGGACTAGGGTAGTTCCAAGTTTCTCTCTTTTATGTATTTGGCTTCTGTGGGCTTGGAAGCTACACAACTCTACTGTAAAATTGTGGCTGTTTATGTGTATCTCCCTGGGTCTCCACTCTCCAATGGTGCTTTATGTTAAGTTGTATATGACAGTGCTTTTTAATTTTCCATTTTTTCCTGTTAAATAAGATAAAAACTTTTACTTTTAAAAAATTACCATTTTTTACTGAAGTTTTGTGTTTTTTTCATCTTGAACCAAGATATGTTTAAGAATTTACTTATTAAAGTCACTCCATAATGGTTTATTTTCATTTGGAGATAGTGAATAGTATGAATTGGGATAAGGCTGAATAATTTGGTTCCCCTTACTTTCCTTAACCTGCCATTTTAACTTCGGGTAATACTACACTTGTGGTGTGATAAACGTGGGCCTTTCTAGTTGTATGAAACTGGACATCATAATCTTTATTTCTAGATAAGCAGCAGCTGCTCTTCCACTTCTTGGTAGCAGTGCTTTATGTATCTGTGTTTTCTCTAAAACAGTGGTTCTCAATCTGTTAGGTCTCAAGACTCTCTTCCACTCTTAAAAATTAATAAGGATTCAATATACTGGTATTTACTATATTAGGAATTGAAACTAAGGATTTTAAAAATATTAATTCATTTAAAAATAATACTCAACCCATTTCATATTAACATAATATTCATATTTTAACTAAATAACCATTATTTTACAAAACAAATATTAGAATGGTACTCTTTTACATTTTTGCATATCTCTTTTTTAAAAAAATATATTTTAATGAGTATGCTATTACAGTTGTCCTGATTTTCCCCCTTTGTCCCCCTCCACCCAGCACCCCCTACTCCCTCAGGTAATCCCCACACCATTGTTCATGTCCATGGGTCATTTGTGTAAGTTCTTTGGCCACTGCATTTCCTATACTGAACTTTATATCCTAGTGGCTATTCTGTAACTACCTATTTGTACTTCATAATCCCCTTACCTCTTCACCCATTCCCCACCCACCCCCTTCCCATCTGGCAACCATCAAAGCACACTCCTTACCCATGATTCTGTCTCTGTTCTTCTTGTTTGCTTAGTTTGTTTTTTAGATTCAATTGTTGATAGATATGTATTTCTGCCATTTTTTTGTTCATAGTTTTGATCTTTTTATTGAATAAGTCCCTTTGAATTTTGTATAATAATGGTTTGGTGATGATGAACTCCTTTACTATTTTCTTGTCCAGGAAGCTCTTTTATCTTCCCTTTGATTCTAAATGATAGTTTTGCTGGGTAGAGCAATCTTGGCTGTAGGTCTCTGCTTCTCACGACTTTGAATATGTCTTGCTAGTCCCTTCTAGCCTGCAAAGTTTCTTTTGAGAAATCAGCTGACAATCTTAAGGAAACTCCTTTGTAGGTAATTATCAGCTTTTCTCTTGCTTCTTTTAAGATTCTCTTTATCTTTAACCTTTGGCATTTTAATTATGATATATCTTAAAGTGGGCCTCTGCATCCATCTTCTTTTGAACTCTGTGTGCTTCCTGGACTTGCATGTCTATTTCCTTCACCAAATTAGGAAGGTTTTCTTTCACTATTTTTTCAAATAGATCTCCCATTTCTGCTTCTTTCTCTTCTCCTTCTGGCACCCCTATGGTGTGAATGTCGGAGTGTTTGAGGTTGTCCCAGAGGCTGCTTATACTATCCTCATTTTTTTTCTTTTTGGATCCTTTTTTCTTCTTGTTGTTCTAATTGGTTGTTTTTTGCTTTCTTATGTTCCAAATCAGTGATTTGATTCTCAGCTTCATCCATCCACACTACTGTTGTTTCCCTGTAAATTGTTCTTTATTTCAATTAGTGTATTCTTTGTTTCTGACTAGATCTTTTTTATGCTGCTGAGGTCCTCCCTGAGTTACTTGAGCATCCTTATAACCAGTGTTTTGAACTCTGCATCTGATAAATTGCTTATTTGCATTTTGTTTGGCTCTTTTTCTGGAGTTTTGACCTGTTCTTTCATTTGGGCCATGTTTGTTTGTCTGCTCATTTTGGCATCCTCCTTGCATTTGTTTGTATGTATTAGGTAGAGCTGCTATGACTATTGGTAGCATGGCCTAATGTAGTAGGTGTCCTGTAGGATCCAGTGACACAGCCTCCCTTTTCTCCCAAGCTGGGTACTCAAGCTGTGCCCTTTGTGTGGGCTGAGTACAAGGTCCTCTTGTAGTTGAGCCTTGGTTGTTGTTGCCAGGTCAGTGGGAGGGATTTACTCAGGCCAGGCAACTGCAAAGATTGGCTGATCACTTACCACCAACATCCACCCTGTGTGGAGGATCAGCTCTGCAGGGGCAGGGTGGTGATGCTCCAATATGCTCTGTAGCTGTCCACTGGGTACACAGGCTCTGGGGTTTCCTAGGTGGTGCAGACCAAGGTCAGACCCTACCTGTGTTCTGCCCAGGGCCACTGTGTATGAGCTATTAAGCAATCAGAGATGGCTGCTACTTGTGCTGTGAGATTGCCAGACGAAGCCAAGCTGTATAACCAAGGCTGGCTGCTGCTAGTGCCAGGCCTGGGGTTCACTGAGGCCAGCTGTTGCTAGTTTGAGAGGATTTAGGAGGTTGTACCGCTGGAGCCAAGACCAGCCAGCCATTCATATGGAAAAGGAGGTTGGATGGACTTTTAAGTTTGGAGTGGCTGAGTCTCTGGGGATCTCTAAAGCTGGTCAAACTGTGTTAGCCAGATTGGTGGAGTCTCAGATATGGCACCAGCTTGCCAGCTCCATGGCTCTGTGGTGGGAGGGCTCAGAAAAGGGACCATGGCCTCTGTTCACCTTGATGGCAGACACCTCAGTTTCTCCCAGCACACCATTGGTGACTTCCAAGCTGCCACCCAGTGCTGAAGCTCAGAGGGAGTGAGTGTGAGTAGGTGAGTCTGTGTAGGTTCTTTAAGAGGAAGTGCTTGGGTGACCAGAAGTTTCTTCCAACAACTCAATCCTCACTGGTTTTTGTAGCCAGAATTTGTGGGGACTCACCTTCCTGGCACTAGAACCCTGGGCTGTTGGGGGGTCCTGGCTTGGAGCTGGGACTCCTCACTTCTGAGATACCCCTTCCAAATTTTATCCACCACACATGGATGTGGAACCAGCCCATTTTGTGTCTGCTCTCTCCTATCTGGGTGGATGTGGTTTCTTTAATTCCGTAGTTGTTGGACTTCCATTCAACATGATATCTGGCAGTTCTGAGTGATTGTTCTATATTTCAGTTGTAATTTTGATGTTGTTGTGCAAAGAGGTGAGCTTTGTCTGCCTGTGCTGCCATCTTAACTGGGAGTCTTCAAATATCTAATACCTGGCTTAATTAAAGACTACTAGATTCTTGTACCTACCATATTTTTCGGACTGTAAGATGCACCCCTCCACCAATTTGGGAGGGAAATTGGGGTGTGTCTTATAGTCCGAATGTAGCTTACCTGGCAGGGTGGGAGGCGGTGGAGCAGGGTTTTTTTTTCTATTTTCCTTCTCTAAAACTTAGGTGTGTCTTATGGTCTGGTGTGTCTTTATAGTCCAAAAAATATGGTATTTCTGTTTTCATTCTGTTAAGATACCATATGCCATGTAGCCCTTGGAAAATTCTCCTGTGCCCTCATGAGAAAATGAGAGTGGAAAAGGAAAATAATGCCTTAGAATTGTTATGAAAATAGGTTTGGCCACATGAACTCCCTGAAAGGGTTTCAAGAAACCACAAGATGTCCCTGGATCACACTTTGATAACTACTGTTCTAAAGGATTAAGGATTATGAGAAGGCTTTAAAAGGTTGAATTTTAATATTTGCCTCAAATGGCATTAAGATATACAATAAGCATATGCACTAATCATTTTACTTGGAAGTATTTTAAAAATTAGGATTTTAGTATGTTATAGCATATCTGAATAGAACCATTATTTCTCTAAAGTAACTAATGATCAATTTTGCCTATTTTGTGTTTTTACGGTCCTGTATTTTAAAGTTAACTTTTTTCAATCTTAAATTAATGGCAAATGATTATTTTAGGTAGAGGTTAACTTATTTTAAAACATTCTGAGTATTTTTTATATTCCTTACACACAGTATATAATAATTTGTATATAAACATAAGTTTGTATACTTGTTTATAAACATATATGTTTAAAATACTTTTTATTCTTGGTTTAGAAAAAGGCTTTATATCTCTCCATTTTAAAAAACAACTTAATCAAGGTATAATTTACATGCCACAAAATTCACTTTTAAAGTAGACAATTTATTGATTTTTCTAGTAGATTCATCAACTTGTGCAACCAAGGATTATCAATTGGAGAATAGAAAACAATATTAAAAATATTAATATTTCTTTATTTTTAGAACATGAATTTGCTGTCGGATGCTCGTTCTGCGAGAATGTACCGAGATGAATTAGATGCACTTCGAGAGAAGGCTATCAGAGTTGATAAGCTTGAAAGTGAAGTCTGTAGATATAAAGAGAGGCTACATGACATTGAATTTTATAAGGCAAGAGTTGAGGTATGTGGCATAATATAAACCATTCACAATATTTTTCTTTAAAAGTGTTATATTTTTAAAATGCAGTGAAAATGTACATAATAAATGAATGGAGCTCTTAAAATATTTGGCAAGCTCTAAATACCTTTAGATGTCTATGATATTTTTATTTTATGATAGATCAGCATATTGCCTAGAATTTTAAAAAGGTATTTGGATATTATTAATTTTATTTAACTCTCTGGAGCTCTTTCATTCCTTTATTTAGCATTATAGGTAGAGCCAACTTTTGAAGTCCTTCCCTCATAGTCAAAATAAAGTATTTCTTGCTACAAATTTCAAACTTGATCCTAGAAGTAAAAGCAAACATATTGCTGATTGATTCTCAACTCAGAATGCTCAATTAGGATCAATGAAGGTGCTTGTGTGGGCAGAGCTGCTTGTGTGCATGCTCTCTCTCTCTCAACAAATCATATAAACATCTTATATAAACAAATGAGATGGAACAGTTTTCACTACTTAATGATTACCATACAGTGTTGCATGAAGTTGAGTTTGACTGCAAAATTTTGATAATCCTTGCATGTGCATCTTCTTTTTTCCTTTCTTTGTTAATTTCTTCATTGTCTGCAAACAGTAGATACTTTGGTCATGTTTATGGCAATAAGAAGGAAGGAGTATGCAAAACTTAAGAAGTGAAAACATTATTCGAGAAAATAAAACATTTGAGCCTGAAAGTTATTAAAAATAGAACAAATACACTACAAATATAAGGTGTATGTTAGTTCTTTGCCAATTTTTAAATGGGTGTATGCATGGCATTGTTAAGGGATCCTGATAAGATACCACTGTTTTAATATACTTTCTCTTGACATTAGTTCATAAACAGGCATATAACTTAGCAAGATAAATTTGTCTTCAAAATGGATGTAGGGATTTTAAACATGTTCTCAAGATGATTACGATTTATGTGAGTATTAGTTCAAGTCTTGGAATTTTACTCAAAAATCCCAAACCCTTCCCATTCAAGTTATAGTTTAAGTGGAAAGAAACTTCAAACATATTTCAGCAAATAAATTAAGCCCTGATTCTGTGGAGATTTGTGTCTTAACTATCTGCAAGTCTACTTCTACTCTATACTTAGTTTTTTATCCGTGTGATTAAGGGATTTAAATGTACCCTGGCAATTCAGGTGAAATTGTAGTAGTATCACTCATTTTAATAGAAGTATTGAGTATTTTGTTTGCATAATAGCTTAAATTTGGGGAGAGGGGAGAAAAGCCAAGAAAATATCAATTGTATTTTTATTACTTAGTAGCTTTACTCTTGCATAGAACTGTTGATAAAGACATTAATGTCCTTATTTTACAATCAAGAATTTGTATGTTTCAGAACTTTAAAAAATTAACAGATAATAACTTGTTTGTGATAAATAAAGCCTATTTGAAATATTTATAGGAATTAAAAGAAGACAACCAAGTTTTATTAGAAACAAAAACCATGTTGGAAGACCAATTAGAAGGAACTCGAGCTCGTTCTGATAAATTACATGAATTAGAAAAAGAGAATTTACAACTAAAGGCTAAACTGCATGATATGGAAATGGTAAGTATTGTAAAGTAGATAAATTACATCTGATTTCCCTAAAATGACAAAGCATAGTTAGTGTCCTAGATGCCTTAACAAAGAAGAGATTAGCTAAAGTGAGTGCTTCCAATTTTGTATGAACACAGGACTGGTAGAAATGTCTACTTTTGTTATTAATTTTTGTCTATTTTTTTAAAAACTTTGGAAGTATTGTGTAAACATGCCTTTAAAATACTGAAATAAAACTATTTAGCATTGGGTCAGAATCTTTTGTTACATTGCTAAACCTATGTATTGACTATGAAGAACAGTTTTCAGTGTCCTCAAACCACACTTTAAAAGATCAAACAGCTGGTCATTATGACGACCAGTGGTGATTATGACACCTGGTTGCGTCCTTAAAACAGGGAAAATGTTAAGCAACTCAAAATTTATCCTCATATTACTCAGTTTCTGGTAAGTAAAAGTTATAAGTAATAAAATACTAGCTTTAAATTGTACTGTTTCTTAGCTTTCTTTTCTCTCCCTACTTCCTGCCAACAAAAAAGGAACGAGATATGGATAGAAAAAAGATTGAAGAATTAATGGAAGAAAATATGACTTTGGAAATGGCACAAAAGCAAAGTATGGATGAATCATTACATCTTGGCTGGGAATTGGAACAAATATCCAGAACTAGTGAACTTTCTGAAGGTAGTCCCAGTTTTGTTTTATTTAAATGAATTGATGAATAAATGAAGTTGTATTTATGTTTACATTTCTGGATATTTTATTGCAGTTATTTTCCCGAGGTGGAGATGTCTCAGAGGGACAGTTCTCCCATAGATATGATTTCACAAAGTAATATGTTATTTCCATATTCCTGGGTCTGTTTATAAAGATAATCAGAGAAGCAAACCATGTCTTACAACTAAACTTTTTTGAGTGCAGTAACAGATTTGATCAGTTGTTTAGGCATTATTTTATGTTAGTATCACAAGAAACTGGGATACCAATTTAATTTACTTTGAGAAATGGCCAATCTGCTAACTAAAACAGAAAAGTCATATTAGCTGGACAGCATATTTTTTGACTGTAGTCAAACCTAAATAGGAAGTCAAAACATAGAAGAGTTTTAGGTGAATGTGTAGCTAGAATAAAACAAATTAAGGATCTTCATGGCTACTTTCATCAGCATATATAATCTCTATTTTAGGATTACACCTACCAACCTGTCCAGCCCCAGTTATACCCTAGAGATAATGAAAGATCCTCTCCCACCACCCCAGATAAATTATTAAACTTTTGGCTCTTTTTTTCTTAAGCTACACTATTGCTTGTGCTGTGTCTGAAGCTAGACATATACATGCAATATACTTGTTTGGCTTATAGTTCTGCTTATGCTAATGCTGATTTATTGAAATTACACTCAGGTCACATTTGAGTTAGGTTCCATAATTCCTTAGTTATCTAATATCAGATTATTTCATATGCCTTTCTTCCTTCACCAGATACTTATTAAGCACTCCATATGTAGAATATTATACCAGGCCCTGAGGATATAGAGGTGAGGTAAATGTAAGGTGTGAGGACAGTTTATAATCTGTTTTTTTCAGAATAATTACTTCTACAGATGACTCTTATTACCATTAGGCTTTTTCTAGTTTTACAATTGAGAACCTAATTCCAAATTCTAGGACTCCATGTAAATTCCCTACATAGTAAGGGATATTCATCCAGTGAACTTTCTGAGATCTGTTACTTAAAATATTTGTGGAACTCTTTTTGTTCTATTCCTTGTGAATTTAGTTACCAAGAAAGCAACTCAGACTTAAATGTTTTCTGCTTCTAAAGTAGATCAAATTGCATCATTAAAAAGTTTCATCATCTGTTAAGTGAGGACAATAATAGTAAGTACTTTGTAAGGCTGTTGTGAGGATTGAATTTCTTAAGCCCCTAAAAATGTGACTGGTATATAGTAAACATTTGAATGTTAAGAATTATTATTTTTTTAAAATACATTTTATTGATTATGCAATTACAGTTGTCCCATTGTCTTTCTCCCCTTTATTCCCCTCCTCCCTGGACTCCCTCTCCCACCAGCATCCCCTTGGCCCCCTTCGTTCATGTCAATGGGTTATACATGTAAGTTCTTTGGCTTCTACATTTCCTATACTATTCTAAACCTCCCCCTGTCTATTTTGTACCTACCAATTCTGCTTCTTATTCCCTGTACCTTTTCCCTCATTCTCCCTTCCCCCTCCTGCTGATAACCTTTCATGTGATCTCCATTTCTTGATTCTCTTCCTGTTCTATTTGTTTGCTTAGTTTGTTTTTGTTTTTGTTTTAGGTTCAGTTGTTGATAGTTGTGAATTTGTTGTCATTTTACTGTTCATAGTTTTGATCTTCTTTTTCTTAGATAAGTCCCTTTGACATTTTGTATAATAAGGGCTTGGGGATGATGAACTCCTTTAACTTGACCTTCTCTGGGAAGCACTTTATCTGCCTTTACATTCTAAATGAAAGCTTTGCTGGATAGAGTAATCTTGGATGTAGGTCCTTGCCTATCATGACTTTGAATACTTCTTTCCAGCCCCTTCTTGCCTGCAGGGTTTCTTTTGAGAAATCAGTTTATAATCTTATGGGAACTCCTTTGTAGGTAACTGTCTTCTTCCCTCTTCCTGCTTTTAAGATTCTCTCCTTATCTTTGATCTTGGGTAATGTAATTATGATGTGCCTTGTTATGTGCTTCCCTGGGTCCAACTTCTTCAGGACTCTGAGCTTCATGGACTTCCTGGAAGTCTATTCCCTTTGCCAGATTAGGGAAGTTCTTCTTCATTATATTTTCAAATAAGTTTTTGATTTCTTGCTCTGCCTCTTCTCTTCTGGCACCCCTATGATTCAGATGTTGGAATGTTTAAGTTGTCCCAGAGGTTCCCAAGCCTCTCCTCATTTTTTTGAATTCTTGTTTCTTCATTCTGTTCCAGTTGAATGTTTATTTCTTCCTTCTGTTCCAAATCATTGTTTTGAGTCCTGGTTTCCTTCCCTTCACTGTTGGTTCCCTGTATATTTTTCTTCATTTCACTTTTCATAGACTTCAGTTTTCCCCCTATTTTGTGACCATAATCAACCATTTCTGTGAGCATGCTGATTACCAGAGTTTTAAACTGTGCATCTGATAGGTTGGCTATCTCTTGAACGCTTAGTTCTATTTTTGGAGCTTTGTTCCATTCTTTCATCTGGGCCATATTTTTTTGTCTTGTCCTTTGTGTTTATGTTGTAAGAGGTGAAGCATTAGGTATTTGCCAGGGCAGGGAAACCGAGGTCTCTGCCTTGTGGCGCTGTATGTAGGGGAGGTATCCAAGAGGGAACAGTGCCACTTGCTTGGCTCTCCACTGCCTTTCAGTCACTTCCCCTACTACCCACAAATAAGTTGGGCCCTTCTGGTGCTGATTCCCAGGTGGTGGGGACTTGTGTATATTCTAGGACCTCCAGTGAACTCTCCTGTGAGGCTAGAAGTTTCTCCTGCCCCTGCAATCCCCATAGGTTTTTACAACCAGAGGGTTTGAGGCTTTATTTCCCCATGCTAGATCCCTGGGTTGCACAGTCTGTCTCACTCCCCAGTAGTTCCTCCCAGTTTATCAGCACGCAAACGTGGGACCACCAGGTCTACCAGCTTCCACCTTCCTGCGTGTCCTCACCATTCTGGCTGCCTGTCTCTGCCCCTCCTCCTGTCTGGATGAATGTTTCTTCTTTAACTCCTTGGTTGTTGTACATCCATGCAAGTGTTTTTCTGGCAGTTTTGGTTCTTGTTTGGTTTTAAATTTGTTGTTGTCCTTCTTGTGGTTGTGCCAGGAGGCAAAGTGTATCTATCTATGCCTCTGTCTTGGCCGGAAGTGAATGTGACGAGTTATTATTATGATCATTACATCATGTTGTTTTGCAGTTTTTCTAAGCTGGGGTCATATATCTGGATATTCATTTTATTTTTATTTTATTTTTAAAAATTTTTTATGGTCATTAAATTACAGTTGTCTGCATTTTCTCCCCGTCCCTCCACTCTACCCCAGGCAAACCCACCTCCCTCCCCTGCCTCCACCCTCCTCCTTGATTTTATCCATGTGTCCTTTATAGTAGTTCTTGGAAACCCCTCTCCCCTCTATCCCCTCCCCACTGCCCTCTGGCTATTATTAGATTGTTCTTAACTTCAGTGTCTCTGGTTATATTTTGTTTGCTTTTTTCTTTGTTGATTAGGTTCCAGTTAAAGGTGAGATCATATGGTATTTGTCCCTCACCGTCTGGCTTATTTCACTTAGCATAATGCTCTCCAGTTCCATCCATGCTGTTGCAAAGGGTATAAGCTCCCTCTTTCTCTCTGCTGTGTAGAATTCCATTATGTAAATGTACCATAGTTTTTTGATCCACTCATTTGCTGATGGGCACTTAGGTTGCTTCCAGTACTTGGCTATTGTAAATTGTGCTGCTGTGAACATTGGGGTGCACAGGTTCTTTTGGATTGGTGATTCAGGGTTCTTAGGGTATAATCCCAGCAGCAGAATTGCTGGGTCAAAGGGCAGTTCCATTTTTAGTTTTCTGAGGAAATGCCATACTGTTTTCCACAGTGGCCTCACCAGTCTGCATTTCCACCAACAATGTACTAGGGTTCCCTTTTCTCAGCATCCTCTCCAACATTTGTTTGTTGATTTGTTTATGTTGGCCACTCTGCCTGGTGTGAGATGGTACCTCATTGTGGTTTTAATTTCCATCTCTCTGATGGCTAGTGATGCTGAGCATCTTTTCATATGTCTCTGGGCCGTCTGTATGTCTTCCTTGGAGAAATATCTGTTTGAGTCCTTTGCCTACTTTTTAATTGGGTTGTTTGTCTTCCTGGAGTGGAGTCGTGTGAGTTCTTTATATATTTCGGAGTTCAGGCCCTTGTCTGAGGTATCATTGGCAAATATGTTTTCCCATACTGTTGGTTCTCTTTTTATTTTAATGCTGTTTTCTTTAGCCATGCAGAATCATTTTATTTTGATGAGGTCCCATTTGTTTATTCTTTCCTTTATGTCCCTTGCTTTAGGGGATGTGTCTGTGAGGATATTGCTGTGTGGAATGTCTGAGATTTTCCTGCCAATGTTTTCCTCTAGGACTTTTATGGTGTTACGACTTACATTTAAGTCTTTCATCCACCTTGAATTTATTTTTGTGTATAGTGTAAGTTGGTGATTGAGTTTCATTTTTTTGCACGTAGCTGTCCAGATCTCCCAACACTGTTTGTTGAAGAGGCTATTTTTGTTCCATTTTACGCTCCTGCCTCCTTTGTCAAATATTAATTGACCGTAAAGACTTGGGTTTATTTCTGGGCTCTCTGTTCTGTTCCATTGGTCTATGTACCTGTTTTTATGCCAGTACCAAGCTGTTTTGATTACAGTGGCCTTGTAATACAGTTTGATATCAGGTATTGTGATCCCTCCTGCTTTGTTCTTCTTTCTCAAAATTGCTGCAGCTATTCAGGGTCATTTATGGTTCCATATAAATTTTTGAAATGTTTATTCTGTATCTGTGAAATATGTCATGGGTACCTTAATAGGGATTGCATTGAATCTATAAATCACTTTGGTTAGTACGGCCATTTTGATGATGTTAATTTTTCCAATCCATGAGCATGGTACATGCTTCCATTTGTTTGTGTCTTTCTTAATTTCTTTCTTCAATGTTGTGTAGTTTTCTGAGTACAGGTCTTTTACCTCCTTGGTTAGGTTTATTCCTAGGTATTTTATTTTTCTTGTTGCTTTATCAAATGGGAAATTTCCCTGATTTCTGTTTCTGCTGTTTCATTGTTGGTAATGAGGAATGCCTTTGATTTCTAAGTATTGACTTTGTATATAGCTGTTTTGCCAAATTCATTTATTAGGTCAAGTAGTTTTTTGGTGGAGTCTATAGGACTTTCCATGTATACTATCATGTCATCTGCAAACAGTGACAGTTTCATTTCCTCCTTTCCAGTTTGGATGCCTTTTATTTCTTTTTCTTGTCTGATTGCTGTGGCTAGGACTTCCAATACTATGTTGAATAGGAGTGGTGAGAGAGGTCATCCTTGTCTTGTTCCTGATCTTAGTGGGAAAGCTCTTAAGTTTTTGTCCATTGAGTATGATGTTGGCTGTAGGTCTCTCATATGTGGCCTTTATTATGTTGAGGAATGCTCCCTCTATTCCCACTTTGCTGAGTGTTTTTATCAGAAATGGGTGCTGTACCTTATCAAATGTTTTTTCTGCATCTATTGATATGATCATATGATTTTTGTCTTTGCTTTTGTTTATGTGGTATATTATGTTTATTGATTTGCGAATATCATACTATCCTTGCATCCCTGGGATGAATCCCACTTGAACATGGTGTATGACCTTTTTAATGTATTGCTGGATGCAGTTTGCCAGTATTTTGTTGAGGATTTTAGCATCCATGTTCATCAGCGATATTGGTCTGAAGTTTTCTTTCTTTGTTATGTGTTTATCTGGTTTGGGGATTAGGATGATGCTGGCTTCATAAAAAGTGTTTGGGAGTCTTCCATCTTCTTGAATTTTTTGAAATAATCTGTGGAGGATGGGGGTTAACTCTCCCTTAAATGCTCTGTAGAATTCTCCTGTGAAACCATCTGGTCCAGGGCTTTTGTGTGTTGGAAGCTTTTTGATTACTGTTTCAATTTCATCAGGTGTTACTGGTCTCTTCAGGCTTTCTGCTTCTTCTTCATTGAGTTTTGGAAGGTTACATTTTTCTAGAAGTTTATCCATTTCATCTAGGTTTTTACATTTCTTGGCATACAGTTCTTCGTTGTAATTTCTTACAATCCTTTGCATTTTGGTGGTATCAGTTGTAATCTCTCCTCTTTCATTTTTGATTTTGTTTATTTGGGTCCTCTCTCTTTTTTTCTTGATGAGCCTGCTTAAGGGCTTGTCGATTTTGTTTATCTTTTCAAAGAACCAGTTCCTGCATTTATTGATCTTTAGAATTGTGCCTTTAGTCTGTATGTCATTTAATTCTGCTCTGATCTTGGTTATTTCCTTCCTTCTACTTGCTCTGGATTGTCTTTGTTGTTGTTCCTGGGGTTCTTGTAGGCGTAGGGTTAGGTTGTTTATTTGAAATGTTTCTATTCTTTTCAGGTAGGCCTGTATCGCTATGAACTTCCCTCTTAGGGCTGCCTTTGCTGTGTCCCATAGGTTTTGGATTGTTTTGAGTTCATTTTCGTTTGTTTCCAGAAACTTTCTGATTTCTTCCCTAATCTCATTTTTCCCCCATTCTTTGTTTAATAGCATCTATTCAATCTCCATGTTTTTTAGTGTTTTGGCGTTTTTTCCTTGTGATTTGTTTCCAGTTTCAGTCCCTTATGGTCAGAGAAAATGCTTGATGTGATTTCAGTTTTCTTGAACTTGTTGAGACTTGTTTTGTGGTCTATCATGAAAATGTTCCATGTGCATTTGAAAAGAATGTGTATTTTGCTTCTTTGGCATGAAAGGCTCTATATATATCAGTTAAGTCCATTTCATCTAGGGTGTTGTTCAATGCCACAATATCTTTGTTGATATTTTGTTTGGAAGATCTGTCCATTTTTGACAGTGGGGTGTTAAAATCCCCTACTATAATTGTGTTGCTGTCAATATCTTTCTTGAAGTCCTCCAAGATTTTCTTTATGTATTTGAGTGCTGCTATGTTGGGAGCGTATATATTTACAATGTTTATGTCTTCTTGGTGGATTCTTCCTTTGAGTATTATGAAGTGACCTTCTGGGTCTCTCTTTATGGCCCTTTTTTTGAAATCTGTTTTGTCTGATATGAGTATTGCTACCCTGGCTTTTTTTTCCTGTCTATTTGCTTGGAAAAATTGTTTCCAGCCCTTCACTTTCAGTCTGTGTAGGTCTTCTGTCCTGAGGGGGTCTCTTGTAGGCAGCATATGTGTGGGTCATGCTTTCTTATCCATTTGTGTGTTCTATGTCTTTTGATTGGAGCATTTAATCCATTTATGTTTAAGGTTATTATTGATAGGTACTTATTCATTGCTTATTTTTTGTTCCTGTGTTGTTCTCTCTCTCTCTCTTTTCCTTCCTTTCCTTACAGCAGTCCCTTTAGCATCTCTTGCAGAGCTGGTTTGGTGGAGGAGTATTCTTTTAGACTTCTTTTGTCTGGGAAGCTCCTTATTTGTCCTTCTGTCTTGATTGAGAGCCGTGCTGGGTAAAGTAGTCTTGATTGCAGGCCTCTGTTTCTCATTACTTGGAATATTTTTTGCCATTCTCTTCTGGCTTAGAGCGTTTCCATTGAGAAGTCAGTTGCTAACGTTATCAGGGCTCCCTTGTATGTTACTTCCTGTTTCTCCCTTGCTGCTTTTAAGATTCTCTCTTTGTCTTGGAATTTTGCCATTTTAATTATGATGTGTCTTGCAGTGGGCCTCTTTGGGTTCCTCTTGTTTGGGTCTGTCTGTGATTCCTAGATTTTGTGTGACTTTTTCTCTCATCAAATTAGGGAAATTTTCCATCATTACTTTTTCAAACAGGTTTTCTGTCCCTTGCTCTTCTTCTTCTCCTTCTGGTATCCCTATTATATGGATATTATTATGTTTCATGTTGTCCTGCATTTCCCTTAAGCCCTCTTCATTCTTTCTGAGCCTCTTTTCCTTTTCTTGCTCATTCTGGGTGTTTTTTTCTACTTTGTCCTCCAGTTCGCTGAACCGATCCTCTGCTTCATTGAGCCTGTTTTTGATTCCTTCTCTTGTGTTCTTTAGTTCAGAAATTGTATTCTGCATTTCCTCTTGGCCCTTGTTGATAGTTTCTATTTCCTTTTTCATGTTGATACAGTTTGCAGTGAGTTCATTGTAGTTTCCCTGTAGTTTTTGGTAATTCTGTGTGAGCTCATTAAGCTTCCTTATAACCAATTCTTTGAACTCATTATCTGATAGTTGACCTGCCTCTTTTTCATTTAGCATTGTTTCTGAGACTTCCCCCTTTCCTTTTATTTGGGGATTCTTTGTCTTCCCATTGTTTGTGAGACTCTTCCTGTTAGCCTGTCTTTCTTAAGTTGCTCTGTTCTGACCCGCTGGGGTTTTGGTGTAAACTTCTGTGATAGAATACCTGTGAGATTCAGTGGTTGTAGATTGGGATATGTACAAGAGAGAACCTATCAATGTGTCTGTCTCTCTCTCTCCCCCTCTCCCTCTCTCTTTTTTCCCCCTCTCTCTTTTCCTCTCTAAAATTCAATAAAAACACATTTTCAGGTAGGATGAAAACAATTTTTTTTTTAAGTATGCAGACCTAGAAATGCCCTCCAAAAGTCCTATTCATTTCCCATCCTAAAATCTAGGATTTCAAAATAAATTCTAGGCATTATATTTCATTTGTAAATTCTAATATTTTTATATCATCAAAATATTCTATGAGTCTGCTATAAGGTTATTAAAAGTAATTATTTTTAGCTTTCTGGAGAGCATCATTCACAGAACTAGAAACTGAGTTTTCTTATTTTAAAACATGTGATGTTGCCATGTACTTAGATGCTTTTCCTTGACAAAGTGGAGTAGATGTTACTCTTTACCCAGAGTTTAGCACGGATTCTTTAAAGAAAGACTCTTTCAAGGTACCCAGTGTATATTGTCTTGCCTTTCTCAGGATCAGATTAGAATTTTTTCCCTCAAGCTGTCTTCCTTTAATTTTTAAAAGTGTGGCATAGGATATGCTTCATACTTCTTATTTGAGCCACATGTGACTATGAGATCCACAGGACCATAACTTTATTTTGTATAGGTAACCTAAGACTTTTTGATGTTAAAGGGGCTTCATATTGTCAAATAGTTAATTTCTCATGGAACTAGAAGTGAAACTCCAGTCTCTTCTGTCTAAATTTTGTGACTTTTTTTCCCCACTGGAATGCTTATGGATGCATTAAAAAGTCAAGATTTACCTATCTTTTATCTGTCTGTTTTTTCTATTATGTCTGTCTTGTATGACTTTATAAGTATTTTTATATATTTAAGGACCAGGTGATGTACTGCATGTGCACTCAGTATTATAAAATAAAGAGTAAACATAGTTTTACTGATAATATATATCTCAATATTATAGCACCACAAAAATCACTGGGCCATGAGGTGAGTGAGTTGACATCAAGTAGGTTATTGAAGTTGGAAATGGAAAACCAGAGTTTGACAAAAACCGTAGAAGAGCTTCGGAGTACTATGGATTCTGCAGAAGGTAGCACTTCCAAAATACTGAAAATTGAGAAAGAAAATCAAAGACTAAGCAAAAAGGTAAATTAAAATTAATATTTAATGTTAAAAATGTTTGTAAAAGTATAAATGAATAGTACTATACTAAAACATTTATTTTCCAGTTCTTAATATGCCCTCAGTTATTATTTTAATTTACTATGGAAATTTTTAACATGTAAATGTAAAATAAGTGAATTCCTATACTCAGCTTCAACAATTACTAACTTAAATCCAGTCTGCCACTGTCTCTACAATCACTAGATGATTTTGAAGTAATTTCTAGATATTGTATCATTTCACCAACAAATATATCAGTATATATTCTAAAAAATTAAGGAATTCTTTTAAAAAGTCAAGAACAGTGACATCACACTTTAAAATTTTGTGTGTGTGTGTATGGTAAAATATTTATTTATTTATTTATTTTAATTTTTATTGTTATTCAGTTACAGTTGTATGCCTTTTCTCCCCATCCCTCCACTGCACCCCAGCTGAACCCACCTCCCTCCCCCACCACCACCCTCCCCCTTGATTTTGTCCATGTGTCCTTTATAGTAGTTCCTGTAATCCCCTCTCCTCACTGTCCCCTTCCCACTCTCCCCTGACTATTGTTAGATTGTTCTTAACTTCAATGTCTCTGGTTATATTTTGTTTGCTTTTTTCTTCTGTTGATTGTGTTCCAGTTAAAGGCGAGATCATACGGTATTTGTCTCTCACTGCCTGGCTTATTTCACTTAGCATAATGCTCTCCAGTTCCATCCATGCTGTTGCAAAGGGTATAAGCTCCTTCTTTCTCTTGTCGACCTTTTAATTTCTTCAATTATATTATGTTCTTTATTTACATTTTGTTCGATTCTGAATCCAAATGAGATCAATATGACCTTATGTCTTTTTTAGTCTATAGGTTTACTCTTTTTTCCTAGCAATTTTTCTGTTGAAGAAACCAGGTTATTTGTCTGAGTTTCCCCACAACATAGATTTTTCTGATTGCATTCTTCTTCTTGTTTATACTAACTGTAGATTTATTGGGTTGGCCAAAAAGTTGGTTTAGTTTTTTCTAGTAGTGCTTAGTTGTCTTTTACTTCATTTGAAACAATTTTGTTATAATGTATTGTGACAGCTATCATATCAGCATGCGTTAAAAAAACTTACCGAAATGGTTGAATTTTTGTGCAGCCATTTTAGTATTAAAAATGGAAGAAAATACACATTTATAGCATAGTATGTTATTATTTCAAGTTCCAACTGAAACACATAAGAACGTTTGTGCAGTTTATGGAGGAGGTGCTGTGACTGATCGAACATGTCAGAAGTGGTTTGCAAGGTTTCTTGGTACCATTGATATTTTGGCCAAATAATTCTTTGCTGTGGGGCTGTCTTATGCCTTGGAAGATATTTAGCAGCACCTCCGGCCTACACACTAGAAGCTAATAGCAGGAGATAGTCGATGCACTCAAAATATCCAAATCAATAAAGTTATTGGTGAAAATGAAAAATGCGTCTTTTATATTATGAAAAAAACTAAACAGACTTTTTGGCCAACCCAATAGTAAGCATATTCATAAGGAGTATGTATATTTTGCAGTCAAGAAGCACATGTTTGGTTGTGCCTCTTTTTGTGATGTTAGTTGTCATAGAAAATCATTTTCTTGGATCCTTTAATCACAGATTGCAAAATCCTGATTTTTTAATTTTGTCATCCCTTAATGTGGTAGCTAGGGTATTTTTATAAAGAAAAACTTAAAAGTTTTAAAATTTTAAAGAAAACACCATTGGTTATTCTAGGAACAGCTCTTATGGGAAAAGCATGATGAATGTTTGATCCTATCCCATTATTTACCAGTTTCCTAATAAAAAATTGGTTTTCTCATATCTCCCTGAGATAATTGAGTTTGTTGTTCATTTTAGTGTCATTATGAACTCATGGATTTAAGAATATTTAGAGTGTTTGGGGTGGGGTGGAGGGATGGGGAGAAAATGCAGACAACTGTAATTGAATAACAATTTAAAAAAAAAGAATATTTAGAGTGTCAGTCCACCACATTTTTCTGGTGTCCCAGTGAAGCTGCCTCCTGAATCCTTATGACACAATCTTAGCCCTCCTTGGGAGCTTCTTTGTTTTCTGTGGTGAAAAAATGTTCTCGGCTCCTAGCCATGTGTTTTTCCTTTGATAGATTCTGTGTTTCTAGACTTCATTAAAAAAATCTCCCTAACCTTTAGACCAGTGATTTTTTAACTATAGTATACATCATAGTCACCTATACGACTTGTTAAAACACAGATCACTGAGCCTGATGCCTGGAGTTTCTGGTTTCTTTCATAGGTTTGGAATGAGGGCTAAGAATTCTCATTTCTAAGACGTTCCTTAGTAATGCTCATTCTGCTGTTTTGGAACCATGCTTTGAGGGATCACTGCCTTAGATAATGCGATTCTTGGAAGATTTTTACTCTTTTAGAACATTTATTTAGTCCATTAACCAAATAATTTTGAAGCATTTGACAGTATGGTGTTAAAAGTAAGAGTCACTGTGCTCGCTTCAGCAGCACATATACTAAAAGTAAGAGTCGCCAATTTAGAACTTGGAACAGCTATATTTTGGTTGTCATTATAATTGAATCTATAAATTATAATTTTTGAAATTATTTTTGAAGTCTAAATTAGTAAATTCTTAGTGATTCTAGCAATTTTTGATAAATTCATTGGCTAAAAGATGTCTTTTATAATATTTCACTTGAATTCCACTGATGTAAAATAACAAATGAATTTAATTGTTATCCATATATTTTAATTTATAATGGTAGAACCAGATTAATTAATTATTAATAACTAAAAGCTTCCCAGACATGTAAATGAATGTTGAATTGAGTTACTAGATAAGATTTGTGACTTGATGCTTTTGAGATACTATTAGAAGATTATTTTCTGTGTGGTTGTCTTCCATTGATGTTAAAATGTAGAGTTCTTTACTATTGATATAAAGATTTAAGTAATATTTAAACTTGAAGTGGAATATTTCATATAGCTAAATCATATCTTTAGTTTTTTAATTACCTGGTTTGAGTATGTTCTATAATAATGGGGAAATCAATGATATAGCATATTTTGAACTTAAATTTACTATTTCATACTTATACTTATTAACCACATACTTTATTATATCTTTAAGATATAATGAAATAAGTGAAAATAAATTTAAACCCAGAATATAAATATTTGTTAGAGTTTGGTTCAGACTGTTTTTTCCAGTATTATTCTCCTTTTTTCTCCTTTTTAAAATTTTAAACCAAGTACCTTTTTGTTTCCTCATTAAATTTACACCACCATGTTTCATCTTTTCTTCCCTGCTTTTTATATTCTCTTCTTCCATCTTGTATACCAAAATTCCTTCACTAGAAAATTTTACTTTACAAATTCACTCATGTCAAGAGAGCCTTTCAATAAGACTGGTACAATCTTCATATAGCACACAATTATCATATATTCACTTGGATTTATCTTTGTGTTTACAAGTAGAAATTTGCCTTCAAAGATGTACAGGATAAGAAAAATAGTAGATGTAGATAATAGTAGAATAGTAGGATAAGAAAGATGTAGAGGATTAAAAAAATGTTTGCATATTTCATATAACTGATAAAATTACTGTGGAATATTACTTGAATTTCTCTACCAAATTCTTAAATTTCACCATTTGGGTATTAAAAGTGTATTTTGTCTTTAATTCCGTGATTATCTTTTGTTTGATATATTTCCAGTTTCTTTAAAATACTTAGTGATATAATGTTTTGTGTTTTAATTTTCTCCAGGTTGAAATTCTTGAAAATGAGATTATTCAAGAAAAGCAAATTCTTCAAAATTGTCAAAATTTAAGCAAGGATCTAATGAAGGAGAAGGCTCAACTTGAAAAAACAATTGAAACACTTAGAGAAAACTCAGAGAGACAGGTTCATAAATGTCTTATTAAGCATTATATTTTAAAATTTATTAACAAAAGTTAGTTTATGCAAATGAAATATTCATATAATATTAAAAGGACATATTTTAGAATGTTTTTAGATTTTAAAGTGAGATTTTACCTCCCTTTCTATGCCATGCATTTTAGGAAAGTTAAAGGGAAAGATTAGAGTTTTTTAATTTGCCAGTATGATTAATAATTATCTCACATAAAATT
Source organism: Desmodus rotundus (assembly GCF_022682495.2). Lineage (NCBI taxonomy): Eukaryota > Metazoa > Chordata > Mammalia > Chiroptera > Phyllostomidae > Desmodus > Desmodus rotundus. The sequence continues at coordinate 131,992,940 of NC_071391.1, read as the reverse complement.
TTGCAGTACATGTGCTTTGAAGTGCCTGTGGAAAATGGCTGTGGAGTGGAGCTGGGGAGTAATGCAGCTGTGCTCTGACCCCACTAGAGGAGGGAGAAGTGGTGGCAGCAGCCATCTTGGAACTATTCAAATTTCTTTTCAAGTAGTTATTGATCATTCTCATTTTATGCTTGAGGACATAACTGGATAGGTTGACTTGCTATTTTAAAATTTCTATTTATTTTTTAGATGTAAAAGGATTTGTTTTATATTGTCTGGGTCTAGTCCTCAGGCCACCTATAAAAATAGGGATTTCTCTAGAGTTACAGAAGAAAAATTCTAGAGCTGAGCATGAATCTCTGTACTTTTACCAGGTTCGTAGGGGATTGTTTAACATGCTAAATTTTAGAACTATTATATTAGGCCATGCCATGAATTGGATGGATTAGTTTTCAGAGTTCCACAGGGGTTTGTTATTTTGATGTTTCCAAATTAGAATTGTTTTGGGGAATGAATATACACACATACACACCCATAGATATATACAAGTGCAAATATTTACCGAAGACCTTCTGTGTATAGTCATTGCAAAATTTATTTGTGAAAGTAAAAACTTGTATCCTCAAGGACATGTGTGAGTACGTATGTTTCACCTATATTCATATTTGAATTTCAAATGTGCAATTAAATAATACGAAGGCTATTTTTAATGATATTAAACACGTCTCTCTTAACCATTCCTTTGTATTAGGAACTCCCTAAAGATGTGAACTTTAATGACCTGGATGGCAGTGCATGAGTACAGTGGTCTCTCAGTAAATGTTTGTCAGAATAAAAGTAAGATAGACAGACACACTAGCACCCTTTTATGTTCTAATTTCCCTACTAGCTTTTGGAAGGGAATAACTATATAATTTAAAGTAGTTAATTCTTGCTTAATTAAGTTCTTTATTTTCTCCTGTCTTTTTAAAAATTAGATTAAAATATTGGAACAGGAAAATGAACATCTGAATCAAACTGTGTCTTCCTTAAGGCAGCGCTCCCAGATAAGTGCTGAAGCAAGGGTGAAAGACATTGAAAAAGAAAATAAAATTCTCCATGAATCTATCAAAGAAACAAGTAGCAAGCTAAGCAAGATTGAATTTGAAAAAAGACAAATTAGAAAAGAATTGGAACATTATAAAGAAAAAGGAGAACGAACAGAAGAACTTGAAAATGAGTTGCATCATCTTGAAAAAGAAAATGAATTGTTACAGAAAAAAATAACCAATTTAAAAATTACTTGTGAAAAAATTGAGGCCTTAGAACAAGAAAATTCAGAACTAGAAAGAGAAAATAGAAAATTTAAAAAAAGATTGGATAGCTTTAAAAACCTTACTTTTCAGTTAGAATCCTTAGAGAAAGAGAATTCCCAACTTGATGAGGAAAACTTAGAACTGCGAAGGAATGTGGAATCTTTAAAGTGTGCAAGCATGAAAATGGCTCAGCTACAACTAGAAAATAAGGAACTAGAAACTGAAAAAGAGCAGCTTAAGAAGGGTTTAGAGCTTATGAAAGCTTCTTTCAAGAAAACAGAACGCTTAGAAGTTAGCTACCAGGGTTTAGATACAGAAAATCAAAGGCTACAGAAGGCTCTAGAGAACAGCAATAAAAAAATTCAGCAATTAGAAAGTGAACTACAAGACTTAGAGATGGAAAATCAAACATTGCAAAAAAACCTAGAAGAGTTAAAAATATCTAGCAAAAGGCTAGAACAGCTAGAAAAAGAAAATAAATCATTAGAGCAAGAGACTTCTCAACTGGAAAAGGATAAGAAACAACTGGAAAAGGAAAATAAGAGACTCCGACAACAGGCAGAAATAAAAGATACCACATTAGAAGAGAATAATGTAAAAATTGGAAATTTGGAAAAAGAAAACAAAACTCTATTCAAAGAGATTGGTATTTATAAAGAATCCTGCATTCGTCTGAAAGAATTAGAGAAAGAAAACAAGGAGCTTGTAAAAAGAGCAACTATTGATATAAAAACTCTGGTTACATTACGTGAGGTAAGTATGTTTATTTAAATTTAAGGCAAATTTTTTAATATTTTTAATTCAAGACTTCTCTAAGTTTTATTGGAACCTATCATTAATTTGTATCCTCTGCTAATGCTGTGAAGTAGAAATTTAGAATTAGAAGTAGAAACAATTTTCAAGTTTCCTACTTTTGTTATACTAGTAAATACATATAAATTGTATTTTTAAAGAAATTGTACTAGTAAAGATTCCATGGGGTATCTGACTTATTACATCATAATTTTACTTCAACATTATGTTGAAATATTTGATCAAGACTCTTACTGAATGCTAAGTATAAAGGGAAGCATGATAGCCAGTATTTATTGACTACCAACTGTGTGTCAGATACTGGGCTAAGGACTTCATAAGTTGTAGTTATATATATTTATATAACTTTCGTGACCAATTTTTATAAATATTATTTCTATTAGATTAAAAAACCAAGGTTCAGAGACATTAACTAATTTACTCCGGATGACACAGTTAACAAATAGGAGAGTTCGACTGCTAGATTCAAATCCAGATTTTTCAGATACCAGAGCCCCATGAATTTTTATCTCTAAGCTAGAGAAGAATTCAAATCAGGTTGAACTTATAGGTCAACACTGAACAGTTGGTAGTTGCTTGGGTCTATGTGTTGAGAAGAATTCTGAAATTTATAGGAATAGATTGGCAACAGGTCTTGTAAAACATGGTTGGTGCAGATCAGAAGATACCATGCTTGGTTCTTTTTTGCTATCCCTACGCTATACTATATATGATAACCCTTTAAGTTCAATTTAAAAGTATCTTAGCATTCTGGTAGAAGGTCACATTGGGAAGTCTGCATTTCTGCTAAAGAGGCATTGGGAGGGATCATTATAAGCAATTCATTTTTTTTCTTTCTGTTGTTCTACAGTCTCACAGACATGAACCACAAGTTCCTTGTGCCTGCACTTCCCAGAATGCCCCTAGTTCTAAAGATCCATATCCTCTTCCTTTGGAAGAAGGATGCTTGTGGGAGAAGGGTGGTGTTGTATAGGAAGAAACATACACTAAATTTCTAGCTCACTATTGAGAACTTAAAGGATATGAAGTTTTTTCCTCACAGTCTGACATGTAAAAATATGGATTCACAAGTAGAAAGTAAATGATTTCTCCTTTTAGTTTTAAACACTAAGAAGTTAAAAAGAAGTATTAGCCAAAAAAAAAGACGAAACTATTCTGTTTGAACTATTATATTATTGTTGCTTAACTAATTAATGATGAAGGAAAAGTTCGACCACATTAGGTCTTTACTGCTTTGAATCATATATATTCCTGAATGGTGGTAGTTAGAATCTTGATTGAATTTCTTAGATATTTATGTTTGTGACACTTATGTGAATTTTACATTCCTTTTAAAATAAGGATTTGGTGAGTGAAAAATTAAAGACTCAACAAATGAATAATGATCTCGAAAAGTTAACCCATGAGCTTGAGAAGATAGGGTTAAATAAAGAGCGTCTCTTACATGATGAGCAAAGTACTGATGACAGGTGAGTATTAAGTCTATTTGGCAAGCAGTTTAAATTATTATTGTTTTTTTGTTCAAACATTGGTTTCTTTCCTGTACTAGCTACAGAATACATTTATGTATTTTATTTCACTGTTTCTGGTTCCTTTCTTCCCTTAGAGAAAGTTTTATAGGAAAAAAATAAGTGAAAAATGGGATAAAGACAACTTAATATTGGTCTAAGAACAATACTAAAATGTCATATAAATACAGTTTCATAATAGGAAAACAGGATGCCACCTAGGTAGCAGAAGAGCCAAGGCTCTAATTGCCTGTGAAAGTATGAGAGATTAACAAAAAACAAACCCCTCTCTGGTGAAATATGCATTCAGTTTAAGCAAGTTATTTTTTATTTGAATCGTGTGCTTAAACACCTCAGTTCTTTTATTTATTTTAAATAAAAGTGTGCCAAAATGTGGACTTAAAGAGAAACGGAAGAAAACTATGAAACAAAGAAAAATGTATTGAGAAGCAATTCAGGTGTGAAAAATAAGGTAGAAAACTAAGGCTTAATAAACAGAATGAAAGATTAACGTATACCATTTAATTTTGAGAATGATCAATGCAGTTTGAAAGAAAATTTCTGTTCCATGTAATTACAGTCTGTCAAACAGTTAATCAGATTTTCAAGTAGTCTACTATTTAGCATCTAGTCAGCTACATGATTCCAGCTAGAAGTGTGTATTATTACGAATATTGTTTTATGTAGGCTAGATTTTTATTCATTGGATTTTTTTGTAATTAGTAATTTGTATTTATCACCTACATATTACTTAAAGTAAATATTTTTATTCTAGTCAAATAAATGTATAGGGAGAAAATTAATGCTGATTATATGGGATTTGTTTATGTAATCTTGAGAAATTTAAAGTTAATAGAACAGATTGGTATTTTTAAAGGTTCTATAATAACAATAGATGCTATTTGAGGCATTTACTGTATTTTTCAGTCTATAAGACACACTTTTACCCCCCAAATTTGTGAGGAAAATGGGGATGCATCTTATAGTCCGAATGTAGCTTACCTGGCTCACTTGGGCAGGGTGGAGGGGGGCGGTGGTGGTGGAGCGGGGTCACTGCTGCAGGAAGCTGGCAGGGACAGGAGTGGAGCGATGCTGCGGGGCTCTGGGCTGGGAGGAGGGGGTGTCCCCGCGGTGTGAAGCAAGGGAGGCAGGAGCAGAGTCCCCACTGCAGCATACTATAGTGCTAGGGAGAAGGGTACGGGTGGTGCAGGCACGTTAGGAGAAAAGCCTGTGGCGCCAGTACATGCCTCCATCACATGACTGGTGTGTCCCCCATTAATATTAACAGGCAAATTCCACTGCAGGGCCTATCAATGTGACCCTGCAGCTGTTGCAAAACCACAACTCCCATCATGCTTGGACAGGTTGGGATGATGGGAGCTGTAATTTGGCAACAGCTGCAGAGCCACACAGGTTGTGCAAAACTGCTGTCCCCATACAAGAGTGTTGCACAACCTGTGGCCCTCCAGCAGCAGATCCCCCCATAACAGTGTCAGCAGCAGATCTCCCCATAACAGTGCTTCATCCACCGATGTTCTCAGCTACAGTGCCCCCGTAACTATGAAGGACACAGTGCTGATAGCTCTGTCATTACTGCATTTTGTTGTAGAAAGATACAATAGCGTACGTACCGTAGTCTCCTGCTGAATCTACCGTAATTGTGGAAAGATGTCAAAGCAGAAAAGGATTTCTGCTTTAAAGGATGTCATTAAATATTTTACCATATTTTTTTCCTTCAAAATTTTTTTTCCTATTTTCCTCTTCTAAAACCTGGGTGCGTCTTATGGTCCGGTGTGTCTTATGGTCCGGAAAAATGGTATTCTAGTAATCAAATCAAGCAACCATAATTAAATTAATTATACAGGTATTTCATGAGAAAAAAAATTTCAGTTAAACAGATAGTCAAGGGCCAACTTAATTGACTGTCTCTAATACATACTGAATGTGCATCACTTCTTTATTCAAACAGATTTATTACTTGCCACTTGTAAGACATTTAAAAAGTTGACTCCCCTCCCCCCTAAAAAGTAAGGTAAACTATGTAGTTGCCCTAGCTGACCTTGGGTTACAAATTTATGAACCCAGCTTTAGATAGGCCCTTCATACTGTTTGGTACATCTTGTCAAACCTTAATTCATACAATTAGTTAATGTTAATTGAGCTCTTATTTTCTGCTGGTTATCAGGCATCAAAGAAATAATAATGCTTAGTCTAAACCTTGAAGAATGACAGAAATTTGCAAAGTGGAAACGAGAATAAAGCACTGAAGTGTGTTGGGCAATTCTTAGAGTGACATGAAAGATAGATTAGAATAGAGGCAATTTGGAGGCACAGAGACTAGTTAGGAAGGTATTGTAATATTCTAAGCAAGAGAGAAAACAGAAGCTTACAGACACAAATTACTTTAACATTCCTCTTCTCCATCTCAGAATTTATGTATATCTGCATTTGTCTTTACCTTTTATCTCTGATGTCCTTAATTCTTTTGATAGTCTAATCTTTTCATCTTTCCAATTGATGTCATTCCCTCTGCCCCCCTTTGAAGACATAGTTATTAAGATATTCTTGCCATAAAGGAATAGTTTAGTTGTGGAATTGAATGTATAAATAGATAAACAAAAATGCAACAAAGCAAATTCAGTATAGAGTTGTGAATAATGCTATGCAATCACTTTTGTCTTTCTATTTTAACAACTCTTGTGTCTTTACTTTCAATATATTTTCCTAGAGTTAGGTTCTCAAGTCCTCTTATCAGTTCACTCTATTGCTGAGAATTTGCATTATTTCACCTGATATCCATTATTATTCTCTGCTTACTGGACAATCCAGAAGCAACTCAGGCATCACAAATTCAACATCCAAAGATAGACTCATTAAATGCTTTGAAAAGGTTTGTTGACTCAAGCTGACACCAAGTGAGTGAAATCTGTTCTCTGTTCTCAATGAACTTAAAACCTGGTTGAGCAGAAAATATATAAATTAATTACAGTACATGATAGAATATGATAAAATTTTTTATTATATACTTTAGGTTTTTATTTGGTTTAATCATCAAGGTTCTTGGGTTTAAGACATAAAAGAGTCATAATTCCCAGTTTATGATTTACTCTCATATTGTAAAAAGAACTTAAGAATAATATAATTATTCATGAGCACACCATTTAAAAAGATAACTGAAATGTTGACATTCACATCTATCTGCTCTTCTCACTCTCTCACCAGTGTCCTGTGTCTTTAGTATATCATTCCCTTTTTAAAATATTCCGCATGTACTTTATACCCTGAAGACAAAGTCTTCAGTGAGTTTTGAGTCTTAAATATTAATATGTTCTTGTGTAAATACTTTACACTTAATATTACAGACAAGTGTTTGATAATATAATAAGTCCTTTACTTTTTATAGAGCCTAGTTTTGTACAACTAAAAGGAATATTTTGAGACTTATAAAACTAAACAGTATATAATGCCTCTTTCAAGTATTAATTTTTGCTTTTGACAACCTAGACTATAATCTGGAGCTATGTTTACTCAGTGATTTTTGTTTTTCATTACCAGGAATAGTTTAAAAGGGGGACAGTGGAGCATTAAGAGGAGATTAATTTAATTTGCCACTTAAAAAAAGAAACTATATTGTAAGATCTATTTATGGCACCAGTATCTGTGGTCATAAATTATCTTTAAAAATAATTTTCTGACTACCAGTAACAAACTTTTATTATTTTTATACTTGCATACTAGATACAAACTTTTGGAATCAAAATTAGAATCCACTCTAAAGAAGTCCCTTGAAATAAAAGAGGAAAAAATTGCTGCTTTAGAAGCTCGATTAGAAGAATCCACAAATTATAACCAACAATTGCGCCAAGAACTTAAGACAGTAAGTGATTTCCTTAGAAAGAATTTTAATCGTTAAATATTTGTAGAGAAAATTGTAAAGTAGAAAGTAAAACTGTAACATTATTTTATTACTATTTTGTTTTTTCTTAAATTTGTGTAAACTGTAACATTATTTTATTAATATTTTGTTTTTTCTTAAATTTGAGTGTGTTCTTAAGTAGATCTTTATCATGTAGTTTATGACAAACTGTATTTTTTTCTATGCACTATAAGTTATTCAGTGCTATTTTATGTGTGTATGCCCCCATACAGTTAGGGACATACCAGAATTGTGAGAGTTGGGTAGGGAAAAGGCAGGGTTATTTCATGGGTAAAAGCTTTCAAAGCAGTAGTGACACTTCACTCTGATACTCTTCCTGTTGAGAATCCAGGTAAAAGTTTGATAGACAAAGATACAGGTATGAGAATACCAAGTCAAGGGAAATCATATGTAGTATAAGAAAGCACCTAATCTCATAAATTTTGAGGGTTTTTCCAGGATCTGTTTTCTTGTGATGTTTAGAATTATTCAGTGAATTAAACAAGCTGGGTGCAGCTGTCTGTTTTTCCTACATGAATAAATTAAAATTGAAGGGACTTGCTCATTCCATTGAGTTAATATAATACTAGATTGGGAGAATTATTTTCTGGTTTATTCTCCCTTTAACATCTCTGCAGTGCTCCCAGGAATGGTTTCATAGTCAACTAAACATTCAAACTTACAAGATTACTATAGGCCACATTGAGAACCATTTGATTCAGAACACTATAGGAAATTACAAGATAGCATGGCACTGTCAGGTGTCCTTCTTCACATGGTTGTCTGAGAATCTTCTTTCCACCAGATGACAATTCAGGTGCAAGTGAAATTCATGTTGGCTGTGTGTGGGAGCTTCCATGGCTTTAAGCCCTTATGTTCCCCAGCAGTCATCATCTTTTGCAACAACTTCAAAGGCATAGATTTAAGATCTCCACAATAGTTATTACCAATTTTAAGAATTGCTACACTCAGAGAAGTTCAAAGATATGGTTTCCTATTAGGTATTTATAGTTCTCCCAGTCCAAATACAGTTTACAAATGAGAGGTCATATTTCCCATAAGCAAACCTATCTGGTAACATGGAACATTCCAATTTTAATAGGTTTATAGAGAAAGTTAACCAGAGATCAATTTCTAATACAGAAAGGAAGAAAGAGTTTGTTTCTTATTTGCCCTTACCATCATTGCTGGTATTTGTCTCAGACATTACTGTGGAACAAGTATTGTTGGAGAAGAAATTCTAGAACTTTGTTTAGTTAACGTAAAGGGTTATCCAAAAACTAAGGAAAATTTGGTGCCAGATTTGATTAATCTGCTTTATTTCCTGAATTTTTTTTTACCATATTAAGCAGTATAACTAGATTATAAGTAGAGTCAACTAATGTAGCTATTCAGCTAAAAAATCAGTGGGTTTGCATATGGGTTGGTATATATGTATTCCTAGTCTAAAAGGTAGAGATTTAAAATTCCATCATTATCTTTTACTTCCAGCTATTTTGGCATAACTACTATTGGACTAGCTTCCTGCCATAAACATGCATTCAGTTGGAATTACACTGTTCTAACTTCAAGTGCAATATACGAAGACGTATATCACTTGAAGATAGAGTATGAAAGTTAAATGCGAATAGTATAAAGGCCTAAAGTAACTTTACTAAAATATCATGACAAAGAGGTATGGCTGATATGCCAGCAAAAGAGATAAAATAGTATTATAAAAAAATCCAAAGGAAGGCAGAAAAATTAAAAAGATAGAACAAAGTACAGATTGGACAAATACAAAACAAATAGCAAGATGGCAGGTTTAAATCAAATCATATCAATAATTACATTAAATATAAAAGATATAAAACCCCAGGTAAAAGAGATTAATGGATTAGATAAAAAGGCGAGACCTGTCTACTTATATGCTCCCTCTAAGAAACCTTGATGGAAATTGATGTTTTATTTTCTGTGTGAACATAAATTAGAGATTCTGATTAATGACACATAAAGGAACCTTGTTTGAAATTTAGTTGTTAAGAACTGTGGTCTAACAATGAGAAGCTTTGAGACTTATTCTTCTTAATAATGGCATATGTCTATAACCTTTCTGAGTCTAGTAGGAAAAAAGACCCTGTGGGAAATTAATGTAAAATAGGAGACTGGAAATATCACTCATCTATGTAATTAGGGTATTAAAAAGGGGGGGGGGGCTGGAAAAATTAGGATCCCAGAACATCTGTTAGATCACTTGCCAAACTTTAAATTACATTCTGTCTTGGCATCTTTTTCCTTTAGTCTCACATCATTATTTTCTAACTCAATAGTAACAGATTTTATTGTTGAGACATAAGCTTTCTTACAGTGTTCATTAAAAGTTGAATTATTTTAAGTGTTTATCCTTGCCTTAATATAAAGTTTGGGTTAATTTAGAAATTTATGAAAATGTCCCCTAGGATAAATTAGTGATTCAGGATAAGTATAAGAATAATCATTTCAAGTTGAAGAGATCTATTAAATTAAGAAGCAATTTTGATAATGTAAATTGACCAAATTGTTCATTTTGAATGACTCTTTTAAAGTAGGATTTGGTTGTATTCAAATCAGAAGATCTTGGATAAGATATCCTTGGATTGTTCATTCTTTGTAAAATAAATTACAGTAATTTTTATAAGTGATAGATCAAGATCTGAATAAAGTCATTAATTTATTTAACACAGCTCATTCTGGGCAACATATCCTTCATAAAAGGGCAGGCATATATAGATCTTTCCTCAATTTTAATTTAGATCTCTTTATTTGTTTTTGTTTTTAAGATTTTATTTATTTATTTTTAGAGTGGGGAAGCAAGGGAGCAAGAAAGAGAGAGAAACACTGATGTGTGAGAGATACATCAATCAATTGCACACCCCCAACTAGGGACCCGGCCTGCAACCCAGGCATGTGCCCTGACTGGGCCTCGAACTGGTGACCCTTCAGTTCACAGGCAGCACTCAATCCACTGAGCCACACCAGCCAGGGCATAATTTAGATCTCTTTTTAAGAGGAATTATTACATGTCAAATCTATATTTGTTCTTTACCTGTTCATCTCTGAAATCTGTAAATCAGCTATAGATATAGCTCTAAAACAGTTGTTAGTATTTAGCCATATGTCTTAGTCTTTGGGACATTTTTATCATAAACAATAGAAGAAATTACAGAATATATTGTAGGTACATGGCATATGAGCAGAGTATATTTAACATTTTCTAAGAGGAAAGGAATTGTATTTTACAAAGCATAAGTTATGGTTATTCTAATAGTGATAATTGTATATATTATTTATCATATTTTTCCCTTTTTTAAATTATTTTTTATTGAATTTATTGGGGTACATTGGTTATAAGTAAAATCACCTAGGCTTGAGGTGTATAATTTTATAATACATTATCTGTATATCATATTTTTCAATAAAATGCCTCACATTCACCAGACCAATGCAGACTCAAATTAATTGTAAGAAAGAGAACTTGGGTGATTTTTTTTTCCCCATTAAAACATTTTAAATAAAATTTTAGGTGAAAAAGAATTACGAAGCCCTTAAACAAAGACAAGATGAGGAAAGGATGGCACAGAGCCCTCCTTCAACTTCTGGTGAAGATAGCAAATGGGAGCGAGAAAGTCAAGAAACAACCAGAGAGCTTCTGAAAGTAAAAGACAGATTAATTGAAGTAGAAAGAAATGTAAGTATTATAAAATTTTTGATAGGAATAAAGATTTTTAGAAATAATATAAAACTCAAAAAATTAACCTGTGTTTGTAGCTTTGTTCATTTTATACTTTCTTGACTGATTTATTTTGTAATGTAAAGACAAGAACTCTGATTTATTTTTCTCCATCCCCCTCACATAAGTCCATCAGAGAGCTTTGTCACCTCCATCTTGAAAATATAACCCAGACCCATTGACTTCTCCCCATCTTTGCTGTTACCTTTCTAGTGCAAGGTGGCATCATCTCTCATCTGGACTATTAAAATATCGTCCTAATTGGCCTTCCCTCTTCCACTCCTGACCCAGTCTAACGCATTCTCAATTCAGTACTCAAAGTTATTTTTTAAAACATAACACAAATCATGTCACTTTCATACTTAAAATCTTCAATAGCTTCCCATTTCAATTAAAATAAAATCCAAATTCTTTGCTGTTACTGTAAGATCCTTCCTGACATTGCCATACCTGGCCTAGTACCATACCACCCTTCTACCCACTCTGTTTATTAATCTGGGGGCAATATTATCTGTTAATATCTGGAAAACACAAAAAAACAATGCCTGGCACATAACTAAAGTAAACTAGTGCTAGTCATATTCGCATTTTTCTGTTTGTTCCTACCTCAGGCCTTTCTGTTTGCTTCCCCTGCTGGAAACATTGGCTGGCTTCCCTCAGAATTCAGGTCTCATGTCACACACCTCCCGCAAGATGTCTTCCCTGACCACTTTCCTCAGTAACGAAGCCATCTCCAGCCTAAATTGATCACTATCACACTACTGCCTTATTTAGTTTCTTCATAACACTTTTTACCTACGAAATCACATTATTTATTTATTTGTTTGTTTGGTGTTTATCTACTTAAAAAGAGCTTTTGAAAGCAGGTCGTTTGTCTTTGTTTTTCACCTCTGTGCCTTCAGTATGTAGAATAATGCCTGGTAGATAGCAGGCACTTAAATATTTGCTGAATGAGTCCAATAAACAATAATTAAATGAATTCAACAAACATCCTTCAAAGATGAATAAGCTTTACAAAGTTGCATCCTAACAAGTAAAATAGTTGTGGTTATTGTTTTTCAATATAATATTAATTTAAAACTTTAAGACAAAAATTAATCTCTTATTCCATTGATTCCTACTTTCTCATCCAATGATAATTACTATGAACATCTTACCCATAAAAAATGTTTGTGGTTTATCTATGTATAGAAGTATATTTCTTGCCCTGGCCAGGTGGCTTTGTTAATTGGGGCATCATCCCCTTGCGCAAGGGTTGCAGGTTCAATTGACAGTCAGAGCACATGCAGGAAGCAAGCAATGAGTGTATGGATAGGTGGAACAACAAACTGATGTTTCTCTCCCTCTCTCTCTTTCTCTCTCTCTCAAACTAATTTTTTAAAAAGTTTTTAAAAGAAGTATATTTTCATTCTTTTTTAAAAAAAATCCATACCTGAAGTTATGCTTATTGATTTTTAGAGAGAGGAGGAGGAAGGGAGGGACAGAGAGAGACAGAGAAACATCAGTATGAGAGAGAAACATTGATCATTTGCTTCCCCTATGCGTCCTGACTGGGGATTGAACCCACAACCTTTTGGTGTACAGGATGATGCTCCAACCAACTGAGCCACACAGCCAGGTCAAAAGTATATGTCTTTTCCAGATATACACCCGTGGAATCATATACACTATTTTTACTTGAATTTTTCAGTTATGTTGTCTTGGAGATCTATTTTAGCAGGTGTAAATCTGTCTCATTTTGTTTAATGACTACATATTCCATAGTATGGATATATTAGCATAGTTTATTTAAATAAATTCCACATCGATGGACATTTAGAGGCTTTTTTTTCCCAGATTTTGCTGCAATGAAAATGTATGTATAAACATGTTCATAGGATGGTAAATTCCTGACAGTGAAATTGCTAGTCCAACGGGTATATATACTTTTTAGAGTGCGTGTTTGTGTAATTTTAATTGATACTCTATTAGCCTTTCAAAATCACATTAATTTTTCAGTCCCACTAATAGAGTACCTATTTTTCCAGATTAACTTTGGGTATTACCAGCCTTTTAATTTTTGTTAAAGTGATAGGAGAAAATATTTTAATTTGCATGCTTAAATTATAGCAATCTATTTTATATCTTTCCATATATTTTAGGCCATGTATGAACACATTTTTAGTTATTCAGTGATATATACATATATGTACCTCTATTATTTAGATTAATAATTGCATGTCAGACAATTTGGCTGGCATATTAACTCCTATAAGTGAAATCTCTTTTCCATTGACTTCCTTGAAAAATTTCCATTGGGGAAAAAGTTACTTGGTTGTCATATTTTAGGCATCTTATGTAATGGGATTATAAAGATGGCTAACCTTATATTAGGTAAGTTTTTGTGTTTTTGCCAGTGTATTTGGCTAACCGCATACTTTCCCATGGTTAACTTTTCCTGCTCTGAGATATCCTTTCTACTCTCAGCTATCTCTTCTATTTGTTACACACTGTAGGAATTTTCTTATTCCTAGGATCATTGGAGATTGTATATTTTGGTTTCTACAGAGCCGAACTACAATAGTACTTAACGTACATAACTGAAAAATGATTTACCTCTTTGGTGTATTCTATATTATGTTTTCAGTATACATATTTTATCCTCTTTATTTGAACAAATGAAAAAAAGAAGAAATCCAGTATGAAAAGCGATCTTGAAGCATTTTACTTCGTTGGTTTTGATTTTTGTGGTATAAAATGTGGGTTAAATCATGACTTGTCTTTTATACAGTGACAAGTAGTATATATGAGACCCTATAAAGTGAATGTTATTTTTGCTCCCTAATGTAGATAGGATAAAAGTTATTTGTTGAGATTCAGTTGTAAATTTTTATGCATGTTGCAATTATATACAAATTCTGGCCTTTTTGTATATTAAAATATTTTGGTTTTCTAGAGGGTTCTTTGTTTATATTTTAGATGCTAATTTTTAGTGAAATGTTATTTAGAAATAATCCTGAAACTATAATCTTCATGACAAACATTTGTAATATCTAGAATATTAAGTGTAAAGATCTATGATTTATGTAGTAATTCAGCTGTTTAACTATAAAACTAAAATATGGCCATATGTACTGGAAAAATTGAAAATGGTATGTTTTATTTGGATGTGCTCTAGAAGTCCTATAGATGAAATAGAGTTTTAGTGAGTGTTTTATACCACGAATAAAATTTCTAAAGAAAATGTAACATCTGTTAGGTCTATTATGCACTAAAATTTTTAAACAGGTGGTTAAAATTGTTTCTACTTCTCTTCCAAATATTTGTGTTTATGAAATACTTGGTTTTGCTGCTATCCTTGACCACACACATACACACACCTTTGGGCAATTAGACAAAGAGCACTCCATTGACTAGAAACAGCCGCACCACTCATTCTGGACATCTAGGCACTTTTGAGCAGCATAAAAGTCATACAACTGACAATCACATTCTAGTTTCTTGTGTTACTCAATATATTTATAATGGAGTATTTCATTTTTTAGACATTCTTATAAAGCAGACAGACACAGACGCAGTAGTCTATTAAGGTTTTATGATTCTTTTTCTTAAATATGTTTACAGTTTGGGAGGGAGAAATGTTTTTTCTTTTAAGATTGTTTGGATTGTTTCTGTTTCTATTATAATGGTAATGCTCATAAAATTTCAGTATCTGTTAAATAGTTGATGTTATTTTATTTTTAATTTGTATGTTTTCTTTATTAAGAATGCTACACTGCAAGCGGAGAAGCAAGCACTGAAAACTCAACTGAAGCAACTTGAGACACAGAACAATAACTTGCAGGCTCAGATTCTTGCGCTTCAGAGGCAGACAGTGTCATTACAAGAGCAGAATACTACTCTTCAAACACAGAACGCCAAGCTTCAGGTTGTAATGCAATTATTGGCGGACTATGCAACCAAAGTCTTAAATTACACTATTAAAATAATGATGACTAGATGTGGTAACATTTTCTTTTTAGTAAGTGAATATAACAATTAATTAAATATAAGTTAATATTTCTATCTAGTGCTACACCAAACTTTCAGACGTCAGCATTTTCAAAATATCAAAGCCCCTAAATATTAATTAATAAATTTAGTCAACAAATATAAATGCAATAAGCATAATTTTATCTATATTTACTTTATGGCCTTTCACCATAAGCAAGTTGATTATAAATAATCAGCTAGAAACCAACCCTTTAGAGTATGGTTTCAGCATACCATTCTGTTTCATTTTAAATGCTTTGTTATCAGTAAGTTACTGGAAAAGAATACAATATGAGAATTTCTGTCTTCAGAATTGTCCTTAGTTCAAAGGATCCATCTTGTACTTAACACTGCCAGTGTTTTTTCAGCTGAGATCAGGAACATTCAGCGTGATATGGCCATAGACAGCCAGTGTTTTTTCAAATAGAGTGATCAGGTGACAGATGTGTAACTCTGAAACCTCTTGAAGAACAGAAGAAAACGAATTCTGTCTCTGAGTATAAAAGTCATTTTTCCTGTAACTCTTTTATAAATGGTAAAGCAAATGCTAATTTAGTTTAGATTCAAGAAAATATCCAGTTCTGTTTCCACAAGTAATAATTTTTCAGTTCTATCAACTGTCACTTCTAGAAAACAATAAATTAGCATTTCAAATTCTATACTTTTTTGAGTGAAATACAAATTGTTGCTAACCACTTTCATTTAAAATAATTCAATCCAAAACATGTGTATGATGTAGATCTCATACATCGTGTGTGTGTGTGTGTGTGTGTGTGTGTGTGTGTAGTAACACCTACCAAAAATCAAAATTAAATGGTAGTGTTTTTGTTTAGGACACTAAAATCCAAATTTTCTCAGTAAAACGTACATAAAAAGTCTGTCCAGAAAGTCTGTGCATGATGTGGATTTGTTGCTCTACTCGCTCAGTCATTTTGAATGTGACGGCCACACAGTACATACACATGCTCACTCAGTGATGTCTACAGCCCCACTGACTAGTACTGTGAAGTTGTCATTGTTCACATGGGTGCATTCCAGTCCACTTTCCTTGGCTTCCAGTTTACATCGATGTTATGTAAATCATTCTCACTATATTTACAATGGTTGGACTTTTTCTGGACAGACCTTTATATTCTTTGTTTTATTTAGAGCTTCCTGAAGTTAATGTAATCTTTTTTATTAAAAAAATAAAGGACAACATAAGCTATTTTTCTTATCTGATAAAAATATGCCTTCTTATAGGTTGAAAACTCCACACTTAATTCCCAAAGTACTTCTCTTATGAATCAAAATGCACAACTCCTAATCCAGCAGTCTTCCTTAGAAAATGAAAATGAATCTGTAATCAAAGAACGAGAAGACCTGAAGTCTCTCTATGATTCTCTGATTAAAGATCATGAGAAACTGGAACTTCTTCATGAACGGCAGGCTTCTGAGTATGAATCTCTCATTGCTAAACATGGAACTCTAAAGTCTGCCCACAAAAATCTTGAGGTGGAACATAAAGACCTTGAAGACCGGTAAATTACATTTTCTATGTTTTTAGTTTAAAACCAATTTTCTTTGGGTAGTTTAATAAACATTGTGTTAAACAGGTCTAAGCAATTATGTAGGAAATATATATAAATTTACATGTTTTGTGATACTGACATGTAATAAAATATTTTTCTCTCTAAGGAAATATTATAAACCAAATACCTAACTTTTTTTTCCAGTTATAATCAGTTACTAAAGCAGAAAGGACAATTGGAAGATTTGGAAAAAACACTGAAAGTAGAACAGGAAAAAATGCTGCTTGAAAACAAAAACCATGAGACTGTAGCTGCAGAATACAAGAAACTTTGTGGTGAAAATGATAGGTAATAAATACTTAAATATTTTAGTTTTGTAGTATCATTCATTACATCCAAAGTGTATACTACCCCTTTATAATACCATCCATAACTTAGAATTTTAAAAGAAAACCCCAGCAATAAGTAAATTACCCAAGAAAATCATGCAGCTAATTATAGAATGGCTCAGGCAAAAACCTGGATCTCCTTTTCTCTCTTTATTCTCTCTTGATTTATTCAACTAATTAAGTTTTTAAGCCACATTATATAATTAAATTTTTGTACCTTGACAGTATTTACATACTTTATTGAAACAGAATGTAATAAAACCTGATTCTTTATATCTTTCTTTTTGCTGGTCTGGTATCCTAATTCCTTTCTTTTGAAGTTACTACTACAAGTGTGCAGCCTTATAATTTTCTAGCTGATTTATTCATACTTTTATTTTAACTAATTTTGGTATTAATGGTCTCATATTGCCATGGGGCAATTATTTTTTAACTTGAAGCCTTGGGAAAATCAAAACTTGTCGCTGGTAATCAGCTTGCTTCATAAGGGTACATTTTCAAAAGTTGTTTTAGAAACCTATGAAAAATTTAAACAGCTTAAACATGTGCATTGCACTTAAACTACCATAGCTGAAGTGCTGAAAGGCTTCACACAAAATTCAAATAGGGTTGTTTATAATTTGTCCTACTATGAATTTAATACAGTGCATTTTTAGAATTAAACAGCTATTCCTTTTCCTTAACAACAACAACAACAAAATATTCCTAAGCTTCTAGAGCCATTTTCATTTTCATGCTCAGTAGTTTTTAATTTAGTAGCTGTTACAACTAGAGATTCTCTACTGTGGTATTTGAACTTCAACAAGCTCAACACCATGCTAGAATCAAGGAGGGTGTCTTTGTACCATATATACAGTAGAAGACCAAATTGTGACAAGTTATGGAATACAAGGGCAGGGTCATTTTTATTGAATATGTAACAATGGGGAACACATGTACTGTGAGAGTCCTATGTTGAACCTAATCTTTTTCCAGTGTTGGAATTCAAACCAAACTGGGATAGTTTGTGAATTTAAGTAGGCCTTCCAGGAGTCTGATTTTACACATTACTGTGGAACCACCAGAGAAGGAGCTCATCCTAAATGATAGGAACATATTGAGCACGATAAGCCTGAACCAGAAGATTCTGCAGGCTTGTAAGGGATGAGTGGTCCTGTCCATTTGTCTCTCAAATCTGTTCTTGCCCAGCTTTATGCACTTATGTCTGTGTTCTAAAGAAAGAGAAGGTTTTATATAGAACCTGAAAGAGGTGTTTTACCAGAAAAAGATACTTATGCAGACTTGTCTGAAGAATACTAGTTATCCATTCCTCTGAATAACCTAAACTGTAATCTTATTTAATGCCAAACCAGGAAAGTTTCTTCCATGGACTAGTTTGTCTTTGCCTCTTTAGAATTGTGTCCACTGAATTGCATTTTGGTGTTGATGTTCTTAGCTTTGAGGGACTGTAAAAATCTCTCTTAAAGAGCTCACTTTAGCATTTCCCATAGAGATGAGATTAAGAACATTGTATATTATATCTCTTTATATCCAGCCCTCCATGAAGCCTCAGTAGGAAAGTCCTTGATTTCCATAGGTATTGATATGATATGTAGCTATCTGAATGTCACAATGAGATTTTACTAGGTGTTAATACTCATGGCATGCATTCATTCATTGATTCAACTTGTTTATGGAGCATGTACTTGTTTTATGTTTCTGCTCTTGACATTTTTTTTACCAAGTCTTGATTTTTTTAAATGTATTATTTATAATTCTTATAATCTGACTCAGTTTCTTTGGAGAATGAGTTGAATTAAATTATTAGATGTTCTGAAAAAGTACCATCCTAAGAAAAAAATTGTTTTGTTTGGTTACCTCCTCCTTTTGTGGATTCCTGGTCTTAATGACATAAGATAAAAGTTGTAACTACAGCCAGTTTAGCAGGCCAGATGTAGCACACAGACTGTTTCGGTATAGCCCTCAAACTAAGAACAATTTTCACATTTTAAGGCAGCGATTTTCAACCTTCTTCATTTCACAGCCCACATAAACTAATTACTAAAATTCTGCAGCACACCAAAAAAATATATTTTTTGCTGATCTGACCAAAAAAATAGATATAATTTTGATTCATTCACACCAGACAGCTGTTGTTTTGTTCACTATTGTCATTTTTTGTCTTTGACAATCTAAGAGAAAAGAGGTCAGTGCTCCTGACAAAATAGTCAAGTATTGCATGTTTTAAATTTTTTTGCAGCACACCAGTGTGCCGTGGTACACCACTTGAAAATTGCTGTTTTAAATGGTTATGAGAAAAACAGAAAAGACAGGCTTGCTATAGACTGCATGTGGCTCACAAGCCTAAGGTATTTTGTTTATTCTGTGGTCCTTTACAAAGAAGTCTGCTGCCCACTACTCCTAGAGATCAGTGGACGTTGTTCTAAAGGTATAACAGTAAAAAGAAAAAGAAATGTTTCTAGTTTGACTTTTACAAAAATATCTAAAGTTTATCATTAATAATTGGGGACTGCATAAACATGAGTAATTTGCTACAACTGCAGAAATCTCAACTAAAATTTTGGTTTAAGCCTGAACATCTCAGGTATGTGGCAACAGATTGACGGACTACCATGTCCCATCCTGGATTGGTTAATTCTTTTGATCTGATTGATCTTTCTGGAATTTTCACATTGAATTTTAGAACCTTTGAATTCTCTATGAAATTAAAACTAGATTGGTCATATTCTCTTTTGTCATTTAATCTAAAATTTTCTTAATACTTCAAATTTTATATAATAAAATATTTCATGTCTATATCTTCAGTGTATTTAAATGCTGGAAGATTTCATTTCAAGGGGAAAAAAGCACTCAATTTGTTTTAAAAAATGAGTTTTTACAGAATAGAAACTGATTCTTGATCAGAGTAGTAACTGGCAAAAGAATTCTTTATATTTTCTAAGTATGTCTGAATGTAATATATAGCATTTTCACATTGTATAAATGAAAGCTATTAAGATAATCTAATTCTATTTCTATCATGATTTCAAATTATAGGTTGAATCATACATATAATCAGCTTTTAAAAGAGACCGAAGTTTTACAGACTGACCATAAAAACTTGAAAAGTCTTCTAAATAATTCCAAACTAGAGCAAACAAGATTAGAAGCTGAATTTTCAAAGCTAAAGGAACAATACCAACAGTTGGACATTACATCCACCAAGCTAAATAACCAGTGTGAGGTGAGCTTTCACAAGTCTAATCACTCTCTTCCTTCCTTTAGGCATCTAGACACACCTAAAAACTAACAGAGACATTATAATGACAATAGCAGTATATATAATTAGTGGGGTATTTCTAAAAGAATTGGTCAGGGATAATTGAAATCATAAGTAAATAAGAAAAACTTCCTTTATTATTAATTCCATTTTTTTTTTACTGTTCAAATTTATATGTTCATATCCTTTGAAAACTGTAGATTCATATCTTTGTTTAATGAAAAAATGTCACTGGCCACCTGGCATGTATTAGTAAACCAAATAGGTAAAAATTTCTCCCCTTGTGGAGTTTATATTCTGGTTGGAAGAAAACAGTAAACATAGTAAGTAAGTGAAATAACAATATATAGTGTTTCGTGTATTGTTACAAATGGCTATGTAGCAAATTACCCCAAAACTTAGTGGTGTAAAACCACCATTTATTATGCTCACACATTCTGTGGGTCGGAATTTGGACAGGTATGGAGAGCCAGTTTGTCTCTGCTGTACTTGCCCTCAACTGGAAGATTGAAAGACTGAGTGCATGTTGGTGGTTGATGCTGTCAGCTGAAGGTATCAGTTTCCTCTCCATGTGGTCTCTTCCCACGGGCTGGTTTAGACTTTCTCACAATGTGGTGAGAACCAGACAAAAGCCATCTATTTTAATGATCAGCCTCAGAAGTCATGCAGTGTCAATTTCCCTGCATTCTATTTATTGAGGCGGTCAAAGTCCTGTCCAGGTTCAAGGGGAAGGGAAATAGACTCAGCCTCTTGATGGAGAATGGCAAGATTCTGGAAAAGCACATGGACTGGAAATACTGCTAAAACCATTTTGAAAATTAACCTGCAGCATACAGTATGTTACGAAGTGATGTTATGTACAAATAAAAATGGAGTAGGGTAAAGGGAGATAAAGACTGCCAGGGGCAAGAGGGAATATAGATTGAAATTTTAACTAGGTGTCATTGAATTTTCAACATTTGAAAGAGATTCGGGTATTAGTATGTGGATATCAGGGGAAGGAATATTCCAGGCAAACAGTCAAGGCAGTGACTGTAAGACCAGGGGAATCCTGGTGTGTTTGAGGAACACTCAAGGAGGCCCATCTTGCTGGAATGGATTAAGCAGTAGTGGGAGTGCATTTGGAGGGTTTTGAATGGAAATGACATATGTCTCTATATACAGTTCTATTAACATAATTTCATGCTTCTTCCTACAGTGGTTTGATAAAGTGCTAAATGTTTTGAATCATAAAAAGGATACTGAAAGTCTTAGATAACCATTAAATTTTATGCTTGCTATTTTATGGAGTTTGAATATAGCTTTTAACACCTGAACTTTATGGAACTTTTAGGGAACCAGCACTAGGCAAACCTTTACATAAAATTAGGGAGAGAGTGTTTAAGAAAAGTAATACCTAAAAGCCTTTTGTCTGAAATTATAGACCAAGAGAAAGAAAAATTAGGTTTGAAAGCATATACAGGGTGGGGCAAAAGTAGGTTTACAGTTCATATGGAAAATACAACAACAATTAATAAAAAATACTGTTTTGCATACTCAGGACTGTAAACCTACTTTTACCACATACTGTACATTTAAATACTCAACAAAACTTAGAAATTAATAGAACATTCATTCTGCCTGTGATTAAAAGTCATAAGTAAAATATAATTGGGATAGTGAATTTATAAAATGGTAGAGTGAGGAACATGACATATCAACTCCCCAAGAAAAATTAAAATTCAACAAAACTGTCAAACATGATCATTTTAGGACTCTGGAACAAAGCATACAACAAATTCAGAAGCCTTTCTTAAAAACTACTCAACTGTGGATAGGAACTGTGGTTGTCTAAGGCATTGTGACTTCTCCCATCCTCATTCCTTCCCTATTCTCTAGTCTCAATACCTGGTACTTCTGCCAGGGTGCAAGGCAAACCGTGAAAAGTAGCACCTTTGCTACTGGGCCTGGCTTGATTTGAGCAGAGCATGGAAAAGCCCTATGCCCAGAAAAGTTGTCAAAGGCCAACTCTCAGATAGTCTGAGGTTGGAATATTGGTTGGGACAAAGTAACAGATCAGCACACTCACCAGAAATTAACCGTGAGATCCAAGGAGTGAGACAGCCAGTCATAGTGGGTCTTGATAATGTCCCACACATCACTACTAATCTGGAAGGCTGCTTAGGAGAGACAAGGAAGGGTTCTTAGCTACCTACTTAACCCTGGCTGATTGTCCCAACTTGAGTCAAATGTAAACTTTTGGCTATGGGCTAAGTCAGATAATTTGGAGGGAGTGAAAAAATAAATATCTTTGTGAGAAGGGATAGTGACTGGATGAGAGCACAATGAGTATTTCTGGAATACAATTAATGTGCTGCTGCTTGGTCTGGGTGCTGGTTTCACATGTGTTCACTTTGTAATAATTCATTGAGCTGTGTATACACATAAAATTTGTTCCTTTTTTTGTATAAATGTCTTATCAATGTCTGTTGACACAATAATTCTGTATAACAGCCATAATGGATAGTAAACATTTATTTTTGCTCATCACTCCATGGGTCAGTTGAGCATATGTGCTGGTCATGTATTGCTGTGAAAGCCAAATCAGTTGATCTTAGTAGGGCTTGCTCCTTCATCTACAGGTAGCTGACATGTACTCTGAGGGCTGGCTGGTCTAGGATGGCCACAACTACTATAACTCTTGACTGTTTACATAGTCCCTCATCCTCTAGTAGGATTTCCAGAGACTAAATGAAAGCACAAAAGGTTTTTTGAGTCCTGGGCTTGGAGCTCTGACACCATCACTTCCATCTCCTTCTCTTGGCCAAAGGCATTCCAAATTCTAGAAGAGAGAAAATAGATTTCACTTTATAATGGGAAGAGTGAGAAGTCACATTGCAAGAGGATATAAATATAGGGGGGGAGGATAACTAGATTTAATTTTGCAATGAACTGCACATGTTATATTTTAATGTAATAATATTTAAATAAATAAAACAAACCACAATAGTGATAGTTGTTAGATCTAGATGGCTGTTTATGGGTATTCATAAATAGCTTTTCTATATCTTTTGATAATTTTTTAAATATTTGGGGTTTTCATCTTATTTTTTAGGAGGAAGGGTTAGTGTTGGCATTTAAAAAAAATACAGATCTCTGGGCTCTATTCCAGATCTGCTGAATTTGAATGCTAGCACCCAGAAATGTACATTTTTAAAAATATACTTTACAAATGATGCTAAATTTTGAAAATCCCTACTTTGGGCTTTCTGACTTCTGTTGGATGCTCTGGCCTAACTAAGGCATATTTCCTTCTACTTTCTCTTTACTACAGAGAAAAAGCAGCCCAACAACCAGTAATATGAGCTAGCAATACCAATCATTGACAAAATTACCTGACTCCTTTGTTCATGCCACAAAAAGTATCTACAAACTTTTAAAGTTTCTTGAAAACAGTTGTTGGAGGAAGAACGAAGTTTATTAAATACCTGTTGTATGCCATAGGCATGACACCAGATACTTTACATATATTATTTAATCTTTTCAAAAATCTTGCGGGATAAGATTATTATCCTCATTTTATAGATGAGGTCATTGAAGCTCAGAGAATTAACTAACTTGTCCAATGTTTCATAGTTACTTAAACAGAAGGCCAGAGGTTTGAATCTAGCTTTCGGACTATAAGTTAAACAATTTTGAAGAAAGCTTTTGGAAGTAGTACTTATTTATGTTAAACCCAGTATTTGTAAGAATTATGAAAATATATATGTACAGCACATAACCCAGTTCTTAAGCTGTCATTGTTACTGATCACATTCGATCAAAGTGTGACCATCTTAATTTTTCAGATAGCAGGAGATATAAGTCTGTGAAGTACTTTATTTTTCAGATATTTCAGGTGATTTATGTTGAATGTGAATGTTGATATTTTAAAAAATAAATGTTTGTGTTTGAACAGTTGCTAAGCCAACTTAAAGGAAATTTAGAAGAAGAAAATCGACATCTACTAGATCAAATTCAGACATTAATGCTGCAGAACAGAACACTGTTGGAGCAGAACATGGAAAGCAAGGATCTTTTTCATGTTGAACAAAGACAGTACATGTAGGTACCAAATAATTTTGCACTCTGAAATATTACTCATGGTTTTGTAAGTGCAATTTCTAGTGGCAGAGAAAACTCAATGCTCATTTTTTTTAACATTATTATTATTTCAACATACATTTTTTGAATGCTTATGTTCCAGTCTCTGTGCTAATAACCAGAAATACTAACGTGAAAACATGAGTACTGCTCTTAAAGAACTAGTAATATAAAGTGAGAAATACAAATAATTGTCATTATGGAGGTATGTGTAGGAAGCCATAGAAATACAGCAAACTTAGTCTGAGAGAGGCAAGGTGGACTTTCCAAAGTTGATTGCCAGAGCTGAGACTTGAGGGTTCAATAGGAGTTCACCTGAGGAGGCATACAAGGCCATTACGGCAGCAAATACAAAACACAGCAGTGTGATGAAAGTATGCTATGGTATGGTATAGGATCTAAAAAGTAGGTTTGTCTTGCTGGAGCAAAATTGAGGAAGGAGGAGCAGCAGAGATGTGGATAAACACTCAGGAGCCACTTCACAAAGGTTTTTTTATGCCATACAAAGGATTAGCTGAAAAATTTGAAAAAGGAAATAATATGATCAGATGTTCTTTTTTTTTTTTTAATGGGTGGCATTTTTGAGTATGTATTGGAGGTTCTGAGAATAGAAACAAGAAGGAAGTTTTATGAAAGCTGTTACAATAACCTAATGAAAAATAATTCACACATGGTGGTATTTGAGATCTGATACAAGAGAAATGTGAGAAATAGAATTGACAGGGCTTAAATATTGGTAAGTTGTGTCTCCATTGGAAGAATCTGGTAGAATCAGGATTTTGGCCTGGGCAGCTCAGTGTATAGTCTTTGTATTACACCATGATCCACCTTTACTAAATTCTTCTCTTTCCCTTGTCACTAAATGGGAAGCACCATAGTAAAATAGAAAGTACAGATGTTGAAATCAGACAGCTCCTAAAATTCAAGTCCCACTTGTTCCTATCGCTAGTTATGTGACCATAGACTATTTACTTCATTTCTTTGATCACTGGTTTCTTTTTCTCCAAAACAGAGGTACAATACCTACTTCTAGGGTTATCCTAAGTAGTAAGTGAAATAATATCATGATGTACATGACGGTGAGCTGGGCATATATGAAACCCCAGGATACATGATACATTTTTTGAAGCATTAATTTTATTATAAAATTTGGGGCAGGGAAAATTATTTTTATATTAATACACAGATACATCATGGAGCAAAAGTAGAGCTTGCATGAACTGTTAAGGTAAATGCAAAACTCAAATTTCACATTTTTGGCTGGTCAGTTTGCACTGTACCTTCATTTCTTTCAGGAGTATGTGTATACCTTTACTCTCTGCCATAAGATGTATTTTAGCTTACGCAGTGAGTATATCTAAAGCTCTTGGCATTTGAATTTCCTGTCTCTTAAGTAGGGATATTATCCAAAGCTTTCTCTTCTTAATATTCTGAGCCTTGGTGACTACTCCATTTCTAGGGTTTCAGTAATTGTATCTATATATTGACTTGCAAATATTAGTATCTATTCTGACTTACTAAATTTAAATTAAAATATCCATCTTGCATTTGAGACATTTTTGCCTGTGCCCCATGGTCCTAGCAGGGGTGACGAAGAACAGGTAGTACTGAGAATTTGGAGGTTCCTGATGATATTTCAACAGGGAAAATGAGAAAAGAATTGGGAGGTTTAGGCAGTCTGCTGTTTGTGCTGTGGTATAACTTGTTGGCAACTTCTATTCACAAATCATCTTCCATGTACTCTCTCAAATCAGTTTCTTCCAGTTCCCACTACCCTAATTCAACCTTATCTCCAACTAGACTGTCCATTAGCCACTAGACTGTCCATGAATGCTTTCTTTACCTTCCTCCTTTCTGATACATCATACTCTATCATAGAATTAAAGTACCTAAAACAAAGATTTCATAATGTTACTTTTTAATGAAACCTTCAATAATTCTGGTTTGCTTCTGAGCAAAATTGTAACCCAAAACTCCCTCACTACTTCCCCTCAGCTAAACTGCTTAATTTAGCATTCTTGTCTTTCCTTTTCAGTCTATCTAATGTGGCCTTGCTCTTCTTTATGAGACTTTTTTTTTGGTCAGTTAAGGTAGAAATATTTTCCTTTTTATAAATTCCTATTTTACTTTTGCAATACTTTTATTTGGCATCACTAGTGCCTTGGATTATAATAGTCATTTATGTATACAACATCTCTATTATATTATAGGCAGAGCTGGGCTACTTATTATTCATCTTTATATCACCTCATGCCTTCCTCATTGTAAATAATTACTAAACATTTGTAGTATTCTTTGGTATCACAAGTTTTTAAGGAGTTCATTTTACTTGTATTGTAGTCTATGATCTATGATTTTTCTCTATACTATATATACTACCGAGAACATAAAAATGAGATGTGGCGAAAGTAGTATATTCATACATTGCTGAAGGCAGGAAATAATTCTCTGCAAGTAAATTAAGCCTAAATAATTCTGCCACAAAGGAAAAAAAATCGGTTTGCATGAAGATGCAGTTCAAGATTATTATATTTGTAATTGTGAGCAAACTATCCATTTGAATTTTTTGCCTATACCAATTACAATAAGTTACCCTTCATTTCAAAAATAGGGAAAAAGTCAATGATGATATAATGTTGTTTAATAGCTATAAAAAAATGTTACGAATTCCTTTGTCACAATGAGATAGTAATATGGAAAATTTTTTCAAACAGATCCTGTTAAAGAATTGAAACTTTAAATCTACTTTTTTTATTTAATTAAGTTGTAACTAAAGAAAAGGAGACTTGGAAAAAATCCATTGTTACTGCCCAATAAATTCTTAGTTGTCAACTATGGTATCTGATTTGTATACGTTTATGTTTTGGGAAGAAGTTATAGCACAGTTGCAAAATGACATAACTATACAAAATATGCATGTCCTAAAATTTAATTTTTATTTTATAGTGATAAATTAAATGAATTGAGACGGCAAAAGGAGAAATTAGAAGAGAAAATTATGGATCAATACAAATTTTATGAGCCATCTCCTCCCAGAAGGTACTGTTAACCAAATTCTACTCATTTTTATTCTGAAAAAAGAAAGTTATATTTTAAACTTCTAATTTTGTGAAGGATTTATTTGTTTAATGTTAGACTGATAATAACTTTTTAAATTATTCTATCAGGAGAGGCAACTGGATTACTCTAAAAATGAGAAAATTGATAAAGTCTAAGAAAGATATTAATCGGGAACGTCAGAAATCTCTAACATTAACACCTACCCGCTCAGACTCCAGTGAAGGATTTCTTCAGCTCCCCCATCAAGATAGTCAAGATAGTTCTTCAGTAGGTTCAAATTCGTTAGAAGATGGCCAAACTTTGGGGACCAAGAAAAGCAGCAGTGAGTACTTAAAACTCTTTAAATATTTGTGATGTCTAGTATTGATTTAGAATTCTTTCCAAAGGCTTTTTTTAATAACTTCAACAGTCCACTGAGAGAACAGTCTAAGTAATGCATTTCTTTTTAACTCCATACAGTTATAAAATTTATTGCATACTATAATAATGCATAACCACATAATTTTCTATACTGTGTGTTTAAAGATATCCCATAAACAGAGATACCATCATTTGACTAGAGGTAAAATAGTGTAGAAAGAACTTTGAAATAAGAGCCAGAATACCTCTGCCACTTGCTGGTTCTGTTAATATGGGCAAGTGTTTTACCTTTGTGTCACACCTAACAGGGTGATTATGAGAAGCAAGTGAGAAATATTTATAGGAGCTCATTTTTATAATTAGAATAATAAGTCATTTTATAATGGGATTTTATTCGTACTTTGGTATCAAAGTGGAACAAAGTTACATTGGGGAAAGCAAAGAAACACGTATGAATTTGAACAGAATGCTATTAAAAGATTTAGAAATAATTGAAGGTTATGAAAATTGTTGGGTAAAGGAGTGCTTGATATAAAGGATTGATTAAAATAGATGAGGATATATAAATTTGTGTATAAACTTTGGTTTAATATTTTTACTTTTAATATTTAGTATTTTATGTTTTAATATTTTAATGTTAAGATATACCAATTACAATGTTTTAATATTTTACTATATTTTACAAATATAGAAGTATCACATCATAATGTGTTCAACATAATTCATTAATTTCTTAATTTCATTACTAGTGTGTTTAGCTAAACAGCAAGAGCAAAGTAAAAGCCTAAGGAAGTGTATTTTAAGAGAAAGAAAAGAATCCAATGTTAGGCACTTAGAATAAGTCCAGGAAGTTGACTACCACTGTTATAAAATAGGTAAACAGTATGTTTTAAATCCACTCACTCTATCACCAGTCATTAAATTTTAAAAATAGATTTGTATATATAAAAATTTCACTACTATTCTTTTGAAGTAAATATCAGGCAAAAACAGCAACTCTACTTTCCCTAGGAGTAGACTCTCAACATGGGCAACTCTCAAAGCACTCAAAAAAATTATATGTAGTATTTATATGTAGTAGGCTCAAGAAAGTTGTTTAATTCTATATCCCCACATAAGATTATTGTTAACCTGGGTCTTTTGCTACCTAATCTTACCAGCCAAATCTACAGGAAACCTCTGAGTATTGTTGTAAGAAGATCAAGTTTTTCTTAAGTTTGAGAATACCTAAAATTTTATTAAATAAAAATGGTAATGGGTGTACTTAATTTAATTAAAAGAAGAAATTTCAATTTAGATATGAGAACATCCACAAAGAAAGTCATGTCAGTTGTTTCTAAGGCCATCTTGTTTGTTTTAAATACAGAGTGGGGTAAAAGTAAGTGTAAGTTGTGAGTACGTGAAAGTTTATTCTTACATTGTTATTTATCAATTATTGTGTTATTTTCTGTTCTAACAATTGTAAACCTACTTTCACCCCACACGTCATTCTTTCATACACTCTGCTGAAACCTCCAAAATAAGAATCAGAGGAAAATAATATTCTCCCTTCCTACAAATACTCAGTTTTAAAATTTTTTTAATAAACACAAAACCCAGCAATGGCAATGATTTAATTTCAGTGTGGTTTGGGAAAAGAACATTGTGTATCTAAAAACTAATTGCCATAAGAAGGGTCACATTGTACCACTGGCAAATTTAAAACTCCTTTCATCCTGTCCCTTTTGGAAGAGTGTCTGGCTGTCAGTAAAGCAGTCTTTGGAAAACAAAGAAAGAAAATACCTAAATAAGACGACATGTGCATGCTGCAACCACTCGGCTTTGTTTTAGCTAAGTGTCCATTTTTACATTGCTTTCAGTTCATTTCTTTTTAACCATTGAAAATAGCTGTTTTACGAAGCTAGAAAAGAAATAGGTCAGATTAAAAGCTTAATCATGACTATTCCTGATAGCAATCAAATGAATACATTAAATAGCTGTATGTACATTGCATTCTCCTTAATGAATGATTCTTGTCAGTTTGTCAAGGAACTTTGATTATTTATAAGATAACAGCAAATGCTGAGAAAGAGCATAGTTATTTAGGCTGTTACAGTATGTTTCTAAGTCTATGCAAGTTGTTTCCCTAGCTTCTACATTGCACTTCCAAAAAGGTATAACATTTTTTTGTATTCAAATCTTATTAAATTAAGAAAGTTAGTGAGTCTAGTGAACTTTATTATTTTTGTGCTAATGACTCCTAATGTAGTTATAACCCTCATTTTCATCCCCAAATATTTTTTGCACAGTGCTTGCTGTCTTTGATTTTTTTTAATAACCTCACCTTCAAAATATCTAAAAATGTAATATATACATAATTTTTGTCAATTTTGCTTCTTTTAGGATGCCTTATCTTTTAGCCTTACACCAGGACTTACAGCACTTACTACTGCTGTCAAAATACTCTTCTTTTTTTCTCTTTCCCAATTTTTTGTATAATGAAATTTAATGTAATTGTTCATTTCATCTTTTGAAAGACTGTGTTCAAAAAGAACATAATTTTCCATGGTGTTACTAAATAATGTACTGCACCAGAATTCATTTTAAAGCAAGAACTAATTCCCTATTTCTTTATTAAAGTTTAAGAAAGTAATAAAAAATTTTAATGGAAGTTTTTAGATTGTTTGAAACATCCCCCGGGCAGTCTAGTTTTTGTTGATGTATACTGAAATACTCTTACAGAATGTGTACTTGCCTAAATTATTCTTTCCATAAAACCTTATAGTATAAAGAAAATAGAGGATTGAAAAGCCTTTTATATTTTTATCACATGTACTCTGGGCCCACCAATAGCCCTAATTTTAAAGGTATGCATTTATACCTTAACTAGGAAAATTGTTCCATAAATAATTCTAACCAGTTCCTGTACTTATAGGACTTTAGCTAATCCAGGCTTTCAAAGTATATGTTCCTCATCATTGTCTGGTGCTTTTCTAAGTATTTTAAAGTATCAGAGTGCTTATTTCATATTTCATTGTCACTCAGCAGCCCAAGAATAATAGCTTTAGGATAGCATACATAAGCTGAAACTCAAACATTCATTTCTGTCCTTAATTTCAACATTTAACTCCCATCTGTTCTTCTCCCTTTTTTCTTTCATTTTTCTGTTTCTGTTTTTCCTCATGCTCTGACATTAAAGTGGTTGCACTGAAAAGACTGCCCTTTTTGAGGAACAGACCGAAGGATAAAGACAAAATGAAGGCCTGCTACCGTCGTTCCATGTGTAAG
This sequence comes from Desmodus rotundus, assembly GCF_022682495.2. Lineage (NCBI taxonomy): Eukaryota > Metazoa > Chordata > Mammalia > Chiroptera > Phyllostomidae > Desmodus > Desmodus rotundus. Next base: position 131,961,702 of record NC_071391.1, on the reverse strand, counting down.
ACTTTATGACAGTACAGCTTCTTTCAATTGACTATATTGGCTTCCATTACTAATTTGTCACTAACCTTTCTCTGGACTGTGCCAATTTTCTTATTTTACAAAGTACAGTCTTCCTCTAATACAAGGAGCTGGAAGAATTTTTTTTCAAAACTGGCACTGAATTTGCATTATATGTGTGTTCACTGAAACATACATATACATGCATATGTTTAGTCATACATGTAATAACACACTTGTAATTTTCCAGTGCTTTCTAAAAGTTGGCAGAAAAAAAGGTATTTTTTGTGCCATAGAGGCTTTTTCCCAAAGAAATTTACTTAAAAAAAAATAACAAAATGTTTAGCATGAGGAATTTATTTTCTTAATGAACTAGAATGAATAAACAAACAAACAAATAAATAAAATGGCCTGTAACCCTTAAACATGTTTCTCATTCTTTATATAATAATGCTCTGATTTTCCTTTTTTTAAGTGGAATGGGTAATTATATAATCACATTAAATGTTGGTCACTTTGACTATCATCTCTTTCAGGTTTTTATTGAATGGTATACTTACTTGATTCATAAAATGAATAATTTCTTCAGTAACCTGCTCTGACCAAGGACTCTTATCATTTTCAATAATGATGCTCTATAAGATCTGCTCTCCATCTTAACCTTTATTCATTCCATTTTTGTCACCATGAAACCACATTATGAAGGCTTCTAATTATGTTACACATCACTGCACAAAAGCATGGCAGTTGTACAGAGTAAAATTCCTTTCCCTATCTTTAAAGGGGGTGGAGATGGGAAAAATATCTACTGAAATTTATCAGCCTTTGGCGTAGTCATTTCACTCAGCTGAATGCATGTCATAATTCAAATGACGTGTTTATAGTTTTTTATTTTCACTTGCATTAATCCATAGGGGAAAAAACATTTATGATACAAAAGAGAAATAAGAGCAAAAACATTAACCATGCTGATTCATTTGCTTTCATTTGCATCCCAGCCATGAATGACCTGGTGCAGTCCATGGTCCTAGCAGGAGGACAGTGGACAGGTAGTACTGAGAATTTGGAGGTTCCTGATGATATTTCAACGGGTAAAAGGAGAAAAGAATTGGGAGCTATGGCCTTCTCTACTACAGCTATCAACTTTTCAACTGTCAACTCTTCTACAGGCTTCAGATCCAAGCAGTTGGTTAATAATAAAGGTATAGGCCGTCTGCTATTTGCACTGTTGTGTAACTATTGGCAACAGGAATTTTAATTTCACTTTCCCATGTGTACTTTTTTTGACAGCAACAACCTGAAATAATTATTAAAACAATTTGGCTTTGATTGGAGGAAATTTTCAAATCATTTCAAAAATTTAAAACATACAAATAATTAAAATCTTTCCTAGGCCTTTCATAATAAACAGCTAAAGAACTAACAAGAAAAGGAAAAGTAAAGCTTTAAAAAGAAACCAAAAAACCTGAAAACACTACAACTTCAAACAGAGAAAACCATGAAAACCTCGGTAGAAAAACAGAGGCTCTTGCTTTGCTTTGCAGGGTTACGAAGACTGTTTCATTGCTTCTGGTGTTTCCCTAAACAAGTAAACTCTCATCAGAGCTATTCTGTTTCTTTATCCCAGTTCCAGTTTTTCATTGAGCTTATGAGATATGTTAAATCAAGATGTATTATATATGATTGAAAAAATTTTTCCATATTCTGTATAAATAAAATTTTACGGGTTTCTTTTGTTAAAAAATATTTTTATATCCATTTTGCTATTTCATGTAGATACTACATCCTTTGAAGATATAAGTCCACAAGGTATTAGTGATGATTCTAGTACGGGATCAAGAGTTCATGGTAAGATATGAGCTTTATTTAGAAAGTACATATAGAATGTCACATTGCATCTATGAATGTCCATTGCCAGCAAGCATGTTTTATCTAGCCTGCATGTCAGACCTCTGCCATTTCTTCAAACCTGATGATATTCTCTTTTAAAATTACTGCTTCATCTAAATTAGATAGTCTCTATTTTAGTCAAGGTTACTTATAAAATATGCTGACACAATGCTTAAAGGTAATTTTGATGCCATTCTGGTATAAGTTTAAAGTTATGAGTTGTTTTTTACCATTGGTTTAAAACATATTTACTTTGGTAAAGGATGAACTCTAAGAAACCACATTTTCTGTAGTGTTTAAGCATTTCAGATTTTTAAATTGCTATCTGGAAAATCATATCTTACCAAACTAAATTGTTAACAATAAATGGATAACATGTTAAAGGAATGCCATTTTTAGTAGGATTTTAAGAAATAGGATAGAGCCATGTTAACTGTGCAGTTGTTTCCCTTGTTGAGGATAGAAATAGTAAGACATTAACTACAGATACCCATATTCCTCCGGTCCGTGGCATCTCTGCAGTGTGCAGGGTTCCTTGTCTGATGTGTTGTAAGTGACTTAGTCACTAGAACTTTTTTTGACATGTCATTCACTCTCTGAAACAGTCCTGGTATCTATCTAGAAATCATATTCAAATCTAAATATGCACTTTGTCTTCTTTTCTTTGAATTTCAACTATTGTTTCAGAAGTGTCCTCTCCTAAAGAGTCTTACTGAACTATGTGGAAATGTCTTTACCTTCTAATCTATATGATTCAGCTGTCTGTGGGCATGCATGCTCAGCATATAAATGTATGCATGATTACTTCCTCAAAGCATTCTGTGAGCAGAATGTAAAAGTTCAGTGTCAGCAGCTAGAAGTTTTATCACACTGTCTCCTGATTTTTTCATTTAGCTTCAAGACCAGCCAGCCTTGATAGTGGCAGAACATCCACTAGCAATAGCAATAATAATGCTTCACTTCATGAAGTCAAAGGTATGCTGTAGGTAAATTTATTAATATGCTCCATCCATTTCCAGATTTAAAAGGGAGATTAAGTTTCTGGGGTAAAGTATGAAATCCAAATCATCTGTGTTGGAATATAGTTCTTGGAATATTTTGTACTTTTAACATTGTAATACATATGTATTTCAATGTATATAAATGTAAAAACAGGAGCAGTATTTTTGGTTTCCATATTTTATCTTTCACATAAAGTATTTTTATTACAATCTTTATACTTTAAAATATCTGTAGGTCCTTATTTTACTTGTTTTTTGTTATTAAAATGGTTGTCCTTAATTTTGTCATGATGCATGTGCATTGAAGTCATTACACAGAGTGTTTTAGAAATACTTAATTTGTCCATGAAATAAGGGGAAATATTTTTTACTTTGATAAGGTGGTTGTGTGTGTGTATATATATATGTTGCAAGACCCAAGTGGGATGCATATCTAAGAATTATTTCAAAATTTTCCCCTAATTTTAAATATGCATTCCAGGGTAAGGTTTTTATGTAATGTCTGGAAGCCTGGACTAATACCTTTAAAGGTATACTGCCTACTCAGGTTCTGTAATTATTTAATAGATTATAAAAGTTTGTTAAAATACCATTCTCTACAGTCCAGAATTGTCAAATTGTAGTGAATGCATTTTTTCTATTGCTTTTTGTATTATAAAATCCTTTTGTCTATGTTTGGTTTCATTTTATCATTAATACTATGTTTTGTTACTATGATCTGAAAAATATGATTTCAAGGATGGAGGGTTTTTTTTAATTTTTATAATCACATTTGTATATCCAGTAGGAAAATAGAGTCTGAAAATGTGAGGGAGTATTTGAAAATTTAAGAAAATTTTATTACTATAAAATTGTTACATAACTTGAGCCAGATTCTTTCCTGACCTACTCCTCTGTCTGTGATTGGGAAACCATGGAAAGTTGCATTTTCTATCTCAACACTCTGTCTACACTGTTTGCTTTTGATCAAAATGAATTAGCACCCTTAAGGAATACCATAAACTTTAGGAAGCTTTTTTCCAGAACTAGTAATTTGCATTTTTTGCAGTTGTTCAACCTCAACTGAGTAGCTACCATACCAACAGTGGAAAGTCGGAACAATCAGATGATTCAGACATTAAATAAAGCATAAAATACTAGGTCTGGCTGGTGTGGTCAGTGGATTGAGAGCCAGACTGTGAAATAAAGGGTCGCTGGTTCGATTCCCAGTCAGGGCACATGCCTGGGTTGCAGGCCAGGTCCCCAGTGAGGGATGTGTGAGAGACAACCACACATGGATGTTTCTCTACCTCTCTTTCTCCCTCCCTTCCCCTCTCTAATAATAAATAAAATCTAAAAAAAAAATTCACTTAAAAAAATAAAATACTAGATATTTGATTTTATATTTTACTGGAAATTTCTAAATAATTATATCATGTCTCCATTTGACTCTCCTTATATGCCTGTTATTTAAATTCTAAAAATTTAAGGTTATTCATTAAAGGATGAACAGAGAAACCTTTAAGTTAGCAGTAAAAACTTCATAGAAAGGCGCAAAGCATTAGATTTTTAGCATTTAGAATAGTTTTTGATTTTAACATTCTGAAATAATTTAATATTCATATAATCATGTTCTAAATTGTGAGATGTTTTTCAATTACAGTTGATTCTTGAACATATGTGGGGGGGCTGAGGGGTCAGCACCCCTAATCTCTTGTTATTCAAGGGTCAACTCGTATTTGAACCTGAAGTTTTAAGAATGTAATATTCATTTATTTATTCATTCATTTACTGATCAAATGCATTAAGTGCCTGCTGTATATATTTAGGCTCTGGGTATGGTGGTGAAAGCAAGTTTTTGCTTTTGTGGTGCTTATATTTGTCAAATTGACTAAATAAGCAAGCAGGTTATGGTAGACTGATACGGAAGTCTATGGTAGACAAAATAATCAGGGAATTGTTAGACTGGTCAAAGATGAACATAGTATACTAAGTGTTTCTAAGTAAAACTTCATAAGAATCCAGTCAACACATCTTACTACTTATAAAGTTTTAATCTCATTTCTATTATTGAACTCTTAACACACCATCTACTCCAAAAGCAGGTGCAGTTCATATCCAAAGCAGGCCACAGAGCCACAGCAGTGGAGAATTTAGCCTACTTCATGATCATGAGGCTTGGTCCAGCAGTGGTAGCAGTCCAATCCAGTACTTGAAAAGACAGACCAGATCAAGTCCAGTGCTCCAGCACAAAATGCCTGAAACATTAGAGAGTCGAGCACATCACAAGATCAAAACTGGTTCCCCTGGAAGTGAAGTGGTTACTCTACAACAGTTTTTGGAAGAAAGCAACAAGCTTACCTCAGTACAGGTTAGTTTTAAGGGTGACCTTAACTTACATGGGCATTACAAGTTAAATATCTATGATTGGACTTTAGAACTTTGTTTTTTTTAAGTAAAGGAGTATTTAGAAATACTAGCAATTTTATATTATATAATCTAACATACCAGGAAAAGTAAAAACATGGCTGCTATTCATTAATCTGCTTTGTTTTTTTAACAGATAAAGTCCTCAAGTCAGGAGAATCTTTTAGATGAAGTAATGAAAAGTTTGTCTGTCTCTTCTGACTTTTTGGGAAAAAGCAAACCAGTTAGCTGTGGTCTGGCCAGGTCAGTAAGTGGAAAAACCCCAGGAGATTTCTGTGATAGACGGACAACTAAGCCTGAACAGTTTGTGAGACCTGTTCCTCAAAAGACTGAAGATACCTACTTTATTAGCTCTTCAGGAAAACCTACACCGAGCACCCAAGGAAAGATAAAACTAGTAAAAGAATCTTCTTTGTCACGACAATCAAAAGATAATAATCCTTATGCCACTTTACCTCGTGCAAGCAGTGTGATCTCTACTGCCGAAGGAACTACTCGAAGGACAAGCATCCATGATTTTTTGACCAAGGACAGTAGACTACCTATGTCAGTTGATTCATCACCAGCTACTGCTGATAGCAGCATCACTGCCGCATCTAGTGAGTACCCTTTACACCAGTGCTCCTCCCATACACTTTACAGCCCAACTCATTCTGTAGGTTCTCATGCACAAATTGGTTTAGTTACAGCAGTGCCTGAGTCTCTAGTCCAGGCTAGAAACTCAACAGGAAAGTCACATTTTCTAAACCAAACTTTTACCACTATTAATATATCTAATGATACATTTGGAATATCAGCTAAAGATAGCCTAGAGTCATTTACTGTGGCTCATCCAGCTCAGCCATTTTTATCCCTGAACACAGAGTTAGTTAGTAACATAAGTGGGTTACCTCCCAGGCCAGTCACCAGAGTAACTGACCAGGCTTCCACCTCATTGGATAAAGCTACACAGAAAGATAACAAACAGTTTTCTGATCATCAGAACCCTAGTAACAGTAACACGCAGTCTTCTGTAGATAGCAATATTCTTAACACTCCTGCATGCCTCTGTCCTGATGACACAGAAGCTGCATTGTTGGTTTCTGAGGATAATCAAACTGTTTGGTATGAATATGGTTGTGTGTGATCAAAACTGCACAGTATAATACTGATGTCATTTGGTGGGCACTATGCTTCTCTAATCTGTCTTGAAGAGCTGCTGTTGAACAGTATTTGGCTAGATTCATATTTTTATTTTCCGGTTGTGGCAAAGTGGTTGGTTGTATATGATGGCTTGTATATAAATGTGAATGTGTAACCACACCAAAGCCTGCATGAAATATTAATTGCATTGTACATTTTCTGCATGACTTTAAAAACCTTAACAATACATGCTCCTCTTTCACATTTCTTGTCACCTGATAAAAGATTGTTACTTTTAGAAGCATGTTAAGATAGTTGCATGCTCTAATTACCAAGAAAGCATTTCTGAGTCATATTTACTTTGTTGCTTCCAGAAAGGGGAATGCTCATTTTTCTCTTCATCCCTTTTCCTTCCTTTCCCTCCCTCCCTCTCATTCATTTCTTTTATTTCCATAATGTGCGGTACATATTGCACATGTGTAGGAAAATATGTAAAAGATGTCACTTTCTTTTGCCATTTAATTATGGCCTTCTGCCCTATTTTTAAAGAAACAATTAATAACTCAGTACTTTACGTAGCAAATAATAACTACTGCTCATATTTTTAGAATTGTTCAGATTTAAAACATTATTAATACTCATAAAGTTAGTGTCATTCTTAAAAACCCCATCAAGTTTAAATGTGACTTATACAGTGACTAGGATCATTTGTATATATTCTATTTCTTTTCTGCACTTTTCTTCATCTTCTTTCAAGATTACTTTTTTTAATTGGAATCAGTTAACACAGTTTTTCCAGTTCTTTTTTTATATATAGTCAAAGAGAAATAAACCAGTCATACACAATGTGTTGGAAATTTGCATTTTTACTTCTGTTCAAAAAGAGTAGAAACTTTACAAAGTGGTGAAGATTGTTACTTCTATAATTCTGTAAGTGATTATTAAATTCTATGTCTGTCCTTAATGCAGAATTTTCTAAAATGAGTACATTGTGTTAAAATAAAGTATTAGGATCTGTAACCATTTAAACAAATAGATGTTTTGTTTTTAGTAGAACAAATTTTAGAACTGAGAATAAATATGACTCTTAGCTAAAAAATAGCCTTCTAAGATAGAGGAAATATTTGCTAACTTTGACTCCGGTGTCATAAACTTTAAAATTATCCTGCTGTGGTCATAGCACTGTTATAGCAGAACCAGCTAAACTTGAATCTCCCAGAGTAAAATAAAAATACAAAATAAAAATTCATAACTCTGATTCACTTATCTCTGGATGAGTATATCTTTACTCTGTTTCTGGAATATTTTGCCGTTTTGATTCAGCCTAAATATTTTTGATGATAGCAGCCTGGAATTTGAAAGGAATGTTTTGAAATGTAACTTTCTAAAAAGGAAGGAAATTATTATTTATTATGTGTTTTATATTAATTATTGTTATTAATTGGACCAAAGAAAACAGTCTGTAGAGAATCTTTGCTGAATGAATTGTGTGTCCTTTGTAAATTAAGCCGTCCTCTTGTGCTTACACAAGATCATTTCAGGAAGCAGGCCCCTTTATGTCTTTGGTCATACTTTTCTCATAGCCAGCTCTTACTGAAAGCAGTGCTAGGGCAGGTAGTCAGTCAGAAAATTTTATACTTTTCTTCATGAATACATCAGTCTATTTTATTGTCATTTGTTTCTTAGTCCTGACATTTCAAATGGTTTTGGTGTTCCCGTTTTTTTCATAACCTAGTAATAAAACTTAATGGTAAATATAGATGAGATTAGATGGAGACCATGTATAATACAAATGTAATAATTATTTCTTTTCAACATTGAGTCAAGTTTTGGCTCTCAACTATTTCAACTCTTTAAATATTATAAATCTGGACATACACCTTAAATTTAAAATACTAAATTTTTCAATATAAAACATTGAAAAATCATGTGCTATATTAAAAACTGATTATTTTATAAAATTATGCTTACAGTAAAGAAGTATTTCCAACTCAGCTGGCTAGAGTTACATATGTACAGCATATTTTCAAAAAGAACATACACACGGTGCATGTATGACAGATACATACCATGTCCATGTGTCTTAGTGGTTATCTAAGAATAACTTCATCCAGAAATTCACAAGCTATGGAGTCATAAAAGTTTCTCAAAACACTATGTAAGCATAATTTCTATAAGTGAAATCTTACAAAAATGCCCCCAATAAAAAAAAATTTTAGAAAGTAAAGCAGCTCTGACTAAATTGAGTAGTGCATGTTTTTGTCCTAAGATATCTCCATAAATAATCATTGGCTTCACAAAGGATTATTTGAAAAACTATATGACATTCAGCACCCTAATTTTAGATGAAACTGTATAGTTTATATTCCTGGCCTAGAATTCTAGAAATTATACCCACATTAATTGTGTGACATTGTAAACTGACACTGCTAAGCAGTTGGGTCCCTTTTGACCAAAGCAATTTTAGCTATAACAATGTAAGTAGGTATATTATTTGCCTGCAAAATAAGCCTGAGGCCTAGGATTTCTTAGTAAATAATAGTTATTTTTAAGGCGGCTCGGCTAGCTCAGTCAGTAAATAATAGTTATTTTCATTGTTGATGTTTCTGCCACTGCATGCAAGATTACTTTTTACTTTATATGTGACCATTTAGTAAATAAACATAAGTAACCTATCTGATACTAAAACAGCATATTATTTATAGCTTTTAAAAATACAAAAATCAGTCTTTAAGTAATGAGATGTCTATCAGATTAACACATTTTCCCCAGAGTTAGATTCCTTCTCTTTGCCCTACTTAATTAGTTTCTTATCTTCATTAATTGTATCATGTTTAACCTTTGATTAAATAACATGAAATGCTTTTTTCCTGCAGATGTGGACAAAGTACAAGAAAGCAGAAATTCAAAAAGCAGGTCTAGGGAACAACAAAGCTCCTAATTTATTACCCACTACATGACATGTGGGCCAAGTGGTGAGTTTCTTACTCCAAATGTAAATGAGATTAGTCTCATTTATACAAACTAACCGCATTAAGTATAAGAACAAGTGCATATTGCATTAACAGATGTAAATATTGCTTGCTTCATTCATGACTTCTGTCCTACTTACTAGTAAAGCAAGATTATTTGATTGCCATAATTTTTTTTGGTCAGACAGGAAACAAACTTTCAGAGTTAATTTTCCCCTCAATTTAAATTTAATTTTAGTAATGAGTAATGTTCTAGAAATTTCTTTTTTAAGTTTGAAGGCTTTTCTTTTTTGTGGTAGGAATACAAGTTTGCCACAGGGTTCTTGGTAATTGAGGACAAACTAAGTGCCACTTGAAGAAAACATGTCTCTGACTTTCTGTCATTCTCATTCCTATAGAAATATCTGGTGCATGCTGTTCTTGTAGTGGCTGCTCTGAATTTTATATCTCTCACCTTCAAGCTTTTCTTATATTTTCTTTCTTCTTTCTACCTTTCAACTAAATACAGAGAGAAAAGTGTCCTTCATTTTCTCAGTATGAAGCCTTTATTTCTGAAGTAACAAGCCACCCAACTATAGAAATCATTTTTTAAAATCTTTAAGGAGACTTTATACAATCCTGCGTGACTAGAGCAGGCAAGAAATACAAACCTTCATTCCTTCCTTGAATCAAGGAGCACTACTGGAGTCAACTGCCAAAATTTTTAGAAGGTTTTAGGACTTACTATACATTGTACTTGTAAGATCTACTGAATAAAGGATGTTCTCTCGCTAAGGATCAAGTGTTTTGAGGTTTCAAGAAGTACTCCAAGAACAACCTACTTCTTTCATCATTTGTTTATGAATTTATCCATGTTTGCTTAATGCTTCTAATATTAGCTGAAATCGAGTCATTTATATTTAGTTGTGTAAATCTAAATTAAATGCTGTAGTATGTTGTGGAATGTATACTATATATCAAGATTGAGAACATTGTTTTGGCATGCCAGAGCCTTATTTGGTTAGCAGACTGCATGTGTTGGTATTCTTTTTTTTTAAACCAATTATTTTGATGCACTGAAAAAGAAATTTGGTTCATAAGATAAATCTGGAAAATCCATGATAGGAGTTATTAAAAATTACAGTAGTATTAATCTACCCATATTCCCCAGTAAGCAACACTAAACATTCACATGTGGATCCAAGTTGAGTGTTTTTCTGAAACTTTTTTTAGTAAGGTGATTTTCCAGCAAATGGCATTCCTAAGATAAAGCTGTCGTATTTTAATTCATTTCCCTTCTTTAGTACTGGGTTATGTATGTGTGTTTTTTTTAACTTGAGAGCTGACTGTTGCTTAAGAAGTTTTCTTATGGCAAAAATAATGTAAATAATACTATGATCTGCATTTTGCCAGGAACTCACTTATTATTAAGGTTATTACTTATTAATAAGATTTTTTGTTTTCTTTTTAATATTACATTAAAGTTGGTAACTATCATTGGTACTTTTGAAATATTTGTATACATTTGTTACCTTGAACATTTGAAAGAAGCACAAAAAAAGTAGATTTAGTTAATTTAACCCAGGGAAACATCAGTTTTTTTGTAGTTCCAATTTTTTATCAGTTTTATTTTCTTAATGAAATCAAAAAAATTCATTGATACTGGTTAATGCAAATTAATTATTTAACATAAATACCAGAATCGTAAAGGTATAAGATGCCGTGTTTTTTATTTTAACAGTGTACTTCTTAGGCTCTCATTACCAGCTCTAAAAATCTCTTTGGAATAATTGCATATTCCAGTGTGGGTTTATGAACTGTGTGTTTTATCACCAACCTAGCTGCCATGAGAAATGTATTCTCCCTCTCCTTTCCTCTCTCTTCCCCGCCCCGCTCCTCCTCCTCCTCTCTCTTTCTCATTTATATATCTTTTTATTTTGGTAGGTCAGTAGCAATGTTGTGTTCAATGTCTACTTTCAGAAAGACCATTAATGAAAAGACAGAATGTACAGCTGACCACATTAAAAGGAAATTAGCGAACTTGGTCTTGCTAACTTAAATACCACCATTACCTTAGGTTTTGCCGCCAAATAATGCTGTAAAGATAAATCACTTTTAAACTCTTGGGTGAAAGGTGCTATGTAATGTAAATACAAAGGATTCTTACTAAAATACAAATGTTACACAACAGACATATTTAAAACCTATTCTCTAGACATTGAAAGATCTCGCTCCATCATGACTCCCTAGATTCAAGTGTCAAATTGATAATGGGCATCATGGCAGTCTAGAGACACTTGCATGTAAAAAATGTAAATTCATTTTTAGGTGGATAAATGGAAGATAAATATAGAAATTATGTTTTAGCTAAAATACAGTAAGTGGGTAACTTAGATTTATATTAACTAGCTTCTAATTTGCACAATTAGGACACATCCCAGGACAATTACTGGAAGTTGAAATTAACAAGTAGGAGGTGGCCCAGTGAGGGTGAATGATATTACAGCTTGACCTGTCCAGGATATTAATCCCCTAAAATAGAGAACCTGCTGACATAAGCAGCCTATTGTTTCTTCAAGAAAATGCTAATGGCAGCCTATGAAGTACCCAGTATGAGTAGGCTGCCCCCGAGAAAGCCCAGTTAAAGCAACAACCAAGGTAACAATTGAGACTGCAAAAGTAGGAATATTCTCAATTATATTCATCCCCTTTTTCATAACATTTCAAGGGAGGACTAGAAAATAACCACATGAGTATTTTACTTTCTCCAAAAGATACCACTGGAAGCAAACTTAGAGGAAGTCACTCTATTTCCTTAAATTACTTCTGCCAAACAAAAAGGTATGGCCAACTGTAAACAAACCCAATGTCTCTCTGACTGGGGCCTGACATGCTTTAATTATCTATTCTAAATCTATACCTAAAGACTATACTTTCAGGGATCATTTCTATAGTTCGTTAAATCTATACCTAATCCCTGCGCCACCTACCAACCCCTTCCCCCCCCCCCAAAAAAAAAAAACACCTGAAGAATTGAAAATACAGGGTAAGAGCTTCAGTGGAAATGTTTGGTCCAAGTTTCTGAGCTGGTGGTTACCAAAGAGTTCACGAAACAGGTTTGTATTGTAGCACCTTTCATGTAAGGCATGGTAAGAGCCTATTGAAAAATCACTGTGCATGTTACATAATTACAGCCACCTCACAAATGAAATATTACAGCCTGCATTGTCTTAACAGTTTATGTCAGGAAGTGAAAAAGATACTGTACCAAATCTGGAATTACAATGAGTAATAATGTATGCTAAATGGCTTGTATTTTAAGTTACTTATGAGAAAAGTGGTGAATTTTGTGTTTTTCTTTTCTGCTACACTTAGTCCTGAGACGTGTTTTTTCTTTAAGCCTTGAATTAATAATACAAAAGGAGCCCATTTTATAATATAAACCGTGATGTACGTGTTGAAATATTTGGACAATGAAAATGCCTTAAAAGGAATGCTTATGGATAAAGTTGCACTTACAATACTCTTTAACAAGACCTGATTATAAATTGTCTTTTTCTTTTCTCCTAAGGGTTCTCTTTCAATGTTTGCCATTGTACTTATAACTGTTATTAAATACCAAATCAAATAATATAAAAGCTGTAACATTTCCTTTAAAAGTATTACTACTGAGGGACTTGGAGTTGAATAGCAAAATGTTTATTACTTGGCAATACCTAATATCAGCCACAGAAATCCAGTTTATAACAAAAGATACACCATTGTTTACCTTTTTAAAAGCATTCATCATTTATCACTTTAGTGTCTACTTTAAATTAGGTTGATTTAACATTCGTTTATCAAACTGATATAAAAAGAAATAAAACAAAGGTGATTTTTATAAGTGATAAATAGTAATCATTTAAAAATTGTAAAATATAATTTAGCCAAGTATTGTTCTTTTCTCTTTGCCCTGGAAAACCTATTTTCAGACATAACCCATAACCTTGTTTAGATGATTCCATCATAATCATTTTGACATAGACACTAGAGGTTTTGGGAGAATAAGAAGAGTATCAGTTGGCCAAAAAGTCTGTTTGGTTTTTTCCATAAGATGGTTCTAGTAGCACTTAGTTGTCTTTTATCTTTATTCAGAACAGTTTTATTATATTGAATTGTGACAGCTGTCAAATCAGTGTGCGTTAAAAAATAAACTTACCATGTTGGTTTTTTGTGTAGCCGTTTTAATATTGAAGATGGAAGAACATATGCAACATTTTCAGTATATTATGCTTTATTATTTCAAGAAAGGTAAAAAAGCAACTGAAATGCAAAAAAGGTGCATGACTGATAGAACATGTCAGAAGTGGTTTACAAGGTTTTGTGTTGGAGACTTCTCACTGATGACATTCCATGGTCAGTTAGATAATGATCAAGTCAAGACATTGAGAATGTAATCATTATACCATGCGGGAGATAGCCAACGTACTCAAAATATCTAAATCAATAAAGTTATTGGTGAAAATTAAAAATGTGTCTTTTATTTACCGGAAAAAACTAAACAGACTGTTTTGGCCAGCCCAGTGCATTAATAGATTGTACAAATCACTATCTCATTTTCACTTAGCCCTTTGAGGCAGAATATTACAGGTGGCAACCAGACCTATGTCCTTGCAGGTCAGTCTTTGCCTTTTTCGATCATAAGGTGGGGAAGGGAAGTTACACCACTTATCTGAGGTCCTCAGTGTCTTTGATTCTATTCATTAAACTTTCATTCTACATGTAAAGCAACCTAAAATTTACTCTTAAAGATACAGTACAGAGTAGGTAAAAACTAACATGGCAACTCAGAATAGGTTTATCATTTATGGAAAGTGTTTCATACTAATTCCACATCGCTTAAATACATTCTATATCTTGTAAAAATTCTGCCATGAGCCCCGGCTGGTATGGCTCAGTGGACTGAGTGCTGGCCTGCGAAGCAAAGGGTTGCTGGTTCAATTCTATCAGGGCACAAACCTGGGTTGCGGGCTAGGTCCCCAGTCACGGGTGTGTGAAGCAACCACACATTGATGTATCTCTCTCCCCCCCTCCCTTCTCCTCTCTAAAAATAATTTTTAAAAAATCGTGCCGTGAATAGACTTGTAGTTTCTAATCATATCAAGAAATGACAAGTTTTTACTTTACCTTTTAGTAACACAAATTGGTATAAATTAAATACATCTCTACCAGGTGGAATTTTTTGAGTGGTCAAACTTAGGAAAATACAGTTATGTTAATGAATATCCCATTTGACTGTACTAGAGGAAAATGAGAATTTTCATGACAGGACCTGTAGATTACTTCTGTAGTCTGGCCTTACACCATACCCTCAACTGAGAAAGGGTTTTGTCTGAATTTAAGTGAGGTGAAAAAAATGTCAATTTTACTCACTCTGTTTCTGAACCACCTTTATGTGACAACTGACAATACATAATCCTGGGATCTTACACTTTTCATATGCCATAATGGAAAGGGGATAAGTAAAATTCAATATATCTGAGAGAAGAAACTTACGTTCACATTTCTAACCTTTGAACAAAGACTAAACAAATCCTTCTGATGGCTTGTGTATATATTCTGCTATTGAATTTTAAAATATAACTTTAGTGGTATAATTATTGCAACATTTCCCATCCCTATGTTGAGTGTTTCTCTAAAATTTTCTAAAGATATACTTCTATAAAAAGCTTATTTTTTCACCGAAAATCACATTTAAAAACCCTCAGTAATGGAAATTCTTAGCCCTTGCCCATGTTTATTTTAATTATCTTGCAGGGGAGTTTTAAATTCCTTAATCCTCATTCCAAAGATAACCATTTTCAATAATTTAATATATTCTTATATTCCTTTTAATTTTTCCCTCTGTACACTATCATGCATAATTTTATATATGCTTTTCTGCCCCTTGATTTTTTCAAGTACAATAAACACCCTAACAAAGATGTAGAGTAGTTAATCTTAGTTCTGATGTTGCTCTTAATTTTTGAAGGCATTTCTGAAATGAGTCATAGGGAATGGAGGATGGGGCCAGGGTTATCTGCGCTAACACTACCTCAATAGATCTTTTTAAAAACAGCTTTAAAATGAAATATCCCTGTTAAAATGACTTAAGTAGTCACCAAACCAAGGTGCTAAATATTCTTACTACTATTAATGCTTTTTACAAATTACAAATAAGAGAGACAGCTTTCAGAAATGTATTCTAAACATTAGACCAATTAGTTGTTTTTATCAAAATTTAGTATTATGGGATCATGTCCTGTCTTCTTCATGAATGTAAGAAAGTCTTCAGGGCTCAGTCCCATGGTTGCAGCATTGGTCATTGGATGAAAGTACACCTTTTCGTGTCCGCCTTCCAAAAAAGCAGAATCCAGAACCAATTGCACATCTCCATGATCACAAAATAGTGCCAAGGGCGTGGCACAGCCTTGGCCAACTTTTAGTTTTTCTAGCATAGCCGTTTCATCAGCAAACCGCAGATTTCCACTCCCAACACCTAACTGCTTGGCAAGATCATTTAAATTAATTTGTCTATCATGAAGAACTGTCACCAGCCAATAGCCTTTTTTCTTTTTGTCTTTAAGAAATAAGTTCTTACTATGTGCTCCTTTCAAATGCTGGATATGAGGCATCATTTCTTCAACTGTAAACACCTGTAAAATATCACATGAGAAATTTATAATATTGCGTGTATGTACACACTGCATGCTTATACAGTTGTACGTATTTTGCCGGTTGGGTGGGAACAGCACGGTTACGAAGTACTCAATTCCTTACACCAAGACCTTGAGTAGTTTCTCTTAGGTCAGTTCTCTATTCCAGTGTACTGGCCAGGCCCTTGAATTCTTAAAATGCTTTTTGTTTTTTCTTCAGATTTTTGGTACTGAATGTTTATAAAAGCCCAGACTCCTTAACATTATAATTACATCCAGGTCAGGTGACAACCTCCAATCTATAAATATATAACCATAGGGTGCTAGGAGACCCTGCACTAACGGAGAACATCAGAAAGCTGGCAATATACACAGGTAAAGAAGGGGGATATGTGGACTATATAAGAGGGAAGAAGATCACAGAAGGCAATATAATGTTGACATTAAATTTGTAAAGGTGAGTGAGACTTCTAATGTACTTCTCTACCCTTTGGAGATTACCGTATTTAGCTATTACCATTAGCTGTTACCTAAGTTTTGAGAACTGTCCCGGCAGCTCTCAAGTTACAATTGGTCTCGTGAAACATTTGCACATCTTTATATACACTAAACCATATTAAAAATACCAAACTTCCGCCCTAACTGGTGTGGATCAGTGGGTTGGGGGCCGTCCCCCAAACCAAAAGGTCGCCATTGGATCCCCGTCAGGGCACATTCCTGAGTTGGAGGCCAGGTCGCACAGGTTGGGGGCGTGCGAAAGGCAGCCAATCGCTGTGCCTCTCACGTCGCAGTTTCTCTTCCTTTCCCTCTTTGTAAAAAAAATAAAAACTCCCTAACCTTGGTGCCGTGGTGTGCGCCTGCCGGCTGATACACCGTAGCCATTGCAGAGACGGTTTACTGCTTGGTAACTTACTTTAGCTACCTGTAAAGTGGACACTGATCAACAGCCCACACCAGTTTAAGGTGCACAAGTTTTCTCCCAATAACATCGTAATCCCAAATAGAGAGGTTTTTGAGGTTTTTGTCAAGTGCCTTCCGTACTGCAACCCGGAAAAAGTCCTAGAGACGTTTCTGCGGCACATCACCCGGGACGAGTGATTTTGCTGCCCAGCCCGACGGACCCAGCAGCGGCGCCCACCACCACTGCCCCGCCTCCTCGTCCCGGCCTGGCGGGCCCGGCAGGAGCGCCTCACCTCCGGATGCTCCACGACCTCCCTGCGGATGCCGAGGGCGTCCAGCCGCTGCTCGAGAGCCGCACGCAACTCGGCGCCGGCCATAGTGCTGTCGTGGCTTGGGGAAGAGCCTGTGTGGGAGGAAGTGCCGGGCATCCCTAGAGGGTGAGACGGAAGTGCCGGGAGGGACTAAGGCCCCGCCGGAACCCCAGGGCCGCTGCGGTCGGAGGTGGACGGCGCCGTCTCTGTGCGCCTCTCCCTGCACGTCCAGGAAAACTGCCCGTGCAGACAGCCTTGCAGCACCTGCGGGTGCCTTACCTGGTGTCCTACAAGGAGGAGGCGCCTTCGATATCGTAGCCTTCCCTAACCCCGCTTCTGGTTCCTATGCCCAGCATAGCTGCCACTTAACTAGAACCAGACCTAGTAACGACGTTCAGTTTAAGTTGGTCACGGAGAGGACCCGACCTCCCGCAGACCCCGAGCTGAATGGGAGCAATCAAAGGCTCCTCACCCACTTCCCCACCCTCGGGACTCCAGTCCGCTCACTGTTTCGGTACTGGGAACCACCTGAAGGGGGCAACCTTGAGAAAGTAATGATTTAAGACCGCCTGGACAGCATAGGGGACTGAACCGTGGTAAGGCCTCTGTATAAACTCAAGAGTAAGGATGGAGATTTCGTCTTGCAGCCACCCACGACAAGCCGCCTAAGTAAGTTCCCTTGCCTATTAAACCTGTCACCTACCTATATGCAGTGGCCTGCCTCTACGGGTTTTTGCTTGTCCTCTGTGTAGGAGGACCCAGCACCGGAGAGGGGAGGGTGCCAAAATCCCTACCCTTTTAAGACTTCTCAACTTTTAATTTTTAAATTATAATTTTACATCTTACCTTTTCTGAAAGTTAACTTTTGTTGCTCTTCATCTGCGAATAATTAGCTGTGGCAACCAGAACTCAACTTTTTCGGCAGCAGTTTGCCTACCTCTTGGTGGGGTGTTTTCCACTATCCTTTGAAACTTTCACTCACCCCGTGAATGAGACCTGAATTTTCATATTAGGGTTTCATTTATGAATTTAGACTAAGCCTCAAATCCCAGATAAACGTAGGTATTCCTCGAGACATTCACCTCTTGTGTGAATAAATTTAGGTCATTTCTGGGGTACAAATTGAAGGCCTGGCAAGGAAGCCTCTTCAGAAAACACTGGCATAAGGGCCTAGGAGGAAACTGCAAAAGAGAAGTAAATCAGAGCCAACTTTACATTTTCACTCAGAATTGGCCTTGGATAGCGTAATTATAAAACTTCTCAGCTTAACCCGCCTCTTAAGACTATTAAGCTATGTTTCCCTTCTAATTCTTGTTTCGTCTAATTCTTTGATGCCTGATTATAGAACCAACGACAGGCTACTTACTACCAATGGTCACCTAAATTGAGGTCAAAAACAAAAGCAAACATACCACATTACTGTCCTGGCTGGTGTGGCTCAGTGGATTGAGCGCCGACCTGTAAACCAAAGGGCCGTAGGTTCAACTCCCAGTCAGGGCACAAGCCTGGGTTGTGGGCCAGGTTCCCAGTAGGGGGGCGCATGAAAGGCGACCATGCATTGATGTTTCTCTCCCTCTCTTCCTCCCTTACTCTCTTTAAAAATAAATAAATAACATATTTTTTAAAAAAGCAAGTATACTATATTACAGTGTTTAGAAAACATAGACAAGAGAGAGAGGCTTACTTGGAACATTTTTTCCATGTTTATTATTTCCTTTCCCCATTTGTGAATTAGCTTTGTTTATGTCTTGGCTCACAGAGCCACTGAATGAATGATAATGGCTTTCACATTCAATCTTTTTTTTTTGAACACTCAATTCATTCATTTAAATTTACTTCTGCATGTAAGGTGTGGTGGGGCTCACTTTTTCCCATGAGGTTTCCCTCTAAGAATGAAAGTAGAAAGCAATAAAAGAGCAAAAATTACACATTTGAAGATAAAGTAAGGCATATCCCAAATGATTGTCCTTAAATATTTGAAGACTTTCAAGAATATCCAAATCCAATCACGGTGACCTGGGAGTGGATAGGGGAAAGAAGAATTGGAATCTGATTGAAACTAAGCAATGTAAATCATTTCCAAAAGTAGGAAAACATTAAGCTAGGGTAGGATCTCCATGACAGCTACAAAAGGAGAATGGAAAGAGCTAAAACTGGCAGTGACATGCAGCACATTGTCTAGGGCACTCCGGTGTTCTGACCTAGCAATCTTTTGGGGATTGAACTGCCATCCATCAGGTATGCAAGGCACGAACCTCCCCCAGCCCTACCTCCACTCCCCACCACCACCCAGCCTCCCCTTAGCTAATCCATCACAGTTGTTTCTCAAATCCTTTCCCTTCTCACCACCTCCATCACCCTAGCCCAGCGATTTTCAACCAGTGTACTGTGAAGGGTTTTTTAATGCAATACGTGCCTATTTAGTCAGAAGCACGGACCTCTTTTCCCTTAGATTGTGAAATAAAAACTGACAACAGCCAGCACGACAATAGTCTTCCCGTGCGAGTGCCCTGTCTTGAACCATAAATACATAGTACATAACAGAGTTGCGTCTTATTGATCGTGTCACATGATAAGATTGTGTCTGATGGTTAATTCTTGGTACCAGAAATTCTTATATACAAGTATAGGCACCTGATTTTTTTTTTAAAGTCACTTTGGAGCAAAAAAGGTAGGTAATTACTATTATTATTTCTGTATACCTATTTTTGGTTATATAGGCAAAAAATACAATATTGGTGTGCCACGGAATTTTAGTAATTAGTTTATGTGTTCCATGAGGTGAAAAAGGTTAAAACTCACTACCCTAGCCCAAACTACTATCATTTTCCCCCTGGTCTAGACTAATGTTCTTTTAATTTTAGTCTACCTGTTGTTGAATTACCAAGGATCCTGCTCCAAACTAGTCTTACAATCAAAGATTTCTATTATGAAACAAAGCTAAATTTGTCTATAGTAAAAGTACGTTATGTCACTGTTAAAAAGCTAACCCAGGTTCAAAGCAATATTTATTTGTCAGCATCATATTAAATATAAAAGAAATGCTATCCTTGGCATTGTCCTCAAAGCAAACACAATTTCAAATTTATTTTGCAAACAACAGAAAACTTTAAATTTAAATTATCAGCGTGAATTGAGGAACTAGATATTTAGTCACAGAACTTGAATATGAAACCTCATGATTCTAGGAGATTGGTGAAAAATGCATGTTGCCAAATGATTTTACAAACAAAAAAGACTTAATAAGTCTGCGGCATTTCTACAAGAACATATTGAGGGAAATACTCTTATTATCATCAGGAAGAGTATGAATACTTGACAGTTAAGAACAGAACCTGGAAAAGAGGGCTGGGAGATGGAATTATGCCAGGGTCTAGGACAAGAGACTTTCACCTTATGTCTGCTCAAAGTAAAGAAACAGCTACAACTGTAGCTTCCCTGAGAGAGGAAATAAAAAGGCCAAAAGTATAAAATATTTATCAACACCAAGGAGAGTGGACATCATTGCATTAGTTAGGTGAAGAATGTTAGAAATCCCCATTACTGGGTGAAACAGGGCAATCCCAGGACAGGTGAGTTGAAAGCCATCCTAAGAAGCCGTGCATACGTAAAAAGAAAGCAGGAGGATGGGGCGGGGTTGGGGCTGGGAATGCTAGCTGCAATCTGTGTCTCTTCAACATATCTTCTGTGCGTGCTATGCTGCTTCTCCTCAAAGACCTTAAAATCTAGCAAATCGAGAACTGAGACATTCACGGGGGATAAAGCCAAGAAAACGTGCCTAGGGCAACAATCGCAGATGCTTGAGGAAGCATTGGGAGCCCAGAGGAAGGGCACTGAGTAGAGTGGGGTGTATACACCAAGAAAAGCTTTAGAGGAAGATGATACCAGTTTGAACAATAAGTAGGAATTTGCCAGGAAAAAAAAATGTGTTCCAGCTGAGGAAACTCCAGGAATTGAGGGATGGAGATGAAAAAGCACAATGTGTCCTGGGCATTATGATTTGGTGTGAACAGTAGAGCAGAAAGAGAAGGCTGGTAGCAGGAGACAAGGACTATTCCACCATAAAGGGGCATGTTAAATAAATCAGGTGACATACTTCCTTAGGGTATATTCTCCATCATATTTGCAATATTTAAGGATATACAGAAACACAATTCAGTAAATGGGGAAGACCAGTTATAGAAGAGTACTATATAGACAATACAGTCCCCATTTTGCTTCAAAACACATATACCTGTGTAACAAAGTAACTTAAAAAAAGCCTAATTAGTATTAGTGTCTTCGTCACATAATCCCATTCCATGAAGGTTGGTTTTTAAAGGCCCTTGTCGAAAGGAAGAGGATTTATCCCAGGACAGGAGACATGGAGGTTAGTTCCTAGAATAAAGGAGGGGAAAGCTGATGGATCCAGGACTCAAAAGAGAGGGTGAGGACTGGGGTGGGGAAGATGGGATTGGGGAGAACAGTCCCTTATTGGCATTTTTTCCCTCCATGGATAGCAAGATGGGCACCTGCTATCAGTGGAAGGCAGTCCGCCTGGGGCAGCCCGGCCAGAGCAGAAGTGGCACAAGTCCCCTCCAAGCATCAGTGCTCAATGAGAAGCTGTGACGAAGAAGACTATAATCTCCCAGTCCAGTTGTGCGGCTCCTAAGTCTCAGGTGGAGAAGGGAGGAAATCTCAATAATAACCTCAGACTAACATGTGGGGACTGGGGCTTATTAAATTCAATTCAATGAAATATGATTGAAGATCAGCTCAGCCCTGGAAGTATAGTGCTGAGCAAAACTGGACAGAGACTCACCCTGTGGAGGAAACAGTCCACTGCAGGACACAGATATTAGTCAAATAATCGCAGAAACAGATGTTACATTGCCTGGGTGGCAAGTGCTAAGAAGGACACATGCGATGCTGTGAGAGCCCATCATAGGGGAATCTCACCTAGTTTGGGGGGAGGACCCAGCGAGTCAAGGAAGTCCTCTGAGATCTGAAAGATGAATTCAGAGGGCAGAAAGAGGACAGAATAGTGTCCCAACAGTTATAGCTTTAGGGTGCTGCAGGATATTAACTAATTTTGTATATTATCAATCGTACTCGATCATTCATTCTTTCAGCCACTGTAAATACTTGGCCCCTTTGAATGAGGCTTACTTACCATCTTGTTAGTTCCCTCGCGAATGAGTTAAATATGTCTTTAGACATATGGTCACTTTATACTTAAGTCATATATTTTAAAAGATTTTATTTATTTTTAGAGAGAGGGGAAAGTAAGGAGAAAGAGAAGGAGAGAAACATCAATGTGTGGTTCCTTCTCACGTGCTCCTTACTGGGGACATGCCCGCAACCCAGGCTTGTGCCCTGATTGGGAATCAAACCAGCGACTGTTTGGTTCACAGCCTGCACTCAATCCACTGAGCTATACCAGCCAGGGCTATTTTAAGTCATAGTTTTAAACTTTTCAAAAATAATACTCTGAATTTAACCTTCTTAATTTTGTAATAAATATATTGAACACCATAAAGGTTAAGCATCTTATTCAGTCTTAATGCTAGTTAGTGAAAGAGCTGGGACGAGAATCAGGAAGAAGGAATACAGGCTGGTAAAAGGGTACAAACTTTCAGTTAACAAGATGAATAGGGTCTGAGGATCTAATGTATAACCTGGTGACTATTGTCTTTATTGTATAATTGAAATTTGCTAAGAAAGTAGAACTTAAATGGTCTCACATAACAGTGTGTGCGGGGCTGGCTGTGTTAATCAGTCTGCAGGAGCCCTTTCACAACGTGTAGTTTATCAAATCATCACGCGTACACTTTAAATATCTCATAGTTTTGTCGGGTATACCTCAGTAAAGCTAATAAACAGAAACCAGTGACTTTATAACAAAAAACCACATTTGTAAGAGATGTAAATGTGTAAGAAGACATCAGTGAAGTATAATTTAATGAGACTCAAGAGGGGACCCGCAGAAAAGCTTTGTGTAATCTGCATGTCAGTAGTAAAGAGACAACTGTTCATTGCTATGAAAGCCCAGTGCAGATACCTTTAGTGACTATTGATACGGCTTTTATCAGAGGTTCCTAGACATCAATGTCATAATTTCCACAAGAATTATACAAAATGTTACTCTTACTGTTTTCCATAAAGATAATTTTTGCTTTAATAACAGCTGAAATACTAATGGAAATGCAAAGATTTACCATATATCCGGAGTACAGGTTGATATAAAATTTAAGTGAAAAAATGCTAATATTCAAATGTTCAAAAGGTAAAATCTCAAAGCTTGTTGGGATCCTAAAGATCTTTAATTCAACTTCCTCAAATATGGAAGTGGTTAAGGAACAGCCTTAGAATCAAACAGACATGAATTTAGGTTCTTCTCACCAATCACTGAGGATGTGACCCGGGCAAGTCACTTAACTTCCTCAATGATATGCAGTCCCTCTAGTTTGTTAACATTGATGTGCAAACTTTAGACATTCAGTCTTGCAGTGTTTAATGAGATGAGGACTATAAAGCATTAAGAACAATGCCTCATTTTTAGTACATCATATTATTATTATACAGTTTAGCAATTTTCCCCAAAGCCACATATTTAAAATAAATTGACCTCACCAAAATGTGCTCTCTAGATTACCAACTTGTAATTGGGAGTATCTGTCAAATCAGAGTCAAGGGAAACTAAGTCATCAGTGGACCTCAAACCTGCTAATGTGCCAAGAACAACTAATGTACAAAATAGTAAATAGAATAACGTATTTGTGGGACTAGTACATAATTGGCCATGAAAAAGATAGCTATGATTATAGCTATTACTGATTATTTTAGATTGCTATAATTCAGGTTCTCAAGTCTTTTCTAGTTTTAAAAATCCTGACACTGTTTCTCTAGCAGTTTATATTGCAGGGGGTGGGGAGGGGTTTGTTCTTTTTTTGTTTTTGCTTTATTTTGTGAAGCCAACGTATGATAGCTGAGACAGAAAACAAAACAGATATAAGACTTATAAATTTGAACTGTCTTACTACATCTTTGATCAACTTTTTTGGGGAAGAAACTTAATTCTTGTGGTGTTCCTTGTGATGTTCTCTTCTTAGGACCGCCCAGTGAGGTGACTATAGCTCCTTCTAGTACTGTTGTGCACAAGTGCACAGGGCAGCAATTCACCCCTTGCTCCTCTTGTAGGAGGCATTTTACCCCTAATTGTCATCAAGAACTATAGGTGGTCTAGATGTTAAAGTGACCTACCCCCTTAAGGGAGATTTCAGCCAAATTCTTGGAAGGGTAAGCTGAAAGGCAGAACCAACAAAAGTTCAAGCCATTTGCTAGGTAAGATAGGCAAGGGATGGCTGCACAATATAACTGCTTTTCTGTTTTATTTTTTACTGTTTTTGGATTAAACTTTGCTCATTGATTTTTATGACATCAATTCATAGTTCTGAGATATGGCTTTCAGCAAGGCCATGGCATTAGGGAACATTATTTGTGGTTAAACTGTAAAGATAAAATGCAGCATTTATAGTATGAATCTCACTTATATAAAATTGTATGTGTACATGTATTTATAGAGAGAAATAACTGAAATCACGTTCGTCAAAATAATAAAAGTGGTTATTTCTGGAGAGGTGGTAGATTTAAGATTTGATTCACTTTCTTTTTTAAAAAATAAACTTCTAATCTTTAAATAAATTTAGATTACAGAAAAGTTGCAAAGAAAGTAGAGAGTTCCCAAACGTCCTTCACTCGGTTTCGTCTAGTGTTAACGTGTTATATTAACCATAATACATTTGTGAAAATGAAGAAATTAACACTGGGGTATTAAAGTTAACTAAACTACAGACTTTATTCAGATCTCACCACATTTTCCACTAATGCGCTTTTCTGTTTCAGAATTCTATCCAGGAGACCACACTGCATTCGGTCATCATGCCTCCTTAGTCTCTTCTGATCTGTGATAGTTTCTCAGTCTTTTCTTGCTTTTCATGACCTTGACATTTTTGAAGAGTTCTGTTAGGTATTTGGTAGAATGCTCTTCAATTTAGGCTTGCCTGATGTTTTTCCCACAAGTAGAGTTATAGGCTTTTGGGAAGGATACTGTAAGAGTTAGAGGGTCCTCATCACAACATTTCAGGGGGTACATGATACCAACATGACATCACTGCTGATTTACACCTTGCTTCATTGGTTAAGGTGGTGTTTGCCAGCATTCTCCACTGTGAAGTTACTGTCTTCCCTTTTCCATACTCCACTCTTTGGAAGCAAGTCACTAAGCCCAGCCCACACTCAAAAGGAGGGAATTAAGCTTTACTTCCTAGCAGGCTATATACATGTATTACTTGGAATTGTCCCCTCCCCCACATTTTTTTATTTGGTAATTTTTTTTATCAGTATGGATATAAGTATACTTGTTTGATACTTTGGGTTATAATCCAATACTATGTTATTTTGCAATTCAACCATTTCCATATTTGGCCATTGGGAGCTCTTTCAGGTTGGCTCTTCTGTTCCTTTAGTTGACCTTATCTTAAAAAAAAAAACTCTTTCTATATTTTGACATAGTGCTTGAATTTGCTACATTAGCTGTGTTATCTTCATGATTAGAAAAGTATCAATTATTTTCACTTTAATATTGGGGAAGATATGACCACTACTTTGATGTTCTACCAACCAATTTCTGCTTGTTTCTCAACTGCTTGGCAAGACAAATAAGAGAGCAAGGAACAATTTCTTGCAGAAATTGCACTTCAGTGGGTATTTGTGAGTGGTAAGTAAAATGATAGCAACTAGAATGAACTCCAATCATTTTTGAGTGCGTGGGTGTTAGGTTCATCAAAAAGATTTCCAGGACAGAGATTTCCATTCAATCATTCAGCAATAGTGATGCACACCTTTGTGGTAGGCACTGGGGAGACAAACATAAAAAAGGGAGGAACCCTGGCAGCTGTGGCTCAGTGGATGGAGCAAACTAAGAGGTCACTGTTTGCATTCCTGGTCAGGGCACATGGCTGGTTTGCGGGCCACATCCCCAGCTGGGGGTGTGTGCGAGAGACAACATATTGATGTTTCTCTCCCCTCTCCCTCCCTTCCCCTCTCTCTCTCTTAAAAAATGTATTTTTAAATATATATATATATATGTATATATTTATATATATATAAAGGTGGGGGCTAATTTCCTAGTAGAGTAGCTCAGTTGGTTAGAGCCTCCTCTCCATGCACCAAGGTTATGGGTACATCTCTGGTCAGGACACATACAAGAAACCACCAATGAATAGATAAATAAGTGAAATAACAAGTCAATGTTTCTCTCTAAACTAAGTAAATAAATAGAGGAGTCATGAGATAGGAGGAAGTCAAACTGTGGAAGGGAGACAACAGTAGGAGGGGACCCAAAACTCCTGGAATTTATTTATTAAAAATTATATTTATTCTTACATGTTTAAACTTCAGTCACCTTCAAAGTACTCTCCATTTGACACAATACCCCTATGGAGACTTTATTCCACTCCTCAAAACAGTTTTTGAACTTGTCAACTCTGATGCCTTTTAGTGCTTCTGCTGTTTTTTGTTTCACCTCTTCCACATCAGCAAAACGTTTCCCCTTGAGGACCTTTTTCATCAGGTAGGGAAAAAGTCACTGGAGCAAGATCAGATGAATAGAGAGGGTGGGGCATGAAGGTCATGCTGTGTTTGGTCAAAAACTGCTGAACACTCAATGTGTTGCAGGCAGGTGTGCTTGCAAGTCACCCACCATGAAATGGGCAAATACCTTGAAAGAGTCTTCAATAAAAATTCACTGTAGCAGAACACAGCCTCTCACAAGGCCAGCTGGTACACTGACTGATACAGATGGGTTCCTATAACTGACCTTGTGGTAGGGGGGTTCCCCCTCGTAAATATGCTTTTGAGTAAGAAACTCTTCTATACCATATCATTAGCCTTGGGTACGAGGACAGAGATGAAACAGTAATTAGACTCTTGGAGTGGTGGTTGGTGGTGGTGGTTGTGGTTAAGCAGGGGCCAAAAGACATGTCCAATCAAAGTGCTCTCGGAGGAGGCTGTAATAATCACAACAGCAAAGTCTTATTACGAACCAGGTGCTCTTATAAACCTCATTGCTATTCTATGAAATTGCTACATCATTACCATCTTGCAGAGTGGAGGCTCTGAGTTTACACAACGACCCCCAACAGGGAATGAGCTGGGATTGCAACGCACTGCAGCTATACTGCTTAAAATGCTAGCCACACGAGGCGACTTTTGAAGGAGAAAGCGCTCCTTACACGGTACTCACTGGTTCTACCATCCCATTCCCTGGTGTTTTTTCCTTCTTGTTATGCGCCTCGTATAAGAACCTATCATTTCTCCCACATTTCCCCTTTCTACTGGGCGCTCACAGCCCCACAGGCGCAGTCACACTTCACTTCCAGAAAAGAAAGGGGCCCGCGGAAGCGAATACCGCGGCGCGGCTGAGCCCGCGCGGACGCTGCAGGTGGAACTGGCGCCGCTCCCGCCGGGCGCCCCCGGGGCCCGCAGACGGCCCCAGCGTTCGCGGCCGGCTGGACAACGGCGAGGTCGGACTTCGTAGCTGCTGGAAGAACCGCTTCCGGTGGC
Organism: Desmodus rotundus; assembly: GCF_022682495.2. NCBI lineage: Eukaryota > Metazoa > Chordata > Mammalia > Chiroptera > Phyllostomidae > Desmodus > Desmodus rotundus. Next base: position 131,933,845 of record NC_071391.1, on the reverse strand, counting down.
ACCGGAAGCCCGGTGGGGACCGTTTCGGAGACGTACTGACCGACCGTCAATTCTCCCGCGTCCGGAAGGTGATTTCTGCCCCGTCTCGCAGTCCAGACCCTCCGGGCTTGATGTAGGAGCTAAGTGAGTGGGGGCCCTCGGCCGGGTGGCGTGTATTGTTTGGCCCTAAGTGTCGGTGGCTCAAATCATAAACATTGCGCTTTCGGAGGCTTTTCCCTGATGCGGTTACTCCCTGCGTGACCCTTCCTTGGGCTTACCGAAGCCGGGTCGGTGCGACCGGCAGCGCTGCGACAGGTGCGGCCCCCAGTCCCAGCCTCCCTTGAACTCGGGGCTTTCTGGGTTCGGGCCCCAGGCGCAGCCACCCCACACCCGTACTTTTTCTACAGTGATTTCTGTTACCTTTAAGATAAGTTTCAAGGCTTCCAACTGTTCTATTGAGACGTTTCCACCAGTGCAACTAGTATTTCCAACATCCTTCTTCAGATTCCGAGAGTGTCCTTGCGGCGAGAGAACCCCGAAGTGGGTTTTGATAGCTGGGTTCTAGTCCTGCTTGCCATGAACTGGCGGTTTGCCGTTGGAGAAGTTTTTTTGAGCTCTCTGGGCTCCATTGTCCTTTTCTGTAAAATGAGGGGCTTGGAGTTAGTAGCAAGTAAGGGTGCCTTCCAGTTTTGATATTCGGATGATTGCCCTCCATGTTTTTCTAATTCCGGCGTTAATTACATATCTGTGCTCTGGTTAATCTCCACATAGGGCCTTTCCTCCTACTCCATTAATGTATGTTTTTGTCAAATCTGGTTTAAGACTCATTAAAACTGTTTTCCTCCCTAAGGAATCCTTTGCGTCCTGCGCACTGTTTACTTAGTACCTAAGTCCAGAGACTTGTACCTAAATAAAAATTTTTAAATGTTTCATTCTTGAGGTGTTTAAAGGTGTTCAATGTGTCTGAGAGTCATATTGGAACACTTTGCAGGCAGTGAACTCTGAAGGAAGGGACGTGGGCTTATTAAACTGAATCAAAAACCTCAAACACTGCCTGGAAGCTGGTGCTCAGGAAATGTTTGCTGAGGAGAAAACATGTACTTCTTACATTATTTTAGTTGTTCCTGCCCTTAAAAACTGAAAAGCAGAGCTGTAGAAATGCAGTCTTGGAAGCAGAGGGACCGGAAGACTCGAGGAGGAAAAGAACTATACACTGAGTTCTACACAATACTGTTGAGTTCCGTTGCAGTGTTCACTCAATAAACTCTTCTTTCAGTACCGAAATGATACGCAAAAGGCATTATTTAATAGATATGGTATCGGGTGCCTTCTTTTCTCTCTGAAGCATCTTTGGGCAGTGGGGACAATGGTGAATGTTGAAAGACTATTCCAAGTAGGGGGGGCTTATGCAAGGGTTCAAAATTGGATGACAAACCTTTGGAGATTACAGGTGGGTAAGAATAACAAAAGCCTGGGAGATAGGAGTGAGGGGGCTGTAAGAGTACAAGAAAGAGATGAAGTGAGGTCCACGGAGGGCAGATAAATGCATCCTTATATAGCATGTTTTGAAGTTGTACATTAAACTGGTGATTGATGGGGGGGGGTGGGCATTGGTGGGTCCTTAGCAGAGAGCTGATGAGGTCAAACTTGCATTTTAGGAAAATCACTCTATTTTTGATTTGTTAGTTGATGTTTTTCAAGAGTGAAAAAAGAGCCCTTTATAAGTTTTTATTTCCATTTTATCATGGTAGGAACATTAACAATGATAACGTCTAGAGAGCAGTTAGTACGGAATCCCAACTCCAACTAGACTCTGAGCTCTTTCAGGGCAGGAACCTGGTTTTATTCACTGTAACTCTAGAGCGTTGTTTTCCATGTAGTAGATAGCCAATTAATATCCACTAACTTGATTTCAGTATTAACCAAAATATTACTTTAAAGCTTTTTTTCTAGAAGAAGCATGAACCAGAAGATGCTGAAGTTGGAGAATCTGCTGCGATTTCACACTGTTTACAGACAGCTGCATGGCCTCAGTCAAAGAAGAACATTAGCACAGTGGAAGCGTGTGTTTTCATCTGCTTACCCAGTATGGGCAGCTCAGCAGTACACCCGGCCCCGGCAAACAGACGCGCTCCTTGGGGCTGCTTTATCTCAATATAGGCTTCTAGTAACAAAGAAGGTGGTTACAGATTTATATTATTACTGTAACATTTGGTCTGACATGAAAGTGCGTAGAGCCATGAGTGGAAGTTCATTTTGAGTATTTTGTCATTCACAGATGTAATGCTACACTGCAGGCAACAAATCTTTGTGAAGTAGGGAAGTTCTAGTTAGTTGTTTGGCAGTGCTGATGAATTTGATTACTTGGAAATTGGTGTATAACAGTACATTAAAAATGCTGACTTTTAATTTTAGTCTGAGGTTTAACTGCTCATGGGAGTGTTAATTGGTAGAAATAGAAGCTGTGATAGATATTCCAAAATAAATATAAATTGTCGCTTACAAGTTTTTCTTCGTCTCCACATATTCTGAATTTTTGATAGGAAGAAAAATCACGGAAATCTCAGTTATCTTCGACAAAATCTAAAAAGGTGGTGGAGATATGGATTGGAATGACTGTTGAGGAGCTGGCTACAGCAATGGAAAAGGACATAGGTGAGCCACATAATTTTATAAGAAGAAATTGGAAATGTGGAATACCTGGTATTTTATTTGCAGTGAGACTAAAGCAATCAAGGATAAAAATTAGACTGGCAATTTAAAAAGTTGTTAAGTCATTCCAATATTTTGTACTTTTTGTCACAAAATCTAATTCTTGGCTCTTTGCCAAATATAGTTCTCCAAGATTTTGCTTCTAATAAAAGTAGAAATGATTTTCTTACCTTGACTAACCTTTCTTTCTCAGAAATTGTGTGGGATATTAGATTAAGTCCAAAGAATGTTTTTGGACTGAAGAACCACATTTATATTCATTTACTTTCCCTCTGTTTTTCTATAATTTTATGATTTCCTTTTTTCACTAATTTTGACAAATCTGTACATACCAGCAGAAAAATATTCATAGAATTGCAAGTTTAGTAATACTCTTTATTTATAAATATACAGCATCTTTGTCATTTTTTATTCCTTTATTGCACCATTTATGTATTTATTACCAATTTAGGATTGTGGGAACAAAATTTGAGTTTTCATTATAAACTGACAGAAGATGATATGAGTGTGGGTGGTGGGCACACAAGGCACCACTTTGTCATTTTATAATTAATATTATAAATAATATTAATAATAAACTTGATTTTAAAACTTCATTTTGGGCAATTTTTATACATATTTGAAAGAAATAATAGAATAATAAGCACAATGTATGTTTAAGCCAGTGACAACAATTATTAATATATCATTTAATGTGTAAATACTTCTGTATCTTGATAAAAGATGAAGATTTTTTTAAACATTACAACACACACCCCCATAACCATAATCCTTTGTATTACTAAATAAATAAAATAACTAAAATATAAATTTAATTCCACAGATCAGCGCTTTAAACCCAAATTGATGTACTTGAAGCTTATTTAATATTATATTCACATAGCTTTTGAATTAAAGATAGTATTTATATGGTGCATATTTTTAACTACTATATTAGTACATTTTTACTAAGCACATCTGAATACATTTTTTTCTTCCCCTGGCTCAATTAAAATAACCTGATATAACATTTCTTGTTGAAATGCTTTGGATACTTTTCTACATGTAAATATTTATTCCAAGTCTTGGATAAAGATAAAATAATATGTCAATACTATATGCACTTCACATATAGAGAAAAAGATCCCTATGTTTAAGCTACCTCTCAGAAGTATAGCAAAACATATTGGAAAACTATAGTTACTGGATTATTAGGGATTTTTAGTATTATTAGAAATAGCATTGTACTCATAACCTTTCTTTTTAGAAAGAGTTTCATTATTTTCTGAGAGTGTATCCATACAGAAAATTTGAATTGTATCGGTCTTAAAATGTGTGTTCTTGGGAAGGGCTGTGGTAGGGAGGTACATAGGAAAGGGTTTCTTGCATTGTTGTGGAGTTACCAGTGATGTCCCGGAGCTTGTACCACATTGTGAGCCAGTCACTAAATTAAGAGATTATGGGAGCTGGTTGTTAAATGCAACCATTTAAAAAACTTAAATCAGCCCTGGCTGGTGTGGCTCTGTGGATTGAGCACCAGCCTCAGAACCAAAGCAGGGCTGGTTCGATTCCCAGTTAGGGCCCATGCTTGGGTTGCAGGCCAGGTTCCCAGTTGGGGGCTCATGAGTGGCAACCACCATTGATGTTTCTCCCCCTCTCCTCCCTTCCCCTCTCTCTAAAAATAAATAAATAAAATCTTTTAAAAAATTAAATCATAAACAAATGTAATAAACATTCATTGAAACTCTTCACTTCCTAATTATTTTACTGCATTTTACTATTATCTATGTTCTTGAGGTTATTCATGCATATTTTACCTATATGTTAGAAATAGTAAGTAATAGTGTACTACTGTGCATCTCTTTCCATCTCTGGGTTCAGTGACTTCATGTTGTTAGCTTGAAGTTAACTATGGTATTTGCACCATAGAAATTAGGAAATGCCATAAATCAGTAAATGTTTAAAATATTTTATTTATTGACTTGAGAGAGAGGAAGGGAGAGAGAAATATTGATTTACTGTTCTACTGATTTATGCATTCATTGGTTGATTCTTTTCTGTTTGTTTTATAATTGAACTTATTGGGGTGACATTGGTTAATAAAATTATATAGGTTTCAGGTATACAGTCTACAATACATCATCTGTATACTGTGTTGTGTCTTTGCCACCCGAAGCATTGGTTAATTCTTGTATGTGCTCGGATGGGAGATGGAATCCACAACCTTGGCATATGCAGACAACGCTCTAACCAACTGAGCTATCTGGCCAGTGCATGAATTTTTTTCTGGGGGTGGGGAAGCCTTGTGAGTAAACATTTATCAGCACACTACTGAATACGATGTTCTTTTATGTTTTGCATATTTGAGGACGCATTTATTCCATATCTTTCTTTCAAAATACATATTATTTATAAGATGATTGAAAGTCTGGAAACGTAAAACTACTTACTTCATTATCAAAATAGGTACGTTAACTTTTTAAAAAATCTTTTAAAAAGTTTTTAAGGATTTTATTTATTTTTTTAGAGAGGGGGAGGGAGAAACAGAGGGAGAGAAACATCAATGTGTGGTTGCTTCTTACAGGCCCCTTACCCGGGACCCAGCCCACAACCCAGGCAATGTTCCCTGACCAGGAATTGAACCAGCAACCCTTTGGTTTGCAGGCCGCACCCAATCCTGTACATTAATTTTTCATCCACAGAGAAATATGACTGAAATAAAAACAAAGCACATTAAATAAAATGAAAAAGAACAAGTAAATATTTTTCATATATTTTAAGATGTTTCAGACCCTGAATAGATAATAAACATAAATTAATTACATTGCGCATAGTGAGATATTGTGAATGTGTGTGTATGTGTACATACAGTTGATTGTCATTATTTGGGGATTCTACACTGGCACACTCTCTAAAATGTATTTGCAGCCCCAAAATCAATACTCACAGTGCTTTTGCAGGCAGGCGTTCCCCAACATGTGCAGAGGGGTGAAAATTTTGAGTTGCCTAGTCATACTTTCCAGCTAAGGTTCATGCCTTCTGCCTTCTTATTTCAGCTCTCAGACTGTAAACAAGTGTCATTTTTGTGGTTCATTTAGTGCCACATGTTTTGCATTTTTGTATTTTTTGTTGGTGATTTCGCTGTTTAAAATGGCCCCTGAGCATAGTGGTGAAGTTTAGTGTTCCTACCTACAGGAAGGCTGTAATGTGCTGTACAGAGAAAATACATGTTTAGCCCTGGCTCGTGTGGCTCAGTGGATTGAGCACTGGCCTGTGAACCGAAAGGTCACCCGGTTTGATTCTCAGTCAAGGGCACCTGCCAGGTCTCCAGTTGGGGATGGATGTGCAGGAGGCAACCAATAGACATATCTCTCACACATCGATGTTTCCCTTCCTCTCTTTCTCCCTCTTTCCCCCTCTCTCTAAAGGTAAATAAATAAAATCTTTAAAAAGAAAATACATGTTTAGATAAGTTTTGTTCTGGTATTAATTTATAATGCTGTTGGCTATGAATTCAGGGTTAATGAATCAACAATATAGTATATTAAATAACATGTCTTTAAACAGAAACACTTAAAACAAGGTATGTATTGATTGGCTGGTGAAAATTTTGTGACTAGAGGCTAAAGAAAACTAACCCTGTGTTTCCCCTCAGAGCAGTGGTTTACTATTTGCTAATCCAGTGGTCGTGAAGGTTTTATAGAACATAACTACTGTGAATAACAAGAATCTACTGTATATATACACACATTTGTAAAGTATGACATATGTAACTACAGGTCTTCAAAGAACTAGACTATGACAAACTACTCAGTACAACATGCAATTTAATGTTTTTCTGATGGTTCAGATGGTTCATACGGTACATAAATGTTCCAAATACTACGAATATGCAGAAATTCCAATTTATATAAAGGCATTATATTTTAAAGATCATTTTCTTTTTAGTTTCTTTGTGATTTGTTAGCATTAGAGAAATAGCTTATAGAGTTATTCCTCTGATTGAGTGTACTGTTTATATGGACATTTATTAATAGGAATCACTTTCTTACTTTGTTCCACCCAGATTATATATATGAAGCTTTAATGAACACTTCTGTTGACATAGACTCACTAGAAGCCGACTCACACTTAGACGAAGTCTGGATCAAAGAAGTAATAAGGAAGGCAGGGATGAAGTTAAAATGGACCAAATTGAAACAGGACAAAGTCAGAGAAAATAAAGATGCCGTGAGAAGGTAAAACATAACCATATAATGGGGGAAGAAGACGGCATAGTTTTATTCACACTTTTTAATGGAAAGAGTTGCCTTAAAGTTTTTTTGCAGTTAAAATCATGTTAAACTTTTCTTCAAAGTGCTTAAAGCATCAATATGTTCAGGTTATTATAAAACTGTAAGGGTTATTTTTCTGAGTTTTCCAAGTATGTATATTGATCTTGGACTTAAAAAATGTATTCATTTCTGCTCATTATTATGAAGATGCCAGCTGTAGGTAGGTAATCATGTATTTTGTTGTCAGTCGTATGCATAGAAGAAGAAAAGATGATGTCTAATCAAAGCTGAAGGTTGGTTTTTATTGTTAATGATAGTTCACAGACATAACTGCAAATTAGTTTACTGGCTATAAACTGTTGTGATGTTTAAGAAATGGAACTCCTTTGCTGTTAATTTTAGGCCCCAGGCAGATCCAGCTTTATTAATCCCAAGGTCCCCAGTTGTTACAATAATGGGCCATGTTGACCATGGGAAAACGACACTACTTGACAAACTGCGAAAAACTCAAGTGGCAGCAATGGAAGCTGGAGGCATCACTCAGCACATTGGTGCCTTTCTTGGTATGAACACAAATTACCTTACAGTGTGCTTGGGAACTCCACAGATTATTTTCTTAAAGCTAGTGTCATAGTATGAAATAGACCAATGCAAAGTAAAAGGAAGGCTAAAGAGTAAAGCCATTGGTTTGATGAAATGTAGAGCAGGTGGCTGATAAAGGTTATTTTGTACGTTCTATAAGAAGAAAATTACATTACCTTTTTATTCTAGCCCATTCTTAGTTTGGTTTAATGAACTTAAATTCTTCAACGCTAGCTTGTGATAATGTTGCTGATAATAATTAAAAATAGTAGCTACCGTTAGGTAGGTATTAATATTCCTACTTACAGATAAGAAGGCTGGGACTTAAGTTACTTGATCAAGGCATACATCTACTAAGTGGCAAAGCCAGGATTGAAACCAAGGCTTTTGGACTCAGATCCTGGGCTACCAATTGGATACTAAATTGCCTTTGTTGTTAGGCCAGTTGTGCAGCTGATGTTTGCTGATGCAGGGTGGCTTCCTACATAACTCTCAGAGTATTCTCTCTCCTATACCAGTTGGTACATTTATGAAAGTAGTTATTTTTAGAAATGTGAAGAGTTTTGGTTTGAAATTATTACATGCAAAGAAAACCTTACAGGTCTCACTAGTATGTTATCACTTTTTGTTGTGAAATTATGATCTGTATTGTTCTGATTAACATTAATGGAAGGAATAAAATTATTTTAAAGAATTAATTGTGTTTGATAATGTCACATATATTCCTTCATATTAAGAGAGTATATATTTGAGTCCTTAGTGTTCTTGGATTTCTGTTTCCACAGTCTCTCTGCCTTCTGGGGAAAAGATAACCTTTCTTGATACTCCAGGACATGCTGCTTTCTCAGCAATGAGAGCCAGAGGTACTCAGGTCACTGATATTGTCATATTGGTTGTAGCTGCAGATGATGGAGTAATGAAACAAACTGTAGAATCTATTCAACATGCCAGAGATGCGCAAGGTACTGTGTGGCTGTGGCTGACTTAACAGGAGTCACTGTTCTGGGGCAGTGCACATGTAGCTCCCTTAGTCTTCATGGGAATCTCAGCATTATTTTACCTGCTTCTACCGATAAGGCTCAAAGACCGTTGAGTCGTTTTCCCACAGATGTAACTACTAAGAACAGTGTAGCAGGATTCAATTTGGGACTTGTGAATACAAGTATAGTCCTTTCTGTACTATTTACTTGGCATAGTGTGACACTGTAATAGTCTCAAATAACTTTTAAAATGGCTTATTATCATGGAAATTTTAATTAGATATAAAAGTAAGAAGAGAATAACAAACTCCTATGTACCCATTACCTAAATTCATTAGAAGTTGAAAAGTAGTGATATTCCAATTCTGTTATTCCTTGTTCATGTATCATCTTGACTTGTTTTCTAAAGAGAAACTTCCTCTCATATGCTTTAAGTAAATTCTTATTTGGTCAAAGGTATAAAATTGAAACTTTTGAAAAATTACTTGGCTATTTTCTCCCTTATTTCTCCACTTAAAAATTGTAACACAGGGGTGTGCTCAGAGCAGGGGGCCTGAAGAAATGGCTCCTCAGTTTACAACACACCCAACAGGAACTCGGGGTCATTGTGTGGAGGGGCACAGAACTCGTGCCCTTCCTGTGAGCAAACCCCCTACATGTGTAAAAAAAAAAAAATTGTAACACAGGCACATACTCCACACACTCACTTTTATTCTGATATGACACTGTACCCACTGTGAGAATGCTGCTCTCTTGAGAACATGTACCCGATGGGTGCATCACATTCCGCTAAGGTTTTTGGTAAGAAAAAAAAAAGGTTGAGAATCACTGACTTAGTTAAATTCTTTCATCTCACAGTATAAAAACTAAGACCCAGAGAGTGATAGGAACTCCCCTCATTGCAGTTAATTTGCAACACGTTTGCATTTGGAATATGATCTTCTAGTTTTCAGGGTTATTCTCTTTCCTTTTTAATTTCTCAGAATTGCCTTTGTGGAATGGACTATGTTCTTAATGATTTTAGGGAATATAACAAAAAGAAGAGAGCGCTAAATTTGTCAGGGATCTCATAACAGACAAGTTTATTAAGATATGTGATAAATTCTATATATCATGCTTTTTAAAAATTATGTTATTGATTATGCTAATACAATTATCTCAATTTTTCCCCCTTTGTCCTGCCCCCACTCAGACAATCCCCGCACCACTGTTCATGTCCATGGGTCATGCATGTAAGCTCTTCAGCTATTCCATTTCCTATACTGTGCTTTACATCCCTGTGGCTATTCCATAACTACCTATTTGTACTTCTCAATCCCCTCACCTTTTCATCCATTCCCTACACTGCCCTACCATCTGGTAACTATCAAAATGCTCTTCATATCCATGATTCTGTCTCTGTTCTTGTTCGCTAAGTTTGTTTTTTAGATTCAATTGTTGATAGATAGGTATTTATTGCCATTTTATTGTCCATAGTTTTGATCTTCTTTTTCTTAAATAAGTCCCTTTAAAATTTCATTTAATAATAGTTTGGTGATGATGAACTCCTTTAGTTTTTTTTCTTGTCTGGGAAGCTCTTTATCTGCCCTTCGATTCTAAATGATAGCTTTGCTGGGTACAGCAATCTTGTTTGTAGGTCCCTGCTTTTCATGACTTTGAATATGTCTTGTCAGTCCCTTCTAGCCTGTAAAGTTTTTTTTGAGAAATCAGCAGACAGTCTTATAGGAACTCCCCTGTAGGTGATTAACTGCTTTACTCTGGCTGCTTTTAAGATTCTCTCTTTATCTTTGACCTTTGGCATTTTAATTATGATGTGTCTTGGAGTGGGCCTCTTTGCATCCATCTTGTTTGGGACTCTCTGTGCTTCCTGGACTTGCATGTCTATTTCCTTCACCAAAATAGGGAAGTTTTCTTTCATTATTTTTTCAAATAGATTTCCCGTTTCTTGCTCTTTCTCTTCTCCTTCTGGCACCCCTGTGATCAGTTTGTTGGAATGTTTGAAGTTGTCCCAGAGGCTGCTTACACTATCATCGTTCTTTGGGATCCTCTTTTCTTCTTGTTGTTTTAATTGGTTGTTTTTTGCTTTCTTATGTTCCAAATCAGTGATTTGATTCTCGGCTTCATCCACTCTACTGCTGTTTCCCTGTAAATTGTTCTTTATTGCCATTAGTGTAGCCTTCATTTCTGGTGGATCTTTTTGACGCTGTTTAGGTCCTCACTAAGTTCCTTGAGCACCCTTAAAACCAGTGTTTTGAACCCTGCATCTGATAGATTGCTTACCTCCATTTCATTTCACTCTTTTTCTGGAGTTTTGACCTGTTCTTTCATTTGGGTCATCTTTCTTTGTCTCCTCATTTTGGCAGCCTCCTTGTGGTTGTTTCTATGTATTAGGTAGAGCTGCTTTAACTCCCTGTGTTGGTAGTGTGGCCTAATGTAGTAGGTGTCCTGTAGGGTCCAGTGGCACAGCCTCCCCTGTCACCCAAGCTGTGTACTTAAGGTGTGCCCTCCATATGGGCTGAGTACACCCTCCTCTTACAGTTGAGCCTTGATTTCTGTCAGTAAGTCAAATGGGAAGATTTTATCCAGGTCAGTCAGCTGCAAGGACTGGCTTTAACCACTGACCACCAACCTCTGCCCTCTGTGGAAGATCAACTGTGCAGAGCATGGTGGTGATGCTCTGACATGGCCTGTAGCTGTTCACTGGATGCACAGGCTCTGGGGCTTTCTGGGCGGTACAGGCCAAGGTCAGCAACCACCTGTGTTCTGCCCAGGGCCACTCTGCATGAACTATTAAGCAATCTGAGATGGCTGCTACTTGTGCAGGGCTAGGAGATTCCGAGGTGAAGCCAGGGCTAGGAGATTCCGAGGTGAAGCCATGCTATGAATCTAAGCTGGCTGCTGCTACTGCTGTGCTTGGGGCCACTTAGAAGAGGTACAGGTGCTTGGGGCTCTGTGGCAGGATGTTGCTTTTTTGAGAGATTTAAGAAGTTGTGAAGCATGAGCAAAGACAAGCCATTCATATGGTAAAGTCACAGTTAACAGCTGGGGTGGGCCTGTAAGTTGGGTGGGATGGAGTCTCAGGGGATCTCCAGGGCAGGGCAAACACTGTTAGCCAGGTTGATGGAGTCTCAGATATGGCACCAACCTGCCAGCTCCGTGCCTCTGTGTGGGGAGGGCTCAGAAAAGGGACAATGGCCTCTGCCTGTCTTTCTCTCTAGGAGAAAGCTGTCCCCTGGCTCCTCCCTTGATGCCAAACACTTCAGTTCCCTACCGTATGCCACTGTACTGGACTGGTGCCTTTCAAGCTGCTTCCCAGGTACTTCAGCCCAAAGGGAGTGAGTCTGATTAAGTCCATGTGTGGGTTCTTTAAAGGAAACTGCTTGGGACTCCAGAAGTTTCTTCAACCGACTCAGTACCTGCTGGGTTTTGCAGCCAGAGTTATGGGGACTTATCTTCATGGCACTGGAATGCTGGGCTGGGGGGCCTGGTGTGGGGCTGGGACTCCTTGACCTCAAGATATTCCTCCCCAGTTTTTATCTACCACATGTGGATATGGGACCTGCCCATTCCACATGTCTGCCCCTCCTACCAGTCTGAGTGGATGTGGTTTCTTTAATTCCATAGTTGTCGGACTTCCATTCAACTTGATTTCTGATGGTCTGAATGATGGTTGTTCTATAGTTCAGATGTAATTTTGATGTGGTTGTGCGAGGAGATGAGCCATGTTTACCTGTGCCACCATCTTAACCAGAAAGTGTCTATCATGCTTTCACCTGTTCTCTTGGTCCTTGTTAAGTTCCAACGCATCAATACGGGGTGTACTTTTTCATAGTAGTAGGTTTGGATTGCATAGCTGTTTTGTGTGTCTCTTTTCAATTTCTGTTCCTTTGATACCTGAGAAAATTGCAGAGTTGGTGAAACCCAACCAGAGAATTATGTCCTAGAATTTTGTGTGATTTTTCTTATGAGAGGGTATGTTTAGTAATGACAAGTAGATTTTAAGATTATTCGGCTCATTCATTAAGTAAACATTTATTGAGAATCTATTACTATGTGTTAGTCACTGAGCTAAATGTATGAATAAAGAGTTGCTATAAATCCTAAAGTTCACAGTAACGATCCCTAATGTCACCCCAGGGTAAAATGTCAGGTTTTAACAATGAGTCAGTCGTTTCTGGAAAGAAGAGGCTAATCATCTAGTGGCATTAGAATTGAATCAGAATCTTCTCTTGATTTTTTTCTGGAGATAATCTCCAGTATAGTTGCTGATTTTGCTTTCAGACTTAAGGATAGGCCTTTGTCTACCTGAAGTATCTTTTTGTTTTGTTTTGTTTTGTTTTGTTTAAAATCACCTTAGGTGTCTATTAATTCAGAATCTGCTTATAATTACAGTTTTGACATTTCACATCGGAATCCTTTATATGTAGAAAGCAGAGCACAGTGGATCTAAAGTGGGTCTTTTTAGGTCTTTGTTAAATAAGTAATCTACTGAGTAAAGAGAAAGACAGAAAAGATTGGTGTCTTCATTGTGAATACCTGGCATTGAAGGTGTCATCATTTGAACTCTTCTTATCTTTGTCTCTTTCAGTGCCTATTGTCCTTGCCATAAACAAATGTGACAAAGCTGAGGCTGATCCTGAAAAAGTAAAAAAAGAACTGCTAGCTTATGACGTGGTGTGCGAAGATTACGGAGGTGATGTGCAGGCCGTGCATGTCTCCGCACTCACGGTAAAGGCACAGATGATCGTTCAGACAGGAACGCACACAGTGCATTGTGCCTACAGAACTTTTGGACATGCATAATTTCTGTTGTGTAAAAATTCTCTGGGCACTAGGCAAAGCTGGTATCTGGTTTGGCATATTAGAAGTTAAGCTCAGAAAGATCAGTCCCAGTCCAGGGTTCCGTAGCTGATCCGTGGGTAATTGGGTCTAAAGCTAATGTTCTTATTTCGAGACAAAATGAGGAGAATAAATGATGAATGATGTGGGGATAGGGTATTAGTAGCTTAAAGACTGTTTTAAGCAGAAATGAAATCCTGTTGATAATAAAAAGTGCTTGTTTTATAGTGAAAAACTAAAGAGGTTTTAGGGCATTCAAGAAAGTTTTAAACAAATAAAAATTTCCCTAATACAAAAATGAAACATTTGGGTCCAGTTTGTAAATGATTGACTTAGTGCTTCTATGAATTAAATTTTTATAAGTTTTCTAATGTTATTAAGACAAATTCTATTCTCTCTTAAATTACTAGTTACTGTCTTCTGGTTGAAAACACCAAGGAAGCTCACTACCTACTTTGTGACAGCATTTTCCAATTCTCTTACCCAAGGCAGGGTGCTGCTAAGTAACAGTTTCTTTTTTTGTTCATTCTGATGTTCCATGGTTTACTCATAATACAGACTATTTTCCCCTTAAGAGTATTCACTGAGGGATGGTCCTGTACTTGGCCACATTCTTTCAGTTAATTTTCATTTTATCTTTTTAAAAATTTCTTACCTACAAGATGCTTAGAAATTATGCCTCCTCGCGCTGACTGGTATGTCTCATGGGTTTGTTGTACTACAAACCAAAAGGTCGCTGGTTCAATTCCCTGTCGGGGCACATGTCTGGGTTGTGGGCCAGGTCCCTGGTTGGAGGCATGAGAGAGACAATTGGTTGATGTTTCTCTCCCTCTCTTTCTCCCTCCCTTCCCCTCTCTCTAAAAATAAATAAATAAAACCTTAAAAAAAATTATGCCTCCTTTAATAGTAAAACCATGGCTCTTTTTCTCTGAAACTCATAAAATGCCACCTTACTTTGTTATCTTTCCACTACACCTCAACTCTATTGCACTCTGAAAGCCAGATGGCAAGATTAAAATGTTTGAAGACATGGCTACATTTTCTGCCCAAATACCATGAGACGAGTTAGGCAAATCTGGAGACATGGCAGAATGGAGGGAGTTGGGAGAGAGGGCCAGGGAAGTTAGGTGAGGCCTTCTTTTCCAAGGTAGATACAGAGGTTGACATTATGCAAAGGAACAACCCCAGCACTGTTTTTCAGAGCAGCATTTTGTAAATTGGATTAAATACTAGGAATAAGTATTGTAGATGGGTAAGCAAAGTATTTTGTTTACAGTTGTCTCTGTTGTTTTATACTCTGTAACAACCGTGAGCAATCCCTTAGCTGACATGGAGAATGAAAAAATCCCTTGCCCTTCAGTTCCAGTTTGATCATCAGTTAATCAGCTGTGTAATCTTGGAGCCCTAGAAAGCACAGTAAGTGCAGATCATGAAAGGTAAAAAAATCACGTAATCTAGTCCTTCATTTTACAGTTGAAGAAAGGAGATCCAGGGAGGTGAAGTGACTTTTTAGGTTTGCATAGTTGGGTAGTTACAATGGATCAAATGAAAAAAACATATGAAAGCTTGTTACATTGGATAGAACCTCAATGTAAAGTACCACTGTAAAGAAAGTGAGAGGAAGAAAACAAAATTATACAGACAAATGGAGGAGAGAGAATGAATGCAGCACTGTTTATGAAAGAGTGTTAACAAACACCACTAATGGGCATTCTTAAAAAAAATAGTCACTGTTCCTTGCAAGTTCTGTCCCTGGATCAGGTTTTCCTGCTTATCCCTCTCTCCCTCCCACCCTCCCTCCCTTCTTTCCCTCTTTCCTTTCTTCCTTCCAATTGCATAATTCATGCTTTTAATGCTTAAAGAAAATATATATTAGTGTCAACAATAAAAATAAAAGGAAAGAAAAAGGAAGAAAATAATAACTCCTATCAATTCATCAACTAATAATCCGTTAAGGTCATTGATAGGAATAGAGAAATGGAAATACTTTTTCAAAGTGGAAAGATTTAGAAATAAAGTTTTCTTTGGTGGGAGAGAGAGAGAGAGAAAAAGTATAATTGTCAGTAATTATTTGGCTTTCTGACCCTGGCGTTTACAGATAATATATCTTATCAAATTTTTTTGTTAAAGGGTGATAATTTGATGGCTTTGGCAGAGGCAACAGTTACTCTCGCAGAAATGTTAGAATTGAAAGCAGACCCCAATGGTCCAGTGGAAGGTACAGTGATAGAATCTTTCACAGACAAAGGAAAAGGGTAAGACTATTAAAACGCTTCCTTTTTAATAATTTTATTCCATTGTTTTTGTGAATTGATCATACCATAATGTATTATTTTTATTGCATCTTATGATTAGTCCATAAACAATATTTTCAAAGTATTTTTGAAAAGTATCTTATTGCACTAGCATTGAGAACACAAAAATGAAGTTATTAGTAGACCCTAACAACTGCCTGTATACTTGTCCTAGTCATATTCAGATGACGTAAGCGTTTAATTTGTTTGATTTTTTTCCTCACTGACTTAACTGAACTGACAAAGCTGCATGTCTTAACAGAAATTGGAATGAGATAGCAGTTGTTGCCTTTACGGTTTCTAAATTCTTTATATCCTTACCTATTGATATAACATTTAGGAAGGTCTTTGGAACAATATTCTTGTCCTTAATTTCCCTTTCTTTCAGCAAAAGAAGTCGTCTCACTACTTAACAAATTAAAGAAAGGGGGTTAGGATTCTGTCAGAAAACTCAGCTATCTCTATCTTCCCGCTACCAAAACTTTATAAGAAATGTATGTGACATTACCATCTTAACCATTTTAAAATGTACAGTTCAGTCAGTGGTTTTAAGTATGTTCACATTATTGTGCATCTTGCAAAACTGAAACTGTATCCACGAAACACTCATTTTTCCTCCCTCTCCCCCAGGTCTGCCTTTTCATTTTCTGTTTCTATGATTTTGACTACTTTAGATACTTCATATGACTGGAATCATACAGTTAGTTGTCCTTTTTGACTTGGAGTTATTTGTCCTTATTTTACTTACCACAAGTGACCTTGCGGTTCATCCATGTTGTAGCATGTAACAGGGTTTCCTTTTTTAAGATTGCGTAATATTCCATTGTATTTATATACTGCATTTTCTTTATCCTTTCTTCCATTGATGGACATGTGGTTGCTTCCACCTTTCAACAATTGTGAATAAATATTTTTATAATATGAAAAACAGCTTGAGAAGTTGGGAAGTGGTAAACACTGTGTACATATTATATATACCTAAGTCTTATAAAGATGTCTTTGCTCTACTTAAGAAAGTACTATTACATCCTAATAATGGCTTTAAGAATAAATACCTTTATTTTCATTTTAGTCCTGTTACTACAGCAATAATTCAAAGAGGAACTTTGAGAAAAGGCTCGATTCTGGTTGCTGGAAAGAGTTGGGCAAAAGTGCGTTTAATGTTTGATGAAAATGGGAAGACAGTCACTGAGGCCTGCCCCAGCATGCCAGTGGGAATTATAGGCTGGAGAGATCTCCCTTCTGCAGGGGATGAAATTCTTGAAGTAGAATCTGAGGTATATCAAGCTTAATTCCTATATGTTAGATGTGATATGATTTTAATTATTAATCTGTAATGCTATACCAAGTAAGTATATTAATGCTAACTTATTATTAAGTAGTGTTAGGAATTCTAGATTATAAGGAGCTCTGAGGGGATCACTAGCACCTTTTTAGAATTTGGCTATAGAATTTTTTAAAATTTGAGATAGGATTTTTAAATTAAATAGTTTCAATTATACACAAAGCCTCCAAATTAAAGTTTTATGTTTCTTGAAACTTCTAAAATTAGTGGTTTCATATGAGTTAGACAAATTCCATAAAGGAGGAAAAACACAAAGCTTTTAACCCAGCAGTTACTGGTTTCTTTGTAGTTAAATAATGCCTGGCTTTTTTTTGCCCTGTAAAGTCAAGGGCACGTGAAGTTGTTGAGTGGAGAAAATATGAGCAGGAAGAGGAGAAAAACAAAGAAGACCTAAAAATAATAGAAGAAAAGCGAAAGGAACACCAAGAATTACATCGGAAAGACCGTGAGAAGTATGGCACTTTGCATTGGAAGAAGAGATCGTTTATAAAGTATCAAGAAAAAAAAGAACAAAAGTTCTCAAAGCCAAAAGAGAAAGTAGAAAGAGATTCAAATATACTTCCTGTAATTATTAAAGGTGACTTTTAAAAGATTTTACTTAATTTATTTTGGGAATATATGTATTTCTTCATTGTCACAATTAATTCGAGCTATTAAATTTAAGCCAAAAGTATCTCAGTATTTTGGGGAAGACTTACCTTTATTGAGGTATAATTGACATATATGTTAGTTTCAATTGTAAAATTCAATGTTTGTATATATTGTGAAATGTTTACTGCAATAAGTCTTGTTAACATTGATCAACATACATATTTACATTTTTTTCTTGTGATGAGAACTTTTAAGATCTACTTTCTCAGCAGCTTTCAAATGTGCAGTACAGTATTATTAACTATAGTCACCATGCTGTACAGGACATTGCTGTGACTTATTTATAACTGGAAGTTTGTACCTTTTGACCTCTTCCACCCATTTTGAGATTTTCTTAGTAACCGTTTTTCTTCCTGATACTGTTTTCATTATACTTTATTAATTAAGTACATTTTTTATAATGCTAAACCTAAGTAAAAGTGGATTTAGTGGTAAATGTCATTCCTATTAAGGTTTTAAATAGATTATCATCATTTTTGTGTCTGTTAATGCCTAACTCCTAGCACCAGTAATTTTAAACTATCGCTGCATTTAGGTGACGTGGATGGTTCCGTTGAGGCCATTTTGAACGTTATGGATACCTATGACGCCTCACATGAGTGTGAACTTGAATTAGTACATTTTGGTGTGGGTGATATAAGTGAAAACGATGTTAACCTTGCTGAAACATTTCATGGTAAGGATTCCATTTCCTGTTAGCTCTGTTTCCTAGAACACACTGAACCATTTGCTTCTGTCTTCTGTTGCCTGGCTAGCCGCACTTGGCATTTGCCTTATAGCATCACCCTTCCTGTTGTAGTCGAGTCCGCTGCTACTGATCGAAGGAGGGTGGGATGTGCAATATTTTAGCTGTAGCTCCACTTGTCATTGTACTGCAACCTCGGGGAACTAGTTCAAACACCAGTAGTGTTTCTTGATTTTTTTTTTTTGAAAGTACCATTACTGTCCCTTCTTCCCACTCTTCCTAGTTCCCCACCCAATCCACGTTTTGTTCGGTATCTTTCTTGTAGATTTTCAATGCTTTTCACTGTAATCAGCCTGTTCAACACTTTGCTTCATCTTTTATGTTTGGCTACCTCTTTTTGTTCATTGATAATTTGACAAATCATCTTCCTTAGACAAAAAGTTTTTGTTAGCTTTAAATGCCTAGAAGGCAAGGGGACTGTTTATTACTCGAAGTTATGATACACAAAAAGGGGACTCATGACTGTCTCTTTAACTAGGTCTGTCACTTAGCAAAGCACCAGCACTACTGAGTGATTAATGAATCATTTAGGAAGGAGCTACCTCATGGCCCGACTTAATTAGAATTACATGTTTCCTCTACTACTGAAAAGGTATTTTCAGTAATGCTGGTTAACTCGGAGTATTTTATGGGCACTAATTGTCCTAGCACAGTGATTTTCAACTGGTGTGCTGCAAGAATTTTTAAAACGTGCACTATCTGACTACTAAGTCAGGGGCCCTGACCTCTTTTCCCTTAGATTGTCAGATTAAAAAATGACAACAGCCAACACAACAATAACCATCTGGTGTGAATGAATCAAAATTATACCTACTTTTTGTCAGATTGGCAAACAATATTTTTTTGGGTGTTCCACAGAATTTAAGTTACTAGTTTATACGAGGTGTGTGCCATAAGATGAAGAAGGTTGAAAATCGCTTGTCTAGCACTGTACTGTGGTAATGTAGATGGTGCATTGAATGATTTCTCAATGTAAGACTTTCAAGATGGTGGTTTTTCTCTTGAGTAAGCTGTTTGCATTAACATTGTTTCACTTGTTTAAGTTTAGAGTGTTTTGTTTTGTTTTTCCCCAAGGTACTTGCAGTTAAATACTTTATTTGTTCTTTGGTAAAATGCTCAGCTTCACCCTGACTGGTGTGGCTCAGCTGGTTGGGCATCATCCTGCCAACAAAAGGTGGCTGTTTGATTCCAGGTCAGGGCACGTGCCTGGGTTGCGGGTTCAGCCCCCTCCCTATAGGACATGTCTGAAAGGCAACTGACTGATGTTTCTCTGTCACATTGATGTTTCTCTACCTCTCTTTCTCCCTCCCTCTCCCTCTCTGTAAACATAAATAAAATCTTAAAAAATAAGTAAGTAAAATGCTCAGCTTCATAGAACTTCTTTCATTTGTTTTAAAAGATTTTATTTATTTATTTATTTTTAGAGAGAGGAGAAGGGAGGGAGAAAGAGAGGGAGAGAAACATCAATTGGATGCCTGTTGTATGTGCCTGACCAGGGACCAAAACCAACTGCAACCCAGGCATGTGCCCTGACTGAGAATCCAACCAGCGACCTTTCGCTTTGCAGGATGATGCCCAGCCAACTGAGCCACACTGGTCAGGGCTCATTTCTTAAATAACTCTTGAACTTTACCAATTAAGTAAGTATTTTTGAGCGGCTGACTACCTAAGAGTAAACCACAAAAGTTGTAGACAATAAGATTATAATAATAGAATTGTTATTAAAATAATGTAATACTATTTCAGCCCTAGTCATTTTTGTTTCTTATATCTCTGGTATAAAAATCAAAGCTTTGCTTAGCATACTACCTCACGTATTATGGGCACTTAAAATGATGTTTCTTAAATGAAGATTTTTAAAATCATAAAGAAATGTTCCTTGTTAAACAAGCCACAGTAGAATTTATAAAATCTTTTTATTAGAAAATTTACTAGTTTCCATGAGAAAAAAATTATAGAATTTCTCATCTCCACAACTCGCTTTTAATTTATGTAGAAGAAAATGGAATGGAGTTTCTGTTTGAAAGACAAACTGTTTAGCACGATATTTGTGCTACTTTATTGACTGCGTTTCTGATTGCCAGGTGTCATATATGGCTTCAATGTGAATGCAAGCAATGTTATCCAGCAGTCAGCTGCAAAGAAAGGAGTAAAAATTAAACTTCACAAAATCATTTACCGGCTTGTTGAAGATTTGCAGGAGGAGCTGAGCAGCAGGTTGCCCTGCATTGTGGAAGAGCACACAATAGGTGAGTGTTCACTGACTGCGAAACGTTCATATCTTAGATGCTGTAAATGACATTTGAAAGCAACTTTGGGGAAATCTATTTCACTGTTGAAATGTGTTCACTGTCCCAATACATATCCTGTGTTCTAGAAAAAATGACTACTACACATAATTTCAGTGCAACTTCCTATGTACCATAAACACTTAGGCCCTGAGGATAAGACAAGTAAAGTAGTAAGAACTTAAGTTTGGACATGAACAACTAATTTAATACAGATTAGACTGGGGTGGGAGGCATAAAGATTGTTAATATATCATGGAAGGAGCCATTGATTTTGTCCTGGCGCTGGCAGAGAAATCTACCAGGAGAAGAAAATTTATTTTATATTTAAATGTTAAATAATTTAAAAATAATCTTTCTAGCATATTCCTTGGCCAGATTATAGGCTAAATTTATAACAGCTGAATCATTTTATGTGTTCATTTTCCTCCCCATATACAGATTTTTGTTAACTTTTTTTTTATGGTAGTTTTAAATATCCAGAAAAATTACAAGAAAAGTATAAGGAACTCCCTCTGACATATCCTTTACCCAGTTCACCAGCTATTTACATTTTGCCCCATTTACTCTATTCCCTGCCCCTCCACAATCTTTTTCTGTATCAATTTGAAAGTAAATTTGAGATATTGTGTCCATTTGCCACTAAATACTTGCATTTCCTAAGCATAAGGATGTTCTTATAAAATCATAGAACAAATACTCAGCTCAGAAAATTTAACATTCGTACTATTATCTAAACCACGGCCCATATTCAAATTTTGTCCATTGCCCCAATAAAGACTTTATCGGTATATATTTTTCTCTTACTCCAGGATTATGAATTACATTTAATTTTTCAGTCTTTTATGACCATGTCATTTTTGAAGCATAGAGAGTCCAGTGACTTTGTAGAATGTTCTTTAATTTGGATTTGGCTGATAGTTCCTCAAAGAGATTCAGCATTTGCATTTTTGGTCTGTAGTACAGATTTATTTAGGCTTCTGTGACCCATTTAACATGATCATACAGAGGTTTGTATGTTCTTGTGCTAAGAGCAATTTGCAAAGCAGTGTTTCTAGGAGTGAGCACCACCAGTCAGATCACACTAACCCTGGGAAATTGGTACATTATAGTGTGTGGAACCATGTCATTATTGGAATTTAATTTTCAGTTGGTGAAAAAGTTAAGCTGAGTCACAGAGCTAAAGTCTTAAGTGGGTATAAATTACCAGTGGTGAGATTAAAAATAAATCCGGGGGGAGGGGGTGGGTAGATGGTGGTTATAAGGGGCTAAATGGTAATGGAAAAAATTTAAAAAGTGAAAAAAAAATCAAGTAGTAACAGATGAACTAGTCTAGAAAATATATTGAGGGACAGTTGAAAACCAGGTTTTCATGGAACAGACAGGAATTGTATTAATTAATCTTTGTTTTTTTTTTATACCCTCCTCCCCTTCCTTCCATCCTCCTCCCCCTGGCAGTCACCACACTGTGGTCCCTGTCCAGTTTTTTTCTTTTTTGCTTAATCTTGTCATCTGATTATCATCTTTTAGTGCATTTTACTCAGCCAAAAAAGTGAGTTCTATTTTTCTTTCATTCACTTTTTTGGTAAGCACGTTTATTTTTGTGATTTTCTTTTTGAAGAATACCTAAGCATTTATTTCTAATATTGGTCAGGAATATAGTTTGTGGAGTCAAAGAAAACCAGGACTTCTATGCATGAGTTTGTATTTTTCTCACACCTTTAATTCTTGCCTTGCAAAATGTCAGAAATTACGTCTTTTTTCAGAATCTTTTGTTTTCAATACTCAATGTTTTCTTTCCAAAGGCGAGGCGTCTATACTAGCTACCTTCTCCATAACAGAAGGGAAGAAAAAAGTTCCTGTGGCTGGCTGCAGAGTCCAAAAGGGACAGTTAGAAAAGCAAAAAAAATTCAAGTTAATCCGTAACAGACATGTCATTTGGAAAGGTAAGCAACATAAAAATGTTTGCATGGTGTATTGAGTCACCTGAACCTGAAAGTTGTCTGTAACCATCTGAAATCTGTTGTCTTTCACTTACAAGCCTGGTTCAAGCCACTCTTTGCTGATAACTGGTCTCCAGTTGCTGGGTTCCCTCCCTCACTAGCTCTTGATACTGTTAATCCCTTAGTCTGATTTTCTAAACTTCTCAGACTACCTTTCCAGTCTTGTTTTCCCCACTCTATACTTAATTGCTTAATTGCTTCAATCCTTTGATCTTTTGCCTGCCAGGGTTTCTCATTCAAGTCCTGAGTATATAGTCCCATCCCCTGCAGTTAGCTTGCCTTTAAAATGGGAGTTAGTACCTTTCACTACAAATCAAATCTAACCTTTCTTTGGTTTCCCAGGTTATTTAGTCCTGTTATTTTAATACAAGATCATAAAACTTTTAACAATTCCAGTGTAATTTTTAATACCACACTACATAGCACTTAGTTAAGTGCTTATTGTTTAATATATGAACCTTAAGGTTTTTTTTTTTTTAAGGCTCATTAACCTCACTGAAACACCATAAAGATAACGTTTCAGTCATCAAAACTGGAATGGATTGTGGTCTCAGTTTGGATGAAGAGAAGATAGAATTTAAAGTGGGAGATGAAATTGTTTGTTATGAAGAAAAGGAACTTCTAGCCAAGACCTCTTGGGACCCAGGATTTTAAAATTATATTAAAAATATAAAAGATTAAATAATCTATTATCAAGCAACTAGTTTGCTTTATATAAGGTAAGAATTCACCACTTACTGGTCAGTAAATGCCCAAGTAATTCTGTCAAGCATTAGCACACATAACTGTCAAAGTAGGAAAACGTAAAGAAATATCTAAGGATGCCTCCAACCAGAAATCCTGGTACTACAGTAAAAGGGAATTGTTCATTGGCCTACCATGGAATCTAAGAATCAGTTAATGAACTTCAAGTGACTTTTACTTAAGAATGGTACCAAGAGAAGGAATCCTCTCTAAATCGAGCTCCTTGGGCAAAAAAAGGTACCAAATACTGCTTGAAACCGTATTTTTCAGTGTCAACAGGACTAATGAGCAAACATTAGAATTTGAATACCTTCTGAAGTTCACACTCAACACTGAACAGTAGAGTATATTCCCTTGTACTGCAGACAGCAAACATCCCGGTCAAGCCACTCAGGGACTTAGGATGAATTTTTGAATTGGCAATTTACAGCTCAGTCTTTAAAATTGTGGGCGAAATGTCATAGCTTCTTTTTAGGCAGTGCTTTAACACCAATTCACACAAATCAGTGCTTCTCAATTTGGGGGTAGGGGTTAGTCCTCCCTCACCCGGGGTCATTTGGCAATGCATGCATACACTTCTGACTGTGGCAGTGGGGGTGGAGTGCTACTGCCATCACGTGGGTAGAGACCTATGATGCACAGAGCAGCTCCCACCAATTAGCTGGTCCAAAATGTCAGTAGTGCTGAGGTCAAAAAACTGACAGATACACAAACTGCCTTATTATCTAGACAGCTGATAGTAAATATAATGGAATTCTTCTGCCAATGTGTATTATCAAAGAAATGGTGTGATCTGTCAATGTGACACTTAAAAAAGTCACTGGAATAAAATTCAACAATTAAATGTTACTTCATGTCTTTTATTGACTCATACACAATTACTTGTCTTCTGGTTTGTTGAAGCAATAGGTCAGACAACATTTGCCACAATAATGTCTGTCAAAGTGGCTGGCCATAAAAACTCCAGCACCACATTCATCTGAAGGGCACTCCCGACGAAGGCGACTGATTTTGCCATTCTCATCCACCTAAAAAGTACAAACCCGCTGTTAATATAATTTTACAAAATATTTCGAAGTCTAATTTAAGTGACTCAAAATATTTAGCCTTTTAATGTAGTTTTTGGTACCTATAAACGAAAGCATCCCAAATCCTCACCAGTAATCACAACAACACATATAGGTATGCCCAGGGCTCATTAAAGTCCAGCCTTGAAGTGGAAGTGGTACAGAGCCAAGACCTCAACCCAGATCTGACTTCAAAATCAAAAGCCTAGTTTGCAACAAGCAGCTAAAGGTAAACCCCATTATCAAAAGCTTGTTCAACTATTAATGAGAAAAAAGCCTTTCGTATTAAAGAGTTTGAAACCAGAGGTACCAACAAAATTTATTAATCTAGCCCTGACCATGTGGCTTGGTTAGACCTCCTGCTGCAAAGCAAAAGGTCACCAGTTCGTTCCCCAGTCAGAGCACATGGCCGGACTGCAGGTTCATCCCCAGTCAGGGCACATGTGAGAGGCAACCGAACTGTTTACCTCCCTCTTTCCCTCCCTTCTGTCCCTCTAAAAATTTCTTTGAAAAATTAACCTAAAAGCAAAAATTTATTTTTAATAAATTGGCTCAATTTCAACTGAGTTTCTTTTCTTTTTTAAAAGATTTATTTTTAGAGACAGAGAGAAACATCAATTGGTTCTCTCTCAAATGCCCCCAACATCTGGCCAGCAACGCTGGCACACGTCCTGACTGGGAATCCAACCAGTGACCTCTGCGTTTGCCCGATGACACCCAACCCACTGAGCCACACCAGTCAAGCCTCAACTGCGTTTCTTTATTCACATATTTGTATTTCTTCTTTTATAAACTGTATATTCACTGTTCATTTTCCAATGGAAACTTTAATCTTTATTTTCACTGGAACTTTATTGTGTATGTTGCAAATACTTCCTGTTTATTTGCTTTTTCACATCATTAAAGTTACTGATTAAAAAGCATAGTATAATTATTTTTAATTTGATGTACTAATATTTTTCCTTCATAGTTTTTCCCAATTCAGTTTTTCTTTTCCCAACTCAAGGGTTTTACAAGAGTCACATGTGTTCTTCCGGTTTAGTATAGCTTAATTTTCCTACATTTAACTCTTCAATCCTAAGTCTCTATTATCATTTTCCTCCAGCTATTCCTAGGTTATTTATTAAGTGGAATAACTAAGTGGAAAAAAGTAGCATTTTTCCAGACTCAAAATGCTACTTTTCAAATACAAATTAGTCTGTATGCCTGAGAAATAAAGAAATGGGCTCACTTTGTAGTATTTCAGGACAGCCAGCTTAACCTTCTTTCTCTTATGCTTATTCTTCTTGGGAGTGGTGTAAGACTTCTTCTTCCTTTTCTTAGCACCACCACGAAGTCTCAGCACAAGATGAAGAGTGGACTCCTGTTAATGAAACACAGCATGAAACAGGCTTTAAGAACAATCACATTGCCCTGGCTGGTGTAGCTCAATGGATTGAGGGCAGTGAACCAAAGAGTTGCCGGTTTGATTCCCAGTCAGGGCACATGCCTGGGATGTGGGCCAGGTCCCGAGTGGGGGTCCTGTGAACCACACACTGATACTTCTCTCCCTTTCTCCCTCCCTTCCCTTCTATAAATAAATAAATAAATAACCACCACATTAACACTTGTGCTCCATTGAGAAAACTAGCACCACACATCTGATTAGATGTAATAGGAAGTACACAATCCACAGATGAGGAGGGGGGGGGGGTGGAGTCTGATTCTTAACTAGCTTCTAGGGAGATTAAATAACATTAAATTACACCACGGGATGCGATCTGCGAAATCCAGGATGTGAGAACTAGAGCAGTGCTTCTCAAATGTTAGTGTAAGCATTATCTGTGAAATCTGGCCGCTCTAACGCTAACCTACTGACTTATGTGTACTTCTCAAAAACTTTAACATCAATTTATACTTAAAGAGCTGATCTTTCCAACTAACAGACCTTTTGAATATTGTAGTCAGACAAAGTACGCCCATCTTCCAGTTGCTTGCCAGCAAAGATCAGTCTTTGCTGATCAGGAGGAATTCCTAATGAAAAACAGAAAAAAATTAGGTCACAACAGAACAAGCCTCTGCTCAAGGTGTACAAATAAGCCTGAATCAAATGGCACTAATAGCCATTCAGAGTTCTTACTGCGGGCTAAGCATGGTTTTAAATGCTTACATATTTAACTTTATGTAATCAATAATACTTAATACGTTAATATAATTGTCATTTTGCAGGAAAGAAAACGGGCGTAGAGAAATAGCTCATCCAAGTTCCCACACGTGAAACGCACTGCAGCTTGGCCCCGCGCTCATAAACGTTTGTCCACCTCGTTACTCCCAAAGCATTTCACCGAGTCAGTGTGCCCTCGCCCCACCCCAAGAGCAGGAATGTCTAGCACCTGCAGGGAGGCTGGAGCTTCTGGAGGTTAGCACCTCTGAACTAAACTACTACTTGCCTTCCTTATCCTGGATCTTGGCCTTTACATTTTCTATTGTATCCGAGGGTTCAACCTGAGAGTTGTAAAATGCAAACGTGTTAGTGACACAGTAAGAAACTAGGATACACGCTCACTTCAGTTTGACGGTCACCACAGAACCGAGGCGCGGGGGAGCGCAGCCTCCCCAGCCGAGCCAACCACTCAGTCGGTGGACAGGCCACCTCCCAGGGCTGCCGGCGAGCCCACTCCCTCAGCCCCGCCCCCGGGCCACACGTGCTCGCGCCCACCCGCCCAGCGCCTGCCGCCCATGACGGGAGCCCCGCTTTGCTCGTTGCTGGAGGAGCAATAACCTCTGACTTCAGCAGTGCAAAAGCAGCCCCGGGCCCCTGCTCGGCCAACCCTCCGCTCAGAAACACGTTCTAGGCAGAAAGCCGCGCGGGCGCCGGAACCCGCCTCGAGCCTTACTCAGGCCCCGGCTCCCGCACACCACCTGGCCCGCACCTCGAGCGTAATGGTCTTCCCCGTAAGGGTTTTCACGAAAATCTGCATCTTGGCGGCGACTCCACCTGAGGCGGAGGAAAAGGAAGAGACAGGTTAGAGACGGGGACACAGGAGAGGAAGAGGGGTACACCGCCAGCCCGGAGCGCCCGAGAAGCACGCACTCACCGCAGATGGCGGATCGGAAAGGGAGAGCGCCGCGCAGGCCCACGGGGCTTCCGGGCGCCGCCGCCGGAGGCCCCGCCTCCTAGGCGCCCACACCAAGTGCCCGACTGCTCTCAGCGGCCGTCTACCCACGTGCCAACGGCTCGTGAGCCCTACTTCTCTCTCTATTTGGGCTTATTTCTCACTTTTAGCTCCAGAGTTCTCTCGAGATAATAAATTTTAAAAACTTAAAAATGCCTTTAAAAGGCTTTTCTCGTACAGTGAACGTGGCTAAGAGGGGTCTTTAAAAGAGGGTGGGGTTGAGGGAGCCTCATTGAGGAAAAGGAGGAAATGGAAGTGTCTCCTGGGAATTGTAGTTTTTCAGCACTTTCTTCGGGCTGGAACTACTTGTCCCAAGATGCAGTTCCCCACGCCGGGTTCCCTAGTTACTATCTCCAAGCACTGGCGTCGGGGTTTGGAACAAGGGATTAGGGTGAGGAGGGAGGAAGGGTGAAGCGTAGTAACGCTTTCGGGGAAGGTGGAAACCGGTGGGAAATGACTCGGAGGAAAGGGTAAGAGGGTGGGGAGGCGTTGTGGAACCAAAGTATCGTTCTCTTACTTACAGAGGTGGTTAGGGGCCGACGATCAGCCCGCTACCACCGGCTGCTCGCTGGGCCAGTAAGGGAAGGGAGTTCCTGTGGCCAATTTAAGGCAAATTGAAAAATAGGTTATATCTTCCAAAAGCGCGGGTTCATCTTTTTTTTGCTCTCTAGCCCCTCCTAGCCGCTCCTCCTTCAACCCCCACGTCTCTGCTAGTGTAAGGTTTCTGGGCCTGGTTTGTCGTGTGAAACGGTTTAATATGTTGAAAATCCTAGGGCCGGTTTTCAAATTTTGAAATGAAGCCATACTGGAAAGAAGTCAGTGGATGGGTTATTTAGTTGTAGAATTTCCAAATTTGTACGCTGTGAGTGGTGGTGAAGGTCCTAAGAGGAAGACTTTGGAGTGTGTATAGGATGCTCTCCTGGCCAGACGGGGCAAATAAAGACGAGGGAGTTGTGTTCTTCTTACCTTGGCCCTTGTCCACTGCACAAACCACGGAATCCTTTCTAAGGTACCCTCCTAATGCCATCTCCTTTTATGTCTGTGTCTTCCCCTCTGCATCCCTGTCCCCAAATCCAGGGCCTCCTTAAATTTCTTCTGGAAGTTTTCAGTATCTAACTTCTAACCTGTCTCTAGTCTTTCTCCTTTTCTAACCCACCTTCACTTTTGTCTCCAAAATATTCTAGAAAGTAAAGTGATTATGTCATTATTCTGCTTCACCTTCTGGATAAAATCCAAATTCTTTAGTGTGATATTCAGCCTCTGCCTCCCTTACATCCTAATCTGCCGAACGTATGACTCGCTTTGTACTATTGAGCTAATTGACGTTCCTGACTTACTTATGCTCTCTCATGCTTTGGCATATCTGAAGAATCCATTTCTTATTCCGGTAACATTCTTCGTCCCATACTCTTCCAACTAGTCTCCACCTTTACAACAAAACTCCTTGAAAGAGTTGTGTATACTCATTATCTCCAATTCCTCCCCTTTCATGGACTGAACCCACTCCTGTCAGCCTTTTGTCCCCACTATTCTCATGGAGTAGCTCTTGTGGTCGCTAATCATTTCCATGTTGCTAAATCTGACGGTCATTTAATCTTCATGTTCTGTCAGCAGCATTTGACGCAGTTGATCACTCCCTCCTTCTCTGAAACACTTTCTGCACCTGACTTCCAGGATACCCCTCTCACTTCTCCCTCCCTGGATACTCTTTTATAAGCTCTTTTGCTGCTGCTTCTTGAACTACCAGACCTCTAAACTTTGGAGTTATCTCCCCAAGGCCCAGTCCTTAGACCTCTGCTTTGTGTACATTTCCCAGGTCATTGTCGTTCTATCTCACAACTTTTAAATACCATTTGTATGCAGACCACCCCACTGAACTCCAGCTTCACATACCCTGCTGTCTACTCAGCATCCCTAATAGCCAAGCCTCAGACTCCTAATCTCGTGTAATTGCTCTTCCCATCTCCATGAATGGCACTTCCCATCTTTCTTAGAATCTATAAGGCCAAAAACTTTATGGCCATCTTTGAACTGCTTTCTCATACCTACATCTAATCCCTCAGCAAATCTTCTTGCCTTTGTTTTAAATATATATGCAGAACACTTCTCACCATCTCCACTGCTACAATCTTGATTCAAGCCACTATTGTCTTTTCCCCACATTATTGCAGTAGCCTCCTAACAGTTCTTCAGGCTTTGGCCCTTGACTTCACAAAGCAGCAGGAGCAATTCTTTGAAACTGTGAGTCAGCTGCCCTGGCCACGTAGCTCAGGTTAGAGGGTCATCCCGATACACCAGGGTTTGTGGGTCCAGTCTCCAGTCAGGGCACATACAAGAAGTAACCAATGAATGCGTAAATAAGTGGAACCACAAATCGATGTTTTTCTCTCTCCTTCCCCCCACCCCTTTTTCCTTCCTCCTTCCCTCCCTCTGATGGCTTCCCATCTTACTCAGAGTTAAGCCTCAATTCCTGTAAGTGAGGCTGTCCCTCCAGCACTGGAGTGCCTGGGGGCCCTCTTGCCAAGTCTGTCCAGAGAAAGGGCACTTTTTTCTAATCTGCACAAAGGTGCTCATGTACCGATAGTGGTCCTGCCTTCAAGGCCCTGTGTCCCACATGCTCTGGCTGCTACCAGTTCTGACCTTATCTCTTCTCTCCTTTCCTCATTCTCTTCTAGCCCCACTGGCCTTCTTGCTGTTCCTTACACATGCTGTGCTGCCTTGAGACCTTTGGACTTGCTGCTGTCTGCCTCAACCACTCTATTCCCAGGAGGCCACATGACCCACTTTTATCAGATTTCTGAGGTGTCACCTTATCCATGAGGGCTTTTCTCTTTCCTAATTTAATTCGTTATTTAAAATAGCACCCTCCCACCCTCCTTACTCTCTAGCACTCCTTCCCAGTTTCATTTTTCCCCATACAACTTACCCCCATCTGTCATACTATATTTTTACTGTGTGTTGTCTGTTTCTCTACTTGAACGTAACTTCTGGGAGGCTAAGGACTTTCTTTTTTCAGTGCTACGTCTCTAGCGTTTAGGATACTGACAGACACACAGAAGGTGCCCTTAAATATTTATTGAATAAATAATTATAGCACAACTTAAGCCTAGCCCTAGATGTGGTTCCTTTGATGTTGTCGCATGTTTTCCTGCCCTTTCCCACAGACAAGTGAGATGCCCCTCTGGGCTTCTGTGTCCACCTCTGTCACACTGCCTTCTCTGCTCTGCAGCAGGGGCTCTTTTAAGAAAACCCAGTAGACTTGTCTGGGAACCTTCGGGCTTTGTTTTCTCTGTATCCCGAAGCGTCCAATATGAATGAATGAGTGAAATGTAATCTGAGTTGGTTTATGTAACTCAGAGGCATTTTGTAGATGCTGAGAAACAATCACTTCAGCTGTGTTCTGACGTCATGTCTTCTGAGAGATAACTGCTCAGTGATTATTGATTATTGAGGAAATATTTGGTACTTACTCTGCTAGAAACTGTTATGCACTGGAATGCATATTGGGGTGAAGAATAATTGGGAATGAGAATATTTTGGTTCCTGATCTTGTTGAACTTACAGCCTGTTGGGAAAGACTATTTAACAACATGAGAAGTTGTTAAACTTCAATATTAAGTGAAAAAATTTAGGATACAAAACTGAACAAGTGATCCTAATTTTTATAATTATAAAAATTGGGCCTGCCTGGTGTGGCTCAGTGGAGTGAGTGTGGGCCTGCAAATCAAAGGGTCGCTGGTTCGATTCCCAGTCTAGGGCACATGCCTGGTTCACAGGCCAGGTCCCCACTGTGGGGCACACAAGAGGCAATCACACATTGATGTTTCTCTCCCTCTCTTTCCCCCTCCCTTCCCCTCTCTAAAATAAGTAAATAAAATATTTTTAAAAAATTGGAAGGAGATACACCAAAACATTAAATAGTTGTTACGTTTAGGTGGTGGGGTTCTGAATGACGTTTGGATGTTCATTAATTTTCTTTTGTTTATATTTTGCAAAATTTATGCCGTGATTATATACTTCTGTAATGGGGGGAAGAGGGAGGAGTTAAAATGTTTTGCCTTGCCAGACATTTTTAAGCAAGCATGGGCTGTGTCTAATGTTAATGGGACATGATCTCAGGAACAGCTGCTGGACCCAGCTCTAGCTGGTTAGTGATTTTTTCCTGAGAGAGCAGTAGGATGGAGCTGCTTGAAAACTGTGCTCAGAAAGGTACCTTTGGTGATCTTTGACATCATTGATAGATGGAGTCTAGAAAAAGTTCTGACTTGTTACTTTTCAGTTAATACACTCATATTAAAGATAAGCATCATAATCAAGTTTATTCTCAAAGTAAATGCACAAATTATTTACAGCTGTTGTGCCCTGGATGACTGTGACTTGGCCAGGGAGGCATGTGGGTAAAGAAGTCTTTGACCTTGCTTGTGCCATGAGGAGGTTTCCAAACTTGTGTTCCCACGTGAAACAAATAAACAAAATGCTAAACCTTCTGTTAGAAAGTGTTGAGTATTGAGAAACCATCACTCATAGGATATATGTGTGCATGGTTAGTAATAGTTCTTTATTGGTATTTCT
This sequence comes from Desmodus rotundus, assembly GCF_022682495.2. NCBI lineage: Eukaryota > Metazoa > Chordata > Mammalia > Chiroptera > Phyllostomidae > Desmodus > Desmodus rotundus. Next base: position 131,901,636 of record NC_071391.1, on the reverse strand, counting down.
ATCCCAGAGGAATAGCACGTGACAGTAGAATAATTAGTCTTTTTAATTCATAGGGTGAAATATTTATCTCAGAGATCTGTAGGATATTTTTTATACTTGTTTTACATGACTATTTGACTTAATTTATTTTAAGCTTTAGATTAATTGATGGCCTTTTTTTTCTTTCAGGTTTATCAAAGTTTTAGCTTTGTTGCAAAAGCAAGTCAAGACTTAACTTCTCTCTGGTGAATAAGTATGCAGATTATGACATGTCGATTCAAGAAATAAGTAAACATGCAGTTCTCCCTCCTATCATTAGTAGAAGTGACAAGGAATTTTTGGAAAGTATGCAAAGATACATAATTACAGAAACTGAAAGAGTGGGCTGTAATGAGGAAGGACCTGCTGATGAATATTACATCATATACCGAAACGTTTTTGATAAGGTATCATAATACTCTTAAGACAATGGAATTTTCATGGGGAGGAAAATGGTCTTTCTGGACAACTACTATTCCTGTCTTAGCAATACCATTGCTTGTTTCACTCCATCTGTCAATTTTGAGATGTTTTCCATCTGTTTGAAAGGGGTGAATGGGGAAGATGCAATGCCGCATCTGTTACTGCACAGTTAGTGAGTGATTCGACTGTTTAGCTAAAGTGCGGGCTGTCAGCTTTCTTTTAACCAGTTTTTGAGCAACACCTAGGTGTGCCCTCTAACACCATTTTGACCTCCCATCTGAAAGTATTATCTGATACTTCAGAGATTGCCTTGGTGGTTTCGTCATTAAGGAATATATTAGATGAATATTTAAAGTAGTGTTTTCAATAGGTTTCATAAATATCAGGAATCATGTTGAGACTCTCCGTTGTGAAATTGACGAAGGAAAGTCATCATAATTGTGACATGCCTGTCTTCCAATGCCCAAATGCCGACGCTTGTCCGAATCACGTGAAGAGCTATATGCTCTAAGTTAATAGAGTTATAGTAAAGTCATAGTGGAGGTAGTTTTGATAAATTTTTTTTGACTATGCGATTCACTTGGACTTTATTAATGCAGGTTCACTTGACTTTTGTTAATGCAGATTTAATTCAAATCTATGCTAACCTAATAACAATACTAATCACTCATAAACAATCAGTAATAGCATCACAAGAGAGAATTGGGGGACAATGAACTTGAGTCCCAGAGTCTCTCAGTCTGCAGGTCCAGGAGACAGCATGGTGGGCAAGGGAGCCATCAGCATCTTCCAAGGAAGAATCTTCAGGGCCAGGTAGACAGCAAGGCAGAGACCTCTGGCAGCCTATGCTAAGGGAGATCAGCGTGGCGTGGAGCAGCACTCTGGTGTGTGGAGCTCGGCTGTCTCATTTTGGTAAATTTAATTCTTAGAGAAAATGTATGGGATTAAATAAAAGATAATATCTACACCTACAGTCCTTTTCTCCCTACCCCCAATATTTCCTTTTGGACTATTTGTATATTGTACAATTATAAATTGTACATTTTTACCTTATGAAGAATCCTATTCTTCATGGCTAAGCGAAGATCTGAAATATAAATCTTTTGGTACTTACAGGAACTTTTCCACTAGCTTCTCAATAAGACCCCCTGCCTTTCCATTTTCACGTTGTTCCAGCACATGGCATTGTTAATAAACTATTCATGGCTGCCTTCTGTAATCTTCCTTCACTTTTGGAAGGATCCAGTTGGGCAGAAGATGAAAGTATCAACTTGTATCTCTAAGTACTGGATATCAGAGAACAAATAACAAATTTTGTTTAAAATCAAAGATGCAGTATTTGACCTGGAGAACCATGCCTGAATCAAAGCAAGGAGGACCTGAGGCTCATAACCGGAGTTGAGGGTAGGTTGTAGAAAGAGACAAGGACTTGGTAAGCAAAGAGTGAGCTTCTATAGAAATGGTGAGTTATCGAGGCAGCCGAACTCCAGAAAGTGACTGCTCTTCGTGTTTGTGGTAGCGTGTTGTACAAGTAGTCCAGATCCACATTCAGAAGGCGAGGTGGAATAGAAACCATTCCTCTTCTCCCACAGACCCCAGTGCCTGGGAAGTGTAGCTCTGGTTTTCTTGGGTTTAATGGAAGCCACAATTTGGGACTCTCAAACTTGAATGTTGGTAGAGGTGAGGAAGGTAATTTAGAAGAGTTAAGTGGGGTGGCTACAAGAGAATAAGGAATCATGGAGAACAGTGGTAAATGAAGAACCAATTAAGTCTTATTCTCTAGCTGATTATCGCCACTGAGGAACGGTGGTTCCATGTTGGTAGATTTTTCATAGTTTTCATAGAGAAGCTAGAAAGGCGGTTTTCAGGTGAAATTTCCTAAATTTCAAAATATTTTGTGGATCAAGCAAAACTACTCTACCTGTGGCATGCCTGTCTCCTTTATTTTTATGCGTAATCTGTGCATTCTCAAAGGTTCCCATGAGTGTCTTCTGAAATCTGTGTCTAGCAGACAGATATAGGAGCTGGTCAGTGCATCACTACAAGTCTATTTTCTATCCATTCATGTATCTGAGTTGTCTTGGATTGTTGTAGAACATCCCAGAGGTGTGTGGAGTAGAGGATGACCGGGAACAGCTTAATCTGAAAGATCACAGAATAATGGCTTCTATTTTATGATGGATTCCTGGGTGGCAGGCCTCCTGATTTGGCTTGATAGGTAGCATGGTCATGTCAGAAAGACAACCAGTATTGCCCCTCAGACATCCTCTCCTGGTACTTGCCATTGATCCATAATCCCCTCATATCATTTCTTTAGAGACCAGATGTATTCCTGGATAATTTTTTCCCCAGATATTGTCTAACTACCAGAAAATTAATGGGGGATACCAGAGACTAGAGCTGTAGCTGGGGTAGAAAGCATAATTGTGACTTTCAGAGGAAATTATGGATTGATCACATCTCTTCTCCTAGCATGCCATTCCCTTCTGAAATCCCCATGAGCACAATTTGGAGACCACAGACTATTTGTAACATTTTAAAACATTTTAAATGTCTCTTATTTATTTTTGCATGGGTACTGCATATGAAAGGAAGGAAGGAAGGAAGGAAGAGAAAATTATACAATGGAAAGTCTGATTGTTCTCATATCAGACCCCCTTTCCCTTTCCTTCCCTGCAGGCATCCACTGTTTCTGTTTTCCTCCATTATTCTTCCAAACATAGTCTGTGCTTAAACACCATTGGAAACCATGAGTGTATAGTGATGAGGGGTTTCCTGCATTACTTGATATATTGGGTATAGACATGCCATTTGAAAACTGAGTATTGATCAGCTAGTAGGAGTTAATTGGTTAGAAAAACAGGGAGGTGAAGGGAGTCCAGGATTTCAAGATCTGAATGAAGTCAGAGACTGGATTTGGAGGTGGTAAGGGATGATATGTAAGTATATATAAAAGATCCAGAATTGGGATAATTAGACCTGGTATTGGTCTTAAGTGACATCGTATAATGTATGTGTTCATACCAAGTAGAGAAAAATATGATATTTTTCTCGTATTTAAGCTCACAGTACTGTAATGATTCACAAGGATCACAATTCAGAAAATACTGTCTTTAATACACAGTCATATTTTTGTAAACTCCAAATTTATAAAATTTTAGACTTCTAATTGCTCATTTTGTTTTATTTAAAAAGTTATCTAGCCCTTGCTGGTGTGGCTCAGTGGATGGAGTGCTGGCTTGTGAACCAAAGGGTTGCTGGTTCAATTCCTGGTCTAGGGCACATGCCTGGATTGCAGGCCAGGTCCTCAGCTGGGGGCATGTGAGAGGCAACTACACATTGATGTTTCTCACCCTCTCTTTCTCCCTCCCTTCCCCTCTCTCTAAAAATAAATAAAATCTTTAAAAAATAAAGATACAAAACAATCTATAGTGCTGTTTGCAAGGCTTTTGATCCATTGTGTTCTAGAAAAAAATTCAGTAGCATAGGCAGAAAAATCATATTTCAGGTAATAGAATATGTCACTGCATACAAATCCATTCTTACTTCAATCAAAAAAGAATATGATGCCTTTATTGAGAGAATAAAGAAAGACCAAAGAACTGCATTTAATCTCCATGGAAAACTTAAAGTTTTGGCAGCAGAGCCCACAACATTGGTATATCACAGGAAAAGGACAATCCAACTTGAAGCAAAGTGAGTACGTTAGTAAATAGCCCAAAAAGTGATAATTGTTAACTTGGTTATATTAACTAGCTGGTATAACTATAACCAGTGGCTCTTAGTCTTTTTGAATTATAATTTTATTTTAAAGCCATGTTTTCATGTTACCTTTCCTACCAGCTTTAAATGCCTATATTTTTTACTTAAAATTCTGGTTGAGAATGTTATATCTCTTAGACTAATTGGAGGCACATTGTAATATCACAAACGGAGGGTTGTAAGTAGTTGCTCCAGGTAATTTTTTTGTGGGGGAGATTTGATAGTACAATTTCATGATTACCCTCTGAATTAGATCACTTAATTCTGTGTCACACAAAAGTAAGTAACCCACTAGGAGAGGGTGCAGTGCTCCCTCTTGTTGAATAGTCTCATTTCCAGTGTTCCTTCCATTTGGTAAATGATGGGTACATTATTTTTATAGATAATTTCAAATCAACATGGAAAATTATGCAAATATGACCTGGTAATATGGCTGGCTAGATGTTAGATCTTCCTATTGGGGAAAAATGCTACATAAAATATATATTTTTTAAATCTTTCCAAAAACAACAGGAAGCTGACAAGATAGTAAGAGATTTTCAGGCAGAGTCATAATAGAGGACAAGAGAGGAGCACTAAAGCTTCTATGGCCCGGAGAGCATTTATTAACTAATGATCATAAGCTTCAGTTTTTAGGGTGGCACAGGGGGACAAAAGACAGAGCCCAGGATCTTCCCAAGGCGTAGTCTACTGGGAAATCCTCCCTGTATAAAGCTGGGATGATAAAGGGTTACACCCTTGCAGAGTGAGCCAAGGGTAAGTGTCCCAGCCTTGGGGGACTGCATGGAAAATAACCTTCTGCTCAGCAGACTACTAATGAGAACAAGGCTTATTTTGGGGGTGAGAAATGTTTTGGAACTAGAAATGGTAGTGGTTGTACAACTTTAAATATACTAAAATTCAGTGAATTGTTTACCCTGCATGGGTTAATTTTAAGGTATATGAACTATATCTGAATAAAGCTATTATAAAAAAAGACATGGAGGATAGAGTGGAAAAGTCATATGTTTAATCATATCTCTAAGAGAAAGATAATATGGGTCAGGGACAATATTTGAAGAGATAAAGGCTGAGAATTTTCTAGAATTGGTGAAAGACAGCAATTTACAGATATAGGAGGTCCAAAGAATCCCAAGTAAATAAGAAATACTCAACTAGATTTATTGTAGTTAAATTGACAAAGATAAAAAGAGATCACAAAAGTAGCTAAAGAAAGGGGCAACAATTAGATACTTTTTTTGGAAATTTAACATTTATTTTTTTAACTTTTTTTACATTTTTTTATTGTTCTACAAGTACAGTCATCTCCATTTTCCCTCCAACACTCCCACCCCCACTCCCCACCCCAGCCATCCCCACCTCCCACTCAGTCTCACCTATGGGTCAGTATGATGGCTCTTCCTCAAATACAAAGTGACGACTGAGGCCCATTTATTCAGGGTGCACAAATATATTATAACTGTTGTTAAGGATCAATTAAGCTCATTCTTTTAGTTCATTGCTAATATCTGGACCCATGTTCTAATGTGTGAAAAGGCTTGGAACACTGGAGCAGGGCTGATGGTCAATAAATTTAGACTATTGGATGTGCAGTCTGAATTTGTCCAAGGCAACCAGAGATAATGGAAATCAGTAATAAGATTTTGGTTAAAAAAGGACAAGAAATGCATTACTTTGCCCTTTCAATAGTTTGCATTGATAGTTTATCCCCCCCCCCAATTTGCCATTTGACATGATCTCATGAATAATAATAAATTAGTCTGTTATTAATTACTGTTTTCATTGGAAAGAATATGTTGGCTTTGCAACATTATAGACTGAAAAAGGAGTTTTTCATGGGTTTTGACGATGTTTTAAATGTAAAATTATATGTCCCCTAGAGCAAGGTACATGAAGACAAGAATAAACAAATGGGATCTCATCAAAATAAAAAGCTTCTGCACAGCTAAAGAAAACAGCATTAAAGTGAAAAGAGAACCAACCATATGGGAAAACATATTTGCCAGTCATACCTTGGACAAGGGTTTCATTATCCTAAGTGAAATAAGCCAGGCCATGAAAGACAAATACCATATGATCTCACCTATAAGTGGAACCTAATCAACAATTAGATACTTTTCAACGTGTTACAGCATATATTGGGACTTCGTTCCTTTTTTTGACTGAGTAATGTTCTATTGTGTGTATATACCGCATTTTGTTTTCTTATCTGTTGATGAATTCTTGCATTGTTTCCACCTTTGGCTGTTCTGAATCATGTCACTATGAACATTCACGTACAAGGATCTGTTTAGGTCCCTGCTTTCGATTCTTTTGAATGTCTGTTTACTTTTAACATTGCTTTTTTTTCACAAGCATAGTTTATTTGGATGGAATCCAAAAGATATTTTATTTCCACAGTCTCTCTTCTATGAACACAAGCTCTTGTTCTGAGCAAGCTGTAGTTACCAAGAACTCTATAAACACATGCAGACGGGGTTGTTTTTAATTTGTCAAAACCCTGTGACATTTATGTATCTAATTTTAATGTTATTTTCTCCCTTGGCCAACATACCAGATAAGCTAGGAAACAAACTTCATATAATGCTTATAAGTTATATCTTCTTCTTGCTCTTTAAGATCCCCGTTTCAGGAGTAACTCAGTTTTACCTCAAAGAAGTGTTATCATTCCTTTAGCTCTATGACCAAAATTGCCATATTTTGCCATGTAAAATGCGCTCCCGTGCATAATGAACACCCATGTTTTTGGCCTAAATTTTTCAGGAAAAAATCTTTCATTTTAATTTTTTAATTCAATTTTTTAATTTCTATTTAGAAACAAAACTGATTATTGTATTCCAGGGTATTATTTTGCATATGGATATCATTATTGTTTTCTAGAGTTACACTTTTAATGCATAAGCATAAATAAAAGAATTAAAAACATTTATATAGATATGAAATTCATACTACCCATGTATAATGCTCATCCTTATTTTTCACTCAAACATGTGGGCAAAAATGTACGTTATCCTGGCAAAATATGGTATTATAGTAGGCTGAATAATGGCTCTTAAAGATATCAGCCCTAATCCTGGGAACCTGGAAATGTTACTTTTATTTGGGGAAAGGGTCTTTGCAGATGTGATTATATTAAAGATCTTGAGACAGAGATTATCTCGGATTATCCAGGTAGGCAGTCACCAGTGTCCCTTATAAGAGAGGGGTGGAAGGAGTGTTGATCCAGACAGAAGCAGAGATAGAAGCGATGCAACCTCTGAAGGCCAGTGGCCCCCGCAGCTGGAAAAGGCAAGGCCTGGATTCTCCCCTAGAGGTTCTAGAGGAAGCATGGTCCTGACAACACTGTTTTGGATCCAGTGATACTGGTTTCTGGCCTCCAGAACAGTGAGAGAATACATTCCTGTTGTTTTAAACCACCAAGTTTGTGGTGATTTGCTATGGCAACCCTAAGAAACGTATACAAATACTTACAAAAATAAATTTTATTTTACTTAATTTTTTATAGAAAAATAATTTTAAATTGCAAATGTAATTTTCAACTAAAGGGAATAGACACAGTACTCTGTAGCCAGATTATTATGTTTAACACTTATAAATTTCCAATAAGGTTATGAATCAGTATTTTACTGTTGCCTTGAAAGAAAATTATGGTAAGGTTAGTAAACTTTGGGGGGCACTGTTTTGTAAACTTCCACCTAAGTCCATAATAGTTAAAAATGATAATGAACCTGTTCTGTTATACATTTTATGATTAAATAATTGTTAGTTGAAAGAAACATAAGAAAGCCTTTTTGTTTTTCAGAATGAGGGTTATTGAACATAATTCCTCAAAGATTCAATTGCAAATAAACAAAATAAAACAACTTAGGGCAGAGCGTGACATAAAAGAAGTAAAACATTTTCCTTTCTCCAAAGATCCTTCAAAACCTATTCCAGGTACTGTATTTTGTGTAAAATATTTGAAAGAAGTTCTAACTGTCCTCAGTTATTACTTACTATGCACATATAAATAGCACATATAATTGCACATATAAACTAATATATATGTGCTATGTGTACGTTTTCAAAGTAAACCAGGACTCTGTCCTTATTATATATAAAGACCTTTAGCCAGGATTCTAGGCAGAAACAAGGGAATAAGAAAACCCTAAAAGATTAAAATAGTTCCAGTCTAATTGGAATATATAAAGTATAATAGTTCTTAGTGTGGTTTCTGGTCAGCATCAGCATTAACTGGAACCTGTTAGAAATGCAGATTCTTTGGCTCCACTGCAGAGTTACTGTGTCAGAACCCCAGGATGGGAGTGGAGTGGAGGTAGGGCTAGGGCCCAAGAGTAGGTGTTTTAACAAGTTCTCTAGGTTATTCTGATGTACTTAAAGTTTGAGAACCCATGGTACAATACATGTAAAACCAGTAGTGTATTAAGTTCTGGTGAATATTGTTGACTCATATTGAGGTCAGCACTCACTGTTTCCTCATCTTCAGCTAAGCCTCATTTTAAGAAATTGGAGTGTATCCTGGAATTTATCCAGGGTGTTGAGAAGTTTGTATGATGAATAGACAGAGGAATTACAGATATTCGTCCTGGAAGCAAGAAAGTCTTTGAAAATAGATAACTGTATTCAAAACTCTTATAGATTTCAACTAGTGTTTATCCAGATGCAGAATCAATAGGTGAAAATATTAGGAGGTCAGATTTGGATTCAATGGAAGAAGCTATGTCTTGAAATAATGAGTTACTCCACACCAGAGAATTTCAGCTGAGGTTGGATGATCAGCCTGTGTTCAGTGGAGGCAGGGACTAGATTCCCTTTCAAAAATAAAATTATGACTAACAAAATACAGATAAGGTACATATGAGTACAGAATAACTAACAAATTGTTTAAATACTGAGAGGATTCAGAGTAAGGGAATGATTAAAATTGAGTAAGATTAATACAGGGGGATTTCTGAAGAAGAATCTTGAGGTATGCTTTTAAAGGCAACAATTAGCACTGACCAGGGCGCTCAGTTGATTGAAAGCTGTCCTGCAAAGCAAAGAGTTGCTGGTTTGATTCCCGGTCAGGGCACATGCCATACGGGAGGCGATTGATGTTTTTCTCACATTGATGTTTCTCTTTCTCCCTCTCTTCCTCTCTCATTAATAAATAAATAAATAAAATGAAGACATCAATTAGCCTGAATGAGAAGGGAAGTCACTTGAACTGTGTGTGTCTGTGTTGTTATGAATAATGAGCAGAAGGAGCAATTAGAGGGAGAGGGGACTAAAGATACGGCTGGCATTTCATAAGCTTTTCGTTAGAAAGAATAAGCACGTTACCCTGGGGTTAGCTCTAGTAGTTTAATGGATGCTTTGGTTAGAAATCAGTGGGCAGAAATCCTGAGTTGTTAGGCAGAAGCTCTTAGTATTAGTGAGTAACAGTGTTATTTAGGGGTTTGCAAGGTGTGGCAATGAGGTCATTAAAACTTTCTATCTTAAGATGCTAAGGTTTGGACAATCAATCTTTGAGTCTTAATTGATATGCTTAAAAACTGCTAGCCATCTAAAACTGTATGCTAATTCTGTTTAATGTCCAGTAAACTACAGGTTCATGCTCCCATTTCTTAATTATATCTTGACACAGGGAAAACTCTGACCTATTTTGCTTTTGAGCACAAGAGTCCCACATATGGCTTGGTTAGTTTGATTTGACCCTTCTATCCATAGGCATGACTCTTGAAGAATCTGTCAATTTAGATGCTCTCAATAAATACCTGAAACATCTTGAAGATAAATATGCAGAAATTAAACAGTTAATGTCAAAAAAATATGTACCAGCACAGAGGAAGGCAGATTTAGAGGAGGAAATGATTGTGATATTAAAACGGCGAGATGAAGCTGAAAATATCAACAAAGAGTTACAGTTTCGGTATGCAAGTTGATTATATATTTTTTAAGTTTGAAGCTTTTATTTGTGTTTATTGTAGTGTTCCACTATTTGATTGTAGGTTCAGTATGTTGATGTTTTTATCTTTATAGTCATCAAAGACTGCAGATTATTTTTTATGCACTTACTTCATGGGTGAAATCAGATATGAGCAGCTCATTTCAAGACTTTGTGAAGCAAATGGAAAAAACTAAAGATTTATACGGTAGTTTATCTATATATTTAATTAATACAAATAACAAAACTTTACTCCCCCTCACCTACACCCCCCCCCCTACACAGAAAGCTAAAAAGTAAGGATTTTCCTAGGCTGAGTTTAAGGAAAGCAGAAATACACTTATTTCTGTTAGGAGTCTTCCTTCAACAGATAATTAGTAAAGAGTAGACTTGGTGAGCCAAAGAGATGATGCTTGAAAATGCACCTTAAAATAAGGAAGAAGGGGAAAGGGAGGCCACTCAGTTTAGAAGAGGTTGGTCCTAATAGAAACCATAGCATTTAGTTGTTGGTATTAAACATCTACATGCTTATTATTTGCTATTGATTTAGAGCCTTACATGTTATCTGATGGATCTTTCAATATTTATAGGTGACCAAGGCATCGTTGAAGAACTATGTGAAGATCCAAGCAAGACAAAAGAAGCTGAAATTTTGCTTTATTACATTGAAAGGCAAATATTTTTAAAGCTTTTATTTTTTCTTGTTAAAACAGTGTTGCATTTATTTAATATGTATTTAAATACATATTAATTCATATTTAATATTTATTATTCAGCATTTTGATAAGCTGTAGCCTCTAGCTTTTGTATCTTTAAAATTTTACTCTAGCGGACAAATTAGAAAATAAGCTAGAATTTTAAAAAATAGATTTTTTAATTTATTTTTTTTATTATTGTTATTCAATTACAGTTGTCTGCCTTTTCTCCCCATCCCTCCACCCAACCCCAGCCGAACCCACCTCCCTCCCCCACCTCCACCCTCCCCCTTGATTTTGTCCTTTATAGTAGTTCCTGTAAACCCTTCTCCCCACTGTCCCCTCCCCACTCCCCCCTGGCTATTGTTAGATTGTTCTTAACTTCAATGTCTCTGGTTATATTTTGTTTGCTTTTTTCTTTTGTTGATTATGTTCCAGTTAAAGGTGAGATCATACGGTATTTGTCCCTCATTGCCTGGCTTATTTCACTTAGCATAATGCTCTCCAGTCCCATCCATGCTGTTGCAAAGGGTATAAGCTCCTTCTTTCTCTCTGCTGCGTAGAATTCCATTGTGTAAATGTACCATAGTTTTTTGATCCATTCATTTGCTGATGGGCACTTAGGTTGCTTCTAGTACTTGGCTATTGTAAATTGTGGGGCTATGAACATTGGGGTGCACAGGTTCTTTTGGATTGGTGATTCAGGGTTCTTAGGGTATAATCCCAGCAGCAGAATTGCTGGGTCAAAGGGCAGTTCCATTTTTAGTTTTGTGAGGAAATTCCATACTGTTTTCCACAGTGGCCTCACCTGTCTGCATTAAAAAGTAGATTCTTTATGACAAAAATACTACATTAGTAGGCTTGGAAATATTTCAGAGACTATAGGTGGATTGTAGTATTAATTTAACTTTTATTTATATTTTTCCTACATTGCCTCACCATCAATTTGACGTTACAAAATGTTTTTGAGAATGTCTTCTTGAGCCATCAGATTACCCTAATTCAGTCTTTTTTTTCTCATTATTTTTATCCTATGACATATTAAAAAGGTATATTTTTGCCCTATACTTAAGTTGTTATATATAGTGTATAATAGAGGCTCAAGGAAATTTAAGACTTTATTCACTAAGAAGTTAATTCATAGGCTATAAGGTCAATATGTAATGAACATATGTAATATTCCTAATCTAACATATTAAACAGTTTTAACTGTTTATTGCATGTTGATATGATATAAATAAGGAGTGAAATTATTTTGGGAGGCACCAAAGCCTGTGTTATTTCCTTACACAGTGTTCTTCTCTAAGTCTCCCAGCTTCAGACACGAGAGAAAACCCATAATGAGGTTAAAAGTTTGATGTATTTTGCATAATATTACCTTGATGTTTTTCTCCTCTGGGGGTTCCACATTTGTTTGCAACACTATGTAAATCATGTTTGCCATAGTTTTATTAATTGTGAGGTAAGGGCTGATTTGAAGACATTCTGCCTTAGGAAGAGGAGGAGAAGCTTAAGTTATTTGAACTATTATCTTTCTTCTTGTGTTAGTCTCATATTTAATTGGGATTCTGATGCCTGGCAGAGCAACATAGGCTTCTGAATACCAAGGACACCTCTTGATTTTTCAAATTGGCAGTCTTTGTGTTCAATTATTTCAATATTTCCCTTAGGTGAGCCTCTAAGCAGATTGCCCTTCTTTTCCCTGACTCCCCCTTTTATCTAGAGATGATATGGGAGAAAAAATCTGAACTCATTGTAATTCACTTCAAATTCTGTACATTTTCTGAGGCTTGTTATAAATACTGTAGGAATAAAGTACAAGAGCAGGTTCAAAGTCAGCTGGCAGGTGAGAGTTTTATTCTGAGACTATAAGAATGACAGAATACTAGGGGGGAAAGTGAAAAAACATCTTACAGAGTGAATGAATCTAATTATAATTTATTAGATTTCCTCTTCTATATTACTATGCCACTATGTTTAGTCTGTATTAAGCATTTCTAATCAGTTTTCTTTTTTGTATACTTTTTATAATGTATAATGAAATACAATGGCTGTAGGTTCAACGAATTAATCTCACTTGGTGAATATGAGAAGGCAATTTGTTTTGCAGCAAACAGTCCTAGAAGAATTCTTCAAAACATTGGGACAGTGAATAAATTTAAGGGTAAGCATAGAATTCTCTCAGAACCTTACATATGTATGCAAATTTTACTTTTCCCCTGTGATAGAATGGGAAGAGTACTGAACTGGGCGACTAAAGAATTAAGCTCCAGTCTTATCTCTACCATTTACTTAGTTTCCTTAGCTATAACATTAAAAAGTTTGATTAGGTTTTCTAAATTAAATTATGAAATATTTTACATATACTGAAAACTATGAAGAAACGTAACAGCCATGTACAACTATCAAGATTTAATAAACGTTAGTATTTTGTCAAATTTGTTCCAGTTCCTTTTATTTTTTAATTAATTAAAAAATAAAAAAAATAATTAAAAAATTTAATTAAAACTTAATTTTTTAATTGAATTTATTGAGGCAATGCTGGTTAACAAAATTACCCAGGTTTCAGTTGCACAATTCTATAATACATCATCTGTGCACTGTAGTGTGTGTTCACCACCCCAAGTCACGTCTCCATCCATTTATCCCCCAATATCCTCCTTTCCCTCCCTGTACCCACTCTCCACTTCCTTTTAAAAACAGCTTTGTTGTTGTAAGTTGATATGTATTCAACAAATTATACCTATTTAAAGTATAGAATTTGATAAGTTTTGTGATGTGTATCACCCCAAATTTCCCTCATTCCCCTCAAGGATCTCTCTCTCCCTCTACTTCTCACTCCACCCACCATTCCCTCCCACAGCTTCCCCTCTGGTCCCTAAGCATCCGCTAGTCTGCTTTGCATTTTCTAGTATTTTATATAAATAGAATTATATAGTTGGTATTCTTTTTTGACTGACTTCTTAAACTCAGCATAATTATTTTGAAATTCATCCATGTTGTTGTACTTATCAATAGTTTATTCTTTTTATTAGTGGTATTACATTGTATGACTGTAAGTTCTTTATCAGATAAATGACTTACAAATATTTTCTCTTAATTCGTGGCATGTCTTTTCATTCTCTTAACAGTATCTTTATTAAGTTAGAAATTTTTAATTTTGTTGAAGTCTAATTTGAGATTTTTCTTTTATGAATAGTGACATTGGTGGTGTACCTAAGAAATCTGTGCCTAATCTGCAGAGATGTTTCTCCTAATTTTTTATAAGAATTGTATAGTTTTAGGTTTACTTTTAGGCCTGTGATCCAATTTGAGTTAATTTTTATATATGATGCGAGGTACGTGTCAAAGTCTGTCCATTAGTTGGTGGTCATTTGGGGTGTTTCCACTTTTGGGCTGTTATTTATAATGCAGCTGTGAACATTTGTACACAAGTTTTTGTGTGGACATAAGTTTTTATTTCTCTTGGTTAGATCCTTGGGAGTGGAATTGCTGGCTTATGTGTTAACTGCATGTTAATACTTTGAGGAACTGTCAAGCTGTTTGTACTACTTTCCGTTCCCACCAGCAGTATACATGGGTTCCAGTTTCTTCACATTTTTATCCACGTTCATTAATCTGTGTGAAGGGGTATCTCGGCGTGGTTTTGATTTCCACGTCCCTAATGACTAATGAGGTGGAGCGTCCTTTCATGTATCTGTAGGCCATTTGTATGACTTCTTTGGAGATGTTTCTTTTCTTGCTCATTTAAAAGTTGTAGTATTTATGGCTTTTATTAATGAGTTGCAAGAGTTCTTTCTGTGTTCTGGATAAAAATCTCTTACCAGATAGATGATATTCAAATATTTTCTTTCAGTCTATTGGATTATCTTTTCACTTTCTTGACGCTGTTTTTTGAAGGGCCAAAATTTTTAACCTTGATGAAGTTCAGTTTATCATTCTGTTCTTTTATGGCTGTGCTTCTGCTGTTGAATCTAAGAACTGTCTAACTTAAGATCCTGTGTTCTCTTCTAAGAGTTTTATGTACTTAGGTCTGTGATCTACTTTGAGTTAGTGTTTGTGCACGGTGTAAGGTAGGGGTCCAAGTGTATTCCTTCGCATGTGGGTGTCTAGTTTCCCCAGCACCATTTGTTAAGAAAAAGACTTGCCTTTACCCATTGAATTTTGTGGCTCCTTGTAAAAAAATCAATTGACCGGGGGTTATGCTATTCTATTGCTCTAGAGTTTTATCCTGTGCCAGTATCATACTACCTTGTTTACAATAGCTTTCTAGTAAGTTTTGAGATTGGAAGTGTCAGTCTATCTTCCTTTTGATTAATATTCGTGTAGTATATTTTTTATACTTTTATTCTCTTTGTGTCTTTATTTAAAGTCAGTGTGTTCTAGATAACATACTGGATCCTACTTTTTCATACAATCTGAAAATGCAGTGTTTTGATCATTTATATTTAATCATTGTTGATTTTTATTTGCTTTCTATTTTCCTCAGCTCTTCTTTGTTACTTTTTCTCTTTTTCTGCCTTCTTTTGGATTAATTTTTTATGATTCTGTTTTTCCTCCTTTGTTGATTTATGAGCTATAACTTTTTGTTGATTTATTTGGTTGTTGCTTTAGGGTTTATAGATTAAATCTTTATCACATTATATCACTTGATATATAAAAACAGAATATTTCTAAATTTTTATATTAGTAGCATATACCATTTTGGGGTCTTCATTCCTTTGTGTAAATTTATATATCTATCTGCTATCGTTTTCTTTCTGCTTGAAAGACTACTTTTAACATTTCTTACAGTGCAGGCCCGCTGGTGTTATATTCTTTCAGCTTTTTAAAGTTCCTTCAAGAGGCTCTGAGGGAGATTCCATTCCATGCTTCTCTCCTAGCTTCTCGGTGGCTGTCAACATTTTTTGGTATTCCTTAGCTTATAGACACATCATCCAAATCTCTGCCTTGGCTTTCATATAGCATGTAATGTTTAGTCCTTATCCAAAATATAAAGTTCAATACATAAGCATTAGTTAAAAATTACAAATATGTAATTTTAGATTAAATTTTTTAGAAAATGCAAGAAGATAAAAATAATATGAAGTAAGAAAAAGCAAACTATTACTTAAAGCATTTGACGTAAAAACTGTTCTTCTCTCTGTAGCTGTTGGAAAAATTAGAGGAAAGCCTTCTCCACTGCTCTTATTTTTTGAGGCTGTCTTCAGCACAAGTCATGCTCACAGACGTCCTGTTAATGCAGAACTCACTCTGGAAGGAATCAAATGTGGATTATCTGAAAAACGTCTAGATTTAGTTATCAATTGGGTCACTCAGGAAAGGTAAGCAAAATTAAACATTTCACTTAATTTTGATATTTGATTAAGGACGTTATTCTTAAAAATTTAATAATTTTCCTTATCAATGCATTATTTGAGCATTTATTTGAGGTCTCTATTATAATTAGAAAGTGTTAAGCATTCATGGAGTACTGGGCTTAGTCACAATTGATCAGGAGCTGACTCCTGGCAGTTCATAAGATGATGCAGAACCACTTAATGATGGATGGAAGTTGATCAGTAAGGATAGAAAAGCACTGATTAGTATCACACTGCTTGAAAGAGTAAGGCAGGAACCAGATTCCAGATAGGCTGTGGGTAGACATAAAGGGTAAACCCAGGAGAAAATTTATAAACAGGAGAAACATGGATCAAGGTAGCATTTAGGAGAACATACAAACCAGAGAGGACAGGCAGGAGGTGGCTTCTTGGAGCTGGATCTCCACACAGGTTGAGAAATTAGTACCAGGGTTCCCTTAGGTTGGGTTCCCTGGAACCAAAGCCTGAAGCAAGAATTCGAGTGCACATGATTGACAGAGGGAGGCCTTCTGAAGACAATGTGTAAGTGAAGCAGAATAGGGAGGAGGAAAGAGCCGAGCGGATATGATCTCAGGCATGTTCTAACCTTGGCCTTATTTATAGAGGGGTGGCTCTGGAGTGTAAACCACACCACAGAGCTAGTTCGCCTTGAGGCAAGGGGCTGGCCTTTTATACCTCTTTATCAGTCATTCAGGGGCTGTTGTTGGCTGCCTGGATGGAGTGGGAAAACATCACTTCATGGGCATGGTGGCTCTCACCAACCATGGGCGATTCACTGGAAGGGAGGGACCTGTGAGTCAGTTCTCAGAGCAGTTGAGGAAGAGCATACTGGCCCAGTAAAGGGGGTTTGGGCACAACAGGAAAACAGCATCTACATCAGACATCTATTTGCATAACACAGATCTATTTGCTTCTCACAGTAAGGTCACTCCATCCAGGCACAACTTCTCTAGGATTCTGTGGTCATAATTCTAGGGGAAGCTTAAAAGAGGAGGGTTGCCCTGACCGATGTGGCTCAGTTGGTTGGATGTCATCCTACAAAGTGAAAGGTGCCTTGTTCAATTCCCTGTGAGGGCACATGCCTAGGTTGCCGGTTTGGTCCCTGGTCAGGGTGTGTGTGTGAGAGGCAGCCAATTTATGTTTCTCTCTCACATTGATGTTTCTCTCCCTCCCTTTCACCCTCCCTTCCCGTCTCTCTAAGAAGAAAAAAAAAAAAAAAGAGGAGGGTTAGTGTGATGAACTATAGCCCTTTTCATTATAATTGGTTCTATAGTTGTAATTTGTTTTTTACAACTTTATTGAGATATAATTTACATACGGTATCCTATACATATTTAAAGTGTGCAATTTAATTAATTTTAAAAAACAGCATTATAGAGATATAATTAACATATAATAAACTGCATGAATTTAAAGTGTACAGATTAACAGGTTTTGACATATGTATATGCCCATGAAATCATCACAGTCAAGATGATAACATATCCATGACCTTCAAGTGTTTCCTTGTGTCCCTTTATAATGCCTCTTCTTTCCGTCCACCCCCTCATTTCACACTCCTCCCCATCTCCAGGTAACCACTGATCCGCTTTCTGTCACTGTAGATTAGTTTGCTTTTTCTAGAATTTTATATAAACAAACTCAAACCTTATGTATTCTTTTATTCTTCTTGGTCTGACTTCTTGCACTTATGATTGCTTTGAGAGTCATCAGTATTAATTAGTGTTCATCATCTTTCTCCTCTATTACCCATTTTAGATTCTTTTCACCCTTACACTTCCTTCTGTTGGTCTTGATGGTTTGTCTAGTGGGTTGATTGTGGTTTCCATGCCTTTATCAAACCATGGTTATTGGTTTACCCACCTACGGTTTTCAATTGGCGTGGGACTACTCACAGATATCCTAGTAGATTATCTGCTACCTGTAACAGACAACTATATACCATTCGAAAATCAACTACTGGCTCCTGCTAAAACTGGAGTGTTGATCCCTGGAACATCAATGACTGCAACTAGAACTGCTCATCGTGAACTGGGTTCTAACAGACTCACCAAGTCATAAGGTCAGGTGGGCTCAGAAGAGCCCATCCAAACGCAGATACAACCAAGACCATGTTCAAGCAGGTTTAGAGCATATAGGTAGGCTTCACGAATAGGTGGCCCAGAACCCATGCCAACTACCACTGAAGGACTGATACCTCCTGCATGGCTCTCACCTGTGGCCTCATGGGGTTACCTAAGATCAGCAGATAGTGGAATAAAAAACCGAAACTTTGTTCATGGATGGTTCAGGTGGCCAAGATGGAGTAACATCCTTAAGGATGAAGTGTACTCTTTAAACCAATGACAATTATATAATGCTGTATCCCCAACAGGTAGAATACTTGGGTCTGAAAAGTAAAGAGTGGCTCTGCTCAACTCTTACTACCAGAAGCCCAGTTAGAGAGTGTATTTGTCAGGGTTCTCCGGAGAAACAGATTCAATAGGATATGTATATTTTCTGTACATAGATTATAAGAAATTTGCTCATGTAATTATGGAGGCCGAGAAGTTCCAAGATTTGCAGTCAGGAAGCTAAGAGAGCCAATGGTGTAAATTCCACTCCCAAAGTCGACAAGCTCAGGACCCGAGAAGAGCCAGTACTTCTGTTTGAGTCCAAAGGCTGGGAAAGACTAATGTCACAGCTGAAGTAGTAAGACTGGAGGAGTTTCCAATTATTTGAGGGAGGACTGGCCTTTCTCTGCTATTCAGGCCTTGCCACCCATATTCAGGAGGGCCATTTGTTTTACTCAGTGTACCAATTCAAATGTTACTCTCATCCAAATACATCATCCCAGACACACTCAAAATAATATTTGACCAAATATCTGGGCTCTCCTCAACCCAGTCCAGTTTACACATAAAATTAAACATCACAGGGAGTTTGTGCTTCCCATGCCTGGGTTAGGCTCTGTGAGTCTGAGGGTACTGATTGATTTTGATTATCATGAGAAGGTAGGACTGTTGCTACATAACAAGGCAGAGAGGAATATGTTTGGCACTCAGGCTCCCTATTCCCTTCGAGAGAGCAGGATGCTTGGATGTTGGTGCATGTCATTTACTACTCCTTGGGGAATTTTGTAAGGGAAGAAGTAGGTAGGATAGAAAAGGGGAAAGAGCCAAGCAAGGACGTGAACTCAGGCAAGTCTAGTATTAGCCAGTATTAAAGGGAGAGGGGCTGTGGAGCATAAACCATACCACATAGCTGTTTCCCCTTGGTTATGGGATTGGCCTTTTGTATCCCTTATTAGTTAGCCATCAGCTCTAGACCACTGGGGGATTGAAAGATAGCATAATCTTCTGGGTGAGTTGGCTCCAGTGAACTGAGAGCAATTCTTCGGCGAAGGGGCGTCTGTAAACTATTTGTAGTCAATTGGAGAAGGCACTGGTCCAGTAGAGGAGACCTGGGTGAGGCTGCAAAACAGCGTCTACCAGCTTATGAAGATCAACGTGGGGGTAGATACCAGCTTTTGCTGGCTCTGTGTGCATGTGGTGTGGGCTGTGAGTATTAGAAGGCAGAATGAGGAAAGGCCTTCCTATCATCACTCTAGTAGTCGTGGCCCGCTTGTTTTGCAGGCTAAGGGCTATGCTTCCTTAACTCTGAATGCATGGAGACATAGGATACATATCAGAGAGTTACAGTTGTCATCTTTACAAAGTGTATTAGCCCTGACTGGTGTGGTTCAGTGGGTTGAATGCTAGTGTGCAAACTGAAAGGTCACAGGTTCAATTCCCAGTCAGGCACACGCTTGGTTTGTGGGCCAGATCCCCAGTTGGGGGCCTGCAAGAGACAACTGTTAGATGTTTTCTCTCACATATCTACATTTTCTCTCCCTGTCTTTCTCCCTCCCTTTCCCTCTCTCTAAAAAAATGAATTAAAAATTAAAAAAATAAAAAGTACATCATAAGGGAGGTGGGTGGAATAGTGTAAGCACTGCCTAAATAACAAATTCATGACTTAGAAATGTCCCAAACATAAAAATGCTGATTTGCATACTACTGACTGTTGCCACCTATTCCAAATGCACCCCTTTCCCTGTGGGACTCTGGACAGTCCTGAAGCGATTCTGGATGGATGGCACTACTGTTTACCAGTGCCAAGGGTCTTCCTCCTACCGCCTCTGTGCGGCCTTCACATAATTCTGTTCTAGGAAACTTCTTCTATGTGTACACTGCTTTTTACTCTGCCTCCGAGTCTCTGCCTAGTTCGACTCTGTGCCCTCTATAAAAAGGACTTGTCGGGGAGCACTGAAAATGGTTCAAATGTGAGGACATTATCAGAAAGTTCATGTTCATTACCAACACTTGTTATGTCGTGCAAAGTTACCTCAGATAAGTTTAATTTCCTTACATATACTGATGGTTCTTGACCCATTCTACCTCTTTAGTTGTAAGAATATAAATTCTTGCCCTGGTCAGTGCGGCTCAGTTGGTTGGGTGTCCTCCCACAAACCGAAAGGTCACTTGTTCAAATCCTGGTCAGGGCACACGCCTGGGGTGCAGTTTCAGTCCCAGGTCGGTATGCATATGGGAGGCAACTGATCGACGTTTCTCTCTTACATCAATGTTTCTCCCCTTCTTTCTCCCTCCCTTCCCCTCTCTTTTAAAAAAATCAAAAATTAAAAAATAAAAATTAAAAAAAGCATAAATTCTTGCTCTGCTGGGTAGTTCAGTTAGTTAGAGCACTGTCCGACTATGCTAAGGTTGTGGGTTCAATCCCTGGTCAGGGCATAAATTGGGAAAATACTACTGCTTTTAAGGATTCTGAGATGATATAATAGAATATTCAAAACAATTCACATTCTTTGTTCTCAGCCTCTCTCCCTTGAAGCAGAGAGTCAAATCAGTGATTTGGAATATAAGAAGGCAAAAAACACCCATTCAGAACAGCAAGAAGAAAAAAGAATCCAAAAAAATGTGAGGATAGTGTAAGGAGCCACTGGAACAACTTCAAGTGCTCCAACATTCGCATCATGGGGGTGCTAGAAGGAGAAGAAAGAGAGCAAGAAATGGGAAATCTATTTGAAAAAATAATGACAGAAAACTTCCCTAACCTAGTGAAGGAAATAGACACACAAGTCCAGGAAGCGCAGACAGTCCCAAACAAGATGAACCTAAAGAGGCCCACACCAAGGCACATCATAATTAAAATGCAAAGGTTAAAGACAAAGAGAGAATCTTAAAAGCAGCAAGAGAAAAGAAGTTACCTACCTACAAGGGGCCACCATAAGACTGTTAGCTAATTTCTCAAAAGAAACATTGCAGTCTAAAAGGGATTGGCAAGAAATATTCAAAGTGATGAAAAACAAGGACATACAACCAAGATTACTCAGCAAAGCTGTCCTTTAGACTCAAAGGACAGATAAAGAGCTTCCCAGACAAGAAAAGCTTAAGGAGAACATCATCACCCTCAAACCTGTATTCTGTGAAATGTTAAATGGTCTGCTTTCTGAAGAAGAAAATAAAAAATATGAACAATAAAATGGCAATAAATACATATCTAAAAAACAAAATAAACAAACAAGCAGAACAGAAACAGAATCATAGATACTGAGAATGTTTTGATGGTTGCCAGATGGGAGGGGATGCGGAAAATGGGCAAAAAAGGTGAAGGGATTAAGATCCTGGCTGGGCCCTGGCTGGCGTGATTGGGTCCTGGCTGGTGTGATTCAGTGGATTGAGTGCTAGCCTGTGAACCAAAGGGTCACTGGTCAATTCCCAGTCTAGGCAGGGCACATGGCCTGGGTTGCAGGCCAGGTCCCCAGTAGGGGACGCATGAAAGGCAACCACACAGTGATGTTTCTCTCCTTCTCTTTCTCCCTCCCTTCCCCACTGTCTAAAAAATAAATACAATGTGTTTTTTTTTTTTTTTTTAAAGAAGTACCGATTGGTAATTACAGAATAGTCATGGGGATGTAAAGTGCAGCACAGAAAAGAGAGTAGCCAAAGAACATGTATGCATGACCCATGGACATGGGCCAAGGTGTGGGGATTGCCTGAGGGAGTGGGGGGCTGGGTGGAGGGGGACAAAAGGGGAAAATTGGGACAAGTGTAATAGCATAATAAAAATATAATTTTAAGAAATAATAATAAAAATGTTTATCAAATGTAAAAAAAAGAAACTTGATCTTAATTTCACCAAAATGTCTTCCCCTAAAGGAATACAAGGTGATTGTTTTTGTTCTTGCTGTTAATTTTTAGATGTATTTAATTTCTTCTATATTAATTGCCTACTAACTTGGAATTCTTGAAGACCATAGAGAATCCAGTTCTACCATACTGAATTTTCAAATACAGTGGTACCTCGGTCCTCATCATTAATTCATTCCGTAACTTGTGACGAGTACCAAAACCAATGAGTACTGAAGGATGAAGCATTTTCTCTTGCGGGCAGCTTGGTGACTCATACAAGTTCTAGCAAGTGTGATGAGCCCTGAGCAAGCGCAAAGTGCTAAAACAGTTTTTTCTCGTCAAAGTGCAACCAGTGCACGGTTTGATGAGCTCCGAAGCTGATGAGTACTGAGGAATGACTGTACTTCGTTTTCATCCTGTCGTCAAGAACTCTCAAATATGTGTCTTCTTGATCTCCTTGCTCTAGGCTCACATTTTCTGAGGAGGCTGGGGATGTGATTTGTGCTTATGGGGAGCAGAATGCTCATTACAAGGCCAAGTGCTTGGCTTTGGCTCAGATTATCTACAATGAATGTAGCGTGCACAACAAAGCTGTGCTTTGCCTGTGTAAACAGGGTCAGATCCATGAGGCCATGCAGTATATACAGCAATTCAAGGACTTGACTTCTGGTAAGTAACAACGCCTGCTTATTTGAGTACATTCGAATTCCAGATTTAATTGTATGATCACCCATGCTAGTGGGCAGTATTTTGGCTTTAAATTATAAAGTCTGTTTTACATATACTGAAAAGTACATTTCTTTTGTAATTTTCAGGAGAACAGTTAAGCTGAAGCTGATTGACCTTGATGCTTGACATTCAAATACATTATGTATTTTCTCAATACATAAACATTTAATAAACAGGATGGTCCTAAAATATACAGTTTTAAAGATAAATTTTGCTGATATGTTGTACCATGCTACTTCAAGGATTTAAGCCGTATATAATGTTCTGAATTATGATATACACATTTAAAGTGAAGAATTGGTGAAATAAAATTCATTTCGAAATTTGAAACACCTAGGTTGCAACTGGGCAGTGATCTGGGAGAATCGTGGACCTTTTAGGGTGACCCCAGTTGAATAATCTGATCTCATTACGAATCCAGTTCAGCAGTAACCTCAATGTGCAGGCAGTCCTGGCCCCTCCCCACATCCCCGGCCTGTGTTAGTCTCCGTGTACAGGCTGTGTACCCCGGTCGTAACAAGTTGCAAAATGAGACAGAACATAGCACTTTTAGGTCACATTTTTCTAGAAAAAAAATATTTTATGGCTGTTGAATCTGATCATTTTCAAACAATAAATTGACTTTTACTTAGGATCTTCTTATTAAAGTTACTAATTTCTTCATTTACTATGTAACAGCATGCCTGATACTATTATGATAATAGCTAATAATTCAGCTTTTTACATGCATTATCTCACTTAACCCTTATGTTAACTGTGAAGTAGGTTTTATTATAATCCCAATTTTATAGATCAGAGAGGCTAAGGCACAGAGAAGTAAGTAATTCTCCTAAATGCACAAAACAACAGAACAATCTGGCATAATAGGAGCTACTCAATATTCATTTTATATACACTTTCAAATTATATATTTTATTATTTAAGCATACAGATTCAGTTTCTGTGTTATTATTTTTCTATAGGTAAGAATTATTTTAGTTAGGGTTTAGACATGGAATATAGGTTTTAATTACTCATGGAACATGATTATTCTGTTTCTGTAGAAGTACATTCAACTCTAACTAAATGTATATTGTAATAATTAAGAAGAATAACACTCCTGTATAATTAGAACCTTGATATTCATCTGGAGAATTTTTTAGCATAACATCATAAGATGAAAATAATAATAACCTGAGAAAAATTAAGCTTAAAACATAGAACCACTGTTTGAAAAATTACTTTACTTATTTACTTTTTAATGAGAAACAACCACAGCTTTCCAAGGTATCATCTTTTCAAGGCCTCAGGGGAGAGATATATTTTGCTAATACTTTCTGTTTTCAGAGAAAAATGTTCTCTCTCAAATTTAGACTATTAATAGGCTTTACATTTACAATTTTAAAAATTGATTTGAAAGAGAGAGAAACTTTGATTTGTTTTTCCACTTATTTATGCATTCATTGGTTGATTTTTGAATGTGCCCTGATTAGGGATTGAACCCACAACCTTGGCGTGGGACAACGCTCTCACCAACTGAGCTACCCGGCCAGGGCCTACATTTACAATTTTTTTTTTTTTAAAAGCAGTAAAATCTTAGAAAAGTCTTTTGTTTTGAAAGCGTAAATCTAATAGAGTATCTGTTTTACAAGTAAAGAATTTTGTTTTTTCCCTCTTAACAATTTCTAGAATAAAGCCTGAAATGATTTGTTTGTTCAGTTTTCCATTATCATTAAAGAAATAAATGTACCTATGTGGAAACTGGGTTGTCCTAGAGCTGATATGACGCTGTCAAGCTTTCTGGTCTCAGGTCCCCTTCACACTATTAAAAAGTGTTGGAGCCCTGGCTGGTGTAGCTCAGTGGATTGAGTGCTGGCCTGCAAACCAAAGGGTCGCCGGTTTGATTCCCAGTCAGGGCACATGCCTGGGTTGTGGGCCAGGTCCCCAGTAGCGGGTGCACAAGAGGCAACCACACGTTGATGTTTCTCTCTCTTTCTCCTTCCCCTCTCTCTAAAAATAAATAAATAAAATCTTTTAAAAAATAAAAATAAAGAGTATTGGAGATCCCAAAGAGCTTTTATGTTGGTTATATATATATATATTGATATTTATCCTGTTAGAAATTAAAACAAAATTTTAAAATATTAATTTATTCATTTAAAATAATAGCAATAAACCTTTACATGTTATCATAAATGAAATAGATTTTATGAAAATGACTTTCCAACAGTTTCATAAAAGAGTGGCATTGTTTTATATTCTTGCAAATGTCTGGTTTATTAGAGGGTTGCTGGCTTCCCATATTCAGTTTGCTGTAATGTAACATGTCTTGTAGCCTTTGGAAAACACCACTGTATACTTGTGAGAGAAAACAATCAAAAAGGCAATAACAAGTTAGTATTTTCATGAAAATAGTTTTGACTTTACAGACCTGAGACCATATTTTGAGAACCACTGTTCTAGCTAATTGTGAGTTAAACAAATACCATACTTGGTATATAGGCCCTTATAATCTTATTAAAACATAACAGTCATGAGATAAATTATGATTAATAACATGTCAAACCAAGGAATAAGGAAATAGATTCTGAAGTGTCATAAGCAGTGGGGGAAGGTCATAGGATTTGAATTTGTGTCCTTTCTGATTAGTCACAGACCATATCTTGCATATAATTGAGTAAATATTGGTTAATCAATTCATGGAGATGGAGATTCAAATGCCCGATTGAATGAAGAGAGATGATAGAGAAAGGAAATGTTGGAGGCTGGGGGGTGCTATATAAATAGCTTCACCTTCGTGGGGGATAGTTTGAGTGGCCCAAATCATAATTTTCTGTCTCTTCCCTAGAGAATTGTTTAATTGTGTGACTTCATTGATATAGAATTACATTTTGCTATTTCATGTTTCCTTCCTCTTTTACCATTTCTCTCCCTCTGTGTGCGTGTGTGCATGTGCATGTGCACATACACACACTCAGTGCACATACACACACTTATTGTTTTGGAGAAGCAGCACTATAGGTTGGAAGGTCATAGACTCTGGGGATCAGATGAACTATTGTACTTTTTGCCATATGTGTAATCTGGGAAAATTAACTTCACTCAGCCTGTTTCCTCACTTGTAATATGAGAAGAATAATATCTCACTTATACTGAAGATTACATGCAGTGATTTAGTATGTGTAGGTTCCCAGTACAATAAGTATGTATTTAATAATCACGAGATTACTTTGTATCGCCTTTCAGAGTGCAAATTACGTTTATGATAGTTCTTGAAAGGCTCTCAGAAATTATCTGAAAATTACCTGTGTTGTGGTCCAAGAAGAATATTTTTACTTTAAAAAATGTGGGAAGTTAACACAACATTTACATTTTAAGAATGTTAAATCATGATTGTAGGTTTACGTTACCTCAATAGAGGTAACAATACCTCTATTGTTAACAATAGATTTTAAACCACATAAAATTGCTTTTTATGGAGTAAAAAATGGTCAAATGTAGGCAACTTCATGTGGCTCAACCTCTAGCTGCTTGAACTAGCTAATGGCTTCTTAAAATATTCATTTTTGAGTTTCTAAATACTTGATATTTTTTTTTAAATTACTGATGCTCATTTTCTGTGCAAGGCACAGAAAGAAAGATGTTGTATTCACCAGAAGTTTGCTCAAATATGAGCAACAAGAGATAGTCAAACATAACATAGAATTAGGTAGAACCTTAGAAATTGGAGATAATAAGTCTGCACTTTTAAGATGCAGAAACTAAGATCCAAAAGATTAAGTGACTGATGGAGCACTGATGAGAATTCTGATTTCCTGATTGACAATCTAATCCTTTTTATTATAGCACATTTCTTTTCATGGTAGTTCTTTGATAAATTTCTTTCTGGTGCTCTTTGTAAGATGTAGCTTTTCTTTGTTTTTTGCTATGCTGAGCATGATTTTTGGGGGGTGGGAGTTTGGGGAAAAGTACTATCCATTGAGGGCTTTGGAAGGATTGGAAAAAGAAGTGTTGATTAGGAGGTATAAACATTAGCCAGTTTCAGTTTCTAGTATCATAGTAGGATGTTGAGACGTAGTTTTTCATTTTTGCTTTCAGATGACCTAATGCAGCTAATAAAGTTATGTCCCCACCATCAATTAATTTGGTGTCTCACTAAAGAATGGAATGGAAAACCACCATTTTTATCTTTTGGTCTTGTTATACTTCATCTTTTCTCTGTTGATATGAAAAAAGTTGCCATTAAGCTACTTCAAGAAGTAAATGAAGGAGGGAAAGGTAAGTAAAATGTTGTTGTGGAAGGAATAGTAGTGAGTTATTTAAAATGGGAAAGGCTCAAGATTATTATGTTTGAGTTAATTCAGTCTTTTATTTTTAGAGAATCTGGAAATTTTATTTATTTTTTTCTATTTTTTATTGATTATGCTATTACAGTTGTCCCAATTTTTCTCCCTTTTGTTGCCCTCCACCCGGCACTCCCCAGTCCCTCTGGCGATCCTCCCCACTTTGTTTATGTCCATGGGTCATGCATATAAATTCTTTGGCAACTTCATTTCATGTACTTACCCTTAACATCCCCTTGCCTATCCTGTAACCACCAATTTGTACTTCTTAATCCCTTCACCTTTCCCCGACTCCCTCAGACACCCTTCTCCACTGGCCACCATCACAATGATCTCTATGTTATGATTCTGTTTCTGTTCTACTTATTTGCTTAGTTTGTTTTTTAGATTCAGTTGTTGATAGTTATGTGTTTATTGCCATTTTAATGTTCATAGTTTGATCTTTTTTTCTTAAATAAGTCCTTTCAACATTTCATATAATAATGGTTTGGTAATGATGGACTCCTTTAGCTTTACCTTGTCTGGGAAGCATTTTATCTGCCCTTCAATTCTAAATGATAGCTTTGCTGGATAGAGTAATCTAGGTTGTAGGTCCTTGCTTTTTATCACTTTGAATACTTCTTGCCAGTCCCTTCTAGCCTGCAAAGTTTCTTTTGAGAAATTAGCTGACAGTCTTATGGGAACCCCCTGTAGGCAACTAACTTCATTTCTCCTGCTGCTTTTAAGATCTCTCTTTATCTTTAATCTTTGGACTTTTAATTATGGTATGTCTTAGAGTGGGTCTCTGCATCCATCTTGTTTGGGACTCTCTGTATTTTCTGGACTTGTATGTCTATTTCCTTCACCAAATTAGGGAAGTTTTCTTTTATTGTTTTTTTCAAATAGTTTCCAATTTCTTGTTCTTTCTCTTCTCCTTCTGGCACACCTATGATGCAAATGCTGGAGCTCTTGAAGTTGTTCCAGAGGCTGCTTACACTATCCTCATTCTTTTGGTTTCTTTTTTCTTCTTGCTGTACTGATCGTAGGTCTTTTTCTTCCTTATGTTCTAAATCATTGACTTGATTCTTGGCTTCATCCATTTTGCTGTTGATTCCCGGTAAATTGTTCTTCATTTCAAATTATCTTTCATTTCTACTTGGGTATTTTTTATGCTGTTGAAGTACCCACTGAATTCCTTGAGCATCCTTCTAACCAGTGTTTTGAACTCTGCATCTGATAGATTGGTTATCTCCATTTTTGTTTAGTTTTTTTCCTGGAGTTTTGTTCTTTCCTTTCATTTGGGCCATATTTCTGTCTCCTCATTTTGACAGCCTCCCTGTGTTTGTTTTTGTGTATGAGGTAGAGATGCTTTGACTCCATGTCTTGATAGTATGGCCTAAAGTAGCAAGTGTCCTGTAAGGTCCCGTGGCACAGCCTCCTCTATCTCCCAAGCTGTGTGTGTGAGGTGTGCCCTCTGTGTGGGCTGAGGACTCCCTCCTCTTGTAGATGAGTCTTGATTGCTGTCAGCAGGTCAATGGGAGGCATTTACCCAGTCCAGACATCTGGTAGAACTGGCTGTGACCCCTGGCCGGCAGCCACCTCCCAGTGTGGCTTGAGGAGGTGGTTGGGTGGTGCTCCGACGTGGTCTGTAACTGTCTGCTGGGTGCATATGCTCTGAAGTTTCCTGGGTGGTGCAGGTCAAGGTCAGCCTCCACCTGATATTCTGTCTGGGGCCCTGTGGTGTAAGCTATAAAGTGATCAACAGATTGCTGCTGCTAGTGTCAGGCCTGGGGCCACTCAGCAAGAAGTACCACAGCTGGGCTCAGTTGCTGCTTGCTTGAGAGGATTAGGAAGTTCCGAAGCCTGCGCTGAGCCCAGCCCCTCATATGGAAAAGCCACTGTTACTAGCTCGGGTGGGCCCATAAGTTAGATGGGGTGGACTGTTAGGTAATTGTCAGGGCAGGGCTTACCGTGTGAGCCAGGCTGATGAAGATTCAGATATGGTGCCACCACACTATGGGTTCTTTGTTGGAGGGCTCAGAAAAGGTACAGTGGCCACTGTATGCAGTTCTCTTTGGGAGGAAGCTGTCCCCCAGCTCTTACCCTGATGCCAGACATTTTAGTTTCTCCTCGTATGCCACTGGTGCCCTTCAAGCTTCTGCCCTGGTGCTGGAGCCCAAAGGGGGTGAGTCTTGATAGGTCTGTGTGAGGTGCAAGGCCATTTAAGAGGATGGGCCTGAGAATCCAAACGTTTCTTCTGCCAACCCAACCTCCAGTGGTTTTTACAGCCAGAGTTTATGGGGACTTAACTTCCTGGCCTTGGAACCCTGGGCTGGGTGGTCTGGTGTGAGCCTGGGATCCCTCACTACTGAGATATCCCTCCATTCTATGTACCGTGAGTTTGGGACCAGCCGCTTCCACATCTTCATATTTCTGCCCTCTGTCCTTCCTATGCGTCTGGATGAATGTGGTTTCTTTAATTCCTTAGTTATTGGAATTCCTTACAGCTCGATATTCTGATGGCCCTGAGTGATATTCTGTAGTTTAGCTGTAATTTTTCTGTGGTTGTATGAGGAGGCAAGCCGTGTTTACCTACACCTCCATCTTGACTGGAAGTCCCTTATTCAACCTTCTGAGAGTTCCTTCTTGTAAAGAGTAAACTTTAGTTTTTAAATGTAAAGATCTTCATGTCAGTGATAGTCTGTTAGCAATAGTATATATTTCTTAAGGAAATTAGAATAAAGAGAGAATCTTTATGAAGCTTGAGGGGAACATCATAATTATAATAACTAACAGTATAAAAACTTTATATATACTAGCACATGTGTATATTTAGTACTTTTTATATGGATTTTAAATGTTTAGACATAAATTTTATATTTTTATTCTTAAATATATATGTAAATAACAGTTATATATGATATTTACTTTGAACCTATTCTGTAGTGGGATCAAAAATGACTAATTAGATTTCACTTCTTTCCTTTCTTTAAATTAGTAGAAGAACTTGAGCAGACAACTTGATTTTAAGTTATTATTACGGGGTCAAAGCAAGAATAGTAAATTACATGGAAGCATTGGGGGAGATAATTTTTAAATTATCATTACAGATATCAACTAAAATGTTTTACTTGGTAGAAAAGTAATGGTAATGGTAAAAATAAATTAATAGCAATTAAAGTATTCTAAAAAAATTCTCTTTCATTATGTATCACTAGACAATGCAAGTAATAGATAAAAAATGAGTTCCACAAATAGCTCCCATAGAGGGTCACTATAATTGATTTTCAAAAGTAAATGATATTATTTCCTTTAGAGAAATATTTGTTATAGGAGCTCCATCATTAAGAGCTCTCTGTCTAGAGATGGGATGGAGGGTTTGCCGAGGAGTTTTTTCAACCTTTGGGTCAGGAGTACAAGAGCATTTATAAAAGTGTTTGAAGAGTCATGAAAAGTTGACCTATAAGCTCTCAGTTATTTGATTGTTTCTGTTGGTGCCTTATAGACTCTGAATGAGGCTGAGCCCACATTCTTCACTGTCTGAGCTCCTTTCCCTGCAGCCTTTAATGCCTGCTAACCTTAGCAAGAAGGAGATGATTGTAGGAGTGGGGAATGAGAAATGGTAGAGGGTTGAACTGAAGCCTGAAAAGGTTAATGAAAAAGGTGGAGAAGGAGTTACCGTGAGCTGGACGGAGCACTCCCATTACACTGAAGGGACCCAGGTACAGGAATCAGCTTTGACAGTAACTGAGTTGAAGTGATATCACTTTCTTTTTTTGAATAGTTGCTAAGTGTGGATTATCAAGTAAGAATAAATGTCATACTATGATATTGTATTTTTTTTCCTTAGATGTGATAGAACATCTTATGATAAACAATCCATTTTGCTGCCTGGAAAGGTGGCAAGAAGTGGCAAGTATATGTTTACAGCACGGCTTTGACAGATTATGTGATGACATCATGTCTGTTCTTCGATCTCAGGCTGGAGTTACCGAAATTTCTGAGGAGGATGACACAGTCAACTTAATGGAGCATGTTTTTTGGTAGTTCTATCTCTTAACCAGTTGAGGGAGCTTCTACAACATTTTATGTAGTAGTTGGGCAAACTGATTTTTGAGTAACTAACTTATAAATAAATCTAGAGTATGAAGCTCTCAGAAGTAAATCATGATTCGTTTGTTATGGTGACATTTTGATTTGTTTTTAAAACATTTATATTATTGCTTCTTTTTTCTATATGGTCATTTCTTGTATTGAATCTTGATAAAATCCAAGAATATAACTTTGTATAAAACTCAGTTTAGGTATCTAAGGACATAAGCTAATGTGTAGATAATGCTCCTTTCTGGTCATCTAATTTGAGGGCAAGAACTGAGGAAGGTGTGATCGTATCCTGTCTATTAGACTGATTTCCCAAATACCAAGTGCCACAGACATGACTTTTAGCAAGAAAGGCAAGATGTCATTTCAACGTCAGACTCGCTGGTGAAACATATAGTAATTTTGTACTACTAATCTACAGATGTGCCCCATGCGGTGATATATATAAATGGCAAGTGTTAGGCTTCTGTAAAAATAGGGCATCTTAGCATGTTCTTACCTAGAGAGAGGACCAGACCAATTTTGCATAGAAGTAGACCTGGGATACCTGTAGACACAGAAAATATGTCATAAAAAGTGGTTTTGGATGATTGCAAGTACCTGATTATTTCATTAAAAACCCAGTAGTTCTGTGTCGTGAACAGGTGTGGTATTCAAAATATTTAACGGTCGCTGTGGCATGGGCACCAGTCAAACCGAACAGATGCCCAATTACTCGGAGCAGCTTTCAGCCCCGATGCCGCACCAGAGCAGCCCAGCTGAGTGTCAGCCTTGGTCATGAAACATGGTAAACATGAGACTAAGTAAAGAGCATAGTTTTCCTCTCCTAAATTTAAATTGAATGTGTATTTTTTTTCTTTTATACTGGAAAAAAGAATAACTTGGAATCAGAGAGCCTTGTATTCAAGTTCTAGTCCTATCTTTTAATCTTTGTAAGATATGGGCAGTAATGTCACCTAAAAGTTTGTTGGGAGGAGTAGTGATATGATGTGTAACATAAGTGTATAACATAATGGAGGAACTTAGTAGAAGACAACTGTTATTTTTATGTAACAGTTCCCCAAAACACATATTCCTCCCCTTGTTTGTACTGCTAAATCCTGTGTATCCGTCTATATATTGACATACCTTATGGCCATCTGTCTGCACTAATATTAGGGGTATTGGATTATCTTACAAATCCAGGGGAGTACTGGCCGAATTCTCAGTTTTTCCATATGTAGCTGAACACAGTAGTAGATAATTATAATTCCGCTTTCTAAAATGTAGTATTTTTAAAGTACTTATAGTTTAAACAGCAATATATTACTAAAAGGCTTATAATAACTGAGAATATCTTGATTTTTGGCCTTCACATTAGCTGTGATTTTTGAGAAGAGATGAAAGATGGAAAAAAGAAGAGAACAGAAGATTGTTTCGGTGGCATTGATTCTTTATGTACCAATGGTTTAGGACCTTTTTTTCTTTGAAACTTGTATGATTGATAGAAAGCTATTACATGTCTATTGACAGAACTTGGGGGGGAAAATGTGTCTGTGAAAGCCTGCAGGATGAAGTAGAACGTAAATCTGGAAAAAGTTTGGAAATAGTACCTGCTGTTGCTGTTACTGTTAGTTTTGCCTTGGTTTTAAAATGTTTTTCGTCCACTCATTATTATTCCTTCTCTGCTAGCCTGACCTTTGGCAGTTTTCCCAAGGCGAGAGAAACTTGTCAAGTGAGTATAAATTAGAATGCCTGGAGGTAGAGTTGAGAGAAAGAGCAAGAATATAAAGTCAAGTGGGGGAAGGGAGAAGACGAGCTGTGAGCTACACAGAGTGTGGGAGAGGTAAGCACTTCCCCATAAGCCGCACTGGAGCAGGTACAACAGGAGCCTTATGGCGCAGGAGCCTGCGTTCCAGGCCAGCTCTGCCACCCAGCGTTGTGTCCTTTTCCTCATGAGTTTGTTTTGACTGGATAATTCCTCTTGTCACTTACAGCTCAAAAGTTCAGTAATTCCACAAAAGTACATAAGATTTCCCAGTGCTTTTTGAACATCTGCCTAAATTTCAATACCACGATCAACATCAGCATTGACGGCATACGCTGAATACCTGTTTTGTGTATGGGTGCTCCTATCAAGATTACAACTTCAGTGTGAAGACTCAGCATATTTCAAAAAGTAACTAACAGTAAATTTTAGTATCATCTAATATCCAGTTCATATTCAAATTTCACCAATTGCTTAAAAATGCCTTTTTATAGTTGGATTTTTTCATTTAGGATCTAAACAAGGTTCATTTTGTTCTTTGTGTGTTCTATTTTGTCATTGTGTCTCTGAATCTAGCAGGGGTGTCCAACCTTTTGGCGTCTCTGGGCCACACTGGAAGGAGAGTTGTCTTCGGCCACACATTAAATACATTGCAACATGGAATCACAAAAAAATCTCATGATGTTTTAAGTACGTTTACAATTTTGTGTTGGGCTGCATTTCACAGCCATCCTGGGCTGCATGCAGCCTGCGAGCCGCAGGTTGGACGCCCCTGAATTCTAGAGTATGCCTCCTCCCCTTTCTTTTTTTCCCCTCTTACAGGATGGCCTGGCTTGGTTGTTACAGGGAATATTTCACATGCTAGATTTGTCTGATTGTTTCCTTATGGTGTTAACTTGTTGTTCTATTTCCCATGTTTCCTATAAATGTAAGTTAGTTCTAAAGACTTGACTAAATTTAGATCCAATTCTTTTGTCAAGAATACTTTATAGGTGATACTGAGTACTTCACATTTTATCAAATGTTTGGTTGTCTCATCTCATTGCTTTTTGAGGAGCCCAAAATCTTTAACATGCTGTTAAAAAGCCCTGCAGAATCAGGATTCTAGCTGCTTCTACAGCCTTATCTCCTACCATACTCCTCACTTTCTTCAAGCCAGACACTGGCCTTCTGTCTGTTCCTCTTGTAAAGGGCTTTATAATATGCTCTTTCTTCTGCCTGTGGGGCTTATCTCTTTCTTTTTACCTAGTTAATAATTTCTTTTACTTCAGATCTTAGCTTAGTTAAAATTTCCTTAAGGAAGCTTTGATGACTTCCTTAATTATGCCAATTTTTCCTTTTATAGGCTGTCCTGTATTGTCCATTATGGGTCATAGTCAAGGACAATACTTTTTATTGAGGGCAAACTCAATCAATACCTTTGGAGAGTGTGGGAAAGAGGGGAGAGTTACTGTATTTTCTTGGGTTGCTGATAACAATGTACCAGGAACTTGAGTGGCTTACCATCAGAAATTTAGATTTGTCTAATTGCTTTCTTATGGCAGTAATTTTCAACCTTTTCATCTCATGGCACACATAAACTAATCACCAAAATTCTCCAGCACACCAAAAAATATGTTTTTTGCTGATCTGACCAAAAAAAGGGTATAATTTTGATTCCTTCACACTGGACAGCTATTATTGTGTTGGCTGTTGTCATTTTTTTAAATATGACAATCTAAGGGAAGAGAGGTCAGTGCCCCAACCAAAGAATGTATTGCATGTTTAAAAAATTTTGCGGCACACTGGTTGAAAATCGCTGCCTTGTGGCTTTGTCTGAGCGTTCTGGAGACTTGGAGTCACGTCAAGGCATTGGCAGGGTTGGCTGCTTTGGAGGACTGTGGGGGAAGAATCCGTTCTAGGCCTCTGCCTCTCTCCATGGCTTTTAGGTTGCTGTCGTCTCTATGACCCTTTGTCATCTTCCCTCTGTGCATGTCTGTGTCCACATGACGTCTAATAGTGCCAGTCATACTGGATTAAGGCCCACCCTCATGACCTCATTTTAACTTGATCACCTCCGTAAAGGTGACCCCATCTCCAAGTAAGGTCACATTTTCCATTTCTGGTGTTTAGGGCTGCAACATAGGGATTTTGGGAGGACACAGCTCCACGCATAAGAGTTGCTGTTATGTTACCCAAATCACGCACAGTAAATTTCAGTAAATAGTTGAATGAATAAATGCCTAGACTGGACCTGGTAACTTTCATATTTAATGCCAACATTGTGAATTAATTTTACTCTTTATTTTTTTGTAAATTTTGTTGGTATATAAACATACATGTACATAATAATACATTCTGAAAAATACATGGGTTATAACTGTAGAGCTCAATAATTTTTCACAAAGTGTATAGTGGTACCTCGGTAGTCATCCGGAACCTGTGACGAGTGCCGAAACCGACGGGTACCAAGTGATGAAGCATTTTCTCTGGTGGGGCAGAGTCATGATTCGTACAAGTTCCAGCAAATGCAGCGAGTCCTGAGCAAGTGCCAAGTGCTCAAACATTTTTCTCATCAAAACGCAATGAGTGTCGGGTTTGACGAGGTCTGAAGCCGGCGAGTACCGAGGTGTGACTGCACATTTGTGTAGTCAGCTCCCAGGAGAGGAAACAGAACACTCCTAGACGCCCCGTTCCAGGCACTATTACCCCTCCCAAAGATATCCTGATGTCTCATCCCATAGCTGAGTTTTGCTGGATTTTGAATTTTATAAAAATGAAATCATAATATATTTATTTTTGTGTGTTTGGTTCTTTTGCTCTTTATTACTTTGTGAGATTCTTCCATGCTGTGCGTAGTTGTTCATTCTAATCACTATTTTTCATTTCACTGTTTAAGTATACCACAGTTCTACAGTTGAAGGGCATTTAAGTTGTTATCAGTGGTTACAGAGTGTTACATCCACAAACACTCCTGCACATGTCTTGTACATGTCTTGTACATAAACATATGTGTGCATTTCTGTTAGACTCCTGCTTTTTTAGATTGCATACTGATACACTGAATGTTAGGTCATACTAGTAGCTATACTTTTCAGGGTCAGCACTGCATTATCATTAGATCTGTGACATTATTCTCCTCTGACAGCTGTAATGAAAAAAGCTATAATAGAAATTCTGCATTGGCTTAGAAATAGCCAATATTAGTCATATTTTTCTAAACCCATGACTTTTTAAAAAATATTTTTGAGCAGTTTTAGGTTCACAGAAATATTAAGCAGAAGGTATGGAGGTTTCCCATACACCTACTGCCTCACCTATGCACAGCATCCCCCATGGTCAACATCGCCCACCAGAGTGGTACACTTGTCACAACTGAGGAACCTACAGCGACACATCATTGTCACCCAAAGCCCGTAGTTAACATGAGGGTTCACTCTTGGTGTGCATTCTGTGGATACATTTATAATGAATGACGTGTCCACCAGCATAGCATCACACGCAATAGTTTCACTGCCCTAAAAAATCCCCTGGGCTCTACTTGTTTATCCCCCATGACTTTTTTCTTTTTTTAGGAGTCACCTCTTTGCCTCCCATGTATGGAGAGAACAAATATTTTTAAAGTGCTCTCTGCACTCCAGACACTGGGTTAGCTATTTTAATATTCCTATCAAATCCTCACAACAATTTCGTGAATGATATTCTTATCCCCGTTTTTATAGATGAAGACAAGGCAGTTCAGAAAGTAAAGAAACATGCTGAAGATCACATTGCAAGGGCCATGATGAACTAAGGTTCTCTGCCGTCCAGTTAGGTGTTCTTTCCATCACAGCAATGGAAGAGAGGAGAATGTTCTTCCAGAGTCTGAAAGATTGAACTGTGTCAGTTACACTTTTGTTTAATTATTGCTGTCAAGCATTTATTAAAATGAATTTCTATTAATTTCATTCATTTAAAAAGGTTTGGAAGTTTTCTGAAATAGAAATTCAATGAAAAAATTTGTTAACATTTAGGACTTTTTCTAAATCTTGGATTAATTAAGAAATAGCCACTATATTCAGTCACTTTTTTAACCTTAACATATGAAACGTTACTTTTTAGTTGCCTTTATCCTGTTATATTGCTAAAACAGAGGTTAAAATCAGAGTACAGGTGTCGTGTTTTTTTTTTAACTTTTTTCCATTTCATGGAAAAATCATAAATTTCTTCCATTCCTTTTTGGGAAAAGCAACATTTTAACAAAGTTAAAGAAGTATAGCACTTTTTGAGCATATAAAGTTGTCAATTTGCTAGTAGTTATAATTTGTTATGTTCTTGAATAAAAAATAGATACATAGTAAAGATATTATCATCTATGTAGCTATTTCCTTTTGTTTCCTTTTTTATTGCCAATTATCTGCAAGTACCCTCCATATTGTGGGAATCTGTGTCCATCTCTCCTTGATGTTCTTTTCTTAGACTTCAAACAAAAGGTCATTTTCAAGTACCTATAGAGGCCTGGCACCACTGTAAATGAGTGAGATGTTTCACACTCAGGCACAGGGGGATTTAGAGAGTTTTTCGAAGGTCAGTTGTGGTGAGTTCCAGCCAATTTTTGCAATTTAGGATTACGGACTAAGAATTACCCTATCAGAAGCTGGAAATGTGTATATGTGTGAGCTGTCTCGATTTTCAGAGTACTGAGTAGGCCAAATAGAACACATTTGCAGACCAGACTTGATCTATTGGCCATCACCTCTGTCTTAACTCAGGAGTCCAGATTTAATTTTTTAAATCAGATTGTTTCTGTTAACTTTACTGAAGGTTTTGAGTGGATAAAGCAAGTAAAGAGCTGCCATATTTTCCCATTCAGAAGAAGGTGCTTTAGAATGCCCAGTTTACTGGTGCCCTGGTAATAGAAAGCAGGATTCTATAACAAAAAAATAGAGTTATTACACGTATTTCCAGTCCAGAATAGAGATCATTTTGATTTCTAATGCACAGGAACTTGGAAAGTAGCACAGATATAATGTGTGTAGAAAGAGGAAAAGATACATGCTTCTTAAGTAATTTTGACACCTTTATTTCTCACTCTAAAGGATTGATCTATCAGTATCCTTCCTCGACTGTATTTCCATGAAGATGGTAAAGAAGCAATATTAACAGTTTTCAAAAAGAGGCTACTAAGATACATTTGGAAGCGTTTCCTAAATGGATTCTCATTTCTATTCAGTTAGCTCTTCAGTGGAGATTCCACTGTGGCTCCGGGGCTGCCGTTATCATGCTGCGTTCTCAAACTGCTTGCAGGAACAGCACCCCTACGCCTCCTCAGTCCTGCACTGAGTGCACACTGCCCTCAAGCTCCGTGTGTATTGACCACTAAGGCCACTGAGAAGGATTCTGTTACAGTCTGTTATCTTGTTTTCTTGGGTCAGATCATACGACACTATTGCAAACAGCACCAGCTTTACCTGCATATATGCTTAACATGAAGTGCATGTCACTCTTGAACTCTTTGATTGTACGCAGATTGAGATGTCTAATAACAAACCCTCATCCATTCCCTTTTGAAACTCTTCTCCCACCTCGCCCATGCTTACACAGTTTGAAAGCACAGAATCGATGTGAGAATGTATATTCTGGAAGCAGCCCCCACCAATGCCATCTCAAGATCTCGGCCAAGTTGTTTAAAGATCTAGGGAATTATGGGCTAATAATTATGGGTTTTCAGTTGTAGGCTCTGGCCAATGCAAAGAACACACAGTCTGAGTGAAAAGTGAGCATGCTATTTTTTCCAGCTTCTATTAGGTGAGCACTTGTATTGACAAGTTCCTGAACCCCAACCAGAAACAGGGTTTTGCTGATTCTAGGAACAATAATGAGGGTGGGAAAGGGATTGGCAGTGAGACCTCAGTGGTTAGAGTTAAAACAAGCATATGTAAGCCCAAAGACTTCCTTCGGGTAGGATTTACTAGAATATGGTATAATTTCACTCAGCAGATGGCGGTAGAGATGCTAGCAAGAACTTCACCTCTGTTTCAGCAAATTGAATTGTTCTTATGGGGAAGAAGTGAGGTGGCTTCTATTGTTGCAAGTCATATTTTGAAAAATAGCATTCTGTTGGCAAGTTTGGGTAATTTGAGAACCATTTTTTCTAATTTTAAAAACTGTGGTAAACATAAAATTTATCATCTTAACCATTTTGAGTGTACAGTTTAGTGATACTAAATACATTCATAATGTGCTATCATTACCACCATTCACATCTATAAACCTTTTAATCTTGTAAAAATGAAACTCGTATACCTATTAAAAATAACTCTTCATTCCCCCCTCTCCCCAAGTCCCTTGGCAACTTCCATTCTACTTTCCGTCTCTATGATTTTGACTAAGCACCTCATATAAATGGACATCCAGTATTGGTCTTTCTGTGACTGGCTGGTTGTGGTGGGCTCAGTATAGTGCCCTTTCTTTTCTTTTCTTTTCTTGGCCTCTGGCTAGAATGTCATCTGAGACCATCCCTCCCTCCCCCTTTTTTAATAGAAGCCTGCATATTGCTGGTTCCCAGCTATATGGAGGACAAAAAAGCTCAGAAAAGGAAAGAATTTGGGGCAAATTCATTGCACACCCAGGTCCCTTTCCCTTCTGTGGGGACGCAGCAAGTCCCATGCATCTCTAAATTTTGCTTCTTTAACAACTTTGTCCCCTACCCTTTTGGTTGTTTATGTCACAGAATTATATCTGTAAATACTGTGTGCCTAAAACCGTAAACTAATATTTCTTTTAAATGCATTAGTCTCTTAAATTATGTAGAAAACAAAATTTACAAACCAGTTATAATAATACTAGCTTTTACACTAATAATTTTAAAATATGTGTTAGTTTCTAAAATCATGTAGATAACAAAAGGGGGAGTTATGAACCACTGTTACAATATTAGCTTTAATCATTGCCTCTGTGCTCACCTTTACCGAGCTCTTTGTTTCTCCATATGGCTTCCAGTTACTACGGCCCGGTATCCTCACGTTTCACCCGGCAGGACTCCCTGGAGCACTTTTTTTCAGGGCAGGTCTAGTGGTAACGAAATCCCTCGGGTTTTGTTTTATCTGGGAATGTCTTCATTTCTCCCTGACTCTTGAAGAATAATTTTGCCAAATGTAGGATTCTTGGTTGACAGAATTTTTTTTTCTTTTAGCACTTCGAACAGTATTGCCTTCTGGTCTCCAAAGTTTGTGATGAAAAATCTGCTGACAATCTTATTGAAGATTTTCTGTATATGATGAGTTGCTTCTCTTTGGCTGCTTTCAAGAGTCTCTGTTTTCGTCTTTCAAAAGATTGATTATAATGTCTCAGTGCGGCTCTCTTGAAATTTGTTGAGCTTCTTGGAAGTTTATTTCATGTCTTCAATCAAATTTGGGAAGTTTTCAGCCATTATTTCTTAAAATATCCTCTCTCTCCTTCTGGGATCCCCACAATGTACATGTGGCTTCACTAGATGGTGCCCCACAGGTCCCTTAGGTTCTGTTAACTTGTCTTCAATTTCTTTTGTTCCTTAAGCTCAATAATTTCCTTGTCCTATCTTCAAGATTGATGATTTTTTTCTTTGCTGCTGAACTCTGCTTTGAATCCATCTAGTCAATTTTCCCTCTCCGTTATTATACTTTTCAGCTTCAGATTTTTGTTTTAGTTTCTTTCCAGATTTTTCTATCTCTATTGATATTGCCATTTGGTTCAGACATAATTTTCTTGACTTTTTCCACACCTTCCTGTAGTTCTTAGAGCGTCTTTAAGACAGTTATTTTAAAATATTTGCCTAATTGAGCTGCTATCAGTTCTTTTCCAGGGACAGTTTCTGTTGATTTTTCCCCCCTTTGGGACATACTTTCCTATTTCTTTATATGCCTTGTAATTTGTTGTTGAAAGCTGGACATTTGAATCTAATAATGTGGTAACTCTGGAAATTAGATCCCTGTTCTTCAGGGTTTGCTGTTTTTGTTTTGTTTTCTTTTGATTGCTCTAGGCTCTGTCTGCATTGGCAATCTGCCACAGGTGTAAACGTAAAGTCTTCTCAGGTGTTTTCTGAGTCTGCACCTTTTCCTGGGTATGTACAATGACGTTCTGATTTTCCTTGTATATGAAGTTGTTTTTGAATGCCCTACTCTTTTATGTCTGCCTCCCAAAAAGGGAAAAAGGAAAAATGAAGGGAGGGAAAATAGGGTACTGGCTGGCTTTTTAAATCCCCTGGAAGTCTCTTCAGCTGGAAGGGGAGGGGGTTTGCAAAAATGGAGGGAGGTGCAACAGCAGGGGCCAGCTGAGATCACTTTGTTGGCATCTCTGAGATCAGGAGCAGCAATCAGTGATCAGAGCACAGATCCCCTGTGTCTGGGCGATGGGGTCCTTTTTGCCCACCCTGGCTCCTGCAATCTGTGTGCAAGCTCTTCCAGGAATAGGTGCATGCCTGTCTGCCATGAGGCTGGGAGTGTGGGATGGGCAGCTGCTACTGTGTAAGAGCAGCTGAAATGAACTGCAATGTACTGCCCAAGGCTTCCGCTGGAAGTTGGAAGCCTTCTGCAGCCTCCCATGTTCCAAACCAGTTATGTCAGCCACAGTGCGCCAGTGCAGTTGTTTTCTCGGTGGAAAGACAGATTCCTGATGCCTTCTACTGTGCCATCTTCCCAGAATCCTCCTTCAGGACCATTCTTGGGAGACTTGTGTTCTTAGGAGAATGGCTCTTTAAAGAAAAAAATGATACTCTACATTAAAATGTTTAAAAATTCTAGCACTTTTTCTCGTTGAGCTTTTCAGTTGAAGCAGGAATGAGGGTAGGGTGAGTTGGGGCCTGGAGATGAGGGCTTTGTTTTCCAGACATAGGGTTTCTTTTCAAGACCTTTCAAAGGCCGTATTGTAGTAGGTCCTGCCCGTTATGCAGCAATCCCACGCTGTCATATGCTTGGGCAGGCCCTCATGGCTCGGCTGACTTTTCTGTTTGTGCTATTCCAGGTTGAAGCACACGCTGGCTGCTTGTAACATAATTTAAGCTTTGAAAAATGTTGACTTCTCCAGTCTATTCTTCAGAAAAGCAAGAAATACGTATACAAAAATATCCCGGCTGGTCAATTTACTGCCAGATTGTGGGGAGTCTGTTTTCTCAACATCATTGAGAAACCAATTGAAGAGGATACCTGGTCATTTTACTTACACAGTATTCAATCCTTGATTCAAAGTGGAGAGATGAGATCATTACAGAGTTGGAAGCAAGAGACATCTCGTGTGACTCTGAACAAGACCCAGACCTAGAAAGTAATTTTGAGACTCCCTTGTTACTTTATGACTCAGCCTTCCTGCTCATACCTTTTGCAGGGGGCCCATGAGCCAAGGGCAAGCTTGTTTTCATCTCAGAGCTGGGGTTTCACTTGTCTTTGTTCCTCTGCTTCCATCAAAAACAAGTCACTGAGCTTGTTGGTCAAACAGCTTGTAATTTCTCCAGACCAGTTGAGTGTTGAGAGGAGGAGAAACAACAATGCCTGAGTCTTCTGAAGAGGTCAGTACATTTAGGAGGGCATGGAATTATTCGTAAGTCAAGGTTTCTCAGTCTCAATCACTATTTTGGACCAAATGATTCTTTGTTGTGTGAGGCTGCCCTGTGCCCTGGAGGACGTGCAGCAATATTCTGGCCTCTCTCCACTAGAGGCCAGTAGCGCTCCCTGTCCCACCCCAACCAGCCGTGACCAGCGGAATGTCTCCAAGCCTTGCTTGTGAAATGGTTGAAAACCACCATTTTTCCTAGTGAGTATAAAAATTCTACCAATCCACAGTTAAACATAATAATTACCGGTTGGTTCTCCTGCAAAGAGGATCAAATATAGCAATATAAGTGAGTGTATCTCCTTGGTTTCTTTCTCCCACATAAATTATTTCCATGCAGATCTGGAAAGTGTCCTGAGGTAAGTGCAGGGAGACAAACAAATAAAAT
This sequence comes from Desmodus rotundus, assembly GCF_022682495.2. Lineage (NCBI taxonomy): Eukaryota > Metazoa > Chordata > Mammalia > Chiroptera > Phyllostomidae > Desmodus > Desmodus rotundus. The sequence continues at coordinate 131,858,473 of NC_071391.1, read as the reverse complement.
AGGAGTTACCTTACTTTCAATTCATAAGCAAGAAATCTAAATATCTCAAGAATTCTTGGCAAGAAAGAAGTAGCTCATGTGCTCAGATTTCTCAGGCAGAAGCACATAGCCCCCCACGCAGGAGCGGCCTGCCTCTGGCCCAGTTCTGCAGAATCTCCCTCTGCCCCCTCTTCTCTGGGGGGCACAGTGGCTTCTCTGTTCCTGGGAACCACGCAGCCTCAGGTTTAACCTTTCTTCTTCTCAACTCTTGACCCCTCCCTCCCTCGTCAGTTAGAAGCCCCGGCAAGATGTGGAAATACCTGCTTTGCAGGGTGAAAGCCAAGGCAAGTGCCCTTGCTGGCTTGTAGATAGTGACTTGTCATTGTACAGGAGTGCCATTGGCCACACGGGATGGTAAAGTTGGCTCTAAATCATGAGAAACTGGCACATCCATTAAATTGACTCACACTCAAACCAAGATTTGAAAGAGGTTGTTTTGCAGCCTTTACAGAAAGCTACAGAGATGGCGACAGGATTGAAAGAATGACCTTTTGGGGAAAAACTAGGGGAGATGGGATCATTCATCTTGAAGAAGAGCTTGAAGGTGAATCATAAAGGGTTCCTAAACAGAGAAGCTTCTAAATGCCTTTTACCTCTGCCTAAGATAACAAAAAGAAATTAATACAGGGTGTGAGGGACTTCAATTCATTGCAGGGGACATTTCTGGTAGTTAAAGTTCATCAACTTTACAAGGGGCGTCAGTACGAAGAGTGGTTTTAGAATCTTCTTTAAGGGTCTTTACGAATTGCCTGAACCTGTCCCTGGCTGACTGGTGCAGGTAGGGTGTGGTCCCACAAGGGGCCTTTTCAGTCTCATTGCTCCGGTACTGGGATGGCTCAATACCTACATTGTGGTTGGCAGTGAGGTGACAAGCTGTCACCTGGACAGTTTAGCTTCAATCTCTAAATCAGGACTTGGGCCATGGCTTTTCACAGGTGCGAGTTATTCAGCCGGATTCAACATGTAGAGGTTTCCCTCTGCCTTCAGTGCGGCTCTGTGTGTTTACTTAGACAAGCCGTGTCATTGGGTTCAAATGACGGCGAGAGGGAGGTGTGTGCGCAGGCTGCTCACCCAGTGCTCTGGGATTCGCACTGTGGATGGGGGGTGGGGGAACGAGACGGCAGGACTGGGCAGAGGGAGAGGTTCAGCTCTGTAACAATCCCAACAAAGGACTCAGCTGACCACATGAAAGCCCTGAAGCTGGGATGGGCCCTCGGAGGTGTCCCCAATGGGGGCAGGAGGGCCAGCCTGTATTCCCGTACTGCTGTGGATGAGGCACCGGGTGGGGGCTGCGAGACCTGGGCAGGGCAGCTTCCTTTAGCCCAGGCATTTGCCGAAGAGGACTGGCAGCTGAGGGTCTTCTCCCAGCAGCATTCCTGCCATGTAGGGGAATAAACCATTCACTCAGGAAAGGGGCACTGGGGGGCGCATCACTGCATTCACCACAAGCAGCTTTCCCTGTCTTCTACTCACGTCTGAAATGTGTCCTTACCCTTACTTATTTATGTACACAAGAAGCATTTTCCCTTCTTCAGGAACATATTTCCTGTACCCTCATCCCATCCGGCCCTTGTCACCCTAGTACACAGAGTTGTTTGTTCTGGAATGTATTCTTTCCTCCCTCCTCCTTTCCCCCTCTTCTCACTTCCCTCCTTCACCTCTCATCAGGCAGATTCACCTGCTTTCAGTTTGAGCTGCGTGACAGCCAGCCTAGATGGCAAGCTAAATACCAGCTGGTTTCTTCCTTCAGTGGGCACCTGTTCCGCCTCTGCCCTCTGCCCATGCCTTTTGCATGAATTCCCAGGGCAGCGCTATAGCCGACAAAAGGCTGGACTGGAGCCTGGGTTAGCTCAGCCCCCGGTTTGTGGGACTCGGATCACACATAGTCTGCCTTCTTGATTAGCTCTCTAAAGTGGGGAGAGGCCACTGGACTAAGCAACCCCAACATCTCTTCTAACTCCGACATTCAACTTTTTGATCTGAAGGGTTTTCACAAAACTGAATTGGGAACAAAAAGGGATGCCAGGTTCCCCATTTAGTTTTTGTTCACTCTCTCTCCCACATAGAATATTTGAGCCTCCTTTCCCAAGCAAATGCAAAATGTGTTGATCGGTTATGGCATAGTCTGACATGTTTGGGAGAGTGAAAGGTTGAGAACCCCAGAACATTGAGAAAACAAGTCTGGATTAGACCAGGATGTTCTGAGCTGCCATCTTACCGCTGCCCTTGGCCTGTGTCTGGAAGGCTCTCCAGTGAGGTAAGTGATGTGAATCAAGACTTGAATTGAACCCTGGTTGGTGTGGCTCAGTTCCAGCCAGGGTTGTGTTCCAGCCTGTGAACCAAAAAATTGCCTGTTCAGTTCCCAGTCAGGGCACATGCCAGTGTTGCAGGCCAGGTCCCCAGTTGGGGGCGCATGGAGAGGCAACCAATCGACGTTTCTCTCCCTCTCTTTCTCATTCCCTTCTCTCTCAGGAAATAAATAAAATCTTTTAAAGAAAAACCCAACAACTTGCATTAAGCTGAATTTGAAAGGCCCAGGGGAGCCGCTGCAGCAAGAGAGTTTCCTCCTGCTGGCCTCCCTCCCTTTTTCTCAGTCTAAATGGATTTAGCTGTCACTGTTGGTATTCTCTGTAGCGCTTGCCTTTTTTTTTTTTTTTTTTTCCTGCATAAGACCAGCCAGAGTAACCACTGGCCTTTGAAAGGAACTCAGGCTCCAGGACACCTAGTAAAAACCCTTCAAATTGTCCTTTGTTTTCCAGGCTGGTTGTGTCATTAGGTAATGACAGATCGTGATAAATGAGCTGCATAAATGCACACAGAGGGAGAGAAGGAGCCAGTGGAAAAGTGAACCTGGCTGTTCAGAGCGCAGAGCTGAGGCTATTTGCATAGTAGCTCAGGTGTGGTTACTTATTTATGAAGCACATTCCCTCTGAGGTGTGGAAAATAGGCTAGCTGTGAACCTGATCCCTGCCCTAGAATGCTCGAGGTCAGGAGGCAGAGCCCAGTGGGACCCCCGCCCCACCCCTCCCTGGGTGCTCCTGATCATTCCCTGAGCTCTGTCTTGTCTTCCCTTCTTGCTGCACTGTGAGGTCCTAGAGGGCAGAGGCAGGGTGTGGTCACCATTGTTTCCCTGAGCCCAGCATCAAGCCCCCTATAAATAAATGTGTAACAAACGGCATGAGGCAGTGAAGCGTGCAACTACCTGGAAGTTGCAGGGAGGTAAATATACAAAAGAGGAGGAGAGGCCATGGATCTTTCAAACTAGACACCCACCCTGAAGCAAGAGGAGGAGTAATAGAGGCCGAGGGACAGAAGGAGCATCATTTGAAGAAGGGATCAGGTGTGGACTTACTGCAGGAGAAAATCCCAGACAAACTTGACCTTCTTCCAAGTGCATGGTGTGACTCCTCCAGAAGAAGGGGCGGGGGGAAACCCAAACAACCTCCCACAACCAACCCTCCTCCAAAAGAACCCCCGCCTACACCAAATAGCAAATCCTCCAGACTCTGAGTGGTGCCCTAGTTAAACAGCAGAAGAACAAAGAGGCGATTTAAGCATCTCGAAACTGAAATAGCTATTGCCAAACACCACAGGATCAGCAGAATCATTAGATTCCAGAGAATGCAGAACCTCTAAGGCCTCTGTATTCTTCCATCCTGATGTCGGATCGCTGGCAGCCGTGCTGCACTGCTTTGTCAGAATGTGCGCTAGGCCACTGCATCTAGGAAGAAGCAGGGAGGGAGGAAGGTCAAGCTCGCCTTGCTTGGACGTTGGAAGTTCGGTGTTGAAGATAACCTCACCAGTGTTGGACACTGTAGATTCTCAGCTCCCAGTGATGAATGAGGATGAGACGGGACCTTTCAGCTGATGCCTGTCTCTGAGCTTATCAGTCAGGGGCCTGACAGGAAAGCAGAATGTATCCCAGGTGGTTCAAATAGGAAGACTTTAACAAAGGAATTCACAGAGGCGCAGGCAGGGTTAAGGGACAGGTATGGAATGTTGAAGTGCCTACAGACTTGCATCAGTGGGGAGCCATTCCCTTCCTGGGGTTAAAGGGCAAAGGGAGGAAGGAGACCTTGGTGCCTGAACCAGCAAGTGCTGGAGCTGTGGAGGAAGGGCCTCCAGGGACAGGGCGCCAAAGCAAAGAGCCAGCCAACGAGGGCGCCCGGGATGGTGCTTTCCTCAGGGGTCAGCCTCTTGGGGCTGAGAACAGCAACGAGGAGGTGAGTCAAATGGAGAACAACCAGTACCATGAAACTAACCTGATGACCATATATATTTCCAAACATTTCCTATAGCTTCCTATATGTTGCCTCATTTAATTCTCAAAATTGCTCTAAAGCAGGCTGAGCCAGGGGCTCTTCGGAGTCCTGGGGGCTTGTGGGTGTAGTGCACACTCACGCCCAGTGGCGTGTTCAGGCTGACACGCTGAGAGGAGGGGACCGGTCTTCACGAGCCTGGGGCCAAAGGGAAGTCAATGAAACAGTGACTGTGGCACTTTGTCCACTTCCCTCGGCCTTTGTAGTTTCCCCACATTTTGCATTTGACCCTGAATGCTTTCCAATAGTGGGAAGGTTGTCTTCTGCTCAACAGGAATTCCCTTGGAGGAGAAAATCCTGTGGGATGCGGTGGGCAGTGGTAGTATTAAGCAGGCTGGTTCCCCGGTTCCATCATTGAGGAAGGGAGGCAGAAAGGCCAGCAGCCAGAGAGCCCCAAGGAGCAGGCCTGGCTGGGGGTGGAGGGGCTCTTAGCCTGTGCTTTCTTGCTCTGCGTCTCTAGCTCCTCTGAGGTACCAACCTCCTCCTGGTCTTCAACTTCCCTATCTGAGGGGGCGGGGTGCGGTGGGGAGCAGTTTTGTCTGGCTCAAGTGCAAGCTGGAGTGAGTGACCCTCCTGCAACTCAGGCCAGCAGACACTGACCTTGTGTCCACTTTATTGTAAGGCAATCCAGGCAAGGGCAGCCATTCGATCTGAAGGGCAAGGTCTTATCACGAAATAAATATTTTATCATTGGAGGCCCCAGTGAGCCGAGGCATGGACAGGGCTTCAGCGCACACCCGAGTCCACTGCTCGCTCTCAGGTGTCCGCTGCCCAGGGAAGGGGGAGGATGTGGGGATGGGTTCCCTCACGTGACTGCCTCTGATGTGCTGAGTCAGCCAGCTCGATCACTTCTCGGCACCTTAGTTCTCTCAGCTGCGAAGTGGAAATGATTTCCCAGCCCATCTCTGGTGTCCTTTCTTATTGCAAAGATCAAATTCGATAACACGTGAAAGCATTTTGGAAGGCGGACAATGACACACCAAATGTACCAATTATTAATACCAACCTTTTTTTTCCAGAAAATGTTCCTCAAGAGGCTTAAACCATTCTCGAGCTATTTTTATTTGTTTATTAACTTAACACACATTTTTTAAGCACCTGCCATACGCCAGGGGCTTATTTTCTGCCGTATGGGTTGGCAGGGTTCTTTGTTCCTTGTGCATTCTCTCTGTTCCCCTGTCCTGCCCTTCAGAGGTTTTGTTTTAACCTCTGCTCTGTAGGGTTGACAGGAATTATGAAAGGAAGTCAAATGCTGTTGGGGTTGATGAGGAATATGTGTATTGGCTGAAATAAGATTTCAACGCCCCTGCTCGTTATTTTTTGGCTTATTGCTGGTCCACATTTTTGCCTAAGGAGCTGCGGGCTGTGTCTGGATAGCAAGCTGAATGGCCCTGCAGGGAGCCATGGCAACCACACCCGCACGTTTCTGTCAGGTTGTGCCTTAAAGCTCCTCAGCTGCGGGCTCAGTGGAAAAGAAACCCTTTCCCATTCTGTGAGCTGCAGAAAGGGGAAGAGAGGCCGGTAGGTGGATGCAGCTCAGGCAGGGCGCTAGCAGCGGGACTGCATGCGTCAGAGGGGGCGTCTCACTTTCAGTGGGACTCCTGCTTGCTGGCAGCAGGGGAGGCCAGGCCCTAGCCTGGAGAAAGGAACCAATGCCTGGTCTGGGTTATCAGACACTAGGATGTCCTCTCAAGACCAGAGCCTCAGAGCAAGAAGCACAGGAGTAGAGGGGCTCCCACATGGTGGCACACTTCAGGATCCCTGGATGTCCCGAAGGGGACCTGCCTCAGATAAACCACACCCTGACCCCCTGTCCTGGACCCATCGTAATAAATCGACCCTCCCACGGCATTCATTTGCTAGTGGGACGTGGTGGTGGCCACCAGCTCTCGTGCAGAAGTAAATTGTCTGCAAAGCATCACTGAATAGCCACAAAAGAGTGTCCTTGCTGAAATAGGAAAAGATGTGGGACAGGGCCCTGCAAACTTGGTGTCTCTTGGGACTTTCAAAATATGCTCCGATGCAAGGATCCTGGAGAGGGAAGTGCAGGGAGGGGGTGCAGGGAGATGGAAGCAAAGGCCACCCCACCACCTTCTGAGGCCAGAGGAATCAGCAGAGTCTCAAATACTTGGTGGTAGGGCTTTCCTGCTAGGAATGTGTGCTGCTGCATCTCTCTCCTTTTACCCTATTTCTTGTCACCCCCAGACCAACATCTTTAAACAATCTAGCCTTTCATTTGCTTCATCAACCTGCAGGGCAGGCCCAGAGGCTGAGGAAGAGCTGTGTCCCGCGGTGAAGGCGGGGCAGTGCTGGATGGCAAGGTCGATGAGGAAGACACAACAGCCTCCTCCTCCTCCGTGTCACTGTCACTAGTTAACAGGGGCCATGATGATGAGGGCTGACAGCGCTTCAGGGGACTTATCTTATTTTAGCTTCTCTTTGCAGAGGTGCTTTAGGCCTTTATGAAACCCTCTCCTGGAGCTCTGGTGAGGTGTGTTTCATGGTTTCTCAGGCCCAGGATACTAGTTTGATTTGGAAAGTGTAAAGGTTTGTGCTGCAGCGGGCGTGCCTGCTGCGTCCTCGGAGGAGAAGGCCCAACAACGGCCGGCTCTGTTCACAGGAGCTGCATTGGTTCAACATTGATTTTTACACTGCTCCCTGCAATCCCACTGCATTATGCTGCGCTGGCTCGGGGCCTCTGCAGGGATTTTTAACTTGAAACACCTCGGTTCATTCTCTGGAGGCTGCTGACACTGCCTCCTTTGGTCACCCCCACCAGTGCTGCTGGGGCCCCAGCTCGTCACTGACATTCTTCTTACCATTGAGTTTGAAAAGGTCTGAAAATAGAAGGTGTCCACGCGTAATTGGCAGGCACAGCAGTTTGGCTTCAGTTGGTGAGGTTGCTTCAGTCTTGGGGTGCCTGGTGGGAGGGGCTGAGCCAAGGAAAGTTCTTAAAGAAAAATAACACAGTAACATCAGATACCTGCAGAGTCTGACTTTGAAACACCTGGTGAGGAGAAATGTGCTCTATTTGGAAACAGAAATAAAGGTTAGTAGCCAATGTTCCCTTGCAAAATTAGCATGTCATGGTGCTGTTGGGAGCATCAGATGGACGCTGTGATGATTAAGTGAAGGGAGTTGTACCTGGGAGCTGTCTTGCCTCCCACCTCACTGCCCAAAGTGCTGTGTGAATCTTTTCTTTGTGTCGCCCCCGCCCCCACCCCAGTGCATTCTGGCGGCACTCTCGAGAAACCTGAATCTGCAAAAGTCTTAGAAGAACGCTGGGTATGTCGCAAATGCTCTTTAAGTACTTCATAAATATATATTTGGCAGAACTGAGGGCCAGAAATGGGACTGAAGGAGCTACAGTTGGAATCTGCAGCTGGGTAGAGGGAAAAGTGTTGGAGACTTAGGGTAGGTGGCAGCTGATGACACAGGACAAGATCAGTGAGGGGCCAAGGCGACAGGAGAAGTTGGAATTGTTCCAGGTGGAAGGGAGTCATCAAATGCCTTTTAGTTGAGTGTCTCATTTGATTGTCACAGTATTCTATGGAGTAGGCATTGCTGTCACTTTCATACAAATGAAGAAATTGCTCAGGGTCACCCAGGTACTGCAGGAGGTTACATCTTTCTGAGGAGAAATAGGAGTAGAGGGTAGATTTGGGCCTGTTCTCCTCTGGACACTTTGTTGGGGGGAGGGACAGCAGCCCCCCTCCCCCCACCCCACTCACGGGCTCAGGGCCAGGCCGTGGGACACTGTGTCTGCCCTGAGGACGTGAAAGGGGAGCCAGGCCGCAGTGGCCTTCCTCTAGCATGAGCTCAGAGCGTCTGAGGCACGGGCTCCCTGGGGCTCTTAGGCCTCCGTGATGGGGGCAGGAGTTCACTACAGCTGCCTGACTCCTCACTCTTCTCCCTCCAGGGACTTTCTGGCCAGAGGCCAGTCCATGCTGACAGAGTTCCTAAAATAGGAAGCCTTGTCACCCACCCATTATCTCCCATCAGCCTAGCTGGGTGGGGCCACCTTAGTAGAAATCTCTCTTTATAGATTTGTTTTACAGAAAGAAGCTTTGGCATAAAGGAGTGTGGTTGAGTGGATGCCTCTGGTTCAAGGGCCAGTTTGCAGCCATCCAAGTCTGCTGAGCCCTGGGGGTTCACCGGAGTGGTCGGGCAGGTTGGGGGTTGGACAGAGCCTGTGCTCTCACTTCCTGTTTAAAAGGGATGAAAGAAGCCCACAGCAGCTAGCTGACTACCCAGCCAAGTTCCTTTCCTTCCCGCAGAGGCAAGACCCCAGGGGACAGTAAAAGGGTTTCTAAGCTGGGTGTTAGAACAGCCAAATTCAAGTTCTGGTTACGTTAGGTTTCTAATTGGAAGACCTGGAGTTAGTCTTTCTGGGACTCGGTTTCCTCATCTGCATAGTGAATGTCATGTTACAGCCATGGGGGTGTGGTCTGGGTGGGGGGTGGGGAGCCTGTGTGTGCTTCCAGTGCTGGGTCCACTCCCTCAGTCTGCTTGGCTGGTAAGAGACAGCTTCTGTTTGCTCAGAGGTAACAACAGGGCCTGGGACAGGAAAGGTGAGCCCAGCTCACCTGTCCACTTGGGAGCTACTTCTCTGCAGCTGTGACTGGGCCAGCCTCTCTCTCCAATGTTGACTACCTCTCTTTCATGTTGACTATAAAAATAACCACACACCGTGTCTGTTTTTCTATTTGGACTTTGCTAGGCTGCTTTAATCCACCTGTCACATGGGCTGTTTTCTCGTGTACTCAGTGGGTCTGAAGTCGGATTTCACCTCACAGAGCAGAATCTCCCATTCTCTTGTCAATGAGGCGTGTGCATTTTGTTCTTCAATCTTGTTTTGTTTTTACTGCTCTGAATTCTTCCGAAATACTGAGCTTTCCAGCTTTGCCCATGATTGGACACAGAGGCCATTGTGAGAAGCAGAGTATGATAGGAACTTTCCTTCTTGGGTGTGATTCTGCCTTGAAAAAATAGTCGAGCGAGGCAGGGCAGACCCAGTCCCAAGCCCGAGCCGTGTTCACACCACGTCCACGCTCAGTGCACTTGGCAGGGGACAGCTCAGCAGGACGCAGAAGGGCCATCGTTGTGGATCTAGTGTTAGGCCCATCTCTCCGCTGGTGACTCTGGGAAAACTATGAAGGCACAGTTGTCCCCTCCCCCACAGGCAGAGGCCTGGAGAAGGCTTTTCAGAGGGGCTTCTGTTCCCCTTTTGGTATGGTTAGTTTGGGTGGGGGGGGCAGCGGAGAAAGAGGTAACTGTGGGAAACCAGTATGGCAGAACCCTCCGTGGAGTCCCAGCTTCCCTCAATTAAGGAGAAGAAGAGTCTTGCCCATGCCCCTTGTGGGCAGTGTGGAGGCAGCCTCCAGGCCCTCCTCTGAGGCTGGAGCCCTCGCCTGTCCCTCAGTGGTGTGTACGATAAGTCCTCATGCTGGAGGAACTCAAGACCTACCAGGGAGAGTAAGGCATGCCCCAAAGCATGCAAGATGTGGTAATCACACCAAGACAACTGGGTGTGAGGGTGAGTGTGAGTAGGCAGGTGTGAAGAGGTCAGTTTACCTGGGCTCGTTTTGGCCCTCAACAGGCAGGGGGAAGTGGACTAACAATCCACTGTCCCCCTTCTTCCCTCTTTCCTCTGTCTCCAATGGAGAACCTACTGTGTGTATAACACTGTACTAGGTCTTGGGTAGGGATGAATGTATAATAATAGGGGATTCAATAGTTCCTATGCAGAAGTGTTGGTGCCAGAGTCAGGGAGTGCTTCTTTTAGGGCCAAGCTATCCTGCCCGAAGGGGACTTTCTGTATCAGTGTTAGAGCAAATGAACCTTGTCCAACCAAGGGTATCATTCTGGACAGCCCACAGTCTAACCTCAAGTCTAAATCACTCACATAGACTCTGCCTTCACATGGGCACCATTCATTTAATATCCCAGTGTCTGATGTGAAAATAACTCGACCTCACACCCGACTCAAAGCTTTGGTACTGGGCCCCCTCCTCATCTTGGCCCAGCCTTCTGGTTTGGCTTCAGAGGCTTTGCTCCTGGCAAGTTGCTTCAGTTCAGGTGGAGCGTATCGGACTTCAGATTAATTGAGGAGAGGAGACCTAGACACAAACTAATTTTTTTAGAAAACATTATGTGAATTGCCAAGAGAACAGGGTTCTGTGCGGTCTCAGAGGGCTTGGTTTTGATCCTGAGGGACAGTCAGGATTTGCATAAGTGGAAAAAAGCAGAGAGTGCATTCTTGGCAGGGGCAAGGGCTCAGAGATGGAAACGTGTCTGATGAGTTGGGGGAGCAATGAGTAGACTGGTTTGCTAAAAATATTTACCAAGGCCCTCCCATGTGCGAAGCACGTAGAAGCTACAAAGAAAGTGTAGCCAGTGATCTGTGTCCCCAAGAATTCTGTGGGGCTCTGCCTCTGAAATTCCCCCATCAGAACTGAAAGGCCCGGGAAGTCTAAGGAATAAAGATGGAATAAGGACTGAGGGTGCAGGAGAGTGTCAGCTCTCCCGGCAGAGATTCGGTGACTAAAAATGTGTGCCCAGGACACAATCTCAGTAAAGCCACAGATTACATTTAAAGCAAACACTGACAAGGAGGGTTGGTGTGAGGAATGTGTGGGGAGAGGGAGCAGTTCCGCGGTGCACAGCTTCTGAGTGGCTCCGTCGAACTAGCCAGCAGAAGAGGAAAGGAATCAGGGGCCAAACACAGACAGTTTTAGAGCACTCTCTCCAGCCAGGGGCTGACGCGCCTGACGTTTGTTATGTTGCTATTGTCTTGGTCACCGTGGCAGCACAGTCTGACAGGCCCAGGGAGACCTTTCTAGGTTATTCGATTCTTTGGCTTTTTTTAACCTGTCACAAGAAGGTGCTTTGGTTCCTCCCCACATCCCATCCCACCCCTGTCCCAGCCCTGTACAGGGAATGCCTGTGGTCCCTGAAGTGGGAGCAGTTGGTGGTGCCCTGAGTCACTTTACTGGGAAAATACGAATGAGACAGAAGATTCTGGTTCTTGCATTTGCTGTCCTGAGCATGTCCTGGACATAGCTTAATTCTAACATTTTCTCTAAAAGAACTTAATTTGAATTTGCATTCATGAAAGCTGGCATATCATCCCTTAAAGTGCAATTAAAAAGTAGCAAGAAATGAAATAAGAGGGTAGGAGTGCTGGTAAAATGTATATTCGTTTATTCAATAGATATTTTTGTCCCTATTATACTCAAGACTCTGCTAGGCACACAACCAAGTGCCTGTTTATAAAAGCCTCCTCGCTTGTACTATCCTCCTAAAAGTACAAGATCAGGACACTGTCCAACTAAATGAGCAGGGGACTCCAGCCTCCAGCTCTTCCAGGGGAGATGGAGCTGTCCACCCAACAGGAAGGACGTGGAGTTGTTCGGTGGTCTCCTCCAACCATTTGGTCAAAGGCTTCAGCCTCACTGCGCTCGGGACTTGGTGAAGCGACCATGTTTCAGAAGACAAGGTCCTTGTCCGGGGGCGTGTATACAGGAGGCATTAGACCAGGAGAGGTGGGAGAATAATCTAACGAAGTGGGGAACAACCCAACGTGGAGACCTGCAAACCCGTAGAAACTGGACTGCCTCTGAGGAAGCTGGTTCCTTTTACACAACAGGCAGGGGGCGCTCTGCCTGTTTTCAGCCCAGGCTCTGTGAACCTGATCTGAGTTAGCCTGCGGGGGTGGGAAGGTGTGTTCCCAAGAACTGCGGGGTGGGGTACAAGAACCAGGATCTGAGGGGTAGGCAGACGCCTGGAGTGGACGTGGTCCCCTGCGGGACAGGGTGGGCCACTGCTGCGGGGTCCATAAGGCCACTGGGAGGAGGATGTGCTGTAGCATTTGGTCTGTTTGTGTGCCTGCCCAGTCCTCAGAGGACCAGGCTCAGGCCGAAGGGAGGTGACACAGGATGGTGCTGGAGCACGCGCAGTGGAAGACCAGCCGGGTTTCTGCAGGTCACCTTCCCGGTTGCCCAAAACATAGGACTAACATCGTGAGACTCGCCTTTTTTTCAAAGTGGCACTTCTACCAATATAAACCATCTGTTGGAAGAGTTTGGGTCCAGGCAGAGGAGAGACTGTGGCGCCCCAGGTTTATTTTCGGGCGGTGTCTCTGAGTCAGGGAATCGGTCATCTTTCCTACCTCAGTTTCTTCTACCCACGAAAACAGGTTGAAACTTGCCTGCTGCCAATCACAAGGCTGTGGGAAACTTGCTTAACGACAATAAAGAATGTTTACATACTCTTAATACCTTTGAAGGAGGCGGGATTTGGGCCTGGTGCACATTTTCTGTGGGGCAGCTACATGATAGTTAAAAAAAGCTGTCTTTACAAGTGAAGCCTATTTCATTGTTTGTGCCAATATCTCTTTTTTTCCTGCTTCCCTCTTAATCATCCCCATGTACTAATGAGCATTAGTTTTAGTTACTAATAAATGATAACTTATTAGCAACTAGCAATAAGAGCTACCATTTATTGAGCAACTCCTATTGCCAATCACTCTGCTAAATATTTTATTATCTTGAGTTCCTAAACGGGTATGAAAGCTAGGTGTTATCAGTCCCCCCTTCTACTCGGGGAAACTGAGGCTCAGAGAGCTTAGTGGAAAGGGTATAGGCAACCCAGCTGAAAACTGTTAGAGCCAAGACGGTAACCACACCCAGCTCCAAAGCCCATGCCCTTCCCACTCTGCCCCGCCCGCTCCTGGCCACGCTCCTCAGATCTGAGGGCAAATGAGTGGACTCGGCCCAGAGGAGGCAGCTCCTAGCAGAAGAGGAGCCGGCAGAGTGCCTGGTGCTGAGCACAGCGCTGACAGTGCTGACACCGAGCCCAAGGTGTGTGCTGGGGCTTGTTGTGGTGGCTGCCACACCCCTTCCTTGTCTTGGCCTTTGGCTGAAATGCCATCTGAGACTGAACCCCGCCCCACCCCCCATTTTTGTATGGAAGATTGCATGTTCCTGGTGTGCAGCTACAGGGAGGACAACAAAGCTCAGAAAAGGGAAGGATTTGTCTGGGGCACACTCATCACACACCCAGGTCCCTCCCGCTTCGTGCACTTTGGGGGTGCAGCAAGGCCCCTGCATCCCCCTCTGAGCACTTGTCAGGGGGACAAAGGCCGTGGTCTCAGGGGGCCTGGAGATCCAGCCTGTGTCCCGCTGCTTCCAGAAAGCCCAGGTTTCTGACAACAGAGCTTGCCGGGAAGCTGTTAACTCTGCCTCGTTCATTGTATTGCTTGCGTATGTGTCCTTTTAGCAGGCTTTCAGACCCTGGGTGCGGCGGGTGAGGAGTTGACACCTGTCTTAACTGCGCACCAACACTGGCTTCAGGAGCGCCGCTTGCCTAAGGACAGCAGCTTGTGAAACAGTTTCCATGGCTCCCGGCACAGCCAGGTCCGCACGGTCTTGCCTCTGCTCCTGAAAAGGGCTTGCCATTTGGAAATGCAAGCGTTTGGCTCTAGCAGATCACACCCTGACACAATCACTCTAATCCTTGATGTCCTCTAGATGTCATCATCTAGTGATCAGTATAGATTTTGGCAGCTCTGCCAGAGGCTGGGCTTTCAGCAGCCCCTCTGGGAGGAACACAGCCTTTGATACCGGGGGAGTGGCCGCTGGTGCTGTTGATGCGTTGCCAGGACCAGCATTCCCTGGGGCCCATTGTGAGCGCTTCAGAGGAGTTTTCGTATACAACATCCAAAATGCCTGTGAAATTTCTGTGTTATGGAATCATCATCAGCGTAGTATATGTGAGACTTGCTTCCTTTTTCCCATTTGTGGCAATCACCACCTTAATACTTATTTAGTTGTTTAGATGAGGACACACACAATAAGGCAGAAACCTGGAGCCAGTTCTCATATACATTCATGTTCTATTTTCCCAGCCTCCTAGCCTCCTTAGGGAATGATGTATTCCAAATAGAATACTTTCTCCTAGTATCTAAAGTTTAGTTCTTGAAAAAAAATCAAAGACTTTAAACCTTTGTAGTATAGTCTTGGTTTCTTAAATTTACATGTTAAATATATATTTTTAATGGCTTGGGGCAATCAATATCAGAATTGTACAACCTTGCTGTAACTCAGTGATATGCTCTCCAGGCAGCTGAGATATACGGGGGTGGCCCTTTGTCTCCCTCATCGCTACACGGCCGTGTGCATCTATTCCCCTGGACTTCAGCACTCGCCACTGTCGTTGCTCCCTGATGTCGCATGTTCTATTGCTTCTGACCCACTGCCCGATGTCTCACACAGTAGCGGGAACAATTTGGAAATAGTCCTCTCCTGGAGAAGCACAGCACACGGGTTGTATGACAGACCATTTGCTGTAGACAGTGGCAGGAGGAGGAAGATGGAGCCTCCGGGGTGATACTGGCTTTGGCATTGAGCAGAGCTGCCCCTTGGGAAAATGCATTTCACCTCTATGAAGACCTTGCAGGTTATAGATTCATCGCATGCTTGACAAGGCTATGTCCTCTGTTTCCTGCCTTGCCTTCGACTGGAGCCACTGACCTGATTTCCTTTGTACCACATAGCTGATGGTTCGTGGAGCAACCGGGGCTTTCCCCCTCCTCTCCAGAGAAAAATGTGATGTGCTTGTCTCGTGTACTCTTAATTATTTCTGCATACTTGATTTGTGCAGAAAACAAAGATCAGGTAAAGGTAAACAAACTCTGGCCCTTGCTGGCAGAGAGAACCGCGTTGTGACAGGTGCTTGGAGAAACTGACACATGCACGCACCACTCAGCGGAGCCAGCAGGGTTGGGGCGATGGGTGAGGAGAGAAAGTGTTGACCGTGAGCTGAGCGTGGGATTGGCCAACCTTAGTGACCCAAGTGGGAAGAGCAGTGTCGTGGCCTCCTTGGAAGTGATTGATGGTGCTTTTTTCTCTTTGTGTCATAAATGTTCTCAGTGATGCTGATGAGGATTGAGCCTTCCTCTTTTGTTCTAACCAGATGAGACCATTGCTTTCCTAGATCATTGTCTTACTTGTTTATACTGAAACCGCTCTACCCCAGCCAGTGCAAAGGTAAATGCGAATGGCCCCAGGGAATCGCACTTGGCATGGTTCAGGTAAAACCCGCTGTCCCGGGGGGAGGCGGGGTGGTGGTGCTATGACGGCTTCTCAGGGCACTGTCTTTCCGCAGAGCTGGCTTCGGCACAGGTGGTGCAGAATCCCTGGACACCAGTGATGGCAGGGAGGGATTACACAGACAGCCAAGCACAGTGTCTCTCCTCTCCCAAATGAATCTAAGGCCCAGAGAAGACAGGATCTTGCTCAAATTCAGGGTTGCAGAATCAGGGAAAGAACCCAGGCCCTCTGATTGCTAGGCCAGGGTGTCACTTCTTCAGGGTAGCCTCGGAACACAACATTCTCCAGTGGGACTGGACTAAAGCATTTGACTCCAGGAGCCCTCTGATAAAAAAATAAAATAAAATGAAGCCATGCATTTAGCTCTAATCAATAATACTTCAATGTGGATGGTTGTTGTTTTCTTTTACACCCACTAGGCCAATAGGATAGGATTTAAGAAGAGCTTGCTCTCATTCCTACCGCTGGTAAAACAACAACAACAAAAACAACTTCTGCCTTCCTTCCTCCCCCTGCTCTGCCCTAAAGCACATGCCCAGCTTGGCCGGGGCAGCACCTTTGTAAATGATTAGCCTGGAAGAAGACTGTGTTGACTTTCCTGTTTGGCCCGTGTCAGGACAGAGACGAGGCAGATCTCTGGGCCTTTCCTGTGATTTTCTAGTGGTCCTCTCTGTCATGGAAGTGAAACAAGATGTTTCAGAAGAAACCTCACAATGCCTCATTCCCGCTCTCCACCTCGGCGATCAGGAGGGGACGCGGAAAAGCTGTGAAACACCCCTCCTGCCCACCGGTGGGGCCAGGATGACTAACATGAGAAACGTCTTTAGGAAAGCTGACCCTGAGACAATACATTTTGGGGTTAAAAACTCCATTTTGTTTCATAAAAGGCATGCTGTATCTGGTAATTTTGAAAGCTGGTGATGTTCCATCTCCTCCAGAGGGGATGCGTGTTCAGTGAGCACTGGACTGCAGCGCCAGGTGCTCTCGGATGCTTGTCGTCTGAGGGACTTCGCACTATGGCTCCAAGCCACCTGCCCAGCCTCCCGGTGGCCCCGTGCTCGCGACACGGAAGGGGCTCTCACTTCCATGCCTCCGGCCTTTTCCCAAATGGCTCCTCTGCTTTGAATGCCCCTTCCTTACCCCATATCGGTCTGACCAATTTTTTTAAATTAAAATCATTTTAAATTATACAGGGTCCAGCACAAATAACACCCCTTTTTTATGACAAAATATTTTATTACAAAATCATAGCACACTCAACAATAGCACACTCAAGCACACCATGTGACATTGTAGGTGAAATGTTCAAATTAAAACTATAAACTATTACATCCATGTTATTACCCTACTAACCACACTCAAGCAGGCCTTACTTCTGCTGGACCCTGGAGTTGATACACAATATTACATTAGTTTCAGGTGTACAGCGTAGTGATTCAACACGGATATATACCTTACGAAGTGATCTCAACAATAGGTCTAGTAACCCTATTCTTTAAATAAAAGCTTTGCCCGCCTTAAGGGCCGGTGGGTATGTACTGGTATCTGAGGAGGGATGTTTCCCAGCTGTAGAAGCAGAGGTGGCTATTTCCAGTGATTCACAGGCTCATTAATCACTCTAATAGAAGCCCAGCGACACTGGAGGGGGATCGTTTGTGTGCATCCCCTAATCAGCATGTAGGGTAACTAACATTTGCAGGTGGTTTTCCTTCTGGGTGCCTCCACAGGCCAGTGTTGTGACAGAAGAGAAGATGATTCAGCCCAGACCTGATGGGAAAACAGGATGTAAAATCCAATACTACTGATATGAGCGATGAACAATAATGACAGCCTGTATTTAAATGACATGAGCCTTGATAATTATCCGTTGCAGTTTCTAGCTTCCCGAGATGAATGCATGCTTAGGAAGTGAAACTCATTCTAAAAATTTCAGCGCTGGAAAACCCTGGCAGGCTCGTACACAGTGCATGCTGTAAGTTCACGATGTTCTGAGCAGCATATTCACTTCTGCCGGGTTCCATGCGCCGAAGGACCACCTGCATTCACATTTTCACTAATAGGCCTAAATTCGCAGCTAGTCTCTGTAGGGCGTTGGTCAAAATGGTACCTATCGATGTGATCCGCACTGTCTTCGAGGTGTCACTCGTTAGGTCTGTAGCCGTGCGCAGCTGTGGGGGAAGCAGGCAACCTCGTCCTGTGCGCAGGAGTGCCGTGGCTGGCTTCCTTTGCAGGGATGTTGTGAAGACTAATTGGATCATAGGGCCTCTGTAAATGGCAAAGTTTAGTATAAATATTAGTTAATATTATTATTTTGATCACCCGTTCCCTGCTGCCTATTCCAAAGCCAGAGAACTCACAGGTTCACTTGACAAACTGAAATCATTCTTCTTACAGTTATGTCATAAGTACTTGGTTAGTCCTGGATTGTGGCCATAGGTGCCTGGGGCTTTGTTGAAAGCAGGCACCAGCTTTTAGCGCTCTGTGATCAGAACGTGGAGGGAGTTGGAAAGAGCAAAGAGGTCCACAGCACTGATTTTTTCTCAGTACGGTCTCCAGACTGGTCTCTGTTCACGGAACTGTGGGCTCTTTGAATTGGATGGGACCCTAGAGGTGAACGAGTCTTCATGTTTTACTCTTTCCAGAAATCCACACCACAGCACCCCTGACAGACGTCATCTAGCTCTTGCTTGGGTAACTGCAGGGTTGGGTGGGCTTATCACCCCAGCAGCTCATTCCATTGTTAGGGATTTCCAGTCGTTGGAACATTCTTTCAACTTTTGAGCCAAAAATATGCTTTCATTTTACTTCCAACTATTGGTCTTCATTCTCCACTCTAATGGAACATATGGAAGGCTGCTCGTCGCGCTACGGCAAGCCTTCGGGAAGAAATAACTCACCGCTCGCAGGCTTTCATCAGGTCTTGTTTTCTCTGAGCCAGACACCCCTGGGCTCATGGCTGTCCTTGGCTGACGTGGTTTCCAGAAATGCCTCACAATCCTGGTTCCCTCAACAAGATGAGAAGCAGGAGTGTTTAGAGAGTGGCTGATGGGGAAATGAAAAACTGCAGGGAGCACTGCAGTCTTCCATGGCCTTATAATAAGGCAAACGTTCCTCGGAATAGTTCCCCCTTCTCTGCACCCTTACTGCAAGGCTTCAAAAGGAGCCAAACCGCAACTGACCCTCCAAGGCTCCAAGGAACCAGCAGTGGCAGTGAGCTGCGGGGGCAGCCTGATACTATCCGTGGTGCACAGTGGATTCCCTTGGTTCCTACTGACCATCTCTTTATCCAAAGTGATGGCATTCTTCCCAGTAGTTCTATAGCAAAGTTTCAAGCAGCAGTGTAGTGAACGTGGTGATAAAGGACACAGACTGGCAGACCTAAGTTCAAAAATTGCTCTGCATTTCCGCAATTTCCTTAACATGTCTTCGCCTCTGTTTTCTCGTGTGTGAGGAAAGGATGGTTCTTCTGACCGGACAAGGTTGGCGTGAGGGCTAAATACAGTGATGTGGCCAAAACAGAGCCTGGCTCACAGGGGCACTCCGGTATTCTTAGTGTGTGAGCTTTCGCTTGGGGCTTTTGCCTTCCTCCCTGTAAAACGGTCCAAGTGAAAATGTTTGACGCATTCTGGCGTGAGGGTAGATTTCTGAGGAATCTAAAGCAAGGTGTGTGTAGTTAGTGTAAATTTACATTTAATTAGCCACAGGAGTCTGCTGACTACCTCACGGAACACAGCAACCTCGGAACGTGGAATTAGAATTGTGGCAAATAAGGCAAACCCCCGTCTGGGGATAAAGTGACGGACTAGTAGGCAGTGGGGGAGTACTTTAAGTTTTCCAGTAGGAAAATATCAAAGACAGAAATGTGGAGAATACCAAGACGACCAACAGCTGTTACCCTTGTACAGGGTAGTCAGGAGTTTCAGCTTTGTGGGTCATAGTTTCTGTCACAATGACTCAACTTGCCATTGCACTGTGAAGGCAGCAGCCGTGGACAATACATAAATAATGAGTGTACAATAAAGCTTTATTAAAAAAAAAAAACCAAGCAGAGGGCTAGATCTGCACCCCCACAGGCCATGAGTTTGTCAACCCTTGGCCTTAAGTCTTGTTTTCTTTCTATTCCTTCCTTCCTCCCTCCCTCCCTCCCTTCCTCCCTCCCTCCCTTCCTTCCTTCCTTCCACTGTGATAAGAACACTAATGTGAGGCCTAGCCTCTTAGCAAACTCTGAGGTGTCCGAAGTACGGTGCACTACTGCCGCAGAGCTGTGCGACGGATCTCTAGAACGCACTCCTGCGTAACTGAGATTTTATGCTCCTATGGAACAGCGACTCCCCGTTGCCCCTCCCCTCAGCCTCTGACAGCCACCATTCACTCTCCACTTCTGTGAACTTGACGATTTAAGATTCCCCATGTGAGTGGACTCATGCAATGTTTGTCCTTCTCTGACTGGTTTATTTCACTCGGCATGTCTCAAGGTTTATCCATGTTGTCACATGTGGCAGGATTTCCTTCTTTTTAAAGGCTGAATAATACTCCATTGTACGTGTGTACCACATTTTCTTTACCCGCTCATCTGCTGATGGCCAGTTAGGTTTTTTCCACATCTTGGCTATTGTGCTGCAGTTAACGTGGGAGGGCGGATGTCTTTTTGAGATCCTGATGTCAATGCTTTCAGATAAATACCCAGAAGTGGGATTGCTGGATGATAGGATAGTTCTATTTTCAGTTTTTTGAGGAACCTCCATACTGTTTTCCATAGTGGCTAGACCGATGTACACTTCCACCGGCAGTGAGAATGTACGGTGGTATCCTCCACGTCCTCGCCAACACTGTTCTCTGGCTTGTTTGATAATAGCCGTTCAAATAAGTATGAGGTGGTTAGTGTCTTGTTTTCTGACCTCCACTCTGGGGACCCGCTTCTGTTGCATTCGTCCACCCAAGAGCATCCCTCTCCCACCCTTAGGGGCTTTAGGGTCCCCTCTGGGCTCATAGGCACACTGCCCCCAAAGCTGTCTGATGATTTCCTTCAAATACCTGTAGCTCGTGGAGGGGCAAGGACCCCCATCTGCTGTCCTTGAGAGAGCGGGAGAGAGTGTAAAAACCCTTCAGAGGAGACCCACAGGAGGTTTCATTATCTCTGAGGGTGAAGTGCCTGTGTCCTGTGCTTCCATTCAGATCATCTGTGGTGTGCAAAGGGCCTGCTATGTGCCTCCATGACACCCCAAACTCTTGCTTTGTAGCATTTAGCTCAAGTGCAATTATTGTGTAATGCTCAATTTAATGTCTCCCTTCCTCTCTCTCTGTCTCTATGGCAGCAGGGGTGCGTTTGAATTGCTGTCTGTGGCTAAGTCCCTAGCATCTGTTACAGTGACCAGCACAAGGTACACACTCAATAAGTACCTGTTGAAGTTCAGCCCCTTCACTCAGGCCCAAACTTTTTTAGACCACATTTGCTGGACTTCCTTTTTCTAACCCTGTGGGAAAAAGTTTGACTTTCAAGTGCTAAAGGCTCCAGGCCTGACAAACAAGACATATATCAGAGAGGTGGCCTCGACCAAAGTACATCTCAGGTCTCAGAAGTTTTCTTGGTAACCATCACAGACACATCTTCTGTTTGTTTATGCAACTGGCAGGGATTTGTTGGCGACACTAATAACTTAAGGAACTATTCTTTTGAAACTTGGGAATGGTGATTCATTCAATATTTTCTTCCTTAGAGACGGGAACTTTTATAATTCTAGTACCTGGGAGAACTTTTTCCTATCTTTAGATTGGATTTTGTTAACTAAGTTATAGATTTTCCTTTTGAAAACATTAACAGCTGCAGAAGAAAGTTAAATGCTGAATCCTGTGTTCACAGCCCAGTCGCGGATGGGCAGTCACTTGGGCAGTCCCGAATGAACCAAGTTGGATGACCTCCACAGGGCAGCGGGGCGACGTGCTGGACACACAGCCTGCTGGGAGCATTTCAGGGCTCGGCCCATGCTGCTCACACCCCCAGGAGGGTAAAGAGCTCTGGGTTGGTGGTAGGTTACCCAGCAGGCAGAAGTGGGGTGGGAGGAAGGGTGTGCATGAGTGGAGAGAAATATTGATTATGTGGATCTTTCCCTGTGATTCTGTCATTCCAGCCACCTAGTGCCCTCTGTGGGTCTCAGCCGAGGGCAGACTCGCAGTTAGCACCCCTTCTTCCCTGCTACAGCCATGCTAAAGGCTCATTCCGTAACCCATGGCCCTTGCTGCCATAACATGGCTGAGTAACTCCAGTCCCTACCTGGTCCCACGAACTCTTACAGGTTTGAACAGAGGCTCAGCATGGTTTCCTCATTTTCCTGCTTTCCCTTTGTTCGGGTGCTGTAGTGGGTTGAACAGTGGTCCCCCTGCAGTCTGTGAAGATACCTTGTTTGGAAAAAAAGATCTTTGCAGATGTAAAGACTTTGAGAAGAGATTGCTCTGGACATAGAATGGTCCCTAGGAGGACTGACAGGTGTCCTTACGAGAGGAGAGGCTACACAAACACAAAGGAAAGACTCTGTGATGTCTGAGGCAGGAATTAGGGGGTGTAGCCACAAGCCAAAGCGTGCCCGAGATCGGGCCTGGCCCACGGACCCAGCGGCTGGCTCCCCTTCGGAGCCTCCGATCTTGCCAACACCCTGATCTTGGACAAGTGTGAGGGAGTAAATTTCTGTTGTTTCAAGCCACCCAGCTGTGGTACTTTGTTGTCTAGCCCTAGGAAACTAAAGAAGTGGTGATGTGAGTGTCATTTGGAAAAGACTTTTAAGACCAGAGCATATCAATTCCACATTATTATTCTTCACTGGCGTTGCCTAGGCTGATGCAGCCAGAGCTTGGAAGTGTTGAGGAAAACAGTGCTGGGGTTTCTTATCCCCTAAAGTCAGAAGCTGTCCATGCAAATAACCCCTCCCTTCTTCTTCTCATCAGGGGAAATGAGAGACTAGCCATGCAGCTCAGTGACCACTGGCGACTGGGGAGGGGCGGAAGGGCAGCCTGGTCATGGGACTTTCCTATGTCTCTCCTCTCTCTGCTGCCCCTTCGCCCTGTGGTGTGTAAGCTGGGAAAGCACGGCGTTTACAGGTAGATTCAAGCACAGCCCCTGTTCTAAATGATGAAATCTTCCCTAAGGGGCGAAGTAAAGCAACACTTACATTTAGAGAAAAGAAATCCACCCTCACGACTCTCCTTGGTCTTTCTCTCTCCCAGGCACCCACCTTTCCACATGAGGTCAGAGCAGCGGGCGGGAAGCAGAAACTGAGGATGCAGAGAGTGAGTACCATGCACGTGTGCGCGAGATGCTCTGGGGACCACTAAGGGGTCAAGGTGGGGAAGGGCTTGCGGTGGCTGTTTTAACTTCCATCCTTTAAACATGTTGCATGTTCATTTTGGTGTTGATGTGCAAGAATCTTCATCTTCCTATTGGCTGGAAAAAAAAGAAACAATTGTCTCATCTAACAATGAAGAGGGAGACTGTGGCAGTCACTAAACGGCCCAGGGCTATAACTCAGTCAGGACATTTCTGTGAATACATGCATACAATTTAGAGTGGCTCCGATGTGCTTCATCTCCTTTGAGTTTCCCAATAGCCCATGAGATAAGGACAGCAGGGATTATTATTCCATTTTAAAATAAGAAAACAGAAGTTGTGAGGCTAAGCGGGTAGACGGGCAGCAGGGAACTTGTGGGGCGTTCCAAGCGTGGGGAGGAGCCCGGGTCGGAGGTTGAGTGTGAAGGAATCTGGAAGAGTGAAGAAATCTTCACAGCGGGAGAGCAGGGCATGTGGGTGAAACAAACTGTTGGCGAGCTCTGTCATTTGGAGCCACAGAGCTGATCAGGAATGTCAGCCAAAGGGGAAGAAAATGAGGGAAACCTGTGCTTTGTGAGTAGCGTTTCCCTGCTGGAACCTGAATGTTGGGGAAGAGGTGGGCTTTGGTTGGCAGTGTCTACTCACCCTAACGACTGCTCACCATAATGAGAGTTCCTGACAGTCCAATGAATGAGCTCTGTCCTCCGCAGGCAAGGGTGGAGGCTGCTGTGGTGTGAGTGTTACATCGCGGGCCTGGCTATTGAACGGGGTCCGCCTGTGCAAGGCAGCATCTTGGGAACTTGGAGCTGTCTGGCCCTGGGAAGCCGGGCTGACGGACGTGACTGTTGGGTTGTCCTCTGGCTATGATGAGCTTTGAGAGGAGAAACCAGGCACCTCCACAGTCCTCAGCTGGTCTGACACATCACATTTGCTTTTTCATTTGCACACATCAGATGAACCTCCCCAGTGACCCTCTCCCAGGGCCTCATCAATTAGAACTGCTTTTGTCCTTTGCCTCCTTTTGTTGACTAGCTTGGAAATTAGTGAGCACGGAGAAGAAAGGGAAGTTGTCTCTGTGGGCTATGGCCCTGGAGAGCTGGCTGCTAATGACGGAGCCCTGAATGGTGCGATTGTGCTGCTGTTTATATAGTTTTTATTTTAATTTGCATCCGTACCAGGCTCGGGTCTCAACAGTCACTCAGCCTTGTTTGCAGCGTTTATCTCCTCCCACCGAGCCAAACCTGCCAGCTTATCATTTGCCTCAAGGAAATTAATGGGGGGCCCCCTCCCTGTACTTTTATCATGTGCTGTTGAATTGTTTATACATCCGTGGAGAGAAAGAAAGGCTCCACAGAACTGCAGAAGAAGGCTCCTTTCCTCATGTTCATGGATCATCTGACACTTAGTCCTCCTGTTAATAGGTTTCCAGAGCCAAGGATTCAGAGAGCAAGGCCTGGATTGAGGCGAGGGGAGGGAGGGCGGGGGATGGGGACCCAGTGCAAGGAGCTAAACTGAATCTCTTAAAGTGGAGAGTGAGAGAAATGGACTCCATGTTGCCTTCTCCTCTGCGTGAATGTACATTCCTTACCCTTCTACTTTTCCTGAATGTGCCAGTAAAGTCTGACTCAAGAACCAATCCCAACTCTTTATTCCCTTTTTAAATAAATTGGAACTCCTCAGCCTGGCATTTAAGACTCCACATACCTTGGTCCCTTTCAGTTCCTGCTGCTGGTAAATGAGAATGTTCAGTTCCAGCACACTGACTTCCTGGGCCAGTGGTTCCCCCACCTGTGTGCTTACCACTGCTCCAGGTCGCTGCTCAGGCCACGCCCCCCAGCTGGAAGCCCCCTTGCCTGGGCCAGTCCACCTTGCCTCAGGTCCTGGCCCTGTTTATGGAGCCTTCCCTGAGTGCTCCAGCTTACCTGCTTCTGTCCAATCACTAAGGTCCTGGCTACTCAAAATGGGTCCCAGGCCAGCAGCAGCTGCCTCCTCTCACAACATGGGAGAAACGCAGAATCGTGAGCTCCCCACAGAACTACTGAATCAGAATCCATATGTGAACAAGACCCCCGGGTATTTTGTGTACACAGTAAAGTTGAGGAAGCCCTGTTCTGGGCACCTATGAATTTTTTCAACTGGTCCTCCCCACCTAGTGATCGATTTATTCCCCAGCATCCTCATGTGTGTGGCTCTTGCTTCCCCAGTATGAGTGTTAACAGTTATGGACAAGGACAGGGGACTTTGGCTCATTTATGGTATCTCATAGCTCTTGAACAGCGCTGAGTGCACTGTGAGAACTCAATGGGCATGTGCTTAATTCGGCGCTGATTTGCCCTGTAAGTCACATGTATTTGTTGTTCCTTTTAAGACACTGGACAAATCACAGGACATCCAATGTTTTGATGTCCTTCTATGGATGTTTGTTCTATCCTCTTAATTATTAAGCGCAGGACCCTCTTCCTATTTTTTGTGTTTTAATCTCCATATAGCTTCCCCCCCCCATGAAAAAATAAGCCTTCCCCAGGGCTCTTCAGGGAGAGGCTAGAGTCACTATTCTATCTTCAGAGATCACCTCTGACCCTCTTTCCACATTGGGTTGGGTCAGGAATCCCACTGCCAGCGCAGAGCGATGTCTTTGGGGCTCGGCTCTCATCCCTCACACACCCTCCTTATCTCCACTTTCCTAAGGCAAGTACTGCCGACATCAGACCACTCTCAATATCTGTCTCCAGCACCCCAGTTCCCAGAACTGAAGGCTTAGATGCTGCTGTGGAGAGGTGACAGATTAGTGGGGGTGAGGAGGGTATAGAGGATGTAGCACGGTGCGTGTAGGTGCAAAGGCCTTGGGGAGAGCCTCTGGAGAAGGCGCCTCAGACTGAGCCTGGCAGAAGGGAGGATTTTGTGTTCCGTCCAGGCTGGGCCATGTGACAAGGCACACAGGCCAAGGGAGCACGGGGCTGACGTAGGGATGAAGAGTCTGTGTGTGTGTGTGTGTGTGTGTGTGTGTGTGTGTGTGTGTGTGAGAGAGAGAGAGAGAGAGAGACAGAGAGAGAGACAGAGAGAGAGAGAAGGGCAGGGAGGAAGGGGAGCTGCTGGAGGGCACAGGGCTGGAGGGATGAGGCTGCCCAGGGCTTTGGCCCACCTAAGGGGTGTGAGATGTCATCGTACAGATGGTGGAAGCCTCAGGCGACGCTGACCTGGTAGGAGGCAGTCGGGAGTTTAAATCTCCCCCTGCCAACAGTGGGGTGGGTGGTCTGGACAGGGCGAAAGGGACACCATGGGAGGCTGTGGCCAGGGCCCAGGCAAGAATGGACACAAACCTACTTTTGCTTCACCCTGTATTTATTTTTAACTTTTTCTTTATTATTTTCAGCCGATTGGCTAGTTTTGTTTTTATTTTTCAACTACAGTTTGCATTCAGTATTATTTTTATTAGTTTCAAGTGTTCAGCATAGTGGTTAGACAATCATATACTTTACAGAGTGGCCCCCAGCCCCATACACGGCTATTACAGTATTATTGACTGCGTTCCCCATGCTCTACTTTCCATCCCTGTGGCTATTTTGTAACTGCCAGTTTGTACTTCTTAATCCCTTCACCTTTTTCACCCAGTTTCCCCACCCCTCCCCCACTCTGGCAACCATCAGTCTGTTCTCTGTATCTGTGAGTCTGTTTCTATTTTGTTTGTTAGTTTTCTTTTTGTTCTTTAGATTCCACATATAAGTGAAATCATATGGTGTTTGCCTTTCTCTGTCTGACTTATTTCACTTCCCACAATACCCTGTAGGTCCATCCAGGCTTAATTTTCATTGAAAAGCTTCAAGCACACAGGAAAGTAGGAAGCACGGTGTCAAGAATCCCGCTATACCCGTCACCCAGCTTCAGCGGTGAGCACGCCATCTGGCTTCATCTCGTCTTCGCAGCTCCACTTTGTTTTGTTGGTGGTTTTGAAAGTCAATTCCTGGTATCATATCATTCCACTCATACATACTTGAGTAGGTATCTATAAAAGATATGGATTTGTAGCAAAATAATACCATTAGCATACCCAACACATACTCTAATAAATAATGTGTTCTTTCCTGATTGACTTTAAAAATATGTTTTGTTTGTTCGACAAATCAGTAAAAGACTACTTAGACCTTTAAAAAGCATTTAAAAATACTTGAAAGAAATGTTTTGGTCATGGCCGTGAGCCCTGTTGTCTGAAGGTCATTTCCTGGGCCTGCCTGGTCCTGTGCCGAGCTCATGTGGAGCCAGAGACCACATAGTGACTGCATGTTTCCCAGCCAGGTCTTCTGGGGAGGGACCGGCACAGGAATCCTGAGGCCACGAGAAGCCAAGGATGCATATTGGCACCCCGGGTACTCCCCTTTCTTCAGGGAATGGACTGCTTTGGAGACTCAGGTATCATGGGGCTTTTACCCGCTGGAAGCAGTGTGCTCTTCACGTCTGGTTTCTGCATTTCCTTCTCAACTGCCCATGGTGCCGGATTTCAGCCCCAAGCTCTTTTGCAATCAAATCAGGCAGAGGCAGCTGGGTCATCTGCAGTGCAGGAGAGCTAGGGATGTCCTCAGGAGTAGCAGAAGCCCTGGGACGGGGGCAAGGCCAGGTGGAGCCCATGTGTTTGGCCAGAGAAGCCTACTGTT
Source organism: Desmodus rotundus (assembly GCF_022682495.2). Lineage (NCBI taxonomy): Eukaryota > Metazoa > Chordata > Mammalia > Chiroptera > Phyllostomidae > Desmodus > Desmodus rotundus. The sequence continues at coordinate 131,831,037 of NC_071391.1, read as the reverse complement.
CTGTGACCCCATGAGGGAAAGGCCGTGGTAGAATGAAGGGCAGGGCATCAAGTGAATCAGGGGGATGGTGTGGTGGTGGGGGGGTTGGGGAGGTGGCAGGGAGGCACAGTGATTGGCAGGGTTGGAATCTGCAGGACTGAAGGACAGCCTGGCTCACGGGCCACAGCCAGGACATTTTTCAAAAGTATTTTTTAAAATGCTTTTTAAAGCTCCAAGTATTCTTTTACTGATTCAAGCAAACCAATGATAAAAAGATATTTTTAAAGTCAGTCAGGAAAATCAAACACATTATTCATTATATGTGGTGTGCTAATGGCATTATTTAGTTACAAGTCCTTGTCACCTGTGTATATTAATGAACATGCAGGGTTGTATATGTACACTGACAAGACGTACGCACAGCCCTGCATGTACATTGCATATGTATTGATAATTCTGTCCTGCTTCCTTAAAGGGTCAAGGTGGCCGACAAGGAACGTGGCAAGTACCTCTGTCGTTAGAGCAGACTGCAGACGCAGCACGTGGGCGTCCTTTGCATCCCCTCCCTAACACTCCGCACTGTGGCTCTTACTATTCTCTGTCCTGGCTGACCTGTTTGAGTCATTGCGCAGATACCTTCCTTCTTGGCAGCTCTGGGGGCAGCCAGACCTGGACTGAAACCTTTCTGTTCCCTGGCAGCTCTGAGACCTCAGGCAAATTACTTAACCTCTCTGAGCCTCAATTTCTTTATATGTAAAACAAATAATATCAGTACTTATAAAACAGAGAATATTATTACTCGCCTTAGAGTTGTGAGGTTTAAAGAAGACCTCACAAGAAGTGCACATTAGGGGCTTAGCTCTGGACCTGCCAGACAGTAAGAATTCAGCAAATCCAAGTGTTTGGAGGCACTGTATCCTTCCGAGTCACTCCCCCAGCGTTGCAGTCTGCCAGCTTTGGAGGGACCAGGTTTTTCAAAGTCCTGCCTTCCCTCCCCCCCCTCCAGTGATCTAGAACTGCCAAATAAAAGCATAAGGTCTAAACACGGCCATACACGTTTCTCCGGAATTTGTGAGGAAAGAGCCAGTACTTCCTTTCTGAGGAGGGATGGCATAAGAATAAACATTTCTATGCTGATAACTGTGGGTCCTTACTGGGCTCAGCCTTTAAGGATGACAGAAGCCCATGGGTCTCAACAGAACGTGGACTTCATGCCCACGGGCCTGAAGCAGACAGGCTGAAGGGACCAGCATGGGAGAGAACCAGGGGGCTTAATTCCAGACAGCCGAGACATTACCTGCAGCAAAAATGTGGTGTTTCTCTTCTCGTCTTGTTACTTTTCAAGCAGTGGACCCGATTTGCTGTGAATTAAGGTATTTCTAGATATGCATGCTGAAATGAAGTAATTACCAGGGCATTTAAACTCAAAACATTACTTGCTATTTCTGGTCAAAGCATTTCCCTCTCAGTAATTTAGATATTTTCCCCTCTAAACAGAGCTTCGTAAATCCTAAAGAGGGAGTTGGGCACCCAGGATGCTCCCATTGGTGGCTGACTATACCAGAAAGAACTCAATGGAGATTAAACACATGTAGCCATTCCTCACTTCCTCCAACCTCAGAGATGCGTGCATACTTAGCTCCAGATCCCTCTTCAGGGCTGAGGCTGCCACCACAGCTGAGTCTGCCCAGGATTGGCTCCCAGCTGAAGGGAGTTGCTTGGGCCAAAGTTACCGGCTCCCCAGAGACAGCCCACGTCCACTGATCGGTCCATGCAGGGGTGTCAAGGCCCAGCCCACTCTCCTCATTTGGAGATGACTCCAAAGGGCCCTCTCAGCACCTGAGCTCCTTTGGGGCTGAGTGGAGGCCCTTGTTGGGAGTGCATCACAGCCCAGCCTTGTCCTCTACCCGACCCTGTCTCTGCGCTCCTAGAGGTCTTGCTGCTGAGAACTGGCCCCCTCAAACCACTTGCATGCAAATCTCAGAGAGTCAGAGTCTGCTTTCCGGGGACCCGACCTGAGGCACAGTGGAAAAGAAAATAACCCCTGTCAATTCAGGGAGTTTCTTAGCAGCAGGAATCCTGTTATGACATACAGCTGACACATTATTGTACTTTCCAACTCTTATTTATGAAAACTACAATTTAAGGATACAAAAGCGGAGGGGACGGTAGCCTCATTCAAGCAGAAAAGCACAGTGAGATCAAGTCAGGAAAGGGAGGGAAGGTAGGTGAAGGGGCTTTGGGGAAAGGTTTAGTCCACGGGGGGTGTCAGAAAGTCAGGAAAAATACATCTGGGAAGAAAAACATGCTGCTGTCTTCGCAGGGCTGACCCTGGCAGGTGGTGGCTCCCTTTCTCTACCCGGTCCCCTCTCCACACCGCAGTCAGGCTGCCTGCGCCCCGAAAGGGGATGCAGGCCCAATGGATTTTGTAAGTCTGTCCTTGAGCTGCCCTGCACCTAAGCAGTTCCTTTTTCTTAAAAAATTGCATATGTAATATATGAGTATATGTTTCTTGTAAAAACATCAACCAACAGAGCAGTCATAGCAAAAGTCCCTCCGCTGCTGGGTCCGCAGGCCCACTTCCCTACCGGAGACAACCGTTACCGCCAGTCTGCATGTATTTCTCCAGACGTACTTCTGTCCTTTTGCACATGCATATCTGTACGTATGGAAATGTAAACCGTGTGTGGGTTTGTGGATGGATGTGTTTAAAGTATAAATAGATTGTGCTATGCATGCGGTTAAATGATTCACTTTTTTGACTTCATGTGTCTTTGGAAACCTTCCCATGCCAGCGCTCGCTGCTCTTTCTAACTGCTGTATGACGTCCCTGCCACGACTGTGCAATGCCCTTTTAAGCCGTGCCTTTTCTAAAGGCCATTTAGGTGGCTCCTATGGTATGCGCTCACGATGTTGGGATTGACATTTTTGTACGTGCTTCCTCATGCGCAAGCGTGAGTGTCTCTCCAGGTTGGAAGTGGGCTGCCGGGCCATAGAGTGTACACATTTTAAAGTCTGGTGCAACCTGACTGCCCTCCTAGCTCCCAAAACTGCACGTTGTTTCCTCTTTTCTTCTACTTTATTAAGATATAACAGACATAGAACATACCGTACGTTTTAGGTATAAAATACGATGATTTGTTACACATATATATTTTGAAATGACTATCACAATTAGGTTACTTAACATATCTATTGCCTTATATAATTACCGTATTGTTGGGATGGTGTGAACGTTTAAGATCTACGTCTCTTTACAACTTTCAAATACACGATACGGTATTGTTAACGGTGGTCGTCACGTTGTACATTGTATCCCCAGAACTCACTCCTTCTTTAACTTGAAGTTTGTGCTCTGACTGATATTTCATTTTCCCCACCCTCTTGCCCCTGGCAACCACAAATCTACTCTGTTTCTATGAGTTCAGTTTTTTAAGATTCCACATATAAGTGAGATTATGCTATTTGTCGTATCTCTTGACTTTTTGATAATAGCCATTCTAACAGGTACGAGTGGCATTTGGTTGTGGTTTTGATTTGCATTTCCCTGATGGTTAGTGATGGTGAGCACTTTTTCATGTATTTGTTAGCCATTAGTTTGTATGTGGGTTTGTTTTTGGAAGTGTATTTAGGTCAATTGTTCGGAAGAGTTTGGGAAGATTTGGCATTAATTATTTAAATGTTTGGTAGCATTCACCAGTGGTGTTGTCTGGTTGGGCATTTCTTTGTTGGGAGGTTTTTGATTACTGATTTAATTTCCTTACTCAGTGGTCTGTTCAGATTTTCTAATTCTTCATATTTCATAGTCTTGATAGGTTTATGTTTCTAGGAATTAATCCAGTTTTTTCTAGATTGTCCCATTATAATTGTTCATGTGGTCTGTTATGATTCTTGTATTACTGTGGTGTCCGTTGTAATGTCTCCTCTCTCATTTATAATTTTATTTGCATCTTCTCTGTTTTTTTCTTGGTAAATCTAGCTAAAGGTCAACACTGGATATTATTGGTCTTTTTAATGTTTGCTAATTTGCTAAACAAACATTTTAGTATTTTGATTGTGTTTGTCTGTTTACTGTGAGTTTGGCATGTTTTCCTTTCCTGCTGGCTGTTTATTTTATGAGGAGGTGACTCTTTATAGTCTTGCCTCCTTTTAATTAAGTTCTTCACCTTTCTCTTACTGAATTGTAAGAATTGCTGATTTACTGAATATTAATCCTTTGCCAGTTATACATGCTATAGATATTTTAATATGTCACTTTCTTTAACATTATTATACCTTTTTAAAAAAGATTTTATTTATCTATTTTTAGAGAGAGAGGAAGAGAGGGAGAAAGAGAGAGAGAGAGAAACATCAATGTGTCATTGCTTCTCACGCCCCCCCTATTGGGGACCTGGCCCACAACCCAGGCCTGTGCTCTGACTGGGAATCGGACTGGCGACCCTTTGGTCCACAGTCCAGTGCTCAATCCACTGAGCCACACCAGCCAGGGCACATTGTTATATCTTTTATTGTTGCCCATTTTGGATTATATTGACAGATTTTTAGTCTTTTTTTCCTAGCAGTTTTTGTGTTTTTGTGCCTTAAGTAGGCCTTTCTTACCCTCACGGTTATAAACATGTGAAAACCTTTTATTAAAATTACAATGAGTCAGAACTGTCTTGTAGGCAAGAATCTGCTTGGTCTTAGACACATAAGAGAGTAGCCCATGCAGGGTGGGCTCCACATTTTCTTTTTTTCACAACTCCACATTTTTTAAATTATATTTTATTGATTATGCTATACAGTAGTCCTGATTTTCCGTTCTTTGCCCCCTCCACTCATCTCTCCCCATCACTCAGGCAATCCCTCCACTGTTGTTTACGTCCATGGGTCATGCATATAAGTTCTTTGGCTATTCCATTTCCTATACTGTACTTTACATCCCCATGACTATTCTGTAACCACCTATTTGTACTTCTTAATCCCCTCACCTCTTCACCATTTCCCCACACCCCCCTCCCATCTGGCAATCATGAAAACGCTCTCCATATCCATGATTCTGTCTCTGTTCATTTGTTTGCTTAGTTTGTGTTTTTTAGATTGAATTGTTGGTAGATATGTATTTTTGTCATTTTATTATTCATAGTTTTGATCTTCTTTTTCTTAAGCCCCTTTAATATTTCATATAATAATGGCTTGGTGATGATGAACTCCTTTAGTTTTTTCCTTGTCTGGGAAGCTCTTTATCTGCCCTTCAATTCTAAATGATAGCTTTGCTGGGCACAGCAATCTTGGCTTAGGTCCCTACTTTTCATGACTTTGAATATTTCTTGCCAATTCCTTCTAGCCTGTAAAGTTTCTTTTGCGAAATCAGCTGACAGTCTTATGGGAACTCCCCTGTAGGTGATTAACTGCTTTTTTTCTGGCTGCTTTTAAGATTCTCTCTTTATCTTTGACCTTTGGCATTTTAGTTATGACATGTCTTGGAGTGGGCCTCTTTGCATCTGTCTTGTTTAGGACTCTGTGCTTCCTGGACTTGCATGTCTATTGCATTCACCAAAATAGGGAAGTTTTCTTTCATTATTTTTTCAAACAGATTTACAGTTTCTTGCTCATTCTCTTCTCCTTCTGGCACCCTATGATGAGAATGTTGGACCTCTTGAAATTGTCCTAGAGGCTGCTTATACTATCCTCATTTTTTTGGTTCTCTTTTCTTCTTGTTGTTCTTATTGGTTGCTTTTTGCTTCCTTATGTTCCACATCATTGGTTTGACTCTCAGCTTTATCCACTTTACTGTTGTTTCCCTTGTAAATTATTCTTTATTTCAATTAGTGTATTCTTCATTTCTGACTGGATCTTTTTTATGCTGTTGAGGTCCTCACTAAGTTCCTTGGGCATCCTTATAACCAGTGTTTTGAACTCTGCATCTGATGGATTGCTTATCACCATTTTGTTTAGTTCTTTTTCCAGAGTTTTGACCTGTTCTTTCATTTGGGCCATGTTTCTTTGTCTCCTCATTTTGGCAGCCTCCCTGTGTTTGTTTTTATGTATTAGACAGAGCCGCTTTAACTCCATGTCTTTGTAGTGTGGCCTAATATAGTAGGTGTCCTATAGTGTCCAGTGGCACAGCCTCCCCTATCACATAAGCTGGGTACTGTAGGTGCACCCTTCTTGTGGGCTGAGTACACCCTCTTCTTGTAGTTGAGTCTTGCTTGCTGGTGGCTGATCAATGGGAAGGATTTACCCAGGCTAGTCAGCTGCAAGGATTGGCTATGACCACTTACCACCAACCCCCTCCCTCTTTGGAGGATCACAACTCCACATTTTCCTCATCTTAGGAGGGTCAGAAACAGAAGCCATTGCTTATGGATAGTTGCTTCTAGCAAGAGGCAAGTGTAGACATCCTGCTTTCAGCTGTTGTTGCTGCCCATTCCACCCCAAAAAGATGCAGAAAGTGTGAGGCCACCTCAAAGACCCAAGTTTTGGAGAGTTCCATCCTCTCCAGGCCAAAGTCCTGGGCAGGCTCAGCATTCCCAAAACAATGCAGATGGAGTAACAGGAGAGATGCTCTTAGAATGTGCTGCCATGAAGGAAAAAGAGAAAGCAGTCTCAGAGTTGGGAATATCTATCTCCACAAGGTCTTGCTGAAGTATCTGCATTTGCAATGTGATGTGCTAGGTGGTGTGCAAAAAAAGAGGGCTGCCTGCCCGGTTAGAGATGGCCCCTTCCACAGAGGTGCAGGAGGACAGACTTGGGTCTGTGACTAGTCCCAGCTCTGCCCTTTAGCAGCTGGGGAACTGCAGGCAAACTGGAGACTTTCTCCAGGCCTTGACCTCTTCTCTGTGAAATGAGCATTATCCTGGCTTGTGGGGTGTGTCTGTGAGGACTGATGAGCTTATGAATGGGAAAGTGGGTTGCTCTGAAAGCTACAGTATTGTTATACTTGGAGTCCGGGGTACACAAGAAGAGGAAGATAGGGTCTCTGTCCTCGAGGAACTTGTGATATACATGCATGGAAACAGGAAACAGGACAGGAAGTGATCAAGTTGTGAAATTGTGTGGCAGTGGCAGTTGGAGAAGGGCCCAGTGTTCAGGCGGTCTGCGTGCAATCCCATTTGTGGTTGTGAGTCTGTGAAAGTTGCCAAATGTGTTTTGTGTGAAATGAAGTGAAACAATGCAAAGGAAATGGCCTTGTCAGCAGAACCTGTTTGTCCTGCCTTGTCTTGAAGGACAGGGGAACATCACCTGGGGCAGCTTCTGTCCCCAGACTCCTCGCTCTAAGGCTGACTTTCTTTTCCTCCCAGTTATCCTTAAGTGCCTGAAAGGCTTTCATCCATTGCCCTTCTGACTTGGGCAACCTCGGTGAAATGACCCTGGGAGGATTTCTGGGTGTCTGACCAGGAATTTCCAAATAGGATTCAGAGGGAAAGGCCAAGTCACTGGCTGATGGAGTCTGAATAACAAAAATGTAATGTATCCTGAGTCCCCTCCGTGGGAATTCAGTCTTGTTCCCTGAGGAGAAGGAGCAAACATTGACAAAGGAGGGAGAGGCTGGGGTGATGCTCTCAGCCATAATGTGTCACAGAGTCTGTGTGTGGGGGGCTGGTAGTCCTACTGTGGTCCACAGAGAAGAGGCCTGTGACTGGCTGGGGAGTTGTTTTGCCTTTGCTCAGCTGTGGCCCAGGACAGTGAGGACACAGGTCCCCAGTTCATCTCTGAATAGGCCATTTTCCTTCCCAAGACCAGCTGCCTAAGAGATAGATAGATGGTCTGGCCTTCTTTACCAAGGGCAGTGGTGGCTCTGTCACCTCTGGGAAATAGTTGGTGGCTGAGCTGTTTGCAGGACCCAGTGCTAAACACAAATGCAGGCCCATGTCCACAGAGCAGGAAAGGAAAGCACTGTTAAAGGTACTAAAATATAAAACATCTTCTTTAAAAAGATCTATTACTTATAAGCATAATAGGCATAATAGTATTATATGAATAACAGCATAAACTTACACATGCAAAAAAATAATGCCTTTGGTACCATAATATTATATAATACAATAAATGATAATTATTAATGTGGTGTCTTGATCATAAGACTTTTCTGGCTTGCTTTCTTGCAAATTCATTTATTAGGTCATCAAAAGTTACACTTTTAGCAACTTCATTTTTGCAACTCAATATAATTGAAAGTGACATTAGTCATTCTTGGCAAATGCAAGAAGCTCAGATAATTTTGGATAATTGTTAATTTTGGGAAGGATCTTTCTGCTGTACAACTGTTACTGGAAATGTTAGGTATATTTTAAAGGCTGGGACAACATTAGGGTAAATTTTTGGTAAATTATTTCACAATAGAAATTTGAGTGTATCTTCTACATGTTCAGCTTCATGTGAGTATGAATTTAATTTTGAATATAAATTTATACAGTGGCATTTTAATGTTTCCTCTGGCATTCCCTGTAACTTGTAGAGGCTGGACAAGAAATTGAAAGCAGTTTCATGATTTACGTATAATTAAAAATGTTTATGTATTCTATTGCTTAATCTTCCATGATAAGGAAAATTAATTTAATCTTTGTTGTTGTTGTTAATAATTGGCTTGTCTGAAGCCAATTATTTTCATAGGAAAACCGTGGCCTTTCTGTTGAATGCAATGGGCTTTAAAGTCACTTTCTGTTTCTGAGCCTGTGGATATTTGCTTTACAGTGCTGTGACAGTGTTTAAACCCAGAAATTCTAAACTCTTTAAAGCATTCTAATAACTTTGTGATGGTTTCATTGCAATGCCCCTGTGCACAGGCATCGCAGGATAACTGGGGGAGAGTTCCCTGCCGCGCACCCACTGGCAACTCCTGTCCCAGCACCCAGACTGGAGAGTTACGGCTCTTGCCGGTGCTGCCACCGCCGAGATGGGCTCTGGGGATGGGCTCGCTGGCCTCCCCTCACGGTCCTTGTGCCGCTCCCATGATGAGCCTTTCATTCTTCCGGGACTGTGGTCTTTGCTGCCACCAATGCCTCTGCTGCTGCCACCACCACTATCACTAATCTGAGCTCAGATCTGGGCCCAGCTGTCCCGTCAGCATGCCACCTGCTGTGCCCACAGGCTTGAACGTGCACGTGTGTGCCCTGTCATTCACGTATCTTCTCTGCTCACACTTATACTTTGTTGCCTCATCTGACTTCTCTTACAAAACCCACATTCAGAGATAAAATTATTAAGAATTCAGGATGGTGGTCATGATGCACTGAACCAAATCTGAGGGGTGGGCGCAGTGGGCCTGCACGGGCTGCTCACCCAGAGTTGGCCCCGATGCAGGGTCGGTGCGCAGACCTCGGTGGGGAAGCAGGAGCATCTTTGCAGTGTGAGCCCGAAAGCACTCTAAGTCAGGGGACCCGTAGATCAGGACTGTGTTCTGAAAATGGAAACCCGGCACATCCCAGTTGTAAAGTACGGGCACCATGCTGACAACGGAAACCAGCGCTAAGGAACTCAAGTTACTTATTCCCCCACACCCACCCCAAGATCTGGTGACTTAGGCCCCATGAGAGTTCAGCTGAGCGTCAGAGGTGACCATTGCCAGGTGCCTAGGAAGCAGATTTCCCACTGACATTTCACTGTCATCACTGTCCTCATCCTCTCATTTGGTGCTAGAGAGTGCTGGGCGTTGTCCTAAGCCCTTGCCCTGCCAAGGAGAAGAATGGTCACAGGACAAAGAAACAGCAGATGGGAAAGCAGGTCCGGCCTTCTGTGTAGGCAAAAAGGACTGGTACTTGATTTGGCCTCGGACAAGTGCTTTCCTCGGGGAAAACGTGACATGGGGAGTGCTCTCCTGATGTAAGCAGGATTTAGCTCTTCATCCAGGATTCCAAAAATAAGGCATGTTTGCTAGCGAGGCTGGCACCTTGGAAAGTTTTTATAACTTTATTTTCCCGTTACAAAATCAACTTCAACGTTTAGAGACAGATGCTATTTAGAAAATACAGATAAGTAAAAATAAGAAATCCCACCTAGCAGGGATAGCCACTGTTGAAATTTTGACATATGCTGTAGCATTCTTTCTGTTTGTTTTTCTTTGTGTATTTTTTAAAAGTTAACTATAGAAACGTACAGGGAATAACACAACAGAGGGGTACTCCATACCCTGAATAAGTATTTACATTTTTTCATACTTGCCTCAGATTATTTTATACAAAATAAATTAAATATTATTGACAAAGTTCAAGTCCCTTAGGTGCCTCATTCAAGTCTGTTTTTCTTCTTCATTCCTTAGAAGCAACTTCTATCATGAATTTATATATATTCTTTCCATATATATTTTTATAGATTTACTACATACATAGATTTTTATTTTGAGAGGAATTAAAAGGCTTACCTACACTGTAAATATTACTTCTGGAATTTGTTTTTGCTACTCAGTGTTTGTCTTTAGGGCTTATTTAAACTGATGCATACAGATCTAATTCACTCATGTTAAGTGCTGTTATAGCAGAGGTTGGCAAACTATGGTTTCGAGTATATACAGCCTGTGAGCAAAGCTGGCTAAGATGGTTTCACATTTTTCAAGGTTGTTAAAACAGAAAAAAGAGTCCTTTTTAAAAAGATTTTATTTATTTATTTTTTTAGAGAGAGGAGAAGAGGGAGAAAGAGAAGGAGAGAAACATTGATATGCAACCCAGGCATGTGCCCTGACCAGGAATCAAACCCATGACCTTTTGGTTTGTGAGATGATGCCCAACCCAATGAGTGACACCAGTCACATTGGAAAGAAATCTTCACTACAGACTTAGGTGACCTGTAAAGACTGGGTAACTACCATCTGGCCCAGGAAAAGTTCGCTGAGCCCTTTTGTACTGTATTCCTTTGTATGAATATGAAGCAATCCGTTCCCCATTGATGGACACTGGGGCTGCTTCCAGTGTTTCACTCTTTTTTAAAAGCATTACACTTACTGGGGTAACATTGGTTAGTAACATTATGTAAATTTTAGGTGTACAACTTTACAACGTGACATCTGTACTCCATTGCGTGGTGACTACCCAAAGTCTCATCTCCTTTGGTCGTCTTATATGTTTCACTCTTACAAACAGAATTGCCGTGAACGTCCTCATGCGTGTGCAAGGCCTTGTCCAGAACAACTGGAATTGCTGAGTTGAATGCTGTATGTATTTGAGGTCTGATGGCCAAGGTCCCCTCCACGGTTGTTCTACAAATTCAGACTCCACCTCAATGAGGTAAATAAGAGGCCTCATTTTTTTCCCAAAACTTCACGTACATTTAATTTTATCAGATTTTCAATGGAGGTGAGTGGCTCATTACTTTTATTTATGTCTCCCTGTTTACCAGTGAGGTTGGGCAGCTTTTCCTAAAACTATTCGCCATTCAAGTTTCTGTTTTTGTGACTTGCTTTTCTGTTTTACTCATCCTTCTTTCTGTTGGGGTTTACCTTTTTATTATTGCATGATGCTTTTTGTAGTCTGCATTCTAATGTTTTGCCATATGGTTTGTGCTTTTCTACTCCTTATCTAAGAAATTTTTCCCTATCTTGAAATCATAAAGAGAGACTCCTATATTATGATTTGAAAGTTTTGAGGTTTCACTTTGTGTATCTAAGTGTTTAATCCATCTAGAATTTGCTTTAGTGTGTAGTAAGAGGTAGAAAATTGAATTCTATCATTTTCTATTTGGAACTCCAAAAATTACAACACCATTTATTAACAAACTATAGAAATGATCCCTGAAGTTATAGTCTTACAACACCATTTATTAACTAGTTTATAAAGTTCTTCCTTTCTTAACTAGTTTATCATTCATCCATTTATGCAATTAATATTTATTGAAGTTCTACTATGTGCCAGGCACTGTTCTAGGCATTGGAAAACGGGGAGGACAGAAAAAAAACCTCTGTCCTTAAGATGCATCCATTCTATTAGAGGAGACAGACACCAAAATATATAGTGTGTCAGGTGATGATACCATCCATGAAGAAAAATCAAGCTGAGAAGGAGGACAAGGATTGTGGAGGGGGTATTACTATCATAAATAGGGTGGCCAGCAGAGGTGTCATTTACAAACTGGTAATGTGACATTTGACCAGAGACTCGAGAAAGTGAAAGAGTGAGGATGTGGATATATGGAGGAAGAAAGTTCCAGGAAAAGAGAAGAAGTGCAAAGACTCGGAGGAGGGAGGGTGCTTGGTATGTTCAAGGACACCGGCAAGGAGAACACAGCTGAAGCAGAGGGAGCCAGGAGAGATTGGCAGGAGAGGAAGTCAGACAGGAAATGAGGGACGATCATGGAGGACCTTGAGGGCCACTGGCAGGACTTCAGCACTTTGCTGAGTGAGCTGGGGACATTGTGGGGTTTTGAACTGAAGAGGACATTATCTGACGTTTTAAAATGTCACCTGGGTTTTTTGCTTGGGGAAGTAAGTGAAACTTCTCATCATCCTAGTTTTTCTGTCTTTGGGATTGGGGATGTCTGATGCACCCGCTGCTCTTAGTGGCTGCGAGGCTGCTTATATGGTGCTGTAAAGGGCTGGTCCTTCTTTGGGAAGAGGCTCCTGGTGATTATCACTGTCTTGTAGAGAAGAGCAAGAATAATGGCAGGTGATAATAGCTTGGCTGGCTAAGTGACCTCAATGGATGAAGGGGTCTGTCATGCTTCCCAGAGGATTCTGGATACTTTGATCATGCTCTATGATTATAATTAATTGTTCCCAGAGCTTTATGTTCAAGAGACTGGTAATGAAATAGCACAGGTGCCAGATAGGTAGATATTAGCTAGAAGTTCAATTAGCTGAACAAAGAGAAAAAGCAGTGACAATTTTAGGCTGACATCTCTTGAGACCTTAGTAGTTTGAACTCGACAGTGTTTCTTGGTGACAGTCTCCCTGTCAAGGCAGTTCCTTGTGGTCAGTTTAGATTTCCCCTACTGCCCAGCTCATGGTGCCTTGAACTTCCTCAATTAAAACCTTCATCACGTAATAACCAGTTTAATGGCAGTTGATTTCTTCCAGACTGTCAACTCTGTGAGAGCGGGGGTTGGATTGTCTCCTTCACTACTCTGTTCCCAGTCCCACACACAGTATCTGCCAGAGAAGATGAACAATACGTTTGTGGTGAATGAGCGAAAAACTGTTTTAGGACACGGAGCTATTGTGTGGGGTTTGCAGCTGGTTCTGGGTTCTTGTGCTTACTCTGTTGGGGAAGGTGTAATTCAGTGCACATTTCTACTGGGCCTGTTTGGTTGAGTGGCCCTATGGGAATGTTCCCAGCTGCCCTGGTGGCCTCCTGGGTTTCCCTGTTGGTCGGATTACCCCCGACTAGGGTCCCTGGGGAAAGTTGGGTGCCATGTCTGGAGCAGCCGCAGCCTGCAGCTATGTGGGTGTGATGTGGAGACCAGGCTTGTCTTAATCTCTGCGTCAGGCTGCTGACAATAAGCAAGCTTGCTTCCCAGCAGCTGTTGCCAGTAGCCTCCCACACAGCCCACCAGAGCCTTGCCCGAGACAGCATGACCCGCTCCCAGCCGCTCTAATAATAACCACGCTACATTCTTAGCCAGAGCTGGAAGGATTCACTCACATAGACATTTTTTACTTGCTTTAGAATGGGAGCCAGAGGAGCATAGAAACACAGAAAACTCATTGGACATTTATTTAACCATCTCTAAGTTTGTTCCGGTTCAAGTTCTCTAATTTCCCCAGCTTGTCTTCTGGCTACTGAGCAGTGGAAAGGGGACAAGCATAGTGGAGGAACAGTGAGAGGCCTGGGTGTCAGGTCCAGGCTCCGAGGGAGGCCCCAAGGGAGGCCTGGGCACATGCGAGGCTGGACAGGCAGGTCCCAAGCCTGGGCTCTTGTTTCTCCAGGGCTGCCAGGCCCCAAGGCAATTTCTTCCTGCGTGCCCATGGCACTGAGGTGAGGATGGGGAGAATTCATGCCTGCTGGGAGCAGCAGCCTCAGAAAGCAGAAGAAAGAAGTACAGGAATGGTTGTGTTCCTTCTCAGCAACTTCTGCTTCCTTCTGCCAAGGCCTCTGCTCTGCAGAGACTTGGGCATGCTGCCCTGACCTCCTCAGGTGCTGCGAGGCCTGGGTCCCCATTGCAGGTGTGGGAACGTCCCTCAGCCCCCCTCTGCCAGCCAGGCTGCACGCAGCCCACACCCAGGCCTGGGTTTGCATTGTACGGCCGCCTGTACTGACCACTTGTTTTCTAGTTCAGGACAAGCAAGCAGAGACACTTGTAGAAACCCATCCAAATCCTCCCCCATCCGAGGCCACTGAGCAGCTGAGAGAAGGAGAAATGGGAAGGCAACTGGTCGATGGTCTGATTCCTACGCCCTGTGTAATTATGGGCTGGCCACACCGCCCTTCTCATTTTCTCAGTAGCCTTGCCACGTGAGGAAGGTGGAGGCGGAGGCAGCTGTTGAAACCACATGCCCTGGATCTCAGTGGGGCTCCACCTGCCTCGGGGCAAGGCAGATCCCTGGGGAAGCATTTACTTCTCTCCCTAGGTCTTCTCCCCGTCCCTGTAGAACTGCCGTCATTTTCACTACGGCTAAGATTTCGAGTTGGCCTGGCCACTCTGCACAGAAGACACAGGATTACACCATACCTAGGGATGCCTGAAGTTGTATGAAGAGAAGTGTCCTCTAAATCCAAGGCATTATATTTCCTTCTACTTTAAGGCTTTTTTACTTACATTCCATAAGGCTCTGTCCCTTCGCTGAGGATTGAAGCCAGCCAGCCAGCCATCACACATGAGCTCTCTGTTCTTAAATAGACTCAAAGCTTTGCTCAGAGCTTTTCAGATGGAGTCATTTAAAGCTGCAGCTTGTCTGCCACTCTGAGAAATTCATCATGTCCGTCATCAGCCTGTTGATGATATTACTATTTTGCATGGAGACTCAGATGATAGCCCCCAGTGTAGAAACTAAACTAAAACTTTGTATTGAATAATCACAGAACACTCGATTGTAATTCACTAAGAATATATTTTGATGGGTAAGGAAACAACATTTGAAAAAGTAGGTCAGGGAGCTTTTAGGAGAAAAAGAAATGTAAAAACCCACAGTGATCTCTGCAGCTGTAATGATTGGGTGGTCCATCAGCCTCTGTCCCCCTTCCCTGTATTTCTTGTCCAGGCCTCTGACAGCTCAGGAAGGGGCCCTAGGCAGTTCTCCATGAATCCTTTCCTAGGGCATCTCCGCTCTGCCTTCTCCCCACACACATCAGCCTCACTAGCACCTCAGCTTCTAATTTTAGCTTCTGTTTTGCATTTTGTGTAGCATACAAAGAAATATGCAGGATTTAGACAGGAGGGAAGTCAGCTGGTTTGCCTCCTGACAAACTGACAGGGACTCATGCTTGATGTCTGAGGGCTGATAGTTCGTAGGGACAACAGAATGGTTGTGCCTCATCTGTATTAGACAGCAGCCTCTTTTTTCAGAATACCATGAGCTACCAGTCTGTCCTTTCCCCTGTGTAGACTTCAGAAACCTTTGCAGAGCTGCCATGCCCTCCCATTGCTTGGATCCAAACCTAAGAGAAGCATCACAGATTTTCCTTTAAAATTGCAGCAGATTGAAATTAACTTGGTTAATGAGAAGGTCACAGTGATCCCTGTGCCAACTGATTCCCTATGATGTTGAGTGAATGGAGACTGGGAATTACTGCTCTAGGGCTCCATCTGTGGCTCTTCTGTACCAGGAATGGTACTGGGGAGATGGTCAGGAGGCTCTTCAGTAGGTGGTGCCTCGCTCAAAGAAATGCTCAGAGCTATGAGCTTGCGGGGGCCTCAAAACCCAACATTCAACCTGCGTGTAGCATTGGGGCAGGTCTGGGATGACCCAGGGGTGTTTCAAGGCAACCACGGCTGTCTTCATATTAGTTTCACTCAGGTTTTCTGATCCGTCACACAAGCACCAACTGTCAGAAGGCACATGCTGGACACTGTAGAAGAGATGGGACATCTGAGGCACAGTTCCTGTCAGTCTTTCCCTGTAGACTCTTGCTTCTTACAGAGACTAAGAGTATGGCCTTTTGAGTCAGACCAGTGTGGGTTCTGGTCCTGGCTCTGCTACTTGACTTTAAGCTTTGTGACCTTAAGCTCATATCCAGCTAAAACTAGAGATTATAATACATTATTGGGCTACTTTGATTAAGAAATGCCTGAAAAATGCTTAGCATAGTATCTGACTAATAATAATTCCAGCTAATAGTGAATGCTTTCAAAGTGCCAGGTTCTGCAATCCTGTGTGGTTCATTCTACTGTTACCCTCAATTTCAGGTGAGGAAACTGAGGCACAGAGAGGTTAAGAAACTTGCCCGGAACCCTATGGCTAACATGTGGTAGAGGCGATCTAAGACTAGAGTCTTCGCTCTTAACAGCTCTGTTTATGGTTCAATAACTGTTAGCTATTTTTATCATCATCTTAATGCCTGGGTTTTGGTATTCTTGACCTCTTTCTTTCATCATCTGTTTCAAACCTCTCATATGGCTTCTAGCACAGCTGGGGTTTTATCTGCTGCCTGTCCTGGATCAGCCTGATGAAATAAATGAGACTGGCCTTGAACTTGAGAATAATGCCATATTCTTGTTATACGATCCTCATTTGGGGTTGTCCCTTACAACAGAAGCTGGTGACGACAGTGGTAGTCATGTTAGATACATACCAGAGGGTCTCAGCTGTCACTTTATAAAGCACTAGTTTGCCGCAGTGCCCCAGTGAATTGGGATTCTGCAGCAGCAAGCAGTACAAATGGTTCAAGGGTTGGAAACTGTTCCTGAAAGGATAGCTTGGAAGGACTGGTGGTAGTTGGGTAGTGGCACATGAGTGACTCTCACTTTCAACAAGATATGAACATAGACAGTTTCCCCTGCCACATGTGGTAACAGCAGAAGCAACATATGGAAAGGGATGAGCTTGACAGAATGATGACAAGCAGTTGATGACAAAGGCTTAGTGCCCGGAGCAGAGAGAGCACCGAGAGGCTGTGGGGACGCTGCACTCCCCTGGGCAGTAGCATTGGCAGCTGGAGACGGGGAGTGGACTTCCTCTTCTCTTCCCATAGTTTTGTGATAAGGACATTATATCTTTATTCTCACGTTTCTGCAGGTTTTTCACAGTATGATAGGCAGAATTGTGACCCCCAAAGGTATCCACATGCCAACCCCTGGAATCTGTTTATATAGATGGAACCCACAAGAGAAAGGCAGGAGAATCGATTTCAGAGTGATACAACGTGAGGAAGACCCAATTGGCCATTGCTGACTTTGACGATGAAGGGGGAGGATCGTGAGCTAAGAAATGTACAGGCCTCTAGAAGCTGAAAAAGGTAGGGAAGTGGATTATCCCCTGGAGCTTCCAGAAAGGAGCGCAGGCCTGCCGACACCTTGATTTTGGCCAGTGAGAGCCTATCGGATTTGACCTACAGAGTTGTAAGATCATTTGTGCTGTTCAAAGTCACTTAAGCTTGTGGTAATGTGTTACAGAAGCCATAGACAACTAATAATGCGCAGTTTAACCCGCATGGCAAGAACATAATCTGGAAAATCAAATAGGTTGAGGGGGTACTTTTAAAATTTCTCTCCCAGCCCTGGCTTCTGTACCCCAAGTTCACGAGGCTTGTAAACCCAGATGTGTGTGTTGGCGCATCATGAATGGTGGTAACGCTGAGGTGTCTCAATCTCTTAAGCCATCTTTAATGCTACCTGTCAGTTGATATACTCTCTGGTTGACAGGAAGAGGGGAATGGAAACCACTTTTCTTCATGTTATTACCACCCCTGAGCCTCTGCAGCCAGAGAAGCTTCAGAAGAAAGCCATAGTAGGACCACTTTTCAAGGCCGGCCTGAGTGGGAAGGCTAACTCTCTGTGCTTCTCTGGAGTTATCTTGGTCTATCCTGCACAATGGGCCATCAGTCATGACCTGGACAACGGAGCCTGCCAGTCCCCTTCTGGCTCCAGCCCCTGCTTAGAGAAGTGAGTGTACTCCCTGTGCTGAGTCACCTCTCAGACTGCAAAGTGGAGCAGCAGGAGAAGGAAGCAGAACAAACCAATATCATCACGTGCAAAAGATGCAGCAAGTCCCGGAACAAAGAAGTGACATCCCAAAATGCTCTGAGTGTTCCTGTCTTATTATAGATTAATGTAAGGACAGATAATTCCAAATTGCTGATTGGAAAGCAATAAATCCTGTTATATATTTCTATAAATTGTATATTTAGCATTTTAAAAGGAAAACAAAACTTTCAGCAAGTACAACGAAAATCAAGCTTTAAATAGCAAGTTTGTAAGGCCAGTTCAGGGCCCCATAGGCCAATCATAGAGGAGTTTCTTTTACAATCTAGCTCAGTTGCTCAGGGCCCAGGGTCAGAAGTAGTTGACTTTCTGCTCTAGGCCAGGAAAAGTGAACAAGAACATTCCAGGGCAGAGAAAGTTCTACATTTGACTCCAGACTATTAGGCCAGAGGCTCTTGGGACGGCTGATCCTAGACTCTTCAGTCATGCTTCCCAAGCCCTTGGGACTGGGAGCCACATCTCCTTCACCTTCCTACGGGGTAGTAAGTGCTCCTGCAGCTCTCAGATAGGGTGCAGGGCAGTACGGGTGATGAAACCAGGTTGACAAGCCAGTTTACCTATGTCGGGGCCCATGGGTCCTACAGGTTGGGGTGAGATACCACCTGCAGCAAGGACCATTGCAACTTCTCCCCTCAGAGCAGCTGCCACCAAGACCCAGTCTCCTCTTCCTGCTCTAGACAGCCTGACAGATGCTTCCCAGGAGAGGGCTGAGGAGGCAGGGATGCTGATGAGCAGGAAGGCACCCATACTGTTGCCTGAGATCCTAGTCTGCTGTCCATATCAGTGAGGACTGAGTTCAGATCTACCCTGGCCTGAGTGTGCCCTGAACTGCAGTACTTGGACCCTGAGGAATCCCTGCCTACAGGCTCCCCACCCACAGGGAGCCTTGGCTCAAGCCACTTCCCCTCCTCCCAGAAGAAAGGAGGGAGCTCTCTTGGTGGTGAGCCTTTCTGTTTATATAGGGACAGCACAGGACAGAGTCACGTCACTGTCTTTCTCCTCCTGATACCAGCCCTGGGCCTTTAGCTGGGCCCTGAAATCACACTGCGGCCGGGCCTGCCATCTCTGGACCATCCGCTGAGCTCCTGACTGCCCACCCTGTTCTGGCCAAAATTTTTTACCTTACAGTTAGTTCTCCAAAAGCTAATTTCCTCATCTTTATAAATGCCAGACTCTTGACACTTAACCTTTTTTGTTTTTAACCCTTTTATTGATCTGTAAATTCCAGTTGGAATCAAACAAGAAATGACGAGTGGTGAGCAGCTCTGATGAATTCTCTAGCAGAGAAGTTTGATTCTACCATTACGTGGGAGTTGGGGATTATCTGGTATGATTATTCTCACCACTCCAACCACCATTTACTCAGTGAGGGGAGTGCAGGCCTATGTCCAAACGTCCGGGGTTTATCCACTTGGAAATCCGTTTTCACCAGACAGCAGAGCTGGGCCCAGAGCCAGCAGCAGCGCGTGGATGCGGGGCACTGCAGGGGCAGGTTCCAGAAGAGCCTCGGAGGGTTGCTGCGGGCACAGCTGAGGCAGCCTGGCTCCGAGTTCACTGGAGGGGCAGTGCCTGCAGAAATGCTGCCCTGTAAAAAGCTCAGAGGTCAATCTGGGGCTTCCTCTTCCTTTCCCTGGCCACGCTTAGATTTAGCACCACACTGGTGTGGAAAATGCAGCTTTTCTAAAACCAGCAGTGTAGAAATGGTTGGGGGCCTGGACTCCTAATGCCCAGTCTGGGCTCAAATCCTGCTTAATCACAACTTGACTTTAGGTTCTGTGACCCTCTCCCCCACTCCCCGCCCAGGTTTTCTCATCTGTAAGCTGAGGATTTTACAGTCTACCTTCCAGAATTGCTATGAGGCGCAAGTGAGGCAAGTCCTAAGTGTTCAGTCAGTAGCACCTCGATAGTAGTCAGCAGCAACAGCAGCATCACAGCCCATAGCGGAAGCCGGTAGGGTGGGCCTGGTGTAGCCCTAAGCAAGCTGACCCAGGGGCTGGGCCTCTCAGAGCTGGCCTCCCAGCCCTTTACAGCTTGAGGCGCACTCTGCCTTGTTTCTAGCAGCACTGAATTGGAAGAGTCACTTCCTTCTGTCATTGTAGGAGCCGGTCCCCAGGGCCCCATTGCAGTCAGCTGATTGTGGTAGCTGAAGCAGTTGTGGGGAGCTGGGCGTGGCCACAGCGCCAGACCTCAGCGAGCTGAGTCATGCTGCAGGGTCAGCCTGCGCGAGCCAATCACCAAGACACAGGCAGGGAGAGGCCGGTTGTGGTGCACTCAGCGTTTTCAAGGGGGTTTTAGTGACTGTCTGTTTAATGTGTCTGGATAAAGGAAGGGTGGGGTGGGTGTTAACATTTATTAGACACTCTATCACCCATCTGACCCCTGCATTTGGGCTTTGATTTTGTCGCACCCCACCCAAACTACCCAGTGGGAACTACCTCCTTTCCAATAGCTGCAGACTCCCTGCCGAGTGGGTCCTTGGGGGCAGTCTCCGACCCCCACGGGACAGTGGGAGGTGGCTGTGAAGGGAAAACCACTGGTGTGGTCCTGGTGGGGAACAATTCTCCCTTCCTCTCCCCTCCCCACACCCTGCGCTTACATTCAAGGTGGGGTTATAGGAACAAAAATAGAAAGCATTTATTTCTGCCTGAGGTTGAGTGAGGCGGCTCGAAAGGAAATGACTTGCAATAGGACTATGCCATGAGATCTGTTTTCCACAGTTGCTATGGATATTTAGCTGTTTCTGTTACTACCACCGTCTGTTTGGGCCTAGGAAATGAGGATGTGTCTAAAAAATGCTTCATCATTGTCCCTGTTTTAAAATTTTGGAAGAGTTAGGCTAAAGTGACGTGGTTTTTTTCTTGAAAGTATTCCAGTGTTCCCTCTGAAATTATTGGAAAATAAAAAGCAACTCCGCAGCTGTCACATTTCCCAAGGTTAGCAGGCAAGTGAGTAAAAAGAAATATATACTTTTTAATAACCTGTATTTTTCCTGATTTAAGGTTGGCTTTCGATTTCATTTCCTGAGTGAACACATTTTGCATTTATTTAAAGAATGAGTCAAATAATGAAAAAAGTGATCCAAATGGACACACACATTTCTTCAGGTAGACTGACATTGACCTGCATTATTGGTAAGTAATCAGGAGGTGCTGTTTGAAATCATTTGTTTTCTTCACCAGCAAGAATTTTTTCAGCCTTTCGTGGCTCTGAAATGCCGCAAGGTATTCCTCATCTGCTTCTTTAGCGGTTGTGGCCTTGGGTAAATACCTGTCCGAAGAAAGTGGAAAGTGAGAAGAGATTCTGAGGAGCCCTCTGACCTGTCCCCCTGCTTCACTTGTAGCCATAATTGTACTTTTCTGTTGATGAGTGAGACCATGTGAAATTGAGATCCCAGAATTTTTTTGATAATTTGTTCCACTATTTAACATCCCTTCTTTACCAACGTTTTCCCTTACTGCTTATGAGTGTAAGCCAAATGTCTCACTCTTCAATGAAAGGCAAACACTTGTTCCCCAGGGAGTAAATACCACCCCTAAGCAGGCCTATGGGTTTATTTTGGCCACCCTGATCTCCTCTCTCCTTAACTGATTCTCATTCTCAAGCTGACTCCCCACCTGGGGGCCCCATGTGCTGCAGAGCCCCAGGCCGTCACATGCCCTGGGTCACTAGCTGTTGCTGCTTTTCCCGATGCACTCCTAACTCGGTGCTTGTACAACAGCCTCTTGCTGCAGATAATACCAGCAAAATATCCATCCTGCTTGAGTTCTTCCTCTTCTAAGTGTTTCAGCAGGATGGTTGGGGAACAGCATGTGAATAGTCGTAATAAATAACTTCAAAGGGCAGAAATTCTGGGAACACACATTTTTATCAAAGCTGAGTTACCCCTTTTCTATGTGAGGCCCACCCAGCTACATGCCACTGCATCTGTTGGTCCGTCTGCAGCATGGAAGAAATGCGAGGTATTTGCTTTGTAAGCACAGCTAATACCAGAAGTGATCAGTGGGGCAGAAGCTGTGTGTGAGTCACCCTGAGCAATTTTTTCTCAGTGTTAGCGTTTCCCTAACTTTGCCCCCATTATTGAAGGGCTCAGTAGTTCAGGGACTTTTTCCCACGCAGTCATTCACTTGTTGGACTTTGCTTTACGGCTTATGATTTTGGACATTTATTGCATTTTTAAAAGGAAGTTAGCACTTTTTTGTATACAACTTTAAAAAAAATCCTGACTTGATGTATTTATGGATATATATATATTTATATACACACACATATATATTTTTTAGAGAGAGAGGAAGGGAGAGAAACATCGATGTGAGAGAGAAACATCAGTTGCCTCTTGTACACACCCTGAGCAGGGATCAAACTCATAACCTAGTATGTTACTGGCTGGGAATTGAACCCGCAACTCTTTGGTGCATGAGATGATGCTCCAATCAGTTGAGCCATCCAGCTAGGGCTTTATATAATTTTTTAATTTCAAGATTTCAGAAGTGTATAATTTATCAGTATTTTAAGAATTGTGACTGAAACATATCACAAACTGGGCATATTTAAAAATAATAGTTCAACCCGTAGATTTAAAACAACTCCACTTCTCATAATCCAGAAACGCTGCTTGGAGCAGTACCAGCTGCGCCTGCTATCACTGGAAAATGCTATGGGCTTGAAAAAGCTTCTGGCCTTGACCTTCTTCTCTTAGCCATTTTCTTAGAAATGTGTTTAGCACATAGCTCCTGAAATTATTTTCTGAGTAATATAACTGTTGGAAGTTCTTGTAGATCCTCCATTATTACTCTTTTCTGGGATTTTAATCATAGAAGTTGGTCCCTTACTTATTTATTCTGGGAATCAGAGTAATGAGGGAGGGAGAGGTCAGTAAGGGTCGAGACAAGCCTACTGGTTTTATATTCCCAAATCTAGCATGGCCAACTTTTACTAGTACCCCTTCCCCAATTTCTTCACGGGAGCCACTCTTGCTGACTTTCCCCCTCAAAATACAGTGAAAACAAACAAAAACAACACCCCACCCACCCATGGCTATCAAGGGATTCTTGCCCTTAATAAATCCCTGGTTCTCAATATCACATAGACACATACATGGAATACCTAAAGATAGATGTGTGTGTGTGTGTGTGTGTGTGTATATATACATACATATCATCTATCTAGATGACCGAATTTAACGTGATAGGAAAAGTGTGGCTCATAGTTAAAGCCCAGCCTCTGAGGTGGGGGGTGGGGCATGATGAGGTTGTTCAGAACCTAGTCTGCATTTATTTGCATGCAGCACATAGGGCCTTGCCTGAGTCCCTCGGTGTCTCCCAGTCTCTGTTTATGTGGTTCTAATTGGTCACGGGAGAGAAAGCCTGTCTGAGGACCCGTGTTTGTCCAGGGAGTGACATGGACATTCCTCATGTTCATGGACATGAGGGCTCTGGAGGCCCAGGGCTCCCTTTATCTGCCCAGCGCCCGACTGGCATCTCTGCTCACTTTCCTATCTGCTCGGACTGGAGTGCGTGACTCGTTCTATAAATACCAGCCTTATTAAATAAGAGCTGCCTTGGACCGGTGGCCACCACAAACCCCCCAGATGCACAAGGCAGGCGGTCCCGTCCTGGCTGGGAGGTTTGCTCAGCCCTCCCTCTGGGAGAGGGGGCAGAGGCGTGGGGTGGGGCCTAGAGCTTCAGTCCCCACCTTTCTTCCTGCAAACGTGTGAGGCCCTGGATGAGGGTCTGGGGGGATACAAAGATGAGTGAAACTCAGTCCCAGCTCTAAGGAGCTTGCAGTGTGGTACAATAGACAAGATATGCACAGATAATTATAAAACAAGAAAAACCATGGGGGAGGAGCGAGAGCAGCGGCGAGCTCTCTTCCAAGTGGGGGATACTGAAAGGCTTCGGGGAGGACATGCATTTGAGCTAAGATGGAAGATTAGGCAAGATCTGAATATAGGAAAATAGGTGAGCTATTTAGAAAAATATTACTTTGGAATTAAGTCAGTCAGAGAAAGACTAATACCATATCATTTCACTTACATGTGGAATCCAAAGAACAATATAAACAAACAAACACACAAAACGGAAACAGACCCATAGATTCAGAGAACAGACTGACGGTTGCCAGAGGGGAGGGAGGTTGGAAGACCCCGGGAGAAAAAAGTGAAGGGATTGAAAAGTACAGATTGGTGGTTACAGAATGGTCATCGCGATGCAAAGTACAGCATAGGGAATGTAGTCAATGATATTGTAATAACTATGTACGGTGCCTGTTGGGGTCTGGAAATATCAGGGGGAACACTTTGTAAAGTATATGATCATCTAACCACTACACTGTACACCTGAAATTAATACGAAATAATATTGAATGTAAACTGTAATTGAAAAATAAAGTTTAAAAAATGAAAATATTACTTTGGATCCCTAGCTTATACACCAAACTAAACCTCCACAGTTTCACATAAAAAATACAACTCTTGAAATAGTAGAAACTATAATTGAATGTTTATGTGACCTTGATATAGAGAAGTTCCTTTTAAGTGTAAGAGAAAGGAAATAAAATGTAAAAGAAAAGACTGCTTTTGACTATAAGATGAACTATCAGAAACACTCCATACAAGCTAAAAGAGCAAGGGAGAATGAGGAAATAGTCATTACTTATAATAGTAGATAAAGGATTAATGTCAATGTAAAGAGTTTGCATAAAATAAATTAGAAGAATAAATATCCTAATAGAAAAATGGGCAAAAAGCAATAAGCTATTCACATAAAAAGAAGTGTAAGTGGCTTATGAAGTTGAAAAACTTTAATGAGTAGTAATCAAAGAAGTGTAAATGAAAACACCAAAAACGTATTTCTCACCTATTACTCAGGGCAAAGTTTGATTTTTCTTATTTTGATATTTATTCCCTAATGTCCAGGAAGAAAAATAGGGAGGAATGGACAGCTCTTCCACTCAGAGCTGCCTTTTAAAACCCACTGTTTCTTTAAATGTTGTATAAATTTGGTTTAAAAATATAGTACAGTAACTTCTTGGATTAACACAGAAGCTTAAATTTGTTTTTAGAAAAGTAACTGTGAAGTTTTGTTTCACAGATCTCTTGGATTCCTCCCCCTCCTCCCCACCCCTCAATTCCAGGACTAAAGAGAAGCAGCAGATTCTAACCATCAGGCCCTGGCCCAGCGCAGAGCCCTCACCTGCAGCCTTGGGTCAGGTCTGCCTGCCACCAGGTGTTCAGAAGGCCTATCAGCTAAGAGTGAATTTTACATTTTTAAATGACTGGAAAAAATCAAAGGAGGAACAAAATTTCATGACATGTGAAAAACATATAGCATTTAAGTTTTAGTGTCCATAAAGAATGCTTTACTGGAATACAACTGTGCTTGTTTGTTGGGGACCCCCCAACAAACAGAATTTATTTATAAAAAATTGTATATTTATTCTTACATGTTTAAACTTCAGTCACCTTTAAAGTGCTCTCCATTTGATGCAATACACCTATTGCATGGTGCATTGTTCTGATGTGACTGTTGCATCATTTAGAGCTGCGTATTAGTGCGATGAATGTTGCAGATGGAACTTCAGAATCATTTAAAAAATTAAATCAGTGTGGCTTTCTTCTCCACGAAAACACCAAATGGTGAATTACGCCGGTGCTGCTGGGGTCCCGGAGGTCCTGAGGCCCTGGAGGCTCTGGGGGACCCTGAAATGGGAGGCTTCAGCAGTGGTGTCTGAGGACAGGGCACTAAGCTTACTTCCTGCTTTTTATACTTGTCTGGAAAAGGGGTAAATTGCAAATGAAGAGACATTTTTTCTGCTGCTCAAAGCAGTTTTTGAACTCATTGATTTTGATGCATTTTAGTGCTTCTCCCATTTTTTTGTTTCACCTCTTCACGTCAGCAAAATATTGCCCTTTGAGGACTTTTTTCATCCAGGAAAACAAAAAAAGTTGTTCAGGGAGAGACCGGGTGAATAGAGAGGGTGGGACACAGGGGGCATGCCATTTTTTCAAAAATTGCTGAACTCAGCACGGTGTGGGCAGGTGTGCACATAAAGCACCCATGATGAAATGGGCAAACAGGTTAAAAAATTCTTCAAAGAAAATTCACTGAAGCCGAACAGAGCCTCTCAATACACCACCAGTCGGTACACTGTTACAGGTGGGTTCCTAGTACACTCATCTAGCAGGGGAAGCCTGTACTACAAGGGGCCCACCCTCAAGAGAATTCCGTGGTTTGGGGCCCCCCCTCATATATAGACTGTGGCTGCTTCTGTGCTTCAACAGCAGAGTTGTTGTTGTAAGGGACAGTGTCAAGCTTACTGATCTTGTTCCTCCAGTAGCCTCAGTGCATGGGGACAATGGAGAGTTTGGCCAGAATGATGGTCCCACAGATGGCAGGGGCTACCTCCTTGGAGCACGTAACACCCAGACCAATAGGTCCATTGTAATCCACAATGGTGACAAATGTCCTGAACTCGGTCTACTGGCCTGGGGTGGTCTGCTTTTTCACAGGCATAATCTTCACAACATCACAACCTCATCCTGGAGGGAGGTTCCCTGGGTGGGGGTGGGGGTGGCGGGGAAATCAAGGATCTCAGATTCCCTGATGGGCAGGGAGAAGAGACAGATCTTTAAGTACTTGATTATCACATCCTTGACCAGACGGCCAAGCTTGAGGACAGCCTTTCCTGGGAAGCTCCCCTGCTTCAAGCCCTGTTCTCAGACACCACTGCTGAAGCCTCCCATTTCAGGGTCCCCCAGAGCCTCCAGGGCCTCAGGACCTCCGGGACCCCAGCAGCACCGGCGTAATTCACCATTTGGTGTTTTCGTGGAGAAGAAAGCCACACTGACTTAATTTTTTAAATGATTATGAAGTTTCATCTGCAACATTCATCGTACTAATATGCAGCTCTAAATGATGCAACAGTCACATCAGAACATTTCCTATAAAGGGTTCCAAATTCAACAAAGCTAATGGCACTCAGAAGGTCCCCAAGCACTAAGTGTACTTCCTGCTTTTTCTACTTGTCTGGAAAGGGGCAAATGGGCAGAAGCCTGGCTGAGAGTGGCCCAAGCCCTGGGTTAAGGTCTCATTTACACAGGGGTCATTGCCAAGCTGCACTTTTCTAGTCTCCAAGTTGAGCCCAGAGGGCTGTTTCCTTGGTGGTAAATTGGATCCCAACAAAGCTTCCAGCTCCCTCTCTAAACCTGGAAACTCTATGGAGCTCCCGCACGATCTGTCTCTAAAGGGATTATGCCATTAAGCACAGCCTTTTGTTCGCAGTTTTACACACTCGCATCACTGACACACTTGCGCTGTCATTGCATCAGCAGAGCCAAGTTGTCCACAGGGGTCTGGCTGGAAGTTCCCAGGGTGTACTGAGGTCTAGCACCGCTTAAACAAAAATGTGCCCACTTGTTTTACTCCTTTTTCCTGTGTGTGTGTGTGCGTGCGCGTGTGTTGATCCTATTCCCAGGATTTTTTTTTAAGCAGCTGTTTGTCATTAGGATGACATGGCCCTTCGAGGTCTTTAAAAATGATAATTATAATCCAAATGGTTGCCAGCAGGAGGGCGGCTGTGTATAAATGATGGTGAATTCATACAAGGGGAGGTATTTAGTCACTAAACATAATAAAGTAGATCTTTATGTATTAACGTGGAAACCTGTTTTTGAGAGAACAAAAACAAATTTCAAAGCAGGATGTACAGTACACTACATTTTAGTAAAAGAATGATTATTCTACATTTTGACATAGGCATAGAAAAAAATCTGAAGGAAGATAGCCAAAGCTGTAGCGGTTATCTCCAAGAGTGAAATTACAACTGACTTTCCTGTATATTTCTATAGCCCATGAATTTCTTATGAATAAGTATTACTTTTCAATCAGAAAAATATATATTGTTTGAAAATCAATGTCGTTCTAACTTGTTCAGAACAGCAAGAGAATATTATCAATTGTAATAATATTAGATTTCTCACGGTAGCTTCTCAGTTGAGTGGTATAATATTAATTAGCTTCTGTGAAAATGGAAGTTATTATTAATAAAATAGTGATATATTGAAAAACAGTATACCTAGCCTTCATTGAATACAAAATAATTTAGTGTATGTTTTTATAATATGTATACAAAACAAAATGGAATTTAAAATGTTGATATCTTTAGAACAATGAACAAGCCACAGTCACTCATGAAGTACGTATTTCCATTAATCGTATGCGCCAGGCAACGTGCTAGGTGTGTGAGTACTGGCCGCGCAGTTGGGAAAAGGAAAACCTAGTTCCCGTCCTCACCTCAGTGTGAGCCAACACTCTGCACATCGTGGGGCACATCAACAATCGACTAGGAGAATGACTGCATGTGAATAATAGTCATCAACTAAATTAACTGTGCTTCTCACATTTTTATAGCTAAACCGCATTTTTCCTTTGATAAGGGCTAAGTGACTTAAAATGTATATTGTCAGCATGTCCAAATTTCACAAACTTCTCACTCCCTGCAGGATGTATATTCTGACACTTCTAAATCAAATATAAAGTTAAAAGAACATGAATAGATCAATTTATTTTCTTTCCTACTGTCACTTCAGTTTTAGATGTAACATCTGAATTCTAAGACATAAAAATTCTCTTGTCTTATTTTGAATTATAAAGTTAACAATTCAATGTTTAAAAATTGTTAACACCAACTTTCTTAAAGACGAGATATTCTTATTTCATAACCTCCAGTCCAAATTGTGCCACATTTTTTAGTGCTCTCTTTGGAACAGATGACATTTTAGGGGAAAAGGGAAGAGAGAATCAAAATGCCAAGTGAAAAAATTGAATTTGTACTTGTAGAATTAAAATTCCTTGAAGACGCCATATCTATTATTCTAGGCCAGGGGTCAGCAAACCTTTCCTATAAAAGGCCAAACAGTAAATATTTTGGGCTTTATGGGTCATGCAGTCTCTGTCGTAATGGGCCTCAGGACATGCTACCCCAGAATATGGCACCTGGCGTATTAGATATCTTAAGCGGAAGGAATTTTTAAAAATGGCAAAAGCAGGAAGACCACTTGGCTTTCCCCCACTTGTTCTTCTTCCCTGAAACATCAGAACCCTCCCATGTGAAAGGTACCCTCCCTGCACCAGAAGGAAAGCAGATATTCTTAAAATTCTAGTGTTTAAATTGTAAACGAATCTACTCAAACAGTGGCTACCAAACTATTACAAATTATTGCTGATGATATTTCTTGACACACTACCATCTGGTTTTTTGTCTATTTCTAGCCCAAGGCTCTCAGATTTTATTTCAACAATAGCTACTCAAATTTATCTTTTTCATACCATTGCATAGTACAGAAATCTGTGTTTTTAACAAGTTCTGTGAGATAGTATTGTCAGGGAAGTTTGAGAAATACTGCTTGAACACACATCCCTGATATATATCCTTGCAAGATCTCCATATAGCAGTGTTTTCAAAACCTTATTTAAAAGTGATTTCCAGTAAAAACAAAACAAAACAAAATCAAACAAACAAAAAAACCCTTTAAAACCAAGGCATACAAAACATTTTTTTTAAGATTTTATTTTTAGAGAGAGGGGAAGGGAGGGAGAAAGAGAGGGGGAGAAACATTGAGTGTGAGAGAAACATCAATCAGCTAGTTTCCTGTAGCACACCCCATCAGGGGACCTGTCCCTCACCCCAGGCATGTACCCTGATGGGAATCGAACCAGCGACCTTTCAGTTTGCAGGACAATGCCCAACTCCCTCAACCACACCAGTCAGGGAAGAAACAAAATCTTCACAAATCTATTTTTTTCTCCTTTATTCTATTTTACCTTAAAATAAGGAGGGTTAAGGACTCACTAAATTGAATTAAAGACCCACAGCTTGAAAACACTGTCCTGTGAGTTAAAAATCCAATTTTTTAAGCTTGTTTTGTCATAACCTAGCTCTGATTCACAGTTTGCAAATACCTCCATGTTAAACTGCCTATGACCATGGCTATTTAGTGTGTGATGTGCCGTTTGCAGAGACCTTCTTTTGGCCTCAGGTCCACTGGTGAACTTTTTTCTTTCTTCAAGTCTTTGCCCAGATACCACTTCCCTTGTGTAATCTCCCCTAAGTACTGGAGCTACCATGCTTTGGCCTAGACGGTCCCTTTGCGATTTGTATGCACCCAAATTAATAGCTAGCATCTACCTCCAAACCCCGAAATGATCTGTTTACAGTGCTCGTCACTCCAATTTTACCTCACTCCTTGAGTGTAGGGAACGCTTTCTCACCAATTTTTGTCTTCCAGGACCTAGAGAGATGACTGTCACAGACAGAAGCTCGATAAGCAGTCACCCGAGCATCACATGCAGGGGAATGAGTAACCCTGGGCAGGCACCGAGGTGCGATCCAAGGTTAGTGCAGCACCCAGAGCGCAGGGCAGGAGAGGGCATGCAGAAGCGGCTTATGTCGGGTTGAGAAAAAGGCGGAAAAGTAATGCTAGAAGCCTTGGACTTTATCTTCCAACTAAGATAACAAAGGCTTCGTTTCTAAGTGTAGTCGTTTGACAAGAGAAAGGATATGATCAGGGCTTTGCTATATAGAAAGACAGCTTTGACAACGTGGTGCAGGATGCAGAGAAGGGACTGGGAGCTTACACTTGAGGCTGTAGCAACAGTGCTAATGAAGGCTGGGGGCTGGGAGAGACCCCTGGGGCCTATATCAGGTGAGACCTGGTGACTGGTAGGATGCCAGGGATGAGAGAGAGTGCGGAACCAAAAATGATTTGGGACCCCAGCCAAGGGATTAAGGTCAGTATCAGTGGT
Organism: Desmodus rotundus; assembly: GCF_022682495.2. Lineage (NCBI taxonomy): Eukaryota > Metazoa > Chordata > Mammalia > Chiroptera > Phyllostomidae > Desmodus > Desmodus rotundus. The sequence continues at coordinate 131,800,213 of NC_071391.1, read as the reverse complement.
GATAAGTGAGTTGAGAGTGTATACCCTTGATATGGTGTGACACATACGGCCCTTTACCCCTCTGGTCTTTCTTCTACTGTACTTTGCCAGGTATAATTCACATTTTTTGCCCAAATTTATTGAGAGAAAAATAAGAATAAGCATTATACATGGGTAGTACCTGAAATGGCTTGTATCTGTTCTTGTGTTTTATAATTATTTGTTACATAAAATTTCTCATACCATAATATGTTCAAAAATAAATGCTAAAATTCCTTTATAATACAAAAACCAAGTATCTAAATATAAATAAATAAATAATTGAATTAAAAAATTAAAAGGTTTTTATTTCCTGAAAGTTAGGGCCAAAAATGTGGGTGCGCATTATACACAGCAAAATATGGTAATAACCTATACCTTCAGTCTAATCATGAGAAAAACGTCAGATAAGATCCAATTGAGAGAAATTTCTGCAAAGTATGTGGCCAGGACTCCTCAAAACCACCAAGGTCATCAAGAACAAGGAATGTCTAAGAAACGGTTACAGCCAAGAGGAGCCTAACGAGCCATGACTAAAAGTAATCTGGTACCCTGGAAGGGATCCTAGAACAGAAAAAAGACATTACAAATCTGAATAAAGCATGAGTTCAGTTCCTAATAGCATGTCAGCATTGGTTTGTTAATTATCCACTGGCCTAACAACACCGACTTGGAGGTGGGTGATGCTGTGATTAAACATCGTGATGTTGTATGGGTGTTACACGTTATATGGATGGTGGAGGATGATGATGTCGGGAATTCTGGGTGGACTTGTGTGGAGGAGGAGGTCATCCTGACGCCATTGTTATTTCATTGGTATTCAAAATCTGAAGCTTCTTATATGAATTTTTTTTCTATGTATCTCTTACTTTCACTTCTGGATACTAATACTCAAGTCTATATCAAGTCTACTTTCTTCTTTTCCTGCCCTATTCTTTTTCTATCAGAGGTCTTACACAGGCACCTTGGCTAACACCTTTGTTCCCTGTGCCTGGAATGTTATTCCATCAGGTTATCTCCTGGTTGGATCTTCCTTATCATTCAGCTCAAATGTTCCCTCCCCAGAAATTTGACTACTATGTAAGTAGCCCCTCCCCCATCTCTCTGCATTGCATCTCCCACGTGCTTTCTTTCTTCCCAGCTCTTATCACTATCTAGCATTTACTTGTTTGTTTACTTGTCTGTGGCAGATCTCCTCATTGGAATGCAAGTCCCACCCTGCCTCATCTGCTCTATCACTGATCTATCCACAGCCCTGAACCAGGACCAGGAGATGCTCGGGAAATATTTGCTAAATGAATTTGCTTTTAACACACTGTCTTAATGAGCTCAGGTTGCCACAACAAAATACCATAAACTGAATGGCGTAAGCAACAGATTGTTATTTTTCACAGTTCTGAAATCGGGGAAGTCCAAACTCAAGGTGCTGGCTGATTGGGATCTGGATGAAAGCTTTCTTCCTGGCTTGCAAATGGCTTTCTTGCTGTGTCCTCATGAGGAGAGAGAGAGAGAGAGAGAGAGAGAGAGAGACTATAGCTCCATTCATTATGGTTTCATCTCCTCTGCCACCCAGATGCATTAGTATAGGATACTAGTGATTGCAGGAAATTTGACTCTTTATGGTATTTCCACATCCCTCTCATATTCTCTTTAAAAAAAGAATAAAAGAAAGACATTTAAAAAAATTTCTTCCCCATCCTTTTTTCTCCTTAGACAAAGCAAACCATGCAGACAATAGAAGCATATCTAGATGAAATGCATCCTTTCCTTGGCAGATCTTAAAGGGGAAGTGACTGATGGGCCTTCAGACTGCCTTCCTTTGGCTGGGATCAGGGGAGGGAAGAATTGGCCACGTATACCCTATTACCCTTTTCTCTTACCTATTTTTCTTTCCCTCCTTCCCTCCTTTGTCTTTGGCTCTTTTAATTCCCCTGGTCTGGTCACGGGGAGAGATGCGGTGTCCTTGCACACTCCAGTCTTAGGAGAGATACAAGGAATGGCCTGGGGCTTGCTCTGGGAGGAACATCACCTCTAAGCTGACCTGGGGATCGCTTGCACAGGTGGCAAACACAAGGCCCACAGGCCGAATCTGACCCTCCACCTTGTTTCTACCTGGGGGCAGCACCTAGCTCCTTGCCCCTAGTTAAGTAGTAGTTACATTTATACAGTCCTAAATTACATTTGGCCCTTTGAAGGCAACCGTGAGGCTGATGTGGCCCCTGGTGAAAATGAGTTTGACACTCCTGATTTAAGGGTTATGGGAGCCAGGACCACCCTCAATCACAATGAACCCCTTTTTGGCATAACAGGAAAATGAAGAACATTTTTGCTGACTTTTAGTCACTAACCACAGTTAATGACATAAAAATTCGCTTTTTCACTTACTAATTCAATGTGATTTATGAGTGTGGATAACTGACATAGTAACTGGGTGTGTCTGTGTGTGCAGCAGACAGAGCCGGGGAGGGTTATTGCTTCACACACACACACACACACACACACACACACACTTTCAGCTCTTTATTGTTCAATGTCATTTCCAATGTATTTTTGACCACAGAATCTGTTGAGCTAGGTATTTACAGGTATTGCTAATATATACAAGTATGCAAATTCTGTTATATAAAAAAATAAACACGTGCAACATTCCTTCCTTACAAGAGCTGTTGCTGCCATTTGCAGGCCTATGAATGCACATCACCAGCTATTGGAACACAAGCATTTTCAACGAGCCAGAAGGAGGCAAGGCCCTCACTGTCTGCTGCACGCACACACACACACACACACACACACACACGGTTATTTGTCAGTTATCCACACTCGGTAAGCAATAAGGAATTAATAAGTGAAAAAGTAAATCTTTTAGTCATTAACTGTAGTTAGTGACTAACAGTCAAACAAAAATGTTTTATCCTTTGGGAAAAAGTCTGAAGAGAAAAGAAAATGACAAGAGTAGAGAATTTCAGTAAGGTTATGAGAAGGGACAGAATTGGACGCTTGGAAAGAATGAGACTGTCCTCTGGTGTGACTTTGCCCAGGGGCTTAGCGTGGCCCCTGCTTCTCCCACGGGATCCCCCAGGGCCTCTGCATGCACAGGGGGTCCATTCTGCCTGACTTATGGGAAACAGTTCAATGACAAAACCTGGATGAGCAAGGCTTTACCAGCTGCCACAGTGTGGGGTGGCCTTGGGGAGAGGGAAAGCAGGCAACAGGTGAAACTCGGATGCATCCGTTCCACACATTTGTATTGGGCACTATCCTGTGCCAGGCACTGCTCTAGCAGCTGGAGATAAAAATCTCTCCCTTCATGAACTTATATGTAATGGGAAGAGAAAGATGAAAAATATGTAATCAAATAACAAACAGGTGTTATTAGGACATAAAACACAGTAAACGGTAGAGAGCAACTGGGGGCCAGAAGTTGGAGATTGTGGTGGTGATGGAAAAATTTAGGGAAAAAGCATTGTAGGAAGAAGAATATCAAGTACAAAGGCTCTGATGCTCTGAAGGAGCATTGAGTATGTGTAGAAAGGGGCCAGGGTGCATGACACCCCCGTGAATGGAGGAAGGGTAGAAGGAAATGAGGTCAGAGAGGTGAGCAGGGCCAGGGCATGTGGGGCCCTACCAGCCATGGGGAGGAGTTTGAATTGCAGTGGGAAGCCATGGTGATTTTAAAGGGTAGAGTGATAATCCCTGATGTGGACAACTCCCCATCCCCTGCAATCTGGCTGGCAATTACTATGTAGGAAAAGGCCACTGGGAACCAGAGTAGAGGCAGGATGACTAGTCAGGAGGTTCTTGGACTACTTCACATGAGGAATAGTGGCTGATACTTGACTGGGATCAGCGGAGATACACGGAGGAGGTGAGAAATGCCCAGACTGGTTGATGTCTGGGAGGCGAGACTAATAGGGCCTGCCGATGGCGTGGTTATGGAAGGTGAGAGAAAGAGGAATCCAGGATGACATGTAGTTTGGGGCTTGAGTAACTGAGTGGATACAGAGCTGTTAACTGAGATGAGGAAGATTAAGGAAGGAGACTGTTTAGGTTGTGGAGTCAAGTTTGGTTTTTGGTCATTTTAAATTGGAGTTATCTATTAGATATCTAAGAGGAGACATTGATTAGGCAATTGGATCCAAGGTTCAGGCCTGGAGAAAGGCTTTTAGGAATCATTAGCTGCCGTCTCCTTGCCCCTTAGAACGGGCTCAAAGCCCTGTTCCACTTTTCATGAACTCCAAAGTCCTCAAGATGACTTGGGGGAATTTCCAGGTAGACAGAATGGAGGAGGTGGCTTCATTCATTGTTGTCCCTTCTAGCGCCAGCTTCTGCTTCTTTAGAATCAGTGCAATTTATAGACTGTCTCTTCTTCCTCTGCAATACCCTTCCCCCAGGGAACTCAGCCACTTCCATAATTTCCATATTAAGACAGACTACTGAGTGTGCAAGAAACTGCATTAAAGATTTGCTGGAGACACAGGTAAGTATGTGTATTAGGGGAGAGCATGGGGTAATAATATAATAATACAAATAATGTTAAATGGAATGTTAGTCCTCGTTGTTTTAAAATGTCTTGGGTCACTCTACCTGAGGGATATTTAGGAATATTTCTGAGGTCTTATTACCCCTCACATTCCCAGCTGCTGAACTCCTCCAGGAGAGGAACTGCGCTCTCTCCACTCCACCCCACTCCTTCAGGCAAGACAGCTCCAGATCCATTTTTACATATTCAAATCTACCAAGAGCTCAGGAAAAAAAAAGGCTTTCATTAAACAAATCTCTCTTTAGAAAACATTGGCTGTTGGTAAAAAGCAAGCCCTTCTCAACTTTAACAACCCTTGAAGAGCCTTGACCTCTTCATTCTGACATTCAGACAGCTTCTCAGAGGTGGGGAGCAGGGGAGGGGGTTCGGTCTAGTTGCCCCTCCCCCATCATTGACCTTGGTCATGGGGAAAGTATTTAATGCCCCACGTATCCCAGGAGGCATCTTTTGCCCCAGGCCTGGAGGGGCCAGTGATGAGGAAAGGAAAAAGACCCCTCCCTCTGCACCAGGACCGCTGTGCTTTGAGGAAGAACCATGGCCGGCGGGATGCACTTTACTCTGGGAGAGACTTGCACCTCGAGTGCTGTACCTCATTTTCACAGATTTAGAAAATGACAACTCGAAACAGAAATAGATACAGCACTAGACAGGCAGTTGACAACGTTTGCGTAGCTGAAGCACAACATGTCTGTTCTTTGAACACAGAATTTTAAGCACACCCAGACAAGGAGACAGAATTTCTCTAATTGATAGGTCCATTCATGCAGATAATGCAAGAAAGTGGCTGGGCTCATCAACATGGGATGTGACCAGAAAGAACTGTAGAAGCAGAGACCCCACCCCCACCGCAGAGTGACATGCTTAACAGAGCTGTCCCGGATGGGTGCGTGTCTTGCCACCACACTGGGTACATTAGCACTGGTTTTTCGCATTTGTGCTGATGCTGAAGCTAATGATAGGTTATGGGTTCAGTTCTTCTGATGCTTTTGTTTTCCTTGTAGGATTCTGAGGTAAAAGAACCCTAGACATAACCTTATTCTTGTGCCATCAGTCTGGCTAGAGGATGGGATAGCCAATAAATTGCTCTTGTATAAACTCCGCCGTTTAGCCCTCTCTTCCCTTTTCTGTGTTTCTCTATCTCCATCCAAATCTGCTTTCACTGCTTTCAGAAGATTCCTTTCTTTCTGTCTTTCACCAAATCCAAGTACTGTAGGTTCTCAAAAGACATCCTTTTGTTCAACGTCATTTTGTTGTAATGTTGTTAAGGTGTTGTAGGCATTGAACTCTTGTTTACATCAATTAGCCTGAGGGAACATTGGCTTTGTTATCTGTCATTTTACTTGAAGTTGACAACCTGTTGACGACGTTAAGTGAGGTTTTACTGTAGTCATTTTTAGCCTGTTTTGCTTCCCAGACCCTTTGAGGAAAGCTCACCTGAGAAAAATGCATATACAGAAACATACACTGTTGGGGCTGCTGAAATCTACCCGTGGACACCAGGTTAAGACTCTTCCCTGAGGGGCTACCTGGTGGTTGAAGGAAGTGAGGAGGGAGCTCTGAGCTCTGGATTACAGTTACAAACCGTTGTTTCATTGGTGGGGCAATGACCTTGGTCTGGCCTTGCTGTGAGGCCCTGGCAACCACTTTCTGCTTTGTCATCTGTAAACATGGCAAGTCTCCCTGTTCCCTTCTCTGTAAAATCAGGCGTTTGAATTCGATAACTTATAAGGTACCTTCTAACGGTGATTCCGTGTTTGTCCCTCCCTGCCAGCCCCTTATCATCCAGTCATCCAGTGTCCTGCTCTGAACATATTATTTATATATATATGTAATACATATATACATATATGTATATATATATTCCTCCCAAGAGAACATGAGAAAATAATATAAAACAAAAAGTTTTGATATGCCATCAGTTAATCCAAGTCCAAAACTACTTATATTAAAGAATATTATCAAATCATCTAACAGTTAATCTGAAAGAACGCATGTGTGGGTTGCAGTTTTAAACAAACTCTATATGTCCCAGGCATTCTAAGCTCTGATGCAGAGTGCAGGGAAAGGTATCATTCCCACTTGCCCTCCCTTCTATAGAATACTCATGGGGTTCCCTCTGTGGGTTGGGTCCTAGGGTACAAAACTCTGCCTGGAATTCGTCTCTGCCTCCCAGCAATGCATGTCCTCGCTGGGAGAAGGTAAGATAAGCCAGCCTGTGCTCCAGCTGTATGCACAGGGCACTGAGGCGGCATTCCTCAAGGCACAAGCCTTAGACGTCTGTGCACCCAGTCATGCAGATGCCTGGGCCCCACTCCGAGGAAGAGCACTGGGCTTCTAGACCCCGCAGCTCTGTGAGAACGGACAAGGGGGGTGAAATGCAAGTGTATATCTCTATAAACTATTTGGACAATTTAAGGTAGTTGTTAAGAACATTGCCAACCCATCTGCTTGACAAACATTAAAAAAAAAAAACCCAGCCATACGAATTATTCACAAGAATCTGGAGCAAAGAATGCCCTGGGAGGCTGCTTGTAGTAGTATAAGTTGGCACAATGATTTTGAAAAGCAATTTTGGCAATATCTAGTATAACTGAAGATATGCATATATTAGCATTCAGCTGTCGCCCTGTAGAAAAATCCTTGTGCATGGGCTTGGGGATACATGAATAAGAAGAGCCTTTGCATCATCATTTATAATGATGAAAAAATAAAAACAACCTAAATGACCATCAACAGGGTTCAGATTTGAAAAATCAGGATGTTGTATGGCAATAAAAGAAAATAAATTGGACTATCAATAAATTGAAGTATCAGTAGAGATAAATGTCAAAACAAGTTAGGGAATATTTTCAGCATAACATCACTCACATGAAGTTTTAAAAATGCAAACCAATGTTATATATTATTATGGATCTCTCCATATATTGTAAAAGATAATAACCAATGCTAGTGAGTATGTGGAAGAGCTGGAAATGTCATCAACTGCTAGTGGTGAGTTAATTAGTACATCCGTTGTGGAAGCTGTTTGGCACTTTCTAGTAAAATTGAATGTATGTAGACATGTGACCCAGAAATTCCACTTCCAGGTGTACACCAAACAGAAATACCTACATAGATGGGCCACAACTCACGTACAAGAATGTTCATAGCAGCACTGTTCACAGTGCCCCCAAAGTGGAAACAACCCAAACTGTTGCCTGGGTGACTGGGTGGCCACATTGTGTTATGTTTGTACAACAGGATGCTACACAACAGCAACACAGCTGAACAAAGTGCCGGATGGATCTCAGCCATAACGCGGAGCAAAGGACACCAAAAAAGCACATACAGTAGGGTTCCATTTATATGAAGCTGAAAACCAGGTGAAATTGGTTGTTGGTGATAGACCCCAGATGGTGGTGACCTTCAGGGGAAGTGGTGGGCCAGGAAGGGGTCCCTAAGAGGCTTCTGAGATGATGGTCATGTTGCATTTCTTGATCTCGGCAGCAGTTGCAGAGGAGAATTCACTTTGTGCACATGCACTGGGCTCTAAATTCGTAATCTGAGTAGCATGCTATGCTGTGATCAAAGTTTAAAAAGACATCCTGTTTGTAGACTGTGATCTGTTCCTGAATTTGTTATACCACTTTATATTTCTGTCCTGGGAATAAGCCGAAAACCTTGACCATTATATGCTTTCATGGTAGATTAACTGGGAAATAGCAGAATAGCTGCTCTCCTTGAAGACCTGTGGCGTTTGTGTCCACAGTGTGTATCTGATAGCAAGGGCTTGAAGTCAGGAGACCTGACTCTTGGTTCTATCATCTCTTAACGCTACAGTCTCAGGCATGTCATAATATCCTCTCTGGCCTTACTTCGGTCAAGTGAGGACTACAATAATGTCCTGTTTTGAAGATTACACAAGATGTATCCATGAACATATTTTGTAAGCCTTAAGGAGCAAGATTTACCTTATTATGGCCCAACAAATGCGCAGCGAGATCATGTTCATGTCTCATAATCCCTAATTTAGAGGCAGGTCTTTAATATGTGTATCAAAGGATGGAGTGAGCCTGAGCAGGATCTGAACTACAAATTCACTTTTTCCTGTGTAGACTGGGGAAGGATTACGACATGGTTAATTTTATGTGTCAGTTAGATTGGCTGTGGTGCCTCGTCGACGAGACAAAATAACCCTAGATGATGCTGTGAGGTATATTTTAGATATGGTGAGCATTTAAATCAGTAGGCTTTGAGTAAAGCAGATTACCCTTCATTATGTGGGTGGGCATTATCCAATAGTTGAAGTCCTTAAGAGAAAAAACAGACCTCCCCCGAAAGAAGAAATTCTGCCTGCAGACTGCCTATGGGCTCAAGACTGCGGTATCAACTCTTCCCTGGGTCTCCAGCCTGCCAGCCCGCCCTGCAGAGTTTAGACTTGCTGCCCCCACAAATGCACGAGCCGTTTCCTTAAAATCGATCTATATCTTGCTGTGTGCAGTACATACATCCTATTGGTTCTTTTTCCCCTGCACCCTGACTTGCAGGTTAGGTGAGGGAAAGAACAGGAAAATGAGAGGACAATTTTATGGCTGTTAGGGAAAAGAGGATCTAGCGCCCTTTTTGAAAAGTGAATTCTGCAGGCTTGGGTGAACTATTTTCTCTGGATTACATACAAAAGCATGACTTTTCCACTTACATTTCCTTGAATTTTGTATTATTCAAGTGACGGTATAGGTTTGGCTATTCAAAAAATACTGGTATTTTTCCTTTCAGTGTGTGTGTATGAGTGTGTGTGTGTGTTAAACGTAGTTTAGATTCTGCATACACAAAGCCACATCCCACTCTTGTTGTCATATCCACACAAGCTTTTTTTCTGTGTTGTGACAAACTGCCATAGATATCAATTTGAATGACTGCATATCCCACCTATTCAGAGTAATTTATTTACTCAGCCCTCTGTTGTTTACCCTTGATGGCTGATGTGTTCATTACTGTTACTGTTGTTTTAAACTGTAACGCGGCAAGGTTTTGTGGGTAAAGTACAAAACTTAGAAACCTTTAGATCTGGGTTTGAATTTCAGAAATGCTACCTAGTTGTATGACTTAAGGCAAGTTACTCAACTACTTTAGTATGAGATGTGGGTGATACTACTTACCTTTATAGATTATAATGATTACATTAGAAATTACATATAAAATGCCTGATAGAATACAGTAGTCCTCACTTAACCTTGGAGATAAGTATATATATCCCTGAAAACCTGGAATTTATTTATTAAAAATTGTGTATTTGTTCTCACATGTTTAAGGCTTAGTCATCTTCAAATTACTCTCTATTTGATACAATACACCTATCGAGACATTTTTTTCACTGCTCAAAACAGTTTTTGAACTCATTGATTTTGATGCTTCTGCCGAATTTTGTTTTACCTCTTCCACATAGGCAAAATGTATCCCTTTGAGGAATTTTTTCCATCAGGGAAATGAAAAAAAGTCACTCAGGGTGAGATCCGATGAATAGTGAGGGTGGGCATGGGGGCTGTGCTGTTTTTGGCCCAAAACTGCTGAACACTCAGCATGGTGTGGGCAGGTGTGCTCGTAAATCACCTGTTATGAGATGGGCAAACACGTTCAAAGAGTCTTCAAAATAAAGTTCACTGAAGCAAAACGCAGCCTCTCACAACAGTGCCAGCTGGCGCACTGATACTGATGGGTTCTAGAACACTCACAGAGCCGAGAAAGCCTGTACTACAAGGGGCCCACTCTCCAGAAAATAGGCCTGTTTTTTTGCATTCCCCCCTTGAATAGTATGTTTTTTTTCCTATACACACATACACTTCATGGCTTCTCTTCGGCATGTCCAAATTGCCAGCATCGCTGCTCTTGCACTTCAGGGCCATTATTACATAAAATGAGGGTTATGCGAACACAAGCACAGAAATACCACAATATCAATCTGATAACCATACTAAATGACTGGCAGGTGGGTAGCATATACAGCATGGGAATGCTGGACGAAGGGATGAGTCACGTCCCTGGCAAAGCTGAGTGGGATGGTGCAAGATTGCATCACGGTACTCACAACGACATGAAATTTAAACTTATGAATTACTTTTGGAATTTTCTGCTTAACATTTTTAGACCACAGTTGACTAAAACCATGGAAAGTGAAACCATGGATGAGGGGCAACTACTGTACCTGGCACACGGTGGGCATTCAGTAAATATAAACATAAAATTTCCAGTCAACTGTGAATTCCCCGAGGGCAAGTGGTAATTTTATCATTTACAACCTCTAAACTGGTTGGTGATGCATAGTACTCCATACAGTACCTATGTGCTGAACTTTTGACTGCTTTAGTGAGCTTTACTGAAATTTAGGATTATTTTCTTAAGTGGGATTCCTGGGTCAAAGGATCTGCACAGGTAGGGCTGTTGAAACATGTTGTAGATTGGTCTCCCAAAAGGTTTGTATCAGCTTAAGTGTTTGTTATGCAAACAGGAGGGTATTTATACATGAAAGCAGCAGGCTTCCCCTGCCATGAATCACGTCTGTTGTCATAACCGGTGGCCTTGGTGTTGGGTCCTACTGGCACCAAAGCTGCTCTGTCCTGTCGGGAAGGAAACAAACCCCTGGCCAGGGGTGGGTGAGATTGGGCTAGTCTCCAGGGGATTGCCTATTTTAGGAGCTTACTTGGGAGCGAGGTAGTTTGGATTTTGGTGGCAGCTCCTGACCTGGCAATTCTTGAATCCTTGACATTCCAGGGATAAATGTACCTCCCACAACATTTTAGTTGTGATATGACTTCTGAGTGTGTAGAAAACAATTACACAGGTGATTATTCACTATGCTTTTATGAAAAGCCAAGGGAGACCAAGCCGTCAGGTGAATACATCTAGGTTCCCATATTCTCAGGCACCTTGGATACAATTCAGTCAGCCGGATCCTCGCTCCAAGCCAGGAAATGGTAGAGCCAGTGAGAATAGACACAATCTTAATAGAAACACAATTCTGCACATTTACGCTTAGTGATTATGTCAGTGATTCAGTTTAGGCCTCTACCAAGTAAAATACCCGTCTACTGGGAAGAATAAAATGGCTGTAGTATTTACAGGCAGTATGAGGAAAAAAGCAGAATTTAAGTGTGTCGAGGCCTCCTTTCCTCCATGTTTGATACAAGAGAATCAGCAATTTTGATTAGCAGAAAGGTGGAGGGCATTTCTTTCTTTTTTCTTTTTTTCCTATCACTGGAAGAAATAAATGCTCTGGATTTGCAATTAGTGCAATAATCAGGAATGTGTAGTATTTGAATGTTATCTGTCCACAGACACATTTTGTTGTCAATATGCCATTTCAATCAGACAAGGAGTACCTTGAAAGGAGGGTTTAAGGCAGTATAGCCTTTTGAAAGATCTGAATATAGATAAAAAGTATGTCACATCCTCTCCAAAGAAATGTTTTTCTTTTCTTTTTTCCTTTTGAAGACCAAAAGACTTTTGAAAGATATGCATATTCTCTGCATAGGGTAAAGTATGTTCTTTAAAATGAATTTAATTAAGCCTGAGAAAAGATACCGTCAGCAGCACAGTTTGTGATATACATTGTGTGTATAAATGTACAAAAACTGTAATTTATTGAATATGTATATGTATAGAAAAGAGAGAATATTTGAAAAGAAGCTAGAAAAGCTTTTCTTAGTAGGAAGGTGATTTTAGTCTACTCATTTTTTGCTATCCTTTCCTCCATTTTCATTGCTTTCTATAGAGACTTGTCACTGAACATTTCTTGAAGAGGAGTTTGAAGCATAAACATGTTTGAAATGAGATACGGTGGGCCCTTGATACAAGTAATGTTGAGGAAGTTGACACTAAGGCATTTGAAAAGGGTATGAAAATTCTAAGTCTGACACAGAACGTGGAGAGAAATACTATGGAGACGAACTATGGCAACAGAATCGTAGTAAATGGTATAAATTTGCTCTTTGACACTCAGATACAAGGAATGTCACATGTCTTTATTTTTTAATATCAAATTAAATTGGATTTTAGAGGGGGAGAGGGAGAGAGAGATTGAGAGAGAGAGAAAGAGAAACATCAGTTTGCCATTCCCCTTATTCATGCATTCACTGGTTGCTTCTTGTGAGCACCCGACAGGACAGTGAGCCCACAGCGTCGGCATATGGGGACAACCCTCTGGCTGACTGAGCTACCTGGCGGGGGCCACGTGTGCCCGTCGTGAAGTACCTACCACTTTCAATATGTGTTTACAAGTATTGTCCCTACTTGGTAGTAAGTCTTTTGAAAGTAGAGTTCATTTTTCAATCATTTTGAATGCCCACTTTATATGCCCACAACTCCCAGAATGGTGTCTTACTCGCATTTTTTAGCAGGTTTTCAATATTTATTGAAGGAAGGAAGGAAGACAGGCTAAAGTTTCCTACAAAGCAAAAAAAGTATTTAGTAATAGAAAAACATTTATTTTTTGTTACTGTTTCCTCCCCTCTGTAATATAGAAGAACTGAAATATTTCTATACCAATACTATTCAGCTTAAAAATAATATGTTAGAGCTATTATTTCTACCTTGGTATTTTCTTACTTTATGATATTCATATATGAGCTAGTTTTGGCATCACTACCGACTTCCACAACATCGTGCAAAGTGGGTGAATTACCGAAGCACATCACCTTCAAGGATGTAAGTGCCTGAAACCTTGAAACGTATGCCAAGGGTGGGTTATGCTGCCTAGTTGTCCCCTGATTTCATTGACTGGGATAGGCATGTGGGTTGTTTTGGAGACGTGCTGTGTCATGTTGCTTTGTCTTAACCTTCCAGTTAATGTAATCCTGTGATGTGACTGGGGCAGGTGGCCCTAGAGGGGTGCGGTGATGTGGGTGATGCTCCACACCTCCTGGCAGAGGCCGAGGCTCGGGGTTCGGCTCTGCCACTTACTTACCCATGAGTGAGCTGGACAAGTTTGCTGTCTCTTTGCTGTTAAGTGAGGAAAATTGTGCTTTATGTCTGAAGTTTTTTTCAGTTCTCAGTACCTATGAATCATGCCGTTTAATTGTAATTTTCAGTACACAGAGTCAGCAAATATTCCCAGAAAGCTGTTGACGTGAGCAGACTGAAGACAAATGGGAGTTTTAGAGATTGTGTTTTAAAGTGGTACCTAATAGGTCCCTGAAATTTTTGCGTATTGGCATAGTGATAGAGCACCATGCAGATGTCACAAATCAGCATTCCACTGTAATCCCCAGAAACCTTCCCAGGAGATAGCGGGGCAATCACCAGCCACTCCCCCATATGCCAATCTGCTGCCCAAATTCCCACTTCTCTTGCCGCTCTTACCCCTCTGGACAGCACAGGGGAGTAGGTCTGCTGCTGCTGTTTCTTCTAGTAGGTGCACCCGACTGTTGCGCTACCGCAGGGTTATGTTTTCTATAGTTATTCATAGACACCACTATAAGTAGTTACATATGACCAGATGCAGATTGGACGATGAAATTAATTCTCTTGGTGGTTTGATATTTATGGAGGAAAGAAATATTGAGATTGAGCTAATGGGTAAGCCCAGCAGGAAAGAAAAGCTCATCTAAATTTATGGGCTGCAATAAACTCCCTTTAAAAATGGTTTCTGTGGGGAACACGGCTAGTTAGAATTGTCTTGGTTTTTGGTTGTATAGTATATACAGTAAATTTTTCTTTTCGATTTATTTAAAAATACATAAAGTTCAGGCTAGCTTTTGTTGTTGTTGTTGTTGACACTATTACAGATGTCCCCCAGGTACCCCCTTTGCCCACCTTCATGCAGCCCCTGCCCCCTTACCCTGCCCCCAGCCTTCACCGCATTCCTGTTTCTGAGTCCGTGGGCTATGCATATATATGCACACATGTTCCTGGCCTAATAAAATTGCAGAGATACACTTGTATTGGGGGGTGGAAAGTGGATGAGGCAGTCGAATAAGATGAAAACATGACGAAGCACAGCAACTGAAGGAGCTTGTTTTCAGGGGGTAGAGTTACAGAAAGAACACTGTACTGATTTCTCTTTTGATTATTTGAAACAAACATGGCATATTTAAGGAAGCATAAAGCACAAATGATCCTGAAAAAGAAGACAAAGGACAGTTATAATTGTGATCTTTATATTTAGAGATTTCCTGAATTTGAAGATCATGCAAACATTCCTTTGGACAATTTCAAAACTAGGATGTATATCACGTGTCAGCAGGCGTGTGCTTGTGCTAAGTGGCTCAGATATATCTGGAATAGCAAGATGGCTCCGTCATAATTAAATAGATACTCTGAATAGAAACTCTTCAGAAGCTTTATCATCAAAAATGAAAGTTTAAAAAAGGGGAAGGCCCTTGATCCAGAAACTTCACAACCAAGAATGTGTCCTAAGGAAATATAGCTATACATAACAATTTTCTTTGGTGATGTTCACTCAGTTTTATTTATAATTAGAAAAGAAAGAAAAGGGAACAACTCATATTTCTATCAGTAAGGAATTGTTTACATTAATTGTGCACACCCATACAAAGGAAGACCATTTGAGGGATATGGGTTAGTGATGGGGCAAATTAGTGCAGAAAGCAGGGGGAGGCAGATGGTGAACTTTTCTACTTCCCTGCATTCTGGAAAGTCCTCAAATAAATGAAGTTTATCTTATCAGTCTTCCAACTTCCTTTTCTGCTCTTTTCTCTCCTTTTGGATATTAAAATCCTCATGTTAAGTCAGTTACTTTAATCCCTGTTGTCACAAAGTTATTTGGACTCATCTCCCCTAAACTGTTTGACTTTTACAGCTTCTTCCCTCCTTTCACTAATAAATCCAGGGAATCCTCAAAAGAGTCTGAACTTTTGTTTGTTTGGTTTTCCTTCAGTACAAGCAAAGCCACAGCAGTGGTGTTGGGACTCTGGTGAAAGGTTGGGCTACTGTTTGCTAAGAGATGATGTACGAATTAAGCAGCTGACGTCAGTGCTTGCCTGCAGTGATTTTCATAGAATCAGATCACATTTGTTTTCTGCACTAGGAATAGCAAATGACTGGCATTTTTAGTGGCAAATGGTCCCACTCCTACCCTGGCAAGGCTAATCATATATAGTTAAAAGTAGAAAAGGGCATCAGATACTGTAAGGTCATTTGTTAACGAGCTTCCACTTTTGCAAAGACCATAAGGACATATTATGTCTGAATATATTTTCTCTTAACTTTTCACCTGTGATTGTATCCTTATAATGACAGAAGGAAGTTGAGGTACCATTGCACGCACTTGAGAAATGATGAAACCGAGACACAAGGAGTTAATTGTTGAGTAGTAGTAATAGGACCCAGGATGTCTGACTCCACGCTGGACATTTTATCTTGTAGATCACAAACAGGAGTCCCCTGGTAGCTGGTAAAGAATTACTGTAGGAGCTAGGCAGAATTTGAAACTGTCCTCAGGAACTCAGCCTGGCTTATAGTTTTGAAGTTCCATTAAAAAAAATCAGAGCAGCTTCTTGTTTTTGAAAGGATATCTATACCTATGTCATCTCCATCGATCTATCCATCTATCTATCTATCTATCTATCATCTATGGAAACAATACATCTGATCAGTGGTTTTTAAATGGGGCCAACTTTGCCCCCTCACCTTGCCTGTCTTCCCAAGGAAATGTGGCAATGTCTAGAGACATATTTGGTTGTCCCAACTGGGAAGAAGTATTACTGGCATCTCGAGGGTAGCAGCTAGAGATCCTGCTAAGTATCCTACAGTGCACAGGATAGCCCCCGTAACAAAGAATTCTCAGACTCTATTTGCTTAATACTAATGAGCCGTGCATAGCTAGCCTGTGGCTGTGCGGATATTTTCAGCTTGTTCTTAGGCATGGCAGAGTTGAATTACGAATTAAGAGGGATACTTCGAGTGTTGGAGGGACTTTTTGATTTTTTTGTGGGGAAGGAGTTACAGAATACCTACTGATTGTGGTATTTTATTTTCCACAAGAATGCCAGCATGACCCTGACGGGTGTGGCTCAGTGGATTGGGAATCATCCCACAAACCAAAAGGTCACAGGTTCAATTCCCAGTCAGGGCACATGCCTGGGTTGCAGGCCATGTCCCCAGTTGGGGGCTTGTCAGATGTGACCAACTGATGTTTCTCTCCATCTCTCTCCTTCCCCCTCTCTCTAAAAATAAATAAATAAAATCTTAGAAGAAAAAAATGAGGGTATGAATGAGAAGCATTATTTGCATCTCAGTAATCAAGATTAGAACTATATAGCTTAAATAATTGATTTCTTGGACATGACTGTGCTGATAAGTATTTTCATCGGTCTCATTAGGGTCGGCTCTGAGCTTGGTAAAAGATGTCAGTCACCTGCAGCTGAGCCATTGTCTAGCTCAGCCCTTCTCAGCATGTGTCCTCCAGACCCCGGGGTGCTCCTGAGAGTCTTTCAGAGTCTGTGTCATTCTGTTCTGACCGCGCAGAAGTGCTGGCGATGACAGCTGCTGGTGTCTTGGCACAAACCGGAGCAGTGGCTCTGCAGCGTGCTGATTGTCACTGCGTGCTTCACCGCTGCACACGTGGGTGAAAAGAACACTCAGTTTCACTTAAGGAGGCCCTTGTTGAAGTGGTAGAATGATGAATTTCGTTAAATTGCGAGCCTTGGATACCCTACTTTGAATTTTCTAGGTGACAAAGTGGGAGGTATGTGCAAAGCCCTGGGGCTGCCCACTGGAGTACAATCACGCCCAGTGCTGGCCTCGAGGAAGAGTAGTACGTAACTGAGTTGCTAGCTGAACTAGCCAGTTTTTCCCGTGGAACATCATGTTTACTGGAAAGAAGCACTGAAATATAACACAAATTATAACTATTCAAACTTGGGTATTTGGCACAACTTTTCAGAAAAATAAATGAAGCGAACCTGTCATTGCAAGAAGAAAAAAGACTACAATATTTTCTAAAGTTAAATTTTGAGTTTTTAAGCAAAAATCAGATTTTTGGAAAACTTGTATCCATCATCTGAGTTTGACGGTTTCCCAGGACTAAAAAAAAGACTTTTCCGATAAGCGGCAACATTAGTTGATGTGGTTCTTCAGTATTGTACAAGGAAATGTGTCGACACTGGGAAGACCTGAATAAGTCTGTGTATTGATATTTTCAATATGGCCAATGAATAATGTAACCAAGTTATTGACGGGTGAGAGATCCATTCAAAGTGCACGACAGACCAATGGTTTAACATAGCAGAGTAGAAGTTCATTGACATGAACTTTTTGTTCATGAAGAAGTAATGAACCAAGCTCATTGGTTTTAGATTCAGATTGCAAATAAATTTTAAAGACTATATTGGATTTTAATATAGTACCAAGTAGTCATAATAATAATTATCTGAAAAGACTGTTAAAATTCCCCTGCTTTTTCCAAATACCTATCTGTGTAAGGCCAAGTTTTCTTTATATACTTCAACCAAAATGACACGTTGCAACAGATGGAATGCAAGAGATATGAGAATCTGACTGTCATATTAAGCTAGACTTTAAAGAACTTCGCAAAAAATGTAAAAAAGTCTCTTTTCACTAATTTGTCTTTGTTTTAGAAAAAATAGGTATGTCTCAAGCTATTTATGTAAATATATAGGCTTACATAATGTAATATAACAACATACACAATATAACATAAAATAAATATTTAAAAACTATGTTTTACTTTATATTACAGTAAATATTAATAACTGAAGTGCACATCAAAGATTATAAAGCTTTCCTGAGACCAGAAATTTTAAAACCACAAATCTAGAATAACATAGATTGCAATATGGATACTGCAAACTTGATGTCTTCAAAGCAAATCCAAGCTATTCCCTTTTCTCATTTAAAATGATGATGATTACATTTGGATAGTGCTTTGTACTTTCCAAAGTGTTTTCACATATATCAACAAATTAATCCCGTGAGCAACCTTACAGGTCAGGCATTGTTTTCTCCATGTTATGCTGAACAATACTGAGGTCCAGAGCAGCTTATCCTAGGTCAGAGAGCCAGTGGAAAAAACCGAGATCTGACTCCAGACTATCTGCTTTCAAATTTCAACATATTCCTGTAGTACTGCTACATGGGTTCAAAACTATTAGAAATAATTAGTATGTTAACAGTTCAAATTATAATCAATTGAAAAAAGGGTAATTAAGTTACTTTAGGGTAACAAATGTTAAACTCAAATATAATCAAATCATATTGGATTTGAGTTATGCTCTTTATGTTGACATGAAAATTATTTCAAATTCTGAATTAGGAATTTCTAAATGAATGTTTTTATATAACATCTTTATATCTGTTTATTGTATTAGATTGAATTATATAAAACTCAGTAATTGTCTCATTTTTTGACTTATAAAAATGAAAGTTTCATATGGTGCAATCCTGCGCATTTTAAAAACACAGAAAAAAATAATGGAGCCCTTTAAATTAGGTTAACAATTTTATAAAAAGTATGAAGAAGAATAAACTGAAAAAAGCCAGACTATGTAAAAATACAAACATTTAGTCCCACTCCCCATTGGTATGACACTGGTTAATAAAATTATATAGGTTTCAAATGTACAATTCTATGGCACATCATCTGCATATGGCATTGTGTACCCACCACTCAAAGTCAAATCTTCTGCCACCGTGTATTTGACCCACTTTACCCTTTACTACCTCTACCCCCTTCCTTCTGGTGACCACCATACTGTCATGCTGTTGTCTGTGTCTGTGAGTTTTTGTTTGTTTTTCTTGTTTGTTCCTTTGTTGCTTTCAGGTTTACATTCCACACATGAGTGAAATTATATCATTCTTGGCATTTTCTGTCTGACTTATTTCACTTAGCACGATACTCTCAGGACCCATCCACCTGGTCCCAAATGGCAGAGTAGTGTCTACTGTATACATGTACCACATCTTCTCTGTCTAATCATCTGTCAAAGGACTGCAGATTTCTGTGTTTTGCTTAATGTGTTTGGATATCATTCCATTTGATTCATATAGTTCTATTCTTTTAAAAAAGTTCTATTAGTCTGTTGGAAAGTGTACCGTAAAATTTAGTACTAAATGAAAAAAATTATTGAGGGACAAGATACATAAAATGTACTAACATTGTTCATTTTCTGTGTGTATACACATGTGCACACACACTAATTTCTACTCAACACAAGTGTATAAAAAGTGTAGAACATTGCCAACAACCCAGAAGGCTCCTCCACCAAGTTACTTCCCAGCCAATAACACCTCCCAACCTAGTAACCCTCCTCTGATTATCATCATCATAGATGAGTTTTGCCTGTTCTTAAGCTTCATATAAATGGGAATCATGCTATACGTTTCTGATGTGTGTGGGGGGGGATTGTGTCTGTGCCTGGTTTCTTTTGCTCAACATCATTTCCTGAGATTGATTCATACTATTGTGTGTAACAGCAATTTATTCTTTTTAAATGCTGCATAGTATTCCATTACATGAATTTATCCATTCTAATGTTGATGGACATTTGGTTCTTTACTTTAAAATTTTTAGATATAATGAATAAAGCTTCCATGAACATTCTTTACATGTTTTGGTAGACATAGCCATTTATTTTCCGTGGTGTATTCTTACCAGATTTCATTTGGGTTTAAATGTGTGACTATGCCAATAAAGGCAGCCCTGTGTGGAAGAAGTAAACACACTCACCCCACTTGCAAATAGTGGTAGAAGGCAGGTGGGTAAAATACACAATGAATATGTAAGATTTAAGAAAACCTTTTTGTTGTAGGAATGTAAAGGGAATTTATCAATACTAATATCTGTGCTAGTAAAATGCTGAACATTTTACTAGCACATATAATGTGCTAGTAAATTAGCACATTAATTTATGTGCTAATTATGTGTGAGCTGGATGTATGATAGTAGATTCTGTTATTAAGGACCTCTGCCGATAAAATGCTAGATAAAGAAGACATTCTGTAAGAGTAGAATACACTAGCTCAACTTCTCTCTGTGATTTCATTTGCATTCTTTCTGCCATACTTACTGGCTTATTTTCAGTACACTATTTAAAAACCCATGTAATATAATACATGCATTCTAAATGGAAAAACTAAAGTTGGTAATCTATAATATTAGTCTAATTTGATACCAAGTCACCATCATATAAGTAATTATGCCTAAAGAACAAAAATTATATTAGGGAATAATTTATATATTTAGTTATGCATGTAATTTACAATGAGAAAAGTTCCATTTAACTGAAATTTTACATTATAATTAATTTGACTTCTGGTTAACTAAAGATAAACCAGAAAACTCTTTTCTCACTGATGAACATTTCTTAAATAAATTTTTGCACTGACATACAGATGGCCCATAGGCATATAAAAAATGCTCAACATCACTAATAATCAGAGAGATGCAAATTAAACCCAAAATATCACCTCACACCTGCCAGCATGGCTACCATCAATAAGTCAACAAACAAGTGTTGGTGACGATGTGGAGAAAAGGGAACCCCAGTGTGCTGTAGTGGGATTGCAGACTGGTGCAGCCACTGTGGAAAACAGTATGGAGTTTCCTCAAAAAATTAAAAATGGAACTGCCTTTTGACTCAGTGATTCCACTTCTGTATACATCCTAAGAATCCCGAAACACCAGCTCAAAAAAATACATGCACCCCTATGTTCATAGCAGCATTATTTACAATAGCCCAGACCTAGCAACAGCCTAAATGCCTATCAGAAGGTGAGTGGATACAAAATCTGTGGTACATTTACACAATGGAATACTACACAGCAGTAAAAAAGAAGAAACTCTTACCCTTTGTGACAGCATGCATGGACCTGGAGACCATTATGCTAAGTGCAATAAGCCAGTCAGTGAAAGACAAATGCCATATGATCTCACTTATATGTGGAATTTAATGAACAAAATAAACAAGCTAGCAAAGTAGAATCAGAGGCATAGAAATATGGAACAGACTGACGGCTGTCAGAGGGGAGGGGGAGGGGGCCTGGATGAAAGAAGGTGAAGGGAGTAGCCAAAGAACATACACGCCTGACCCATGGACAGGGATAATGGTGCGGGTATTCCCTGAGGGAGTGCGGGGGTACTGGGTGGAGGGCTACAAAGGTGAAAAAACTGGGACAACCGTAACAGCATAAACAAAATAAAATTAAAAATAAATGATTGCACTTTCTTAGTCTTTATATTTTGGTGTGGGAGTCCAATTTTTTCTTTGGTGACTTAAGTGCCTTTGCGTCACCTTTTTAATTATTAGTGAGTGATGTGAGAGTGCTCTAGGTGGCCTAAATCTGGGATGACTGGGAGTTTCTTGTAAAAGTACATTTTTGCTATCATGACTTTTCTTTCCATTTGAGAGTTCTAATTAATGGTTTATTTTTAATCAGTATTTTACCTAATTCAGATCTTTTAAATCACATATTAATTGATATTTCATGTAACATGTCATAAAAATTTGAAAATACTCTATCACTTTATTTTACCCAAATGACACTCAATAGTAACTATTAGCAAATTATTTTGGGGGGTTTACAGTTTTTTCCTATATCTAATTTTTTAAAAATTTTATTGTTGACACTATTACAGAGGTCCCCTTTCCCCCCACCCTTTTGCCCACCTCCACCCAGTCCCTTCACCCCCTTCCCTCTGGCCTTCACCACACTGCCGTCTATATCTATGGTTTTTGTGTATGTTCTTTTCCTAATATCTTCACCTTTTGGTTTATTTTTTAAACAAACTACAGTAGAACATGTTCTTAACATTTAGAACATTCTAACATTATTACCTGTTTCTAAACAGATATGGCTCTGTTCATTCTTTGCTTGAAACCATTATTATTAAGAAATTGAATATTACTGGAAGTAAGTTTATTAGTGTGGTTTCTTTCTTTTGATTAAGTACTGAGCAACCAACTCATGTTTTTAAAATAAAGTTATTAAGTGTGGTAATTTATGGATGGGGAGTTTTTTTAAACACTAGAAACCATGCGTTGCTCTCAAGTTCTAGGTGTTTATATCAAAGTACCCACTGGATACCCTCACCTCAACATCCTGAACTCAACATGTCTGAGAGGGAATGCCGACTCCCCATCTGTTTCTGCTGTGCTGCTCTCCTCTCCCTGCTTTCCACCCCTTCCTCTCCCCGTTCTCCTCACTTCAGGAAAAGGCACATCCACCCACCCAGTTGCTTAAGCCAGAATTCCAAGCTTTACTACGGGTTCCTCCCTCTTCCTACATCCCATCCATCAGCAAGTTCTGTCATTTCTCTCTCATAACCATCTCTCATTTGTCCCCCTCCCCAGTGCAATCACAGTAGCCCACGCCACCGATTTCTCTTGGCCAGACCTCCACAACAGCCTTCTTTCTGGTGACTCTTGAAAAAATATTCAACTCATTACCATGGCCCGCTAACACGGAACGATGCGGCATCTGCTAGCCGGCTCCACGCCATCTGGTGCTAGTAAGCTTCAGCTGCATGGCCTTCTTTTAATTCCTTGAACATGTCAGATTGAGAATTGGGACATTTCAGGAAAACTGTCCCTGTCTCTCTCTCTATAGTTGAGGTAAATCTGGTGTCAGAACCTATGTTTTCTGAGTCCTTGTCCCAAGTTCTTGACATATTACTCTATCTTCTGAAAACCAAAACTTAAACCAGTATCACAATCTGGACTCCATAGTGTACCAAGTACAACTAACTGTGCTACTGTATGATTGATGGAAGTGCACCCTGATTGCAGAGATGACTCCTCACCCTTCCTGTCATTTCTGTGACTGTCCCCCATTTGTCTTTTTAAAAATATATTTTATTGATTATGCTATTACAGTTGTCCCATTTTCCCCCTTCCCCAGTTTTCTCAGCCACTGTGAAACACCACTCTATTTCCCTCTTCTCTTCACCGCACTCCAGCCCCAGCAGACCCAGTGCGTTCATTCAGAGAAGAAAACCTCCAGCTCTCATGAATCATGCTTCACACGATAAGACATTTTGGATTCTACTACGAGAACTTTATTTAAAATTTCATCTACACAGCAGAAGCTGTGAAAAGTATAGACAAGGCTGGAAGTGGCTGGTAGCTGGCATGTGTACCACAGAAATTCCTAATGAGTAAGAAAGGATCTGTGGTTTTGGGAGTATATTTAACATTATCACCACCTACGGTTCAGTTAAAAGCTGTTCACGGCCTAGGAGAAACCCCTGGTTCCCTCCTACGTCCTGTCTCAGCTTAGTTCTGGTGGGGGCAGTGGGTGGCTTCACTAAGAATGTCTGTATCCTTTATCTGGAACAAACATTCCAATACCACAACACCTGTAGAACCTATAAAATAAAAGATTAACTTAGTAATATTTAGTAAGTAGTTAATAATAATACAATCCCTTAAAAAATATTTTCTATGAATTTTCCCTCCACTTCATCCCCCGCATATCACTAATCAGTCCCTGAGGGCTCTTCATATTTAAGTCCCTCAAATATATCCCTTATTTCCACTCTACAGACCTCGCTTAAGTTCTCTTTGCTAGTTCTACTACAAAAACCAAATGAAATACTCTTACTACCCACTCTCTCTTCACTTTCTCCAAGTGATTCTTAAATGTTTTACATAGTTTTCCTGAATCAAGTTCTCTTCCAGCTCAAAAACATACAATAACTTGTAAAGTCTTAACTGCTCTGACCTTTAAGGTCCTCTAGAATATGGTCTCATTTCACCTGTGTGACCTCATCTTGCTCTCCCAATAATAATAACAGCAACAATAACTGCTACCAATTGAGTGCTCGGGTCTCAGACGCTGCGCTGTCCCTGTGAAACTTGCTAACAAACTCTTGCTCCAGCTAGACCTGTGACCTGTGTTCCCATACATGCTTTGCTCTTTTCTATACTATATCTAAGCTCTGTCTTTAATTTGTATTTTTAGTTTTTGAATTTTTATGAGTTTATTTGAGCTAAACTGATGACATATGCCAAGGAGCAAGATATTAAATCCTCCATTTTATCTTCTATGTCCCTAAATCCTACTAATAACTTCAGGCACGTTATTTCCCGGCTCCTCCAAAAATCCCCTTAAGTTATTCAAACCGATTATCTCTTCCATATCTGACTTCGTAACGTTCTTTTTTTATGCTACACATACTAATATGTAATGCCACTGTACGGCTATGTAGTCAGGCATGTAAATTTACCTGCAGTTAAGTTGTTATATATTAGCATCTGTGGATGAGCTTCAGAGGGTTCGCGAACCACTTAAAATGGTGTGTTTTGCATTTGCGCATGTTTTCTAGGTCAAGAGTGGTCATAGCACCCAAAGAGGTCCATGAAGGCGGGGAGCTAGTTTCTGGATAGCAAGTCATACTTTTAAATCTAGCCTCCTGCCATAAACATAAAAATATATATCTTATTCTGACTCTCCATTGCAAAAACTTCTCACTAAGGGCATGTGCTGGAGTTTTAAAATTCTTATCTGTTGTTTTGCTCAGAATTAAATGAGGTATCCTGGATTTCGATGTAGAAAACAATCACTATGTGCAGAACTTGTTTCAACAATATTTTTTAAAATATCTTTTGAATAGGTAATACACCTACATGATCGGAAGGTCAGAACTACATGAAAAGGTTACCCAGCCTGGTGCGATTCTGTCCTGCGTGTCTGTTCTGCGGAGCAGAAGTCGTGTATCTCCACCTGCCTTCTCTCCCACCTAAGTGCGCGCTACACCCCGTGCAAGACTCGATGGACATGGATATGAGCCCTCTGAGGCCCCAGAACTATCTTTTCGGTTGTGAACCCAAAACCGACAAAGATTATCACTTTAAGGTGGACAATGATGAAAATGAGCACCAATTATCTTTACGAACGGTCAGTTTAGGGGCTGGTGCGAAGGATGAGTTGCACGTTGTTGAAGCAGAGGCAATGAATTACGAAGGCAGTCCGATCAAAGTAACACTGGCAACCTTGAAAATGTCCATACAGCCAACGGTTTCCCTTGGTGGCTTTGAAATACCAGCCCCCCCCATCCCGTCGAGTTGCGGTTGAAGTGTGGTTCAGGGCCCGTGCATATTAGCGGACAGCACTTAGCAGCCGTGGAAGAAGACGACGAGGAGGAGGATGTGAAACTCCTAAGTATGTCTGGGAAGCGCTCGGCCCCCGGAAGCGGCGGCAAGGTTCCACAGAAAAAAGTAAAACTTGCTGCTGATGAAGATGATGATGATGACCATGAGGACGATGATGACAATGAAGATGATGGTGATGATGATTCTGAGGATGAAGAAGCTGAAGAAAAAGCTGCAGTGAAGAAATCTATATAAGATACTCCAGCCAAAAACGCACAGAAATCAAACTAGAATGGGAAAGACTCAAAACCATCAACACCAAGATCAAGAGGTCAACAATACTTCAAAAAACAGGAAAAAACTCCTAAAACACCTAAAGGACCTAGTTCTGTAGAAGACATTAAAGCAAAAATGCAAGCAAGTATAGAAAAAGCACATTGAACAGTCCTGGGCACTACTGGTAAATTAAGCCCAAAGATGGGGAAAGAGGAAAAGGAGAGAGAAATGTAGTCCATACTGAGTACCATCAGCAACCCAGACTGGTGTCTTCTATTTTAATCTCAGCCCTCTTTCCTGGTTGGCCACTCAGCCCTGCCCCTGCAGGCTGGAAGCACCCTATGCCCAGCCTCCTGCCGCCTTGTCCTTTGTCCCCATGAGCTTCCCTCTGCTGTTCACTGCCTGCCTCTTTGCCATGTTTTAAACACCTTTGTATCTCCCTAGCTGCTGAATAAATATTCGAATGACTCAAAAAAAAAGAAAGAAAAGGTTAACCAGAGAAATCTCTCTCCCATCTGCCTTTTATAGGAAACTATCAGCAAAAAACATTTGTAAAATACCATAATTAATACAGTAATGACTGTATCTTCATTAGTTAAGGCTCTTTTGGTTGCAAGTGACAGAAACTTATTTCCAACCAATGTAAGCAAAAAAAAAAAGTTTTTATTTATTTATTTATTTATTTAAAGAATATAGTATCTCAAGAAAGGCAGAGATGCCAGCCAGGTTTCAGGGAGGACTGGAACCGGGACTTGGAAATCCATCAAGAACACAAGCTGCTAATTTTTGTCTGACTTACTGTGTTTCTTGGCTTTAATCCTCTCCCTTGCCCAACTCCCTCTCTCTCCTTCCCTCCCTCCCTCTGTGCAAACTGACTGTGTTGCTTTGGTGTGCAAAAGGCCAAACACAGCTGTCCTCTTGCTCTAGACTATGCTCACCCTCAGTTCAACTAACCAGCCCAGCTTCTTCTCTCTCAGTGACAATCGTTACACAGAGAGAGACAGGGAGATTGAGGCCCTTAAACTTTTGACCCGACTAGGGTCATGCATTCATCCTTGGATGATTAGCTCTGGGCAGGGGCACAGGGAAAAAATACAAACATGGGTTCCAGGAATTCAGCCCTGTCTAGGGAAGTTCTTAAAGCAAAGGGGTGTGGACCAGCCTAATATCCCCCTGGGTGACTAAAAAAATGGTCTGGCTGACCAGAGTCAACTGGCTTTTAATTTGCATGGGCCTAAGTCTACCTTTGGCCCAGATAGATACCCAGTGCTGATGATCTCTTTTGCTATGGGCAGGAAATGACTCAGGAGAGCCACAGCTTTTCTTGAGTAGCATACTCTCTTGGGACCTGGAGAACTATGTATCCCTATATATTTTTTAAAAAGTTTCCCTTGGCCAATTCATGTTGGCTGCTATATGCTATTCTCACACTAGCTGATACTTATATTATCATCACCTCTGGTTATCTCCTGGATATTGCCTGGTCCAAAACCAGGAACATTGCCTAATCAGCAAGAATAACAGAGTGTTATACCCTCTTTTCTTCCAACTCTGTTTTTAAGAAGGTGGGGGTGAATGCGGCTAACTGAGAAAAACAAGTATGCTTAAATAATGATATCTAATTTTAACACGTGAAGAATACAGGCTCTGCCCTGACTGGTGTGGCTAAGTTGGTTGAGTGTCATCCTGCAAAGCAAAAGTTCGCCAGTTCAATTCCAGGACTGGTCACATGCACGCTGACCTGCCCGTGGGCTGTGGGTTTGTCCCAAGTCTGGGACACCTGTGAGAGGCAGCAGACTGATGTTTCTCTCCCTCTCTTTCTTCCTCCCTTCCCGTCTCTCTGAAAATAAATACATAAAATATTTTTTAAAAAAGGAACATGGCTCTAATGCATCTGCATATCACAATGGTGCTACATGAGCTTCATGAATGTTATATCGTCACGATTATTATTTTTATTTGTGTGACAAACATAGTGTTAGTAGAAGCTATTTGAGAAAAGCAAAAGGGATATTGGGATATTGTCCCTTTGGGTGAGTTTTCCAGACAGAACAAATATCAGCCTTCCTTCCTTCCTTTTCTTCCTTCCTTTTTTCCTTGTATAGCAGTACTTTCTCAGAATTTCCCAGGACTTATTGTCTGGGATTCTTATCTCACTGCATAAAATACCCTGTATAATGTTTATGAATTAAAAAGTTACCTGTACAGATAACTTTTTAGTACAGTTCTGTGTGACAGGCCCTCTCGTATTTTATGATTGTTCAACTAATCTTTGAAACTACCCCACGAAGTGACCACTATTATTATCCCCATTTGCGAGATGAGGAATGAGGTACAGGGAAGATAATTGCTCAAAATCACAGACCTAGGAAGTGGTAGTGTCAGAATTTAAACCTAAGGAACTTGCCTCTAGAATCCACACTTTTAACCCCAATCTGCACTACCTCACAGTGAAATTATTCTTTAAAACAATGATTATAAAATTAATATGTTTTAGAATATATACTGCTGGCATACTTAACAGGATTGACAAGTCTACTGGCACAGCTCATTTGTGCGGCCACAGAGCTAAGTAGCCTGGTTGTCATTTACCTCTCCAGTCATTTCCTTAGGGCTTACCTTTGGTAAATGCCACCTTTTTCACGAGCTTTACGTTCAGAAACGATTTGTGAATAAAAAAATTTTTTTAAGAGATTAGACCTCCAAATCAACATAATATTTTATCTTTCAAGTTTTTACCAGTAGTGGTATTGCTCATTAGAACGACCCTGTCCTCCTAGGCGGTCACCTGTGCTGCATGGAACAGCAGAACTCTGCTGGCAAGTGACAACAGAGATGGAAGTAGAAGTAATCACTAAGCTTGGGTGAGACTTGAGAATAGAATAGAACAAGGTGGGTTGTTGCTTTAGAGAGGTTATGGGGTGTGATTCTGAACTGTTTGTAGAGCTTGGAAGAGTCGGTACGACCCTGTAAATAACAGGCAGGAATGCTGTGCTTGCACCTTAATGTACAAGTTAAGACCCTGCAGTGTTCGTAACTCCCTCAAAATTTTCTCAAGGGCATTTCCAATGAAATCACACATGTATATACACAGTGTGACTGGCAGCATTGGGGCGCAT
The DNA here is from genome assembly GCF_022682495.2 of Desmodus rotundus. Lineage (NCBI taxonomy): Eukaryota > Metazoa > Chordata > Mammalia > Chiroptera > Phyllostomidae > Desmodus > Desmodus rotundus. Next base: position 131,771,219 of record NC_071391.1, on the reverse strand, counting down.
GTGAGATGAGTGATGACGAATACAAACTAGACAGGTCAGCACAGGTGTGCGCTTCTCTCTAGCCACAGTCAGCTATGATGGCGCCAGGATAGAGAGAACAGAGTTGGACTGAACTGGGGTGCAGTTTGGCCAGGCTAGAGCAGAGAAGAGACTTGAGGGCTTTTGTACTATTCTCAATTATTTCTTCTTCTGTATACATTTTAGAAGCACCTTGTCAAATTTCATGTAAAAGTCTTGTGATTTTGATTTGAACTCCCTTAACCATACTTATCAATTTGGGACTATACCTCCCTATGATGCTGGGTCTTCAATCTCTTCATATCTTTAAGTCTCTACAATATCTTTCAATGAAGTTTTAAATTTTTCTCCAAAAAAATGAAATCATATATACTAAATCTAGTATCAATGGACATGAAAAAAATGTCTGTAACATCCTTGTGCAGTATTTTCATATTTAGAGTTGTCATATGAAAATTTTCTATCTGGATTTCATCATAAAATGATGAAATAAATTATTACTGCTATCAAAATCTTATTTTGAAACTCAAATGGGTTAGTAACAAATGCTGTAACTTGGCTGCCCATTTAGAAATAGTTCTTTTGTAGCTGTTTTCCTTTGGGTTTTCATCCTTTGAGAAGGCTGTCATGCATCTTTCAAGGATATTGTGTTATTTTTCCCTTGGAAAAATATGTCTTTTTTTTTTTCTTTTCAGCTTAGCTCTTTTACACTACAAAAAAATTGGAAATGCAATGTCTTAGATTGTGTAAATGCTATAAGGCACGTATCATTATAATAAATTACTCAAGTTCACACCCTCATATTTGATGATTTTTTTAGATTTTTAGAAATCCATTAATTTGACTAAAATAAGGATTCTCTTTCCATGTGTGTGCCTGTGTAACATTTGGCGATACATTTGTATTAATTCCCTACAGCTGCCATAACAAAATGCCACAAACTGGATGGTTTACAACAACAGAACTTTATTCTCTCACACATTTGGAGTCTAGATACGGGGAGTCTAGGTGTCGACAGGGTCGTGTTCCCTCCAAAGCCTCTGGGCTCCTTCTTTGCCTCTTCCAGCTTCTGGAAGCCCCAGGTGTGCCTGGGCGGGTGGCAGTATCACCCCAGTTCCTGCCTCTGTCTTCACATGGCTGTCCTCCCTATGTGTGTCTCCGTCTTGTACTCTTAGATGGACACCAGTCATATGGATTAGGGCCCACCCTACTCCAGTATGACCTCATCTCAACTAACCACATCTACAAGTGACCCTATTTTCAAATAAAGGCACTCTGAGGGACTGGGGCTTAGAACTCCAACATATTTGCTTGGGGGATTCAATTCAAACTATAATAATACCTAATTACTTACCAATAGATCTCATGTAAGCTTTCTAGGAATGTAGGTACATTCATTTAAAAATGCAACTTTGCTATTTGAAATAGAGAAAAGAAACAAATGTAGTAATAAACTATGAAAATCTGCAGTAGTAAAATTTTGCATGTCAACCAGGCCTTTATGGGATCTCTTGTTTGTTTGTTTGTTTTCTTCAACAAAAGCTCTTCAGGTAATATTTTAAAATATTTTTGATTAAGCTATTTGGCTGAATCACTGACCTTGATATAGTTTTTTGAAGCCCCAAGAAAAGTGTATTTATTTATATTTATTTATTTATTTATTTACTTCTAAGTCTATTCAGCTTCCTACAGTTTTCACATTTGCTTTGCTCCAGAGAATCTCACTACCTTTATAAAGCCTTCCAAACGCTGAAATAAGTCTGCCGGCACCGTCTTTAATTCAGGTCTTTGTCACAACTGTCCTGTTAAATACAGGCTTTTGAGCTTCTTATCCCAGTATTTGATATTGGCAATAAAGAGAAAGTAAAAACTGAAAATACACCACAATAAAAAAATGATCCTGAAGGGAGATCAGAGCGAGGCCAATCATTTAGCTGAACCTCTTGACGACAGAGGAGGGTGTGGAGGCCCAGGGTTCCCTAAGCCAGAGAGCTGGGCACAGCGGACTGGGGCTCATCTCGCTCGACTGAATCACATGATCTCCCATGTCTTACTCGGAACTTTACAAAAGGTGGGGAATGGCCGGCACAGAATCATACATTTCAAGTGGTGTGTGAATTGTATCTCAGTAACGCTGTTTCTAAAAAAAGATGGATGGCTGAGTTTCAGAGGTACAGCAGTGAAAGGACAATAAGTTCAAGAAACATTCATTCAGTTTCTTTTTTAAAAATTCCACAGTACATAGTCACCTGAAAATGGTAACTAGCCTGAATTCTATGATCTAGATAATAACTTAGGCCTGATGTGATTTTATTTATAGCACTATTAATTTCATAGAAATAGAGGACAATTTAAGAAGCAAATTTGTTTAAGAAATAGTCTTGAAGTATTTCTTGACACTCAAAAACTCTGAACAGATTTCTCAGGTTAAGCTAAAATGTGAACTCTTAAATAATGCTCTGTCATGCAGCATTAAGTACGAACACTGAAGTTCACCTTTCTAGAGGACAAGTTAGATTAATGGGAAACTGTTTTTTCCAGTCTTTCTGGATCTCGTATTAGTGTTTCATAGGCCTCCCAGGTTGACCTAACTTTCTTATCTGTTGTCCTCTATATTTTTATCTGTCTTTAAAAAGAAATCAGCTTTTCTGAGATATAATTTTTATCCAGTGAAGCTCACTCATTTTAATCGTACAGCTCAGTGAGTTACAACAACACAAATAGTCATGTAACCATCCACACTTCCATTCCGAGGAGCCCTTATCCCCCCCTCCCCCGGCAGTCTCGCAGCCTTCCCCTGCGGCTGGCAGTGTTGCCCCTTTTACAAGGCCACATAGAATTGCATGTAGGCTTTGTGTCTTGCTTCTTTCACTGAATGGAATCCTTGTGAGTTTCTTCCATGCTGTGTGTATTGTTTGTTCCTTCTTATTCCTGAGTAGGATTCCAAAGCCATGGGACGTTCATCTGTTCGTGAGTTGATGGACACTTAGGTTGTTTCCAGTTTTCGTTTCTCTTGGGTAAATACCTAGGAATGAAATTGCTCAGTCATATGTTTAGGTAGGCGTATCTTAATAAAAAATTACCAACTGATTTTCTAGAGTGGTCGTATCATTTTACATCTGCAACAGCATTTATTATATACCCTTGCCAAGATTTTATTATAAATTTTCTTCAAGATTTATAGCCCCCAGAGGAGGAGAAGGAAGGGGAAATTAGTATTTAAGGAGCACAGAGGGGAGAGGGAAGCAGGAGGGACTGATAGGTCTTTTCACTGGGTTAGTCCAAATGCCAATGTTTTGGGGAATTTTCACTGGCATCACCCATTTGTTTCTCCACAAAAGGATCCTCCAACTTCATTCCTGGGGGAGATGAGGTGCTGGGACGGCAGGGGTGTGAGGAGCAGTGATGGTGGGGCCGCAGGGATATGTTCAGGCCTTGCTGCACGCTTTGGGAGCAGGCAGGGGACGTAAGGGCCAAGGGTTCACTTTGACTTAGTCCATTGTTTGCAGTCTTGGCACCTCCAAGGGCAGAGCTTCTCAAGTGTTCTGTGACACAAAATGACTTTCTTCTATTTGATATTGTCCCTTGAGAGGTATCTGGGTTGTAACTTTATACGGTCTTCTAAGTCAGTCAAATGGCTCCTCTATATGCTTTTTGTCTTCCAAAATATGTTGAAATATTTTATCCACTGTTGTCCCCTCTTTTATTCTCTTTGGCCTTGTTGTCTAATTCTCTGTTTTTTACTGACATTTTCTAGGGTTTTGGGATGGAGAGGAAATGAGCACATAATATATCATATTTAACTCAAAAGAGTAAATAGCATTTATCATTGACAAAAGGTTTATAACATTTCTTTTACCACCAAGCAGGAAAAATTTGCACTCAGGACAATAGGTAAGACCTACAAAATGGGAATGCTAGATCACAGTAATTTGGTAGTAACAAGAGGAAAACAAGTTTTAAAAAAAGACAATGGCAGGGCAATATTCTATAGTGTTTCTGGTAGTGAAAGTGTTTTTGGATTCTCTGGAAAGTATATAACAAGTTGAATATGAACACTGTAGATCTGTTGATTTAAAAAAAAATCCTATACCTGATAAATACAGAGGTAGTATATAAAAGAATCATTCTAGTTAATTTTGTAATTTAATGGAGCTTGTTTAATCTCTTACTGCTTTTCTTCCAGCTTTTTCCTTTTCTTTAGCCTCTCCATTAACAGGTGGTTAGCCCCAGGAAGAGGCAAAGTTCACTAGGCAATCCTGCTTGTCATTGCCTAAGAGGCTGGAGCTCCCAGCTTAATGAGAGTTGAGGGATTGTCTGTGGCTTAAGTTATTGGTGCTGTCCCTTTACTATAGATCACTTAGGCTAAATATAACTATACTGAGCACTTGCTGGAGTACTATTTTGAGTTCTGAGTTTACTATTTAAGGTGGATGGAAAAGAGAAAATGAGTAGTTATTTAAAAACTAAAGACCTGGACCTATGAAGAAAAGATAAAGGGAGTTATTTTGGTTTTGGTTTATATTGAAAAGTAAGGGTTAGATGGAAATAACATTATTCTAGTATATCCAGAGATGTTTCACGTTGATGTTTCCCGGAGCTCCAAGCTAGGCCTTTTCCCTCCCATGGGTAGCCACAGCATCCACCAACCAACTTCTCCATCCCCTCCCCCAACCTCACCACTTTCCTCAGGACTTTACCCTTGAAACCTAACCAACAGGTTTAGGTACCTGCTTTCCAGACTAGATCTAAGCTCCTGCCCTAGCTTTCCACCTGCCTCCCTATTTCTACTCCAGTATTCTTCAGGCAATTCAAGTTCAATGTATCTAAAAACTTAGGTCATTATATTCTCCCCAACATTACTCACAAATGCTGTGCTCCTCTCCGGAAATTTCTTCATTATGGCTACACTAATTTACCTTGTCACCTAAACTTAAACCTTAGAATAAACTTTTCTTTCTTCTTTTCCATCAGCTCTTCTATCCCATTAGACAAGAAATTCTATGAGTTCTACTTCAAAGTTTTTCAAATTTATCTTCTCCTATTTCCTATTCTATTAGTTTAGGTTCTTATCATCTTTTGCCTGAGCTACAGTGGTAATTATGTTTCACTTAAACCACAATACTATAATAAAGTTATTGCATAAAGATTACCCACGATACCATAATTGCATCTTAAAACATTCTTAATTTTCCTTACTCTACACCCTTAATCCTCGGTCAATGTATTTTGTAGGTTAGCAATCAGGTCATCTCACCGTCCTGCTTAAAGACCTTTAATAATTCCCTTTTTATAGAATAATACCTGTACTCTTTAGCATGACATTTGAGACTCTCACAGTCTGTACTTAGTCTATTTTTCTGGTTTTTCTCCTCAGTCCCTTGCTACCTCTCTGGCTATACCAGATGTCTCTATGCCTTGAATCTGTGTTGATGTTCCACTCCTCCCTGCCTCTATAGATGCCTTTCCTTCTTTCTCTAACTTAAAAGATTAAGTATTAAATCATCTTATGAAGAGTTCCCCAAATCCTATTGGAATATGTCTGTCTGTCTATTGTACACATATAATATATATCCATATAATACATGTGTACATGCACACACATACAACATACATGAACACACACATATGTATACATACCTATGTATTCTTATGTAAACTAGACTGTATGTTCTTTGATGTAGGAAGTGTTTTATTTACTCTTTAGCATCAGAGCCTAGATGCCTCATAAATTTTAGTTGAATAAATTAATGTTTATTCTAAAGATAGTGACCACCTGGTTTCTATTTCCATTTATGATAAAAAAAAAACTTATCCTTAAATCTTTAAGTATTAGGGCAAGTGGGTTATATACTGGAAGGAGTTATTTATAACTCAGATAATTTTGTGAGCTCTTTTCTGTGGTTCTTTTTTCTCATGAGGACAGAATTTCTATTTGTCTAAGATGATTTAAGAATTACTTTGGTTGGATTTGTACTGCTGGATCAAAAATAATTTTTCTGCTAGATCAAAGTAAGTTTCATCAGAGAAATGACACCTATTGAACTAGCCTAAGGAAATGCGGCATTAACGCAGGGGACCCAGGCAGGTTAAAGAAGGATCAGGTTCAATTTTAATTATGACTTTCACTTGCCTATTACATGATTTCTGTTTGACTCTTAAAATTTTAATTTTAGTCTAACACTGTCAATGCATAACTAGCATAGCTGAAGACGTTGATTTTATAATATCCATATTTCAATTCTCATTACAGAATGAACTTCAAAGAAGTCAAGATTTTAACTAGAACTATGAACTGCATTTCACAAAAAGCTACATTTCATGAAACCTAAAATCCTAGCAAAGTGGTAGGGACAATGACTGTAGCAAGCTGTTAATTTTCCCTTAAGTTGCTGAAATGATGTTTCATTCTTTTTTGAATACAAAGATTAAATGTAACGCAGTGGTTCTCTTTGACACTAGCATTTTCAGTAGGCAAAAAAGCTATGGTACATAGCTCTTGAGACACATTTGTTAGGAATTTGCCTCTCATATTTCTCCTATGGTTGCTGCTTCTATATGTAGACTAGAGTATACCCATCCTATACCTTTAACTCCTTCAGGGGGCATACATCATGCAAGGACAATGAACCTGTTCTGTGTATAACAGATGAGGTGTCAATCAGCATTCTGCAATAAGCTATAATACTGTAGAGTTGGAATGGGCTATTCCCCTAAGCAGTGAGTCACCCTTTACTGAAAATGCTCCTGCACGTTTGTCTGATTTGTTCAGTGCTGCATTCCCATGTCTTGAACAGTGCCTGGTGCCGAGTAAGTAGCCAATAAATATTTCACGTACGAATGAATAAAACACGAAACAGAGGCACAAAACAGATGATGTTTCAATTAGCTTTCGCTGTGTAATGAATCATCCCAAAGGTACTTGTTTAAACAGTGATTCATTATTTTTCATGATTCTGTGGATTGGCTGGGCAGTCTGAGATAGTCTCAGATTCCTGGGACATCAGCTCTCTGGGCAGCCAGGTCTCTCCCCATGTGTCCATCATCTTGGGCTTCAGTACTCCAGCAGCATGCAGGTAGAAGCTGTAATGTCCCTGCTGGTTAGGCTTGAAACTCATTTCCAGGGCATTCTCTTGGTCAAGAAATGTCACAAGCCCAGCTTAGAAGAGGTGAGGAAATTAAGCCAAGTTTTTGATGGGAGTCGTTGCAAAGAGCAGAGCTTGTGGCCATTTTTAATCTACCACAGATGACTGAGTTAAGAAAAAAAATCTTCTGCAGGAATATATATATTTTTTTACATCAGTGTGAGAGAGAAACATTGATCGATTGACCGCCTCTCAATGACCAGAGACTGAACCTGCAAACCCAGGCACGTGCCCTGACCAGGAATCAAACTGGCGACCTTTCGCTTAGTGGGAAGACGCCCAACAAACTGAGCCACCTCACCAGTCAGGGCTGCAGGGAATTCTTATAATGGAGGGGGAGATTGGTCAGGCTGACCTCCCAGAATCCTTCCAACTCTGAAATTCTATGGGTCTGCCAGGCTGAGCGGATCTCTGACAGGGCTCTAAAAGAGAACAATTATTACCCATGGTATCTGGAAACTAATCTTCTACATCTGGTAAGAAAATTGCCAAGATAATTCATTGAATAATTATTTTCTAACTATTATTATGATCTAGAATTTATGTTCCTCTTTTTACCATTTCAAATACCCACCAGAATTTTCTTATTAGTGAAAGGGATATTTACACCTAGTCACATTAATTTGTAACTTACTCTACTTTTAAAATTCTGGTGTAATAGCAACATTTTCCTTTCCTTATGTTTTTTGTTGGCCATTCTATGAACACTGGACAAACTCTTTAATTTTTTTTTACACTGTCTTTCTTTTTAAAGAAAGATTTTATTTATTATTTTTAGAGAGAGGGTAAGGGAGGGAGAGAGAGAGGGTAAGGGAAGGAGAAGGAGAGGGAGAGAAACATCGGTGTGTGAGAGAAAGAGTGATGGTTTGCCTCTTGCATGGGTCCAGGACTGGAAACCCAGGCTATTTTAGTAATAACCCATACACAGATATATGAATGCTGAAATATCATATAAGCAACTTGCAAATAACATTAAAACCCTGTGTTCTATTAAGAAGCTTCAGCACAATCATAGTGAGAAAACCAGTCCGGGGAAGACTGAACAGCTGCTAGCTAAATTGTAAAATAGAAAAAGTTCACAACGTAACATTTTGATAGTGTATTTTTATTTGTGGATGCACTTACACTTGAAAATCATGCATGTGTTCGATAACTTTTGACAAGTTTTTGACAAATACTTGAAAGAATTTAGTTATCCTAGTAGTAATCTGTTTTGTTTAAATTTTTTAGTTTGGCATTAAATCTCCTGCCTCTAAATTCTACACTGATACTTCTCTCTTCCTATATTCTTCTCAGTCCCTCAAACAAATTACGAACAAAAACTGATAGCAAGCCATAACCATTTTGTATAAATAAAGCAAATTCATCTTTGTGGGATTGATATGCCAGGTGTTGAATGCATTGTTGATGATTAACCTGATCAGGTTACATTGCCAGGAAATCTTATTATACCTTTCCCTTTTAAAAAAATTAATAAACTTGATTTCTTAGTTTTGCACTTACAGAAAAATCAAACAGAACAGTTTTCGTCCACTCCCATGCCATCCCCCTATCCACAGTTTCCCCTATTACTAATATCTTTCATTGATGTAACGCATTGACCTGTTACACACTGGGAATCCAATTGATATGCTATTTGCTAAAGTCCACAGTTTACATTAGGGTTTGTTCCTTGTGTTGCACAGTTCTGTGAGTTTTGCCAAATGCATAATGTCATGTACCTTCATCACCGTATCACACAGAATAATTTCACTGCCCTAAAAATCTCCTGTGTTCCACCTATTTTCCCTCCTCCCTCCCCCAGCCCCAGCCTTTCCTTTTTAACACTCTAATTAAGTGTAAGGTAATATTAATTAGTTGGAGCTAAGAATTTGCTTAAATAACTAGTGATTCCCCATGGCAATCAGTTTCTTAATCATTAATTTAGACTAGCACTATCCCACAGAAATACAGGGTCCGGCAGAAGTAACGCCTGCTTGAGTGGGGTTGGTAGGGTAATAACATGGGTCTAATAATTTATAGTTTTAATTTGAACATTTCACCTAAAACATCATATGGTGTGCTTGAGTATGATATTGTTATGTTACAGAATTACATGTGTATGATTTTGTAATTAAAAGATTTTGTCATAAAGAATGGGCGTTATTTGTACTGGACCCTGTATAACGTGAGTCATGTATGTATTTAAAATTTCCTCGAAGCTGCCTTAAAAAAATAAAAAAGAGCCCTGGCTGGTGTGGCTCAATGGATTGAGCACTGGCTTGTGAACCAAAGGGTTTGCCGGTTCTATTCCCAGTCAGGGTACATGCCTGGGTTGTGGGCCAGGTCCCCAGTTGGGGGCACACGAGAGGCAACCAACCACACACTGATGTTTTTCTCCCTCCCTTTCCCTTTGTCTAAAAATAAATAAATATTAATAACATTTTTTTAAAAGTAAAAAGAAATAAGTGAAATTAGTTAAATAATAATCCCAATGTGTCCAAAATATTATCAATTCCAATATGTAATCAGTATAAAAACTGAGATAAAATTTTTTTGATACTAACTCTAAATCGAATGTGCATTTTAAACTTATAGCACATCTCATTTCACACTAGTCACATTTCAAGTGCTCCACAGCCACAAGTAGCCAGTGACTAAGACTGGACACTGCAGGCCTAGACTGTGAGCAACTTGAAAGCAGGTGATTCTCCCCTCCCCAGGGCCTCCAGATTGGGCCTGCAGTAAAGACCTTCGGAAGGTATATGCGAAAGATAAAAGGTCTCTCTGAACCTCTGGGTGTCGGTACTTGTGTGTCCTGCAACCACTATCTTTAAACTCTCCAGTTTTGGAAAAAGTGGAATGGGAATTGCGCTCTGGCATATCGAAGAAATACTGGGCTGCCTGAGTCCCAGAAAGCCTGAATCATCTGAAAGTTGACTCATGAGCCTAAGGTGACTGAAATGTAATATGAATCAAATGTGCCTTCCAAGGCATCGTTCCGTTCCCATTTCCTCTTCCCCCTCCCTCTCTCTTTGGGTGACTCATCCTCCCACCTTGTGAGAGTCCAGCATCCCGCAGATCTCAAAATTCTCCTGGAAGGAGATGAGTGGATCCTCAAAGGGTCCCGCCCCGGTCCCCAGATGGTCCAGCCCAGTTCAGTTTTGCCTACCTCATGCAGGGTGTGCAATTTAGACTGGGAGTGACCTTAACCCTGTCAAAATAATTATTTTTTTCTTTCGAGGTGGTGATGGTAGTAGTGATGAGGTGTCCTGGGAATTTAAGTTTTAAAATGTATATAATCTTTTATTTCAAAATCTTAAAATGTTAGGTATATTGCAACCCTTAGGGCCTACTTTACAGTCCCGTTAGTACCTTTGTCCACTCTGGGTTTTTTCCTTTCCTGGGAAGAAAGTTTCCACTCCTAGTGCCCAGGATATCAACGCCCTTCCGGTGCCGCGCCAGAAACCCCTCCTGCCCCTGAGTGCAGGCAGTTCGCTCCCTTAGCAAAAGCCGTACTCTAAGGACGGGCAGACCTCCAGCTGTGAGCAAGGCCCAGACCCCAGCCCTTATCCTGAACTACCCAAGGTGGAGGGTGGGATTGCCAGCTCCAAACCCCGCCCACCGAAGCCGACCGAGCGGTAAGAGAGAGGAAGCGCAAAGAGCCCCACCTACTTTCCTATCTTTTCCTTCCAGTTGGGCCGGTTGGTTGTCCTTCGTCTCTGTTCCGTAGCCAATTGGCTCCCTCTCTCCCGCGCCAGCCCCTGCGTGCTGGGGGCGGGGTGGCGGGGCGTGAATCACGCCAAAGTGGGCGGAGAGTCTGCTGGCCTCTCTCCTTCGCTCTTTTGGGCGGCGGCGGCAACTGGGGACGGGGCGGGTGGCGCATCACGGGTGCGGAGGCAGGAGCAGCAGTCTCATTGTTCCAGGAGCCGTCGCCTCTGCAGGTCCCTCAGCTCGTTCCGCCCTGCCCCTTTCAGTCCTCCCCAACCCCCACAACTGCCCTTGGCTCTAAGGAAAAGCGTTCCGGGCGGCGGCGGCAGCTGCAGCATCATCTCCGACCTGCCAGCCATGGAAGACATGGACCAGTCGTCTCTGGTCTCCTCGTCCTCGGACAACCCGCCCCGGCCTCAGCCCACGTTCAAGTACCAGTTCGTGCGGGAGCCCGAGGAGGAGGAGGAAGAGGAGGAGGACGAGGAAGAGGAGGAGGACGAGGACCTGGAGGAGCTGGAGGTCCTGGAGAGGAAGCCCGCCGCCGGTCTGTCGGCAGCCCCAGTGCCCACCGCCCCCGCCGCGCCCCTGCTGGACTTCGGCAATGACTTTGTGCCCCCGGCGCCCCGGGGGCCCCTGCCAGCCGCGCCCCCAGCCGTCCCGGAGAGGCAGCCGTCTTGGGACGCTAGCCCCGCGTCGTCCACGCCATCCATACCCTCTGCTGCTGCAGCCTTGCCCTCCAAGCTCCCCGAGGACGACGAGCCTCCGGCCCGGCCTCCCCCTCCTCCACCGGCGAACGTGAGCCCCCAAGCCGAGCCCGCGTGGACCCCGCCAGCCCCGGCCCCCGCCGCGCCCCCCTCCACCCCAGCCGCGCCCAAGCGCAGGGGCTCTTTAGGCTCAGTGGGTGAGTGCCTATCCCTTCTGCCTCGCGCAGCCGCTCGTGCCCCTCCCTCTTTTGTGTGCAGCCCCAGCTGTTCCTGCGGAGTCCCCCTTTCTGCCGGGAGGAGGCTTTGTCTGCGGACCTTGGGGCGAAGGCGCCCTCCCCCACCCTGCTGGGAACCACGGGGAGCTGGGTGGGGCGGCGGTGGAAGCCCGGGCTTGTTTTTTTGTGTGTCGGGCTATCGGAGAACACGTGCACCCGCCCGCTCGCAGGTTCTTTCCTCCTGTCTCCATTCCACTGCATCCCGGAAGTTAGGCACCCACCCACCTAGTAGGATCTGGGCGTGTATCGAGGAACTCGGGTTGTAGATTCTTTGGACTGGCTTCGGTCTGGTGTGAGGATGGAAAGGCCTTGGCGACTTAATCTTTTGTCTACCTCTCTGGGTTGTTCCTAGGGAAAAGGCGCAGTTTCGCTGCTAGTCTACTTGCCTACATTTAGCCCTGGCCCCCATCCTCACCCCCTCCCTGGTCTGGGTGGCCCTCAAGCATTTCACCTCTCTTCCCCTCCTCTTGCGCTGGTGTGGGGCTGGCCGATTGGAAAACATCCACACTGACCCAACTGCAGTGAAGGGAGAGCGCCTCCAGTGGCGTGGCTCGTGGAGAATTGGGAAGGAGAGAGTTCTGGCGACTTTCTGCCACCGCCCAGTTTATCCGCACCAGCTGAACAGAGCCGGGGAAATGGGATCTGGGGTTTGTGTTCCGAGGCAGCGCCGTTTTGCCAGGGTCTCAGCTGCAGAGCAAGCGGAATTACTGTGAGTGTGGACAGGTTTAGGCTATTAATGCATCGTAATTGAGGCAGCATGATTGATACTCTTGAAGTATGCAAACCTGTGGATTCCTTTCTGGGAATAGGCCAACGAAACTTGAGGCAGATTTACCATGAGACTTAATGAAATATTTTGAAACAGGCTTTCATATACTGATTAAACTATTTCTTGAAAGTTGTAGATCGACTGAGACAAATCTGCATAGTCTGTAAATAGTTTTCGTGTCTTTTCATTCACGAGTAACCGATGGTACATGATTAATTTATTTTTGAAAACATCGTCGGAAATTACTTTAGAAGATAAAAAATTCAGGGTTCAACTTACTAGGCAAATTATTAACTTATTAACAAGTAGCTTCTTTCTTTTGGGACAGAAAGTGCCCCACTAACAGTAGGACCTTTCTTTATGTATAAAAGGTCAAGAATCAGGTAGTGATTAGCAGCCTTGTAGAATTTTAGAAATGGTTTGTTTTCCAGAAAGTCAGTCTGAAATCACAATTTTTTTTCTTCCATTCACTCCTGCTTGACAATGGGAAAAGAATTGTGATGTTTCATTTTAATATTGACATCCCCCAGAGCATGGCTCAAAACACTATTCACTAAATAATTAGACGATGAGGACTGTCTCAATCTTTCCTTTTCTCTGAATCAAAATCACATTTGAGAGTAACTAAGTTGAGGTAGAAAAATACAAAGTAACAAGAAATTTGCAGAAGGAAAATTTAATGATTAACAAAAGCATACTAATTTGTCATCTTATATGCCTGAATGGGAACAAAGAGAAGAGTTCTTTCTTTGAACATTAGGGATTCAAGAGATGACAGCGTTCTCTTGGAATTCTGACTTCTGGAATAGTAGTGTGGAAGACAAAGAGGAGACAATATTGTCTTCCCAGGGACTCTGTAGTTCCCTATTTCGGTATTGATACCTATATGGAAACTTTAGTTCCTTTAATTTGATAATGGTCATGGACATGTAAACCATTTCAGTGAGTCTAGATTTCTTTTAATCGTTAATTCAGCTGATTATTGTTTATCTGGCAAGAGGTAGGCACTGCCGGGTCATGAGGGTATAGCTCATGTGTTCCCCTTGGGGTAGTTGTAAGTACTGGGTTGGTCAAAAGGTCTGTCTTTTTTTCCATAAGTGATGCATTTTTGATTTTCATCAATAACTTTATTGATTTGGATATTTTGAGTATGTTGGCTATCTCTCACGTGGTATAACATTGATTGTTCTCAGTAATGTCTTGATTTGATCTCTGTCAGCTTCACTTGGTCTACCCGACCGAAGAGTGTTGTCCAGCGAGAAATCTCCAGAACGAAACTTTGCAAACCACTTTGACTTGTTTGATGAGTAACAGCACCTTCTGCATATACCGCACAAATTTTTTTTGTGTTTTAGCTGTGTTTTTACATTTCTTGAAGTAATAAAACATAATATGCAGAAAGTTGCATATTTTTTTCCATCTTCAATATTAAAATTGCTACACAAAAATTCACTAATTTTGATAAGTTTTTTTAAAATGTGCTGATATGACAGCTGTCACAATATAATTTACATAATCACAATATTAATCTCAATATAATCAAAAATTGTTTCGAATGAAGTAAAAGACAACTAAGTGCTACTAGAGCCATCGTACAGAAAAAAAACAAATGAACTTTTTGGCCAACTCAACACTTACATGAGGAACTCAGAATTAGTGGTGTTATGAGGAAAATAAACAGGATGATGGTGTGGAAAATGACTGGGTTGTGTGGGGTCCTTTGTAAGGCCTTTCTAAGGAGGCAAGACTTGAATAGCAATCAAAAATTTCCAAGCAAATCTTAGGAGGCAAAAGCCCTGAGGCACGAATGAACTTTGCTTGGGAATCGAGTTAGAAACACTAGTGAGAAAAGCTAGGAAGGAGAGAGAGGTGGGTTTCACTTACATCTCTAACAGTCCATGGTAAAAAGATTGGCTTTTTTAAAAAAAGTGTTGTTTACGTTAGCAATATGCTCCTTAAATAACTGGTTTTGAAGCAAAAATAAAGTTTTGAAGATTTAGAAGAGCTGAGAGGGCTGATGGGAGACTGTAGTGGCAAGGTGAGATGTGTGGGGCTTGGTTAGAAGCAGACCAGCCAGATTGGAAGAGGGTCGATCCGTGACACTTGTGTATTTAACGTTGCCGTTAACATGTTTTTGAGTAACCTCTGATTTGCTGTTGTGCTCAGGGCGTCCTTACTGTAAGGCAGCAACTGAAGTGAGACCAAAGCCTCTCACTTGGTGACCATTTTTCACTGTGAGAACAGTTGGCTTCAGGTGGTGGAGGTGGTTGGTTGTCCTAGGCTTTGAAGATACAGGAGGGAAACTGAGTAGAAATTAGGGTGAGAGAAATGCAAACGATTTTCATTACGAGTTGCATTGGACTGGTCTCTGGACGGATGCTAAAGCAGTGTTAATTAAGATGGAAATGTGTGGTAGATCTGGATTCTGAAGGGCACTGAATGTCCAGCTAAGGAATTAGGGTTTTATCATCCTGCTTTTATTCATGCTCTGCCATCTACAGTTGCTCTTGCTTTTGGTAATTTATATTAGGAAACCAAAAGTGTTTTTATTGTTGTTGTTTCCAAAATATAGTTATTATATTATTTTTCAACTCTCTCCTGATTTACTGCTTTAGGCATTGGGAAGCTGTTGAAGGTTATTGAACTGAGGCATGGATGACATCACGAAAACTGTTAAAAAGGGGGAATTGGTGACCGTATTCTAGATAGGTTGGAAAGAAAAACAGGGGAAGTATTTAGAAGGCTTTAGCAATAGTTCTGAAACGGGCGAGTAGAGCCTGAACTACTTAATTACTAGTTCCGTGAAAATGGAATAGAAGGGAAGCATGGTTTTCTTTGGTTGTGAATTTATATTTTTATAGTTAAGTTACAAAGAGGCTTTATGAAAGAAGAATTGATAGGGCTTTGAGGCCATCAATGTCAATGCAAAGAAAAAAATGTTGGTGCTTATTAAATCAATTTCAGAGACTGTCCAAAGTTGTTAATTATAATGGAAATTTGTATAGAATTGGATATTGCTATACGTGTAGTGTTGTTATGTCTTGGAGATTAAAAACTATTAGTCTTCATTAAGTCATTTATTATATGTTCATTTATATTGGTACAGGAGCACATATTAGAAATATTAAAAGATTTTGAGTGATAACATATTTTATAAGATGCCTCTAAAGAAAGATGTCATACCCTATTCCCCATCTTCCTTCCATTTTTGCCTAACAAATGATAACAGGGAATAGAACTGATGAACTTAGAGATTCTGAGTAAATTCTTTTGTTAAGCCATTTCTTATTTTCTAACTAGGAACAAGTGGCATACTCCTTATGGATAAGGTGAATTATTGCATATATTTCAGATTGGTTCCTAGGAAGCACAGTATCAAATTTATATGCTTTTTGGAAACTAGTAAGCTCCCGTAAATCCCTTTTAAAATGATGTGAGAAATATATATGGAGTCTCTGATAAATATATAATTATGTGGAAAAGTATTTAGGAAATGTGCTATTTTATACTATATCCCTATAAACTTTTGCTTATATTAAATGAAAGGTTTGCTATATTATATAAAACATTTCTATGTTATTTGTTGTCCAAAAATTAGCTATTTTATGTGAAGTTATTCATACTATACCTAAAAGCAATTTATTTGAAACCCTACTGAGGCAAGGCCCCAATTTATTTATTTAAAGATTTTATTTATTTTTAGACAGAGGGGAAGGGAGGGAGAAAGAGAGGGAGAGAAACATCAATGTGTGGTTGCCTCTTGCCCACCCCCTACTGGGGGTCTGGCCCACAACCCAGGCATGTGCCCTGACTGGGAATTGAACTGGCGACACTTCATCTTGCAGGCCAGTACTCAGTCCACTGAGCCACACTAGCCAGGGATCAAGGCACCAATTTAAATGACACCTTTTAAAGGTATTTTGCTAGCCCAGGATACAAGTACCAAACAAAGGGATATATTTCTTGATTTTTCTTTGCAACCTCTGATTAAGTAGAAGTAAATGTTGCAGATGCACTATTGTTATAGTGCATTCTTTGAGACTTTTTGTTCTTATTTCTCAACATGACCCTAGGAGGTCCCCCTGAAGGTGATAGCACCAGAGATGGGAACTCTAAGGGCAGAATCATAGTTCAGTATCAGCAGTGTTCAAATGGGTTAATGTGACCCTTGTGGACATAGGCATGCAAGAAGGTGACACCCAGCTTTACCGATGCTAAGGTCTCCTCAGGACTGATGGACTCACCATTCTTTTAAACTATAAAGAAGGAGTTGATAAAGTCGCATTTAAGCTGCTGGGTTCTGGTTTCTTGGTATGGTTATTGTTAATTTTTAAGTTGTTTTCCTCATGTGTTCCTGTAACATTCTGTTCTTACCTCATATATATCATACCATATATATGGTAATGGTATGTTTACTTATCTCTAGTCTCCACCAGACTGTATGCTCCTTGAGTAAAGGGCTCTTTTAGCTTTTTTCCTTGAGGAAAAGGACTATATGGCGTTATATCTGCATTGCTGAGCACAGAGATGTGGTATAGGTACTTAGATATTTGTTGAATGAATAAAAAATTATAGATGAATGTGGGTCTTCATATTGTTTAGTCCCAGAATTACTACAATATTTTCCATCAATAAAAATTCTAAGTCTTTCCCTAGCTGGTGTGGCTCAGTGGGTTGAGTGCCTGCCTGTGAATTGAAAGGTCGCTGGTTCGATTCCCAGTCACGGCACATGCCTGGGTTTTGGGCCAGGTTCCCAGAAGGGGGCACGTGAGGCAACCACACATTGATGTTTCTCTCCCTCTTTCTCCTTCCCTTCCCCTCTCTCTAAAGATAAATAAATAAAATCTTTTTTCAAAAGTGCTACAATATCTTAAAAAAAATCCTAAGTTTTATGAATTAAAGCATCTATTTATCTACATATACAAGGTAAATGAATGTATTATTTTTTTAGTCTTTTATTGATGATTAATTAGGTTGTTTCTCAGCCTTTTCTTTGTTATAAATAATGTTGCAGTGAACACCCTTACATAAACTTCTTTGGGAATATGTGCTCTTCCCTATTTGTTGTAACATAAATTCATCTAAGTAGAATTGCTGGTTCAAAGGGTGTGTACATTTAAAATGTTGATAGATGATGCCAAATTCTACTACAAAGAGTTGTTACAACCTGTGTTCCCACCAATAATATGTTACAGTACCCTTTCCCTTTTGCCTTTGCCAATACAGTAGATTGATAAACTAGTAAATGGTTTAACAATTTTTTAAAAAACTTATATTTCCCAGTATTTTTCTCATTGTCTTAGATGCCATATTTTTTAGGTGCCAGTGCATTTTTCTACTCACAGCCTTGACGACGACCGCGAGTACTGCTACTCCCCCTTCCCCGCCCCTCCTTCTCAGCTGTTCTCATAGATGTAGGAGCACTTGCTCTATTGTAAGGAATTAGCCTTTGTCATACATATGTCTTAGAAAAATTTCTCCCATGTTTTTTCCTGGTATTTTTATTTCATTTCAACATTTAATTCTTCCTTCTGTAGTTTATGAGTTTGTTCTAGAGAGAGAACTAGTGATACAATTTTTTTTAATGTGATTTCCCATTCGTTTCAACAGTTTTCTTCACTATGTATTTTGAAATGCCACTTTTGTTACATACTTGTTGTATGGGTGAAATATTTTCTCCATTTATTTGTTTTAATTGCTAAAACTTATTTATTTTAATCTCTAAAATTTTTTCAATTACAGTTGACATTCAGTGTTATATTATTTCAGGTGTATAGCGTAGTGCTTAGACATTTATGTAACTTATGAGGCGATCCCCCTGATAAGTCTAGTTCCTATCTGAAGACCATACACAGACTATAACTTTCAAATAAAATACTAGCTGATAGTACTTTTCTGCAGTTATTTTCCTTGCCTTGTGCATGTATAATTTTCTATCTGATCTTTAAAGTTTTATCTAGTCTCCGGTCCCTCTGTTGGAAGTATAGTGGGTTACATTACTTTTGTGGATTAAATTAGGGAAGAATTTATATATTTTTAGTATTGATAGTATATATTTTTTTCTACCAACATATGGTATTTATTAACATGTACTTTTAAAAAATTAGCTTATAATTATGTGAAATGTAGGCATTAAAATATAAATAAGTATTCTAGGCTGCTTAGTAGGAAACACTTGAAATACTGGGTTTTTGTTCCCCTCTTTTCAAGTGATTAAAGACTGTTAAAGATAAGTCTTACTGCTTTTTCCTTTCTAAAATATTTTTGTTGTAAGATGGGAAGTAACATTCTTTATAGTACTGTAGTAGGGGCTGTAGTTGCTTAAATACTGGATTAACTTTTTTAAAAATTGTTGTTCAATTACAGTTGTCTGCATTTTTCCCTACCACTCCCCCCAACCCCAGCCAAACCCATCTCCCTCCCTTGCTTCCACCCTCCCCCCTGGTTTTGTCCATGTGTCCTTTATAGTAGTTCCTGAAAACCCGTTCCCCCACTGTCCCCTCCCCTCTGGCTATTATTAGATTGTTCTTAATTTCAATGTCTCTGGTTATATTTTGTTTGCTTTTTTCCCTTGTTGATTATGTTCCAGTTAAAGGTGAGATCATATGGTATTTGTCCCTCACCGTCTGGCTTATTTCACTTAGCATAGTGCTCTCCAGTTCCATCCATGCTGTTGCAAAGGGTAGGAGCTCCTTCTTTCTCTCTGCTGTCTAGTATCCCCTTGTGTAAATGTACCTCAGTTTTTTGATCCACTCATTTACTGATGGGCACTTAGGTTGCTTCCAGCATTTGGCTATTGTAAATTGTGCTGCTAGGAACACTGGGGTGCAGAGGTTCTTTTGGATTGGTGTTTCAGGGTTCTTAGGATATAATCCCAGCAGTGGAATTGCTGGGTCAAAAGGCAGTTCCATTATTTAATTTTTGAGGAAATCCCATACTGTTTTCCACAGTGGCTGCACCAGTCTGCATTCCCACCAACAGTGCACTAGGGTTCCCTTTTCTCCGCATCCTCTCCAGTACTTTTGTTTGTTGATTTGTTTATGATGGCCATTCTCGCTGGTGTGAAGTGGTATCTCATTGTGGTTTTATTTTGCATCTCTCTGTAAATACTGGATTAACTTTTTAGCCCTCTCTGAATCTTTTACTTAGGTGGACCTCCAGTTTTATTAAAAAGAACAATATTTCTTAAGAAAAAGTTAACATAGTCTTTTTTGTTGTTGTGTTTTGTTTTTTTAATACCAGGCTTAGGGCTGTGTATGGGGACAAAAAGATGAGCAGGGACGGTACTTACGAGAGGTACAGGTAGCAGATTAAGGGTGAAACACAGGCCCCTAGTTGTAAAGACTCTGCTGTCAAAATCAGAGGAATCTTGTGGTTGTACTGTAAGAACAATCACGTATTTACTGACCTGTCAACAGCTTTAGTGAAAAGAGGAAAAAAACCTTACTTGAGTTCCAGGTCTGCCTGTATATTTTTACTCCCTAACTTTACAGACTGACTTGTAAACTTGACTAATTGGAAGATGCCATTATTAAATTTATTAAATTAATTTATGTCTTGTGTTTTGACAGCCTTGGGTGAAGCTGACCTAAAACATGAAAAAAAAAATTTTAAGCTCCTGGCGTTACTGTCAAGAAAAGAAGGGAATTTACTTTTTAAAAATTCTGTTCTTCTTTGTTCCAAGGAGGTTATCAAACATTTAAGCCTATCATATAAATCCCTTTTATAAATAGCCTTTAGAACTTCTCAGTCTCAACTTATCAACATATTAAAATTTATACAAAGTTTTATTGTTGTACCAAGTTCTAATATTTTAATTTGGTTTAAAAATCAATTTTTATATAAACCAACTTGATAAAAACTTTGTTAGATGCTTTTTTTTGCGTAGATATGTTATGAAAATCAGAAGATCAAGTATTTCATAGTTGTTTCATAGGTCATCTATACTACACATACCATAGATCTTCTCTAAGGATTCCATCTGTAAGATACCACTTTTGAACAAGACAGGAAACTACCACTTACCAACATGCATTGTCATTTACCCACTATATTCCACCGAACTTTCTGTGGTCCCTCTCACTAAAATTTTGTTAATGAAACATGTTGCAGGAGCTATAGTTAAGTTTGGCTTTGATAGAATCAAACGTGTATATTTTACTGGTCTGCTAAAAGAATTGTGGGTAAAACTATGGTTAAAATTGCTTCAGTATAATAGAATTTTAGCATGTTTACATTGCCTTATCTCTTTTTTGGAGGGATTTAAAAACTTATTTTCACTCTTTGCTACGGAAAATTTGAAACATAAAGGAAGACAGAATAGTGAATGAAATCTCATTTAGACATCACTGAGCCCCAAAATGAGCAGTCCATGGCCAATCTTGCCAGTCCCACACCCTCATAAATGTTTCGTTACGTATCTTGCAAACTGTAAGTACTCTTTTCCAAAACATAACCACAATATGTACTCTCGATCAGATACTTTCCCAACATATGTGACAATAATTAACATCATCGAATATCCAGCCAATGTTTATATTTCCTATTATGTAGTGGATGTCCTAACTGGCCTTTTTTTTTAATAGTTTTTTGAAAAAAATCAGACTTCATATAAAGTCCACACATTACCATGGATCGGTTTATTTTTTAATAAGTTTATGGGTTCTCCCTTGCTTACTTGTGTACTCTCTGAAATTTGTTGAAGAATGTACATACACTTTTTACCTTTTGATGCTTTTGTTTTTT
Source organism: Desmodus rotundus (assembly GCF_022682495.2). Classification (NCBI taxonomy): domain Eukaryota; kingdom Metazoa; phylum Chordata; class Mammalia; order Chiroptera; family Phyllostomidae; genus Desmodus; species Desmodus rotundus. The sequence continues at coordinate 131,749,873 of NC_071391.1, read as the reverse complement.
AGTTGATGGTTATAACTTACATATAATAAAATGCTAGATCTTAAGTTTTGGAAATTCTGTTTCGACAAGTGCATCTACTCACTTAACCCACACCCCTATCAAGATATAGAACATTATTATCATCCCAGAAAGATCCCTTGGGCCCTTAGCAGTCAATTTAACTCAATTCTTGTTCTGTCCTTCCCCCAGCCCCCAATCCCCAGCAACTGCTGTTCGGGTTGTTTTCACCGTGTTCTGCCTTTCACAGAGCATCATATGAATGGAATCATAGAGTATGTACTCTTGCGCCTGGTTTTTGCATCCAGTTATTTTTTCACATTTTTCAGTGATGTTGCAGGTATCAGTAATTTGTTACCTTTGTACTGCTGAGTAGTAGTCCAAGATAAGAATATACCACAATTTAATTATTCATTCATTGTTAATGGGCATTTGGATTACTTAAAATTTTTGGCTGTTACGAAAAATAGGATGGTACAAACATTCTTGTATGGGCCTTTTTTTGTGAACATTTGTTTTCATTTCTCTTGGGTAAAGAGGGTAGATTTGAGTAAGAGTAAAATTGCTGGTGTGTCCTCCAGAGTGGTTCCACGTCTACCAGCACTGTGTGAGAGAGGGTGGCTTCACGTTCTCACCAACATGTGACATTGCCAGTCTTTTTAATTTTAGTGGGTGTGTAGTTGTTTCTCATTGTGGTTTTAATTCAGATCTTCCTAATGACTAATGAATTAGAGGACTTTCACATGTCTGTTGGCTACTTGTATATTTTCTTTTGTGAATTTGTCCATCCTTACATTGGGTTATGTGTCCATTTACTTACTGATTTGTAGGAGTCTTTTGTCAGATTTGTACGTTGTGAATATGTTCTCCTAATCTGTAGCTTACTTGTTAATTTTATTGATGGTTTCTTTTGATGAGTATACTTTTCTGCTTTTGAAGAAGTCTTAATTTATCAAGTTTTCCTTTTATGGTTCATGTTTAGTGTGCTAAGACACCTTTGCCTATTCCAAGGTTGTGAAAACACTCTATATTTTCTTCTAGAAGCTTTATAGTTTTAGCTTTTATGTTTAAATCTGTGATCCATCTTGAATTGATTTTTGTCTATGGGAGAGTTTCAGATTCAGATTTATCTATTTTTTTCCATATAGATACTCATTGTCCCAACAAAATTTTTGTGGAGGAAATTTGTCTTTTCTCTATTGATTTGCTTTGGTGCTTTTGATGAAAATTGACCATATTAGTGTGTCTATTTAAGTACACAGATGCTTCTCAACTTACAGTGGTGGTTATTTCCCATAAACACATGGTAAGTTGAAAATATCCCAAGTCAAAAGTGCATTTTGACACTTAAAAATTGGCACGGACTTTCTCTGGCATTATTCCATGTCTGTTTTCATAAGTGTGTCTAGCATGCAGTGTGGGAGTAGGTGGAAGAGTGGGACAATAAGGAAGAGGTGGAGAAGAAGGAGAACAAAGATTAGCTCATTAAATGTGATTTTTTAATGCATTTAATACACTTAACTTACCAAACATCATAGCTTAACCCAGCAGAGGTTGCGGCTGATCTGAGAGATACAGATTCTTCTTAAATATTGTTATATGTGTTGGGTGCATAGGTTAAAGCTCATGACTAGCTGCACATTTGTACATGACTAATGTTAAGCCACAATGTTTAAGCTGTCAGTTTGGTTATAACGTGTTTCATCAGGGTGTGCGATACTCGATAGTCAATTGTATCTGAGAGATACCACCTTGAGCATAGCAGTATTGTTTCTGATGACTGTTACAAACATTTTGCAAAGCCAACTACTGAAGATTCTGATTAAATGATGTTAAAGATATTTTGGGGGTCATGTTTTTTAGCAATATCCATGTTTCTGTTATTTGAAAAGAAAAGTTTTTATTTGTGTTTAGTAAGTTCTTTAGTCATTTCTAGATTGCAACTGTAAGTAAATAAAGTCATGTATTTTATTACATAAATAAATGCAAATTTGCAGTGTTTCAAATTTCCTCCCCCCCTGCATTTCAGCACATACTGGGAATGGCTATCTCTCTCAGATACACACAGCCTATGTTGTAATTTTTTTTGACTGCGTCTCTGCAGGGTTAACCTAGCCTACCTTAAACACTCTGGGAACTCTTTACTTTGCCTGCCTGCACTTGGGCAAAATCCTCTAACAGCGAACACGCTGTAGAGCATCAGTTGTTTACCCTCCTGGCCTGGGAGCTGCGGCTGGCTGCGGTGTGCTGCCACTGCCTGCCCAGCCTGACCAGAGAATTGTACTGCGTGTTGCTAGCCTGGGAAAAGATCCAAAATTCACAGTATGGTTTCTACTGAATGTGTGTTGCTTTCCGTAAAGTCAAACCATTGTGAGTCAAGGATGTCTGCATCTATCTTGTTCTGTTGATCTATTTGTCTATCCTTATGCCAATGCCAGACTGTTTTAATTGCTATAACTTTACAGTAAGTCTTAAAATCAAGTAGCCTGAGTACACCAAGTTTTATGTATATTTTTTTCCAAATTATTTTGTTCTTTCTAAGCCCTTTGCATTTCCATATACATTTTAGGACTCACTTGTTCGTTTCTACAGACTGCCTACTAGGTATTTGATTGGGATTGTTATTGAGTCTAGAGACTAGTATGGGGAGAATTGATATCTTAGGGTTTGAAATTTTGCCCTACAACGAGCTAACAAATTCACCTGCCATAGTTTCATGGATGTCGGCAGAAGACACAGATGCCTGGGTAAGAGCCAAGGGACTTAATTACTCACAGCAGTGATCATAGCCAGAATATCAGCATTTTCTTGCACAGGTGCCCTGAGCCCCATTTCTCATTGGGCAACACTGAGAGGGCCAAGTGATACTTGCACTTGTGTGAGTGGCATGTACAGGAGAGCAACCTTGGGCTTAGAGGAAAGGAATGTCTCACTACCTAATCAACATGCCTGCCTTATTATTGCTCAAGAGGAAGACACTGTCTCCACCTCCAAGGCTGTTTGAAGCCTCCTGATCTATAAACGTGAGATATATACTATATATATATATAAAATACTTAGGTCTTCTTTAGTTTCTCTCAGCAGTGTTTTGTAGTTTTCAGTGTAGAGCTTTTGTATTTCTATTGTTAAGTTTATTTCTAAGTATTTTATATTGTTTGTTGCTATTGTAGATGATAGTTAAAATAGTTTATTTTTCATTTGTTAGTTGCTGGTAAGTAAAAATACAATGATTTTTGTATACTGTTCTTGTAACAACCCTGCATTTTTCTAAATTCACCTAGTAGCTCTAGTAGGGTTAAGTAGGCTTTTTTTTTTAACTGCAGAATTTTCTGACTACACAGTGCTATTGTTTGAAAGTTAACATTATTGTACTTTTTCTCTTCTGATCTTTATGCTGTAAATGTGGTAATAACGCAAGTACAGTGAAATATGTAAAAAATTCTTTGCTTTATTCTGCCTTGTGAAGGAATGTGATTAGGCTTTCATTATTATTATTATTTTTTTTTCTACATGTCCTGACCCATAGGTTGAGAAAGTTTCCTTCTACTCTTGTTGAGAATTTTTATGAAATAGGTATTGAATTTTAACAGATGCCTTTGGTATCTATTGAGACAATTATATGACTTTTTCAGGCTATTACTATGATAAATTTCATTGTTTGATTTTGAATGTTGAACCAATCTCATATTCCTGGAATTGAACCCTTTTGGTAATGAATATGCTTTTTATGAATTGCTAGATTCAATTTGCTAATATATTGTAAAAGATTTTTACACATATATGTAAGGGGTACTTTTCTGTAAATTTTCTTGTAATACCCTTTTCTGATTTTGGTACTAATATATAAGTTTGTACAATGTTTTGGGAAGTATTTGCTCTTCCTCTTTTTTTTTTTTTAACAAGTTTGTATAAGCATCCTTAGATTTTATAGAATTTACTAGTGAAACCATCTGTGCTCGGAGTGTTCTTCATGGAGATGGTTTTAAATTTCAAATATACTTTAAGTAATATAGGGCTATTTAGATTTTCTCTTTCTTCTTTGCCAGTTTTGGAAACGTATGCCTTTCAAGGAATTTGTCTATTTCAACTTGATAAATAGACATCAAGGAATTTGTCCCTCTCCTAAGTTGTCTAATTTATCAACATAAAGTTGTTCGTAATATTCTCTTACATTTTTAAGATCTGTAGTGATAGTCCCTTTTTTATTTCCATTTCTTTTATATCTTTTTTCTTGTTAGTTTTATGGATTATCAATTCTATTGATCTCTTTATTTTTGGTTTCATTTATGTTTCTCTGTTGTTTGCTTGTTTTCTATAACATTGGTGGGTTTAACTCACCCTTTTCTAGTTTCATAAGATGTATGCTCTTTGACTTTAATCCTTCTAAAAGCAACTAGAGCTATAAATTTCTGCCTAAGCTTGCTTTAGCTGTATCCCACAAAGTTCCATTGTCATTTCATTTAAAATATACTTTCGCCTGTGATATATATACTGTGATTCATGGGTTATTTTAAATTGTATAGTTTAATTTCCAAATACTTGGGGGTTTTCCAGGTAGTTTTGTTTTGTGGACTTCAATTTAATTCATGTGGTCAAAGAACATAAACTGATGTCAGTCTTTTTAAGTTCATTGAGGCTTGTTTTACAGGCCAGGAAATGGTTATCCTGGTGAATGTTTCATGTGTACCTCAGAAGAATGTGTGTTCTGTTGTTGTTGGAGTGCTCTGTTAAAAGTCAGTTTAGTTCATGGATAGTGCTGTCTAAATCATCCGTGTCCTTACTGATTACGTGCATCAGTGTGTAGTCCATCAGTTTGTTGAGAGTTGAGTGTTAAGATTTAAAAATAAAAGTTAGAGATTTGTCTGTCTCCTGTTGTTGCTTCATGTGTTTCCTCTGTGCCTTTCCCGTACACCTTGAGTGTTGTTAATGTGTATTTAGTATCATGTCTAGTTACTCCTTTGTCATTACCGAATGCTCCTCTTTCTCTCTGATAATCTCTAGGTGATACTCCTTGTCTTTGAAGCACTTGGCTCAACATTAATATAGCCACTCCAGATTTCCTAGGATAAGTGCTTGGATGATGTATCCTTTTAGATTCTTTTTAACTTAGCTGTGTTCTTGCATTTACAGTGCGTGTCGTGTAAATGGCACACGGTGGGGTTTTTATCTAGTCTGAAAACCTCTGCCTTTTAGTCGGGGCCATTTACATTCATTGTAATTATTAGTATGGTTCATTTAAGTCTTTGTTTTCTCTTTGTCCCAACTGTTGTTTGTTTTATGCTTCCATGTATTTCTTCCATCCTTTGTGCTTTTATTGCTAATACATTTTCTTTCTACAAATATTATTGTATGTTGTAATGATTTGAGCTTCAAAAATCTGGTATCTTTAAAGAAATTAAGAAATGAGAGTATTTTGTGTCTACTCACATATATACCATTCTACCATTATCATTCCTTCATGAAGACCTAGATTTTTATCTGACGTCATTTTCCTTCAGTCTGAAGAGCTTTATTTAAAGTTTCTTGTAGTGCAGGTCCCTTGGTGGTAATTTCTTTCAGCTTCTGTTTTCATAGTTTGTTTATCTGATAATACCATTATTGTCTTAATTTTCAACAATATTTTTTATGAATATAGCCAATCTTGTTATTTATGAAAGTTACATTTTATAAAGTCACAGAAAACACTGAATTAGCCAACACTGAATCATTGCTCCTAGGGGGGAAATACAGGGTTAGGTTCCTGACGACCTCTAGTCATAGCATTTTTGTTAACCAGTCTATATATAACTGTGTTTTACCTGTGTTTCTATTTTAAAACATTATTTACTGTACATTGTTGATTCATTAACATTGAACTTACGGCCAAGAGCATTGTAACTCATGCCTGAATGAAGTCTATCAAACACGTATACTTTGTAAGGTACATCACGACCTTTTTGTGGTTCAGGACACTAGACAGATCTTCAGCACTGTGCTTAGAAGCCAATTTAAACACCTAAACCACTAACAAAAGCCAAAAAAATTGTGAAAAACTGTGGCACTAAATAAGCTGGGAGAAGAACCTTTGTTTACCTTCTGAGAGTTGAAACAAGGAGTGGCAAGGGCTTCCTTTTGTGCCCTTACCTGGGAAAGGTGTGTTGGGCGCCTGAGTACTTTGCTGCTCTGAGCACGTGTGCTGCTGTGAGTGTTGATTTGGGGATTACCGGTTTAGCCAGTAACAAATTTGCAAGCAGGGAATCAGTGCATAATAATGATCGAGTGCATATAATTTCAGGTTGTTGATTTTTTCATCATTTTAAACATGTCCATTATCTTTTGGATTACCATTTTTTGCTGTGTATAATGTGACCTTTTTGCCCAAATTTTTCAAGGAAAAGTAAGGATATGCATTATACATGGGTATAATGGTTATATACCATAGGTACAACATAACCCTGTGTATAACGCGCACAAAAACGTGGGTGTGTATTATACACAGCAAAATACGGTACGTTATTTTCAGCGAGAAGTCAGGTCATTCTTATTGCTGTCCCCTTGCCCTTTTCCTATTTTAAAGATTTTTCTTTATCTTTGGTTTTCAACAATTTGACCTCTACAATGTATTTCTTTGTGGTTTGTGTTTATTCTGCGTCTTGGATCTGTAAGTTGGTATTTTTCATTACAATTGGCAAGTTTTAGTCCATTGTATCTTTATTCCTTTTTGTGCGCGTGTGTCAGTCACTATTGCCTGTTGGGGGACTCAATTCCATATACTGTAAATGCTTCATTATCGCGGGTCACTGAGGCTCTGTTCATTCTTTCCCCCCTGCTGAGAGTCAGTTTGGATAGTAGCTTTTTGTTGCTTTCTTTAAGCTTATTCATCCTTTCTCACTGTCCAATCTGTTCTTAAGCCAATCTCATGAAGTTTTCTTTTACTTAATGTAATTTTCAGTTATAGAATCTCATTTGGTTCTTTTTTCTAGTCTATATTTCTCCACCAAGAATCTCTGTTCATTCATTATGTCCATCTTTTACTGTATATCTTTAGGAATATCTCAATAGCTATTTTAATTTCCATTTTAGTGTTTGCTAACCCAAACTCTACATCTGTGTTTGTTTATATTGACTTTTTTCCTTGTGTATGCTTGTGTTTTCTTTTCATGTGCAGTAATTTTTTTATTTTATACTGGTTGTCATGGGTATGGTGTTAGTTTTGTTCTGTCAGGCAGTTAATTTTCTGGCAAATCATCTTGATCTTTTCAAGTCTTGATTTTAATGTTAGGGTGGGTTGAGAAGTTAGGAGTCTGCTGACTTTTTCTGTAAGGGTTGACCAGTATATTTTAGGCTTATGGGCTAAGCATTTTCTGTCGTAACCACTCATCTTAATACATAAGTGAATGGACAGGGCTATCTTCCATACAGCTTTAGCCCATGAGCCATATTTTATTGATTCTCGGTCTAGAGTATTCCTTACTTAAGGATTAGAGTAGTCCCACTCTTAAGGTGTTCCTTTTCCAGGGTTTAACTTTTACATTGGGATGTTCAGTAAGATCTCCCCACCCTGACTGGTCAAAATTCGGTCAGGTCTTCCAGCACAGTCTGACCTCCAGAATATCCATTCAGCTCACAGCTCTATTGTACTTTTCTCTGTTGTATTTCTCTGCTAGACCTTGCTGAATCTTGTTCTGTGGTTTTAAAGGGAAGAGCCAAATATTTAAAGGGAATCTCTATCCAGATTTATGGAGCTCCTTTCTTCTTCAGCTGTTCTTTACATGTTACCCTGCCCACAAATTTCAGGTAACTCAGGAGCCTCCTCGGCTTAGCAAGAGCACAGTACTCTTGGGTTCTCTTCTAGGGTCTTCTTCCTTGTGCCTCCAGGCCGAGGGCCAGGGCCCTCATCTGGTGCGCTTCGTTCTTCTCAGGAGTTACACTCCTTCCTGTACTGCCTGTCGTCCAATGTCTCAAGACAGTCGCTTCATGTATTTTGCTCACTTTCATAGTTAATGTTGGGTGGATTGGTCTGATATAATTACACATAGCTAGAAGCAGAAGTTCTCTATGGTTTTTAAAGTGCAGCTTGTTTTCCTTGTTTTATAAATAGGTTTTACTGACCAGTTATACATTTGGTTGATAAAAAGGCTTTTTTGAAATGAATATGTCAAGGAAAATACTGTTATAAGACTGTGTGGGCAGCCCTGGCCAGGTGGCTCAGTTAGTTGGAGTGTCATCCCGTACAACAAAAGGTTGTGGGTTCGATCCTGGTCAGGGCACATAAACTAGGTTTCGGGTTTGATCCCCAGTTGGGGCGGGGTGTATAGGAGGTAACTGATCAAGGTTTTGCTCTCTCATCAATGTTTCTCTTTCTCTCTTGTGAGGATTTAAAAGTGTGTGTGGACATTGGTGAGCTTGTGATAGTGTTGTGTATATATATATATTTTTTAATTGACAGTAATAAATTAAAAACTGCTATACCTCTTTTACTTAAAAAAAACTGATTTACTTAACAAGAAGAGAAATCTCTTCAGAGTGGACTTTAATTTTGAAACTGATCCTTAAAAGGATTCATGGACATGGACAAAGGTGTGATGATTGCAGGGGTTAGGGAGTACAAAGGGACTAAATAGTAATGGGAAAAAAAGTACAATAAAAAAATAAGTATATAAGAAAACAAAAAAGAAAAATGGATCCTTGTGTGACGGAAGTAAATAGCCTTTAAAGTAGGTAGCCCTGCTGCAGTTAATCTGAATTTACATTCTAGGTTTAGGCTTGGACAGAGAAATGAATGCAGCACTAGGGCAGACACGAGGAATAGATCATTTGGAAAAAGTTGTTTTGTGAATGGTACATTTCATACTGTCATTATAAGTAGTTTAGTGATTCTGTGCATTTTATTTTACTGAGGGTGATAAGGAAATAAACATGTATCTAATTATAGTGAAAAAGTTAAATTACAATTTCCTAGTGTTGTGACTTGAATAAGCTACTTAATTCTCTGAGCTTTAGTAATTGGAAATGTGGTAGAAGATTAACAAGAATAAGGTAAGGATGAGCATGTTTTAGAAAGAAAGTAAGGCTGAATGTGGTGAATTTTAGCGTTACTGGATTTCAACATTCAGATATGCAGGAAGGGGAAGCATGGGCTTGGTTAGGAACAATCCTGTTTGATTGGCAGAGATGACCGGTGAGGAGTTGTTGAGATCAGTTTAGACAGTTAAGTTGGGACCATATGGTGCAGGGCCTTATTTACCTGACTGAAGGTTTTGGGTGTAATTCAGTGGATAACTGAAAGCCTTTAAACGTTTTTGAGCAAGAGGATGTATAGAATTGTCCTTTTAGACATGTAAATTGATGGCAGTAGAGCAGAGAGACTTAATAGTAAAGTTCTGGCTTTCCTTTTGCCTATTAGTGAAAACCTTTTTTTTTTTTTTTTTTAAATGCCACTATGTTTTTACTTAGTATGGGTATAATTAAGCCTTTAATATTTATTATCTTTTTCTGGCTGTTAATTTAATAGCACAACTGAAGTTAATGATCAAAGTTTTCATTGTATTCAGTAATTAGAATTTGGCAATATGAGTAGATCATAAAAAGAGGGGGAGTTGTTATAGAAAGAGGGAGGATGTTATGTTTTTTTTACTTATTATAGTAGCCCTGATTATAAGATACTTTTATTCACCTGTGAAAATCAGTAATTTTTTCAAAAAATGTTTTATCCTTAGAATTTGATAACTACATATAAGTATTGATCAAATTTTTCTTTGAACATTCTTAATTTTATTAGATACTTTCAATTTCGAAATTTATACAAAGTCCAAGAAAGGAAGTATTGCAGCAGTTAAAGAAAAGAGTATCAACTTGTAAACTCTCTGGACTCAAATCTCAGATCCATCACTTTCAACTTTGTGACTCTGGGCAAGTTACTTAGCCTTTTTATGCCTCTGTCTCTTCATCTGTGAAAAGAGGGTAACAGTAGTACCTACTTGATAAGGATGGGTTTGAGTATCATAAGACTATCTGAATTACCTGTGTCTGGCCAGCATTAATGTCTGTATAAATGTATTATATTTGTGAAGTAGAAGCAATTAATCAGTAAAATATTTCAGATAATTACAGGGTATTTGCTGTTGACAATTGTCCTGTTTCAGGAGGTCAAACTGGAGGGGCTGAGGAAATAAGAATTTGCACCTATCGCAAATTCTTATTCATAAAGCACGTGACCCTTGAGGGTTAGAGCTGTGTAAGTCCCGGCTGCCCCACTTCCTAACTGTGCGACTCAGGACAGGGCAAGTTGCTTTTCTTTCTCTTGCCCCTCCCACACAACATTTTGAACTGTGTACTATTATTATCTTTATTTTATCAATGAGGAAATGAGGCACAGAAAGGTGAAGTAACAAGTTTCTCAGGGTTGCACAGTTATAAGTGCTTTGGACCCAGGGAATTTGCTTTCTGGATCAGTGGTTGCTTTAGCAGGAGTCTGAGCAGCTGTCCTCTTTTTGAAGGCCAAATGGCGGTGACCTCTTCCGGATCTTTTTGTAAGCGCTTTTAGGAATGCAGTACTTACTTTGTGGTTAATTTTGGATGGAATCTCACTTTTCAAAATGTGAAAAATTTTTCCTTTTCCTTTTTTTTTTTTTTAATTCAGTGAATATTGGAAATACCAATTTGTAAACTTTTTCACCTGGCCAGGTGCCAGGAATATATTGGGTTGGCCAAAAAGTCCGTTGTTTTTTCCATAAAATAAAAGACACATTCTTCATTTTCACCAATAACTAACGATTTGGATATTTTGGGTATGTCGGCTGTCTTCCCAGTGGTATAACAATGATTGTTCTCCATGTCTCGATTTGTTCGCTCTCAACTTCAGCTGATCCACCCAACCGTGGAGCATCGTCCAGCGAGAAATCTTCACCAAGAAACCTCACAAACCACTTTTGACCCATTCGATCAGTCACAGCACCTTCTCCATACACTACATGAATCTTTTTTGCATTTCAGTTGTGTTTTTACCTTTCTTGAAATAATAAAGCATAATCTGAAAATGTTGCGTGTTTTCTTCCATCTTCAATATTAGAATGGCTACACAAAAATTCACCAATTTTGATGTTTTTTTAAAATGTGTGCTGATATGACAGCTGTCACAATATAATCTAACAAAATTTGTCGAATGAAGTTAAAGGCAACTAAGCGCTACTAGAGCCATCTTACAGAAAAAACAAACGAATTTTTTGGCCAATGCAATAGTTTTTACTATAAGAGAGACTTTGTATTACATAGGAGTAAAGATACATTTAAAATTACATTAAATTTTTGACATAATTTTAGATTTAGTTTTCCATTTAATTTTAATAGTAACGTGTTTTAGTTTACTTTCCTAGTGGACTGGCCTTTTGATTAGTGGATTTAAGTCTAAGGCAACCATTGTGAATTTAACTCTCCTCTGCATCAAGGGAACTAGAATACCCTGGGAAGTCAAGTCCATGTTCATGATAGCCACATCTCTGATTTTTTTTCTATTGATCAACCTTGTCTAGCTTCTTCCACATAGAAGTCTCCACATTTATTATGTTTTCTCCACTAAAGGAATACCTTCCTGTCACCTCTCAGGCTACTTTGAATTACCTTTTTGCCAGAGGTCTTTCCCTAGTATAAACTGTAGAAGAGCTTTAGCTCAGGCTCTCCCAGCTGCAGGTATAAAATGACATTGTAAAGGTTGATATACCAATATACAGGGTGAGGCAGAAGTAGGTTTACAGTTTTACTGGTTGTATGGAAAATAATACAATAATTAATAATAATACAAGAATAAACGTTTGTGTACTCGCAACTGTAAACCTACTTTTCCCCCCCAACTCTGTATAGTGTGTTAGTTGGCTTGGGCTGCCATACCAAAATACCAAGGATTCAGTTGCTTTAACAACAGAAATTTATTTTTCATAGTTGTGGAGGCTGAGAAGTCTAAGATCAAGGTGCCAGCTGGGTAGGTTTCATTCTGAGGCCTCTTCTCTCGGGTTACAGGTGGCTGCCCTCTCACTGTGTGCTTACATGGTGTTCGTGCGCAGGAGTGTGCAGAAGAATGGGAGAGACACAGAGGTAGAGTGGGAGGGGTATTGTCACACAGGCAGGAGAAAGCTCTCTGGTGTCTCTTTTAAGCCCACTAAGTGGCCCTATCCTACCGTGGCCCTGCCCTCATGGCCTCACGTAACTCTACTTACCTCCCAAAGGCCCTTTTTCCAGATACCATCACGTTGGAGGTTAGCACTTCAATGTAATTGGGGGGGGCACAAATACTGAGTTCATAACATGTTGCATGTAGTGTGGTAAAGACAGTGGACTCTGGAGTTGACCTGTGTGAGTCTCACTAGTTGTGTATTGAGTTCCGTAACTTTTGTCACTCGTTTTTTTAATCTGTTAAATGGGGCACATTAACAACACTTGCAGCAATAGGGTTCTAAGGAGGAAAAGGAGTCCTTGCATGTAAAGCACTTAGAATGACAAGTAGCCCTCAGTGTCAATTTTGAACAAAACAAGACTGGTGATAATAATGATCTTCCTAATGATAATTAGTATTTTCTTTGTAGTTTGGACAATGGTGTATGGGCTGATGTTTTCAAAGAATAGTGTACAATGACATTTCATTCAAATGCATCTTTAAAATTTTGGCTTGATTAGGACATAATTATATAACAATGTGAGTAAAAGCTTTGGATGTGGTATGTTAAATGAGAAGAATTGTATCTTAAATCCATTTTGATACATGAAGTTTAACATAAACATGTTATTGCCCCTTGAAAAATGATAAGTTCCATGAATATCATTTAATCAGCTTTATAATACATTTGGTAATTTAATCTGAATTAATGGTATTATTTTTTTAAGATTTTATTTTTAGACCGAGGGGAAGGGAGGTAGAAAGAGAGGTAGAGAAACATCAATATATAGTTGCCTCTTGCGCACCCCCCACTGGGGGCCTGGCCCACAACCCAGGCACGTGCCCTGACTGGGAATGGAACCAGTGACCCTTTGGTTTGCAGGCCAGAGGTTAATCCACTGGGCCACACCAACCAGGGCATGAATTAATGGTATTACTAATGCTACTCCTTTTTCCTTTCCATCTGGGCTGTTTCTCTGTAGGTAAAGTTTTATGTTAACTCTTTACAAATTGAACCCTTGCTTGTTCCTCTTTTCTTTAGTCTCCTTCCAACTCTGTCTTGATTTCTGCTGAGGTTATATTCTATTTGTTTTTCAGATGAGACACTTTTTGCTCTTCCTGCTGCATCTGAGCCTGTGATACACTCCTCTGCAGGCAAGTTCTTTCTGCTAGCCTTTTATTCTCTGTGTGTTCTAACTTTAACTCTTTAGTTTGTTAACTCTGTACAGAGTAGTTTGAATTTACTAAAAAGTAGCATGGTTCCAATACTGTCTATTGAAAAAGTTGAAATTGCATTTTATATGCTATGTCTAAGAGAGAAATGGGCAGAACCTGGTTAATAATTGGAAATATGTAAGGAATTCTTGGAACCTTGATTGACATTTACATAGTGACTATTTCATTTCTCCAAATAAAATTTACTCTTATAGCTGAAAGGCTTGATGTGACTGAATGTCACTGTGTGGCATTTAATTCTCCAATGCCCTTTCTTTTCTATACTGTCAAACTGTCTTCTGAAATCCTCTTTTTTCCCCCCTCTAAAACGAGTTAAAAGTAGCTTTTTTAGTGATTATACTTGAGGTTTTTATCAAAAACTTGATTTATGTCTTTGCATAGCATATAATTACAGCTGTAGCCATACACAGGTTTTATTGACAATAGCTTTAATTTTTAGTAATGATTTCAGTCTACTTGTGTTTTCTATTAATTAAATATTACATTTAATTTTAGTTAATAGTAAGTCTTTACTAACACTATTTTGAATCTGCAATAAAACTTGCATTATCTCTGAGAACACTGGCATTCTCTAACTTTCCTTTCTGTCCATGGTCACAGAAAAAATTATGGACTTGAAGGAGCAGCCAGGTAACACTGTTTCCGCTGGTCAAGAGGATTTCCCATCTGTCCTGCTTGAATCTGCTGCTTCTCTTCCTTCTCTATCTCCCCTCTCAGCTGCTTCTTTTAAAGAACATGAATACCTTGGTAATTTACCAGCAGTATTATCCACCAAAAGAACAATTCAAGAAACTTCAAAGGAAGCTTCTAAAGAATTCCCAGAAAAGGCAAAAAACCCATTTGTAGACCAAGATTTCACAGAGTTTTCAGAATTGGAATACTCAGTAATGGAATCATCATTCAGTGGCTCTCCAAAAGCAGAACCTGCCATCACAGTAGCAAACCCTAGGGAAGAAATAATTGGGAAGAATAAAGATGAAGAGGAGGATTTAGTTAGTAATAACATCCTCCGTAATCAACAAGAGTCACCTATAGCCCTTACTAACTTGATTAAAGGAGAGAACAAAATTGTGTCTCCAGACAAAACAAAGGACAGTTTTAATGAAAAGGGAGTTATAGCAGGAGCTCTGTTGAGAGAGGAGTATGCAGACTTCAAACCCTTCGAGCAGGCCTGGGAAGTAAAAGGTAGTAATAAGCAATATAGTGATGTGCTGGCTCCTGCAGATAAGATAGAGAGCAAGCTGGAGAGTAAAGTGGATAAGAAGTGTTTTGCCGATAGTATTGACCAAACAAATCATGAAAAAGATAGTGAGAGCAGCAATGATGATACTTCTTTCCCCAGTACACCTGAGGCCACGAGAGATGGTTCGGGAGCATACATCACGTGCACCCCCTCCAACCCAATGGCATCCGAAAGCATTTCAACAAACGTTTTCCCTATATTGGAAGATCATACTTCAGAAAATAAGACAGATGAAAAAAAAATAGAAGAAAAAAAGGCTCAAATTGTAACAGAGAAGAATAGTGGCACCAAGTCATTAAACCCTTTCCTTGTAGCAACACAAGGTTCTGAGGCAGCTTATGTCACAACAGATAACTTATCAAAGGTGCCTGGGGAGGTAGTGGCAAGCATGCCTGAAGGTCTGACCCCGGATTTAGTACAGGAAGCCTGTGAAAGTGAATTGAATGAAGCTACAGGTACAAAGATCGCCTTTGAAACAAAAATGGACCTGGTTCAAACATCAGAAACTATGCAGGAGTCACTGTACCCTGTAGCACAGCTTTGCCCAACATTTGAAGAAGCCGAAGCTACTCCTTCACCCGTTTTGCCTGACATTGTTATGGAAGCACCAGTAAATTCTATAGTTCCTACTGCTGGTGCTTCTGTAGTGCAGCCCAGCTCCTCACCATTAGAAGCTCCTCTTCCAGTTAATTATGAAAGCATAAAACTTGAGCCTGAAAATCCACCACCATATGAAGAGGCCATGAATGTGTCACTTAAAATTAAGAAAGTATCAGGAACAAAGGAAGAAGTTAAAGAGCCTGAAAGTATTACTGTCGCTGTTCAAGAAACAGAAGCTCCTTATATATCGATTGCATGTGATTTAATTAAAGGAACAAAGGTCTCTACTGAACCAAGTCCAGATTTCTCTAACCATTCAGAAATAGCAAAGGCCGCACCGCCAGTTCCTGACCATTCTGAGCTGGGTGAGGATTCCTCACCTGATTCCGAACCGGTTGACTTATTTAGTGATGATTCAATACCTGAAGTTCCACAGAAACAAGATGAAGCTGTGATACTTGTGAAAGAAAATCTCATTGAAGCTGCACCTGAGTTAATGTTAGAACAGGAAAATAAGGAAAAACTCAGTGCTTCACCACCGCCTAAGGGGGGAAGGCCGTACTTGGAATCCTTTCAGCCTAATTTAGACACCTCAAAAGGTACCTTATCACCTGGTGAAGTTCCAGCATTGGCCCAAAAGGAGAAAACTCCTTTGCAGATGGAGGAGCTCGGTACTGCAATTTCTTCAAATGATGGCTTATTTATTGCTCAGGAAGCAAAAATAAGAGAGAGTGAAACATTTTCAGATTCATCTCCAATTGAGATCATAGATGAGTTCCCTACATTTGTCAGTTCTAGAACTGATTCCTCTAAATCAGTGAGGGAATACACTGACCTAGAAGTAGCCCACAAAGGTGAAATTGCTAATGTTGAGGGTGGAGCCGGGCCATTGCCTTGCGCAGAATTACCCCGTGACCTTTTCGTCAAGAATGTACAACATAAAGGTGAAGATAAAGTCCATGTCCCAGGTGAAGTCTCCAAAGATAGGTCTGATATTTCAAAGGCACCCTTACTGCCTCCAGCGGTTCCTGCTTTGGCCACTCAAACAGAGATAGGCAGTGTAGTTAAGCCCAAAGTTCTTGTGAAAGAAGCCGAGAAAAAACTTCCTTCTGGCCCAGAAAAAGAGAACAGATCACCATCTGCTATATTTTCAGCAGAGCTGAGTAAAACTTCAGGTAATCAGTCCATACATTGTTTTGTGCTTTCTTCCCACCTTTTGACTTCCCATGGAACATCCTACTACATTATGTGTAGTACGTTACATTCATGATGTCCAACGCATCCTATTGATAGGAGTATTTTTCTCCTGTCTCATTAAAGGTTTTAGTGCTTCTCCTACCCCTCTTGTATTCATCATTCACCCTTGCTCTTAACTTTTCCACACAATTATTCATTGTTCATTTCTATACTGCCAGGGAACCAGAAGAAAATGTTTGTTAGAACTGGCTTCAGTGTTTATTTCTCTCCTTTGCTTCAGTGTTTCCCGATTAACATGAAGAGCAAGAGGCGTTAAAATATTTGCAGATGCATTCTTTTCTGGGTGCAACTTTTTGTTTTCCCAGAAATTAATTCTCCTTAAATTTCTAATGAAAGAACATTTCCGTAACTTTTCTAGTATTTTCAGTATGATGCAGTATTTCCCAATAACAGGTGTGAAGTTATGCCTACTGAGTCGTACACATTTTGTTGAAGAGTGCAGATTGAGGTATGCTATTATGAACTTTCCTGACAAGTACTGATTCCCATTTTTGCCTTTGACTCCACATCTTCCATTACCTGAGCTGTGTAAAGTGATTTGCCCACATCCCTTTTATTTAGCATTCTGATTTAGTCGTGTGAAATAGGTAATGGTTGTGTGTGTTTACTGGGTATACTTATATACCGGAGATGGGTAGCACTACTGGCAGAGAGTCCAGTGTAGAAATTGTGGCCATAGTCTAAGAAAGAGGAGATTACGGACATGAGGTAGTGGGGTGAGCATGATGACCTGGGCCTTGGTGATTGATTGGATATGGACGTGAAAGATCAGGGGAGGCGTTAAAGATGGACTCCACATGTGCAGACATGTGGGCGGCAGTATGAGAAACTGAGTTAGGGAACGTGAGAGAATGAAGTGGGTTTCAAGGAGAGAAGATACAGATATAAATTTTAAATATGTTGGTGTTAAGGTATCTAGGGGACATTCAAGAAGTGATAGATATTATACATGGGAAGCTCTTGAGAGTGACTTTGCTTGTATGTGTATATTTGCCATGGGCTCAGGGATAGTAACTAAAGCTACAGATCAACTAGGGGCAGCCACGAGAAGAGGAAGATTTAAAGGTGGAAGGATTGGTTAGCATTATCCCATACTAGCTCACTTAAAATAAGGATTGATCATTCATCAAAAAGAAGGGAAGGTGTTGGCCTGACAGTAGCAGATGGTGTGAGTGGGCAGCGCTAGAGCTGAGGACCCAATGGGATTTGAGAAAATAGATGCTAAATGTTGACAATTTTAAGAAGTTTGAGAACGTGGAGAGTGTTAGCAATGCAAGGGGTGGCAGAGTATGGGGTTGAGGAAGAGTGCCCCCCAATTTTTTTTTTAATTGGAGTAATGTCTAATTGAAGGTACATGTAGAGAGTCAGAGGGGAGGGGATGAGATCAAGAACTCAGGTGGAGGAATTAGCTTATAGTGGAGGGAGAATTTTGAAGGACTTTGATTGTAGTGAATAAGAGGAAAATGATAGGTGTTGATATGCTAGTGTTTTGTAGCTGGACGTTGAGGGCTTGCTTACGTTTATTTGTTAAAGCTGTGTGGTAGGTCATTGCTGAGAAGGAACTGTACGTGCTTGGGCGGAAGAGACCTGAAATACCTTCTGAGTAGGGACACAAAGGTATTGCAGGAAGAGCGCAGTCAAGGGTGAAGGGTAGTCTGAGTGGTAAGGTGGCTTTTCTGTAACAGTGCCCAACAGCCTTGGTTCAGAAAGGCAACTGCTTGTACTGACTCAAGGTTGTTTTCCGGCCCAGTGGAAAGACAGCAAGTGAAAGGAATTGAAGATAATAGAATAGCAAGAGAATAATTTGAAGTGATGGGTTTTATCTAAGTTGAAGAATGTAAAGAGGAGAGGAGAAGGAGTTGGTAGATAAGAGATTGGAAGATCAAAGAACGTGAGGTCCATATTATATCTGAGAGCCAAGAGTAGTAGTAATAAATATGAATACCAGAGTGAGAGGTGGCTGCAGTTAAAGTAGGATTGTGTGTGTGTTCGAGGTTGAATTTATAATTCCAGGTTGTTAATGGCCAGGGTCTGGCCTTGAGGCAAGGGCTAAACCCGCGTGGTGTGAAGGTTGCTAGAGGTAAAGTCAGGTAACCATGAGGCTGAGATGTTGGCTGCTCTTACACATGACACTGAGATCACCTGGGGTGATGGCGGGACTTGGGGTGGACAGGAAGATTGGGAGTTCAGGACAAGAGACTTCGGTCAAGGGCTGGGAGGCAACCGGCAGGATGGTGGATGGAAGCAGTAAGGAAAGATAAGGAATGACATCGCTGAATAGCTGAGACTTGTGGCTGAGGCCTCAGAAATAGTGGTCTGGAAGCGCAGTATTCGTGAGCAGGAAGGTACTGACTTCCCTTCCTCTCCTTCCTGGATGCAGGGTTTCAGAGAATAAACCATCTTTATTGGAGAGTTCCACAGGGAAGGCAGTATCCTCAAGGAAGAGCCAGGTTTCTGTGAAGGGAAATAATGGAAGGAAGTGTTCAGTAAGGTTGAAGATTGGGGGAGATGGTTCACAGGGTAATGGAGGTTTCTAACAGCAAGATAAACAGGCTAGGGGAAGACAGTAAGAAGAATGAGCTGCCCACAGCAGCGTGGCGACCACAGTGGGGGTGAAGACCAAGGGTAAAAAGGAGACTGAGATACAGTCCTGCCCCCGTGCGACTTCCAGTTGGTATAACACGCCAAAATATATGTTGGTGTTTTTGGACAAAATTTATCATGAAAAAATATCAATAAGGGATCAAACTCTGCATCATAATATCTTGCCCATCTCCTTTACAAAATCAGTCTTTCCTCCCAAAATTAAAATTGAAAAAAATTAAAATAGTACAAAGAATGTTGTACACTCTTCATCTAAATTTACCCTTTAACATTTCCCCCAATTTGCTTTAACATTTATGATCTTATTCTACAGATAACTAGATATGGGTACATAAATACATCCATGTTTTTCCTGGACCACTTGAGAGTAAGTTATATACATTGTTTTATCCTAACTACACGGTCCAGCACAAATAATGCCCTTATTTTATGACAAAACCTTTTATTACAAAATCATAAACTTGTAACTCTGTAATATAACAATATCACACTCAAGCACACCATATAACGTTTTAGGTGAAATGTTCAAATCAAAACTATAAATTATTACACCCATATTATTACCCTACCAACCACACTCAAGCAGGCCTCACTTCTGCAGGACCCTGTATTTTAAAAGGAGATAATATTCTCTTACATACCCTCAGTCCAGCTTGTACTTTCATAAATTCACATTGATACAGTACTTTTTTTAAATCTACCATTGGTATTCCAAGAGGTTGTGTTATGACCTCATAATGTCTTTATAGTGCCCTCTCCTACAAAATCCAGTCTGAGGCCAAGTTTTACATTTAGTGCTTATGTTGCTTTTGGCTCCTTTAATCCTGAACAATTCTAGTTGTTATCTCTTAGGACATTAACATTTTTGAAGAACAGAGGCACTTCTCCCTCTCCTGTTTTTTTTAGATTTTATTTATGTATTAGAGGGGGAAGGGGTGGAGAAAGAGGGAAGCATCAGTGTGTGGTTGCTTCTCTTGTGCCCCCTACTGGGGACATGTCCTGCAACCCAGGCGTATGTCCTGACTGGGAATCGAACCAGCGACCCTTTAGTTCACAGGCTGACACTCAGTCCTCTAAGCTGCACCAGCCAGGGCTTCCTCTCCCTTTTTAATAGAACATCCCTCATTTTGCATTTGTCAGATGTTTCTTAGTGATTAGGTTGAGGTTATGGATTCATGGCCAAAATGAAGAGGATGTGTAGTGCCCTTATGGTATTATATCTGGAGATACCCACTATGCATCAGTCCCTCATTGAAGAGGTTAATTTTGTTCTTCTGGTCAAGGTGGTCCCTGATTTCCTTATTGTGTAATTAGACTTTCTTCCTCCCTTACAACTTACTGAGGGGTGTCACTTCAAGACCATGCAAATATCCTGCTCCTCATGAAAATTTCCTCCCTAGATTTATATCCATTGATGATTCTCACTTGAGTCAATCTTCACTAATAAGTTTGCAAATTGATAATTTTTGAATTCTAACATTCCTGTACTTATCAATCAAGCCATGGCATTTTACTATTAATAAGAGCCCCCCTTTTCCATGAATTAATTAATTAGTTAATTATCAGTGTAGATCCATGGATTTCTATTTTATTCCCAATGGTTCATAATTCATTACTTAGGTTGGTTGTAAATTGTCCCAAGTTTGGAGGATGTCTCTTCAAGTTGGCTCAAGGACATGCAGCTATCTGTTTTGGAGGTGGCGAGGGAAGCACTTCCTACTTTTGTCAAGTGACAAAATGCTGTAGGCTCATCTTAGGCCTTTTCTGCCCCCAGACCTGGAGTCAGCCATGTCTTCAGTGACCCCTTCCTGAGTCCTCTCAGTGGGGAATGGCATTCGAGGTCAAGAGCTGGGTCTAGTGGTGCTCCTCGTTACTGTGTGGTCTTTCCATTTTAGCCCTTGCGGTGGACAGAGCTAGCTTACACACGTCCGTATGTACAAATAAACATAAGTACATACACATACTTATGACATCAGGAATTCACACAGATACTTGCAGTCCATTCCCAGAGAATGATTTTTCTTCCCTCATTTCATATTGGCATGTTCCTTCTATAGTGAAAACCTGGTTGCTAACACCACCAAAACACTTACTCATTTGCTTAATTCTTTAATACATCTAAAACAGTTTTAGACCATTTTTGAATATCACTGTAATACACATAATAAAAGAGTTCTGGATCATTTTGCAAATCTCCCTCTCCCAACCTTGCCCAAGACTGAATGCGCATTGTCAAATACAAGTTACTGAGATTAGTACTCCCCTTCTCCCTTTCTCCGCCTTTAGTGTGGTTATAATACTCATTTGAAATACAGTTAGATTAATTTGTTTCTAAGAACAGAACCTGAATTTTCATTTTCCCTGGAGAAGGGAGGCTGCCATCTATGGGAAATCTAAGCACCATCCACTTCCACATATTCATCGCATTTAGTCTTCACCATAATCTGAAAGAAGGAACCATTTTATGGATGACAAAACATTAGGGATGTTAAGTGACTTTCCCAAGGTTTTACATAGTAAATATTATAGTGAGCACAATACTTTGGAGCTTCTACAGTGTTCCAGACAGTGGGCTTTTTTATGTATATTAGTTCTTATACAATTCCACAAAGATCCTTTTTCCAACAGGTGAAGAAGTGGGACTCCAACGTAGGTTTTGGTCCCCTCTCAGGTGTTTCCCCATTTTGGAATGAGCAGTTACTGTTCTAATTTGGGCAGATAACCAAGGTGCTGTTTTTATTAACTACCTGTTGTGGTGGGGGTATTAATCAATGCAAGACATTTTTTAAAAGTCCAGAAAGTTGGTTACCGTGTTCTTTTTTCTGACGTGGTCTTCCATCGGCAGGGATGTCCGAGGGAGGGTCCCATTCTGTGGCTCCCTGTGGAGACTGGGTAGCCCTGTGGTGATGGACAGCTGCTGTGGGTTTGGTGGTACACGGGGAAAGGTGCTAATGTCTTCTGTCCACACTGCAGAGAGCTTGACTTCCTGATAGTGATGGCTTAATATGTATTTGTTGGTTGCTTAGTTTGCCACTAATGCACACCATATTTTCAGTTCATAGTCAGAATATAGATTGTTCTGCTGGCCTATTAGAACTATTGGTGTTTTAAATGTGTTCACAAATAAGCTGTTTTTGATGGTGTTTGTGACTAAAAACACTTATATGTTAAGAGCTTATAAAATATTTACTATATTGCCTTTGAGCTTTCTCACTGAAGAATTGTAGATGCAGTGGTACCTCAGTCAGTACTCATCAGCTTCAGAGCTTGTCAAACCTGGTACTCATCGCATTTTGACCAGAACAAATGTTTCAGTACTTGGTGCTTGCTTGCTCCCCGTCGCACTTGGTAGAACTTGTGTGAGTTGGGACGCCATGCTGCAAGGGACAGTGCTTCATCAACCTTTGCTTGCTTGCCACTCATCAGAACGAATTAACAAGTACCGAGATACCACTGTATTAAGGTTAGGTATTCTCATTAAAAATATTTTTAGTGAGCATATTTAAGACATTTCAAAAAAGAAATTGTCGCCTGAGGATGTATATATATATTTTAAGAGGAGAGAGGAAGGGAAAGGTAGAGTGAGAGAGAACAAGGGAGTTGGGAAGACGGAGAGAAACATCGATGTGAGAGAGGAACAGGGATCCGTTGCCTCTCTTGTGCACCGTAACCTAAGTACGTGCCCTGACCAGGAATCGAACCCCCAACCTTTGGTGTAGGGGACGGTGCTCCAACTAACTGAGCCACCCAGCCAGGGCTTTAGGACATTTTAAAATAATTATTAGTTGGACTTTGATGATGAGAGTGAGCAGTTTATATAATAAAAGTAAATTTAAGTATTCAAAAAAATTAAACTTTCATAAATTGAGCAAAGATACCTTCAGCTGGAAGGCTTTTAGTAAATGTACAATGTACCTAAATTAACAACTGACTGTTGTTGTTAAAGGAATCATCATATTTATTTGTGGCATTGTCATTAGTGAGGATTCATTTAGTGCTTACTGTGGGCTTAATATTTAATACAAATTGCAAATAAATATGAAATACTTATTTGTCAATCTACCATAAAAGATAGATACTGCGAAATATAATATGATTGAAAGAACTATACCTGGGATATTTTACAGGCCTGAGTTTTAATCTGGGCATTATCACTTGTTAGCTGTATGACCTTGGGCAGATACATTGATCATTCTGAGCTTCAGGAATTTTGGTGGTTTGAACTTCTGTCAAGCAAGGCTCTGGTGACTCAGTGAAGTCAGAATGGCAGTACATGAAGCATCTGAAGTACTATGTGCTCATTGTAAAACCTGAGAAATAGAACACTGAGATGAACGTAATTTGTAATCGTGTTGTCTGGACATCGTCATTGTTAATATTTTAGAGTATATTCTAGTCTGTTTTCTATGCATATGGACACTTCACAAATGCAGTGAAAAATCCATTTTGCCAAATTGGGATTATATTTTATATATTGTTTATAACTTAAAAAATTAGTATATAATGCCAACATTTCTATTTGTCTTTATTCTTCTGCCACATGATTTTTTAATGCTTAGTGTTCCTTGGCTATTGGATATAGAGTGGGACCTTGATTATCAGCTTAATTCATTCTGGAAAACTGTTTGAGAAGCGATTTGTTTGAAAACTACATCTCCTCTGTTTGTCGCCTGAGAGATGCGTGGCAGGTCACACAGGTGTCAGCGTGAAAGGGTTGTTGGGTAGAGGATCGAGACCTGAAGTTTTGTCAGACAACTGAGACATTTTTTCTGTGGACAATTTGGTCGAGAACAGACTTGTTCAAGAAGAACCAAGACGTTCAAGAACCAAGGTTTGACTGCAATTTAATCCATCAGTTTGCTGTTGTTGGACCCTTAGTTTGTCTCACAACTTTTTTATTTATAAATAATTCTGTTACTAACCTCTTTATATTTAAATATGTTTTACATATCTCTGAATTATTCTTTCCTACAAATTACTAGAAATAAAACTCTAGGTACATAGTTATGAGCGTTTTTAAGAGTTTTGAAAAATTGACTATCAGAAAAGTACTACCCCTTTAAACAGTAAGAAAACATCCATTTCTCTATTATCACCAGTTGATTTTTGGGGT
This sequence comes from Desmodus rotundus, assembly GCF_022682495.2. Taxonomy (NCBI): domain Eukaryota; kingdom Metazoa; phylum Chordata; class Mammalia; order Chiroptera; family Phyllostomidae; genus Desmodus; species Desmodus rotundus. The sequence goes on along the minus strand of NC_071391.1, from coordinate 131,725,696 downwards.
AGATAATACTTTCACACTATACAAAATTCAAAAAGTACAGTGATAGTAGGTCTTCCTATTTTAAGTAGACACTTGGCGCTCCTTCCTAGAGTCACTTACATGACTTACTTGTTAATGGATTCTTCCAGACATTCCCTACTTGCCATTTAAAAACAAAACAAAACAAACCTTTATGAGTTTGATAGGTTAAGGTGATACGTTGGTGTTTTGATCTTTGGTTACTAGTGAAGGTAAGCACGTTCCATATATTTACTGGCTATTTGTATTTGGTGTGTGTGTGTGAATTGCCTGTTCATATCTTTTGCCCATTTTAAAGTTAGATATTCATTTCTAAGTTTGAGAGTTCTTTATATACAAAGGATGCAAATCCTTGTCATGTTACATTTGCCCTCAGTTTTCTAAAGAATTTTTATTTTGCTTTACATTTCAGTGGACATTTTAAATTTGTAAATAGGAAAAACTATAGCTTATTTATATGTTCATTTTTACATTTAATTCTGATCTATTTAAAATTGATTTTGAATTCTGATCAGAGATTGTTTTATCCCACATGCTTTTTGGTGGTGAAATTGTTTTCCCATTCCCATCATACTTAGTCTAATCTACTGCCCTAGTACCCGGAAACAATCCTAGGGAACACAGGAACGCACGGAAAACCGAAAACTGAGAACGCTCCGCCCCATGCACACCCTGGGTTGGCCCGACAGCTGTACTGTGGGTGTGGGTGCCATCTAGTGTTGCAGATAGAACACCAAGTCTGTGGAGCGCTCTATTATTGACCGTATGGAATATATGCAGTTGGGCAGAGAAATTGAGCTGTGGATATTTGCCTCACACTGCAAATGACTTTACAGAAGGATTTTGGATCTCGGCACATTGCACTGGGCCGAACAAATGGTTGAATCACACTGTTCCAACGTTATGAAACGACGTTAATGGAAACGCAAAGGTTTTAAAGTTTCAGAGCCTAATGGCTATTAACTTTAAATTCCAAATTTAAAAATGCTTTGGCTCTTTTGGGATATCTGTATATTTATTTTAGATTATAATACAAGAAGTCAGCATTTTTGTAGTTCTTATGGAATAGTATCACTTTCAACTTTACAGACTTTAGTATTCATTTTTTAGCACCTTATGTGAAATTATTTATAGACTCTAAAAATGCTCATTTTTTGACATTTTAACTTGTGTTGTTATTCATTTTCTGAAGTATTACTCCACGTCTCAGGTTCAGTTCAGAGTTAGTGTTGAAGTGCTATAATTCGGTCCATAGAGGGCATTATATGACAGCATATTAAACAGTGCTGGTCAGTACCTTCAGTAATGAGCCACACGTTTAGTTTCGTAGCTCAGAATAATGAAGTTTTGAAGTTCAAAACTGTGTAGCTATAATTGTTTCTTTATTTTTTAAAAGAGTGCTGTTTTCTATTATCGGAAGAGGAAATAATTATTTTAGCTATCAAGAATTATGTACAAGCAACCCTCAGTTTAGAGTAGCACTTTCAATCCAAGTGACTGCCTCTTTTCCACTTCATTTTCTTTTATCTTTGAACATTGTAAAGAAAACAAAGCAAAACCTGAATTTTTCTGGGGTTCTGAAGAAGAGGAAGGGAAGAAATGGAGAAGGAAGAATCTTGGGAGGACTGGCTGGGGCAGACCCCAGCTTACATATCGCTGCCTATTCCAAACTACAGCCTGTGGTGTCTGAAATCCTGCCACTTGGATGCAAACCAAACACACACACACGCGCGCGCTACTTAGGATTATAGAGAAAGGAGTTTTTAAATTCTTTAGTAGGAATTGGTATAATTGTGTCATTTTCCTACTAATGAGATAAGTGTCCTAAGAAAATGAGTTTCGATTTGAGCGATGAGGAGAAGAGACCAAAGACGGCCGGCAGTTTTAGAGCATGGTTAGGAGGAAGGGAGGTGCTCGGGGAAGTTCCCCCCGTTGCTTTTTGTCATGCTCCGGGGCCGTATTTGGGGATATGGAGATGGAGGAGTGGAACGTTGCTGAACATGAACTTTGAACAGTTTATTTCCAAAGTTTTGCGTAAGGCTGATTTCGAATTCAGGAAGAGGAGACTACCTCTTCCCCACCCCCTTCCCAGTAATATGAAGTAGGACTTACAATTTAGAGAACACTTTTATTTACTTGGATTATAAATAAAGCACTCTTCTGTTGTCTCCTCCTTTGAAATTTGAAGGAAAACAATCAATGATACGTTTTTTTAAAAAACATTTGTGTTTTACTTGCATGTGAAGTTGAGATTTAATATGGAATAGGACCTATAAACCATCCATATATAAATAGATTTATCTCAGCTGGAGAATAATAGAGCTATACAGCAAAGAACAATAATTTGTGTGTGTATAGGCACTTCTGATTTGAAAGGTATTGGGTTATTGCCTAGAGTTAGATGGCTTAATATGTGTGCTTTCTTAGATGTGGTTTAAGGATGTGGTTTGACTGTTATTTTAGCGTAACAGTAATGGTAAATAGGGAGCACTTACACGGGGCCTACTCTTTGTCAGGCACTGTCCCAAGTAAGGCCTTTTGCAAACACTAATTCATTTGATCCTTACAATAAGCATAGCCCATACGGCTTTATATTTTTAACAAATCATTCTCATCAAAATTTAAAGTTTAAGCACTTTTTTGCTTAGCTTACCAAACTTAAAACAACTTTAGTTTTTTAAAGCTTTTCTATGAAAGAAATGGGCAAAATTTCAGTTGATTTATATGAGCTAGTTTTCCCTGTAAGCTTAATAATAGCCTAAATTGCAAAGCCCATATAAGTTAAAGAATTAGATATTAGTGTGTAAGGTCGAACTTCCAGGGCTCCTCCTTTGACTTTTTAATCTGCCAAGGGAGCTATTAAGTACATTGAATGTTTAGATGAGTGGGTATAACTATACATTCTTGCCTTCTCAGACTGTTTTTTAAAATTGTCGAACCAAGTTAAGTACCGGAAGATGTGAATGGTATGGAAATCTTTCCTCCCCCCTGTCCTGTTAGTGTAGAAATCTCTGACTTGGAAACTGTTAGGGTATTGTTTTTGAATGCTTTATTCTAACACTAAAGTATTTATTGGCCTTCAGTTTTATGGGATTCATTATTGGGAAATATGTTGTGCTTACTGAGTAGTTGGGGATTCAAACTGTTGTACTGCGAGGCCAGACATTTTCAGCTGTGATGTGACTGGGTGGCAGGGTTCTCAAATCGCACATTGCTCAGGGGTTCAGGGAGTTAAGTTTAATGTTAAGTGTTAGCTCGAGCTGAGAATATGGACACTCTTTAAAAATTATTTTGCTTTATGTTTGGAGTTAGAGAAGCAGATAGGGAAATAACTAAGTCATTGATATTCAGGCCACTTCTGTTATTGACGATTTGGTAGGATTTTGCAACCCATGCACTTTTATAGCAAGTTCCAGAAAATGTATCTGTTTTAGTGCAGCTGTCTAGTCTTGAGAAGGATGTACGTCTGTACATAGGCTGTGTATCTTATACTGCATCATATCACACATTTTAAAATATTTAACTGATTTGTGATTTGTCATTATGTATTGCCTCTTCTGCTTAGGCAAATGGTAGCCTCTGTTAAAACAGTTGGGAAATATTAATAAAGACTAATGTTCCGCACTGGAATTAGTGCCAGTTTTATGAAGTCGAACAATTTTAGAAATTCTGTACATAGATTTGCTTTTGTGTTTTTATCAGTAAAATTTGAGTTTGGTCTTGTATCATTTTCCCAAGGCAAATAACATAATTAGTACACGAATATTTCTCAAGCTAAAAGTATTATCAATAGTTCCTGCAGCAGTGTCTAACAGATAATCATTGAGAGATTGAGTTGGAGCCGGTGATGATTCAGAATAAGTGTAACTCTGAATTTCCATCATTATAGAAGAAGGAAATATAGCATTGCATTAGAAAGATGAGACTGTTGACATTGAATTAAAACTTTTCTATTGAAGTAGCATATATTAAATAAATAATTTGGCTTTGTGATTCTCTGCATACACATGCACACACACACACACACAATGCCGAATGCTTTAAGCATTTATAAACTTGGGAGAAAGTAAAAAGAGACTCAGCATTTCCCAGGCATGAAATGTAAGCTGTTACCCTTGAAACAAAAGCTGTTGCAGCTTTCCGTGGTGCATCTGGAGGGCAGATCATGACAGTGGACGGTCAGCAGAAATCTTTGAAGGACTAGGGTATATCTGCTTTTTAATCTTCTGAATAGAAACGTTATTGAAATTCCTATGTAGTGACTAATAATCTTTCTGTGCGTAAACTTTGCAATCAGTCTGTTTTTATCTTAAACAACCACTGATTTTAGAATTTTAAATGAAACTGAAAACCAGCAATATAATTCACCCATGTCTCAAAATGAAACAAAACCAAGAACTGTACATGATCTTAAGTTTACTTCAAATACATTCATTGGTTAACTGCCCAAAACAATCCTCTTTCTTCCGGTAGGCTGCTCCTCCCCGCTGCAAAAGTAGCTCCATTTGCCTTGAGCAGCAAGCAAAAGACTGGAACAATAAACAGAAGGAAGGCAGTAGTGCCTGAGTATTAGTAGCCTAGTTACAGATTGCACTGCGTCAGACTTGCTCCACACCCAGAAGACGTCAGGTGACTCCAGTCCTGCTGCAGTTGTGCAGCAGAGGAGACCGCAGGCTCGCGTTGAGGAAACATATTTCATGTCTCAGAGGGCGGATTTTTGCAGCTGCGGCCTCTCTGTTGGTATGCATAATTGATCCTTGCATCTGGAGGGCAGATCGAGACGAGACATGGACGGTCAGAAGAAGAATTGGAAGGACAAGGGTATATCTGCTTTTTAATCTTCTGTTCAGTTTTTGTGTGTGTGACCAGTAACATATTTCTATGAATAAGCTTTACAGTGTAGATGTATGTTGAACTGAAAGTGAAACCTATGAAAGGTTGAAGAGCAAAGGATTGAAACAGCGATTTCAAGTGTTTTTACATGTGGTTGTGTGTGGGAAAATGTCATGCTGCTCTTTTTTACTGGCACTCAATCCAGTCTTTGCAGTCCTGCCGCTGATTTGGTTCTGTGTAATCTTGCACGTTTTAAACAGTATAGTTTTAACACATTTCCTCTGCTGGTTACCTCGGTGTGGTAAATCTCCATGGCTGTCTTTGTATTTCACAATGACGTCTGTTCTGTGCCTAAATATTTTTTTAAAAAGCTGACTCGGTGTAGTTGAAATTCTATCCAAAGGTTTGTAGGTAGCAGGACACTGCATTTGCAATAAGCCTGTTTTCTTCTTTGGGAATCTTACTGAGCCTGTAAAATTACTGCCAGCCTCCTTTTAATTCGATTACATTTTTGCATATCTTGAAATCGTTAGAATACATACACAGTAGTTTGTAATACATGTCTATATTTAAGACACTAACCTTCATCCTTATAATAGCCAATCATTGATCTCGGTCCTCTTTCCTCCCCCTTGAAAGCCTAGATCCTTTCAAGTCTCAGTGGGTCGTTGTGTAAGAACTTAAGCCCGTAAGTTGATTGTAATGAATATTTTTAAATTATTCTGTGGATGGTTAAATGTGCCATTTAAAAAAAATAGAAGGTGGTAGGCTGGGTATATCTTGATTACTTATAATAAATTATCTTGAAAATTATTACAGCTATTAAGTGGTCCAACTAGGTATTCCACACAAACAAGATTTATAATTTTTTAAAAAATATAACCTTCACAATATCCCTTAAATAATTTGCTCAGTAAAGAAATGTGGGGAAAGGGTGAGTTTAAGATTGGGTTCATATTGAGATACAACTTAAAGAATAGAAGAAAACAGTACAGCTTTGGATTTTTACTTTTCCGGTTTCTTTACATGTGAATTTAATAAAGGGTTTTTATTTCTTCATCCTTCTGACCATTGGCATTACAAAGTGAATTGATACACTAGTTTTTGATAAGGAAAAATAGTGAAAATGCATTAAACACAAGCTTTAAACATAGGTGAAAAGTCACACCAGGGCCTGCTCTGAAACCATGAAGGTTCTGCATTAATCATTTAAATCTTAGACCATTTAATAACATCATAAGTTCTTTATTTGCTAAACTACTTCAGGGATATTTTATGACATGAAAAATTAAGATCCGGTATAGGCCATACTATACTACATATTTGTTTTATTTTTAGGCACTAAATATAAAATCAAATTTACTCTGAAATGTCTCCAGGGAGCCTCAATTTGTATGTAACTGTAGTGGCCTAATATTTTTTAGTGCTCATCTTTGGCTTTTTTACTCGGTAAGACTAACTTTACCTATTTTTCTGATTCATTGGTAAAGTTATAATTTAGTATTTTCTTCATCAGCAGCTAGTTTTAATGTTGTAGATTATATGTTACGACTTAAATGGAAGTCATTGAGAAGCTGAAACTGACATGGAATGAGATTTTCCTCATTTTGCGAGGAGTGTGTGATAGTAGAGCAAAGAATCTAACGTAGGCTCTAGTTACATTTTTAAGAATATATTTAGGTCCATATTTTTTTTCCTACTGCCCCTCCTACCCCACCCCCGCCCCCTTTAGCCCCATGATTGGAACGTAGCCAGCCTTCTGGTGGTGAAGTGTGTCTCCTATACGCAAGTGTAATGAGGTAACGGAAGTGAGAGATACTCTCGTTTCAGTGCTTGCAGTCATTTGAGGTTTTTGTTTTGGTTTTTACACTGATTAACTAGTTTTTAAGGTATTGTATCCTTTGGACTAAGACCAGTACTGATAATCTGTGTTCTTTTACATATTTTTCATCTTGGATTTTCTTTTGTTTTTAGGAGGATACTTGAAAAAAGTATCCCCACAGTACTTGGTTATTGGGGTTATAGGGAAAGCGTTAAGACAGTCAAAAGATTTTGAAGAGCTTAAAATAAGGAATGGGTGGGTGTAGGGAATGAGAATGATGTAACCACTAAACAATGTATTACCCGAGACACTGAATAGAGCTTTCTGGGTAGGACAGAGTATTTATAGGACAGAAGTTGAAAGGTAAGATTGGTATGATTAAGAAACAATACAGGATCTAGGTCAGGTTTCCTCAAACTTCCCTGGAGAATCACCTAGTGCTTCTTAAAAATACAGGTGCCTATGATCATACACTCAGACTTACCCAATCGGAACTTACAGTTGAAGGGCCTGGCAATCTGTATACTACGCATGCTGGTGTAATTCATGTTGAAATCAGGCAAATTTAGGAAACATTAGTGTAGGTTTTTAAGTTTTTGTTCTGGTATGTTTTGATTTGGGCCAGAGTAAGACATTTAACGTGGTTTTCTTTCTTGCATGATTTCTAGGCTTCCAGTGTTGATACTCTCTGGTTTTTACAAAGATGCTTTGGGCTAGACTGTCGAAGACATTGGGTTTTGGATTTTATTATAAAGGAGATAAAAAGCCTTAGGAAGTTTTAAAGTAGAGAGAGAGAAAATGATGCAGGTTTGGAAGACTGGTGTGGTGCTGTATAAAGCACCCTGGAGGAAAAGAACTGAGACAAAACAGGATGACTGTGTGCCCGGATTTAAAGCAACGAGTGCCTCAACTTGGCCTGAAATAGGAATGAAAAGGAAGTGACAGATCTGAGAAAAGGAATACTTGACATTTGACATAGATTTGTGGGACTGGGGTGAAGGAGGGACTCAAAGGACAACATGCAGTTTCAGTCAGACATTGAATTTTGACTGAAACATGGGCAGTGCTAGTGCATTAGTATCTGTAGAAATAGAACTAAAGGAAGTAGAAATGATGCCAGGTTCAGTTTTGGAAACTTCAGATATGAAGTGAGGGTAGGACATTTCTGAAGCTCAGAGAAAGGATAGGTTTAATGATATAGAATTGGGAATCGAATGTAAAGTGAGACAGATGAATACTGTGAGGACACAGCAGTCCCCATTTATCTGTGGGAGGCCATTCCAAGACCCCCAGTGGATGCCTGGAACCAGGGATAGCACCAGACTCTGCATAGTACTGTGTTTTTTTCTTATACATACCTGCAATAAAGTGTTATTCATAAATGGCACAGTGAGAGATTAACAGCAGTACCTGATAACAAAATGGAACAATTGTAACAATATGCAGAAATAAAAGGGATGTGAATTTCAGGGGATCCCTTGCTGAAGTCTGTGGACAGGCTCAGTGCTTTCTGGCACAGCACGTTGCTGTCCGGGGGACATATTTTCTGTTCCTGCCTTCCACACACACATTTAATGCCTTCTCCATCTCAGCTAAGCCCTTACCACGCACTCTGGTTGTACCTTTTGCAGTTCGAGGTGTGACAACAAAACTAACACAAATTTATTTTTCCTTCACAATTTCACTGGCGGAAGAATATTTGGTCTTATCAGAGTTCCTAGCAACCTCAGCATATGGTTTTTCTTAAGTCAAGAATTTTTACCTTTTCACTTAAGGGAAGCTCTTTGGCGCATCCAGATTGCCAGCATCACTACTCTTGTGCTTTAGGGCCATTATTAAGTAAAATGGCGGTTACTTGAGTGGAGGTCCCTCAGTTGCTCTGTTAACCAGGGTGGCTACTAGTGACTAAAGGGCAGGTGGCGTAGGCCATGCGGATATGCTGGACTGGGGGATGATTCGTGTCCTGGGCGGGATGGCGGGGGGGGGGGGGGGGGGGGCGGGGAGCAGGACTGCTCGAGATTTCATTGTGCTACTCAGATTGGTGTTCAGTTTGAAACTTACTGTTTATGTTTGGAATTTCCCATGTAATATTTTCAGACTGCAGTTGATATTGGGTAACACCATGGATAAGGCCAGACTTCTGTATTTGCATAGAAAGAACTGAAGATTAACGAAGGAAAGCCTAAAACCAACTTTGTGAGGATGCGAACGAAGCACCAGGGAAAATCAGGGAGTTATGTACAGGGCAGGACAGTACAGTTTCACTGATACTAAGGAGGGAGAGAAGTTTCAAGAAGGAATGAGTGGTTAAACACTAGAGAAGCTGTTGAATATGAAGATTGAGAGATGCTTGTGGGCCCTGCTGAATATTAGGAATATGTGCAACATTATTACTAGTACCTTTTGAATCTGGAAGTTCACGTGCTACAGGTGTGACCTTTGAGAGAAGTTTCTGTAGGATGGGAATAGAAATGTTTCTAGAATTAGAATTCAGTGTTTGACTGTGCTTTAAGGCACAGTAGCTTTGGACCAATTCTGGAACATACTTCCTTGCAGAGGTTCTTGTCCGGCTCCCTGACCTTTACTTTGATAAGCCACCCGCCATTTCTTCGAAAGCTTAAGGGTGCTGAGTGCATGGTATCGGAGTGTGCGTGCACTGGTACCAGGCAGAGAGGGGCAGGGGGGATGCCGCTTGAAATAAATGCCTTCTTAACCCTTGGGGATGCCGCCCCCACTTCCCCTGCAAAAAAAGCCTGAGAGGGGAACTTCAGCATTAACCCATTGAGAGACCTATCGGTTAGAGAAAGGCCTCCACTTTCAATTCGAAACTTAGTTGAAACCCTATCGTTCAGGCCTTCATCACTTTGGTGTTCATTTTGAACCTCGTGTATGTGTTGGAGGAAATATAGTCCATTTTGTTCTGTAACCATTTATTTCTCCGCTAAATGGGGAAATACGTTTCATTTTAAAAAAATATTCCACATTGTTTTAATGGTTTTAGTATTCTATGTACTACCAATGCCATACAGTTGAATATTCAAGTTTTTCCTAAAGTTTTGCAAGTATAAACAATGCTAAAATTAATATACTGGAGTGTAAATCTTGTTTTTTAGCCATGATTATTCCTAACTGGCTGGGTTATATATAGTATTTAGGCTGCTGTTGCAAAACTGCCCTCCAGAAGGCTTGTACAGAGAACTCTGGGAGTGCCTGCCCCAAAGCCTTGGCCAAGATTCAGCACTACGTATGCATTTCTGGTGGTTTTGACTCTTTCCGAGGTAGCTGTTTGGTCAGTTTTTAAGTAAATTACTTGATGAAAACCAGGCTTACATTAAAAAGAGGAAATCTGCAAATGTTTTCTCCGAGGTATGGTTTAAAGTCCTCTGTGGGTAGGTAGTGAGAGCAGTGGTGGGAATATCCTCTGTTTTGCTTACCCAAGTCTGGGTACTCCGGTTGCCTCACCAGGACTCCCAGCTGAGCTGGCTTTTCCACTAAACGCTGTGCTTCATGACCAAATGAATCTTCCAAGAGTATTCCTCTAATGGCAGCACTTCAGGAGTTTTCTTTCCTTCTCAAATAAAGTCTGTTTTACACTGTCTACCCTGGACTTTTAAAAAGCATTCCAGGTCTGGTCTCAAACTTCATAATCCCATCTCCCATTACTTTGCAGACACATTGAAGGACTGGTCCCCCAAACATGCCTGTCCATTCACCCTTTCACCCCATTTCACTTTGTCCAAGTTGTGCTTACAGAGGCTCGGTCCTCCCTGCCGTGCTTGTTGACTTGGCCTCTCAGCGGAGGTGACCCAGTGTTCCTCAGAACTCCCATGTCTTGGTTTTCACTTTGTGGCGTTTATTAGTTATTTGTATGTATATCTTGGCTCTTTTTGTAGCCTGTAAGTTCCTTGAGGGCAAGAACGGTGGCCTCGTGGCCTCATGACTAGGTCTCCTTGTTGACTTCGCACAGCTTCTTCATAAAGGACGAGGCTGAAAGCTCTGATGTTCTGCTGGGTTTAGTTCTGGCTTTGAATCCTATACATACGTTCTTGGAGGGTTTTTTTAAATGTTTTTTCAAGTGGAAGAAATGAGAAAAGGGATTTCCTACCTTACCCCATCCTAGAGGAGCAGTTAAATCACTTAAGCAACTTTTTATAAGTCCAGGACTTTAGATGATACCCGCAGACAAGTCATTTTTTCCAACTTTCTCATTTTATAGGTAAGGAACCCGAGACGACTACAGGGATTATTTGTTCAGGACCATGTAGCTTGTGGCCTGTTCAAAGAGCCTTTGTTTTTATTTTACAATTTATATTTGCACTTGAACAACTGAAGCGTGATGACAGTTAATGACCCATGGTTTGATATTTTATTCATTAATAAGCTAACTGTGGTATTTAATTGAACATGGTATATATTTCTTTTTGAGTGGTTCTCACGCTACAATAAAAGAGGCAGTAGGCTGTACACTAGCCATAAAAGAAGGTAGGGGGTGGTGGTTGCAAGGTGGTAGTTGTTTAGTATTGTCAAAAGGTTAAGCCTAGTGGGAACTCTGTGGGCCAGGAGTATAATTTCTCCTCGTCCTTAGGGATTGGATTACATGCTTGCATGCAGGGATAATATTTAAGCAGTGAATAGAACTATTATGCTGGTCTGTAGGTAGCCCCCAGGTTACCTTTTTCTTTATTCAGTCAATTCCATCTCTTGCTAGAATTTAAGCAAAAGGGCGTCACTAGATGTAGTTTATTTAGCCAGTGCCGCTCCTTGCATCTTTGGAGTGGTGTTCGGAGACCACATCTTGTTTGTTTCTCTGCTTTGTCGCGGATACTGCTGACTCTGTTACTTGGCGTGTGTTTCTGTGTGGGGCGTGGGCAGGGGGTTTGGTATTTATAAAATGGATACGTATATTTAAATCTGCTTCATGCTTTCACATCTTAATCCAGTCACCTCTTCAGCATTTATGTGAGGTATTGATAGACACTAAAATACCGTTGTCTCTCCTTAAATACTCAGTCATCACTATCTTGCACTATGTAGCATTTACTTAAGGAGCTCAGAGTAACTTAAAGATTAAAAAAATATGAAATAGTAATGATATCCCTGCAAAACTGTTGTGAGTGAGCATTGAGATAAATTTAGGAACTGCTACCCTCAGACTATAGATTTGCTAAAATTCTGATTTTTCCTAAGAATGAGGAATTATAGTTGTTTTTTGTTGTATACACTCATTTGTGTATTTTTTCCACCTAAATAATCTAAAATAATTTAGATTATTCTGGTCAATTATATGAATACTTTACCTCATTTCTTTATCTGTATAATTAACCGTTTATTCAGTGAGCATTTGTATTGAGTGTGTACAATAGGTGTATGAGGTTGTAGAAGTAAAAAGAATTTTGAGCAGCAATTTCCTATTTTTAAGGTTTGGTGCCTGTACCTTGTAATGTTTGGAGGCCAAGGAGCAGTAAGATTTAAACCATGGTGTATTTACTACACACTGAACCAGTGGGTGCTCCAGTTTGAGTCTTTTATTTGTAAGTCTTGGCTCAATTTCAGTACTTTAAAATAAATAACTACCTGCTTACCCAAATTTATAAATACAGACTTTTTGCAGGAAGATTCCTTATTTTGACGTCCCTCACAACTGAAGATTGTGAAACTTTGGTCAGGTAGGGCGAATCATTGGCTTGCAATATGTGTATACATAGCACGCTTAGAAGATACTTACTTAGCTCTCTTTACCTTAGAGAAAGTAGACTTAGCTACGTATATGAATTTTCCTCTGCAGGGAAATTTACGGTTTGAGGTTGGAAGTGGGAGTTAGAATTATTTTTTGCTGTATTTTTTGTCCTCTTGTAATAAGGCTAGACATAGAATTAGTGCGATTAAAGGAAATAGTAAAAACTATATGAACTAATTTAGTATATTGGTGAATTAACTTATCAATGAGGCACGTGTGGTGGTTATTGAATCTTACTATTCTCTGTCTCAGGGAAATGTGGTTATCCCTGAAAGCAGACAAACTACAGGCGGTCTGTCCCTTTCTACAACATATTGAAACATTTTCTACTTAAAGATGCTTAATGTACAAAAAAGACTACTTGAAGTGAACCCAAATTTTTAATAATGGATTTGATGAAGACTTTATCTTGAAACAAAACCAACACTTATAAAAGCAATTTTTAGTTTATTCTTAATGAAACGTATGTTGTAATTACAGATGTGTATTAGGTTCTTAGAACGAACAGAGGATGAATTAAGCTTTGGGCTTTTAGAGAGTGTAATTTTTACCACAATTACTTGGTGGGACAAAATGGCATCTTTTACTTCATGGTTGAATTTCACAGTGGTTCATATATAGATGTCCTTTTACAAAAAATGTTCAAGAGTTTTATTAACTTTCCTAGTGGTTTCTCGTAAACTTTTGAGGTCAGATGTTCTGTTTTAAGTGCCTTTTGGATCTTCTTGGTTTTTTTGAGTAATTCTCCAATATCACTCATAATATTAAACTTATAAAATCCTGCATTATTAGGAAGATTTGCAATTTTGCATTGCTATTGATTTGTGTTTTATGTAGATATATCTGTATCTATTTAGGCACAGTTTTAAATTGTTATTTTCAGAGAGAGACGATTTAGATAGCTTCTAGGAAACAATTGGCAGTTTAAACAGAACGTGGTTTATTCATATTGAATCTATATTACTGGACTTACTAATATACATATAACTGCTCATCATGTTAGTAAGTTGCTTCTCTCTTCTCAGTTACTTAAATTGAGATCAGAATATTATTTGGCATCCTCAAGTAGGATAAAAAGCAAACTTGAATACTGGCATATTTAAATACAAAATGTGGTATGATGGAAAGAGTGAGACCTTCGCAGTCAGACTGGATTTCAGTCTGTAACACTGCACAATTTATTTAATAAAACTTCTAAGCCTCAGTTGCCTCGTGTACAGCAGATAATAAATACTTTATAGAGTTGTGTGATTAGTGGTAACGTATACAAAGTACTTGCATAATGCCTTGCTCGGAATAGGGGATTACTAAATTACTATGGAAAAGTCAAGTGTAGAATTTATGCTAGTTTTACATAAAATGTTTTTTCCTTAAACGTATGGTGGTTGAAATTGACAACAGACTGTGATGTTGTCCAAAGTCAGGCAGGAAAGATTTACTGGTGAAAGAGACAAGGACCTGAAATGGTGTGTCTTTCAAAAAGTCCAGTTACTGGAAGAGGAGATGACCAGCAGAGATGCTGGTTTGTCAGGTACTTGATTAAGATACTTTGTAGCAATACTATCTGAAATTGCTAACTGAAACCAAGTAAGCAGTGCTTTCAGAGAAAGTTAAATTCATCTTTAAAAAAAACCTAGAGCTTAGTTAAGCATTGCATTTAATATTTGATTTCCCTGCTTGACTTTACCTCTTGAGATATTACCTTTATTTAGTGTTTATTTCCATATGTGAGATCTCCTTAAGATTAAACTAACTCGTTAGGGGGTTATCATTTTCCTAATTTTACGTGTGGGGAGACTAAGGCCAGTAATCTAATCAGGGTCATACTGATGGGAACAGGAGGAAGAAAGGGGATCGAACTCGTGTCCCTGTCCTTGTAGAAAGACTAGGCTCCCCTCTGCACAGGCCTTTTTCTGGACTGACACCTGTCATTTTAGCCAAGTGATCACTTGCCGTGTGGGAGTACAAGTTTACTATGTGGTGCTAAATGGTCAGCTCTGAATTCTTGTCACTTTTCCTGCCGATTGAGAAGAATTCGATTTAAGGACGGTGATTTCTAATAAATACATAATTATTTATTAATATAAAAGTCATGTGTGTGAAAAATAGCAACTAAAACTTTAATTTTTATATATCTTTTGTTTATTAATTTCCTATTTAATTGCATTACTCATTGCTCACCTGACTTTGTTAAAGAGAACTTAATATTTGCTTTTGCTTAGGAGGTAAATATTTTCCCGCAGCTCTTCCTTCCCGGTATTTTTAGGACCAACTAGTTCACCTTTTTCCCCTCTAGACAAAAGATTTTAAAGTTGAAACCTGACTTCAGGCTATTCGAGGAAGAGATTCAGTAAGGATTTGGTGGAGACGAAGTGTAATTGGATGACTTCTGTCGTCAGGCGTGCGTGCCGGCGCTGTTTTTAGCTGTGACAGACGACAGTTTATGGTCACTAGATGTTGGCGACTTTTCTTGCTCCTCAGTGGGCCAGAAGTTTTTATTTTTTGAAGAAAATACTGTAGTGTACTGAATTACTTTAGATTAAAATTTTAGTCAGTAAAGATGCTATAGTTCTGGGCAGGACACGTCACAAATATCTTCCACGTTTTTATTTTGAAAACAAAAGTGGGCATCACTTTTTTCTAAATGACCGAAATCACTCAGCATTGTTCTAGCAATCCGCAAGCGTCTCCCGCAGCTGTGAGAGGGAAGGCTGCGGTTCAGTTAATCTCGGACCTTGCGAAGGGTATTTCGTGAACATTTTACATAGGAGTGCAGTGGGTCTCCGAGCATGATTGATGCTCTGTTCGGTGCTACAGGAGACTGGAGGAACCGTGAAAGGCTAAGCTTTCCTTGTTCCAGCCCTGTGTCTTTGTTTTGGTTTCTCAAGAATAAAGAGGCCATTAAACTCTACACTCATAAACAGAACTAACAAAGTGATTACAGAAGATTCCAAAGTTGGCATTTTAGTGACCCAACAGTTCTTGTTTAAAGATGTCCTTTATTTTAAATTAAAGATGTCGATTCATTTTAAATTGAAAATATTATAGCCTTTAATGAAAATGTTCTTATTACTAAGAATAATCTGGCCACTATTCACACGCTGTTCTGACAGCAAATGTTGACTGGAGCAGATAATGAGGCTACGAAGATGCAAGGTACTCACCAGTCTTTCAAAATGTACAAGGAGATAGAAGCCTATAAAACAATATTTGCTGTTTTATAAATTATCTGAAAGCATAGCTATTTGCTGTTTAATAAGGTAGATGTCTGAAAAATGATTTAAATAAAACATGTTAAATCCAAAGCATAGAAGCATTTTTGAAAAAATTAGCGAATGCCTTAAACTGACATAAAGTATGCATCCATTCTAATCAATGAGTAACATTTATTGAAAGATCAGTCGATTCGAGCTTTGCTCTCAGCTCTGTGGATATGGTAGATAACAAGACAGCATGCCCTCTTATGGAGCTTACAACCTAGCAGAGAAATAGGTGTTAAAATGAGTAATTTTTTTAGTTTATTTTAAATTTTTTTGTTAAGTGTATAATTCTTTGATTTTTAGTACAGTCACAACATTGTGCAACCATCACTGTTATCTTAATTCCAGAACATTTTCATTCTTTTCCCCCAAACACGTTCCCATTAACAGTCACCATCTCCACTCCTCCCAGCCCTGGCAACCACTCATCCGCTCTCTGTCTCTATAGAATTGGCAGCCCTAGACATTTCACATAAACACAATCGTACAACTGTGACCTTTTGTGTCTCTCTGGCTTTTTTCATGTAGCAAATGTTTTCAAGGTTCAGCCGAGTTGTGGCATGTCTCGGGACTTCATTCCTTTTTCTGGCCCAGTTACATTCTATTGTGTGGATATCCCGTATGGTATCATCCATTCATCAGTTGATGGACATTTGGGTGGTTCCTTTTGGTTATTATGCGTAGTGCTGCTGTAAACATTTGTGTACAAGTTCTTGTGTGAACATAGGTTTTCTAGTCTTTTGGGTAGAAATTCCTAAAAGTAGAATTGCTGGGTCATATTATAACTCTGGGTTTAATGTTTTGAGCAATTGCCAAACTGGTTTTCACAGCAGAATTTCACTCTCCCAACAGCAGTGTAAGAGGGTTCCAGTCTTCATCACTTCTTGCCAACATTTGTTCTCTCTTTTTTTTATTTTAGTCATTCTGGCAGGTGTGAAGTGGTATCTGGTTGTGGTTTGGTTTGCAAAGACTAGTGATGAACATCTTTCCATAGTTTATTAGTCATTTGTATATTCTTTGGAGAAATTTCTATTCAGATCCTGTGACCGTTTTTTTAACTCATCTATTTATTTGTCTTTATTGTTAAGTTATTGAGGTTTTTTTAATATACATACATATTTTGAATCCAACTCCCCTATCTGATGTTTAATCTGTAAATATTTTCTCCATTGCATGGCTCATCTTTTTACTTCCTTGATAGTGTCCATTGAAGCACAAAAGTTTTTAATCTTCATGAGATCAAATGTATCTGTTTTTTCCTTCTGCTGGTACTTATGTCATATCTAAGAAAACATTGCCAGATCCAAAGTAATGAAGATTTGTATCTGTTTTTTTTCTTCTAAGAGTTTTATGGTTTAAGCTCTCTAGGTCTGTGATCCATTTTGAGTTAATTTTTGTATGGGCGGTAAGGTAAGGGTCTAACTTTCTTCTCTCAGCACCATTTGTTGCGAAAGCTATTTTTCCCCATTGAACTGCCTTGACACCTTGTTGAAATCAGTTGACTGTAATTGTTAGTGTTTATATGGGGCTTTTAATTTTTCCACTGACCTTTGTCCATCCTGAGCAACTACTACACTATCTTCGTTACTGTAGCTTTGTAGGGAGTTTTGAAAAAGGGAAATATGAGTTCTCTGACTTTGTCATTTTTCAAGATTGTTATGACTGTTCTGCATGCCTTGCATTTCTGTGTGATTTCTACAAGTGGCTTGTCAATTTCTGCTAAAAAGTTGCTAGGTTTGATAGAGATTACAATGTAGATCAGTTTCGGTAGTATTACCATCTTAATAGTAATGCCTTCTTTAATCTATAAATGTAAGTTGTCTTTTCATTTACTTGTCTTCTTTAATTTTGTTCAGTGCTATTTTGTAGTTTTCAGTTTCTAAGTCCGGCACTTTAAAACTTTGTTCTTTAGGTATTTTATTCTTTTTGATGCCATTGTAAATGAGATTTTCTTAATTCATTTTCAGGTTGTTCATTCCTAGTATATAGAACTGTAATTGATTTTTGTATATTGGTGTTATATCCTGCAACTTTTCTGGACTTGTTTATTAGTTGTAGTAGCTTCTTTGTGGATTCCTTAGGATTTTCCATATACAAGATCAAGTTATTTGCAAGTTGAAATAGTTTTCTTTCTTTATAATCCAGATGTCTTATTTCCTTTTCTTGCTGTATCGCCCTGTCTTATACCTCCAGGATAGTACTGACTAACAGTGGAAAGCAGAGTATGTCTGTTTCTGGTCCTAGAAGAGCTTTGTTTCACCATTAAGTATGATGTTAGCTATGGGTTTGGGGTTTTTTTGGTTTTTTTTTAAATCAGCTTTTGGACATTGCTTCTATTCCTGGCTTGAGTGTTTTTATAATAAAAAGGGTGCTGGATTTCGTCAGGTGCATTTTCTGTGTCTATTGTGATGATCATGTACTTTTTGTCCTTAATTCTATCACTGTGGTATGCTGTATTAACTGGTTGTACCATATGTTGTCCCAACTTTGTATTCCTGGGATAAGTACCACTTGGCCATGGTGTATAATCCTTTGGCTGTGTTGCTAGATTCAGTTTGCTAATGTTTTGTTAAGGGTTATTGTTTCTATATTCATAAGAAATACTAGTCTATAGTTTTCTTGTGATATCTTTGCCTGGTTTTGATATTAGGATTGTATAAATACCTAAATTAACTAATGGATATAAATTTCTTGATGAATATTAGAAGCAACAGTATTTGAATGTATTTCTCAGAAAGGGTGTTAATAAAACTTTATGACTCCCCTGCTCCTCATTGAGAATCAGTGATCTTGGATAAACTTAATCTTACAAATTTTTTTCATTGAAACCCACTTAAGGACTCTGTGAGACTAGAAATATTGGCAAATGTCAATTTTATTGCAATTTTTACTTGCTACAAACTAATATTTTTCATCCTTTCAGCTTCACTAATTATCTCTTGAATTCCTTTGCAAACAATGAATTGATATCCTTCTATACTTTGCACAGTGGCTCTGTGGCAGTGCAGATTGCCTCGCAGACTTTTCTAGTCTAGGTCATGTCAATTTTGTCTGACGTGTGACTCTCAGTGCCTGGCTGTCTTGACTCTCTTGGATGTTCTTCCCCATTTTCCTCCTCAGTGCTCCAAGGTCTGCTGCTCGGCGGGGCCGCCCGGGGCTGTGTCAACCAGGCTCTCGGGGCGTTTGCTTTGATTAGTGTAGCTGTTTGCATGTTTTCACACTGTGTGTGTGGACTTGCGAATGTGTTTCTCAGAGCTCTTTCATTTATTGAAAATACCTTATTTCTAGGAACCATATGATAGGTAGAAAGGCAGTAATAGGTTAGGGTTTGCTGTACTTTGATGCAATTAAATTTATTTTAGGCCTTGATCATGGAATAATGCTGGACTCTATACATTTCTATTCTTGTATCAGCAACTTTGGGGAAACTGACTTGATTCAACCCAAAGCACCAGAATTATCAACTTAATTATGAACTGTTAGAATTTTAACAATTAGCTACATCTAAGTACAGTGTATTCTCTTCCCAATAGGAAAGCCTACTGAGAAAACCACACGCATGTTGTCAGATTCTTGAGTATCAAACACAAATAGAAAGGGGTGAATTTTTACGTACTGCAATCGTAATTCATGGCAGCCTTTGGAGGGGACCAATTTAGATGGGAATGAAGAATCTAGTTAAATTTATCCATAACCCTGCTAACTATCTAGAGATAAAAACTGTTTACGAGATATCCTTTCATACTTAATAGTTATGCATCTATAATTTTTAAGTGGGGTTATACGATATGGTTCTTTTTGTAATATTCTGTTTGCATTTATTATTATGGGCAT
Source organism: Desmodus rotundus (assembly GCF_022682495.2). Taxonomy (NCBI): domain Eukaryota; kingdom Metazoa; phylum Chordata; class Mammalia; order Chiroptera; family Phyllostomidae; genus Desmodus; species Desmodus rotundus. Next base: position 131,706,192 of record NC_071391.1, on the reverse strand, counting down.
GCTTCTATGGTAATAGAGAGCTACCTCACTGTCTTTTAATGTTAATAGGAGTGTTAATATCTAACGCTCCTTTGTATAGATATATCATAACTTAACCAGAGTCAGGGGGCTTTCAAGAGATGTTTTCAGCAACTTGATTATAGTTTTCTACTACGGGAAAATACCTGTGAGGTATATTGGAATACAGCTTTTTTCCCTCGTTTTTGGATTTAACTGTAGGTGAAGTATGCACGTTAAAATTTATATATCTCTTATTAATTAACCTATCCTGTTAATTTATTTATAATGAATTTCTTGGCGTTTTGATTCATCTCACATGTAGTAATTATCTGTCTGCACCCTTCCTATTCATTATGTGTACAAGTATGTAACATTTTGAAGAATTTTAATATGCTGAGCCTTCGATTTGGCATCATACATGGAGAGTATGAATTTTATCAGTAAGAAGTCTGTGTTAAAATCCATGTTCTTCCATTTATTAAGTGATTCTGTCATGTAAGAGCCGGGTCTCACTGTTCTTGTCTGGAAGCCTGCCTCGTAGGATTTAAGGATTGAAAGAGATAATGTGTAGGATACAAACAGTATTTGGTGTAATGTAAGGGCCCAGGAAAGACTGACTCAGGAAATGGAGGGAGGTGTGGAGAATGCAGGTGAGCAACCTGGAAAACATTTCTGAAGCATCTGTTGGGCTTAAAAAGTGTGCTGCTCTTCAATCCTTTTATTTTATTTTTTAGCTTCTCATACTGTTCCCATATGATACAGCTTATAATTTAGGGATGTAAATTTATTTTTCTAAAATTTTAATAGTGTTTGACACAGTGTTTCTAGGCAGATTCATTTCAAAAGACTGATATTAATAAAAAATATTTGTCTCCCCTAAAAATCTAAATCTATAAAAGGTGCTATTTTAAAAAATTATATTTGGCACAGATAATAAAGCAGTAAAATCTCATTGGTTTGGACCTGCTGATGGGGAGTTTGAATGCACGACCAGCGTGTATGTTTGTGGTAACTGAACCGTGCTACTTTCTGAAGGAAAAAGAAAATCATTTATCCAGTGCCCTGTTTCCCGATGGTAAAGCTGAGGTCTGGAGAGACTGGAGTCGCGACCAGAGCTGCACACGTGCAGAGTGAGTCCTGATGAGGGTCCCTTTAGTCCCGTCACAGACACTGCTTTTCACCATAGACCAATTACAAATAATCATAATCATAGGCTAATTATAAATAATTCTGATTAGTCAGTTGAAACTGTTGGAACAGTAGCTCTTACTATATGAGGCAATTTGATTAGATAATAATTTATGTTGTTCATGCCTCTCAAGTCATTGAATTTCATGAGTAGTTTTTAGTGATGGTAAGGAATAATGAGGACATCTACGTTTATTTTAACTTAACACCAATAGTAGTGATTTTGAATGTTAATAAATGTTTTGGAGCACTTTGCTAACCAGACATTTTTGTGAAGGGGCGTTTGTCCATATAAAAATAGATTTGAAGTGTACCTTACTGATTCTTACAGGCTCTCAACTTTTATTTGCCCTATAAGACTGAAAACTCAGATAAGTTTTAAAATCCTTTCCCTGTGGCTTATAAAGTAACATGTTTATTAACATAACACAGCAATACAATTTATTAACTTACAAGTAAATTATAAAGTTGAAATTTTCTTTTTCTTTATATACTTACTATTTAAATACCTGGACAAAAAAGGTGATAGTGACTGTGGTGGTAGTCCTAATAACAATGATGACAAGTAATGATAACCCTGATATTTACTACGAATTTATTACATGCTATGAACTATATTAAGCACATTGTGTTCATTATTTTATTAATGAAAATTCTGTTAATTCTTTATCTCACTTAATCCTCACCACATCTAAGTGAGATCATTCTTATTTGTGTAAGCATTTTAAAGATGAGGGAAGTGGAGCGTGGAGGGATTTGTGACTTGCCCGAGGTCTCATTGCGGTGAATTACAGAGCCTGTGTCTGAGAGCGGGTGTCTGAGCGCCGGCGGTCCAGCCTAATACAGGCCGCTGTGGTGGGCGCAGAGAGGGGCCTCGCAGGGAAGGATTACGTTACTAAGGGCTATCTTTATCGTTGCATCTCCTCCCCTGTCACGGCACCCTGTTTAAAAAAGAACTGCGTTAATTATTAGAACCATTGCTAGCAGAGACTTAAATTAGGCCCACCCTTCAGGTTTTCTAGAGCCAGCCCCTTCTTCAAAATCCAGCTCAATTTCTCTTTCATGAAGTCTGAAAACTTCCTCCAGTTCTTTTCCTTGTCTCAATTCTCACAAGAGTGAACTGTTTATTTTATAATTTTGTTAACATTGTTTTTATCTGTCTTACCATCTGCCTAGAATTGTAGAGCTTTAGAGCTGAACAGGGCCTTAAGGAAAAGTCCACGTGCCCATTCTGAGGCTAATCCCTTCTAGTAGGGTGCGTTTCTTGACCAGTGTTGGCTCAGTGTTTGCTGAATGTCAGAAAACTATCAGCACTGCTGTTATCTCTTTATTCAATATGACATTATTCATGGTGCCATCCTAACAGCACAGATACACTATTTCAAGTTCTGGTCCGTCTGCGGTTGTGCTAGTATATCGGTATAATAGTAGAAACTATTTGAATAGAACAAAACTGATGTAGATGTTTTACGCAGGATTGGAATGAACTTGGGATAGGGAAAACTTGAATAAAAATAGTGGAAATCAGAGTTTGAAAATAAAGGTTTAAATCGTATATAGAAAGTTAAATTAATAGCACTCGAATCAAATGTATGGGAGAACGGAATAAAATGCTCTGGAAATACAGTAAGTGTTGTCGAGCTGTGTGCCAGACACTGTGGTAGGCACTGAAAATCCCTTGGTCAGTCCTCACGGTCCATACTGACAGGAATTCGGGGCTCCGTGAGAATATCTGACGTTTTACAGTCCCCACATAGTTTTCCCCAGAGAACTACCCTTAACAGTAAAGGGAGGTCAGATACCTCAGCGTACCTGATGAGCAAGACTGAAGCCGCCCCTACAAATGTGATTTTTGTTACTTCTTTATCTTAAAAAATTAACAGGTATTTAAAATTGTACTCAAGATTGTAGCCATCCTTATTCTGCTGTAAGAATGTTCTTCCACCTCCCCAGTTGTTTACAGTCCAGAGAGAGATGAACTGTGTCTTGTTTGTGAGTCCAAGAGCCCTTTGCACTCTGCAGGATTCTCCCTGGGCCGCACCTAACCAGTCTTGAGACCACAGGCCTGTGGTTATTCGACCCCTGTAGTGGCCCCCCGACCGTAGGCTGAGAGCTTTCTCTGACTCCTTACTATTAATAAACATTATATAACTGTGTAACACACTTAGTTTTTCTTTTTTCTTTCACACCTACATTTTTATGGCATTGTATTTATCTACTGCTAGAGGGAAATAGCTTTTCAGTTAGTCTAATGGCTGGTTTTTTCCTTTTATTTTGTAGGAAATATTTGTTTTTATGATAGCCAGGTTACGTTACGATTTTGTTAAGTTTCTTAAAGAGTGATCCCTTAAAAGCATAGCTATAAAACTTGTAGTTTTTAGTAGTTTTACTTTCTCAACACTTTTTAAATTAGTGATTTGTTTTTGCAAATAAATACATTTTTGTGTCACTGAAGTATGTCATTTTAGTGATTGTATGCTAAGATTTTTTTTTTCTATAATTTGAATATATGCCATGTATTCTATGACAATGAAAACCTCAAGATGACTTTTAAGAAAAATTGTTTTGGATTATTAGAAGTCTGCTATGGGGGGCTTGAGATTTCATACACTTTTTTGTAAATCCTCACCCAAGGATATGTTTATTGATTTGGGGGGTGGAGAGAAAAACATTGATGTGAGAGAGAAACATCCATCAGTTGCCTCCTGTACTCACCCTGACTGGGGAATCTGCAATGTAGGTAGGTGCCCTGACCAGGAATTGAACCCGCAACCTTTTGGCGTACAGAGTGATGCTCCAACCAACTGAGCCACCCAGCCAGGGCTGACGTGATAAACTGTGTATAGCCAGAATGATTTGGACATGCAGGGCATAGATTTGCATGAAAAACATTTTACAATAAACAGAGATAGATGCAGGTATTATTCTGATACACAACTTAGAGGGGGGTTAAAATAGAGTGTCTAAGGTTAACCTTTAACTAGGTTTTGGCTGTACTTCACCTAGAGACAGACCTTTTTTAGGCATGGGGGTGGAGCAAATATAAACGTGCCAAATGCAAATGGTTAAAATAATGTCCTAATGTCAGATTTCTTCGTTTTAAATTTTCAGTTGTTGACCTCCTCTACTGGAGAGACATTAAGAAGACCGGAGTGGTGTTTGGTGCCAGCTTGTTCCTGCTGCTTTCGTTGACAGTGTTCAGCATTGTGAGTGTAACGGCCTACATTGCCCTGGCCCTGCTCTCGGTGACTATCAGCTTTAGGGTATATAAGGGTGTGATCCAGGCTATCCAGAAGTCAGATGAAGGCCACCCATTCAGGTGAGATGTCTGGAAAACAAGGCGAACTTTGCAAAACTGTGAACAGGATTTATATTAAGACTTCATTCTACTATGTGTAGTTACAGGCATGCATTTTTCACTGCTTAAAGATAATTGCATGTTTTTGCTAAAAAGCTATACGAAAAGCATCTGCTTTCGAGATTTCCTAAAGGTCATTTCATAGGTTTATGATGTAAAACGCTGGTTTGCATATCGTTAGTCTAACTCTACTACTAAGTAGTAATATTTATTAGGAGTAGGTGTTGGTTGCTAATTTTACTGTAATGGAAGTATATCTTTTTAACGTATGAGGGGGGGTCCCCAGAAAATGGAATTATCTTCTGGAGGGTGGGCCCCTTGTAGTACAGGCTTCCCCTGCTAGGTGAGTGTTCCAGGAGCCCATCTGTATCAGTGTGCCAGCTGGCACTGTTGTGAGAGGCTGCGTTCAGCTTCAGTGAACTTTTTTCGAAGACTCTGAATGTGTTTGCCCATCTCATAACAGGTGATTTACGAGAGCACCTGCCCACACCATGCTGAGTGTTCAGCAGTTTCTGACCCAAAACAGCATGACCCCCATGCCGCATCCTCCTCATTCATCTGATCTTGCCCCAGTGACTTTTTTTGTTTATTTTCCCGGGTGAAAAAAGTCCTCAAAGGGAAACATTTTGCCAATGTGGAAGAGGTGAAACAAAAAACGGCAGAAGCATGAAAAGGCATCAGAATTGATGAGTTTAAAAACTGTTTTGAGTGGTGGAGAGAAGTCTTGATAGGTGTGTTGTATCAAATAGTACTTTGAAGATGACTGAAGTTTAAACATGGGAGAATAAGTACACAATTTTTAATAAATTGTTTTTTGGGGGGGGTCCCCCCTCCTAGTTATGACTGGTGAGAGTTATATTTTCTTTATTGCTTATGTTTTATGCTATCTGATTATTAGAAGTATCTTTGTTTCCAGTGGTATGTTTATATTTTTCTGTTAGATTTCTCATCATGCCTGTGTCTTTTCTTGCCACTCCTTCTCTGTCTAGTTCCTTTTTCTCATTCCTTAAGGCATTTCGTTTGCATTTGCCTTAGGAGAGCTCCTTTATTTCAGCATCTCCTTGACTCTAAACTTTCATCTGCTGCCTTCATCTTTACAAGCACACACACTAGCGTTATGTATCTAATTGCTGAATGGTGCAAACCTTAGCTTGGGTCTTCTGCCTCACTTCATGCTTAGCATGTTTTCCCACCCCTTTTTAAAAATGGTATATAATTCACATAAAACTCAGGGATTTTTTTTTTTTTTTTTTTTTTTTTTTAGTATGCTCACAGAATTGTACCAGATCACCATATAATTCCAGACATTTTCTTCACACCAAAAAGACACTTCATACCCGTTGGAAGTCACTGCCCCTCCAGCCCCTGCCAACCACTGATTCATCATGTCTTTTTCCTCAAACTTGTCAATCTCTATCAGTACTACCACTATTATCCTTGATACCGGGGTCCCAGTTTTAATGTTATATTTGTTTGTTTCCACTCCACAGTAAATGAAATAACCAAATTTTGTGGTTTCCCCTCTCCTTCAGTCTCGAGCAGGAGTCCACACACGGCAGCCCTGGGCCAAATCCCGGCTGCTGCCAGCTTTTGTAAATGAAATTTTACTGAAACACAACCATACTCAGTCATTCAGCTGCTTTCACGCTGTAATAGCAGAGTTAAGTGGTTGTGACAGAGACCATGTGGAATTCAAAGCCTAAAATATTGTACTTACTGCCTGGCCCTTTACAGAAATAGTTTGCCCTCCCCGGGCTGAGCCTCACTCGTTACCAAGCTGGTTTCTGGGCACCTCAGATTGCTTTAACTCTACCGATGTTGTCAGCGTAATTTTCCTCAAACAGCACTTGTATCACATTTTTAGAGCTAGGGGACTTTATGTTCGTTACAGGATGCAATCTAGATATCTTTGTCTTGTCTCTCATTTATCCCTTCTAGGGTTTTGTGCCCCATTTTCATGCTGCTGCCATCTTAGCTCCCCGGATGCCCTAATATGTCTGTCATGTGTTTTATTTGGCTCTGTGTTTGGTTCAAGACCTAGCTAACGCTGGCTCACACTGATCTGAGAATTAACTTCCTATTGCGCTGAACATGGCTTTGAAATGTTCTGTAATTGCTCCACATATGGACAATTTTTAAAAGTAGGTTGTAAATATTTAAAACACTATTTTGACAGGATAAGTATCTCTTTGGGCATGAAAGAGGATGTAACTACCTAGAACATTATCCAGTTGATGTTAGTGGGTAGGCTTACGTGGTTTTCACAGCTTACAGGAAGAGGCCTACTACATTATTTTGCGTATTGTAAAGTCTGGTGATTTGTTTCTCTCTAGCTTTCTGTACATATTGATGAAGTAATAATGTTACATAAGGTCGGGGGAGAATCCAGCATTTACTGGATGGCTGTTATGTGTCTGACCTTATGTATAGGCAACTCAAAGGTAGATGGGTGGTATTACTCCATTTTACAGAGGGGGAAACAATCTTGAAGTTAGGAACTTGAAATTGCAGCTTTAACGTGGCAGAGCTGTATCATTTCACAAGTCATAAAGGAATACGATTTTTAATTATATTGAAATATATAAAAACATTGTCACAACAAAACCTCTAAATTATCAACAATATAAATTTTATACATCATTGGATTTTAAACAATACTTTTGGAAAAATTACTAATATTTTCCTATTTGTTTTTAAATATTTTATTTTTTAGAGAGGGAGAAGGGAGGGAGAAAGAGAGGAAGGGAAACATCCATCAGTTGCCTCTCACTCGCCCCCAACTGGGGACTGACCCACACAACCCAGGCCTGTGCCCTGACTGGGAATCAAACCAGTGACCTTTTGGATCTCAGGCCAGCGCTTACTCCGCTGAGCCGCACTAGCCAGGGCTCTGTATTCTTTATTTCCTTAGAGACACTTTATTCTTAGCTCTAAGCGTAGGTCATTACACGTCACAGTGGTCATCGTAAAGTAAATTCAGCCAACATGCCAGTTTAAGCCAGTTGGGCCGTTTTTCCAACTTCTCCAGTCACACTAGAGAAGACGATGTCGTGCGGCTTGTGTGTGTGCTGCGGCCGTTGGGAAAGTGACGACAGTGCCCGCAGTGCACTAGTAACTGCACTAGTGCACGGGTAGGTGCGGCTGACCAGTGCGAGGGGCCACAGCACGCCACTGGTGGAGAGGGCCGCCTTTGTGCCCGTGCGCCCGGCATCGCGTCTCCAGCGCACACAGCATCAGTGGTACAGAGAAGCAGGATGCCCACCAAAGTTCTGTCAGCCACTTTCTGTATCTCTCAAAGCTGCATAAATTAATTATTGCTGATTTAAAGGGAGTTGTGAATCTTAGGCTTTTTTAACCTGATAGTAATAGCTTAATATTTGTTCATTAATAATAACAGTGTGCTAGACCATTGTATTAGTAAAGGTGTATTTCTTGTCCTTAACAGTTTAGTAGGAAAAATATGCAAGTATGCACGTGCCTGTGTTTCAGGGCTGGATATGGTAAATACCGTAAGAGCAATACAAAACAGAGCATTGTTGGAGTTACGTAACAGGGTTGGGGGAAGAGAGAGCAAAAGAAGCTTCAGGTAGGGCCGGGGTTTGAGGTGGAGCCAGCGGACTGGGTGCGATGCCACCAGGGATGAGGAGAGTGCTGTGGATTGGGGAAGCTGTGATCAGCAAAGGTGTTGCGAGTAAGAACGTTGGATGAATGGTTCATTTTGGCTGCAATATAGTGAGTAGTGGGAAGTAAGATTGAAAAGATTTAGGAGGGCTCTGGTTGGAAGAAAGTTGGAACCATAGAATCACAGGGTGTTGGAGCCTGGAGGAACTTCGGAAGGTCTCTTTCTCTAATTTGTATACAGACTTGTAAGTCTGACCCAGGGAAGTTACATACATGCCTGTATGGCCTTAGGAGCTCTATCTGGGAAGCTCAAATAAAACTAAGCCGCCATTGGCTGAAGGGAACGGAGCAGGGTGCTAACAGATTAGGGACTTGTTTGGAGACCGATAGAGTATTTCAGTGTGTAAACAATGAGCACTTGAACTAGCATGATGCATGGTGACTACAGAAATGAGGAGACATATTGGGCATATTGCAGAGGTAAAACTGGAGAAAAGGAGTTATCGAAGAGGAATGTCATTTTTAATACAAATAATGTCTGCTGACGTGGGAAGTCATGAGGAGCGTCCGAATAAGGAACTACTGCCAGTAGATTTGGGAGAATGCCTGGCACTTCCGATGTGGTTCTACTTTGCCAAGATAAAATGGCTTTTTTGAACCATAACTAATGAAGCCATTCCTCGCATTAATGCGGACTTGACTACCCCCCACCCCCCAATTAGAGGTGTTGTCAATTCCAGCCACCCCAGTACAGCTTAGGGTGTGTAAATGTACAGTACCTATTACGTGTACTGGGGTTGCCACTGTACTGTCGACACCGTTTCACAGCCTGGGGCTCCACGTTTTGGGCAGGTTCCCCTATAGATCGGGCCGAGAGAGTGTAGTATTTGGAATGAATGGGATCTTTACTAGGAAAACTCGGTGAAACAACGTAAAATCCACTTGAAGAAAAAAACACCCATAATAATGACTACCATTTATTGATACTTATCCGTGTCTGATTGTGGTAAGCACTTTACTAATTGAATCCTCGTGATAATCTCCATTTTATAAATGAGGAAACTGAGGGTTAGAGGGAAGACTAAGTAACTTTCCAAAGTTACACTGCCAAGTAGGTGGCAGACCTTAAGGTCCAAGGTCAGGTCAGTCTGGCTTCAAAACATCTTTTTTCTGTGCTCATCAGCCGACAGCCTGTATCAGTGAAATAGCCCTTCCTTGGTGAATTTTTACATTGTGCTTAATTTGAAAACCGAAGGCTTTTGTGGTAAAATACCTTATTTTACAGATATGCTATTGCTGAATGCAGGCACTCAGGGAAGAATCACCCTGATCGGTGACGATTATGGTGTGTCTGTTTTCTAGGGCCTACTTGGAGTCCGACGTAGCTCTGTCTGAGGAGCTGGTTCAGAAGTACAGCAATTCTGCTCTCGGTCATGTGAACTACACGATAAAAGAGCTCAGGCGCCTCTTCTTAGTTGACGATTTAGTTGATTCTCTGAAGGTAAGTCTATTTGCTTTTCGTTTTGACATACCCAGAGTTTAACCTTAAAAGAGTTAGGAGTATCATTCTTTTTCGCTATATGCAGGTAAATGATTAAGATGAAATAGTGAGATCATGTTACAGTGAACTTTGGTCTTAAAATTCAGAATCCACTCAGATATTTAACATGGAGGAAAGTACTTTTCTTTTTTTAAAGGAAAATAAGTCATAAATTCATACTTTTGGAAATCATAAAAGGGAAATGTGAGAAAATTAAAGGGAATTTTGACAATAAGAACGAAGATTAATAGATTTAATGCCAGATATGATTTAATCTGTCAGTGTGGTCGGTGATGCGGGCTGTGGAAGAATTCACAAAGAGGAGAAAACACGGAGTCTAGCTTTTCTTTTACTTTCCCGAGAGAGGAAAAGGGGCCAGGAGCAGAGACATGCACCGGCACTGAGGAGTGGGGCCTTCAGCTTTTATTGCGTTTTAATTGGGTTATGGCTGGGGGGGGGGGGGGGTGCCGTTGTGTGGCCCCTGGGCTGCTGGGGGCGCTGCAGCCCAGAGGTTTCGGGTGGTTTTGTGGAAGCACAGTTCTCTCCACTCTCATCTTTGCCTGCGGCTGTGGGGGGTGGTTAGCCATGGTCTGTTCTGGCTTTTGAGCACCAGTGTTTTTCAGTCCTGGGCACATAAGCTCGTAAGAGTAAAATGACAGTCCTGTTTAACAAGGTCATTGGCCTGCTCAGCAAATGGCACAGGCTTTGTCCTTTCAATCTGTCTGATTTCGTTTTAGAGTCTAGCACTTACTATTCTTACCTTGTGTGTGATTCATATACACATATAAGCTATCTCATAATCTTGGACTCTTTCTTAGCACATTTATTCTGGAAGAGCTTTAATATTCTGAAACACCTCAACTAATCTTTAGGTGGTAATTGGAAGTTTTTCTTGAGATTTTGGATCTTGCTACGTAGCAGCGGTTAGTCTCGCCTTGCATTGTAAGCTCTCCCGAAGTTCAGACTGGCTCAACCAGCATACAGTCATGTAGCGTGAGCACCCAGCACTGGGGCTTTGGGGGCCTGCGTGCTCATCCTCTGCGTAGAACTTGCGTTTTTTGTGGTATTGCCCATGACTCTGCTTAAGACGGACTGGTTTCCACTCTAAGCCTGTATATAAATGTACTGTAGGAGTAATTACCAGAACTGGTTTTTTCCAAGAGTAATGCACTGGTTTGCAATTTATCATGCACGCCAAGGATGTCATGGTAATAGGATGATTGGGCCTGTAGACCCAGGGACACAATTTCTGGGCTGGTCAGAATAGATTTAAATGCCCAAATTGCTTTAACAGACATGTTAGCTTAGGTTAAGCCAATAGATGGACCTGATCTGCAGCTGTGTTGCTCTCTCACTTTAACACTTGGAACCCCAGTTAGTTACTAATAACATCAATGGTAATAATGTAGTTTTCTTATCTCTCTTGTATAGAGCATTTGCATATGGTAATTTATTTTAGTAGTGTTTTGATGTCAGTGTATAAGTAAACAAGGTCATGGCTATGTTATTTGGGGTGTTTGGCCAATTAGTTTCAAAAGGAAACAAACATTTTGGAGTAGATGAATTAGTGTCCTGTACGCATGGGCCCCAGAAGAAACTGGTTCCTGTTTACCGAGGTGATGTTTGTAAAGCCTGAGTGTTGGGGGAGAGCCTGTAGGAACAATTATTGAAGAGAAGGTCCTAGTACATTTCAATGAAGGGTTTGTGGGTGGAAATCGAGAAGAAATGCTACAAACAGTGACACAGCTTCAGACAGCAGAGGACTGTCTCTGCATTTAGCAGTGGCGGGGGTGACTCCCCGTGAAGGCAGCGGGGCACCTGACAGGGGCAGTGTCACTGTTTTTGTAGACGTGGTAGCAGCTGCGGCAGACGGAAACCAAAGGCCCTCCTTCGCGTTGTGTAGTTTAGCTATGAAGGCAGCTGTATGTTTATAATTGGATTTAACATTTTTCTTGAGAGAAGAGGCATTCTTGAAGAAACCTGTTTAAAAACAGAACAGATTGATCTGAGAACGATTCATTACGTCGCAGGTTTTATAAGTTTGAGTTTAAGGTTCTACTTTTCTTTAGTCGAAAGAAGGCTTGTGTGTTCTTGCAGAGTTTGCTGTTACCCGTGCGCACTCTTACGTGTAGACACGACATGGTGCGGGAATTGTGTGCAGAGGCTGCAGAGTGAGAAGATGTTAGAAGAGGTCTGATTAAATACTTTAAAAACCTTTAAAACTGTTTCGCGCAGATGTTTGAAAGTAGGATATGGAGAAATTATGAATAAATAATCTTGAATTTCTTTTTGCTGTTAAATCTCATTTTAAAATTTCTTTTGAAAATTATCTTAGTTTTTTACTTTTTGGCTAAGATAATTTTCAAATTTTGCTTTTCATGAGGAAGCTGGCACAAATGGGAGAAACTAAACTAGATAAATTCTTGCCTTGGGTGACTTTGCTGATTTGAAAGTAACAGGAAAGTGGCACATAATGAGACAGATTTACTTTCTGGAACATTTTATTTTTAGGATGTTTTCTTATATCTTTAAGACATTGTTAATATTGGGGAAAAAAGACTTGATTAAGAATATAGTTTACTGCTTTTCCTTCTTAAGGATTAGCAGTACTTTTGAAAAGAAAAGGTAAAAAAGGAAAATGTATATGAATGGTTTTCCTCAGTAGTGTTTTCTGGCGAGTCCAGTGCTCAAGGAAAGCTGCTTGGTGACTTCCCCAGAAGGCGATTCTTTTCAGCGCTCCAAATAAGTAACAGTTGTTTCAACATATTAGCCCATAGGAGGAACTTTGCGTTTCGGTCTCAAGACCTATTAAGGCAAAAGAATAAGGCAGGGGATCTTCTCTGGATGCAAAGGTGACGAGTACCCATGCTGATGGTAGATACACACGAAGGGTTATCTTCGATCACCTCTGTGGTTCTGCTACACGGGGCGACATTTTCTTACTGTCCTCGTGTGTGAGTAGCGTGCACCCCGTCCGTCTGTCTGTCCCCGCCGAATAAGGTGCTGTAGCTGGCCAAAATGTCTCTGTGACAAGAAGCTGGTAAGACACTGCTCCTGTTCCTTGAGTGGTTGTCACTCTTACCCCTTACTTTCTGTTTCTATAGAGAACGTTTTTTAAAAGAAAGCTATTTTTTTTTTCCTGACTCTTACTATTTGCCTTTTAGCCACAGTAATTGGTAGGAGAGTCATGGTCTCTCTCCCCAAAGCAAGCAAAAAATGTTTTTTTTTTTTAATTCTCGTTCTTTTTTTTAAACCCTGTTCAATATCAAGGAAAAATCGATTTGTCCTTATTTATTTCCTTATATTCAAATTTTAAATCTGTGGGAAGTTTACAGTAACTGGCCCCATCTCTCTCTTTACCAAATGAATTTGTGGAACATGGAGTTTTAAAAAATTTTATAGGAACAAGCTTTTGATTGGAATTACTTTGATTTAATATGATTCATAGCTGGAAAAATGGAAACTGTCCTAATTTCAAGAAGATGTAATGGGGATTAGTGTCGTTTATGACTTTTTCATCGATAGATCTCTGTAGCTTATTTAAATAATAGCTTTTGAACAAAAATTTAAAAGATGGTTCCCTAGAACTCACTGTCTTCCTACAGGTTTGGCGCCCTCAAATATATGTAATCTGCATTTCTAGATTCTGGGTCACAATTACCACTACTTCTATTTGAAGCCACCTTCTTCAGAAATTAAAAAATGTTAGAGCCGCTAGTGTCAGCATGGTAAACTACTACTTCTGCTTGCTTACTACCCTTTGGGGGCAGTGTGAGGGAAGAGCCTGTTCTTTCCAGTGTGATTGAAGAAATAACCAAACTCCAGGGTTCGTTGGGCCTTAGGAAGAGACCTACTGTGAGATGGTGGTTATCCGTGCCTGGCCCAGGTCTCCTCCTGGTGGGCAACTTGGACCAATAAAAATGGGTTCTGCAGACTTCCCCTTTTACATTCTGTGCAATCGTTCCATTTGTTTTGCTCCTTTGCAATTAAGTATAAGCTTCTCAGTCCTAGAAAAGGTTTCAAGGGTCCATAGATTGAGCAATAGTCCATTTCTCAAAGGATTAATTCTAGGCAAATAGTAAGGGCAAAATCACTGAAAAAATATTCCTCATTCCATTCAGTAGAACTTACTGCAAACATTAGTATAAAATTTAACCACAGCTCAACCTTTTGACCTGGTCCACAGGCTTTGTTTTAAAAGTTACATTTTGTAAAGTGGGTTTATTCAATCAGAACCAGACATAGGCGGGGTTGGGGGGGTGGGGGAGACGAATGAATGAAAGGGGAAGTAAAGGAGGAGTGTTCTCTAGTAAAATTTAAGTTGTGAAAGCCGGATGTGTATCCCTGTCTTAGAGAGTCTAATGTATTAGTTTATTAGTGCTTGACAAGTCAGAAAGAGGCTGGAGAACTTTATTTAACCTAGTATTTGTCAACCTTGTTTAAATAACACCCGTTACCACTGGAAAACTAGTAAGATACTTGAACAGACTTAAACCACCTGGTTAAGGTTTAGTTCCATTTCTGTGATGGGCCCTCTGGTAGGGGTCTTTGATACAGGCCCCTGTTGTAAAACGTGGTTCTCAGTATTGGCTGTACATTGGAACCACCTGGGGAGCTGTAACATTTACTGATCCCTGGGAAGGGGGGTGGGAGCGTCCCACCCATGAAATTGTGATTTAATTTTTTAAGGAATACTGTATGGAGGATCACCATTTTTAAAAGTTGTGGCATTAAGCGGTGCAGGGGTGCCTAACCTTTTGGGGTCTCTGGGCCACACTGAAAGAAGAAGAGTAGGGTTGGACCACACATTAAATACACAAACACTAATGGACACTGATGAGCAAAAAAAAATGTTCTAAGGAATTTATGATTTTGCGTTGGGCCTCATTCATAGCCATCCTGGCCATGGGTTGGACACCCCTGCACCCTGGGCTCTGGTTTCTCCCCACTCCCAACACACTCCTGACTATGAAAGAAAAGCATATGACCATCCCTTCGGGGCTCAGCTTTGGGGTGTCTTGAGTAAGGCTCTGAACTTTATTAGAAGGTTCTCGACTTTTGAAACCTCAAATCCCAAGAAAAAGTCTAATATAGTGACCCTAAGACCAGGTATTTTAGCCCTGGCTGGTGTGACTCACTGGATTGAGCGCCAGCTTGCAAACCGAAAGGTTGCCAGTTCGATTCCCAGTCTGGGCACATGCCTGGGTTGCAGGCCAGGCCCCCAGTTGGGGTGTGTGAGAATCTGATGTTTCTCTCCCTCTCTTTCTCCCTTCCTTCCTTCCTCTAAAATAAATAAATAAAAATCTTAAAAAAACAAAATTTAAAAGACCCAGTATTTTAAGCGAAGGTTCTCACTTTTTCTGTCACATGGCTTTGAGTGAGAGAGACTAGATTCTATATGATGGCCGTTCTGTGACTTTCAGTGAAAATATGGTAACGTTGTAAGAAAATTTCTAGCTATGGCAACCATGATGTTCCAGAATACAATCTTAAATCTGAAAGTGAGCAAAAAAGGCCTCGCTCCAGAAATAGCTGACCCAAAACAACTTTAAAATCTAGCCCTCGGGCTCTTACGGAGTTATTAACATACACACTTTTGACAGTTTCCTTTCTGGTTTCTGTGGCTCACAGAAAAATTAGAAGGGAAGTGGGCTGGAGAGAACATAGAGGCAGTCAAAGTGACATTAACGAGTGAAGCTGAAGATGTCAAAAAAGGTCAGATACTTCCCAGTGTTTAAAAATGCAGAAAAAGTTTGAAAATGTCAGAATTGCCCTAGTAATTTCTGAAATTCTGTTAAGTACCCTCTCTTCATTTTCTTTAAAAGTGCCCCTCCCCCTCCAGCGAGGGACCCTTTAATAACAGCCTGCGGGGCTTTCTGGTGAGGGCTGTGGCACACAGGCCAACGTCGTCCCCCAGGTCTGAAGACAGGCACGGCAGGGCCCTTGCCCTCGCTCAGTGTCTGTCCGGCCTTCGCTGCGCCTTGTCCCTCTTCCCTCCAGTCCACGACTGCCCGGAGGGAGATGAGCTTTGACTTGCACGGTTTATTTGCATCGGCTGCAATAGTGAAAAGCATTTGCCGTGGAATAGCATTGAATTCGTAGGTCTAAAGTAAGAACAGCTTTTTAAAAGTGTTTATTGACCTTTTTCCTGCCTCTTTATGATAGCTGCACATTCCCGGTAAATTCCCAGTGTAGGTGGTTTTACAGTGTAGACTCCAGAGTCAGCTAATCCCGAGATCCCTGCGACCTCCAGGCTGCCAACATCCTTAATCTTTCTGCATCTTGGTTTCTTCCACTACAGGGATAACAACAGTACTAAATTTGGGGGTTGTGAACTGACCTAATTAATATAAGTTCCCAAAAAATGGTATTTGCTGTTTTATTATGTAACTAACAGTTATGGTAATTGTGCATTTGCTGGACGCTCATTCTTACCACACTCCTTTCTCTTCTGATGGAGTGTTCTCTGGAAACCCTTACCCGGTTTTGTTTTGGGGTCTGAAGTGTTAAATTTTCTCCAAACTTAGCTGTAACATTTAAAATTCTGCGATAACATGTAAAAATGTGAATTTCTGGTTTCTCCCGTGAAATGGGAAAGCGGGGCATCAGGCCTGCAGCAGTGGGGAGCCGGACTGCGGCGCCTCTTTGCGGAGGAGAAGGCCTGTGTTCCCTGCCCCGGGCCTCCCCCCCTGCCTCCTCATGCGGTTATGTCACCTGCCTGGCCCCATGTGCACTTGAAGCCTCTCTCCACTGTCCTCTTTGCCTGTAGAGAGCCTGGCCTTTAGGAAGTGTCCTCCAAGGGGCAAGTGCAGGACACTTGAGCCCCTGGACAGACTAGGTGTTGATGACTTGGGCTTCTCTCCTTGTGGGTTTGGAGCGGGGCCCTGTCAGTGACTTGGTGACCAGACTAGGACTTATTTTGCTTGTGTGTGTTCGTATCTGAATTCGGTTACATAGGGTGTCTTTATTGCTAAAGCAATTCCTGCTAAAATGGGAGAGGTGGACTCATTTTCCCTTCAGACTGGTAGACGGTGATGGATGAAAATAGCTCTGCTGCTCTAGAGTAAAGGTGCTCAAGTGCAGAAGTTATACTTAGCTCTGCAACAGGAGTCCGTAAAGCCACGTGAGAGGGGAAAGGCTTGCTAACCGGGGTCATGTTTCAGACCTTTCCAGTAGCTCCACAGCAGTGGCGAAGACCAGGGCAGCGTTTAATTTTTGATTTTCAATGGACAGGTGTTAAGAATGCTTGAATATGTTTGCTTAAACCTTAAACTCAGCTTTAGGGGTAGCTGGAGTGTTGCTATGTGTAGAACTGACAGTCAGTGGAGGAATCCAAAGTGTCTTCCTAACCTGTAGGAAATAAGCTTACTAGAGTTTGACCACGACAACTGCTTAGCACCCAGCTCATACATAGTGGGCATTCAGTCCGCTGTGGTCGAATGAAGAAAGATGTGGAGAAAGATACGCCTTAGATCAGAAGGGTGAGCAGACTGGCCCATGGCCTGTTTTGCACAGCCTGGGAACTAAGAATGGTTTTTACATTTTTAAAGGATGATGCTCAAAGCATACGTGACAGAGAGCCCTTGTGGCCCGCACGCACTGTCTTACTTTACAGAAAAAGTTCAGCAATCCCTGCTTTCGGGTGTGGAGGTGCTGACGCCTCTCTCCTTTTCATCCACATCGGGTTCCACGTACCTAAATAATCCCTGTGGATGGTGGCATCGTGGCACTGTGTTTGTTACCTACTAGCAAGTAGTGCAGAGTGATTGCCAGGCACATGAAGGCTTTTAATAAGAAGTAAAGGAATTGCTGGTGTGGATATTTAATAAAATCCAGACTGACGGCGGCTATAAGTCTTCAAGAACTGCTTTGGACTGTCATCGAGTCTTTGGACTAGATGATGTCAACAAGTTTTAGAACTGGAATGAAACATCAGAGTTCTCTTGTCCAGCCATTCATAAAGTATGGAGAGGAAATAAAGGACTTCTCCAAAGAAAATCACCTTTTGGAAGCATTGCCTTTCCCAGACAGCTGTATTCGGTGAACAGAGGACAGTGAGAGCTTACCTCGGGCAGGTGACTGACCTCCCTTTTCTCCAGGGTCGGCATCTGCTGTAGTTGTAACAGTGCCTGCCTCATACGGTTGTCAGGAGAAGTTGGGTGCATTTCTGTTTGGAAAGCATTCAGAACAGTGCCTGGCACTAATGTATAAGAACTACATTAGTGTGTGTTAAACAAAGAAGGCAGTGGCTCAAGAAGCGGAATGGTCAGTTGTAGTAATTGGTGTAGAAGGGTGAGTCCTCATTCCCAGGCTTAATTATGGCCGTTACAGCGTGTGCCACTGGGCAGACCGCGCCTCTGATCCTTAATGAAGTGCTTGTTCGCGGTGGTGGTTTTGGTGCCAGAAACCTCGTCTCCTTGATAGTAAGTGTTCCCTGCCTCTTCGTTTACTGTTCACATGTCTGAGATTTTAATGTCTGAATTATTCAGCTCATGTAGACCTTCACTTCATGTGTGTTTATACTTTAAAATCAGATTTAATATGAATTCTCACAGTACCTTTTCAGTCTTGCCATTTAAGAGCTAAACGCTATAATAGAACCGGAGTTATTAGGGTGTACCTTTGGCATATTTTCTGATCTCAGGGAAAACAGAATCAACTATTTACTTGATAGTGTAGTCCAGAAAAAATGAATCAAATCTATTATTTTAATTAGGATTCTGAAATCCTGAATTGAGAGCGGTGACTTAGAAATGAAACATCTGTATTATTTTACCAAGTCTCCAAAGAATGTGCCTCTACCAGGTTGGCATTTAGGTGGGATGCTTTTATTTGAAAGCTTAATAAAGAAGCTCTACTTGAATTTTTTTTTAATCGGCTAACACTATTTTCTTACAGTTTGCAGTGTTGATGTGGGTGTTTACCTATGTTGGTGCCTTGTTTAATGGCCTGACACTGCTGATTTTGGGTAAGTCCACAGACACACTGGGGTGGAGAATTGCAGGAAAAGAATTGTGTGCAAGGAGCTTAGAGATTTTATTGGAGAATGTACTTAGATTGTAGGAAAAATAGAGGAGATGTGTTTGAGGTTGTGATCTCTTTAAATAAATTGCTGGTGCTGTTTACTGAAATGCTATTTTAGTTCCTGAAGACTGCTCCAACTAACAGTGACAAACCAGAACGGGCGGGGGCTTACCAGACGGTACAATCATAAACCTGCCTGTAGTACCTGCGCTGTAGAAGCCAGCAACGGCTCCGGCAGCCTCCCTTGGGTAATTCTTTGCTCTGGAGTGGCTGCCACCACACCAGCAGGTGCATCCGGGAGATCCTGTGTATTTTCCCTCTGTATTAGGAACACTAATTAGGCTCCCTGTGTGTTAGGAACACTGCCCGGCCAGCTTTAGAGTGTTTCTAGTTTGATGACTTTTTAGTGTTTGTTCCCTCAGCCACACCAGTCCCTTTTAAAGGTTGTGTGTTTCCTTTTTCAGCTCTGATTTCACTCTTCAGCGTTCCTGTTATTTATGAACGTCATCAGGTAATTCCTTAACTGCAGACTTCAGAATACAGAGCTCACTGTATTGAGTGGACCTTCAAAGTCTTACAAAGTGGTGATTTCTTTCGCCTTTAATTTGTTGGATCTTTAGCAATGCCAATTTTCTAATAACTTCTTTATACTTTTCTTTCAGTCACAGATAGACCATTATCTAGGACTTGCAAATAAGAGTGTCAAAGATGCTATGGCTAAGTAAGTATTTAAAGTCTGCAACTTTTTTTTTAAACTCAAGAGTAAGGCATACTGTTTGAGAACAGTTTTCATCCATCAGGCATAGTGACTATAGCAAATCAGCTCTAAAGCAAGACACAATTGCCAAAAGATTTTTTCTAACATTTGGGTAATTTATTTCTCTGTTTACTCTGTGTTTTTAAGGCTTTGTTTAAAACTAATTCATGAGGCCACGGTAGCAAAATTATAGCTTGTAACTTGATATTTAGGGTTTCACTTCTTACATAAGCTGAGCACTATACTAGTAGTTCTTGAAGGATAGCATTTTAAGAAGCAGAAAACAAGATGCTTCAGATTTAAAATTTTTTTACATTGACCTTTTCCTCCCCTCCTTTCCATTTTCAGAATCCAAGCAAAAATCCCTGGATTGAAGCGCAAAAATGAGTGAAAAAAAGCCTGAAATAATTAACAGTAGGAGTTTATCTTTAAAGGGGTTTTCCGGGATTACATGGGGGAGGGTCAGGGAAGAAAGACGCCTGGACAGTGCAGTTCAGCTTCACAGATCTTCATGTCTAGGGCGCGGTGTCTGGGGGAGAAGCACCCGTCTAGACCGCCGCGTGCTCTTCACCTTAAGTGTTGTGAGCTGCTATGTGTGGATTTGAACCATAATCGTACTTGTTTCTCCTGTAAGAGGCACTGGTGAATAAAACAAGATCTGAGGAAGCTGTGTATCATACTTTGCTGCAGGTAGTCTTGCTGTATTTTGGGAATTACAGAGAAAGTGGAGCTGAAAAAAAATAACCCTTTTCACAGTTCGTGCGCTGTGTATGGTCTATGTAGAGTGATGCAGATTTTCTGAAATGAAATGTTTAGACGAGATCATACCACTAAAGCAGGAGTGAAAAGGCTTGCCTTTCTGGTATGTTCTAGGTGTATTGTGAATTTTACTGTTATATTAATTGCCAATATAAGTAAATATAGATTATATATATATCTATATATAGTGTTTTACACAGCGTAGACCTTTACTTTCCAGCTTCCCCACAGTGCTTGATATTTCAGTCATTGGTTACATGTGTGTAGTTTCAAATACATAAGCAGAAGAAAATATATTTCTAGGAGCACTGCCATCTGTTTCCAACACGAAATGATGCCATGCACACAGAACTCACCATTTAAACTTCATTGCTCAGACTCACCGTAGTTAATTGTGTCACGAACTGAATCTGTGGACTGAATCTAATGCTTCCAAAAATGTTGTTTGCGAATATCAAACATTGTTATGCAAGAAATTACAAAATGAAGATTTATACAATTGTGGTTTAAGCTGTACTGAACTAAATCTGTGGAATGCATTGTGAACTGTAAACGCGAAGCATCAATAAAGCTTATAGACTTAAACTGTGCTCGGTATTTGGGTTTCATGGAACTGCGGCAGATTAAAAGTACACACAAAGGGGGACTAGACTTTGCTTCAACCAGTGAGTGATTTTTAGAAAGGTTTTCAGCTCATTGTGCAGCTGTGTTTACTGTGAAAACAAAAGAATGTTTACATAATCAAATTTACTTGACACATACCAAAATGTTTAAATTATGTATTTTTATACTTTGATAATTGAAAATAAATTCATGCACCAATATTTTAACATAGAATACAGTGCAGGATTTATGAACATACATAAAATCATACCATATAAATATTTACTAATAAGATTTAAGAAGTTTTCTTGACACAAAGACACTATTGCTCTTTAAGTACAGTTGTATATATCATTGATCAATTTATTGTTCTTCCACATGGTTACGTCAATGCAAGATTCAGTCAGTGTGAAAGGTCAGTGGCACAAGGGAGGCAGACGTGGCTGTCACTCAGCGTTACCAGTCACGTGGTTACAGAAGACGAGTGGGGCTGCATGAGGACTGACTGGGCCCAGCAGCCCATCAGTGGGTTAATGTAAGGCATTAATAAATTGGCATATAAAACAGCTTAATGAATGATCTAATCCATTGAGAATGCTGAAGCACTTCTGTGGTAAATGTTAATCTATTTAGTTGAAAATGCTTCATTTCACCTTTTCCCTAAAATGACAACTAGCCAGTAAATCAAGATCCAAAATAAGTCCGCTGATGGGAAGAACTCGGCGGCGCGTACCTGTGTGCTCACGGTCCCCAGTGCCTGCCTGCAGAGTGCTCCGCCGGCCCCTGCTGACGGTGGCCGGCCGGGTGCAGCGTGCCATGGAGGTGGTTTGGAGCTGTCTTCTGGTTAATATTGGCCGAGTCACGTCTCTTACCAACCAACTCTGAGGAACTCCAAGTTAGATTATTTTGTTTTGTAATCTTGATTTATCAAATGTGCTTGGGTTTAGGAATTTGTTCTGCAGAGAATTTTTTTTTAATCCACACTTGACCTACATATAGTTCAGAAGCAAATCAGTGGTATCGAGTCAACCCAGCTCTGGGAGGGTAAAAACCCAGTCAGCCTCAGGTTACCTCATTTATTACTGCTTTAGAGTTAACGAGAAATCAGCTTATCCTCCTGGAACTGGTTTTTTTTTCCTTGTATTCTGTAGTAGAGATTTGTTTTTATTTGAATTCTATTTTGGATTTTGTGGGTTTGGCACTAAACACAATGAAAACTCATTCTATTCCCTCCCTCCTGAATGTATTCCTTTGTTCACCTCCCTATAGCCACTATTTCCCAAGCGGGTAACTGATGGACTTCCTTTGGGAAGCCTTGACATAAACACACGACACGGGTGACAGACCGGGAATCTGCTAAGGGTCCTGTAGCCCTCCTCAGTTTCGAAGTTTTAGCACCTTACGTAGAAAGGAGATAATTTGTGGGAGGTGAGACAGCAGCCTGCAAAACTGGAAACTTTCAAAGGCACTTAATGGATATAAAACTCTGCAAATAAAACGTTAAAAAATTAAGTTTCTCAACTTGTTTATACATGGCTCATTTGGTTTTGAAAGCTAAATGTGGAGAAAAGAGGCTATCAATAGTTCTAGGACTTCGGTGCTTCTAACTTAAGCTGTCTTGTTCAACTTATTTGTAAAAATGAACATTTTTAAAGTATATAGAAACATAATAGCAAAACATCTTTTGTAAAAGTTTCGATGCAAATTAAAAGCTACATATTGGTTAGGATAATGAGGCTTTAAATTTTGTCAGTGGGCTACATTAGGATTTTTCCTTTGTCTGTGTTGTTAGTATGGATACTTTTTAGTCTCAGGAACACAGGCAAGCAGTCGTAACATCTGAGAACTGACCTTCCTTCTTGGTATCACAGTTGTGGAGATTCCCGAGCCTGGGCGCAGTCTTACCACTCCACTAGCACGCCGAGCTTGTGCGCCCTGCAGCACTGGAGGCGTTTCCAGCAGCTGGTGGCGAGGAGGTGGCCCGCACCACCTCCGCACTTGCTGGGCGAGAGCAGCAGCAGCAATAAAGCGAGAGGTCCCTGGCACTTTACAGACAGCGCCACACAAATACACTGAAAAAGCAGACCAGACAGTCCTTTTACATGGCTGGACGTCATACTCATGTCATGTGACAAAGTCCTGCAAGCACTCCAGGGTCAAGCTCAGGTGATGAAGTGAACATGTCAATGTCAATTAAAAAAAAAAAAAGGCAAACCAGAAATCTTGCCACCAATTAAAGATCTGCTTTTTTATCTGTAAAAGTCTATTGTTTTTTGTTTTGTTTGGCTCTTACAGCAGCCGGAGTCTCTATGCCGAATGTGGGGACTGTTGGCAATTTGACTGCACACTACCTCTCTTGTGAGTACTGAAGAGGTTTTATCAACCCCACTTGAGTAGCAGAGCCCTTTCCAGTGGTCAGTGCAGAGCCAGGGGTCACAGTGTGCCCCCGTGGCTACGAAGGCCTAGGGGCCCAGCACTGTAAAGGCCACTTCCAAGCAGCAATCAAAAGTCACCTGCACCTGCTGCACCGAGGTGACCGGTCTACTTAGGTCTCTTATTGTTGGCTTGTTTACAGCTTGGCTGGTGCTGTCCTGAATGGATGTTCACACTCCACAGGGAGCTGCTGTCAGTCCTATCTCAAGGGCTCTAAGTGCCAGCAGCGGCTGGCACTGGGGATGGGTGCTCGCAGGCAGGCCATCGAGGGCATCCTTTGGGGCCACACTCTACACAGTGCTTTTCGATAGCAAGTGGGTTGACATTCTCTGCAGTGCCTTCCCCACAACCTGCCATAGACCACTTAAACACCTGGAACGCATGCGTTTCTTCTCTACCCTCTGCCCCCGGGAGTTTTGCTTGGGCTGAACAGCCCTCCGACTACACGTGGAGAAGCTGAGTGACTTAGAATGAGCCTGTCCTGGCCCTCCACACTCCAAATAGGCGGCGTGTGGAAGGACAGAAGAAAGCTGCCTTGGAAATGCTGCAGAGGCTGCTGTCATCTCTAGAGCTAGTGGGGGGGCTTCCAAAGTCACTGGGGGACCAGTCACACCTCACAAAGCAATGCGCCCAATTTACACTGAGCAGTGGTGAAGGTCAAAAGCAGCCCTGGATGAGGAGTCCAAGTAAACTGGTTGAGGTTCTGCTACTAACTTGCACTGGGCCTGGGCCTAATGGCCTCTCCCCTCATCTGGTCTCATGCAAAATTGGGCAACGCTTGCCCTGCTTATTTCTCAGGTGGCTGAGGTTCAATATTATTTTTAAACCTCTTTTGGTTGTGGATTAATCACCGATCTTAAGAATTCTGGTGATCAGTTGAAGTTACGAGGATCAAGGACATTCTAACCTGACTGGAATGGCACTGTGGCTTGTCCGAGAGCTCCTACTGAAATGGGCCGTCTTGGGTCTCCCCCACCTGTCCCCCCATCCAGCAGTGCTCGGAGTGGCTCTCGCATGCCCTGGGCTTCTCACCAGTCCCAGGACAGTTCTAGCGGAGACAGGCCTGTCAAGACGTGGGTTCTGAGCCACCAGACACTAAACACCTTAAACTGGGAAAGACCTTGTCTTCCTTAGGGCTCACTGGGTTTCCTATTCACTGTCCTCCTCAGTGCCTCCCTGTGCCCCTGGGGAGCCTGACCTCCCTAGATCCCTGAGGGGCACAGCGGAGACCAGGCCTGGGGCGTAGCAGCGCATCCATCGGGTCCATACCTGCAGTCATCCCCTCCGGTGCTGACCACATACTTGTCGTCGTGCGAGAAGCGGATGTTCGTCACGTGAGCCGAGTGACCAAAGTAGCGTTTATGTTTGGCCTGTGAGCAAAAGTGAGTGGAGAGAGCTGAGAGACCCTGCTCCTCCCAGGAACCGCGGACCACTTCTGAAGGACACAAATCCCCTCCTGCCAGAACCTTCCTTCTCTCAAGATTCCCACTTGGTCCGAAATCTCTGCTAGCCAGCCTTTCGCTGGCTTTCCTGTCTCATTCTTGCCCCTGTGACAGCCATTTTGCCCACCCCACATCGTCCCTTCCAGGACTTCCAGCACTCCCCCCTCCAGAGGGAGTGCGATGAAAAGGTTAGGGGTTGCCAAATTTCCAGAGGGCTGGAACAAGATTCCTCGTGTTCTAGATTCCAGGGAGCTGTCTAGGTGTGGCCGCCATCTCCGGCACAGTGCAGAAAACGCGGAGCGTGGGGGCAGTGTGGGGAGGCCCCTCTAAGGAAGACTCACAAATTTTTCTGTGCATGGAAAGTCAAAGAGCTTCACCAGCCCAAAGTCATCTCCTGTGACAATGTTCAGGCCAGCATGGGTCACACATGCGCAGTTAACATCAGCCTTGTCTGCATTTCTCGGCCAGATGCCAATGACCTCGTCTCCCAGAATGCTGTTCCAACAGGAAGAGGTGTTAGGGGGAGAACGGTGAGAAGCCGTCCTGCAGTCAGACATCCTCTCTCAGGGACAAGAGGGCAAGAGGGTTATTTTACATAATGACAGTATGGTCATGTGGCTCTTCTGGCCCCTCTACATTTGCCCCAGCTCTTGTGCTCTGCCCCAAAAAGAAAAGTTACCTCCATCTCTCTCTCCCACCTCCCTATCGTCCTGAGTATGTGCATGTTTGAGAGAGAAGTGGGGGCTCCTTCAAGCTCACAGGACGGTGGTCTCTTTTCCCTTACATTGGCAAGGCACTGTTTCTTATCCAGCTAACTGGCAGTGCCAGCCCTCCCATTCCTCCCGGTGATTACGAGGGCTTGGTCAAGGGCTGGGAGGTGGTTTCCCTTTGCTGGATGGGAGTGGGGATTTGTAGAGTTTATTACATAAAAAGAGGGACTTTGCATCTCAAGTCCCAAGTAAGATCAATTCCAGTGGCCCAAACTGGTACCAAGAAGCCTTCTGCCCCCACCTCCAAAGAACAGAGCTGTATCTCGCTTCCTCAGACCCTGCTACACACAGAGTTGGAGGCTAAGCCTGGGACAAGAGACTCCCTTGTGACCTTTTCCTCAAGAAGTGTTTTCCTCCAGTCACCTTGTCCAGGAGGCCCAGGTGATCTTCTCAATGACCATGGCTTCGGTTACCTGCTTCCCCAGGGGCACCTCATGCACCTGGCGCTTGTAGGCTCCCGTTGACACCTGCACAGTGGAAGGAAACCATGTCCATCCACCCGTTCTCCCAGCCCGCAGGACTCGCTTTTCAGTGGCTGTTTCCCAGAACAATGGCCCAGCCTGCACATCCACGGGGCTTTTCACTAAACCCAAGCTCAACTGCAGGTTACAAGCATGTGGTCAGCCCATGCAAAGTCCACGTGAGCAGGGCATTTTCCCACCCTTTTTCTCACTATTTTCCAAAGGCCTGAGGCAGTGTTTCAGGGGTGGCTCTTGACCAGCAGCAACAGAATCATCTGGGAACCTGTTAGAAATGCACCTGCCCGGGCCACACCCAGACCTACCAAATCAAACCCTTGGAGGGTGAGGCCTGGCAACCTGCTTGTAACAGAGCGTCCAGGTCACGCTGCTGCTCGCTCAGGCTTGGGATCCCCCTTCTCAGAAAACTGGGGAGAAGGCAGGCCAGTTTCCTCAGGGACAACAGCTGCTGCAGGGGACTGTTGAAGCCTCTAGGGCCTGAGCCTTGCTTCTCTGGGATCTTCTTTGGCAGTGGTCCCCAACCGTTTTGGCACCAGGGACCGGTTTCATGGAAGACAATTTTTCCATGGACGGGGGTGGGGTGGATGGGGAAGACGGGAGGTGGAGCTCGGGCAGTAATGTGAGTGAGCTACCGCTGCTCACCTCTTGCTCTGCGGCCCAGGGGTGGGGACCCCTGTTCTAGGGGAAACTGGCCATTTTCCAGAAAATGGCTGCTGCCTACATCTCAGCGCCCCTGTCCCTGCGGTGCCTCTAGCCCGGCCTCCCCACACGTTCCTGCTATTGGTGGAACGGGCGGAGATCCGTCTCACCTCAGGGACTTCCCGCAGACACCCTGGGCCGGTGTTCCCAGCCCAGTGTTCGGTGGACTCCTACACATCTACAGGCCTTAGCTGAGATACCACTTAGGCAGAAGGAAAGCGGATCTAAGTTCAGCCCCTGTCAAATGCTCCTACAGCACCCTGCGCTGGTCCTCAGCACGTGATCACATTTGTAATTCTAGGTGTATTTTGTGATTCTCTGGTTATTGCTTGCCTTCTCCATGACAAGGCAAACTCCAGGAGAGCAGGACCATTTTGTGTGTCTGAAAGCCTGCCACGGTGCCTGGTTTATTAAAGATCTGATGAATGAACGTGTCCTCCCTCCCCTCACACGAATATGCAATGCCAGGTCAGCTCACAAATGCATTACATTTGTTCAGAGCACTGTGGGAACTGTTCTGTCTTCAGCTGTAACTTCCAAGGGTGGGACCCCTCTCTGTCCCACCCCACTTGTCAGTCCTCCCGGGACCCACTGCGGAGCTCTCCCTCCAGGACTACTAGCTGGAGTCCAGGACCCCAGGGTGCAGGGGCCAACCGAGTAGGGTTTGGAATGAACATGAATAAGTATAAGAAGTGACACAGGTTTGTAGGTGCAGCCCCTGAGAACTAGGAGATGGGAAGCTTTGGAGACGAGGTGAGAGCTGAATTACAGACGGTTAGGGCTTGTGTTTCCTGCTTTTCTTACTGAAGAAAAACTCTACTAGTTTAGATTCTATTTCTTCAACCTGCTTAAATTCTGTAAGCCTCTGTTTCTTCATTTATAAAACAGGAAAGGTGACAGTGCCTAAAGGGGTTCCTGTGCAGAGTAAATTAGCACACTGGCAGGAACATAAGTAAGCGCTCGATTAATACAAGCCATTGTTATTATTACTACTATCGGTTGCCCCAAGATATTAGTGAAGCTGAAACATACCTGAATGTATTTGCCATCTGCAGAAAAATCCATCTGAATGACAAAGCTGGGGATATCTTTGCAGTAGCCAATGCGATTCAGGCTTGTGCCCTGAGTGAGGTCATAGAAGTCAACTGCGTGTTCAGAAGAACCAACAGCTAAGAATCTGCTGTCTGGGCTGATTCTAGAAAAGCAATACGAGAGCACGGTCACTGGAGGGCTGGTCAGGCCTCAGGGCGGCTCAGGGACGGGCCTCCCAGACTCAAAGGCAGTGAGACCTCACTTTTAACTAACTCCCATGTGGTTAGTTTCTACGTTCTATAGAACGCAGCAATTTCTCTGGGTCAAATCCCAAGGACGTAAGGAAATTCATGTGCACAGCCTTTTGTAGAATGGCATTTCACAAGTCGTTTTCACCACACTCCTGTGGGAACTGGTATAGGCGTGTCTGAGAGTTAATGTGTGAGAGGGTCTCCTTTCATAGCTGGCTCACTGAAAGGGGCCTTCGTACGAGTGAGTTCTTCATCCCAGCCGTGGCCCTTCTGAAATGGGAACCCCTGGGAAGGAGAATGCCCGCCTCTCTCCTCCCGCTTGGGCCACCTGCTATGTACCTGATATCTTGGATAGCAGATTTCCGATCTCGTTTCTTCCCCCAAACTTTCAGGCTGTTCACCAGTAAGATGACAAACTCCCCATTCTTCATGCCGATGGCCACCATCTCCCCGTCAGGGCTGTAGGCCGCACACCTGGCTGCGTGGCCCAGGTTCACCTTGTTGAGCAGCTTCTACGTTGATACAAAATAATACCACCTGAGCCCTTGCTGCCCCGGCTGGTCTCCAGGGGAACACCTGCCCCCAGGCCAGAGCAGCCACTCCTTTGGCCTCCCAAGTGCTTGCTCCTAGTTACTATCCCTGAGTAGCAGGGGGCCAGTAGGTTTTAATTAGAGCAGCTTGAGAGACTACATGTTTTAGGGCAGGAGCTCCAACTTCTTCGGTAAATGGTCTGGAAGTAAATATTTTAGGCTTTGGCGTCCATATGGTCTCGCAATAGGCCCACCTTGACCCTCCAGCCATAGGTTGCTGATCTATTATTTATTGTGCAGGTGAAAGTGTTTGCACTTCAGCAACTGTTAGTTCAAATCCTGGCTCTCGCTGCGTGTGTTTGGATAAGTTATTAAACACTTCCCCACCTTCCCATTTGAAAAACAAGCAATAGTAATGTTGGCCTTGCCAGGTTGTTGAAAGCATTAATACTAGCGAACACGACGCATCTGGTGTGTGGTAGGTATTCAGTGAACCACAGCTGCCGGTAAAACCCGACACCAGTCAGTGGGAACTAACGTGAGTATAATAACCACGCCCAGGCTTCTGCATCCCTGTTCTTTGATCTGCACTGAAAACGGGACTGAACATTTACTAGTAATTTGGCAAGAAAGCCAGTATTTTAATTCTTAGGAACTTAAGTACTTGTTTCAATATTAGACAAGGTTTGGCAACATTAATCTTTTTCTTTCCCCTAGAATGGTCCTTGCTATTTTAGATTTTTACCCCAGATGAATTTTTACAGTTCTTTTTTGATATTTTAAGTTGTTTTTCCAAACTCTAAGAAAAGCTTTGTTGG
This sequence comes from Desmodus rotundus, assembly GCF_022682495.2. Classification (NCBI taxonomy): domain Eukaryota; kingdom Metazoa; phylum Chordata; class Mammalia; order Chiroptera; family Phyllostomidae; genus Desmodus; species Desmodus rotundus. The sequence goes on along the minus strand of NC_071391.1, from coordinate 131,676,888 downwards.
GATATTGATTGCTATGTTGTTCCGTTTGGGAATGTCTGACATTTTAAGTCATTTTTAGTCTTCTTTACAGAGAAGATGATCTTTCTCTCTCTCCCTCTCCCTCTCTCTCTAGGTTTTGTGGGGCTTGGGGGGGGTTGACAAGAGAATAATTGTTCTCATGTAGAATAGTCCAGCTATAAATATTTGTAGACAGATAGACTGGGTGTGTGTAAATGGTTCTTCTTTTCTTAGGCTCTCTAACTTAATTACTGACCTGTGGCTGATCTCTTATTCAGCTCCCTCCACACTTCCTCCCCCGGCTGACCTCTCACTGCTCTGCGAGGCCCACATGCAGGCCCAGGAGCCTGGCAGAGAGGCCCCTCACCTTGTCAGCCAGGTCCCAGATGCGGGCTGTGCCGTCGTTGCTGGCAGAGATAAAGATGTCCTTGGCGGGGTGTGTGGCCAGGCCCCAGATCTCCCCTTCCATGTGCCCATCAATCAGGATGTTGGAAGCAGCGTTTTTTTCACCAACTTCAATTATTTCTCCATCTTTGGTCCCCACTAAAATTTTTCCCTGTTGTAATCAAAACACTGTTAGACAAAGGACAAGCACTGTGTCATCCCACTCATGTGAACTGCCTGGCGTAGTCAGGTTCATGGCCCTGGCAGGGTGGTGGCTGCCTCGGCTGGCGGGAGGGCGGACTCACTGTTTCATGGGTAGAGTTTAGTTCTGCACGAGGGAACAAGTTCTGTGAGGTGACGGTGGCACAAGAAGGTGAATGTGCATAACGCCACGGAATTGTACTTAAACATGATTAAAATGGTAAATTCTGTTATCTATGGTTTGCCACAATCTCAAATAATTTAAAACAAAGCACTATTAGAACAGCCTGGGAATGTGCCTTCCCTGGCATCGGTGTTAAAATAGGAAGAGCGGAGAGGTGCTTTGTCTTTAACCACTGAGTCGCCCGTCCTGGAGCAACCTCCTTCCACCTTCTCACTTTGCCTCCGCTCCATCAGCCACCCTGGGTGAGAGCTCTGCACCGAATTCTCCATCACCAGTCCCTGCTAGAACATTCCAGGGACTGCAGGCTCACGGACGAGCAGGGCGGCCAGTTTCTGCTCTGGGACAGCTCACACTCCTCCTAAGTCCTTCCTGACTCTGAACAAAAGTCCCTCTCGGGATGCTTTCCAGGCCCTGGGGCCAGCCCTGCCTCTACCGCCCACACACCTAACTCCCCTTCCAGATGATTAACAGGTATCTATTTTATCACAAAAACTCCAGTTGCAACTTGTGTGGACTACAAAGTCAGGTTTGCCTTTTTTTTATGGAGACCATCTAGCAAGCAATTCTTAGACTCATATCAATTCAAACATGTAAACACAAGGTGGTTATATTATTAAACAGAGATTTGTTCTCAAGTGCATTGGAATCTCCTGGGTGGGGGAGAGGTTAAAAAAAGAAGAGAAGGGAAAAACGGAGACCATGTCCTATAGACTCTGGTCTGCCAGCTGTGGGTGGGAGCCCGGACAGCCATATTTTCTAAAAAGAGTTCACAGCTGTTTTTGATATTCAGCCAAGGTACGCCTTGAAACCCAGTGACTCTGAATCCACTTGATGGCCCTTACTCGCCCCCTCACGGACTGTATAACCTTGAGCATGGGGAAATTATTTAATATTTCTGTGCCAGTAATAATATTATCTGTAATAACAGGAGCTTCCATCTGAACGTGGCTATGTGCCAGGCGTGATGAAAGGTACTGTGCATGTATAACGCATGTGATCCTCATAATAACCGCGTGCAGGACGCAGAAAGTTTTAGTAGCGCATGTCACAGGCTCAATTCTGCTGAGCGAGTCACCGTTTGCACCCAGGTCTGTCTGACTCTGCTAAGCTGCCTCCCCAGCACCATATACATCATTCGCAGGAGCCTTGCTTTAAGGACTCAAGAACCCAGCACCGGGAAGTGCCTGGCTGGCGTGGAAAATGGCATCAATAGAGCCAATTCAAAGTGGAGTCGGAGCTGCCATTCCAGAGCAATGACCTTGCAAGTCTTATTCTTTGAATCTTTTGCCTGGGCCAGACCTTTGGACTGGACTAAAACCAACATTGTTTTTATAAACAATTGCTTGTAAAGCCAGCAGGAAAGTGAACATTCTCACCACCAGGACGTGATTCTGGACTTGCAACCTGATGACAGAGTCAGTTACCAATCATGAATAGCCAAGAGTAGCTCACCAATAGGAATTCTTTCTTCTTTTCATGTAATTATTCCTTCTTCTTTTCTCATAAAACCCCTTAATGAGGACACTATTTGGGTTTTGCCTCAATGAGTGTCCCCAAATTGCAATTTTTGATCCCAATAAACATGGGTTGCTTCTCGTTTCAACTTTTTAACTTTAGGTTGACACCTGGAAGAGTCTGGACTAAGTCCCACGTGGACCCCCTCCCCCACCCAGCCGTCCAAGGGCAGACGGGCTGTGCTCACTTTGCCACGGCACACAGAGCGCACGCACTCCACCAGCTGCCCCGTCTCCAGCTGGAAGGCCCGGCAGCGCTTCATCTCCTGGTCCCACAGCTTCACAGCGCCTCCTTCTTTGGTCCTGAAACAGATCAAGAGGAACGTAGCATGCTAGCCCTTGTCCTCAGACTTTCCATGACCTCCACTGCCCTCTCTCCCTGTCAGCTCATTAAGGTCACCAGCACCCCGGCCCAGCAGGACTGACCCTCCAGGGCAGCCCCTTTCTGAGGACCTGCCAATGTGCCATCACAACCCCTTGAACTTGCAGATTTCCTAAAATGCCTTGAAATGCCATGATCTTGGAAGGCAGAGAATTGTAATCTGGAAAAATCAAGCTTTTTATTAGGTCCAACACAAAGAGAAATGTTTCTCCCGTTTTTCTGCTTTGTTTTCACAATTTCCCTGTCCCCATGGGAACTTCTGTGTCCTGTTCTCACTTCTCCTTCCTCTCTTCTCCCACAGAGCTATGGAGAGTAACGCCTTATGAACAGCAAAGCCACTCATATCTATTCCAGAATACCACTCTGGTTTTTAAACTACCATTAAATAGCCTCTCTCCTTCTCTGACTCCTACTCTGAAGGTTTTGCCTCAGGGTCCTCTCAGAGAGATGGCAGATTGATGTCCCTGGTGCAGAAAAGATCATGAAAATCTGCATGTTCTCCAAGTTGTAGCTGTTTCTGCCAGTTTCGCCCAAAACAAAACAAAAAGACCACTTGTTTCCAGAGGAGCTCCACTTACGGCCGCTCCTTTCCGCCAGTCACTATGAGCCCGTCCCGCAGGGTCGTGTACATGGTGAAGACGGGGCCTGTGTGGGCCTTGGCCACCAGCCGGACGAGGAAGTGGTCCTTCCACACATAGACGTCCCCATTGATGGCACCCGTGAAAGTGAGGTTGTTCTGTAAACAAAGGGACACCTTTCCAGACACTCGCTCCCCTGTTAAGGACCCAGTGCTGGAGAAATGGAAGTGCGCACTCTAGCTGGGCTGTGCTAAGCAAAGGCGAAAGAATTTGCAGACAACCACAAACAATACATAATACATCGCCTGGTTTTGAAATTCAGTCTGTTGAATTACTTTGGGGCTTTTCACTATCCCACTGAACAGAGCTCTGCCTTAAGTGAACTTCCATTCTGAGACCAAGCCCCAGGGGCCTGGATGGGCGGGGAGGGACTCCACCTGAGGGACACTTCCTGGGGCTCACGTAGGAGGTGGGTACATCACAGCTGGAGGGCCATGAAGACTGTGGACTGTGTTCCAAAAAGTCCCTGGGGGATCTTGCCAGTTGGCTGAGGGACCCCCACAGCCCATTTGCAGATGTCAATTGGGAGAATTTGTGGCACACGAGGGCAAAAGGGAAAAGGGAAGCTATGCCACAATAGAAATGATCCCCACCCCCTCTGTGGCTCACTCAGGCCTGACAGGCTTCCAAGTCAGTTGGCCTCTGGCATAGTGAACCCTCTGCCCTGAGTGGGAACTACCTTTTCTAACATTTTGAGAACAGTGATTGCAAAATAGCCAATAAAGCTGACAATGTGAAAATGGGTTTGCAGCTCCTCGGCCATCCTCCTCCACCCCGCCTCCCCCAACGCCCAGGCTCCAGGCCCCCTCTCAGGAAGCCTCTGCTAGCACTCACAGCACCGAAGGCCACGGAGAGCATCGTCTGCATCTTGGCAGCCTCCATGGACCCGATGACCCCTTTCTTGTAAAGGAGGGCGCTGCCTGCCAGGGTCCAGAATTTCATGTGTTTGACTCCAACAGACACAAACTGTGTGTCCGAATCAGGGCGAAATTCCACCACAAATACGCGCTCCAGGTGACCCCCTCGGCTGGCAACCTTGGCACCTGTGTGGATGACAGAGTCCAGTGAGGTGGCCCTTGGGAGCCCCTGGGGCCAGGCACACAGCTCCATCCCAGCAAGCCCAGGGCACGCTTTGGTGCTCTCTCTCCTGTGACAGCACCCTGCCTCCCAGATGCTGCTCCCGAGGGGGGAAAGAGAGTCTGTGTCCGGGGAAATTTCTAGAACCGCAGGTGCTGTTAACACAATCCAACTCCACTCCACCCCACCCCTCAAGCCACACCCAGGCACCTGTGGACACAACAGGAAAGCAGAGCCTGGAGAAGAAAGCTTCCAGATTAGAGAAAAGGCAAAATGGCTGAGGGCATTTCCCCCCGCCCCATCACCACAAGACTCACTCCCGCGGGGTGATGAACAGCCTCCCCGGTGTCACTGGGGACTCACATTCTCTGCGTTTACTTTCTTTTTAAATAAAGGTTCCCATATCCCCTTTTCTTTTATGATTTTTAGGTTTAAATTCTTTACCTTTTACATTTAATTACTAGTTTTTTTCCTCAGCTCATTTATGTTTTTGACTTTGTCTCTTGAGTTCTTTTTTCTCCGGAGTTTTACCGAACCTTTGTGTTAATCCAATCCCAGTTCCACCATTTATTCACAGGACAGCCTTGGACAAGTTATTTAACCTCTCTGTGCCTCAGTTTCCTCATCTGTACACTGAGGCTCAGCATCGCTCCCATTTTTGGAAGTGTGGTGAGGATGAGAAGAATTGATGGAGGAGACGCCTTTCAGAACAGCGCTCGATGCAGTGGGTGTTCCTACTATCTCAGTAAGTGATGGTTAGGACGACGATCACGCTTTCAGCTCCCTTTTAAAGCTCTTGGCTTCTAGTCTTTTAGCCCTTATTTTAAACCTCATCTGTTTTTGTCTCATCAGCCCTTGAGTTTCTAATTTTTATTTTAGAGAAAAATAAAGAAAAGATAATAGAAGTTTAACTTTGTCTTAATGTTTTAGTTCCAGTTTCCTCATATCTTTCCTCCATTATTCACTCACATATGTTTTTTCTTCCCCTCTTTCTCATCACTCACATTTACCTATTTGTTTTTATAACGAATGGCTGTCTAGCAGAGTGTGACCGGTGGGCCACAGCCAGCCTGCAGCTACTCCCTACTGGAACCGCCCCCCAGGGACGAGGAGGCTGGGGAGGCCGCTGGTTGCCTCCTACCGCCAGCAGTAACTCTCTCTGCGTAGGGAATGCTTGACTTCCTCTAACAGCTCCCTCATTACCTTGGGCTCATGGTCCCCAAGGACACCATAAACTAAGATAAAAAACAAACTGAGTGGGAGAAAACATTTGCAAAACTTATATAAGAGACAAAGAATTAACATTGAGATTCAGTAAAGAACTACAGATCATAAGACAAACAACCCTCCCACCCCCAGGAGAGGAAGGATTTGAACAGCTGAACTACAGAAGCAGCAATATACACGCCGTCGTTAAAGTGATGGAAAGAGGATCAATCTCGGTAGTCCGGGAGGAAATGCAGTGAAATAAAAAACAAAACAGTGAGATGCACGTTTCTCCTGAGCTGCCGTTTGTTTTTCCCTCGCAAGCCCGTGAGCACGTCTCCCTGTGGCGACGCCCGTGTCCCTCTGCACACTGGCCTCGCGGTTGCTCGGGACAAATTTCAGACAAGTATCTAGGACCTGACAACACACGGTTTCTATAATAAGCTCATTTTCTTACTCCATTTTATTTTGTATATTCTTACCTAAAAATGTACATAAACGTCCCGAAACACATTATTTATTTGTAAGCAGGACTTGAAGAGAAGGGAAAACCACACGCAATCAGCTCAGGAGAGCTGGTGGCTGGTGAGAGGCCACTAAACACTGTCACTGGCTCAGACCCTCCTGGGCCGTTCTGACAAAGTGCTGGTTCCAACAAAGACCGTGGGAGAGCGCTAGCAAAGAGAAGGCTTCTCTTTCTCCTGGGAGCTTGTTTAAAAGACCTGGCTCCCCCAATTCTCCCTCAGGAGGTCGGAAGGGGCCCCGAATGAACAGCAATCTGTACCAGGGCAGGGCCAGAGTGGGCGCTGCCCAGAGGGACAGGTGAGGGGAGTGAGAGGGGGGAGCCTGAGCTGCAAAAGACAAGACCATGCATCTGGGCCCATGTAGCTTTCTTCCAGGGAAGCCGGAACAGACTTGGCCTTGGCTACCGCAGAGCGTAGAGTCAGTGGTACTGCAGAAGAAAGGCATTATGAGGTAATTGTGACCTCACAGAAGAAGGGTCTTTATATGAGCTTTCCAAGACTGGGTGGGCTGCCTTGTGAAACAACAAGGCCACAGCCTGGAAAGTATCCGAGCCGAGGATGGAAGTCAGCTCGTCCGAAGCGCACGTGGAGGAATTTCTCCGTGGGATGCATGTTGTCTGGGCAGGAAGATGTTTCTAGTCCTTTCAACGACGGGGCTATGAGGCTATCTATCGTGTAAGCAGCTCGGTTTCTCATCTGGGGACGAGTCTCCTTAGCCAGCTGGCCACGACATTATGAGGAACGAACCTGCATCCCCAAGATACAGGTTATGGGGCCATCTGTACACAATATACTGATGAGTAAGAAAATGAGAAGTGGATGGACTATGATGAGTGAGCCTCATCATGAAAGTCCGCAGGTCTCCAACCTGTTTTGCTCATGTGGGGGCTCAGGAGGGAATGGAACTCTCCTCCCACTGTGCTCAGCTCTTCATGGCTCCCTCTCACAACCCCCCCCCCCCAGGGGAAGATACTGAGATAATGGGATTCTAGAAGCCCTGGATTGGAGATGTGCCACCTCTGTGCGTGTCAGGCTTAGTGTGCCCCAGATACGGGCTGCCTGGCTGGAGACAGACCTCATTAATGTCCCAACTAATTGGATCTGCTTTTGCCAGCCTGAGAATACACTTGGAAGATTGCACATCTTTGAGTCTAAGACAACCATAAATTTAACAGGGTCTTTGTGTGTGTGTGTGCGTGTGTGCATGTGTGTGTCGGGGAAGGGCAAGAAAGAAAGAGAACTTGATAAATTAAATGTAAACCTTGATTATAAGTTGAATCCCCATTAAAAAAAATGAAAATGTAAAGAAACCAATATGCTTCTGAGACTATGGGGGTGAAACCCTGTCCCCAGTTCCTGTGGTAAGACAACCAGGTGACAAGGCTGCAGCAGAACCCAGGCATCGCCAGAAGGAACGCTGAGGAGAAGGAAGTCCGGGTCAGAAGGTGGTTAGGACAGAAATGGAAGAGGCTGCTCTGTCTCCTGTTGGAGGAAGAAGGCTGCCAGCGTTGGGGCACTTTGTGCCCAAAGACCCTTCACTGGCCAGCACAGGCCTGCTGTGGGCGGCCCCCTCCTGACCGTGGGGTCCAGGGATGCAGTGGTGAGCAGCCTCCCTAGGATCCCAAGAGCCCTGGTATCTGCTGACCCCACAGCAGTGCCTTGGTGGGCTTTGTAGGAGGAAGATCTCGGTCAGAGCCCAGCCCATGCCACGAGCAAGCCTCCCGGACAGACAGAAGCCCAGCTTCGTTTACCTTCCTGCCAGCGCCAGACGGTGATGGTGTGCTCAGGGTCCACGCCCACCGACACCAGCAGCTTTCCGGTTGCACTGAAGTTGATGTAATTCACCCCCTTCGAGTGGAAGCACCGCAGCATGGAGAGGGTGTGTTTGGTCATGGCGTCCCAGACATGGATGGAAGGTGTTGTTCCTGAACGTGGAGGCGTGACAAAGAGCTCAGGCTGGGGAACGGCAGAGCCAAGGCAACGCTGTGTTCATCTAAGAGTCAAGTGTTCAGGGGCCTTACGGTTACTGGGCCTAAGAGACCTACTGCGTGACCTGGCCAGAGATGAAAGGCCACAGCAAACATGTGCTGTGCTTTTAGAGACAGAGACTAAGGGCACTTACACCCAACAAGCTCACTTGTGGAGGCGATTACACAGAGGAGACTGATGAGGTCAGTGGTTTGTATCCGCGATCCGGCCAGATACAATCAGCAAACATGATACATCGACATGATTTTGCTGTGCAGATTCACACTACTCACGATGGAACAGCCTTACCTGGGGTCTCTGCAACATCACCTGCATTAGGTGGGCAATGGCAATGAGGAAGCGTCAAGGGAAAACAACAGCTAAATTAAATCATGTTTCGAATAGTGAAGCACTCAACACCAGCATCAGAAAGTTTCAAATTAAATTTTAAAAATGGACATGGGGTCAATGAAAACAAGCAGGAAGATATGTTTGTAAAAACTGCCTTTGAAATGACCAAGTGAAAAAACAACAACACTTTTCACAAATGTGAATCAGGTCACATTTGTCACTGATGGTTGCCTAGGATACAGAAGACCCAGGTGCACACACCGCAGTCTACCCGCCGAGCACAACCGCCAGGCTTCAGACATGGGGCTCTTCACTTGATACCTGGGTCTGAAAAATTATTCTCACAAGCCCACGGGGATGGGGGCCATCTGTTTATGTGGAATATGATGCTATGGCCTGACTTTATGGTTCCTCACAATCAACAATCCCTGGAGGTGTCAACTCAAGCAACACAGATACGTTCTGGGCTCAGAAAGTCAACAGCACCGTGCACGAGAGAGCGTGGGTGCGGGTTGCCCACCCCCTCCCTCCCCCAGTGACTGCTACGTCAACGCTCCTGCTCAGCGGGGAGAACCGCAGCTGCAGCGGGATGCTCCTACCTATCTGGCTGGTGGCCACCACGTTTCTGTACTTGGGGTGCTGGTTCACCGTGAGGCAGAGGATGTCATCCGTGTGCTCCAGGTAGAAACTCTGGCTCCCTGGGGGGGATGTGGAGGGTGAGTGCAGGAGCCTGAGGCCTCGGGACAACCCCAAAGCTTTGTGCGGAGTCTTTGGAAGTGCCCTACAGAATGAGAGCTTACGCCCCAAATTCTCACTTCAGGATCATGCCTGGGGAGATAGGAGGTCACTTTTTACTTCCTCCCCTTGGCCTGGGACTGACGGCTTCTCCTTGTCTACCTCTGAGCAGGGTCAGGCGGGGGCCTGGAGGTAATGCTGTATTGAGCAAAAAAGGCACCACTTACTTTTTGGACAGGGAGGACAGTGAAGTAGGAAAATATAGACAGTTCCTGACTCACGATGGTTTGACTCTACAGGAAGCGATACGCATTCAGTAGACACCATACTTTGAATTTTAAACTTCGACTGTTTCCCAGGCTAGGGAGCGATACACAGTGCAAACCTCCGACGCTGCAGGGCGGCAGCAGCAGCAGCACAGGGCAGCGAGCCACGGCTCCCTGGCGGGCTCGTGGTCAGGAGGGTAAACAGCAGACCCGCTGCAGCGTACTCACTGTGCTAGCTGGTTCTGCCCGGCTGTAGGGGGGCAAGACGGAAGTTTTCTGAGCATGTTTAAGGTAGGCTAGGCTAAGCTACGATGTTTGGTAGGTTAGGGGTATTAAATGAATCTTCAACTTACGATGTGTTCAATTTACAATGAGTTTGTCAGGATGTAGCCTCATCATAAGTCAAGGAGCATCTATACTTAGAGAATCCCTTTTACTTTGTTTATCAAAGTGCCAATGCACTTGGGCGCCTGAGCGGCACGCACAGGTGATGGTTCACCCCCAAAAGCCCCAACTTGACATTGTCACAGGAAGTGGAAGGAAAAATAAGAATTACTTGATCATCTATCGTGGCAAATGGGTTTGCTGACTGTCGAAGTGGCCCCTGTAGGCTCATGAAGAGGGGAAGGATGGTGCTGATACACAAGGAAATGGCACGTTGCTACTAAAGTGAGAATATTATGTAGAAAATTTCAAGGCCCTCCTCCCCCAAAAGACAAGTCACTATGTGCTCAGTGATTTCACTGCTAAAAATCTATGCATGAGCAACTACACAAATTGGGAAGGACCTAAATATTGGAAAAGAAAAAATATTTAAGATATGAAGTAAATAAGACAATATTAACACTTGAATCTGGTGATAAAGATAGGGGTGTCTGTTAAATTATTTTCTGAATGCTTCTTTTCGCTTGAGGTGTGTTCCGTTTTAAACTTTTTTTAATTTAAGAGTCAGCGTATAGTGAAGGGATATTTTGGGAATTTCTGTTTTTTGGTTTGTTCTCATCCTCATTGTAAATCTAGCAAAATAGTCAACACAAGTAAAACTTGGAAATCTGAGCTCCTAAAAATGTGGTCACTGTTAAAAATGAGTGAGACAAGTTCCCCTGGGCCTTGTTCTTCGCTACTGTTGGGAAGGAATTTCTCTATTCCCCACGCCCTCCTTCTGCCTTCTCTCCCCACAGTCAGCCTCCTGGGAGCGGACTGAAACATTGACACCTCCCTGCCCTTGACCCCTTTGACTCTTCAGTCCTGGGCCTGAGCATTTTCTAGGACTAAATGATACCAGTCGGAATGGAGAGGAATGGCCTTAAAGGGAAGAGAATGCTTAAGCTTTGGGGCATCTAAAGGACAGAGCGTACGACGGCTACAAGGAAAGCCTGGGTTTAGACAGAGCCTTCTCCCGGCCCAGTCACCTGTGGAGAGGTTCTGAACGACGCCCGCGGCTGCGGTGTGGAAGATGATGTCCGCCCCGTCGTTCAGGTAGTGCAGGTTGTTGCGACAGTCGAACCCTCGGTAGCCAAACACGTGGTCGAGCGCCAGCTCCTGCATTCCCACACAAAAATGAGAGCAGCCCTGAGGGGAGCAAACTCGCACTGCAGGAATAGCCACTCGTCCCACGGGAACCGCGGGGCCCGTGCAACAGCCCGCCACTCACTAAAAACACTTAGCTTCTCGACTAGCTGAGGACAAAGGGCAGCCCTTGTCTTCTTTCAAGCTGCCTGGAGTGTGAGAGGGGCAGGCTAACGCACAGAATTACAGCGAGTTTCCTACACACACTGGATTTGCTTCCCTGCTTCTCAGGCGAGCCAGTCTCTGGATTTCATGCTCTGCGTGTAAAGGTTACCGGGAAGTCTCGTGTCTGCGCCTTGGCAGGCACCCTTAGGTGAGCTGAATGGTGGCTCGGAGATTTGCTCTGATTCCCACAGATGCAGCGGGGCCTGGCGGGGCAGAATGTTGAGGCAAATGCCAGGCTCATTCTGTTGCTGGGTGCTTGCCCTACCGAGTTTCTACACCATTTGCATTTTTTTTCAACAACTAGATACTGTTCTGGGTTTAGAGTCTTCCTCTTCTTCCTGGCTGATCTTCCAAGACAAAGAGCAGTGGCTGATTCAGACCAGATGGGCTCCTGATTCTAGCTGACACACATGTGTGGTTTGCAGCACCTCTGTGCCAGGTACTGTGCTGGTGGGTAGGATGCAAGATTAGGAAGATGTGGGTTCCTTTTCTCCAGGTTCCCTGATTCTGGCCCTTTCCTTCTCCAATGCTCAACAACTGCAAACATTAGATCAATTCTCCTAACATACCACACCACCTCTTTACAACGTTTGCTGACTCTCACTGCCCGTGGGAAAAGCCCGCATTCCTCAGGTTGGCACAATTAGCCCCTACACACATCTCCTGTACCCCCTGGTCAGGCTGACTTGTCTAGTTAGCTCCCAAATCTGAGCTTTCCTATCTTTATGATTTCGCTTTTTAAAATATCTCTCACCTGGAAATCCTCCTTCTTTCAATGTACTCAGTGTCTGCCCAGTGCTCGGTCTCCCCTCACCCCCACTCCTCACTTCCAAGTGTTCCCCGGAAACTGTATGTATAATAATCTGACCCCCAGGCCTCATGGGCAACCATGTCAAGCCGGGCCAGTCAGATGGTTTCTCCCAGGAATTTAGGACTGGGGACACTGGTAGGCCTTGCTGTTTCATTAACTGAGGAAATGTGAACTCGGGTGCTGGGTAGAACCCATAGTCTACCAAAGTAGTTCTGAAAAGTCTGCAGAAAAAGAACAGACTGCATCAGACACACACGAGATCCTGTTGGGCAGAAAAAGGTACCATCTTGGCTTATAATGGCTTTTCAGCTCCTGGATCTTATCTTTCCTAAAGCTCAGCTGCACTTCCTGACCCGTGCTATGCTCTACGATAAATCCCCCCAGTGATCCCCCTTTTCCAGTAAAGGCCTCAGTGGGTTCATGGTCTAGTAGGGGAGACCAACGAGTCAGAAAGAAAGGCAACAGAGTATGTGACAGGGCTGGCGGGGGGTCGGGGAGCATGCAGGAGGGTTTAAAGTGAAGAGCATCAGGAACAGAGAAGACGCCAGAAAAAAACTTAGAAGGGCCAGGGTGTGGGGCAGGAAGAGGAGGAGCTTCCCAGCAGAAAGGAGCTTGAGAAGGTCTCATCAGGAGCCCGAAAGCCCAAGGCAGCTTCAGGGACCATTAAGTAGTTGGTTTGGGGTTGGAGACTTGAATTATGGTGAAGAATCACAGGAGATGAGCTTAAAGGGAGCTCCTGGGCAAAGTTCTGGAACTACTCATCTGAACCCCAGTCGGCAGTGTGGGAATCTCTTGGGTCTCGATGACGGGGTGCGGTGTGAATAGCTATGTTTTAAAGAGCTGACTCTGCAGGCAGCAGGGCATTGCGGGAGGGGTCTGAGCCTGGAAGAACAGTTAGGAGACCTCTCCCAGAAAATAGCAGGTTCACCAACAGCATAATCCTCAAGTCTCGACAACTGAGTTCACATCCCTCACCACTTGCTGGCTTGGTCATCTTGGGCAGGGGGCCTAACAAGTCACTGAACGTCCTTGAACTAGTGTCCTCATTTGCAAAATGGAAATAATAGAAGTACCTACCTCATAGATGCGAGGCATGTATAAAATACTCCACAGGAAGTTTGTAGCATAGTACCTGGCACAGGCTGAGTGCTCAAACTGCAGAGGCAGCAAATAGGCTCACACTCTCCCATCTCTCCCTCCCCCTCCCCGACTGGTTCCGGGTTTAGGAAAAAGGAGCCAGGGCGGGAGGACATGGGACATGTTAGCATTAGCACTGATAGGACCCAGTGGGCACGATTCCAGTCACTGGGATGGGGACACGATGCCACGCAGAAGGGAGAGGGAGCAAGAGCCACTGGCTCCATCAGGCCCACTTGAAGGCATTGGTGGGACAGGCAGATGGTGATGCCTGCCAGGTCTTAGAACACTGACACCAGATTGTAAGCAACATATCTGAACTCCTCACCTCAACCAGTTTCTTTTTTTTGGTGATATTGTTCTTCTGGAGTTTCTCAGGCTGGGGAACGGCTCTGCTCACAGGTGGCCTAGAACAGAGAGTGGCCAGAGAAATAGTGTTGAACAAAAGCCAGTGAGGCCAGGCTCCTCTCTCTCCCCTCCCCGACTCAGAGGACCCACGTCCTCGGTTTGCTCTGTCCTGGCGCCCTTGCCTGCCTCCATCCTTTCTCCTGAAAAGTAGCTTCTTATGTGAAGGGTCCTACACAATGGGGCCTGGACTCATGGGCGCTGAGGCGGCTTCCCCACACCTAAGCCGTGGTGGCCCGGGGTCAGTCCCTCCCTCCTGGGAGCCAGGAAGGACAGCTGAACCAGAGAGCTGATTTTACAACCAAAGAGGGGCCTAAGCGTGAGAAGGTAGAGGCCATGCTTCCTGAACCCACTGGCCATTTTACAATGAGGGAAGTGTCACACTTGATCTGAATTAGGCAGCTAAAGAATCATGGCAAGGTGTGAAGTGGGACTTCTAACCCAGGCTTGGGAAGGGCCCTGACTGCTCCGCACTCAGGCCATTCCCACTGCACAAAAGGGCTAGTAACAGAGACGACTCCCACTCTGCCCCATGCCTCAGGGTTATGGCCTATGTTAAACTGCTACCCTCATAGCACAGGTTGCTTTTCCATTCTCAGTTTTGGAGATCTGGCCTTTACATTGAATTAGGAGAGTTTGTAATGGGTAAGCCCTCATGGATTCTTATAGGAGTCGGACAATTTTGGGTGACCAGGGGTTGCCTTAAAGCAACTCGTTGGAGTTTAGGAAACTGGGGATGGGTAGGGGAGACCTGCACCAACCCCCATCACACGTTGCAAATCCATTAGCTATTGCTCTCAGGCTAGATGAAGAGAAAGGATTACCTTGATCCCCTTGTAAGCAGCAAACAAAGCCAAGTGAGAAACTTAGTACAGTTTAGAGCCACGTGAGCAAGCACCTCATTCATGCACAAGCATTTTCCAAGTGAACAGACATTCCTGTGTGGCACAAACCATGCTTCCCGAGCATGCCAGCAAAGAACTAAAACAGAAATGAAAGAGTGCACCGGTCTACAAATTCAGAAAGCTCATACCCTGGCGTCTCTGGGCAAACTCTGCACTAACGCGCCTACAGAATGGGGAGAAAAAAGGAAGCCTTGTCAATGCTTCCCACACACTCTCCGTGACTTTGCAAATGCGCCTGGGGACTCTGCTTATTTTAGAGCGCGCTGGGGACAAACTTGTTGTCAGAAAAACAATCATATCCTCCTGGATGTCGCTGGGACTTATGCACAATGGGTGCTTTGTTTTTGAATCAAGTTCAACTCATAATTTAGCCTAATAATTTCCAGTGTTCCTTGGGAGGGCAGCTGGCCTGCTGGAACAGCTTGCATTTTTGTGCTGGGGTTAAACAAGCTATCTGTATTTTCTCAGAAACTCTTCAATCAAAACATGTTATGTAATCATAAGTGATCACTGGACCAAATGGTATTATAATCAGCACCAAAGAATGGTTAGAGAGCACATCTCTGCAAAACGACACCCCCGGCTGACGTCATCGCTGCCGAATTAGCAAAGCAGGGAAGCGGGGGCCATGCCAGTTCTCGCAATGAGACACTTCCTTCACACTAATTATCGATTCCCAGGACATCTGCTCTTTCTTCTGTTTTAGTGGGACTTTCAAACGAAATCCGTGGGTTTCTTCTTTCACCAAGAATGTTTCAGTGTACGACAAAAGCAAGCCAAGGTCTGAGACGGGAGCGAGGGGACACGAGGACCGCGGCCTGGCTCACTAGGCAGACGTTGGGGTTAAAGGCAGGGCTTGTGTTCAGGGTGCGCACAGGTTGTATAATACACCACATATTATACAGTGTAGCTAGAGTATGCATACAGGCACAAACACTGTGTATTGATATATACATGGGACTGTATATATATACACGCAGAGGCAATCTGATGCTTTTTTCACCTTGATTTTCAGTTAAAAACTGAAAAGTAAAGCAGTCTCAGAATGTTTCTTTCATATTTCACAAGCATATGTTTATAGCTGTATTGCTTCCAAACTGAAGATGAGAGGGGCAAAGGGAAGAAACCTGCATAGTGGCAAACTCAGTGGATTTTAGGTACAGGCCCTTCGCGGTTGTGGATTCTGCATGAACGCTTAGTACCGGATGCTCACTGAACACTTGGGCTTTTGCAGAGTGCTGTGAATACTTACTTGACAATTCCCTGCCTCCAAAGGAAAGCAAGTTAAAACACAATACAAGCATTAAAGGCTTCTTTCCAGGCATCTTTAAACAGTGTTCGTAACATCAGACACGGGAGGGGCTGCCAAAAATTTCAAACACGGTCTTAGCATTTCTTAGTGGATCTAAATCCTTCCAGATTTAGTGGATTTAAATCTTTCCAGATTCAGAGTTCACTGGAAATGTGACTCTGAGAAGCCTGGCTGAGGTGGGAAAGAAGAGAGTGCAAGAGAGCATTCACTCCCTTTTCAGGCCAATAAACTCTTTACAGCTGGTTGTTTCCAGCTGGCACACAGGCTGGGAGAGCGGGGAAGGCAGTGAGCTCCGTTGGGAGCCAGCAGGGAGATTCAGAAAGGTTAAGAGCTGGACGGTGAGGAGTTGGGGGTTGGAGGGGGAAGGAACAGAGACACAAAGGGGCCTCCTGGGAGCAAGTGGGGCTTTGAGGACAAACAAAGAAGCAAGAGAGCTCCACTGGGCAAGAAATTTAAGGAGGGAGTCTGGCAAGAGAGCAAACAAGTTGGATAATCAGGAGAGAGGAAGACGCACAGGCTTGAATTTGGAGAGAGGAGAGAAGCTTTGCCAAGGAAGAGAGGGTGGGGCCAGGAACCCCAAGAAGAGGCTGTGAACTCAACCATGTGACTGAGCGTTAAGTAAGGAGGCAGCCCTGCTCCTGCCCAGGGCCAAGGGTGTGAGCTACTGAAGACCCACCCCGCACCTGTGGGTAGAGTCACCACGTCATGCACTCGTGTGCCCTACGGAAACAGCATATTCCATGGGCAGGGAAGGTCAATCCCTGTTGCAAGCTCATCGCCCAGCAGCCAGACTGCCGAGGTGATAGCTGAGACTCACTTGGAGATATGTGGAGTGCTCCCTGACACGGGCCCTCACCCCACCAAAGGCCCCCAAGGGTGGCCAGAGCCTGGACGTGCCCCCTCCCTGGGTGTAGGGCTGGCAGAGCGCATGACGACCCGAGTCGTGCAGCAGAGCCTTCAGCACCAAGGGTCTTAGAGGGGGCTTCTGAAATGACCGAGGAGGACATGGAAACCAGTCTCAGCGTGACAACCGATGGGTGGCAGGCTCAGAAACCCAGTGAGAAACAGCGGTTCCAAGCAGCTTCTGTAAAGAGGGGTGTCAGTGTGAAGAAACTCAGCTACATTTAGCCAAGAAAAGCAAGTTTAGAATTGTGTTTGGTGTTGTTAGTCAGACCATGTTCAAAGTACCATTAGAGGAAATTGTAGCTGATTTCCAAAATGTGCTATGAAATGCTCCGAGAGTTTTCAAAATGTCTTAGGAAACCAAGCTACTCTTGATCCTGGTTTTAGGTAGAAACCAATCGATGATCTGGTGGCTGTTTCAAAACTGTCCCCAAACAAGGTCTATCACCCTCTGGGTGGGCTTCAGGGACTCAGTGAATGCCTGACACTCAGGCCGAATCATATTTGCACATGTGCATTTTTTCTGGGGGGAGGAGGGGGCAAGTTGTAACCAGATTTTCAGAGAGATCTGTTGGGGTGAAGAGAGAGAGAGACAGGTAAACGCCAGTGCTCTAGGATACATGCAGGTTTAGGAAAAGTCTCCAAAGCCATGGGGACTCTCAATTATCAAAACAAAGAAAATGAATTCTGTTAAATGCATTCTTGTGTCTTCCAGAACCATCTATACAGCTGCTCAGTGGTGAAGTGCAGTGGAAGGGAGTCAGGCAGGAGAACTATGGGTGACCTGAGAGCCTGCCATCTTAAAAATGCTCTCGACCTAAGCCTATAACAAAGCCCTTAAAAAATGGAGATATAGCCCTGGCTGGTGTGGCTCAGGGGGCTAAGCATCACCCTGCAAACCTAAAGGTCACTGGTTCGATTCCCAGTCAGAGCACATGCCTCCATTGGGGGCCAGGGCCCAGTTGGGAACATGTGAGAGGCAACTGATTGATGTTTCCCTCCTTCTTTCTCCCTCTCTTCCCTTTTCTTGAAAAGAAAAAATAAAATATTTTTTTAAATGGGGATATAGTCCCAAACATGGTCATTTTAGGTGAATATCAATTTATTCAGGTGAAAAATTGGGGGCATTCCAGGATGGGATGGAGTGGAAGGGACCACAAGTAAGGTAGACAGACTACTGAAGAGACCACTACAGTGGTCCACAGGAGGGACGGCGAGGATCTGACAGATGCTGTGGATGTGGAAGAGGAAACCAGTGCATATTTGAAGAATATTGGAGAAGCCGACTTTGAGGACTCGGTAACTGATTAGCTCCAGCGGATAAAGGAGGAAGAGAAATTCAACCGGAATACCAGTTTTCTGCTGGGCATCTTAGTGGATGGTGGCACCACTGAGACAGGAGAAGAGCTATGAGGAAAAGTGGTGGGTTCAAGTTTGGTGTGTCAAATTCTGGATATCCGTGGGTTGGCTGTACCAGTTGGAGGTTCAACTGAGAGGTGGGACTCAGATTTGACACCTTGGGAATCACCCCCCAGTGGGTGGAACAGATGAGATTAATCAGGGAGAGGGTGCAGGGTACAAAGAGGCTGGCCGGAGGTGAGATCCTGAGGGTTAGTAGCAAGTGAGGGCCTGGGAGAGGAGGTAGAGATGGGACACTGAGAAGGAATATTGGAGAGGCAGGAGGAGGCCAGGAGACATTGCTTCCAAAGGCAAGTGAGAGAAGAGTGTCTATAACTTCACTGCTCAATAAGGTAGCCACTGAGTACTTGAACCGTGGCCAGTCCAATGAAGAGGTGCTACAACGGGAAAGCACACACCAGATTTTGAAATCCTAGTAAAAATTATTTTAAAAACAATATAAAACAACTCATTAATAATATTGATAACATGTTGAAATAACTTATTAGATATTGGATTAAATAAAATATTAAAATTAATTTCACCAGCTCTTTTAACTTTTTTAATGTGGCTACTCAAAAAAGCACATCCACAGCTTTCACTATTATTTCTGCTGGAGAATGCTACTTCAGGAGAAACAGTCCTTCCTTTTAATAAGACAAAGAGGAGAGCGGACTGGAGTTGGGGATTAGGAAGTCTCCATGCCAGCAGAATGACAGGGACACAAGGCAGATGGAATGGGCAAGAGTGAAGGAGTGACTCTGTAAGGCCTGGACAAGACGGGAAAAGGGCAGAAAGGTGAAGGTGGGGACATATGTCCAAGTGCAGAAAATAAGTCTCAGGATTTGTTGTTTTCCTTGAACAGAGCTGGGTGGGAATGGGAAAGACTGGAGTGTGATTCTTGCCTGAGGACATGGGTCTAGCTAAGGAGAGTGACATAGGAGAGATGATGAGGGAGCAGGGATGATGGGAGGCTGAAGTCCCATCCCAGCATCAGCCGAGGGGCCAGTCTTGAAGAAGAGGAGGGACTCACTTGCTCCAGAAAGAGAAGAAAGGAGGGGAATGGTTTATGTGGGGTGGAGGATGGGAAGCAAGATGGGGGAGAGAAAACAAGGACCAAGGTACAGTTCACGCGCAATGGCTTCTGTTTTCTCAGTGAAGGAGGTTAGAAAAGCCAGAAATGGGAGGGGTTTGGGCAGAAGGTTGAGAAGGCGGCAAAAATTTGTCTGACTGCTGAGAGGGTGGCAAAGGGAACCAACCAAAGACAAGAATGGAAATGAGCGAGCAGAGAAGAGGGCTGAAGTGCCACTGGCAACACCCACTCTGCTGAGGGCTCTGTGCACCGATGTCACTTTGTAGTCTGAAGAGTGAGGGTGTGGGTTGTAGGAGAAATATAGGGGTGAAGAGGAGTGACATTTAAGCAGGCAAAAAAAAAAGTAAAGCCAGGAGGGAGCTGATGAACCTAGAAAAAAATGGAAGTGTCTAGGTACTGGATGTCATAACGAGGATGAAGATCGAGTGTACTGAGAATGAGAAATCTAAAGGAGAGAGGTGATGTCACCGAGGGAGAGAGGCACTATGGGTAAGAATGTAACTCATGGCATGGCAGAAGCTGAGGTCGACCAGTTGACTAATAGCTGAACTCCTCAGAGACAGGAAGTTAATAATTGATGGGAAGAGAGGGGTGGGAGATGGCAGAGCATGACTTGAACTTCAAAGGAGTGGGTGGAGCTGGTTAAAAAGCATGCCAATATACTTTAAACACACCTGCAGCCCTGGCTGGTGTAGCTCAGTGGATTGAGCATGGGCTGCAAACCAAAGGGTTGCCAGTTCGATTCCCAGTCAGGGCACATGCCTGGCTTTCAGGCCAGGTCCCCAGTGGGGGCTATGTGAGAGGCAACCACACACTGATGTTTCTTTCCCTCTCTTTCTCCCCCCTTTCCCTTTTCTCTAAAAATAAATAAATAAAATCTTTAAAAATAATAGTAATAAAAAAACAAACACATCTGCAAAAGAGATCCACCACAACTTACGCCCACTATCATCATTTTAAGGGGCACGAATTGCACACCTTTGAAATGCTTCTGCCAATACCTCCTCAGCTACCACATCATGACCACACAACAGTAGGAAGAGGCGGGGAGAACGACCCCATAGCATCTATTCCCTCCAAGTGGAGATCTGAGAGATTTTTGGAGGCTGGATTAAAATAATCAGACCCAGCTCTGCCACTGTCTCCTAAGAGACGCCCCCTTTCCACAGAACAGAACAGCGCTTAGCGTTTGTGATGCCGTCTCCATGAGTGGGTGTGAGTCTACTGATTATGCTGCAGGACTGGAATTTCCTAGGTGTAGTAATCTTTTCAGACAAGATTTTTATGGCGTGGCATATCCTTTGTGATAAAAAGCAAACAAACTACCCCCTAATGAATGGCAGGGTTAATTATCTGTTATATAGACATCATTACTTTGCCTCAAACACTACAGAAAATCAAGAGATTTGAATAAAAAATATCATTTATGATGGTAGCATTAAATTCCCTTTAAAAAATCAACTATTCAGCTTTCAGCTAAACAGCAGGCCTTAGAAGTGATGAATTTCAGCATTTCATGGTTTAATAGATATTATAGCTTCAGTTCCTTAGGACAGGAAACCAGCTCTCTTCTACCTGCTCAGAGCAGCGGGGAGTAGAACTCTCACTGAACCAAGGGGAGAAGGGAAGAAGGAGAATTTGGCCAAGAGAGAAACACTCTGGAGTAGCGGGGACTCTCCTTGCCCTGTTTGCTCTATGGACTGGGTTTGAGCTTCGCTTACACACGACCTGTATGCAACTGCAGGTCCCTGTGCTAACTCGCAGGCTAAAGTCGCCTATCAGCACAAATGGGATCAAAACACAAAATCAGAGATTCCCACTTACTGGACCAAGCGGCAAGATAGGATGTTGCAGTCTTGACAGATCTCAGTCTGGTAAATTTGGTAGCACCTGCTATGCTAGCAAGATCGTCAGTTCTTAGCAACTCAAACGATACAAGCTCCCAAAGCAGCTATTGATCAATAGCAACAAAGGACCTCTGTGGAGCCTGCGGAGCCCAGGAAAGTGCCAGGAGAGCTGGGCTGTTTATTCCTTGATTTCATTCACCCTGCGGGGAGCAGGGTCTGCTTCCTCATGGTGCCTCAGGCAAACTTGAAATGTGATTAAATGTGAAACTTGAAAATTTACTGATTAAATAAAGCATTTCATTTTTGAAATTGGGAGCAGTTTCTCCCAGCAGATTTCCGTCCCTAAACATAACACAGATGTTTAGGGGAAAACAACAACAACTGGAATTACCTATAGATGGTGGTTTGTTTCAATTCAGGGAAGCTATTTAAATCTTTCCCATTTTTTAAAACCTTGCCACCTATGAGAATGTTCTTTGTTTCATTGTATCTCTGCCGACAAAGAAGCTTCGTATGCAAAAATAAGTGTGATGGCTACAATAACACGGAATTTTCTTTTCAGTTCTTTTTACCTCAGGTTAGATAGGTTTAAACCAAATAAACATTTTAATTTCTAATGGACAGATGGGATGAAGATTAAAAACTCATTTAACCAAGAGCAGTCCCATGGCCAGTTGGGACACTGCTGGATCCCACATGGGGCCACGCAGTTCCCCACAAAGAGAAGACCGCCTAAAGATGCTAACAAAATGAAGGCAAAGGCCGTTGACAAAGAATGGATTTGTAGACCATTTTAAGGACAGATTAATTTATTTCAGTATTAAGAGAAGCAAGCCCAGTAAGTTCACCCATTCATCTACTCATTTAAGAAACATTTGTTTGCTAGGTATTCTGGCTGAGATGTGTTAGGCACGTGGTGGTGGCCATGGTGGACACAGGGCCGACCCTCCAGGGGTTGAGCCTCACGAAGTCTGCAATCCAGTGGAACTTTACATATCTTGATGCTATGAATCCCTATATTAAGGAACCAACATTAAACCTTTCCCACATTTTTAATGAGAACAGTTTAAGGATTTAACCTTAAGGATTAAAGAAGGCTCTTAATTTGGGGGCTGAAAGAAAGAAACAAACAAAACTCCCACAACATTTCTTTACGAACCCACGGTGGACAACTTTCTTAATGGGTCTTGCTTTTTGCTTACATTTACAAATCTGTACAAATCAATTTGGAAAGGATATGAGATAATAGGAGAAGATCAATCTTAAAGCCTTCCTGCTTCAGCTATAAACACGGTTTGAGAAAAAGTCTGGAACCCCTGGTGCTGGAGCAGAATCGGAGAACCCGTGAATGCACACGGGAGGGGCCGGCACTGTCTCGTTGGGGCGCGCTGCGGGTTTGGGAAATGAGCACCGCCTGCAGAGACGTGGAGGGCTCCTGCCTCCTGTGACTCTATCTGCAGCTTTCCATACACTCTCCAGTTAAAGAAACGTCACAATGTGTGACTGCGGTCTTGTCACCTTGCCCGTATTCGCATCACTGTCCTCTTGGGATGACCAAGCAGCTTGGTCTCAGAAGTGAGATCAAGGCCCAGGACTCCATCGGGCCCTTGACGGAAGCAGCCAGACATTTTCCAGGTAAACCCTGGCTATCTACTGAGATTTTAGGTGTAAAAGCAAATCCCAGGGACCTGAGTTTTCCTTTCACTCATCGAGCTAACATTTTTGTAAACGTCAGAGATTCAAAACTAAAACACAAGGAGGACAGGAGATGTCAAAGGTTTCACATGTTGGAAACAATGTAATGGAAACAAAGTAATGGAAACAGTAACAAAGTTGTTATAAAATGCTGTCACTAACTAACCTTTGCTTTAAAAAATGGCCAAGATGGAGACTGATTTCAAATTTAAAAATAACTGAGAATTTCTACTTTAAAATACTGCACTAAATATTTCTTCTTACAGTCAGCTGGGCTTTGCGACTCTTATCATTTAGAAAAAAATTAAAGATGACATTCAGAGGACAGAAATTAAAAAATGGTTTTTAATTGTATTAGGGACCCTCTTTCTGGAAAAGCAAATATTATTTAATTAAGGTACAAAGCTTGATTGATACAAGTGTATGAAAATAATCGTTTCTTGAAACTTCTTTTTAGAAAATGATTGTGTACATATTACACAGCCAGGTAAAACAGCTGAATATCTTAGAGTAAATACGTCCAATACATCGATGGCTAAAACTATAAATATCGTAATTTCAAAGGCAAACTACATTAAACTTGAGTCAAGACAATATAATTTAAGGGTTAAAAAATAACTTTTCTAATTCAGACTCTTTCTTTCTTTCTGTTTTTTTTTAAGGAGAGAGATGACCTTCCTTATCTAAGATAAACAGGAGAGGCTAGAGGCAAGCCCAAGGCCTTTCTGAGGAAAGAAAAAAATGTGCATCTGCTCAGTTTGGAATTTTAAGTTGTGGCCATAAGTTGCGTGGCTTCTGTAGTGAGAAGACAGTAGGGCGGGGGCAGGGTTTGAACCTTCCCTTCTTTTAGTAAAAGGTGGAAAATGCTACAATAGGTAAAATAATGTTTTAAAGATGGTGTAGAAACAGAAAGGGTTAAGTCCTACACTGTTTAATTCATCCCTGGAGAGCCAGCCAAACGCTGCAAGCCTTTTATTAAGCATTTGCTGATAAGAGACCTTGAAAAGTAGGGACTGCCGACTCTGGCGCACTGAGAAAACAATCTCCAAGCTAACCATTGCGCTGCGTCCACTTACAAAAATAAAGGTGAGTATTAATGTGCCAATTTCCATAAAGTTCAATTTGTATCAATTCTGTATTTTATCATTATACATGTAGGGTTTTTTTTTTCCTGAATACAAGTTTCAGGTTTCAACTGAATATATCAAATAAAAATCTCAATTATTACCATTCCCCCATGTAGATGATTAATTTAAGCAGTTTGGTGAGGAGGAGATGGGGACCATCTATAAACTATTTGTAAAATGCCGTGCGATCCACCGGTGGTCATGCGGTTACCACGGACTGTAAACTGGGGCTGCGTGATCATTTGGGCCACACAGAACAATTGGGTATCGGCAATAGACATGTCTATAGTTTCAAGTTTCTCATTCCTGGTTGTTGTTTTCCTCCTAATGTGAAAATAAAAATCTCGGGAGATCGGCCAAAGATATTAAACACTATTTTAAAAAATATTTGGGACTACTGACATGTAATGGGAAAACACAATCTCAAGGACACAAGTTAGACTTCCCGGTGGGCCTGGGGCTCGCCCGGCCGCGGTGGAAAAGCCACGGCTCCTCCTAACTGTCCACTTACACTGGGTGAGGTTTCAAACGGCTCTAATGATTCTTGATATTGATTTGGCTGTATTTCCTGGCATCTTTAATTGACTGTATATGCACTGTTGTAATACTAGTTAATGAATACCTGTATATACTCATAGGCATTTACAAATGATAGTAAAATTACTGTGTAACATTAAATGGCCTCAGGTTCTTCTCTGTGATAAAAACACCTGTGCCCATTAGGAAAACAAATTCAAGGACAATGAGCCAGCTACTTTCCACGTGCCCTCCCGTATCTACTCTGCGCCCTTCTCCTGCCTTCCAAGGCTGCCTTGTGGAATGCAGCAATGGATTCGCCCTTCATCTTCCGCCCGCATTCAGCTCCGGAGAGGAACCAGAGGCCAGCATGAAGGGAGAATGCTGTTTCCTCTCCTGGTGCCTCCGCGCGGGGGCTCAGGATGGCTCTTCCCTTCAAGCCTCTCCCTCAGGTCTCAGCTCTCATGAGGTGGTCCACTCCTGCAGCTCTATTCTCCACATCTGGCAACAGGAACCCCCTCTGCTCCTTCAGGCCCAGGTGTGGTAATGGCTCCCAGCTGTTGCTCTCCCCAAGACGCTGCCCATCCCTGGTGTTCCTCTTAGTCTTGCTCAAACTGTTGTTAATAGTTCCTTCATTAAGCTCTCCCCAGACTACTTCCTTTCAGAGTTCTCTCTCTTTTTCTTCCTGGGATCACAACCGACACAGAGAATTTAGGCCAAACTTGAAAGACTTAAGGTTATTCCTTTTACTGTCTACCAATTTTATGAAATTCTGGCTAAGATACTAGGTGTCTTATATTTTTGTATGCTTTGAAGCCAGTGTTAAGGAACTTGAGTCAAAAGTCAAAGTCAGACCAGAGAAAGGCTTCTGCAGTCTCAGACAACACTACCCAGTACAACCCTCAGGAACACAACATACGGCCTGGTGCATAAAAGGCAGCAAAAACGAAACACAGACTCTCCCAATGAACAAGCCATCCCCAAAAGAGTTCAATTTAAAAGTCAACATAACCTCACAACCATAAAAACGGGTGTTTGGTTTTTTCCCCCAATTTTGGGTCTACAGAAATTTAAGCAATTTCTAGCAGTTACGGGGAACAGAGCGATGTGGACCTGATAGAGACCCGATTCCCTGCTTGGGACAGGAAAGCCAGAACAAGTGTGGGACATCTTGTCAAAAAACAAGGACAATTTTGGAAATACATGGTGGCATTCGAACAGAGTCACACACACCAACCCAAAGAATGGTGTGTTACAAACTAACCAGCGACAATGGAAACAGGAAACGTGGCCGTAGGAAGCCATTCATTACAATCAGGGGAACCTGTAACAAGTTATACTATTACCTCAAGAATCGAATAATATAAACTATGCTTTAAAAAAGAAATATATATCAATAATAATCAATTAACTCATGCTCAGTTTATCATCAAAAAATGAGGTTAGAAGGAGTGAAAAATGACTTCCTGACTTTTAAAAATAAAATTCCATTTCTCTTAAATTGATAGACTTTCCCTTCCTTTAGAATTCAAGTGGTTATCAGTCTGAGATATAAAAACTATTTTTCCTCCTAAGTGGATGCTAATGAATGCGAAATCTTAGGCCAGAGGATAAATCATAAAAATGGAATTCAGACTGACCTGAAGCATGGGCTTCCTGGGGCAGCTGTCCCTACAAGGCGACCCTGCCCTATCACACCGAGGGCACTGGTCACGGTCCCCGGGCAGCAGCCAAGCACAGAGCCAGAGCAGCTCTGAGTCCAGGAGGAGGGGAGGCTACGAATGCTCCCACGAGAGTGACAGTGAGTTCCTGCCACCTGGCAGATCGCGTATTCCACAGGGGCGCCGCTCATGCCCCAGGAGAATTCGTAAGGCTTGGGCGGCAGGAGAGGGCAGCAACATTTTCAGTTCCGTACACGCCTGTGTCTTTTCTCAGAACACCAAACAAAACCTTCACATGCTCTGACGGTTGGCATCTTCCAACACTGCTGTCACTGTCCAGGTACGCAAAGGTGCACACGACAAGGACGAGAACCCCCGATTGTGCTCTTTGGCTGAGAGCGACACGAGCGTGGACCCGTGGCCACTGCGCATTTGTCTCTCGCCCTTCCTCCGAGAGGCAGTTTAAGACCACTCTCCTCGTCTGTCCTCTCGTCACCACTGTCTCTGTGGCATGCTGTGGTGGTGAACATTGTCATGAGCCCCAGGACTGTGAGGAGCTCTGTCAGGCACTGGATGAGAAGACTTCACAACCCCCCGAGACCTGGACATGGGGCTGGCTGCAGGAACTGGTTAAGACTCTGAGATGTCTCTCTCTGGGGAGAGGACAACTGCATTTCCAATCATACGTGGACAGTTTAATTTGGGGCATTCCAAACGTGTGTGTGGGACAAGAAAAGGGTGGAGGACAGTAGACATTTGCTGTTTTGGGTCCATCCAGAAATCAATCCCACAAATTTCGATAACAGCCCTGGATTTTTACTTCTTGGGGAGGTGACTATACTGCTAGTCTACGGGTGGCATATGACTACTTATGAGGTGTCAAAGGTTCCTATTTCCCAGGTCATAGTGATTTATTCAAGGGTGGTCATGTGACCCAGCAGGGCCAACAGCGTATCATAAGGCATTTGCGGGGACTTGAAACTCAGAGGTGGTCCTTTCCTGCTGGTTTTGACCCCAGAGTCTGTGAGGTCCATACTGCCGCCATTTTCCTGCTTGAAAAACTGCAGTAACCCAGAGGAAGGAGACCTGAGATGCAGAGAAAGAGCAAAGACCTGGCAGCTTGGTTTGAGTTCCCATATCAAGTGACACCTGAGGTGGCCCTATCCCTGGATTTTCACATGTGTGAGCCAACGGGTTCCTTTCCTTCGACCAGTGTGGGTTGAGTGTCCCCTTTGAAAGTAAAATACCTACCTTATAAATCAAAAAAATGATGTGTGACCTTGCTAATGTATTGAAAGGAACTTTGTAATTTTATAGGCAACTCTAATAAGCAGGTACTGAGCAAACTTTAGGGATTTTTGTCCCCTGGTGAGTCTGTGGGAACTGTTTTTACCAGTAAAAGACAGGATTTTGGTTACCATTCCTTGTGTGGTGATGACGGTCAGCATTTCATACCTTAAATTGCTCTGAAAAACTATGCTTTCCCCCTTCCTGCTTTTTTTTCCTCAAAAGGAACTTCCTGACATTTAAAACATTAAGTAATAAATTTACATCTGCAGACAGGCAAAACAGCTATTCTATTATGAGAAAACATGATGAACTAGGAGATGAGGTCAGAAGTCCAGAGCAAGGGGGTGTGGCAGGTTGGTGTTGCGAGTGGGAGAGGCGGAGGAAGCTGGGAAAGGTCACTCTAGACCCAGATGGATGGAGTCAGCTGGGATGAGGGAGAGTGCTGGGGGCAGCGCTGGGACCTAGATGAGGTCTGAAAGCAAGTGTTCTCAAAACTGGAAGATGTCAGTGACTCTCCTCAGCACAGGCCACATGCAGCAGCCGAGCGGCTGGGATGCCCAAGGGCTGGCCCAGGGCTGAGGATGGGCTGGCCAAGTGTGCCAGGGTCCTGGGGGCAAGGTCCCCCAGCGAGTTAGGGCAAAGTTCAAGTGGGTGAGCAGGACACTAGGTAAACACCTGGAAGGGACTGCATGTTGGCGAGATTAGTCCAGTATTCTTTTGAGAGCAATTAACAAATTTCATCTTTCCAACTTCTCAAAAAAATTAGAACTGGAGATCACATGACTTCTGAAGAGGGAGAACTCATAATGTGTTAGAAATTACACAAGAAAACACAATCTAAAGCGTCACGGCTATTTTACAATCAAATAATGGAGTTGAATTTGAAACAATGTGTGATTGCCTTAAATTTTAGGAATTAAGAATTGAGTTGCTTAAAAAATGATGGGTGCGTACATGCAACTGCCTTCAGGCACTGCTTTCAGTGTGACAGATGCCACACTCCTCTCTTGGCTTGCAAGGCGGATGTAAACCAGAGGTAGAACAGTCTGAAACTTCGGTAAGAGGCAAAATAGGCCCTGGCCCTGAATGGGGGTTCTGAGTCTTTGTCTCCCATTAGCCTTAGTGGTACGTGTCATGGCCTGGCTATTTACTAAAGGCACCCAGGTGTAGGCAGGTGTCTGCAGCGACACACAGAAAGGAACAATGCCGGGAAGGTCAAGAAGAGCCTCTGCCCCTGGAATCGGCAGGGCTTGAAGGAGTGGAACGGAGCAGCGTCACAGCTGACTGTCCTGAACGTGCCCGCGGAGAACCCACGCACTGCCCGCCCCGCCTCCTGCTGTCCGACACCCTGGCATTTCTCTGTCTCTGCCTCTCTCCTGTCTGGGGCACTGGAACCCATTCTGTAACCTCGGTGAGGACTCAGGTGAGCTGTTGGCTGCCTTACTGTTAGGTGTCCTCCCTGCCCCAAGGGTTGCTACCCCACCTTCCCTTTATCATCCTGCTTTCTCATAAATTCTCGGAAGGCTCTGCCTTGCCCAGCACCCATTTGTGTCTTCTGCAGTTCAGAAGCTGCCTCCAGTCCTATGTCCGGGGTTCAAACTCCCCTGAAACTCCTGACAACAACTGGTAGAGTCTGCTTGTTCTTGGTTCTGATCGGGATTTGCCCCCATGGAGGCTGTTAATCAGATCCATTTACTGCTCCTTCTCTGCTCCCCCTCATGGGGTGCCCCGCTCTGCTCCCAGCATGCTATGCAGCTGGCATCCTGCTCTCTGGTTTCAGCCCCAGTGGGAACTGGGGCTGTCAAGGCTTTTTAAGTTATCAAAGTCAGTGCTATGTAGAGGAAAGGCCTGTTACTCCTCCAGACCCTATATTTATCTCAAAATTGTTTTCTTCACTACATGTTTTTCTTCGCTACACCCTGGTGTGAATTATTTTTTAAAATGCCAGTAAAGTACTAAAATAACTCCCTCTATATCTATGAAGCATTTTTTTTCTTTTGTATTAAAAAAAAAAGCCAATCCTGTGTATGCTATGAAAAAGTTCCCAATCTGGCACACTGAAGAAAATGAGGTAGCTTCAAAATTCTGGATCTTAAGGCTGAAAATGTTTCTAAGGGTCATCTCCACCTTCACCTCGCCCACCCCTTCCAACATCGAGCAGGTATGAGAGTTTTACAGACCTGCGCAAAGAAACACCAAGACCAGGAAAGGTTCCGATGAGCCTCAGTTAGGTTAGAAATCAGCTGCAGCGTTTGGAACTAGGACTTTGATTAGATTTCCACATCTTAGTGGCCAGTCTGACCCATGGCTTGATGAAGCACTGGTTGTAGAAATCGGCCACAAACAACCTTGGATTAGTAGCCAAGTCAACTCATTACATAATGTTATGTGAAACTGGAAAGGTTGGGCAATTTTCTTTCAAAACAATGTTTAATGTATGCCAAGTGTTTTTTAGAGAAGATTATTTAAGTGGAAGGCTTATTCATGAACATATGTGCCTGTGGTCCTTTTTTCTTTATTTTTAGAATTAGGTCCTTCAAATTTATTTTCTCTTTGTGGCCACTAAAACACCATGCTGTAAGCAGAATAAACTATAATTTATAGACTATTACAGAAAATCTCTATAATTTTTTTTAAAAAATTGAAATAAAAATTGGAATCTTTATAGTAACATCTAACAAAAATGCTAGGAAAGAATTAGGGTGGTTCCCCCCCTGCCCCATCAGATTCAATCTTCTTGCCTTTAGCACACCCATGATTTATCAAGCTTATTTTAACTTCTGTTGCTGAACTGGAGCAGGAGGGGGAAATGACATTTTATTTCTTTGGATCTGAATTCCTACCTAATAGTAGAAGGTGCTAGATCAGATTTATTAAATGCTTTTTATTAGGCAGAAGGCCATGCCGAATGCCAAAACTAACTCATCAATTATACACATCACTGACCCAGGGCACTTGGGACCACCGAACCCATGCCAGTGTGAGGATCCCACAGAGAATCCTTACACATCTTTGAGATCCATGAAATTCTTTTTAGATGTTAAATGTTTTCGTTAAATATTTATCCTCCCTTCTACGGATATGATAAATAGTAATTACGAGCTTTCTTTTTTATAAATGTTAAAGTATTTCACAATTTCTCTTATGAATTACAATATCGATTTACAATAGTACATCAAAAAGGCCTAAAATATTACCAGCAGCTTTCCTTCTACTCAGAGGATCCAAGACAACAAAATCAAATAGGCCTGGAATTGCCAAACACACCTGCACAAATGTGGGCAGGTGACGACACGGTACGAGAAGGAACACCAAGTGACAGAGTAATGCACGGACTCTGGTGAGAAGGGAGGATTATTTTTCACAACCCACAAATACTCCCTCAGCCTCAGAAGGCTGCCTCCCTCCTGCCTGTTGTCAGCATGCTCTCCTCACAGCCATCACATTCAGGACCGCTTTTTGGCTACCCCAGCCTCCTCTCGGGCAAGGGGAGACCAGTCCAACCAAATCTCATGTCTAGTCTAGTCATATTCCATGAACAGCTTTGGCAAAGTGTAACCCACCCTTTGGCACATATTGGGGGCTGTGGGCAACTTTCCCCAGATTAAGCGTGTGTGCAAATTCAGACCCTGTGCATACGCATAAATGACTGGCTTAAGAAGCATCTTTGAGGGCAAAGAAAGTGCACTGTGGTTTAAATGAGTTTCTTGTCATCAGGTACAATAAACACAAACAAACCTGGTGACACCATACCTTTCTTCCATGGAAACTTCTTTCATCTGCTGGTGTGGTTTCGTGCCCTCCATTTCCCTGATGCTGACAGCATAGATCTTGGTGGTGTAATCAATGGCCTTTTCTCTAGCAACGTCACTGTCATAGCCTCAAACAACAGAAGGAGGAGGGGAGTGGAGTTGGCTTGCCTGTGGCTCAGGAGGGGATGGGGAGGAAGCTGCTGTTGACGCGTGGCAGATGGGACTCACCTCCATCCTCTTCTGCGTCGGTGTCCGACTCCTCACTGTCCACCAGCTTGCTCTCCTGGGTCCCCACAAACTCCCTGGTCCAGATCATCAGGGCTGTGTCAGCGCCACCTACTGTGAGCAGCACGGAGTCGTTGTGCAGCCATCTCACGTTGGTGACATGGGCACTGTGCCCCACGTACTTCTTGAATCTCGCGTGCTGGCCCTGTGAAGCCAGAAACTGGCGATTACCCCATCCAGGTCTCACTATTCCTGTGTCTGGATTGTTTCATCCATGTTATTTCCTGGAGTGGTTTCTACTGGACACGAGTGAAACATTTAAGCAGCAAATTCCTTACATTTTCTAGAATGTGAGCTCCAAGAGGGCAGGGACTAGGTGTCTTTTTCCCCTAAAACATTGCCTGGCTAATTGCAGGTCCTCAAAAATAGTTTGCAAGGGAACAAATTAAATGTTAGGCCACAGAACCTGTTTCTGGGAGCGTAAGAATATAAAAAGCTTGTTTCTGTTTCTCTCGAATATCAGATGTGCATTCTCCACAGGTCTCCAATGTAAACTCCTGATTGAGAGTCTGGCTGACATTTGAGATCAGAAGTGTCCTCCCAAGTCACCCCCACAGTGGTTTTTGTGCCACAGCCCAGACTAGGGCAGATCAGCAAGGGATGTCTTCTGATCCTGGGTCCTCGGTAAGGTCTAAAACAGGCACAGCAGTTTCGGCCATGGACACTGGAAACGATCTCTAACACTACAAACACTCAACTAATTGATTTAAAAAAAAAAAAAGCTTCTTTTCAACAAACACAATTAAGTAAATAGAACCCAGTTTATTAGTAATTACCGCGAGTTCTTCCGAGCGGCGTGCTCAGTGGGAAGGGCAAGTGACTGAGTCGGCAGCTCACCCGGGGTGGCCTTGACAAGTGGCGGGGAGGGGCAGCTGCCACCAGAAGCCAGCTTCCATTTCTGGCTCATGCACCACAGTCTGGCAAAAACAGCTCCGGTGGGAGCCATTTGAAAAGGGGGAGTTTTTCCATCCTCTCAGCGACTCCCAGGGAATACCTTACGCAATGTGGGAAGCTGCGTGCACTTTCTGAAGTCATGAGAAGGCCATCCGCGTCCCAAATACAAACTATTCAGTAAGAGACAAGAGGCTCCCAGAGGGTTTTGGACTGGTGTGCTGGGGAACCTGAAACCGCCACAAACACGCAGCAGGAGACAGGTGTGGAAGAGTGAGCGACTTGAAAACACTCTCGGTCCAGAGTTCTGTGGATTTGGCTGACCCCGACCTGACAGCTGAGTGGGGCTGCCTGCTCCTCAGCAGAGTACTAAGTCTGGAAAGATGAGGGAGCACACAGGTAGGCAGCATTTCCAGGAAGCCCCCCAGAGCTACTAGTTTGCTAAGCAAATAGGCAGAGCAACATAAAGATTCCCAGTGGAACGTACTGTGTGACCCTGTGAGATGCAGAAGGCATGGACACAAAGAGGACATTCATGTGGCTGCAGCCCGGTGTCCTGCTGATCTTCCTGCTGGAAGCAAGAACCAACCCATTATGTAAATCGGTTTTTTGAGAGGAGGAGAAAGTCAAAGAGTTTGAGAAATGCCTCTTCATACTCCCACTCATATGAAGGAACACAGGGTGTTTAGACAGGATGGAGAAAAGAATCCAAAAAGAAAGGTTCGGGGAAAAAATATCCTAAGGTGATCAGAATCTTTGCAGAGGGAAAGAAGTGATGAAAGGATTAAGAAAATTTCCGAGTCAATTCCAGCAAAGGGTGATTCAAGATTCTCAGAATAGGAAGCATGGTTACCGCTCCAAGGAACAATAAAAGGGATTCACAGTTATTAGAAGGTTCCAAGAAACCAACTGCTCCACCGGGGGGCGGTGGCTGGCAGGCATGTTCGGTGGCGCTCTCAGGGCCCATGAGGGAGCCTCCTGAAGACCTGGCATGGCCAGTCGGAGGCTCTGCCCTTCTGGGCCATCATGGCAAATCCTGCATTTCCATTAGAGCTGTGGGGACTCGCTCCCACAACTCTCCCACTGAGTGCTGAAGAGTGGAGAAGCCAAAATACGTCCCCGGAGCGCTGGCTGTTATCTGTTTTTAGGGGGCAAATTCCTGAGAACCTGGTGAAAGCCCCCTGTTCTCTCCCCGCATTCACAACATTTCACACACAGTGTCTCCATGTGAAAAACGCTAAGAAGAGGCTCCTCTTTAGAGAACCATTCTCTTGAGCCTTTGATGGCCTGAGAAAGACACTTAAGAACCTAAGGGTGGGTTTTAAAAATGTAAATGACATGGTGGTGTATATTTTTTATCCTTAAGTTTGCTTCATTACACCTTTCTAATGGAGGATATGAGGATGCTAAATTACTGGCAATTTTACAATTTTGCAAGAGAAAAAAGAAATATACAAATGAAAAAATTCAACAAAGGGTCAACAGACAAGTTCTAGATATTATACACTGAATTATAGCTAACTTCTAGATGAACTAGAGTACGGGTAGCACCTTCAGGGATGACAAAGTCCACAGTAACTTTACAGAAAGGGGAGGATTAAAAAACATGGGATAATAATAATTACAGTAAAAACTAAAAGTTTGGGACATTTCCCATCTAGTAAGCATTACTCTCAACGTTTCCTGAGTGATTTGTACAGGGGAATAGCATCCAATCAGAGAAAGCTTTGTTCCTGTCCTGTAGGAAACCCAACTCTGTCAGAGATTCTAAGAAACTCCCTTAGGTCAAACAGTTAATAAACGCCAGACCCAGCACCTGAACCAGGGGGTTGGCTTTGGAATGGGGGATGGTGATTTTTTTTTAAGATTTTATTTATTTTTAGAGAGAGGGCTAGGGAGGGAGAAAGAGAGGGAGAGAAACATCAATGTGTGAGAGAAACATCAATCGGTTTCCCCTTACACGCACTCCGACTGGGAAGGGGGCCTGCAACCCAGGCATGTGCCCTGCCTGGGAATCAAACTGGTGACTCTTTGCTTTGCAGGAGGACACTCGACCGACTGAGTCATGCTGGTCAGGGCCACATGGTGATATTTTGACCTCTCCAGTACAGTGGAAGGGCACGGTTTTGGAAAAGAAGGGGCAAGATGCGAAAGCAATCAGCTAGCTGTATAGAATTGGTGTCAAAGAGTAGAATTGCACGTGGTTTAATGCACTGGAAAAATGGGTGGGCTCTGGCAAGGGCGAGTCTGTCTCACGGAGGCTAGAAAGAATGAGATTTTCAGGGAACTAATAACTCGTCACAAAGATTTTAAACTATGAAAATGAATGTGTAAGGATGCATCATTGTCGTGGAAGGAAAAATGCCTGGAAGAGATGCCTATTAACTCATAGGAAGGTGGAACAAGGAAAAGGGCCAAGGAGACAACATTATCTTAGAGTCTAACAAATGGAACCTAAATTTTGGACACAGAGAGAGCTGTGTGGTGATAAGATCTCATAGGTACCAACAAGACTTGATGACATGGAGCTCAGCTAGAATATTGCAGTGGGATGCTGTCTTAGCCTGGTTGGGCTGCCATCACTAAACATGACACACTGGGTGGCTTAAACAACAGAAATTCATTCTCACAGCTCTGGGGGCTGGGACGTCTAAGATTAAGGTGCCAGTCAATCTGGTCCCTGGTGAGAGCTCTCTTCCTGGTTTATGAACACCACTTTCTCACTGTGGGCTCCATGGCCTTCCCTGGGCTTGTGTGTGTGGATCGAGAGGGAATGTGCTGCTCTTTGGTGTCTCTTATAAGGGCACTAATCCTATTGGATCTGGACCCCATCCTTATGGTTTCGTTTAGCATTAATTATTTTCATAACGGCCCTATTTCCTAATATAGCCACATTGGGAGTTAGAGCTTCAACACAGAATTTTGATGGGAACACATTCAGTCCATAAGAGGTGGTGAACTCTGTCCGACATACCCAGGGCAATGGAAGAGTGTAACTACACAGCTGGAAATACCCATCAGGTTGGGTCCATGTATTTGGAAGGAAAAGAGTGCCAGAAAAATCAGATTTTAAAATAAAACAGCAGAGAAAGAGAAATAATATTATTAAAGAACTTTATATTGGCCAGTGGTTTTAAATTATGAAACTATTGCTTCTGTCAAATCTTACAACATAGAATTGAGAATAAAAAGATAAAGAACCCAATGTAAACTAGTGGACAAAAGATTTGTACAAACACTTCACAATGGCCAGTAAGCAAACAGACAGCCCTCAATGTCATCAGTCATCAGGGCAATGTAAGTTACAAACACAGTAAGTTCACGCTCCTGACCCCCCGGCACGGCTACATTTTACTAGGCTGCCAACACTGAATGTTGGCAGCTAAAACTATTACATTTTTTGGTGGGAATGTAAAATGGAAAAAGGTCTGGCAGTTTCTTAAAAAGTTAAACATACATTTTCTCCTATGACCCAGAAATTCTAGTCCTATGTATTTACTTAAGAGGAAAACATATGCCCACGAGTATTTGTCCAAAAATGTTCACAGCAACTTTATTATAACCAAACACTGGAAAAAGCATGTGTCCTTGTTAGCCAGGTAAATAAACAAACTCTGTTATATCCATACAATGGAATTCCACTCAGCTATAAAGAAGGGAACACATTATTATACCCACAACAACATGGAAAAATCTCAGAAACCTCACCTGAGTGAAGGAAGCCCGACACAGAACAGTACCTACTCGGTTATTCCATTTACATGAAGTTCTGGCGCAGGTAAAACTAATCCATGGCGAAAACCATAGGAATATTTTTTTCATCTGAGAGTGAGTGGGGGGTAGAGACTGACTGGGGTGGAGCATGAGGACACCTCCTGGGGTGATGATCATGTTTTATAGGTGTTTGGATTACACGGGTGAGTCACTTAGGGGTAAGTGTCCTGATGTCCACAGTTTATGTTGAGGTCGTCTCTAGGTGGTGGGGTTCTAGGAGTTCACTGCATCCTTCTTTCACCTTCCCTGTATGCTTGGAATCTTTTCTAACAAACTGTTGTAAAAAGTCTTACACAGAAGATGAATGGATGGCATACAAAGCACAGAGTGACCCCAGCTGAAGCAGAGGTGGGGCCCCCAGAGCCCTCCCCCACAATGGCCCTACTTTGTTTCCTGGGGTGGTCCCTGAGGAACTTCCCTGGAACTCTGGGAGACTGAGGAACCCAAGGTGCCATGACTGCTACAGACAGCACAGCTGGGCAAGGGGTGTGGGTGATGAAATCCAGGACCAACAATAAACCTGGCACAGGAGCATGATGCAATGGCATCTGGGACCTCGGCCACCTGAATACAGGCCCAACCTTAGTCTACTAATTCCAGGGTATCCCCAACTTGTCCTGCTAGCAATCTCATTCCAAAAAACATAGAAGTAGCCAGGAAATTTGCTACATGAAACTGAATTCTGATCAAATAGGAAGAGCTGGTAACTGGCTGGGAGGGGAGGGATTATTGGAAAAAGGCCATCAGGTGGCTTTAAAATTTGGGATGAACACTGAAGAGAACACTGGACATCATCAGAAGTGAGTCTTAGAAAAAATGACCGGAAGTTATTCTCTAACCAGACACTAACAAATGAAGAAGGAGACAAGAAAGCAACTGAAGATTCCAAAATGGCTGCGGAGGAAACTGCTGTGTTCAGGCAAATGATGGAAGGAGGGGCGGACAACCCAGGATGAATACAAAAGGCTTGCACAGACAACTTTAATGTAGTTTCAGAATGTTAAAGTAAAAAACTAAGAAAATTGAAAAGGATTTTATATATGTAGGGCTAAAAGAAAAATAGAGACACGTTAGGAACACTTCTTAAATTATATGGTTTAATATGAACAGAAAGTAGACTTCCTTATTTCCTCTATTAAAGAGAATGCTCTTCAAACCAGAAAGGGCAAAACAGAGCTCAGGTACTTTCAAACAGGTGCCTTCAAATGAGATTACAGAAATAAAGTCCCTAACAGCCCAGAAGTTTAGAAATCAGGGGAGGTGACATCAAACATAAAAAGACTCCCGTATCTTAAAGGGAAAACAAGTGGACTTTGGCAAATATTGATTCGTGAGTTGATGCAATCCCTGGAAAATTCTAGGGTGAATTATTACACAGAAGGTCTATTAGCACTTGGAAAAGGAAGTGATGATTACTAGGCAGCAACAGGGGTTCCCTGTGAACTACCCCATATTTTCTGTTGGTTGGCTTGTTGGGAGGGGAGGTTAAGGATACCAGAGACACAGTCCATCTGGGTGTTTGCCAGATACGTGCTAAGTCTTTAGTGAGGTCTTGTTGGACCAGAGAGGGAAACGTGAGGTCCATGACAGCATAATCAGATGGGTGCAAATGTGTTCCTGAAGAACCACAATTAAATGCGTGTGTTAATAATGGAATGTCAAATTGAATGGGGGCTCCCGGTGGTGATGCTTGGTTATTCTAGTCTACGTCTTTTCTTTCCACAATTTAGAGCTCACACTTGTGAAGTCAGAGGAGGACATGATGCTGGAAGGGAAAGTAGATACTTAGAAAAAGTATTTAAAAAGATGTTGGCAGTTTGGAACAATGAGATCAAGTAAACAAGATAAGTCTTATTTGGTACAAATACAAAGTTCTGTACCCAGAGTTTAGAATTTGGAAAGTCAGTTGTGTAAGTATAAGACGGGGGAGAGAACCTGGACGTTTTTGGCAATGATGTCTATGATTCAGTTGTGTATGTGGCAGCCAAAAGAGCTGATGCCATTTTAGTTTAATTTAAAATAAATATAAAATCAAAACAAGAAGATAAAAGTCCCATTGGACCCTGCGCTGGTCAGATTACATCTAAAGCACTGAATTCAGTCTTTGATCAGACAGTTTAAAATGGGAGAAAAAGGAGTGTGCTCAGAGGGAGGGGCATGGAGGGGCAGTGGGAAATGGCTGAAGAATAGGGGGGTTCAGGCTGGAGGGAATGAGACTTCGGGGAGTCAAAGAGATCCTCCTGTAGGCGGGGCTGTAAGAGGACTGGAGTTACTCGGTGATAGTTCTGTACGCAGAATTTTGGCTAAAGAGAGAACATTTTCAGTTCAACATAGAGCAAAAACCATTTTAACAATTGGAGCTATCTGAAAATGAAATCGGGCTGCTTCGTGAGATAGTAAGCTCGCCATCTCAGGAAGTATGTTAGTATCTGTTAGAAAGGCACGGATCCAGGAAGTTCTAAAGAAAAGTCTTACTTTGTAGTTTGTGAGATGTTGGATTTGGTGACCCAGTGAAGGCCTTTCAAGGAGAAATTATATGCCACAGACTCTGACTCAAATTGGCAAACATAAGGCTGTGGAGGTATTGATACAGTATAAAGACTGCACTGTAGATAACATCATTGATTGCTTATGCCTTCAATATTTAAAAACCCACTTAGACACACTAGATAGATTTGGGGTTATTAAAGGGCCCGGGCAAGTATTTATAATAAACATGCAACATTACCTTGACAGGATAGGAAAAGAGCTTGACGAAACCAAAGTCATCTCCAGTGGCTAAGAGGGAGCAGTCTTTGGTGAGACTGGCAGCGTTTACATCGGTCACGTCGCTGTGTGCGGGCCAGATCCCTTCACAGGTGGGCCCCAGGACACAGGTCCACGTGTCCCACTCTATCTTCTCAATCTTAAAAAAGAAGAAAAGAAAATTAATATATTTTTCCCAACCTAGAGAGCTCTTTGTTGTATGTAAAAGGAATAATTTGAGGCCGAGTAGTTCTAAATGACGACTTTGCCCACATCCAGCATTTGTGTTGGGTGCGGAGGCGCACAGTTCTGAGCTGCATGTATGTGTGTGTGTGTATGTATTTTTATCGTCACCTGAGGACATTCTTATTGGTTTTAGAGAGAGGGGTAGGGAGGGAGAGAAACACCAATCGGCTGCCTCTCATATGTGCCCTGACAGGGAACTAAACCCACAACCCAGGCATGTGCCCTGACTGGGAATCGAATCTCTGACCTTTCCATTTGTGGGACAGCACTCCAACCACCTGACCAGGGCCTAAGCTGCTTCGTAAACTCGTATATTTATTGTCTTAATAAACCAACACTGCAGTAAAATATCCATGTACTCTTATCCAGATCAGATGAACATTTTGGAAGTGTGGAAGTCCAACGACGAAGCTTTTTAGTGCTCACCGGGACATTTATCACCGCATGAGCCGTCAGCTGGAGCAGGGTTTCTCAGTGTCAGCACCGTAAGTGTTTTAGGCTGCATAACTCTTTGTTGCCAGGGCCATCCTGTGCAAGGTGACATGCTTAGACGCACCCTTGAACTCCACCCCCTGGATGCCAGTAACCCCCCTTCCCCAGCTTGTTCCCAGACACTCCAAATATCCCTGGGGCATTTGTTCCCAAATGACACCACTAAGCTCCATTCATCAATGAGGCTGATCATTTAGTAAACGATTTTAAAAAGTTAGAAGACATAACTTTTTTAAGGAATGTTTCTTTGGAGGAAAGAATAATGAGATTCTGCAGCTAGCTTAATATTCTCTATGCTGTACAGGGACTATCTTAAAAATCTGAAGAGCTGTTCATATTGCCGTGAATATACATTTTATCCTTTAAAACTGTTTCATCTAAAATTCAAGGACAGAGGATTTGGCATTTGTACAGCGTAAATCCTGATGGAAGTGAGGCTTTTCTTTCTTTAAAAATAAAAACAACAATAAATGATAACAACAACACTGTGTATTGGACTCTCCTAGGGAATTTCATCTCATTTACTCTCATTCGGGTCTTGTTAGAATAGAATGAAGTAGAGAGACAATTACACTCTGCATTGATTTCCTTATTATAGTTTCTTTAGATAAGCACTTCAAGTGACTATTTAAAAGAGTATAAATATCATTAGAAATTGTGGCTAAAATTAAAGGCCAGACCACTCCCTTTGGATCTGGAAACTGCCTTGCAGGTTGCTGAAGCGCCTCGCTTCCAATTTTGTATTTTCTGTCTGCTGTCACTGCCTAGAAAAGAAACAACAAGATAAAGATACAGCCGGTATTTTAGTCATGAGGGGAGGTGCTATTCATATTTTAATCACTCAAATTGGTCCTGATTTAAATGCTCTGTGTTTCTCTGGACACACACAGAAATGGAACCAAAAACCTGCACTGGCCTGGTGACTCGGGGCGCCTCTGGCAAAGCCAGGCTGAGGAGTATGGAGTTCCTTCACCTCTTACAACGCCCTAAACTGACCTGCACAGGAAGAGAAGGGAACCACCCTGGGCCACCGACTCCCTTCCAGTTTCCGACTCTGTTTCTGAGACCTCGCCCTGGGGGGGGGGGGGGGGCTCATACTCTGGGCAGGAAAGGGGGATAAGTTGGTAATGCCCAGCATGCAGCCACCCCAACAGAACACCCATGGTCAGATCTGGACACCATACTCTCAGGGGGAGCAAACATTTAATTTGTGGGAAGCTACATTTAACACAGAACATTAAGAACCCTCTAACCCACAAAACCCAAAAGGGGTAAATAAACTTGTTCCAACCCTGGAACTTCAATGGAAGGAGAGTTCTCAAGGGGTCTCCTCCTTAGCACCTTGCCTCAGGCAGGTATGTCATTATTTTCTCTGTCATCATCTTCGGGAGGAGGAGGCAATTGTGGAAGCCCACAGGGAAGCTAGTCACATAAGTAACCCCACGCTTGGGAAGCGGAGGGGCAGTCGAGTTCCAGAGACTCGGCCTCCTGGGATACAGCTGCTTCTAACTGCACCACACTGCATCAGGTGGATGTAAATGGACACTTCAATATTTGTCATATTAAGCAATTTGCTGAGTAAGCTTTGTATTAGTTGCATTGTAGCTGTTTCTTTTAAAAAATGTTTTTTAAAGGAAATTTTCAAAATCCTTCACACTTAGTTGAAGGGCCTGACAATATTGGTGAGGCACATGATGAGGTGTCCCTTGGGTGCTCTTAGGAACGGCAGTGCCAGGGAGGCCAAGCTGAGGGTGCATTAGCTGGAGGGACCCCCCCATCCCCTCACCACATCCCCGGCAGCACCAGAGATCAGCCTCTGGAATAACAAGTGTGCAGCAAGAGTGACAGTGAACTCTTCAGAGCCTGCCTGGCATTTCAGGACGGCTCCTAACATGAACTTCTCTCTCATGTGCATTCGTTGATGTGGTAATTGCTCATCTATCTCAAGTTGCCCCCCATTGTTTGGTTAAACTGCACAACATTGTAGTATACTTATTCTAGGGCTCTAGAACGGGGTGGGGAAATACAGGTGAAGTGATGTAAAAACAATGCTTAAATACACAGGAGAAATCCAGGTGGAGCCACACACAGGGCCGTCTGGACTGGGATGACAGCTCCATGGTCCTCCTACTTACTCTTTCAGGGTCCTTATCTCCCTGTATATAAAATGAGGTTGACAACTATCCCACAGGCTGTTGTGAAAATTAAAACACAGGTGTGTGAAGTGCCCAGCACATTCAAACAATGGTCAGTGAATGAGTGACATAAGTAAAAACATCCCTTACTCCAGGCCATACACGTTTCTCCATATGGGACAACGCAAGTGGAGCTGCAGAGTATCATGCTAAGTGAAGTAAGTCAGACAGAAAAGGACAAGAACCACAGGATTTCACTCATATGCAGGATATAAAACAAAAAGCAACACACGAATGAGCACAACAAACTCTTCAACACAGAAAACAGTGTGGTGGTTACCAGAGGGAAAGGGGGTGAAGAGAGGAAGAAGAAAGGGAAGGGGGTGAAATACGTGATGACAGAGGGAGACTAGCCTTTGGGTGGTGAACCCACAGCGCAACAGCCAGATGACGTGTCATAGAGTTGTGCGCCGGAACCCATATAATGACATTAACTAATGGTACCCCAACAAATTTTTAAGTGAAAATGGGGAATGACCAGAGATAAATAAATTGGAATTGGGGGGATCAGTAAACAATTTCCATTAATACAATGCCATCCTCCACGACAACTGTGTTCCCTAATACTGAACGTGCAGTTTCTTCAGAAGCAGTGCAAACACGAGGGTGCGGGTGCCCAGACGTCTCCGGGGGCGCTTCACAACACTGCAGTGGTTGATATTTCTGGCGAACTGAGGAGACAGGCGCATGCGTATCCCTCAGTAGTGTACTTTTACCCACTTTTCCTCAAAGGAAGCGAATGTTTCCTGGTCTTTCATCAAAGGTTACATTGTAAATAAATGAGTCATGTTGTCTCCTGGGACTCAGAGGACATTCTTAGACCTCAGTCAGGCAGTGACCTTTCGGCCACCAGGGTCATTATGTGGAAGCACTGTGCGGCTGAGCTCTCAGGAAGGAGGTAGTTTGTTCGTGGATTCAAAATTTTTATCTAGGCTTTGATTTCAACAGTTAAAAAATTATGCTATGTGGCGAAGGACATGAAGAAAACAGGAAGAAGAAAGTATGAAAGATTAGGATGATCAGGTTGTGGATAGTTTTTGCTCTGAAAGATCATTTATCTTATCGTTGCAGAAAATATTGCTTATTATTACAAATAATAAACACTGAGAAAGTATGTTTCAAAAATTTATGTTCATAAGAAACTTTGCACAAAGCAACATGTTGAATGAAGTAAAAGATATCAATTGTGAGCGCAGTCATTTTCATCAGGCATAGAACAATTAGGCAGAACACAAACTGCACATTGCTACATCCCCGATATAGTACATCCAGAAGTCCTCAGAAGGCAGAAAACTAGAAACCAGATTTAAGAAACGATGAAGCTTAAAGGTTCCCTAAATGTACCTTTAGTGGATGAGAATTGATAGGTTTTATTAAAAATATTAACCATATATTAGCAAATAAGAATTGATAAGTTTTTTAATTGCACATATTAAATCTTCACGAAATGTTTTCTTAAAGCTTTGTGTATGACTGTTACCTCTGAAGGTCTTATTATATGCCGTTTGCCTCTCGGAGCTTCAAAAAAGAGCTGTTCTTTGGCACCCGTATTAACTTGTAATAATTTTCCTGTTATGATAGAATGAAGTAGAAAGACAATTAAATGCTGCATTTTTTTTATTATAAAGTGACAAGCATGGCTACAACTATTTGGATTCATTTTAGTCAAAGTTTCATAAACTGAGTAAACAAATGGTGAACTAATCAGAAGTACATGTAAAGGCAATTGCATGGCCTGGTACAAATCCCAAAGCTATGATTTTTTTTAATGTGGCCCTCATAAAGTCTGACCTTGACCATCCTTCAACAGAAGAATCACATTTGACTCCGCTGCATTGAAAGTAGCTCCTTTTCCAAAGCCTGACAAAATCTGTTTGTTGTTCTTCCCCCCAGTTGCCTCTCAGCGCGTAGCAAAAGCAGACTGCTCTGGCAAG
The DNA here is from genome assembly GCF_022682495.2 of Desmodus rotundus. Lineage (NCBI taxonomy): Eukaryota > Metazoa > Chordata > Mammalia > Chiroptera > Phyllostomidae > Desmodus > Desmodus rotundus. The sequence goes on along the minus strand of NC_071391.1, from coordinate 131,633,313 downwards.
AACTATGGCATCAAAAGTGAGAGTCCTGTTGCAAACATTCACATTTCCTCAGGTCTAAATTTTAAATTTGGCCTTTAATGCTTAGAGACAGGAAGATAACACACAAATCAAACTATAAATGCTTATTGCTCACCTCTCTCTCACCTTACTTGCAAATACACAGAGAAATCCAAGACTTTCCCAGAACAAAACGTTGAGCAAAAATAGTCTTTCAGTGGGATGTAAAATTATAATCTTGGGTTCATTTTGATTAATGTTGAAACAGATAAGATTACCTAATTCTCCTCCAACCATGTCAATAATCCTTTATGGCTTGAAATTTAAATGACTCAAAGGAAATACTTTCTAGTATTTTTTCAGCATTTTTTAATTATGAAAAAGTACAAGCATACATGGAAGAGCAGTATGAAGCACCTCTATGTGCCCAGTGTTCTGCTCCAATGGTTTCTAGCGCACAGCCAACCCCATTTCCCGAACCGTACTCCCTCCCTCACTCCGGAGTGAAGCGGGTCTCAGACATCCGAACATTTCACCTGCACACACACACATATTTTCCCTCCTCCCATTTTTTCCATAACTATTTACATCTAGTAGTTTTGAAATGTCCTCCTTGGAAAAATAATATCAAAGGAAGAACTTTGTATGGTTTGTAGCATGCTCTCTAATGATTAAATGGATGCCACCCAGGTCTGAAATCTAGCTTGGCTAACCTTCAGAGTTGTAGGTCTACTCCTAAGTGACTAATTAGAAAAAAAAGGTTCTCTTGTTTGATCACTGAAAACCCTTAATCATCTGTCCTTTGCCGAGTTCTAACATGGTGAGGAGGGGGTTTTGCCTTGGTTGTGCGGATCAAGTGAATTTAAAAATGTTTCCAATGAAATGGGCACATTTTCCTGACCTTATGGCTAAGCATACATAAACAAATGAGAAAAGGGAAAGGGAATTAAATTAGCTTTGGCTACTTAGCATTGTACGAAAATGATTAACTGGTATTTTTTCAATGAACTACACAGATCCCAAGAGTGATTGCAAATAAAGGATGTGGGAAAGGATTGGAGGATTCCATAAAAAACCTTCTTTGAATATGGCTAATTTTAGAAGATTGTTGGGCATGAGTTACTAACAGAACTCAAAGGATTCTAATTCTCGGATAGTCCTAACAACTGCATTTACACCGCTGTTTCAAAGGTCATACTTAGCAAAACAAACCAAAAGCTTTTAAAATAGCTCAGTGAAGTACTTCAGGATTGCAAGACTATTACAGAGTCTAAACACAACAGAGCAGTACCAGAGGGCTTTGCAGAGCCAGACACCTGTGGGGACCTCCTGAGCTAACGCCCCTCCCCCAGAACTGCCCTCCGCGTGACCCAGAGACAGGGCTGCGCAATGGGACGGGGAGGCTGAAGCAGTGGGTGCCTTGCTGAGATTAGATGTGAACTTTGGGACAGAGGGTGGCATTTTGTGGCAACAGAGAGCGGGCTGCATGCGGATGACAAGGAAAGCCAGCCTGTGCAGACCGAGGGGCCAAAAGCAGACACCAGCGATCAGGGGCACTGGGATGAGCTGCCGCAGAGCAGAAAGGGAGGGGAGAGAAGCTGCTTGCTCAGTTTCTGGGCGTTTTCCAGTTCATTCCTGAAGCCAGTTCCTCAGAGATGTTGCTTCCTGTCATGGAGTCTATGAGATATCCCTATGTATTTCCATAAACTCATCCTGTATTATTACTAATTTCTAATTTAAGCTGGATTGAGTAGGTTTCTGTTCCTTGCAATCAAGGATGTGAAGAAATTTTTTAAAAAGCCAACTATTCTTGTGTTAAGAAAGTGGAATTATAGGTGTGTGGTCCCCCAACACCCAATTTTCTTCACTGCTGATACTACAGGGTTTTTTTTAGGCATGGAGGAAATATTTAGGTCACCACTTTTCCCCTGCTGCCTGCTACTGTGTAATATGTACCTACTGAAATATTCTGAGGATGGGAGTGGAGACAAAGAGCAAAATAAATGTCTGTATAATCCATGTATATATAATTCACCCCTGAATACTAGTGACCCTATTCTCTCAGAATCCTCACATTTTTATTCACTAGAAATGTCTGCTCGCACAGAATAGGGAAGTGGACAGAGACAGATGCCCTCATTTCTGAGCAGGTACAGTAAATCACGCAGCTTGCAGGTGCGTACAGTTTTATAGCCCACAGAACGATTAGCCCTCATCATTCCAGCTGCTATATAATTTACAAGTTAGAACAATTCTAAAATTGGTACTAAATGTACCAAACATATCAGGCCATTGGCAATGAAAATGGGAATGAGATGTCGTATTATGGCTTAAAATGTTATTTGTTAAACAATCTTATAGTCTTGATATTTCTGGAAATGGACTAATAGCAGACAGAAAACATCCTTCCATAATTTATCTCTCTCCATATATAGTTTTCTTTCTCAAGCATTCTGTGTAGGAGCCTTCGTTCAGGGGCAGCTGTTGCTTCTGCAAAGGCCCGATGCACTTTTTGGTTTTCCTAGGACCTGTGGTTGCCATGGACACGAAAGGCTGCCAAGGCTGAAGGCTGGGCCACTCCCTGTTCCTGAGGAGCCAGCTGGCTCCTGCAAATGTGTTCACTGTGTTTGAGCAGGTCAGGAAATGAAGTAGATCCCTGCTCCTGAATCCTGCCCTCCACACTTTGCAGACCTCCGAGGCTCCGCTGTGAAAAGCTAGGCTGGTCTTGAGGCAGCCCAGCTCCTTCTCAAGGTCTGGCGTCTGCGGAACTCCGGGATCAGAAACACGAATATCCACGTGACATATCTCATGGCAATGAGACTGCAGACAACCTGGGGGGACCCGCGGGCACACTGCCTTCGTTCTCCAGATGGTACGACTCCTGCCCCCAAACCCAAAGTATCCTGTTCTTTTCCCCGTCCTACAAACCTTCCGGTCTGATCCTCTCGTCTGACAAGGGCCCACTTCAGACGAGAGGCGAGGTGGCTTTCAAAGACCTCGACATCCTAACTCTCAGTGCCATCTCTGTCATCCTGAGCACTAGCTGGACCAGACACTGGCTTTGGGCAGACTTTTGGTAACAGTGAGGTTTGCCTCTCTCCCGACCAACATGATGGCTCTACATTGAGGGCCTTACACAGACCTTCACCCAGGCCCCGCCGTCGTGACAACCATGGATCTTGGCCAAGATCTCACTCTCTCCATCTGGGATTTACTCTTCTTTATATCTCGAGCATAAAACCCAGGGCTTACACATTCACAGAATAAAAAATAATCCTCTCAAAATGTGAATCAAACTACAGTGAGATACCACCTCACACTCTTTAGGATGGCTGCTATCAAAAACAACCTTTAAAAAAGCCAAAAAAAGAACTCCAGAAAATAACCAAGAGTTGGAGCCCTATACCCTGTTGGTGGGAAGGTAAATTGGTGCGGCCACTGGGGAAGGCAGTATGGCGGTTACTCGAACACTGAAAAATGGCCTTATCATGTGATCCAGAAACCCCACATCCGGGTATATGCTCAAAGCAACTTTACACACAAGTTCGTAGCAGCGCTGCTCACAACGGCCGAAAGGGGGAAGCAGCCCAAGTATCCACTGATGGATGAATTAATAAACAAAATGGGTAGATACATACAGTGGAGTATTATTCAGCCTTAAAAATAAAGGAAATTCTGACACACGTTACAACATGGATGAACCTTGAGGACGTATGGGAAGTGAAATAAGGCACTTGCAAACAGACATATACTGTGTGATTCCACTTACAGGAAGTACCTAGAGTAATCAAGTTCTTAGAGTCCGGAAGTGGAATGAATGGGGGTTGCCAGAGGCTAGGGAAGGGAGGGAGAAATCTTTGTTTGATGGGTGGAGTCTCAGCTTTACGAGATGGAAAGAGTTCCAGAGGTGTATGGTGGTGACGGTGGCACAGTGATGTGAATGTGTCAAGTCCACTGAACTGCACACTTAGAAGTAGGGGGCTGGGGGCTGAGTGAAACAGGGGAAGGGACTCATAAGCACACATTGGTGGTTAGAGAACAGTCACGGGGATATGAAGTACAGCGTAGGGAATATAGGCAACAACATTGTAATAACTATGGTGCCACGTGCGTGCTTGAAATATCAGGAAATCACTTTGTAAAGTATGTGATTGTCTAACACTGTGCTGTGCACCTAAAACTAAAACAAAATAATGGTGGATACAAACTGTAACTGAAAAATAAAATGAAAAAAAAATGGTTAAGACGGTAACTTTAATGTTATGCATATTTTATCACAATTAAAAATAATTTTAAAGAAATCTTCCCGATCAAAACTTATGCCCACTATGTTCCATTCCCTCTTTGCTCTTCACTCCCTAACATGCAAATAATAAGTTGGTTTTCATCTCCTGATGGTCACTGGATGTTACATGCTGTGTCGGGTATTATGTGTGGCTGTAGCGAATTTTAAATAAACTTCACCGGGCTCTTGCTTAGGTACGCTGAGGCTGGCCCTGACCGCTCCAAATCTTTCTCACCAGAAGGCATATCTGGGCATGCTAGCCGGACAGTAAATAGGAAGAAATCACTGCCTTTTCCTCCAGACAATAAAGCAGAGAATATCAAAGAAGGGGGTTGAGAAGTGGCTGCTCCCATCTTCCCGCTCGGCCTCACTGGTTCCTAGATGACCGTCAGGCGGCCGGTGTCCTGCCCAGTCAATAAATGCCAGCCTAAGCCCTCAGCACCGTGTCCGGCGTGGCCCGGCACGTAAGTGAGAGGGACTTATCTGATCTCCTTTTGCCCTGCTGGGACTTGCACCTCTTACAATGACCGGCATTCTTTCTTCCTCTGTGCTGCCCTGACTAAAATGCCTCCAGTTGTAAAGCTTATAAAGTCCACGTTCCAGTGCAGCAAGTACAGCTACATCTAAATGCCTGTCTGGGCAGAAGTTTACAGTTGCTACTTCAAGAAATACTTGAAATAAAATACTCCGGCATCTCTGGAATAACCTCTTTTTGGTTGAGGCCCTTATCACCTCTTTCTTCTGGTTTATTTTACTTCCCGACTCCAGGCTCGCTCACCCTCCACAAGATAGTAGGAAATTCCCCCACCTAAGCCTCTTAGGGTTACTCAACAACCAACTTCCTTTACATCTGGTCTTGGTCTGTCTCTCCACATGCACCTCCCGTCATGCCCTCAGCCACTCAGCATTACTCACTATGTCTTAATCACCCTCGTTTTTCCCACCCCCATGTCTCGGGACACCGTGTTCATAATGAGCCTAGAAGGCTTGTCCTAGACTTTGCCATCTGCTCATCCCTCAAGATCTGTCCCAAAGGCCACTCCTTCTGTGGAGGCTCCATGGATTCTCCTGGGAGGTCTTCGTCACAGGACACCACTGGGCTTGGTGCTACTCCACCACAGTGGACTCAACCTTCTCTGAAAGGTGGGGCCTGGCCTTTCCACCAGCCACCTTTTCCCAGGAGAGGATTCAAAGGTGCCCTGCCCTGCAGCACAGATGCTTCCCCTTCGCTGCTTGCTGCTCACCTGCCTGTTCCCAGCCTGGCTTACCTCTTCCTCTGCGGCTCACCATATCCTACTCCCATGCCTTAGTCAGTTTGTGCTCTTGTATTATTCAGGCACTAGTACGTCTCCCTCATCACTAAATCATAAACTCTGAGGACAGGAAGAACCATGTATCACACTTCTAGATCCTCCACATTTTCTGGCTTAAGCCTTTGCACATGGCAGAAGCCAGACTTGTTAAATAGACAGACATATTCCTGTGGTGATTGTGGGCAAGACTTAGAGGAGGCAGGGAGTAGGCTGGGAGTTTGGGAGAGCAGAGAAACCTGAGGTAAGCTGAATATAACTTCCCACCTCCGCTGGAGGATGAAAACGACATGAGACTTTTTGGGCAGTTCTCCCGGAGATGGAGCATCAGTGGGAAAAGGGAACAGGGAAAGGGAGGGCGCCAAGGCAAGCACACAGCGGCGTGCCGAACTCAAAGGGGCGGTGGTGGCTCGCTAGGGTAACAGAAGGCATTGTGTGTCTTCAACTGTCTTAAAACTCAGTGGCTTAAATTAATAATACTCATAATAATGAACAATACTCAACACGTTAACAGCAGCTACTTCTGGGTTGTAAAATTAGTCTTTTATATTGTGGGGTACCCCCCTCTGCTTTTCTCTAAAACTCATTTGCCGTTCTCTCGAGAAACAATGTATGGATGAACATCGATTTTTTTGAGAACAAGAATCATATTTTAAAAGCCACAACATACTTTACCTCGGGAGTCCCAGTCGATATGTGTAATGTAACTGGACGCACCTTTACAGATGCCAACCCTTTTGCTTGTAAGTACGTTATAAATATCCACGAAGTTATCGTGGGATGCCACAGCAAGGTATTTTCCAGTATCTGTGAAGAAAAATGTGCAGTTAATATCAAAGCATTTCATAGAAGACCTGACTTCCAGGAACTTAGCATGTTAAACTGGGGAAAAGGTCAAGGAAATAATGAAAATAGTCCACTATTGTAACTTTTTGTCCCAATACATTTTTAAGTTTTTGCTGTCATCTTTACCTTTTGAAAATTTAATATCAGAGATCATTTCTTTTCTGTGATGGAAGGAGACCATGTCTTCAACAGTGTCGGCATTCACAACCAGGAAACTCCCATCATTCAAGCCAACTGCTAAGGCTTTCCCGTCCGGGGAGAAGGCACAGCATCTTCCACCTGCCGAGAAGCCACAAAAGGCGCTCGTTACCCACTGCTTTACTGTCAGACAAGCTGGGCAGAGTTGGAGGCATCTGTGTTTGTGCTTGTGCACGGACACGGGACTGCTTGTGAGAAGAACGAAAACGCCATGACTTCAGGCATCGCTTCCCTCCAAACTCAAGGACAAGGAGCATAATGTTAAACACATATTTTCAATTTTTTTGAGGATGTTCATTCATTTCTTGGTATCTGCATGCCTGGGGTTTTCAAAGGATTACTATAACCTGTATATTTGTTCCCAAGAAAAGAGGTGATACTTAAAAACAGAGGTTCTATAAAAGAATTTCTAGAGCCTATTTTTTATATCATGCCTTACATGGAAAAGTTGCTTTAGAGAACCTTATTGTTCAATTCTCTGACTCATGGGTCACAATGCATAATTCTAGAGGTGAAAGATTTTGATCCTGCCTCTTCTGTCATGAGGAGAATAGAATATGGACTATATTCTTTCAAGAGGTGGCTGTAAAACTAATCATGAGCTGGTGCTGCTACATGAGCAATGTTTTCTACTGCTTTATAGGCTCCCAGGGAGACACTTCTAATGATTATGAGCTCTGTGGAGGCAGGTTCAATAGGAATCCTAAGAATATGCCCCCCACTCTTATTTTGAAGACTTTGGGAAGCACAGCGTCAGGGATGGGACAGCCATGCCGCCCGGTGCTAAGGCATCCCTGCTGAGCTTCCGTACACACTCCCCAGTCACCATTCACGGGGTGCTCAAAACTATGCTCATACCAGCAGCTTCACACTGGCTCCCCTTCCTATATCTCCTTCCTGCACTTGAACAGCTATTCAGCTAGTGCTGAAAGAGCAGAAAGTGAGCCTGGCCCCCAGGAGATCATCTAGATTAGGTTAACCATGTAAGATATTGTACAAACCAGATCACTTCCAGGAGTGAAAGGAGGGGCTATTAATAATCACACCAGGACAACAGCTGTAAACAGCGGTGAAGGGTCATCTTATCTAACATAATTTAGTAGTTGTTCTTATGAACTAATTTTCAACTAGTGAGTAAAGTCCACTTGTCTGACACTCGAATCACTCACCATGAGGACCACATGGTCTATCATTTCCCCACTATCAGTGGCTGAATGATTCGCTCTGTGGTGGTTAAGAGCATGGACTTTGGACTCGGACCTGGGCTTGAGTTCCCACTTACAAAAGCCCAGAAGTCCAGGGTAAAGAGAGGCAATATGGTAGAAGGGGACAGTGTCACGCAGTGGCCACAGGTGTGCTCTTTTTGAATTCAGTGCCATCACTTACAAGCTGTGAGACTTTTGGCAAGTGACTTAAGTTCTCTGTGCCTCAGTTTCCTCATTGTTAAGTGTAACAAAAACGGCCTTATTAATGGGGTTCCCATGAAGACCAAATGCCAAGTGCTAGTGTCGCTGGCTCAGCAATGTTAGCCATCGTCATTATTGCTACTACTCTCTTTACGCCTTTATTTTATCCTAGAATGCAAGCCCCATGCCTCTCGGCTTATAAAACTCCCCAACACAAATACTTCAGCGCTAGACCCCAATGTCATCCTTTCCTGACGTACAAACTTCCACAAATCCTTTGGGCCTCAGCTCTCGTGGTTCTTCCATGATGAAGCCGCCCTGGCAGCAGGCCCTCCTCAGAGCCTCCACGGTACCTTGTTGGGGCCAGATATCTCTGGTCTGTCTCTGCGCATCTACCCTGCACCCTGTTCAGTGCCTGGAGCTGGCCCATGTGGATGGCATCAATGGGCCTCCTTGCCCTCTGGCTTCTGATTGAGTTTGGCCAAGGGGGTGCACAGGCAGGAGACGAGGGAGGGAGGGAGGCAGGGAGGGAGAGAGGGAGGGTTCCCTAGCTGCCTCACTGCGGGGTCACTGCATGTGGGTGAGTCTCCAGGCTCATGGTCACAGCTGCTGTCAGGCGGCCATCTCGCACTGCTCTCATTTTAAGTGTCCTGCAGTCACTCCCTCCTCTTGCCCCTTCAGGCCCAGGGCTGGTATTGGTACCCAGCAGCAAACAGCTAATAGTGCTGCACTGTCCCTGCTCATTTCTCAACTCTTCCCCACCCCTTTACGAACAGTCTTGTTTTTAGACGCTCCTCAAATTACCCAATTTGAATGGACCATCTGTTGCTGGGACTCTGTTCAAATCTTGTCCATCTCTGACACCCATTCATCTTGGGATCCCAGTGCCTGACACATAGAAGCTACTCAGTAAATGCTTGCTGAGTGTGTACTTGGCATACCTCTTAGTTCTAGTCCATATATGTGTTCAATACATATTTACTCATTTCTTGATATTAAGGATTATTTTTTTGCATAGCTGATTTTTGTTTTTCAGTAATAAAATCAGCCCTGGAGACCGTGAGACATATAGTTAAATAGCATTCTTTAAGAGCTGATGGATTTCAACTGATGCACACAGCCCTTGATGAGAAGAGGAAGGACATATTGCCCCCAGGTGGCAAATGTCTGTGAAGTGCAAGGAAAAGCAAGTGAGTAACAGAGCTGGCACCGAGGACAGATCAGGCCAGCCTCCTGGAGTAATTCTGCACGGGCTGCGGTGTGACTGCAGAGAACCCCCCTTGCCTGACATATTTGGGGGTATGCAAGCAACGCTGTCAGTAACTGTCAGTTGAATGAACGAATGAATCCAACCCACTCGGCTGTTTGGAAATACTTTTACAGATGTATAAGGTGATGTCACGTACCTTTTTTGAGTTTCCGTACTGCCAGCATACGGTGCTGGGAAGATAATTCCCAGATGCGAAGGGTTTTATCGTCGCTCACTGTTGCACAGATGGGCAGGAGAGGGTGGGCTGCCAGCCCCCACACTTCTCCCTCCATGTGTCCCTGCAGAGCGGAAACAGGACAACATCAACTCGGCCCATGCGTCCTGGCTCGCTCTTTGGCAGCCCTGGGCTGCTTATTCAGCCCGAGAGTATTCCAGGCAGGTTCACATATGAAAGGGCACAGTTACAGCTTCATTGGGCCAAAACGGGTGCAGTGAAGAAGTTTTTCATTTGAACTTGAATCTAAAGCTGGGCCGACATGATGCTAAAGCTTCCATTTGGGAAGCAAAATATGGACTCACCGCTTATAAATTTTGTTTTATATGATGTCAAACATCTTCTCATTTAGAAACATCTGGGTGAATAATGAAGTGCCTTCATTTTATCTGTTGTTTGACATCATATGAACACAGCATACATGGACCTCCTTGTAAAAGGAGGATTGATACAATGACACAAACCACTTCCTTCAGTAAAACCATATTCTAAAAGTGTCCTGGGTTCAGCATTTTGCAAATTGGTCTATCCAATGAACATTGGGAAACTGAAAGGTGCTTAATAGGTGTTGGACCAATTCCACACACCTCTCTGTATCTGAATTGCAAACACACTTAATTGTCTTAGAATAATAACTGAGATAAACAGTATTTGGAAATGAACAACTACAGAGAAAACAAATCCGATCCCTATAATTTATCACTCAATAGGGCAGTGAAAAGAGTAGATCAGGGCACAAGCAATAAAAAAGGCCAGATTGTTTGCCGAATTTCTTCTTTTAGTGGCTAATTATAAGAAGGCTTTGCTCAGTAAAGTGCGAAGGAAGACTATGCACAGGCATCTGAAAGGTGCCTGTAGTCGGAATGCTTCAGGAACAGGTAGCTTTCCACAGAGAAACTTGATGATTCTGGTTTAACTGGGAAGCTGTTTGAGCAAAACAGTAATTTGGCAGAAGATACGAAGTTCCAAGTACAGGTGACATTCAAATATCTGAGAAGGGTTGCAGGGCTTCAGTGTTGCTTTTGAATTAATTGGATTTGGAGAACGGTATCCCCAGGTCTCTTCCCTTCAGAAGCCTCCCGCTCCCCAAGACCACAGGCAGAGGATGGGTCAGGCATCAGTCCCCACTGCCCCTGAGACCGGGGCTGCTGGGAGCTCTTCTACCAACCAAGTCCCTCTGCTCATTTTGCTGGAGGACAGGGTTGTGGGGCTCTGTGACCCTTTCAAACCACCGCCTAATACATTGATTTAAAAATTATATTTCCGTAATCCGATTGTAGTAATTCCCCTATAATACAGGATGAGACAGTGTGCGAGGCAGGCTGGGCGTATCTTGAGTGGCACAAGGAAATGAGTTTGGGATCTTGCTTTCCTACTCTGACCCCCATAAAGCTGATGATAATAGACAGCCGCACAACTGAGCTGATTATATTCAAAGCACACATGATGGAAAAGATCAGAAATCACTTCCTGTCCCTTCCCTTTCCCCAGCCTAGCTTTCTTCTCTTAAAAAAATAAGCAATGTATTCCAGGTGATATTGGATGGCCACGCTACTGAACCTGGAAAAGTTATCCTGGTATCTTCCCACAGCAGGACAGCTGATGGTCTTAATCACACGTCTCTGCTGTCCCGCAGTTTCCCTTGGGTCTGTTTCCTCTCAGAACAGGGCGGTGAGCCCATGAACAGGAGCCCACAGGGCACAGCCCAGGCCGAACTCGGCAGGAGCCCAGCAAACATTAACTGACTCCAGCTACTGAGCTCCACCTAGGAGGGAACTGCAAGTGCATCACAGACCAGAAGGGAAGAGATGCTGAGGAAAAGGAAAACGATGCACATGTAAGGAGGGAAGATGGTCCACTAGCCACGCAGCTCAGGAGGCTGCACCTTCTGCACTGCGCTCCTGGGTCTCCACGCTGAGGCATTTGGAGAACAGGCAGGTGTGAGGAAAAAGAAAGGGCTCTGGCGTCTGACAAACCTTGGTTTGAATCCCGGCTCTGCAGTTCTTAGCATGAGGCAGAGGGCAATTTACTGGGCTTTCAGTCCCTCACCAAAAACAAAAAACAAAAAAAAAACAAATAAACAATTTCAACTGAGCACATCCGCTATGGAGATGAGAGAGAGTCTTTACAACAGTACTGCCTGACCTGTAGTAGGTGCTCAATAAATGGTGCCTGTGGTCATTTGTACTGTTAGAAAGATAGAAACGCATATAAGAAAGAACAGAACTATAAAGAACAAAAAAGTAAAAAGACTTTATTGTCAAGTTTAAAACATACTTAAACAACTATAACATAATACTTAGAGTTTAAAGTTAGATAACTTACAGTTTAAATCTTACAGTACTGTTTAAATCACATCATGATATAAATCTCATAAAATATTTAGCAATATAGCATATATGAAAACAATTTAAAGTCTCAAACTGGTGGACATTAAAAAATCAATTATGAATTAAAAAGACTTTAAGTTGTTTAAGTTGAAACAAACGCTTGCTTTTCAATAAAATTAACTAAGAAGTCATGGCCAGAAAGACAAAGAAATTAGTCTGGCAGGAAATAATACAGGCACAAGCAGTTGGAGAAGAGAAAAGTGCTACCTCGGGGACACCTAACCAGCACAGTCCTCTGTCCTGGCTGCCTGGCGCCGTCGGTGGCACAGCTTCTGAGGTTTGTTTTCACCGACAGAACTTTTTTTAACTAAGATTCTCCAGGATATCCAGAGCAGGACTTGGGCACACGCGTTTCTGAAACCTACCGAGTTTGTTCTGAGCCATGACCTGGGTGCAGACCTGTTCCCAGGGTGCCGTCAGTCAGAGGAACCCTCCCACTGGGATTTGGGGAGGCGTCCCTGTTGAAGTGGGCCCACAGGCGCGAGCCAGGTCGGGGAAGGGGAAGTCCTTTTATTGGACCCATGGATGTCCTGAAGCTCAGACAATCAGTGCTCATTCTTTCACTGCGCCTTATGAATACGCACCCTCACCGTCCTTTGCCTCGTCCATCTATAGTAAGGTCAGCTCATCACCAAATTGGACAGAACTGCTTACCCACTCACCTCCACAAACCACCACCCCCTTAGGTGAGACTGTAGCATTTCTTCGATCTTTGAGGATTTATTGATATTTATTTTAATCTGATTTATACCTGAACGTTATTCTTGGGGGCAGAGGGAGGGTAAGGAGAATATAATGTGTTTCTGTGAATCAAGGCTGAGGCTAAAGTGAGGCACCAAATCTAAAGAGGTGCTTGTATGTTTGGTGTGTGCAGAGCAGAGAACTTGTTAGTTTTACAGATGCACAGACTGAGAGAAAATACACCTAAGAGGCCTTGGGCACACTTGGACTTGACTTTGATGATCAGATTATGGATTTGGAGCAGATATAGTCATGGGATAAGGCCCATGGAGCCCTTGAGAAAAGGGAATGAATTTGGAACATGAATAGGCAGCAACATAAATAATTGGTGGCGAGAGGGTGGCCTGTGATGGGAAGACTCTTGAGGTGACCCTCGTGATGCCCCTGATTTTCACGCTCTGGTGTGCTCACCTCCCTTGGAGTATGTCATGACCTGTGGCTTGTTTCCAATCAAAGAAATAAGGCAAAGGTGATGGATGTTCATGATTACATGCATGTGATGGTATGATTATGTGGCATATGACTCCAGTGCCTATTTTTCCCTCCCTTGCTGGCTTTGAGGAAGTGAGGGGTTGTGGTAGAGAACCCCATGTGGCAAGGACCTACTGGCAGCCTCTGAAAGCTGAAGGTGGCCTCTGGCCAACGGCCAGCAGTCCTACAGCCACAAGGAGCTGAATTCTGCCAACAACCTGAGTGACCCTGCAGGAAGGTGCTTCCTCAGCTGAGCCTCAGCGGAGACTGCAGCCCTGACTCTGACTGCAGCCTTGCGGAACCTTAAGTAGAGACCCAGTTAAGCCAGGCTCAAACTCCTGACCCACGGAAATTATAATAAACGTGTGCTGTTTTAAAAGCTACTGTTTATGGCAATTTGCTACACAGCAAGAGGTAATTAGTACTTGTACAACCAGAGAATGAATGCTTCCTCACCCCAGGCCTAGCCCTGAGGTGAGCCGCGGCTTAGGGTATGTACAAGCACAGTACCTGAACAAGCAGTGTCATTGGGCCGCTTTTGTCCATTTCCAGGATCTCTCCATTTTTGGTTCCCACCAGGATGTGTCCATGCCCCAGAGTGATGGCACGAATCGAAGGGTTATCCTCCAAAAGCAAGCCTGAGGAGGGAAATGCATTTAATAAACACTAAATAAAAAAAGACTGACTATTATATAAATTGTTTTCATAGTTCCAAAACACTAGGTACTAGTTCTCCTTGACATTTCCACCAGGGACCTAGAGCTCTGAATGTGGAAGAAAGAGAATTGGTTTGATTGTGTTTTTCCAAGTACATTAGTACTATTGTCTCCATCCCTATAAACAGAAATATCTCTACTGCATATTTGGGAGTGGTACCTTTAGAGCTAGTTGACAATGCTGCTCTTTTAATGGCGTAAGTCTTCAGGCATCTTTCAAACATATCATCCCAGAGCTCCACGATTCCGTCCTTTCCGCCTGTCACAAAGCCCTGTGAAGATGCATACGGGGACAATGATGTACACACTAAAGTGACCAGTTACCCGCCCCGCCCCAACAGGAGTCCCGCCCGGGGAAAGCAGCTTTGTGTGTGTGTGTGTTCTTCCTAAGTACAGGAGACTGAAAAACCTGACAACACATACTAATAATATGGTATTTTCTGGAGGCATCTCTCCCCTACTTCTCGAGCAGGATGAAGTTCGTTCTCATTGTGTGTCCACTGCCCTTTCTTCAGACGACCAGCTGTTGGTGCTCTGGGTCACGGCTGCTCCTGTGCCTGGTCCCCTGACTAGAGAGTGGGTTCCTGAAGAAAAGGACCAGCCTCACGGTCTGGCCATTTGGGGTATCTCATATTCTCCTCCAGAATGAATCAGTATTGAAATAATGAATCAATATTGATCAACATCAAAATGAAAATGACTGTTAAATATTTTCAAATTAAATAACTACTTCTCGAAGAAACATTTTTTATTATTAAGAGTAAATTAGGCACTTCATATAACAAAACCATCCTGCTAAATTGTTTGACAGACATCAATTTCCACAGTAATTAAAATCTAGATTAATTTTCACAAAACCTGGAAGGTAAGAAGCTTAACATATTGCATATATTTTACTGAATAGTTATCTTTATTCTTGTTCTAAGTTTATGGTTTCTTGGCCTTATTAGTTTTCCTTTCTGGCAACTTATCATATATACCAACTGTTCTTAGAAAATTTTTTTTTTAAGAAAAATACTGAGTAATTCATTCTGTTTTCTCAGAAACTTTTAATTTATTGCATTTGAATGATGTGTACAAGGAAATAATATTTTGAAGTTTATTACATTAAGTATTCTTATTCTTACTATAGATTTTGCACCCAGGAAAATTCAATCCCCAAATTAAATTTAAATGCAGTATATTATACTGTGATGTCCTTGTCTTTTCCCATGATTTCTCAACTTAAGTTACCAAGCAATAAAAAAAAGTTTATACACATTGTATCACATCAACTTCTGAACCTACAAAAATTTTGCATTCTGCTCTAATCTTTTCTAACATTTTCAAGTTTAACCAAAAACAAGTTTGCTAGTTAAGGAAAAGAACAACAGAGCTTAAAAACTAAAACAACCATATAGTTGCACATATAACAAGGAGCCACTTCGGGAGTGGGATCAGCATATTTAGCTGGGAACAGGTAAGTGCAAAATGAGCCTTGCCTTAGGTATATTAAATGACTTTAACTGTCTGGAGGTCAAAGAGCACAGGTTAATCAGTACCCCCAGCAGGTAGGCAGAAAATGAAAAAATTTATATTTTCTGACAAATTCACTGAAGCAAGTATTTTAAAAGCCCTGAAGGTAGGTGTGCCCTTTATAAGAAAGACTGAAAGGCAGGTGGGTAGCTGGAGAGATGAGGACAAAGACGAGCTTGAGTGGGAGTACGGGCAGTGGAGGGTGAACTGTGGGTCAACTTGACTGGCCACAGGAGCTCAGATTACATAGCACTTCTGTGTGTGTCTGGAAGGGCGTTTCTGGAGGAGATCAGCATCTGAATCAGTGGACACAGCAAAGGAGATCACCCTCCCCAGAGAGGAAGCCTGACTAGAACGTGCCTCAGAAAAAGAAGGAGTTCATCCCTTCTTTCCCTGCCTCCCTGAGCTGGGACATCTCATTGCACCGCTCTCAGACGGGCATTTACACCACCAGCTCTCCCGGCTCTCAGGCTGTTGGACTGGGACTGAATGACACCACCGGCTCTCTTGGCTCTCCAGCTTGCAGATGGCATGGTGGGCCTTCTCAGCCTCCATAATGGTGTGAGCCAATTCCTCATAATAAATCTCCGTTTTATATAATCATGTGTCACCTGATGACATTTCGTTCAATGACAGTCCACATGTACAACAGTGGTTCCAGAAGATTATAACAGAGCTGAAAAATTCCTATCACCAAGTTAACGTTGTAATGTAGCAGCACAATGTGTTGCTCACATGTTTGTAGTGATGCTGGTGTAAATGCACTTACTGCGCTGCCGGTCGTATACAAGTGTAGCA
This sequence comes from Desmodus rotundus, assembly GCF_022682495.2. Lineage (NCBI taxonomy): Eukaryota > Metazoa > Chordata > Mammalia > Chiroptera > Phyllostomidae > Desmodus > Desmodus rotundus. The sequence continues at coordinate 131,617,156 of NC_071391.1, read as the reverse complement.
CATGGAATCACAGCAGTCTCTGTACCCTCTGGGTTTGAGCAAGTACACTCGATGTTAGCGCAACTCTGAACAGTGACAAAACCACCTAGTGACTCGTTTCTCAGAAAGAATCCCCCTCATGAAGTGGTACATGACGGTATGATACATGTGTATGTACATGTACATGTGTACGTATATTCCACTGGTTCTGTTTCTGTGGGGGATCCAAACACAGCTGGTGAAAAGACCTCACGCAAACACTCTTGTTAAAGCCGAACCTGTCTGCACGGGAACAAACTGGTTATCAACATAATTTTTGGTCACTGTGATGGATGGGACAACTGGTACTTCCAGGTCTCTGCTCATTGTGCCACAAAGGAGGGCGACGATGCTGAGATAGTTCTCAGGTCTCTTCTGCTGCTGCGTGTCTACCTTTATCCCAAAGCTAATTCTTAAGGAGTTCTTAGGAGTGAGAGTCAGGAAGAGCTAGTGTGGAACCAAGTGGAGAGAAATTGCATATAAAGAAATAATTATAAGTGAAAGAGAAAATTTAAAATATTGGCAATCCCTCTTTTCCCTTGACTGGAGGTTCCGCACAACTCCTCCCTACTTCAGAGGGCGCTGTGTTTAGCTAGAGGATTCTCTTGGTGTGGACCTTCCTAAGACTAACTTACAACTTTAGAAAATTAACGAGGAAAATGAATTCTGGAAAATGGACCTTACCTTATCCAGTGCATACATAGCAAACACGGGCCCGTCGTGGGCCTTCACCGTCTTCAGGAGTAGAATATCTTTCCAAATAAAAATGTCTCCAGTGGCTGCTCCTGAGAAAGCGAGATCTTCCATTCGTCCGTAAGAAACGCACATCATTGTTTCCAATTTCCCAACACTGCCGAAAACTCCTCTTTTAGAGGTGAAGCCCCCACCTGGAGTGGACCAAGAGTATTTATTACTTTTTTAAAAAAAGTGACACCTTCTGTGAACATGTAGAATGACTACCTTCAAGGAAAAACTCAGCATGTCAACATTATGTGTATACACAGAGATGTATAAAAACAGCAGAAAATATCATAGACAAAAACATAAGGGGTTTTCTCATTCACTCCTGCATTAATTCAGTGTTATTGAGTCCCTGCTTTGTGGAAGGCGTGGTGGTCAACGGTAGGATGTAAAGATGAAGAGAGTCCCTGTCTCCAAGGAGCTTAGGGTCTGCTGGGAGAGGGGACTCAATATGCATCTCCTACGTATCTCAGTCCAATGGGACGTGCACCTAACCAAGGTGCAGTGCAAGTTCTGTGACAGCCAGGGGAGGGCGTGACTAAGTGCCTGGGGGAGCTAGGACCATCTTCATGAATTTTGAGCAAAAAGAACAGAAACAGAGCTGGCTGTGAATGTAAAATGTAAACATCTTATATATGTTTTGCCTCAACTTTTGTCACAGCAACTGTGAGGTGAGAAAAATGAATCACTGTGTAGGAGAAGGTACATCAGATCCGGGCCTTGGATGTTCTCATTTCGCTGCACTTCCTGACTAGCACGAGAAACCAGACTCGTTCCAGACCACTCCGTGCCGGCTGGCTCCCCAGACACGCCGGGCACTGTTATCCTTTCTTGAAAAGCTGAAAGCACTGAACAGTAGCTTACTTGTGTTTTGACCAGTATAAAATTGGGCTTGGTGTCACAGCTGACACTAGGAGTCCAGAAACAATTTTAATAACAGGGATGGCTTATTCGTGAGAATAAGCTATCAGCCCACATTTTGTCGTACTTATGTACTCATCATTATTACCAACATTATAATCCACAAATATTTAACTGACCACCTACGGTGTGTAGTGTCAGGATTTAATTCGTTTTCAAAATGCAGTGATGAAGAAACCCTAACTGAAACCTGTATTCGCCCAACCAGCGTGATTGCTTTATTTCCTGCTCAGTAGTCCAACATCATTCCTGCTTCCAGAACAGAGGACTACAGACAATTATTTTCACAGAAGAACAATGTCCACAACTTTCTAGACATCGATGAATAGGCATAGCATCATAGAGAGTGTTCTAAGGTTCACAGCTCAGACATGAAGCAGTCCAAAGTGAATTGGGAGAGAACATCTTTTGGGAGCATTTGAATTCCAGATTGCAGAGGCAGGAAAGGTAGTGGTCTTGGTTTCCCTCAGCTCTCAACCACATAAATGATAAAGCCAAACAACAGTACCTGCTTGTTGCCAGAATTTGATGTGCTTTATCCCAACCGTAACCAGTTTGTCAACATGGTGTGGGTTACACTTTACCACAAATATCTTATCTTTATGTCCTCTGTAAGAGACAAGTAAGAAAAAACTTCTAGTTTGGATGGAAGAAATGATGGAGAGTTTTAAGAAAAGCATGCATTTGGTCTAATTTTCATTAAGCACATGTAAAAGGACAACTAAATTAGATCACTTAAAATACACATGGGGTTTATATTAAAATAATAAGCATTGGCTTTTTTCTGCACGTTTGAGCCCTTTCTTCTTACCCTAATATTGCCACCAAAGTCTACTTACTTACGCTTTAAACAAATTAATGAAATATCTGTAACGGGTCAGAATGTCTCTGCAAGATAAAATTAATGTCACCGCCATAGGATAGTGAATAATTCTTGGGATATAGGGATCTGATACAGGAGGAGGGAGAAGACACTGCAATAGCATTAACGAGAAGCTTTAAGTGTAATATTTCTACGGTGGAAATCGTAACTTTGGGTTAAACAGAGTTTCAGCTAGAAATGTAGTCACCAGAAATTGAAGCCCCTGGCTCATGTCCATGGAGAGAGAAACGATATCATCTATTGATTCAAGGAACTTTCAGATGCTATGCATTCAGAAATGTGGGTTTATGAGCCAAGAGGCGGACTGCAACAATAAGGACTGATTCTAGGCCTGGAGCTACCGACCTGACTTCCCACGGGGCCGGGAATGTCTGCCGCGGAGCCCAGAGCCCTCTCATGAGAATCCACGCCAGTCCACGCCATCAACAAGGCAGTACTTTTCCTTTGTCACTTCTTTCATGCCTCTGTTTTTTAACTCTTTATCTATTTAAGCACCCTAACTTCAGGCCAGAAGTAGAATTTTTATTTTTTCTGGTTACTTACTATATACAATTTATTATTGTTACTATTATATAAATAAGCAGTTATGTAAATATTCATCATTTATTTATTATTTTAAAACCTAATATTCTTCCAGAGAACTTTAGCAATCCTGGAAAGTCCTTCTTGGAAAGAGCACTGGTTAATATCACAAAGGCAACCATGTTCTCTAGCGGCAATTGTGCAGGCGTACTGTTTGGGAGTGTGACATAAGGCTTGGGAGCAATTCCAAAAATAAATTGTGTTATTCACATAATGGTACTAAGTCTCTTTGTGTTAAACAGAGGTAACATGATCTACCATGGATACCAAGTACATACTTTTTTTATATTACTAAATATCACTTTCTTCCATTCCTATTAATGCTTCTGGAGAGCCCCTGCAGTGGCTGAGGGCGTTCTCGCAGGAAAACTGCATTTCTGTTGCTTCTGAAATGCAGGCACGTGCTTTGCCTGCAATTACCTGCTAATGCAGATGGTGTGTAATGGAAATATTAACCTAAAATTCAGTTTATTTGTGTGGGAGGAAAGCAGAGTCCTGACTGAACGTAATACTAGAGCAGAGTGATACACCAGTGAGGAGGGTGGAAGGAGAGACTGAAAGAAAAGCCACTTGGACAGGCAGATTTATGAGCTGCCATTCGCTGCCAAGAATTCCCTCTCAACAGCAGCAGTCAGGAAAGTTTCTCTTCTCCCAAGACGGTCAGCTGGAGTCTTCAAGGCCCCATCTGCTCCTCCTCCGAATCTCCAGCAATTGACAGATCTTCATTCATTAAATCAAATTGCCGAGAAACCTTTTCTCCCCACTCAATATTGTGGAGGGAAATATTAATTTAAAAAGTAAGTACAACACTGGGGTTCAAAGCTCTTCACTTTAAAATGATTTTATATTGTGAAATCAAAAGTTGGTTACTGCAGGGAAGAGCTGGCAGAGACATGAACTGATAACACGCCCAGGGCCATATACTGCATTGCGGGGCCTGGGCTGCCAGCTAGTTTGACCTGTGACCACGGCTGGCAAAGCGCTAAGCCCAGCGTCAGGACCAGTGGAAAGTAATGCTCAGACACTGAGCTGACTCAGCAGGGAGGGAGGCTGGGGTGAGGACAGGTGGTCTATAAACAGCAGTCTAGAAAAGTCTATTTATAAGATGGGGAGATTAGGGAAACGATTTGCCTGCTTTGAAAGTGGGTGGCAGATGCACATGTCGGGGGCCTCCTTTCCAGCAGGCCACGGCCTCGTGACAAACGGGACTCCTGACCCCAGTGACATTGACAATCCTTCACCGGATGCAAGACGGTGGGAAAACAAGGGGCAAGGCACAAGCCTGAGGACAGCTTATTTTCTACTGCTTGCAAAAAGCGCTGATAGAGATAATGCATATATTACTAAAAGCGAAGTGATGAATCACTCTCTGGAAAGGATTTCAGAATGTTCCAATTCCCCGAAACAAACACTAACTGGTCCAGGTCAGGTCTGGCACCGTGAAATATTGCAACGTGTTTTCACTTGGATGTTAAGCTTTCTGAGCGAATTTCATCTGAGCTTGAAATGCAATCTTACCAGATAATGAAAACTATGACCTACACGGAAGCATGATAATCAGCGGGAAGCCGGCAGACCTCGGCAGCTCCTTACCTTGTGGTGGCGACCTTTTCTCCCTTTTTCCAGTCCCAAAATACAAGGCTGTGAAAATCGTCTAAACCAACCGACACCAGACATTTTCCATCAGCTGCATGAAAATAACACAAACGTCAAATGACTCATTTCTTCAATGAAAATCCAAAACACTTTATATACTATAAAGAGGAACAAGAAATTGGCCTGAAGAGTATGATACTGGAAGTATCATATATTAAAGGGACCTCACTAAAATGAAATGCATAACTAGCAACCGTTGACCTTCTTAAAGCATACTAATGGGCTGCTGAATGAAATCACTGACCCCACAGTTTACTCTCAGACACAGGTGTGGGGCACCTCTCAGATAAGTCGCCACCACCTTCCCTATTTTGTGACAGACAAGTCGCATGACAGTTACTGGAAGAGCCATTTGGTTCTGTGACTTGGTCTATTTTCAGCTCTAAAAAACTGGCTTCTGTTTAACCCTCCAAGAGCATTTAGAAACTAAACATAACTTCAAAATTTTTTTCAAAAGGTGATTTTATAATTTATAAAAATCTTAATTTCTTAGTTTCCCTATTTCAAATGTAGTGTGATTGTTACAGGACATTTAGAAAATATGAAGAGATGAAATGTTAAAATCATCCAAATTTCTGGGCATACATTCAGTGTATATCCTGTCGGTGTTTTCTCTACATAAATGTGCTTAAAAAAAAAAATCCAGGATTATATAAACATACTATTACCTAATCTTTTTTCATTTGTTTTATGATGAGCATTTCCCTTTAATATTAAATATTATTTATAATATCAATGGTTACTATAATTTGATGAGGTTTTCTTAAGATTTTTGAAAAAATATATGTAGAATTAAGTTTGAAATCAAAACAGCTACTTTGCTTTTTCTCTTCAGGGCAGAAGAAGAGTAGGTCAGTAGTCTCTCCTTCACTGCCTCCTCACAAAGCTAGCTTCACAGGGCAGCATCGCTGGGTCAACTGCGAGCAAGTTCACTGCACACCAGCTCAGCCCGCTGTCTTCTCTGACCACAGAGGACCGACAGCAGGGTAAAGGAACACAGGAACGTGATAAACTGCTTCTCTCCAGTCTATTCAAGGTCTCATGTGGCAGTTTCAAAGACAGGCCTGGGGCAGATGCAAAATTTGGGTTGCCAGGAAAAATGAAGGAAGCCTAGTTAATTGGAATTTCAAATAAGCAAGGAATAATTTCTTAGTGTCTGTCCCGTATAATATTTATATTTACATTGCAAATTTATACCCTCATGGGACATATTTATACTGAAAAAAGTATTTGTTGACATGAAATTCAAATTTAACTGGACCTCCTGTTTTTCATTAGCTAAATATGGCAACCCTCCCCCACACACTGACCAGTGAGTGCCCTCACCTGTACCAGAGACCCCCCATCATACCAGCTGGGGACAGTGGCCTGCTTCTTTTCTGGAGAAAGGAGAGTAAGAGAAAGGAAGAGCCTGCTTTAACAGACCAAATCTTCCCCAGTCCTTGACTACTACTAAGTATGAGGCAAGGATTTGAAAGTCATATTAATCTTTTCAAGCTACTAGGCTACCGTTAACACTTTCTTCAAGGGCTAAATCACCACTAGTTGATTATTATAAACGAACGTGTCTTCTAAATCAAAACAAATGATATATCCTTATGCATAAACGTTGGTAGGTTTTAAATTGCACAAGGTCTCTTCTCAGGCATTTGGGAGAAGGGACTGACAACGACTTCTGCTCACTACCAACAACATTGCTTTTCCCGTATCTCTTGGCCTGGTTGTGCTTCTATATTAGCACGCCTTTGTGCTTGGTGATTTTATTTTTATTCGAGTCTTCCGTCTCCCTTTTTAGATTATGAGCTCTTTCATGGCTCACAGTAATCATATCACGTTTCCTTTGTGATCCTCGCACCGAGTTGGTTTTCAAAGAACACTGATGACCCCGGTGACACTGAGGAAGACGGAGCCGGGGAAGACCAAATGTGCGTGTGGCCGGTATGAAGGGGAAGGAAACGGACTGTTACATAGTTATAATTTTTTAACTGTTTTAATTACCATTCTTTCCAAAAACACTGCACAAATATTCAATGCCTCTTTTTTAATATAATGAATGTTAATTCTAGATATTGTATTCCTTTTAAATCTGCATAGCCATTTTAATGTGTCCTTCTTAGAATACAAGCAGTCACACATTTAAGAGGAGTTTTCAAAATGTTATCTCTTTTGAAGAAGGCCTCAGGGTAAACTGATTTTCCTGGCTTGTTGGCGTTAAGATTGCTGCACGTGGCCATGAGCTTGTCCTCACAGCGACACCACCTTCCTGCCCCTAGAAGAACATCGTGACTGTAGGCAGCAGTGGGAGAAACAGTGCAAACCCCGAGTGACCCAGCACCGTTCCTCTTCTCTAGGATAGCGACTCTCTCTTTTCTAAAAATTGTTTCAGTGGAAGTTCGCATTCAGTATTATTTTGTGTTGCTTTCTGGTACACCGCATAGTGGTCAGACAACCACATACTTTATTTACAAAGTGCCCCCAATATTTCCAGCACCCACCTGGCACAGACACAGTTACTACAACAGTATTGACGCTATTCCCTATGCTGTGCTTTACATCCCCATGACCAGTGACTTTTCTGGAATTCTGAAGGGTTAGGCTATTTCTGCAGACCACACAGTTTGGAAGTATAACCTGGCTACCTTTCAGTTTCTTCCCAGTTTTCATTCGCCCCCACAGAGGTTTGACCTTAGCTTTGAAAATCCATTGTTTCTTGGCCTGTAGGTTTGAGTCTTTTTATTTTCAGCCATATTTTTGGAGTCTAGGTAATGTTCTTTCAAATCTTTCCAGTCAAAGTATGTATTAATTATGGATATTTGTACAAAGTCCAGAAAGAATTCTAAGGCACTTAATGTCAACAGTAAAGGGCAAATCGGAAAGAGAAAATTTTTATTTAGACAATTACAAGTTGGTCCTCATATTTGGGGCTCATAAAAAATGCATAGGTTTTTTTTCCTCCCCAGGATTAAATGCAATGAAATCGAATTAGTCTTAGAGGTGCCCTTGTAGAAACGAGTATCATTCAATGGAGGTTTTAAAAAAATATGAGGATGATATTTAGGTTAGAAAATATTTACATGGCTGAAATGTTCTCCTTCTAGTCTGGTTTTCTACTCATGTGGAAGCACCTTCCTGCCTGAAAACACAAAACCAAAGATGGCTGCTTCGCCTGGTCAGTGATGACAAATTCACAACATTAAAGGGTTGCTCAGAAAATTGAGATAATATAAATTCATTCCTTGTTTATATAATTTAGAGTTATGGATTATGTTGTAAACGTTTTTGATTAAAAATGTCTTCTTTTTGTTTGCTTTGAAACAGTAGCAAGAATAGATTAACCTTATGTATAACTGCTGACTTTTTGGTCTAGTTTTCACAGCATTTCCCCACTTTGTATTTCCATGACAATTTTTTCTCTAAAAGGAGACAAATGTACCATCAGTACGTTTCCACCACACCTCCCAAAATGAGCATACTCGTAAGAGACAGGTGGATGCGGGGTGCTGAGGCACATGGATGGGGCCGCCAGCTAGATGATACCCAAAGTTGGTGCCCTTGTTTAATGGTTAAACAAGGGAATCTAATTGCCTCTCTTGGGATTTTGACTTACTTTTCTATTAGTTTGCAAAAGGAAGGTATATAGTTGCCCCTTTTCAGGTAAATGTGTGGTTCAGGCTGTTGCCGGATGGGAGCTCTTTTCGGGGGAGGCAGGTTCCATATGGCAGCATCGATGCACCACCCTGCTCACTCCTCATTTACCTGGAGGAGGGCAGGGGCAACTGGAGGCACTTGCTGGGCAGACGGAGTGGGGAAGTAAGTGGGCACATGGAGTGCTCTGGGCATCACTCTCAGGCCAGAAGTTCACACCCACCCTGGTGGAGGACAGGGGCAGGAGAAGACAAGAGGACTGAGGGAGCACTCCCCACCCAGCTGACTACCCAGCCAGGAGACCTGGGCGCTAGTCTGGGTCTGCCGTTGTTTGACTTTGCCATGGGCCATGCCACTGAGCCCTCTGGAACTCATTCTTGGCCTATAAAGTGGTGCAGGGGTCTGTCTAAGACCAGAGTTGTGTTGTTACACAAAGTACGGTCAATAAAATTAAACCAGCAGGGCCTCACCTCCCACCTTCAGCAGGTGCCAGAGAGACCACAAAGGCCAAGGAGGCCCCACAATTCATCTGCACGGTAACTATTCAAGAGATACTAGTGAAAGTTCTTCTGGAATGGTCCTGGATATTAGTGCATTTTAAAACTCTGTTAGAGAATATATTGTTAAAACTGAAATTATACCTTTAATGCAAACACATTTCATGTCTAGGGATTTCTTTATTTGCCCAGGAGGAGAATTAGGAGCAGTGACAGAATCAGCTCCTCGGCCTCTCCCTGGAGTATCTGGTTTCCCCGCCCCGGCAATGACCTGCAGGGCTGCCTTGTGAGGGAAAGACTTCCCAGTCCACTCCATCGCTTGCTCTTTCTTGTATAAAACCACTAAGCCCAGGAGAGATGTGAGCACTCAGAAATTCAGAGATCAAGCTTCCGGGTACCAGCTTACTAAGTTGTCTCATAATTAATGTTTTCAATCAACATTGCACTAATTCCTTTCTCTAAAGGTATTTAAGTAACATGAGTTAGTTCTTTTGATTCTTCTAAATTAAAAAAAAACTAATCAATTCTATGAAAAAACATCTAATGATTATTAAATTCTATTTATATTATTCTAAATTTCTTGCTACTCTGTTTATATGCTAATACACATACATTTTTCAGGTGAAATCAGTGAATAGATGCTATTTTGAGTTCCATTTTTCTTTTACTTAACTTGATTCATAGAAATGTGTATGAAATATACATAATCCACATACTTGTTATTTTGAATTATAGCTTTTATTATATGGCGCCAAGTTGTTTGCTAGAATTATTGAGTCAATTTTCAATGCTGTCAAAAACACAAACATATTAGATTCTTTATAATCTAGTACACATTTAGGTTTTATTATTTTTATTTCTGTATTTTAATGGGTATCTTACCACTCTGCTAGAGCATACTTATTATTTTCATACTAAGTATACACATATGTATCTGCCAGGACACTTAATTTTAGGAAAAGGGCAGCTTGGCTCTTGAGGAGAACTATGAAAAAGTGCAGAAGAAATGTATTCACGCATATAGAATAGAGCCATATTTGACCTCGAATTAGGGCTTCTGTTTAGATTCCCTGCTTTATCAAGGACACGTGGCACGCTCACTATAAAACGCATGTCCATCAAAGCTGTGGGAGTTTAGAACTTTGTGTTCACTGTTTATTGGGTGTGTTATCTGACCTTTCGACTGGCAGGCGGTACACCGAGTAGTTCCCTTTCCCGCGACACTCAAGCCTTCTCTACCTCACATGTCCACCAGTGTAGCGTGTACACTGCTTAGCTTTGATTATTACTACCGTATTTTTCAGACTATAAGATGCACCAGACCATAAGACCCACCTAGGTTTTACAGGAGGAAAACAGGGGGAAAATTTTTGAAGCAAAAAATGTGGTAAAATATTTAATAATATAAATAACATAGTATTTCACCAATGTAAATGTAAACAGAACTCAACAGCAGCATTAACAACCATTATTACTGACTTTAAGCTTTAAGTACGGAAACTCCTCTAATCGTCAGGGAACCCCAAGAACTCCTTGTCACTACGGACCACATTTGTGAAGCTCAGTTCCTCAGAATCACTAGTGTCACTGTCTTCACTCCGTTCATAGAGGATGTCATCTTCAGAGCCGTCTAGGGCATTGCTGACACTGTCATGGGGGGATCTGCTGCTGACACTGTTATGGGGGGATCTGCTGCTGACACTGTTATGGGGGATCTTTTGCTGACACTGTTATGGGGGGATCTGCTGCTGAAGGGCCACAGGTTGTGCAACACTCTTGTATGGGGACAGCAGTTTTGCACAACCTGTGTGGCTCTGCAGCTGTTGCCAAATTACAGCTCCCATCATCCCAACCTGTCCAAGCATGATGGGAGTTGTAGTTTTGCAACAGCTGCAGGGCCACATTGACAGGTGACCCTGCAGTGGAATTTGCCTATGTTAATATTAATGAGGGACACACTGGTCACATGATGGAGGCACGTCTGGGCGCCACAGGCTTTCTTCTCCTAATGTGCCTGCACCGCCTGTACCCTCCTCCCTAGCACTATAGTATGCCACAGCGGGGACTCTGCTCCCTCCTCCCTTGCTTTGCACTGCGGGGACACCCCCTCCTCCCAGCCCAGGGCATGCAGCATCATCCCACTCCTTCCGCTGCCAACTTCTTGTAGCGGTGACCCTGCTCCTGCCTCCTGTGACCCTGCTCCACCACTGCTCCCCCACCCCCAGCAAGCCAGGTAAGCTACATTTGGACTGTAAGACACAACCCCACTTTCCTCACAAATTTGGGGGGGGGAAAGGGCATCTTATAGTCTTAAAAATATGGTAATTCCAATAACCACAGAAAGTACAACTGCAATAATGACTTAACATCTCAGACTTGTAGTTTAGAGTATGTGAGCATGTGTATGCCATTAAAAAAGACCAAACTGCACCATGTTATTGGTTAGAGAATACAGATAACTGTCAAAGAAGGTGAAAATGTGAAGTTCTAATAGCAATCATGAAAGCCAAGAAAAGGTACGTTAAATGAAACTTTGTTCATTCACTCACATTTTCTGAGTAGCTTCTGTGGCCATAGCTCTGTATGTGCAGAGGCAAACACAGATGAGCTCTGGCCCCAGGAGCTTACCGGCTGTGATGGGCATGGGGGATGCTGACGCATATGACCACTGCACCGCGTGGGCTCTAAGGGGTCCCGCAGAGCAACGACAACAATGGGTAAACGGATGCGGGAGAGGGGACACATTATCTCTCCCTGGGAGAATGGAGGAGAACACTTCCAGCTGGGTCTTACAGGATGGGAGGACTTGAACAGACACATGGTGACAGCATGAGCAAAGGACACAGGAAAAAGGGACCAGAGCACATTCAGTGCCACTGCCAGGTGCACGGAACGGGGCATGAATGGGTCGCTGGGTGAAAACACTGTAAAGGAAGGCTGGCCAGGTCACGGGAGCCACGAATGTGCAGCCACGGGAGCAGCCCTGACTCAGACAACAGGGGAGTCCCTGTGCTTCCAGGGGAGTCCCTGTGCTTCCAGGGGACCCCGGAAGAGTGTGGGATGGACTGGAGGAAGTGCAGATGGACTCAGAGACCAGCAGTACTACTACGGCACAGATGGGAAAGAGCGAGGGTTTGAACAAGGAGAGCAGAGGGGAGGGACACGTGAGAGGGATTGGGCTGTGCAGTCATGGAACTGAATGACCAATATTATACGTATTGCACATGGTGAACATTTAATGGAATTTGGCAAAAGGAAATTACAGAATCAGTTTTCTATAGAGAAGTTAAGAATTTTCTTTTACTGATCTAATTTCTACTATTGGGTTTATCCAACATTTCTAGGTAAAAACACCTTTTGTGATAGGTCCTCAGTCTCCAATTCTAGCGTAAGGAAATGGCTTCACTCTAAAGAAAATTATATCCATTAGTCAATATTTTTATAGTACTGTGTTCAAATTTTAAATGAAAAAAAATGGAACCTTCAGTTCTAGTTTTCGGTATGAAATTTATGTTCAAAACCCCAGTGCCCTTAGCAGAGAACTTGTAGCCCTTGCTCTAGTTCTTTATCATTTAAACCGCAAGTGCTGGGCTCCCACTTATTTGGAGAGTTAAAATTGATGGTCTGAATCACTGCCAGGCATTTGCAACTAAGTCTTTCAACAGCAACAGCTGCTCTGGATTTCAAATCACTCAAGCAAACGCAGACCACAGCGAGCTCAGGGTAATGACTTGGCAGAGGGTAAGTGAGGCAGACAAGGAGAGGACGTGCAATCTAAGGGCAACATGTCTTTGTGAGGTATTAGCATATCTGGTTGCCAGTCCAAGACGGCGGAGCTGACACACAAACAAATCTCACGTAAATAGGAGGGTGTTAGAAAGAGGGAGGAAAACTCAAGTAAACGCAGAACTGTTTGTCAATGACTAGTGGAAAACGGGGATTTTTCTCACCTGAAAAATCAAGCGCGCACACTCCTCTCTGATGCTGTCCTTTCAGTAGTGACAGACATTTCAGCGTCTGCGTGTCCCACACATGAATGGCAGCATCTCTTCCAATCTTAAATAACAGGATGAGTGTATTAATTACCTATAGGTTATAATAAGGATAATTTTGTTCTTTAGAGTCAAAAGCTGCTCAGAAATGAAAAACACACATTTGGGGAGTAGGAAGACCCTCAGAAATCATCTGGGCCAATGCCATTATTTTCCGCATGAGGAAACTGAGGCATGACGAATCTAAGAAGATTGTTATGGCATCAAGTTGGGTGGGTGCATGGCTCCTAGTTAAGAGACTTTTCAAACTCTAATTCCACCGTCCACTGTCATTTGTTTTTGTCAGTTAGTTCTACCTTTCCCTTCTCAACTCCAGGTAAAATTCCACTTCTTGGTCAAGGAAGTAATTTTATGTTTTCAGGTACTATCATCCGAGTTCTTTAACCTGTATCAGTTACTTATGAAAAGTGGATTCAAAATTAAACCGTCCCTCTCTCTGGCTAGGCCCCCGTCTTAGAGGAGAGGTGCGCACCTGCCCAGTGGCCACGTAGTCCTTCACCGGATGGATGGTCAGGCTGAGGATGTCGTCGTCGTGCCCCAGGTACAGCCTCTGGGAGTGCTGCTGCCTGTTGTACACGACAGCAACTGCAGCGATGTGGTAGACCACGTCTCCGGCTTGCGTGTAGAACAGGTTGTTCCTACAGTCGTAGCCTCTGTAACTGAAGCACAGGTCCAAGAAATGTGCAGCATTTGAATCAACAGTGAACGGACAGAGCAGGAGCATATGGACGTGTGCAAGGAGAAGCCCCAGTATCTTCATAGCCACTTAACTTCAATGAAGGAGTGAAGACCTCTGAGGGCGTGTGACAACTTTCTGAGGGGGAAATGGGCACTCATCATTCTAACGGAATCTGCTTCCAGATCCTCAGCTGCTGTAGGAGCTCCTTAAAAATGACCAGTCTGAGAACACCCCCGTGGTGAGGTGCAGGTTTTCCTCTACCACCTCCCCTGGCACAACTGCCTTCCTCCCACTTTACGAAGTTATTCCTCTTGTCCATCTGGAATCTTACGATGGTGTATTACCCTGGAATGTTGAACCTTCCGGGGACACCGAAGCAAAGGGACAATTCACAATACATGAGCGGGTGTTGAAAGTGAACAACGCCAATCAGTGGGTGAGCAGCACTTTTGCAAGTCAAGTGATTTCCAATTTTTGGCTTTTAACAAAATTAGGAGAGAGATTTAATCAGACCACTGGACTACATTTTGTGTGATATATCAAAATCATACTACGTATTTTTGGCCTACAACTCAAGAGGAATATAAAAAATTGAGTAACGGAGCTATGATAAAACCGCTTCCATTCTCACTGACTTGTTTATGCAAACAAGCTTTCTCAATGCTTATATATCTTAAAAAATAAAAAATGGGGATAGACTTAGTGCTAAACTCTGTCACCCTCTACCCGATGTATGCATATATATGACTATATGTCTAAAGTCGCTGAAAAATTTCATCTCATCAAGTCTTTTCCAATAACATTTTTCATGTTTAATGACTGCTTATCAGAATTTGCACTACATTTAGACTGATTTGATCGGCTGTGTACTAGTAATAGTTGTTACAATAATTCAATGTAGAAAAAAACTGTTAACATTTAGAGCAGCGCTGTGCAATAGAAATATTATGTGAGCCACGTAAGTCATCTAAAATTTTCTAATGGTCACAGTAAAAAGGTAAAAATAGATGGAATTTATTGTGAGAATGTTTAACCTAATGTTTCTAAAATATTATCATGTCTACATGTAATCACAGAAAACATTTTAATGAGATATAGTACCTACTTTTTCATGCTAAATCTTTGAAACCTGGTGTGCCCTTTACACACACAGCACCTCTTACTCCGAACCGGCCACATTTCAAGTGGGCAGTGGGTAGACACCACCCTGGACGGCAGAGACAATCATGAGGTTACTGGGATGCCATTTAAATTGAACCTGTAGACATTTTTGAATCTACACCAGAAGATATGATACAGTAATCGATCAAAGACTTTCAATCATAAAAAAATACTACACTAGGGTAAAATTCTGTGGGAGAATTAAAATAAAAATGAGTTCAGGAAGAAATATGAGTGATGTAAAGTTTCCTGCTTTTACAGAAGAAGCACTTGTTCTCATATTTCTTACATCGATGACAGTGGGATTCAAATGTCTATGGCATTTAGGTCCCATTGCTTCCATTTAAATGAGTGATATATTTATAAAACACTAGATATCATATTCTTCACAACCACTTACACTTTTGCTGAATACTTTTAGGTTTCAACTTAAAGCTTGGAAGGCTATATGTAACTCTCAAAATCCAAAATGATTTGAGGCACATGTTATTCAAAGGGAACCTTGTCCTTGTCGGAGCCAAGCCCAACAGAGCAGCAGTTACGGGGGTAAAGGAACCAGCAGTGGTGGAGAGAGAAAAGCGAAGTAACAGTGAGCTGCAGTAGCACCTGCGTCACAGAAGTACAGAAAGTTTGAAAACATCGAGGTACACGCGCTGCGATGGCCACAGGTCACCAGCTGAGAAAAGTGGGCACAGAATAATGGTGGAGATACTAATCATAGGCACATGCACGCAGCAGAGAGGAGCCGGCTCCAGGAGAGGAGAGGAACAGGAGAGAGGAGCTGGCCGAGTGGGAAAGCACAGGGAACGGGGACATCCTTAGCCCAGCGCTAAGGCTGGGGACAGGCCACCCACCCGTGTATGAACTGGAGTTTCAAGCTGTCCTCAGGAGCCTTTTCTCGTTTGAGGAAGGGCACTGCATGGTTTTTCTCTTTACTTTGTTGCTTTAGCTGAGGTAGATCTTCTTTGTAAACCTAAAAGCATAACAAATATATTTAATTGAGACTCTTTTCTTCAGGTTTTAAAAACAGTAGCTTGACATTGTCAGGGAATCTTTAATTGTAAGAAACCACGTTTTGAGAACATGAGGCTAAAAAATGGTCCCGAGAGATGAAGAAGGTCATCATGTAATGATAAAGGGGTCAATTCTACAGGATATAACAATTGTAAATATTTATGCCTCCAACATCAGAGCACCTAAATATATAAAGCACATGCTAAGAGAACTAAAAGGAGAAATAAACATTAACACAGTAATAGTTGGGGCTGTAATATCCCACTCTCAACAGCCAGGCAGAGAATCAATAATGAAAGAGGAAATTTAAACACCAGAAATCAAATGATCTAACAGACATACATGAGGGGGGAACCAAAATTCTAGAATTATCTTCTGGAAGGTGGGCCCTCCTGTAGTACAGGCTTCCCCCACCAGGTGAGTGTTCTAGGAACACTCCATAAAATATAAATAAAATTATTTTTCTTCTAAAGCAAAAATAATCTCTCATTGATTCTGACAGTTGCAAAAGGTGCACCTCAAGTGTCCACATGTGGAATCATTTTCTTTTCACGGCCTCATGCATCTAGACAGATCAGATTCTGAGCTACAGAGCACAGGTCCCGGTCTAACCTAGGACCTAAAATACGTTGCTGAGAGAACATTTCCTACAATTGAAAATTAAAGGTACAAGAATCAGTCTTTTGTCTACCATGTATTTAAGCCCTACTACCAAGTGGTATCAATTTAACACATTGAAAATTAAATACAATCTATTAATAACTTCTCATCTTCATAAAAGTAAAGTGTTCATTTGATGAGACCACATTACTAAAAATATGAAATATTATTAAAAAGTCCCTGTTTACCATTTGACTGAAAACTTTCTTTGAAAAAGGAAGTCAGAGGTATCTCATTACTGTTCTATTACAGGTACAATGAACTAAGCTTTTAAAATCTGAAGATAACTATTCATCTCAATTCATGATGCGTTTGTCAGCTCACCAACTGCTTTACAGCACTGATTCTAGTCTTGGAATTTCTACTGCTTATTGGAACAGTCACAGCCTCTGTGGGCCTCAAATCCCCATCTGCTGAAGAGAATAAAAATCCCCACTGAGGAGTAACCCAGGAAAATTGTGAATGTAAATCAAATAATGTAGGTGAAAGCTTCGGAAAACAAGATGTCAGGGAGAATATATAAAGCCTGGGCACAGGTTTCAATACAATTCTGACTTTGCATTCTTTTACTAGCATCATTTTCTTAAATACAAACGCCCCAGCTAAAGAAAAATGTTTCTTTCCTCCCAGATCTTATGTTCATTTTGCTTAAATTCCATTTCCCCCTGATATCAAGGCACAATATTGTATAGTGTTTGTGTGGTATTTCCACCTTAATAATATCTTTTCAAAGCCTCATCTTTAGCAGTTTTATTGCATAATGCATCGCACCAATACACAAACTGATGTAGTCTTGTAGTTCAACCAAGCCATCAGTGGAATGGCATTTTTACTGATAAAATTTTTCCAACACTGAATCAGTGAGTGATATTTATGGGCCGAAAAAAATATCATCTGAAAATCAGTAAATTCAGTGCCTGTATAGAGGCAAAGCCCAGCAGTACATAAAACGTGTGCTTTGCAGAGAAGCCCAGATCTGCATTCTTAGACAGGTGAGGCGGATGTGGGCGAATCAGTTACCCTCCCAGGGTTATCGTGGGGTTGAATCTGGTGTATGTAAATCACAGGATCTGGCCCCACGGAGACACTCAATCCGCGGCAGCTGTCACAGGCCTACATGGTAGGTCTCCACGGGCAACACTGGCAGCTGCTGTGTCTGAGACCGGAAATCTCACTCGCTGGACTTTCGTGTACAGGATCTGCTTCACGTACTTTTGTTAAATGACAAGGAAGAAAACAGAACCCCTGTGGTTGCTGCGATCCAAGATGATATGTGTCCAGATTCCCCAAAGGACTGGTCTGTTTAATGCTAAAATAAAATGTCTACTTTCAAAATATTAGGACCCAATTTTGATATGATTGCCCGACTTTTATACTAGAGATAATTTCTGACTGGGAGAGACAATGTGCATTATATTTGGGCTTTTACTTTAATTATATAGATAATGGTCTCCATAAGTTAAGAAACTACCGAGGCTCCAGGACAACCTATTCTATAAAGAAAATACATGACTTAATGGTGTTCTAAGAGAATATAAAATCTAGTAGCTTACACGCACATTTTTTTTCTCCAAAAAATATCTTATTAAAGTTTTAGGTGCTAGGGAGGCAAAAAAACCCAAATGTCATTTAGTTTTGAAACCATGCTACTCCTTTCTACTTAAAAATATTTTAAAGAATATGATTAGGTAAATGCCTTGTTTTTAACCTGTATTTAAAGACAGGAAGCACGCAATTGTCCTTATTCTTGTTCTGATTCTTTGCTGCCTAAGTACCAGTCATTTTTAGTCAGTGTCCAAACGAGATTCTGAGTCATGAGGCCTCTGTTCTGAGGCTGCCTGCTTACTGACCTGGCGATCATAATTGATTTGAGTTTCTTGTTCAATGTCGGAGTCCAACTCTGGCACATCGGATAAATCTGAATCAGATTCTTCACTGTAGGAATCAGTGCCTCCTTCTGTAGAAACACAACCCACAAGAATCAAGCAAACATTCTGAGACTAGATCTAAAGTGCTAAAGATTTTATTTTTAATATTTCCTTTTTTCTGTCCCATCAAAGTAAATAAAAATAACTACATCAGTTATCATTCAAGGTAAATCCTTAAAACATCTCTCTCTCTTTGTTTTTTCTTTTACCATTTGGTTAAGTTCAGCACAACCCTCCCCGCTCCAGGGGCATTGATGCACTAGAACAACGTCTCCCCTCCCCCTACCATTTCCACAATTCTATTACATCACAGATCTTTGAGTTTTAAATCTGGTCTTGGAAAGGGGGAAGAAGGCAGGTTTTACCAAGGACAGGGTTGGTACAAAAGACATTCAACCACTTATTTCAATGAAGACCCTCGTTAGCCTGTTAACATGCCCACCTAGTGTCGGTAATTGCCATGGTCAAGGTTGCTGCAGAACCCCTCCCGATAAAACCCTTTCCTCACGTAGGTTCTCATTTTATTACCTGAGCATTCCTGCTGACATCCCAGCAGATAAAGACTACACATCCACTGAACTGGAATACATCAGCCCACATTGTGGACCATTCTTTGAAACCCATTCTGGAGGCAACTTCTATTCCAAAGGTTACCCTGTCACCCCACAGCCTGACGCAGCAGACCCACCGCCCATCACAATCATTGTAAGGAGGCTGAAATGCATGCATTCATGTTATCTTCAGAGATTAACTCACATAAACCTTAGACTTTCAACTTGCTTTTGATATAAGCAAGATCCTGCGAAGGAAATTAACTAATGGACCCATATTCATCTCCAAAGCTTTTCCTGTTTTTTTTTTTTAACTTGAAAATGTATTATAGGAATGACTTTTTCAAAATTGCTTTAACTCTTTGCCTCCAGAAGAGATGTTAGAACATTTTTTGAAAATTTCATTGAAAAATAAACAAATGCTGGAAAAATGGCTACTGGCTTTACCCTGGGGTGCGGTTTCCAGCAGGCCATTGCTGACACCTTCCGGAATAAATCTCCACTGGAACACTGAGTGGTCGGCCCCTCCAGTGCTCACCACCCACTGGAAGTCATGAGACCAGCGGACGTTTGTGACGTGTGCAGAGTGGCCCACATACTTCCTAAACTTGGCTCCTGAAGATATTTTTTGAGAAGATTAGTTATACAAAAAAATTTATTAGTTAGAAAATTACATTCCTATTCATGTTGAGGAGAAAAATCTTTTAAAAATTACAAAATAATCTTCAGTATTACACATCATAACAAATAAGCAAATGCTCCCCAAAATATCGCAATTATCCCAAAGTGGATTAAGCTAAATATGAGTCTTAATCCCTGAATTCTAGTCAGATGACACCGTATCAGTGACCTTGTATGACTACCCTATTTAGAGTAGCAACACTAGATCCTGACTGGGTGGCTCAATTGATTAGAGTGTCGTCCCGATATGCCAAGGTTGCAGGTTCAATCCCCAGTCAGGGCACATACAAGAAACAACTAATGAATGCATAAATAAGTAGAACAACAAATTGATGTCTCTATGTCTCTCTCTCAAATCAATAAATAAAAGTTTTAAAAAATATTTAAAGTAGCAACACTATGAGTACTTGAGTACTCTAATCCCATCGCTTGCTTTATTTTTCTTCATAGCACGTCTCACCATCAGACACGTTCATATTTTATTTATTAACTGTCCCCTGAGAAGAACAAAAAGCTCAGTGAGGGCATGGATTTGTGCTGATTTTATTCATTGATGTATCTCCAGCCTCTAAAATAACACTTAACAAATATTTATTGAACAAATGAAGGCCACGTCCATCTCTCCAAGGCTTTTCTTGGAACACTGAGTGACTTTCTGAGGCCTCTCTTTTTCCTCCAAACCACCAGGAATGCTCAGGCCTCAGCCCTCATCTCCATTCTGCTGACTTTTCTCCTACGGTTTTAAATACTGTTGACATGCTCACAACTGTCAAATGTTCATCTCCAGCCTTGGACTCCCCTGGAGTGCCGGCAGCCTATGGACCACATCTACTTGGGTGGCTAATACCTGGCTCAGACTTATCATGGACAAAACAGACTGACGAATTCCCCTTCCTCGCCTACTCTTACACCCCCGTATGACATACACAGAGACAAAACCTTTCCCTTTCTCATTCTCTCATCTCTGCAAATGGTGCCACCATCCACACCATTGCTCCAGCCCAAAACGTAGGGGTCATGCTCGGTTTCTCTCTTTCCTTCCACCCCCACTTCCAACCCATTAGCAAGACCTTCAGCTCTACCTTGATACCGTTCCCTGATCTCAGCCACCTCTCTTTGAACCTATTCCTAACACCTTGTCCAGTGTACATCATCTCTTACCTGGACTCTCACAATCTTTCCACTCAAAGCCTCCTCTACCCTAACCTATCCCACGCAATATCAAAGTCGCCTTTTAAAAACTTAAATTGGTCACATTATGCCTCCATTTTAAACACTCAACAGTTTTCCACTGCACTTGAACTAAGACCCAAATCTCAACCAGAGGCAACAAGGCCCTTCAGGACATGGTCCTCACCACCCTCCCGAGCCTCCCAGCACACAACTCTCCCCTCACTCATCGTGCTCTCGCCACACTGGCCTGCCTGTGCCTGCCCCGCACGACAGAAACGATCCTGTCTGCGCCGCCTGCACACTTTCTCACGGCCATCAGCCCCTGCTCCTGTCTGGCTGTTCACAGGTTCAAAAGTGAACACTGTCACTGGTGCCCGAGGGAGACAGGTTCCACCAACTTACTATTTCCACCAACAAGTCTTGTACAAACATGCCTGGCAATAGTTCTGGCATAAAAAGGCCACAAAAGCCTAAATGTCCCTGAAGCAAATTGCAAGATTTATAAACCACGAGTCACGAAAAGTAGGACAAGTCAATTTGCTGTGAGGACTCGGAAACTCCTGCAGATCCCGGGGTGGGTTTTGTTACTCTCACCATTGTTGTCACTGGCTGTCCACCTCTCCTCGTTCATCCAGACACTCCTGTGTGCCTTCACCCTCGGGGTTGTTCTACACACCCAGGGTCTCACTGTGACAGACGGTGGCGTTACTCACAACCTTCTCCCACCTCCCCCGACCCTCCCATTCTAATTACCTAACCCAAGATTTACCTTTTCATTGCTGTTTTCCAGACTCAAGTTCACCCTGCAAGGTTTGGTGACGCAAAGGAGATGCCAGCTCTCATTGAGTTAACTTCATTCCCAAGCCCTGACAGTTGTGAGCAATAGTGTTGCTTCTGACCCCACTAATGTTTCTTCTGGATCCCCAAACGGCTTCTCTTTGCCCAGCTTACCTCCGGAAGTACATTACTCACTCTAACAAGATACGCACTCATACGCAAAAGACCCATTAGGCAGAGAGAGTTTGAATTTGGCGTGGCGAGGTAATTTCGTGCGAGTGTTTGAAAACTGATGGCCCTTTTGTTAAGTGTAAGGAATGGTGGTTTTGCTGTGTATTTTCTGTTCAATTTTGTACTGTAACTGCCATTGCTTCAAAACTGCCACTTAGCTCAAAATGACTTTCTGATTACATTTTCAATCCCTGTTACTTTGCTTAATCTAAAAATCACTCAAGTGAGCGAGTTTTCAGGCAGCAGCATGTCCCTACTGATTACTTTCCTGAGATCAGATTTTTAGGGCAAAGTTAGGGAGTCTCTGAAAGCCTGTGTATGGGCTTTGCCTAAACTTGCAAAGGAAGAAGATGAGGTCATAACAATTGGTTAATTCAGTCCCATTCTGCAAAGCCTCAAAGTGCCACAAAAATTGATGTAACACAATTTTAACAATAAAAGAAACAAAATGACAAAATGTAAAAGCCGAGGCGGTTGTTTAGAATCAAACTTCTCTCTCAAAAATGTACCGCTTATGTAAGGAATCTGATTTGCAAAATCAGCGCTATGACGGGGGTCCATCAACTGTATTATCCAAAACAGAAACCTCTTTCCGATTCTATTTTAAATGTGGCTAAAAGGATTTGCTTTGCTTTTCCATGTGTAATCAGAATTAGCTATGAAGCATAAAAATTTTAATTTTAACATTTTGATGTAATATATAATTAAATTATGAGTATTTATTTACATCAATATAAATAAAATAGGACTTGTTTAAAATGTGAAACATGAGGCTTATGAATCACAGAATGGTGAGTATAAACTCTGTTAGCAAATTCTGACTTAAATTTGCAAACTCCATATTTAGAATGTCAAAAGTATACATCAAGAACACATTCTGTTTAAAAGTGTCCAAGAGCAATATGAATACAAAGATAAAATTAATAGTCTGCAGGAATAGACACCAAGAAAATAAGCCTTGGGTATACTGCGTACACATGCGGAGCTGAGTCTCAGTGAAACATCTCTTTGGGGCCTTACCTTTCTTGAGACAGGGAAACTTAAACAGTTTAACCAGTCCGAAATCATCTCCAGACACCAGCACTGAGCTGCTGTAATTCGCATCCACTGAGTTGATGTCATTGATATCGGTGTATTTTGGCCAGATTCCACTCACTTCTGGGCCTTTCACACATGTCCAGGAGGCCCAGGGGATTCCTTTGATTTCTTCTTTGCTTGTTGAAGGCTTCCCAGCTGAAAATAGTCAATAAACATTAATACATTGTTAATAAAAAGGCATATTCTAATTTGCTGTATTTACTTTTCTTATAAAGGCCTAAAACCTTTGTCTGTTAAAACAAAAACGTTCTGTAAAACAAGGAACCTATAGATCCATGTCTTTACCTAAATGATTTTTATTTACCAGCAAGGTTGAAGGGAAGTACATACTCAAAACTCAGACATAAGGAGAAGAAAAAGAAAAGTATCATCGTACCAAATGGAACAACTCAAACTATTAATATTCACTTGAGCTTAATTAACTACACATATTATGTTTCATATAATTATGAAATGACTTTTATCCTATTTAGTCACCATCATTTTGCCAGATTTTGTAAAAGTTTACACTTATACTTTTCATAATTCCAGGAACTGCAGAAGTGATTTTTAAAAAAACTCAGGCTCAATCAATTGGTGGAAAAAATGAATATATTTCATTATTTAAATTTAAAAGTGCTAGGTGAGCATACACCAAATTTTGATAAACTAAATGTAATTCGTGGGGAAAATGGCACTGACAATTGTGTTAGGGATGTTCTTCCATGTACAGGATAACCGGTCTCCAGCAGCAGCTGGCGCAGGTGTCCCCAAGGAACACACAAAGGGGGGAGCAGACAGAGAAAGAAATGTTTGGGGAAATGTTTAGCCACATACAATTTTAAGGCAAGTAAGTGTATTACCTTATACCTTCCCCCTCAAAACAAATGAATTACTTTCAGATAAAGAATCTGTGATAATGATGCTCTTGTATATTACTGGTGCACTATCGAATTGGCACCCAGATGTCCTGAACTCTACCAGTGTTCCATAAAATTCATTTATAAAATTCACAGAATCAGAGAGTTTATGGCTGCATCAGAGTCTTTGATCCAGTGTTCCTGCTTTGAAGAACACAGGGCAAGGAGCTCAGAAAAGCAGATCTGACCTGTACAAAGATAGGGGCAGCCGCCCTGTCTATAACCAGCAAAGGAAGTGGAAATAAGCCCAAATGTTCAATAACAGGAGAATGAGAAAGCAAATCATTATATCATTACTAAGCAGGATGTTATTTTGTTATTGCAAATGGCAAAATGTGTTCCATGTTTTTTACATGTGGGAAATGTATGTGAAATAATATCAAGCAAAAAAAGTAGACACAAAGAAATTTGTACCTAGTGATGGTGCATTAACAAATCTAATAGGGCAGAGACTTTAAAAAGTTGAAGTTATATGTTACACATTATTTTATGTTAAGATTAATTTTTTAATTAATTTCAAAAAGTTTCAGATAAACTATTATGTGAGGTCAAGATTCATGTTAAATATTAAAGTTTTCCTCTTACATTAAAAAATCACAAAGATTATAATACAGGTATTTGTCTTTTATTTATGACAGTTTAGTATCATAAACTGAATGTCACTAATGAGTGTTAGATAAGTCAGATGAATCTCTTTAAAAGTTACAATGAGGGGGTTACAGATAAAAATTGTATTTATAAAATTCCAATTAGGACATTTCACCAAATAATCAATTACTATGGACTTCTACTTATAAAGAACACAGATTTGAGACTAAAGCAATCACAGTAAGCAAAAAATGTGAGTCCCAAATCTTTAATATTTTTAGTACTTTTCCTATAATTTTTTCCTTTTTCTTATCTTTAAGCATTCTTTGTGTACATCCTTTTTCATTATAATGATTGCAAGTATTTATACCCAGTTGATGCCTTGTCTTTTCACTACATTCAAGGTCTCTCTTATGGTGGAGTAACTTTTTACTTTAATGTGTTCCAATTCATTAATCTCTTCTTTGAGAGTCTGTGATTTGAAGGTCTTGTTTCAGAAAACATTCCTTGCCCTGAGGTCCTAACAACATTCTCATATTTTCTTCATGTGGTTCAGAGTTTTGCTCTTCCCAAACATCTGATGCCTGCATAACTTACACGGCATTTTGTAGAAGAGTCGTTCTCCTGCACCATCATTTGTCTGCAAGTATTTACTATCCAAAGACCAGTCAATGTGCGTGATGAAGCTAAGGGACTTGTTGCATTCTCCAATTTTCTTATACCTCTGGGCGACCGCGTAGATGTCTACGGGGCCATCGTTAGATCCCACTGCGAGGTAAGAGCCATCTGGAGAAAATTTCATTTCATGAATAACTTCTTTTCGGTCTTTGATATGAACCACTTCTGTCATATCTCTGTAAGAATAAAAAGCAAAGTGATAAGCAGCAAATCTAGAAATAAAACCCCAAGTCATGTATGAAAGTATATGTATCAGAGAAAAAATTGTTTTGAAAGGGAGAAAATACCAGCAGGAATTAGAAAATTAACTTTTGAATATAAAATATTCCATTAACTTTAAATATAAAATATTACCATATTTTGTCTTGTATAATACGCACATTTTTGCTCAAAATTTTTAGGAAAAAATAAGGGTGTGCATTACACATGGGTAATGCTAATCCTGTATCTATGCAAATGTTTTTTTTCTTTTTTTTATTGTTGTTCAAGTATAGTTGTCTCCATTTTCCCCACCACCACCCTCCCCTGCCCCACCCATCCCAACCTCCCACCATCAGTCCTTCCCCTCTTTGGCTTTGGGTCCTTTATACATTTCCTTGATGACCCTTTTCCTTCTTTTCGCCATTATCCCCCTTCCCCTCCCTATATAAATGTTTTTAATTATTTTATTCATGCTTATGCACTGAAATTGTAACTCTAGAAAGCAATAATGGTATCTGTATGCAAAATAATACCCTAGAATACAATAATTGGTTTTGTTTCTAAATATAAATAAATAAATAATTGAATTAAAAAATTACAGCAAAAGATTTTTTTCCTGAAAGTTTGGGCCAAAAACGTGGGTGTGCATTATATACAGCAAAATACAATATTTAAAGTTTATGACCAATTTAGGAAAAATTCATACTATTTAAAATAATACTTTGGGCTTCCAAAGTAAAAACCAAAAATTTTTAATGAAATGCATATTTGCTTTCATGTTCAATTATATATTATTTTTCTAAAATTTTTTTGTTAAAAAATTGGGGTTTGTGAAATTGTTTTAAAATATGTCATGGAAAAATAGCTATGTCAAAGGTAGCATAAACCTTTTTATATTTTAAGGACAAAAAAACTGCTTACCACTTATTGCTGTAAAAAGAGCGAGTCCAAAAACCAGAAGAGGAAAATTACTTTTTTTCATGCTAAATTGTTATGGGATTATTTAACTTTCACTATGAAAGGTCAATAATGCACACATCGAATCACCGGAATACCCTATATCCCTTCTAGTCAGATTCTGGTAAGAATTTCTGCCTTCATTTGAAAGCTCACTGAGGGTTTTTCTACAACTATGAGACAAGATGATGGATGATTGGCAGGCCCCCTGAGCCAGCAACGATGCCCTCATCAACTCTAAAACAAACTGAGTGCATAAGTAATGCCAAACATTTGCTCCACATAATTCCTCACACCTGCTATCATGTATTAATAGCACTACAGTTTACTACAATGCTATGAAATAGGTGTGAGAGCATTTTTTCTTTTTGGCTTGGAAAATCCATTCAAAAGGAGAGAAAATCTGGTCATCAGCCATCTCTTCACCCCTCACTAAGCAGAGAAAGAACGCCTTGCCCACCAATTTGGTAATAAGGTATGTGTGGCTGGTAGTGAGAATTTAGTGTAATAAACTGTGCCGAAAGCATTTTTCAAAGCTATACAGATTTTGCTCTGTGCAAAACCTGCCACATCTAATTTCTGGCTGCATTTCCTTTCCGTAATCACAAAATGAATGGGCCGAACGAACACCTAATGAGTTCAGAGGAATTATAAGGATGGATCATAATTCTTCTCTCTAGAAATTGCATAGGACATAAAAAAGTATGAAATGTTCTATTTTACTGTCAATTGTGGGTGGAAGAAATCCTCTACCCAGGTTCACCTCTAAAAATCTAGTGCTGTTGGAGGCTGCTTTATTCTTCCTCTTTTCTTGGTTTTCTACAAGCACAGAATCCCTTATCTAAAACCCTTGGGACCAGATGAGCTTGGGAATTCATTATTCATTCGATTTTTTAAAAGGCTCACATACGATATATTATGTAACATCATCAGTAGGGGCTGGGGCAGCACCCCATATTAGACACATTAATATTTTTGCAGCAAATCACATGCTGCGTGGTTGTTCCCGCTAAGAGATTAATCGACTATGCCCAGTCTCACAGCAGTCCACGGGGGCAGGCTGTGCTGGCAAAGAAGTCACCGAAGAAGCCTGGGTTTTCAGAGCATTTGGATTTTGTCATGACGGACAGGGGATCGTGAATGCGTAGTGTTCCTATTTGAAAGAGTAAGTGCACTTTTCCTAAGGTCTTCCCATACATTATGACCAGAAGAACATTAATTCTAACAAAAAATCATCTTTTTACTTCTTTTTAAATTTTATTTTTCAATTACAGTTTACTTTTCTAATTTTTAAAATATGTTTATTGACTTTAGGTAGAGAGAGAGGGAGGGAGGGAGGGAGAGAAAGAAACATTGACTGGTTGCCTCCCATACGTGCCCTGAGCAAAGATGGAACCCGCAACCTAGGTATGTGTCCTGACCAGGGATCAAATCCGCAACCTTCTGGTGTACAGGACAAGGCTCCAACCAACTGAGTCACACTGGCCTGGGCTTCAGTTACAGTTTACATTCAATATTATTTTGTATTAGTGTCAGGTTAGACAATCATACGCCCCCCCATATTTCCAGCACCCACCTGACACCATACACAATTACAATATTACTGACTATGTTCCCTATTCTGTACTTTCCATCCCTGTGACTATTCTGTAACTGCCAATTTGTACTTCTTAATCCCTTCTCCTTTTTCACCCAGCCCCCCAAGACCCTCACGTCTGGCAGTGTCAGTCTCATCTCTGTATCTATGAGTCTGTTTCTATTTTGTTTGCTCATCTTTTGCAACAGCATCTTTAACACCATTTTCATTACCAGGATACATGCCTGACTCGGAGAACAATGAAAGAGCCGTCCTTCATGCCCAGAGACAGCTGCGATCCATCGGGGCTGAAAGCCACACTACGAACGGCTTCTTCCATGTTGCAGCGGGCGATCAAGGCGTGGTCAGCCAGGCTCCACAGCCTGGGCACAAGGACACAGTGAGAAAGAAAGCCAAGCCACCTCTCATCACCATCAGGCAGCCCAAGGCAGGAAGGTCTGCTCGCCACAGTGTGATAGCAACAAGAAAGGATGCTGTGTCCTCCCTCCCGGCATGGGACAGTGTTTAGTCTGTCTTTGGGTCATTCCCCTCCATGAGAAATACCCAGCAAGAAATATAAAATGAGATAACACTTCCAAAGATTTTGATATTCATAGAAAAGGGTAATTTTAAACACTACCTTTATACAAAATCTCACTTTTCTCTTTGGAGATTAAAAATTACTCTTATACCAATGGTTATTAATAACTCTTATAGGATAAGAAGCACTGTTAGATGCTATTATTGTTAGTTTTTTTTTTAAATATGAGTACCCTTCTAGTAAGTGTATTATGTAAACACAGATAGATTGAAATACACATTCCACCTGCTGGTCTCCCTAGAAAGAAAACAGCAGAGATGGAGAAGAGCCAATGATACCCCTGCTCAAGATGGTTCCAGTCAGCCGTCTACAGTCATTGCTGTCTTTCCTCACAAGCTCCCTGGACGCCCCACTGCTGATAGGCCCTCTCACGGTTGGGGCAGATACCCCACAGTGCCCCTGGCTGAGAAGCACAGCTACTGCTAGAGAAATGGGAGTCAAGGGGTCAAGTGCATCTAACAGTTTTCATCAGCTCTGGGAACAACGATTCTAGGCACCTCAACCTGAGTAAACATGAACTAAATTCTTGAAGCGACAAATGAGGGTTTACATGTGAGTTGCCATTGTGGTATCTGACTTCTGTCTGTTAGTACTTTGCAGACAGTCTTCTCTTAACACACAACAGTACCTGCTAGGCAGACCAACAACCTAGCGTTCCACCATAGTGCCAAGCATAAGTCACGTGTTGAGTTCCTGACATCAGGAAGGATGGGGCCAACTCCTCACAACACAGAGCTGCAGAGGGAATGGTTTACTGACCCATTATGCAGCTTGCACTGTTCAGTCTAAAGCTTGTATTATTCTTTCAATACCTCGTCCATTATTCATAATCTCATGCTATTTTTAGCCATGTACTATTTTCAGAAATGTAAGCTTTCCTTTACCATCACCCCTCAATGAACTGTCCTCACCCTATAAAGTCACTCAGCTAATCTTTCTCAAGAAATTATGACTTACACCCTCTCGAAATCTCCATATTCAGTGTACAATTACATTAAAAATGTTAGTCCAATTAATGGTTGAGAAAAAGACAAATTCTGGCCATCAGCTCTCCTGGGGGAAGTTTGCAATTCTGAGACTCAATACAGTTATCAAAATACAAACGCCAAAGACTTTCTTGAAATCATTTCCATCTAGGTGGGTATGAATTGATTTTCTCAGGTATCTGAACAACTCGGTGGCATTGTTTTGGCTGTTGGGTGAAAGCTCAGCATAATGGAAAGAAAAGGAAGAGAAGAGGAGAAAGTGAGTGAAGACAAGTATAAGCCAAATATGCATTTATGTCACCTGAAGATACGACTGGAGTCACCGTCACTGATTTTTAGATTGATGAGACTTGGTGCTTGGTACAGACCAAAGAGTGGGTTTATTTTGAGATTATACTTTACTGATAAGTATACCGATTGCATTTTGATGAGATATATGGGCAAGGGGGAAGCAGAAATCTTCAGTCTAGTTTACAATGTTCTAGTTTAACTATTAAAATCCAGAGGCAGTACTAATGGATTGATTAATCGGTCTCTTCCTCTCCCCATTGCTCAGTCTTTTTCTGGCCTGTTTGTTGTTAAGCATATTTAAAGCTTAATAATAAATATAAAAACACTGAAGTCTGTGTAACAGTCTTCATCTCACACTTTCAGATCACATGGTCAGTCCTTCGACAGTCACAGGAGTGTTGGAAGCACACTCACATTGCTCCTTTCATGCAACATCACGCCCTCAGAGGCTAACACGCAATCCATTGCAAGAACACTCAGGCCCTAATAAAACTGCACATTTTCTCAGGAACCAGCACTTCCCTTTGATTTGAGGACAATGTTTCAAATTCATCTGAGATTTATAAAGAAATAATTATGTTCTCATGTGCCAGAGACAACTTTGCAAACCAGAATGCAAGTTCTAAACGAGTGTCAGGACTTGACTGGGAAACTGCCGTGCAGCTGGTGCCCAGGCCGAAGGTAAGCGGGGAGATGTGCTGTTATCACAGAGGAGTGTGCTTAGCTCTCAGGACTGGAAGCCGATGTCACCAGTATTTTCACTTCTAAGAACATTTCCTTTCCAGGACTTAAGATGGAGCAAAAGAAAGATAACGAAATGCCGAGAAGTTAACTGCTATAGAGCTAAGTGTCCTCACATTCCAGGTGGAAACTGTATGGTTCTGCCCTGTGACTGATCCTTCTCTTAAGTAACAAGCAAATTTGGCCAAAATCAACCAAGGAAGTCAGTGAGGTGACGGCGGCCACGGCTGGGGCCTCACCTGACAGAGCGGTCGTCACTGCCTGTCACAGCCAGCGGCTTCTTGGGGTGCAGGGCCAGAGCCCAGAGTTCCCCCTCACAGTGGCCTTGCAGGATCAGCATGGGCTTGTCTCGTTCTCGCACGATCACTTCAAATATCTCGCTGTCCTGCGTCCCTGCTAGAAGGCGGTCAGCTTTCCAGCACACACTCCGGATAGAGAGGCCTGCCAAAAATATAGAAGTCAAATAAAAGCATACTTTCACGTCATTTACAGTAAGACACCTAAAGTAAAATCCTTTCACTGAGATAGCATCTAATGCAACCCATCTTAAAAATTCCCGGGGGTGGAGGATAAAATCCACAAACTATTCTTGTTAGTTACCACAGCCTCACACGTGCTGGTCCCCTGGTCGTTTTTCCCACCACCCCTCATGATCTATTTTGCAAAAGAGTTATGGCTCTTTTCTGTCTGACTTGGGATAATTATCTGTGTTCACAGCTGAATATATTTTTAAAACCACATCTTAAAATAAATATAAGAGGAGTAATCAGTCTTTATGAATATCTAGCCCTTTTTGAAATTATTTCCTTCTGACTTGCTATGGAAAAGTCCGTAATCAATTCAACCTTCAGGATGTTAACATTGCATTAAAAATTATATGTGGCTGCCCTGACTGGTGTGGCTCAGTGGGTTGGGCGTCGTCCTGCAAACCAAAAGGTTTCCAGTTCGATTCCTGATCAGGGCACATGCCTGGGTTGCAGGCCAGGTCCCTGGTTGGGGGTGTGTTTGAGAGGCAACCAATCGATGTTTCTCTCCCTCTCTCCCTCCCTCACCTTCTCTAAAAAATCAACTAAATCTTTTTAAAAAATTATATGTGGCTGATACTACAGAATGGTTAATTATCCTATTAGGCAAGTTTAATATGTATTCGCTCAGAACCCAGACTCATTCTGTGGCAGAACAGATGCACCATGTCCCAGAAATATGCAAATGAAACTCTAATTTCAGTCACAAAATACCATCAAACATCAAACAATTTATGGAATCTTCTCTAAAAGCACAGTCCCCCTTTTAAATTTGAACTTCCACCTCTGTAGTATTTTACCCTCTTGGCAGGTCTCCTTGACCTGCCGGAGCTGTGATGTCTCTGGCTTCCTGCAGTCTGACCTGCTCCTTACTGGGTTCATTGCTTATTTACTTACATCATGAATCTTCTCATGCCTGAGTTAGAAGTATAGGAGCAGTCCTGCTTTCATAACTACTTTAAACAAGGTAAGGATGTGATAAACTTAGAGATCTCAGTTGCCTTGCCAGTGAGCTCTGTGTGCTTTTGGCATAGAAAGTACCAGAAGTCAGAGCATCTGGGCTTTAATCCTGCTCTACAACCGAGTGGCCACACGCAGGGAGAAGAGTCACTTTGGTATTTGCCCCATAAATGTAGACTATAACTATGGAGGCCATGTAATTTATCATCAAAATTGGGACCCACTGACAGCAAAAAGAGATTCTAAAATAATTAAATTTATGTAATTTTTTGAAATATTTTTTTAAACAAGAAGGTAGTTTTGTCATGTTGAAAGATGAATCTGTAAACGAATTCTCTCAAAAATATTTTTCATACAACCCTGGCCAGTGTGGCTCTGTTGGTTGGAGCACTGTCCTGTAAATAGAAAGGTTGTGGATTTTATTCCCAGTCAGGACACATACCCAGGTTGCAGGTTCAGTCTCCAGCTGGGTCATGTGCAAGAGGCAACCAATCGATGTTTCTCTCTCACATCGATGTTTCTCTCCCTCTCTCTCCCTCCCTTTCCCTTTCTCTAAAAATCAATAAGCATGGTTTGGGGTGAGGATTTAAAAAAGATTTTAAAATATTTTTAACATAAAATTCTAATAACACTTTATTACAAAATAAAATAGTCTAAGACGGAGGGATGAATAGGCAAGGGACAGAGGACTTTTAGGTCCGTGAAACTATTCTATAGGAATAATGCTAGATACATGTTAGATACATGTTATATGTGTCAAAAAGCATAGAATATATAACACCAAGAGTAAACCACAGTGTTGGATACATGTTACTACACACGTGTCTAAATGCACGCCCTACCATGAGCTGTGCGGGCACTGGGAGACGACGATGTGTCAGTGCAGGTTCACCCTGGGAACAAACGCATGGCTCTGCTGGGAGATGCTGGCAGCCAGGGAGGCTGTGTGGATGCAGTCGGGGGAGTATGAAAAACCTCTGTACATTTCACTCATTTTTGCTGTGAACCTACCTGCTCTAAAACAAAATTAAGTCTGTTTTAAAAATCCAGGGCAATGCTACGCCAGGATGGGATGCTGAGACAACAGAAGGGTTAATTGGGGGTAATGAATCCTCTAACTAGCATCTTCATTCTAATTCACTGTGGTCTTGAAAGGATCAAATGAAATCATTCATTTAATTACAAAAAAAAAAAAAAAGTAGTTTTTTGTCCTGGCTGGTGTAGCTCAGTGGATTGAGTGCTGGCCTGCAAACCAAAGGGTTGCCAGTTCGATTCCCAGTCAGGGCATATGCCTGGGTTGCGGGCCAGGTCCCTGGTGGGGGCCACGTGAGAAGCAACCACACATTGATTTTTCTCTCCTTCTCTTTCCCCCTCCCTTCCCCTCTCTCTAAAAATAAATAAATAAAATCTTTTTAAAAAATGTAGTTTTTAAGGCACAAGACTATTTTTACATGCGATAACTCTCTTTACTTCTTTTTTTAAAATATTTTATTTATTTAGAGAGAGGGGAAGGGAAGGAGAAGGAGAGGGAGAGAAACACCAATGTGTGGTTGCTCCTCATGTGTCCCCAACTGGAGACCTGGTCTGCAACCCAGGCATGTGCCCTAACTGGGAATCGAACCAGCAACCCTTTGTTTTGCAAGCCCACGCTCAATCCACTGAGCTACACCAGCCAGGCGCAACTCTCTTTACTTCTTGCTCTGATTTCATTGTTATGTGTCTTAAAATGGAAGGAGACAGCACACAGGCAGATGTACTATTCCTGCTGTGAGTAGAAAGCAGAGATATCTTGGCAACAGCTAGTTCAGGGTCAACTGCTCAGAATCGTCCACTGTAAACATCATGACGGGCCTTCAAGGTTGGAAAGGACAGCTGCGTGGTGTGAGCAGTCAGGACCGACGGCAGGCTGACACAGCCGGCAGCTCAGCGGTGAAGAAACTCTGCCTTGTGGCAACAGTCTTTTTGCCACTCTTCCTTTCTTGTCCTTCTCTCTTTCCTACCCTTTCCCAAAGGTTCAGTTACTGTATACTGATCAACATATCCCTGTTTCCTCCCAGAGGAATGGTGAATTTGTCGTCTCCCCAGCAGGCCTTGCATCATCTAAAATTTTGCTACAGAAAAGATATAACATTTTGTTCTTGAGAAACAGGAAGCAAAGAGGGATATTAATTACATTCCAACATCAGTAAAAAACATCAAATAATTTACTTATTAATTATTGTTCACTGTCTCTCTCTAAAGTCTGTGGAGACAAGTGTTCCCAGCTTTATACACTGCTGGGCCCTCAGGACCTAGCGTGGTAGTGGGCATGTAACAGGTGCTCAGTAAGATTTGTTGAATGAATGAAATAAAACTTCTAAAAACAAACATTTTTTGAGTCCTTGGAGATACCAATAAATAAACAACAATACCCTTATTCTTGGTAAGGGTATTCAAAGATGGAAGGATGCATTCATTTATTCAAAAAATTTTGATTGAGCACCTACTGCATGCCCAAGATTGGAGCCCGAACCATGAACGAACCAGACTCGTGCCCTAATGGAGTTCACGTTCTAAGGAGAAGCCAGACATTTCTAAGCAGATATCTGCACACTGAAAGCAACTAAATGATATTGAGATTCCAGTTCAAGGTGGTGACATAGGGGGAGCCTGAACTTACTTCCTCACATGGACACACCTCATCTACAGCTACATATGGGACAATTTTCTCTAAAAGAAACCCCAGAACTAGCTGAACAATTGCTATACATTGAATGAACAAGAAAAAATCTGTATCAAAATGGGAAAAAGAGGCTGAGACACAATCTCACCACAAACCCCACCCCTGGCACATCAACCCACACTCGAGAGGGAACTCACAACTCTGAGCATCTTTCTGAGTAAAGGGTTTGCACCCTATATGTGGCACCCCAACTTTCAAAACCTGTACGTGAGAGATCAGCTCCCAAAACATCTAGCTTTGAAAGCCAACAGGGCTCATGCCCATGAAACCTACAAGGCTATAGCAAACTGAGAAGTATCTCTAGAAGAGCTCACACACGTAGACTCACCATGGTTATACTCCATGGCCCGGTGCACAGGATGAGTGAAATGCCCAGTCTTTCTGTGAAAAATGCCTATTTGCCTAACTTGAAGCTTCAGCCTGAAGGGCAGGAATTCAATCGAACTACAACTAGCAGCAAACTGACATACTCTCCAAAGACCAAGGCTGCCTTCTTGAGCTCTCCCTCCGCCTCACTCCAGTTCACCCATATCTCCTGGAAAGGAGCCTGTGTACATGTGTGGCACCCTAGCTTTTGTGGCTACAGCCCAGGGGTCACCTCTTGACCGCGTGGCTCTGATGGCCAGTGGTGCCCATGTTCCCAGGTTCCACAGGATTGTAATAAACAGAGAAATAGTTCCTAACAGGCAGCCCTGCTCCCCACAACCCCCACCCAGGGCACAGTGGAGAGGCAGCAGACAGACACCCAGTCTTTCCATGAAAGAGGCTTATTAACTTACCTTGGTAGCTGTGGCCTGAGGGGCAAACTTGTAATTAAACCAACCCTCTCCAGAGAAGGGGGCTAACTCTCCTAGGGGCTGACTGCAACCCTCTCCAGAGAAGGAGGAGGCTGGTGAGTGCCATCTCTGCACTCTCCCTCTGCCCTGCCCCTGGTTGCTGTATCTCAAGGAAAAAAGCTGTGCACGTGTCTGGAACCCAGCTTCTGTGCCTGCCACACAGATGACATATCCCTTAGTAGCCTGGCTCTGGTGGCCAGTGGGGCTTGTGTTCACTGGGGTGATAGCAAACAAAGCAACAGTCCTTAGCTGGCCTTCACTCCAGGGCTCAGTGCAGAGGCACCAGAAAGAAAGGCCCATCTTCCCCTGAAAGGAATACAGTTGCAAACTTTAAAAGCTACTGCCTAAGGGTTGGGATTCCAATCAGCATGAATCTAGGGGATGACTGAGATCCTCCCCTTTGGGACATTGAAGGCCTTGGCACACCCTCAATACTTGGAGCCACTAAGAATAAAGTAGGCTGCTTAGACAACCACAAAGATTTGGGAGACAAGCAAGAGTAGGGCAGAGTCGAATAGCAAGATTCATCTCCTACATGAGGTCTCCTCTTCAAGGCTGGGAGACATGCCTGTTTTATCTAATGCATGGAAACCAACACACAGAGTCAAGGAAAATGAAAAAATAAAGGGATATATTCTAAATAAAAGAATATGATAAAAATCTAAGATAAAGACCTCAATGAAATAGAGATGTCATTTACCTGATAAGGGGTTCAAAATAATAGTCATAAAGATGCTCACTGAGCTCAGGAGGACAATGCATAAACAAAATGAGATTACCAACAAAGTGATCACAAATATAAGAAGTAGCAAGCAGCAATCACAGAGCTGAAGACTACATGAACTGAACTGAGTAGTACACTAAAGAGGTTCAACAGCAGAATAGATGAAGCAGGAGAAAGAATCAGTGAACCCAAAGACAAGGCAATGAAACTAACCAATCAAAGAAGCAAACATAAGAAAGAATTTAAAAAGTGAAGATAGTTTAAGAGATATTATAGGAATCCCAGGGCGGGGAGGAGGAGGAAGAAGAAGAGGAAGAGGAGAGAGAGAAAG
Organism: Desmodus rotundus; assembly: GCF_022682495.2. Lineage (NCBI taxonomy): Eukaryota > Metazoa > Chordata > Mammalia > Chiroptera > Phyllostomidae > Desmodus > Desmodus rotundus. The sequence continues at coordinate 131,580,593 of NC_071391.1, read as the reverse complement.
AAGTAGAAAACTTATTTGAAGAAATAATGGTCAAAAATTTCCCTAACCTGAGGGAAAAGACAGACATCCGGATCCAGAAAGCCCAGACAGGTCTGAATAAGATCCAAAAACCCACACCAAGACATATGATAATTAAGGCATCAAAAGTTAAAGACAGGAGAGAATCTTAAAAGCAGAAAGAAAAAAACAATTTGTTATACACTAGTGAACTAAATATATCAGCAGACTTTCAGCAGAAACTTTTCAGGCCAGAAGGGAGTGGTACACTATATTCTAAGTGCCTAAGAAAATAACTGCCAACCAAGAATGCTCTACCTGGAAGAGCTGATTTTCAGAATTGAATGAGAGAGAGAGTTTGCAGACAAGTAAACGCTAAAGGAGTTCCTCTCCTCAAGAATGGCCTTACAAGAAACATTAAAGGGACTTCTTTAAGCAGAAACAAATGGGTGTTAATTAGTAACAGGAAAACATAAGAAAGCATCAATCTCACCAGTAAAGACAAATGTCTAGCAATATTTCAAATAAACTAAATGCTGTAAAGGTGGTCAGTAAATTATTTAGGAAGCTAGTATGAAGGTTAACAGATAAAAGCAGTAAAAACAATGATAACTACAATAATTTGCTAATGGGCACAAAAGATAAAAAGGTGTAAGTTGTGACACCAGAAACAAAACATTGGAAAGAGTAAAAATGTAGAGCTTTAGAATGAATTCAAATTTAAACTGTTATCAACTTAAAACAATCTGTTATAAATACAAATTGTTTTATGTAAGCGTCATGGTAACTACAAAGGAATAACCTATAGTAGATACAGAAAAATGGCAATAAGTTCATCCCTATCAATAATCACCTTAAATATAAATAAACATATTCACCAGTCAAAAGACAGAATGGCTAATAGATTAAAAACACAAGATCCATGTATATGCTGCCTACGACAGATTCACTTCAGAAGTAAGGATGCACAGAGATTAAAAGTGAAGGGATAGAAAGGATATTCCATGCAAATGGAAACCAAAAGAAAGTCAGAGAAGCTATATTTATATAAGATGAAATAGGCTTTAAGATAAAACCTGTAATAAGAGACAAAGGTCATTATATAATGATAAAGGGGTCAATCCATCAAGAGGATATAACATTTATAAATATTTATGCACCCAACATAGGAGCACCAAAATATATAAATAAAACATTAACAGACCTAAAGGGATAAGTAGATACTATACAATACAGGGACTTTAATACTCCACTTCTACCAAGGGATAAATCATCCACACACAAAATCAGTAAGGAAACATCGGCCTTAAGGACACATAAACACCATATGGACTTAACAGACATTTACAGCACATTTCACTCAAAAGCAAAGGAATACTCACTCTTCTCAAGTTCACATGAAACATTCGCCAGAATAGATCATATGTTGGGCAAAAAAACCACATCTTAACAAATTTAAGAAAAATGAAATATCAAGCATCTTTTATGGCCACAATGGTATGAAACTAGAAATCAATTACAAGAAAAACATTGGAAAATTCACATATATGTGGCAATAAACAACATTCTTCTACTCAACAAACAATGGGCCAAAAAATACATCAAAAATACTTTGAGAAAATGAAAATGTAACATACCAAAACTTATGGAACACAGCAAAAGAAGTTCTAAGAATGAACTTCATAGCAATAAAAACCGTACATTAACAAATAAGATCTCAAACAACCTAAATTTATGGCTCAAAGAACAAGAAAAAGAAGAGCAAACTAAGCCCAAAGTTAGCAGAAGGAAGGAAATAACACAGATCAAAGCTGAAATAAATGAGAAAGAAACGATAGAAAAGATTAATGAAAAGAGTGTTGTTTTTTTGAAAAGATATGCTAAACAGACAAACCTTCAGTTAGACTAACCAAAAAAGAGAGAGAGAGGGGTCTCAAATAACATCAGAAAAGGAAGATGTTACAACTGATCCCACAGAAATACAAAGGATTATAAAGACTGCTATGAACAATTATATGCCCACAAATTGGACAATATAGAAGAAATGAATACATTCCTAGAAACATGCCAGACTTCTTTTTTAAAAAATAGTTTATTTTTAATTGTATTTTCCCATTACCATTTATCCCCCTTATACCCTCTTCCACCTCCACCCAGCCCCCTCCCTATTGTAATCACCACACTGTTGTCCATGTTCTTGAGTTCTTTTTCCTTCTTGCTCGATCTCTCCACTCCCCCAACTCCCCAGAGTTGTCTGCTTATTCTCTGTCTATGGCTCTGTCTATTTTGCTTGTTAGTTCAGTTTGTTTACTAGATTCCACATACAAGTGAAATCATATGGTATTTGTCTTTCTCCAACTGGCTGATTTCACTTAGTATAATGTTCAACAGTTCCACTCGTGTTGCCACAAAGCATACCAGACTTCTAAGGCTTAATCCTGAAGAAATAGAAAATAAGAACAGATCAATAACAAGTAAGGAAATTGAATCAGTAATCAAAAACCTCCCAAAAAACTCCCATACCAGATGACCTCACAAGTCAATTCTACTAAACATTTAAAGAAGAATTAGCACTTCTGGCCAAGACAGAGGTGTTGGTAGACACACTGTGCCTCCTCGCACAACCAAAAGAAAGACAACAATAATTTGAAAACAAAAACAACCAGAACTGACAAAAAATCGAACTGTATTGAAGTCTGACAACTAAGGAGATAAAGAAGAAACATTCATCCAGACAGGTGGGAGGGGTGGAGACAGGCAGCTGGGCAGAGAGGACTCGACGCAAGGTGGTGGCTGGAGGACCAGGTGAGGCAGAGGATTGAGGACTGGGAGGTCCCACATTCGTCTGCAGATAAACCAGGAGGAACAAATAGGGAGAGAGATAGATCACACAACCCAGAGTTCCAGCGCAGGGAAATAAACCCTCAAAGACTGACTAAAAACTCCTGTGGGGGTTGAGGTGGCAGTGGGAGAAACTCCCAGCCTCACAGGAGAGTTCATTGGAGAGACCCACAGGGTCCTAGAGCGTGCACAGGCCCACTCACCCAGGAATCAGCACCAGAAGGGCCCAATTTGCTTGTAGGTAGCAGGGGGAGTGACTGAAAACTAGCAGAGAAGGGAACAAGTGGCACTGCTCCCTCTCAAACCCCTCCCCCACAGACAGCATCACAACACAGCGATGTGGGTTGCCCCGCCCTGGTGAACACCTAAGGCTCCGTCCCTTACTACATAACAGGTGAATGGAGATAAAAAAAAAAATGGCCCCAATGAAAGAACAGTTCAAAGCTCCAGAAAAAAGACAACTAAACGATGAAGAGATAGCCAACCTATCAGATGCACAGTTCAAAACATTGGTTATCAAGATGCTCCAGGAATTCACTGGGTACTTTAACAGCATAAAAAAGACCCAGGCAGCAATGAAGATTGCATTATGTGAAATAAAGAAAAATCTACACGGAAGCAACAGTGATGGGAAGGAAACCAGGACTCAAATCAACGGTGTGGACCAGAAGGAAGAAAGAGACATTCAACCAGAACAGAATGAAGAAACAAGAATTCGAAAAAATGAGGGGAGGCTTAGGAACCTCCAGGACATGTTTAAACATTCCAACATCTGAATCATAGGAGTGCCAGAAAGAGAAGAGGAAGACCAAGAAATTGAAAACTTATTTGAAAAAATAATGAAGGAGAACTTCCCTAATCTGACAAAGGAAATAAACTTTCAGGAAGTCCAGGAAGCTCAGAGAGTCCCAAAGAAGTTGGATCCAAGGAAGCACACACCAAGGCACATTTTAATTACATTAGCCAAGATTAAAGATAAGGAGAGCATCTTAAAAGCAGCAAGAGAAAAGGAGACAGTTACCTACAAAGGAGTTCCCATAAGACTGTCAGCTGATTTCTCAAAAGAGACCTTGCAGGCAAGAAGGGGCTGGAAAGAAATATTCAAAGTCACAAAAGGCAAGGACTTACATCCAAGATTACTCTATCCAGCAGAGCTTTCATTTAGAATGGAAGGGCAGATAACGTGCTTCCCAGGTAAGGTCAAGTTAAAGGAGTTCATCACCACCCAGCCCTTATTATATGAAATGTTAAAGGGACTTATCTAAGAAAAAGAAGATAAAAAATATGAACAGTAAAATGACAACAAACACAGCTATTAACAACTGAACCTAAAAAAAACAAAAACAAAAACAAACTAAGTAAACAACTAGAACAGGAACAGAATCACAGAAATGGAGATCACACAGAGGGTGTTCAGTGGGGGAGTGGAAGGGGGAGTGGGGGGGAAGGTACAGAGAATAGGTAGCATAAATGGTAGGTAGAAAATAGACAGGGGGAGGTTGACAATAGTACAGGAAATGGAGAAGCCAAAGAACTTATATATACGACCTATGGACATGAACTAAAGGGGGGGAATGTGGGTGGGAGGGAATGTGCAGGGTGGAGGGGAATAAAGGGGGGGAATGGGACAACTGTAATGGCATAATCAATAAAATATATTTTAAAAAAGAAAAACATAATGAAGAATTAATAGCAATCCTTCTTAACCTCTTCCAAAAACTCAAGAGGAAGAAACACTTCTAAACTCATTTTATGAGGCCAGCATTAACCTAATACCAAAATCAGACAGACACTACAATAAAATAAAATAATAGGCCAATATCCCTGATGAACATAAATGCAAAAAAGCCTGGTGCGGGAGGCAACAAGTTGATGCTTCTCTCACACATTGATGTTTCTCTTACACATGAATATTTCTCTCCTCTTTTTCCATCCCTTTCCCTCTCTCTAAGAGTAAATTAATAAAAATCTTTTAAAAGAAAGTATCTTACACTATGATCAAGTGGCATTAATTCCAGGGATACAAAATGGTTAAACATTTACAAATTAATCAACGTGACCCACCACATTAACCAAATGAAAGGAAGGAAATAAATCATATGATAATCTCAGTAGATGCAGAAAAAGCATTTGTCTAAATTCAACATTCAGTCATGATAAAAACTCTCAAAAAGTGGGTATTGAGGAAATTACCTCAACACGATCATGGCCATATATGACAAGCCCACAGCTAACATCATACTCAGGGGTAAAATGCTAAAAGCCTTTCCTCTAAGATCAGGAACAGAACAAGGATGCCCACTGTTGCCACTTTTATTCAGTATAGTGTTGGAAATCCTAAAGCAATTAGGCAAGAAAAAGAAATAAAATGCATGTAAATCAGAATGAAAGAAGTAAAATTGTCTCTCTTCGCTGATAATATATTATCGGTAGAAAATCCTAAAGACTCCACCCAAAAACTGTTAGAACTCATCAATGAATGTAGTGAAATTGCAGGATAAAGATTTGATGTACAAAAATGAATTGCCTTTCTATACACTAATAATGAACTATTAGAAAGAAAAATTAAGAAAACAATCCCATTACAATTGCATCAAAAAGAATAAAATATCTAGAAAAAACCTAACCAGGGAAGTGAAAGATGTATATGCTGAAAATGATAAGATATTGATGAAAGAAACAGAAGACAACACAGGTATATAGAATGATATTCTGTGCTTGTGGATTGAAAGAATTAGCATTATTAAAATGTCCATACTACCCAAATTGGTCTACAGATACAATACAATCCCTATCAAAATTCCAATGGCATTTTTCACAGAAATGGAACAAACAATCCTAAAATTTGTATGGAACCACAGAAGACCCTGAATAATCAATACAGTCTTGAGAAAGAAGAACAAAGCTGGAAGCATCAAAACTATTACAAAATTATCATTATCGAAACAGAATGCTACTGGCATAAAAACAGACACATAGTTCAGCAGAACCGAATAAAGAGCCCAGGAATAAACCCACACATATGTGGTCAAGTAATTTACGACAAAGAAGCCAAGAATATACAATAGTGTTAGGAAAACTGGACAGCCGCATGCAAAAGAATAAAATTGGACCACTATCTTATACCAAACACAAAAATTAACTCAAAATGCACTAAAGACTTGAACATAATACCTGAATTCATAAGTCTCCTAGAAGAAAACAAAGGTGGTAAGCTCTTTGACATCAGCCTTGGTAGTGATTTTTTGAAGCTGACACAAAAAGCAAAAATAAACAATGGAAATACATCAAACTAAAAAGCTTCTGCACAGCAGAGGAAACCATCAACAAAATGCAAAGGCAACCTATAGAATGGGAGAAAATATTTGCAAATCATGTATTTGATAAAAGATTAATATCCAAAATATATAAAGAAGTCATACAACTCAATAGCAAAAGAAAATCTTGATTAAAAAAATAAGCAGAGGATCTAAATAGACATTTTTCCAAAGAAGACACACAGATGACCAAAAGGCCCACATAAAGGTGCTCAATATCACTGATCATCAGAGAAAGAACCACAATGCGATATCGCCTCACTGTCATTACAATGGTTATTGGGAGAAAGATAAGAGGGAAGCGCGGGTGAGGGTGTGGACAAAGGGAGCCCTTGTGTGCTGTTGGCGAGAATGTAAATTGGTGCAGCCACTGTGGAGAGAACTGTGGAGGTGCCTCATAAATTAAAAATAGAACTACCCTATGATCCAGTAATTCCACATCTGGATATTTACCCAAAGAAAACAAAGACGCCAACTCAAAAAGACATCTGCACCCCCACATTCACCGCAGCATAATTTACAACAGCCAAGGCAGAGAAACAACCTAAGTGACCATCAGTAGGTGAGAGGATTTTTTAAATGTGGTACATAAACACACATGCATTCATATGGACACACACAATGACGTCTTACTCAGCCGTAAAAAAAGAAATCCTGCCATTTGGAACAACGTGGGTGGACCTCAGCATTATGCCAAGTGAAGGACGTCAGACAGAGAAAGGCAAATGTCATATACTCTCACTGATGTGTGGAATCTAAAAATAACATTAAAAACCCTGAACTCACAGATACAGAGAACAGGCTGGCGGTTGCCAGAAGGGGGGTGGGGCGTGGAGGGGTGAATGTAAGCAAAATGGGTAAAGGGGGCCAAAGGTACAAACTGCTGGTTGTAACTAAATTAAGTCAAGGGTATGTGCTGTACAGCACAGTGACTACAGCTAGTAATACCGTAGTGAATATTTGGAAGTTATTAGAAGAATACATCTTAAAAGTCCTTATCACAAGAAAAAAACAAAGTATGCCTGGTGACGGATGTTACTAGATGTATTGTGGTGACCACTCTGCATGCTGTATATCAAATTATTATGTTATAGGTCAATTATATCTCAGTAAGATAATAGATACACACATATATGCAGATATATACATGTTATATATCTCAGCACCAGGTTCTATATTGTAACTGTTACCAAAATACTCAAACTGCAATCCCTTTATAATTCCACTGATTGTCCTAAAGACTCGGACCCTTTCTGTGCCAGCCTGGCACCCACGGCTCCACGGCAAGCGTGAACACACACTGCCCCCGTGGCCTCCTGCAACGTGTCCACTCACTTAGGCTAAATGGCTTGAAGACCAAAATTCTTCCCCCAAGATCTGGCATTGTGCTCGGTCCAGTGCACACGCATTTAATTTCCCCATCACCCTCACTATTTTTTACCATCTTGTTTTCAGGATCAAATTCAGAAAGAAATAAGATTATAATAAACAACCTACCACCTGGAATTGACAAGTGTTAATTAACATTTTTAAAATATCTGCTTTGTTTTTCTTTTTTTTAAAAAAAGAAGTTTAGGAACAAAAAAGAACCTTCCATCTCAGCCAAGACTGATGAGGCAGTCACGGCGCACAGCACCCAGCAGTGTTTCCAGATGGCAGCCAGGGGGCTCTGGGGCTCCTTGGAAGAGCCTCGGGGGGCCAGGCCAGGAAATGAGGACTCAGGACGCAGAGTTTGAGGACCCCACCCCTGCTTTTCCCTCAGCACATCATAATCTGTCTGCATAGAAGATTTCATTGGAAAAAAGGGTTCCGCTGAACTACCCAATGTAAGGCAAGCTTTACACAGGGCACAAGCAATGAGGCTAAACTGCTGCCGACCATTTCTGGCTAAACATGGGGAGGGAGAGAAGGAGAACAATGAGAGGAGCTGTTCCATTTTCATTGTTTACAACATAAACTTAATGAGCTGTGAGCATTTTCTCTCAGAAACCAACCCAGGCTCTTCACAAACACTCAGTTCTTCAAACAGATAAACTGTATTTTGTCACTTCGCACAAGTCACCACAGGGGTCTACCTATGAAGACAGGACTCGGCCATTCCCACTGTCGGAATAACTGCTTACAGCAGGAATTACTTCTGGAAGACACCGCGGTGGGAAGAACTGCATTCCAGTTTCCTAATGACATTCTGTTTTCATCATTTCTGAACTTCACTGCTGCTCTGCACACAACAGTGATGACAAGAACAGCATGGTCTCTCTGGGCACATTCTGGAAAGACCCAGTGTGTGGCAGGTCCCTGACCAGGTTCAGACAGTATTTCCCTTGTCTGTCCATCTAGCTTGGTTTTAGCGTCTCTGGCACCAACGCAGAGAACATTAATGTAACCATGCTTTCCTCGCTGGCCAAGGTAGCCACTGCACTGGGAAATAATCACGCCATCTGCTTCTTTATCTTGTGCTCTGGGAGTCAGAAAAATAGAAGGCAATATCTGGAATATGGTTAGAAATCCAACAGTAGCGAAAAGAGAGCCAGGAAGAACTATTCTAATTATTTAAAACTACAGAAATGCCCTTTTGTTCTGAAAAAGTTCATGTTTCAGAGACTTTTGTCTAATTTCACTAATTTGTAAGGTGTCCGCATTCTGGACACGGAGGCCGTCTCTGCCACTCTGCTATGAGAAATGAGGGGCCCTGGCCCGAGCTTGGTCCAGACTGCCAGCAGGCGGCAGTAGACCGCAACCACCCACTTAAATCCTCCAAGACCAAATTCTCACCAGCCCGTTGCCCAGGTTTTACACTTAGACCAGAAAGTCGGAAATAATAGCACCTTTCTAATCCTCAGTGTGACAGTCCTGAAACTCCACATCTAGTCTATGGATACCACGAAAATTAACACAGACCTAAAGGACATTGCTTGTTTTCCAGTAGCTCATTGAATGGTTAGATACACAGACTAGATTTATATCCCAGCCGCATTCCCTCCCAACTGTGTGATATGGAAAGCTGTTTAATCTTTCAAATCTTCAGTTTCCTCATCTGTAAAGTTGAGAGAATATCAGCACTCACACTTCATAGCATTGTTATAAGGATTCAATGCAATAATGTATTAAAAAAAAAAACTTGAGCCTGTTTCGGGCACGTAGGAAATTAACCAGTAACTATAAGTTGTTATTTTAACTAGGAGGTTACTGTGCTTTACTGGAGTCTTTTTATTAGGCTCGCAATTCAATGGAGAACAACGTGCTGTACATGGGGTCAGATTCTGGCTCCGGGAAGGGCTGGCACCTGGAGCTATGAAGAAATTGCTGCATGTGACTTCCTTGTGTTACTACTTATTTGTCTGTTACCATCCGATATGCTAGCACTGTGGACTCTCAGAAGGAAAGGTTATGGGCCAAAACACAAAGAGAGAACAAACTATTTTGGGAATAAAATGGCCTTTCCACCCAATTATTTGGCCCCAGAAGGGAAGACTGGCAGCAGGGAGGGAGTTGGTGCTCAGAGTGATCTTAGATCTGGTGCTGCTGGGTCTGACAGATGGTGAAAGACCAAGGGCAGCTGCTCCGCCCCTCACTCTGACTCAGATTCTACATGGAAAGTGTTTTAAAAATACAGATGCCCGGACCCCGCCCAGCGAATCCTCTCTGTGGGTCTGAAGGAGCCATGGTTCCCAGAGCTGAGAACCACTTATTGAGAACCGCTATCAAGCTGTTCCCCAGCCAGAATGTTCTCAGACTGCAGTCAGATTGTTGGAAATTCGGCTTGCCAGGCTGCACCACCAGGTGGTTCTAATTCAGTGACTCTTCAGCCACATGTTGGAAAACTCCACCCCGGTGCTCTAGAAAGCCAAAAGCCCGAGGGGCAGATGGCAAAGTGCAACTTTGAGAAGTTGATTCTGAGTCAAACGAGCAAGCCCTGTAAATGGGCACGAACAGCCTCGCTGACACTACTCAGCCCCGTGCCCCAAGCTCTACGCAGTGCCCAGGAATGCTAATAACAACTCAGGGGGAGGCCCCATGGATGGGGCCAGTAAATATCTGTTTTACAAATGAGAAAACTACAGCATAGAAACTTACATTATTTGCCCATCGGCTCAGAGTGGAAACAGCGTACTGAAATCTACATAGAGGAGGCAGAAGGACGGCAGATAACCTGCAGAAGACTCCTATGAGGAAGAACCTATAATTCTAGAAAGTGAAGTGAAATCTGCCCTGAACACACTGGGAAGAAATAAATCACCAGGCATAGACAGGAAACCGTTAGAATTATTTCAGACCACAGAGTCTGAATCTGTCAAAACCTGACAAGAACGTGTCAACAAGTATGGAAAACAAAACAATGGCCTGCAGCCCAGAAACGTTCAACATGCATCCCAATCTTCACAAAAGAGACGCCAAGGAATGCGGTAAATAAAATGAATACTAGGCCATCGCTGTAATTTCCCACACAAGTAGAGTGATGTTGAAGGTGATGCAACAAAGCCAACATCTTACATGGAGCTAGAAATGCAGGATGCTCAGGCTGACTCTGCAAAGGAAGAGGCACTCGAGACCCAACTGTGAACATCTGTTGGATACTAGAGTTCTCCAAAGAATCTCAGAAGAGGGTCGGTCTATGTTTTATACACTATAAAGCCTTGGACTGTGTGGAGCATGAAAAGCTATGGGCTGCTCTAAAAGAAATGGGTGCCCCTCAGCACTCCGGTGTCCTGATGCATAACCTGTGCTGTGGACAGGAAGCCACAGTCAGGACAGAATACGGACAGAATGGCTTCCTGCTGCCAATGGCATCAGACAAGGGTGCATTTTATAGCCCTTTTATTTAATCTGTACACTGACACGTTGTTCAAAAAACTGAGCTACACTTAGAGGAAGGAGGAGTGAAAATTAATGAAAGAACTATCAATAGCTTAAGACATGCTAAGGACATCATCTTACTGAAAGAAACAATGATTTGAAATGACTTCTGATGAAACTGAGAGAAGAATGTGCCAAAGCAAGACTGCATTTCAAGATCAAGACAACAAAAGATCATGACTACAAACGAAATATACACTTTTAACATAGACAGTGAAGACACTGAAATTATTTAAGATTTTGCTTACCCTGGTTCAGCCATTAAATGGAAACCACAGCCAAGAAATCACGAGAAGGCTGAGACTCAGAAGGGCAGCAATGGGAGAATTAGGGAAGGTCAACCAGAGCCAAGATGTGTCATTAGAGGCCAAGGCTAAGATCACTCACACCCTCCTATTCCCAATTACTATGTACAGATGCAAAAGTTGGACAATGAAGATGGCTGATAGGGGGGAAAAGGATACATTTGAAACATGGTGTTAGAGGAGAGCCCTGTGGATACCCTGGATTGCCAGAAAGATGAACAAGTGGGCCCTACAGCAAATTAAGCCTGAAACATCTCAGGAGGCAAAAATGACAAAACTGAAGCTGTCCTGCTTTAGGCACACCACGAGACTGCAGAGCTCTTTGGCAAAGACAGTAATTTGGGGGAAACAGAAAGCAGCGGACCAACGATGAGATGGAGTGACTCCATAAAAGCAGCCGCAGCATGGGTCTCCAGGAGCTGAGCGGGGCTGTGGAGGACAGGACGTTGTGGACACTAGTCACTCACAGGGTGGCCAGGATCTGGGGCTGAACAACGGCACCAAACACACATAAATCAGGAGACCACAGCACAGGATGTTTAGCTCATTTGCCCCAAGACCCAGAACGGGCGAGTGATAGGGAGAGAATGAGAATTCAAGTGGTGCAAGTCTGGAACAAACCCTCTTCCCCACAGTTATTTCCTTTCTCTGTGGGTGAGCAGCCAGGGCATGGCACCAAACAGTAAACAAGACAACGTGATGGCTCTCTCCTGTAAACCTGACCTTGTTAAAGGTGCAATACTGAGGAACCCCTTGTTAAAGAGCTAATAGTGAGAGGGATAGAGATTTCTCTCCAAGAAGAAAGGCTGGGAGAGGGTGTGGAAAAAGCAGCAGGGGCCTCTGAACCCCCTTCCCCCTGCCTCACCTCATAAGAGGGGAGGCTGAAGCCACATAGGGGCTCTGAGGTGGGCCAGGGGCTCGTGACCCTGCTTGTGGTTCTGTTGCCCTAGGAGTAATGTTAAAGGCAGAGGTTGGGAACCTGAAGGAAACAAGACTTCCCAGGGATTCCTGAGCACAGATGACTGGGGGCCAGGACCAGTCTTATGATATGTGGGGCCCAATATAAAATGAAAATGTGGGGAGTTCTAGCCAAGATGGAGGTGTAGGCAGACACCTTTTGCTTCCTTGCACAACCAAAAGGAGGATAACAACCAATCTAAAATTAATAAACAACCACAAGTGCCAGAAAAATCAAACTGCATGGAACTCCAACAGCCAAGAAATTAAAGAAAAAGTCAACCAGAACAACCAGACCAGCAAGAACACACAATGAGCCGGCAGACCAGGCGGGCGGGGCTGGCTGAAGGTGAAACAGACTCAGAGCTGACTGTGGACTACTGTGGTTCCCGCAGTGGGAGACACTCCCAGTCTCACACGAGAGTCCATTGGAAAGTGCGCTAGAGCTGAGCAGGTGAGCCGCACTGTTCCCCCTCTGGCCCCTCCCACAGGCAGCGCACCAGCACAGCAAAGAGGGTTGCCCTGCCCGGGAATACCTAAGGCTCCACCCCCTTACAACCAATCAGCTGTGCCAAGACAAAGAAATATGGCCCAAGTGAAAGAACAGAGCAAAACTTCAGAAAGAGAACTAAGGAACAAGGACATAGCCAACCTATCTGATGGAGAATTTAAAGCCCTGGTAATCAAAATGCTTACAGAACTGCTTGAGCTTGGTTGAAAAATGAAAAAAGAAATGAAAGATACCCAAAACGAAATAAAGCAAAATATTCAGGGAACCAACAGTGACAGGAGGGAAATCAGGACTCAAAGCAATGATTTGGAACAAAAGGGGAAAATAAACATCCAATGGGAACAGAATGAAGAAACAAGAATTAAAAAAGTGAAGAGAGACTTACAAACCTCTGGGACAGCCTGAAACATTCCAATATCTGAATCATAGGGGTGCCAGAAGGAAAAGAACAGCAAGAAATTGAAAACTTATTTGAATGAATAATGAAGGAGAACTTCCCCAATCTGGCAAAGGAAATAGACTTCCAGGAAGTCCAGGAAGCTCAGAGTCCCAAAGAAGGTGGACCCAAAGAGGAACACATCAAGCCACATCATCATTAAGTTAGCCAAGGTTAAAGATAAAGAGAGAATCCTAAAAGCAGCAAAAGAAAAGGAAACAGTTACCTACAAAGGAGTTCCCATTAGACTATCAGCTGATTTCTCAAAAGAAACCTTGCAGGCAAGAAGGGGCTGGAAAGAAATATTCAAAGTCACAAAAGGCAAGGACCTACATCCAAGATTACTCTATCCAGCAGAGCTTTCATTTAGAATGGAAGGGCAGATAACGTGCTTCCCAGATAAGGTCAAGTTAAAGGAGTTCATCACCACCCAGCCCTTATTATATGAAATGTTAAAGGGACTTATCTAAGGAAAAGAAAATAAAAAATATGAACAGTAAAATGACAACAAACTCACAACTACCAACAACTGAACCTAAAAAACAAAAACTAAACAAGCAACTAGAATAGGAACAGAATCAGAGAAATGGACATCACATGGAGGGATTTCAGTGGGGAGGGGGAAGGGAGGAATAGGGGGGAAAAGGTACAGGGAAGAAGAAGCACAATTAGTAGGCATAAAATAGACAGGGGGTGATAAAAAATGATACAGGAAACAGAACTCAAAAAACTTATATGTACAACCCATGGACATGAACAAAGCCGGGAGGAATGCTGGAGGGATGAGAGGTGCGGGAGGGGGGACAGACGGGGAAAAATTGGGAAAACTGTAATAGCATAATCAATAAAAATTAATAAATAAATACATAAATAAAATGTGGGACCTCTTGTTTAAAAATGATTAAGAATTTCAAGGCGGCAACAGCAAAGCACTAAAACAGACCTTCCCGGGAGCCAGCCCTGCCTGGGGAGCCCGGGGCTGTGTAAGCATTACGTTGGATCCTGAGTGCAGAGTGTTTAGCACAGAGGTCGTTGCAGAGCCAGCTTTGAGTCCTGGAGCTGCTGCAGGAGGGTCAGGGCTCTCCACAGGCTGGGTGGGGGTTGGTCCTAAACAGGTCTGTCCACAAGCTGCCTGCAGCATGAAGTGCCCACCACCTGCTGCCCCTGTTTACAAGGGGTCTCTGCCCAGGAATTTCTAGCAGAATTTGTAGTGAAAGGTACTTGCTACAAAGTCTGGGCTATTTCAGAGTCCAGAGGATCCCAAATCCTAGTCATAGGAACACTGAAAGGTCCACACAGCCCAACGGGACCCCCGAAGATAGAAACACACCCCCGCCCCGTGGCGTCCCACCCCAGGGAAGGAACGCCCAGGCTGCTGTTTATATGGAGTCAGCTTCGGAAGGGGAATTACTACCAGAACAGACCAGACAGTCAGCCTCTGCTCTTCTCACAGCATGTCCCACACCGCCAAGTACGAACAAACACCGCCACACGCATCCTCTGCAGGCACTCCTTGCCATCTCCAGCACCCATGCATACTCCTCTGCTGCACCTCCACTTCTGCAGAACAACAGTGAGGCAGGGGGCATGGCCCAAAGGACAATGGTAGACAGACAGGGAGACAGGTGAGAGAGGCGATGGCAGTAGAGGTGAGTTGTGAAGGGACCAGAAGAACAATCGGATGAGTCACTCTCTCTCTGTCGGAAACAAGGCTGTTCTCAGGTTTGAGAGTGGCTCCTCTGCCCGTTCTAGACCAGGGTGTCTCAAGCACAGAGAGGTGGAGACCGGACCATGACACTCACCCCCCACCAACACCTTCCATGAACTCCTATTGCTGGTTCCTGGGGGTCAGGCTCGAACACAGCAGGTTGACACAAAGGAGAAGGGGACTCTAGGCCATCCTAAAAATTGACTTTCTGAGGAAAGCGGGAACCATCGCAGGGTTTTGAGAAAAGGGGTAATGTGACCTGGCTCATGTACATCTCGAACAATCCCTATGGCTGCCATTCTGAGCATGATGGTTGAAGCAGGGATACAAGCTATGGAGCAGCTGCAGCAATCTACGTGAAAGGAGGGGGTTCGGACCAGTGGGAGGACAGCAGAGACGGTGAGAAGTCTAAGAAGGGGCATCTTGTATTTTGCTCAGCGCTGAGGGAATACTGCTTGACCTAATACAAGATATATCCAAACATGGATTTATAGTCATGATACACAGCAACAATTCAACAAATATGTGTTGGAAATTGAAATAAACACACAAAAGACTCCAATAAAGTGCCTGAAGCACCCTTGTTGGAAGAGCCTATTCAGTTGGTAGACCCTCAATCAGCAAAAAGATGATGACTTTCTTTATTGTGGTACTTGCTTTACTGCGGTGGTTGGGAACCAAACCTGCAATCTTGCTGAGGTATGCCTGTGCGTAGTACGCTGCCTGTAAAGGCTTCCACTGCTCCTCCTGTGGACTTCCAGAAGATCTTTAAAGTGATCTGGCAGTTTCCATGTTGCCCCAGACTCCACTGGGTATGTTGCATGAACCCCAGATCCAACATTCTCTGACTTTCAAAATGTACCTGACCCCAAAGATTTTCAAATACTTGGGATGGTGGACCTCCAGTACATGTTTTAGAGACTGTCAAATTCTGGAATTTTCAAGCTGGGAGAGACGTTGGATATTAGTGTGCGGAACTCTCTCAACTTACAGATGAGCGGTATGAGGCTTAGGGTCGTTGGCGTCAAGTTAATGTGGGACTAGAGACCTAACTCAAATCTCACATGGACCTTACTAACAGTGCATCGAGAGTCTGGCCATTTTAAAACAAATTATGATCTGGGTAAAATAATGAAGCCTAAATGACTTACAGTGGTGGCAAGAGAAGCCAAAATAATTCTTAAAGCAAGTCAACTAAAAAAAATTACATCTGTGGTGATAAAATACTTTGAATAAATGTCTGTAAATGATTATGTGTAAAGGAATACAGTAATTACTCACACGGTATAAGATGTATTTTTCATTTATTTATTTATTCAATATACATTTAAGCATCTACTAGTGTCAGACACGTGCCTGTCCTACTATAAAGGACACATGGACAGATCACTAATTTGATTCTCAGCTTCATTCACTCTACTGTTGTTTCCCTGTAAATTGTTATTTAGTTCATTTAATGTATCCTTCATTTCTGACTCATGGACAAAATCAAGGGGGAGGGTGGAGGTGGGGGAGGGAGGGGGGTTCGGCTGGGGTGGGGTGGAGGGATGGGGAGAAAAGGCATACAACTGTAATTGAATAACAATAAAATTTTTTTTAAAATTAGTGATCTGGAATATAAGGAAGTAAAAAGCAGCCAATCAGAACAGCAAGAAGAAAAAAGAATCCAAAAAAATGAGGCTAGTGTAAGGAACCTCTGGAATAACTTCAAGTGTACCAACAGTCACATCACAGGGTGCTGGAAGGAGAAGACAGACAGCAAGAAGTGGGAAACCTACAGGGTCCAGCAGAAGAAAGGCCTGCTTGAGTGTTGTTGGTAAGGCAATAATATGGATGTAATAATTTATAGTTTTAATTTGAATATTTCACTTAAAATGTCATATGGTGTGCTTGAGTGTGATACGGTTATGTTTCAAAATTACATGCTTATGATTTTGTAATAACAAAGGGGCGTTATTTGTGCTGAACCCTGTGTTTGAAAAAATAATGACAGAAAGTTTCCCTAACTTGGTGAAAGAAATAGACATACAAGTCCAGGAAGTATAGTGTCCCAAGCAAGATGAACCCAAAGAGGCCCACACCAAGATATGTCATAATTAAGATGCAAAGGTTAAAGACAAAGAGAAAATCTTAAAAGCAGCAAGAGAAAAGCAGTTAATTACCTATAATGGAGTTCCCATAGACTGACAGCTGATTTCTCAAAAGAAACTTTGCAGGCTAGAGGGGACTGGCGAGAAATATTCACACTGATGAAAAGCAAGGACCTACAACCTAGATTACTCTTCCCAGAGAAGCTACCATTTAGAATTGAAGGACAGATGACAAGACAAGAGCTTCCCAGACAGGAACGTCATCACCAAACCAGTATCATATAAAATGTTAATAGTTACTCTTTAAGAAGATCAAGAATATGAATGATAAAATGGCAATAAATATATATCTACCAACAATTGAATCTAAAAAACAAAATAAACAACAAGCAGAACAGAAACAGAATCATAGATGCAGAGAACATTTTGAGGGTTGCCAGATAAGAAGGGGGTCAGGTGGATGGATGAAAAAGGTAAAGGGATTAAGAAGTAAAAATTGGTAGTTACAGAATAGTTACGGGGATGTAAAGACAGCATAGGAAATAGAGTAGCCAAAGAACACGTATGCATGACCCATAGACATGAACAAAGGTGTGGGGATTGCCTGAGGGTGTTGGGGGAGGGGGGTTAAGGGGGAAAATTGGGACAACTGTTACAGCATTAACAATAAAATATAATTTTTTAAAAATTTAAGGAATAAGAACATCAGTACATTGTCATAGGAATTGGGATGTGGCCATGATTAATAGTCTTGCTAAATTTATAGAAAGCTATTTGACTGTTTGAGTAAAATGAGAAATCACTGTATTTCCATGGAAATGAATTCAAGAGTCATTGTTACACAAACAGTGAAAATATGGAAGAAGGATCATTTATGTCAAGAAATTCTTACATGAATTAAACCATTCAAGCATGTAGCTTCATGTCCAAATCCAGAGCAAGGAAGTTCTCACATTGCTTTGCTTGAATCTACTCCTTTCAAATATACTTTGTTTCCAATTTTGAGGCAGAGAGCCTGAGTAAGGTGGAGAAGAAAGCCAAGGCTTCTTTCGAGGTGGGATGGGGCAGGATGAAGTACATCCAAACTTCTGTCCACCCAGCCTCCTTCCTCTTGTTCCATCCCTGTCCTACCCTCTTTCCCTCCCTTCCCTTCACTCTTCTTTGCCCCATATGCTGCAAATAAATCTCAGAGGACCAAGGGTATGATATTGGCTGGCTGAAGGGGAAGCTGGACCAGAAAACTATTTACATTCAAATTACTTTTAATTCTCCCCTCAATCGTACTATTTTAACCCCTATATTTGGGCTGGGTCTCCTTTCTCACTCAGGCCTCACTCCTACCTTCACACACCCTAGAGGGCACCCCAACACAGGGTGGCGCTGGTGACTGGCCTCAGAGGTCACCTCAGAGAAGCTGATCTGACTGTGCAAAGCAGCTTTGAACTCAGCCTCCTTCCCTGCTTCAGTGTGATGCTGGGGTCGGGGGTGGGGAAAGCACCTCTGAGGGTGACACAGGATCACAGCAGGTTTCCTCTGCATGGCCCTGTCCCCACAGGCTCAAGACTTTGGCCAGATTTGGGGTCGTTACCAACATTTCAACCAAAAGCCTTCCATTCCTTTGACTTCAGACATTTATCCCGACTTTCCACTGAGGTCTGGAACAAACACCAGCATTTCTCTGCGAGTTTGACAGTACGTAATGGACTTCCGCTGGTGCTGCCACAGGTGACAGGAAAAGGCACTACTGGGGGGGTGT
This sequence comes from Desmodus rotundus, assembly GCF_022682495.2. NCBI lineage: Eukaryota > Metazoa > Chordata > Mammalia > Chiroptera > Phyllostomidae > Desmodus > Desmodus rotundus. Next base: position 131,561,818 of record NC_071391.1, on the reverse strand, counting down.
ACGTGGACAAAATTTACTATTTCAGTAGTTAGAACTTACTTGAAGGAGTAAACATAGATATGTGTATGTATACATATATAAAATAGGATATTAAAGCCATAATTTCAAAGATATTGCTTATGAGGAGTAGAAGCAGAGAAAGATCTACTAACATCAATTTAAAGTAACATATTAAGTAAATAAGAGTATTGGTAATGAGCAGCAATTGCAAAAGTGACAAGCTGGCAAGAAACAGGCTGCCACTGGAGGAGCAGTGCCCCTGCTCGTGCGTCCCTTGAGCTCAAACTGCAGCATGATCTGGTTCTTTAAAACCATAGCCCCTGAAACATAAGCTATTGTCCCACTGGTCACTCTCCTTAAAACGCATGCCAACCCCTGCCTGCTCTGACACCCTGAATGCCTGGGTGCGTGCTATGGGCCACATCTGTGAGACACAGGCAGGCTTGCCCGTCTACCGTGCACCGCCTGTATCTGCTCTGATGTTGGCAAGGCAGGGGCGGGGGGGAGGATCTCTCAGGAGTGGTACATCATGAAAGGTGTCCCTGACTATCTTTCTTTGACTCTCGGGACAGGAGTAGGCCGTGGGGTTCGCCGTGTGCAGTCAGTGCAAACCCCTGGTCGTGAGGATGCTCATTCTGAACCAGTTCCTGAACTCTCCCTTTAGAGCCCCAAGTCAGGGAGAAAAGTATAGCAGGGTAAATGTGGCCTTTTCCCTGATCCCCACACGTTAAAATTTATACTTTAATTATGTGATACGATTTTGGATGAGCTGGATAAAGTCACTGCCAAAAAGGAATCACCACTTCTGGCTGCTGCTCCCCAACGTCTAGCCAGTTTATGGTCAATAGTCCCATCTATCAAGTTATTTAAGTTTTGTTCCCAGTTTACCTTGAAGTTTCACTGTTCAAGGTCAAACATTTTTGACAGCTTTTTCTAACATTTTTTACATTGTTCTTTGGGTTCTTAGTTGCTTCTGTCTGCTTGAGTATTTTTCTAGGTAGAGGTGCATTGGCTCATGCTCTGCAGCAGACAACTTAAGGGCCTTCACTGTCTCCTGGTCAGTGCACTTGAAGTGGACACTAACTTCTGTAACTTTCTACATTGTCCCTGTGCCTGGTATTCAGAAACGTATCCACACTAGGACCCTAAGCTTCCGTAAGAAAGTAACAATCCAATCTCTAGATTAGCAGACTATAAATACACTTAAAAAAAAAAAACTTGAAGTATTTAAGGCAGCTAGACTCTGGGTATACATAGGAAGTACAATAGCCTGCTTACTTTCCTGTTGCTCAATTTCTAAGAAAGATTTGGTTGCCTGGCTGGTGTGTCTCAGTGTACTGAGTGCCAGCCTGTGAATTAAAAGGTTGCTGGTTCGATTCCCTGTCAGGGCACATGCCTGGGTTGTAGGCCAGGTCCCCAGTGGGGGCGCGCAAGGGGCAACCACACACTGATGTTTCTCTCCCTCTCTTTCTCCCTCCCTTCCCCTCTCTCTAAAAATAAATAAATAAATAATTTTAAAAAACAATTATTTATATCTATAAAAAAAAGAAAGAAAGATTAGGTTGAAGACAACATTACTTAAGGAGGATGGCCCAAAGGACAGGTAGTCTGTGCATTCTTCTCTCAGTCCTCTGGAGTCTCCCCCAGGCCAACAGAGAGTGGGCCACACAGGGTGGCCTACGGAAGAACTGCTGTGGCCACACAGCCAGCAGCTCACGTGGAGGGGCTTCAGGAAAAACAACTCGATGAATAGCGGCTCCCTTGAGGCCTTTTAAGGACTTTGGGTCTCATGTCACAAAATCTTCTCTAGGAAGATTCTCAGGAAATTTCTCTCTCCTCTCGGCTATGGGAGTAATTCCCCTTCACCTGAGCAGTGGTAAGTTTTCACCTGTGGACGCCGTGACTCCTGTACTGAGCACCCCTCCCTCAACGCTGGCTGCTGGAGATAAAGCCAGGTCTGAGGCCCACCTGCCACACATGAACAGAGCTTCTCACACATGCTTAGTGTACTAACATCACATGTGACTTCAGCTTATCTTTCCTATTTATATTTTACTCTCTCTCAGCCCTAACTTCCTTATCTGTAAATAAAAATGAGGTAATAAGCCTATCATGAGAATTTAAAAAGATATAAACTGCTGTGTATTCTCTGGCACACATATACTCACTATATTCTAGTAATATCTCACATTTATTGAATGCTGATTGCGCACCACGACTCAGCACCTTGAGAGCATATTTAATCCTCATACAACCCCATGAGATTGGTGCTAGTATTATCCCTATTTTACAGGGGAGGAAAAGGAGGCCCGGAGGATGTAAAGAAATCTGACCAAGAGCTCAAATCTATCACAGGTCAAGTTTGCAGCTGAATCCAGGCTTCCTGACTCTGAGCTGATGCTCTTAACATCTACTGATATGGTAGCTATTAATTTACAGCTATTTTTTAAAAATAATTTCTTTGTCTTGTTTTTCCAATCATTTATTTATTTGCCTATTTATTTTCAGAGGCTTGGGTGCAGTCACATTTAGGGTCCAGAGCATCCCCATTTTTATAAGTGAAAGTACCACTTCCCATGATAACACTCAGTAGTTTTACCATTGTGTTTACCTCCGAGCAGGACCACTGCTCGTACACACAGATACCTTTGTGCAGCTTAGAAAAAAGGGGCACCCATTTGTTTTTAACATACTTTTGATCTTATATTAGATACATTTATGTAAACTGTCTTAAGTCCTCTGTGGAATTGATGGTTACAGGAAAACAAATATAAATGTAGAACTTCATCTTCCATTTAACACTTTTATAGTTATGGGTAAGTATTAGTACATACATTACCTTTATATCCTTGCTCTGTCTCCCTGAGATCAATTTTGGTTATTGGCTTGAAATCAGTATCCCATAGTCGTATACACCCATCACGTCCGCCAGTGGCAAAGCCTTCTTCACAAGCATACATGCTGAAGATCCCAGCCTGTTAATTAAGGCAGAGAACACTAAGAGCTGCCATCATTCTAGACAGTGACGGAAAGTGAGTCTTGATGCTTAAAAATGAAAACAAATCCCTGTTCTCTGTTGAAACCCTGACAATAAAACAAGCAGCCATTCAGGGTGCCCTTTATTTTAGCTAGATTAAAAATTAATGATAATCACCACCAGAGCCAACTAGTTCGAGAGGTCCTTTGCCATTACTGAACTGATGGCAGGTTGTTAAAAAACTGCTGAGAATTCCTTGGTTAAAGCAGACAAGTGATCATTATGAAGAAAAGATGTGACAACTGCTCATTATAAAGAAAAGTAAAACAATGGGGGGGGTTTCATATAAATTGCTGCCCAAATAAAAAAGTAAAGATACTCAGGCTAGGAACATAAACACTTCCACCTCTCAATGAAATCAAGAAGGCAGCACCTGAGCCTAACTGAAAGCGTAAATTATAGTGGTGGTAGCTTATGCATCCTTGGAGATGCTTTTCACATCTGAAATAGTTTCATAATTTAAAGATGTTTTTCTACAGGAAAATATTTTATTTGGTCTGTTGAAAAGTGCTACAAGTGAACAGTGTTGACCTAAGATCCAGAGTAAAGAGAAATTAGGTTACTAAGGCAGCTGCTTTTATGAATGAGGACAAATATTTCTTGTTTTAAAAGCTGTTTCATAATTATCGAAGCAAAGAAAATTGGTCTTGAACATACAAGACAACGGAAGGTCTAAAATTTCGTAGTTCTTTTGCTAAGAGTTCCTTAAACTTTTCTCCCTATTATAAGGAATGGGGGCTCAATCTACTGAGGCTCCTGTAACATGTTACCACTTCTATTCACTGCAATAGGCTTTATGCTTCACGTCACCTCCATTTTCTCATCCGTAGATAGAGCAATGGGACCTTTTTAGTATGTGTCAAAATTGAGCAGAGAGGTCAGAAGTAAAGTTCGCCCTGTTCTCACAGAGCAGACCATCAAAGAGAGTTTGTCCATGGTTTCTGTTTGCATTTTAACAGCTTGTGGTGTGGACCTAGAGGTGAGGAAATCTGCCTTACTAACAATTGTATAAGTAGTTATCTCCACCCTTGCTATGCAATGGGTGGGCTGTAGGCCAGCAGCAGTGAGGTCGCCCCAGGCGCACTGATCAGAGTCTGCGCATCAGCACCGTCTCCGGGAATCTTGTAGGCACATCCACGTATGACAAGTGCTGTCGGTGAGAGGGACTGACGGTGACGTAGTTCCAGTCTTCTGCTGAGCTACTGATGATGAAAAGTAACACTAATCAGCCAATCAGTAACTGAGGCGAAGGCTAATTAAATATAGCGTTTCTGACATACTTCTTCTAGGTGAACAAAAAGATTGGGGAAACCTTTCAGGCATGTGTAGGGAGTGTTCAGCAGAGGGGGGTGATCCTCAAGCGATGGGGAAAAGGTAGAGCGATTTGTGGCCTGAACTTATTAAGTAAATCACACCAAATTTCCCCACGGGAATACTCACACCATGTGCTCCTTGAATGGTGCGGACTAAATTGAGCCCTTTCCAGACATAGATGTCCCCATTTAAAGCACCGGAGTAGGTGATGTCTTCTTTGGCACACGCAAGGCAAAGGATGGTCTGGAGATCCCCTGTTTTGCCAAATATCCCTCTTTTCGCAGTCAGGGCATTTCCACATAGTGTCCAAAACTAGAAAGTAAGTGATAAAATAAATAGATCCAAAAACAGAGTATACTGATGCATCTCCTTATTAGTGTTTATTTGCTATGTTTCAGTACATGTTATATAATTTGCTATCGCTGAACTAGGTACACATAATTTAACTTGTTTGCTGTGACAGCAGAGAACCGCAAAACATTTTAGCCAACTAGCAGATTAAAAAACATATTTCAAAATGTTCAAAGTTCCAAAATTTCAAAACTTTACTAACTGCTTAATGGTAATTTAGTATAAAATGTCCATGTCCCCAGAGTTGGAATACAGTGGATGAATCATGTTTTTGTTTGATGAATTTCTCGTCAAATTACCGAACTAGTGTAGGTTCACTGTTGAGAAGTTTAGAAATACAGAAAAGATAAATAGGAATATTAAAACTATCTACAACCTCCAGTTAACATTTTAGGCATTTTGGGGTGCATATAAATATATTTGGAAATAATTCCTTTCTAACTAGAAGTACTATAACTCTTCACTGTAAAAATGCTGTGTGGAAATGTGTTTTTAAATATAAGCTATAGTTCTGTATACCCAAACAATCGATGAGGCTTCTCAGTGTTAGTGGTGCAATTTCTCAGGAAGAAAACTGTAAACATAAAGCTGGAGCTACTTCATAGAAGGCAGCAAGGGGACTCCCATGGTTATATAAAAATTAAATATGTTGCTTTGCCATACTTTTTTTTTAATACATGAATGGTATAACTTTAGTGCCATGTACATAGTCCCTCACGGTTTATAATGGCTCTTTACATGTGTCTAGTTACTTAATCATCTTAATACCCTCGAGAAGAGGCTAAGGCAGATATTATTATCCCCTGTTAGGAGGGGAGAAAAGAGAGCCTTCGCCGCTCACCAAGGGTAAAGAAGGGCTCAAGGGTTATACATGACAAAATACTGACATCTCGATCTTTGCCTTGGGAACTTTAAATCTAATGAAGACACACGTAAAACAAGAGACCATTTTAAGGCTGCCTATTCAGACCACCTACAAGCGGCAGGAGAATTCAAAGAGAGAGAACACATTGAATTAATTGGGATGAGTGAGAGCAGGATTGGGATCTGTGGTGAGGAAGAAATCGCACTGGGGTTCAGGAGAGTGGGATTAGGCAAATCTACGTGAGAGGAAATGTGAGGAAAACCAGTGACAACACTAATACTCTGCCTGCAAGAGAGGGAAAATGGCGGGCCTCTCAGAGTTGGGGGGGTGGGCAGGCAGTGGCGAGGGAGGTGGTCCTGGAGGAAGCAGTTCTGGGATGGCTGCGCCACCAGGGGAGCCGGGGCTCAGGCAGCTGTGGAGAAGGTGGCCCTTAGGGAGGAAGAGAGACAGGTGTGCACCCCTGTGAGACAATACGAGACTCCTCTCTCATTCAAGAGGAAAGTGTCAACGCTGGTGACTCATTCTTTGGGTATTGTTTTTATGAAAAGGCATGAGAGTCTACATAGAAAGAATAAAAAGATCTAGGAAAAGATAGGTAAAGCTTTGGTACGACATTTAATATTTAAGTGTTAATTTTGAACCTGAACAAACTGTTAGACCTAACTACATACATGCCGAAGAACTTGATGTTCGTGGTGACCCTTACGGCAGACATTTCTTTCTCACTATGTCTCCCCAAGCATGAATATAAAAAAGAGAGTAATTATTTTGTAATCATTAGCCCTTTAACTTGGGGTGTGGACCTCTGACTTCAGTTACTGAATTATTTCTAGATAGACAACCGCAGAAAGCAGAGACCATTATCCTCAAAAACAAAGGGTTTCTGATAAAGTCACCCCGTCAGATGGTATTACTGTCAACATGAAATATTTAAATAATCAAATGATTCTCTAGAAAGGCAGATATAAATGTAATGCCAGGAAGGGTTTTCTCCAGAAAATGGCAAGTCTTTGACCTATTATCACTTCTTGAGAAGCACTTTCTGTTTGGAAAACAGTGACAGTTTAGGGGAGCAGCACATCATTAAACCCGCATCGAATGGAGAGTATTTGTCCATCTTCTCCAATCCCCACTCACAGACTGCAACGCAAGTTTTGTTGGAACTGGCAGTTACCTGGAGTTCACCTGGCCCAGGTGAACTCCAAGGTCCCTTCGGTTTCTGACTAGAGAATGGAGAAGAATCGATACCCGCAAACCTGGTGCGCTCATTGGCTGTAAAACCAACCATTCACACAAAGCTCAACTGCTACTGTTTTTCAAGCGTTCATTTCAGATCACTGTGATTTATTCGCCTGTTTGCAACACAAAAAAGGATTTCACCCTAGCTATAAAAATTTCACATGGAAATATTTTCTTGGAGTGCATCAAAGATTTTGCATTCACCGTGTGACTGGAATCATTCACAGGCTGTTAGGCACCTTTCCGGGGAAAGGGTGGGGATCCTAGTACTGGGTGAACATAGATAGTGAAAATAATTTGTTGAAGCTTGTTGAAGTTTTATGTGGAGTTCTTTCTGAACAAATTAATAAAGAATGGCTGAGCTGGGAGGAGGGGGATATACGGGGTCTAACTGGTAATGAAAAAATACAATAAAGATTAGATTTAAAAAAAAAAAACAATGGCTGAGGGGGCATTTGCAGATTCTTCCATTTGAGGTAAAAATCCTTATTTTTACCTAGGAAAAAAAAATGCCTAAGTCTGCTAAAACACAATTAACAAATTTACCAGGATCAGTAGATCTTTGTTTTTTCAAATGAAGTTCCAGGGTTTTCTCTTTCTCTGTTCTTAGATTTAACTGATTAAACGTTAGAGTTAACCAAGGATGGAAAGAAATAGGAAGAAGCTAGAGAATTCTATCCATTAAGCAGCTAATCCATTATTTTTAAAAATCTAGTTTTGGGGAAAAGGGAGGTAAGCCAAGCTAGATCACTCAAGAAAAATTTCTAAGTGGAAAGAGCTACAAAGGGAGCCAGAGTCTGAGTTTAAATCTTCTCTGGGCCACCATTTTTCTGATCCTAGGAAATGGGAAAATCAGTTAACATTATTGTGCCCCTGCTGATTCCATATACTGGTCAATGTAACTCTTAATAAATTCAGGAGGTAGTTTTTCCCAGAGGAAGATTAAATGGCTCTCCCAGAGTCAGGTAGAGGGAGATAAAACCACTATTCAATACAACCTCCTAGGCCGTGGCTTCCTCACTGCAGAATATGCGGGCTGGACGATGGGTCCTAGACTCCCAGACAGCCGCCCAGCCTCATGGACGTCGGGCTCAGCATGAGCTCACGTATTTCTTCACTTGTGGCTCCGAGAACAACTCGGTGCTCTTGCCATGTTTTAGATGGATCAGAAACTCATGGTGGCAGCTACATATCTTTGATTAATGAAAGTTATTAAGCTGATTGATATTTAATGGCTACAGTGTATTTTGTGGCCAAAAATCTTTCCAAATACTGGTTCTCATAGAAAGTTTTACAAAGAGGTCCTTTGGTGATGATAACATTGATAATCTTGGAAGGTGTTATGGGCCAAGGACCTCTCTGGTCTCCAGTCCCATGATTCATTCCATGGGTGACCAATGCCTCCTATCAACACCTGACTGAAGTGCCACCCCTCCCCTGGGTTCTGCTGCCTTCCGAGCTCTCCCTCCCAAAGTCACCTGCCCACCAAGGCTCAGCTCAAAGAGCACCCCTTCCTGAAACACTCACCGTTCCCTGACCACTTGGGATTATCCCTATAGAATCTCAGTTTTGCCTCTCCTACAGAATGTTCTGTTTTCTTACAGAATGTTCTGTTTTCACGTCTTTAGTTGCTCCACTTCAAGCAGACTGAAAAGAGGGTCAGTTTTTATTCCTTCACACAGTACAAACTCAACTGTTTATGAAATTTAATGAGTGTTCTAGACTTTCATGTGGGCTGTGTGAAACATAAGGAAGGATCCTCCAACTGCTGCTGAAGCAACACGTGCCCGCGTTCCAGCAGACATAGTCTCAGGTCGGGGTCGGGTCTTTGCACAAAGGTTACGAAATGTTTATGAAGCCCTAAGGTGTCGGTAGGACACCTGATGTTAGCTTCCTTCAAGATCAGAGAAGCAGGTAAGAAGGCTCTAAATTTAAGAAAAGCAATATAAAGTCAAAGAGTTTCTCAACACCAAATTATGTATATAAACACCTAAAATTCTTTTCATTCAAGGTACCAAAAATTTGAAAAAGGTAACGACTTTACCTTTATATGTTTTACTCCACAGCTAACCACTCTGTTTGGCTGATACGGATCCCAGGAAATATCAAAAATCTGTTTAAAAAATATTAAAAGTTGCTATGTTGGTCATTTACGTGTTTTTGCCTTCTTTCAGATGCCAGTCCGCCCGCCTGCCAGTGTCTGCCCCGACTCTAGAACTCAGTGTTACCTGCACAGACTGCGAAGTGGAGGGTCAGACCCTGGGGAAGAGTGGGGAATCGCTAACACACGTCTTATCATCTCGCCTCTACTTACCTTATGCCTGGATAGAGAGGTAATAATTAACCATGATCACTGAGAAGAAACTGGCGTCATATTATTAACTTTGTCCGTGCAGGATAAATAAATTGTGATGATGATGATAATTTTTTAATCAAATTTTCAATAGTTCTCCACGAGGCTAATTAACACTTTTGAGAGAGTTTTTTTTAAATGAAAAATAAAAAGAATTATAAAATACTTCATTTTGAGCAGGAAAATGTGGCCAACAGTTTCTAGTATCACAGAAGTTAATATTCCCGAACATAAGACAGAGTCATTTACTTGGCACTAAGCCCACCGAGGCCGTCATTTTAATCTGATCCATATGCTAATATAGTTTCAGTTTTCCAAGGAACTGCAGACACATCTGCTAGTATTATTTATCAGTCTTTAAGAAAAGCTACCAGGCAGACTGCAGGTAGCTCTATTTCCATAGGGGGGTGGGTAGGGAGGAGAAGACTATGATCCTTTAGGGTCAAATCTCCGGTGGCAGTTGTTTGAAGTACATGTTCCCCTGGCAGAGAGAACCTGACTTAGTGGGTCTGAAACTGAGTCCAGGCACCTGCATTTTTAAACAGACCCTGGGGGATTCTGACTCAGGTGGTCCACAGACCACATTCTCTGAAGCTCTGATAGGAAAAAGAATCAACTGCCAGGGCCAGCGTCTAGACCACAGCGCTTAGGCCGATAACTTCTCATCACATAGGAAGGAGCGATATGAGCCAATCATCAGAGAAAGAAGGAAGACCTATAATCTTTGGTTAGGTAGAAAGGGACAATTATGGACCACAGAAAGAGCACTGAAGAAAGGGCACTTGGTCCAAGCACCAATGAGGTCCCAGTACCCATCTTACCTTTGCAAGCTCAGGCAACTCTTAGCATCCCTAACTTTAACCTCATCTTCCTTAAAATGAATGATACCACCTCAGTTTTATTATGAGGCCTATTAAGATAAGGTATACATGATCATTTTGCACTGCACTTGTTACGAGCTACCCCTAACTCGAAAGTGTACAATACAGTAACAAAGCAACAGGAAATTCATCTATTGATCCAGTCCAATTCGGTTCACTTATAAGGTATGATGGGCTCATGGCACAAACAGAAGCAGTACCATCCAAAATGTAAGAATTGCAAATATTTTCAACTTGTTTAGTAAGTGCTAAGTTGTTACCAATTAAATACCAATAAGTTAATACCGATAACTGGGGGTAGAGCCCTGGAATCACAGTGCTATAAAATCCCATTAGAGTACATTTCTGTGTAGTTAGGACTGGGAACCACTGGGCCAGGCCACTTCCAACACTGAAGTTCCATTGCCGGTCACTCCTGGACTTGCTGAGAACTTAATCCCCAAGTACAATTTGCCCAAATGTGTAGGAACAACTATGGGAGGCCCTTAATACCACAATTCTTCATAGAAGGCTACATTATTCATATGAAAAGGTTTTATTAGACTTCACACAAAGTTTAATATTTAATTAATATCTAATTAAGACCTCCTTCTGCATGGACACATATTGGGCAAAAATACAAAATGACTAGGAATCAATGTAAGACAATCACACAAAGTCATTATTTTTTAGTTAGAATATCAAGATAGTAAAGTAGTTAAATTAATTTCATTATGCAAGATACTGGAGAAATCAATTTTTTACCAGCTAATGCATACGCCGGCTTCATACCCCACTGTGCCAGCCGTACTACATGGAGTTAGCGTTTCTGATCACACTTCAGTATGAATGACGGGAGGCCACAACTTACACGCAAGGTGCTCAAGTGCAGCAAAGAACCTCAAAGTTGTCATTCCATTCATTTGAAATTCAAAGGTATATGCTTGTAAACATATTTTGTGAATATAAATTTCTAACAACTGCTCCCATTTCTAAATAAATACATACATCTCCACTTTGCATATAATTTCAAATTCAGTTCTATTTTGATTTTATGAAGAAGCCAGGAAAAGCAGTAACAACTTACAGCATTCAATCTCCAAAAGAGATGCCAACATAGCTATTAATCCTAGATTAAGTTTTAAAAACAGTAAGTCTTTAAGCTGAACATGTAGGAAAAATATACACGTGGAAAATTGACTTTAAAAAGTATTACAAACTTTGAGAAGCTCTGTCACAGTCCCCCCCAGTTATACAATCTGTAGGGTTTGATCCCCCAAGGTTGTCTTACCCGGTCGGAGTGGCCAGTGGCTGAGGCCAGAAGCTTTCCCCTCCTCCAGTCCCAAATGCAGACTGTGTTTTTGGCATCTAATCCCACAGAGGCTAAACGCTAAGAATAAGAACAATAACTTAATACCTAAAAATGATGGCAAGATTTCCCATTATCCATGCTCCCTTTCAACAAATGGTTACTGATTGCCTATTATGGGCCAAGCTTTGGGCTTGTCATGAAAAAAATAATTTCTCAAGATCCGTTTTAAATCCAAAAACGCTATCACAGAGGACTTCCATGCATATATACTGAAATTTCAAAAACCTATCAGTTACAACTCATTTATCCTTCTTAAACATAGAAACATATGTGCAAAAATCTCTGAATCTCTGATTAGTCACTGGAAACCATAGAAACAGAACTTGAAGGAAGGGTTTGAATTTATTTTTTAAATTTAAGATCTTAATGTGAGATTTGAGAGAGTCTAGGATTTTATAGTCTGAGAGCCTCAACAAACTGCTAGAATTAAAGGGTCTGACAAACAAATAAAGGAGAAATCCCACATATGAATATTATTTTCATTCTTCTTAATTTCTGTAATTTGACAAACATCCCAAGTGACTCAAGAAGAATACATAATTTTAGTAAAAGTAAACTGGCACTTCATCTTCCAGTCCAAATTCTTTGGGTTCATATCAGAATTTGTCCTCAAGGGAAAGGAAAATTTAACTTACCTTTCACTAAAGTAAAACCCACATTTCTTGATGGAGACAAAGCCAAAAGGAATCTATTTTTTCATTTGTAATGACAGACCCCATAGCTACCGGAGGAGCATTTATATTCCCTCTGTTCCTTGAGAGGGGATGGGCCATTTGTCATTTTCTAAATATCACTTGATTCCAGTGAACTCTGTCTAGAGAAGAAGGCAGACCTGAAGAAAGAGGCTCAGCAAGCCAGGAAATCCGCCCTGGTAAGCACATAGGAGGTTATTTTCCTCAACTGACTGAAGTACCCTGACTCCACCCCACCCACACCCTGCAAAATGGAGCCTAACAGTTAGCTGACCTCCCTCAGTCACTTGACATTTTTCTTGTCAGGCTTCAGAACCGTGATTTTCAGCCAGCGTGCTGTGGCACACTGTGCTGCAAGAATTTTTAAAACATGCAATACCTACCTATTTAGTCAAGGGCACTTCTTTTCCCTTAGACTGTCAAATAAAATGACAACAGCCAGCCAATGTGAATGAATCAAAATTATACCTATTTTTTGTCAGATTGGCAAAAAATATGGTGTGCTGCAGAATTGTAGCCATTAGTTTATGTGTGCCATGAGATGAAAAAGGTCGAATATTTTTGTTTTAGAACCAATTCTGATAATGTTTGCTGGAAAAATGCAACCAAAGTCAGATTAGAGAATGTGAATTTAAGAATACATCCAAGCACACGCTTATACCAGAGGTCTACATTGTAGTGAATCTGGTTCCAGAAAGAAAAATGAACAATGATCACGACTCTCTCAAAGTGGAAGAATGCCGGTGTTAATTGTTTAAAAAGTGACTCAAGCCAGGTCAAGTGGTATAACCCACTAGACTTCACACAAACCCGGAGTTTGGTCAAGCCTCTGTGAATAATTTGACAGGTCTTTCCGTAGCACAGGCTTACTGAATCCATTCTGAACTTTGACAAAAATTGGACTGAAGAAATTAACTGGCAGAAATATGGAGGATAAAAAAGAAAAAGAAAAAGAGTAAAGGCGGCCTAGGAACACAGAGGAGGCGAGGGGAAAGGCAAGGCCTCAGTGAGGAGGTAAATGCAGTGGGAGCCAGGAATGATCCCTCGATATTTCCACTCCTTTTCTGGGAAACAGTTTTAAAATTGAGATACAATTGACATCAATGGCATATAACCAAATCTTTTCTGGCAAGTGTTGCTGGAAGTCAAAGAAAAGACAGAAACTTTGTTGGGGCCACTGGGAAGGCTTCACGAAGACCTTTGAAGTTTGTGGAAGAATGAGTTACTGTAAGGGGCAAAGAGGCTGGACAGAAGGCTTGAGGTGGAGAGGACAGCCTGAGGGGGCCAGCAGGTGCGAAGAGCAAGAGCAAGGAGGGCTCCTGTTGACCTCCAGTTTGACCTCCAGTTGGACCACAAGGGGACAGCGAAGATAAGGCTGGAGAAGCTGGTTCACCTGGAATGCCCAGCTACAAAATGTGGACTTGATGCAATGGGTACCCTAAGATTTCTTGTTTTTAAACAATTCTGACACTTTTTTTTTCAGTTGGTCAAATGTGTTATTCAGAAATTTACGATGTCAAGACCAGTTAAGAGGTTACTGAAATTGTCAGGTAAGACAGGGAGTTGGAACCTACAGGATGGTGGCAGGGAGGATGGGAAGGAGAGGATGAAAGTTGGAGTTACTGTAAGGAAACCAATAAACACACATGCAGCGGTGACTGCTGGAATTCTGGGGAAGCGGGTCGGGGGGAGTTGTCAGAAGTGACCCCAAGGGAAAGAGTCCAAGAGAACATTCTTAGTGCATTGTTAGAAGATGATGTAATCTTCTGAAAGCAAGGGGAACCACGGTGATGCTCAGGGTTTGAGGTTTGTGCAACAGGTTCGGTCCAACCCTTATTCCAAACAGGAAGCTAGCAATGGAAGACAAGGCGGAGCTGCTGAGTCATGATGGACGTGGTCAGCATGAGTTCATGACTTCCTCCCTGGAGGCTTTTTAACCAGATGCTGAGACTGGGGGCACCTCAGTGGGCTTACTCAGAGCTGGGTGTCAGCGCCCCACGCTCAGAAAAGGCTCAAACAGGTGAAGACTCTCAGAGGCTGCCAAGAGGAGGCAGCAAGGGTTGATAGACCTGTTAAACCTATAGGCTGTGTGAATCGTAATTCTCAGTGACCTAGGAGAGATCATTAAAGAAAGTGAAAATAGAAAAAGATACACACCTGTCCATCTGAGTCGAAAGCCAGGCAGGCGACTCCATGTGTATGGACATCTTTAAGGATAGACACAGTCTGGACATTATAGGAATCCCATATACATATATATGGCTCCTTCCCAACTTGGCCAGTTGCAACAAGAGTTTTATCTGGGTGTAAGGCAAGGCTGAAAAAGAAAAAGGCCTCTTTTCACATCCTCCTACTGAACACAGTTAAGAAAAACACCAATCATCTTTTATCCACATTTGTTTCTCATTTTAATCATCTAACAAGAAAAAATAATTACCCAATTGGTCTAACTATAAATGTTCAACTTTGGCAAAGAGGCTTAGTGCAATGTAACAACAGTTTCATCTGATTTTACCCACGTGGTTACCTTGAAAATGAGACACTATCGTGATTATAATTCTATGATTAGAGAATCTTCTGTAGGGCTCTGCTTTGTGTCATGATATTTTCTCACTGATTTTGAAAACATCATTCAGCTTTCAAGCTAGCTCTTGACTTTAGTTTAGGGGAACTGCTGTTGCTAGGAGAAAGTGCGCTTCTCAGGGCTAATTAAACCTGCCTGGAGATGCTGTACACCACGCTCATTACGGTTGCAAAGCACAGAGGGGTCCAGAGTCAAGTGCTGCTTCTGTGGCCACAGATTATGTATTTTAAATGAAACTGTCCATTTTACATCAATTACTGTGACACCAAGAGAACCGCTAATTACTATACTTGTGTTTTGTGCAGCATTTTCCCTCTGCAGTCCAATCAAAATAAAACTCTGCCAAATACCAACCAGAATTTCTAGGACTCTATAGCAGTCAAGAGGGAGAAATGTTATCATTATTATTTCCAGCTGAGAAATCACTCTAATGTTTTAAATTCACTGTGTAAAGAAGTTAATGCCTTTCTAAAAATAGGTATTGAGAATTGAAAACAGAACACAAAAGAGCACATTACCTACATTGGAAAAAACTAGCAGATGACTGTTTACCTAGTAACAAAAGTCGGGTTTTTCCCCCTTTTCAATTTCAGCATGGTTTTAGTAAGAGTAACACTCTGGAATCAGACACCGGGATTTGCACAGTGGCTGCTCTTTACCACCTCTGGTGGCTTGAACACATTGGTTGATTTCTTTGGTCTCAGGTTCCTTGTCAATAAGATGAAGATACTATACGGAAATAGGTAACATAATGACTGCAGAGCATTTAGCACAGGAGCTGGCACAAAGTGAGCACTTGATACAAGTTTCTTTATCACCACCACTTGTGTAACTGGCATCAGATAGATGACCAACATCATCACGTCTCTGTGGACACGGTGTGCCTTTCAAAAACAAACAACTTCCTGGTTCTCTCCTGGCTCCGGGCGTGGTCCCCACAATTCTGCAGCCACCAAGCACCACAGAGTGTCACGATGGTCCTCATCCCACCGTGCTCCCTTCCCGGGCCTCCCACCAAGCCTAGTGCCATCTACTGCAGAGGACCCCTGAGTACCACCTGGCCCCTCACCAACAGGCCCTCCCAGGCCGTGTACCCTGGAGCTGAGTGCAGCTTGTCTTCCCAGGGGCTCCCCACGCCCCCACTCCACACGTCTGCAGTCCAGGCACTACCTCGAAGCTGGAGGTCTGCTCCACTTGCACCCCCGGTCAAGGCTGGGTGCTGCACGGGGTTTGTGTTTTCCTTTCTAGGCTAAGAGGGCGCAGTGAGAGTGCACAGGGATGCTCTGTGGCTCCGGCTGTGTTGGGCAGTGAGTGCAGGTCCAAATGGAGTGTCACGGAGGCTCGAAGAATGGTGGAATCAGGCCCCAGGTGCGGTGACCACCTCCTCTCCCCCGAGAGGAACCCAGACCTCCTGGGATCTCGGGAGTTCCACAGGGCCAGCAGAGGAATCCTGAGATGAGAAACAGTGCTCTCACCTCAGATACGGGTGCCCCAGGTACCGGAGGCTCCTCATCCTTGCCTGATTTACACGGCCTGTCAAGCCAATCCCAATCCTCCTTGATGTGTCACCTTCCCCCCTAACCCCAAGGCCGAGTTACAGCGCAGGGTACTTTGCTCCCCCTACTGCCAGGTCTTGGGGACCAGGCTCTGGCTTAAAGGCTGTGCAGGGGCAGACCAGGAAGTTTCTGTGTGAAGGCTGCAAGTCTATCACCTCCCAGAAGGATGAAGGCTTTGGTCCATCGACATGGGCTTCTGGCTCGGCTGCTGGGGCCCCAATCCAACATTTCCTGAGGCCCAGGGCTGCGACAACCCAAGCACGCTGTTTCAATGCACATCCTCGCAGCCAGTTGTGTCCCCGGCAGCAGCAGCGAGGTGTCTAGAACTTGTTCCCGGAGTCCATCGCTGCCTGTTTCTGGAGACTTTTCCCAGAAGAAGAGCCTCTGGACATTGCTCTCTCCTTCTGACAGTGAGCCTATTCACTCAAGCCCTTCCATCGGGAAATGTTCTCCTCTGATGAACATCCCGTGAGGGATGCCCATGGGTTTAGGCCGGGCCTGGACAGAGGGCGTGGGGTTTCCCAGGAGGACAAACAAGGTGCAGGCATGCTTTGTGGCTTCAGCTGTGTAGCAGGGAGTGCAGGAGGGTCCACATGGAGGGGCAGGAGAGGATAGGCTGAGATGCACTGAGCATCAGGGGGGGATCAGAGAATAACACAGGCCCCAGGTGCGGCCACTGAGACCACGCTCCCCAGAGAAAGCCCCATCTCTCAGAATCTGGGGAGTTCTAAGTGCTGGCAGAGGAATCCTGGGACGAGAAGCTCATGGGAGCCCATATCTGCGCCCTCTAACAAGTGCGTGCTGGAAAACGTATCCTCAGGAATCTTTATAAGGAGTAATACGAAAGGATAACACATATGGAGGCAGAGCTTCGACACATCGATGAATGTGAGAGGCGTTAAAACTGTTTATGGGTGGAGGGCACTTCAGCCTTCACACCTGATGAGAAGTGACCGATAAGGTATGAAACGACCCTCCTAACCTGAATTTTGCTGGGGTATCTTTGGTATGTGATGGTATCTAGATGTCCTAGAAAATTACAAGCTGATTACCAATTGTCATATTTGTTTCATTAAAGTAAGTGGGTGGAAGAAGTCTGTAAAAACCTAATGACAAACTGGTATATGTATTTTAGCTCATTCATTCAACAAACCCTTATTTAAGTACCTAAGAGAAATATCAGGTGTAGCATTATAAATGCATAAACAGAAAATACACTGCCCAAGAAGCTCAGCCTATGCAGAAGGACAGACATGTGAATAAACAATGAAATGTCAATACATACATACAAGGACATAAAAAGATGGAGGACAGAGGATGGAGTGACCAGCTGCCCAAGACTTTTGAGAAAACATGAGTTCCTATGGAAGACAAGGTACCAAGGGCGCCCGTGTGGAAAGACAATGTCCACAGTTAAAGCCTTGCCGAGAAGAGCGGGAAATGAGATGGGCCGCACAAGCTGGGGCAGTCACGAAAGCCCTCAGAGGCTGGCTGGGAAGCTAGGGCCCCACTGACAATTATTAGCAGGACACAACGTGAGCAGTTTCATATCTGAGGAAGGTAACCGGGGCAGCAGGGAAGCACAGGGGAAGCACAGGTGGGGAGGGGTGTGAGGAGAGGAGGCAGGGTGGCCAGACAGGGACTAGGTGAGAGACAGCAAGGCGAGACAGGGGTAGAGGGGGTGGAAAGGATGAGTTCAGGTGTGGTCCCCAACCTTTTTGGCATCAGGAACCAGTTTCATGGAAGACAATTTTTCCGCAGACATGGGGTGGGAATTGTTTCGGGATGATTCAAGTGCATAGCATTCAAGCTCACCTCCTGCTGTGCGGCCCAGTTTCTAACAGGCCCAGACTGGTACTGGTCTGAGCCCCAGAGGTTGGGGACCCCTGTGTCAATGGATACTTAAGAGAAAGAGAGGGAAAAAGGTTGAAGATGTTTGAGGCTAAGCAAAAGCATGAGCATGTTCAAGCTGCCAGAGTTTTGGGGCTGGGTAACTGGGTTGGTAACGCCCAGAGCTGGGCAGCAGTTAAGTTTGAAGACTGAACCTGATCCTGGGGAAATGGCCTGAGCTCCATCCGATTTTTAGTGGGGACGCCGAGGAGACTCCTCAGGTCTGGGGTCCTAAGGGGTATGGGGAAGAGGATGTGACTAGACTGTATGCTCCAGGAGGGCAGGGCAGTTTCTACCACTCTGTGCACAGTTCCCGAAACACCCTGCAGCAGAGGCAGCACTGACCAAGTGCTTGCTGGCCCTGGCCGGGGGTCTTCGATGGTTGGAGCGTCGACCTGTACACGGAAAGGTCGTGGGCACATACAGGAGGAAGCCGGTGGCTGTTTCTCTCTCACACCCATGTTTCTCTCTCTCTCTAAAATCAATTAATATATCCTCGGATGAGGATTAAGAAAAACAATTAAAACCAAACAAACGTAGAGTTTGCTGAAGCAGAAGGAACGAATGATGCCATCTCGGTGCCTCGGGCTCTGCCTGGGGGCTGGGAAATACAGAGCAGTGGGGTACTGCCCCTGAAAGGTCAGAGGCACTTTCAAGAGACACAAATGAAACTGTCTGGCTGTGATCAAAGCTTCTAGTTAAAAATGCTCGGGATACTTGGTAAATCCCCGAGGTTCTGAATTACCCAGAATTTTTTTTTTAAGGCCTAGGTCATCATTCTTACTACGATTTCATGATTTCTGACTTTTCTCGTTCCTTGAATGAAGGGGGAAATGAGACAGACAGTGTTCAACAAATCTTTAAAGAGGCCTTCAAAATAATTTATTGTAAGTTGGTCAATTAGCAGTGTGACCTAAAAATATCCCCTTGTGGATTTGAAGTGTTTTTACTCAGGTTATTATCATTCTTTTCATTCATAGTAAAGCTCATAAACTTATCACAGTTATGAAAAAGTTCACACCTTGGAATTTTTCTTTTTTTGTTATTTGCTGTTTGGGGTTTGGTTTTTTTCTTCTTTTTCTTTTTCTGCCAGAAGCTCCTTTACACTGTTCTTTAAATCGTCTCTTCCCAGCACATGATACATTGACCTATGTTCCTCCTTTGTCATTTGAATACATTAACAAAATTATCAATTTCTCTTCTTCTGAGCCAAGAGTCTTTGACCTCATTTCTCTGGCTTGCATGAGACATGATTGCTTAAAATGACTTATAATGTTCCTATTTATCCATGTCCATGTCAAGCAAAGGGAGTACAGAGAACACCTTTATTCACTTGGCTAACTGTTACTTTCCCATCAGCTTCCCAGAAACTCGCTCCTTTCATCCGGGTAACACAGTGACAACATCCATGTATCTCCCAGAGCACAGCCCAGGGGCATTTGCTTTTATTTTAAATGTGTCATCTCATTTCAACAGCACTTTTTATATCTCATAAGAGGGAGAATAAAATGTGACCAATTTTAATCACTGGATTTGCAGGATTGTAATATAAGGGATCTGTCACAGGGCAGCTGCTGAGGCACTTCTTTTAAAAGCAGGTTTGAAGCATCTCTTCCCTTTACCCAATGTCTCTTCATTTAGGAATTCAAGAAGTTCATAAAAAGTCATTTTGGCCCTGGCCAGTGTGGCTCGGTTGGTTGGAGAGTTGTCCTGTGAACTGAAGAGTCACAGGTTCGATTCCCTGTCAGGGCGTGTTTGCAGGTTTGGTCCTGCAGTCAGGGCGTGTATGAGAGGAAACCAATCGATGTTTCTCTCCTCTCTTTCTCTCTCTCTCTCTCTCTCATCAGTAAGCATGTCCTCGGGCGAGGATTAAAAAATAAATCATTTTGAGCAGGATCTGTTTTTGTCTATTCTCAAAACATCTTTTGAAATTTTAGTTCAGAAGCATCTAAATTACAGATATGAAAATACACTGAGCTATATATATACATATATATGTGTGTGCGTGTGTGTATATATATATATATATATTCCTCATAGAAAACCAAATCCACCCCTGCTGCATACTTCAAAACTGTTATTTGCTCCTTCCCCAGAGGTGCCCTGAGCCTAAGAAGCTAACCTACAGTAATGCCTTTAGACCAGACAACAGATTGAGAGAGGGTGGGTCCCTTATCCTATTAAGGGGCCGAGTGGAAAGAATCCTGACCCCTGAATTCCTTCTGATGAGATTTCAGGAGAAATGACTGACTACTGTGCCCTTCCTTGGAGGAAATCACAGAAGTGGAAAGTGCCACCATCACACAAAACATCCGCTCTGCTCTGGGCATCCCTTCGCCTCCTTTCCCACATCATAATGCTGTGGGCCTTTCCGTGACTGTGACTGGAAGCACTGACACTACTTACTTGTATTTTAAGTCTGCCTGCCAAAAAGTCCATCAATCCCAACCTCTGCTTTTCTAAGAAAAGTTGCACTTGGCAAGTTTTGAAAATTATTATAGTCACAACAGCAATGCCTTAATATGGAAACTTTAAAAATTGACTCCCTTTCACTGAGGGTCTGAGTACAAGGCAGGTGTCATTCCAGACCTACGTGAGGGTTTGGTGTCAGTCTAGGTCCCTTTGGGACTCGTTCACTGCAGTGATTGTATCGGACACACGGCTACAAAAAGGGATCAAGCCCTTAAAGAACTACCTTTCTCTGTGTACATATAAATCTAGTTCCATTGGGAAATCCCATTATTCTGTTACCATAGCAATAGAAAGCACTGCAGAGAAGGATTTTCATCACCTTGTCTAGGAGAAGGAATTGATTTGTTTCTCCAGAATGGCAAGAGGGCAAAAACATGTCTTTCTGATGTCAGAGAAGATCAGGAAGATTTCTAAATGTGTTGTGTGGGGAGAAGATGAGAATGAGTAGGGTCATGGAGAGAGGCAGCCTTGTTTGTGAGGTTAAACAAAAAACACTAATCAGCACTCTTCATTCTTGATTCCTGAAGGCAAAAAATTATATGTGAGTGCTTGTTCCAAATGCAGCATTTAAAAATGTTCATGATTCTGACTTTACCTTTTAAAGCCTCATTTTGTTTTTGCCCAGGTTGCTTCAGTGATACTGTAATAACTTTGTATGTTAGTATATATTCAGGGTCCGGCACAAATAACGCCCCTTTTTACTACAAAATCTTTTATTACAAAATCATAGACATGTAATTCTGTAACATAACACTATCACACTCAAGCACACCATATGAAATTTTAGGTGAAATGTTCAAATTAAAACTATAAATTATTATACCCATATTATTATCCGACGAACCACACTCAAGCAGGCGTTACATCTGCCAGACCCTGTATTTAATTGTCTTGCCAGGAAAGTATGAGAAAGCCTTCTCCCTCTTCCCTGAAGATAACCCCAAGAGAACCTTTCCAGCGTCGGGGCTATAAGTATCGTACATCAAGGTGATGAGGCCAGACTGTATGTGGGCAGAGGGGAAGGCCGTGTCTTCCCAGGCCGAGGAGGAAATGGCCCAACCTCAGTGGATGCTCACCTGTGAGGTGAACAAAGGCACAGGAAGGCTTTATCTGAGCACAGTGGCCTGGAGGAACTGCGGCCTCAGGTGGGACGCCTGAGCTCCAGTCCTGCCTGGTCGCTGGGGCTGCACTTGGCACTGGAGTACCACTGCTGGGACCGTGATCTCATCTGACACCATGGAGAGGGCCCCACCTTCCTTGTGGACTGAATGGGGATGAGCAGAAGAGTTAGCCATGTGGATGGACCACCAGGGTCCGCTGCCATGTTCCGGAACTGTGTAAGCCCCCTGTAAATCCATGGTTAGGCAGTGGTCCCTCACTGACAACTTTGATGAGTGGTACATCTAATGAGAATGAACGTGATTTATAAAGATAAAGAAATGCCACATATCTTGCATGCTGAGTGTTTCCATACCCGTATTGGTATGAAGCTATTAAATATTTTCTAGCAATGCCTCAATATCACATAAAAGAACGGGTGAGGGCGGAGGGGCTCGGCTGCCCGGGACTGAGGCAGCGGGTGGCATGCTGCAGCCCGCTTGGACGGACCAGCAGAACTGATACATTTTGGCAGTTGTGTGAATCAGTTGTTAATTATGGCCACTGTTAAAAATTAAATTATATAAACTTAAAACTAAATAAATCATATTAAAATCCAATGGTTATACATATTAAAACTTATCACTTCTGAATTATCTTGCCACATTTTCTATTAACTAGAGTCTTGAGGTTATTTCCTGCTGTCCTCTCTGCGTGGCAGCAATAGTACCGCGTGAGGTGCTACAGTGCACCTCTTTCCAACTCTGGCCTCCGGGATGTCGCATCAGTGGTTTGAAACCAGCCACAGTGGGAGTATTTACCATATTTTGCCGTGTATAATGAGCACTTTTTTGCCCAAATTTCTGAGGGAAAAATAAGGAAGCACATTATACATGGGTAGTACCTGAAATCGCTTGTATCTGTTCTTGTGTTTTGTAATTATTTGTTACATAAAATTTCTTATACCATAACATGTTGAAAACTAAATACTAAAATTCCTTTATAATACAAAAAAAACCAAGTATCTAAGTATAAATAAATTAATTAATAAAAAGCTGAATTAATAAATTAAAACAAAAGATTTTTTCCCTGAAAGTTCGGGCCAAAAGCATGGGTGTGCCTGGCACTCAGGTGCTCGTCACGCGCAGCGAAGCACGGTGCGTCACAGAAACCGACAAATGCCACGGGCCGGGGCTTTCTGCACTGTTTCGCTGATTGTCCAGACTTAAGACGTAGAAGAATAAAATGTTAATGGAGTAGAGACTTAAAAGTATGTCGTGCCTGCAGTTGTTATATTGTAAAAAAGAACATAAAAAATTGAGAAGATAGTCTTCCAATATTCAAGAAGTATCATCCAAATCAGCAAAAAAGTCACATCCCTGATAAGTGATTCAAGCTCTGACATACGTCTTTGTTGTTCCACTTTTGTCGAATTGACATAAATGAAAATGTGAATCAGCGTTCAGAACAGGACTACACTCATCTGTCAGTGAAGTGAGGGACTTCTTTCTGACCCAGATGCAGCCCAGCATTTAGCCCCCATCTCCTGTCGTCAAACCATGGCTGAGCTGCAAGCACAGGTGGGCCACAGATAGGAGCTGGGCAAAGATCAACGTAAGCATTCTATGAAAACTGATTGGCTATGCGGAATTTACAATAAAGAATGTTATATAATTTATTATTTGTAAGTTGTGTATTTCATATCATTGACAACAGTAAAATTTGTAACAAACTATGAATGTGTGTCTACACTTTTTCTCTTGGAGAGCTGGTTGTTAAACAGTTACCATTACATCACTGAACCATATCTCCTCTATTTATTAGCCTATAACAGTTACTCACAATTCACCTTCAGCAAATTACTCATCCTCTCTATGCCTCAGTTTCTCATCCATAAAGTGGGAATAAAAACAGTACCTACCTGAAAGAAGGTAGGTATTATTTAGGATTTAACAAATCCTAAAGCAGTAGTTAATATTGCTTAAAACACAGTGAACACTAGGCAGGTGGTATTGTTATTATTAATTAACTGCCATGTGATAGAATCTGCTCAGAACAAACACACGTGGAATCTAACCCCAGAAGACTGACATTCTAAGCCAGGAAAACTCATGTACATAGAGAGCTATTGTGAATCCTCCAAACTTTAAAAATAAGAGGGAGGGAGATAACGGGGGAAAGAAGGGGAAGGTTCAAGTCAAGGAACATGTATGAAGGACCCCAGGACAAGGACAATGGAGGTGGGGCATGGGGGGAGGATTGGAGGTGGGAGGTGGGGGATGGGTAGGGCAGGGGAGAGTAATGGGAGAAAAATGGGGACGACTGTAATTGAACAACAATAAAAAAAAAAAGCACTATCATCTGAGAACTGAACTGGTCATCCTAAGGAGAAAGTATCCTAGGCAAGAAGAGGGTTTGGAAATCTTGTTAATCATTACGACAGTGAGAGAATCCAGATTTAACTACTGAAATCAGTCAATCTGAGTAGAGGCATGACGCGTTTGTAGAAAGGAGTCAGAATTAAAACAGCAGAGTATTGGTATCAGGATCAACATGGGCACCGACTGGACAGAACTGAGTCCAGATACAGACCCACACTCCATGGTCGACTGATTTCCAAGAAAAGTTGTTAAGGTAACTCAAAGCAATTCCAGATAGTTCTAGAACAATCGAACATCCATATGGAAAAGAAATGAACCTCAACACTTACATCTCATCATTCATGAAAATTATCTCAAATGACTTGAAGTCTAAATTTAAGAGCTAAGTTAGACAATTGATAGGAAAAATAACACACGAGGAAGTCTTCGTGACCTTTGAAAGACGATGGTTTCTTAGAGAAGAAACAAAAAGCATGAACCATAAAAGAAAAAAGTTGGTAAATTGGACTTTACAATTAAAACCTC
Source organism: Desmodus rotundus (assembly GCF_022682495.2). Lineage (NCBI taxonomy): Eukaryota > Metazoa > Chordata > Mammalia > Chiroptera > Phyllostomidae > Desmodus > Desmodus rotundus. The sequence continues at coordinate 131,537,229 of NC_071391.1, read as the reverse complement.
TCTTTGAAAGACACCTTTAGGAAAATGAAAAGGCAGAATATATAAAGGATGTTTACAACTAAACAGTAAGAAGACAACCCAACTTAAAATGTGGCCAGAAGATCTGAACACTGTCAAAGACAACTAAAATGAAAAAGACCGCCAATACCAAGCGCTGCTGGGGCTGTGGAGCAGCTGGAATGCACACACACGGCTGCTGGGGATGTGAAATGACAAACCACTTTCGGAAAGTGGTTTGGCAGTTTCTTATAAGCTTAAGCATACACTTACTACGTGACTAAGCAATTCCACTTCTATTTACCCAAGAGAAATAAAAATATATCTAAACAAGGACTTACATGCAGATGTTCATGGAAGCTTTATTTATAATAGCCAAAAACTGGAAACAACTCAAATGTCTATTAACAAGTAAATAGGTAAATGAATTATTTCATAATCATGCAATGGAATAGTGTTCGGCAATAAAAATGAAAGAGCACGACAACATGGATGAATCTCAAAAACATTATACTGAGTGAAAGAATTCTGGAGCATTCAATAGGACATTCATGTCACTAGTATCATCCAAAGCTGGGAGCCGAGAGATATTGTTTATAGTTGATGACCCAAAAACAAAGGCATAAAAATATAATTTAGAGCTAGTTAGATAAAATGTTAAGGGAATAAGAAATAATAAAGTAACCCTTTAAGGAAAAGACGGGAAGGAATGTAAGGATGGTATCTGTAAGCAACACCCTCACGTATCTTAAAAGGAAGTCAGGCATGTCTGAGATGGATAAGTCAGGAAATACCAACTAATCATATCATATTGTCTTGAGATGTGGAAGTAACCACCAGAAAGAACAGGCAGAAGAACTAAAAGTGTTTCTGTGGCAAGTGAATTGGGGATGGGAAAGGATGGGGCGGGGGCAGTTCTTCATTATAAGACTCGTAATTTTTGATTTGTATGTCAATATTGCTTTGATACAAACATAAAAAGTTAAAACAAATTAAAGCAAGAAAAGTTACGGAAAAATAAAATTAACTCATGCAAAAAAAAAAGTGGTTTAAAAATCTTCCACAGGCAGAAAAGAGGAAGGGATGTCTGGTAACTACACGTATCCGGTTTCTCACCCCCAGATGTTCTCATCAAGTATAATTGTTACTGATAAGGCGAGTTTGATCAGCATGAAGAGTCTTACAATTCATTCTCTGAAAAAGGAGAGATCCTGCCTTCAGACTGTAACACAACAATTTGATAATGAGAAGTTTCACTAATGAAAGGGATCTCTGTGAAACCCAGCTTTCTAGAGCTATTCATGCCTTTTCTCCTCTTCAAGCAAGGAGCATGACTCAAGCATCGAGGTCTATATTTGGCAGAAGTCCTGTTAATTTAGGATAATTAAATGTGCCAGTCATGTGTTTCAGTAAGGTCTGACTAAATACTTTAGAGAAGTCATTAGCGAGTCCATCTGGTCTAGTAGTTTGCCAGATGGCAAAATGTTACTACCTCTATTCCTTCTGCTCTTGGAATATTCTACCTCTGTTGCAGAATAACATGCAGTTATTTTCAGGGTAAGTCTTAATTTGCTAGTTTACATTATCGAGGGAAGTGGAAGGCAAGCCTGACAACTGTGTTACACCATGCCAACTGAGCCACGAGATTTCAAGGCCTGTTGTTCTACTGTTGAATTCAAAATTATTTTATCATGTCCATTTCTTCAGAATGTTCAACATCAAACATTTTAGACAGTGTTCCATTTGTGCCTGGACAGTCAAAAGGACAGGGAGAAGTAACCAGCTATATTTCCCACCCATGAGATTACAATACTGCAAGATGAGAACCCTGGAAGTATTTTCTGCATCTGAATGGTCACCTAAAAGGAAAAGTAGCCAGTTTTGGATTGCTTTACATTACAGAGTTGCATAGCTTTGTGAGGGTGCTTTAAAACGATGATCTTAAAATTGTTTTTGTTCTTTGACCATGCGAATTGTTTTGGTTCTTTGACCACGGGAATTGGTAAGTGTTCTTTTAACACTTACCAATTCCCTAACCAGCTGGGCCAAAATCCAAAGCATTGATGATGGCAACTTTAATACAATCACTTCGCTAATCAATGTCTAAGGTAAACGCATAAACCCAGGTGGTAACTGGGGGTTGGAGCTGCCAGAGGAGAGTCTGGGATGGCCGGGTGAAAGTGTGAGGCAAAGACAGAGCCCAGGAAAGAGCCCAGCATTTTACGGCCACTGTCCACCTCCAACCCCTCAAATATATTCTAGGGCCATGCATTAGGCTGAGCTGAAGCCCCACTCTTTCCTCATAAGGCCAGATTTGCATATATAATTAGCTGACTTCGGTGACGGTCAGGCAGAGGCACACTGACGAACTGACGCACCTGGCAGCTAGGCTACCGCAGCAACTCCCACACTTGGGGCTTCGGCTTTTACTTTGCTCTTGGTTACTAGCACCTTCTCTTCTTCCCTTTGTTTTTATTTTATTCCTCTTCCGTCCCCACTTACCTTTCCTTTCTAGGTTTTCTCTGTCTTTACATTGCCTTTACATTTTTTCCAGCCTTCATCTGTGTGTTTGGAGAGGAGCAGGGTGGGTGGGAAGGCATATGACTGTCACCTCAGGCCCGCCTGTTGCCAGATCTGGAAACCCAAGCTTGACTCTTGACCACCACCCTCAATTCTGAGCAGCTGCGCTTCTATCACTCTGGAACTACCACTGTGAACTTGGCATCAGTGACTAATTAAAACCTCTTTTAAGTTTCCATATGTGTAAGAACAGCTGTGCTTCCACTGAGAAGAGACGGCTGCACAGGGGTCCTCCTCCCCTCTGCCCCAGCCACCATTTCTCATCACTGCAGACACCTTCGGTGCAGTTGTGGGCAACGTCTAGAAAAATCGAAATGAGTTCAGGATCATCCATCTGCACATCACGTGTCCCACGGTAAAGCAAGCCTCTGTGATCCCAGAGGCCCAGCTTCAGCACGTTGGCTTTTTCGTGGGCCTGAATTAAGGTGAGAAAGAGGTGATTTCCACAAGCAAGTGCTGAGCAAGAGCCTCGCACCTCTGCCCTCAGGAGACCAGCTACCTAAGCTACCAGCTATCAAACCTCCTGGCTCTCAGGACAAGGACTCCCTGAAGCTTGGACTCTGCCCTGCCAGAAGAGAAGAGGAACACCCTCCCAATGACTGGGCTCTCAAAAGACTGGCATGAAACCTCTAAAATGTTTCTCAAGATGTCCCTTACTTCACTGATTTTTTTGACTGCTCGATCTATCAACCACAGGAAGGAGTGCCACTGGTTGCAAATGCAGCATTTTCTCCAAGCACCAGAGTCTTGCTTTACATCTTTTAGGCTATGTTATTAGGTGCATACAAACTTAGGCCTTTTAATTTTCCTGGTCAATAACTTTGTCTTCATGTAGTTACTCTCTTTTTCTCTTAGTATTTGATCAGGCTTTGAATTCTATTTTATGAGATATTAATTGAGCTACATCAGCTTCCTTTTGGCTAGAATTTCTCTGGTTTATCTATCCTAAATTTTTATTTTCCACTTTTCTGTGTCCTTATCTTTTAGGGGTGTCTTTTGCAAAATGATACCACTGGATTTTTAAATCCCAAGTGGAAGTCTGCATCTATTAACTGAAGAGTTCAATTTGTAGTTAGTGTAATCATTGAAATGTTGAAATTCATTTCTACCACTTATTTTATGCATTATTTACCCTATTTGTCCTTTTCTAGTGTTTCTTCCCTTTTTAAAATCTTTTTAAATTTATTTTTCTCATTCTATTTTTCCATTCTACTAGTTTATAAGTTGTTGGTTCCTTTTCTATTCTTTTAGTGATTATTCTAGAAATGTTAGTATGCACTCCTATAAAAATCTAAAGTTAGGAATTATTTGTACTTTCCTCCTTAACCATTTAAGGACTTGAGAACACTTTAACCCCTATCTTTCTTGGATCATATTATAATTCTACCATTACTTTAGTTGTTAATGGTACAAGCTATACATCATTATTGTTGCATGCAACCAAATTTAGTTAGACTAGTTATATACACATTTACCAATTACTCTGCTCACATTTCGCTTGCCTCTCACACATTTTATCTGGGATCATTTTCTTTCTACCTGCAGTATATTCCTTCCATTCCTTTAGTAGAAGTCTGGAAAAGTCCTTGTTTCCCCGAACAAGTCATTATTTGTTCCTGGTCTTGAAATATAGTCTCATCAGAGACAAAATTCTAATATCCCTCCTCATTCTGTCCTCCATATTTTTAAACCTGTCTGACTCAGGTAATTTATTCAGATATGTCTTCCATTTCACTGTCTTTCTTCAATTGTGTTTAATCTGCTGTTTATTTGGAGACTCTATTTTGTTCTTCTTCAAATTTCAGTTATTTTAAATAGTGCCTTGTTCACTCACGGACACAGAGGTCTGGCTGGTGGTTGATTGCCAGAGGGGCAGGGGGAAGAGGGTGGACTGGATGAAACGGGTGGAGGGATTACAATGTACGAGTTGGTGGCTGTACAACAGGCGCAGGGATGTAAAGTTCAGCATAGGGAATACAGTCGGCAAGATTGCAATAACTAGGTGTGGTGGCAGGTGGGTACTGGAAGTGTCAAGGGGAGAACTCCGTAGTGTGTGATTGTCTAGTCACTATGCTGCACACCCGAAACCAGCACAGAATAATACAAAAGTAAACTGCAAGTGAAAAATTAACAAATAAGTAAATAGTGTGTTGTACCTAATTTATAGTTTAATTCGTTCTTTTATTTCTTTAAACATATTAACCATACTCACTTCCAGTATCTAAAGTCTTTGTGGACCTGACTCAGTTGCCTACTTTTATGCTGCCTCCATTTATGCTGCTTTATTTTTAAATGTGTTAGGATTTTTTTTCTGCACGCTCATGCTTCTTGGGGTTTCACCTGGGGGAGCTCGTGCAGACTCGAGGTGAAAGTGCATTCCTCCAGAGGGCTCACGTCTGCTTCTCTGGGCGCCGGGGGCGCCTGTCCCGAGATCACTGTGGGAGGTTTTCTCAGACCGTGGAGGCAGCGTAAAGTTGCATTTCAAGCCTAAATGAGCTATCTTATGATTATGAACTTTCAAAATTTTACTTCTCTCTTCCTCACTCATCCCTTGTGCGAGGGAGTTGTTCGTCGTTTGTTTGTTTGTCCTAGTTCACTATTACAATGTGGGTCCAACTCTGTGTATTTCTGTCTGGACCAGCATCTACCATTAGGTGCCTGGTTTCATCTCTTGCCATCCACTACCCACATGTCCATCCAAATGGAAGTTCAAGAACACCAGAGTTCAGCAAATGCCCCAGAGCAAAGAGCATCTTGAGTATGACTGATCTTTCTGGTTTCAACCTTCACTTCATCTTTGGCCTCAAAACATTCCTTGACTTATCAACTCAGATATACATTTTAAAATATATTTTAATTACCGTACCCAGCATTTTTAATTGTTCTCAGGGGATGGTTGTTCGGGTTACTTGATCTTGCACACTGCTAAATTTATGAAGTTTGTACCTTCTTTTGCAGTCCCAGTACCGCTGCTGTGGCGCGGGCTCCTTCCCAGCACTTAGAACGCACTTTGGAACCCTTCCCAGCACTTACCACAGTCTACCTGGAACCATAAGGAGGCCTGTTCTGAGCACATCTCTCTCATGTTGTGAGCTCTACAGGGACGAATTGTGTGATTTATTGATTATTTCACAATGCCACCGTCCACCATGCCACACGGGCACACACACTCACATACACTCACACACGCACATTCACCCACATTCCTCCACCCACCCTCACACCCAGAGGCCAACATGCTCTCACCCACAGGCATACTGCAGAGCCCTGCACCGCGTGCAGGGAACACTCAGTACAGACTTAGTTTAGTCCGATTCTATTTTCATCTTTTACTTCTGATGCCTAACATAGCTAGGTCCTTGTTTTTGCAGACTCTGGGGTTTCTGGGTTTGGCCATCATCTGGGATCTTGCCCTGAGTTCATGTAGTAATTTCATTGTTTTCTGCTCCTAACCTGTGACCCTGGCTGGAGAGAGTCTGTGTGACAGGTATGAATTCTGACTTTGGAGTCCTACAGAGTGGCATTTGGTTGGAATCTCATCCCTCCCATTACTGACTGTAGGAGGTCAAAAGCTAAGTTATGTCTCTGGGCCTCAATCTTCTCATTGGCCAAATGGGGTCCACAGAAACACAGAATCTGGAGCTCAGCGAGCATCATGAAAATAGTAGCTGTAAGTGACAAGACCCTTCAGCATGACAACTAAAATTATTTAATACCAAGTGCACTAAATTGAAAACCTTAAAAACCAGAGAAGTTACTTATTTTGATTTCTAGATGCAGACAATAATGGAAACAATTACCTTTTTCTCATTCTTTCTCTTCTTGGGATCATTGGTTATAATTCTACAGGTATTTTTAAAGGTTAGCTACAAGAGGGCAGAGATTTTAATGTGGTTTTTCCCATTGGTGTCTCTGACACAGCACAGTGCCTGGCATGTAATGGGCGCTTTGCAAAGGCTTGCTGGACGAGCACATGAGTGAACACAGAGCTCCGGACATCTGCCCAGCAGGAAGACAGGTGGCAGGACACATTAAAGGACACAGGAGCCCTTCAAGTATGTAACTCCTGTCACAAACTCTGCAGACAGGAAAGATCACAAATAATGCCTTTTTGTATTCAATATTAATAGTTCCCAGAAAATACTTATTTAAAATTATCCACAAGGTCCAAATACAATTTTTAAAAATGGCATTCTGAGAACGATGGCATAACATGTAAATCCACAGGGCTTCGCATCTGACTAAATTTTGAAACATTGCTTATGTTATTCATTGCAATAGTTTGTACAGCAAAAATGCTGAATAAAAATGAAGAGTCTTTGAAAGCCAAGAACACTGCCAACAAGCTTAATTCAAGGTCACTGATTTTCCTTTGTATTTTTCCTTTGTATTTTTTGTGCTTTCCTCAGCACAAAAGGTTTGAAGGGGTGGGGGAGGACTTTGTCTAGATTATGTTATTCCACAAAAATGAGCAGGGCCATGGAGTCAGGTCCTCTTCAATGCTAGCATCACCCTGGGGGTCAGGCTCGAGTAAGCTCCCACTTTAAAGCCAGTGTCCTCCAGTGGGAATTCACACAGGCAGCACTCCGGTGCCCTGGCTGACTAGCCCACTCGCATTGCTCCATATTCCCAGACATGCCATAGAAAATGCAGGGCTAAGGAAATGGAAGGAAACTAGGTATGTGAATGACAACACTATTCTAGCTCCTCAACACCTTGGTGCAATGATGCTTCTTGTTCGCCAGCTTCTGCTCCAGAGGATTCACGTGTGTGGTCAAACTCAGTCCCCAAAAGGGGTTTAGCTGGGCTGGTGCTGAGGACCCTACACATCCACCGTGTAGAGGTAACACCCTCTCTCCCTCCCCTCTCATCCCCCACATCTGTTTCATCCAATGAAGGAAGAAAAAAAACTGCTTGGGGATCAAAATATTGTACTCTGTCCAGAACGGTGGTTCATCCATCCACCAATTCAAAGGGGCTGGCGTGGGAGTGCCAGGGTGCAGGCGGTGGCCAGGGCCAGCAGACCCGAGAGAACTTACCATCTCCGAGGTCAGACGGGTGTCCTTGAGCCAGTCTCTATGACAATTCACTCTAGTTTGAAGAAAAATAATGGGAGCACCCACAGGGTGGGGGATTTCTGAAGACAGTGATTCTAGAACAGGTTTAATAATGAAAGATATCTGTATTTTTTAAATGGGTACTCCAAAAAATATTTGGCAAAAGTGTACTCCTTAGTTCAAGCCTTATTTTGATGGAATAGTGTGTGATACCCTAACTTCTAAACTATTTGATCATTTCTAGGAAGCTATTTATTCCTTCTTCAAATATAAAAACAATAAGGCATAGGGTAGTTAAGTGCCCGGAATTGTCCAGTTAGTGGCAGAGCTAGTAACACCCAGGTGTCCTGACCCCCAGAATGGCTCTGTTGCTAGCCTAAACAACGCTGGATTTCAAATGAGCAGCGTGCCCTCTGGAGGAAGGCGCCGCACAGATAACCAGACTGTGAGTGAGGGGTCTGAGCCGGTAGCAGTAACGACCATTGTTATCATTGCTAATCCTCAGCGTAACCTTGGAAGATAGTTATTATTATTCTCACTATACAGATAGGGAAAGCAAGGCTCAGAATGTCTGAGCTCAGTCCACAGATCCAAGTTACCCAAACACGACTAATACAAACTTGCAAAGAACATAGAGAAGTTTTCTTCAGATTTTTGGGCTCATATAAGCCGGAATTTCTTACATCAAAAGGAAAGAAACAACTAAGTCCCCAATGTGTACCAGTTGGTCTGCTACCGTTTTCACCTTCACTGCTCTTTTAAATAATTTCTCCCGAGGAGCAGAGAGCTCCATTTAGTTAGGAGTTGAGCAAAAATTCAAACTCAGGCTTGCCTGATTCTGAAAATTTAGAGCTAATTCATTTTACCTCTCTACCATCAGTTTGTTTTCCATTATACTAGAGGTCAGTGAACTTCTTCTGAAAAGGGTCAGATGGTAAACATTTCGGTCTTCCAAGGCCACGGAGCGCTGCAGTGGCCGACTCCGCCGTGGGAAAGCAGCCGTGGATCCCACGTAAATGAGCGAGCACATAAATGACACCGAATATCATTTATAATTTTCACATGTCATAAAAGAGCATTCTTTTTGTATTTTTTCATTAAAAATGAAACGTAAAATGTAAAACCATTCTTAGCTGTGGGCCATACACAAAAGCAGGCAGCCAAACGGATGTGGCCTGTGGGCTGCTGTGTGTGGACCTAAGTCATACCATCCTCCTTTTGGTATCAGCCAAATGCCAACAGCCAATTAAAAGGTCCCCTTAAAAATCTAGTTTGTCAAAGGGTTATTTTTACCTCTCAACACCAAAATCCGTGATTTTGCCATTGGGCACTTGGCTTACAAGAGAAATAACTTTTTCCTTTTTATTATGAAATGTTTCAAACATATAAGTACAAGTATATATTCACATATACTTATAATGTGTATATATACGAGACATAAAGGAAAATAAAATGAAGAACTGTAAGCTCATCGCTGAGTTTAAGAAACACACTCTTAATGATGCTCCTGCGAGCCCCTCCCCAGTCCCTTCCTCCTCTGCCCCATAAAAACACTACCTTGAATTTTGTCCCTATCATTACCTAGTATTTTTAATAGTTTTATTATGCATGTATGGATTGTTGTGCTTGAACTTTATTTAAATGGTGTATTTATATGAATTCTTCTAGAACTTGCTCTCTTTCACATTTGGTATAGATGTACTAAAAAAAAGAAAGAAAAAAGGAGAAAACAAGAAAACAAGTAAACACTATGTCTATACACAAGAGAATGACACTATGGTACATTAAATACTGTACAAGAGTGGGTTTAAATGAAATAACAATATATTTCTAACTAAACATGTAAATTGGATTTCTAATACAGAACTATTGGTGTTTAAAAATAAATGCCCAAATCCTTTAAGAAACATATCATCTGGGGAGTTGTCAATAACAGGTATGATCTGTATGCGTAGGGCTTCCTGATGGAGAGAGAGAGAGAGGGAACATGTTTTCACACCCTGAAAGTCTGTCCTTTTGCGGAAAAATGGGCTCACAGAGCTATGCCCCAGAGGCCCAAATCCAGCTGCTGGGAAGGTACATCAGTGAATCACAGACACGACTGATGGAGAAAGTCAAGTACATTATTAGTGTATATACACCATTAGTCTTCTTTTCAAGTCAGTAGAATAAGCAGTTCTATTAGTGCTATTGAAACTGTACATTTCTCTAGTTAGAATGACTCAGGTTCTTTGCCTTTCTTTATTTAAAAAATTACCTCTATAAATTAATGTCAAAACAGACATCTCACTAATAAATCTAGAAAAAGGTATTAGTACAACAGTGCTGCATTAATTCATACTAATGACTTTAAAATTCACTGCAAATCACTGATGGACTTATAAATGAAAATGTACTTAGAAATAAAAAATATGAAAATATAATGATATGTGTATCTTACAACTTAACAAAAAATATTATGGGGTAAAGGTAAAGCTTCAAGTATCTTTCTAGAACTTGTCTGTCAATGTCAAAAAGCACAGAGTTGACACTGCCTAGCGACACTGCCAGCAAGGTGGCACGACCCCATGGCAGTCACCCGCGTCTGTGGCTGCACCCTGTGGCTCTTCCTCTCTTCCCCAAATTACTTTCCATCTAAGGTTCTAAAACAGACTCTTTACGCCCACACGTATTTTGTAGTCTATCTCCAATATTATTCACTCCTGGCTCTCTCCAAGTCAGTCTCTTTCTCCAGTGTTCCAGGGAGATCCAAGTAAAATTATTCTGAGGACCCACTAGCTGCAGGGGGTATAGCTGAGGGTGCAAAGTGAGTTAGGTACACACTTGACTTTAAGGCATTCACAATCCAGAGAGGGAGACACACATAGACAACATAAACAACCGTGTAAGATGGGGCAGGTTATGCCACAGGAAACAAGAACTCCACAATCCCAGGAGCTTATTCCTTCTGCATGCTACAGGGCCATCATTAGCAGAGGGGCTCCCTCAAGGACTGAGGCTGGTGGAGTGGTTACTACCTTGAACGTACCAGAGGAAAAACCATGGTGAAGTGTGCACTGGCTTTTGGAGCTTAAGCAACACACATCACTTCTATTCATACTTCATTGGCTAACCCAAGTCACATAAGCCACACCTAACTCGAATTGGGCGGGTTGTATAATCCTACCATGTTGCAGGAAGGGGAGAGCTCTGGAATATCTGTAAGGAGCCTTAATGACAACCCAAGATTGAATTACTATAGAAGTAAAAGAAAAAATAACCGAGGTGCTGAATGGTGCTGGAGAATAAAACAATGAGTAAATCTGACTGGGACACAGGGGTCTTCAAGGAGATCAGCAGCACCTGAACTGGACCTAGAAGGATTTCATTAGCTGAAGTTTATGGGGTAGAAAGACAATCTAGGCTGAAGAACAAGGCATGTATTTGCAGAAGGGTGGATGGGGGGGTTGTCCAGAGCGCCCAGGAAATGGGAACCAAGGAGTATGTAGAAAGTCCAGAAGGATGTTAGACAGAGAGGAAGCAAAGTGCACTCAAAACCATGCTGAGTACGTTTTGTGCATTAGTAACATTAAAGCAGCTCGATAATTTTTTGAGTGATGTTGTCTATGCTTAAGCCTCGCACTAACTCTTAAAGGTACAGTGTTGATATACTCACTGTAAATAGTATGAAGAAATGGAGGCCTAGGTTATAGCATAAGGTAGGTGGGAGCGTGAATAATGCTAATGGCAAGGATTACTCATTTATTACACTGATTCAAACAGAATTTTCATGACATACAAAGTCTAACACTGGGCCAAGTTTCTGATTCACTGTATTTCTCCAAAAGCGGTATTCTTTTTAATGATTCCATCTGTAGAAAAATAAACCAGTAAGAGTCCTAAATAATTATCAACTGAGTTTTTTCATCCACTTGTGTTTTATCTAAATTGCTAATTTAAATAGAGGAAAAATGCCTACTTGTTCTTATCTAAGAAGTGTCCAGGAAGTAGATGCATATCCCTTAAACCATGAATGGACAAACCTATCAGAAAACCAAAAAGCTCTGAAAAGTTATAAATTTTCAGAACTACCTAAATATTAAATCCTGGCATGCAAAAAGAATTGAAAATATAGGAATATGTTACCCTTAAAATGGCTTCTGCAAATTCCACCAAAAATAAGTAAGAAGAAAGTAACAAAGATGAGAGCAGAAATCAATGAAATAGAAAACTGAAAAATGATACAGAAAATTAACAGGGCTAAGAGTTAGTTCTTTAAAAGGATTGATAAAAATTATAAACCACCAGAAACACAGATGCGAGAGAGAGAGAACAGAAATTATAAATATCAAGAAAGAAAGAGGGGTATCATTGCAGATCCTACAGACATAAAAGAAGAACAAGGGAATGTTAAAAACATCATGCTAATAAATCTAATTACTTAGATGAACTGGACACGTTTCTTGAAAAACACAAGTTATCACAATTCTGAGGCAGGGGGAGAAGTCTGAGTAGCCCTACGACACTAAATTAAATTCACAATCCAAAACTTTCCTACGAAGGAAAACACTAGGCGCTGGTGGTTTCACTGGTGAACTGTATCTGACATTGGCCAACTCAATGCAATGCCAATCAAAATTCCAACAGGCCATTTTATAGAATTAACAAGCCGATGCAAACTTTCATGTGGAAATGTAAAGACACTAGAATACCCCAAAACAATCTTGAAATTGTCGCAGTCTTACACAAATCTTGTGGAAAATGAAAGAGGACATGCTTCCCAGCTTAGACACCAAACCTTGACAAACACAATCTAAGCCAATAAAATCATAAACTAATGTCCCCTATATACATAGATGCAAAAATGTCTAACAAATAATTAGCAAGTTCATCTAGAAATGTATAACCAAGTAGGGTTTGTCCCAAAATGCAAGTTTACTTAACAGTAAGAAATCAATGTAAATCTTCACATTAACACAATAAAGCGGAAAAACCACAGTGATCATCACAACAGATGCAGAAAAAGGATTTAACAACATTTAAAACCCTTTCATGATTTTAAAAAACCTCTCAGCAAGTTAAGGATGGAGTGGAAATTCCCAACCTGATAAAGGGCTATGAAACGCCTGCTGCAAAAATATTTCACGTTGAAATACTGAATGCATTCCTTTAGGGTGAAGAACAAGGCAAGGGTGTGTTTCATCATTTGCGTTCATTCTTGAACTGAGGATCCTACCAGTGCTATAAGGAGGAATAAAGAAAGAAAGGCATAAAGATTAAAAAAGGAGTAAAAGTATCTCCATCCATGGAGGATACTTTTGTTTATGTAGCAAACCCTACAGATTCTTAGTTTGTAGGAGTATGAATATATGTGTGTGTGTGTGTGTGTGTGTGTGTATATATGTATATATATATATATATCCTTAATGTGTTTGTGGATCCTAAGCAGAATTAAGACACGGCTATCCATATCGCGAAGTAAAAGACCGTTAGAGGGAAGTCTCCATGCTGGACTATGCTGGTTCTCTCTTCTTTGAACTTGAGTTTGCTATTGTTCTACACTAGCCCCCTGCTATTCAGTGTGGTCCTCAGACCAGTAACATTCACATCTGGTGAGACTTATAAATGCAGAGTCCCAGGCCCCACTTCAGACCTATAAGATCAAAGCTTACCTTTTAAAAAGATTCCTTCTTTAATGCAACAACCAAACATACAACTTGATTAAAATATAAACATCCCCCTGTGACTGGAGCTTCAGGGTGCGAGCATCACAGGAAAGGAATGCTGGTCTGAACCACTAACCCTGCGTTGAGTCCTGTGCAGCCGGTGGCGCTCACAGATGGTTTCTCCTGCAAAGTCACTCCATGTCCCCACAACTGAATGGAAGTTTTCTTCCACACAGGGCCCATGTTGTCCCCTGAAAACCTTTACTCAGGCCCAGTATGCTTAAATCCCTGTCACACTAAGTCTTTTGGTTCTGAGCCAATGGTCACCACTTACATATGTCTGTCTATGTGTGCATATTTAATTTATTCAGTTTTTATTATAAAAGGATTAAGGCTTCCTTTAATATAGTGAACACTCCAAGCATATTTAAAGTAGGATTTGATTGACCCCAAAACCCACCAAAATCAAAATAAGACCCTCAACTTGTTCAATGCTCTTCAAAAAGACACAAATTACCTAACTATGAACTCCACTTGAAGTGGCAATATTTTATTTCTCCTTTAAGAAATAGATTCTCTGAAGAAATAGGTCATTTAGCTTCTTTATGCTCCTATTGTGTTATTTTGAGTGTAATAAGTAAAGACCGAATAGAAGAGGGAAATTCAGAAGGAGATATTTTCTCTCTCATCAGTCATTTTTAGAATCCATTAATCAGAGTGATTCCCAAAGGGATCTCTTGAGGGTAAAATTAGACAGAGACACAGAGATACGGCGGTGTCACGTACAGTGGGTGCCGCACATGGGGACTCTACCTCCACCCCAGAGGGGTCTTCTAACACCCTTGCCTTTTCTTTTTCAGAATCTGTTTCTCCTTCAGCTGTCTCACATAAAAAGATTATAGTTTCATTTACTTATATAATTTTATCTAGTACTCAATGTTTTTAATAAATTTACATAATGAGAGCATCTCATCCAGATTTTGGAGCTGGCTGTTTAGCACTAACAATTGTAACCTGCTGATAAGTATGTTAATGAAATAGAAATTATGCAAATTCCACAGAAGCAGCTTCTTCTGAAGCCAAATGAGTAACAACATTCATCTCCTTATCCCCATCTCCCCTCTCTCACCCCAGGAAACACGAGGTAAATGTGCATTTGATGAGACTCACTCTACTAATCTTGTACCTGCGAGAAGCTTACCACCTAGCTAGGGCAGGAAAACCAGCCTAGAGAAATGAGTGGCAAACAGTGCCCAACAGCAGCATGGCACGGTAAAGCCCCGGGGAAAGGCCGGAAATGAGAAAGGGGCTGAGGTCAGTGGAGGCCGATGTGGTCAAAGAACTAATGAACGAATGGGCACCCTGAAATGTTTAGTTGCCGTCTTACAGACAGGCAGTCCTGGCACCAGAACCTGCAAAAATTGCAAATTCATCTCCAATGACCCTCCTTCAGGCATTTACTAAACGTGACAACTATGACACTTGTCACATAAAAATGCTTAGAACCCTTTTACTATTGACGTTAATGCCTGAGCTCACTGAACTTTGGTAGATGACCAAGGCTTCACTCCACTCAAAGGAAAGGGAGCATTATGCAGGGGCTGTTGGACGCTAAGAAGCTTTTACCGGGAAAACATCAGGCAGACAGAACCCTTTATGGGGCATCCAGACTAGGCAGGTTAAGGAGCCCCGAGGGGTGAAAAGACAGGGTTCTGAAACGGGGTAACTGAGTTGATGCTCCTCTCTTTCCTCAAGCACACACCCCAGGGAAAGGGATTGAGAACTGATGTCTTAATAATGAAATCACATGGTCAGCAAGCGGTCCAATTAAGACTTTTGTCATGAAAATTGTGTAGGACATAGGGTACTAATATTCAGGAACAGAAAAGAGGCGATGGATAGGACTCCACTGCGCTGAGGGCCGGAGGGAAGAAGAATGGGCAGCACAGTCTGAAGCAGAGAGGCCTCGGCTGAAATCCCAGCCCCCGACCAAGCAGCCATGTCAGCTATGTAACCTACCCAGGCCCTTCCATTTCTTTATCTGTGAAATGAGGGTATTACCAGGCCTCACTTCCTGGGGACGAGAGATTTACATGAGACAATATATGGAATACACTTAGTGCACTGCCAGGAAAGTGGAACATGCTCAGTACGGGCGTGGAAACCAGTGATGAGGCCCGCTTGTCACTGGTAAAGGCTCTTCTCTCCGTGGAGGAGGAAACCTGTGTCCTGGAGGGTTATGGGGTCAGGGAGACTATGGAGGGGAAAGGACTGGACCGAGGCTGCGGCGACAGAGGTCCCACTGCCCCCACTACCGTAGCTGAGTCAGCCCCCCTCGTAAGTGCCCTCCTGGAAGTCCACAAAACATGTAAGCAGTCGCCAAGCCACATCTGACTCCAGTGAGGGCTGGGAAAAGTCCTTTTTTAGGGACACACTCTTCACTGAAAAAAGAGCTGGATTCTGTTGCTAAGGAAGGGGAGAACAGACATTTGGTAGACGACCCACAGTCTCTTCCACGGCCCTTGAAACGGCAATCGCCTGGGGTGGGTGTGCGTGCGGACGCTCAACACGGTTTAGTGCTCACCGTGACCGCCTGTCTCCCTGGCATCACACAGAACAATTAAATTTACTGAGAGATGCTCTCACCATGGAAATGCTCCTTGAAATGGAGATCGTTGGAAGTAATTTTGATTTTATGCTGGGACCAAAAATCTATTCATTAATACTTATTCTGTAGCTTTTTTTTTTTTTTTTTGGCTTATTCTATAGCTTCTCATGAAAACAAGGTTAAGGTTAATCTGTGTTTTGTTACTAGTTTTATGGCTTGGTTCTCCTCCACTCTCCTGTCCCCAAATGTTAAAAGATAAAAAATTTTAAAGCAACCTTTTAAAAAAAACAGATACCACACTTTAAAACTGTTTATATCCTAAGTGATTTTTTTTTTCTGTTTCCAACTCCTATATTTACTTCTGTTGTCTGGCAACAAAAGAAATGACAGTTTCTAATAATCTTTGCATCCTAATAACATGTCTTTTAAAATATCCTAAATTTTGAGCTCCTTAAATAAAGTATAAGCCCTCGTGAACAAAATGTCTTATATTTTATAATGTCTCTATTTCTATTTTATCCCAAAGTGCCCAATAGAGTATTAGGTGTAAAAAATACTTTGATAAATATTTGAAAAATTCTTTTCTTTCCAGATACTTTTAACAGTATTTTTTTTTCAGTTTTTTAAATTGAACACTCAGCCTTTTTGGAGTGTACGTCTGTGAGATCTGACGACCCCTGTGGTCATGGAACCACCATCACTGCAATCAAGACAAACGCCACTTCCATCACCCCTCCCAGTTCTATCTATGGCCCCTTCAGTCAGCCTCTTCCCTTGTATTTGGCAATGACAAATACAGCTGCCATCAACATTGGTGTACTTCTGTGTGAACATAAGTTTTTATTTCACTTGCATAAATACCTAGGAGTAGTATTGCTGGGTCACCAGATAGTTAGTCAAAGCCCCAAATCAAGAGTTAGCTTAGATAGCAAGTTTGTATGAAGCACTTTGACAGTCATCCCCAAAGGTCTGCATAATAACTTACTAAAAAGAGAAATTGGCACCAATACTATAAGAGACAGCCCGAGGGATATTAATAAAGTAGGCTAGAAGTGAAGGGACAAAAATGTATCAAGATCCATTTTTCATTGTGCCCAACACAACAGAAATAAGGGGGAATATTAGATGTTGAAAAGGAACAGGAAATATATGGTTTTCAGATTAATGTTTTCCCCTGTGGCTGTAACTTATACTTCCTTCTATTTCTCCTCCTACAAATCACATTTCTGAACTTTAAAAAAATTGGGGTTTTAAGTGTATTTTATTATATTACAGTTGTCCTGTTTTTTTCCTCCCCTTTATCTTCCTCTGCCCAGTACCCCTATTCCGTCCAGCATTCCCCCCATGCCTTACTTCATGTCCATGGGTTATATATGTAAGTTCTTTGGCTTCTCTATTTCCTATACTATTCTTAAACTCTCCTTGTCTATATTGTGCCTACTAATTATGCTTCTTATTCCCTGTACCTTTTCCCCCATTCTCCCTGTTCCTCCTCACCACTGATAACCCTCCCTATGATCTCCATTTCTGTGATTCTGTTCCTGTTCTACTTTTTTTTTTTTTTTAGGTTCAGTTGTTGATAGTTGTGAGTTTGTTGTCATTTTACTGTTCATAGTTTTGATCTTCTCTTCCTTAGATAAGTCCCTTTAACATTTCATACAATAAGTGATGATGAAATGGCTTGGTGATGATGAATTCCTTTAACTTGACCTTATCTGGGAAGCACGTTATCTGCCCTTTCATTCTAAATGATAGCTTTGCGGGATAGAGTAACCTTGGATGTAGGTCCTTGCCTTTTTTGACTTTGAATACTTCTTTCCAGCCCCTTCTTGCCTGCAAGGCTTCTTTTGAGCAATCAGCTGATAGTCTAATGGGAACTCCTTTGTAGGTAACTCCCGTCTCTTGCTGCTTTTAAGATTCTCTCCTTATCTTTCATCTTGAGTAATGTAATTATGATGTGTCATGGTGTGTCCCTCTTTGGATCCAACTTGTTTGGGATTCTTTGACCTTCCTGGACTTGTATGTCTATTTCCTTCAACAGATTGGGGAAGTTTTCTTTCATTATTTTTTCAAGTAAGTTATCAATTTCTTCATCTTCTTCTTCTACTTCTGCCAGCCCTATGATTCAGATGTTGGAGCATTTAAAGTTATCCCAGAGGTTCCTAAGCCTTTCCTCATTTTTTTGAATTCTTGTTTCTTCATTCTGTTTCATTTGATGTTTATTTTTTCCTTTTATTCCAAATCATTGATTTGAGTCCCAGTTTCCTTCCCTTCACTGTTGGTTCCCTGTATATTTTCCTTTATTTCATTTTGTATAGCCTTCACTTCTTCCTTTATTTTGTGGCCATACTCAATCATTTCTGTGAGCATCCTGATTACCGGTGTTTTGAACTCTGCATCTGATAGGTTGGCTATCTCCCCATCACTTAGTTCTTTTTCTGGAATTTTGATATGTTCTTTCATTTGGACCATATTTCTTTGTCTTGGTGCACCTGTTACATTGTAAGGGGAGGAGCCTTAGGTATTCACCAGAGTAGGGCAGCCCTCTTTGCTGCTATATATGGGAGAGGTGTCAGAGAGAGAGCAATGCCGCTCACTCAGCTCTTGCCCCACTTTCCGTCACTTCCCCCACTCCTGGTAACTGAATTGCTCCCTTTCAGGTGCTGCCCTGGTCCTGATTCCCAGGTGGGTTGCCTTGTGCACATTCTAGGGCCCCAGGGATCTCTCCAACAAATTCTCCTGTGAGACGGGCAGTTTGTCCTGATGCTGAACCCCCATAGGTTTTTACAGCCAGTGGTTTTGAGGCTTTATTTTCTGCTCTGGAACCCTGGGTTGCTCATTCCCCAGTTGTTCCTCCCAGTTTATCCACATGTGCATATGGGATATCCTGGTCCACCAGCCACTGCCTTGCTGCAAGTTTTCTCTGCCCTGGCTGCCCATCTCCGCCACTCCTGCTGGTCCGGATGAATGTTTCTTCCTTAACTCCTTGGTTGTTGGACTTCCACACAGTTCAATTTTCTGGCAGTTCTGGTTGTTTTTGTTTTTAAATTGGTTGTTATCCTTCTTTTGGTTGTGTGAGGAAGAATCCTACACCCTCGTAATTACTATTTGCTAGCTGGGTAACTTTGAACAAGTTACTTTTCCTTTTGAAGCCAGGGTTTCCTCACCTATAAAATGAGGATGTAAGAATTCTTAGCCCACGGGGCTGCTGCTAGCATTGGCCTAATGCCTGGCACGTGACAAAGGAGTCAATAAATGACAGCTCGAAGGTGACAGTGCTGCTCACCAAACAATTCACCCGAGGAGAGGTCAGAAAACTAAAAGCGTTTTCACTCCCTATCGACAAAATTAGAGTGCCTTTAAATGCCACTTTACACTCCTGTGTTGCAAAAAAATTAACACCCAATGCTGGTAAAGCAGGGCTATATATATTCACTACTGGTGATACAGGAAAACATTCCAACACTTTAGATACATGCTAATATGTAGCAAAAGCTTTATTAGAATTTATACTCTTTTATCTAGTAATTCTACTTATAAGTATTTATCCTAATTCAACTAAAAGATAAATACTATAGAATAGATTGCTTGCTAACTGATATAAAAGTTTATAACTACATAAAGATGAAACATTAAGGAAATAGTTTAATAAATTATAAAGCATGAACACAATATGCTAGAATGCAGATATATAAAGTAATAATAATTATGGTGCAGGGTGAATTTACTTATAACATTAAATGAAAATAGCATAGTACAAAGTAGCATGTACAGTTTCATAACAACTATATTGTGATACATACCAATACAGATAGCATTATGCAAAAAGAAAAATACTTAAGCCCTAGCTGGGTGGCTCAGTGGGTTGCAGCATCATCACGTGCACCAAAGAGGTTGCAGGTTCGATCCCCAGTGGTGCACGTACAGGAGGCAGCTGATTGGTGTTTCTCTCATATCCAGGTTTCTTTCTCTTTCCCCCTCTCTTTCGCTCTCTCCCCACCCCTTCCTCTCTCTCTCTCTCTAAAATCAATAAATATATCTTTGGGTGAGGATTAGAAATAAATGAATGAATGAATGAATAAATAAATAAATAAATAGTTAACTTACTTAACATAGTAGAAAAATGAGTGATTTTAATTTCACATTTATTTAAACGCTTTGTGTCCCCCAAATTTCCTTTTCTTAAAAAAAATTAAGCCTCAGAATTTCTCAGTGTATGTAATCTGTCATAATTGGGTCACGCTAGCCTCTCTTCATTATAAACTGCAGTTAATTTTATGGGTATTTTTTTCTGTGCAACACCAGATACTCACATTCAACTATGTTTTAGTAATTAGATTGAGAAGAGGTGTATATCTCTATTTCATTTCCTTATCTAGTTAGATAAGCTCTTAAAATCAAATACAATTTTGTTCCAGATGTAGGAAAGACTTTTATATGCTAAGTACAAACTGACCATATGGTAATACTGAAAACTATTTGTGATGTTCCGAGGATTATTTAAAATATTAACTAGTTAAAAAGAAGACTTTAAAGTACAAATTAAAAAGAGACATAAGCTTTGCTTGCACAGTGTTTCACTACATTGTTATAAAATATGCATCTACATCAATTGCCATGCAATAGGAATGATTTATTGTTTCATGTGACAAAATATGAGGTCAGTGAGTGACATTTCCCAGACATTGTAATAAAACTTTTTCCATGTAAAACGTGGCATAGTATAACATGACTTTTATTACTTGTTTTTCACTGATTGACTAAACACAGGCATGCACACACACATACAATAACGTCCCGATCACGTAGGAGAATCCAAAGGGACAAAGCTCATAGTCACGGACAGCATAAAACATCCATCATTCACTGAGTCTTTACTAGCACTGGGTGGATGCTGAGCCCTGTACACTATGCATTTGAAGCAATCATCCCAACAGCCCTAAATCAGGTGCCGCCCTCACCTTCTCCTCACTAGTGAGACACCAGGGCTCAGCATACAGGGTGCACAACAGACGGGTGTGGGCACCGTCCAAAACACCATATTGTCTGACCCCACAGTTCTGAGCTTTTATTCGTATACTCATGATATAGGCTTCCTGGAGAGGAACGTGAAAACGCATTTTTTAACAACTTCAAATCTGGGTTGCAGTAGGATATTTTTTTATTAGCTCTCAACTAACTGACAAGGTCAATTAATCAAAATGAAAACAATGTCGATAGTGGAGGTTGCAGCCTTTAATCAAGAAGCAAGAAGTTTACAAACTGAAGAAGGCGGAGAGCAGACCGAACAGTGAGTGAAGGCAGGGGTACTACAGCATCTTGGACAAGACAAGAAGACAGAACTCAGTTAAAAAAATAATTCAAGTTGGTCCAGTAGTGTTATTTATAACTCTTTATAATTTGATTAGACATGTTCATTAAGTTGTTACAAAGAGAACTGAGAAGCCAAAAGAGTGTCCGGAAGACCGAAGTAATTAACAGAGATAATCACTGCATATATTCTACTTGAACTCTAGAACCAAGAACTGGGCCTTTCAAATTAAAAGCAAGGCTTGAAATTGATCAAGAAAAGTAAAATAATACCAATTTAGGGAAATCATGTCTTTTCCAATTTTCCTAAGAAATCTTCCAAATATTTCAAAATATTATGTTAATTACTCTAAAATTTAATTTTTATCATGCTTACCAATATATAAATTTGACTTTTAAAACACAAAATAATATTTTGTAAGAAATAAAATGGTATTTTGTAAATATCTTTATATGTTTTATTTACCAAGGGAAAGGAACTAACCACCAGTTAAGATTAACAATGAAGAAAAATTTAACATTTGAGGTAAAATTTAATGTAAGTACAGAAAGATACTGTATTTTGCTGTGTATAATGAGCACATTTTTGCCCAACTTTTTGAGGGAAAAAGTAAGGGTGCACATTATACATGGGTAGTGCTAATTACGTATCCATATAAATGTTTTTAATTCTTATGTATGTTTATGCATTAAAAGTGTAACTCTAGACAGTAATAATGATGACACCCACATGCAAAATAATACCCTTCATAATACAACAAACAAGTATCTACGTATAAATAAATAAATAATTGAATTTAAAAATTAAAATGAAGAAGATTTTTTTCCTTGAAAGTTTGGGCCAAAAATGTGGGTGTACATTATATATGGCAAAATATGGTACTTATTAAGTGATGCAGAAATCTACAATATAACTTGGTGAAAGCGTGGTCTTATCTCAAATGTTCAATTTTATGCCTAATTCTATGCATTGCAGAAGGAAATTCGGGTGGCATAAAATACAAAATACCTTGTGGCTACACACAGGATGGGGCAAACGTAGGTTTACAGTTGTGAGTACACAAAACACAGTTTATTCTTGTATTATTATTTATTAATTATTGTGTTAACTTCATATGAACAACCGTAAGCCTACTTTTGCTCCATCCCTGTAATTATAATTAAAAGCAACAAAGATAACTCAATATTAACCAATTTTTAAAATTTGGAAATGTAATTGTAAATTTATACATGTACTTAACTCTAACACTTGAAAGCTTTTTAATATTAGATATAAGCTTCAAAACATATTTAGGATTCTCTAACTTCAATAATTTATCAGTACTATCTAGTTATCACTATATTTCAAATTTTATACCAGTAGAAGAAAAGTACCATAATTTGGGCAAATATCTCAGATTTTAGTTTAAGCACATGGTAGTAATTTTTAAATTTCTATGTGAGTCAATCATATGAAAACAAAAACATTTCCCATCCCATAGCCATAGCTGCATCTTCTTACCTAAAGCACATTTTTCAGACTCTCCTGCCTTTCACTGGCCACAGAAGGGTCCTGTCAAGAATGTGAATGGACAGCTGTCCCATTTGCAATGTCAATGCAAATCTGGGGTCACTACCAGAAAAATCTCAACAGGTGGGCCAGCCCTACCACTCACTAGCTGTGTGTCCTTTAGCGTGGTACTTAACCTTTCTGTGTCTCACGTGTAAACTGGGGATAATAACAGGGATATGCAGCAGAGTTATTGGGATTATTTGCAGGCACATAGAAAGCATTCCATAAAGGTACACTGTTATTCTTATTACTCAGTAGTACATCCTCACGTAGAGAAAACCATATACTGCCCTGGTTGGGTGGCTCAGTTGGTTGAAGCATCATCCCATACGCCAAAAGGTTGTGGGTTCAATTCCTGGTCAGAGCACATACCTAGGTGGCGGGTTCGATCCCCAGTTGGGGCACGTGCAGAAGGCAACCAATAAGATGTTTCTCTCTTGCATTGATGTTTCTCTCTCTCTTTCTCCCTCCCTTCCTCTCTCTCTAAAAATCAATAATAAAACATCCTTGGGTAAGGATTCAAAAAAAAAGAAAATCATATACTAGTATTACCTTTTAAAATTTCACATTCAAACCCGTAATACCAGAGCTAATAATTCTTTTCCTATTGCCGAAAGAAAAAGTGTAAGTAAGTGTAAGGTTTCAACCTTTTTAATTAAGTAGCACATCAAATGCCTAGTGGTAAGAACGGACCCATCTATCATACTCCTGCAATTCACAAAATCCATATTATTATTCAAGTGACACAAGCATAATGCAGTGTATTCTTAAGCGCTATCTTTCAACCATGTTTCTACCAAAATCCCTTGTTCAGTTTGCCATTCTGTATTTATAGCCAGGTTGCAATTAATTATTCCTTTGGGAAATTATACAGTATATTTAAGGTACTTCCCTAAAGAATTATAATTATTATGCCTCATCTTGGAGAGTGACATAAACGCTGTGTATTTGTTTTTTAACCTAGAATTCCCTTCAAGATCTCCAATATTATAGTTTCCTTAATTGCTGAGAAAAATAAATAGAGAACAAAGGAAGAAACAAAAGCCTTTTTAAAACATTCACCCCAGGGCAGCCCTCTTTGGAAAGCAACCACACAGAAGATCTCTGCATTGAAAGTCAATTATTTTCCCATTTTTGCCAATGCGTTCTAAATGCTAAGAAATATTAAATCACTCTGGTTTTGACACTTTCTAAATAGCCTTAGTTTTTGAATTACCACTTGAAAAAACACAGTCTAGTAAGTTGTTCAGATTTATGGAAGATTATAGACTTAAATCATTTCTATCATTTCTAATTATTCATTTCCAGTTGCATTTCAAGAGATATGCTATTTGGGTTAAAAGGCACTTAGTTGTGTGATTGAAATAGTGAAAAACTGAGGACAACTAAATGTCTCTCAGTCAGTGAAATGCATATATGTTGGTATGTACAAGGATTAATGTACGTAAAGACCTACACCCAGCTGTAAATAGCAGTGACCTTTGGAAAGCGGGATTAGGAGGTGGAGGGTGTGGAGGAGTCTCATTCCACATTGTACATTTCTTTATCATTTGAGGGTTTTATAATCATCTTGTTTCACTTTTCAACTTCTATATTTATTTTTAAAGAGTATTCTAAAAGAACGAGTTAGTGCCATGTTAGATAGGACTGAGAGAAACAGATGTCAAAAATCTTGGATTTTCATCTCCAATTGTACCACTGACAAGTTCATGGGACTGTGACCAAAATGCCCCTCCCCCCACTCCTGCACCATTGGCTCTGTCATGCAAAATACCTCGTCAGATTTCATTAAAACTGAATTAAAGAAATCAAAGTCAGCCCTGGCTAGTGTGTCTCAGTGGACTGACTGCCAGCCTGCGAACCAAAGGGTCGCCAATTTGATTCCCAGTCAGGGCACATGCCTGGGTTGCAGGCCAGGTCCCCAGTTGGGGGCGCATGAGAGGCAACCACACATTGATGTTTCTCTCTCTCTTTCTCCCTCCCTTCCCCTCTCTCTAAAAATAAATAAATAAAATCTTTAAAAAAAAATTAAATTCAGAAGCTCTGTCATTTCTCAGGTGAAAGTATGAAGTATTAATCCATTCTTACTATCACAATATAAAGAGTATAAAGTAGGATCTTTTATATGTTTGATATATATTAATTGTACTCTTTACAATGCCCTTCTAATTATATCTCTGTTCTTTCTCTTCTATCTTACTATAATAAAAGGGAAAATGTGGCACCTGACCTAGTGCACAGCTTCAGCATCTCAAGCAGAATTATAAAATGCACTGTGACCATAATCATCATTTCAAATCACAGCACTTGTAGGAGGTCAGTATAGGGTTCAGCCTCAATGTAGAAGAGGGTATGGAATTTTCTCATCACCCAAGGCGGAAAAATCTTGTCTCTCCCTCTCTCTTCTCTCATCCCTCCTCTTCTCTCTCTATATATGTATATATTTAGCACAAAGTTCAGAGCCTTCTTTAGCAATAAATTTTAGCACTTAATAAGACTTACTGGAATCTATTAAAAATCCTTCACCTACCATCTTAAACTGATGTCATCTCATTTTCTGTTAAGAATTAACTCTAGATTTGTACTCTAACATAATCCCAAATCAGACATTTAGAGACTCACAGGTACATATAAACAGAAAAGAACTCTCACCCCCAATATGTCTACAGACCCCAAAGAGTGAGGAGAAAACAGATAATCAAGCCAAGTTGACACTTCCTATCTTTGATTGTTTAAGTGATAAACATCTAGATTATCTTTTCATTTAAACAGTATTCTTTGTCTTTCTTCTCTCTGCAAACTTAGATTTGAAGATAGAACCACTAGTATTTGTTCACATGTAAATATTTCCCAATAATTTTATTAAATTTACTTTAGAAAGTCTACTTTGAAGGCCACAGCCTACTTTGAAAGTCCTCTTTTAAATCTGCTATAAATAAATCATATTATAAAATAATTCAATTATGAGTTTTAGAATCATTTCTTTACCAAAGAACATGTAGGTGCTTCAAGCAAACTGTCATTAGTGTGACATTTCAGGCCAATTTCAATGCCTGAGCATGGACAGGGATTCCTCCTCCTGTCACTAGGATCACCATGCTGGGGTGGACGGTCACTCTCGGGGCGAGGAAAGGATTCAGTGTTGGATGGAACTCAGGACTCTCTCCCTCCCAAGTGGGTTATTACAACATGTGGAAGTTAAATGAGGCCCCTTAACTATACAACACAGTAATCATCATGTTTCCGGTCTCCGGAGCTTTTCCTGTACTGTGGAGATGACCCTAAAGTCCTGTGTTGCTAAAACTTAAATACTGAGAAAGCATGCTAACAGCAGACTGACACTTCTGATGTGTATCTGAAATACAGAAAGCAAGGGGCTCGAATTTACAGAAAACCCAGAGCAAAACCTACAACTTATAATTGGGCATGAAAGTCCAAGCTCAGGGACAAACAAATGTAAGAAGGAGTGGTCTTGAGTCATCAGGATACTCAATCAGATGGCCTCCTGCAGCACGGCTGGACCAGCTACAGACTCCTCCCCATTGCCCCACTGTCACAACCACCCCCACCCCAGGCCCCAAATAACTAGCCGACAGTGGAAAGGCATTTGGTTGTGTGCTAAAACCTTAAAGATGTGCACGAAAGAAGTATCTTCAGGACTGTGTGACTTCCCCTCTGTAAGTGTCGAGGTCAAAGGGAAGTGGGCTGGGGTCTACCAGGTCCCCATGGGGTGGAGCGGGGGTGGGGGGGGGGGGACGGTGGGCAATAAAGCTGTGTCCAGGAGTGCAGCTGTCTGCACTTGTGGTAGGATAAAAAGAAACCCTAATGAAATAGAGAATAAAACAACCACAACAATAACAAGTAGACTTAATTAACACAATAAAAGTGTTTTTCTTTTTATCCCCACCCAAGAACATTTTTTTCATTGCTTTTTAACGACAGAGGGAGGGGGGGAGAGAGAGAGAGAAGCATCAATGTGAGAGACACACTGATCAGTTGCCTCCCGTGCGTGCCCAGATCCTGGATCATACACACACGGACCAAGGACAGAACCTGCAGCCCAGGCACATGCCCCGACTGGGAGTTGAACCGGGGACCGTCTGGTCACAGGATGACACTCCTATCAACTGAGCCCCACTGGACAGAGCTAAAGGTAGTTTTTGAAATAACAATAAAGCAGATAAAACTTTGACAAGCTTGATTAAGCACTGTCTATAGTTACACTTTGGTGAAAACCAAAGGCAAAAGCAATGTCAATACTATCTTTTCTAATGCAACTCATTAGTCAAGGCCCTAAACATCAACCTACATGGAGTAGAAATTAAAGATTTTGCAACACAATTTTTTATTTTATAAATTTGATCTTTAGACTAGGGGCTGTCAACTCTTTTAGTTCCATGGGGTGCTATACGAGAAAAATGGCCCCATTAAAATAGTTTTGGGAAATGCTAATACCAGAGTTAAGACTGACTGGGTATTCACCATAAGTCAGGCCCTTTGCAAAAGCCCTCTTCCTTTCATGTTATTTGAGCTTCACAAGCACTCTGGGATGCAGTGGGGCAGATATGCTAGCTCTCCCCTTCTCCTCCTGTGATGGACATCCAACTGAGTCACCTGGAATCCCCCTCCATGAAGGACTCTTGGCCCAATTGCTGCTGGCGATGTCTACAGACAGCCTCCAGCTGTCAGGCTTCCCAGGGGTCACCTCAACTGCCGAGGGCTGTCTTGCCCAAGGTCACACCTATTCCCACGTCAGCACATCCCTAATGACTGATCACTACGGGAGCATTTAGGCCTGGCCATCTCAGCTCCAGAGCAGCCTGCCGGCCTGCTGAGGCTGTCAGGGAGGCTGCACTGTGTCTTGACTTTTCCGCTGTCCTCCCTCCCATCACTTCTGAGCCACAGAGCACTGCCTAATGAACATCCTGCAAGCTAAACTTTGTCTCCGAGTCTGCTTCCTGGGGAATCCATCCTACAATACTCCCCTTCCCTCTCAGAAATAGAACATCCGAATGTCAGCAGGGTGCAGGAATAAATGCCAAGAATAAAGACTCCATTTCCTACTCTCCCTAAAAACCAGGTGTCACCATGCAACTAACCTCTAGCCAATAGGATGAAAATGGAAACCGTGCAATTTCCAGGAAGTGTTCTTAGTGGGCAGAGAAGGGCTCTTCCCTGTGCCTCCTTCCTCTTTCCTGCTGGCTGGAATGCAGACAGAGAGGCTGGAGTGAGAGTAACCAGCTTCTTAGGGATAGCCAAGCAGCAAGATAAAAGGAGGCTCTGTGTCAGTCGTGGAGGGGAGGGAGACAGCATTTCATACTTGATCCCGTGAGCTACGTGATTCTGCCCCCCTTACAAATGGAGAAGCAGACTCAGAGTTAAACAGTGTGTCCACAGGCTAACTGATGGTAAGCAGCAGAACTTCGTTTCAGTCTATATCTGACTCCAAAGTTTATGCTCTTATACCACACAGAGCTGCCTCCGGGAGAAAATTTAGTGATGATTTTGCTTAGGAGAAGTGAATTTGATTATCCATCTCTTCTGAGCACAGAATAGAGACATATGGGTGTTCAAATAAACATTTAAGATAGCTGCAAGAAAGCAGCTCCCAGTTGTAAATATTGTAGGAGATTAAAGAAGAGAGGACAGAGAGATATAGCTTCCTCGTGGGGAGATCTGAGAGATTAGAGCATGTAAATGGGGAGCAATTATCTAGTGATGCTTTGCCTAGAGATATAGATGTCAGCTCCTAAATCTCCTTCTAGGCCTGCTATTATTTTCTAAATATGAGCAATAGCTTTTCGTGGCCTGAGAAATGAGGGGTGGAAAAAAGCTCAGCTCTTCCGGCATGATCCACTGGGCTGGGGGAGGGAGTAATGGTCATCCCCAGCTCCACCGGCCAGATGTTGGCGCAGGAGAGGAAGACCAGGCTCCCTTATGGGTCTGAGGTCAGCAATGGGACCGCCCGGCTGAGAGCACTGACACGGGGAGGTGGGCCACGGGAAGCACCAGGGAAGAACTTTTGCAGCCCATCTGAAGGGGCTTGTCCTCCCAGCTTTGGGCTACAGACTGGGCCTCACTGCTGCTGGTGCCTTCTGGTCCTTGAGGACTAAGGTCACTCACTGCAGCCCTGGTTCCCCTTGAGAGAAAAGACATCTCTCAGCACAGCCAGAGGCCTGCAGCATCAGTGCCTCAGGAGAGAGCCACCACCCCCAGCCGGACAGGTAGCTTGCGAAGGCCACCCACGGCGGACCTCTCCGGAGGCAGCCTGGCTGAGGTCACAGAGGGGCTTTACCCTCTGGGGCATTTGGGCCTCTTCCTCCATGAGTCAGTTACCTTGTGACAAGGGGACAGCAGAACAGTTGTCCCCTGTTGTCCTATCATGGGCCTAACTGTTAGTGCCTGAGCTCACAAAATATTGAAAAGTACCTGGTTCTAAGACTTGCTCAAATGCAATATTTGGTTACATTAACCCAAACGAATACCTGGATTTTGTCAATGCCATCACCTTTACCACCCAATAGGCACAGTTGTCACAGTGAAAGAGACAGTATTCTGGGGCGGGGCTGGGGGGTGAAGGAAGGGAAGCCTGGTCTCTCTAGTCAAACACACCTGAGCGTGAAGCCCAGCTCTTGCATTCACCAGTATGGAACCACAGGCCAGGCTCCTGTCCTCTCCCATCCCGTTTATACTGGTAACAGCACCTCCACTGCAGAGCTGCTGGTGAGTAGCATCGGGGAGCATGCACAAGGTGTCCAGCACAGTAGGTAGGCGAAAATGTTTGCCATTCTCATGAACACAATGGTCACCTTGGTCAGGGAAAATTTTATCTTGGGAAGAGGTGATCACGTATCCTTAAAGGTAAACAACAGAGTTAAAATTCATATTGAATAGGACCCATAGTATTTAACTTTCCATGAAATGTTCTGTAATTTCTACAGTCCTGGATGACCACCTCTGCCTGGTGAAATCCATCCAAGTCCACATCTATTATCATCTATTTCCTCTCCATCCAAACCCCCCAGATGGAATTACTCCCGTCTCTGTCCACGTCTCAGAGGACTTCTCTGATATCACTAACAAAGTCACGTAGGTGTGGTTTTATGCATAGCTGTTTCTCCTGTTAGGTCAGAAGTCCTCTGATGACAAGAATCATAAACTATTCATCCTTAATCCTAACTGCCCAGCACACAGTACCTGGCACAGAGTAGGAATTCCATAAATACTTGGCAAAAATTGTACCGAATTTATGTACTAACGCTGTGGGTTCTACGGGTTTCATGAGAACTGGTGTCGGTTGCGCAGTCTGTGGAACTGGTCCTGCAGCACAAAGTATTTCAGAGCCTATTTAGTGCCAGTGCATTTCACCAGAGAAAATATCGTTTTAATAAGAGACTGTCAATTTAGGTTGTATAGCCCACGGGGTCCTAGTTAACACTGAGTAGGAGAGATTTCATTTTTCATTACAAATCTGAAATTAATTCAATTTTCAGCTTTGCTGGCCTAGTCAATTTAATTCTAATCCTCCTCTTGAAGAGGTGGCACAGATGAAACTATCGGAGTAGAAAAACAGGCGATAGTCCTGCAGCCCAGTGTGTGGCCACTTCATACATCACGGAGGTCATGTGGACACTACATCAGCCAACAATGACTGTGAGGAACAGCCTCAACCCCTATGTGTGTGTGAACACACGTGTACCTCTGCATACATGCTTGCACACGTGTGTGCGACAGCTACCATTTTAGAGAAGGCATTTTGTAGCAGACACTCTGAAATGTGTCATTAACAGAATCCATTTTCACAGAAGGCATCCTGCATCCAGAATTACCTGCGTTTCCATTCATTTATGCAATTAGCAATAGAAATGCAGCTGATAAGCAGTTGGTGAAGATTATTTGAGGCAGAAATACTCTATAATTTAAAGACTGGCTTTTGAGTAACTGCAGACAGGGTGTGAGATATTTACAATTAATGTATCTGGTACAAGTAAGAAATGGTTGCTTGCGGCATTACGAGTGACAGGGTGACTCAGAAAATGACAGACAATGGGCATGATGAGACAGAAACAGTTGAATGCAAGAATACAAAAGGACACAATCTAGCCAGCTCAGGTCAAAGGCTTTAGAGATGCTCTGGTGAGAAGGTGGTGAACCCAAAAGGTAATTATAAATGCAAAGGTTTGTGGCATATCATTAAAACTGACTCTAAAGTAAACAGGGTGGATGATAGGACTTGGTCTCCCTTGACTAATTCTGTCATCACGTCCACAAAGCACTGAGTTAATGGAATGTCTCTAGGAATAGGTAAGGGGGGTTAAGGTACCGGTTTTCAAAGTGACTACTTGGGTGCATAGGTTAATCTAGCAAACAGCATAGAATACTCTCTTAACGAGTGTGTCACCCCCACATAAACTCGGTGGGGAAGGTAATTATTTGGTAACAAGGAAAAGTGTGCACAAAGCTTATGAAGGTCTGCAGTAGAGCTGAACAAGCCAGAGGAGACAGAGACAGAGCAATAAACTCTGGTGGTTTTGAAATGAAAATGGGCCACTGGTGATGAAGAGCTGCCCGGGACACAAGTCATCCTGGATCGCAGTGACCATTGCTTATTCATTCATAAACAGACACGGTCCCTGCTGGTAAGAAGTTTACATTGTAGTGGGCAACAAGGGAGGGAGATGACAATAAATGCGCCATGTAAATTGAGCACATAAACGAATGACATAAACAGTAAGTTTGAGGGGGACAACTACCACTACGTAAAATCAGAAAAGGTCCCTTTGAGCAGATGAAATGAGGCTGAAGCTTGAATGAGAAGAACTAGTCATGCAAAGCCACAGGCAGGAGGAACACAAGGTGCAAAGGCCATGACACAGGGTGAGCTTGGTGGTTCTGGGGACCAACAGAGCCAGTGAGCAAAAGAAGAGCCAAACAGAAAGCCGGACAGGCATGCAAGGAGTTTGGATTTCTATCTGCCATATGGTGCCATAACCAGGCTTTAAGCAGGAAAGTAACTTTCAAAAGCCCTCTGGCCAGCGTGTAGAAAATGGGCTGCAGAGAGGCAAAAGAGGATGCAAGGAGCCTTGTTAGGAAGTAATTGAAAAACTGCAGGCCACAGGTGATGGTGGCTCGCACTGGCGGGGTAGCAGTGGGGTGAAGGGACCTGCTGTGAAGAAGGGGAGGATGGGAACGGAAAGAATCAAAGATGCCCCCTGGGTTTGGGGCCTGAGTGAATGGGTGAATGCTGCTGCCGTGTACTGGGACGGAAACAGGGGAAGAAGGTTAGGTTAAGGAGGGCTGGGAGTGGGGGGAGGTCAAAGGCTCTGTTTTTACCACAGAGTTCAGTCTCCAGATATGAAATGTCAAGTGGGCAGTTAGACATGAGTCCTGAGCTCCGCAGAAGGGTCAGGACCGAAAATGGACATCACAGGGAAGGTGATGATTACAGGCACAAGGCTGAAACTGTGCCTGGGGAAGAGCCCTGGGGCACTTCAACACGCAGGTCAAGCAGAGGAGCGTCCAGCCTAAGAGAGTAAGAAGGCGGCACTGGAAAGGGGAGAGAGCCAGGTGACAGAAACAAGCAGGAAGAACAAGTTCTAGGCAGAAAGGAATGCTCCACGATATTGAATAAGAACAGAGTTGTGACTGCCCTGGACTTGTGAACCTGGAGGTCTTGAACGAGGTGAACGAAGGCAGGTTTGGTGGAGTAGTGGCAAGAGAAGCCCGGCTGGAGGCAACTGAGCACAGGAAGTAAAAAGTGGAAAAGGGAAATGCTGGACCATTCTTTCGTTAAGAATTCAGACATTTAGCAGTCTGAGCTCTCAGTGCTAACTTGCTCCCCTAAGAATTACTGCAGATTCCCTAATGTAAAAACCACAGGGTGGGAAAGGAACCAGTCATCAATTCATTTAGGGCTAATGCCCTGAGGTGGGAGCATTCACAGCCACGGACTCACCAGGAACCATGGAGCATACAGGAAAGCGGTGGTCCCCAGTGCACTGGCCACCACATTTAAAGTCACCATGGGTCTGACAATCCCAGTTTACACCTGTTGTCCATGTAACTATTAAGAACTATCGAAGAGTCCTTGTTTGGATGCTAAATGATATCATTACCCTTTTTGTAGTTACTGTCTCCTCACCCAACAACAGACAAGCCCTCTCACTCAGGTGCTAAGTCAACATCACTGTTTAAGCAGAAAACTGCCCAAGACTGGTCCCAGGTAAGAAGCTAAGGGAAAATATCTACCAATTTACTTGGGAAACATTGAAGGTTTCATCACACCATTTCACATAATGCCAAATTATCTCTATTATCAAGTGCCAAAGCCTAAACTACAATAACATAATGTAACAGTTAATATTGAATCATATATTTTTTAAACATTTTTTAATCCTCACCTGATTTATTGCTTTTAGAGTGACAGGAAGGGAGAGAAAAAACACTGACCCAAGAGAGAAGCATCAATTGCTCACCTCTGTATGTGCTCGGACAGGGGGT
The DNA here is from genome assembly GCF_022682495.2 of Desmodus rotundus. Taxonomy (NCBI): domain Eukaryota; kingdom Metazoa; phylum Chordata; class Mammalia; order Chiroptera; family Phyllostomidae; genus Desmodus; species Desmodus rotundus. Next base: position 131,503,980 of record NC_071391.1, on the reverse strand, counting down.
CGTGTACCTGCTCCTGAGATCATACTTGCCCCGACTGAGGATCGAACCTGCAACGGAGGTGTGTGCTCTGACCAGGAATCGAACCCACAATCTTTCAGTTATGGAACGGCACTCCAACCAAGTGAGCCACACCGGCCACGGCAAATCATAACACACACACACACACACACACACATAAATGGTTATATGCCTAGAAAGAGGACCAGATTCAAAGGATCCATGTCTTTCTGTCGAGGACGGCAGCTGCCCACAGGGGGTGAGAGTCTGAGTGGATGGGGGTAAGAACTCTTTTCATTTAAGTACTTTAGTAGTTTTTGATGTTTTGTTTTTACAGTGAGCATGTATTATTTTGGCAATTCAAATTTCCTTAAGTTATTTAAATGGATACCTAACCATTTGTCAAAAACAAGAATCCGCGAAAGATCAGGCGCATGGTATTAAAATCCGTACCTCCAGGCCTGGTCCCGTAGTTCCCGATGCTGTTGGCTTTGACAGATGAGCTGGAGTGAAACCCGATGTCCTCTGCTGCATCGAGCAATATTCAAGGCTAGAACTGTAGTGAAGTCTCCTGACAACAGCACTAATTCATCAAAGCCTCCTGACAACCCACCTTGCGCACCCTGCACCCACACCGGCTCAAACACACCTCTGCCAGTTTATATACAAAGTTCCACCAGATTCTGGTATCTCAACCAGCTCATCTGTACACTGCATTTTGATTAATTAAAATAAGTCCATTTCCCAGCTTTTTGGCTAGAGTGATTCTTAGCTGCCCAGCTTTGAACTGAAAGCAGGAACCACACAGCCCAAACCGCATGCAAACAAAGTGCCTGCAGCCTCACGGATGGAAGCTGGTCCCAACTGCGGCTCCTCTGAGCAGAAACAGGGGCTCCAGGGCAGCTACGGGAGCCCCACTGACAACGGGAACCATCCCATATTTTTCCAAGTCGCGCTAAAATTCTAATTACCACTATCCACATGGGTTGGCTTTATGTAGCTATAAACATGAAGTATTTCAATTGGAACAAATAAATTATATGTTAGGATTTAGAATTTTTTGTGTGATCTTCATCTGTATAGAAGCTAAAATCCCTTTCATTTTCTGAATAAAAAAAGAATTTTGCATAGAACCAATTATATACAAATACATATTGAACTAGAAAAATTTTAGAGCTGTAAGAATCCTTAGAGATGATCTAATCTACCCTTTTCTACAAATGAGAAAACAGACTCAGAGGAGACAATGGCAGGTCCACGGTCGCACAGAAAGTTAACACAGATCCTGGACTAGAATCTGGCCCCCCCCCCGACTCAGCATCTCTACCATATTATTGCCATGAACGAGGTAAATAAATGCCTATGAACACCCCACAGACAGACATTCCTGCAAGTTGACAACTACACAATGATAGAATACAACCTGCCTAATGTAAACACACTGTTTACAAGTGTTCGCGTTGCTGTGACCTGAACACTCTTCAGAGTCACTCAGATGCCTCTGCTCTCAGGGGAGAGGAGAAGAGCACTGGGGACAGCGGAGAGAGGTCCCTGAGATGTAGCCCTTGCGATGCTGTTATCTCCCAGTGGGTTCTAGCAATAAGAAGCCAAGACATTGGTAAATTAGTTCCATTCTTTGACGGTTGCTGAATCCTTATTTTTTTAAAAGGTACCTAAATGAAGGACATGTCTAAGATCAGTTACAGCTAAACAAAATGTTTTTATTGTTCTTAAAGGCCAATGATTCATCAAATTTGTGGGGTTTTTAAAATCTCTTTAGGAACTTTGATGAGAACTGAAACAGGGTATTGCCAATCAGAAAGAGGACTTCGAATATGATCTCCTCTGCCAGGTTACCTTTCTGGCAGTGTACTCCTAAACCAACATAAAAAACTTACCTAGAACACATTTCCCCAACCGTTGCAAAGCTTAAGAATCTTTATCAGGAATATGTGATTTTGTGCAGATGTTTGTAAGCAGAAGTTAAAATTTAATCAGAAGTACTTCTTCCAGTATTTTTTTCTGCAAGTTAAAGCTATTACAATCATGTGTATGTGTGTGTGTGTTTATTCTTCTCTTCCCATTACCTAACTATTCCACAGGCCCAGACAGGCCACTCAATAAATGTGCGTCACACACAACTGAATTGCAATACAAACAGTAGAAATAAAACAATCTGCAGGTGAAGTATCTTTTTACACTACACACTAACAGTATAAGCTTGGGTGTTTGTTTGTTTTTTAAATAACATATGCTTTCCACTCTTGATAAAAAAAATACCTACATACATTTTATTTATTTTTATCTAGTAGATTCTACTTTATCACCATGTAATAAAACTACAAAACTGTCTCTGTGTTGATCCGTGACGACATGGGTTTCTGTCTAGCTGTGGGCTCTGCTTCACTGATGCCACGCCCTGAACAGATGAGGGACCGTCAGGCTGCCCTGTCACCCAGGGTTACTGTGTGCATGCATCACCAGTTCACACTGTGGCGCAACCACGGCCTCAGGAGAGGATTCGGGGTGCTCCACAGAAAGAGCGACAGCAAACAGACACTCTACAAAACCCTACCCTGACTGTCTCACTCGCGGAGAGTAATCTGGACAAAATGACGGGAAAGCAGGCTGTTCTGCTAGAGGTATTTCGTACCTGAGCAGCTCCTTTTAGCGACGGTTGCATCAGGGGGCACAGTTGCTCCTCCTACCACAGTAAGTTCTGGTTATGAAGTTATTTATTTGCGGTAAATACCAGGTACAGCACAAATAGAATAAGACATTATGCTGACTAAGAGAACTATGAGAGAATCTGAAGCTAAAGAGGGATATTTATATTCAAGATAGAAAAAAAGAATCTAATTAGAAAACTACCATTTGGTGACCATCATAATAATTAAAGCATGAATCATATTCGATGTTAAAAATCCTGGGTGAAAGCTTGATGACAAACATATTTACATAGTATCAAAGTATCTTCAACAAGATACTTATTAATTACAAAGGCAAAATGTAACTTTACAGGAAAGAAAGCTGGCAGGCACCCCCTAAACCAAGTGGCCAAAGTTAATGTCGCCAGTAACAGCACAAATCAACCTGATGCACCTCTCGAGAATGTGACCAGAGAAGAGCACAGCAGAGAAGAACAGAAGAAGAAATATCACTTCTATGATATTTCTGCCCAAAATGTATAACCCAAATCACGAGGCAAATTAAACAAACACAAACTGAGAGACATTTTACAAAATAACTGGCCTGTATTCTTCCAAAACATCAAGGTCACAACAAAGAAAGGCAGAGTGAATGCTCTAGATTAAGGACAACTAAAGAAACTTGATGTATGAATGTAACATGTGATTTGGGATTTTCTTTTGCTCTAAAGGACATTATTGGGACAGTTGTCAAAATGTTAATCAAATTTTGTAGGTCAGATAATAATATTGTTTAAATGTTAATTCACTGATTCTGAGAATGCACTGTGATTATGCAAAGGAATGTCCCAGTTTTTAGGAACTACAAATTGCAGTATTCAAGGGAAGGGAGCCATCAATCAGGAATGCAACTTATTCTAAATGGTTCAAGAAAAAATACATGCCAACATACATGTTTGTATATGTACATATGCATGTATGTGTGTATGTACACATTTATGATGGGTAGATATAGAGATGATACAGGAAGGAAAGAAGGAAGGAAAAGAGAAAGTAGAAGGGAATGATAGAATATTAAGTCAAATGTGGCAAAATATTTTTTTTTCATTTTTATTGTTATTCAATTACAGTTGTATGCCTTTTCTCCCCATCCCTCCACCCCACCCCAGCTGAACCCACCTCCCTCCCCCACCTCCACCCTCCCCCTTGGTTTTGTACATGTGTCCTTTATAGTAGTTCCTGTAATCCCCTCTTCCCACTGTCCCCGCCCTGGCTATTGTTAGATTGTTCTTAACTTCAATGTCTCTGGTTATATTTTGTTTGCTTTTTTCTTTTGTTGATTATGTTCCAGTTAAAGGTGAGATCATATGGTATTTGTCCCTCACCGCCTGGCTTATTTCACTTAGCATAATGCTCTCCAGTTTCATCCATGCTGTTGCAAAGGGTATAAGCTCCCTCTTTCTCTCTGCTGCGTAGAATTCCATTGTGTAAATATACCATAGTTTTTGGATCCACTCATTTGCTGATGGGCACTTAGGTTGCTTCCAGTACTTGGCTATTGTAAATTGTGCTGCTATGAACATTGGGGTGCACAGGTTCTTTTGGATTGGTGTTTCGGGGTTCTTAGGGTATAATCCCAGCAGTGGAATTGCTGGGTCAAAGGGCAGTTCCATTTTTAGTTTTCTGAGGAAATTCCATACTGTTTTCCACAGTGGCCTCACCAGTCTGCATTCCCACCAACAGTGCATTAGGGTTCCCTTTTCTCCACATCCTCTCCAACATTTGTTTGTGGATTTGTTTATGTTGGCCACTCTGACTGGTGTGAGATGGTATCTCATTGTGGTTTTAATTTGCATCTCTCTGATGGCTAGTGATGCTGAGCATCTTTTCATATGTCTCTGGGCCCTCTGTATGTCTTCCTTGGAGAAGTGTCTGTTCAAGTCCTTTGAAATGTGGCAAAATATTAACATTTGGGGAATCTGAGTGAAAGATACATGGATATTCTTTGTATTAGTTTTGGAACCTTCCTGTAAGTCTGAAATTATTTCAAAATAAAAAGTAAACTAAAAAATTAAGTAGAATATATATACTTAAATAATGGTTAAAGTATTTACTAAAAAATAGTAACTGACTATAGAATACCTATTATGTGATATAGTGCTATATGCTATAGGAGCTACAGTAGGAAGAATGTACAAAATGTTTTTGCCCTTAAACTTATACAAGAGGTTTAATAAAATAAAATAATCAGAGAACAGTTCAAAAGCATAGATATATAATTAAATGATAAAAATGATAGGTATGCATAATTAATTTATAACAATTTTGAGCCACTAAGATTTAAAATAATGACAAACCACACCAAAAAATAAGATGTATTAGCATTTCTAGGCTTACAAATATGCTTGTAAATAAGTTATGAAAATATATTTATGTGTACATATAATTATACACAAGAATTTAGAAGCTGAATGTAACAAAACATTTGCTGCTTATAAAACTTCAACAATCACTTGAATTTGAAATGCAGGTAATTTTTCCAATCAAAGTAAGATATTCAAAAGATGTTTGTATGGTAAAGTGAAAAATAGAAAGAATATTCCAATGATGGTAAAAGAAAGAAAAAAAGTTTTTGAATAGAAACGAGTATACACAGCCAGCACGAGCATTAACTAACTACTCATATGTGTAACTTAACCATTTCCCACCAATCAAATGTCAACAAGCCCTCATGAAGAAAATCCACTAAAAGCTTAAATGGAAGAAGCATCACGGATAAATTTCAGCATAAGCAATTGTAATCAGAAGAGGTTAAATAGGAGAATCTGGTATCTCCTTCACTCTACACTCCAAATAGAAGTTGGAAAAATCACCTTGGCCTTTTGCTGCTCCATTTCCCCAACTTGGGTTTGATTCTGCCCTAGGGAGAATATTATTTAGCTAGTCACTGCACTGATAAGTGATGTTCTTAAAAATAGAGCTCACCTTTCAGCTCCTCCCTGTGTTCACTGATGAGGGCATAATTTAATTTTGCCTCTCCCAAAGTTAAAGCCAGAGGATATCACTTAAGCCATTGAATAGCTAAGCATTAATGTCAGCAATGCAAACAAGCCTGGAAAGCAACAAGAGGCAAACAAGTGCGATTTAAGGTTAATGTACATCAGATTCCTCATACAAGCAGAGTGCCCCAAGGTTTCAAAAACAATAGGGGCAATGAATTTATTTATGATTACTTTGAGGGAATCAGATGTTGAGTTAATTATCAGTTCAACTTTTTCCCTCTTGGTCTAATCTCATTAATCCCAAATTTACTTTAATTGGATCTCATTTGAATTTTCTGATTTCATAATGCGTGACTAATAATATTTCCACCATGTCCACTTTGTGCCAGTTTGTATTGATTTAGGAAATTATATGGACTTGATCTTATTTTACATGCAGACCAGACAGTATCCATGGTTGCTCTTTACAACATTTCTCATAACAGAGTGAAAAGAATTAGACAGCTTGGGGTTTGAATTATGATCTTTGACAGGTTACCTAACTATTAGCCATTTTTGCCAATCTAAAGAAAATATAACCTTGACCAAAAGGCAAGAAGACAAATCCAAGAGAGGAAGACCAGAGTTCTAAAAATATCCCTATCTCTCAACTGCCACCCCATTTCTGGGTCAAAACCCTAAGAGATGCCACAGAACCAGCAAGGTAATTGTGGGAGGTTTCCAAGGCTGGGCATCTTGAACCTCACTTCCCAGACTCGGCTAGCCACGGCCGTCCTGAAAACGCCTCTGAGCCGATGCGCCCCCTAGTGTCATGCAGGGAGAACACCATGGCTTATCAGAAACTTCCCCCACTTCCTCCTCCCCAAGCCCACTGAGGCATTTTGTAATGAAATGGATGTTATTCCCAATTGCTATCTTAACCATTTTGAACTACGATCACTTTTTAGGTTCCTGGTATTTCACGTCTACATTTCTTCTATGCCTTTGAGAGTAGACGCCAATATCCTGTACTCACATACTCATCAAAACACAACATAGGAAAAAAAAAAAAACATAGGCACACCCAGTCATGCACTGTTTGATCTCAACTTATAACATTCTTTAATAGCAGATTATGAACTTAGAAAAATAAAAGAAGCTCTGAATGTATCTTGTTTTGTATAATCTTGAGTTTTATAATCATGTTAATGTTTGACACATTCAAAAAATAAAATTAAATCATCAAGGATGGGAGAACTCAATGCAAACTAAAATAAATTGTAACCCAACTATATTTAAAATGAATAATTTTACCACGCTGAATTTTTGAAAACAGAACTAATGCATGTAACTTCTGAAGACAGAACTTTGACAACTGTCAATGTGAAGAAAAATAATTACAAATAGTCTTGAACTCTTCTTAGTAGTTTTGTCTTAATAGTCATTGGGTATAGTTACCTAGAAACTTTTTAATGTGTATCGCAGGGTTAATCAAATAAGTAAATGCACTAATGTTTTTGGGAGCCAGGCTTCTCACCATGGAAGAAGGGGAATACAAATAACGAAGAACTCAGGGTAGGGAGCTATTAAAATAGAAGGTACCCATATAAATTTTAAAAATTTTTTTAAAGATTTTATCTATTTTTAGAGAGAGAGGAAGGGAAGGAGAAAGAGAGGGAGAGAGACATCAATGTTTGATTCTCTCTCACATACCCCTTGCTGGGGACCTGGGCCTGCAACCCAGGCATGTGTCCCAACTGGGAATTGAACCAATGACCCTTTGGTTCACAAACCAGAACTCAATCCACTAAGCTACACCAGCCAGGACCTAAATTCAAAACTTTTAAATCTATTTCTACCACTTAGCTGTATCTGTGAGAGTGTGCAGGTATTTGTACTTCCCAGTCTGTCTGCTGAAAAGGTCAAGAAGCAGTGACATCCTAGTACAGCAATGATCATGTATCTTAGGTTTTAAATACCAGTCCCCACTACAACAACCAGGGCTCCTTGGAGAAATGGTTGATTCTAGTGCTGGAGCAGGAAAAGTACAAGAGAGACCGGGAACAGCTAATTATGCCAAAAAGTAATAAAGTGCTAAAAAAATTATAAAAGCATGTCAAAAGGATGTGGGAAACAGCTCAAAGGGGTTCCTACTGGCCCTGCGGAAAATTTGAGCATCAAAATTAATAAGAGCCTTTCATTACAGCAGAATGCTAACTAATAAATTTAGAAGGAATGATGGAGTTTTTTAAATCATAAATTCAAACAGAAATCAGTAGCAATGCATACTGAATTTGAGGGTGGGATAAGCTCAATGAGGAGTACGATATTTTTATATAACTTTAAGGTGTTCTCCCACAAATTATTTATTACAATAGGAAGACTATGCAACAGAGAAAATGGATAACACTTTAATGATCAATTTTAACATGATCAAATTTACCACTGCTGATGGTGAGCCAATAGACATTATGCACCTCCAGATACAATGCCCTAAGGAGGATACCCTACCATTCTTGAGGCTCCAGTCAGAAAGGAAAACCCTGAATCTAATCATGAGGAAATATAAGATAAGCCCAACATGAAGGACATTCTGTAAAATAATGCCTGGATTCTTCAGAAATATCAATGTCCTAAAAGACAAAAAAAAAAAAAAAGGCTGAGACACTTTGCCAGATGAAAGGAGACTGAAGAGACGTGACAACTACGTGGGATACATGAGCTGGATTGGAATCTGCACCAGAGAAAAAACTGCTCCAAAGACAATTACTGGAACAACCAACTAAAGTAGAATATACAGTATTTTTCAGACTATAAGACATACCTTCCCCCCCAAATTTGGGAGGAAAATGGGGATGCATCTTATAGTCCAAATGTAGCTTACCTGGCTTGCTGGGGGTGGGGGAGCGGTGGTGGAGCAGGGTCACAGGAGGCAGGAGCAGGGTCGCCGCTGCAGGAAGCTGGCAGCTGCAGGAGTGGGGAGATGCTGCGGGCCCTGGGCTGGGAGGAGGGGTATCCCCGCGGTGTGAAGCAAGGGAGGCAGGAGTGGAGTCCCCGCTGCGGCATACTATAGTGCTAGGGAGGAGGGTACAGGCGGTGTAGGTACCTTAGGAGAAGAAAGCCTGTGGTGCCCGTATGTGCTTCCATCACATGACTGGTGTGTCCCCCATTAACACTAACATAGGCAAATTCCACTGCAGGGTCACCTGTCAATGTGGCCCTGCAGCTGTTGCAAAACTACAACTCCCATCTTGCTTGGACAGGTTGGGATGATGGGAGCTGTAATTTGGCAACAGCTGCAGAGCCACACAGGTTGTGCAAAACTGCTGTCCCCATACAAGAGTGTTGCACAACCTGTGGCCCTCCAGCAGCAGATCCCCCCATAACAGTGTCAGCAGCAGATCCCCCCATAACAGTGTCAGCAGCAGATCTCCCCATAACAGTGCATCATCCACTGATGTTCTTGGCTATAGCACCCCATAACTATGAAGGGCACAGGGCTGATAGCTCTGTCATTACTGTATTTTGTTGTAGAAGACACGATAGCGTACCGTAGTCTCCTGCTGAATCTACCGTAATTGTGGAAAGATGTCAAAGCAGAAAAGGATTTCTGCTTTAAAGGATGTCATTAAATATTTTACCACATTTTTTGCTTCAAATTTTTTTTTCCTATTTCCTCCTCTAAAACCTAGGTGTGTCTAATAGTCCAAAAAATACGGTACACTTGTTTACAGTATTTATAGTTAATAGTATGTCAATATTAAATTTCCTGAATTTAGTAACTACTATGGTTATGTAAGAAAATATCCATATTCTTAAAGTTACAAGTTTTAGTATTAAGAGTAAAGGGAATAATGTATGCAGCCTACCTTCAAAATGATTCATAAAAGGGAATATTAATATATATCTATAAAGAGGCAAATGTGTCAAAATACTATAAAGATGGATAAACTCTGGGCTCTTTTTCTGTGAATTTGAAATTATTCCAAAATAAAAAAATTGAAAAAGAGTTTATATTTTGAATTTAAAGTATAAGTACCTACAACTAGTTTTTGAACCATTTTAAATATTTCCATATTACATTTCAGACAAATTAAAATCAAGCTATGTACAGTTTATGATTTATATTAGTGAAAAAAGCACCTTCAATCAAATTACATGTGATTCATAATCTACTTTGATTTATGCTTTTGTGATTTTTCAAAATGATTAACCAAATATTTTGTAATTTAATTAGTTACATTTATATATTCAAGCCTATGTTAGATAAAACTGGTAAACTGCTCTGAAAATCAAAAATAACCTATTTGACTTTCTTATTGGTAATTATAACATGGAAGTACCAAAACTTTTTAAATTCCTGACACTTCCCCCAAGAGTAATGCAAATAGGAACCTTAATTTATGTGTTTCTTTTTTCAGTTAAGCATTTAGAGGAAAAAAACTATTATTTACTGTTCTACTCTCCAGTTTGCAAAATTCAAGTTTATAACACTGAACAGGTCCAGTCCATGAAATGACAATATTCATGACATTTGTAACCCATTTACAATCACGTTCTTGGATGAAATCATTGTATAGAAAACAATGTGTCAGCAATGATGAGACTCATTGTCATTCAGCTGTACTACTACTAAGAATAACGTAGAAATTAAAATCATAAAGCTGAGAAGCTTAAAATCTAGTTTTTAAAATAACTTGGGATTAACTTTCACAAGCATAAACCTCAAAGACACTGATTACTGAGCTCAGAATGTCCCAGCTTAATTAAAACATCATTGATCACCATTCCCCAGGCTAAGCCTCATCTCTTCCATATTCAGGAAGTTTGTATTTCCAGGCTCCCCCAGACACAGCGGGGAGGGTAACCTCCATTCTTTTCATCTGGCCCAGGTTCTTTTTCTAGTAAATATATTCCTTTCATTTCAAAGCAACCGGAAGAGTCTGGGGGGCAGGGGAATGAGAGTAGCAGTTTCCTGTCAAATTTTGCTTGTGAAGGAAAAGATGAAATATTCACAAACTAACTTCTTAAAACAGAATCACACTTACTAAAAAGAATTAAATTCGGTAGCATAGTATACTGGCAAGGTCATGAGGAAACAGGTCCTCATCAAGCCTGCTGCCTCTCTGTAATACACTTCTGCAGAATATATTACGGTTGAAATGGGCATAGTTATGACCAACAAAATTCACCTCTGGATGTCTTCCTAGAAGGACGCCCCCGCCATGTGTACAAGTATTTACCAAAAGAACCTAAATGTCCTGAAACGCTTGAAAAGCAAAAGAACCCAAATGCCTATTAGAAGGGAAATTGATTTAGAAAAAGAAGAAACACATGCACAAAGAACACTGTGTAAATTCTTGGGTAGACATGTGAAGATAAGGACTAAAACTGTAACAGTGAAAGGCTCAGCCTCTCTGACTCCATCGTACTCAAGCCCGCATTGCTCCCATGGCCTTCAGAAGAGCAGCTCCTTCTTTAGACGTGTTAATCATTAGAGAAATTCCGCTCTGGGTGTCAGTTCTTACAAAAATGCCCTTCCATTTTCTCTTCCCTTAACATAAAAGAAGCCTGAACTCTGCACTTCTTAAAATGGATTTGAGGGGTAGAACCCTCATCCTCTCAGTGGGTGCCTTCTTGATCAATAAACCTTTCCTTACTCCAAACTCTGATGTTTTGAGTTTTGGCCTTTTGAAGCACTGGGCACATGGGCTTCGACCAGTAACAAAAAAGACAGACATCAAACTCATAGCAGCGGTGGTTAACCTCTGGGGATTATGAGCAGAGACCAGGAATGGAAGCTGAAACTATCCAGAATGTTCTCAAGTTCAAAGGAAAATGTATTCATGCATTACTTAAGTAATTAAAAATTAATATTCAAAGATTTTTTACATGGATCGTGTTAAACACTATGTAAATCTAACAGGTCAATTTGACTATAAAATGATGGAAACTGACAAATACTGATAATTAGTCTAAGTTTGACACTAATTTGTTTAGTTTTTTATTAAATTTATTGGGATGACATTGGTTAATAAAATTATATAGGTTTCAGGTGTACAATTCTGTAACTGGGTGCAGAACGAGGGGTCCCCAAAGTCCCCACAGCCCATGGCTGGGAGGTGGGGGAAGGAGATAATACAGCTGGTTAAGATACTTTGCATAACAAACAGTAAGATGATAGCTGTGCTACCCTCCCCAGGCAAAAAGTATATATGACGTTCAGAATATATCCTGACTTGTGACATAGCCAGAGGAGGTGGAGGCCCCTGAATCACTCAGTCACCCTTGTCCTGACTAAAGATGACAGCCGAATGAAGTTATACATACAGGGCAACTGGCAAAGTAGCTAATTGTAGGTGGGGCTGGATATGAGGTCATGTAGGAAGTTCCGGGTCAGCATTTAAACTAAGGGTGGGCTGAAAGAGAAGGGGAATTTGGTCCACCATGAGGTCTGTAGTGAGATAGGAGCCATATGGGCTATAGCAGCAGGCAGCCATGAAGGTCGGCCATGAGGAGAGAGAAGGAGGAGGTAGCCATGAGGAAGGGAGCCAGAAGAGATCCTGTCGTGCTGCCTGTAGTGAGGGAGGAGCTACATCTGCTCCTCTGAGGATTCAGCCATGAGTCCTGGTGTGGTATGGAAGCAGGCATGCAGTCTGTAGTGAAGTAGCTGCTGTGCAGGATAGAAGGATGTGAGGAGAGAGCTGATGGAGCTGTCCAGGGACCTTCCTAACCAAGCTCGGATTAATGGGAGCTGCCTGGAATTCGGAACTGTGACCGGAGACTGCAGACTTCTGCCTCTCTAGGGAACATACGGAGAGGCCACTCTCTTGGGACTTGTGCCTTCCCAGACTTCACCATGATCCAGTGCAACACGGCCCATGTTTTCCTGGACTATTACATGGAGGCTGAGGACAACATATCCCAGATCCTGAAGGAGAGAGCTTCTGCCAGAGGATGGTGACTCTGAAACCCATGAGTGTACCTTCCAGAGGGGATGGAGACCTGTTTGTGCAGCCGGCTTAAGAACAGATAAGGATATGGAAAGCTACTGGGCATGGTTTTGGCTTATAGCCTGGTGGGGAGCAAGGGAAGTGCTGGGTCTCATGGGAGAACAGGACCCTGACCAGGAATGCTCAAAGCTCCCCTAAGGTTGGAACCCTGTAAATAAAAACCTGTTTCCCTCAACACTAATGGTTGGATCATGCATCAAGGTACCACATGCACAAGCCCTGGTTTGCTCAGTTACAGTTCTATAATACATCATCTGTATACTGTTTTGTGTGTTCACCACCCCAAGTCAAGTCCCTTTCTGTCACCATTTATCCCCCACTATACTCTCCTACCTCCTGCCACTCCCCTTGAATTACTTACATTTTTAATACATCAGAGCAATGGCCCAGAATCACAGTCTGAATCTTGATCTTCCTGTATGTACTAAACCCTATTGATTCCTAAAGTGAGATAACTATCTTATTTCCTCATCTATACTTAATATTTTTAAGAAACCCACTGGAAGAAGGGAAATAAGGGAGGAGAAAGGGAGGGAAAGAAGGAAGTTGCCTCAAGTATTATATCCTATTATGATTATTTGTCTGACTTCAAACTTTAATTTAGGATAATGTATAGTAAGATTTGAGTGGTAAGAAGAGAAATGCTATCAGAAAACTATCTCAAAAATCTTTGATTTAAAATAAAACAACAAAACAGGGAGGGGATATTCTACCACGGATCTTGACCATGCTAGACTCTAGAGAACTGAAAATACCAACTCTTTTCCAATAGATGATATGAAAACAATTCCCAAAGTCTAGGCAAATTATATTTAGGACACGTAGGCAGTTAGCAAGATGCAGGAATCCACTTCTTTTAAATAATTTTCACTGAAAGAAGATGGATACATTAATTTGCATCTACTCTGAACCTAATTAGTAAAACTTAAAAACTGTTCTCTCACACATGTATATTTATTACCTGAAATGTAAAAGAGAGTGGCCCCACAGGGCTAGCTACATAGGCAAATTTCATATCCTCCATAAAAGGTGAGAGGTTTATTATTATATTTCTTTAATAGGTAAGTTTGTAAATTCTTCTGGTGGTTACCCGAGAAATTACAACACATACACTTGACTTCTAGAAGCTCAAAGTTAATCCATACTTTTATTGTCTTTCCAGAAAGAACTTGGAACACTTTAAGTCCCTTTCAGTTTTAATACTATTATTGTTATGCATTTAAAAAATATTATGTACATTTATGTACTGTTTTACATAGCCAGTGTTCATTTATCACTTGTCTTTCTGTTATCACTGATTTTCCAACTGGGGTTATTTTCCTTCTGCCTAAAGAACACTCTTTTACAATTAGAACTTAGAAGATTTGTCTCCAGCAGACCCACACTTGAAGAAATTCTAAAGGCTATTCTTCTTTTAGTGTGGGTCTGCTGGTAGCAAATCCTCTCAGTGTTTTTAGTCTAAAAATGTCTTTATTTCCCCTTTTTCTTCCATTATCCTGTCAGTTATGCATCCAATTGCTCTGAGGTCATCTATCTTCTTTCTCTGGAGGCTTTGCTGATTTTCTCTTTATCTTTGATTACCTGCAGCTTCACTATTACATGCCTATACATAAATTACTTTTTATTTATCCTGATTAGAAGCCTTTTGGCCTTTTAAGTATGAGAGTTAGTATCTTCTATCAGTTCTGGAAAGTTTTTCAGCAATTATATCCTTAAATATTGCATCTACCCCCATTCTCTCTCTCTCTGTCTCTTCCTGTCCTTTTGAGAGTCACCAAATGAATATATGCTAAAATTTTCTGCTGATTTTTGTCCCTTTTGTCTGGTCTCCTCATTTGCCTGGTCACCTCTGATTGTGGCTGGACAGTGTATTTGAAAAATGATCTGTACAAATAACTTGAAGTGTGGATGCTGTTATTCTCAATCGAGGATTTTTGCTTGCTTCTTCCAGACTCCTGAGGCCCCAGAAGCCCTTTCAAGCCAAGTTCCTCACTTAACGTTCCTTGAATTACTTAAATGAATGAATGAATCTAGTCAGGAATGAATCTAGGATTCAAGCTGTATGAGGGATATTTTGCTTCCAATTCATCTTCAAAACAGAGGATGAATATACCAGGATTCATGGGTTCATATCAGAGTGCCACTTTTGTCACCTTAACCCGCTAAGGTCCCCCAAAGCCAGCTTCTCAGCCTCCTCTAGGGACACCCCCAGGGGACTACAGCTACACACTGTGCATTCTCAGCTTCCCTGAAATCGCAGTGCCACTAATTACTGACTATCTTACTATTCATGGATGGTTTTTTTAGAAGATTTTACTTTTATATTTCACCTGATTTTTTAGTTATCTTCATCAGGATAATGAAGCCTAAATTATCTAGTATGCCATTGCTAGGTATTACTAAAAACTCAAGAGTAAGTTTATTAAAAAACAGTCAAAGAATTATAGCAGTGCTTATCGCCTTAGCACAGCCTAACATTTGAATCTAATTAATGTATTCAATTCCAAACAGACCATGAATTGAATACGTTCATGGTCTGAGCATATATTTATTGGACCATGAATGACCAATACATTCATGGTCAAGGAGAGAGCATCAAGGAGAGAGCGTCAATGTATGCTCTCTCCTTGAACATCACACTATAGCTTGATAATGAAGATTTACTGACAAAAATCCAACTTTTCTTTGGATTCAATGAGGTGGTACATGTAAAGTTTTTAGAAGAATGCCTGGCACATAGTACGCTCTCAATAAACATATGCCAATGCAATCATTACTATTTCCAAAATAAGTGAATCCTTATAGTATTTCCCCACAATCTTACAAGATACCACCAATATTCTTCATTCCAGTATTACCATAAGAAATAGTCCTGAAAACTAAAGTCACGCATTCATTTAGCTATTAAAAAACACACAAAAGCTTTAGACAGTCTTCCTAAATTCAAGTTTTGGGGGTAGCTACAAGAAATACCAGTCAAAGCTGCTGTAAACTGTGAGCCTTATTACCAGATATGCATATTATTATTTTTCATGTGAACTTGTCCTTTCTTACTCCTGAAAAGGGCACAACAGCAGATTGTTACACAGCTGTCCTACAGTCACACGTCTCACAAATGAGAAAGGAATGGAAAACATCTGACAGCAGCTGCTTCACTGTGTATAAGGGTGAGCCACCCAGGAAGCTGTGCCATATGCTGAGTGACAAACATTCCATTACAATTTGTAGTGTTCAAGACTGCGATCAATTTATCTATTATATGTGAAAGTGATGATAATAGGAAGAACCTCTGTAGTTCTAAAAGGCAACTTGTGGACCATCCATATTTTATGCTTGGAGAGCAGAACCCCTGCACCGCCCTGTGCCGCCCTATGAAGGAGCATCACCAGGGGCGCAGCAAACCCAGCACAATGACAGTGCTCTCAGACCAACCTGAACCCATCCCTGCAAGCCTCTTAAAGTGAAATACAGCATATTCATTGAAGAATTAGTTAATGAAACTGGTTTCCGCCAGCTACTTTGGTAGGATCTGGGTATGTAAAGGTGAAGGTAAGATGTTCCGGCCTCCTAGAGTTCCGTCTAGTCATACAGGAGAGAGGAAGAGACGGACATGCATAACTGTATTATAGAGTAGCAAGTACTTTGATGATGGAAGTGCATAGGGTACTGGGGGACAATACAGGGGATGGGAGATCAGGAAAGGTATCCCAGGAAAATCACTTCTAAACTGAGACCTGAGAGACAAGTAAGAGCCAAGCAAAGATGAAAAGATAGAACATTCCAGAAACCACATGTATAGCGGCCCAGAAATAAGAGAAACCATAAGGGCACATTCTAGCAAAACAGAAGGAAAAGCTAAGCCCACTCTGTGGGAATGTCTCTATAATCAGGGCAGGCAGGAATCCCACCAAAAACAGTGTTACCTGTCACTTTGTTACAAAGGAAAACAAACCACCATAAAAGAGTCAGGAGACAACGAACAAGAGAATGAATATATGCCACATACAACCCCCCACACCGCCCCAAAGATTTCGAAATAATAACAGAACAATTTGAAAGATCCTAGATATTTGAAAGATTCTGAATATATTTAAAGTTAATAAAAACATGAGAAGTTATAGATACCATATGGCAACAATAACACAGGAGAAAACAGAAGAAAGAAAACTGAAAATCAAATAGAACCTGTAGAAATGAACAAATATAGTCGCTGACATTCAAAATCTAATGCAAGATTTCTAGTTTGAAAGCACTTATCTATGCTTCTCCCCAAAACAAAACTAAAAAGATAGGGATTAATTTTAAAAGCCAAAAAGAGAACAAGAAAGGGAAAAAATATACAAGAGAAACTTAAAAAAAAAAGGAGTTAGAAAGCAAAAGATTAAGCGGTGGCTGATTTCAGAGCGGTAAGAAAGCTGAAATCTAAGCCCACCAGGCTGGGAGTGGGAAGAGGAAGGGAAGCCAGGAAGAAGTGGCTGGTTCACAGCACAGCCAGAAACCTGGGAAGGCTCAGGCTTAGAGATAAGAGATAGCTCTGAAGGCAGGAGTGGAGGGTAGCAGAAAGTAGGGTGACTAGTTGAGAGTTTGTATAAAGAGCAAAGAGAAACAGACTGACTCACAGATACAGAGAACAGACTGACAGCTGTTAGAGGGGAGGGGGCTTGGGGGACTGGGTGAAAAAGGTGAAAGGATTAAGCAGAAACAAAAAAACCTCATAGACATCAATATGGTGACTACTAGAGGGAAAGGAGGTGTTGGGGGAGGTAGGAGAGAGTAAAGGGAGGACAAATGGTGATGGAAGGAGATTTGACTCAGCATGGTGAAGACACAATACAATATACAGATGATGCATATAGAATTGTATGCCTAAAATCTATATAATTTTATTAACCACGTCACCCCAATAAATCCAATAATTTTTTTTAAAGAGCAGTTAGTCCTCCAGATATCGTCTATCCACCCCAGAAGTCTGGAGGATTACTCTCTGCGAAGCTGCCCAGCTGAGCAGAGGGTTGAGGCCCATTCAGAGGGTTAAGCAAGAGTCTCCTGAACCACGAAGTCCTCCCCACTTGAATACTGGAACCCTGGCAGTCAGAACCCACCCATCCCATCTCCAGGCAAGAGATTCTGGGATTTCTTTTCAGGAAAATTGGCCAAGATAAGCAACAATACCTCTCAGTTCTGACATTTTATCCTACTCCAATGAAAAAGCATACCTTGGGGTGAGGAATTTTTTTTTTTTAAAGCACACAAGGTGCTACTACTCACAAGGATGGCTAAAACTGGAAAAGACAGACAATACTACATGTTGACAAGAATGTGTAGAAACTAGAACGCTCTTTCATTGCTGGTGCATAAATCAGTACAATACAACCACTTGGGAAAACTGTTTAATAGTGTATCAAGTAAAGCTAAACATAGGTATCCCCTATGATCTAGGTATACAGCACAATAAAAGTAGACATTCATCTGCCAAAAGATATGTATAAGAATGTTCGGAGAAACATTATTTACAGTAGCCCAAAACCACCCAAATGTCCAATAATAAACATAGTAAATGATATTCATGCACTAGAATACTACACGGCGATAAGAGAGAATAAGCTATTTCCGTGCATGACGACAAGCTCAAATCTCATAACAGTGTTGAGCAAGTCAAACTCCACATAAAAGAGCACATACTGTATGGTTTAGTTTATATAAAGGTCACCAACAGGTGACACATCTACATGACAGGGGTTATTTTCAAAAGGTCATAGTGACTAGGAAGCGTCAGGTGAGAGGTTCTGGAGTACAGGAATGTTCTACTTTTTGATCTGTGTGGTTGTTACAAGGGTGTTTTCATTTTGCTGAACTTCATCAAGCTGAACACTGACAAATTGTCTGCTTTTTTTGTATATGTATCCTTGAATTCAAAAGCTCACAAAAATGAATAGAGATGTGGTGCCCGCCTCTAGATAATATTTTTGGTCTTATTTTCAAAATTTTGTTTAATGAGCACATATGCATATTATAGTGGGGGAAAGCAACTTTTAAATAACAGCAGAACTGAGATTCTGTGAGGTTCACAACAAATCCAAGTACAGTGTGTAATTTAAACACAGTGTAGCTGGTTGCTAGACATGCTGAAAATGATGACCCAGAATGAACTCATCCTTAAGGTGGGGAACAAGAAATAAATGTTTGGAAGCCTAAGTTGCAAAGAAAGGATGTTAAAGTTTACCTTCAAAATTGTAAAATACAGACTTTTAAAGCATTTCAGATAGCATTATGAACCCAAAGTTCTACTTCCCTTCTTTCTTTTTATTTTTTAAGATTTTATTTATTCATTTTTAGAGAGAGAGGAAGAGAAGGAGAAAGAGAGGGAGAGAAATATCAATGTGTGGTTGCCTCTCATGCGCCCTGTACTGAGGACCTGGCCTGCAACCCAGGCATGCGCCACGACTGGAAATCGAACCGGCGACCCCTTGGTTTGCAGCCCTCCCTCAATCCACTGAGCTATACCAGCCAGAGCCTGCCCTTATTTCTTGAAACTTGATTATAAAATTTTCATCCTTGTTTTTGATACTCTCTTACTGCCTTGGCTTGCAGAAAGCAAACTGGAGGCACTTACCAGCCACAAAGTAACAATAAATGGCATCACACGTGCTGCATAAAAAATCTTGCACAATCAACCAGCAAAACTTTTAGGCTACTGTGTCAACATGGAATAACATATTCCTTCTGAACTGTGAGATAAATTTAAATATAAGCCCACAAAACAACTTGTGATTTTTTTAAATGAACCTAAAGTTTAGTAAGGATATGAGGGATGGGGTGGGAGATGTAATTGTGTATTGTCAGGCATTTGTCCTTCCTTTTGAAAATTCCTCTTTCTTTAATCCTATTTTTTTCTTTCTCTAGAAGTAGAAGCTCTAATTTAACACTTATTTTCCTTGTTTTGCGTAACAAAACTAAAGTTCCTTATGAACATTCTACTCGGTATTCTAAAGGGAATCTCCCAATCAGAAACTCCCATTTTAGCTATATTCCATTTAAACACCTCCAACATAAGAACAAGATCACGCCCAAACTCCCTCATACCTTTGCACGCTTCTCAGGAATTAAACCAAGCAAGTGGTCCCTGTCCTCCACACCAGTAGTAGGTTTCATATTTGCTATTTAACATGCCCCATTTTATTCTGCTCTTGGTCCAGGTAAATTGTCTTTGTCACCATAAACGTGGCTCTGATCTTCAACCTAAAAAGATACAGGGGAGGTGACCACCCCATTCGAAAGGATAGCAAACAGGGATCTGCTGCTCCCTGGACTCAGCTATTCTCTGAATGAAACACTTCAAGCTCAATGCCCTATCATTTTCCAGGCTTTCTTGTGAAATGTTTTAGTAAGCCAAACATTTCTTCCTCCTTCTGGTAATGACACTTCTTCCTTGTAGAAATTAACCTTTCCCCATCCCTGTGGCTCTGGGAGGACTGTCCATCACCATTCCTTTCACTGGCTTGACAACCATGATGCCCCATTCTTGGCTACAGGGATAGGTCCAAAGGATGGGCTCACGACCCATGCAAGGCCAAACAGAATGTGCTTCCTTCTAATTTTATAATCTGGTGCTAGAAAAGCTTCCTATTTGCTCTGAGGTCTCTGGCCGAGAGACTGGAAACCTGAAGCCAGTCATGGACCTGGCCATGGCATCCCTACACGGCCCTACCCCCAGGCGCTGGAAAGAAATCTGTCCGCAAAGGGATACAATGAGGTCAATGACCAGAGAGAAATGCAGCCAAGAGAGAGAGAAAGAGTCTAAGAGAGTACTGATAATGCCATTGGAGTCCCTGTAGGCCCTGATATCAGCACCAATCTGGAACTTCCCAGTGACATAAACCACTGAATTCCTTTGTCTCCTAAGGCCAATTTAAGTTGGGTTCGGTTACCCTGAACCAAAACTCTCAAAGACCAAAACCCTGCAGTGGTGGTCATGCCCGTCACCACCAGCTCTCTGCTCTGACTCCTTGCAGCTTGGCAGCGGGGGGGAGCACCTCAGAGTGCAGATTCACTGGTGAACAAGCAGCCATGACCATCCCAACTGGTAGATATTCAGGTTGACCATTCTAGGACTAACAAGTGAATCTAGTCCCAGGAGTTGAGGATTAAAAACCTGCATGTCACCTGAGTTCTGTCTGGGTGACGTCCTAGGCTCTTGGGCTGGGCAGCCAGACTAAGGGGACCTGGTGTGCAGTGAGCCGTGGGCAGCCTTGGAACTCAGTACCACAGGGCCCTGCCCTGCGCTGAAGCAGAGTGTTTGTCACACCCAAATCCTTCCATGTGAAGTGGCTGGTCCTGCCTTGTTCGAGAGACAAGTGATGCGGAGTGTTGACTTTGCTCTCAGCAAATACATCAACGAAAAGTTATTCTGGACCTAGAACCAAGCAGAAGTTCTTAGAAGAGACAGTTTGTTCCGCTGATTCACTGTGAGAGGCATGAACAGATACATCTTACTGGGTATTCGTGTAGGCTCGTGGCATTATTTTTCTTTGGAAAATATCCCTGACTCTCACCACCAGATGACAAAAACTGAGGGACAAAAGCAGGCCAGGCAATCAAGTAAGTGGTAAGTAGGCAACTGGGGCCTGAGCTGAGGGGGCCCTGGTATGAAGCCCGGCTTGACAGTTATTAGCTACTGTCCTTGGGCAAGTTACTTGATTTCTCTAGGCCTCAGTGTCTTTTTTTAGCAAAGGGGGAATAATAGCATCTACCTCAAGGACTTATTGTGAGGAACTAAATATCATATGTACACAAAATGCTCAGCAAAGTGCCTAGCACATAATAATAGCAACACAACTATTATATATGAAGTCATCAGGTCAGAGATATTTGAATATAATACATATTATTGAATATTTTAACGGAATCTATGTCTGTGAGTCTTCACTTGTATAGATAGATGTAGGCATCACCATTAAAGGGACCAAAGAGAAAAGAGGAAACTTAATGTTTCCTATCAGCCAGAAATGCTTCACTTTCTTAAATTATAAAATTTCCATTCCTTTTGGCTTCAGAGAAGTTAAAACTAACCCAATCCCAGGTGAGCAGAGGTAGAGAAACGCCGCTTCCCTGCGTGCGCATTGGCACTTCTCCTTTCGGAAGGCAGTTTGTCAGTATCCATCGCAGGGCGAATGCACGCAGTTCTTTACCCTGGCCCTCTCCCTCTAAAAGTATCTGCCACAGAGATTCCCACACAGACACTCCGGAAAGCAGGAACACGTGAGGATGTCTGCTCCAGTATTGCCTGCAATAGGGGACAAGCCAAGAGCCCGTCAACCGGAGTGCTGGGACACGAAACAGACACCAAGGCGACAAACCAGGCGTCCAGGGGTTCTTCCCGCAGCAACTTGCAGGTGAGCGCTGGCCTCCGAGTCGGTTCAAGTCAACAAAAATGTATTGAGTGTCTGCCCTCCGCATGTGAGGACAATGGTGAGGAAAACAGAAGCTAGTCCTTCAGCCAGAAGAAGAAAACCCAAACCAAATTCTGTATTCTCCCAACCCAGGTAGGGCCTTATAAGATTATTTTTAATAACGCCCATGATTTTTAGTTTATAACTTCAGTTGAGAGATCATTTAAAATTTATGTTTTCCAAAAGCACTGGGTCAAATTTTTGTATGAAAAGGAAATAAATCTTACTGAGTCTTTGTTTGGCACCATGTAATCATAGTTTGCATATTTTCTTATGTCATCTTACTGTTTATTTTTCCTGAGTTTTCTGTCAAATAGCTGTAATTTCCTTCAGTTGGCTTGCCAAAACTCAATAAACAATTTTACACTTATTTTTGTAACAAACTGCACTAAAATAAATTGGTTTCCTCCAGAATTCCTGGAACACCTTGTGCATATTAAAGTGAAATTTTCTTACCTATAAATTACAAAAAATATAACAAGGTACAAAATTAGGATGAGTAATAATGGTTCACTTCTGTAATCCCAATATTCATATAAAGTAATAATCCTAGATAAATTTATACAATGTAGTTATGAATAAACAAGATTAAGACAAGTATAGTAATAGGAACAAAAACTGTTTAACATTCTTCTACATATACTTCAATTTTTTTATAATTTCACATACCTCGGGGTAAATAATGTCATAATGTTATATTAATTATGCTAATTAATATAATATTTTTGCTTATGGCCCAAATAAAATAAAACAAAGAGCCTGAAATAAGTTTATTAAATTCTAATTCCCCTTACAAGTACAATCCTTTTTATTGACATTTTAGTTGTAAGTGAGAATTAGGTTCATGAATTAAGTGGGCTTCAGACATACATGCCAGTTTTCTCATACCATAGTGACAAGCAAGATTATAGCAGAAATGTATGGAGAGTTAATTTTGTTTTCTCTCATTTCACAAATATTTGTTTAGTTCTTGTATCAGAGATTCTGGAACCCCCAAACAAGGCTAATAATCTAAATTTTAAAAATATACAGAGAGTTTTAAGATCTCATTATAAATTTCCAGTATTCTGAATTCCTGTCTTGTTCTGGCATATTTTCCGGCTACCTATTTTAGTTTGCTACTCCCCAAACAAGGGTCTAGCAGACCTTTGGCCTTATAACCAGAAAGCAAATTTAATATGAAAAGAAGGGAGCCCTTTGCTTCACCTGCTTCTACTGTGCTTAAGAAAGGTGAAGGGGCCTGCTCTGGGCCTGTGAAGACCTTAGACCCGAAGCCACTGCATAGGGTGGTCTACTTAGGAAAACAAGTGAAGTGTTTTATCCACTAACATAGTGGAGACAGTTGGCAAAGTTCTAAAATTATTATTATTTATAGTTTACCCATGTTTACTAAAAATGTTGCTAAGAGATTTAATGAAATCTCTTTTTCAAAATCCTATAGTTAAAATGCCTAGGAATGCTTCAGGAAAAGGTCCAAGGTTCATGTTCACTTCCAACGAGCACAGGCTGTAGAAAGCGCCGTCTCTCTGAAGTGCATACAGTGCAGGAGAGAGTGCCCGAGACGTCCAGTGACCGACAACCTGGAGCCACTTCTAGGACGTCTGCTAGTGACTGCCTCCTTGTGTGGCACCTCTGGGGGACCACTCGGAGCATGTTGCCGCTCCATGTTTTCGTTGGCTGATTGCTGGAAATCTGATTTCTGCTTTTTTGTGGTACCCAGACAGGGAAAGCTAGCTGCTGAATTGGCTTCTGAGACTCAACAGAGATTCAGATGAAACTAAAACACATGGAATTAAATATATCTATAAACAGATAATCATTTTCTATCTATAAAATAATAAAAAAATTATCACTTAAAGAGAAAATCTGCTGTAGCTCAGGGAAAAAGTAAGCTCTGAATTGTGTGAAATTTGAGCCTATAATTTAGTTTTTGCAGTAACCATCCATAAGGATTAACAACAACAAACCTATTTTCCTTTCTTTTTCCTTTTCCGTTGTTTTCCCTCCCCCTAAGGCATTTAAACCAGAATGCTGGGTAAGTCTTGAAAAGATAAACTAAATCACTTTAAAACCAGATGAAATCACAAGCCTGTCCTTAGGAAAACAATAAAATAGATTTTCAAACCTCTGATTTGTTGCTCCATTAAAGCAGATACATCTCTTGGTTCAGGGTAGTTTTGGGAGTAAGAGGCGCAGTTGCTCCACTTACACCTTCATTCAGTATTCCCTGCCGGAACAGATGGCATCTTGCGGGTGCTTAACCTCCCAGAATAGGTGCCTATGAGCAACATGACTCTTGCAGAGAACAAGTGTTTTGCCCAACACTTCTCTGTTGCCTCCACACTTTCGTGCTTACTCATTGCTCTGGCAATCTGGGTTTTGCCCCTGCACTACTCAGATGAAAATGCCCTTCCCTTGACCTCTTTGACTCCCAATCCTGGTCCACCTCTTTGCTGGGCTCCACAGCAGACCCCTCACCACCAGCCCCTCCAAAACACACAGACAAGCGTTGACTCCTCCCTTGCCTTCCAAGTCCCTGCACTCTCTCACTTCTTCCTGTCTCTCTACTCCTTTTGCTCTCCTCTGACTTCAAGGGAAGGCAAGGGAGCTCCATCTTATGCTCTCTTGACTTCACCTGCTCTCCTTTGACCTACCACAGATGGCAATCACCAGGAGTGTCTCACGGTGGGCACTCAAGCAATACCTGTGAGGGGAGTCACCTTCAAACATGCTGGGGGCCTCCCACACAAGAAGCTATCTAATCTGGGTCTCCACCCAGCTACCTTCTCCGACCACCACCCCCTTCCCATGAATGGGTTGAGACTGTGACTCTAGCCCGACACTTTTCAAGAGGCTTCTTATTTAAGGTAATTACGGTCCTGTCTCTCCTCCCTGGTTTACAGTCTCCACGTAACAGAAGGAGAATGGCTTTGATGTCAGATAGAATTGGGTTCAAAACTGGGTCTGTCAATTACCAGCTATGTGACAATACCCATGAATTTTTGTAGAATTACAAGGGAAAATGTTTGTATGTAAAATATTTGTAGGTATATATTTTTAAAAACTTAGGGTCCAGTGAGGTTTCTTTTTCTGTATTTCTCTTTCACTCACTTTACAAAGCTCCTCACATCCTTCCTTTAATTGAATTTTCACAATAACCCACCGTAGGTCTAAAGGAACAAGCTGAGACTGGCTGGGTAGCAACTAAAAAGTGGTAGGATCAGATTCTAACCTAAACCCGACTGGCTCTGAAGTCCTAGCTCTTTCTACCACATAAAGTGCCTCCAGGGCACAGAGGGGACAGCGGGCTGGGTGGGCCACCTGCGGAAAGTTGTAGCGCAATGTGAGAACTGCTGTGAGAGAGGCGTGGAGAAAACACTGCGGGCTTACTGCCCCCAGAAATCAGGGAGAGCTGCTGTTTTCACAGACACGGGGCACTGGAGCGGCCTCTTGAAGAACATGAATGGGCCCCCCCAGACAGACTGGGCAGGGAGGTCTAAGCAGCAGGGTCACGCAGTAACTGAGCAAACCATTGGAGTCACTGCAGGGAGCACGGTGTGATGGGAGCAACAGTGGGGGAGGGTGAAGGAACCCAGTCATGGAAGGAGATGCTGGCAAAAAGGCAGGGTGGGGCTATGCCCAGTATTTGAAGCCCATTCCAGAAGCAGTAGAGCCCACAGGAGTTTTTTAGAAGGGCAGGGACAGATCAGACCTGTACTTTCAAAGGCTAATTTCAGCGCTAGCACAGCGCAGGGATTCCAGAACCACTTGGGGACCAAGTCATTTTTAAAATGACTTGATTTGTCCCATTATTGTGAATGTTAACTTTGATCATTTCATTTAAGGTGGTATCTGCCACGTTTGTCAGCTGCAGTTACCGTCTGTCCTTTGCAATTAATAAGTATTTTGTGGTCCTGACCGGCGTGGCTCAGTGGGTTGGGCATCGTACCACAAAGTAAAAGGTCATGGGTTCCATTCCCAGGTGTCACATCCCTGAGTTATGCCAGGTCCCCAGTTGGGGGCATATGAGAGGCAACTGATTGATGTTTCTCTCCCTCTTTTTCTCCCTCCCTTTCCTTCTCTCTGAAAATAAAAATTTAAAAAATCTTTTTTAAAAATAAGTATTTTGTGGCAAAGTCCTGTGTAAATATCATGTTACTCAACAAACTTTCATCACTAATTATAATGTCCATTGACTTTCTAACTCCATCATTCCAGCTATAGTTAATTGTTGACCTTCTACTCAAGGAAGAGATTTCTCTTCTTCCCATTGGTTATTTATATCACTATAGATACATGGATTTTTGTTTTATTCAATGGATGATAACTGAAGCTCAAATTATCGCAGATGTGGCCAGTGGAAGTCCCCTCAAACTAGCCCTTGTGTCATTTTAATATCCCCCCTTATTCTCTTAGTACTGCTATAGTTCCCAGCATAAGAAGCTATTCTAGACTCATTCTGAGTTTTCCCAGCCCCAAGTCTAGAACAGGTGTTTTTTGTGTGTGGTTTTTTCTGTTTGTTTGTTTTTGTAAGTTCTGATTCTTGTGTGGAGGATGGTGTTTAGAAACCACTCTAAAGTGCTGGAGTCATTGTCAGTTTTCTCAATGGACAGAGAAAGAAAACCGAGAGTGTGTGTACGTGTGTACATGTGTACACACATGTAGATAGACATATCTATATTTCTATGGGAAATCTCTTTAAAATACAGATTTGGGGGGGGTGCTGGCCAGACCTAATGAATCGGAATCTTTAGGACGGGGCTCATAAATCTCTATTTGTTTAAAGTTTATCCAGGTTTTCAAAGAGAAAACTGACCAGGGGAGTGAGAGTGGGGGCGGAAGGCCAGTTAGCAGGACACTCTAATAATGCAGACGAAAGTTAACGAGGCTGTGAACCAGGGCGGAAGCAGCAAGACGGAGAGGGCACAATCAACTGTGCGTGTTTGGGGCTGACTGGCTAATAACAGAGGTGCAGGAGGGAGGGGGGACAGGCACTGTGTCTCCCGCTTGGATAACGGTCATCGCTGCGGCCTCAACACTCATTACACAGTGAGCACTGAACACACATTTACTCAATTGAACATCTTCTCTCTTTTCTCTTATAGATTATATAAAAATCCAGGTGACATTCTGGGAGGAAAATAATTCTAAAACATTCAAGAATTTACATCTCTTCCTTATATTTTATCATATAGACTAACAGCTGACTGTTACTCAAGGCAAGAAGCAGGACTTGTGAATTCACTTGTGGGCGGGCCAGGCTCTCACACTGATAAACATGGCCTGACCTAAGTGATTGAGTTTGCGAATAATAGGCCTGCAAGGCTTTTCACCAAGAAGCAACCTCTGTAACAGTGTCTCCTATTGTCCAAAAAAAGAGAGCTACAGTCTGCCGGAGATAAAAGTCATTAGCTGAGATGGCCGCTTATTCTCACTGTACGCTTTGCTCACTGGAGCATGAGCAAAACATAGAAAGGGGCGGGAGGGAGAAAAGTAAAGCTAAAAGGAAATGACCCTTGGAATTCTAACTCCTATCACAGAAAGTTCAAAACCCAGATAAAAGTACAACCCGGAGAAAAATAATCCTTCCCAGTGTTTATATAGCAAAAGCAATTCATCAGTGACCTTCTCATTGCTAAATCCACAGGGCCCTTTTCCAGACTTACCTGTTATTCACCCTAATGATACTGTCGAAGGTCTCGTTGACTCCCTCTGTGCTCTTGGCCTCGGGGGCATTCCACTCTTCTGGGCTTCCTCCCACCCCTGTGACTCTCTCCCTTCTTTCGCAAGCACCTGTTTCTCAGCTGATCTCCTACATGTTCATCTTCCTCAAAATGCTAGCCCTGGCTTCTCCTCTTTCCCCCACATGCTCTCTGGGTCCTCTCAGTCACTCCTACACCCCCAAGTGCAACTCCCACACTCTCTCCTGAGCAAAACCACCCATATAAATACATAATCACCTCTTACATGTCCCACTGACATTTCTATCTATATATGTTCAAAATGAAATCATCACCTCCTGACCTTGAACCTGTTCCCCATTCTATTTTAGTGAATGATAACCACCATCCAACCAGCTGGCTGTGCCAGAAATTTGGCCATTGCCTTACATCTTCCTTCTCCCTGCCCCCACCCATACCCTATCAATCATCATGAATCTGAATCTCCAGAATATTTTCATTGCTTCCCTTGCATACTGCCATACTGATCTCACAGCTGGACTTTCTCTCCAACAATCCATTACCCACAATGCAGCCAGAGTGACCAGCCCAGAGCCTAAATCTAACAATGCGCCTTTCTCCAGAAAGCCCTCCCTGACCACCTCTCCCCTCCCGTGAATGGGTTAGGTAAAGGTCCTGAGGCTCTCATATACCTTGGGCTAACAATAATAAAACTGAAAACACCACACCCAGATGCTCATTTATGAGTATTGCCCTTATGACTGTAAGTTCCTCGAGAGGAGATACATACTGTTCCCTGTTGGGTCCTCAGTGCCTAGCACAGTGCATGACACACAGCAGACACTCAAGAAATCTTTGTGGCTTCTTAATGATCCATTTAAGTTAAGGCTCAACAGATTGATTCAGTTGGTTTGTAGGACCAAGCCGGATAGTCATGTGTGCTGAGGGCCAAGACAGATTGTGTGTGTGTGTGTGTGTGCAGCTATGTGCAAAATGGATCATTAAGGTAAGAAGCTAGTCTGCAGTCAGAGAAAATCAAAGCATATACTATCCGGAGAGAAGCAGAGATGCGAACCCCTGTGATACACAGGAACACTTGCAAGAAACGGAAATAGGGAAAGACTAGTTGTCTGTTTACCTTGCAGTGCCTGAGAGGCCAGCCACACTCCTCTCTAAAATTGAGTTCCAAAAGATTCCCATCATCTTATGACCTTCATGTCTTACAATGATTCTCAATAGTCTTAGAATAATTCTCGGACTAGCCTATTTCTATTTCAGCCTAATATCTCTGACCAGTCCAGAGAAAGCTCCTTTCATCTAGGAGATAGAGCTGGCCTGTCATTCCCCTTCTTCATGCCAATGGGAAAGGGAGTGGCAAAGAACCAGTGGGCCATCCTGGAATCCTACAACGTCTGGGTTCAGGCCACCCAGGTGCCTGCCTCCCATTGGGAACGAAAGGAATGAACTGATAAAGGAGTAGAGGTAAAGGGACACCCTCTTTGGCTGCACCCTCTGCTTTCCATACCACTTCCACCCCCTCACCTGTCTCCAGCAGCAAGGCTGAAGACTGTAAATTCATTTTTAAAAAGCAGGAATCTTTGGGAGAGAACAAACATATACAGATTGTTGCTGGTCCCTAAACCAGCAGTTACTAAACACTGCACTGGCTCCTCAAAGTAAAAATAGCTACATTCTTTAAGTACATAAAAATCTATATATCCTTCATAGAATCTCACAGCATCTTCATAAATATGAGTTAGAAACCAAAGCCTCCAATTTTTATTACTTTTAGGTTAATCTTTTTAATGATTGTTTCCATTTCTGGGTCCCCAAATGTTCAGAATGGAACCATGCTAGGGGAATTCAAAGGCTGTAGACATCTGAGACAATTCAGTAGGAAAAGAATAGTCTTTTAAACAAATGGCGTTGGGACAACTGGATATCAACATGCAAAAGAACGAAGTTGGACCCCCTACCTCAAACCACATATAAAAATGAACTCAAAATGGATCATGTGCTTAAAGACAGAGCTAAAACTATAAAACTTTTAGAAGAAAACATAGGAATAAATCTTCATGACCCCCAAAGGGTAAGCCATAAAAGATAAATAAATAAATTGGACATCATCAAAATTTTAGAACTTTTGTGCTTCAAAGGACACCATCAAGAAAGTGCAACAACAGCTCACTGAATGGGAGAAAATATTTGCAAATAATACAGGAGATAAGGCACTTATATTGACAATGTATAAAGAACTCCTAGAACTCAACAATAAAGAGACAAATAAACTGATCCGAAAAATGGGAAAAGAATTTGAATGGATGTTTTCTCCAAAGAAGATACACAAATAGATTTATTGAAAGTAATCAGTATTATAAGTCCTTAGGGAAATGTAAATTAAAACATGAGATGCCATTTCACACCCAGTAGGATGGTTGTAATCAAAGAGACAGAAAATAACAAGTGTTGGTAAGGATGTAGAGGAATTGACACTCTCATACAATGTTGGTGGAGCTGTAAAATTGTTTGGCTGCTTTGGAAAACAATTTGGCAGTACTTCAAAATGTCAAACATAAGAGTTACCATATCATTCAGCAATTCGACTCCTAGGTATATATTCAAAAGTCTGTGTCTACACAAAGCCCATGTACACACTCTTCCACTGGCCACATGGACAGGCTCACCATCTCCTTAACTTGTTCCAGCCAGGGCCTGCTTGGTTCCTTCTGCAGAAGAAAGAACACTGGGCTAAGCGCCACCTTAATAAAAAGAACTGCTTCTGTTCATTTAAGAAATTAATAAATATATGGATCATATACATCATTAAAATTCGATTTCACTAGTGGGCAATACCTTCTGGGTTGAAAAAACACTGTCTATTAAGCTCTTAAACATACCAGCGAGGTCCCTGAATCTTGCTGGGTAGAGTGGCCTGTGGACCAGCAGCATCAGCCTCCCTTGGAAGCTGGTTTGAAATGCAGAATGTCAGGCCTCACACCTGACTTACTGACTCAGTGCCCAGGTGACTCCTATGCACAGTGATATTTGAGAAGAACTATCTGCTCTCAAACACTCTAATCCACATAGGACAAACTCAAGTTAAACCTCCAAGAGGAGCTTGACTGCTGAAGACACGTAGTCCACTGGTTAGAGGATGGCTTTCCACGTGGACTGGGGGAAGGGTCAGTCCCAGAAGCAGAACCAGCAAGTTGCTTCCTTTTTCTTTTTTGGTGATAAAAATGTCACTTACATCACAAAGTTGTTCAGGTCCACCTCCTGCAGGCAGAACATGCCTCGGACAGCCCTGCTTAAAGGTGCTGCCATGGAATAGTTTTTCACTTTACCACCATACAGTCTACCTTCGAACTGGCCATTGGTGGTGGGGCCAGTATCATTCTTTACAAGTGAGCATACACCAGTGAGATACTTTTCAAGCTTTGAAACAACCCCTTATACAGTAACCACATTTTTTAAACTAAAAACATGGTCATATACTCTGAATTTAAAATAGAGGCCCACAATATGACAAGAACAAGGGTACCAATGACAATAACTGAATGAAATATTTGTGACTGTCCTGGGAAATATAGGACATAAGGTGCAAAAACCCATGAGGTGTTAATTACCTAGATGACATTTATAATGCCTTGGTATTTCTCTGGGCATCTCTACAGAATTTTGGGCATACCAACTTCTTTCTCACCCTGGTGCCTTTGCACGTGGCCTCTCCTCTGCCACAGCAACTTCTCTTATCTGCCCCTTCTCATCCTTCAAGTTTCAACTGAAATGCCTCCTCCACAGAGAGCTGCTCTGGAAACCTTATCTAAGGTAACTCCCATACCCCTACCCAGTCCAGTTCCTCTCTGTGATCATTCCCTTCTTAGTGCTTATCACAACTCTACTCACCTTTTCTTTGCTTCTTCATTTATTGGTGGCCTCTCCCACCAGAATGGGGGCAAGAACCTGGTCATGTTCACTGCTGTACCCCCTGCACCTGGTACATTCTAGATGTGAAATGAGTTTTTGATCAATAAGCAAATGAGAAAAAAATACTATGTACCCAATTTAGAGAATAAATCTTAACCAAAATCAGCAGGCAAATAGACTATAGCTTATTAATAAAAATGACAGTA
Source organism: Desmodus rotundus (assembly GCF_022682495.2). NCBI lineage: Eukaryota > Metazoa > Chordata > Mammalia > Chiroptera > Phyllostomidae > Desmodus > Desmodus rotundus. The sequence continues at coordinate 131,472,078 of NC_071391.1, read as the reverse complement.
ATAAGATCATTTATGAACAGACCATAAACTTCCATCAAAACCCTTCACTTCATGAGCTTGCCAACGGAGTGAGACTGAATGAACAGTAGACGGTACCACTGAGTGACTTTGCTTCAATCTCTTTCCCTCTCAGAGCCATGCCTGTAAAATGAGAAGACTCTCTCTCAGAGTTGGAGAAGAGGGTAATTCAATAAGATGACTATATACAAGGCCTGTCCAGAAAAAGTCCAGGCATTGTTAACATAATGAGGATGGTTTACGCAACATCGATGTAACCTGGTAGCCAAAGCGAGTGGACTGGAATGTGTATGCATGAACAATGATGACCTCACTGGGGTGGGGGTGGTAGACGTCACTGAGTGAGCATGCGTAGTGTGTGGCCATCACATTCAAAATAACTGAGCAAGTAAAGCAACGAATCTGCATCAAATTTTGCGTTAAACTTGAATATTCCTCCGCAGAAACTATACAGATGATTCAGGAGGCTGCAGCTATGGGCAACTGGTGATTGGCAGCTTCATTATGACAACAAACCAATGCATGCATCACATCTCCTGCAGAGTTTTTGGTGAAACATCAAATCACCCAGGTGACTCAGCCTCCCTACAGACCAGACTTGGTGCCCTGCAACTTCTGATTTTTTCCCAAAACTAAAACACCTTTGAAAGGGAAGAGCTTTCAGACTGTTGATGAGACTCAGGAAAATACAACAGGGCAGCTGATAGAGATTGTGAGAACTGTGTGAGGTCCCAAGGTGCCTACTTTGAAGGGGATGGGGGCATCATTGTCCTGTGTACAATATTTCTTGTATCTTTGTCAATAAATGTCTCTATTTTTCATCTATGTTTCATATTACATGGCTGGATACCTTCTGGACACACACACACACGACATCAGATACAGAGCAGGCACTCAACGTGAGTTTGATTCTGTATAGTTATCCCCATGTTTCTCAATTTCAAACTCATCAAGGGACTAAAGAATATGAAATCACATCTCCAGGTCTTCATGTGAACCTGTCTGCCTAACACTCCAGGCCCAAGTGAGCCGCACTGGTCTTGAAAGATGCAAAGCTTTAGGAGGGCAAGGCACCCTTTCAGCTAGGGTGACAGGTGGGGCGGAAGCAGATGGCGCCATGCAGGATGTGGATACAAACAGGCCCCTGTGGCGGGCACTGACTACTTGCCACACACTGTGGGCACCTTGCATGGAACCTCCACAAGCTGTTGTACAAGGCAGATACCTTACACTCTCACTGTATAGATGAGAAGCTGCTTCACTGATGAGAGCCGAGACTCACAGAAGTTTAGTAATTTCCTCAAGTCACCCAACTGGCGGCAGTTCTAGGTTCAAAATCGGGTCTCTCTGACACCAAAGCCCATGCTCCCACCACTATGCCATTGGGTGGGGAAGGGGTGCAGGGGGAGAAGGATGAAGGGGGAGATGAAGTCACTCCAGCATGAGGAAAGAAAGAACAGAGTGATATTATTATATGGCAAATGAGATGCAAACAATTTATGATTTTTTTAAAAAAGAAAGAAAATAAAAATAATGATATAAAGGTCAGTTAGGACCAGAAAGAACCGAAAGCTAAGGAGTCTGAATTTCTGCCTGTGGGCAATAAGGAGTCATTGTTTTGTTTTGGTGTCTGTGTCTGTTTTTAATGAAATTTTACTACTGCAATTACTAAGAGCACTTAGTGAGTATCAACTAAGGACTAGGCTCCACTCTAAACCATTTGTATACATTCTTTCTAATCGGCCCAGTTCTGCAATTTAGGTATTGTTACCCCCATTTCACAAATAAACAGAGCCCTGAGAGGTCAAGCCTCTCTCCCCGTATGCTTTTAGTAAATGGTAAAGTGGGGTTCATGGAGAGTGTGTGTGAGGCCTGGGTCAGTGCCCTTTCCCCTGAAACAGTACTGCACAAAAACCTCCCTTGTTATAGAAAGCTGAAAAATAAGAGAAAAGAAAATGGAACCAGGGAACTGGTCAGAAGCAATGTAGAGATCCGCAGTAAGAGGATAAATGTCTCAACTGAGTCACTGTGAAAATGGAAGGGAGGTGACAGAGAGCAGCTGTGTTCACAACCTTTTCTTTCATTTACTCCATTTCTCTGTCATGATCTGCTACCTGAAGGAAAAACCAAGTAGGCGACTATTCCAGTCTCCAGAACTGTCCTCGCCTTCAAGCCCTGATTGGAGTCCTGTTACTCACCCAGTAGCAAACAATGTTATCGGGGCTAAAATACCGCAGCATCCTCTAATCCGTTATCTGTATTGAAGACTAATCATTCAAGAGAATAAAACGAAGCCTCCACATCCAATACATCACATTATGTTTCACATAGCAACAACTTCTCAAAAATCTGACATCAATACATATGGTCCGTCAAATCAGGAAGACACAGATGCTGAGCTCTAATGAGCTCCGCCAAATCCTACATTATTATTAAGGTTGTCAGGGACCACACGGTTTTACAAAATGGAGCAAGGCATCAATATGTGTTGGGCTGCTTTCCAGTTACTACTCTAGGGAAAGTAGCACAGTAAATAAAGCAGTAGTAATCATATACATCGTGAATATATCTTTCAAACTAATGCCAAAGCTAACTGCACAATTACATTATCTCATTTGATGGGATCAAGAATTGGAGGTTTTAATATTCATGTAGTGATTACCCTCCCTTCCAGGAAACATTTTTGCACTAAAACCTTGGCTGTAGTCCTTTTCTTTCAACGACAAACTTCAATATTTTAGGTGGAAATTCAGTGTCTTACAGATACACAGAAGATACAATTTTCCTACCCATATACACAGATAATACATAAATACCCCCAACATTTTATGATTTTAGTTTCAAACATCAATTATATTTCTGAGATTAAAATAATGAAAGAAATGATACTTAAGGCTTCTCCCACACTAAGGACATATGGTCTGTGCACTGCCTTCTCCAAAAAGGAATAGCTACATATATAAGATAAAGCAAAAGAAAAGCATAAACATTCTAATTTCACAGCTCTTAATTATATAATGATTCTGTGTTTTATGTTTTTAATCTGCTGGAGTTAATTTTCTTTCTATGTGCAAAGACGTGGATATAAAAAAATTCTGTTCGCCTGTAACATACTCAGACCAACCAAATACGGAAAATATAGCAATAAAGTCCTTTCTTTGAAGACAAGCTTACTACTATGTCACTCTTCAGTGTAAAGATACAACAACCTTAAGAAATAGACCAGAAGCTAAACTGACTTTTTTTCTTTTCATCAAGCGAGGCTCCTTGCAAACCTAGTTATGCAAATAACTTCATTCATCTTTTCTTCAAATCTGAGTGTTTCTTTAAACCAGATATTGTCACATCCCCCCAGTTCAGCTGCCAGTCACGACAGCAATTTACTGCAGCTCCACCCTTTTCCCACCTTCAGCTTCAACCATGCGTTTATTTTTTTCCCCCAATTATAGAAAATTTAAGTTAGGAGTTCAAATCCTCAAAGTAGTTAAGTGAACTGTCACATAAATATTATTCAGCCTCAGGGAATTTTCTGTTTAATTGCCACTCTCTCCCTTCCCCCCAAAGGACTACATCTTATTTTGAGGGTGTAATGGAAAGCACTGCATTAAGGAAGAGTAAAAACATAATGGGTTTAAATTTTTAAACATCTAACCTTTTCGCAAGTCACTGTTAATCATTTCCACCTGTGACGTTAATAATCAGCCTGACAATAAGAGAAGCAAAAACCCCAGGACAGAACTAGGTAGGAAATGCCCCAATCACAGCCACTGCCCTATCAGAGAGAGAAGAAAAGAGCTATTCTGTCATATGTGACATGAAGAAACTTTTACATGTTAGTTCCACCGCATCTCGAGAACACTAGAGCTCCCAGTTTTTAAAAGCTGCATCTTCCCAAAGTCAAGATTTTTTTAAACTGTGTCTTATGCATCTTCAAATATTAAGTTTTTACTAAAATTTTCAACTTTAGGTCTCAGGTGGCAGGGGGAAAGGCTCCAGAATAAGCACAATAGTGGGGGAGGGGCACGGGGGGCAGAGCTAGTCTTTTAAATCATTCTTCCCAGGGAGAATTTAGGACCGTTAACATTACACCACTTAACCGTTTATTTCATTGTGAAAGGCAAACTTGGAGCACAAGTGACAATATTTTGAAAATGTGATGGAAGTTGTTCTACATCAATGAACACACAAGCTGGGAAGATACAAACATGGTCTCTGTTAGCTGTAGTCCATCCTCAGCAAGTCATTTCCCCTGTGGGCTGAGGCTCCCATATCATGGAAACCACCCCTAACTGCTGAAGGCTGAAAGGGATTCCCTGTGAACAGCATCTGGACCACACCTCGTTTGGTCACACAAGGAGCTGACAAGGGCTGGAGGAAAATGCGGCCGGTCCAAAGAAGCGAGGACAGAGCCAGTAATCAAAATATGTTCCTCTACAATTTGATAGGGAAGACCCCTAAAATGGCTCTTCATCCAGTCCTGTTCTCGTCCTCAGTCCTGGCCATCCGCTGCCAGATGTTGGTCATTCTGTGGGCTGACTGGTGGGATTTTGTGGTCCAGCAGCTGCCAGCCTTTTATAACCTCAGCAATGTTGGGGAAGCATCCATTTGGTGTATAAATAAGCTTTTTGGCATTAAAACACTGCCAAGTGAAATATTAGAGAACAAACTCCCCACCCACTGCAGAAGAAATTTCCCAGTTTCAAAGCATCAGAGATGAAGATTCCAAATTACCTAAAGCAAAATTTGCTTTTAGATTTTTTTTTAATCTTCTTGCTTCTGAGGAACCTACTGAGAAGCCTCCCAAAGGTGATACCACAGGTCAGGTTATTGGCCCTACATTTACCTAGTTAGGGAAGGAAGGAGAAGTGTTGGATAGTTACCCAGGATCCTTCCACTTGTAGCAGGAATGAACACCAAAAAAGCATTGGGACACTAACTCCTTAGAGATCCAAAAGCCTTCCGGAGGGATACACAGAGCTCCCCCTCCCCACCTGCACCCCAACGCTGTTTCTGCCCTAGCTCTGCAATCAGCAGCCCTTCTGTTACTCCCTGCGGTTCCAGAGATTCCATGGGGCTCCCGGATCTGACCCCAGGAAAGCCAGGTTGGTCATCCTCCTCCCCACCCTTCCAACCTCCACTCAACCTCTCCCCACCGCCCCAGGCCACAACCTTACCTGATAATGTCGTCGTTGTGTCCCAAGAAGAATTTTTGGCTGTGCTCGCGGGTGTTGTAAACCACCCCGACCCCAGCCACAAAGTAGACCACCTCCTTGCCGGCCGTGTAGTACAGGTTGTTGCGGCACTGGTGACCCCGGTACCCGTACACCCACTCCAGCCGGAGCTGGCAGCTGGGAGCTGTCCGATCCGCCATGATAAGCCGACCCCACTCGCCCCCCGGCCCCCCCGCACGCGGGTCCGCGGCCCCTACGCGCCGGGTCTGTCCACGCCAAGGTTCGGGCTGCAGAGAACCCGCAGGGGCTCAGTGTGCAGCGCTGGGCGCTGATTTCCACGGCGACGTACAGACACAGCCCAGCGCGCCGGCCGCCACCATCATCCGCCGCCGCCGCCGCCGGAGACGAGCCGCCGGTGCGCGGCCGCCAGACCCCGCTGGGCGCCCCGGCTCCCTCTCCCGGGGCGAGGCGTCTTCGGAGGCGCCAGCACCCGCGCGCGCACGCCTCACTGCACCTGCGGGCTTCGGCCCCTGGGAGAGGTTCTTGGGGGGGTTACCCCGCCTTTTAAAGCAGGGATCTGCATATCCAAACACTGATTACCCAGTTCACTCACTGAAGTTTGCAGTGCGCGGGGGCTTCGCAGGAGGCAGCGGGATTTATTCTGTGACAGCTTTGATATGACAGGGAACCCGGCTAAGCTTTGCCATCACCTTCCTTGGGTCCGAAACTGACAGTCTATATCCAGGCTGCAAGAGCGAGGAAGAAAGAAACAGATTTTTTGCATAAGTCCCCCACTCTAAGAAAATGATCCCCAAACTAAACCAAGTGTTGTGGTTTTTTTTTTTTCATTATCAACTAGTCCCTTTTTCTGCCTCGAGATCTCCTTAATGTTATGAAATATACCCTAAATGCTGTTGGCTGGCGGTTGCTGGTATGATTTGAAAGGGCATTTGCTGTTTCCCCATTAAGCCAAAGTAAATATGCAATGGTCATTTTTTAGATGCTCCAATTAGTTGTCGTGTGTGTGTTTAAAATTCGTATCCTCCGTGAAACCTCTCTTGGCCGGAACATCATAAAGAACTTAGCACTTCTCACTAATCACCAACTCCAATTGCAAGCGTCAGGAAAGATTTTTCTGAATCGGAGGAAACGAGACACTTAGTGCAGTTGGAGGCAGGAAAGCGTTACCTATAGATGCTCTGGGTCAAGAACAAACTAAATAATTAACAAGTGGCAAAAATCGTGTGCCTCTCTCCAGGAAAGTCTGCGCTAGCTATGGGGTCCCGCGGGCTCAAAGGTCCCGCCTCTAGCCCGGCGTAGGGCGGGGATGCCCGCGAAAACACTACGTACCGCAAGACCCCTGCACAGGCACGCGCGCGCACGCACACACATCCTGGGCACGGGCTGCCGCGGCTACGAGGGATGTTGGCCTCCAGGGACACCCCAGCCTGCGCACTCTGCCGCCCTGGTGGTGCGTGGGACTCCCACACCCGATCTAGCCTCGCCCGGGTAGCATCCCCGCTCTCTCTGCCTCTAACCTCTGCTTGAGCCGGCGCCGGCAGCACGTCCGGGATCTCGCTTGAGCGAGCGATATCCTCAGCCTGCGCTGCCCTCCCCGCCTCCCGCACCGAGGTTGGGCTCCATCCGCGGGCGCAGAGGAGACAGGTTCTTCCACCACCCAGGCTCAGGGGGCGGGGCCACAGAGCCGCTTTCGGGAACCTAGGCGATGGGTTACTAGGTGAGATCACCGCACTTGGAAACCGCGACGCCCCAGGGCTGTGGGACCGCCCCCTCCCTCTCCCGGCTCAGGTTGCCCCTTTTTTCCCCGATGCATCCTGGGAAGTGTAGTCCTCTGGTTGCCAGCCCAGGCCGGGAGCTTGCGCAACCAGGCCACAAGTCCCAGGATTCCGCGCGTCCAGAGGGGGGCCGCAGAGAGGCGGTTACCAGCGGTTCCTGCGGTTTTCGGGTGGAGCAGAAGCGGGAGTACGCTGGACGTGGGCGTGCAAGCGCCCTGCCTACCCTAGTGACAGAGGCGGCCACCCGAGTGCGTGTGTATCTATGAAGAAGAGCAATGGACTTGGAAGGGAGGCAGTCTCTACAGCCCACCTAGAGTTTTGCACCAACCCCTGAGGGGTTACTACAGTGGGCTCGAGCCCAAATTTGTTTCCTACTTCAGTTTTCCTTTTTATTCACATGAGTTTGATATGTTGAAGTGTAGGTCTGCCAAACTTAAGAAATGCTGTATAAGAACCAGGACTTCCCTTGAGCCACCTCCTAAGTTGGAGGACTTGGGTACTTAAGGATAAGTAGATTTTGGGAAGGTGTTCAAGCCATGAACAGCTAACCTTGGCCCTAGGACGCAGAAGCTGATGGCATTTCTCCTCCCCGAAGTGAACTGTGAATTTCAGCGAACTGTATTCTGAAGTAGGCTGTTTTCACATTGTGGCCACTTCAAAATCCCAGTGACGCAAAGGCCGCAAAAAAGGATGATAGAAGGAACGTTCGGAGCCTGTCCTTTCCCTTTCCTTTCCTTTCTCTCAGTGTAATCGATTACTCGGTTCTTTAACTACCTCAACCGTCAGTACAGCTTTCTGAATGGTAAGGAAAGCCTCAGGAGGATGAGCAGCGCCAGCGTGGGGATGAGCAGTTGCTGCCTGCAGCAATGAAGAGGATGTGAACTGTAGTCGTTCTTCTTAAGGAAACGTGAATCTACAGATACGTGAGGTGGCACTGAGCTAGCCAATCAGGGCACTACGGTGAAAAGAAGGGGGCGGGGGGAGACATGGCCTGGAGAAGATTTGAGACATGAACAAAAATATAGATGATCAGTAATGCCATGCCATGAAGCAGTGCCAACGAGTTATATAGAAACAATAAATTCTATGTAGAAAGTCACCAGTAAAGAGCTTTTCCAACCATAATGTCAGGAACTACTTCATGGAGCAGATAGGAAATACAGTTAGAAGTGAGATAAGTGACGATAACTGGAAGAACATTCCAGACAGGTGTATGGAATAAAAGAGTGGGTGCAGAAAAACACTGAGAGACACTGAATAGAATTGGAGCAAGAGAGAATTCATGTAAGATGAGAAGAGGACATAAGCCTGAAAAGTTATACTGTGATTAGAGATGAACCTAGAGGTTTATACTACATCCTTAAAATAACAGGGAACCATTTAATTGTTTTTTTAAAGAGGGGAATAGCAAACACAGTAATAGTCAAAGCATGTGGTATTAGAAGTTTGCGGTAGTGCTTGAGGTATTTCATTAGAGGTAGTGGCAATGGTCCAGAAAGGAAGGGACATCTTCCTGAGAAAACACAAAAGTATTTGCAAGGAGTCTCCTAAGCAAATAAAAATGGGTGTAACATGACACGTTGGTTTTCTCAGTTATCTTTAATATAACCAATGACCATCATGCTACACTAGATTGTAATTTTAGTTAAATGAGCTGGAGGAATAAGTTCTAGGTCTGTCATTTATATAGTGTTACCTTAGGCAAATTACTAAATCTCTAATCTTTGGTCTACTCATTTAACAAAGTATAACAGTCCTCACCAGGAGAGCTGTGAGAATGAAAAAATAATAATTACATGTGCAAAGAGTTAATTTGTAAAGCATTACACAAATGTTAATTACTCCAAATGGCAGTATATATTAACTTATATTTGCAGAAAATGTGAAATAAGACTTGATAATACCCTTTGGAAGTAATCTAGACAAGCGAGAGCAAAACTTATAATAACACTATGTTAATATGGTAAACAACACTATATTCTAGGCAGTGTAAAGGGTGCTTTACATGTCTTAAATAACACACTCTTTATCCCAATAATAATCCTCTAAAGTAGGTACTATTATTTCCTCATTTTATAGATGAGGATACTGAAGTAAAGAAGGGCTCAGTAATTTGCCCAAGGACACACACTAGTAGTGACAAAGCCTGCATTTGAACTTTGGGCCGTCTTCCTCCAGAGCCCATTCTTAAACACTAAGAATTATGAAAGAAATTGGTTAGATGATGGATTAAGTTCACCTGTGAATGACAAACCCAAAATAGCAGTGACTTACACTTAATGAAACTTTATTTTTTACAAAAACCTGGAGGTAGCACAAGCCTAGTATGATGGCTCTAATTAGGAGCCCTTGCGTGCTCAGCTTATAGCCACTGTGGCTACATTCTGCTCTGCTGTCCCCAGACACAATGGTGCAAGAGAGAGTACCAACCACCATAAGCACATCCCAAGTACATTTTGGAGAAGAGGCACAGAATACATGTTGGCTGACTCCAGAAAGAAGGTTCTCAAAAGCTATCTCTAGTCTTTTCTGTTTATAGCCTATCAGTATGAACTTAGTTACATGGCCATACCTAGCTGCAAGGAATTCTAGGAAGTAGTCTTTATTCTAGGCAACTGTGTTAAAATAGGAGATTCTTATACTATGGGTAAAGGAGAGAGGGTTCTTTATATTCTTTATCTCTTTTAATTCTTAGAACAACCCCATCAGTAGATAACTCCATTCTATTGTGAGGAAACTGAGAACCAGAGAGAAGTAAGTCATTTAACCAAGATTACACAATAAGTGGCTAAACCACTACTCCTATACTTCCAAATGTGAGACATAAATGTATTTATTGTTCAACAATGAGAAAATATAGCAGACTGAAGCATGATTATATAATTTTCCTCCTCAAATTTCTTAGCTAATGAGGGGGAAATATTCTCAAAAAACAGAACATAAGATAAGTTGTTGAACACATGAGTATTCTTACCCAAATACTTCAATTTATAAAATTAAAATGAGAGGGTAAATGTACAGGTTTTGGGGGGCAGCGGATACTTTTAGAGAAGGCCCATGTATAACCTTGGGTCTCCAGCAGAAATGGAAAGCTTCACCGGGACCTGCCGTCATCAGAGCACTATGCAGACTCAAGGGAATAAGGCACCGCACGCAGGAGTGAGGCACACCTTTGGCTGCACGGAAGGGGCTCTGAAACTGTATGTCATAGGATCTCAAGAAAGAGCAAAGGCCTGTCCCCTAGCAGAGGCTGTTCTCAGTCCCAATAGACCTCATCCTTTTCTCTACTTCATCCTTTTCTGATATTAGGCTACAGAAAAGTGGATAAAAAGCAATGCCTGGCCACCAAGTTACAGCTTTCAGAAGATCAACTCATTCCCAGATAAGGTGAAAAGAATTCATACACAATGTATCAGAATATATAATTTGGAAAGAGCTGCCCCATCAAACGTAACAACAGGAGAAGTAGGGCATAGCAAAAGCAAACCAAAAGCCTGAAAGACAGGTGCATTATATGCAAGACAGATGAAGACCCCATCTGGAAGAAAATTTATGTCAAGGAAGCAGATTCTCTACCAAAGAAGAACTTAGTTACAATATGAATTCAAAATATCAAGAGCCTAGAGGTGGTACTAAAAGTAAAAGGAAAGCCAAGCTAAAGAAATAATCAAATATAAGGTTTCAGATCTAATGAATACCTTTGAAGGAATAGGAAAAAATGGAAATTCAAATTACCAGCATAGAGGAAATACTGGAATTATCACAAGAAATGCAGAGGAAAATGGCAAGAAGATTAAAATAATTAGAGAGATGATGCTTGACAGAGCAGAGCTAACCCAACATACGAATCACTGATATTCCTCAATTAGAGAAGCCAACAAAAGGAGCAGGAAAAATATTCCGAAATAAAATGGAGGGCTGCGTTAAAGAGCTGCATCTGCTCATTAAAGGGGTACTACCTATATACCTAGAAAAAATAACATAGAATAGTCTCTATAGAGATATATCCTAGCAAAATCAACTTCAAGAAGAAATATTTCAAAGTTATTTGCCAACTTTAGAGAGGTCTATTATACCATCTCTGCCAATTAGTAATTAAAGGAAAATATTTAAGCATTTATCTGTCTCCTTGGAGGAACTGAAGTTAAGCCCCAGTTGATAAAGGAAAGCTATTTACCTATGAGTGCTAGCCAATGAATGTAGAAAAAATGATAGATTTAGCCAAGTATCCAATAATGTCCTTGATACAGGCAACGGTCACAATTGTGTACTAAAATGATTAGAGGAGAGGATATTCCCACAATGCTATAAAATACATGGAGAGAGCCGGAGGTCGCCACCTCAATCAAATTATCAAACTTAGTACCAAAACAGCTTGCTCCCTCTGCCTCCTGATGTGATATAGTATGAAATACTGCATAAAATGTTTTTGACCAAATATCTAACCCAAGTCCAATCAAGCCTGAGGACCTAACTCTCAGTTTATAGAAAATACAGGATAGGTGAGCAAGCTCATTGAAGCCACAGGAAACAACCAGGTAAAGCCAGGAGACAGGACACTGTCCAACACAACTCGTCTGGCCGCATCAAAAAAGTAAATGAGATGAAACAAGAAATACCAAACAAAAAAGTAGGGGAATTATTCTTGGCTAAAGGAGACTAAAGAGATATAACAAATACAATGTGTGCATCCTGACTGGATCTTGCATCCTGGGTTTTTGTTTGTTTGTTTTGGGGTTTTGTTTGTTTGTTTTTTAGGTCACGAAAGACAATGTGGGGAGAAGGAACAATCAGGAAAATTGAAATACAAAATAGATCCTGGAAGATATTAAGGAATTACTGTTTTTATTGTTTGGAAAGTTTTATTCTTAGGAAATACATTTTGAAGTGTTTAGGAATAAAATGTTACGTCTGCAACTTACCTTCAAATGACTCAAGAAGAAATGTGCATAGGAAAAAGAAAGCAAACATAGCAAATATTAGCAATCAGTAAATCTAGGTATATTTATACTCTTCCTGTATGTTTGAAATTGTTATTACAGGAAATAGGAAAACCTTTTTTCAAGGGCCTAGGCAGAAACAAAAATGGAGGCTGGGTAGAGGAGTCAGGCTGGCCTCAAACTTCTGCACTGCAGTCTCCAATGCTAGAAAAAAAGGGCGCAGTTATCTGTGCGTTCTGATAGAGAAGAAAAGCGTGACGTCAAAATTACACAGCTAAATTGTGTAAGTGTAAAGGCAACAGACAGAGGTTCTCAAACATTAAAAAACTTAAGGGCAACTTTTAGCACTTGTGACAGTTTAATGGGCACATGACTAAAGACCCCAATAAGCCATTAAAGAAAGTAGCAATTTCTCTCTCAGAAAGTCTAGAGGTAAGCAGCTTAAAATTGCCAGAACATTCCCAGATACCCAGAACCCTCCTATCTCATTGTTACCCTACATGCAGCACAGATATTCCACCTCATGGTTGGAGATGACCATCAAACTTCAGCTTTTATACTTGCATCCCAGCTAGCAAGAGCAGACGGTGAACACACACCCTCCCTCTAAGGGGATTTTCTCTTAAGTTTCAGGCAACACTTCTGCTTACAGCACAACGGCCAGAACTCGGAGTACACCGAGGGGCCAGGGAGGCTAGAAGTATACACTATGTTCTTGGGGGCAGTCTGTACATTTAAAATGAGGAATATTTTACTAAGAAAGAAAGGGAAAAGTAATGTTGCTGTTAACCAGAAGTTTCTGCTGCCACACACGTGAGTCCTTTTTGAAAAGCTACCTGACAATGACATTCAGCCACTCAAGAAATGAACAAAAGAACCAGAAATGGAGAAGTCACAGTAAAGAGATGGGAATGAGTGTTGAATCAGTTTAACAGGAAACAGTTCTCTCCACTCATTCTTCAGTTTCGCTTAAGTATTTTTTTTCTTTTTTGTCAGTGCGAGTAAAATTAGTTGAAACCTTTTTTATTTCTAAAAAGCTGGTATGTCCTTTTCATGAAATTATTTCTATCAACCATTTGTCCATGCATCTAATTGTATCTGCCTAGAGATATTGTAATATAGTTCACCAACACATAACCTGATTAGTTCTGGAGCAGTGACGTTTACAACAATCTGTTCCTTATTTGTATCTTTTCAATGGTGTAACATGTTTGAACTGGGCATTTTGTTAAAACAATGAATAATTGCCCTTAAATATATATACTGATGATAAATTGCATTTTTGTTGAAATGATATTTGGTGTCATTAGGAATGCCCTTTGGGTGATTTGTCCACCCCCTGTCAACTGGCAAGATCAAGAGCCTGTCAGATCACTGAACAGAGCTAGCCATGTGAATTTAGCTATTAAACCACTATTCTCCCTATAAAAGCTAACCAATTTATTCAGACCCTGTATAGACCCCGTAACCTTGCTCTCATTAGCATCACACCTTAAATACCATTTAACTACTAAAAACTGACAATGATATTTCAGCAGCTATCAATTAATGGGGTTAGAATACACATTTTTAATCAAGTCAGAGACTTTACAAATAGTACATGAAAAGATGTTCAACATTATTAGCCACCAAGGAAATACAAATCAAAACCACAATGAGATGCCACTTCACACTTGATGGATTGGCTATAATCAAAAAGACGATCACAAGCATTAGAGAGAATGTGGTGAAAATGGAACCCGCATACACTGAGGTGGGTATGTAAAATGTGGCTGCTTCAGAAAATTACCTGGCAGTTCTCTCAAAAGGTTAAACACACACTATGTAGCAATTCCACTTCTAGATATATACCCAAGAGAAATAACATACATACAAAATTTGTACATACATGTTCATAGTATTACTTACAATAGCCAAAAAGTGAAAATAACCCAAATTTCCATCAATTAATAAATAGGTCAATGAAATATGTATATACATATATATTTATATGTTGATATAATGGAACCTTATTCCTCAATGATAGGAAATGAAGTATTTACTGACACAAGCTACCACTTAGAACCTTGAAAATATTATTCTAGAGGAAAGAAGGCAGTCACCAAAACCCCACATATCGTATGATTCCATTTCCAGACGGAATGTTCGGAACCAAATCTGTATGGATAGAAAGTGGACCAGTGGTTCTTCAGAGCAGAGGTTATACAGATGGGGGAAATGTGAGTGACTACTAATGGATGTGGGATTTCGTGGGGGTGGTAAAATGTTCTAAAATTAGATCATGATGATGGTCCCACCAGTCTGAGTAAACCATTAAACAGAATACTCTAAAAGTGTATGAATTTAACCAGATGGAATAGGATTGAGGAGGTAGTAAAGGGGGCTAAATGTATGGTAATGGAAGATGATCTGACTTTGGGTCAGACCATACACAGTGCAATATACAGATCATGGATCATAGAAATGTACACTTGAAACCTATATAATCTTGGGACCATTAACCAATGTCATCCCAACACATTTAATAGAAAAACGATGACAGTAAAAAATGGGTGAATTTATAATATGTAAATTTTATCTCAATAAAGCCATTTTAAATAAACACAAAGTTTGACTCATTTTACTTGATTTCCTGTGTATCATACATACTAATCGTTTCTTTCTATTTGATTTTTTATGTGCCAATCATTTTTAAAGCCGAAATTATTTCATATTCATAGAGGGAACAATTGACTTTTAAATTCAAGTTCATGGTTTTAATCTATCATACAGAAGATATCCTAAGTTTAATGTTTTTACAGTAATATTAAACATTTTGGGTAAACTATACCAGTCACACTGGAAGATATAAAACAGCAAGGCTAAAGGGAATGGGCAATTATCAGTGACTGTGGAGAAAAGAACTTTTTAAGTTCTTCCCCCCTCTCTTTTCAAACATTTTTAACAAAGGGTAAAGAGGTTCTGTCTACTGAGCTGTACGAGACACTACAGTCTAAGAGAAGATCAAAACAATGACAAGTTTCCATGATTTTTTAATTGAAGATAGAGTTCCTCTCTATTCTCTATTCAATAAAGATAAAATAACCGGGTCAGACAAGTAAGAAAAGGCCTCTTTAACCCATGTTTGAAAAGGACCCATTCTAAAGCATTTCTAGGTGCCCAGAGAGTGTGTTTCAAATGTAACTAGCTATGACTCTACGCAAAGTCTAGTTTACCTGAAGACCAACTTGCAACGTACAGACATCTCCCACTTCAGCATGCCTTTGATATTTCCTAGTCCAAACATTAGCCCTGGTAATAATTTTCTGCTCCTGGAAATAATTCTGTCATAGTGGGGCTTTATAATAAAGTCCCTATTAAAACTCTTGAATGAGATCTCTAATCTCAAAGAGAGAATATGAAAAATTAGTCACATAGCTCAAAGCCAAAGGGTGTAGGTTTGAGGGTAGGAGGTGGGGATGGGTGGGGCGGGGTGTCATGGTGGGGTGAAAATGGAGAAAACTGTACTCGAACAACAATTAAGAAAAAAATTCCTTCAAATAATTAGAAAATGTCATATTAATTTTATGCTCCAGATTGAAATTTATCTATTGTAAAAATAATTCAAGCTGAAGAAGCTTTATAACGTGGATCCTCTGTTAAGGAATCGATGCAAATTGAATCTGTTTAAGGAAGTGCGAAGTGTTAGTTTCTGTTCTGTTAATTCTCACTGGAACCTAGGGCTGGCAATGAGACCTGTGGTCTTCAAACACAATGATATATTCTTCCTCTCTGATTGCTAATTGAAAGGAGACTCTTGATAATGGTGATTTTCAATTAACTCTAGATCTCTTAAGTAGCCTGTTACTTAAAGAAGAGTAAGTTAGCATTGAAACTAAACATTGTGAGTAATTTCCCTTTATCCTAGTTCACTTCCTAATTAGACCAGACAGGAACATCTAAGAAAAGGTTTTTAATGTAACAGCAAAGAAATTAGTGACTGTTGATAATCTCTGATAAATAGAATGCTGAAGAGAGTGAAGTATGTATATCATTTGCCAACAATAAAAATGTTAGAAATTTATTTACCTATTTCAGATTTCTGTTAGCATCCATGTAATGTAATTATAATATAATGTAATCTGGCATGTAATTATCATGCCATGTAATATAAATATAATGCACATATGTGTACACACACATTATAATCACATATACATGTAACTAGTGAAAAGAGGATATTCTATGAAGTTCTAAAATCACATTTGGAGGTTTGGCTATAGCAATCAAAAACAAATTTAGACCAGCATACCTGAGAAGCTAATAGAAATAAATGAAACATGATTTATAAAAAAAAGAAAAAGAAAAATTAGTCACATAGCTAACATCATGTGCTATACTTTTTGTACATTTTAGATGTTTTAGGTCCATTAAATAGGGGTGACATCTAGTTGTTAGGTCTGGGTCCCTGAAATCTAACGTCATTACATGTTCTTCCCCTAAGTGGATCCTACAGGTAGAATAATGCGCCTTCTCTAAAATGTTTGCAGTGTTTCCTAGTAAGAGCAATGTGAGTTTCCTACAGAAGATGTTAATTTATGTTTTAAAACATTCAAGATGTGCAGCAATCTCATCTCACTGGTAGGTTCTTGTAATAATAACTTAAAAATCGTCATTACTACTTATTGTTAATTTTCAGTAGTTTTGTGTTACCTTCAGATATACTTTCTAAAGCACTGTTCAAGCTTAGCAAATTGTAATTATCTCCACCTAAGAATCACAGGATTCTGGAGCTGGAATATCCTAGAGACACCTTAATCTTCCTACTAAAGGAGGCTCAGGTGATGCCAAGAATGCAGAGCCTGTAACAACAACTTTATGGAGTGCTTGTGTAGTCAAACAGGTCACTCCCGAGTTCTGCTCTGGGGAGGGGCTCATAGTTTGGCACAGAAAGTATCACAGAAAGGGCTGGTGTGATGGGGAAATCGTTTCAGTTTAGGAAGCAAGGCTCTGCAGCCAGACTGCCCACGTTGTAATCCTTGCTCTGCCACTCCCCACAGCAGAACTGTGGAACTGTAGTTCTGTGTAGAACACAGTAGTCTTTTGGCCTTGGGCAGGTCACCTAATCTCCCTAAGCCTCAGTATCCTCATCTGTCCAATGGTGCCTATCTCACAGACTTGTTGTAAAGACCGAAGAAGTTAAATACATATAAAGTAACCCAGGGCCCCATAGGGACTTTCCTTTTTCTTATGGAGTGAAGACTTTGCAGGGTCAGAGAGACCAGCCCACTCAGAACCCATCCCCCTCCCTCCTTTTTAGGCCATAATCCAGGTATCTGAGACCCTGGAATTACCTGCACAAATGGCCCTGGCTGTCCTCTGGCTGTTTGCGGGAGTGTGCTCTTCTAGGTTAGAAGATGACCTGAAGGGACAGCTATTCGGGGGCGGGGGGCACTTCTCCCACTGACACATTCTGGCACAGAACTCAAGGGAATCTAAGAATTCTACATTTGAATCTGTTCTTCCAGGTTTTTATGAAAGCATGTTTGACAAGGTACAAGGAAAGAACATAGTATTAATAGATAGTTTGCTCGACATCTAACTTATAAATATGTAGACATATAGAATAGCCTCCTTTAGTATTCTTGCCCTGCCCCCATGAGTGTAGCGGTAAGGCTGGTGCCTTCTACACATCAAGCATTCAATATGTGTAACTATTACTATCATTGGTTTTGCTATAAGAAAGTGACTTTTCTCACAAAAGGTAGCAAGATGAAATCTTTCTTTTCCCTCACTGACCACAGAGAACACCACCTGCCAAGAGAACACTGATGAACAAGCAGTCAGGTTAGAGACTTCTAAAGATCCAAGCAGAGGCCAAACCACTTTTCAGATTAGGGACTATGACAGGGAGCTAAGCAAAACCCTCCGCAAAGAGCAACTGAGAGAGATTCCACACTAAACATGAACTCAGCATCAGCGTTTATAAAGATGAAGAATAGAAATCTTCAGGGAGGTTTCTCAGCACAGAGTTGCATGGGGTAAGAGCCCTTCGGATGAGACGATGACCAGATTTAGGAGAAGAGGAAGCCAGACCTGAACAGACCAGGGTGTGGTTGTTCTCGTGACCTTCGGTGCTAGGTGTGGGCGCCGGCTGTTTGCCAGGTGCAGCTGGAAGTGGAGAGCAGAACCCCACAGTTGTCCTTTACTACTCTGCTGGGATTACATCAGAAAATGTGAGTCCAGACATTCTGAACAGATCCCTTTGTTCTTTTATAAAGTCCTGAATCTTAAAACCTTCTCCGAAGAAGAAAGAATTTGATTCATTCTTTACACCCAACACCTAAATAAATTTCAAATGCATCAGAAGTATAAATGTAAAAATAAAATCATCAAGTACAAAAGGAAAAAATGAGCTAATTCACTTATAACCTAGAAAAACATTTATAACTATGATGCAAAAAACACAAGTAATATAAGCAAAAATCAGTACATTCCATTACCAAAAAA
The DNA here is from genome assembly GCF_022682495.2 of Desmodus rotundus. NCBI lineage: Eukaryota > Metazoa > Chordata > Mammalia > Chiroptera > Phyllostomidae > Desmodus > Desmodus rotundus. The sequence goes on along the minus strand of NC_071391.1, from coordinate 131,453,664 downwards.
AATTACAAATCCTTTGCATGGCAGAGAATATCATAAGAAAATGAAAAGAAAAATGATTAACTGGGTAAAATATTTGTAATCAATATATCACATAGGATAAATATCTCTAATATAGAGCTTCTTTTGATAAAAATAAGACTATTAACTCTATGGAAAAATGTGAATAGGCAGTTCACATAAGATGAAATAAAAGTTGGCCCTTAATCATATGAAAAAAGAAATGCTGAAAATAAGAGAAATGCCAATTGAAACTACATTGACTTTTAAACATGGAAGATTGACTATACATTCCCAAGGATACCCCTAAGGACCCAAAGCAGAAAACGGATGTGTTGCTGCTGGTACCCACAACACCTACTCTTCTGTACTGGCGCGCTTTCGGTTCCGTTGACAAAAGGTGGACAGTCTGAAGAGAGGACAGAACCATGGAGCCGGTGGCACAGGGAGTGAAAGCAGACGCGGGGTCCAGCCCTGATGGCTCCGTGTGCGGCTTGAACAAGGCACTGAGTCTCTTCAGGTTTTGTTTTACTTAAACTCTAAAATGAAGGGTTAGACCCAATGACCTGTAGGACCTCTCCCACCTCTAAATGTTCTGGTTAGTTAACAGCATTAGTTTGTTATTGGCAATATGTTTTTTCAGGGAAATAGTCCAATCTAACCACATACTTAAGGAGATTCTGCTTGAAAGACTGGTGAAAACAAGGCAGAATCAGTGCTATGCCAAGCTAGGGCTCTTAGAAGAGGCTGGGTAATCTTACCAATATACTTAAAATAATGTAGCCAATCATATCTCAGTAAAATGGGGGGGGGGCGCTTAAAACAACAGAATTATACACTATAAATGTGAAGTCTCACATGTAAATATCTCAAGAAAGATTTAAAAATAAAAAGATCGCTCATCCTCCAGGGACTCTCTTCAGTGGCCTAAAGAAGCTTAAATAGTGATGTGGGCCAGAGCATGAACCGTTATAACTGAAGTAGAAAACTTGGAAGGCAAGTTTAGCTAGACCAACAGTAAAAACTACCTTTACCAAGACTGTGAACATAATCTCCATGGCTGAGGGCAAAATAAAAACGCAAGGCCCATGTTTAAAAATTATCAAGAATTTCAAGACAGTCACAGCAGAGCATTACACCAAACTCAAGCCCGTTCTGAGCGTGGGACCCCGTGCGACTGGGCAGGCCACACACCCAAGGACTAGTCTGTGTTTACACAGCTGCTCACGTCTTCTAGGCCCAGGGCTGCACGCTTTCCAGATAATTCATTCAATTTTCACCATAACCTTGCAAAAGTAATATTAAAATCCCCATTTTATGAAAAAGGAAATAAAGGCAGAGAGAGGTTAAAGATTTCTCCAAGTTCTCACAGCCTGTAAATGACAGAACTCAACTTAGGCCTGAGTCCAAAGTCACATTTTCGCCAGTGGTCTTCAAACGTATTAGTGAAAATTTTGAATGAATAATCTGGGGTATGTGTAAACATGCAGCCATAAATTGCATTCATATATTACTATATTACTAAACTCTGTATCTTGTAATTCATGTAAAACAAAAACATTTAAAAGATGTCATAAATAGTAATTGTAATTTCTTCGGAGACGTCAGCCAATCACCTTCCAAGATCCCCGCAGTGCCCAAGCGTTTAGGCTGCCCTTGATGCAGTCAAATTTAGACTTAACAGGACATAAGATATTAATTTTCCTATGAAGTGTGAATATCTTAATAGGATATTCTTTTTTAAAGATTTTATTTATTTTTAGAGAGAGGGGAAGGGAGGGAAAAAGAGAGGGAGAGAAACATCGATCAGTTATGAGAGAAACATTGATTAGTTGCCTCTCGTACGCACCCCGACCAGGGACCAAACCCACAACCCAGGAGTGTGCCCTGACCAGGAATCCAACCCATGACCTTTGCAAGACCGTGCCTAACCAACTGAGCCGCACCCGTCAGGGCATAATAGGATATTCTTTTTCTTTTTAATTTTTTAAAAATTTTTAAATGTTTTTATTTTTTATTGTTATTCAGTTACAATTGTCTGCATTTTCTCCCCATCCCTCCACCCCACCTCAGCCAATCCCACCTCCCTCCCCCTTGATTTTGTCCTTGTGTCCTTCCTGCGTAATCGGATATTCTTAAAGGGTAACACTCAAAAAGGAGTTGTTCATAATGGAATTTTAGGCCCTGTGAAAATCAAGGGACTTTTTTTTTTTTTTAAATCCTGGAGATTGACTTGTCTTGGAGAAATCTCATTTCACTCACTGATAAAACAAGCTCTCTGGGCCTGACTGGAATTTTTGGTGTATTCCAGGTTATCTGCATAGTTATGGAGCACAGGCTGATTAGTTGTAGGACACAAGAAGGAAAACACGCACTCGACAAGTGTTTCCTGAGTGTCTGTGCTGGGCCAGAAAGCTTGCTGTTTCCCGGGCACAGAGTGAGCACGATCGACAGGGCCTGCCAGCGCGAGCTAAGTCTGGTCTAAGGGAGGAGAGGAGGCCCCACACCAGCAGAGACAACCTGAGAAAGAGGCAGGTCGTCCTTTCCTTCTTGAACATAAACCTTTAGAAAGTAAGGGCTGTGCTTACAGGTATATTTTACAAAAAAAAATAGTTCAATGCATTAGAACTTGATGAGGAACCCAAATTTTCCTTTAAAGTGTAAGAATCATATGTATACTTCTTTCTCTAAACTGTGGTCTAGTTTTTAGATCCTCTTGAAATACTGGGGTGTTTCAAAGTGCAGTACAAAATTTGTTTTTTAATTCTGCATTTATCTCTTACTACATAATAAATAGTCTGGTTGAATCCTGAAAGTGCTAAAAATTGACAGCCCAAGACAAAGGAGATTTTATATCTCTTCCACCAGATGGCAACATAGAGCTGTGTCTTTAAAACAGGGATCTCAGGTCCCAAGAGACAAATCTGTGCTATTTAAATTAACTGGAAAATACAGAAATTATATCCTTATTTAGTCTATTAAGAAAAAAAAGTATAAATAAATGATATTTACAGGACTAGATTTTTCTAGGCTCCTGTTAGCTTGAAGGGTGACTATTTGGATAGCTGGTTTGCTTTGTAAAGGTAGCAATAAAATAAAAAAGGAGTTGAGTAGAAAGAAAATTGGGGTAGCAGATAGATACGAGGCTGAGTATGTCAATCACTCTTTAGGATCCTTTCTTTTGTTGCTATGGTAACTCCATAGCATTCACCCCCAAACCCTTGTTTTAATACAGCTCTGAAATTAGTACAATATTGGATCTGCAGTCAGATTACTTGGTTCAAATCCCATCTCCACCATTTACTAAGCATGTGACTCTCGACAAGCAATTTAATATCTATCTTTGTGTCTCAGTTTCCACAACTGGAGAGTAGGGATAATGTTTAACTGATAATAAGCATGTAAAACATTTAGCACAGTTCCTAGCACTCACTTGACAAAATAAATCTGTAATCATCACCATCACGGCGTTGTCTACGCTACCTAGTAAGACTCAACGAAACATGTCTTTCATCATATTTTAGGGAGGAGCATGGGATTGGCCAATCCCAGGCAAGAGGAAAAAAAATACCTTTAGGGATGAACAGTATAATATAATATGCATGTCTTCGACTCATTGCTAAAATGTCCAATTGTTTAGGGTTTTTTATGCAATTCAATAATATGATTAATGACTCACTCTATTCCATTTAATTGCCATTTAGAACCTTTATAGTTTTTGCTTTAACTAAAAATTGCATAAAGCAAATTTATGCAGAAGGCCACATTTTTACCACCTATTTCTTATTTTCAATACATTTTTGCATGCTCCAATACATGTTCCTATTTCAGCACTTACACTTATTATTAGAAAAAAAGAGAATAAAATATACACCATTTTCCCGATTACACAGCATTAATGAGCAAGTTCAACCTCCTTGTATTTGCAGGAGATGCTGGTTTCATTTTACTACTGCCTTCATCTGCTTTTCCTTCCTGATATTGTTAATTATCATAGGGTTGGAACAATTCTTTCAACATTCATCCTTTCCACTGTCATTCATTTTTTTAATTGTCAAACTAATTTTCCATATTAACAACTAATCTGCCTGCTCCCAGATGGTCGAGATTCAGTTAGTCTGTTGATTTGGTTGGTCTGTTTTGTTTTTCCTTCTAAATTGTTTGATTTATCTACAAAATCCCAATTTTCTTGCTAGCATCCCTCAGCTAATGAATTATTTATCCTCTACACATAGTTGTCTTTTGAATTTGAATGCTTTGCTCTTGATGGAATCATTTCTCATTTCGGTCTACTTACTGTCAGTGAGACTCCAGTCCTTTGGCAGCAATGCGGGCTGGCACTGCACCATCCGTCCACATCCAACGTCTCCCTGCGTCAGCTGGATGGCAGGGACTGCAGAGAAATCTGGGCCACACGCAGAGATCCTCCTAAGAACTCTGGGCAAGGAGAGTCAAAAGGACCCATCAACACAGTAAAGCTTGTCTCCCATTAGCTGGATAAGATGATACTTTCTAAAATCATGCTGCAGTCTACACATTTTACCCTTGTAATCAGCATTACTCAGCTGCACTCTGCGATTTTTGAGAGCTGTTTTTTGAAATTAGATAAACTTCACCTGTGTGATCTCCGGCACTGATTTCAGTGTTTCACTTAGTTACTAGGAACTTTATCAGAGGGAAGTAAGCCCATTCTTTCAAACAAAATATTAGAGGAAAAACACTGTGTGGCTGTTACTTTGGTGCCAATGAAACACACTTCCTGGTATTCATGGCCTTGATTCCAGTCTTGGCCATGTGACTTGCTTTGACCAATGGGACATTAGCAGGTGTGGTGCAAGCAGAGGCTTAATGAGCACTTGCATAGGGGGCATAGCATCTTGGAATGCTTGATCTTGGAGCTAGATCTCTGAAGGGTGAAAGATCAAGTGGAAGGAGACCCTGGAGGCCATTTAGGCATTCCAGCTCCAACCAAGCTACCAACCGAATGCAACAACATGAATAACCTCAGGCACACAACATGGAGCGGAAGTTCCTCCCACTGCAGCTCAGTCAACCCACTGAATAATAATAATACATTGTTGTTTAGCTACTTCATTTGGGGGGGGCTTGTTACACAGCAATTGGCTTCACGGAGATTTGTCGCTTAGCGTGCTACACAGAAACCCACATTGACTTCCTTTCATCTCAGCCAAGAAATGAGGTCCTTCTTTGTCCTCATTATTTCAAGTCTCCTCTAGATACATGTGGAAGTAGGCTCTGGTTCTCTTTGTTTTATCCCAGAAGCCAATATGGTCAACAGAGCTGCCTCTGATGGGAGAGGCCACCTTGCCCAAGCCCCTGACCACAAGGCTGAAGGGAGATGGTAGCAGGGTGTTCTACTCTGATGAAGACCTGCAGGGAGGGCAGGGGAGGAAAACACTGAGAGGACTATTAAAAGGGGCAGAAGAGGGCGGGAAAATTGAGAAAGTCTTGCTGTGGACTCATAGTGTCTGAAGGAATCCCTAAGTAACACAAAATCTCCACTCTCTGAACAAAGGTGAAGAGCAAGGATCATAACACGTGAACAGCTGTATTTATCTGAAGCTCCCATTTCTCAGTCAAGACAGAGGACTGAAAAGTCAGGATGGAGTAGTAATTCAGCAGTGGATGAATGTTCGAGTGGTACATGCTCTAGCACGGTTATTTCCACTGGGCAATGCCAGGAAAATACTGGGAGTTTCAAAGCAATATAGTACAGCTAGTAAAGAACTAAGAACAATGACTTGTGCCCTAAGAAGCAGCAGGAGGATGATAGAAAAGGGTCATTTTTTCACAATAGTAAAGTAAAACTACATTGGGGTAAGATCTAGGGCGAAGGACCGCTGCCCTGACAGCAAGTGTCAGGAGGTACATTGGCACATGGCTCTGAGGAGAAGCCCCCTCAGGCCCAGACAGCTCACTGTCTGGAAGGCAAGAGGAAACAAGTGTTGAACTTCACATCTTGTCTGTGCATCTGAACCAGCGGCCCCTTCCCCCACTCCACCCCCTTCTCCTAGAGGTGCTCTCTTCACGGCTTGCTTTGGTATAAATTTCTTCCCATTCACCTGGGGAAAAATAAATCCAAACTAACCTGTCCTGGCATATCTGTTCTTCCTCCAAGCTGTGAGCAAACTCTGACCTTACTACATTTGGGGGTGCACAGGCCCCATCTACTCGGGATAGGGCTTTGCTTGCCTTGCTCACCACGGATGGACACATAATAAATGTATCAAATGGAGGCCAATCTGTATTTCTGCCCTTCTATCTTTTCAGCCCGTATCTGTTTTTCAGAACACTGTTTCAAACCTGGGGTTCACTACAAAGGAAGAAGGGACTTTTTCTTCTACCCTCCTTTCTTTAATAGACTTTTTTTATACTTAAAGACTTTATTTATTTTTAGGGAAAGGGGAAGAGAGAGGGAAAAAGAACCGAGGGAAACATCGGTCCCCAACCAGGGATCCACCCTGCAACCCAGGCATGTGCCCAGACCAGGAATCAAACTGGCGACCTCTTGGTTCGCACGTGGGCCGGTGCTCAACCCACTGAGCCTCACCAGCCAGGGCTCCACTCCTTTCTTTAGATATTAAGTCTCCGCTGTGACCTCTGGCAACACTAAAAACATATATTTACTTTTTTCCTGATAAAATTGATCCAGGGACTAGAGATGCATTCATTTTCTCAGTTTGGTGAGCACCAAGTCTGTGCCTTAAGGAACCACCGTTGTTCCTGGAAGAGATGTCCCAGGCTACAGCTGCCACAGGGCCACTACTCTGCCTAGGGCTAGAGACCCCTCTACCTGAGACAGAGCCATCGGAAATTGGGGGTGGGTGGAAGATGGATTTTATCAATTTTAGACTTTCATTTATTTGAACTTTAACTCACAGGGCAAGGTAATTTGGTTTGGAAATCGAATTCCTTTTGGACTTTGCTATCTTGGATTTGAACATGCGAGTAGGTCTAATCTTTAAACTTTCATTTCTCCCTGAGAATTTGTAATGGTAGAGGGGTTTACATTCACATCTGGGGCCTCTTTATAATGCATTTTATTTTGGGACTGTCTTAATGTTGTCACTTTCTCCTACCGAAGAATCTCTGGGGATAGACAATGTGCCTGGACTTAAACCAGGGTCAGAAACAGAATGGGGAGTGAATTTCTAGCTTTGCGTAGAGTAAGCTCGGAGCTTAAAGGGTGGTCTGACGCGCCTCAGAGCCTTCTGCAAGGAGAACCTAAATTACCCAGCAGATTTTTGGAGGCCTAAAGTTTACACAATTTGCAGGAAGGAGATGTTTAAGGAAAAGAGAACATAAAATGTTGAATACAAAAATTAGGTATAGGACCACGAAAGGGGCCTAAGTGAGAGAGGTTTAGTTTTGTGACAAATCCCCCTCTGCTGCCCACTAGGAGTCTAGAGAACACCCCAAAGAAACAGCGGCTAGTTTACCTCCTGATGGGGTGCTGATCTTCCCAGGAGAGCCATACCCCTGGCTAAACACAGGCTTAGCAGCTGTTGCAAACTCATCTAAAATGATTTGGTTATTTACAACATGAATAACTATGGCCTCCCTGCCAACCTCACCACCAAGTTATAATGAGAGAAAGCCTTAAATTGAATGCTGCCACCCGTATAAATGTCGATTGGCAAGCAAGCACAGAGCAAGCCTACAACCCATTCTGGGAACTCAGTGAAGTCCCAGGTCTGTTCTGTGCATGGAAGGTGAACTAGATGCAAATGTGACAATATTCTGACGATAGGACATAGTCAGATTCCGGCACAAGAATCCTCCACTAAATATCCCGGAGCTTTTTTCTTCTAAGAATAAGGACATTTTCCTACAGAAGAACAGTATCAATACTAAAAACAGAAAATTCAAGATCAGTGCAAACCTATTATCTAATCCTCAATCTATATTCAAATTTCATCATTGTCTTAATGTCCTTCATAGCTTATTCGGGGTGGGGGGCGTGTTTAGAATCACATATTGCATTTAGTCACCAAGTTTCTTTTGCCACACAAAGAATTTTTTTAAAGACAAATAGTAAGATGGTAGAAATAGATCCAATATATAACTAAAACAAACATAAAGGGATTAAACTTTCCAATTAAAAAACAGATATCACCAGACTAAATTTTAAATAATTTAGGTATATGGAGATACATCTAAAACATTAAATAATAGAACGACTGGGGGGTGGAGAATGAAAATATATACATGGGCCAAGTAAAATTTCTTTAGTAGCCAAATTAAATAAAACTATTTTCAGACAAAACAAAGTTTAAGGTAAAATCATCACTAGACAAAATAAGGTGACTAGATAATATTTTAAAACTTTAATTCATCAGAAAGATAAAAAAATTCTAAACTTGTATAGGCTTAATAATGAAGCTTGAAATGACATAAAGCAAAATGGATAGAATGCTCCCCAACTCATTGAATGAAGCTGTCATAACCTTGAGACCACAAATGTAAAGGGACAGTACAAGAAAGGAAAATTATGCTAGTCTCACTCATGAACAGGACTGCAAAACTTCTAAACCAAACCTAGCAACGTTAAAACAGACAAAATAATATATCATGACCAGGTTGAGTTCATATTAGGAGTGCGAGTTTGGCTAAGTAATATTACTGATTCAATTCATTTTCCAACAAAATAAAAGAAAAAGAACATGTGATTATCTCAACAGACACTGAGTGCTTAACTGTCTCAGCCTTGGTTTCTTCCTTGACGCCATCAAGACAGCCAACGTTACCTCACAGAGTTACCATGACGATTCGATGAGATAATGCAACTCAAGCGCTTAGCACCCTGCCTGGCACAACGTTCTACCCAACGTTAGCTGTTGGTGTTGGCAAGATAGCCATTCCACCCGAAGAAGAACAAACGGTGGGAACACGTCAAACCAGTTGTGCAGTTTCATATGGAAATCACTGCTGGTTCTTGCCAACCAGCCGTTCTGGCATGTTCAGATCCAGCTTTGCTCCTCATTTCTCCAGAAAGGCCCTCTCTCCTCCTTTTCCCACGGGTGTGTTCACACCCACACACCCACTTACACAGAGGCCAGGTGCCAGGAGGGTCCTGGGCACACACTCTTCTTACAAGCTGAAGATAGCACAGCTGAATGGGGGTGATGCAGGGGGCAGGCCAGACCTTGTCAGAGCTTCAGAACTCTAAGATGCTGTGATCTCAGTTCTAGTAGCTCCAGCTTGGCTCACTGTCTTCTGTTCCCTGAAGTGACAGTTCTGCCCTCAGCTATAACAATACCCCTGTAACAAGTGTCTACTTCACAGGGTCACCTTGAGGATCGATGTGGTATCAAGTATGAAGTGCTAAGGGTGGCACCTGATGCATACAGTAAGAACTCAGCAAATGCTGGCTCAGCCACAGCCACTGCAGACCTGGCATTGCTCTTGGTTGGGCCCCAAGTGCTATGAGGACCACCCTGGAGTGGCACCCAGGTCCTCCTCTGGTCCCAGCTCCCAAGGATCTGAGTCAGGAGGGCATCCCAGTGGGTATGTGCCCACAGCAGGGCTGTGCCCCTGTGAGGCAACTGGGATGAAGAAATGACGTCAATGCCAAGTGTCACAGCTAAAATAAATAACGTAAGGACAGGTTCATATTTGCAAACTGGTCTATGGAATTTAAATCTTTCCCCTCCTAGCTGAGGAATGCCAGACATTCCGCCTGCTCTGCTCCTTTTCCAAAGACCAGTGGCGCCCTCTTCCATGAAGCCTTCTTTACTTAAGCAAATGGCTTCCCCAGGACCCTGCCTCAGCACCCCAGCCCAGTCACACAGGACACCATGGGCCTTTTAAGTCATTACTACTCTGGGTAATTTTACCTCCTGCCAGTGATGGAGGCTTTGTAAGAAACAGGGTACTGAGTGAAGAGGGAGCTGCTCCCTCATGGGACGGGGCACTGGGCATCACACAGGTTGTCTCTTGGTCAAATAATGTTCAGACCATTAACTCAGGCGCTCAGGACTTCCCCAAAGAAACAGATATTAGCACCTGTTGGAGGGCTTTATTTCAAAAAAAAAATTCAATTCCTTAGACAAGCATTTGCTTAATTCATTAGTTTACAGCCTCCCCACACGAGCTCCTTTGGCTGGGGAGTGTACCAGTGTCTGAAGCCCCACCCCACAGGCCTGCTATCTGCTAGATAGAGAAGGGAGCCCTGCAGAAGGAAGCCACAGGGGCCAGGCGCAGACGCCCTTCCTTCCCCTGAACCTGCGGCTGTTCTCCGAACAGCACCTGGGAGGGAGACCCCAGGGACAACCTTGAATACGTTAGCAAATGTGCTTTAAAATGTAAACAGCTTCAAGCCGGACTCCAAGAGGAGGTCCTTTCGAACCACCATTTCTCGTTTTTTCAAAGAAAAAGTGGCTCTTTCAGAAAAGTCCCCTCCCCTATTTCTCAAACCCTACCCCTCATCTGGGCCAGCACTTTTCAAGCCAAATACACATTTGAGCCTCCCCACACCCAACACACCCAACACACACACACACACACACACACACACACACACACACACACACACACACGGGCGAGGGCTTTATCCCCCCCAGGGAGGCCAGGCCTTGATGTTGATATGCTTTGATGTGGTTTTCTCAGTCTTAGGCCCATCACGCACCCCGTCCACCCTGTAACGGCCTGTGGTTTGGATGGACAAGGGCACCCGGGTTACCCGAGGTGATTTCTCTGTTGACGTGGTTCGGGGCTGCGAAACCTAAATTAATCCATTCAGAGTGGAGCTCAGGGCTTTGTTCTATGCTTCGGGAGGGAAGGGCCCCTCTCCCCCTCCTAGACCAGGACGCGGCACCACCCCGGAGGGGGCCAGCTGACCGGGGGAGGAGGGCCGGCGGCGAGGACGCAGACGCCGCACCCGCAGCCCTGACGAGACGGGGAACTTCTGCGGCAAATCAACGTTTAAACCGTCCCACCTCGGCATGTTTTAGTCGTGTGAACCAATGCGCTGTTGTTTGCACCATTCGGACGTGGGTTTTTTCCGTTGTTACCGAACTGTGAAGACTCTAATAAAATCAGCGCTGGGGGAAAGAATGCAGAGAGCCTCCGGGCAGCGGGAGGGAGGGAACCGATTCTCGGGGTGCGCGTCCATCACCTCCTCTCTTCGATCACTCTCTAGAGACAACGAGACCCAGGCTCGGACGGAGCAGGCCTGCGTACGGAGTCCAGCGCGGGCGCAGCGCCACGGGGCTGCTTCCCGCGGCGGCCGCTCGGTGGGAGCCTTGCCGAGCGGGTGGGGAAGAGGCCAGGGTCCCGGCCAGTCTGGGCGCGGAGCCCCACGCTCGCTCCCAGAAGAGGCCGATCAGCCGGCGTAGCAGTTGCAGGCGCCCGGGGAAGACAGCGGAGAGCGGTGACAGACGTGCCGCAGACGGCCGCCGGAGAGGGCTGGCCCGCACCCCAGCAAACTCGGCTTCCCGCGCACGCTGGCCGTTTTACCCGCGGCTGTGGGAGCAGAGGCGCCGGGCGCGAGGTTATCACCCCGAGAGACTGCCTCGCTCACAGCAGCAAAGCTGGAAGGACGGCCGCCTAGCGCGTAATTCCCCGGAGCGGGCACCGATGGACGCCCCGGAGACCAGACGCCGGGCGGGCGCCCCATCGCGCGGAGACAGAGCCCGCGGGCTCGCTCCGGGAACCTTCCCTCTTCCCCTAGAGTCGGTTCAGGGAACCCCACCGCCGCCCCGCCGCCTCCATCCCCACTCCGGGACGCGACGGTCCCCGAAGGGCGAGGAGTACATGGAGGGCGGAGTGAAGGCCGAGTGGGAGCTTGCGCACCCCTGCCCCCCACCCCGCTGGACCTGGACGCCCCGCGGGTGCCGCGCCGGCCGCCGCAGGGGAGGACGGGCGCCCCCTGGCGCAGCCGCAGGCTTGGAGGGTGCAGGGCGGGCAGCAGAGCCAGGGAGGCCCTTCCAGCTTGTGGCCGGGTGCCCTCCTTCCTTCGGTGGCGCCGACGGGACCGTAACAGAAGCCCCGACAGCCAACGTGAGGTGCAAAAGGGACTACGACGGCAGCTCGGGCGACCCAGCCGGGCGCCTTGCACACCGGGCACTCCCGAGGCAGCGTGTCTCCAAGGTCCCCGCGGAGAAAAGAGTCAAATGGTGCTCTTGAATTCTACCCACCACCTTTCCCAAGTCGGCCCACTGCGCGGGACTCTCACAGGCTGGTGCTGCTGCTTCAACTTGGGTGCAAATCGCCTGAACCCCGCAGAAGGGACCCGGCAGTTTCTCACCCGTCTTGACCCCTAACGAAGGGGTGAGAGTGGGTCCTTCCAGTTCCATTTCCCGAATCTCTTCTTCCAGAAGGGGGCTGCGTTTTTACGACACAAAGCTCCAAACAGGATGTAATGTTCTCTCTCACAGACCGTTTTATTTTTTTCAAAGTTGAGAAACTCATTTTTCTAGGGCAGCTTGTGCTCTGAAAGTTGGGTCTAAACCTTGAAAAACTTTGAAGTTCATTTATTTCTCCCTTGGGAAATCTTTATTCAGTCCTGAAAGCAACAAATGAGCACTTCACTGTGAGTGCTTGATCTAGAGAACACGCTGAAAATAAGGGGGCTGGGGAGTATGTTTTGGGGATAGCAAGAAACAAGTAATTTAAGAATATATATATATATATATATATATATATATATATATATATATATATATATATATATATATATATATACACACACACACACACACACACACACACACACACACTACCAAGGAATGAGCTTCAGAAAACCGAAACAACTAGGAACCCCCCACGTAAGGATCGAGGAGCATTAAATATACACTTATGTGTAGTACTAAGACTAAATGAGGATTAAGAGGAAGAGAAGGAAGAACCATTTGCTCAGACATTGTAGATACAGTAAAATGACATAAAAGTGGGGTGAAGGGGAGAATGGAGACAGAACATACAAAAATGTTTTTAGAAATTCTTCTCAGCACTCCTGGGCATTTTTTGTTCTAGAGAAATGAAGATTTACCTTCACACAAAGACCCGCACATAAATGTTAATAGCAGCTCTATTCCTAATAGACAAAAATTAGAAAGTACCCAGATGTCCTTCGGTAAGTGAATGGTTAAACAAATTGGTACAACCATACCGTGGACCACTCACGACTCAGCAACAAAAGTACTGATACGTAGAAAAACCTGGATTAGTCTCCAGAGAATTATGCCAATTGAAAACAGTTACTCGTGTGCCACTCTACTCACACAAAGTTCTTGAGTTGACAATCTTACAGCAAGGGAGAACAGACTGGTGGTTGCCAGAGGTTAACAAGGGTGGGCTTGGGAAGCAGGTGTATAAAAGGGCAACAAGAAGGATCCTTGTGGAGATGGAAATGTTCTTCTGTATCGGGACGGAATCAATGACAATAATCTGGCTGTGATACTGTGCTATAGTTTTGTAAGATGTTACCATTGGGGGAATTACTCATATTTCTTACACACACTTGGGAATCCACATTGTCACACAAAGGTAAATTAAAAAAACCAAAACTGTTCTCAGTAATTATGTTGGTGGTGGTATTAGTATTGCTGTTCGGAGTTGATGTGTGACATGGGATAAAGCACATGAGTAATTGTAAGATCTTTTAATTCGGTGCCCCCGTGTCCTCTAGAACCACAATTCTCTGAGTGAACATGATTACAACATGGGAAATGTTCGGTTGAAAAATCCCTGAAATTCTGAACATGAGTATGGACTCATGAGTTTTTCTTTGCTCTACCTACTGATATGCCTGGAAACCAGGACCAGGCCAGTAAGAAACAAGGAGCACTGCTAGCACACCAATTACGGTTTTAGAATACCATTTTCTACTGAAAGAAATCAGTTTCTTAGAGAAACTTAATTGAAGGTCTGGGGTCAAGAAATGTCCCGGATGAACCTGGGACACCTGTCATCCCAGGTAGGGAGGAAAGTATCAGATTACTAGAGTTATATAAAAAAGCCCTCAAAACCCAACCTGAAAGGGCTTCCCCTAGACAATGATGGGACATTTTCAAGTTTCATAAAGGACTAATTTCGTCGATGGTTAGAGAAGTCTGGACCTTTGATGGACACAAGTTTTACCTTTATCTTAAGGGTGGGCGTCATGCTTAGAAAGCTCAGCTCAAATAATGGAACTCAAGTATTTTGTCTTTTCTACACGAATTCCACTAAGTGAAGGAAATATTTAAGTATTCCAACTAACAAATGAAAGAATATCCAGAGGGAAATACAGGATCCTCATTCATAACCAATCCTAAAAGTGCCCAAAACTTGGTGAGATCACATGTCCAATACCTAAAGTGACCCACTCCATTTCATTGGCTGAAGATGCCATGGACTGTAAGAAGCATCACCACTCTAAGTACCTGGAAGAAGACGTAACACTGAGGGGCTGTCAATCGAGGATACATTCCAACTTCAGAGATGTTCACATCTCTGACAAAAGTGGCTTTTCATCAGTGACTATCCTGATAGTCTTATTTTACTGCTGCTCACGTTTCAGAAGTTTAGAAACCAGTATTATTGCCCATCCTGTATCACTAAAAATTAGAGTAAAGCAGCACATTATAGCAATAAAGATCAATGTGAAAATCCTCAAAATATTAAATCATGTACAATTTAAAAAAGTCCATTATTTGCCCCGACAGGGATTGAAGTTCCCGATCCTTTGTGGCCTGTAACTTCTGCCAGCGAACAAGCTTGATCACATCTGCTGACATCTGCTCCTAACCCACAGATCCCAGTCTTCTGCCGCCGTTTCTCTTCCCTTCACCCACCACCTTCCACCCTCAGGCCTCAGTGGGTCCTCAGCAAGGAGCACAAGCATCACCAAACCTGGCCTCAAAGTCAGGGGTCAGTGAGCCTCTGGAATTATGTGCAAAATGTCCCGTGTTATGTTACTTTTTTACGGGATTCTGGGATTGCTGGTTGAGTGTGGCCCGCCTGCCACCTGCCTGGCTTTGTCATGAGCAGGCTTAACATTTGGGTCACAATTTCATCTGTTGAGAAGTGAGCGACTTGAGTCTAATCCTAAGGCAAGGACGAGGGAATGTCATGGTGAGATAAATGACCTTTGGTGCATGTGAGAGGTGGGGGAGAAGCTGGTGAGGTCTCAGTTCACCAGCGGGTCACAGGAAGCGCCAGTGCAGTTCAGCTGTGGAGCCCAGGCTTGATGTTGCATTAGGGACGGCCTCTGTAGAAAAATGTACTGAAAACCCATGATATGGAATCAATAGGAAAGATAAAAATAGGAGAAGTGTAACACACACATCTTACTCGTAACTCTATGCTGGCAGCAGCAAACACGCCCACGGGCCAAATCTGCCCTATCATCTGTCTTTGTGTGATCTCTGTAAAATAGATGAAACTCGAATTTGTGTCCAGAGTTTTAATTCAACACAGCCATGCCCAGTCACTCGCATATTGTCAACAGCTGCCTCTGTATTATACCACAGCGGAGTTTCAACAGAGTATGGACCACAAAACCTAAAATATTTACTCTCTCTGGATCTTTACAGAAAAAATTTAACAACCTGTCTCAGAGCTTGGGTTTAGCAAGCTCTCTGATAACTTCTTTATAAATAAAAGATAAAGCGTGGATGCGTAGCTTCCAAACATTACACAGATCCTCTGTTCACTGTAGCTTTCCAAGCTGGTACGCCAGTCACGCACAGGAACACAAAACTGACGGACTATCTAATTCGTCCCGTTTACTCTCTCCTGCTTTGCAATTCCCCTGTGTGGCGTGCGCACGGAAGAGGAAAAATAACAATTACCCGCTGTGCTAGATTTAAAAGCATTTAATGACATCGCATATATTTAACAGATAGGGATAGAGTTGAGAGGTACAGGTCATACAACTGAGCACAGGGCCTGAGTGACCGACCACTTTCCTGCTCAGGCCCAGCCTCCCGGGTTCATTCTTATCAATGCCATTTTGATTGTGCAGTAAGATGAAAATTTGTCATAACAATTGTTACAGTGACAGAGAAATGCACACTATGTATCAAATAGCAAGGTAATGAAGCAAATTATAACACAGTGTGGCAACGCACGAGCAAGTAACCATTAGAGTAACATTACTTTGTCCAGTAAATGCTTCAGTTCCACTTGTACACTTACCAATGATTTAAAGGGTTTATTATACATCTAGTTTTATTATACTTTGTACTAGAATTATCTCAAACATACAATATAATGTATTTCAGCAAAAAAAAAATTGAAATTACAGATTATTTAAAACAGTATCAGTTTTCTATTCCTTCTTGTATACCGACATTCTTGACCGTCGTCCCAGCTGATGCAGAAAAGCCACATGTCATGTGTTAGTAAGTGCTGTTGATATGGACATTTGGTCTGTACAGTTAACATGGAGCTGCACTATGGCTGCAGCGAGATCCTAATACACGATCTGTTTAATCAAGGAGAGTCCCACCACGGGCACCTCTAATAGTCAAAACTCAAGGTAACCACTAGAAGTGAATGGCAGAGAATGGTGTCAGGAAATTGGTACATTTTGTCTCTGGTGAGCACAGGAAATATTGTTTTAAGCACCGCTGCCCTGCATACCAACAGCACTAGAGGCGAGTTATTTCCAACACAGCCTCACAAAATTGAGGAACAGTTTAAATATTGAGATCTAACCTATATAATTTCACTTAAAAAAATCTGGTCTTCCCTCTGCACCTCAAACTTTTGTAACTTGGAGATAAAGTGTTTAGGTGTATTTTCCCCGACCCCATCCCCAGAAATGCTCTATAAATTAAAAAAAAAAAAAAAAAAATCAACCACATTGAGGAACGTTAGGCACAGAGAATAATGTGTTGGTTCTGAGCTTGCATGCTGGAATTTCACTGAAAACGTAAGAGAAGGGCAGGAGGTGAAAGAAAGGAGTTCATTTCTTTTTGCCAAAAAGGCTGAACCGCTTCTCTTTGTCTTTCTCTTTGTCCTTCTCCCGTTTCCCGGGACTGGACTCGCTGGTGATGGTGACGACACTGGTGGGCAAGGTCTGTGCCCGACTGGATGCTGGCGTGCTCTGGGTGCTGGCAGACACCTCGTGTTTATCAGAGGAGATGGCGGAGGAGATGGCCTGGATCCATGTGTTCATTTCCTCCTGGACAAAGGAGGAGGCGTGGGTGAGACCTGGCTAAGAGGGACGGGCACAAAACGCTCTCGCTCCAATTGCAAGACCGCCCAAGACTGCCAGTCGGAAGGCTTGGGAATAGCGCTCACTCGGGGGTAAGCAGTTCCCAAACGAACCTCTCTCTGCTCTACCAGGACAGTAGAGTGAACACGGTTCAACTCTCACAGGAATCTGTTTACAGTACCTGAAGGGCATCAATCTAGCATGTGGTCCTAGGACGCTGGAAGAGCTGAAGACTTGTCGCCACCTGTGGAGCAGCAGCTCCCACCCCAGAAGTTGCTCCCCCCTCTGGCTTTTAAAAAACTGTAATATATTTGACATGTTAAGACTGTAAATTTAACAGAAGCTTTTACAAATTTAAAGCACTGCATATGCTATTTTCTCTCTCCCCTCAAGGTGGAGCACAACCATGAAATGGGTGGTTAAAGGCAGTGGGGTGCAGCGGGGAGGCTCCTGACTGGGCATCAAGATCCACGTCCAGTCCTGGGACCACCTCACTGTGCCTCACCCACTGGGAGACACGTGACATTCACTGCCTCCTAGAAGCATATGGAGAACCAAACCCCTTCCAGTGTCAGTGACTGTGGAGACCAGATGACAGAAGCCAGCCGTCACTGATCACTACTTCTATGAAGAACGTTACAAATAAAGCTTATCCCGCCTGCCACAGACACTTGCAAGTGCTTAAGCAATCGAGAGAAAAGAATCGTAGAGACTTACATCGTCTTTGGCTTGGAAGAGGTACTCATTTCCATCATTTAGTCTGTGATTTGAAGGAAGAAAGGAAGTCACAATATAACTTCAGAAAACAAAGTCCCCCAACTCCCACATCCTTTGTGGTGTACAAGGAGGCCATGGGAGTCATACCAGAAACGCCTGTTCCTACACCACCAGCCATGCCTGGACGTGCACTGGCCCAGCAGGGGCCCCCTAGACATCGAGGAGCCACATAACTGGGCCAATATAATATACACAGGCAACTTGGTGTTTCAACCCACTGGGAGGATTTTAAAAAAGTCCCAAATGAATTAACATCTGGCTTTGTTGTGGCAAAGAACACTTGGACGCCTGACCACTGCTCTAAATTGAATTCAAGAGAAAGGTCTTTAAAATTTATAAGCCCTTTTGAAATTCTGCCACTAAGCTTGCATCGCCCACATTTACAAATACCAGTTTCTGAATAAACATACAGAAGCAGCCTCTTAGACTTCACTTATGTATGTCTCAGAATGAAAGCAAGTGTCCTTGCAAGGTCACCCACTGTGACCCTCCTTCACTCCACTGCCGGCAAGAGGAAGAGGGCGTTGCCAGTGGGGAGGAGGGTACGTGTCCTCCGCCAGGACCCTACCCCCTGAATCTGCAACAAGGAGGCAGCCAGGGAGCCAGGCTGTCTGCGCCTTGTCTTACAGAGCGTCAAGTGTTCCAAGTCTTAAGAGCCCTCCAATGCTCGTCAACAGAGCTCAGTAAATCACACCACCCGACACTCTCATTTGCAGGCTGTGGCCTAGTCCAACTGGCACAAGACACGTGTAACTGAAGTCCAGAGCTTTTCAGATCCCAAAGCAACAGATCAAAGAAGCATTAAATGAAGTAACATCCTGACCACTTTTTACACTAAAAAATTAAAAATAAAGTGGTATTTCTGCCCATTTCCATGTAACAAGCAGAACTTCTAAGCTGGGACCTACTCTGTGGAGATGTGTAGGCATTCTATGGGATAGCTCACCTCCTCTCAGGGAACAAGCAGGGAACAACTGAGTTCCAGCTTATAAAAACAAAAGCGCCTTTATCTCAATGTTTAGTGTGCCATTAACCACAGGGAAGTTGGTGACTGGCCAGTCCCCGGACATCCTAACCAAGACGCGTGCCAAACCTGTCTGTCGCTTTCTTGGTGCTTTTTAAGTGGCAGAGGAGAAAAACCAACTGATCGCAGTATCTGTCTAGGAAAACCACCCCCCAGAGTGGAAATAAACACACACCCACTCTCCCAGGAGCCATGAGGCACAGCGACTCTCACCTGAGCTTGAACACGTGCTTCTTCTTTTTGTAGTCAAGGGCCACTTCACAGACGGCTTCTTTCAAACTCACAGGGACCTCGCTGTGGTAAGGGATCCCGGAAGCAGCTGTCTTCGCGTCCTTGTAGAAACCCATTTCTTGGTTATTTATGACACAGTAAACATTGTGCCAGGACCTGAGCAGTCGAGAAAGGAACGTCAAGGCTCCACACCGCACTCCCTTGGAACTCTGAGAATTGATTAATGTGACAATGATCCCCATGCAATGGACTGCGACCTCTTGTTAAAAGCCCTTCCTGAATTCTGCTCAAACTAAACAATGGAAGAAAATGCCTCTGGGGGTTCCTGGGACAGGGCACATGTTGCTACAGTGGTAGGTTTTTGAAGATGACTTCCCTCTCTGGATTTGAGGGGAAACAGGGTGCTTTCTTCTACTCACTAAAGGTACTCTTGGCTCTGACAGACAGATTTTTTTAGGTTGTAACACCTCTGTGGTAGGGGGCACAGGCCAAGGTCACGGAAACATGCCGTCCTTAGGCAGCTTCCAACGCAGCTCCATTCTGTATGTGGCTGGCGACTCTACAGGGAGGCAGATCCAGGGCCACCAGTACATATGGAGCCTTTGGATGAATTAGAAAAAGATGGCCTTTGTGCCGCGATGTGGCAAACTGTCAGAATATATCCATTTTACTGGAACGAGACCTGTGTGTATGAAACTGATGTTCGCAGCTCTGAGATGGGATCTCCTTGAACAACATATGCCTTGTACAAGTGTACGTGGCAGCTCCAGGCCGTCTGGTTCACGGGCTAGGCACGCAGGCCGTGAAGTCAGACTTGAGTTTCACTCCCGCGATACCACTAACTTTTTACAGAATGTAAGCTTTCCTAACCCGTCAGGGCCCCGGTTTCCTCATCTGTAAAGAAAAGATACTAAAAGTGGGGCATTTGGGAGATAACATATACAAAGACGAATACGGAGTTAAGGCAAGGGAAATGGCCAAAGTCTGTAAAAACCCCACGGGGAAGGAAAAAACAGCGAATTATTTCCCTTTAGGGAAGACTCAACCACAATCTAGTATAGCAGCATTCCTTCTCAGGACGAACTACTGAGGCCTATCTTTGCTATTTCCACCCATATGTAACCCTTCTTCCTCTCAAGGAACGCTACCCGCCCCTTCCAATGTCAGTCCAAAGAATGTAATGCCCAGAAAACTACAAACAAATCAACTACATGAACACACACTTCCGGTTCAACTGAAGATCAACACGCCTTGACCCTCATGGGCTGACTTCCCATGTCACTGCCTCAGCCTTTGCTGCCGTTACCTGCTTGAGGCTTTCTTATTGTGGGCCTCCCACTCGTGCTTCCGATTGAGAAAGCCTTCCATCTGGGCCGAAGGCATCTCCTGGGTTCTGGCCGGCAAGGTGGTGGCACTCTGGGCCGGGAGAGCAGTCTTGGCTTTGCGATCGGAGGTGGGGGAGGGGATGGGACTGGACTCTTTGGAACTTGTCCTCTGCTCTGCAGCGCCATTGACCATTTCGCTTGTATCCACCGTTTCTGCCATCTAGGGACAGTGGAGAGGCTATTCAGCTAACCCCGTGATTCAGGGCCGTGACCACATACGCTCTGACTCGCACACGTGGCTGTGTATAAATGCCTGGCACAGATCGAGGCAGTACAGTAAAACCATTGCACATCCCACAAAGCCAGCTGGACACCAAGGACATTAGAAGGTGGGAAGGGATTAATGCCCGCCCGTTTACGGGGAAATGAGAAAAGCGAAATGCCAGTATGAGTTTTACTGCACTCTGCTCCTCTGATCAATCCATTTTCTCTAATGTAACTCAGATCATTTCCTCTTAGGGTTACTTTAAAAACAAAAGGACAACGGTAACAATCACACATATTAAATATGAGAGAGTGGACGTTATACAGCAGCCACCTTACAACCAAGGACGCCACCAGAAGGGCTGGAAGTTTAAGCGAAAGGGCATTCACAAACAGATCGATAGACAACTCTATCAGAACTACACAGCATTCCCCCAGAGTAAGACAAGGAAAGACCTTCGATTTCTGAAAATGCTCCCTGGCTCTCCTCCCCCTCCCCTCCACACATCGTCATAAACACATGCAGAAATTAGGACGACAATCATGCACTTCACATCTACCATCCCAGTTAGACTTTGGAACTTAAGAGCTGGAAGGAAATGAGGCAAGTCAACAAACATCAATTTAACCACATCTGCCGAAGTTGTATCGTGAGTGGGTTGTAGTTTGTGTTAAAGGAGCTGGAAAAGCCAATCACAGTCACTCAACACCACACGGCTATTTACCCCCAAACAAAGACAGAACCAGGGCCTTCCCCATCACGTGTTGGTTGATCACGGTGCCTTGCTGCACTGAGACGAGAAAGCCCAGAGACAGCCAGGCTTCCAGCGGCTCTGACCCTTCAGGCTGGAGACGTCTTCGGGAGCTGTTCCTTCCCAAGCTCATTTATAGTGTAACCCTCATGGCTTTGCGGCTTGGGAAATGCAGTAGGGTCTGGATTCATTATCGCTTTCAGCCTGTGTACCATCAACTGTGTACCATTAACTGTAGCAGCCCCCGGCTGACACACCCAGGGCGTGGGATTAGCGAGTTACTAAAGCTGGGTGTGGCTGACACTTTAGTGGATTACAGACAACCTGGCTCCCCTCATACACGAACAAACACGGAGGTGTCAATGGCAAAGATCATTAGCTATATCCCCCACCACTGCTGCCCAGAACCAAAAGGACACCAAATCAGCAGCAACAACCTCAACAGCATAAACGGTAGACTGGCCACCACTGCTTGAACACTCAGATATGTCAACTCTCGGGAACTGGATCTCTCGTTTGGGTCTTATCTAAGTGACTGGACGGGAGTCACAAATTTACACCCCGTCTAAACACACTATCATGGTTAGCATCAGGGCTTAGGGTGAGATCAGTGGCTACGCAATTCAAGGACGTTTTTGATGGGAACCCTTTACCCACAGAGCAACATGGAAAATGGATTCTTAGGGCAGAAAGGCATGGGGGAGGGGAGAGGCATGGTGATTGCCCTGGCCTTGCAAGTGGCAGCCTGCAGACCCGTGCTCACGAGCAACAGGCTATTTTAATATTTCTCTCCATTTTTAAAGGAGAGATGCAGGAGGGGAAATAACAAAAAACCAAAAAAACCCGGAGTCAAAAGGAAATGAGTGGATTTTAAATAAGTTGACAAATCTGTTCTAGTGGGAGATTTCGGGAAATTTCTGGTGGGAAGTGTGAGTTTGGTGTGGAAGGCCTGTGCCAAGCATGAGTCCAGGGAGACATGGGGTTAGTGTGTACAGAAATCAGGTTAAAAAAAAATTAGTGCTGCAGGTGTGACTCGAAAACTGCTAGTGACGGCAATAACCTGGACGAGAAATGTTGACTTAAAAAAGGCTAAAATTTATCGTACTTGGTCAGACTTCAAGGGTAGGTGAAGGCCGGGGAAGCCTCTTCTGGGGGAAATTCTGCAGCAAAAATTTTTTTCTTTGGAGTTAGGAGGAAAGAGAAAACCCCAAACCAGTATGCAGAGACAATTAATGTTTATGCAAATGAATCACTAACCAAGAAAACAAGGAAAATAAAAGGAACAAAATGACTTTTAATGGACATGTGCTTAAGCATGCCAACAGACAACACACCACTAGAGACAAACATCAAAAGCAAATCATAGTGCTGTGACCGAACAGTGGGTTCATGTGAATACACCCTCTCCCCACCCATGTTGCTTTTCTTTAGCGATTAGTCCACAGTGCTTTAGTGGCTGGGTACACCTGAGATATTTAAATGGGAAGGTGAACACAAATGCAACATGACAACTAGTAGCACAAGAAACACCCGATTGGTTTTCGAAGTGCATGAAGCAACACTATTTTCAAGTTCATTAACCTGAGTCTCTGCACCATAACTCAAAAGAATGAAAAGACTTTTCTTCTTCCAATACAACCCAATTGCAATTAAAAATTTGTTCTGGCAAGTTACAATTTAAAAATCTAGATAAAAATAGGCATGAGAACAAATGCCAAAAACATTATAGCACTTCTTTCTTGTGTGCTTATGTGGTTGTAGTATTTTTTTTTTTTTTTGGTTTTTTGAATACAAAAAGCATAAAATTGGGTATCAGTCCTGGTGATACAAAATTTAAACATATATATGGAAACGTCACATTATACATATAGATCAATGACATCTAATCTGGAGCCAAAAACACATGCCAGGGCTCCTTGAAGACCTGAACATGGAATTTGGTGTTTTAAGGCAGAGACCCAACGGTGGTGCACACTTCCCCTGAACGTAAGCAGCTTGGCATCTATCTATATACCCATCTACCATCGCGAGTAGATAGATATGTACATAGAAATAAGGAAAAACAAACAAGATGCTACATGATGTTATCCTGACAAAAGAAAAAAAAAGACATGCATCATGAAATGAAAAGACAAATTAGACTTAACTCATGGAGAACACATATCAAACAGGTTTCTGATTCCACTAACACCTAAATATGGCAAATGAGCAAATGAATGTCTCACGAGGCTTTGATGTAACATGGGTTTGGGTTTGTCTTTATCAGTACCAGGAAATCACCTCTTTCATTAGCTTTTATTCCTAAGGAACAGAATTCCTGTTAAAACATTTTCAATCCCTGCTGGTGGTTTGACAAATGCCATCCTGAAAGACTTCTTATTAGAGAACTCCATGGAAGAACTTCATTTTCATAAGAAAATGAAAAATGAACCAGAAGATCTACAACCAGACATACAACGGAGTTTCAGTCTACAGAGATGCTAAACTTTACTTCTGAAGCCAGGAGGCATGCAACTGCTCCTAAGGGGTGGTCCACCGCGTGCGCTGTTCAAGTAATCAGGGTGAACCGGGATGGCTTTTGCTCCATGTTTGAAAAACTTAAACAGTTTGACACCCTGAAGTCGTCGGCTGAATGGACAGCCTGGAAGTCCAGGAGGCAGGCTTCCGAAACATGCTGGGAACTGCTGTCACCTGCAGCGACCTGGCGGTGCCGACAGTGACCAAGGCAAGGGTGCAGCAGCCGTGGGTGGGCACTTTACTCCTGGGCCAGGCTGCATTATCTCCTGCCAGTAAGCCTAGAATTCCCAATTCAGGACTTGGCGGAAAAAAGTAAGAGAGAAACTGGTTTGTAAAAAGTAATAAATGATCCGAGGACCTCAAAACATTTGAGATCCTGCACCTAAAAATTCACACAGCTTCCCAAGGAGATCCAACTTCCTTCTTTCTTTCCTTGTCATTCTCAATAAATGAATGGAATTGCACCCTTCATGGAATGTCACACAGCTGACTTTAGGTTTCAATCTTAGTACTTAAAGTCTCCTTCCACATATACCAACCAGTCTTCCCAGTTATGAGTAAACTATTACAGGTTAATAACATCTGTAAATGAGACTACATATAGTGCAATACTGCACCCTGTTAGTATAACTGGATACATCATACCTGTCGGATTCTAGTTTTCTTCTTCACTTTGCTGTAATCTCATTAAATTGCAATTACTCATGTAAGGCTTTCGCTGTAAAATCTCGATAAAGTAAAAAGCTCACATAAATAAAAAATAAGTATGCTGCTTTAAGGCAACTGAGCATCCATCAGTTAAAAGACTCAAATAAACATGAATTAAACACAAACAAATATGAAACCAAGGAAGGCTATGAATTAAGTAAAATTGTAACACTGTGGGTGAAGTAGAAGCCAAAGGGTCAAACCATCAGGATTTGGAAAGAGTGGTTCTTGACAAATAGTAGTGAACTTCACAGTCCGGACCATGGCTGGTCACTGGCTGTCCGTCTGCTATTAAAGTTTTTGTAGTTTTGGTAGGTTTGAGAGCGGTAACTAACCCGTGGAGATCCCTGTTCAGCTGGCAAACCATTCTGGGAAACTTGCTCTCCTTTCGAAGTATCCCTGTTAGGTGCAGGGGGAAAGAGGACAGGGGAGGAAGAAGAGAAGGAGAAGATGGGGAGAGAAAAACAGTAAGAAAATTGGAGAGAACATCAGTCTATTTTAATATAGGTTTTCTCTTAGGAAAAAAACCTGCAACCCTCTTTCACACAATTTAATTTCTTTTTAATAACTTTCAAAGCATTTCAAACCAACTCGAGTGAGGTAGGACTGCAGAGACCCCCGCCCCCCATAAAGGCAGCATTAGGGTTTATCATGGAACTCTTACCACAGCCAAATAATCAGCCCTTCAAAAGTAGGGAGTAATTTCTGGCCTTCATGTGAAGCCGCCCACAACTCTTAAAAAGCATCCCCACAAAATCACTGGCTTGGCATGTGGGTGGTTCACTCCCTCCATTTAATCACGAAGAAACTCAGCATGTCTGCACACGCATGCGTGAGCACACGTGTGCAGTAGAGGGCACCATCTACATCCCACTTCTGCCACCTACACAGCAATGTGACTGTGGACAAATCGGTGTCTCAAATGCTATCCAGGGGTGCCTGTACAGACTCGAAAAAGTCTGCAGAAGTAATCAGTAGAAAGGACGTGTGGTTAGGCCTAGCACAGCACAGGCTCCGACAACACGCTCCCTAAACCTCACTAGCCACTGGAGCTCAGCCTCTGGTGGCGGTGCCGTGACTCACCACTGCTGCTGGGACTCGGTCTCCTCAGAAACCTTCGTGCTCGGCTCCGGTGAGGGTGGCCGCCTTTTCCTCTCCTCTTCCTCCTGCTGTCTGCGCACTTCCAGTAACTCCAACTGAGGGAGAACATGGGGATGTTCAGCATAGCCCCACACCCTGCCTCTTGTAAGGGAAGGGCTCTAGAGGAACTCTGGAAATCCTCTAGCCTGCGTTTTCTACACTGGGGCACACTGGCCAACCAGAGGCTCTGACATCCTAAGCAAAATGGTATTAGGCTCACAGGAACTGCAGCTACCAGTCAAGATGACAAGGAACAGAGATCCGAGTGACCAAACATGTCTCTTTCCCAACTGGCAGAGTTCCTGTGAGTCGTCCCTGTGCCCCGGATGCTGGGTTTAATTCCCACATGAACTGTGCAGCTCTCAACTGGGAGTAGGAGGAGAGTTACCTGAGCACGAGGGGCCCTGCGGGACTTGCCAGCGGAGCCCTGACAAAAGCCACTGAGAGAGAGCTGCAGTGGTTCCAGGAGGCTTCTTGTACTGTGGCAGGGATTTGTGTTCAGCCAAAACCCAAACAACACATACAAAAAGCCACAGAACAGTCTAACTGGAACCAAGCCACTTCACGAGCAATACGCATGCACTGTAAGTATTCCATTTTGGCACAAGGATATTTTAAGCCCCCAGAACTGGAGAAATTGGAGAGGACACCATTTTTGTAAGCCACGAAGAATCAGCTTTTTACCAAGAGTGCAAGTCTTAGGAGAGGAAATACCAATGAACAGCCCCCAAAGGCCTTTATGTTGACAGAAGTGATGGTCAGGAACGGTGAGATTTTCAGTGGTCTAGGATCAGTCTATGATAGTGGGAATTCTAATTCTGAAATTCTGAACAAAATCGTAAGGCCATGTATACTCCCTGGAAACCAAAGCTTCTATGAAACGCAGGACAAAATATCAAAAGGGAAAAGCACACACCAATCAATCAAGTCCCAGGCAGAAAGGTATTATAAGTGATCATAAATCTAGGTGCCCAGGAAATGACTGAGGGGTAGTGGCCCTGGAGAGCCTCCCCAGGTCCTGTACCAAGAGCCACCGATTTCAGGAAGATCCTTAATGCTTTTAAAAGCAGGTAATAACATGAACCCTCAGTGCAGGAGGCAAGCAGGAAGAAGAAGCTGCCCGGGAGAACCAACAGGCCAAGCACTGGGCACCCAGCAGCCACTCACCGTTGTCAGCCTTTCCAGGGCGGAGAACCTCTCGTCCCAAGTCGCTGCAGACTTCTCAAAAGCCTCGTGGCGTTTGATGAGCTTCTCCACCTCGTCCACACTCTGGCCTATTTCTCGGCTGGATAAGTATGGCTCCTGTCCGAGCAGCCAGGCCTCGGCCACACTGGCGTCCCTTGAGAACTGATGGACCTCCAAAACTGCACAGGGTACCAAAAGTGAGTACTGAGGAGCAGGGTGACTTGGCGGTCAGCGATGGCACTGCCCTCTGGTGGCAGCTGCCTGCACAGTGAGTTTTATAGTCCAGAGCAGCGCTAACAAGAATGTAATATGTGAGCTACGTATGCAACCGAAACTTTTCCAATAGCCACGTATAAAAGAAAACAGGTGAAAAAGTTTTAAAAGCATACTTTAGACAAGTTCATATATCAAACTATTATCATCTCCACCATGCAATCAGTGTAAAAAATTATTGATGTTACATTTTCTCGTGTTTGAAATGTGATGTGTATTTTATAGGTCCAGCACATCTCAATGTGCATCAGTCACATTTCAAGTTCTCAAGAGCTACGTGTGGGCAGTGGCTACCACTCGGCGCAGCCCAAGCCTAGAAAGCGTACTCTGCTCACTGGCCCTACTGAGTGAGATAAGCCTCGGGTATGCCTGCAGGAAGCCACAACCTACCGACAACCAACCAACCAGGTTATGCTGATGGAGCAGACATTCAAAAATTACCCTTCTTGGGACTGCAGTTCTTTGAGGGAGGGAGGGAGAGAAGGTTATGGGGGGCACACCATACAAAATTGGGATGACATGGGCTAAGGCTTTTACTTCATTCATCCTCTTCCTCTGCTCTTGAGGAGACTGCATGCTGCCCACCGCAGCTAAGAGGAGGCAGGGCAGCTATGAGAAGACATGTTAGCACTGGGCTGTGCTGTGTTTACATTAATTTTCACACACCTCCAGCCATAATGCTTGAGACCATTCCGGGGACTGCAGGGACCACCAGGGACCCAGGGTCTGCTGGCTATCTGCCTGGTCATCCCGGCAGCCCCTGACCCGGCCGCAAGGAGAAGATGCCACCACTGCACTAGGGACTTGCCCAGCAGACAAGCTGGTGCTTAGTTCACAGTGGGGTGTAATATGGACTTTGCTGAACTAAACTGAACCTGCCCTTGGAATTCTCAGACCCTCATCCACCCCCTCATCTGAAGAATGGAAAAAAGTGGGATTTTGTGTGTGTGTGTGTGTGTGTGTGTGTGTGTGTGTGTGTGTGTGTGTGTGTGTAAAGAGGGTTCTGGGCAAACTGGATGAGATGCCTTCACAGGGTCTTTCACACACCTTTCAGAAAAGGCCCTTGGCTTCCGTTTCTAGTAAGCAACCTTGGTGTCTGAGAGTGAGGTACGATGCAAGGACAGAGCCCCACACACAGCAGGGAGGAGCACACGAACAGGGCTACTTCCAGGGTTCATACCAATTATGAAAATGTTATTCCCAAACTATACTATAAACTCTGTTATTTCATATATTCCTTTATAATAAGAGAATAAAAGTAGAATCCACCTCAGAGGGTCATTGTGGGGAGTAAATACAGAAAAATACGTAAGACTTGGGATAATGCCCAGTTTTCTGTAAGGTGTTTATGATTGTTAGCCTTTATTTTCTTTTGTTTTCGTCCTTCTAAGCATGAGACCTAATCAGGCCAACTTTCCTCCTTCTTGACTCTGCAGTAATAATTCTTCTTAAAGATAGTGGAGGAGGAGGGGGCTTCTGCCCTCTCCCAGAGAGACACCCAATTCTGTCATCCCCACACTGTTCCTAAAGAACCCCCAAACCCACATACAACACTGAGACCAACCATAAGATGAAAAATAAAAAGTAATAGATATGCCACTGGGAACCACTTACAAATTCTTAGCGTGAAATGGTGAAATAGAGCATTAAAAAAGGAAGCATTTAGAATTACAAACATCATTAAGTAATAACACCATATCTAATTAACAAAAAGCAGGAAAATACATTCGCATGCTTTCATGGGGCACCCAAAAAGAGCAAAGAGAAAAACAAGCATGTCCTTACTCAGTCTCAACCACTCCCATCGGTCTTCCCACTTGTCAATCATTTCTTTTCTCTTTTCCGTCAATTGAAGTAACTTTTCTTTGATCTGTGAGGAAAGAGGTATCACAGGAATATCTTAATAGTATGTACTGCATCCTCCTATCTTCCCCTTGATTGGCCACTTCACACAAGAAAAATACACTTTCTGTAGAGACCACCACTAAGCCAGGAACTAAGGACTGCGCAGCCCACCTGCGCACTGGAGAGCAGAGAAAAGCAGAAGGGGCTGAGAACAAGGTCCTCACATCCACAGCTGCTTGGGCACTAGGCGGTCAAGAATGCACCAAGCCCCTGCAGACTCTGGGGGTCCCTATGGCAAACACCCAGGGAGGGAAAGAGAGACAGCAGGAGGGGAAAAAGCCCTGACCTCTGAGAACATCCAGTCCCTTGAAAGGGGCCACACACAGACTAACCTGTTTACCATCACCCTAACTCTTTATTACCATCACCCTAACTGAAGTGGCAACCACCCACCAAAGAGTAAACGGATCCGGGGCATATGTGGTGGAGAAGCGGTGTTACCAGGAAGAACACTGACAAAGGCGAGGGAGGATGAAACCTCAGCTCGGGCCTTCAAAATGGTCTGCAGTGCCACGGATTTGGACTTACTGGCTCTGCCCAGAGTCTGAGTAATTACCTTTTTCTACACACAGGAAAGAAGCAAGGAGTTCTCGTATATGAGAATGTGCATATGTATACAGGAATGTAAATATACATTTTTCTGTGGGTACACACACACACACTCACAAAAAGTCATTTTACATCGTAACACCAGGAGCAGGCAGTCACCCTGTGGCCCCAGAGCAAAGCAGCACCCCTACCTCCTCAGATGCGTAGTGCTTTCTCGCCAAGAGAGATTTCCCGAGTTCAATGCAGATGGTGAAACTGTCATTACGAGCATCAATTTCAGCTTTGATACCTTGATGATTGTTCATTAACAGTTCAACAGATGATACATCCCTAAAATGAGACAAACAGTACCTCCTTTAGGACACCAAGCTTTTCAAATGAATGCGCTGGTTTCAAAACACGTTATTAATTTGAAGGAAGCTGTTTGACAGCACAATTTACCTTTAAGGTCTGACTCAGTCTCAGTCACAGGAGCTGAAGTACAATGACAGTACAACTCAGGACCAGCCATGTCACCTAACGTTCTGAGTTAGTTACTCCCATTTGTGTGTAACATGGAGTTCAACATGGCTGCTAGGCAAATGCCGGAAAACCCACTGTATTTCAGTTCACACTCACTTTGAAGTGCAACTGAGACTCTCTTTACGAAGGTACAGAAGCAACAACACGTGTTCCCAATCGTACCCCAGGTTCAGGACATGTGTGTCCAGGGAGCAGCTTGTGATGCCTCCCCTCTCCTTACTTAGACAGGCCAGAGACACACAGAGCGGGAACCCGCTTAGAAATCAACGCCTGGGGGAGCTGAGGGAGGTTTCCATGAATCAAAACCTACGATGGGGAAGTCCTGATCTGGAAATACAGTAGATACATAACGCATGTAATATATCTTCTCTTGGGACACAGTTCATTTGTCAGTGGCGGCAGGGACAGGGTGACCTGGAAGCTGTCTGTGTGCCTGCTTGTTCATCTACCAGCTTCTCTTCACCACTTTGCATGAAACGCAGCCAAAGGGAAGACACCGAACAACTAGTAAATACCCATCTAGTACTGTTTAGGGTTAAGAGACACCTTCAGTAATGTCTATGAAAAGGGACAGATGGTTTTTTTTAGTCTATCAGACATAGAGAAAGAACTCAGAAAAGTCACCTCATTCCAAGGATGAGGCAGAGAGCCCAAGGGCAGGAGGGCCTAGGTGAGGGTGGATCGGGGGCAGGTTGGGGCAGACACAGGAGGGCTCACCAGCACTGGGCCCCTCGTGCCACTGCAAGCATGTGTAAGCGGACAAGTGAAGCAGTGGCAGCCTCCCCGCATGCCCACCCTCCTGCTCTGGCCCCCAGTTCTCTCTGGAAGACACTGTCTCAATATTACCCGGGGTCAGCTCTTGGATTCCCCGCCCAGAGGCTGGGCGCCTTACCTTGGCTTCTCCTGAGCTTCAATCTGCCGGATGACATCCTCCATCCACAGCATGAGGTCACGCACCATGCTGAAGAAGCGGAACTTGTCCCCCGTGTCCACCAGCCGCACCCTGCGGCCCTCACAGGCGTCCAGTAGGGCCTTCCAGGCTTCCAGGACCTCGTTCTCCCGCTTCTGGATGTCATCGGCTTTATCACCTGCGTAGGCTGCCTGCAGGCGGGCCGCATCCTCCTGCAGCTGTCTCACCTGTGAGCCACGGGGGAGACAGCCAGGTCAGAGGGCTGGGCCTCTGCTCCATCGCCCACCATTCCCTTTACACACACACCACACAGTGTTCTGCTTATAGACTGATGGGAGCACCAAGCCGTAATGGGCTCCCCCTGACACCAGGAAGCTCACGACTTCATCGGGGAGACCCAAGCCACAGAAACCCAAGTTTACTATAAATGTACTGAAGTACAATATGAAGTTATGCATAAACGATAAAAGAAATGAAATTCTACAGCAATGCAGGAGGGGGACTTTGGGTCAGGAGTGGTTCCCTGGAGGTGGCCTGGGATATAAGGATGATTCAGAAAACACAGGGTATTAAGAAGATAAACACGATGTTTTTATCAGGAATGAGAAACGGCCAGGAAGAACTGTTGTGAAAATGCCCCTTCTAGTGCCCAGTGATGCTGCTGAAAACGACGTGCGCGTCACTGGTAAGGCTCTCACAGCGGGACATCTCAACTTGAAAACCATAAATGTGCGGCATCCAATACAGTTGGAAAAAAAGACCGATGTCAAAGAAGGTAAAATTTTAACGAGGCAAATTTCAAAGTGCAAGTGTGTCTTATGGAAAGACGCTAACCAGAGATACTGTAACTTGTCATCTGTCAGTTGGCAAAATTCAGGCTGGATGATTTACCTGCCAGTGAAGCTAATTCACTGCTGGTAGGACAGCAGGCCACAGCTCCTACAGAGGCACATGGGCAGTATCTATCAAAATTACAAATGCACGTCCTTTCGATTTTACGATCTCACCTCGAGGAACCTGCCCTACCCTTACTCTTGCACATTTAGGAAATGAAAGGCATACCAGGTTATTTATTGTATGCCTTTCCTCTACTGCAGCATTGTCTGCAAAAGCAAAAACACTGAAAAAAAAAAAAAAAAAAAAGCAAATGTCCCTGAGTGAGACACTGGCTAAATAATGACGGCACCTCCATATGAG
Organism: Desmodus rotundus; assembly: GCF_022682495.2. Lineage (NCBI taxonomy): Eukaryota > Metazoa > Chordata > Mammalia > Chiroptera > Phyllostomidae > Desmodus > Desmodus rotundus. The sequence goes on along the minus strand of NC_071391.1, from coordinate 131,421,221 downwards.
AGGCGCCCGGGTGGTCATGAAGGCAAATCAGGGGGGCTCTGTGCGCTGAGTACGGTGAGACAAGGACCACCAGGCTCAGGGGAGTGGACTCCAGCCCCGGATGTTACTGGACGCTTGATGGGCTCCCTCATCTCTCTGGGCCCCACAAGGTGAAGAGAGTTAATGACAAAATGAGGGACAACTCCGCCATCTCGGAGTCTCTAAAAGCAACCGCTTTTGCAGGAGCAGAGGAGAGCCCTGCTGCCGGGCTGTTTGCTGTAACTTCATCTGTAGGCACTCTGAAGGTCCCCGCAGCTCCTGCTATGTGGTAACAGAGGACGTTCACAGAGCTCTTGCTATGGCATACGTTTTGTAAGCTTCGCCTCAATCTTCAACACTTCAGTGCTTGAGTTTTGAGAGGTAAATTAAGCTGCAGTGATAAAGAGCGGAGGCCCCACTGACACCAGGGTTGGCCCTTGCTCTAACCGGGCATCCTTAGCACCAGTCACATCGCGCTCCAGGACCTATGTGCAATGGGAGCCTCATAACATGACACCGACAAGAGCTGGGAGTCCGCCAGCTGCGAACCCCTCCTGATGCACGGTGGGCCCTTTTAAATTCTGTGTGATGTGGAACAGACCTTCGACCTCTCCATGTGTCTGTTTTAAATATTCCCTCGACACCGTCCACCTCCTTGGTGGAAAAGCTGCAGCACTGATCTGAATGGAGCCCCAGCTGTAACCCCCTCTGCTTCTAGAAGGGGGCAAATCAAAGGTGAGGTGACAATGGAAGTGAAGGTGGTCCTTCCACAGAGCAAACCCCAAAGCCCACAAAAGAATGGTAAGGCTGATGTACCAGATCAAGGGGTCACCCCATGGCTGAATCTGGGCTGCCTGTTTCTATAAGTAAATACAGGTTCACTAGCATACAGCCACACCCCCTTATTTTCTTATTGTCTGTGGCTGCTGCACGCGGCAACGGCAGAGCTGAGCAGCTGCAACAGGAACGGCATGTCCCACAAAGCTGAACATATTTCCTCTCTGGGATTCTACAGAAATTTGCTAAACCCTACACTAGATTGTCAGGTGCTCTTAACAGACAAGAACAAAACCCCAATATACTGAGGGCTGGTATCCATAATAAAACTGACTTCTTCTCTAGGACCGTAAAGTCTGGTGGTCGAGATGGGGGGAAGGATACAATTTCTATTTTATCTAAAAGACGTAAGACTAAACAAGAAACCATGCAGAGATTAAAGAGCAGCCTAGACAGTGAGTATACTGTAGATTCTTACTGTTATACTGTCATCATTTGGTCAAACAACTTTTAAACAAAGTCTTAGTGTTAACCATTGCACAAGCGGGGGGGGGAACAGCAGGTGTATTAAAATGTTAGAATCTTGTTTTCCCCCTTTCTGGATACATAACTCAGACCCTGGGTGAGAGAAATAATAAGGCATTATTTTGGAAATTATTCTAGACGGATATGCTAATATCACATGTCCTTGTTGAGAAGGCCTCTCACTTGCAAATGTTTTGCGTGCATCTGGTTCACTTATTTTAATCAGGAGGACATTCCTCTGACAACGTCTGCAAATGTGGCAACTGTAGAACTTTCTGGACTGACAGATTCTCCCAAATAAATGGCGTGTGTTTACGTGTCTGCACACACATACAGGACTCAATTTAGGCCGTTCTCCGAGGCGTGCTGTGAGGGTGGCGAGAGATGCCCAGAGACGCACAGAGACTCTCTCCGGAAAGAAAAACGGCTGCCGCCCCAGGCAGCGCCCACCCACCTGCGTGCCCAGAGCCTGGATGTCGTGCTCAAACGTGGTGTGCATCCTCTGCAAGGTCTCCACCGTGTTCTGGTCTCTCCCCAGCTCCTCGGGGAGTTTCTTGTGCTTGTCCTGTATGCGCCCGAAGATCTCCTTGGCGTCGTGGTAAAACTTGTGCAGTTCGTAGGAGGCGGCGAGAATCTGTGTTCTCGTGTCAATGAGCTCCAGCAGGTCAGCCCAGGCTTCGTTGAGCCCGTCCTTCCACTCGGCAATGGTGGCGGCATCCGAATGTCCAGAGTTGATGAGCTCATCGGCCATGTGATTGACCGTGTCCACACGCTCCTGCCCAATGTTCCCTGTGTCTCGAGCAAATTCCCGGAATCGTTCTTGTAACATCTGAAACAGAGATGAGCGTAAAGAAATCAGAGAGGCTATTGTGAATGTTTCATCCCTCGATCACATGAACGTCCTCTGGAAAGAAACGAGTAGCGTGCATGACCTGACAGCAGATCTTAGCTCTCATGCCTCCAATCAATCAGGCTTCCTTCTCACTCACTGTATCCGAGGGAGGCACTGGCTCCTCGTCTTTTTACCACAGAAGGGGGCACAGAGAGGTCACACAACCCAAGTCAAAGTTGCCCAGTGATACAGTCATGAGTTGAAATTAAATCCCATGACCTTTGTATCCAGGGTGTTTCACCTGCTCACAGACAAAGAATGCCACGGGCCGACCTTACCCACAGCTCACCGCTCAACCACTCAGGCTCTGCCCGGAGTACTTGCCGTGACGTGCTCGTAGTCCTGCCCCAATTCATGAGACCCTGCGACCACCTCCCTCTCAGCGATCCACTGCTCCAGGTCGTCCACCTCCCGGTTGAGCTGGAACAGCCGGTGCCTCTCATCCAGCTTGCCCCTCCTCTCCTCCGCGAGGTCTTTCAGACCTGCGTACAGCTTATCCACCTTGGACTGCCGCATGCTGATGCGCTCACTGAAAGCGGGGAGGGTGGGGGGAGAAAGACCTTTAACTCTTGAATTCCCTTCAGGGAAAAAACAAATGAGGTGGAAATGCCAAGAGAACATGTTCTGTAAAATTTCTTGAAAAAAAAGTCTGGTTACCCTATTTAGCCTAAAAAATAAAACTCTAAAGTTTGATGCAAGTGAAGAGTCAAGACATAAACACAATAATTAAGGCGGAAGGCCGCCTGGACATGATGGCGGGAGGTGGGGGGGGGGGGGGGACGACTCTAACAGCATCGCTGACTCCGGAGGTCAGGATTTCCTTTGACGTTAAAAGTTAATGCCAAATCCAGGAGCTGCCTTACATTCTCGGGTACCACGCTGCCAAAGGGACAGATGATACCCCCATGTGGCACACACCTGTACCTGCTCTGGCTGTAGGCTCTGCTCTGCCAGGAAGGCGGGGCCTGCTGCTCCCATTTCATGGGCCCTGGGTGAACTGTACCCCTATCCCTCTCTCCAACTTCTCCCCAGAATGACTGTCTTGTAACAGGAAAGCAAAGAGATGACCTGATGCTTGTTCCTGGAAACTGGGAAGCAAGGTCACTTTCCTGGGAATCCTGACCATGAACTCCCGAAAGACCCCATCTCCAACTTGCCTTGAATAACGTACAAAGCCAATTCCTTTCCTGTCTGAGTCATAAAAGGCAGTTACAAACACAGAAAGCCTAAAATGACTGCCACTGAAGTTAATACAGGAGCCTGGTCTATAGTCGGGAGTACCACACACTCGCCTCTTCTATCTTTTTATTCCTAAGGCATTCTAGGATTGATGTGTGAGAGGTAGGAGGTGGCATCCTTTTGTTCCTCCTAGGAGCCCTTTTATTTGATAAGGTCCACGTGTCCACTTTCCACTCCTGATTACTAGGAATGACTAGTAATTAAACTATCCCACTCCTCTTAAAGACTAGAAGTAACTTTCTTAAACTGGATGACTTTCTCAACACAAGGGGCAGGTGCTTTGATAACCTGCATCTGGGTAAATCAATCTGCACTTCTGACTCGGGTCACCAATCATCTTTCAACAGGGCCTCAACCAGAGGAGGTATTTAAATGACAAGAGCAATTCCCTATATAACAATTCACCCTTCCTATTCAGCACAGGCCTACTGGGTATGTTTTACACATGCTTCACAAAGACCTACGTTACCAGCTACTGGAGGGAGTGCAGCCATTTATTTGTGCACGGGAAGCGAGAGACCCTCACCGGGAGGAGCTGACAGCCTGGTCTCATCTGTACGACACGGCACTCACCTTTCAGGGTGGCTGTCGGCCACCAGGGCCCGGCTGGTCTTGGAGAGCTGGTGCACCGTCTCTGCGTAGTCCTCCACGGCCTGTTCCAAAATCTGGTGCTTCTTCAGCATGGAGACAGCGCTCTGCTCATCCTGCAAAGAGCGGGGAGTGTCACACCACAGCCGCCCCCAGGCCCAGTGCCACCTGAAAGGGAGACAGACTGCGCAAGAGGAAGGACTCTGAGAAAGAAAAAACCCCGGAAATGTGACATGGGCAGCAGAACTCAGAAGCATTTCAAGAGCGTCGAGCCAATGGACTGGACCGTGAGGAAGACCAGCTTAAGGACAACGCAGAATGACCGAGACCGCGCTGTGGCATGGAGCGAGGCCCGGGCACACCCAGTGGGTACTGGCTGGCCGGAACTCCCCTCAGTGTAATAGAATGTGGGTCTATTGGCAGTTTGGAACCTGAAAATGCTTGCAAATTGTCTTAAAAGTATTGTTTACATAGTAAAATTTAGGTAACCCTAGAACTAGAGAGAGCAAGAAGGACTCTGACAAATTGCTACTTAAATAAAAACAAAGAAAAACAACAAGATGACCACTGGCAATGACATGCTGGGATTCAGACAATAAAATTCCAGCAACCTTTATGCACCACAGTGCCCCGTGACAGTAAAAAGCAGCAATGAAATGTTTCACAAAGACACAGCCATTGGCAAAAACACTCAGGGCCAAATCGGAGGCTCTTCTGGGGCTGGGATGCGCCCAGCCTCCTCTCAGGAGGGGCCGGAACCCTCTCTCACCTTGGCCTTCTCCTCGGACATCATGTACAGCTCCTGCTCGCTCATCCACGCCTCTGCCTCGGCCGCGTCGAAGTAGTACTGCTGGGCCCTGTGCGCCTCCTCCAGCCGCCTGTGCCGCTTCTCCGTCTCCTCGATGAGGAGGCCCCACAGCTGCTTCAGGTCGGCGAGCCTCTGCCGGATGGCCTCGGCATTCAGGCTGCTGCTGTCGGTGACGATGTTCTGGCTCCTCTCAAAGATGTCATCGATGCGAGGCTGGTGCCCCTGGATTTCTTTCTGGAGGGTCTGTGGGAGCGGGGAACACACACCAAGAGTTTGCTAAATAGCAACGGCATGCTGTTTACGCCAAGCTGTGAGGGCCAAGGAGAGATCGCAAGCCTCCAAAGCTCTCTCACCCTCTCTGCCTCCTAACTTGCAGCAGTTGTTCATCAGACTGTGCTAGCCCCAACAGAAACGCCTACCTGATTTTTCTTTATCAACAGCTGCACGGTCTGGAGGTTGTGGCCATGGTCCGTGGAAGTTGCCAAGGGCATCCTCTCTCCAACCCACAACTGGAGAGAATTGCAAAGAAGTGGTCAGGACTGCTCCAGAAGAACAAACAAGCAAGCAGAGGAGGGGATAGCCGGAAAGCCAGCTTGAGAGAAAGTGTGTTCACTCCCCTTGGGAAGGGTGGCCAAGGAGCCAGCCTTCTCTGACACGGGGCAGGCACCAGTCTCTCAGACCTTACTTCATCCTCAACACCAAACGTACTCTGAGTCCTCCTTTTTCATTTATTGTTAAAATTACTGTTCTAGAGAACCAGAAAAAAAGTATGGGGTTGCAGTTCATGTGAGAGGGGAAAGAACCCTTAGAAGGCACATAGTATTCACTGGCTTTGACAGCCCGGTTCGCCAACGTGGCCCAAGGTGAGAGCGACAGAGGATGGGTCAGGAGGGTTATGGAAAGGCTACTCATGCAGAAAGGGTCTACTCACGATCTCGTCCTCCACATCCCTGTTGAACTGATGGATCTCTTTGGAGGCCAGCAGGTTATGCTTCCGTTCATTGAGGGGCTCCAGCAATTCCATGAACTTGGTCTGCACGGTGAGGCGCTTGCTGTCCACCTCGTCAGTGCTCTTCCCCTCCTGACTCAGGGCCTGGGCCTGGCTCTGCAGCTCTTCGATCTCCTTCTTCCGCACCTCCATCTGATTCTCCAGCATCTGTGGCCAGAAAATAGACCCAACTTCACACCAGAGACAAGGCAACAGAGATGGTCCTCTAAAACAGTTGCTTTGGGCATTGGCCAAAATGAAGACTGAAGAATATAAATGTATACAGTGGACAGACCAAGAAATGGTCCCTAACGTGTATCAAACTATCAATTAGCATTCCACTCTGTAGGCTGATTAAAAAAAAAAATCCCTTCCTAGGACTTCATCCTCCCCTCAACTTCCTCAGTCAGAAAGCTGACTTTTTATTTTTATTTTTTTATATACTTGGGTAATTGGCTGAAAACACATTGTTTATTTATGTGGAAAAAATTAGCAAAATTGAAAGCAGAGGTGCTGGTGTCACTCGGGAAACACCACACTGGGACGACTGCACACTCTGGCAGTCAGCTTAGAGACAAGGGGACTGAATCTGGGGACAAACCGACTCCCTCTGTGGGCTGGGGACGTAAATAGCTGCGGCTACACACTGCCCTTGAGAAAAACTACTGAATTCTTCACGACTTAAAGAGCAGAGTACCCAAATCTTTCAGCAAAAGGAAGGGTAGATGTCGCTGAAGCAGCAGGCCCAGGTACTTGAACGAGATGCTTTTGCAGAGCTGCTGGGCCCGGATCTGGCCACACAGTGCAAACCCAGCCAGGGGATGCACCAGAAGATTCTGCCACCCACTTGCTTTCTCAAGCTCACTGCAGCTATTTTCTCATAAATCTGAAGTAACTTCATTTGCCCATACAACGCTCTATTGTGATATTTTTTAAAAAATCAAATTTCTTGAACCCTGAACAATGCTCACGTATCTAGACATTATGTAACAAAGTATGTGAACAGGATTCCTCCACGTGAACTGCAGAACCAAAGAAAATGAGGACTTATTCACCCATTAAATAATGGTATCATCCACCTCCTAAGATGATGATGACAAAACAAGTATTCCCACGCACCAGCACCCAATACTTCTAGCAATACTGTTTCTTTCCAGTTGGTTCTGGGAATGTCCCATGATGCTACCGGAGCACTTGGCTGGGTCAAAACCCCTTCGCATAGCTGGATGGCTGAGGACTCAGTGGGTGAGTCTGGGCCGTGGCAGTAAAACAGAAACAGGACCCAGTAGGGGGCTGCCTCGCCCACTTGCCTGCTGCTTCTTCAGCAGGATGTTGACGCTGGTCAGATCCTTGCCGTAGTCGTCGGACTGGATCTGACTCTCCAGGCCGTGCAGCCATTTGTCCAGATCTGCACAGCTCTGGGTGAAGAGTTCAGCCTTGTTTGCGTCGAAGAGCCGCTGGGCCTTGGTCTGGGTGGTGGATTCAAGGACTTCCCACATTCTATGTAAACCGGTGAGTTTCTCCTTCACCACAGCTTCTGTCTCAGGCTTTTCTGAAATGAGCTGCATTCCTTCCTAGAAAACATAAACCACTGTAGTTATAAACAAATAGTCTGCTGGAGAACAGACGTCGCTGTGAAAAACAAACCTGAGATTATGTGAGCTGTGATTCACCCGGTCCACATGCATGCGTGCGCGCGCGCACACACACACACGCCTTCCGCTCGAAGTTGCTGCTCGATACAGTTCCCAACAGCCCAGACTATGCACCAGCTTTCAGGCGAGTCAAGCAAGAAGTGACTTACTGCATGCTGTAATGGTTTCAACCGGGGGAGTGGAACATTTAGTGACAGTAACCTAAGACAGACTTCATCTCCTCCCAGCCAACCGCAAAAGACCAGAAAACACTATTTTAACTGTGAAGAATCTAAAACAATATAGAAAGTGTCAAGGAAGAGAAGGGAGGCGGGGAACTTCATCACATTCACATTCGGTCGGGCTTGTGCTGCACAGAATCCCCCTTGCTGAATCAGCACACTTTAAGTTATTATAGTGACTAAAATCCAGTCGTCACACAAGAAAAGTAGGGAACTTTAAGAATACAGAATACTTCTTCTAAATTCTGTGCAACTGGACCCCATCAGTCTCTATCACGGTCCTACACAGGGAGCACGATGAGGACAGTGGGGACGCTGCCCAGGGGCTCCCAGCCCATCACGTGCAGCAGGTGAGACGCACAGCAGCAACCACACACCCAGGACTCCCGGAAAGATACACGGAACGTCGTGCACCAGCCGGCTGGGTTTTTTCGGGCTGAGGTCCGGAACTGGTGAGTGGGCATGGGATGACTACCGACTATGTAACTTTTGTAGGTGATCAAGTGTGACTCAGAAGGGACTCATTTCCACCCAGTCCATTTTCTCACCATGGCCACACCAGCCTCACCCAACATTTTAACTCACCTTCTCAATTTTGTCGAGCCATTCTTTGTTGGATGCGAGCTCTGCTGTAAATGCTTGATGCTTTAACCATTTACTGTGCAGATTTCTGGCTTCATCATAAGACATATCCTGGGCCGTAAGCATCTTTTCATTGATCCAGAGAGACAGCTAGGAAAAGAGAAAACGAACCAGGAAGGTTTCAGAGGTTGCGATCATGGACATCAGCCCTTTTTCTGCCTGGAAAGAGCTGCGTTATGCCTTACTAGGCATACTGCACCTGTTTCCAAGTCAACAGACAAGCAAATATTGACTTTACAACTCTGACCTGTCACCACAGGCATCTCCACTGTATGGAGGCTGGACCTGAGCCTTGCTCCAATCCATACATCTAACATTAGACCCAGAAGTACAAAACTCTCTGAGCCAGCTTTCCAACTGTCTGGCACTTTAACCAGCTTCCCCGCCAAGGGCTTGTGTTAAAGCTCTGCCCTGACCAGCCCAAGTCACAACCTCCTTTCTCTTCCGAACACACGCCCGCGCCAGCTGTGCCATGTGAACCACGATTAACTGTCTTTCACGCCACTTGGTTTCTTTTTACTCTTAATTGTTATAAAACAACCAAAACTTCTACTCTCTTACCCACCCACCCCCTCACGGGGCATCTATGGAAACGTCCAGAAGCACAAATGGCTCACTCAGTGCAGGGGTCAGGCAACAGTGCCGCCCGCTCCTCCATGTCTGCGTCACTTCACCCCCTTTTCTACTGCCACTGTTTCTCTAGAGGGCCTTCTGTTCAGACCAAGAACACTTCACAGGACTGCATTTGGAGACCCGATGTGTCAACTCGGATCTGGAATCTGGAAAGCCTCACAGAGCCTGCCAGCCGCTGACAGATCTGAGAAGAGGGTTCTCTCCTGAGGCTCAGGCTGGGAGTCAGCCCAACCCTGGGCCCGGGACACACGTCTCTTGCTGGCTCTCATCCCGATCCTCCGGCTCCTCACTGCCTGCCTGTAGCTAGCCATGCCAGGGTCCTAGATCCCATCCCATGCACAGTGCGAACCCAGGGAGAGCTTTCTGTTGGCCCGGGAGGAAGACACACAAGGAATGTAGTGTCAGCCCAGGAGGAGCAGCACATGTCTACAGGGACAGTGTGTCCCTTCTCCTGCATGACCATGAGAAGCTCACTTTTACACGAGTTGCTACCACAACAAATTTGCACCTGAACGCCTTCGTGACCCTGTCGCCAGAGGTTTAGAAATGGCATATAAAGCCAACAGAAACCCTCACAGGAGCAACATTCCCAAGGCCATTCACTTGAACACTGGGCTGCTGCTGGGAAAGGCTTCCCTGTAAATTTGCTTCAACAATAGAAAGCCTGTTCTTTGGAAACAATGTCAAGGGGGGCAATGCGGGTCATAGGAGGACGCCTGGCCTTGGCCATGGCAGCTCCCAGCACCCCTAACACCATCTCTACCTTCGCAGGCTGCTCAACCACCACGCAAGAGGGGCTGGGGGTTGAAAGCAGAAGGTACAGAGATCTTTGACGTTACTCTCTATGGAGCACAAAACCCAGTAAATCTTATAAAGCGCTTTATAAGCAAGGACCACAGATCTGCTACACGACAATCGAGGCAGTAAATTTCCTACTTCCAAAGAATTACCTATTTTCCAGTCACCTGAGCAGCTACGATCTGAAATACTACCGGCATTCATTCAATCTAAGGGGGGAAAAGAAGTTAAAAGGAAGCTAAATAGTAAGATTTCCCCCTGTATTTTGTACACACACACAAGAGAGAGAAAAATATTAAACACAATAGAAAGTATTTCTCTGAAGTACCAAGGACATTCACATATTTTCGCTATTCATAAGCACCTACCTGAGAGAGATTAAAAAAAAGAGCTAGCTACATAAAAATCAGAGGCTTATAAACAAATCTGCTCTTTGCTGAACACACCGTCCTACAGATAGAGCCTCATGCGATGAAGCACAGTGAAACAGGTCTGTGGGACTCACCAGTGCATCAGCCCTTCATCAGCACTTGGGAATCAGAGCTGTAGTTATCACTTGCGGGCATTTGTAAAGGTCATTTAAGAATATACTCGTTCTCCGCGGAGAAGAACACTGTGCAGACTGGGGAAATGCTCTGATCAACTAATAAGCTAAAAGCAAAGCACGGAACTTGCCATCCCTGTGCCACACCCACCCCGTTATACTGCCCGCCCTAAAAAAGCAGGAGGTACACTGTGAAGGAATAAAACAGAAAAGAAGAACTTGTGAAATCATTCCTTCTTCAGGATGTCATATTAAAACAACACCAGAATTCTGAAGCTCTTTGTACCCCCACCTGTAACTGGGATCGGCGGGCCCCTGCCCATTCCTACCACATTGCTTATCACTGCTGCAATAAATGTCCCCACCCAGGCAGTGTCTGTGGGGAGGGGCGACAACAGCGGATTTCACAACCCAGGCTTCCTCATGCCAAAGCACCCATGGGGACGGAGTGTGACAAAGAGACAACGTGGGAGTGCCCAGACCTTGAACAATACCAACAGCCAGCAACGGCAGTAAATCTGACCTCTGGGCGTTATGTAAACATCCACCAGGATAACGTGTAGTTTTCAGTGTAGGGCTGGTCTACACAAACTCCATTCTCAGAAATTATGACTTGAGAGAGGAGTGTTTTAATGAGGCCGAATGATAGAATAATACATATCACCCCTTCGCTTGTAGTTCAAATTCCAAGGGTTTTGAAAGCCCCACACCTGACCTACATTTCATCACTATGTACAAAATGTACCCACCGATGTGGGACATCTGACACCCCCCCAGCAGATACTATGCTTATACGAAGTTAATGAGACTCAAGGAAAAGAAAAGATAAACCCAGAGACGTGCCAAGCAGTCACAAGGAGACCTGCACATCATCTCCGGGACACAGAAGCCCAGCTGATACCTTTTTGCATTCTTTAAGGGAAACCAGGCAGGACTGAGGCCGCTGGGCGTGCCTAACAGCCACTGTTGTGTAAGGGTGGACTCCCTGCAACCAAGGACGCCAATTCAAAACAAGTGTTAAGGAAGACCTCAAGACTTCCTAAGACTGTTGGCTGTGATTCTACTGGGAAAGACTCATTTTATCTGCTCTTCCTACACATTTCTACTTATGAATGCACACTTACGTAAATGGGAAACAGGGGCTGGAAATTTCAAATGGGTTTCTCCAAGGGTCCCTTTTGCCCTCTCAACCTCCTGCTTGTTTCCTGGAATTCATCCTCTCAAATTCAGCCCAGGTCTCACCATGGTCAGGCCGAGGAATTTCATCTCATTAACTCGCCCTTTAGGCAAGAGTGTGGGAGCCCACTGATTCCCTATCCACCCCGAATATGATCTGAGGTTAAAACAAGTCATTCATCGATGGTGCTTCAAGAGAAACGGCAAGGTCACACAGGGACTCCCAATCTGTGGAAGGCACAGACCAGGCTGCAAACATCTGAAGCCTTTTCCTCCCTCCAGTGCTGCAGGGCCACCTGGTTTTCACTGCACCGCAAGATGCGAAGCCACACAGCTAGCTTTAGATCCCATTACTCTCCTCTGTGCCGCCTTGGGACAGGAATGCCTCTTTAAGTGAGCATCCTATTCAAATGGATTATTAATGCCCGCATGTCACTTGAAGAGGCACTCCTGTCTTCAGCCTGCCTGGCTCCCGGCAAATTCCCCGGAGACCCAGATCCATCGATGTGGCGCTGAAAGCGCCAGACTCTAAACTACACAGTTCAGGGGCTTCCCTTCTCAAGGTTTAGCTGCTGGAGTTTATCTTGGGATTCACAGTAAGACAACCGTTTGATGGACACAAAATATTGCTTTTGTCACAGACGATGTAACACGACTGTTATTTGAGCCGTTATTTCTTTTAACACACAGCCGTGCGTTTGCATGAAAGGCGTTATGACGATCTGAGTCGGTCCTCAGCAAGCAACCTGACTCCACCCCCACCCAGGGCCCTACAGCTTCACCTGGAGGATCTTCATCCCATTCCTGCCTCCGAGGGAATCTAGTCTAAGAAAACCAGAGAGGACCGCGTCACACCGCCGTTCTCCAGGGCCGAGAGAAACGTGGTGTGCTCAGGAACTCACACACGTGAAGTCAGCCGGATGCTTTTCTCCAGCTAAGCTTGCAGACAGACCGCATTTTTCTGGCTAACTTTAGTTTTCCAAGTTTGTTTATGCTTGTTCCAAGGAGCATAAAGTAGTATGAGAACCACCAGATTAACACCACATGTTAAAACTCAGAGTCTGAAATCAGGATTATTGCTGTTGGCATATGAAGACATGAATCTAAGGAGGCAGAAAGGTGGGTATTTTAAGAGCTTCAGTGCACAAGAGCTCAGTATGTATTCTTCATATTTCCGCTTCCTACCTGGGCAGCCAATTCCAGTTTTAGTTCTTTCCTTCCCTTCCATTGGAAAGAATGGACATTTCTTTGAACAGTTAAAATATCAAAATGCTTTCAGGTTACACACTATTCTTAGACAATGGACATATTCTACACATGCACTGTCGAATATGGTGGCCACCAGTCACAGGTGGCTACGGAGCACTTAAAATTCAGCTGGAAGAACTACCCTCTGCATTTAATTTCATTTTAATTGACTTCAAATGAAGCAGCACATGTGGCTAGTGTCTACCGTAACGGACAGCACGGCTCCAGACTATCATCCTCCGGATTGAAATTATCTAGTCACACGAAGTGGTGACTCGTAGGCTGGAGCACTGACATGGGACCATAGTGCCTCACCTGAAAATCACGTGGTGTAAATTTCTGGCCTCAATTTTATGCCAGGGGCTCTGCTGCCAGATGCTGGCCGGCTCTGGCCAGAGACCAGTAGGGAGAGGTTGAAGGGAGACATACCTCCTGACAATCTTGCAGGAATTTCTGGAGATCCCGGTTGTCCTTCAGTCTCATCAGAAGCTCACTGGCTGCCTCACGGTTCTTCCTATGCCTATTATGATGATAAAAAGAACATTTTTTGAAAACAGGAATTAGAGAATTTTGAGACTTCAAGATTCCAGATTTCCTGTAAGTCTGTGATTTACAGACTTCACAATCCAGTCTCTTCCCTGGGTTTCTACGCAAGCTGAAAACAGTCTGCTTACAGTTCTTAACCAAGTCAGGGCGTCACAATAAACGAGAGGGCTCAGCATCCTCCAAGCGAGTGAGGGAGGCATGGCGCCACAGAGAGCAAAGCACCTGTCTAAGCCGCACAGCGGGCGAGGAAGCAGTCAAGGGAGCTGCACGAACGCGGCGCTTCCTAATCGAGCGCTGGGGGGGGGGGGGGGGGGAACCTGAGCTTGCCGTGTGCACAAACCCCCATTCCAGGTACTGGGAAAAAACTGGAAACTTATCTTCCGTAACCTTCTAACTGGGTGACAGGACATGCGCATGGCTAAGAAAATACAGATAATTAATGTTTTCTGATAAACTGACTCCCAGCTTGAGGAAAACTCACCAAAACCAGTAATAAACAGGAATGAAAACTTTTAGACCAGTGAGATTATCTATTTATTCAATCCCACTCTCTACTGATAGGTAAGTGAGTTCATCGGCACACTTCCGTCACACACCCAGTGGCTCAGTTTCTGCACCAGAGACTGTGAAGAGCTGCCCCAAACCCAAAATCACCCAGCAGTGCCACAAAATACAGCTCCTCTGATCTTCTGTGTAATCCAAGCTGGCCAGCCTCAAGGTAGAGCACTAAGAGAGGCAAAGAAACCGAATGCAGATGGGCAGGTCTGAGTTTTTCATTCTGATTCTCAGAGCAATGTCGTGGTCCCGTGCCGGGGATGGGAAAGAACACAAACTCTGGCTCTGCACAGTGACAGTGAAGAACAGCATGCGGAGTGCCTGCTGCTGACTGACTTAGACAGAACCCTCCTCGGGGAGGAGCAAGAAAGGCCTCAGAGCAACGCCGTGTGTCACTCGGGTCCTCAGCGAGTGCTGGCAAACATGTGGCAGTGGCAGCACTGCCACGATCATCATCGCCTGGGGAACCACAGGAAGACGGCCTCGGCACCTGCAGGCACCAGCGACCCAGAACAACAGGAGAAATGTGAACGGAAGTAACACTCTCAGGTGTATGCCAGACACATATAATGACTGATGCGTTTTTTAATAGTTGAAAGGGGCTCCACAGCTTCAGAAAAAGGAATCTTAATATGCTTATACCATGTAGGCAAAATGTGAAAATGGAGACATATTTCTGATGTAACACTAAATGAAAAGAGCGTATGTATAATTCAATGATATAAAACTCTAAGGCACAGATTAGAAGATTTAGAAGAAAACTAAAATGGCACGTGCTCGGGATGAAATTAAAGACAGCAGTCCGCACCCCTCCGCCCCCGCCACAACTTTTAGACGTTCTGTTGCTTTTATAACTACAATAAATAAGTAAAGGCCACTCCCTTTTATTCACTGCTATCCTTTCTCAAAGACTGAAAATTAAAAATAAAAAAATTTTAATGTTGGTGAGTTTCAGCTAAAGGAATTAGTCATCTAAAAATGTGGAAGGGGAAGGAATGTCAAAAGGTCTTTGAGTGCCCTACCCTCAAATTCCAGTCACTATTTGTAGGAGGTTTTAAGATAATAAAGCAAATTGTCCGGAAGGAAGAAATTTGAGTTGGACTTGGTGACAAAACGCAAGAATCCTGCCTTTCGTCAAAGGCCTCGAATGAAAGACCTCCCTCCCGCCTGCAGTATCCCACGAAAGCACTGAGGTGGCAAGAAGAGTCACAGACACTGGCAGATCAACGGGACAGGGACATAAAAACAACTTCACACTCCGCAAAGACTCACTTAGGGGAGAAAGACAACCAGGCAGAATCCTGAATGCATTTCTTAGTTAAGTCTCACGTGTGCCCGTCAGGTACCTGCCTGGGCAATCTTCTCCTGTAGTGAGACCGTGGAGGAAAACAGCTAAACAGTGACTTAGGGTCCCGAGTCTGAACGACACAGATCTATGGGAGGGCAAGATGCTGGCCTTTGAGTGATGTGCTCTGCAGACCGGAACAGCAGCTAGGCAAGCGGTGGAGACTGCTGTCGACTCAGAAAACCCTCGAGAGAGAAGGGCGTGTGGCCCCACTGTTTACTTTTGGCAACCGAAATCGTTCACGGGAAGTGAAACTCAGGATGGTCTTTCAAAGCCGGATGGTGGATTTAATTATAGGGAAGGACCTGCTATAAAACCTGGCCGTAGTTTCCCCACAGTCCTCAGAGTGCTCTTTGTTTGGGGGCAACGTTGAATCTCTTGCTTCATTTCCATTGCTCATCTCCCAACCCCATTCATGTGACTCCAGAACTCCCCTCATCACAAGAGGCAGATGCTGGGTTAAACTGTGGTTCTTGCCAAAGAGCCACAGGCGCCTGAGTAAAGTGGGCTGGGAATTTTTTAGGTTTTTGTCCCCTGTGAGACAGGGTCTGCCTTGATGAAGCTGGACACTGCTCCTTGCTCTCCCAGGATTTCCTCGGGGCTGCAATTTTCATTTGGGCCGGAAGCGCAGCCGGGGGCAGGCAGGACAGCAGCCCCCTTCTCACCCAGTCACAAGCACTTGAAAAGCCACTCGCGCCCCACCCACAGCTGTTAAAAGAGTCAGGGTTTTGTTCTGGAACTTTCACAAACTCAGTGGTAACTGACAAGATTTCCAAAACGTAAGTGCATTGTAATGATTTTGCATTCTATGCGAATAGCTTCATAAGGGACTCAGAATGCTTCTGGACAGGGGATTAGATCTGAAGGTCAGGTACTTCTTAGCATGTACCTAACTCAGAGCACCTGGAACTCAGATATGTCTATTTTTATGACAGACAAGTATCCTCTGGGTTCAGTTTCAGATTTGAGGCCTCTGGGGACATTGAAGTGAAACCAGAGTTCAGTTAACACCAGCGAGGAAAATAAGAAAACAAGAGTCCTCTGGCGTGCAGATCAATGGCAAGCCCCTCCCCCATCTACCTTATGCTTCTTATACATGGCAGAGGATCCTCTTTCCATTTCTTTTTAAAACCTGAAATCTTAAGGATGCTCTGGAACTCCACGAGGCCAGGCTCTCAGTCAAGGACAAAAGGAAGACTAAGCCACAACTGAACGCTGCTGCAACGCTCTCACCTCCAGGGATCTCTGGTCTCGACAACATCACCTGTTTCCAGTGACCCCTTGCAGCTGCAGCTGCAGCACCAGAGGATGAATAAACACACCACGGAAGCTGCAAGGCAGCTGCCGGCCAGCCTGCATGCCCGTGCCCCTAACAGCCAAGCCCGCCCTCAGGAGCCAGCTGCGTGCACCTAACACAGAGGAGTATGGGGTATCATATTCACAAAATAATGAGTGATTTAACATTAGGAAAAACGGAAATTCTTTTTCTCTTTACCCAAAATCCTTGCTTCTCACACTCAAACAACCCACCATTTAAGATGGGTTTGGTGGATGGGTTTTTTTTCTTTCTTGTTGCTGTTTTAAAGGCAGCAGCCACGAAACAGTAATTACTCTATGCTACACCCTACTGCACAGCAGCACCTTCAGAACGAACACACGGTCTAGGCCCTGAGGCAGTGCGAAGGACAGACTGCGGGGAACTTTACGGAAAGAGAACTCTCCTTTCCACCCCAAGTCGCAACAAATTAACCTGGCCCAAGGTCCCAGGGCCCCAAGAGACCCTTGGATATGGGAAGCAAGGACACGTCCTCAGCAAGAAGTGCTCCTGTCCAATGCACTTGGAGGCCAGAGGAGAGGTCTGGAGGAAAAGTTTGTTTCTTGATGACATCAGTCTCTCAATAAGCCCTTAAATGCAGCCCAATCTGGGACCAGAGAAGAGCAGCTGGAACAGAGGCTAGTGACCCACTGGATGGGCCAGGCCACGCTGGAAGTGGCCAGCCCAGAACCAGCCCACGCTGGGGCATCCAAACCTGGACCTGCCCTGACCTCCCACTTCAGGAATAACAAAGGTGGTGTGAGAACTAGGGGTGAGGGCCAAACAGAGCACACTGTCCTTCAGTCAGGAAGAAAAATATTTTAGAACTGTAGATAGATGGATGGATAAATAAGCAAACAAACAAAAAGAGCACCCGATCTCAGAGATGCCTTGGCAAAAGAGGAAAAGATCCTTTCTCTCATCGTGAAAAAGATCCTATTATATCATTACACAAGCCAATTTTCTGAGAAAGGCCTGATAACATTCCTTGGTAGCTCTGCCAGGTACTTGGGACAAGCTAACCTCACCCATCCGCCCCGCTCTCCCTCCTGACAGGCTTCAGAGTCGTCTTGTGCGGACGCAGGAGAATGTGGGCTTGGCTGGGGAAGTATCTGGCTCGCAGGGTCGCAGCGGGCGACATGCTTGCGCCAACTTTGGAATGGCGTGGCTTACGCCCAATGGCTACTCAGCATTCCTGCTGTCATTAAGTCTTTGGGCAAAGATGAGTTTGGGGTCTCAGGCCGGATTTCTCTTCTGGCTACTTGTGCGTGTCTTACAGTGAGAACCACAATTTCAGGCAGCCATTTGTTGTGCACTGATTTTCTGGGATAGGTGGATTAAACTCTGCTAGGTGCCCACAACCTGTCCATTGGACTTCTGGCCAGGGACTAAGACGCTTGAGAGTCCCAGAGTGCAAGACTCCCTGAAGAACCTCAGAACACTGTACCTGTCATCGATAGAGTCCACCTTCTCCTGGATGCGATCCGAGTTGATGTTCCCGTCGCTCACCAGCCTCCGGCCAGTCTCCACAACAGCGTTGATCTTCTCCTCGTTGGCGTCCATGGTGGTCATGAAGTCCTCTTGTTTTTTAATAGCTGCTTCAGCTCCTTCCAAGGTGGTGGGCATTTCGGTATGGGCCAAAACATATTCCTTATTTAAAAAGAGAAAAGAAAAAGTCACAGAAGAACGAGAGCTCACGAAGTGGCTCACTTTCAGCATAACGAAAACACTCTTTCCTATGCCCTACATTTCCATGCAACATACTCCACCAGACTTGCTTCATGGCTCATTACACTAGCAAGTTATCCATGGAATCTGATAAAAGAAAAAGTTGGGAGGGGAGAAAGACCCAGTGGGACACCGTAAGTGACTGGGTTTTCCTAAGTGGTTAAATGGTTAAATGCTCTAAATTTGGTCCCAGAGTGAGTGAGGAAGGAAGCAAAGCTTTGTGCACCAGCTGCAAGGGTCCTCTCATGTGGCCACGAAGACAAGGGCAACACCCACCCTCCACATCATCTCGTACAGCAGATTAACACCCTGATGCTGCTGACCATCCTCAGCCAGTTTCCCTTCTCTAACCTCTGCGTTGCGTGTCACAGGTGAAGTCCTCCACTCTTCTAGCACAGGGAAGACAACTATTCATTCAAAAATAGTTTAAAAAGGCCAATTTAATGAGGTCCTATGAGGACACACTATGAACATAAGAAGTCCTCAGCAGTGGTTAAAACTGAACCACACTTTTCAAGGCAGGACAGCTCGTGTGGAAACCGTCAATTCCTGTCCTCTACACTGTGATGGGACTCCATGCCTCAGGAGTCAGGGAAAAAAGGTCTGTAAACCATTCTAATTTCATATAGATGGGTTTAAACCAGCAGCTTTGGCCAAAATGTTCTGAAAGGCAACCAGGTGTAACGACACGCATTACCTGGTTGTTAAGGAAGGCTTCGGCTTGCTTGGTGTCCCTAAGGAACTGCTGGTAGGCGTGGGACTGGGAGAGGAGATTTTGCCTGTTTTCCCACATTTTGTGCAGCTCGTTCCATCCAGTGTCCAAGGCCTGCAGCCGCTGCCGCAGAAACATGTACTGGGCATCGGTCTGCCCCTGGGTGACCATCTCGCCCATGTCCCGCATCTTCTGGTAGTCCTCCTCGTAGTTGTCGATCTCGTTTTTGATGTTCTCGTGCTGCGTGAGAAGCTTCTCTGCTTCGGTCAGGGTGTTGGGCATGTCTTCTGACGCGATGGCCGTCTGGGTCCTGGAGAGCCAGGACTGGAAGTCGTCCAGGTCCCGGAGGAACTGCTGCAGCTTGCTGGCCTCGCCCAGGGAGGCCTCGCGGTTCTTCAGGGTGGTCTTCATCTCCTCCCACACGTCACTGATCTCGGCCAGCCGAGACAGGATGGCCTGGGCCTGGTCAGGGTGCTCGGACTCGAGCTTCTCCGCCTCCTTCTGCAGGTCGCTCAGCTTCGCCTCGATGGCCACTAGGTCCCGCTCCATGCCAGTCAGCTTGCGCTGCAGGGCCATGACGCCGGCCAGGTCGTTGCCCAGGTCCTGAGTGGATTCGATAACCTTGGTCTTTTCCCGAATCCAGGATTTGGTTTCATTGCACTCGAGGTGGTAGTTCTGTATGCTCAGGGCAGAGAGAAGGGCGTCCTTCTTCCTGTCGACCAGTTCTCTGAACTGACTCCACCTGCAGGGGCGGGGGTGGCAGAGAGCGAGCAGTGTGAAAAGGAGGCTGGCAGCTCATGGCTGAGTAACAAAATTAACAGTCACGGTCAAAGCTGCACTTTTCCCTCCACCTCTGCTCCTACAACTACATCCTTTTGGGAAAATCATCTCATTCAGTATATGGACATCAAGTGTTATCAAAATAACTCAGGGATGCAATATGATCTGAAAAAAGCCTGACAGGAAGAGGGACTTGTTAAAGATCTCCACCATGAACCATGACAACATATCTGTCCCCCGAAGAGTCAATTCATTCACACCTGCCATATGCATCTACTCAACTCCGAGCTGCACCTAATTAACACTATCCAAACCCAGTACCTGACAGTAACCTTCAGAACTGAGGCCATCCTGTCACCGCAACCTATTTGAATGCGTTTACTCAACAGAAAGATTAAAGCGAGCCAGCGGTCTACCTTGATAACCAGGACTTTTGTTAGCCAATTATGTCTCAAACATGCCTAAACCCTATTCCAGAAATCATTTCATTAAAAAGGATGGTACAGGAGCCACCTTGATGTGTCACTAGGGCCCTAACTTCTGATGTGGCCAGGGGCAGGTGCCAGGCTGCTAGGAATGACATCATCCCAAAAGACGGTTATTGCAAAATGAGGGTATGTCGAAAGCCAGTGCCATGACCTCAGCACCACAATGCGCCACGGTGCAGGGGATTCCTGAGAGCGGGGCGCAGGAAGGGACCTCACCCTCTCGGGAGCCGCACAGAGAAGCCACTCGACGCTGGCCTCACGCTCACCTCGTGTTCAGTTTGTCCTGCTGGGCTTTGATTTCCTTCTCGCTCGGGTGGCCACTGTGCATCAGCTGTCGTGCAATCTGGTTTACCACTGCGACGCGGGAAGCCTGGTTGTTCATTTCTGGTTCCAGGCTCTCAAACCTGAAAAGGCGATTTGACAGGGCAATCACCTCCTTGGTCACGACTGGTAACGAGAGGCAGGCTGGTGCCCCTCCCTACTGGCACCCCCGCCCCGCGCCTCACCTATGCTGGATGACCTCCAGGTCCTCCAGCTTTTCTGGGATCTGCATGTTGTTGAGCCACTGCTCCTTCTCATCAATCCAGAGCTCACAGGCGTCAGCCTCACTGAACATCTTGTACAGGGCCAGGGTGTCCTGCAGCGCCTGCTTCCTCAGCCGTGTCAGCTCGGCCACCTCCTTGTACCGCTCCTCAATGCCCGACAGCCTGCCTCTGACCTCCGGGGACTCTGCGTGTTCCCGTGGGAGGGCACCGGCCTGCTCGTGCAGCGTGTCGAGGGTGGGCCTGTAGTTGGCGATCTCCTCCGCCACATCTTTGTGCTTCTTGACCAGAGACTGGGTGGAGTACTCGTCGTGGCCCACGTCGTTGCTGGAGACAATCTTGAGGATGTCCAGCATCCACGCGTCGATGTCGTCGGCATCCGCCTGGAACTGGTGCAGGAGCAAGGCCTCCTCCAGGCGCTTCTTCCGAATGGCGGAGAGTTGCTCCAGGTTGGCCCACTGCTCCCGGATGTAGATGATCCTCTCTCGGATCTTCTCTGACCCGAAATGCTCCTCCGCGATCATGTCTTCACCTTCTTTGATGGCCTGCTCAAAGTGGCCACTGCGGCCGCTCATCTCGTCCTCGAAGGCCCGGTGTTTGCTGAGCAGGCGCATGACGCTGGTCAGGTCTTTCCCGTAATCGTCAGAGGACAGGATCTTCTCCTTCTCCCGTATCCAGCCCTCCTCTTCTGCCATCTCCCAGAAGAACTTCCAGAGGCGACGAGACTCTTCCAGGCGGGCCCGGCGCTCAGCCGCCAGCTGGCAAAGCTCTTGGTAACAGAACTCCATGTGGGCCACGCGGTCTCGGATCACCTGGGGGTCGCAGGGCTTGTAACCTGTTGAACGCCAAGGAAAGGATGAGTGTGTGACAGAATTTAGCACAGGTTCCTGCTCGTTTGCAGGCAGTAAGCTATACCCCGTGTCCTTACTACCAGATTACTAAGGTCAATTCTAAGTGCAGGGCCATGTTATGAGGCAACAGAGTACCTTCTAGGATCTTGACTGGAAGGGGAGAGGGGGCAATGATAAGTACTATTATTTTTTTGCCCTAAGTGTTATTGTTTGGGATCACTTATAAACCAAAAAAAGCATGTAAGTTGTAAGAAAAAGGCAGCTACATCTAACTGTGTATAAAATATAAGAAAGGAAACCCAATCCTTCCCAATACCCTTTACAGAAAGACGCACACTGCCAGGTGGAAAAGCCAGGAGCTGCCTAAGCACGCGCACCAGGCTGCCGGTGCACAGCCAGACCAAGTGTGGGCCCGCAAACTGGCACTGCCAAACATCAAGGCATTCAGAACCAAGCGGCACTTGAGTATTTAAGGAAAAGACATGTGCGTCTGAGAAAAGCAAGACACAGTTAAAGAGCTCAGGAGGCCACCCCGCTGAATCTCATGTACCACAACAGGGAGGTAGACCCAGCCCCTGGGAACCTTCGCTGGCACAGGAACGTCAAAGCACACACAACTTCTCCACTTCTACCGAGACAGCGCTCTGGTGACCAGGAGGTAACGCCGGGAGTGCTCCACCTTACCTTCCCCATCCGTCGCAAACTTCTGGGCAGAGGCGTTGACACCTCTGACCCGCTCTGCCTGGATGCCGATGTCTGCTTCCACCAAGGCGTGCTTCTGCAACAGGTCTTCCACGCCCAGCAAGTGTTTGCCGTAGTCTTGAGACAGTAATAGCACCTGTGCACGAGAGGTAGCAGAAAGGACATCTGTGGACACATGCCTGACTTCAGCATCTTATAATCTTCAGACATGCTGAGAGCTAGCAACCAAGCTGTACCCTCCTTGCAGCCAGCTGTCCTGCCCATATCTTTAGGGGAAGACGACGACGAGCAAACCAGAATGCAGCAAACTGAACCTGAGAGCCCGCATCAGGAGACACATCATGAACTAAGGGTCGTCTACCTTGTAATAAGCAAGCCCATTTCACACTAAAAAGCACAGGAAAGGAAAAAAAAGGGGGACAGGAGGAACCAGTATGAAACATAACCTGGGGCTCCAAGAGGAAATTGCTGCAGCAGCAACTATCGAGGAAGAAAAAGGTAATAAAGCTGTTTCACTTCAACGTTTACGGAACTCTCTCAGAAGCTGCTGACCCCTGAAAGGGCTGCCTTCCCCAGTGAAGAGCTTACTGGTATGCCTGCGCAATGCACATACAATCAACAGGAGGAGAATCTAGTTGAAAAGCTTACCAGCCACATCTTTGACCAAAGAAGAACAGGGTTGGGTGGCTGTGCAGGCCCCAAACAGCTTTGGTTTTAGTCTGAGTTCACTAACATTTTCTTTTGTTTCTCCCATCAGCCCAGTTTGGAGGCCTTATCCCACATCCTCTCCAGGTAAAACGTCTGCTTCATGCTTACTTCTGAGGAAGCCTCTGGCCCAATCTGAATTCAATTGTGTACCATGATTTATAAAATGAAAAGCACCTCTCTGCTAGATTTTATGAACATTGCTATTTTAAGAAGTCAAGACAGACCATACATGAGAACGTCATAAATCTGGGACAGTTAAAGAGGGAAGACTGATGGTGTCAGGTGACCCTGGCCTGCTGCCAGGAACAATTCAAGAGGTAAGCAAAGGTGAGGGCCCACACCCCACAAAGGAAGCCCCTTGTAGAAGGTCAAGTTTGGGAATGGAACACAGTGTACTGAGGTAATGGAGGCTTCATGGTATGACCCCAACACTGCCCTGTTCTGTCTGTTCTGTCCCCACTACGAGGCTAATCGCCTTTCAGCTGGGGAACTGCCTGAAATGGACGAGCTCTCCATGCCTGCACCAGGGGACACGAGTGGACACAAGGCTCCGGCAGAACAGCAGGTCTCTTCCTGGGTGGGGCGAAGCTTGAAATCTATGCTCAGCGCTGTCAGTGGAAGGGGAAGCCCAAGCCAGCCCCGTTCTATGAGCAGCACACGTCACCGCACTCACCCTTGCTATGCCTGGGTGAGGTGGCTGGTGAGGACAACCTCCAGTTGAAGATGAAGGAAGGCGGCCCAGGAGACTAGGCAGCTCTGGCTGCCTGGTTCCGACCTGCACTCTGTCACACTGCCTACCACTCTCCCACCTGCCCCCACCACCTGCCTAGGCCCCGCCCCACACCAGAGCCACTCACACGTACATCAATGAGATGGAAACTTAGGTCAACTCTAAAGAATTAAAAATGTGGAAAGCCCCAATTTGATTGATTCCTACCATGGAATATAAATAAATTAAATCTCAATCACAGTAGCAGAGACCTAGCTACAAAACTGGTCTTCCTCACAACTTTTTCACACTTCACATCGCATTTAACTTGTGAGCTAACAACCTTCCCATGGGTGGAGTGGCCCTTCTCTGGCTTTGCGGAATGGGCAGTTAGACTAGGGGCACGATGTACAGTGCGTGGGTCCCAGAAACGAGAGGCCTCTTTGGATCAGCTCTGGTCCCCTTCAAGTCACGTCGTACCTTCATCTCGTCCATCCAGTCCATAATGTAGAGCATTTCCTGGAAAATCTTCTGCAGCCCCAGGTTCATCTCGAGACGCTGCCTCCGGGCCCGGAGCAGTTCCAGCAGGTATTCCCAGAGCCGGATGACATTGTCCTTCCTCGCCGTGATGCGCTTGATGTCATGGTAGTTCTCCGCCTCGAGCTCCCGGGCCACGGCAACCACGGCCTGCACGCGCTCCTCGTACGCGGCAATGTCTGTCTCAATGGCCTCATGCTTTTTCGTGGCAGCCTCAACTGCAGGAAGGTCAAATCCAAAGTTGTCCTACAGAGAAACCGAATGAAAAAAGCCATCCATTGGGAACAAAGAAATAGAACAGATGTGGAATCCTGCACACACCTTAGTCTTTGGGGGTCTTAAAGCCAAACACTGCCCCCTGAGATTCGCCCCCCACCCCCTGGGGCTGCTGTCTGCCTTCTAGAGGACCCTAAGAACTCTGTGCTTCAGTTCAGATGCCCCCCTTACCCAAAGCAAATCAGCGACTTCTCACTTTCCAAAGGGGTCCCACTCATATCCAGCACCTGACTTAATAAGACTGGAGCAGGTGACAGCTTATATTAAGCCAAGCAGAAAAGAACACTATTTTTATTTATTTCATGACCAGTCTAACTGCCTTAAAGAACTGGCTGGTCAAAGATTGAGGAAGAGAAAAAAATTTTAAATTACATAAATGTGAACAGTTCACACACACTCACTAGCTCTAAACAAACTCTGCTTGAGCTGCTTCCAAATCTATAAAAAGTTACATAAATAGAAGAGACAGTGTATTAGGAACTATAAACATCCTCTTTCTGGAAGTGGGCAGATACTCGACGACAGTTACTTCAGAATACAGAATATGGTTGCTGATAAGCAGCTGTCCTGTGGCCCCGGGGCACAGACGACATTTCTAGATGACCCCGGGAGTGGTTTCCCGAATAGTGTCTAGAGCAGAACCTGAGACACCAGACGCTGGTTCTCGCTCAGCCACGTCTCTCTCATAGCTGCCTTGCGATCAAATCTGCGGGCGAGCTGTTCCAGTTTCTCCTGTCTTATGAGCTCGTTCCGCAGAGCCAGTTCTCTCTCGTGTTCCGCTTTTTCCAGTCTTTCCCAGGCCTACAGGAGTGAAAAAGAACAGTTTCCTGCAATGTTCGAGGAACTTTCATCCGCTACATTCAACAGCTAGTATTTCTCAAAAAGACTCAAGAACTTAGAAGGGAAGTCCCGTTCCATCCTCACGGACTTTTAGGTCTTGAGAAAAAAGTTTTCCCGGTTTAGCCTCATGGGAACACTCCCGTCAAGATCTAAAGATCCTGTGTTGTGCTTGGAAAACAAAACAGCGTAGAGATGGAGTGATATAACTAAATTATAAATCTCTTTAACTGAAAGAAAACAAAGTAATTATTTTCAACAGCTCTGATCATATAAAAAAGATAAATGATTTTTCCCAGAAAAAACATGTCTTTCTTATTCACTCCATCCTGAGCCACTTGTTTTTAATTCATGTATCTGAGGGTTTTTTTTAAATCCTTACCGACTGACTGTACGCATTAAATTCATTTCTAGGAACTATATCTGACACACTTCATGACATTTTTAAAAATTCCATTTAAAAGAATCTAAATGGGTACAACTGACCAAAGTTCTAGATTTTTCACATTTGTACTTGGAAATCATGCCCACTGTGAAATCCTGCAACTGCAGACATAACAGGCATGAAAATGGAAATTGTTCTCAGACAGGCGGAGACAAAAATCCCAAGCCCCAACTGGCAGGGTGTCCAACCTGCAGCCCCCAGGCAGCATGCAACCCAAGATGGCTGGGAATGTGGCCCAACACAAATCCGTAAGTTTACTTAAAACACTGTAAGATTTTTTTTGTGATTATGTGTCACAATGTATTTAAATATGTGGGCCAAGACAACTCTTCTTCCAGTGTGGCCCAGAGATGCCAAGAGGATGGACACCCCTAGATTCCAGGTACATGATATTAAGGTTTTTGCATTTTCCCTTCTGCAACTTAAAGATGTTTGAGTCAATTGCCTCTGACAGATGAAAGTAACAAGGTAAACAGGCAGAACCCAAGCTGGTTTGATAAAATCTAACACTGTCCCCAAAACTTCAATAGACCAGCCTGCAGCAAGTATTACCTTGACCATCTGCAATACTCAGGCCACAGCTGCCCCTTAATCCAGCAGGCTGGGAGGGACCCTCTCAGTCTCCTGTCCTCTTGGCAGCCAAGACCCAGTGACAGGATCTGAGGCCTCCGGGAGGATGGGGCCCAGCAGCCAGACAGATCAGTTTTACCTTGTTAATATCAGAGATGAGCTTCCCTTCCCGGGGCATGTAGACCTTCTGGTTGTTGGCCCTCATCTTGCTTTGAATGGTGAAAAGCAGCACTTCCAAGTTCCCCTTCTCGGTAAATCTAAGCGCAAAAAAAGAACCACCATAAACATTGTTTATTATATTTTTGTTCCTTCAAGGGGAAACATTAATTTGCTTCTGGCAAAATAACACATTTCACACAGCCATGCCATTTAAAAAGCCATTTATCTCTGGTCTGATTTATGTGAAACGCATATTAGAGAAGCTGGGGCATGTTAGTTTTGGGGTACTGCAAACTCGAAATGTGCCCAACTGTGGAAATTTTCTGTGGTTGGTTGGTTGTTGTTACTGAGATTTATATTTGGGGGCACACAACAGCATTCTTTTATTATCACCTCGTTCAAGGTTTAGGTCATAAGTCCTGGGCAATGGACTTGACTCAGAGAGCACGGCTGAATGTGTTCAGCAAGAATAATTTCAAGCGAGCACCGAATGTAACTTTCAATGAGTTTCAGAGACCTCAACAAGGCATTCACACCTGAGTGGAGTTGCAGAAAGAGGAGGAACAACTTTCACACGACAGTAAGAGATAGGGCCCACAACCCTTATTCCACAATTAGGAAATTTTTAAAGGTGTGAAACTCAAACTTTTGGGAGTACCAAAACTATTTATTGTCTGTCTCTCTACAACACAACTGGATATTTACGCATTTTGCTACAGCTGTGTTAGTGGGCCTGATTCTGGGTTGCTTCCTCAGACCCAGCCGGAGTCATAGCACACAGCATTCACTCAACTGCTATTTCGCTAAAACTAAAAAAAAAAAAAAAAAAAAAAAAAAAAAAAAGGAATTCTGAAATCTATTAGGCACAAGAGTTTTGGGGAAGGGATTGGGGACCTGCACAATTTCTTCAGATTCTCATCCATCAGGCGCACACCTATTATGGGAAGGAGCTCGCAGAGGGCATGATGTGTAATAAAGCTCAGCGACACAGGATCAGAGGAAAAGGGGAAGACGGGCCACTGGTGACAGGCATTCATTATGCGATGAGGTCATGCAAGCCAGAAGCAGGGGTCTGTGACCGCAATGGTCTCCCTTCCCTTATTAACGGAATGCAGTACAGTTCGCGTCTTACTTGGGTGGTTTTTCCACAGTGCGGTAAGTGTTGAATGCCTGAAGCTGCTGTTGAACCCCAACCAGTGAATTGGCAAATTTGCGATTATTCAAAATAATGATGGTTTGTTCAATCCACTCCAGAAGGTCAGAGGCAAGTGATTCATACTTCTCAATCATTTTTTCTGTTTCAATAGCATTGTCAAGCACCTGTGAACAGGAGTTAGAAAAATGGAAAGGACCGTGTCATGACAAGGAAAGTGTGGCCACAGCCCTCCACGAGCACAGGCACACTTGATGACGGTTCTCGCTGCTCTGGCGCAAGCATTTTCAGCTGGAGGAACAGCTGGAGGAACCGTTTGTGAATAGGCACTCAGGCTGGGGCCATTATTTGTGAGCAGTGACAGCTTAGCTCAACTGGAACTGGCTTTGGAGCCTCCCAACCCCCAGGCAAAGGGTTTAAGAGTCTGAATGACTCCCGCTGCCTAAGCTCCAAAATCGCTAGAGAAACAAAAAGGCTCTATTTGGCTTGGTCCTGTCCCATGAATGCCCATGAATTTTCCATCCCTATTACACTGGGAAGACAGAGTCATCCGGTCTGAGGTGTTTGTTCTGAAACACACGGTGGCACATGGTGGGCAAACCTCAGGCAAATGAGAAATAGAAAGATAATGAATGCCGAGGCCCTTTCGGCTGTGGGGAGTAGTTCATGCCCTTGACATTAGCCGGCTCAGATTTTCAACACCCGACTTTCTGGTGGGGTTGACAGCAGGTGTGTTCCTGGGTCTGAGATCCACCTCACATCCGTCCTAAGTATTTTAGCCGCCACTCCTGCCTCCATGACTCCTTGGGATGAAAGAAGCTTCTGCCGACTTCCCTGCCATTTGCAGAGTCTACCCCAGACTGTACTGGATAAAGTTCTGAGTTCAAGGGAGGGCAGGGGCTCAGTGGCAGTCCATTAAGAAGTGAACCTTAATTATGTCTCACAACTTATAAAGTTGGTGTGAGCTCACCTTTCCAATTCGTTTTCCTTCAACAGCCAAGGCCTTCATCTTAGAGAAGTAGTGGTAGTAAGTCACCACGTAAGTGATAATGGACTTCTCGTCAGGGTGGTCCACACTGATATCTGTAATGCAGAGAAGACTTCCTTCAGTGGTGTGCTCAGGCAGCAAGCACACTCTGGAACAACTGTCAAACGCTGAACAGGTCAGCGTCTTTGTTTTTTGTGCTCGAGAGTCATGCCATCACTGCACCAATTATAAGGCGGATGAAGATGAAACCACCTCACTGTCTCTTTCATTATTCATAAAGTCCTCCTACTACTGTAATTCGGACAGAAAGTCTTAAGAGATACGACCCCTTCTATCAAGGATCTCAGGTCAGCAAGACAAAAATATATGCAAAACCCCTACAGAGAACTGAAGAACATAGTAAGAATTCTGCCTGAATTCTTAGCAATGTAGCCACTACCCAGACACACCATGTTCACCTCCCTGCCCACCCCCACCCAGGTTCCTGCTTATTGAGTCCTCATTTCGGCAGACAGCACCGAACCTCCTCCCAGTCACTCAGTCTGTGGATGCATCTTTATCACCTTGTTACCCACATCCACTTGGTCACTGAGACTGAGGTCTGGGAGATTCCACATATGGAACCCTGTCTGTCCCCTGTGGTCCAGACTCTTTGTGCCACATCACCAGGCCTGAAGCAATGTCCTCCTCACTGGGCTTCCCTAATACCCAGTTCACTTTGTACCAGGCACCCAGTTGATCTTCCAGAAGCACAGTTGGGAACATACTTCCTCCCAGCTCAAAATTACTTGCAAGTGCCCCCAGTCTGAAAAATAAAGCGTAAGCCCCTTAGTCTGCCAGAATTTGCCATAACCTTCCTTCCATCCATTGAATATTCCTCAGGCTTCCCCTAAGTGCCGAGCACTATTCTAGACATTTCTAATTCTGTAGCTTATCAATTCTTCTCAGGCACTATATATCTACACCCAACTGGACTCTTCACCATTCCCCATACACACCCCAGAATTCCCAACAATCCTTCCTTTTACTCACAATCCTCCTTTGCCTAAAATGGTTTTCCACACTCCATCACCTTCCTATCCGTCAAGGTCCAACTGAAAAGTTACCCCCAACACACCGTATTTCTGGTCCCTACAGCCAGAATCACTGTCTCTCTCCTTTTCCCTCAAGGACTTCGTTTACAGGGACACACGGTCTACTTTCTGACAGGTACTGTAATTACGAACATTCTATTTGTCTTGCAAGACCAAGTTCCTGAGGACAGGAACCCTGTCGTGGTAAGCCCTGTGCTCCCCCACCTCCCAAATTTCTAGTGTGCTGTTTTGCGCCAACTGGGTGGCCGGTCAATAGTGCTGAGAGAGGGAGCAAATGAGCAAATGAGTGGAGACGGCAATGAGTAAGTCTCCTCGGTTTGGCGTTGCTGAGTGACCTACTCGACCCAGGACGGATCAACAAGAGAACACACAGGATAACCCTGGACTGATGAGGCTCTTTTTCAACGTGCACTCACACGTGCACCCTCACTTCAGTCCTCCTGGCAGTCAGCCCCGTGCGAGGCAGGGGTGTTTCTCTTATTTTAAGGATGAAAACATAGGGACACAGGGCTGGAAATCCCCCTGCCCAGGCAGCCACTGACAGTGGGGGCCAGAAACACAACTATTGTTCCCCCCACCGTCCGACCAGGGCTGCCCGTGGCCTGCTCCTCAGTCTGCTCAGCCCCATTCAAGTGTGCCCCATGGAAAGAGCAAACTGGAGGAAGACCACAGAAAAATGTCAGTCTTGTATGCAATCCAATAAACACAAAACACTGACGTAACTGAGAAGGAGTGATCAGCAAAACCTTCTTTAAACTTGTCTACTAATTATATTTTAACTGATGTCTCTCTGGGACAACTAATAATAGTTAAGGACAACTAAAAATCAATATCAAACCCACAGGGTAAGTGACGTAACATCAACTGCCATTTTTAGTTCCTTGTCTCATGATCCAGGGAACACACTCCCCTTTTTATACTGGGTAGTGATTAGAAAGATTAACTAATGGGCAAGTTATTAAAAAGACTTTGTCACAGTGATTGAAGAAAATCAAAGGTTCTTTACAAAAGAGCCAGAGCTAAGGAAGAATGCCTTCCCATAGCAAGGTAGGGGTTAAGTATGAAGACGTATCACAGCCCAAGGAAGTTTAGTTTTCTGTTTATACTGAGAAATCATTTACTGGCTTAGTGCAAAGATAATTTTATCTCAGCTTCCTGAAGTGAACATATCAGTGAATCTGATGCATTGGAAAAAGGCAAGAAGCCAGCTTGTCAGCCTCATGACCTCAATCTGCCCTTGGGGAGTTAAACTTCCTGTTCTGTATTTATAAGAACTTTAAACTTTCACTCACATACAGTTTTCTTTCTGTCTTTAACACTTGCTCACAGTGAAGAGGTTCTACAAAGCTTCAACACTACAAAAAAAAAATCCCTTTATGTTCCTCAAAACTGGAAAAAAGTGCCTATGATAACTCATCTGACAAGAAGCCTTGAATTAGCATCTTGTTAGGTAAGGGAGCTACAAGCAGGGAAGTGCCCCCCCACAGGGGAACTCCCTGCCACCTGCAGTCGGTCTTTGGCGCCCTGGTGCAGGGACTCACGGAGTAGAAAGAGATCAAGTCCACGCAGAGAATGTGATCCCGTGCCTCCCCACAGCAAGCCGTAAGAAGGAACTGTGAGTGTTACACCCTCTTCCACCCACACGCTCCCCACTTTTTCCTGGTACACCTTCGTCATTTATGCTCTTGCTCACAAGCAAACACTGCGCAGCCTTCTAGCGAGGCCCCTGCTCTCAAGCTCCACCCGCTCCATGCCTGGCGGCGAAAGCCAGACAACCACCATTCAATGAGAGCCCATGGCAGGTGCTCTGCCTTGAGTGGAGCTCCTAAGAACTTTCAATGACTCCATACTGCCTGCTGAATAAACTCTAAAAAATGTAATCTGTTGGGCCCCTACCCACCTTTCCACTGGTAATTCCTATTATCACTCTAAACACCGTTCCCAGTGAACTGTCAGTCTCCAAAAAGCCTTCCTCACCCCGTGCTCACGCAAGTTCCTCTGCCTGGCATGTATCTCCTTCAGAACGTGTTTAAATCACACTCATCTTTCGAGGCCTTTTCAAATGTAATCCTTTGCACAAATCCTCAAGTAATTCTCACACCAAAAGCAAGCTCCTCTTCCTTGGGTTATTCCCAAAGCACATTGTACAAATAAAACAGATACAAAGCAGATCTTATATTAACCCATCAGTGCTACAGGCACTGAAGGTCCCACCTGTTACCCTGAGGCCTTACCTTCGGGGTCCAACAGTTTAGTGAGGCCCAGGTGCTGCTCTGCCAGGTTAAATGCATTCTGCAGATTGTAGTGGGCATTGGATTTCTTTAGCTTGTCAAAATCTATCAGGTCAGGCCTATGTGAAACAAGGGAACACAGCAAGAACTGCGGCTTGAAAACACATCCTGTGGCCAGTTAGACACAATTATTACTCCCCAAGGGTTAAAGTCACCATTTAGTAGAGTAAAACTCTTACGTGATTTAATCATCAATGAATGAAGCCTGATTTTTGAGTACACACTCCGAAGTTTATTAAGAGAACTGAGGAGAATAGGAGAAGTTTACTTGGCTGGGGAGACTTTACACATTCTCTCACTTTCTCCTCACACAGAATGCAGAAATCTCCACTGTGGTGCAACATCTAAGGCAGTGGATATGAGGATCACAAGCCCCCCAGACCTGCTACAGAAGAACGTAAACATTCTCCCCCAGAACGGTTTACCGGTGTTTGTGTATCAGCGCGTTGAAGGCCATGCCGTCCCTCCAGCTGGTGGTGAAATTGTGAATGTTGACGTTGGGGTACCTGGCGAAGACGAAGCACAAGAGAAAACAACGGAATTACCTCCCTGAAAACTTTCCCAGTGTTTGAAACCTACCCCCAATCAATCAGCCATGCTACACCGCTCTGATTATTAATAACTTTGTTATCTGTGGTTGATTAAAGGTTCACATCTAACTTGATCCCATTTATGGTTTCTATACTTATCATTGACCGATCATGGCCATTACTGTTACACCTGTCCTCCAAACAGCTCCCGCAGTAACTCTCCAATTACCCTGGTGCACCATCAGTTCTCAGTAAGGACCCATGAGCCCCGGCAATTCCAGTGAGCAACAGAAAGATGCAGTTCTCTAAAAATATCTTCACTGAAATGTCAATGAAAGAATAAAAGGAAGGAAAACCGACACAGATAATGTACAAAAAGCACTCTCACAGTTACTGCAAGAAGCTCCCCTGAAGCAGCAGAAATGAAAGGAGGAAAAAGCCCACCAACTGTTATTATTTTAATATCATGGTTGTGATTCCTAAATATGGTTTCAGGGCTTTAAAATTCAAGATATATGGCTCTCTGGAGCTTCCTTAATAAAGACAGGGAAAAACAGGCTGTGGCGATGAGGGGCCCAGAATACAAATCAGAACTCCTTCCATTCTGAGAGCTGGCTGAAAGGTCAGCCTATCAACTGCTTGGGAGTTAACGCGGCTTCCCAGTGGAAGCAGTGGAAGAGTTACTCGTCAGCACCGTGGAAGTGATGACCACAGTGGAACTCTGTCCTGGGAGGTGCGCGCCCCAATCCTCTGAGTTCATACTCACCCAGCTGTCTTCATCTGGCACCATAACAGCAACGCGTCCTTGGCAGATTTCTTCTCTTTGTTGTCTTCAGTTTCCACACTGATATCCTGGATCTACGATTTACAAAGAAACATTAGACCAATAAACGGGTCCGCTGCCAAACGACAGCCACAGAAGAACTGTTCTGTATATATAACGAATAAACTTTAGATCAAAGCCCAGCCCTGCAGACCCTCTCCTCTGAGTGGCAATGAAAACTGCTTTCTGAAGGCAGGGTTCACCTCAAACACCAACCAGAACTAGGACAGAGGTAGGATGGAAGCGAGGACAAGTTACCTTTGCGACTTCCCAGAACCCATTAGGGGTCACTGCTACCCTCAAGCTAGCCCATCTTTCCAACTACGAGCTAGCACAGGGATTCATGTGGTACACCTTGCATGCCATCAGACTCCAGAAAACGATTACGTTAAGCTTTTCATAACCAAACATTTTTCACACCAGGGCATGTCCTTCAAAGGGGAGGACTGTGTGCACCGGTACCTGCACGCTGACCCACACTGTCAGAGAAAGCCTGTACTTTAATGCTATGCTTCCGTGGTCCGTGCTGAGGTCTGAATGTCTGTGTCCCCTCCGAATTCTTATGTTGAAATCATAACCCTCAAAGGTGATGGTATTATTAGGGGGGACGCCTTTGGGAGGTGCTTAAGTCATGAGAGCGGAAGCCTCGTGAATGGGATTACTGCCACATAAAAAAGACTAGCGACCCTTAGCGCCTTCCACCACACGAGGACAAGAAGTTTGCGGTCTGGAATAGGGCCCTCGCCCAACCACGTTGGCATCCTGATCCCAGACTTCACTGTGAGAAATACATTTCTGTTGTCTCTAAGCTACAAGTCCATGGTGTCTTGTTATAGCAGCCCCAACGGTCAAGACAGTGTGGCTTCATGAGCCACTCACAGGCAGCATGTTCTCAACCTTCACACAGAACCCAACTCACTGGCACCAAAGTCAGACTGCCTGGGTCTGAAACCAGTCTCCACCAGCCACTGTGTGTCCTGGGGCGAGATCCTCGGCCTGCCGTCCGAGGAGAGGCAGCTCTAGCAGTGGCTGTCTCTCTGCACTGCTGTGCGCTTACAGAAGGAACGTGATGTCCTGAGCTCATGGTAGGAAGCCCATAAATGCTAGCTCTTTGGATTAGGGCTGCCTAGCAGTTATGTAATTTTTAGACAAATGCTCAAAATACCCTTTTGTCTTTAGTGTCTTGCCCATAATAATAAAATGTGGGGTGGGGGCTGCGGGTGAATGGGGTTGGCCTAGGAGGCCATCCATCGTTTTTTGGCTCTAACCATTCCAAGGAGAATAAATCATGTAAATACAAGATTAAAAAGTTAAAAACTTTCAACAAGAAAAACACCTAGGTATTGAAATAACTATACTTCTAAAAAAGATTCTCCACTGTTAACTGTCATAAGTATGTGAAGTCCAAGTCTGCATAAACTCCCACCTCTATTATTAGGGTCCTTAGTTCACGTGCAGAAAGTAAGTGTGAGAGAGCACTAACCCACACTTACGGGGTAAGACATACACTTAACAGGAAAGGCAGATGCAGTTCTACACATTAACCCGTAAACTCTCCTATGCTTCTACGTGAAGAGAATCTGTTTCCAGACTTGTTAGTTTAGAAACACAGTCTATCCTTCTGAAGTGAAGACAGCCGACTCTTTAGACGAGGCAAACTCAAAGACTTTCACTCCGGCTTCCCACACCATCTTTCAGTCTCTTTTACAGGGGCAGCAGCGTAACACCTGTGCGTCACCGTCAGTATTTCGTGGGTACCTGATACAGACAGACAGGGCAGGCCACATCCTGGGAGCTCTGGGGACAGGAACAGGGACACACACACACACACACACACACACACACACACACACGGAACACAGGACAAGAATGTATATTCAGGAGCTGGGAAAGAGAGATCTCTGTAAACACACGGGAGCTTCACAGAGGAGTCAGAATGCAAGCTGGGCCCTGGCCGATGTGCTGTGTGTGGAATGGATGATGACTTAGTCAGGTTGGGTCACTTAAGACACCAACAATGCAGGCCATGCAGTGACATCAGCAGCCTCTATTTCTCGCCTCAAAGGAAAGAGAGAAAGTACCTATCAGCATTTACAAGTTCAAGTAGAGAAAAAGGCAAGCTGTCAGGAAGCTAATTAGGCAATGACTCAACCCAATTCATGCTGAGAATCCTGGAAAGGGCTGTGTTTGCCAGCTCACCAATGTGGGCACTGACCCGATGTGGAGCGAGGCCACCACCAGGATGCCCTTCCACGCTCTGATTACCACAGGCCAAAAGCAACAGAAACGAACTCTTTCACTCCGCAAAACCGAGGTGAGGCTCAAGGAGCGCCCTGCTAATTTCATCTCTGTTGGCCTAAAACCAAGAGTGAGGGTTATGAATTTAATGACATTCACCCATTTTTAAATCATTCAGAAACTAAACGACAGAAACCTACATAAGAGCTCTGTTTGAAAATGAAGTCGCTGACTGCTGTAATTAATTCCATTAATGATGTCATCTTCAACAAGGGTTCCCTCCTTAGAGGTACTTAATTAGAATCACCACAGCAGGGACAGGGAATCTGAATTAGTAAAAAGCTTTCCTAAGGAGTCAGATGATCAGCCAGGCTGGGGAACCACCCAAGCAGGCAGCTTCTTTGTATGGCTCAGCCCCCACTCTCCTCCCACAGACACATCCAGAACACTGTCAGCGCAGACCCGATCCCAGGGGAAACGAGAAGGAAATGGGCGATCTCAGTTTTTTAAGAATACAAAGACAGCTACAGTTTGATTTCTGTTTTTGCCCTTTTTTGGTGAGATTTTCATTTACCCAGAAAAATCAATCAGACTCTATCAAAGGGGCAGAACAGGAAGGAAAGGCGCAGAGAACACAGCCACCTAGGAGACAAGCCTGTTAGGACATTTGTTTGCGGAGTAACCTGACACTAGGGTAAGAAGTGTTTCCTGCCATTTCAATGTTTAATTGAAAAGCAGGAGCATGCAGCATTCTCCTGGAGGAAGAACCAGTCCTGAGAGGCTGAGAGCTCCTTCCCAAGGGGTCAGAAGCGCGTGATGCAGCCCTGCCTGTCTGGGCCCTGTGATCCCTGGCAAGGCTCCTCCCTTTCCTCACAAAGTGAAGGAACCGGACCAGACGACCTTCAGAGTGCCTGCTGGCTCGGAGCACTTCTCTACTGAGAGCCTTCCCCTCACTGCGACAAGCCTGCAGCATCAGTACAATTCACACAGGCCTCAGGCTGTTTGCACATTTCCCCCTGGACACCGTTACCTCACATCCAGAGGACAACGGAGAAGGTAAGAACAGCGCCCACACACGTGTCATAATCCTAAACAGCTTCTCCTAAAAATTCTGATATTGCCACAATCTGGTGACACTCAGACAGCCCAGTGCTAATAACTGAGCAGCAACCACATCAACCACATCTTTTACCTTGGCTCCTGAGAGCCAAGCAGCAGACCCCAGATGTTTGGAGTAGGTACCAGTGGAGTGGTGGGCTGGGACGCAGTCCAGAACCCTTTCATCTGACAGGAGAGCCAGGGCTCTCAGGGGCCAGCGAAACTGAAGAAGGGTGCCATAGCTGTGCCTCCAGGACAGCTGGATTGACACACAGCCTGCACACCTGACTCGGAGACGCCATCTCAATGTGGCCAGCAAAGCCAGCTTCACAAGATGCTCGTACCCGAGAGGAAGGCAAATCCCCTGCCCAAGTCCCTTACCTGGAAACGCAGGATGATGGTCCAGATGAGGCCAAGAGTCAGCCGGTGGTTCCCGTCCACGATGTCGTGGGACCCCATGTTCTCAAGATGGACTCTCTGCTCCTTCAGGAACTGCAGGGCCTTGTCCACATTCTCCAGACAGTGGATGCGCATTCGTCCCTTGGTGGGTTTAGGCTGGAAGTGGGTGAGCAGGAGGTGGAAACATCACCCAACGGGGCAGACACAGGCCAGAGCTATTGCCAGAGGTCCTGCTGCCCCTTCAGTGGCACACTCTCCCTCCCAACCAAAACACTAAACCCACGTGTGCTCGCTCATTCAGTCCAAGGACAGTATTTACCTAAAAGCCTCTGAAAAGTTGACTTAAGGGATGGTAACTGATCACTCTTTAAGGTTTGATCATGGAAGCTACACAGTGCACAAATGTGTGTGGAAACTGTAAGTTTAAAGAAAACCAGACCCAGTTTTCATAGACTTTCAAAGCTACTGCTGCCATCCATGCAGTCTGCAACACACCTCTGAGCAGCTGGCTTCTGGCTGCTTTAAACCAAACATGGGTTTGTTGCCTGCTGATTTGGATGTTTCCTAAGGGTGGCTCAAAATGAAAAAAGAGGACACACAGCTAATCAGGGGAATCAGGTGGTTTGGTGAGGGAAGGGGATCAGTAAAAGGTGTTTCTTACTGAAAAGAAAGGATAAAGGGGAAAAAAAAAATTAGACTCCCTTAAAGGATAAAGGGAGTCTAATTTGAATACTCCAAATACCTCTTGCTTTTACCCAGTTGCATCAAAATCCAAAAGAGGTCCTTTGAAGGCAACCATTTCAGAGCAAAAGACACACACACACACACACACACACACACACACACAGAGGAAACATTCAACAGGCCTACATCATGTACCAGGGGCGTCTGCCCCGTGCCTTGGACAGCTATGAAGGCGGCCCAACACAAATCATAAATTCACTTAAAACCTTTTTTTTGCTCATCAGTTTTGGTTGGTGTCTGTGTATTTACTGTGTGGCCCAAGACCTAAATAATTTTAGGACTGTATAAATGTATCTACTCCTTAACTGTTAAGGAGTCGAAATTACATTCAACCCTTTGAAGGCAACTGCGAGGCTGATGTGGCCCCCTGTGAAAATGAATTTGACACCGGTGAACAGTTCAGAAACTAGTCATAATCTACCTTATATTTTTGCTGTTGTTTCACTACTGCTCTTACTACTTCCAACTAGACTACTGGCTTCCTGACAGTAGGAATGATGCTTTACAATTCTGCTGTATTCTCAGTGGCTTCTGGTTCGGTCCAGAGCACAAGGCCACACAGTGACAAATGCAGATGTGCTCTGTGCCGGATGAGCTGGCCTCTCGGGGAAAGGTGGCCGGTGTGCAAAACCTGGCACACCCAGGGAAGGGCAGCAGCCACTCCTACGGTAATGCCTTGCGCCTGGTTCTCCACTTTCCCTCTGTAGCTGAGATCCTCAGTTATTGGTCAGATGGGAAATATCTGAAGGGAGGACGACCTGGGTAACAGGTGGCCATTTTTAAGTACCCAGTCTCAGACTGCCGTTTGTTTTTCCCTGACTTTCTCTTCTCCTACAAAAACAAACAAACAAACACAAAAACAAACCCAGCGAGCAGAGAAGAACATGCCTGACCCAGAGAAAATAAGAGGCCTAATCTAACCACAGTGGTAGATTCTATTTTAAAATAATAGCAATGGAAAAAGAAATGTTTCTGTAAGTGAAGCTTTTCACACTATTATGATAACTTTCCTTACAAACCCTCCATCACCCCCGCCCTGCCCGCCAAAAAAGGCATCTTCTCTCCGAAACTTCACAACTAATTTATTTCAGGTATGTGGGAAATGCTAGGATTTGTTGCTTATGTAGGTCAAGTGATAATATTACATCAAAACAAAAGGAGGTGAGTTACGTCTAGGACTGAGCTGCAGATGCTGTTTGCGGCCGGCACTGGCGCACCCTCTTTCCAAGGAACACCCGACAGCCGCCTCCTGTTGGCCACCGGGCAGGGCACTGTCATGCTCCCCTCCTCAGAGGGAGAGAAGGGAGTAGGGTCAGTGACAGCCCCGACGAGGCGGCGGCCCCTGAGGAAAGAAGTCCCATAGCCCTGCATCTGGTTCTGGGTGCGCCTGCAGTTCCTCTGATCTCCTCTGATCAGCGGCCCCTTCTCTCAGCTGGCAAAGTGACTGTTCACAGCGGCCTCGTGTTCTCATTCCCCGGGTGGCTCTGGGATGCACGTGGCCCCCAGTCAGAACTCTGCCCCACGCTGAGAGAGGGGATTAACTGCCTCCGAGGAGAAGGTGTGTGAGTTCTGACACGGCCCTGGCGTTTCCCTGCCGCTGCGGCCTCTGCCTCCCACCTCCCCTGGGCAACAGTGCACACGGCTACCTGCCAGTGTGACGGTCCGCCTCCAAGTGCGGCTCCCCTCACCAAGAAAGTGCCCTCACGACGAGACTGACGAGGTTATTTCCCAACCGAGGGTGAGAGCAAAGATGTGAGGGAATTACAGAAGGAGCTTGGGAGGAGGAGAACAAAGACTAGATGGGGGCTGTCAGTATCTTCCCAGCTCCCTGAGGCATAGGCGCTGATCCTTCAGACCCTTCCTTGAAGAACTTGACCCCAAACGTACACGAGACATTCAAACCTCTACTCTCTCTACAAAACCTCAGCGGAAAGTGTGCACATCCCCACGTGAATACGGGGTGCGAGGGTGTGGGTGGCGAAGCCACAGGGGCACTGTGGGGACGCTGCCTGGCCAGGCCAGATGGGCTCGGGGTGTTACGACAGACCCACATGCAACTCAGGTCCCAGCCAGCAC
Source organism: Desmodus rotundus (assembly GCF_022682495.2). Classification (NCBI taxonomy): domain Eukaryota; kingdom Metazoa; phylum Chordata; class Mammalia; order Chiroptera; family Phyllostomidae; genus Desmodus; species Desmodus rotundus. Next base: position 131,381,230 of record NC_071391.1, on the reverse strand, counting down.
CGGCCTCAGAGATGCTGGAACACGGGACAAAGGGACAAACTGAAGTACAAATGGCAGACAGACCTCTTCAGGTAAATGACGAGGCTCCTGTATAAATGGTTAACAAACAAATCTCACTAACTGGCAAAGGCCAGGGGAATTGGAGCCGGGAGGAGGACTGCCCCAGGTATACACAATATGCTATATTTTGCTGTGTATAATGTGCGCTGTTTCCCACAAATTTTTGAGGGAAAAAGAAGTATGAGATTTATACATGGGTAGTACTAATGCTGCATCTATATAAATGTTTTTAATTCATTTATTTATGTTTACGCATTGGAAGTGTAACTCTAGAAAGCAATACCAATATCTGTATGCAAAATAATACCTTGGAATAGGATAATTGGTTTTGTTTCTAAATATAAATAAATTAAAAATTGCATTAAAAAATTACAAGGATAGATTTTTTTCCCTGAAAGTTTGGGCCCAAACCATGGGTGTGCGTTATACACAGGAGCACATTCTACATGGTAAACACAGCAGTTTTGATGGGCAATTCAGTGGAGAAGACACCGATTCTGATGTTAAAACGGCCACGTTGGTGCTACGATCTCCCCACTTTTCAGCAAATTAGTGCCTTACTTTTCAACTGCTTACTCATGCAATGGGGATAACATCAATGACTATCTCGAGGGCTGTCACATAAATGAATTGGTAAACTAATCATCATGCTGTTCTCAAACCCACAACGTGTCTCTATCGGCCAAAGACACCACGTATTTTCCTTTCGGCAATTAATTCTACTTAAAGAAGGGGGTGCTCCCTCTCCGGACACCCCTTGGGCTTCAAACTGCTTCAATAACACACTTTCTGCAGACAATGGGAAATGTTTAGGGTCTAGAGAAGTTGATACATACCAGCTGAAAGGCTAAAACAAGAAGCGAATTGTGCCCCCAAATGATGATGCTCTTATTCTTCGAAGCCTCATACCTCAAATTAAATTCTGGACCAGAATGACAAGAAAAGGTGGCAGAGAAAAACGTGGCTGGCTGGTGGCCAAGGAAGGGACAGATGAGATGAGAGAGGGGAGGACACGAAAATACAGCTGATGCTCGGAGCTTATACACATAGTAAGAACTCTGTGATTCAAAGCTGACTGGGAAACAAGCCTGAATATCCTGGTTTTCCAGAGATATTTTAAGTATTATTACTGCTCTGTAGCTAGTAACTCAAACTAGGTTAACTGCTGTACAGTAGACGGCATTAGGAGATTTGCATCACCACCTCACTATCCCACCTCCATAAAGGCACGCCCCCACATTTCATCACACTTGAAGCTCACTCATCCGCAGCGGCACATCAACCGCCTGTAAACCCAAAGAACACACAAGACATGCTGAGGTTAGACGAGGCACTGGTGGCACAATACGGAGGAGTAAAAGCCACTGAAACTCAAGGATACCGACCACCGAGTCTTGTGTTCTGTTTGCTCCAGAGGGCTTCTAAGATGCTTTAAGGCACAATACTTGGTAAGTTTAGGGAGCAATTATTACAGGAAATTAATTCTAGGAAGTATTAATGACCTCACAGAGCTATACAGTGAAGCACACGGGTCGTATAAGCTGCATAGCCCGCAAAAGCTAAAAACTCATAGCTGCCATTTACTGAGCAAGTGTGTTAACCTCTGTTAGGTGGTTTATATCTGCTATCATGTTTAATCCTCATAATAACACTGTAAAATAAAAACTGCTGTTGTAATTTTACAGATGAGAACACACTGGTTAAGAGATGACATGGTGTGTGCGGCTAGCTAGCCTGTGGTGGGCCAGGATTCCAAAGCTTGCTCTCTTCATGCCACACCAAGAACCAAGAGGGTGCAGGTTTCCACATCAAAGAAAGTAGAATCGGTTTCCATCTGGCAGATAGTTTAAATTCTTTTCTAAAGAGCTATTTTTATATCACTAAACTTCCATCTTCTCAAAAGGAAGGAGAGAGAACAATGGAGAAACCTAAGCATAATGGAACTAGGGGGAGGGTGCCTCTCTCTGTAATAAACACGTGCCTAAGCCTCGCCCCGAGAGTGGCTAATTCTGCCAAGAAAAGGAGCATTCCCTGTCTTGCCTCCATTCATTACTGTCACATTCCCAGTGTGACACAGGTTTGTCCCCACGGCAACTTGTGCCTTTCTGTCCTGTGTGTCACTTCTGATGGGGCAGTCTGAAGTGTCGTTAATGTGGAGGCAATGACCAACACCAATACCAGACTCTCTTGTGACTCTGAAACAAGGGGGGCTCTGCAGGCAGGAAGGCAGTTCCTCTGAGCAAATGCCTATTTTTACCGACTCGCCTTTAAATAATGTTAACAAGCTTCTCACACCACGGCCAGTGTTCCTGTGTTCTGCAGGCACTTTTCCTGTCTACCCTCCCCAAGGTCCCTTCTGGCCCCAAATCTGTACCAACCAGAGCTCCACCCCAGGCCTTGCTCCAGACCCATCTTCTTTCTGACTCCAAAGGAGTGGGAATTGCAGGGCTCAATAAACCGCCTCCAGCAAATGCCCTTGGAAAGGAACGAGGGAGCTGCACGGGAGCTGGGTGGCCCCTTCCTGGTCCATGGCTTTGCCTCAGCTGCCCGCCCAGCCTTGAGTTCGGGTCAGTTACATCATGTGGGGCTCAGGACTTGCAGAACTCTGGTACAATCACAATGGCGGAGTTTCTATCAGGTGGAAAGGAGAAAATAAATGTTTCCTGGAGCAGACTCAGTCTCCTTGAGTAGACGAGGAAGACAGAAGGGAGGATTCCTGGCAGGGTGTTTTGGGAGGCCACTGGGGAACTGGGCCACACTATTTTACCCCAGTAACCCCACTCTCTCAGGACTTTCTCCATGAGTGTCCAAAGCAACCGTGACGCCATGGAGCGACAGCTCTCCAAGGGTTGCAGGGTGGACAGAACACCAGCCCTGGGTGTTGGGAGTGGCTGGCTCTAGGCCTAGATCTGCCACACACCAGCGGCATGGCCCTGCATGCTGCTTACTCCACAGAGTTACAGTACCGATGCAATGAAGGGTCTGACTAGGTGGCCTTTTAAAGTCACCTCCAGCTATAAAATACAGTCTAGGACGTAAGACTTACCAGCAGGCAAGGTAAATTCTAAAGTGCCTGCCGACTTTATTGTTCAGATAAAGAAGAAATAGAGAAAAGACACTAACTGGCCTCAGTACACCAGTGTGACAAACACTTGCTTATGCTTTTGTTCTTTAATCACAAAACGGTTTTCCCTACATAAACACACATGCGTGTGCATACACACACACACACACACACACACACACACACTCCTCTACTTAATAGAAGACAGAACGAGAAGCACTAATTTCCAAAATCTCTAATATGACATATAGCCAAACTCATTTCACAGTAAGTCCCCAAACACTTCCCTACACATCAAACTCTAACCTTTAGAAGGGCATGAATGATCCTTGCTCAATTAAAATTAATGAGGGAACAATACCCTGTGTTCCATTAATTCCTGCCTGGCTCCTCACTGGTTGGGACCCACTGCCAATGAGCATCTTCTCCCTTAGCAGGGCATGCTGGGAAAGGAGGGGACTAACAGGAGAGTGGGCTGGAGTCCAAGTTATATTACTTCACTAGCAACACCGGCCTTGGGCAAGACCCTGGTTACTCTGCCTGTGTTGTTCTCTAAAACATGAACTGTCCACTTCATTAAACTATGAGAACTAAAGGAGATAATGTGCGACAGTAAACACCAAAAGCGATACCTACTGAAGTCACCATCACTGCTCCTCCCAAAAACAAACTCCCACTTAGCCAGGCTGCTTTCCCTACACCAGTTCTTCCGCAATACCCGTCCCAAACGCTCTCTCCACTCTGCATCGCTGCTGACGCTCAGCCCCTAATCCATTCCTGAACCTCTCCTCCTGGGTCCAGCTGGGACCACACTCACTCACTAGTGTTTCTTAACACCCCACCCAGAAGGCACGTTTCCCCGTCTGAACTGCAGGGCTTTAGGGCCATTCATTTGGTACTCTACAATATGATACCCACTACTGTTAATTCACTTTTTGCAATTTGATGGGGACATTCTTCAGTGGCTGGTTACTGAGAACAAAAGCAAATTCTCCCACACAGGCGATGTTACACGTAACTGGTAGGTTCTGTGGCCAGTCCACAAAACCCATTTCAACAATAGTACAGACCAGTACAGTTCTGCTAACAAAGGCTTTATGTAAAACTCAGTCAGGGCAGTTCAAAGTGGGATTTAAGGCTTAGTAAATCTCATAGTAAATCTATCTTTTCCATCTAGCTCAGCCTGTTTTGGAACTATCGGTGGCAGAAAAAAACGAAATAAAACAAAACCCAAAACAAAAAACTGTTCCCCCCTCCCTCTTCTTTAGGATGGATTAACAGAGTAAGACAGAATACCAGGAAAACAACAGTCAAGCGAAAACTAGTGGTATCTGCCTTTGGAAACAGCGAGGGCTGGGGGGAGGGCAGAGGTGTCCAGAAAAACCTGGCCCTCCTTCAGTCAGAGGCCGGGGCTCAGTCCGGCAGGAGCAAGGCAGGAAACGGGCCTTCCTACTAAGAACCATTCCTCGCTGCTGAGGCCCAGGGAGGGAAGGGCACAGGCACAGGCACAGGCGAGCTTCAAGCCTAGGTTATGACCTATGGGCTCCACTCTGTCACCGAAGCCCCGGCCTGACGACATGATGCCAGAGGCCCTGCCCCCTCCCTCCAAATGTCAGTGTTGCCAGGGGACAAAGCTTCACCCCCTGAGGTCTCACTCTCATCTGGCCCTGGGATCAATGACAAAGTGACCCGTACAGGTTCTGCGCTCACTTTTTACCCACTCAGTGGATGCTGTTGTCAAGGATGGGTCCATATTTATTAGGGAATTTTAAAGCAAGGCCTTAATAAAGAGTTACAGTAACTTCAGAGTGACATATTGAAAAGGAATGGTTTTCTTTGTCATCAACCCAATCCCACTTAGCAGTAGCTTCCTGGCCCAGCCTCAGTTTCCTCATTGCTCCAGACACGGGTCCTGCCCAAGCCAGAACTGAAGGTTGGGACCTCTGCCCTCTGAGGTTTCCCAGGACATCCGAATCAAGTGCCCTCATAACCCAAATGCCGACCTAAAACCTGTTCAGATTTAACTGAAATTCACTGAGCCAAAATGCAGGCTGGGGTTACACTGGAACAGTCTGGATCGTTAAACTAACGTTTCTTCGAATTTCACTCAGTGAAAACCAGACAAATTTCCTCCTGTGTACCGAGGGATGAGCTGGCTCCAAGAATCTATTAACAAAGTGAATTTAGATACTCTGGGCCCTCAAACTTATCTACTACGTACTGCCAAGCTGGTGGTTAAATGCTGAGGCTAAAATGCCAAGAGACACAGGCTGCAATGGGGAGCCAATGTTTATGTCACCCAGGATTTCGGATCACTGGCGCAGAAAGCCCAGTGCTGACTAAATGTTATCGGATGACACATGCTTAGCTGTGGACATTAATTTACCCAGGCCTGGAAGCTCTAATCACCTTGTTAGTTTTGGAATCTGATACAGCTAGGATCCTCTGGGGCAAGCCCGCACGGAGGTCCTGGCCTATATGGGGGTCTCTGACTCGAGTCCCTGGCAGCCGCGGCAGCCAACAGTGGAGAGCGATTTGTGTCCCCTTCAGAAAGTTCCAAATAAGCCACAGGGCCAAAAAGGCTGAAAATCTCCAGTTCAAATGAACAAGGGCTTTAGCTCACTCTCTGTGATATCCTTATTTTTGGAATAAAAAGACTAATCAGGCCACCCAGCCTATAATCAAGGCTGGCTGTGAGGAATGGGTAATAAAAGACGACACGTGGGGTTTTTACAAAGTGGTATGTCATTGCTAAACACGATTTCTGGTAGGGACTGCCTGAGAGGCTGGAGGAGGTGCAGCCTCATGCTCTTCCCCGTATACTCCCCTAGGTCAATGGGTTACTGCAAACACAAAAACAACAACAAAAAAGATGTGTGTGTGTGTGTGTGTGTGTGTGTATAGAGAGAGAGAGTGAGCCAGCAGCACATAAAGGGAGGAGTGGGCAGTACCCACACGCAACTAAGAATTATGCTTTGTTGGTTGCATTTTTCTCCCTGTGAATATTTTTGTTGCCATGTTCGGAAAAAAAGGGCAATGGGCCTGATCCCATTTGTTATGTGGACATTATCAAGGACACCATCTTCCTGGTATAAAAGAATTATGGACCTTCAGAGGCGAACACTTACTCCCTACAGTCGGCAAGACTGGACCATATTGGAACAAAAATAAATGTTCAAACTAATTACTAGCCATAAGACCTTTAATGATTATTTTAAAAAGCTACTTCCAAAACATCATTCCCCCCAAAATCAATAAACAATCATACTAGGTTAAACGTTAACAAAGAAAAATGGTTAAGAGGTAGGGGAGAAAGTCTGGTCACACAAATTATATTTAAACGGGGAGAGTACAATAATTCCAGCCTAGGCTCTCAAAGACGACTCACTTCAAAAAACAAATTAAAATGCCATCAATGACCGGCCTTTGCCTTCTACATGTGGGCCCACTGCCCCCACTATCACCCTACAAAACCCTTCAGGCAGCCGCCACAGTCTTAGACAGAAGCCTCCTTTATTTACCTAGTTTGTTAGTGTGCCCCACAATTCCAAAGAAAATCAGGCAACACCACCCGCGTGCGAGAGGAACAAAGACCATGGACAAAACCCACTACAGATGCAATGGGGCTTTCCTCTCTTTTAGCGGACCCCGTTCTTGAATGAAGGGGCAGGGAGGGAGAAAACTGACTGTGTCTTACAGGCTCCACCGCGCAATTCTGTCTGTGGGCTAATAATAGGGCAGGGAACAACCTCAGGCCCTTGCCTGTGGTCAGAGGTGTGTGGGTCGATCTGCACACAAAACCATGTGGCTGTCAAGTTACAGGGTGGAGATCAAGTTAAAAATAAGGTTTTCTGGCATCCCTGCCAACCACCAGCATATTTTCCTGGTGATGTCACTACAGATGTGGGGCTCCATCCCTGGGCGTCAGCTTTCGGCTGGGTCCCACCCACCACCTATGGAACTGCCTGTGCTCTGGTAGGATACAGCTTCCGTTTCAAACCAAGATGAGACTAAACCTGTCGGGTCAGTTACAGGGACCGGTTTAAGCTTCCTTGGGTTCAAGATTCATAAAAAAAGTAACATCAGAGAGAGCAGCAGTAGCTCTGGGAAACAAAATGGGGATAAAGATTGTCACTGTGGGCTGAAAACGCCTTTGCCCAAAAAGAAATGGTGAATTCATCAGAAGCTGTGAGTTTCCAAGGAGACGACAAAACACCAGCCTCTCTCCCTCCACCCCCAAAATAAAAAGTGTGTAGGAAAGAAAGCAAAAAAACATCAGACTACTGAATTCAATTCTTGCCACTTTAACACAGCAGCTCAGATTTTCCAGAGAATCAATAAAACACACATTTAAAATTATTCCATGATCTCGCAGGCTACCAATTCCTCCTGGAGCCAGTGCCGCAGCCTGGCCCTTCGATCACCAGCACCAGGCCACTTGATGGGACGCACCAGCCGAGGTCCCTCTGACCGAAGGCAGCAGCCTCGAAAATTAGCAGAATGAGGCCATTCCATTACAGGTCCAAGAACAGCACCCAGACTCAGAATGTTTGTACAGGACCTCTCCCCGGTGTGCGCACCTCACTCATCAAGGTGATTCTTCTCAAAAATACCAACCATTAATTGTATAATTTAGCAGGAGGAAACGTCCACACTACATTTTTCAAAATATATTTCCCCATCAATGGTGCAAAACACTTAACATCCCAACACTTACCAGCCTCTCTCCAGAGAGAACCTCCAGCAGCTTGATGAGCATCCGTCCATCTCGAAGGTCAGTGTACAGGTCTGTGATCCGGCAGGACACTCGGGCGAGGTGAGAATTGACCCACTTGGTGAAGGTTTTCTTCTGCACAGCTTCACGCTCATCTGTAAGCAGAGGAGAGCTGGCTTTACCACCAACCACAGAATGGGCAGCAGAATGGGCTCTGTGTCAGGAGGGTCATGGGACCCCAGCCAAAGGAAGAAAGCAAAACCGAACTCTAATGAAACCTCTACTCACCTCCTCTCAAGCAAGATCAGCTCTTCGGGAATATAGAATTGTGCACTCCTTGTGCACTCCATGGCCCCTAAGCATACCACCAGCAGAATATCCTTTGCTCTCATTCATTTCATTTCTCCCATTTCCACTGAACAGGCAGCAGGGCACAGTAAATTACAGCAAGGTCCTTTTCAAGTCTGCCCAATAGTCCAATACCATAACATCTGACTGATAAAGTCTCTAATGTGTATCTTATAGCTATCGTTCTTCAAAAAGCGAGTGCGAGTGTGGGGGAAGCACACGGAATATGGAAAGATGTGGGGCAGAGAAGCTCAGAAGACATTCAGAAATAGTTTCCCTGTACAAATTATCAGGTATCACCTAGTAAGATAAATTCACTCGTGACTTTGATCTGCAATGACCCTTTCACCTGCTAAGTCCCAGGCCTCGTTTACAACACAGAAAATGACAGGCAACATGATGGAGTTCAAAGAGATTTGGTCAGGCATTGGAAGAGTAGGGCCTCAGCCCAAGGTTTTGCCAAAAATGCACTGAGATACTGGATTCAGTGTCCCCTTCTCTAAGATGAGTGGACTACTATCATCTCCAAACTTCAACCAGTCATTGAGAAGGCAACTGTTAGTTTATGCTCTTAAAGGGTAGTAGCTGCATGTCCAAGTCATCTCGCGAACAGTGTTAAGTTCTTCAAGCCTCAGTGCTGAAGTCCTGTCCAACTCAAAGCATAACACACTACAGACACATCTGCTCACAACTGGCCCTTTACACCCCGTACAAACAGGCTTCCTTCCAATCTTCTTGCCTCTGAAGAACGTTCTGAATGCAGGCTGCTGAAGGCTTTCAATGGGAATCCCTAGAATGGGGCCTGGACCCACCCAACTCATACTTCCGGTTTTCTACAGTTACCTTCTGTCAGTTACTTGCCCATTTCTAGTTCCATGAGCATGAACTGGCCCCAAAAGGACCCGAGTCCTAATCCTTCCAGTGCAAGCCCAAACCCACCAAGATGTTCACACATTAATCTACAAAAAGGGGGTAAACCCCAACAATCTTTTATGTATTTCAACACCACTGGGTGACAACTAAAAAGTCACCCTTGCTGATGCGGCATGTACTAGGGGGCCTGGATGTACTGGGTTCCAGGCCGGCCAGAGCATCCTGGGAAGGTCTGCCCAGATGGTTTTGCCGAGGTCTCCATTCCCCCCACTGCACGGAGGGAGGGCGGGAGGGAGGCAGAGATGACGTGGGATGAGCCTTTACTGCTGCCAACCTGGCAGGTGAGGCAGCCAGGGGCCTCTGCCAAGACAGCTGGCCACCTGCTGCAGCCAGCAGCTCCTCCCGGTCCAACCTTTCCCTAAAGAAACAGCCCATCCAGAGGGAAAAAGGGCCTTTCCCCAGGAACAAAGGCCAACCAAAAACAGACAAAGGATCAGAAAGGACAGAATTGGGGGGGGGGGGGGGGTAGAAAAAGGCAGCGAGGGGCACGCTGCAGACTGAAAAAGGAGCTGCACCAATAACATCATGATAGGTCACACAGAAAAGATCACATGCATTATTAACCACACAATCATCCTGATGGATGGTAACTTTACGACGCCGACACGGGGAGATGTATTTCTCTCTTTCTTTCTTTTTCTGCCTAAGGTTGGCTATTATGAAAGAGCAAGTCCAGATCGGAATACACAGATACATTAGGTTTCTCCTAGGTACGGTTCACGTGTATTTAGGGTCAACTAATCTTTTAAAATACCTTTTATGTGCTACACTAGAATTGTAAATGTCTTTCATTAAGTCCTTGATGGGTATCCTAGGCTGTTATTAAAGTTTCTGGGGCTCAAAGTCACTACCACACCCAGCCTATCACGGGAACAGGATCAAAATGAAAACCTGCTTGGATTAAGGTATTTCTAAATAAACAAGCACACGATGTGTTACTCAGCCAGTTGTCCCTCCTTGGACGAATCTCACATTACAGAAATACCCGGGCTTCGTTCAGGTTCTGAATTAACAGGTTCCTTTATGAGGAGATTCTGAGGATTTGCTTCAAAAGACAGTAAAAGCACTGCCACAGCACGCGTCCTGAAGAGTTACCCCACCCCCACCCCATGCGGAGGCACACAGAGAGGTCATGGGGGAGCAGAGAGAACTGAGTGGAAAAAGAACGGGCTGAAGATCTGTACAAAGAGGGCTCTCCCCAGGGCTGCTGTGGTCCTCAGAAACTCCAGGAAGGTAGGAAGAGGAGAAAGAGAAGTTTATAAATTAAACAAAATAAAAGAAGGCTTGCTTTTTAGCCCTCTCTCCTGCTCCCCACTTGTCTACTCCTCACAGTTTCAGGAGCCGGCTCTAGGTAGCATGAGCATGCTAGAGAAATCACAGAGGGTCCAAGTTCCTTGGGCTCACACTATCACACTGGAAAAGGCATGGAAGATTCCATCCGGGGACTGGACCAGAACCAACACCCTTGTGACACACGAGGGGCAGGAAACGGGCTCAGCCGGAGACACAGAGCCCGGCCAGCTTGGTCTGTCCTCTTACAATGGATAGCTTGGTGAACAACAAACACTTCTGAAGCCGGAAGGGGAAAAAAATCTACCCAGTAACCCAACTGAGGATGAGGCTGCACGTCCTTGGGGACTCCGTCCTTTGTTCCTCCCTTCCTGGGAAGGCACAATGACATCACGCCTGCAGTCCCAACCCAGCCAGGCTGGGGCAGATTAGGCCAGCCGCCCGCCTGAGGAGGAGCAGAAGCCTTGGCACAGACAAAGAAAGACAGTCCAGAGGCTGTTTCCAGGCTCAAGCTGCTGTCACTGTGCCTGAGCTCAGTGAGGAGGGGGTGGGAGTAGCAGAAGGAAGAGAAACCACTTCTACAAGTATGAGCAAATCTGGTGACTGAAAGGGGAGCCCTCACAAGCTCCATGCTGATTTGGTTGTTCAGATCAGTGGTTCTCAACTGGGGGCAATTTTTGCTCCCTGGGCAACATTTGGCAATGCCTGGAGACACTGCTGACTGTCAGGACTGGGGGCAGTCTAGTGTGTAGTAGTCAGGGATGCTGCTAAACATCTCACAGTGCCCAGGACAGACCCCAAGAAGAACCATCCAGCCCCGAATGTCCGGAGTGCCAGGCTGGGTTGTGAAACCCTGGTTTAGACATTCTGGGCTTACACACTGACTGCGGCTGGCATTCACAGTGTCTCAGGCTGCACTTGGCAGAGGAGGACACCCCAGAAGGGGACAGCCGAAATGGGGTGTTACTCATTATTCTCTTTACCCACATCAAAGGGCTTTTGATCCTGCTGGTTTGCAGTGCTGGCTGGAGGCAGCAGAAAGGCCCTGCCCTCAGGCCCAAGCTGCACAGAGGGCTTGCTGCTCCCCCACAAGGCAGAGGAGCCTCAGCAGGAGCAGCCAGAACCTCCGGCGGGTTCTGTCTGGGCTAGTGTGGCAGTGGACTTTTCTGTCCCCCCCACACCATTTCCATTCTCCTTTTACCTTTCTTGTCAGGGCCTCATAGTGCTGTTAATCAAGCTAAATCATAGTGGCATCTCCTCCAAAGAAGCTGATATGGCTGAGCCTCACACTGGGGCAGTTTCTCGCCCAGCCCTGCCCAAAACTCAGTAGGTGGCGCGCCAAGGAGCAGGGCACCTCGCAGGCCTGCTTCCTGTGAGTGTCTCTCTCAGCTGCACTTGGCCCCCACCCCAAATTAAATTTATTTAAAGGGACTCACCTAAAGGTTGCTCTGGCATTAAAGGAGAGGGGGTGAAGTGCACATCAAAGTGCCCACCTTGAACCTGCTCATTAAATTAGCTCCTTCTCCTTTTCCCCAGCAAGGCAGCACTCTCATCAGTTCAAAGCATTTGGGAAATTTATCAGGCATCATGGTCTCATATAATCTCAGGGTGGAACAAGCCTTAAGAAGTCATCTGACTCACCTTCCTTTAAAAAGGAAAAAAAAATCCCTTCTACCGCCCCTGGGCCAGCTATTTAAAAACCCCAGAGAGGGGGAAACTACATGTGTATGGCAGGAGGTTAATAGTTGTATAAAAAGAAAATGACCTCTTCTTCCTTTTTTTGTTAAATTAATAATAGGATGCACCAAGCACTTACTATGCCCCAGGTACCAATATATGGGCTTCACAATCCTCACCACTATTCCATGAGGCAGGAACTAGTACCTCTGGTTACTAGTGTTGGCTGGCTCCAAAGCCTGGTTCTCAACCACTATGCAATAACGCCGCTAGCACACATTAAAAAGAAAAAAAAAAAAAAAAGCCCATGTTTCAATGATACAAGATACAGAATCACCCAAATCCTGTTTTTTTGTCAAAAGGTCTACTCCAGTCCTTGGGTGACTCCAACTGTTGGGAAGGTCTCTCCTTCAAGACCAGATCCATCTCTGGCCCACAGAGGCTCACTCCACAGAGACCAGGTCTCCTCATTCCTCCATGTAAAAAGATGTTCAGGTTTAAACCCTGCTCAGGGACCACTCTCTGCAATGACTGTCACCGTGTGGTGGGCAGAGGGGAATACAAGACAGCCCCTGAGGACTCTGCTGCCTCTCGGCAGCCGGGACAGTACCGCGCAACTGCTATCCAAGCCAGGGCGTGAGGTGGTTGCAGCACCAGCAGTCCAAGGGCGGAAAAGACGGCAACCAGGAGAAGAAAGGGCCAGAAGAACCAGCAGCCCTCTGTGGGAGGGGGCTTGGTGAGGCGTCCCGTTTCAGTGCAGGGGTGGGTGGGAGTCAGGAAGGACCTGGCTTCCTAGGCTTGGCTCCTCCCAAAACAAGTTTCCCACAACCTTGAACTCTACCCAAATGTCCCCAGAACCCTGAGAACCAGAGTGTTTCTAAGCGGTTCTAAGATCCAGCCAGCTGAGTCTTTAGTTCCACAGGCCCACAGATGAATTTCTAGTCAACTGCCTGGAAAATGAGAATTCTGGAGAAGTAGGTGAGTAAAACCCAACTTCGAGTGAGTGGAAACACCTACGTCAGCACCTATGTCGGCTTCTGATCCATGGAAGGAGTGAATTATAAGTAAAACTCTGTTACGGCATTCTTTCCTAAACACAGAATTCCGTAAGATGGCACGCCTGCAACCACACCATCATGCATCTGAACGAAAGTTAACACCTCCTTAAAGCTCAGGAGATCTGCACAGCAACTCTCGTGGGGAGGGGAGGTGGACACAAGAGTTGGCAAGGGGACGGGCTGCTCAGTGTCGTGTCAGGGCTGCAGGTGCTGGCTGTCCCTGGGGGTCGCTCCGCCTTCTCCACGGCTCTGTCAGATTAAGAGGGATTGCGATGCTTGGCTACACTTTCTCATCTAAGCCTCTAGATTCAATGTCTTATGTCTCTGATAAATACCTCGAAATTTTCACAGGATTTCTTAGAAAAAGAGGATGAGACATTTAGAACAGAGAAACATATTAGCTTAATCTTAACCAAAGTGCTTTGAATATCTTCTCTCCATCATCCCTTCCTAGAAGTACACAGTTAACTTCCTCTCTTTAGGGAAGGACTACATTACCAATACTGGAAGACTATGGTGCTTTGATATTCATGAATGACCCTGAAGAGCTTGCTGTAACTGGAAAAATGAACGCTGTGTTAGCCTGAGTTAAGCGGCAGGATATAGACACTGCTCTGATGGACAGGAGGCACCGCGTTGCGGAAGTGATCGTACGGCACCTTTCTCCAGTGCCTTCCACACAGACTGCTAAACCCAATCATATTCGCCACGCGCCACAGCTCTGGCTCCCAAAGGGGTGGAAGCCAGGGACGAGGGAACGTCTGCGAGCATGGAACATTTCTGGATGGAAAATAAGGGAAATACAGAAACATTCATTGTTCCCCCAGTGACTGAATTCATACCTGGCTTAAAAGAGCAAATCTTTCTCCGACTTTTCAAATAGCCTGAGCCTGTTGGTGTAACCCAAGAATATTTTCTACCAGGACAGTCTTCAGTTGTGCTGACGACCATGGCCTATCCTAAGCAGTCCTGTGCAATTTCTGGGTGGAGACACACGGCTAAGTTAGGTCTGGACTTGGGTTCATGGTAGGAAAGGTGTGCGAGGGTGGGGGCTGAGGGGAACCAAAAGGAGACAAAGCAGCAGCCATCCCATGGACACGCCACAGTGGGCCACGTAAATCGACAGTTCTGTACAGCCAGATGGTAAGGACTCATCCTAACCTTAAATCGAGAGCATTTGTAAGCTCCAATATGCACGAAGCGCATACTGTATGCAGAACTACGTCTAAGACAAGGTCGCTTGCCCTTGACGAACTACAAGGCTGGCTGGGGAAACCAAATGGGAAGTTACGAAATAAAAGATTACAAAGTAGTACAGGATCTGTTGCCAAGAGAATGATTTCAACAGTTTATTTTGGGGTGTTTGGAAGAAAAAGCTCACTACAACTAGCACGGTTTCAGGCCCCACCCTCCAACAATTACCCGCGTCCCCTGCCTGGTGCCTTGCCCATTCTTACCCACCTGAAATGTCACTGGCATACTCATCTTCTTCAAACAATGGGTTTTCAAAGTTACACCACTGTACCAAAGCTTTCAATCCTTCAATGGCCTCCAGCCAGCCACGAGACAGCCCAGATCTCTGAGCCTGGCCTTCAGGGGTCCTGAGCAGCCTTTCTGTGGGCACCTGCTTCCTCTGGGATCTCTCCCAACATACCATCTTTGCATTCCAATCCAACAGGTCTTCTTATTCATTATGTTCTGAACTCTCACTTTACACCAGGGGTGTCCAACCTGAGGCCAGCGGGCCCATGTGTCCCAGGGTGGCTGTGAATGCAGCCCAACACAAAATCATAAATTTACTTAAAACATGATGAGATTTTTTTGTGATTATGTGCTGTAATGTATTTAATGTGTGGCCTAAGACAACTCTTCTTCTTCCAGTGTGGCCCAGAGATGCCAAAAGGTTGAACATCCCTGCATTCGTTTTTCTTTCCCACCTTTCCTTACACCAGTCTTCTCACCTGGAAGGTAATTCCTCTTCTATTATCCTTCCTTTGAGACCGAGGTCAAGATCAGCTCTCCAATAAGCCTTCACTTGATAGGATGTGGTCTCTTATCTTTTTATTATGTATCCCGCATCCTACCTCTTCAACTAGCCTATACCTGCCTCCAAGAACCTAACTGTATCTGTTTAGAGCCTCAGCATGTGCCTGGCAGAGTGGGTGCACAATAAACATTTGTTGAAGCAATCAGCAAACTTTCAGTGGCCAAGAAATAGGCTCTCAATAAATCCCACTGCTGCTGGCTGTTCCACTGAACTTGTTGAGGAAAGAAATGCCAAATTGCATAGACGGGCCCTAAGTAGTTAACTGTTACCAATGTACAACACTAAAAATCTTTCACAACTGAACTGTTTCTTGCAACTGTTCCGATAAATGATAAAATTGCCATTTTGTGGTCCTGTCTTTCAGATTAAAAGGGGCTCAAAGTGAACATATTAAGTATGACAAAATTTTATTTGTTTGTTTTGTTTTGCTTCTGGGTAATTGCCACCACACATTTGCAGAGAGCAGAGTGAAGCTGCAAAACATGTAAGGGTGTAACAATTATAGCAATTCTTTAACATGACCCAAACAGGCCAACAGTCACAAGACTTAATTTATACTAATTTTAAAAATGTATCCATCAAAAGCTCAATTCTTGAGTCGTTAAAAAAAATTCTAATTCGAAACAAAAGATTACAGTAGGGTGGAGTTCCCATATGTGCCTTAAGTTGAAAAAATAAATAAATCATTTCCCATGAGCAACATGCAAAATATACAGAACAGGAAACCGGAAACAGGCAACTGGCTGTATTGATAACAGAGAATCAAACTGTTATCTTGAGGCAGCAAAAGGAAGGAAACTAATCTTTTGACTGAAGGCCTCCCTGTGCTGGATTCGTCTGGAGGCCTTTATGTTTGCTGATTTGTATATAAATAGAACTTGAGTTAAAATGCTTTTCCTAACAGTTTAACCCACTTTATGGACAAAACACATGTAAGCATCTGTTCTAAATGCATGTGTAGCAAATATGCAATTTTCTGCTAATACTTAACAGTCTGATATGCAGACTATAAAACAACAATAAACTCTCTATAACCTTGAACCTATGGTTTACATCAGCGAAGCTAGCCCAGCATGCAGCTTACTGAGGGTCTTTCTTATGAGCAACACAGTCCCGATTCTGCCAAAGTGGAAACCAAGGCACCGCAGGGGAACCTAAGAGGACGCCTGTAATAATGAACTGGGACAGCAGGCCTGTCTCCAGGGGTCCTGCCTGCCTGTCATGGTTGTCACTTCAAGGTGAGCCCCTTAAAATCACGATCCACAAAAAACCAAGCGTGTGGAGGCTAAGGTTATGGTGGGGACCAATTCTGAAAGCAGATGGGCAGAGTAACACCAACTCTTTCAGGATGAGAGCTAGCTTGAGAACTAGGGTGAATAAATAGTGAAAAAAATGCTAAAGCCACAGGGGATAAGGGAAGTGCCTTAAAAAAATATAGCAGCAGGACATTATGAAGAAATATTAAGAAACCATTCATGAAATTTGCCTGAAAATGGGTGGCACACTTAAAATTGCCTTCGTATGCAGGAAACCATGCCACGAGCTTGCTAACGTGCCATTCTCCATCTCCGTGGGGCAGGCGGTCCAGCAGGAAAGGGCCTGAAACTGCGGCCAGGGACGATCGGAACAAGGGATGAAGTACATCCCACTCTGCTCCTATGCGCTGGTGGATACAGTGTGAGGGTCTTCCCTATCTTGACCTTGTTTATTATAAGCCATCAGTTCTAACTAGCAGAGGCACAGAACAGTTTTGGTTATTTGCGGAGGGGCATATGGGTAGCGAAGGCACATCCTATCCAGGATGAGAACCCTCATCCATCTGAACTCTGATGAATCCAAAGCTCCCCACCCACCAACACCATCCCACACTGCCTAAGGAAAACGAGATGTTACCTCCCCCAAACAACAGGGAGAAAAATCACAGCTAACACCCCAGGTCAAGTCCTTCTTAACAGAAAAGATCCCATCAAAATAGGCAACAGCAATCTTCAACCTGCAGCCGGTTTTGGTACAGCCCGGGAGCCAGAACAGTTTCCATTTTGTTGGGTAGGGGAGGGGGCATTGGAGGAGGATGAGGAGCGAGACAGTTACCCTATGTGGTCTCGAAGCCTACTGTAGTTACTACTTGGCCCTCTGCAGGAAGTTGGCCAATTCCTGGTTTAAAACATTTTTATAATGTCACATTGGTGCCATATCCCATTTGTTAGCTTCCATTTTCAAGCCAAAATCAGTTTAGCAATATGCCGGGAGTGCTTGCTGTGAGAACAAGGCACCCCACTGGGGGCCGTTTTTAATTTCGTTGTTAAACAAGCAGTAGCCACGTGTATTTTTTTTAATTGTGCTGCTGTCAGGTCAGTCAGGAGGTGAACCCAGGGCCCTCTCCCCTCCCCAGCGGAGGGGTTACCTGACACACAGGATTCAGTGTGCCCCGTGGTCAGGAGGGACAAAGCAGGGCTGGAACTCAAGGCCACACCTCCATGTTCAAAGGATGAGGAAGAGCCCTGTGGCTTGAGGCCAGATTCCCCAGCGTCCCCCACTGCCTCTTCTCACAAGCTCCCAGTCCTCAGTTCTTACTCTGACAGACACCTTGGCGGCATCTCTCTCCCTGCAACCCCCCGCCCTGTCCTCCCTGAAAGGAGACTAAAAAACATTAAGTCCAAGGTGGACCGAGGGTAACCTGTAATATCCCCAAAAGATGGGAAAAGCTTGGAACTAAACAGATATCATATCCTTATTTATTACACTTAGATGGAAGAATGGTAACGTTAATACAGACTAATTAGGAGAGCACCTTTTAAAGGGCAATATCCATAATGGGTACACTAGAGATAAGATTTTATGAAGGTAATTTAATTGCAATATATTGAGGAGGATGGTGAGGGTTTGTGTCTGTATATAACTTTCTCTGGGCAATACCTAAAGCAGTACATGTATGTAAGTCAGTCTGTCATGGGGCACACAAATTCACTGGTAAAGATAAAACCCTGAACTTCATTTTCAAGGGCTAAAGGCAGGTTTCTGTTACAGAAGTCTTGGGACAAAGTGGAAGTGGTGAGACAGAATCTCAATTTCCTTTTGCCACGCAGTGCACAGAAATGGCAGCTGTCCTGTTCTGGGGACCACGTAGCTGGTCTAAGCCGGCGTATTAAAATTCAAGTGGTGTACACCCTGGCCCTTGCTCATGACTTTCCTATCTCCTCCAGTTTTCCACAATTCTCAGGGTCAACAGTGCGGGGAAGAAAACAGAACTCTCTGTCACACACCAGAGTCACACTATGGTCAGACACTCGAGACCCAAGAGGATACTCCTGCATGTTTTCAGAGAGGCTGAGGCTGCCAACAAGTTAACGGGCAGCCCTGCAACTCGAGTCAGTTTCTGACAGCTCTCCTGTGAAATGAGGGTGCCCAAAGTTGACTGTAGTATTTTATGGAGTCCAAAAAGCTAAGACCGGAAGGGGCTTTTTTAAAACCAGAGACACACAGATAAGAAGGGTCAAAGGCCTAACGGTCACCATAAAGCTGCCCGCTTTTCGTGGACAGCACAGCACTGACTGACTGAAGTCATCAGTTCCTGAGTGACTTATGGAACCGCCTGTGTAGGACAATATGAGGTACCATGGAAATCCTCCACAGAGGGGTACACATGTGAATTTAATCCGCACAGGGCTAGCATTTTGGGACAACGAAAGCTGCAGTGACAGTGAATTATCACTTGGAACTATAGAATTGTGACAAGGTTCCATTTAACAAGAAGAGAAATCACATTTAAAAACAAAAGAGAGAATTTAAAAACTAGCTTCTGTCCTAAAGAACATTACCAATTAGCCACCTAAACCCCTTCTGGCCAGCGACCACGACCCTCTGTAAAAACTATCAGGGAGGAAATAATCAGGTTGGTAAATTAAGTAAGACTGTCTCAACTTCCATGGCAAAACTCCAAAATTAGAGTTGTATATGCAAGTAAGCCCTCAGAGACTTCATGTATGTGCGGGGGGAAGGTATTCAAACTACATTTGGATTTCAGAAATAACAGTTGCGACAAGATTCAAAAACAAAATGCATAATGTGCCCTGGCTGGTGCTGCTCAGTGGATGGAGCACCAGCCTGCGAACCAAAGGGTCACTGGTTAGATTCCCAGTCAGGGCACATGCCTGGGTTGCAGGCCAGGTCCCCAACAGGGGGCGCTCAAGAGGCAACCACACATTAATGTTTCTCCTCCTCTCTCTATTCCTCCATTCCCCTCTGTAAAAATAAATAAATAAAATCTTTAAAAAAATGCATAATGTTATAAAGATGAGTTGCTCCTTGAACTGAACTAAGGAATTTTAGAACTTAGCACCGTTTTCTAAGTGATATCCCAGTGCATCAAACCAAAACTCCACTTTTCACCAAGTACTCTTCATTCAGGAAGTAATTTATTGAATGAAAGCTCCAACTCAATCCTCGACTATATATTTACCTTAGCCAACTACTTCACTATCTGAAAAATTATTCCATGTAGAACAGCAAATGACGTACACAGTAGTACCCACCATTCAGCCATACAAGCCTACCATCATCTTTTCTTTACCCATCTTGGGTCAATCAACCAATCAGCAGCCATTTCTTGAATAACTAAATGTGAAGGGCACCTAAAAGCATTGAGTTCTCTACTTAAAAAGTTAGCAATCCAAGTCTCAATTTCTTGAGAATTCACAGCAACAGATAAATGATGCCTATATTCAATTACCATTTAGTTATTTTAAGATCAAATTAAAAAGAGAAAGTTATCACTCACAAGGTCAACCCCTGAAAAACAATTCTGCTAACTTCCTTTGTGGCTTTTCTCAACCTCACCCAAATGATAAATGGTTACACAAGATTTCTTTCATAGCAAACTAGGACGGCGCTCTGGTGGGCAGACCCTGTGAGTGCACAATGTACGCTGCCCGGCTGCAATAAAGGAGGACAGAAAAGCTGGAGGAGGAAATGACCTCAGGTTCAGCCCCCATGATGACCCAGTCAACACATGGCACCAACGGATCCCTCACACCAATCAAAGGTGGGCAGGACCATTAACGGTTTATACTAGTTAAAAAAAAAAAACCAAACACCTCACCCACTTTTCAGGAATAGGAACACTAACCAAAGCTCTAAGTGCAGTTTTATAAAAAGACAATGCACAGGATGTGACCTGGATCACAGAGAATCTTCTTAGTTTAGGACTAGTCATCTACTATAATTTTTTCAAATGAAAAAAGAAAGCAACAAAAGGGGGACATAAAGAGGGAGATCAGTTTTTCTGTCATTCTATTTGTTTTGGAAACTAAAACCTGATGCTCAGTGTTGCTTACTACATGCAAATCTCTTCCCACAAAATAGAACACAGATCTTTACAACGTCCCAGAGTGCACACCACAGGCAGCCCCCCCCCCCCACCCCATGTCCTTCCCATCCCTGACAAGCAAGGCTTTATCTCCCACTCCACAAAGTCAAGCACTTTATGACAGGTGTGGGGACCTGGCTGTTCCTAGTTTTGTCAGTTTATGGGGGAGGCGGGAGAGAATAAAGCAACCCTGTCCCAAGAGGACTATTACTGCTAGTTACCTAGCCGTGGCCTGGGAAGCCTACTGCTATAGCTGAGTTATTCAGGGGCACTTTATTGCTTAATGTAGACTTGGCTGTTTCTCCTCAATAAGCCTCTATAAAGATGATAATCTTGAAACTGGATGGGAAGGGCTGGAGGCCCATTGAAGCTCCACTGGGGTGGCAGATAGCGTAGTTCCTCTCTCAGGACTAGGTGAAAATAAGCAAAAACAAATGAACTCTATTCCTTGGACTTGAAAAACAAATCCGTTCACTTATTGAAAACATGGAGGAAATGGCATATTGGTATGTGTTTGCTGGGAGGGCCACTGGGCAATACTAAAATTTTAAATACGCACCTCTTCCACCTACCAATCACACCTGTAGACACTTACTTTCTAGGATTACCTGGTGCAAGCTCACAAAGTTGTGTAGGATATGGACTGCAGGTTTTTAAAGTAATTTTAAAACAGAGATAACAACAGAACAAGAGGCCCAAAACAACTAAACATATATGAACAGGTCATGAATTAAAACATGATGCATCCATATAAAATAATACTGTGCATGCATTAAAAAGAGGAAGGGAAATCTGCAGCGTACACATTTAGGAAGATGAGGAAGATGACATGAAATCTGTCACAGAACAGTGTATATATTTAGTTTAATCTGATGAATATATAAATATTTAAGTGTAATTACATAGAAAGGTAAGGAAGGATACTTTCAAAACTATTGGGTTGGCCAAAAAGTTTGTATAATTTCTTCCATATGATGGCCCTAGTAGTGCTTAGCTGTCTTTAACTTCATTAGAAACAATTTTGTTAGATTGTGTTGTGACAGCTGTCATATCAGCGTGCATTTAAACAGAAATCGTCAAAATTGGTGTTTACACTTTTTGTGTAATTATTTTAATACTGATGGAAGAAAATATGTAACATTTTTGGTGTATTGTGTTTTATTATTACCTTTCAAAAAAGGTAAGAACACAACTGAAACACAAAAAAAGATTCATGTAGTGTATGGAGAAGGTGCTGTGACTGATCGAACGTGTCAAAAGTGGTTTGTGAGGTTTCTTGGTACTATTGACATTTTGGCCAAATAATTCTTTGCTGTAGGGCTGTCTTACGCATTGGAAGATGTTTAGCAGCACCCCTGGCCTCTACCCACTAGAAGCCAATAGCAGGAGATAGCCAACACACTCAAAATATCCAAATCAATAAAGTTATTGGTGAAAATGAAAAATGTCTTTTGTTTTACAGAAAAAACTAAATGGGCTTTTTGGCAAACCCCAAAATTGCAATTATCTTAAGCCAGAACCAGAGGCAGCAGACATTTCCACTTCTGTATTTTTTTGTACCGCTTGTTGGATTTTTTAAAAATAAAATAAGCACATACTGCTTTTGAAATATTTAAAAGGCATTTCCACTTGAGGGGAAAATAATACAATTCATTTTTACCTTGTAAAAGAACTGAGGTTCACCAGTGGGTCTGAGATTGAAGAGCAGAAATAAACGGCGCTCACTAGAGAACAACAAATTCTCCCAAGGCCCCGCAAAAGGTCACAAGTGAAATGCTGTCTGCAGTGAGTACTCCAAATTAAACGACACTCCGAATTTTCGTATCTTTCTTCTGGGGAGCAGCAATTCAGCATTTAACCTTACACGACATTTGTAAGTAACATAAGGTAAAAATATTAACACTTCCTTTTAATAGATAGGACACTGAGGATATTAATGCAAAAATAAGTGACATCCACTGAGGGAGCACTGAGGTCCACAGCATGCCAGGGGAGTGAGTTTCCCAGCACGGGGCGCCAAACTAACCAAAAAAGCAAAGCCTAGAGGTCAGGCTCCGCGTACCTTCTCACTTGGCTCTCTCACTTGGCACTTCGGTCAGAAGAGCTCCCATTTTATACCCTTTACCTACTGGGGCTCCTCCTCAGATATCGTCTGCAGGATAAACAAATCCCGGTGTTTTAAAGTATTTGTAAACTGCCTGACTAGGCAAAGGGATATACGGACAGATAGATGGACAGACGCTGGGGGAGTTTCCAGTTTCACGATGCACCAGACTCACTGACAGGTAATTTATACTGCAAGGTAATTGGTGACGAGAGGAAGGAGCAAAGTACTGTGGGATCAACTGACCAGAGGGGAATCAGGGGGTCAAAGCTTCATAGTTGAGGTGACATCACCAATCAACAGCGGGGATAAGATCAGAGCCCAATGGGGTTGATCTACCAGTGCTTCAGCTATGGAGGCTCCAGGGACAGAATCCTAAATGAGGAGGGAATTTCAACTGTCATCTCCCATACCTGCCCCACCCCCATACTCAGGTTTGCCGCTCACTCGAAGGGCTAGGCACTCTTCTAAGCACTTCACTAAAACTACTGAATTCTCAAAGCACCATGTGAAGTAGATACTCTCATCATCACATACATTTTGCACAAGAGCTAAGGAAGGCTCAGAGAGGCTCTGTGACTTGCCCACAGTCATAAAGCAAGCAGAGTCCCTGGAGTCTGAACGGCCCCACTACTCTAACCAGAGCCGTACACGGACATGCCACGCTGCCACCGAGATGAAACAGGGTTCCGGCCTGAATGCTGAGCAGGTAATTTTCCCCACCCAAAGGGAGCACACGGGCCTAACCCTCTTAGGGTAACCTTAATTCCTGACAGTTCCAACACTGGAGGTTTTACTTAGAATTCCGTGCAGAAGCCCACATCGGAAAGAATCCGTCACATTGTCGACTGTTCTTTCAATTCCATCAGCATGACTCCTCAAGTCCCATCAAGCCAGTGTGCTCCTCTCCCCTGGCCGAGCCTGGGGAGGGGCATGATTCTCCTAGCAGCACCGAAGTGCTCTCCGTCACCACCACTTCCACCCAAATCCAGAGGACCCTCTCCTTTTCAAAGGTCACCTTTAGCCACAGCACAGAAACACCCACTAGTCTCCCACCCCAGCTCCCATTAAAATTCCTCCTCAAGAGTCTGGAACCAGCGAGGCACGAAAACTAGCTTTGTAATTGTTTTGCCATCATGTATTTTAACAAACAGATGAGATAATTTAAGATTACATCTGTTTTTAAAAAAGCACTGGTATCGATTGAAGGCTTTGAACAAGCCGAGGGTACGCACAACCAGACTTCCAGGTGTGTTTTCCTTTTACCTGGGTTTCCAGAGCCATCCTATTCTTGGTGCTGTAATTGCAGGTATCCCAGGAACCAAGCCACAGAGAGTGCATCTGCAGCCAGGGGAGACTGAAAGGCCTACCGTCTGGCAGCAGTGGGGGTCGGCGGGGGGGAGGGGGAGGCGCGGAAATCCTCATTCAGATTTGGAAGCAAGCAGAGCAATTAATTAATCAAAAGTATAGCCTGGGGGTAATTAGCAGCAGCAACTGAAATGTTTAGCTGAGTTTCCTCTTTTTATCTTGAGGCAGTTCCTATAGACAGATGCTCAGGATTAATGAAGTTTAATGAGACCTGCAGCAGCTGCTAATTAGTCAGTAGAAGGAAGCAGTAATGACAAAGGAAAAAGGGTTGTGGGGCAGGTACCCCCAAGAAAATCCCTGAAGAGCCTCAAAGTGGTCTCACAGCAAATAAAGGGTTAAAGAAAGGAAAAGGGGGCCTTGGCCAGGTGGTTCAGTTGGTTGGAGCACCATCCTGTGCACCAAAAGGTTGTGGGTTTGATTTCTGGTGGAGAAGCATATGGGAAGCAATTGATCAATACTCTTCTCCCACATCTTTCTCTCTCGCTCTCCCCCCGCCCCCCCACTCTCTCCCCACCACCTTCCATTCCTCCCTCCCTCTCTCAACTTAATAAACATACCCCCAGATGAGGATTAAAAAACACAAAAGGCAAAGTACTCTGAGAGCCCAAAGGCAATGGCAGCTCCATACCAGCATGGATTCCAGAGCAACACCTAGGACACCCACATCCTGTGCAAACTGGACAGTCATCTTGTGTCTCACTGAAGCCCTTGTTGAGAACTCTCAATTCAGAGCATCCTTTCCTCCCCAGCACTAAGATATCAAAAGGGTTAGCACTCCCGAAGGAGAGGCACTTAATGACTATGGTTAACTCCCGTGCTCTCCAACCTGTACTTGTATTATCATGAAGTTTGTTACTAGACTTCCAGCGAAGATGGAGGTGTAGGTAGATACGCTTTGCTTCCTCACACAACCTAAAGAAGGACAACACCAAATTTAGAAACAAATAAACAACGAGAACTGCCAGAAAATCAAACTGTATGGAAGTCTGACAACCAAGGGGTTAAACCAGCAAAGCTATCATTTGGAATGGAAGGGCAGATGAAGTGCTGCTTCCCAGATAAGGTCAAGTGAAAGGAGTTCATGACCACCAAGGCCTTATTATTTGAAATGTTAAAGGGACTTATCTAAGAAAAAGATCAAAACTATGAACAGTAAAATGACAACAAACTCACAACTATCAACAACTAAACTTAAAAAACAAACACGAACTAAGCAAACTAGAACAGGAACAGAATCACAGAAATGGAGATCATGTGGAGGTTATCAGCGGGGAGGGAAGGGCAGAGAACGGGGAAAAGGTACAGAGAATAAGCAGCATAAATGGTAGGTACAAAATAGAGAGGGGGAGGTTAAGAACAGGATAGGAAATGGAGAAGCCAAAGAACTTGTATTGTATGTATGACCCACGGACATGAACTAAGGAGTGGGGGAATGCTGGTGCTGGTGGGAGGTGGGGTGGAGGGGAATAGAGGGGAGAAAAAAATGGGACAATTGCAACAGCACAATCAATAAATATACTTAAAAATTAGTAAGTGTTATTAAACTTGTTATGGGTTTATTTCATCTTGACTGCCTCCCAGGCCTGGTATCAATACTTTTGCAACTGCATAATAGGAACCCAAAGCCTTTCAGAATTAAGTAGTTACTGGCAAGAAACTATGAAGGAGGGAAGGTTGGTTTGTTTGGTTTTTAAATTAAATGAGTGGCAATCTGACAATACTATCATATGATTATAACCCCCCCCAAATAAACAGATGATGGCAATACTACTGATCCTCCCCCCAGGTCACAAGGCCTGTGCTTCAAATTGCTCTCCTAATCACCAAAATCTGCCCTTCATGCATTCAGGAAACAGGCTGTGAAGAGCCAATGTGGGCACTGAAAATGAAAAATGCAGACAACTGTAATTCAACAACAACAAAATAATTTTAAAAAATACATAGAACATACAAAAAAAAAAAAAAAAAGAAAGAAAGAAAGAAAAGAAAAACGCCCAGCTAAGTGAGCCAGATGCGTTTAAATGTTGTTGGTTTCCCACAAGTTTCAGATGCTCACTTTATTGCACTTCACAGGTGTTGCACTTTTTACAAGTTCAAGGCAAGCAAAAAGATTCCAATTGTAACACTCGTTTTACTGCAGAGTGGTCTGAAATGGAACCTGCAGTACCTCCAAGGCATGCCCTTACAGTCCTGCCTTGCACCCCCGCCACCTACCACAGCAGCAAGCATCAGAATCCAATCCTTCCGTGACAACAGTCATTCTAGAAGAACCTCCACCAGAGTTGAACTTCTAAGGAAACCAGTCCTGCAGCCGTGGCTGACAGGACGACATTCTGGGGCTCCACCTGACCATTTGGAAGCTTGAATTTTTTCCAGCATTAGCTTCTTTTCCCACAGGGGCCAGAAGCTATCAGAACTAGCCTCGGGACCTCTTTCACACATGGCTTTGAAGTAAATGAAAATATTCCCGTTCACAATTTACATAAAGGCCACACAGGTCGGTCCTACCAACACCCGAGAGCAGTTCTCATCTGCAGCTTTTACTCCGAAAGAAGAATCACTCATTCAAGTTCAGCCTAGAGACTTTGGTTTACAACCTGTGTCCAAAGTAAATACGGTTAACTGCTGCACGGCGTTTGCTTTTACAGTTTTTAGGCTCCACCTGTCACTCTGTACCTTCTCGCAAGACCTGCCAAACAATACAGTCGTTTCAGTCCTAGTGCACCCACTAGAGCCAGCTCCTCCACTCTCATCGACTCTCTCAGGCTTACATTATACCTAAATCCAAAGGTCCACAGGAGTTACTGGGACACCAAGGTCCTTTTCAGGAGCAGGTGCACCTTTCCAATTCAAAAGCAGGACCGAACAGCAACACTCAACTCCCCCGATGTGCCCGTCTTCAGCCAGCCGCTCCAGCCAAGTGAGGACCTGCTCTGCCCTCCGCTATGGTATTAAGGTAGCTGTGCTGTTCCTATTATCAGCCAAGGAGCAACCCTCCCTGGCTGCTGTGGTACCCACATGTAAGTGTGAAAGATGGGGAGTTAGTTTTTTTATGGAAATGTTTGGTTGTGATATTACATGGTTTACCCACATAATGGCCACATGCTGGTGGTAGCTCATAATCTGGTCCTGCAGCATCTCTCCTGGGTGGCACTCTTACACCTGTGGGGATGCAAACTGTTACATTTCCTTCCTGACTCCTGCTTGTCATCGCTCTGTCTGCATTTTACATATTCTGCATTTCAAAGAAAAGGTAAAAAGATCACTTGAACTATATAAATGCATGACATAAGCCTTATTCTCAAAAGAGATCAAAATGGGAGCTCACCACATATGCAGTCATATAAGAGGGTTTTCCCTAAAGTACCCTTAAAAAATGTTTTTTGGGAAAAACAGACATATAGCAGAGATGTGGCACCTTTAGTCTAGCAATGTGGGGCCTTCCTAAAAAAGATTTTCAAATTCTTCTAGAGAGGGAGGCCAAAGAAGAGAACAAAGCCAGCGTTCACCAACCTGGCAATCCTATGATGAGTCTTATGATTCCAGACTCCCTGGCAGCAGAATTATCGTCACACACACATTTAAAAAAGAAAGAAAGAGAGAGGAAAAAAAAGATCATCAGGAGACACTTACCAAGGCCAAGTCAAACCAGTTCTGGAACGAGGTGGGTACCAACAATGCACGCAAGCTACCTGCTTCGTTACGCTGAATTTATCACACACTGGATGACAAGCACAACCAAGTCTGCTGTCTTCGGTTTGACAAGCAAGGCGCCCCTCTTAAAAACTGGTTTTCTATCTGCTATGGGGAAACTCAAAAGGGGGCCTGGAAACAATGCAGCGAGCAGCTGGAGGTCCTCACGTATGCCTGGCAGCCACAGTGGAAGCAGAAATGGGTATTATCGACGTGATTCACACATGGACATCATAGGAGAAACGGCCACTTGGCCTGAACGCACCTAACACTCCAGCAGTGAAAATGTTTAAAGGCAAGAAAAACCAGCCAAGTCCAAGAATTTGGGCTGAAAAACGTGGGTTTTGGCCCAACTCTGTGCTCCTAGGCAATGCCATCACCACTGATGCTGCTCCAAGGTTACCTTCTGTGTAGTCTGTTCTCAAGACTGAACATCATCTTTAACTACAAAATTATACTTCCATACTATTGTTGCCCTTCATTCTGGGTTCTCAAAGTCCCTTTAAAATAGTTCTGTTTACTGGTAAAACACAAGGCAAAATGAAAAAACACCACTACCAAAACCAAAATGTCTAAACAACAAAAATTCCTTTCTGCTAGAACAGAAATGGTGTCCCACTTAAAAAAGGGTCTGCCCTGTCAGCCCAAGTCCCCTCTTCTCACAAAAAAGGAACCGGAGTCCTCCAAGATTAGGCAAGGCTGGATTTTTACACCGTACTTAGCAAGCCGCCCTTCACTACCACCACCAACTAAGAGTGAAAGTCTCAGCAAATCCTTTACAGTTGGAATAGGATCAGGAATTTCCACTTCTCAGCAACTGCTCTCACCAAATCCAGGTTTCAAGGTCCCGGAAATGCTAATCTCAGATTTACAAAAGCACAGGCCTCAATTATCATGGGGGGAAACGCTCTTGAGAAGCAGCACAGCAAAGTGGTTAAGGATTCAGAATCCAGAAGCAGACTGCTGGTTTGGCGTCCAGATTCTCTACCACTTGGTAGCTAAGTGTCCTTGGGCAAAGCGTCCTTTGTACCCCAGTCTCCTGACCTCCAAAATGGAGATAATTCTTAATAGGGATGCTGCAAGGAGCACAGGAATCAAGACATGCAAAGAATCAACACTTAAAACCGTGCTGGCCAGTAACAAGTTTACCACTAGCTACCCACCACTCCACTCCTGGGACCTACTTTTCTTTCTCTCTGCATGAGCTGTAGCTTTGCTTTTGTCTTCCCTCTGCTCAATGGCCTGCTTCCCGACAAGCCTGACTCTGTGAGCTCAGAGGACACAAAGGCACCGTCGTTTCATTTCGTTCTGAAGCAGTGGGCACCTTACCCGACAGAACCCTGAGAAGATCTGGTAAAATGAAAGTTACTGCTGGTTACTGGTACTACCTCCATGGTTTATTTGCAGGGGCCTTCAAATCTCTATCAGATGGTGACCAACAACCCTTTCTAACCAGTGAGAGAAACGACGTGCAAGTCACTTGTGCAAGGTATTTTACCAACATCAGCTGCTGAGCGTCCAATTCCCCGTACCTGTGCCAACAAAAAGGAGGCAAAAATTCCGACTTAATAATAACAAGCACTAAAAACTGAAATGGAAGGAAAAAATATAAATCATACCCCGGGCAGATGTCTAGGCATTCCCTCTGGTCATATTGCGTCCCCACCCCCAAGCACCCACCATCTCATTACCTGACCCCAGCCAAAGCTGCAGCTCGAACGTCCACTCCGAAAGGCCCCCTCTCTGTTTCATCCCACAACCAAGAGGTGTTGTTTTTGCATGTCTTAAAACACCTGCCACTTTCTACCTAGTATTCTCTGGTGGAATGTAATTTCAGGTCCGGCTGTCTCTTTCACACCTGTGCTTCTAGTGTGCCTAGTACTGCAACATGCTCACCACGACCCTCGCTTGCTGGGTGGGCTTCATGGCTCCTCCAGCGACCTCAGAGCTGTAATGTGTTCCAAAAACTTGCCCTGCCTTCATGAACAGCACTTATTCTTCGTTATTCAGAAGGCACACACAGGCTACTCTATTCATTCCAACAGCCAGTCTGCAAGGATGCATCAACTAGAACACATGATAAGCAACTGACTTCCAGGTTTTCTGCAAGCTGACTTTTGAGGGCAAGTTCTGGATAACATACCTCATTACTAAAGTAAAGAAACGGAAGCAACCACTAGAGCCAACGGCTATTTTGTCGGGCCCAGGCACACCTGCCACCAAGGTTCTAGCTTCCAGTCATTAACTGAGCAAGGCAGCAGCAGAAAGGGACTGTCACCGTCGCCCTAACTCTGCTGCCATAACCTAAGCTGAACCAGGCTCTGGAAGCTGCTCTGCGCACCCACCCAAACATGTTTCTTTTGTGCTACAGGTTAACTCCTGTCTCACCCAGGAGAAAGGAAGAAAGACAAGGTTTTCGAGACTGCCTAGGCAGAGGCATGTTAGGACCCAGCTTTCCGAAAGCATAAACACCCCTCTCCTCTTGGTTAAGAGGTTTGTGGATAGATTTGGGTGAGTCCTTGAATACCCTGAGGCTGAGCCGTCACACCGGCTGGCCACCAATGAGTCACCATCATCTTGCCATCATGAGAGATCTTTGACTACAGGTAGTTCATCTCTAACAAAATCCAGAGCCTTCGCAATACTAGCAGTGGGTCCCCCTACATGCTTCCCTGTAGCAAAGGGATCCTGATACATCAAGGCTCAGTTATCACCTGAATTTATACTCCCTGGCTCAACAGCCCACTGACATACCCTAACTGCATTTACCAAGCAACCAGTGTATCCACACGTGGGTGGATGTCAGCTCGGTTCTTCAAGATGTGCACATGCATTACCCTCCCGGCAGTGTTTTGCCCCTCACATCACCAACGATAAGCAAATGAGTAGACTGCATTGTTTTTAGTGGGAGGATTGACTCATCAATACCAACAGTTTTATCAGCAAGTGACAGATGAGCATTCCATTTTTAAACTGTGTATTCAATCAGTTGCTAGGCTGAGTGTGACACTTTGTTTACACAATTATGAATTTGGCGGGATCCCCACTAAGAATGATTAAATACACGTTTTAAGCAAAATTTAAAATGAAATTTAAATACAGTCTACCCATGTGCTGGTAGACATGTACACCGTACCTTGCTATTTAAATAGAAAAAGCACACACTTTAAGTTCAAAGAAATGTTGAAAACAGCCCCTTCTCACTGCAGGATTTCACAGCGTCACCCATTTTCTCCCTTGCTGGTTAAGCCACTTCATTTCACCTTTCTGATCCTTAGATTTCTCAAGCCACAGACACCACCTACCTCACAGGGCTACTGGAAGGATAAACAGTGTGTATGTGAAGGCACCTGGTTCAGGCCTGCCTCGTGCCGGAAAGCACGTAGAAACTTTTCTGTAAAGTTACGATCAGTGCAGGAGAAAGAAACTTGTTGAACTTCTACAACACAGGAGTCAGGGGACTCGTGAGGGACGTGGCAGAAAGGGCATGACCTGCATTCCAAACCAGACTGCACACTGAGCAGGGCCTCGCAGCACCACTGGCTACCACGTGGTGACACCGGCATGTCCCCTCCTGAATGCAGGGCAGGCACCACGTGACTCCAGCACAGCAGATTACCGGTAACGAGCTTTCTGACTCTGGAGAAGAGCTAACCTCCAGAGACAGGAGGGAGGAAACCACATCATACATCCCAAACCCAGAGGGACAATGCTTTCTGAGGAGCTAGGGCTGAGGAAGCTGCTTCAAAGCAGATGCAAGAAACTGCGTAGGCTGCTAGTCGACCTGGTGGAACCGCTCCCTCCACGCCCAGCCACAGTAGATAGATGCTCCCAGGAAGATAACTATCTCTGGCGAGGCAGTGCGGAGTAGGGCTCCAGCGACTAGCTGTAAGACACTGAGCAAGTTCCTTCATCTCTCCAAGCTTGGTTTCCTCATCGGTAAACAGAGATAAGGTCTGTGCCCATCGCTAGCATTCTTCTGAGCATGCAGTGAGGTCATGCACAGAATAAATAGCACAGAGCCAGGTACACAGGCGTTCAGTAAATGCTGGCCATTATTGTTGAAAAGGTCTGTTTCCTTCATAACTGGACACCAGACCAACTGAGTAGACCTGAGAACAATACGGCTTCCCCACTTGTTTCCCCCCACAAAAACTTCTTTTTTGATTATGAATCGGTATTTTTCATAGGGAATTCACACACATTATTGTAATTGATTCTCACAGCAACCTCTGAGGAGTTGGGGAGGGCAGGTGGTCTCCATTTTGCAGGTATATAAAGAACCGCCTCCCTTCCTTATTATATTCACCCATTCCAAAACTGTATGTTTTACTGTCTCTTGTTTGTGAGCTTTCTGAGGGTAGGGAGAGAAATTCTACCCCAAAGTCTGGAAAAGAGAGGCGCTCCTTAAGGCAGAATACTCAACCGGGGGTAGAGCAGGGGGGCAGGTAGTAATACCAATAACTACCCTAACAATCAAGCCTCCTACTGCAACAGTTTTGGTTGTCGGTTCCCAGTGCAGGCTGGAACCTCAGCAAATCAAATACATTGTTAACTCGCACTGGGGGAGAGGGAACCACAGAGAGGATTCCCAAATCAGCCGCTGAATCAGTGACCTGTGCCTCACTTTCCTCTTCCAAAACAGCAGGAGCGCTCTGCAGCTCCTTACCAAACAAAGAGCGAGCAAGGATCCAGGACATAATTTATGTCCACAGACAGCTACGAGCTCACAGGAAAGTGAGGAAAGGAAGGTCATTCCAGAATCCCTGGATGACAACGATGACCAAACTGAGGATCTGGGCCCGCCCAGCCCACTGACGGCAAATACTCTCAGCGGGCCGCAGCACCAGAGCCCCAAGCACAGCAGGTTGCTGCTCTGCGGCCCGTCCCTCAGCCCCAGCCCTCTCCCTCCCAGTGCCATCTGAATTTACGCCCCTGACAGAGACTGTTATGTGGTTCCATGGCCCAGAACTCCTCGCCAAGTTTGGCTGTTGTCAAGCCCACTACTGAATGAGTATGACTTTTAAAAATTGCTTCCTTGTGTTTCAAGTAAAAAATAACCTCCCATCTCAAAATTGAAATCATATATATCTGCAGAGGAAAACCAAAGATTTTTTTTTTTTAAAGGGGTGGCAGGGACTGGGAAGCACTGAGGGCTGGGAAGAAGCTCTCGGGCCAAGATTACTTTTGTCATGGATATTCCTTCCGTTTAAAAGGCCAAGTTTGCACGTTAATCTGGTATCCAAATCTCTGAGGCCCTGCCTCTATTTGCTCAGAGTATTATTAACTGCTTGGCTCCTAGGAAAGCATTACTCATGCCCTATCACAGTGAGCGAAGGCATGTTTGCAGTTAGAAAAGCCACACTCATTTTACAGTTACACAATATAAAAGTCTGAATGGCTACCACACCTAGAAGAATGGATTCCAGTTTCACGGGCTACACCTCTACCTCTTTTGCTGTGTGACTACATTACATCAGCATAATCCTTAAACTTTCCCCTGGCCCAGGATTCTTGCCCCATCCCATTCAAAGGATGAAGAAAAAAATAAAAAATAGAAGAGACAACATGATGCCTAACTAATTTCCAGGGAACAGTTTCTGTCTCTCCAAGTACTTTAGTCCCTCTCCTCTCCTCCCCACCGGAGGCAACTCCCCAGCGCCCTGCAGAGTAGAGGAGCTATGTGAGGGAGGTCCCTAGGGTCCTACCAAAATTTCATCTTATCAAAAAAGTAGACACCCAGAAAAGCCATTCCAGAAGTTACAGTTTAGCCACATCATGGAGCCAAAACCATTACCACGTGATTCATTCTTTCATCAACACATTATTATGAGGCCACCTCTTAGGGGAGCAGAGGCAAAGGGAGGAGGTGCAACGGACTCACTTTAAAACCACTCTATATGGATGAGTGCCTTCATTATTTTACTCATTCATTCATTCCTTTTTTTATGAAACATTTATTCATGTGCCAAGCACTGGAAAGGAATACAAGGATGAACACACACAGACATCATCCTCTGTACAAAGTAACAGGTACCGGTCTGGGACTTGGGAGAGATTCCCCAGACATGCAACGTCCAGTGCTGGCACAGGGAAAGTGCCTGGCAATCCAGCATTAGCTGGTCACCCACGTAAAACAATATTCTAACATCAGCTTCGCAACCCCTCACGGACGAGGAGAGCGAGAATTTGAATGCTGGCTTCTGTGAACGAACTCCACAGCCTGTGTGCTTTCAGAAATGAGAGAAAAAAAGTCCTAACACTGACCACAGACTCCACAGCCCACCTCACCACACCTTGGCCACAGGCTTCTGAGCACTTGCCTCCTCGGCTCCCCAGTCACCCCACCCACTCTCCACCCCAGACTGTGCAGCTGGGATTGCATCGGCTTGACAGTTGTTCGCAGATAATGCACAATCTCCTTCTACCACTGCAAGGCTGATTTTTTTAAAGAGCAAGTTTAAATCTCTATAGGAATAAACATCTCCTTCAGTAGAAAATCAGGCACTGTTTTCAGGCACTGTTTTCACGCACCAGAAACCCACTTTGCACTAAACCTGCATCCACCTCTCAGGTACTGTATGTTCAAGCTAGCAATCTACCGAAACTCATTGGTACTTAACAATTCAAACAGATGAAGCAGACTGACTTTCAGACTCCTTATACTTGACACTTTAAAGTAGACTTTCAAAATTTTTCTTAAAAACAAAACAAAACAAAACAACCCCACCTAATTCAAAATGCAAAGGGCACATTCCAAGAGATAACCACCATTTGCATGTCACTGTCACCAAAACAATGTCTATAATTTGTATAAGGATTTCAAGCAAAACACACACACTCCCACTTCTGCCACCAGTCAGTGCTTAAACCAACAGCTGTCACTCCAAAATGCCATCACAACTGCACTCTCAGTGGGGGGTGATAAATTCGCCCAAATAATGACAGAGCCCACGTAATTTCCTTGCCACCAGGGAAGAACAGAGACTCCAGACTTACGTTTTGCTCTCATTCTTCATGCATGAAGTGTGCCTCACTGATCCTCAAATTAACTTTCCACTTACATCATTTCAGCATTGAAAAGGGACTTGAAGGACAGATCTTTCACAATTGTGAAACCAGATATAGACTGGCCTGTGTCTCCATGCTACTTTGGTTACTGGATTTGCTACTTAAAAGTACTGTGCCTCTGGAAAGCAAGGTTGGGAGAGAGAGAGAAGGGCTCAGATGAGCCTTTCAGTAGCAAACACAGTAGAGGCATTCAACAATCTATGGAGGGCAGTTCATAATAGTTTGGCTATAGTTCTGACAAAGTGCTGGATGCTTTGGCTTCAGCAGTAACTGCTCCAGACGCTTTTTATGAACTCGGAAGAGGCGCCACCATTGTGACCTTCAGCCTACATGCAAAGCCACAGACCCAAGGAACTGCCATCAACCTTGTGTACTTTGTGAAGGGGAACACAAAAATCGGTGTTTCAGTTGGGTGCATCTTCAGGCAAACTAAACACTCTTCTAACATGCTAAAGGAAACCACACCCAGAACAGGTTTCAGGGGTTGGGGCAGGGCTGAGACACTCCAACTCAAGTTGAAAAGACTTGCCCCTTTCTGGGCCTTGCTTTGCCATTTAACCAGGGCCTGTAGTCATAATGGTCGTCACTGATTCCTGAGGGCCCGCTAAGTACCAGGTACTGCGCCAAACAGTTTCCACGGAGAATCTCACTTATTCTTAAAACAATCTTATTACCTAGTATTTGTTACCCTTATCCCATAGATGAGAAAAAAGGCTCAGATTAGTAAATAAATTGCCCTAATTTCAAAAGCAATTTGGCACAAGGCATAGAAATAACCACATACGAAAAGTTTATAACGTTAGGTAAAACACAGAAACAGGGTGACAAGACAAAACTGAATCCATACAATGATTATAATAACGTTAAATTGTATATGCACACAGAAAAAAACTATTGATGTTAAAATCTGCCGGAATTGCAGGACCTTACATTTTTATTTCTTCTGAAGGTGTCAGTATGGTTGTGAAATAATGCATATCTATAAAAAGAATGTGAATAATACAAAGGACAGCTAAAAAATT
Organism: Desmodus rotundus; assembly: GCF_022682495.2. Lineage (NCBI taxonomy): Eukaryota > Metazoa > Chordata > Mammalia > Chiroptera > Phyllostomidae > Desmodus > Desmodus rotundus. Next base: position 131,345,416 of record NC_071391.1, on the reverse strand, counting down.
TAACTTTGTCCATTGATGACCTTCAAAACTTCTTTTGAAAGAACAGCATCTGAGTCACTTCCTGACTAGTACTGCTTTCATTACCTGTGTCAGGAAGGTTCTGGAACTGTGCCAGTCGAGAACAGAAGTCATTTTTCTCCACCCCCTCCCACAACCTCTTTTCTTTCGTTTTCTAAGGGGCAAAAACTTCCAGCCAACAAGTTTCACAGGTGCTTTTTCTCCCCTGCCTAATCAATACCCAGTCATTTTAGAAGCTTCACCTGCAGATTCACCGGAAATGAGCACTTACATTAAGTAACAGGTATTTAATGTATTTCAAATCCACCCTGAACACCAAAATTTGAAGGCCACTAGGCCAATTTTACCACTAGGTAAATCTGCTTTATGTGAAGCTGTACTATAACTACCTGTAAAAAACAGCAACATTCATTTAACATAGCATCATTTTACTAAGATGGAGCACAGGCAAAGAGGGGTATATTTTTGCTTTAAAAAAAGTTTGAGCCCTGGATGGTGTAGCTCAGTGGACTGAGTGCGGGCTGCGAACCAAAGGGTCCCTGGTTCGATTCCCAGTCAGGGCATATGCCTGAGCTGTGGGCTAGGTCCCCAGTGGGGGCCACGTGGGAGGCAACCACACATTGATGTTTCTCTTCCTCTCTCCTACCTTTCCCCTCTGTCTAAAAATAAATGTTTTTTTTTTAAGTCTGAAAATACATAAAAAGCTGAAGTCATAAAGCAGGTATGAACTTAATAAGCCTCCACTTCCCAGGACACCATGGTGAAATTCTGAAAGAATTTAGAGAAAACTGGCCGAGTATTTTTGTAATTCTCCATTAATACCAAATGGGTAAATGAAAAGAAACTATTTTTTTAACCTCACGAATTTCTAGAACTGCAGGATTAGCAAGTAGAAAAATCCCAGCCAAATTCTACAAAGACTTACAAAACTAGGAATTAACCAACCATGCTTTAAAGCCCTGTAACCTCCTAGGGCAATACTAAATTTTCTTTAATTAACTACTACACATTTGGATACAAGATTATTTTTATAGTTAAAATGATTCCACTTACTTAAGAGAGAAAAACCCACAAAACTCCTACTTTTAATGTAGGCTCTATATAAAACATAAACTTAAACCTCAGAAAGGTCATAACCTTTCTGGAACTATTTCCTTCTCTGCACACAGAGGCAGAGAGGAGGCAAGTAGAAATTACTTTTTCTTAAACCTGAATGTGGATACAATCCACTTGGGGAGCCTGTTACAAGGAGGTTCTGACTCAGCAGGTGTGGGGTTCTGCATTTCTAACAAACTGCCGGATCATCTCCAGACCACTCCGAGTAACGAGGTTTCAAAGTACCATGCAGTTCAAAATGAGGAGCCCGTGTTGTTTCTAAGTTTCTTACCCCGCCGAGGTAACAGACTCTCAACTCCTCTCCTTCCGGCCTTGCTTGACCGCTACCCTCTAAAACAATCATATTCAGGAGTCAGACCGTCCTTTCTTTAAAAAAGAAAAAAATGTCAGAACAAGGCACTCTATTTAAAATCCTTCAGGAGCTTCCCACTGCCTGTTTTACTTCCAAAGTCCTTAACTTGATTTTGAGGACCATGTACTCTCTGGCCTTTGCTCATTATCCTTCTAGAACCACCCCTGACCAGCTCTAGGTTGCTCTGCATTCTAAACTCTGGCCACCCTTAACCTGCTCAAATTCCCCTACCTGGGTCCCTTACCTCTTGGTTCACTACCTTGGGTCCTCACCTGGAACAAGTTTATTTCTCCACTTGCTTCTACTGATTGATCAGCTCAGCCGGCATCTCCAGCATAGCTGAAACACACTTCCTAATCAGAGGACAGTCGCTCATCGAAAAGCAGGTAATCAATAAATATTTGTTAATAAACGAAAAGAATAAACAAAAATGCAAGCGCTCTCTTTGTAAAGTCAGTTTTGTTTCTTAGAGTTCTTGTATTAGTGACCAACTACTGAGCATTTAAATGGCAAGCCCTCTGCACCTATGAAATGTTTTAACAACTGTTAATATATAATTAACTGCCAAATATATAATTAAGCCACTCTAGCAAAGAATACCGAAATTAGAAAAATGCATACAACATCCCCATCGTTTACTCCTCCCATCATCAGTGTTCCATGGCTGGGGCTTGAGGCCTGATAGAAACGTGTCCGGCCAGGAGGAGAAAAGGCAACCGAGACCTAAAAATGGCCGAGCTCTGCCTGGCTGACTTCGATACCGTGCACAAGTGTCACTCCGGTGCGAACAGAAGAACGGCTGTGAAGCCACCATTAATTGTCAACTCCCAGCTGTCACTATGCCTGTCATTTTCCAAAAGGGGGAAAACAAACCCTGAAGTCCATGAGCTGCTGCACAATACTGGAGGCGCTCTTCCAGCTCACCCGTACGTACAAGTTTTCTTTAAAAGAAAATGATGTTGAATAGCACGTGGACGTTTTCAAGCAACTTCCCAGACTTTCTGGCATTCGCGGTTCAACACAACCCTGGAAGGTAAACCTAACACAAATTCAGAGCAGGAAAGCAGCCCAAATCTTCAGACACCCAAGACAGGGCCACGGCCAGGTCCTTGCTACCTGCCACCCTTCCAGAGGCCAAGTGGCGGGGACTTCTGTTTTTAAGGTCAGATCCAATAGATTTTAGAACCTAAATGGAACTACACTAGATGCCTTACTAAACTGTCTTCAAAGTCCACACATACTATTATCTTTATTTTTTTTTCTAAGCTTACATCTCTTTCTAGGTTGGTCTTCATGCCACCTCAGTGAGGGAACTGGGGCAGACAACTGACCCCATTTGGCATATGAGGTGGTGGCTGAGGCCTTCAGATGTTAGAGGGCTTGTCTGATTTAACGAAATAGAGCCCATTCCTGACTAGTTCGATGCCTTTTCCACTATGACACAATTCTGTTCTAAAACATACTTTTCCACGAGACTTCCTTGTTCAGTAAGGAATCACACATTCACTCCGATTTGGAAGCAATGACAGCAGTCTGTTCCTCTCATCTTCCTCCCCCCCAACCCCACCCCACCCATTACAAAGATTGTACAAACGGTCCAACTGGGGCGTGATTCTGACACTTCGGCGTGCACCAGAGTCACTAGGCAGACTAATGAAAACACCTCCTGCTGGCCCTCACCCCCCAGTTTCTGACTCAGTAGGTCAGAAGCAGGGCCTGATAACTTCCATTTCTAGCAAGTTCCCAGGTCATGCTGACTCTGCTGGTGTAAGGACCTCATCTGGAGAACTGCTGCAATACAGCAGCCCATAATACTAACTTCATTTACTTATTCTTTAAGAGTCTATGACCGCTGTGTGTCAGACAGGTTATGTCGGACTTCTGTCTCTGCTCTCCCAGACTTTGTGAAATGTAAGGAAAACAGGCAAATACTCAAACTATCACCAAAACCCGTTAGTGAATGTCACAGAATGACCAAGTGCTTAAACCTTGAGGGAAGGGAATCCAAGCAGAAATTCTGTCCTCATCTCCCCCCTCTGGAAATACAGCGGTACCTCGGTAGTCGTCATTAATTTGTTCTGGAACTCAGTACCGAATATGACGGGTGATGAAGCATTTTCTCCTGCGGGGCAGCGTTGTGACTCATACAAGTCCTAGCAAGTTCGAGGAGTCCCAAGCAAGTGCCGAGTGATGGAGCATTTTTTTTTTCGTCAAAATGCGATGAATACAGGGCTTGACAAGTTTTGAAGTGGACGAGTAAGATACAACTGTACTTAGCATGACATAGCATCTGAACAAAGCTCAAAAGAATGATCCCGACACAGGAAGTAACTTCCTGGGAAGGAAACCAGGAGAGCAGTCTCAAGGGTGGGAAAGGCAGGGCAGGCTTAGGAAATCGTGAGTATTGTCGAGCAGAGTAGTGGGAGATGGAGATGGGAAAGCTGGCTGGAGTCAAATCCCAGAAGTTTTGGGAGGGAGGACAGCTCTTATCAGGGTCTGGCTTTCGGAAGGCTGTGCAGCTGCACTGGGGGGGCCTTCGAAAGCCACGCAAAGACTAAAGCAGAGGACAAGGTAGTGGAGATGTGAACAGACCCCTTCCCATGTCCAAGGTGTGGGAGAAGATTATTGGGAACACAGGCATCCAGAAAGCTTCCTCAACAGTCAGAAAATTCAGAGTCCCACTATCTCACTCTCCTAAGAAAAGTGGTAGTTTGCACTAAGTAGAAAACACATATACATCCACAGGTTTATTTTTTTTATTTTAAAGACTTTATTTATTTATTTTTAGAGAAGGGAAAGTGGGGGGAGAAAAGGGAGAAACACCGATGTAACACTGATGTTGACCGGTCACACCCCCAACTGAGGGCCTGGCCCACAACCCAGGCATGTGCCATGACTGGGAATCGAACCTGTGACATTTTGGTTTGCAGGCCAGCACCCAGTATGTTTATTTATAAATATACATATAAAATATTTATGTTTAAATATGTATTATTTGGAAGAGCCAAGATATGGAAACCACCCAAGGGTCCATCAACAGATGAATGGATAATGAAGATGGTGCAGAGGAACGTGATCCAGCCGTAAAAAGAGTGAACTCCACCATCTGCAGCAACATGGATGGACGCACAGGGTATTTTGCTAAGTGAAGTAAGACAAATGCCAGATACTTTCACTTGTATGTGGAATCTGAAAAACAGATGAGCAAAGCAGAAGAGAAACAAACTCACACACACACACACAGACCAGGCTGATGGTGGTGGCGGGGGCTGGGCGACTGGGTAAGTAAAGGAAGGTTTTAGAAGTACAGATTGGTTGTTAGATAACAGTCACAGGGATGCAAAGCACAGCTCAGGTAATATAGTCAATAATATTGTAATAACTATGTATGATGTCAGATGGGTAATAGATTTATTTCGGTGATCAGTTAAGTTATATAAACGTCTAATTACGGGATCGTGATTATATTAAGATATGTTATGTCAATTGTAATTTTTTTTGAAGTGGTAGATTTTCCTTAGTTATCTATCACCTTCATCTTCTTCTTAGCTGGCCACCACGAGGCTCCCACTCTTTTTTAAATGCTCACCTGAGGACATTTTTTTCATTGCTTTAGAGAGAGAGAGAGGAAGGGAGACGAAAAAAAATCAATGTGAGAGAGAAATGTTGATTGGTTGCCTCTCGTATGCTCCCAGACTGGGGATATCAAACCCACAACCTTTTGGTTACAGGTGATGCTCCATCCCACCAACCGAACCACACCAGCCAGGCCCCAAGAGCCCTTTTAATGGCCATCCCAGTCAACCGCTGAAGAAAAACTAATAGAATCGATGTGCCCTTGCCTTCAGTGTTCCTAGCCCACCAAAACCAAGAGTACCACATGTCTAAAACTCTGCGCAGTTATGAGCTCATTAATTTTCCAGGACACCAGAATAAATTCACGATAGCTGAGTAACGGGTATCTGGGTTCCTACCTGACTCACACTCTGTTGTCCTATAGGAGGAATATCAAATACAGAGTCAGAAAACCTGGATTCTGAAGAGATAGCTTTAGACTGGTTGATCAGAAGAATCCAATGACCCGTCTCCTTATAAAATGGGAATACCTACCCAACAGGATTATTATTAGTACTAAGGAAATGCACATTTATTTAGAACCTACTAAGTATTAGATCCCATGCCAGATACTTTAAATAATCTCATTTAGTTAATTTAGCAAGATGATACATACGCATCCAAGGTAAGTATTACACGCAATAAAAATTATTGTAACATTATTGAAAAAGGATTCTAATTCACAAATCTATTAGGAACTGCTACATTTTGAGCTGAATTCTGATAAACTGGTGAAAGTTATTTTTTCTTTGTTTGTTTTTAATTGGTGACTTCATCCTTATCCTACAAGCTTATCTGGGCTTACAAGACTATATAGTACCATAGGGAACCAAGATGGCGGCGTAGGTAGACACACTGCGCCTCCTCGCACAACCAGAACTGACAGAGAATCGAACAGCAAGGGGGACCAACACCAAGGAAACAGAAAATAATCATTCATCCAGACTGGTAGGAGGGGCGGAGACGGCACTGGGGTGGAGAGGACTCTCGTGGCTGTGGCGGGACTGAGACTGGCGGAGTGTGGGACAAATGGCGCAGGCAGTCCGAGCACTAGCAGACCCTGCGGTCCCACATTTACGCAGATAAACCCAGAGGGCCGGACTCAGAGTGGCGGAGAGTGGGGCAGGCAGAGTGGCGGGTAGCACCCTGCGGCACCATATTCACCCACAGATAAACCGGAGGAACGGGCAGCGAAGCAGACCGCTGCGCAACCCAGGGCTCCAGCTCGGGGAAATAAAGCCTCAAACCTCTGATTGAAAGCGCCCCTGGGGGTTGGGGCGGCAGGAGAGACTCCCAGCCTCACAGGAGAGGTTGTTGGAGAGACCCACAGGGGCCTAGAGTGTGCACAGGCCCACTTACTCGGGAACCAGCACCAGAGGGGCCCAGTTTGATTGTGGGTAGCGGAGTGAAAGACTGAAATCCGGAGGAGAGTGAAGCGGGCGCCATTGCCCCCTCTCGGCCCCACCCCCACTTACAGCGTCACAGCGCAGCGACCAGCATTACCCCGCCCCGGTGAACACCTAAGGCTTCACCCCTTAAAGTAACAGACCCGCCAAGACAAACAAACAAAAAAAATGGCCCAAATGACAGAACACTTCAAAGCTCCAGAAAAAATACAACTAAGCGACGAAGAGATAGCCAACCTATCGGATGCACAGTTCAAAGCACTGGTTATCAATATGCTCACAGACTTGGTTGAATCTATTCGAAAAACAGATGAAAAAATGAAGCCTATGCTAACAGAAACAAAGGAAAATGTACAGGGAACCAATAGTGATGAGAAGGAAACTGGGACTCAAATCAATGGTATGGACCAGAAGGAAGAAACAAACATTCAACCAGAAAAGAATGAAGAAACAAGAACTTGGAAAAATGAGGAGAGGCTTAGGAACCTCCAGGACACCTTGAAACGTTCCAACATCCGAATTATAGGGGTGCCAGAAGGAGAAGAGGAAGAACAAAAAATTGAAAACTTATTTGAACAAATAATGGAGAACTTCCCCGATCTGGCAAAGGAAATAGACTTCCGGGAAGTCCAGGAAGCTCAGAGAGTCCCAAAGAAGCTGGACCCAAGGAGGAACACAACAAGACACATCATAATTACATTACCCAAGATTAAACGCAAGGACCTACGTCCAAGATTACTATATCCAGCAAAGCTATCATTTAGAATGGAAGGGAGGATAAAGTGCTTCTCAGATAAGGTCAAGTTGAAGAGGCTCATCATCACCAAGCCCTTATTATATGAAATGTTAAAGGGAGTTACCTAAGAAAAAGATCAAAAATAGGAACAGTAAAAATGACACCAAACTCACAGTTATTAACGACCACACATAAAACAAAAACGAGAGCAAACTAGGCAAACAACTAGAACATGAGGGTTGTCAATAAGGGAGTGGGAGGGGGAGAGGGGGGTAAAGGTACAGAGAATAAGTAGCATAGATGATAGGTGGAAAATAGACAGGGGGAGGGTAAAAATAGTGTAGGAAATGTAGAAGCCAAAGAACTTATAAGTATGACCCATGGACATGAACTATGGGGGGGGAATGTGGGAGGGAGGGGGTGGGCAGGATGGAGTGGAGTGGGGGGGGAAATGGGACAACTGTAATAGCATAATCAAGAAATATATTTAAAAAAAAAAAAAAAAAAAAAAGACTATATAGTACCACAGCACCAGAGGGAAACCAACCAAAAAGCCAATCTTTTATGCTTTCATTAAACCCAAAAATGATCTTGCAAATCTTGCCCCGCCAAACAAAAATAGAAATATCATTTGTCACCAACTCTGTTCACTGTCCCAATGGGGAATATTTGAAGGCTATTACTTTATATTTAAGAAGTTAAAATTTTCTTCATGACAAGCAGGTATAAACCCACGTTTAAGACACGAAGCAAGACAAACATCTAGGTACCATACCTGAAACATACTTAAAAACTGAAGAATAAATTTTCTTTATGATCTACAGGCATAAAGCCAGCAAATCTTTCCCTAATGGTTAAGAAATTAAAGCCAAAAAAAAATTAAGAAATCCAACAAGACAACTCTGAGATGGTGTGTAATAAACTAGGGAACACTAATGCATCCCATGACCTAAAACTCCAGTCTCGCTCTGTGTCCAATGAAGACAGAAAACTCTTTCTGAACAGTGGAGTAAACTCACTGAGTCGGAACAGCTGAGAGGAAAACATCACCTTCTCCAGAAATACCAGGTGCTACATGTCAGCGTCAGGCTGCAAAGAAGGCACAAAAACTTCACTCTGAGACTTTCCTACTAGATCTTGTCTCCATTACAACTCCACTGCCAGAGCCAACAGAATCAGTGCTCTGGGGGACAGGTAGGCGAGAGTGGGCATTTCACAATGTCACCTTTTTAGAATTTTTTTGCAGAAATTAAATATTAGTATTAATATTTAGCCCTGGCTGGTGTGGCTCAGTGGATTGAGCTCTGGCCTGCAGACCCAAAGGTCGTTGGTTCGATTCCTGGTCCGGGTATATCCCTGGGTGGCAGCGCAGGTGCCCAGTTGGGTGTGTGCAAGAGGCAACCAATTGATGTTTCTCTCCCTCTTTCTCCTTCCTTTCCCCTCTCTCTAAAAATAAAAATCTTTTAAAAAATTAATATTTATAAGTCTGGGCCCTGACCAGTATGGCTCAGTTGATTGGTCATCGTTCCTCAAAGCAAAAGATCTTAGGTTCAATTCCGGGTCAGGGCACATGCCTGGGTTGCAGGTTCAGTCCCTCGGTTAAGGGGGTCTGGGCAAATATGAGGAGCAACCAATGGATGTTTCTCTCTCACAACAATGTTTCTCTCCCTCCCTTTCCCTCTCTCTAAAAATAAATAAAATCTAAAAAGAAAGAAGTCCAGGAAGAGAAAGGTACAGGAAACAATGTGTAGCCTGAGCCCATGAAAGCCTATGACGCTGGACATGTTATTTGAAGTCTTTTATCTTATCTTTAAAACCTCATAGGTATGTTATGAAGACGAGGTTGAGACACCATGTACAGCCCTGGGCGAGTGGCTCAGTCGCCTGGAGCATTGTCCTGTACGCCAAAAGGCTGCGGATCTGATTCACAATCCGGGCACACACCTAGGTCGCAGGCATGTAAGGAAGGCAAATGATCAATGTTTCACTCTCACATTGATGTTTCTCTCTCTTTAAAAATCAGTAACCCTATCCCGCCAATCTGCCCACTTGGAAGATTTCATCAGGAATGTTAAGAGTGGGAATAGAAAGATTGAGGGGTGGGACTGTTTGGGGGAAGGTCCTGGTCTGGAATTTAAGTTACACAACAGGCACACGTTACAGTTTCTGAGAAGAGCAGCAGGAATATTTTCCTGTACGGAGTTAAACTGGCTGATGGGAAAATGAAGGAAGGATATTATGAACCTCTGTGTTACTACACACATTTTTCTAAACACAAGGCTGAGTTTTGTTGTGTCTCAGTAGTCCTACAACTAACCCAATTTTATAAGATACAAGAACAGACTGAAGAAGGTGGTAATTTTGCAGGTGAAAATTCTGACTGCGAGAGAGAGACAGGGCGAGCGCGATTGCATTGGGGGTGTCTGTGAGGTGTGCATTAAGTGCTGGGTGTTTGTGGCTGCCGTTTGAAGCCATCAGAGGTAGAAGGTCCTCTCCTTCTCTTATGCCAGAAGCGGTACTAGTGTGACAGACACCACTCTACACCTCAGTCCTTTAAATCACTGAGGTTTTGTTCTTAAGCACATTTATTTACTTACCAATACATTTTCTAGAAATCATTTTATCTAAATAGACCAGATTCCTTTTAATATCATACTTTCCTTAGCTGAACCAAATCTCATTCCATGGCCCCTCCTGGAAATTTTAAGAACCAGTGTGAAAACACTTGAAGCCAACAAAAATGCAGAAATTAACTCCCACGAAATCACAGCACTCTCAGACATGGATGCTAAATTAAGTTGATATAAGAGGTATTTTTAAAAAAATTAATACAAATTCAGAGCAGTTTGCCAATGTTGGGTTTCAAGTGATAGGACAGATTATTCCTAGAAGAGTAAAAAAAGGTACTTTGTAGGCGTGTACAAAAGTAAATCAGCTCATAGACTCTCCAAGCTCTCAAAGATGTTGATGATGGAAGACCTACGAATACAAAACAAAATACCAAACGAGGGGTGGGGAGCGGAGATGGGAAAAGGTTTTATCAAAAATTCTCCTAAAATGCTTAAAATGCAGTCAGTTCCATTTGTTAGTAAGAATGGTCCTAAGTGTTTGTAACTCTCCTGGGATCCACCATACTTGAAAGTTAATCCAGCCTTTCTCAGTTCCTCAACATGGGTGGTTTTCTGTTACAGAAATACCAACACTGCACTTGTGCAACCCCCGAACCACAATACTATTTAGAAATAAGAGTTATCTGGAACTAAATTGGGGGGGCAAAGGTCACACACACACAGAGCCACCACAGAGAAAGGTGAGGCACACGCCTTTTGAAGGGATTTCCTTGAAAAAATGTTGTGAGGGAAAACATCTCAGGAGCACGTGGTGATTTTTAATTTAAATTTTACTTTGTCCAGAGAGCCACGGTTTAAGACATTTCCTGTGTGTAAGCTCCACCCTTTTTAGTGAACAGCTTTGCAACCATCCTCAAACCTCTCAGAACAACAGCTTATTTGTTATGGATGGGCCGAGGGGTATACTCCTTCCACACTCATATTTTCTCCTTGGTTCTCCACTTCGTCCGAGACTGCAGCGGTAAGTTTTCTAAAGGAGAAGCCCCCATGGGTGCTTTCTTCTTCGAGTGTGACACAGTTAAGTGAAAGGGGCCCCAGCCACACTGGAAGTGGCATTCTGAATTCCCTGAACCTGAAACTGTGTGGTGGGCCTCTCACACAGACCCAGAAGACAAGGAGCACACCCCCATTCCCCCATTTACTACTCACGAGTTTTCCCCACCAGCCCTGACCCGCTCAGTTTTGCAAAAAGCAAATTCTACCTTCTGAGACCGCAAGAGGAATGAACCAAAGACTCACAACTATTCCCTGGAGGGGATGGAGCTTCCTCTCAGCTAACTGCTCAAGGAATGCAGCACAGCCTAGCAAATGTTTAAAATCACGTCCTGTTCTGTCTCTTGTTGTCCAGAAAAGTGTCATTACTGTCAACTATTTCACAAGACAAATAAACCTATGAATGAAATATATCCTCCCCCTCCTTTCCAATGAAAACATTCTAGGACTGAGCTGCTTCCTTCCTTCCTCCTCCTCACAGGAACCACATTTGTGGCACCAAAAAGAGTTAAAATAAGAAACATACACAGCCTGCGAAGGTTACTTTTTCACAGCACTAGAGCCATTCCTGGCCTATTACTTGATTCCAGGGGTTTTGAATGAGGAGGAGTTCTGTTTTCAGTTATGAATTCTTTTTCATATATAAGCTCTAAGACACTGCTGACCAGGCCTGCTGGCTGGGCAGGGACAGCCAAAGGCCGCAGGGGCCAACCCTGCCACAGGCTTTAGGCCCATCACCCCACACACTGCTCTTCATAAAAATATGTGCGGTAAATTATTGGATTCACTCAATTATTTGAGACTAATATAGACTCCAGGAAACCTATAATTAATCCAACTAATCCAACCCATAGCACTGAAATGACAATAACTGGTTTTCATTATAAATTACAGAGCCCACTAAATTGATGGGAAAACTCTCCCCCAACACAATACATCAAAAGAGTTAAAATTAAGCTTCAGAATCAAAACTGTAATTTACTCAGGCTTAGGAACAAAAAGACCACTCCCTCCTCCCCTCTGCTATTGTTCCACAGGACTGGGTGTAGAGCAATGCACTTTACACCTTTAGGCTTTCAAAGATAAGACGCTGGGGGCTGGGAGACAGAGGGGGCTGGGAATCCAGTACTGGTGTATCAGCAGTGACCTATTGAGATGCAAAGATAGCTAAAAGGGCAGAAAATGTGTGTGTAGTGGGCAGCAGATACCTGACAAACCAAAAGAACCAAAGGGATACAGGAGAGCCAGGGAGACTCCAAATGGTGGCTGTTCTGGAGTAAGAAACTGCCTCCTTTAAGTAGTGAATTGGGGGCTTGCAGCCAACCAGAAGCTTTGGGGCCAGGCCGTGCGGCCAGTCGCCGGTCTTGATTAGGGTCACATACCATATGGTACAAATAAAGCCTCAGAACCCCTGGCAGGCCCGGTTTGGGGGAAGGATGGCTTACCTTGTAGCTGCTTAAATCTCCCTTCCAGCTGGTTGTAGTTGTAAGGCACCTGCCCGGTATACGCCGGCGATAGTGGACCAGAGATGCTAGACGTCCTCTGCAATTCCATTATGTCCGGCGTAACGCCCTGGTGGGCTGCACACTAGAAATCCTGCTCCAGCCCCCTCCTATCCCCATCCAACACACAGCGGCTTCCGCACGGCTTGGCTCTCGGCTCCCAGAGAAAAGGGCTGGACCTTAAACAAGCCCCATTCCGGTCTGAAAGTCCAGCAGGGTGATCTGATAGGAAGCTGACTGCAGGAAGAGTCCACCTTAAGCCGGTCAGGAATTATCACTCGGGCAACTAATTTCTTGTTGCTTTCCTTCCTTTTGTGGCCCTTGACTAGAAGCTTGAAATAAACTAGCCAGGAGGGGCAGGAGGATCCAGGGAGGGCGGCGCAAGTCCTACTTAAATTTTTTTTAAATATGGCCAATCTTAAGCTTGGCAGGGTCGCTGAGCCCGGGAGCTCGCGGGAGCGGCGCACACACCTCCTCCTGGCTGCCCGCGGCGGCCGCCGGTTTGTAATTTAATCAGGAGCCACTCGCCGAGCGCTGGGTGGTGATGTCACCTGATTAGCATAACAGCATTGTGGAGGAAACGCAGGCTGTACCACCAGGAGGGGCTGGGGGAAGGCCGCTGGCCGGCCAGCCCCCACCCACCAGCCGCCCCTCCGCCCAAGGGTCTGTGGCCCAGGACCGCGCCCAGAGGTGGTACCTTCCTAAAACAAAGCTGCTGAAATTACAATCTTTTGTTGAGAGCTTCACGTAACGGAAAAATCTCCGATTACTATCACTTGAAAAGGAGGTGGCGGGGAGGGTAAGAAGCCCCGCAGGTCCCAGGCCCGGGTGGGTCCTCCACTAGTAAGCTTCTGCGAAGGTAACGCGGACCGAGCACCTGGGTGCGCACGGGTCCCCACTGCGCGGGCGCCGACCACGCGGCGGCGGCGGCAAACGGAGGCTGCCGTGCAAAGTACAAAAAAGTCCTTCTGGACACTGCAGGGCTTGTAAGTTGAGGATCACGGAAGACTCTTCTCAACAGACTTCTGCTGCCTTCACAAAACGTTACAGCCAGAAGTATTCTAGGATAACATGGGCTCCATAATAGTAATTCGGTGCAAGATTCATGGGAGCACCGGCTTTACAGTGCATTGTGGGAGAAAGTTACACAGGTAAACACCTCAAGGATCCCTGACCTGGAAGAGTCTGTGAACCAATGGGGAGGTAAGAGAACAGAAATTAACCTCAAATCCTACTTTGATTTGTAAAACGAGGTTTCTGAACTTTTGGGTTCTTCAGATTTTTAAAACTCCTTCCTAACTGCTCCTCCCACCAGACTCAACCAAAAATAAAATCCTCTACACAGAAAATAACAGTGATCAAAATATATTCTTGAGTTTATCCCCCACCCCCCTCCTCACTAACTACTGGCAGGCAACTAATCACTAATTGGCGCTTCCGGCATGGAGCCCTGCAGCTATCTGGACTCACTGAAGAAGGTGACGTCGTTCCTGAGGGATTCCAGTCGGCACTAAAGAGGTGGTGGGCCTCCACCCCAGGTTTACTGTAGTCCCCGGGGCACTTGTAATTCAAACAACCGCATCCTGTCCCGCGCTCGAGACAAAACAATCCTAGAGTCCAGTTATCTGCTAACTAAACTCTGAACAGCCCCCACTCCTTGCATCCGCACCCAGTGCATCAACCTCGCTTTGTAAAAGCCAGACCCAGGATTCGAAGACCTTCACATCATGTAGATGATTAGAAGGTTCTAAAGCCCTTTAACGACCAGTGCAACTCAGGAAGACGGCACAGTGCCGGGTATGGGAAGAAGCCCTGGGCTAGGATTCCCAAGACCTGAGTTTCTAGTCCTGGCCTGGCCAAGTCTCTTAGTCACCTATGCCCTTCGAAGAAACCCTGGATTCTTTCTAAACCTTCCCTGTCAGACAGGGATAATGAATGTCTACCTCTACAAGGTCACTGAAGGGGTGATGTGAAAATGGCTCAAAAATGAACAGACTATTCAAAACAGAGTACAGTTTTCAAAACGCACCTCTTTTTGCAACCCCTGCCTCCACACACACATATCACATCAAGGCTAGAAACTGTAGAAGGGAGAATTTTTCTCAGTTAACATCGTAATAGGCCCCTCTTCACTATTCAATATACTGGTAAAGTGATAAATCTCAAAATGTCCAGGTATAGGCACAGAAACTGAGACTGCAAAGTGCTTGCCAATTTACGATCCTTTATTTTTAATCTTTAAGCCACTTAAGTGAAGAGAGTATGAGTCACTACTCTTAAGAGACTCCCTTTCAGCTCCCTCTGGTATGGGGAAGTAGATGAAATAAGCTTTCTCATTAGCCAGGTTACACTGTGATGGGGGTAGAGGCTGGGACTAGTACAATAACATAGCCACACTCAATCCAAAAGAGAAGACTTAGAACAAACTGTTAGCCAGGCAGAGTATTGGAAAGACAGGTTTTGAGGGTGGGAAGGGTTTCTAACCCTGCCAGGGCCCAAGGTGAGAAGTGGGAATCCACTTGGTGTGATGGTACTAGGGAAGAAGGGCACTCCATCTGGATGGTTCACCTGACCACCTCCATCCCACTCAGCAGTGGGGAGACAGTATAGGAAGGCCAGAGGCACTCATTCTTTATTCTATGCACTATTTACTGGACACCAGCTGTGTGCAAGGCACACTGCCCAGTGCTTGGGAAGGATTTAAGGATGACTGGGAAAGTTGCTGGCCAAAGAAGATGGGACGAATATGCAAACAGTCCAATAGCAAAGGAACAGAATAAGCGCTGGGGTGGGGGGGGAAATCAGAGGATGAGAAGGACACCTCTGCCTAGGGAGGCAGGCAGGACCAGCTCCAGGAGGGACAGCATTTGACCAGACTCCACTATGCAGGTAGACTATCAATGGGCTTGGACAAGGGAGAAGCCATCTCTCCTCGTTGGGGAAGGCAGTACAAGTAAAGGCACCAACTGCACTGTCCCAGGAACAGCTCTGGCGAGTGCTACCCTTTGTCTGGAGCATAAGGGACTGTCGGCCATGGCAGGCGAGCTTGGAACTAAGTCTGGGCTCTAGGGATGATTAGTTTGTGAGTGGTAGGTTAGAATGAACAGAAAGGAAGAAGCCTGAAGGCAGCAAGGTCACTTAGGTAGTGCCTGCAGTTGTCTAAGTTGTGTAGGTCAAAGGACTAGTCAGGGTGTGGCAACAGCAACAAAAGAAATGGACTGATGATGCAGAGGCCACAGGACTCTGGTGTCAGACTCTACAAGGGAGGTTCAAAGGCAAGGGCTGAAGAGGACTCTTCTGCTTTTAGAGCTGGCTATAGGGTATAGAGGATTGAACATTTCCATTTAGATAGGCTGAACCCGAGTTACCTGCAACACCATGGGGGGACATGTCCAGAAGCAGTCAAAGATGAGGAACTAGAGCTCAAGGCTGAAAACACAGTTCCATGCCCCGAGTGAAGGTTGTGACTGTAGTGAGCTTAGATGCAGGAAGGGAGGAGTGAGGCTGAGCAGAGAGCCCTGGGGAAGGCCACAGTCTGGAAGGAAGAGGAAACATCAGTGGAGATACCAAAGAAGTTACAGATAAAATCCAAGAGAGCAGAGAGGTACTCAAGCAGGAGAGGGGTAGATGGCACCACAGGATGCAAAAAGAACAAGGAACTAGAAGTCAGAGAAAAGTGATCCCATACGTGAATCAAGAGGTCACTAAGGAAATAAAAACTGACGTAAGGTTACAGGCAGTTAGAGAAAGAGAATGGGAAGGTAGAGGCAGTGAAGAGAAGAGTACTGAATAGGAGCTACAGGACCAGGGAAGGGGGTTCCGGGGAAGGGTCCAGCTGAGCATGTCCTCTGTGCACAGCTTTCAGCCCTGAGCTGGCATAAGTAGGAAAAGGCCAGTGGAAAAGTGGCTCAACAGTGTGGGTGGAACGGTCATCCTTAGCAGTAGGCTTTCCTGCAGAGGCAGCACAAAAAGGACAGAGACCCCCAAGGAGGAAAGAAAGGATCTAAAGGTGCTTGCCCAGCTCTAACTTAAAGCAAGAGGTCAGGGGTCCTACCTACAGTTTTATTTATAGTGGTCTAAGAAGAATCCTAAAGACACCTTTGGCAGAAACATGTAGTACATGAATGGGATCCTTAAGGGGAGTGAGACAGTTTTCAGATGTTCAACAGTCAACCAAGTTGTCTATAGAAACAGACCCTGCAATTTCAGCCTATCCCCTCAATCTTTTCTAAGCTAAAAAGCTACTGCTCCTCACCCACGCCAGGGATACCAA
The DNA here is from genome assembly GCF_022682495.2 of Desmodus rotundus. NCBI lineage: Eukaryota > Metazoa > Chordata > Mammalia > Chiroptera > Phyllostomidae > Desmodus > Desmodus rotundus. The sequence continues at coordinate 131,328,775 of NC_071391.1, read as the reverse complement.
CATGTGGCCGACTCTGATGAGTGGCTGTGCCCACCTTCAAGTTGCATCAAGATTCCAAGGTGTAATAAAAGCCGCAGCTGACTGGCAAAGTCAGCAATGGGATCATAGCAACTGAAGACTGAATAACGTGCATCCGCCATCCACGTGCGATTCTGTGCAGAAGTGCTGTGGTGTGGTGGGAAGGCCCAAGTCCAGAGCCAGGTGCTCAGGAGGACTCCAACTCGAGTGCCACCGAAAAGCTAGGTAACCGCATGCGTGTCTGACCATCCTAGACCCATCAATCCTCGCCTACAAATCAAACAGATTGAAATCTACGGTCATGAAACTTTCTTTCTGGTTCTGAATGTATTTGTTAGTGATTTGGGTTCCCCCTCTTGGAGATTATTGTTGTAGTCCCAATTATGGCCCATCTCCACATAAACTGAATGGCCCTAACAACAACATTACATTATTTTAGCACTTTGTAGCTTGCACAATGCTCTCACATACATTTTCTCAAGTGACTCACCCTGTGAGGCAGGTATTGTGTCCACTTTGTAGACAAGGCACACGGCAACCGAGGTTCAGCAATACAGTGCCTTGCCCAGGGGCCCACGGTTAGTGAGTGGCAGACACACACTTGGACCCCAGACCAGTGAATAGAGTGCTATTTCTCCTATTTACTCGGAGTGAAGTATCAGCGTACTCGATGGTCTCTAAGCTCTTCAGAAAAACCATACAACTTGATAAGTGGTATCAAGATAAGTCTAAAACCCAAGCAAGGCTCCACACCAACCTCTACAACACTTAGTTTGGGTCAGGATCAGGCACATTCTCTGCTAGTTCACATAGAAGTTGCTGCTTTGGGGGTTCTCTTACTGTGAATGGGTTTTGTTTGGTTTAGCTCGATTCCTTTTCTCACACTTGGTGGGCCTGTACTCCCAGATTCTGCACGATTTACCAGGTAACATATGAATGGGAACGCTAAGCGGGTGACATTAAGCCACTGTTTGTTCCAAGAAGCTTTATGTAATCTAGGAGGTTAAAAAAAAAAAAGAAAGAAAGATGAATGCTTTTCCTGCATTACAGCAAGCTCGACAGGGTAAACTATGGGGTGTTCATTTCCTGAACATCTAAACATTAGCAGGATTGAAAATGTCTGGGAGAGGATGGCCAAACTGCGAACATGTGATGGGATCTGTATACATTCAAGGACTTGAAAAACCAACCCCAGGAGCTGAGAAAGAAGTGGTGGGAACAGAAAGGTACAAAACCCAATAAGGTCCACATATAAAATGTTTTGTCAAATTCTCAGCCGTTCTCCACTGCTCTTTCGAGGTCTTAGCACTAAACTAGCAGCTATGATTAGTAGTCTTTAAACTCCTCATAGAGGAGATTTCAGAAACTAATTCTACCCCATCTTGGGCCCTCTCTTCACCTAGGAAGCTACCAGCTGGAGGTTTCACATGGAATCCCTGACCTCTGGCTGGGAACCAGAGGTCACCACCCCTTTGCCTTTTTGGATCAGGACAACGTAGAATGGCAGGACCAGTCCTCCACCTGGGAAGTACTTCCTCACAAACCGCAATCCCAGTATGCCCTGGAAAGGCATATTCAAAATCATATTGTACAGACGTAAAAGCAGTAACACCTCGGAGATAGCATGAGCACAATACTCACTACGGAACAAGTTATAAAGGGCCTATGTTTTTGAAAGACCAATGTTATTTGAAGTGAGGCATTAAACTTGACACTTTAGAACTTAGAATAACTAGAAGAAAAATTAAAAGGACGGTTAAAGTTATTTCTCCACCTACAGCAATTACTATTTGTGTCCCGTGGAGGATATGATGGTTCTCGCTCGTTCCCCACCTCTCTCTCACTCTTCCCTTTCTCTTCTCTCCGTCACTCCACACTCACACCTCCCACAAAATCATCTACTTATATGCTCAATCTGGAACACTGGGGCAAATTTTATTTCCATTCATATCCTTTTCCTGCTTCTTGTCCAACCAGTCACAGCAGAAGCAAATACAAAGCACCTGCCATCTCCGCCGAGAAGGAGAAAAATGACTAGTCCCACTCAGGAACAAACACCCAAGGTCCTGGGGAAGGAGTGCAGCTTACTGAGTGCTCTACCGCAGGCAAACTTTAATCCTGCATTCTTATTTGTCTGTTATCTACACACACAAAGCTCCCCTGGGTAGGCCAAAGTATGCCCCAGTCTGGAGGCCCCACCTTCAGCAAACAGGTGTTGCTACGCCTGTGAACGTAACACCAGCCAGAGAGCCAAGGCTGGGCTCCTCCACGCCAGGTAAAGTGGTTCAAAGGAGAAGAACATCCGAGGAATGCAGTTAGGGCCAGGCCTGCTCTTGCCCAGGATTTCTGGCTCTGCTTCCCGCCTCCAACACGGAGGGAAAGGGCCGACACACACAGGTGTGCAGAGCCTTCGGGCCAGAGTGTTTTTCACAGGGGCAGCTGGGACAGTGCAGATGCTGCTTCCTGGTAGCACAGCTCATGGGAAAGAAATGGGAAAAGAGGAAATACAAATTTATTCCTCATGTAAATAGGCCTTTGGACTCTGCCCTCGGGTATTACCACCCATGTTACATTTTCCAGGAGCTTATCACAGAACTGGCTGTAATGAGAAAAGGCGAAACGGAGGTTGCACAGGCACCTGGAGAGGGAAGGAGGGAGAGGAAGGGAGTGGGGGAGGCAAACCTCATCATCAAGCCACAGGCCCCACACCTCCTGGGAGCAAAAGTCAACCCATCCAACGTGTTCTCAGCCCCACCCCTGAACACAAGCCATCTGAGGGACGCATGAGGTTTGAAGGAGCCAGTTCCCCTCGCAAGCACTTTCAACCTAGTTGAGGAAAGAGAATACACACGCATGAACACGCAGATACAGAGACGAGGTGGCACGTAACAAGTGAGGTTAGTGGTAGTTTCAGTAAGTGCCATTCTGAGGGAAACAACAGCAGCATTTCACTTCCTGGCTGAGAAAAGAACAGCGCAGAGTGGGGTTTCTTCCACACAAATGTTCTCCGTTGCTGTGTCCCCTCACCTTCAATTTTAACATAGCTCCTGTCTCAATCCCTGCCAACATGTGCCACACTAACATGAGGCTACAAGTTGTTCTATTTATTAACTGGGGGGTAGGAGGTGCTATTCCTTGCTCTTTAAAAACCAGGTCCCAATTACCTAGTTTTGGGCCGTGCGAGAGCACGTGCAGCCCTGGCGTGTGAACGTGAAATATTTTAAGAGTGCAGTCATTTCTTCCTCCTTAGCTCCTGAGCTTCTGCCAATGTCTCAAAGAGATAGCACAGCCTCCTTCCCACAGGACTTTGCTGGGCAGCCACTCACTAGGCACAGGCTCTGAATAATTCATGGTCAGCCCGGTCACTCAGGAGCACCAAGGCCCGCCAGCTGCCAGCCATTAAGTGGGAGCCAGGCTCCAGGCTCACTGTAAAAGAGTTAAATACTATCCACCATCTCCGACACCTTCTTTACAGAAAATGAAAAGCCTTCCTTCTTTTTCTCCCATTTCAAACCAGGAACTTTCCCACTAGATCCAAGTGTAACTGACTTTTTCTCTCAGGAGGACAGGTCTCCAGTACACACATGGGGTGGGGAGAAGTATGTGACGTCCTCATACAAGTGCACAGTCAGGACGTCAGTCCCCCAGTCAGGATGCGATGACACTGAGCCTGACACAAGAGGGATGCTTAATCACCATCAGTCCTGATTCCCTCCTCCTCCCTGTCCCTCTGCTCCAGCCAAACCAGTCGGTGCCCACCACCTCTCTCGGGCTTTCCCATCCCCATGCCTCTGCTCTTGGTGCTCTCCTCTGCTCTTGGTCTAAAGTGCACTCATCTTTCCAGCCCTGCTCCAACCGCCCTCTTCCAGGAAGGCCTTCCAGATTATTCCAGCAGGGATGATTGCTCCTTCTCAGAAACCCGATACCAGTACCCTGTCAGCCCCCCTCATCTGGCACCTATCACACCCTGCCTTAGAGTATTGCTTATCTCTTCTAGTGCACCAGTGTTATCTACCTACTTAAAATAATGGAAAGCGCACCAGTTACATGCTCAGGAGAAGTGAAAAGTGGACTCCAGTCTCAGCTTTTGACACTGACTGGCCTTGTGACCCTGAGCCAGTCCCTTGGCTTCTCCAGTGCTCTCCCTAAAAACCAAGGGATCTGAAACAGAAAGCCTTGATGGTCCTCTGGATGTAATGCACTTGGAAACGCTGGGTCTGGCAGAAGTAACCCCTGCTTGAGTGTGGTTGGCAGGGTAATACGGGTGTAATAACTTATAGTTTTAATTTGGACATTCCACCTAAAATGTCATATGGTGTGCTTGAGTGTGTGACATTATGTTACAGAACTACATGCTTATGATTTTGTAATTTAAAAGGGGCATTATTTGTGCCGGACCCCTGTGTATCGTTATCTGTTTTAGGATAGATACAAGCCTTATATAATCTTTACTTCACACCCCGTACCCCAGTGTCCTCTCTGAGGCAGTTGTTCCAAAGTGATTTAGCCGTTTCAGAAGCCTGAACACTGCACAGGCGTGTGAAAGCGCAGCAAAGGCCCTGGGACGGAGTCGGCATGTGGTGAACTGCTGAGCCTACTCTCCCTGTGTATCCCACCCAAGTCCACACCTTACTCCTTCACCGTGCAAAGATGAGAGCTAGAACCCCTAACGGGTGTCAGGAAGGCCCTTTTCAAAAGTCACCTACCATCTCATTTATGGACAAGGAAAACAAGGCCCAGAGTGGCATGCCCAGTGATACCGAATAATTTACTGCACACTGGAAACTGGAAAGCAGGACTTCTGAATTCCTGCTGCCTCTCTTGTTTCTAGAGCAAAACCTGAAGGTACAGGAAAGCGAGGACAAAGGAAATGGAGTGCATTTCTCCTGCCTCCGTCGGTGAAGTGGGCCCAGGGCCCCAAATCAGAGAAAGGTCCTCCTCATCCCCTCTCCTGCCTCACCTTCTAGCACCCAACACCACCATGCAGGAACCGACACAATCAAACATAAAGTGAAAGAAAGCTCCAGTGAAGACTCGAGCAGAATGCCCTGTGGGCATGGGAAGACACAGCAGCCCCAAACCCACGTGCTCCGCATCTGTGACCCTGAAGCTCAGACACAGTGTTTTCACATGCTATCCCTCCATGTCCTCTCTACAACCCTTAAGAAAAAAAATTCCATGGGAACCATGCCAACTCTCACTTTTACTTAGTTGTGGACTCCAAGCAGCCTCCAAGCCTCATATCTGTGTACAGTGCTACAGCAAAACCCCCATCGACCGCCAGAGCCACCACCAGTGTCAGGCCGGATGAGCTCCACCAGGCCGACCTTCAAGACATAGTTCAGAAACTTTATTTTTTAGTCACCATCTTTGGGATTCAGTACGTGAAGCACAAAAGTAATCAGCTGGTAGTCTGGGAATAGTCAGTAGGAACATGCCGTGGTTGGGCGGGCAGGTCCATATTTACACAATTTGGGTGTGTGGGTGTGTGCACACATGCATGTGCAGGCCCACGTGCACACAGGATCGCCTTGGCTGGTGCTAAACAGACATGTTTTCCTTGCTGCTGAGGTTCTGTGGCACCCATCACCCACTATCCTGAAAGACTCAGGCCTGCTCCTCCACCTGGAGAACACTGACGTCCTGCCAGTGCGGGCACGGACCAAGCTCTCTGTTAAGGATAATTTTAAGGCACTAAAGTTCTTACTGATTAAAAACATTGTCTGTCCTCCTGCCTATTCAAGAATAGGAAGAGCAAATGGCAAAAATCATTACACAGGAAAGGGGCCTGTAATTGGAAGTGATTATAATCAAAGTCTTGTTAATTCTCTCCAAGAGCCTGCAATTCAGACTCATCAAACACAGAAAGTTAACAAGAAAAAAATCAACAAAAGACTAGGACTTGAGTCAGTCCCTCGGTGTTCATTATCTCCTGGAGAAGGACAAAGGTTGCTATCTTCCCTGTACCTAAGACACACTGACGGTGCCTCCCAGTGTACACAGCTGCGACCGACCTCGGGGCAGAGAGGCCAAACTCACCCTGGGAACCGCAGGACGTCAGCCTGCTGCCTCCCCAGGAGCCCACACCCAAATAGGCCTAAGGGACCTTCCTATTTCACCAGCCCACTCCCTCGTTTTTCAAGTGAGGAAACGGGCTGAGAGAGACAAGGTGATTTCTCACAGTCTCAGCTGGAGGAGCCCAGCGGCACCCAGGTCTCTGACCCAGTACCAGTGCTGCAATGGCCGCCTGTCTGCTGCTACTTTTGAAAGGCCATAAAAAAGCTTTGTGATCCAGAAAAAAAAGTCTTAGGATACCTTCAATTATTTTATTTCATCCTCCCTTAAATAAAATCATGGACTTTTTCAAAACAATTTTTCAAGTTGTTTGTACAACCTACCACACTCACATCTAGGATGTACTTTGTATCTCTACATCTTGTAATTCATACTGCCATTATCTTTTCAGTACTCTACTTAACACAGACAAACGTTTGACCCTTTTTAAATAAAGATTTTATTTATTTATTTTTTGAGAGAGGGGAAGGGGGAGAGAGAAGGAGAGAAACATCCATGTGCAAGAGAAACATCAATCAGTTGCCTCTCACACGCCCCCAACTGGGGAACTGGCCCGTAACCCAGGCATGTGCCCTGACTGGGACTCGAACCTGCAACCTTGCAGTTTGCAGGTCAGTGCTCAATCCACTGAGCCACATCAGCCATGGCGACCTTTTTTTTTTTTTTAAATATATATAAATCAATAGGCCTCCCTATTTAAACAGGTCACACTTCTCTCATTCTTGAGAGTCAGAAATAGAAAGAATACTGTAAAATATGATTTTTACTTTCAGCTTTCCTATTAAATATAAGTAATGTTTGACTCTGTTGGGAAAGGTTTTAATAAGTCAATCACCACTGATGTCATCAAATGAGAATTTATTTCTTAAAACAAACAAAAAACTTTGCTCTAATTTTTGTCCCTCCAGCAGTTCTAATCCTGTAAGTTTACTCAAGATATCTCAAGGTCTTACTCATAATTCTCTAATACGGAGTAATTATAGTGAGAGGTGCAAGATTTTTTTTTCTTTGATGAATTAAAGGGCATTCAGAGACCTACAAGTACTTCTGTGAAGGACAGCAATTTCCAAGAGAGTCAGAAAAGGCAGGTCCCAGACAGGCATCAGAGGCTTTCAATCACCACCCGGGAAGGCCGGGGCCTCTGATGTATAGAACCACTAATGCAGGCAGGCTGGGGCAAATAACCCAATTCCGACAATCTCAGATTGAATTCTATAAAAGGCAGCTAATGCCCCCTGCCAAAGACGGCTGTTAATATGATAGTAGTATTTTTTATAATCTTCTCCAAGATGAAAGTGAGAGACAAATTTTGAGTATTATAAATAATCCCCCTGAAAAGCTAGTAGTATTTCTTCTTCATTATCCCCTGATACCAAACCACAGCTGTCCCAACCAAGAGGGACAGAACACTAAAGCTCCATGACCCCCACGAAGGACCCGCCTCTTCCAGCACAGCCAGCCTGTCTGACTTGGATTTCCTCCACTGAGCACGTCCTCTCCCTCCCAGCCTTGCAAGTCCCCCTCGCCCACCTCCACCCTTCCCCACTCCAGTTTTGGCCATTTGCGGAGGGAGAGGGGGTGAATCAATTTTTCAATCTCCATTCTAAAAACAATGTTTTAATATTTTATTGTACTTTCCTCCTAAATCACCCTCTTAATAAATGGTTAGGGTTATAATCATTTTAATGTGCACTGAGTATATACCTAAAAGAGGTAAATGCAGTAAGAGAAGATGCAAAGATGTAGAGAACTTATTCGTTTTTAAAATTAAAAAATAAGCCCTGACCAGCGTGGATCATCAGTCCATTGGCTGGATGTCATCCCACAAGGCAAAAGGTGGCCAGTTCGATTCCTGGTGAGGGCACTTGCCGGGGTTGTGGGTTTGGTCCCCAGTCGGGGCATGAACAAGAGGCAACTGATCCACGTTTCCCTCTCACACTGATGCTCCCCTCCCTCTCTTTCTCCCTACCTTCCCCCTCTCCAAAAATAAATAAATAAAATCTTTTTTAAAAAAATAAGAGTCTTTTTCAGAGCTTTTCCTGCCTCCCAGGAAAAGGCGTGGGGTCTCAAAATGCCCTTAGAACACCACACAGAGCCACAGAGACCCTGTCTCTAGGCCATCAGAGCCACCAGAACAAGTGCCCTTTGAGGGGTCCTGCTTTTCCACCGTGACCTCTGATCCTCCCTCCTTGCATTCAGGTGGTATTTCTCAGTATGCAAGGGCTCCTTGCGGAAAGGGAGAGGGGCCCGCTCTTCAGAAGATTTATTTTCATAATAAACGTTGTAACGCCTCACAGGCCGACTGTGTGTACACACTAAGCCAGGCACCTTCCACACTGTTTGAAGCTCTCACAGCTATCTGACCAGGTGGGTATTATCATTCTCAGCCTGTAGAAGAAAATCGCCCACTTACAGTTAGGCAGCACAGCACGGATTCACTCCGGGACCCCAGGCCTTTAAATAAAGCCATTCTCCCTATCTCAGCACCAGCCCTGCCAGAGACCGTCCTCAGTGCCTGACCTCAAACCCAGAAAAACCGGGTGCTCAGGCCTAGGAATTCCTGCAAACGTGCATGCAGACAGGCAGACTGAGAGAGCCTCAGGGCTCATACAGTTTCCAAAGGCTGGAGAGAATAGAGGCTAATATGAACTAAGGAAAAGGTGATGCCATCCTGAAACCTGGAGGCGAGGTGATGGAGCCTTACAGATTTGTGACCAACAAAATACCCAACAAACTCACCTACCCCATGTATACGGCACCCAGAAGGCAGACTTGGCGGGAGGGTTCATACGACCAAAACCAAACTCATGCTCCTCCCTCCTGCCTTTCCCACACCGTCCACAGCCCACTGAAGAGCAGGTCCTAACTTTCAATTAAGCCAAGTTAATCCCTTGCTCTCTGAAGCCCTTGGCCACCACCTCAGTGTCAGGGCCTCCTCCTCATCTTTGTAGGGCAATCATGAGTCTCCTACAATGGCTTCCCTCCCTCTAGCCATTCTCCTCCCTAAAGCAGCCTCCACGGTGTCCCCAGCCGGCTCCTGACGGGACACAAATCGGATCCTACCATTCCCTGAACACACATCAGTGGGTCTCAGATTAAGTCACAAGGGGCCTCAGGACTCCTGGGCAGAGAAATCTAGGGGAGGCCACTCTGTTTCAACCATGATGATTTCAAGTTTGCCATTTTACACATTGAGGTAACAAATAAACTTTTATTTGAAAATTAAAATTATCCTGCGCTAAATGTCGAAAATCACTGGCCAAAAAGATAAAAACTAAACTCACTGGCATGGCATTCAAGGCCCCCCTTGTCCACTCCTAACAGCTCCACCTTGAGCTCTCTGCACCCCTGCTCGAGGCTCCCTGAGAAAGCCAGGCACCGCCATGCTGTTCACGGCGCCACCGGCTCGGCCTAAAACCCCCTTCCATCTGCTGACGCTGCCTCTTCTGTGACAGCTGTAAATCTCTTCCGCTGACCACAGACTTGTTTTCACCTAATCCCCTAACTGTGTGCTTCTGACACTAATCCCAGTGCCTGGCGCATAGCAGGTGCTCAGTAAATACGTCACACTCTCCTTCGCTAATAAAGGAACGAAGCACGAAAAATCAAATACCACTTCACTCTAATAATCATTAGTCACAAAGCTTAAAAAGAGAGACTACTAGATGTACTTTGTTTAACATGTACCTGCTACCACAGGGTTTTCCAACACCATTAGTTATAAAATCTAATTCGTGGATCAACACTAGTATTTAAATAGATGAAACAGAACAGAAAGCATCAGGACATCTCACGTACTACAGGTAAACACTGCTTTGTGAAATGTAAATGCAAGTGGATATGCATGCAACTACCCCCCCACGTAAATGTATGTGTGTACTAGGCTGCCCTGTAAACTGCATTTCTGACACTGTGCTCGAAATTTTTTCTTTCAAAATAGTAGTTATAGATTAGATCAACACAATTCCTCTGAAGTCCTCCAGTTCTTAAAACTTTAGAAACTTTATCCCCCACGATAAAATCCAGTTTAGGTGATAATGGTGTTGGGTGTGCCAATTAAAATGGCTCCCTAAATGTCAGGTAGTTTCAAAAAAGAAAAGACAAGACCTACACATGGACCTGCCTGAAGATTGAGGCTCATCGAAGGCACAAAGGAAGCTGCACAAGCACACCTATTAATTCAGTGCTGGGGGTTTGGGTTTCAAATTAGTATCGAGTGTGTCCTCCAACCTCGCCTCCCCTCCATCCTGTATTTCTCAAGGCAGTCTTGAATACCTCTACATTATTTACAAGCACCCCTCCTCCCACCGGCCGTCCTTTAAATGCACGCAGGCAACTCCGCAGATGGTGTGCGCAGGGCGGAGGCTGGAAGCGCGTGCTAATCCTCTGCAGAGCGACAGTTCCAGGTACACAATTTTGTGTTTTCACAGCAGGGACCCTCGTCTGTAAACCTCCTTCTCCAAAATCAGTGTGTAGACCACCTTTGGGACTGTCAGTCCGTGGAACTGGCAAAGCCGTGTCCCTGGCTGGAAAAATGGTGAACACTGACCACAGGGACAAGCTGGTTGAACAGCATGGCAATGGCCCCGTAGATTTAAGAAGTTACTAGATTGTTTTTGTTGCTCTTAACCGCAGAAAAAAAGGCTTCAGTTATGCATCAGTTAAAACAACAACGACAACACCACTCTAGCCTGTTTGGAGCCCAGCCTGAGAGACAGATAATGGCTGTTGGCTGTCATCAGAACTACAACCACAGCATTCCATTCCCTGTGGTGGTCGTGGCCGGCCGCTGCTTTCACCAAATTCCCTATGTCCTTAAAGTCACAAAACAGGATTCCAGGAGGAAAACGGTGGCCAGCATTTATACGTTTCTAATGACCCATTAAATTATCACATGCCAACTGCTGGCACCCACTTGAGGCTAGAGATGACACACAGGGAAACTGCAGGCTGACCTAGGAGTGGGTGCCTCTTCGGAGATGCTCCCTTCCCCAGAAAGCATCTACGGGGTCCAGGAAATGTGGGAGGGGAAGGGGGAAGAGGTCCAGAAACACTGCAGTGACTTGAGGAAGGAGCGGACAATTAAAGAAATCTTTAGCTCTTTTGGCCAAAAACAGTAAAATCCTAGGGGCAGACACGGGCGGCACAAAAGGAGGCAGAGGCCAGACTGAGGATGGTGTGAAGAACGTCCCATGTGCTTTTAATGGTTTGCACTGGCTTACAATGTCCCACACTTGGAAAACAGCTCTGTAAGTTCACACTGTAGTAGGGAGACCAGATAATGCAAGAATGAAAACCTAAGACAAATATACACTCTTCGGTGGAAGATTAAACTCCACGTTCTAATAATCACCCGGTCCTGCTTCTGTTCTATATTGGAGAAAAAAAGAGTGTTTTCAATAACGTACATAGAAAACATCTCAAAAGACATGTATAAAACTTTTAAAAGGAATTATCTTTAGGGATGGGGATGGGTTTGGAGAAGGGGAAACATTCACTGTCCACTTTGTGGTGTTTGGATCTTTCTTTTTTAATAATGCATTGCATTGTGATGTACGATGCAAAAGCACCGAACTGCATTCAGGCTTAGGTGAGGTGCTGTAGGGAATGCTGAAAGAAATATTACTCATTGCCACTGTCTTCAAGGAGTTCAGGCATCAACTAGAGAAAAAATATGGACACACCCACCTTGAGCACACACAGGAAACTAATACAGACTCAAGGGAGCAAGGTAGAGAATAACAAAGTCTAAATAAGTTTCTTGAAAACGTCAGTGTGGACCACACAGGCAAGATGGCTCCTGGGAGTAGCTGGGGGCTCAGGCTGGAGACAGTGAGGTGGGCCTGGTTTTCCTGAAGACTTACGGGGAGGTCCAATAGGTACCGTGTGATGCAGGGAGGGCCTAGGGACCTGGCAAAAGGCACAGCATCTTCCTGACTCCAGTTCATCTATTTCTGAAGATGCCTACAGACAAAATCATGTGGCTAATAAAACAATTTAACATGCATGTTCAACAATCAAAGGAGTATGCAGAACTTTAAACCTGTGTGGCAAATTTTTATCAACCTCAACCAATAACATGTGCCCATCATCCAATGATGTCACTACATTAGGGCTCTGAAAATTCACAGGTATGCAGGAGAGAGGCCAAAACTCAGAGCTCAGCAAATTCCCTTAAAAATTACTAACTCTAAAAGATGGACACATTTATCAGCCAGAGAATGAAAAGGCTTTTCAGGCTTTTGAGAAGTGTCACCATACTTTTGTGTAATACTGTTGCATTCGCTGCTTGTTTTACACAGTCTAACTCCCCAAAACAGATTACACGTGGGTAAGGAGCATGCTAATATGGTAGTTACATCACTGTACTGCTAAAAAACTTGGAATGCTACTCTACTACTGGGTACCTGTCATACTCTAAGAACAGTGCTGGTCCTTGAGGCCCCCAGAAGGGCCCCCAGAAGAAGAACTGGGATAGACTGATTCCAAGCCACAAAATCGCCAAGCAAATTCAAGAGTTACTAACTTAGGTGAAAACTGAATATCGTATCAGAGGCATATTCTAAAGATGGAAAAGTTAGTGTTTGTTTCTCCTTGTCAACTTTATGCTTTCAAAGATCTTAAAGGAAGCTGTACATTATCGGTTGCTCTTGTAAAAAAGAAAAGATTTATTTATTTTTAGACAGAGGGGAAAGGAAGGAGAAAGAGAGGGAGAGAAACATCAATGTGTGGTTGCCTCTCATTTGACCTGCAACCTAGGCATGTGCCCTGACTGGGAATGGAACTAGCAACCCTTTGGTTCACAGCCCACACTCAATCCACTGAGCTACACCAGCCAGGGCTCTTGGCTGTTTTTTTTAAAGGAAGCAATTAGTCAGTGGTGAACATCACCTTGCCATTTCAGAACATAGCTTCATGTCTGAATCAAGACCATCAATCTATCTGAAAATGTGTTGTGAACATTTATGGTTATTTATTGCCATCTGCCCAACACATACCTCATTTTCGAGTATAGCTCCACGTGGTTCCAGGAAGAGCTGCCAGGTTCTGACATCCCTCCACACCCCGCACCACAGTTCGCTGGTTCAGGAACAGCCCCCAACCAAAGCCTAGTACATGACAGCCTCCCTATCAACCCCCCGCCCCAACGTTTCCAATTGCAACTAGAAAAATGGGGGAACTGATGAATAAGAAACTCCAGGGGGCAGATGGCAACCCTATTTCCTGTCATCTGGAAGATCACATACAGGTGCAAAGACAAAAGCAAGAAATTGAGATTCGGAAAGCCTTAATTTCTGTTCCTACAGGGCCTGTCTGCACCCTACCTTTTCCTCACATTGTGTTTATCTTTCCTTGATCACACAGGACACCTCAATATCTATCCCCAAAATCCCTAACAATATAAAGTACCTTCCTCCACCACACCAGAATTCTGCATTAGAAATGCCAATCATAGCCTCCAACTGCCAACCACACGCCCTCTGAGCTCTGGAGGGATGGAGCTGATATGTCTTACAAGCATGGCTTCCTGCTCTTCACCAATGCTGTGATTATCTCCTCCAACAATAATCATTTGTAAGTATCCAGCTGTTTATAACCTGGTATAAAAAGAGTACCTGGGCAAATTGGAGCCCCATCTCCAGGCTCACTATCTCCATGCTCAACCTCACAGAAATGTGAACTAGAGAAAACCAGGATATTAAGTCATTTAGCTGTAAGGTCAAGAGAGAAAAAAACTGGCAGGACATAGAGTTTGAACTAGAGTACCCTAAAGCCATGTGGAAGCCGAGTTATGAGGGAACCCTTGGCACAGTGTCAATGAATGGGGCACAGGGCCCGTCTGAAAGGCAGTGAATGCCCCCAGCCCTGCAGCAGCCTCAGTCACTAATGGATTTCTGGCGCTTGTGCATCTGAAACTTTGCCATACCCTCCACTCTTCCTCCCCTACCCACTGCACACTTATTTTATTCAGATGACTCAGTGAATCTCTGTTCCCGACAACCAGAAAGGATTGACCAAATATAATTTTGAATGCAGGATTCTTTTCAGAGAAGCCAATCAGCAGACACAGAACAAATGCTTGTTACTCAGACCCCTCCCAGCGGATTACTATTCAACGTGATCGTGTCAAACTGCTGATGAATCTCAAAACCATCTTCTTTAATCAAGTTGGTGTCAAAAATCAAAATGTATTTTAAGAAACTATTTAACATCTATCCAGCATCATTTGTCTCTATAAATTAGAAATTTAAATTGAATGATAGTACTGAAAATGGTAGTTAAATAAAACCTCTGATATCTGAATTGCACTGTTAATATATGAGGTCTGTCCAGAAAGTATTCACTGTGTAACATGAAAAATTGAGACATCTATTGAAGAAGATACAAGAAATACTGTACATAGGACAATGACACCTCAGTCCCCTTCAAAGTAGGCACCTTGGGACCTCACACAGTTCTCCCAGTAGCCATGAGCTGCCCCATCATACTTTCCTGAATCTCATCAACAGTCTGAAAGCACTTCCCTTTCAAAAGTTTCGGGAAAAGCTGTAAATTGCAGGCACCAAATCTGGGCTGTAGAGGGGTTGAGTCACCTGGGTGACTTGATGTTTCCCCAAAAACCTCTGCATGAGATGTGATGCCTGAGCAGGCACATTGTCGTGATGAGCTGCCAATCACCAGCTGCCCATAGCTGCGGCCTTCTGATCATCGGAATAGCTTCCATGGAAGAATGTTCAAGCTTAACGCAAAATTTGATGCAGATTTGTTGCTCTACTTGCTCAGTCATTTTGAATGCAACATCCACACAGCACACAAGCTCGCTCAACAGGGTCTACCACCCCCACTGACTAGTGTAGTGAAGTCGCCATCATTCACGCATCTACCTTCCAGTCCACTCTCCTTGGCTGCCAGGTTACATCGACATCTCTCGAACTGTTCTCATTATTAACAGTGGTTGGAGTTTTTCTGGACAGACCTCATAAAACCTACTTGGTGATGTTTTCAGTTCATGCTTATCATGACATGTTTTATTTTTTTTAAGTGTATAGCACTTACTAAATGCCCTGTATCTAAATTATATTTTTTATTTTTATCTTCCCTATGTTGGTACCTGCTCACAAGTCCACTTTGGTAGAAAACTCACAAAGGAGTTAAACTCCTTTGTAGTGAATTCAATAAAGGCAACAAATATGACCATATGAGATACGAAACACCCACCAGTGAGCTTTTTGATGACCATGTCCAGGTAAATGAAAAAATTCCTAAGTCTACAGTACTTTCAGATGCCTACAATGGATCTGCCATCTGCTCCCAGGCAACTGCCAAATAAAAATCACAGTATTATGATGTTGGTAGCTTTCAAAGAATTTTCCCTGTTCTTCTTTACTAATCTACCACTGTTATTTATATGAGAGAGCAGAGGAAGAAATGAGGTACTGATAGATGCTACAAGATGGATGACCCTTGAAAACATTTCGCCAAGTAAAAGAAACCAGTCACAAAAGACAACATACTGCACGATTCCCTTTGCACGGAAATGTCCAGAACAGGCAAATCCAGAGTCAGAATGTAGACTGGC
The DNA here is from genome assembly GCF_022682495.2 of Desmodus rotundus. Lineage (NCBI taxonomy): Eukaryota > Metazoa > Chordata > Mammalia > Chiroptera > Phyllostomidae > Desmodus > Desmodus rotundus. The sequence continues at coordinate 131,313,102 of NC_071391.1, read as the reverse complement.
GGTTGCCTGGGGCTAGCAGGAGGAGAAAATGGGAAGTGATGACTCATGGGTATGGGATTTGGGGGAGGTGATAAAAATGTTTTGGAATTAGTGGTGACTGCTTGCACCACTTTCTGAGTATATTAAAAACCGCTGAATTCTATACTTTATGGGGTAAATTTTATGGTATGTATATTATTATACGAGAGACAGACAGATGGGGTGGGCATAGGCACGTGTGCAAATGCCAGGAAAAGCATAAGAGGAGAAAAATCGTAAGCTTTTCTTCTTTTGCTTACCCTAAGTTCAAACATAAATCAACAGTAACATTTACTGGATTTTCTCATAGAAATGGTGATGGGAGTTCCTCAAAAGAAAGTGGCTTAAGAAAAATATTTTGTTCGGGTGGGAAGAGGAGTTAAGGCAAAGGACAATGGTGAATCAAGAGTTTTCCTAGGTGCTCAAGTGGGGTGAGTGCTGGTCTGCAAACCAGAAGGTTGCTGCTTCGATTCCGGGTCGGGGCACATGCCTGGGTTGCAGGCCAGGTCCCCAGCTGGGGGCATGTGAGAGGCAATGGGTCAATATTTCTCTCACACATTAATGTTTCTCTCCTTCTCTCTAAAAAATAAATTCAAAAAAAATTTTAAGAGTTTCCCAAGATGACTGAGGAATGGAAGGTGGGCTCCTGAAGACTGAGGGCGGGAATGAGGGCTGGGCTGTGAAGAGGGGTTGTGCGTGCTTAAGAGGTTTTAATGCAGGAGAGGATTAGAGGCTGGTTCTCCCAGCCAGGGGGTCATGTGCCTCACCTGGGATTTCAGCCATTGCTGAGGTGTGAACAGAATTTGTGGAATGTAAGGAATAACAGCAGGAATCCAAGCTGATTTCAAAGGTGGGGAAAGGGTCAATGACTGCAGTGAGGAGAAAGGGAGGGGAAGGAAATTGTAAGCCAAAAAGAAAGAAAGAAAAAAAATCCCTGCATTCCTATGTATGGTCAGAGAACCACTGAAGTCATGTGTATAGAAAATAAATTACGGGTATCATCTGGGACTACATTTAATGACCTAAACAGACTTTCTACTCAATAGCTTTCATGAGCCTCTTTGATATGAAATGCTCTTTCAGATTCAGATTTCACAAACAATGGGTGCTGTGTTTAACATGCACTAGGGACCACACCTCCCTTACAAATAATCCCAAATAATGCATAATTTAGGGCAACAGCCTCAAGAGTGAATGAGGGAAACAGTGGATAGCTATTAAATCCCTGTTAATCCTGACTATAAAAATCCATTCCACCATGCAAGAAGCCTATCCCTTGAGGCACAAAAGTGTTCCCTCAGAACTGAGCTGTGGGTGTGTAAGTAAGAAAAGCTCTAGCTTAATTTTCGAGGAATGAATTCAAGCGTGAGCTGCTGTATCAGTTTGGGAGGCCAAAAACTGACTTTGTTTTAAAGAGAGGGTCCTCAGGGACCCGAGCCCCACCCCTTCTGTTCTGCTGCAGAGGAAACGGAATCAGCCATTCCACGGTCCAAGCCAGCCCCATCTCTCTGCAAGTTCCCTTGGTCTTTACGTTACTTGGCCCATCCTGTTAAAATTTTTTTCCTCTTGTGGTCACTCCTTTTCTCTCAATGACTACAGCACTAATTGCCTATGCTACTCTCTTGGCACTTGAATACATGAATACATTATACATTAATACATATTAATGTTTCCTGTAAATAGTTTTTAACTTCCCATTTAGACAATTCCAAACCATGCTTTATAGACCTTCTACATATTCAATAGCAAGCTGGCTCTGTACTTTTACTAGAAAAAAGTCAAATACTGGGGGGAAAAAGAAAAAAGTCAAATATAATATTCATACATATTTACTTTCACAGGGGGTGGTTGAAGTGAATTAATAGTCTTACTCTGGAAAGTTTCTAAGTAAAACTACCATGTTATAAGAGACCATAAAAATAGATAAAGCCAGTATCTAAATCATTTCATTAAAAACTCATGATTGTAGGTAGAAAAAACATTGACATTCCTCAAAAAAAGGGTAAACTTAAAAGTCTTTTGTGGTTTTAAAATAAGTGTTCCTCCATCTATGTACAAGTCTCTCTCTTTGGGGATTAATAACTTCAGCACATAACTTTAACGACAGCTTGAAATTTGCAGTCCACTGGGAGAAAGTGTTCCGCTCTCATTCCCAGTTAGAATCCAGCTCTCTTCCTCCTGAGAAAACTGTGCCTGAATATTTTTATCTATAACCACAGAATTGTTTTAGGATATAGTTTTCAAGTGTCTCCACTGATTTTACTTAGTAGGAGAGAGCTAATTTAGGCCCAAAGAAATTTTCCACTCTCCTGGACATTACAAATTAAAAGGCCCACACAGTGATAGGGGCTGAAAAGGGAGGACCTCAGTGTCTTCCACCTCAAGGAGGACCCGCCCAGACAGGAGCTGTGGCGAGGCCAGGGCTTACAGGAAGGGTGCGTTCCCCCCAGTCAGCAGGCAGCTCTGTACTCAGTCTGGGCAGCACATTAAACCTGCTCGGGTGTCAAGATATTGAAACATAAATTGTGACTGACTCACTGAGGGAAAGACAAGACCAAAATATATGTATTTTTTATATCCTCCCCCAAGGACATGCTTCTTGATTTTAGAGAGAGTGGGGAAGGGAGGGAGAAAGAGAGACAGAAACACTGACTGCCAACCAAGGACCGAACCTACAACCCAGGCACGTGCCCTGACCGGGAACAGAATCTGCGACCTTTCAGTTTGTTTGTGGGACGTCGCCCAACCAACTATACCACACCAGCCAGGGCAAGGCTAATATCGTACAGGAGAGATAAGAGTTAATTTTCACTTTGCTGGGAACGCTCAAAGGTAATAGGACTTGAGTATTAAGTGAGAGTACTTAGGCCTCCTCCCTGAAAAGCTCTCTCACAGTGTATCACGGGCACCAACAATGTTTTGGGAGGGAGATTCCTTTGCTCCCTCCCACAGTAGTGAATCTCGACTTCTGAGGCTGGGGGGACCTGGGAACATGCATTTTTAAACAGTGTAATATTGTCTTCTGCATCCAAAAACAGCGCTTGAGACAAGTGTGGAAGTTTTCACCTGAAAGAGCAAAGTACAGATGTTGTGGAGGCTCCGTCTGTCTTTGTTGCCACCTGGCATCCATTTCATGAGAGTTTACTATTGGAAAGCACGAGAAGAAGAAGGGTTTGTTTTTAAAATAACTACTCGGTTGATGAATTACTCATCCAAATTTAAATTCACATTTAGCCAAAAGGCCTACTACTTTACTGCTTCGTAAGTATACCCAAGACTAAATACTTGATGAGTATTTTAAAGTCCATTTGTTTGGCAAGAACCACGGAGTTTTAGCCAATAAAAGAGTCATGGGAAGGCACTGGAGTTGCCCCGTCCGAATAGGTCGTCACCGGCCACATGTGACCACTGACCACGCGACATGTGGGTAGTAACATGCTGGGTTCCAAAGTCAGTAGAAAAGATGTAAAGAATCTCATTAAGTAACTGTTTATACTGATTACATGGGGTGATAGGATAATATTTTGGATAATATTTTGGATAATCTGATTAACCGAAATATGTAACTTAGAATCACAATGGGTTAGTATTATGTTTCTCTTGGATAGTACAGATCTGGATACTTAAAGTAAACTACTGCGTTAGCTGATTAAATGCTCCACCAAAATTCTGGTCACTCAGATAAATGCCCATGTTTAAAAGGAAGTCTGGCCGATAAATACAGCCACAAATAATTGTTATTTACTGTATACATGTAATGTGAAAGATACAATTAGTGCTTTTATCTTATTTTCCTATGGCTATCAATTGTCCTTGATGTACCCATAATCATGTAAACTCAAGGTCAATTGTTTTTTGCCACGTCCACAGGTTAGCAGAAAGGTTCTTACATTAAATTTTAGCTCATAAATGTTGATGAGTGACAACTCCAAAAGTAATCTCATTTTTAATTTATCTTTTTTAAAATGCTCTTTCATACATAAGCTTTCTCCTACCACCTTTATATGCCATTATGTTTTTGGAAGTAAAAAATTTTATTATTCAGAAACAAACACTAAATATTTTGGTTATATCATCCTAATTTTTAAAATTCATTGTTTATGAGTGTTGATGGAAAAATATTAATTCTAGTTACTTCGACCATATTTTCAAGCTAAATGTTACACTTCTCAAAAGTCTGCTTTTCCTACTTCCCCTAATTTGTGTTGATTCCACAAAAATATAACCTACTACCCATCACTTGAAAAAAGAAAACATTTACCTTCTACATTTCTTGAAAAGAATAGTTTTATGTTTTAGTTTTATTTCAATAAAATGCTGGTTTCCCGAAAGTCTAGCTTATCTTGATGCACTTTGCCGTGACCACACGTGTCCTACACTACTGAGGCAACTGGGTCAGAGGTCAGGAATGTGGGTCTGCCATCATGCGATGTGGGAAATCATTTACAGAATGCATAAACATCACTCCCCAGCGCTTTGCCTCAGGCTGAATTAGCTTGCTGTGATCTCTTTGCTACTCCACAGGATGGACCAATGTTCTTCGTATCTTCCTTCTGAACTGCAAATGGTCGACAATCAAGTTTAGACATAAGTATGCATCTCCCCAGCCTCGTCCATGTAAAATATTTGAACATGTGGCAATCGTCAATATCAATTCTATTTCTTGAACGTTTACAGGCTGGAATCTTGAGACTCCCTCTTCACCCAGCTTGTGTGAGGGGAATGCTTTCAGATGAAGCTTTTCTCTACTTTGAAAAGAAGTTGGTGTTTTCAAATGTCACCAGGAGAGGCTCTAGGTAGATTCTGAATACGGGAGCATTGAGTTCCCTGTGATTCCACTTGGAATTTCTCTCTGATGTTTCCAAGTGCTGGGGAGCAGGAGGGGTGATGAGTGACTGAGATATGAGTCAGACTTTCAAACAAAAAAGTTTAAGAGGAATGCAAAGATTCAAAGCTCACTGGGCAATGGACGTGAACCAACTCCAGACTCTTTCATCTTTGTGATGATAAACTGGCACTTGACAAGTAATTGCAGGCCTGATTTCTCCATTTTAAAAAAACATGGATGTTACACACTATACCAGAGAAGCCATCTTCCCTGGGAAACATCTTACTGAGTCTGATGCTCTGACACCACGTGGGCGCCCTGAAATTCAATTCTGATGCTAAGTACCCAGGGCAAACCCCACAGGTTACGGGGCCCTGTCCCACAGGACTGCAACCACTTCGGATGCCAGTCGCCTGTCCCAGGCCACCGCCTGTCCAAGACCACTGTACTTCTGACTAAGTGGCTATAAATTCAGGGGTTCCCATGAAAACCCTTCATCGGGTTCCATAATGTGCTAAAACAACACACAAAACTCAGGAACTTGCATTTTATTTATGCCTGCCCCGTTATTATCAAGTATATAGCCAACTCAGGAACAGCCACTGGAAGAGGCGCACAGGGTGAGGTATGGCAGGGGGCAGAACTTCCAGCCCTCCCAGGGCACGCCACCCTCCCAGCACACGGATGTGTCCCCAACCCAGCAGCTCTCCAAACTTTGCCACACTTACGGGTTTTTATGGAAGTTTCATTATGTAGGCATGATTGATGAAATCATTGGCCATTGGTGATTAAACTCAATCTCAGCTCTGCCTCCTCTGCGGATTGGTTGGCAGGGCTGAAAACTCCCACCTTCTAACCACTTGGTGTTTCCAGTGACCAGTCCTGTCCACTCACATCCTGGGGTGGGGGGAGAAGTCTCACCCTAAGTCGCCTCATTAGCATAAATCCAAGTATGATGAAAGAGGCTCTTTATAAATAACAAAAGACACTCAGGAAAATTCCAAGGGCTTTAGGAGCTCTGTGCCAGGAACAATAACTTATTTCTTAATGTACCAGAGTTAAAAGCGATTCCTGAAGATGAAGTAGCAAGTAGTTTCCTTCACCTTATTCCCTTAGAGACAGGCATTTAAAGCCCCTGAGTAAAGGACACAAGACAAGGTGATGGGTACATACCAACACAAGATGCACCACGCTGCTGAAAGACAGATTCTTGCTAATGTCTCCTATAAACCTCCTCAGAATGCAGAGTGAAGTCCAGACAAGACTAAACATGCAGAGCACCTGAGAGGGGCAGGAAACTTGCCGTGGACATTCCTGCCGCCCTAACGAGAACTCAAACTTCTGAACGTGCGTTTGCAACAGGAGCCTCCCAGCAGCGCTCCCTGACGCCGAACCTATCGACACACTGCTTCTCTACTGGGGGGGACAGGAAGGTGCTTTTCCCTTTTGTCAAAATCCAGTACCAGACTTCCACACCACCCCACATTAAAGTGTATCTTTAAGATAATCTGTTGTGTTTGAGAGTTAATTCTCCCTAGACTTTAGCTGGGTCCAGAAGAAATGGTCTCAGGCATCCAGGGAAGTAGACCAGGCAACTATCAATACTCTACACCAGCCTCAAACATGATTCCCCAGACCAGCCACCTCAGCATCACCTGGGAATCTGTTAAAAATGCAAAGTATCGCCCTGACCAGTGTGGCTCAGTTGCTTGGGTGTTGTTCTTTGAAGCAAAAGATCACTGGTTCAATTCCTGGTCAGGCCACATGCCTCGGTTGGGTGTTTGGTCCCTGGTCGGGGCACATTCAAGAGGAAATGTGTTCCCCGATCGGGGAACCAATCCTTGTGTTCTCTCTCTCACATTGATGTTTTTCTCTCTCTCTTTCTCCCTCCCTCCCCCCAACTCTAAAGTAAATAAATAAATAAATAAATAAAATCTTTAAAAAATCTTAAAAAATGCGAATTATCAAGCTCCACCCTCGACTTACTGAATCAGACTCTGGGAGTAAGCCCAGCAATCCATGCTTTAGGACCTCCATGTGATTCTGATGCCTGCTCAAGTTCTAGAACCACAGTTCTGGACACTGCTGGACTGTTAAATTATTCCTGTTATCAGCACACAAAATTCTTAGACAGCTCAGAGATTTTTCTGTTCCACAGAATTGGGAAGTCAGATGATAAGATGATAAACTTCTTGATAAGGTTTTCCTGATAATTGTCTGAATTCCCTGAAAGCAGTATTTTTTGAACTCATTTGATAAAATGATAAACTTCTTGATAAGATTTTCCTGATAACTGTCTGAATTCCCTGAAAGCAGTATTTTTTGAACATCATTTAACCTAGAAGCAGCAAATTTCCTTTTTAGTAACATGTCGTAGTTACGTGACTTCTTCTAGATCTCGGGATGCATTCCTGAGCCTTCAAATGAAAATTTTTAACGTGTTTACATTACCCATTACCAATACTCTACACCAATGAGCTTTGATTCATTTGCGTTTTATTGAATATAGAAAAATAGTATAGACTTTGGAGCCACTCTGCCTTCAGCCATTTATTAGCAGTATGACCTTGCACAAGCTATTCCGTCTCTGTACCTCAGTTTCATCTACACACGGTAGACAGAAATAACAATCTCCTTCATATGGTTGTTATGGGATTAACTGTTAATATATGCAATGCATGTAGAACAGTGCCTGGCATGCAGTAAGTAGTACTACATTAAGTGCTTACAATTTATTATCATAGCTATAATAGTTCAGGGACCTAGATAACATAGAAGGGAAGATCTCCTAGTACGTGTAAAGACACCTGATCAATACTAAGGACAGCTGCACATCTCCTCTGGAATTGTAGAAAAGAATGGATACAAAGAGCAAGACACTACTCTGCAGTTTGCAAGTAAAAGTCTCCTTAAAACAGAGATAATACATAGTGGCCTGGGACCAGAAAGTACATGTCTCATGGTCAATGATAACTGGTCACCAATATCATACTGGACTAAAGGTTCAAATGAAGATTCAAGAAAAAGAGGTTAGAGATTAAAGTACAAATCAATAATCCACTAACTCAAGCCAGGATCATGGTTTCCATAAGCTTACATGTTAATGAATAAGCTAGAAAATAAAGCTCCAATTCTAGCGGGACTATCTGGTTAATCATTCATTTATGCCCTCAAATGAGGCAAGTTCAGGAAAAACCTTTAAATCACTCCACTCAAGAAACAAGTTATCCTAAGGCAGCTGAATGATTTCCCTACAGCATTTAGTTGGAAGCCTCCCCAAGGTCTTTTTCCTTCTTCCTCCTTCATGCTCTATTCTGAATTTTCTAGCCAAGCTGTTAGTGTGGGACTGACCCCTCTCCAACCCGGCAAAACCTCCAACACTCCAGGAGTGCATCCTAATTAGCTGAGGTCAGTTAGCACATCCTCTTCTCTGACTCCAGTGGGAGCGAGATTCTGAGAGGGGCACATGACCCAATCAGGCCATGGTCAATCAGGCCGGTGAAGCAGAGGTGCTTTTTTCCTGCCCAATGTCCTTACAGGCAGACAGACATATCTGGGACCTGGGGCAGCTGGCGTGGGACCACAGGGTCCCCAGAGCCTGCCTGAGAATCAATCCACACTAGATAAGTAAGGCCAAAAACTAGGAGAAAGAAATTAGGTCCTGAACACACCATTTAAGTCCAGAACTAAGTCTTGCTTAAAATTCGTCTCCTACTTGATCAAGAAATTCTCTTTGTTCTTTAAACCACTTTGGGTTAAGGTTTCCTTTTGCTTACAATCAAGAGAAGTCTAAATTACACATGTCTCATAATTAGATTATACTGTAAAGGTAACAAAAAAGGGAGCTACATTCACAATGAACTGTAAACTTACCTGTTTAAGTCCTGACTAGAATTTATTTGTCATAATTAAAGCTATCAGGGAAAAAACCCATAAACCTACTTTTCTCATTTGGACACCATTTTATTTGAAATCTCGAAGTACAGATGCAAGGCCTTGTATAAACGCCACCCTGACCCTTGGTTTACATATATTCATTCAATACCACTGAGTTTTCATCGTGATAGAAACTTCTCCAGGTTTTCAGGGCAAAACACTCCCAACCCCAATGAAGGCCGAGGTCAAAGTGTGTTCCAGGTGTTCAACAGCAACGAAGGAGCGAGGAATCACAAAGGAAGGATGTGTTCCTGCTAATTTTAGTAAATCGATGGCACACTTGCCGTTACAGCATTAAATGTGCCCTCACGAGATTAAGCTACTGGGTTTTATATTTAAAACCCCTGCATGTGATACTGACTAACCCGGGGCACTCGGCGTAAGTACTTTACTGTGAGAGGTCAGATCAACTGAGTACACTGGTTAATTATCTGTGCTTCGTTACTTTCAAATGTAAGATGCATTAAAAACATACGAATTTTTTAAATCGTAGGGCAGCTCTCTTTAAAATGCTGTACGAAATCGCTCTACTCAGAATCATTTTGGCCTGAGGGGTTGACAGTTCTCCAAACACGGAACTGGTCACCCTACAACATGGCCAGCTCGCTCCTGTGGGACATGTTTAGGTAGAAGTGAACCGATCTTACAAGGGAGGCAGGGGAGATGATTTTAAAGGACACTGTAACGCATCCTGGGCCTCAGCGGGGGGCCGGGAAGGAGCCTCACCTGCCAGAGCCTTGATGCGGGACCGCTCGAAAAGCCTGGCAGAGCTGTTCTCATTGTCCCAGTCGTCCACGTCCCAGCGGTTGTTGACGTCACTGTACTGCTGCTGGATCTCAATGTTGTCATAGTCTGTGGCTACTGTGGTCGTCATCTTGAACTACCTCAGCTGCTCCTCCTCCACATCAGCTCCTTCTTAGAGTTCTATGAGAAAGAAAAGGAAAAACCTAATTAATCATTTAAAGTGTGTCGAGTCCTCATACAATTATTGGGATAAAGGTGAGTAGAAGATAAAATGATTCACACGTGTTAAGAACAGGTATCTGGACCACTGCCTCATAACAAGTGGGTGCCCTTGGCCAAGACACTTAACATCTCCGAGCCTCAGTTTCCCCAACCGTCAAAGAGGAACAATACTCTATAGGTTACTGAGAGGACTGAATAGATGATGGATGCCCAGTAAAGGATGAGTTTCTTCCTTCTTTCTACGGTTCAAGTTTTGCAATTTGAAAGTTTTATCAGAGCTGGATGAACAGCTACTTGGAGCTTCTGAATGAACTCATTTATTTCTATTGTATATCACCATAAACTAAAATCTTTCGGCTTCCCCTAGAATTTTGTAAAATGTTACCTAAGAGAACAGATCATTTCATCTATACATTAGAAACCTGGTGTCTGAGATTAAATGAGACAGTAAATGTACACCACCAAGGACAGTACCAGTGCGCAGTGGATACTCAATTAAAAAAGGACTGCAATTATTTAGACTGTTGTGTTTCCTAAAGCCTTACTACCAATACCGATGCCCACTCCCCAGGAGTCCGGTCGCAGTGTTTTACAGGGATAAATGGTAAACGAGAACCTAGGCCTCAACTTTTGGCCCACTGCCGTCTTCACTTTATTACAGTATCCTCAGAGGATTAAGAGAAATACATTTAGCTTTAAATATAGTTTCTCCCTTCAATAGAGCTATTATGCAGTCACTGAACCAGAAGGTACCGAGGACTTACTTAGTGCTCAGCCTGTGCCTGATGCTAGAGATACCAGTAAACAAGATGAGGACCAGACTCTAGTGTAGCTTATGTCTTAGTAGGAGAAGCCAGACAAAAGACACCAGTCAAGGCAAGATAGTTGAAAGAAAAGAAAAGTGGAGTGATATGATACAGTAAGACCACATTTTAGATCTGATGGTTAGGGAAGGCCTCTGAGTAGGTGTTTATTTAAAAGGAACAGGTCAAAAGGAATAGCATCCCAGGCAAAAGAAACAGCTTATATAAAGGCCCTATGGTGAGAAACAGCATGGCTTGTTGGAGAAATGAAGAGGTCAGTGTCTCTGGAGACAGTCTGGTGGGCAGGGGGAGAGCCAAGGAGATGAGGTTGGAAGGTTGGGGGCCAGACCACGAAGGGCTCTGGAAACCTAAGTGTGACGGAAGGCACTGCAGGATTTTTAGTTAATAACTGATACCACTGGGTGCGTGTTTTTAAAAGATCAATCCTGGTGCTGCATGGAAAACACATTCTAGGAGCCCTGGCCGGTGTGGCTCACTTGGTTGGAGTGTTGTTGTGCAGACCAAAAGGTCATGGGTTCAATTCCCAGCCAAGGCGCCTGTGAGAAGGCAGCCAATCAATGTTTCTCTCTCACATTGATCTGTCTGTCTGTCTCTCTCCCTCCTTCTCTCCCCCTCCACTGCTTCCAGGCAATGAAAAAATGTTCTCAGGTGAGGATAAAAAAGAAAACATACTAGAAGGCAAAGATGAGCTCCTAATTCCTACTGGTGCAGTTACATTCCTGCATGTTTTATATACAATGCTATCCAGATAAGTTAAGAAGGGGAGGGGGCAGAAAGATGCCCCACCCTTTCACTGGTGGGAAGATGTCCCACCCAATCCTGTCCCAGTCCTCCATCTTAAGATTCAATGATTCATTATCAGATTTTGTACCTGGAAGCTCACTTAGTGAAAGCTTCATTCACTCATTGTGCTCCAAGAATAGTTAGCAGGCCTAATCACTAGAGCTAGTGCACTAATAAAACCAGGCCACCACCCAGCAACCAAAAAATGATCACTTGAGCTGATTTTTTCCCTTCACACAGGCTACCATGCAAAGACAATAAAGCCACATATGCTGAAAAGAAACATTTCTCTTACTGTGCTTAAAATGTAGCTTTTCTCAAGTTCTACCATGCAACCAGGTTCCCAGAGTAAATGAATTAAGCTGAAACAAATGAACCGCACCTTAAATAGTACAATTACTGGCAGCACAAACATAGAACTGCCTCCTCTTTTGTCGTTAGCTGTTTTTTTCCACCAGCTATCCAAGAACATGCTCACACACTGTCCTACATATTCCTAAGAGGCACTGTGTCCACCTTACATCTGAGCCACACATCTAACACGTCACCCATCTTCACTCAAACAGAAACATCCTGGGTGGGAGTAAATTCCTGGATTCTCACCAGGCAGACATAATCAGTCCCAACAACATAAATTTATCAGTAGAATAATTTTAACAACTACATAAGCAATGTATTTATAAGATTTTATAAAAACAAAAAAATTCAGAAGCCTAAGCCAGTTAAATATGTTCTATGGAGTGAGCTTATAATTGCTCTTAACATTTCAGTTTTAACACTCCCCCACCCCCAAAATTGATACTGTCATTTGAACTTGGAGATACCTAATTTTCTTGACTGTATCAATACCAAAGACTTTCATAAAATTCTGCCTTGGAGAATGTCATCTCTAGGAGGGGAAAATGTGAAAGTGTTATTAGTACCAAATTCCTCAAAGCACAGAAAGTAAGATTTCACCCAATCCAAGGTGAAATGCAACCACGTTGCTCCGGGTTCGTTTCAGCTATTTGGTGCCACCTGCTGACCACTGAGAACAAGCCACACCTTGGTCTCCAGAGCAGCAACCACCAACCTGTGCCGGGACTTCACCACATCTGACTCTTGAGTAAGTCCAGCTACAATCCTTTCCCCCTCTCTGAATCTCTTCCTGCCACTGATTTAGCCCCCAAATCACCAACCAGTTTCCCCAAGTATCTCAAGAAGCAGGTGTGAATCCTTTCCATGAGCTAAAAACAAGTCCTTCAGGTAAAGTAAACACGTTTTTGTCCTAAGAATTCTTTTTAATGGTGTTCTGAACACCATTGTGCTTTAAAACAAAGAGGAGAGTGGGAAGCAAAAGTTCTTATTAGTCTGTGTACGAAAGAATTGTTGATGCTCTAAGATATTCCTTTTATCTGATTGCTTCACTCAAGTGTTTAAGAATTTGGATATCGGAGACATTTTTTCATTTTCAGGGCTCTGGCAAAGCAAAACATGTCACATCCCCACGTGGGTAGTGCTGAAAGGTTGCTGCCAGGTGTTCAGCAGCAACAGCAGAGTGACCTGAGGGTGAAGGAGCAGACGGAGTCAAGGACAGGCAGGGGTGGGTGCGCGTGCCCTGGCATGGGGAGCCCAGAAAAGCCAGTACGCCACAACAGCACCACCTTCTGACCCATTTCAACAAGGGGCTGGCCAGCCGTGATGGCAGTTTGTAGCCCACATGTGAGTGTCGCCAGGAGGTCATCTATAAAGGGCTAGGTTTTCCCAAGGTGCTATCAGCCATGTGTCCATCCCAAGGCCCAGTGAAGTAATCCATACTTCTTAAATGGCTGTATGATGAGCAGGGGAGAGAGGTGAGGAGGGCTGGCCATCGTGGGATTCTGCCTGGTGGGCCCACCATTAGGAACGCTTAAGGACTGTGTAAGATTGGCATGCAACAACCCAACCTCCCCTCCCAGAGAAGCGTTCCCGTTGCCTCTACTGGCTCAGTGACGGCCCGGATTCTATCTGCTAGTCATTTGGCCATCAAGGCAGGAATTCATTAAATAATCCCTGAGTGAATAACATTCAGTAGCATGCTGGATATGATATGGGTGGTATTGATGTTTTTTGAGGACTGGTTTTAAGAAGATGGTTAAAAGTACATATCTACCTTCACTGCTCTTCATCTTGTGCGTGTGTGTACGTGTATATAAAAATAGGAAATGTTTCTTTTTTTTTAAAGATTTTATTTATTTTTAGACAGAAGGGAAGAGAGAAAGAGTGGAAGAGAAACATCAATGTGTGGTTGCCTCTAGCACACCCCCAACTGGGGTCTTGGCCCACAACCCAGGCATGTGCCCCGACTGGGAATTGAACCAGTGACCCTTTGGTTCACAGGCCGGTGCTCAATCCACTGAGCTACACCAGCCAGGGCTAAAAATAAGAAATACGTTTAAAAAAAAAAAAAGGCAAGCCTTGCCCTGGTCAGTGTGATTCAGTTGGTTGGAGTGTTGTCCCATAAACCAGAAGGTCATGGGTTTGATTCCTGGTCAGGACACATGCCTAGGCTGTGGGTTCAGTCCCTGGTGGGGGTATATACAAGAGGCAACAGATCAATGTTTCTCTCCCTCTCTCTCTCTCTCCCTTCCTCTCTCTCTAAAATCAAAAGCATGCCCTTGGGCAAGGATTTAAAAAAAAAAAAGCCAAGCCTTGTCCACCAGATTTCTCTTCTTTAATCCTATGTCATAATGAACTAGAATTTTCCAAAAGAATAAAAAGAAATTCTAAAAGCTTTATCATTTTCTGCTTAAATCAGAACACAATAATTGTATTTCTTCAAACTGGCAAACCAAGACAGAAATGGATTAGCCTAGACCTACAAGGCAAAGAGGTTCCTACAGCCCTGGCACATGATACCACAAGGTCATAACTATCAAGAAAGAAACTGGAGCATTCTATTCTTCTCTTTATTGATTAAAATCCTGAAAGTCAATCCCTGGCAAAGCCCAGACAGAAAACACTTTATCTGTTCTGTCACTTTCTGAGATCCCAAATCTATTTTCCATGTCACACAGGTATTGACCAATGCCCAGGTTTTTGGTCTTTGTAGTTTCTGTCCAAGCTTCCCTCCCCCGCCCTGTTCTGTTACTCCACAAACTCCCTGGGTGACGTTACCCGCCCCCGTCTGTCTTTGGCTCCTACGCTGGGCTGACCCCTGCTCCCTAGACAGCTCAGTGCATCTGTCTCCTGCGGATGATCAAGTCGGTGTCTAAAACTACACTCCTATTTCCTCACTGCAAGCCCAGTTTCCCCCGTCACTCCCTCACTGAAGGGCACCCTCATTTCTCCCCTATCTAGGCCCCATCTTTGCTTGTACCTCCTGAAAATCCACTGAGTTAGCTAAAGCAACAGTTTCTTACTGTGCGCCTGAGGGCTAGTTTTAAACTCTATTCCGTTCCCCTATGTTGCCACCAGAGGGACCTTTCTCAAATGTAATTCTGATCATTTCGTTCCTGTGACCAAAACCCACTAATGCCAGTGCCTTCAGATTAGTAAATCCCCATGCCTTCAGACTTAGGGCAGAGCCCTTTGAAGAGAAATGAGACCCTTCACGAGGGGGCCCTGCCCAGCCCTGTCCATAGGGGCCCTGTCCTATGCTCAGTATTCCTGTCCCCAGCTAACTCCTGCGGGAAAGGTCATGCCCTGGTTTCACCTCTAATCCTCCTACTGGGAACAGCTCTCTACTCTTCCTACAAATCCAATGGGAGGTAGCCACTCCTCCAGGAAGCCACCCCTGACCACTCACCACCACCTGGTGTAAATTAGACAACCTTAGCCTGCAGAGGTGCTCCCTGTAAGAGGAAGTCCACTTTCTATACTTCTGACCTCTCACTTATCATTATAAGATTGTTTTATAATTATAAAACTTCTATTTACTTACTGTTGATAGGCCACAGACTCTTGGGGTCATCACACTGTCTTTATATCTTTCAACTCCAAGTGGTGCGCCTAGAAACATTAAGTGCTTACTAATCATTGATTTGTAGGCTGGCTGGGCAGGTGAAAGACTGAGAGCTGGAGAGCTGGAAGGTGAAACCATAGTAGAGATGTCAACTCAGGCTGCCACTCTGGTACCATCCCCATCCGTCCGAAAGCCCAAAACACACAGTCCTCTGAGCTCCTGGGACCTGGCAAGCACTGTGCTCTCAAGGAGGTGACATTTTCAGATGAGGCTGCTAACCAACATGAACACACATTCAATAAGGTGCTTCTCCATGTACTTACTAAAATTTAAGTTTCCCTCTTTAGTTTTTATTCATGGAAAGAATTTATTTTTTGTCTGAGCTAATCAGATTTCCGAGATTAAAGCAACAGATAGAGAACACAAATACCCATGTACAAACACACACTTTGTTAATACCCAATCTTAATTAAAGGCTCAAATAAATTAAATAAAAATAACAAAGGTGACTAACATTTGCCAGTTCTCTCTTAAGAAGGAAAACCATATGCTAACAATTACTTT
Source organism: Desmodus rotundus (assembly GCF_022682495.2). Lineage (NCBI taxonomy): Eukaryota > Metazoa > Chordata > Mammalia > Chiroptera > Phyllostomidae > Desmodus > Desmodus rotundus. Next base: position 131,297,261 of record NC_071391.1, on the reverse strand, counting down.
GGCAGAAATCACAGACCCCAGTGTCCTGTAAACACTCAAAACCCTCCCGCTTTGCTCATAAAAAACTTGAAAAACCATACACGGGACTGCTGGTGTACAATGCAAGACAAAAGAAGTCCGTCCAGGGACTTCTGAGGGACCAAACTGTGTGCCTGAGAATTTCCAGAAGATTCCTGTTAGAGTTCTGCGGCAACCCTCCCAACTACACAGCCCCAGAGAGCAGGAGAGGTGCACCCTGCTTGCGGTGCGCCCCCCGCCCCCCGCACCACCTGCAGCATGTATAAAACAGCCCGTAGAGAGGACTCTCTGTGAGAAACTCTGTCGAGAACCCCAGTGATGGCTAAACTCGTCTAGCCTACTGTTCCTCAGGTTCATGGAGCCAGCTCCGCAAGAAGGCCCCAGCACCGCCCTAAACACGCCAAGTCCTCTGCTCACGAGCACCAAGGCATGACTGTTTCAGCTCTTATCTAAAGAACAGCCAACCGCCAGATGCCTCCACGTGAACTTTCCTAACTATTTCCCCAAAACAATCCAAAAGTAGCAAACACTTCTTCCTGACCAACTACACAGCGATGCCAGAGCTAGCCCCCCTTCACCTCCTCCCACCCCCCTCACCTATAGCCAAGGTAAATTCTCTCAAAACGACTTCCATGTTTCTTCCCCAAACTTGTGTAAAGGGCCCATCAATCCCAGGACGTGCCAATCTTTTCCACCCAGCCCTGCTGCTGGTGGTTTGGGCTCACACCCCAGGACCCGGTCCTTTCTCCGGCTAGCATATGGTTCAATAACCCCTCTCCTTCAGAAAAAACTTTGGGCCTCAAGGGTTATTGTTTAACAGTATCATTTACTTTGAAAATTACCCATGGTACTTGCAGTTTTACAGGAACCTCGGCTGCACAAAAAGGATGACCCAGCTGTACACACCAACCAAAATTCATAGGCTCAGACCATTCTGAGAGGGAAGGGCACGCACTTATTTAATAATTAAACCTCATTAACAAAGATGGTCTTCAAATACTCTATACTAACTTTTGTATGTTTTACTCAGCGGGGACAGAATATGTTAAAATCTCCCACTGTGACCATGAATTTATCAGATTTTTCTTATATTTTTCTGGATATATACAAAATCATAATTATTTTATCTTCTTGGCAGGTTGTTAACATTTTAAAATATCCTGTTTTCTCCCTATGCACACATTAATTCTACTTTTATTGATAGTAATATTGGCCTAGTATATTTTTTTCCATCCTGTTATTTCATCTTTGAGCCATTTTGTTTTAGGTATGTCTCTTATTTTTAAAATTCAGTCCAAGAGTCTCTGTCATTTAGTTGGCAAATATAATCCATTTACATTTATTAGGATTTACTGCCATATTTGAGGTTTCAACCAACTTATTTTGCTTTCTACCTTAATTAATAAAACGTGGGAACTGGGGCCTACCTAAGGGTTAAACAACTGAATCAACTCATACCGCTGAGCCAAACATCTGTAATATCTTCATCACCCTGAACCCAGAACCATAAGAACTCCATCTAACTTTACAGTGCAGAGATGAATCTGACAAAGAAAACTCTAATGATGTTATAAATAACTTACTTTTCTTGCTGGCTTACTTTATGTGGGCATGGTGCTTTCCTTGCTTTTTCATTCCGTGCTCCCCAGCAACTTCTGAGGTAGATGTTATTTCAGCCTTATTCTACATACGAATAAACGAAGGCTTTCCGTGGTGACACAGCAAGAAAACCAGGAAGCCAAGAGGATTTTAACCAATTTGTAGGACTGCAAAGCCCATGCTTTAAATGAATAGCTTAGCCTAGATTTTGAGGCACAGAACTTTAATGGTGGTCCACATCAGGAAAAATATCTAAAGGACTCAAGGCTCTTAAGTCAGAAAGTATGTATTTTTTCTTATAGCATCCCAAATAAACTAAGACACCTTCATTCCTAATATTCAGAAATAATCTCCTTCCTACACAGAAGGAAGATGCCACTGAAAGGCTGGTTCTAGTTTCATCAACGAAGCTCTGGGGATAAATACTATTTTCTAACATGGGCGGGTTACACCAGGCTCTATTGTTTGGAGGAGCAAAATTAATGCTTACTATAAAGGAAATCAATTATTTTTAAAGATTTCACTAGAGAAAAATATACTGGCCCTAATTCATTTTATTTTAAAACAATCTGTTAAAAAGAACCCATCTCAACGGCTTAGGAACTTTTATTACACAGTATAACCAAGAGTACACTTCCACAACGTGAAAGAGTATAATGCAGGGGGAACAACATGGCACCTCCCTGAACTTCCTCTATTTTACAGAGAAAACTGCACCAAGAACAGCAAAATTATAAACAGATTTATTATTTTAGTGCTTTAAATAAAAATTCTTAATATTTTGCATATATATTTAACCTCACTACTTGTACATTAAAACAATTTTTAAAGATTTTATCTATTTATTTTTAGAGGGGAAGGGAAGAAGAAAGAGAAGGAAGGAGACATCAATGTGTGGTTGCCTCTCCTGAGCCCCTTACTGGGGACCTGGCCTGCAACCCAGGTATGTGCCCTGACTGGGAATCGAACCAGTGACTCTTTGGTTCTCAGGCCAGCACTCAATCCACTGAGCCACACCAGCCAGGGCTGCACATTAAAATTTTTAACCAAGTGTCTTTTTTCTTTTCCCAGCCTGCATGATAAAATCTAGATTCTAAATATAAATCTGTAAGCCCTAAAATATTGTAAAACTAGGTTTACTTTGAGAACTAATTTTGAGAGAAAGATAAGCTTTTCCAATGTCTGTCTATAAATCTCAAAATCATCTACCTTGAATCAAATTTTTTTTTTAATATTTCTAAGTATATGGCTATCTTCACTGATTATCTGGTGATTAAAGGCATCCTTGTTTTTGTTTTCCTTAGAGGGAAAAGAAATTAAACTTGTAATTATTAACTCAATTCACCTAACACCATGATCCTGTGGCCAATGTGGGGTTTCTGAGCCACTACATAGAACCATTTTGGTCTTAGCCTTACTTCCTGATAGTTGAAAAATACTTTACAATATAGGTCTACTGGTACTGCTACCAAAGTGCCAATCCTGAATTTTCAGTTAGTTTGGCATTTCCATGCCTTATTTTTTGTAAAATTGCATAAATCAGTTATCATGTGTGCCTAAACAACAGAGGAACAATGATGTGTTTTCTATTTGGAAGCTAACTTTTACTTCTAGAGCAGCCCAGTGCCTAAATTTTCCACATATCTATCAAGTAAAAATGTGTATCTCAACTACCTGGAATAATGATCATGTGGGAAAAAAAAAAATTGTGACTTCTAGTCAAGATGGCGGCATAGGCAAATGTGGTTCACCTTTTCATACAACCACATCAAAATTACAACTAAAATACAGAACAACCAACACTCTGAACCATCAAAACTCAAGTTGAATGGAAATCTCAACTACAGAATTAAGGAAACATATCCATCCAGACTGGTAGGAGAGGCACAGATGCGGAATGGGGTGTGGAGGATAAAAATTTGGGAGGAATATCTTGAGAGTGAGGAGTCCCAGCCTCATACCAGGCCCCCCCAGTCCAGGGTTCCAGTGCCAAGAAGATGAGTCCCCACAACTTCTGGCTGTAAAAGCAAGCAGGACCTGAGTCAGTGGAAGAAACTGCTAGAGACCCAAGAAGCTCCTCTTAAAGAACCTACACACGGACTAACCTACTCACACTCACTCCCTCTCAGCTCCAGCACTGGGGTTGCAGCTTACAAGGCACCAGTGGCATAAAGGGAGGAACTCAAGTGCCTAGCATCAAGGCAAGGAGAGGCCAATTGTCCCTTTTCTAAACCCTTCCCCACAGAGCCAGCAAGCTGGAGTCACATCTTAGACTCCATCAACCTAGCTAACACTCACTGGCCTTGGAGATCCCCAGAGACTCTGCCCCACCCAACTTACAGTCCCACCCAATTTACAGACCCACCCAAGGTGCTTTTCCATATGAATGGCTGGTGTTGGCTGGCTGGTGTTGGCTCTTGCTACACAGCTTCCTAAATTCTCTCAAAGCCACAGCTGGCCTCAGTGAGCCCCAGGCACAGCACTAGCAGTAGCCAGCCTAGATTCACAACTTGGTTTTGCCTGGGAATCTCCTAGCCCAGCACAAGTAGTAGCCATCTCAAATTCTTTATAACTCAGGTAGGGTGGCCCCAGGCAAAACACAGGTAGGGTCTGACCTTGGCCTGCACCTCCCAGGAAACCCCAGGGCCAGTGCACCCAGTGGACAGCTACAGACCACATAGGAGCACCACCACCCTGACCCTGTACCCTGCCCTGATCCTCCACAGAGGGCAGAGGTTGGCAGTCAGTGGTATAGCCAATCCCTGCAGCTGACTGGCCTGGATGAATCCCTCCCATTGATCTGCCAACAGCAACCAAGGCTCAACTAGAAGAGGGTGTACTTAGCCCACCCAAAGAGCACACCTTGAGTACCCAGCTTGGGTGATAGGGGAGGCTGTGCCACAGGACCCTACAGGGCACCTACCACATTAGGCCACCCTACCAAGTCATAGCAACTCTACCTAATACATAGAAACAAACACAGGGAGGCTGCCAAAACAAGGAGACAAAGAAACATGGCCCAAATGAAGGAACAGATCAAAACTCCAGAAAAACAACTAAACAAAATGGTGATAAGCAATCTATCAGATGCAGAGTTCAAAGCATTGGTTTTAAGGATGCTCAGGGAACTTAGTGAGGACCTCAAAAGCATTAAAATGATCCAGTCAGAAATAAAGGATACACTACTTGAAGTAAGGAACAATTTACAGGAAAAAAAACAGTAGAGTGAATAAAGCCCAGAATCAAATCAATGACATGATAACATAAGGAAGCAAAAACCAACCGATCAGAACTACAAGAAGAAAAAAGAATCCCAAAATATGTGGTTAGTGTAAGCAGCCCCTGGGACAACTTCAATAGGTCCACCATTCCGCATCATAGGGGTGCCAGGAGGAGAAGAGAAAGAGCAAGAAATTAGAAATCTATTTGAAAAAATAATGAAAGAAAACTTTGCTAATTTGGTGAAGGAAACAGACATGCAAGTCCAGGAAGCACAGAGAGTCCCAAATAAGATGGATGCAAAGAGGCCCACTCCAAGACACATCATAATCAAAATGCCAAAGGTGAAACATAAAGAATCTTAAAAGCATCAAGAGAAAAGCAGTTAGTCACCTATAGGGAGTTCCCATAAGACTGTCAGCTGATTTCTCAAAAGAAACTTTGCAGTCTAGAAGGGATTGGCAAGAAACATTCAAAGTCATGAAAAACAGGGACCTACAGCCAAGACTGCTCTGCCAGCAAAGCTATCATTTAGAATCCAAGGGCAGATAAGGAGCTTCCTGGAGAAGAAAAAACTAAAGGAGTTCATCATCACCAAACCATTATTATATGAAATGTTAAAGGGACTTATTTCAGAAAAAGAAGATCAAAACTATGAACAATAAAATGGCAATAAATACATATCTATCAACAACTAAATCTAAAATCAAACTGAGCAAACAGAGACAGAATCATGGATACAGCGAGCATTTTAATGGATGCCAGACGGGAGAACGGGTGAAGAGATGAGGGGACTAAGAAGTGCAAATAGGAAGTTACAGAATAGCCATGGGGATGTAAAGTACAGTATAGGAGGTGCAGTAGCCAATAACTTACACGAATGACCCATGGACATGAACAATGGGGAGGGGGTGTTGGCTGAGGGAATGGAGGGTGTTTGGTGGAGGGAGGAAAGGAGTAAATCAGGACAACTTTAATAGCATAGTCAATAAAATATAATTTAAAAAAACTAATGAAAAGTAATGCTTATGAAATGATGAATGAGGCTCCCACACCCATGAGAACCAGGATCTTCTCCGTTCTGTCCATCTTCGCATCACCAGCCCCGCACTGAAGGCACAGCAGCTTCTCAAAAACAGTTGTGACATAAAACGGTAGGTGGTAGGAGCACTGTCATTCCAGAGCAATCTAACTCTAAAACACAATGCTTCTTTCTGCCTAAATAGTATGTATCCTGGACCCCAGTAAAATTCGTATTGTTATATAAGGAGCAACCTTCTCTTCACTCAGTCCCATTTAGCAAAGGATGAACTTTTATAAGAAATGTTCGGTTACTGCAAATAAGCCAGGTCATATTTGGACAAGAATGAAGCAATTACTAATTTCATAATATCATTGGAGATAAATATAAACATACTTATCTTAATATGTAATATTTTAAGAATTATTCCCCTTTGCAAAATGACCTAAATCCTAGGCACCTTTAATAATATTCAAATTTCTGAAGATTGAAATACTATTAAATTTTCTCACAGGGCAGTTTAAACAACTGCAATCGCTTGGGTTAACATAACAGTTCAGCAGCAAGCCTTCCGCCTTTGTATGCCTGGTAAATGTTTCCCAAACTTACTTAGAAATCTGTAACCTTTTAAATAAACGAAATGAGTAAAGGTTGGCCTGTGGTACTTGAACAGAAGTGAAGTCAATTCCAGAAAAACTATTCAAACAATCACCATTTTAACACAATCAAACCTCTATTACTAAAATTTGTTTAAGCCCGATTAATTTGAAAAAAAGTTTTAGACACAATTTAACAATGTATCAGACTGGAATCCATTTGAATGCTGCACATTACCGTTTAAAAGCCTGATTCCGACAGTGCTGATACCAAGCTTGGTAAACAAAGGTCAGCTACAGTAAATAAACGTGGGGATTCACTTTGGCTTTCCATAATACAAGGCAGGGCAAAAGTAGGTTTACTGTTGTGATTACATGAAACACAGAGTTTATTCTGGTGTTACTAATTATTATATTATTTTGCATACAAACAATCGCAAACCTACTTTTACTCCAACCTGTGTTTAAACACTGATATAGAAGCAAAATAAGCCAGTGTTTAAAATACTGCCCGAGGTTTAGAATCACGGAAGATCTCTCTGATACGTAACTAAGAGCATGTATTCATCATGGGTGACCCAAGCACGTCTACCACCAGCCACAACCCAGCACTTCACCAGACTTCTCAGACAACAGGCACAGGAGAAAGCGACAGCGGCTGCAACTCAGATTGGCTTGGCTCCCACTTGACTGCTCTAACTACTTCAAAACGAAAACAGGTCTTAGCTGGCGAAGTCCTCAGTCAGGTTCAAGGGCAAAGGAAACCAGCAACATTCCTTGTTCTCCAAACAGGGGGAAAGAGGCTACAAAGAACAAGAAGAACTAGAACATCCAGACCGCTCCGAATTCTTTAAAAGCTCCCTGGTGATGTGATTTTGGAAAATGTATGTTTGAACTTTTTGCCTGACCAAAATGGAGACTGGACTTTCATCTCCTTGAAATATGTTATTAATAAACCCATTTTCTGCTTCCCAAAATATCTATGCACTTTGTTTTCCTGCCTCCAAGTGCTTTCAAAGAAGTTACTTTTTTTCTTCCTTTTGGTCAAACTCTGCAACACGGTGAAGAATGAGCAGGATGGTAGGGCAATTTAGAGAACTGCAGAGAAACAAATCCTGTTGCCTTCCATGATTCTGTAAAGAGACAATCGGGGGGGGGGGGCACCCCAGTGGTGGCTGGGTATTTTAGTGGTGTCAGCATGAACTCCAATGCTGTCTTTTGTGACATTTAATGCCAAACCCAACCCAAAAAGGATCCTGTAATTAAGGAAGCTTTCTAAATCTCATTAGTGGTGGAGCTGCTATCTCTCAACAATCTGTGCTTTTACAGATTGGAACAACAGCCCTGGTGTGGCTCAGTGGGTTTCGCGCTGGCCCACAAATTGAAAGGTCGCCAGTTTGATTCCCAGTCAGGGCACACACCTGGATTGTGGGCCAGGTCACACAGTGGGCGAGAGGCAACCCATCGATGATTCTCTCACACGTCAATGTTTCTCTCCCTCTCCCTCTCTTCCCCTTTCTCCAACAATAAATAAATAAAATCTTTTAAAAAAAAAAGATTGGAACAACAGGTAAGTGAGAACCAGGTCAACCTTTCCCTAGTTAATTTTTTTTGAAGCCGCCAGCTCAGCCCAGGGCTGTCTGTTCTGTGCTCTTGTTGGCATCCTCCCTTCGGGGCGTGTACCAACAGTTTTAAATAATCGCCTGTGTGATTATCTGTTAAATGGCTATCTCACCTTATATCCGATATTCTTCATGAACCAGGCATTTCTCTCTCTCTTTCTTTAATCATTGTATCCTGAGACACAATGCCCAGCATACAGTAGACAAGAAGTAAACATTTAATTAATAAAGCTTATGTTTTAAAAATGTCTCATCTTTCAAGGGTATTATAAGCACTTCCCTACTAAATCTGCTATATGAAGAAGAAAAAAAATTTCCAGTTTGTTCACTAGTAAATTTGTTCAAATGAAACCTGTAAATAGTTTAAAACAAACAAAAATTGAAATAAACCCCTCAATGATCAAGAATTATCTACATTTTATTTTTTTAACTATCTACCACACTAGAATGTTTAACTTCCTTCACTGAGAAAGGAAAAACTTCAAATGGCAACTTCAAATTTCTAAATCACAGAGGCTAATTTCCCAAGTCAAATGCTCATTGCTGGCTGAACAGCCCTACTCAACAAACAGGGGCTAAGTGGGAGATGAAAGCGGGTGGGGCAGGTTCCAGCACAATCCTCAGCAAGACTGTCCCTCACCTCCTCAGAGAGTAAACTTCACACAGCAGAGGGCCCTGGACCAAGAAGAGAGTCAAAACTGTTCAAGAACCCATGTAGTCCTACATGCAGATTTTAAATCCCCCAAGGTTAGAGAAGGTGGAAACTGCCAGTAGTCGAAGAAAATGTGGTAAGCTCAAGCAGAAGCGCCAGCAGAAGGTAGTGTGGTCCTAGATGGCTTCCATGTTAGAAAATCCAGGGTGATGACCAACCCAAGAGTGTCCAGAAGGGGGCAGCCAGTCCATAAGACACCTGGGATTTCCAGCTCAGGAGCCAGGACCTCACAGAGGGAAAATCTTAAAGGGACACTCGGCAACAATCTTAAAGTAGCCTCAGGCGTTCTCATGTGGGCTCTGGCACAGACTCCTTGGCAGGCAGGGATCAACAAATTCAGAGAGACTCGGGGTTAGATGGGAGCTTTCTAACAACCAGAGCTCTCCAAAAATGCAGAGGGCTGACCAGACAGCAGGGCGTTCACGGTATTGCCGAGATTCCTGCAGGGTGGGAAGTACCATTTGACAGGGCAGCCTCAAAGGAGACCAAGGACTGTGTAGGAAGCTGGGCTGCAGGAATTCTAAGATCCCTTCCAACTAACAGGCCTCTATGATTCGGTTAACCGCAAAGTGTTTCCCATTCTTGAGATCAGCACAGTGCAGTACTACTTACTACAGGACTCAAAACCTGGTCCCCGAGGCATGCATGATGCTCTCTCTTCGATGGGGTCCAGAGGATGTTTCAAAGGAATGGCTTTTCCATTCCTATTTGGAACTGAATCTCTATTACTTTAATCATAACTTCTCTTTGTCGGGGTGTTTTCATATTAAAATATTTGCATCCTCTTTAAAACACAAGTATTCTTCCGCAGATATTTATAAACGTTTTCATTGGGTTTCACAGCCCCACTAAAAAAATGGGCAAAAAGTTTTGAAAGCCGCTTTTGCAGTTTGATGGTGACATGTATCAAAACAATTATTTTATTAGGCAACTGTACACTTTTTAAAATATAAGGTACCAAATAAAACATCTATTCGTTCAAAAAAGCTTTTAATTAGAAAATACTGCCTATGCTGGTGTGACACTCTGCCACCCAGGGCATATTACCGAGTCTGGGATTTTTTTTTTTTTATTTATTTTTTATTGTTGTTCAAGTGCAGTTTTCTGCCTCTTCCCCCCACCCTAGCCCAACCCTACCTACCTCCCCTTTCCAACGCTCCTGTCCATTATTGTCCATGTGTCCTTTATAATTGTTCCTACAAACCCTTCACCCTTTCCCCTGAAATTCCCTCCCCTCTGGTCACTGTCAGCCTGTTCTCAATTTCAGTGTCTTTGGTTATATTTTGCTTGTTTGTTTGTTTTGTTGATTAGGTTCAATTCTACTGCTAGGATTATATCCTAAGAACCCTGAAACACCAATCCAAAAGAACCTATGCACCCCAATGTTCATAGCAGCACAACTTACAACAGCCAAGTACTGGAAGCAACCTAGGTGCTTCCTAGGATCAAATGAGTGGATCAAAAAACTACGGTACATTTACACAATGGAATACTATGCAGCAGAAAGAAAGAAGGAGCTCCTACCCTTTGCACCAGCCCGGATGGAACTGGAGAGCATTATGCTAAGCGAAAGAAGACAGGCAGTGAAAGACAAATACTGAGTCTGGAATTTTGTCCTTTGCAAAAGGTGGATCCATTCCTGTTACTTAAATAGGTGTGAAAATGCAAAAAGGTTTTTTTTTATTATTTAAGAAAGTCAGAAAGATAAAACAGCCCCTACTTCACACATCCTTTGCTTACACTGCTTAAATGAAAGCCTCGCTTTGTTCCTTCACTTTGGGGGGTTGCATTCTGAGTACTCTCCCTAAGAAACTTTTCTGAGGTCTCCTGACCAGTCTGCCCCTCTAATGGAGGGTCCGAACTCATCCATCCCACCTAGCACACTTGGAAGTCAACGCGCACCTACCAGCATCAGTCATTTTGCAGCTATTCCTGACATAATGATGGGGACACTTGGAAGAATAGAAGGTGACAATCCAAATCCAATAACCAAGGCACCATCCAGCTGTGGCTGTCTTGTTATATGGCTGGTTTTAATGCAGTTCCCACAGTGCCTTCACCTCACCATTTGCTTGAGGCAGATCAGGGCAGCACCCAACATTCTGAAAACAGTAAAGTGACTGGATACATGTGAAGCATCAGAAAAGGATGGGAAAGCCATGTACTGAGTCCACACTCAGCAACGGGATGATGAAGAGTTAAGCATTTAGTAGTTTCTCCGCCATTAGCTGAGGGGTTTTGCTTTTTGGTGATGGGCATGTTTTTGATATCGCCATGTTGCTCAAAAACAGTTGGTACATTCAAAAACTAGGAAAAAAAGACCTGTTTGTGCAGCCAGTGATGACAGCATGGATCAAAATGCTGACCTACAAGGATGGTCATTTGCATGCTTGTGACGATTTCCCGCCTCGCAGCCTTGGACGCTTTTAAATTCTGCTTAATCCCTCAGATTCTCCAGGGGAAGGAGGAGGCAGCCCATGTCAAACAGATTTCTCTAAAACCATTTTGCCCACACTGGGCCTGCAGGGGGATGACAGGGAGGGGGCTGGTCTCCTTAGTTTGCTCTGACTGCAACAGCACAAACCAAGAGAGCAAAGAGACCCCTCACACTGAGCCTAGTCTTCCGAGAACAGGAAGGCAGCCACTGGCTTCTCCAGGGCTCCCCCAAAATCAGTCTCGTCTCCCCCAATGGTGTACGCAAAGAAACTGAGTATAATATGTGAGAATGGAGACTCCAGTGTGGGGGGCAGGTGAGACTGGATGACCAGGATCCAAAGGTGTCTTTTTTTTTTTTCATTAATAAGCTAATAGAGTAAGATCCACACAGCAATGGATTTTTTTTTTACAATTAGAGATCACTGACCAGAAGAGAAGACTACAAATGTAGTACCTCGCTGTTAAAACCCCTCCTAGCACAAACTCCAGAGTGACTGCTGTGCCAGAGGGCTGCCAGCTCTCTCCCTTCCTCGTGACCACAGGGGGAGCAAGGCGGTGGTGTCAAGTGCACTCCCCCCCCCGGAGGTGAGCGGGTGCTGTGTCGGCTCGGAGTCTGTACAGAGCAACTCCTTGACTCCTAATGAGGACAAAGCCAACTAGCGCCAGCCCTCTTCAGCCAGACTGCTCACCACTCACACTCTCCAGAAAACTCCTTGAGAAGTTCCACAACGTTCCTGCCAACCAGCTCAACAGACTTTACAAATGAGGAGACCCTGCCCTGCATTTTCAGTGTACATTCTAGAACTGGGAAAAATAAAAAACCAGCAAAGCCAGAGTTTGCCCTTGGTTTTGCATTGAGAGAGATTTTTCATTAACACAACTCTGTCTGACTCGAGGCCGAGCCTGTTCATCTTTCTCCGGGCACAGAACCTTGCAGGAAAAGCAGGCAGGGAGCTGTCACGCAGGCATACGTAGGCCAGCCTTGAAATGCATTCTCTGAAGTGGGTATTTATTTCACTTCCTCTACATGGTAGGAGGCATCTTCCATCTCTGCTGCGCCTCGGTTGCAGAAATAGACAGCGACGTCAGCAGCAGCATTCTCTGATGTAAACCAACTCCTCACAGGGGAGCAGGTGGGCAGGTTAAGTCAAACCAGTGTATCAGCCTGATCATCCCAAAGCGCTGAACTGATGCTGGCTGCCCAGTTTGGTCTGCATTCCTTAGGTCCTTGTAACTGGCTCCTGACTAGAATAATCCAGATGATAGCAGGGGTGAGGCCTTCTGGGCCATAAAGCAGAAAATCATGAGCATCCCTGTCAGTCAGAGGTAGCCTCACACTAGGGGGAGGCAGGGGCAAAGGAGTCATTTCAGAGGCCAGTGTGTGTTTTAGGTAAGGGATGAGTGAACGCTCCAACTGACCTCATTCCTCTGAGTTTTACATTTGGAAACAAATGCTGTCATATTACAAAAATAAAGGGCAGGTCTGGAAAAGAACCAAAGCCCTTTTAATCTAGTCTTGCTTTTTACAAGGCAAATGTTTTTCTATCAACTTCCCAAAATATGCTAATGATCACCTGCAGTACAAATTTTCAGGGAGCTGAAAATAACTTACCAAAAATGTAATCAGACTTTCCTCAGGAAAAGTCTCTGTGCACACAAGTTGCTCCACATCTTGGCCTCCTCCTGCCACACCTCCCCAGCCCCCTTCTTTATGCTCTCCTGTCCTCAGAGGCTTCATCCCCCAGGAGGAGTGTCCCAAAGGTGCCCAGTGCGGGCAAGCCAGTTCACACCCTCCAGGGGCTGCCCTCCACTGCACAGCTGCAGTGCTGAGGAATGGCCACAGAAGTGTGCAGGAAAGGAGGGCATTTGAGACAAGGCCTCTGATACACAAAGGCTGGTCTGCATGGTCCAACCCCTCTTTCTGGATACCACAGACCTATACCCGAACTGTCCAGCCGATTAGCACTTCATCCGTTTAAGTTATCCTCAATGCATACACTCAGCATTAGAAACTGTGAGTTACAGCAAAAACGCCGTGCCTAAATGGTATCTGCTGTTGCCTTTTAGGGGGGAAAGAGGCTTCTAAGATGTGGAGAAGTGGACCATCTATTCAAAGGCTCTTTTGTGATAAACAGAAACTGGTCTGGAAGCTGCCATCTCAGTTGGCTGATTACAAACCTATCTGGGGGGAAGGGGAGTACCTGAGGCAGTTTACCATTCCTCTCACTGAGGAATGCAGTAGCTGTGGGGGGGGAGGGGAGCCAAGGACAGCTTCTCCTTGGGTGAAAGGGTCAGGGAGATAATGCTGCATCCTGCAGTCCTGAGGTCCTGCTCTCTGCAGCCTCCTGACCCAACTCGCCACAGGGCAGGTCACAGCCTCCAGGGAGAAGGTCACCAGGAAGCTGGAAAGAGACTGACATCCCTCCCTATGATCCCACATTCAGGTCAGTGCCAGCGGGGAACTTGGGACACGTTTCCTCATCTGCAAAGACAGAGGGCTGGACTAGGGCAGTGGTTCCCAAGCTGTGGCCACACATCGTAATCACTTCTGGTGATACTGTGACTTTATTAGGCTCAGGTATAGGCGGGCATCAGGATTTTTAAAAGGGTTGAGAACTACTGATTAACTAGAGCCCCTTCTAGTTTAAAACAAGTCAACTTCCTAAACCCCGAATATCAATGAAATCATCTGCACACACCCTCCCACCCACACTAGGGTGGTGGATGGGGACGGAAAAGGTGAGTTCCTCATTGAGTAGGACAGCCTTCAAAATTACCGGCATCTCCAGCCAGCCTGACCCTGAGGACACTTGAACTGAGGCTGTAGCCCACCTGAAGGATCCAGAGGTTTCCAGTCAGCTCTAACATTTGGACACTGAATTTGGGATTTAGATTTTCTTCCCTCTACTGCCTGGAACATGAGTCTTGCAATAAAATATCTTAAAAATTATGTGGCTATTTACAATGTCTTTGGCTAACAAATGAGACTTTTTTTTAAAACAAAATGAAAAACCGCCTAAAACATTCACTCATTCCCTAACTTTTAGTTGATTATAGGCTGTAAACTTTTTTAAAAAGCACAAAACAAATCTTAAGGAATGAACAATTAACGTAACAAAAAGTGAAAAAACTTATTTTACCAAAATGCCAAAAACACTGATTACATTTCAATTACCATGTGTGCTTTCATCTGGAAAACATATCTTCCATTGGAAAGTACCCAGTTTAACAGCTGCATCGCTTTTCCAACTTTCACAAACACTTGGAAAGTCAGCCACAGCTCTGTGTTGGCTGACATCCAGGGTTTTATTGTTATGTACTATTAGTTCAGAGTGAGAAATGTGGACTAAGGAAGGGAGAAAGCAAAGTAACAACAGGGGCTTCATAATCATGTGCAGATGTGAACGTTCCTGAAGCTTCATCTGCCAGAAAATGCTTCCCATCTTATTTCCATTACCTGTAGCCTTTATTAACTTAATTAGATAATTACAAATGTGTTTTTAGGGCATCATTTAGAGACTTAACGTTAAACAATGTTTCTTATGTCAGTGGCTGGGCCCTGCTGACATTTTAATATTTTTCATATGTAAAGCAAACTGGCAGATTCTCTTCCCCTCCCTCCACTTTTTACCAGGTGCTGAAAGCAAATCAACAGACAACCAGCCAATCACCTCCCTTCATTAGGTCCATCTCTGGTCAAGTCAATTATGGTTCAAAATTACAGTACGTCATAAGTGTTGGGGCTCATACCATTTTTTAAAGGTTTACACAACCAAATGGAGTGATACCATCCAGCACAGACTTTTCAATCTCATGCACCTGTAAAGTTAAACAAAGACAATGAAGGGACCAATATGGGTTCCCAAATTTTATTTAGTTAAGCAGGGAATAAAAACTAAAGTAAAAAACTACTATCCAGTATTGCCACTATTTTTTAAGGAAGACCCGATATAGGGGAACGATCATCGTCATCACCCGAGAATTGAAAGATCGATCCTTTGCAAATGGTGATCTTACATCAAGACAGTGGGCAGAAAGCGCTTCAGGACACACCTGGCCCACAGGTGCAAAGGGAAACGTGAGCTGATAGTCAGGAGATGAAAGCTGAGGTCCCAGCTGGCTGGCCAGGAGCAGGCACAAAGTTTCTGGGGGTTCCTGGGTCTAAACCTGCACATTTACCCCACTTCTCAAGTCCCTTCCTGTTCTAAAGGTCCATAAACATTAGATGAGAAAACTCTGCCAGAAGTTACCTACGTTATGAGGAGGAGGGATCAGAACCAAGTCTCTTAGGCCCTATGACATGTTATCCCCAGCAACAGCAGAGCACTCGCCACAGAGTAAAGGCTCAGTAAATACTGAATGACTTCTCTGATCTTCACAGCATTTAACGGATTTTAGGGAAAATGCATTGATGATTAATGTATGAGTTTCTTGAAAGAAAATACACAACATGGATCTGGCTTTAACTTTTTAATTTTTTATATATGTACATACATATAAATATATATAATTAAATAAAATTAATTAAATAATAATCACTAATAAAATCATCAAATCAAATCAAATTAATGTACATTAATTTTATAAATATATGTACATATATTTGCATTATTCAACAAACAGATATAGCTCTATGTGCCAGGACTAAGCCCTTTACAAATATTAACTTATTTGATCCTCAAAATAACCTTTCTGGGGTTGACACTATTACGTTTTGCACTTTACACAGACGAGACAATTGTGGCACAGGGTGGTGAAGGAACCTGCCTAAGGTCAACGGGGCGAAGTTAGTGAAATGCGGCTCTAAATCCAAGTGGTCCAGTTTTAGGACCTATCCTGGGCTGTCCAACATGGCTGCCACGAGCCACCTGTGGCTATTTAAGTGCAATGAATTAAAATTAAATAAAATTTAACATTCAGTCCTGCAGTGCACCAGCCCTATGCACTCAGAAGCCATCTGTGGCTGGCTCGTGGAGGCGACCTAACAGAACATTTCCGTCGTCACCGAAACCCACTGGAAGCAAGCACTGGTCCGTGCTCGGAGGCAATACTCTGCTGTTGCCTCTCGCCTTGGGTTTAGTTCCAGACCCTGAAGTCCCGTCTCCAACGCCATCCCCTCATTCTAATAAAAATATAACACACAGGTCTTTCCAGTGGAGACTCTCTCACACTCACTCTTCAAGCAAAAATATATAAAAACAAGTCAACAGCGGTTTGATGGATGTCCTCAACAGGAAAGCCAACCAGAACCTTTGCTTTTCCCTTTGTTATTCTCTACTCCTCTCCTGGCAGGATGTTAGCAGAAATGGTCTCCGGCTGTCAGGTCGCTGGCGCGCACTTGCACCTGTCCTGCTGTGAAGGCTCAAACCCTGTATTTATGGATTTTGCGAACAGAGTTCAGCCAGAGGGTAGCCCTTCCCAAAAATTTAGTTCCCAAAATATTTGCAGACATTTTTCAAAATGCAGAAAGCACAAGGCACAAGGTTCTTTCTGTAACACAAGAAACAAGCTTTTGATATCAAGGCAGCCTTTAAATGCCATGTCTTGGAGAATTCATGAAGAACGGCCATGGAGGGAGGGTGAGGGGATTATGATTTCTGCAGTTTCCAAAATAGTTACACCTTTGAGAAAAGGCAGTTCGGAAAGTTCAATTACCTAAGAAGGGTAACACACCAAGTTATTGTTCAAGGCATCTGAATTCAAATAGACTTGAGGGGAAAACAGTCAAGTCCTAGCTGGAGGGGCAGGATAATAAAAAGGTAAAGAGGAAAACTCACTGAGTGGGGCAAGTCTCAAGGGAAGAAGGAAGAACGGACTCAAATGGGCTTAGAGGAAGACGGGAAAACACTAAGTCCTAGTTTGGCTGTGCCTGGACTCCCCAGCTGTAAAATCCCATTTCTGCGTTTGTTAAATAAAGTTAACATAAGATCTACAACAAAATGTGTTCATTCCCTCTTTCCCTGTTCTAAGCCAGGCATATTTTTATGACACTTATTTTCAGAGGACCCCAGAGGGTTCTCCACGGAAACTCCAGAGACTCCTTCGAGGGACAGGCATCCTGGGACAAGAGACGGAAGTCTGGCATTGCAGTGTATGCTGGCCCCCGCGTGAGGGGCCGAGCACCCACAACCGGGAGCACGGAGTGTGTACAGAGGTCGGATCTTCATGTTCCATGCTACATGTTTATCCCCTTTTACCACTTCCTGAACAACTACTTCCATAAACTTGTCCCAGTCTTCATTTTGGGGAGCAGAGCAATACTCTACAGTATGGATATACCGTAATTTATTGAACAAGTCCCTTCTGTTAGACACACAGCTGATCGCTAACTCAGTATTTTCTTGAATGTGCTCATACCACTATAACCTTGACCATTATTTTCTTAGGATAAATTTCTAGAATAGAAGCCCATTGCCCCACAGAAATGGACCCTCCCACAGCACTGTCAGGGAGAGCCTGTTTTCCCTGTACCCGGACCGACACCAAGCATTATGACAACCAAAGGTCTCCAAAGTGATGACTCTGTTACTTTATTTTTCTTAAAAGATTTTATTTATTTTAATTTTATACAGAGGGGAACAGAGGGAGAAAGAGAGGGAGAGAAACACCAATGTGTAGTTGCCTCTCATGCGTCCCCTACTGGGGACCTGGACAGCAGCCCAGGTATGTGCACTAATTGGGAATCGAACTGGCAACCCTTTGGTTCACAGGCCACACTCGATCCACTGAGTCACACCAGCCAGGGCTATAACTCTGCTACTTTAATCTGCACAGCTTTGCTTACTAGAGACATGCTATTGAATATGTTTGAATGATCTAAATTGATCACTTATTTGCCTAAGTTACTAACTTCTCAGTGCTTCAGTTTATTTATCTACAGAACAGGAATAATGATTAAATCTATATCTCACAGAATTGTTTTGAGAATTAAATGAGTTAATACATGTCAAATGCTTAAAACAATACACAGAATATTCAAAAACATTATTTTTGTACTTTTTAAACTTATTTCTATTGTTTATACTTTTTAATTTATCAATACTTATATCTGACAAGAAAGAACTCTCCCTTTGAAACAATAGTGTTCACATTGGTGGCTACTTTTTGTGAACAGCACAGATGAAATAATTATCACTGGGAAACAAAGAACCACTGTACGTACCCGTGTGTAATTCTAGAAGTGGACATCCCTCCCTTTTGTTTAGTTATAATATCCAGATATTATTAGTTATATCAAGTAGACTATTTTTCTGTAATGCATACAAAAATGTTTGAAGAAATTGTACATTCTTTGATTTACCCTTTTATTAATAAAAGTCTGACTTTCCCAGAATTAAAAAAATTATGACAAAATTTTGTAACAAAAAATCAAAAAGGGAGCTTTAGTTGAATAAATCATGACATACATGATATATGGATTCTCATATTTTATGTGTACATGTAAAACATGGTAAGATGCTCAGATGAAACAGCAGGTAACAAAATATGTATATTATGATTCTATTTTTGTTTGAAAACATACATTTATCTGAAATAAATATATACCAAAGTGTTCAAAGTAGTTAGCATTGGTTAGTGGTATTAAAGGCAATTTAAATTTCTATACTTTTCTTAAGAAAACTGTATTTTCCTTTGTTTCTACAAAGAACACTTTATTTTTGAAATGAGAAATTGTAAGTACTTGCACAGGTGGGATTCCAATGTGGTATGTGGTTTCTTGGACAGAGCAGAGCTGTCCAGCAAGACAGGTCCCTCGTGGATAACAAGGTTCTCTCCAGCGAGACAGAATGGGAGTAGCACCTCATAAAGACTCCTTGAGCTCCAAACCTAGGATTCCTGCCTCCTCATCCTCCCCTGATATGGACAAGGGTCCTGAGCTGTCTTTCCCCTGCTTACCAGCCAGCAGCAATGCTCCAGGGCTTTCAAAATGAAGCTTTAAGCTATATGATAACCACACAAGGCCCCTGCCTTCCCCCCTCTCATTCCCTGCCACAAACCCCCACACACCCTCATTCCAGGCTGCTCGAGCCCCTTGCAGTCCCCAGACGCTGTGCGCCCATGGACATACCCCTCTTACCCACAGCTCAGCTCCCCTCCTGCATGAAGGAGGCCTTCGCCGCACCATGTGCCCATATTTGTCTGGCACAGCAGCTGCGCACTGGACTACCACTGTTGGCCCATCCCTGCCAACGTTCTTGAGTGTGAGCTGACCGGATGGGATATGAGAGAGTGGCGGAGCAGAGCCAGTAGACAGGCGGAAAGAGGACTTACTGGGGAATAGCTGATATATAATAATGAAGTGCACATATATAAATTACACAATTTGATAAGTTTCGACTTATGTACATGCAGTGAAATCATCATCACAATCAAGAAAACAGGCATACCCATCACTCCAAAGTTCCCTCCAGCCCCTATACAGTCCGTTCCTCTGAGCCCAACACATCCCCATCCCCCACCCCAAACAACCATGGACCTGCTTTCCGTCACTCCAGACTAGTTCATATCTTCTGTATAAATGGACTCATTCGTACAAACTCTTTTTCTGTCTGGTTTCTCCATTCAGCATAATTATTTAGAGATTCACCCATGTTGTTGCATATAGCAATAGAGCATTTTTTTTCAATTGCTAAGTAGTATTCCACTGGATGGCTATAACACAGTTTATTTATCCAGTCACCTGGGACGGACACCTGAGCTGTTTCCGGTTTGGGGCTACTACGAATAAAGCTGCTACGGAGATGGGTGCACAAGTTTTTGTGGGGACACGTGCTTTCATTTCTCTTGGGTAAATGCCTAGGAGTAGAACACTTGGGTCATACCACAATTTTTCAAGAAACTGTACCATAGGGCATTCTAATTCAACTAAAACCAAAAAACAATGGGCAGACAAGTGCCCAAATTCACCAGGGGACTATCCTCTTCACAGAAAGATAATACGTCCTTTTTATAAGGGATGAGTCATTTTATAATGTGAATAATCACTCTCTGTAACTTTTAAAATCCAATCTTCACATCTGAAGTTAACTCCAAATGAGTCATGCCTATATTAATTACAGTTATATAAAAATCTGCGCTCTGTCCACTGTCCAACATTACGCCTCATTCTTTTCAAAATTTGGATGGCGCTATTTCTAATTGCTTCTTTCTCTTTAATTCTCTACAGTGGTATTGTGAGGAAGAACGTGATGTTGTGCTTGTATCAATCTTGAAGAAGGACCTTTTCTTTGTATGTGTTCCAAGAAAAGACAGTAACCCGTTCATGTGACTTTGGGGAAGTTATATTAACTTTCTTTTTTTTTAAGATTTTATTTATTTATTTTTAGACAGAGGGGAAGGGAGGGAGAAAGAGAGGGAGAGAAACATCAATGTGTGGTTGCCTCTCACGCGCCCTGTACTGGGGACCTGGCCCGCAACTCAGGCATGTGCCCTGACTGCAAACTGACCCGGCGATCCTTTGATTCTCAGGCGGGCACTCAACCACTGAGCCACACCAGCCAGGGCAGCTTTCTGTGTCTTAGACAGGCATCCTATCGGCACCCAAAACTAAGATGTATGGTTTAAAGAGCTTCCTGTGTAAGAAGTAATACAGCAGTAAATATAACATGAGCTAAAACCAGAAAAGCAATTCTAGGTGGAAATATTCTATCCTGGAACTTAGTCTGGGATCCTCCCCCCCCCCGCCAACTTTATAAACTATTTAATTCCAAGCACATAAAAGCGTACTGTTTATAGAAAACACAAGTAAGAGCTATCCAGACCATAGAAGAAATGATAAGAAAACTGAAAACATTGAGGTATGCTCACTGGTTCTAACTTAACTTCAAAGTATAAGATTTTCTGCTAATACTATATTCAATATTCTGTAGACACATTAAACTGTACAATTTTCTAAACACAGTTTTAAAAGAATCTGAGTTTAAAAGCATCATAGAACTTAACAGAGTGACAGCTTTTATTACTTCTATTAACTTTTCTGCTCTAGTTTATACAAGCCAATTAATCTCATTCTTATGCCACATTAAAGAAAGGAAATCCACCCAGCAGTCAATTACATTTCTACTGTTGGCTGGGAGTATCTGCTCGAGACATAAGACACATGTCCATGTGTCCTCGGCATGAAGACTACTGTGATTTACATAAATGTTCCGGAAGCCAATCTTTTAAGTAGCAAAAACCAAATCCCGTATCAAATGCTACCAGTTTGCTTAAGTTTGAAGGCATCTGCCACAGGAGTAGGTCGGTCAACACAAGGGTCGTCAGACACCCGCAAGAAGGTCATGGTCATGCACAGCCTTAGAAACGGATGCTAAACAATTAACTCTTTAGATCCAGCTGCACCCCTCTCAGGAATCTACAGGAAAACCGTGAGTACAGGTAAGAATTTGAACGCAACGATGCTCATCACTGCACTTTTTATAGTAACAAAACCCCCCCTAAAGACAGCCTAAAGGTCCAGTAATAGTGGACTGTATGGGTACTTCACACAGCTGCGAAAAACATTTTCAAAAAAACTCTTCAAAAATGGATACAAATCATTATGTAACAAAGTGAACACAATTATATAAAAAGAGTGGTGTTAGAATGTGAGCAAATGTGACTAAAAAAGACCAAGAAGAAATATACCAAAGTGTTAACAAGGCTTATCTCTGAACTCACAGGAAAATTAATTAATGTATTACTTTCTTAATTAGAATTTATTCTTTAAAATTAAAATGTATCATCAAAACAAATACTGTATAGGGTTTTTTTTTTTTAAAGCTCTTAAAGTACCACATTATTCCCCTGGAGACATCCAAAGAACTATGTTCACCAGTAATGCTGAATGTGTTTGTTTCTTTAAGGGTTTATAAGCAAAGCCTAATAGGAAAATCTGGATTTAGAAGGGAGAGAAATAAGAATTAAATCACTTAAAAATGACTCTTCAAACCACAGACATTTCACAAGCATTAATTTAAATGGTACATGGCTATAAGGCACTTAAAATATGATGAAAATTTTACATCGCATGCAACTGTTCAGGAACATTACTCTAAAAATAATTCTTACATAATATGACCAATAATTACCAATCAATTCTTCACCAAGAGTATTGACCACAACAGTTCAAATCATAATATCCAGTTGATAATAAAAATTTTTTCTACAAAATTACAGAATAATTGAAAAATAACATACTTGAAAATTATAAAGTCCTATTAATAATGTGGGCAATCTTTAAAACCATTGAATATGGATTTGGAGACAGATTATGATGCCTTGGGAATTGGGTTTTTCCTGTCAAGTTTATTAACAATTTCTCAAAAAGAAAAATTACCAACTGTAATCTAGACCTAAATGAAGTCCGTCATAGTGTGTTGACTGAATCAGTGCCCACTGTGCCACTTTGCCTTCCGGAAATTCATTCTCTTCCACACTGGAGCTCTAGTGAGCTTTGAAAAACGCACAAACTTGCCTAGAATCTTTCAACACCCTCCCCCTTCATCTTTTGGGTAGAACCTCCTCTCAGGGCCTGGGAGACTTTTCACCTGGCCTCAGCCCGCTTCACTCCACAACAGCTGAAAAAGAACATTTCCCCCAAACACATTATTTTCTCCTCCCTCCATGACTTTGCACGTGCTGTTCCCTCAGCCCAGGACTCTCCCACACCCTCATCTTTCCACCTAACAATGCTTATTCTTCAAGAGTCGTGGCTCAGGCATTATTATCCTCCTTCAGGGAACTGTGCCTATCCCTCCTGGCACTACAACACGCCCATTCTGTGCCTGCAGTTCACACTACTCATGACAAGAACCTGTCTCTGGTTCCCCGCTTCCTCCTCTGAACTCTCGCCCTGTGAGGGCAGAACTGCCTGGAGCCGGCGCAGAGCCCAGCAAGGCGAAGCAGTCCCCTTTCTGACCCGAGCTCCACGCCCACGCGCGCCCCTGAGACAGTTATCCAACTTGGCCAGCGTTATCTGCTCCTGAGCGAAAATCCAGACGTAGTCGACTAATCAAAGCATCCAGTTATTTTTAAAGTGCTTATTCCCAATCAGAAATTTCTGGAGAAACTGCCTTTTCAAAGAACACTCTCATTACCATTTCAGTGGCAAGATTGTTCAAATGTCCTATTTTCCGTTTTGTGACCCTACCTGAGTTGAAGCACTACTAGACTCCTTGAATACTTTCTGAAGAAAAAGATCTGTTTATAAACTGTCCAAAAAGTTGTTTTCTATCCTCTGCAGCATCAACTCCCCCCGCAAAATTAAACAGATTCTTGGGGTGGCTCTGTGGAGATCAGCATGAATGATTAATCTTAGGTGCTCTCCTACTCTCAGGAAAACACAGCCAGGATGCAAAACAATTCAGGCTCAAAGAACAGATTGTAGGTCCTCTCTCTTTGATCCAGAAAAATCCAAATAAGAAAAACCACAGAGAAAAGACCATTTCAAAGTGAAGAACACTTTCTATAAATAATCCACATACTCAGTAGTATTATGCAAAACATTCTGTATGCATGCTCCTTGTGAAAGCGCCTAATCATTTGAAGCCATTTCAGTTCTCAAGCCAGAATTATGATTTCAAAAAAGCCAGTAACTTACATCTGTATATTGCCATGTATTTTTCAAAGCACTTTCAATTACATTGTTTTGAGCCCATTTTTAGCACTTGTTTCTCAATGCTAACTCCAAGTATCATCAGTTCTTTTTCTTAATTTTCTATCTCTAGAAAATTGGATCGTCAT
The DNA here is from genome assembly GCF_022682495.2 of Desmodus rotundus. NCBI lineage: Eukaryota > Metazoa > Chordata > Mammalia > Chiroptera > Phyllostomidae > Desmodus > Desmodus rotundus. The sequence goes on along the minus strand of NC_071391.1, from coordinate 131,273,315 downwards.
TTTAGCACGTGATGCTAACGATGGAAGAGAGCAACAAATGATGTAATGACATAAAAGTCACAATACTCTTCAATTTTAGCCAAAGGAATTAAATATTGTGTACAAGGGTGTTTGTTCAGTGATTAGGCTTTTTACAAAACGGTCCTTTGTGAGAGTAATAACTTCATTAAAATTGAAAATAGAGAAATAATCCACGAAAAAGTATAAAAAATTCTGTGATTTTTTTTTCCCCATACAAAACATACCATCTGGAGTTATTTTGCAGCCAAAAATATATCAAGAAATAGAACTTTTTTTTTTCAATGGTGAGGGGAGGGAGGAAACGGGAAATCACAAAGGAGCCCCCAGGATGGGATGCTGCAACGCTGAAATCTGAGTGAAAGGGTCCGAGAGCTCATCACACCCAGCCTGTGTGACAATGCAGGACCTGTGACAGGCCACCTTTTATAATAAAGCAAGAAACAGCACTCCGGGAATAAAAAAAGAGAATTCAACATACTGCCAAAAATAAAAAATCAAATGCAAAGAAGTAGATTTCAGAAAGACTACAATATGAGTCAGACGTCACAACCATCTAAGGTAACCAGAGTCACAAATTCTCTGGGGTGGAAGGGACCTTAGAAAGGTCCATGGTCTAATCTTCCCTCAGGCTACCTTTAACTGCAAGGAAATCAGTTACTTCCCTAGTCCTCAGTTTCCTCATCTGCAAATTGAGGCAAGCTAACAAGTCCAGTGGTTCTTAAACTTGGCTGCTCACCAAAATCACCTAAGAATTTTCAATATAGATTCCTGGGCCCGGTGCCTGGAAATTCTATTCCATAGGGATGTGATATGGCCAGAACCTGTAATTTTTTTTAAGAGCCCCTCAAATGGTCTGATGTACATGCCTAGAAACCCCCAAATGGGATAAGCACTAGGGTACCACCTCATGCTTTCGTTTTAACTGTAATTGAAGTCTCTGTTAAGAACCAAGACCTATTTATTTGAAATGTTACACAGTACTTGAGAATGCAATTTTTCAAGGGCTTAGAGGTAAGTTTATTAATTGCCATTTAAAATTCAATTCTATAAAGACCTTCGAAACCCATAAGCAATAGAGGGCTGCCCTCAAGAGTTACCAGGATGACTTCCTACACAATACAAGACATTAATTAATCAATGCTTGCTTTCCTATTCTTCTTCTTCGCATTTCTTTTTCATCTTTCCAATCTTCTATTTTCCTATTTTTAAAAGAAGTTAACATTTCCTAATCAGCTCTCTGAGCTTGAGGGAAGAGAATACATATCAGGCAAAATAAAAGCGCTAAACACAATTCAAAAAATAGAAAATATTTAACAAAATATATAAAAATTACTGACAATGGGAAAGGAAAGAAGCATGCCTCTTCTCCAGCGGTCAAAAGGGGGGGTGGAGGGTGGGAAGGAGGTATAAGGGGACTAAATGGTAATGGAAAAAAATACAGTAAAAAATTTGTCTTAATTAAAAACAAAAACAAAACAAAAGCAGAGTGGAAGTAATTGGGGAGAGGTCCTGATCAGTCATTCCTCAGGGGGGAGGCAGGCGGTGCGAGTGGGTATCACTTGTCAGTACAGATATTTAGATACAACCCCATCAAAAACACTTACCTGACAAGTGTAACAAAGTGAGGGTATGAGCAACAGGCACTTAAACTTCACCCCGGATTAACAGCAGACAATGACAAAATAGGAAAAACTCAAGTGACTCACAGGCCCAATGAAGCCATTGTGACTCTCACCCCTGGACTACTTGTATCCTTTTGATTTACGCATTGTGAGAGTTCTTCTTATCCGCTCGCTGGGCCCAGCAACACCTGGCCTTTCCTTTTGGTGAGCTCCAGGAAAAGCAACAGGAATCTGTCCCTGGGGAGATGCTCATGACCAGGGAAATGAAAGAGAGGATGCTCAGCATGGAGCCTGGAGGGTCCAGCCTGGACTGCCCCTCACGACAGCCTGAGGACTGAGGACCCACCCGAGAAGGCACCATTTAGAAAATCCTTCAGCAAACTTAATTTACCCCTTTCTCTTTTCCATGACCCTGCCCCACTTGGATCTGTATGAGATATGTCTGAATACAAATGACTTAGTTTGATCCTATTCTCTTAACTCCTCCCTGCCCAACCCCTCAAGCACATGGGGGCCCACGTGGAACTTTATTTCACTGGAAGTATATATGTGCTAGCACCCATCCTTCGCTGCCACACACTAGAAATGAGCCAGGAGAGGCAAAAACAACTGAGGCAAGTGTTTCTGCAACAGCAGAGAGAAAATCCGCTTCACCTGGTTTCACCCCAAGTATCCATGCTTCAGTCAGTTCCTGAAGGGCATTCCTCAGCTCTGTGGGAACGAAGCTCACTCTCTCCTCCCTGGCCCTGGACTCCTCAGAGTTCAAGCCGTCCTGCCCTCCGTCCTCACCACACCCCTTCAGGCCGGCCTGCTCTGAACGGTGCCTTTCAGCACAACGACACATAATCCATTGCACCAACTGCGCGGGGCTTCCGGTGCCAAAAGACCATTGAGAAAAAGGCTGCTAAAAACACATGCAGTAACTCAGTACTGGCAGGTCCTGTTGGATTAGCCCCATTCCAAACCTGCCCTTCCTGTGTCAATTTCTCAAATGTCCACTGCTCCTGCCCTGTTGTGGTTAACGCCCCACAGACAGCGTAAGTCTAGGCCGCCCGACAGAACTTTCTGCCGTGCAGGAAACGGCCTATACCTGCACTGCCCAGGACAGCAGCCGTGAGCCTTCTATAGCATTTGAAATGTGGTTACTGTGACTGAGGACCTGAATTTTCAGTTTTAGTTAACTTTAACTAATTTAAATGTAAGTAGCTGCACGGGGCTCATGGCTGCCCTGCCAGACAGCAGAGGCCGTAATTCTGAGAGCAGAACAAAGGATAACGTGCAAACTGGGCTATGCGTTAGAATCACGTAGGGAGCTCTTAAAGTCCCGGTGCCCATTCAATACCCCCAGGTAATTAGATCAAATTTTCTGGGGGTGGGGCCCAGACAGCTGCATTTTCACAAGCTCCTTGGGGATGCCAATATGCCAAGACGGAGAATCACTGCTCTAATTTATGTAAAAAAGTACCATTAACGGCCAATCCTTGTCCAACCAGACACATACTAAGACATGTAAACAATTAGGACAAACATTCCACCCATCGGGCACATCAGTCCTACGGCACTATGACAAATCTCTTCAGGAGCAAAACCACGTCCAGAGAGAATGGGCCGCTAAAGGAAGCAATGAGGAGAATAGGAGACAGGTCAGAAATGAACATAAAAGAGGGAGGGAAAAAGTTTATCAAAGTAACTTTCAGCATCCAAAACCTGGCTGGTGTGAATCTTTATATACAACGAATTTATGTTCTGGGCAGCCATCAGTTAACAAAGGACACCTCCAAATGTGGAACTCTGAACAAATGGCTCTAATTGGATTTTTCCCCCTTGGCTAATCCACCCACACACTATGTGTACCTGATAGTAAGCTCTTAACCACTGCACATTTTTCTCCAAATGATAATCTGAAACCTGTGCCTTTCCACTGCAAACATCAAACTTTTAACATGGCAGCAGTTATAAAGCCAGTATTGGTCCAAAACCCAGCTCTGGCTCACTCTTCTCCAGTGAGCGCAATCTCAACCTTCACTTGCCGCGACTAATTTCACCAAGTGTATCACTACCCTGGTGACGCTCTTTCTCTGACACCCAGGGTGTAAAGAATGCCAACAGACACTCAGGCTTCCACAGGCCCTAATCTTCCAATCACCACTTCCCAGAGGCATGCAGTGCCCTTCGGGATGAATGCTGACAGAGTTCCAAGGCTGATACAAAAAATTCACCAGTGTTTTCCAGGCGGTACCACTGAAAGTCAAAAACAGGAAGAAGGGATTTTAATGGAGGGAATACTTCAAGGTCACTCTTAACAACAATAAAAGTCGTTCCCTCTACATTCACAAGTGAAATATAAATGATCCAAAATTAAACTCCCTCGCCCCGGATTATTACTAAAGTAATTCAATCTCAAAACTGAGAACTCCCAAGACTTCAATAAATCACCTTAGCCAATGGACTCCCCTCCAAGGAGAAAGAAGTGGTTTAAATGCACCCGTACTCACAGCCAAGAAGTTCTCACAGTGCAGATGTAATCCCTGCCGCTGTGGCAAACCAGACTGAATTCCTTTTCACCTTGGCCTTAGTGGAGACTCAGCAGCAGCTACTCAGTAAAACCTTATCCAATGTCCATTCCAATTAAGGGTAAAAACCATGCACTTTAATTTAGAGTTAACACAATACCCACCACAGGAACTGGACTGTACTTTTGTATACACGTCTGAATATGGGTTATACTGAAGAGGGTGAAAAACCTCTTTAGACTACATAATGGGTTATCAGTAAACACAGAATGCTAAGCTAAAGCTCAGCTGCAGATAAACAACGAATTTTTGGTATACGTGTGCCCCAAATATTGTGCAAGATATATTTTCACTAAAGAAGATGTGCTGTTTATCTGAAAGTCAAATTTAACTGGGCATTCTGGTTTCTTTGTTTTTTCCTAATCTGGCACCCAGACATATTGCTATGCTGGGAAAACCCGAACTTGAGAAAGTCAAGGAGGAGATCTAGTTGTGGCACTTCCCACTCATTCAACCCTCTAACAATCCCTGTAGCTGGAGGTCAAGTGTAAAAACTCTGGTCTCTAGTGTGGATACTAATTAGCTACCACCTGATAGTCAAGTGCCCCAAAGCCCGCCCTTCTCTGGACCACGGATGCTAAGAACGTAACTAAGTGCCAGATACATGCACAGCTGACAAAGTAAAAGTCAATTTTACTTTCAGGGCCTGAACCTGAGGAAAGGGCTCAAATAAAGCAAGTGATTAAGGGTGAGTAAATACCATGAAAGGAAGAAGAATAGCATTAGTAAATGCTATTATTCATTCAATAAAATTAAAAGCAAAATTTGCAATCAAGAAATCATATGACAACAACAGAAAGTAACGGAATTTACAAGTGGCTATTACATGAAATAAGTGTCCTAAATAATAAGGTTTTTTAGTAAAAGGCGAAAGATTTATGCAATCTGAAGAGAAACCAGGGTATAATAGTTTTTTAAAGAGCTAATTCTATGGAACAGGTATGTACCAAACAACATTCAAACACTTTACATATCTTGTTGCACTTAACCCTAATCCCCTAAGAAGTGAGTGCTATTATCATACCCATCTCGTAACAAGTAGAATCTGAGACGGAGATTAGGTAATTTGATAAGACTCAGGTGACCACATTGCCTGCTTTGCCTCAGAGGGTCCCAGTTTATACCTGCTGTCCTGGTACAGTTCTTTAGAGTATCCCCTTTCACTCCCCACAAACTACCCAGTTTGGATGATAAATTATACGTCAATTACCAAAGACCCACAAAGAGTAACTAGCAGAGGGAGGGGTCGATCCAGGAAGTGTGGCTCCAGAAACAGAGCCCAACCACTGAAAGATGTGATTATTTTTTTTACTTTTATCCATCACATCCTAGATTTCCTACATGGTTACAAATCCCTTGGGGTGGGGGATGGGGGTAAAAGAGGGTCATGTTTTTCAGAACTGTCCTTTGTCCCCTTTTAAATCACTGATAATACACAGCACACATCATAGGTGGGCAGAGAGAATTCCTCAGTCAGCCTATATCCACATCCCTGGGTCTGAAAATTTTTAAACGTATTCAACTTATCAAAGTAATATTTAACCAGATCCTTTTCTATTTTGGAATGACCTTCACCTTCCTTTCAGCCTGGCTGGGGCAGCCAGGGCACAGTTGTTTGCTATTTTTATAAAGACAAAGGTGGACATGCAGTATGTGCTGATTTTTAAGTTCCATACTTCTTTCCCTATTAAAAAAAATTATTTTTCTTCTTCCTTAATCTTTGGTAAAACATGATCTATTTTCCCAATAATCATTAATGCTAGTTTGACAGCATGAAAACAGAGAAAAAGAGCACTAACTTGTAGGCTCACCTTGCATATGTTGAAAAGCATCACAAATGGCCCAAATAAGCAGAGGTTCAGATGCCTTTCAAGCCTCAGCCCTTTGAAAACTGTCACAAGGAGACTGTCTGTTCTTATATATCGGCCAATGGCTCTGAACAACACTCACTGACTTAACATGGTGGTTTCAGCCCTTAACTCTGTGTGAGGCTGTGTGACTTCACCTGGCCTCTCTGAGCTTGTCTTCTCCTCCATACAATGGTGTGGATGCCGTGAGGTCTACAGGGCCCCACCAGCTCTACAACTTCGAATTCTATGTATCCTCTGACCATGAGCTGCAGCCTACAATGTGAAAACAGTGCTCTATCACAAACCTTCCTAAAGGCCGCTTCCTCGCCGGTCCAGCAAGGTGGTCCATGAGGGGACCGCACTACAAGACCCTGAAGGTGAGGAAACAAACAATTCTCTCTTGAAAGCAGACTTACACCAAGGCTACCATTGCTCAAACCCAACACAAGTGTCTGAGGTCATCAGACACCTGGGAGGCCTGCTACAGGCAACGGTCATGTGACCGGGCTTGGGAGCAGCCCTGTGGTGAACTGTGATGGTTCTCACGTTTGCACAATGGCACCTCTTAATATATATTGAGTCTCACTCCTGTCCGCCCTAGGCCATGTGGGGAAAAAAAACCTTTTTTAATGTTTGTTTCTGTGGTGGGTCATGAACGCTTTTTCTATGATGATATTAAATCTACAAATAGGACAAGACTGGAAACCACGGTCTAGAGAAGATTTTCTAATGCCTCCAATCCTTACCAGGGGCCCTCACGATGCAGTTTACTCCCGCTCCGGCCCTCGTCACAATGACATTGGGGTAGGGGAAGAATGGGCATTGCTGAGTTAACTGATGGATTTAACAGAGTCAAGAAACAGCAACTGCCCTTCTCACCTTTAATCATTCACAAAGAAAAAAAAACAAAACAGAAAATGAAAATGAATTCAGAGCTTGGATTTCACATAGAAAGTGAATTCATCACTAGAGAAAAATGGCATGAACTCAGGTCTGGGGAGTTCCATTTTAAAGTTATACTCATGCATAGTTATGTAACAGGAGATCCTTCTTACCTAAAGCTTTACTACATCAAGTTTAAAGCCACATTTAAATGAAAACTTCCATACCGAGATTTGATACATATGTAGGCATCCAATCCCTGGCAACAAATACCATGTATAAATCCAAAACCTGCTGAGAAATAAGTAATACCTCTTGACTAAAGTTGTCTTCCTCATTTTTTAAATTTAATTTTTTTAAAGATTTTTATTTATTTATAGAGAGAGGAGAAAGGAGGAAGAGGGAGAGAAACATCAATGTGTGGTTGCCTCTTGTGCGCCCCCTACTGGGGACCTGGCCCACAACCCAGGCAGGTGCCCTGACTGGGATCCAACCAGCGATCTTTTGGTTCAAAGGCCAGCACTCAGTCCACTGTGCCACACCAGCCAGGGCAACCCTGATTCTTACCAGAGTCCTCATTTCAATAGTGTCAAAACTTCCAGATACCCATTTGTTATGGAAAGTCCAGGAGACTCAACAAAAAAATGCTGAAGTCAATAAAAAGTTGTATGTGTTTGGGCCATCTGTTCAAACTAATTTAATCTTTTATAACCACTAAGATGTGTGGTCAAGGTTTGTTTATTTACCTTACTCTACAGTAAGGTAAACTGTAAATTCAACAGTAAATTTAGGACATAAAAGCAACTAAATGAAGAAAAATCCTATGGATTCAACACAAGCGTGTAACCAATAATGACTAAATTAAAAAAAATGTATTGCCTACAATTTGATTCATAATAGTAGAACTCAATCTCTTCAAATAATCAAGTCCTCTAACAAACAATAAAAAGTTTCCTTCCGAAGTATGTAATTAAAAGGCAATGCTAATATTTTTCCTTCATACAAGAACAGACTAGACTAGTGCATCCCAAAGCACACTCTATGAAACTCCAGGTCTAGGAGAGGCTATGGGAAAAAAGAAAAGAATTCCAAGATCAGATGAGTGTGAGAAATACCATATATCACTCTCTCTACTAGAATGCCTATTAAGCTTATAAAGGCTCTGAGAAGCCCTTCACTAAAGAAAAAGAAAAGCATTGACAGAAAAACAAAAATCACAAAAAATACCACTCTCCCCCAAAAATTAACATTTGGAGTATTTCCTTCTTATCTTTTTCTTTGTATGTTTTTTCTATGTAGTTGATCACATCATTTATATAATCTTGTACTCTCCTTTTTTTTCCCTTAAATTAAAAACCTTCCTATGTTATTAGAAAATTTTCAATAATACTATTTTATCAAGATAGTAATGACTACAAATTTTGCCAGGCATTAATCACTTTACTCATGTAATCCTCAGAGTAACCCTCTAAGGTCTGTATTATGACTGCCCCGGTCTTACAGATGAGGAGACTGAGACAGTGAAGGGTTAATGACTTGCCCAAGGTCACAAAGTGAGTCCCTGAGTCTACATTTGTACTGCCTCTATCATATGCCTCCCTCTAACTTACCAGTGATGGACATCTGGGTTATTACTAATTTTTTCTATTATAATAACATTATACTAGACATCTTCATAGGCGTCTGAAGCACTATTTTAGCTAATAAGCCTATGCAGACAGCAAAGCTCTTACCATCCCAAGAAGTCTGATGTATTTCTGGCTAGCTGACAACAGCTGCACAAACATCTAAGATGGCTAGTATTTCATCAGCCAACTCGTTACTCCACCTACCCCCGGCATGAACTTCCATGTGGTCCTCACCTGTCCAGTCCACTGCCTTCTACACAGATTTCTGTCATGTTTCCATCTGCCTTCACACTTCACAAAGAGCCGATTATAACCCTGGGTCTCTTCTGTGCATTTCCCAACACACATAACCAAATTCCATTAATTTTTATATCTGGTATATTTTAAATGCTAAGCTTGTATGCTCCTAGTCTCATGAGCGTGTGCCAATACAAGGCATACAAAGAGAGACAGCATCCAATATGCATATGGAAAATTAAAACGAATGATTTTTCTAATGCAGATAATAATCAAGAAAAGGGATATATTCAAATATTTTACTGTTTGCCTATCTTGCAGTGAATGATTGAATGCTCTTGCAAAATTAAATGAATGTATACTCTAAATTAATGAACAGCCTGAGGTGACAATTATCCAAAAGCAAGACCATACAAGCATATAAGATTAACAGTATGTGAAATAAAAAGGTAACTGATAGTTCTGGCCCATAATTCATATCTTTTGAACTCAATTTACCATTCTGGCTATCCAAGAGTGTGTTTAAAAAAACAGGGAATGTCTACAAGAGGAGGCAAACACATAATTTTAAAAATTTAAAAATCTTAGGCTCAATAAAGGTATTTTCCAACGATCAACAATACTATAGAGAATTTATCCACCATCTAATAATAAAAAGATCAATGCATCTAAAGAAGCTAAGTATCTCCATGTTTTCCACAAAATATTTTTTCATGTTTTAAAACACAAAATGTTTTTTACATAGTACAAAACATGCCAAAAAAAGTAACCTCAACTCTACTCACCAAAGGTCTAATAATTATAAACTATAAATCTCTGAATAAAGCACCTACATATAACCAGAAATAATGTTTCTATTCAAGGGGACACGCTCTGAAATATATTTAAGATACCAAAAATGAGAAAGCAAAATGCAGAATTACACATCTGAAGATATAAGAGAAACAAGCCCATTTGTGGGGTACTCTAAAAAGCTATAAAGTTAAAGTCTAAATTTCTAATGGACTTTGTTATAGGGTAATTAAGATATCTGGTCATATCATCTTTTAAGAAATTCTTAATAGGAACTTGGTTTGTATTTAAACCCCTCAAGATGAAGTTTACTCACTGTTTTCATATTACATTTAAGATCTAAATATAATAAGATCTGTTCTTGTTTCCACTCACTAATCCAAATACTGTACTTTTTAAAATCTCATCTTCACAGCACCCAAACCAACAAGTTGTTTGGATTATCCCCACCAGCGGCCCCCACCTCCCCCTCCCTCGCTCCCACCACCCCCACACGTCACACCATCAGGCTCCAACCCTGGTAAGACTGCACTCCCACCCCTTGTCTTTATCATCCTGGCTTAAAAATCCAGCCTATCTATTTTTTTTAAATTGAGACCAGTTAGAAAATAAATCGATTACAAACAAGAATCAAAGTATTACAAACGGCCAATGAACTTAATACGAAGCCAGAAAGCGCCTTTTCCTCTGCTTCTGCAATGTTTTAGTGTTCAAACACCAGTAATTCATATCCGGAAGACCATCAAACAGATAAAATACAGGGCTTTTTAAAGACCTTTGGGGACCCAACTTTTACTCAAACCACAAAACTGCACATTTTGTGGGTGGAGCAGGCGGGGCAGGGGAACCTCAGTGTGAAGCTTGGGGATGATGCATTACTAACCAGTCCACGTGAAACCATGCAAGATAAGAAGTTGCAAAGAAGTAGCTTCCTACACACAGTTGGTAAGGTTTTTTAAGACCATTGGAACAAAAGCATAAACAAATTAAAATAAATCTTGCTAAACTGAGGAGGAAAGCAACTCACTCTCTGTCTTGGTAATACATTTAGAGGAGCAATTCTGCCTCCGTGAAATGACAAGTTCAAGCAATTTTGTTAAACTATAGCTATTTTCAGGCAGGCCAAAGCTGCATTAGAGCTCGTCATGCAGCTTGCTCCCAATCTCTTGGCAGTTCTCCAACACATTCCAACTTCTTTTGCACAGCCTTGCTGGAATCACATCCCACTTATCTCTAAGACAAGTAAGATGTTGCCACATTACACAACCAGCCTGCCATTTATTCCCACCAGGTCACTCCACATAATGCCTGGCTAAAAAAGAAAAAAAAATCAAACCCACATCTGTGTGGATGCAGCTTAGTCCAAATGATCCACATTGGTCCCCAAACAAGTATCAATGACCACTGCTCCCACTGGGACGGAAACACCGTGCCTCGCTGCCCGAAGAAAGGCGCAGTGCTCACCAGCTCCGGAGGGACAACTGATTCGGAGGGGAAAAGCAACATCACACCTTTACGGAGGGATACCTCAGCTAGAGATGGCAAACCCCAGTCATGCCCCCACTGCATACACTTTGAAGCAGATTATTAATCGGGGTGCATTTTAAAGGACAGTCTTAGTATTTAATGAATCCCATTACCTCTGTGAAAGAACAATTTAACATAGCAATGCATCCTCCTCAAAGCCAATGTTCTCTCTAATTGTTAATATGGGACACACAAAAAAAATTCTCTTCAAAAACAAACTGGAATGGTTAACCACATGCTGCTACATTCCATTCTTGCTAAAAAAATATTTAATTAGCACATTTGATCCTCCTGCTCTGCACAGCTGCACAACATTCCAGTGATAGGCCAGCCATCCATATACTCTTTACATTAAATACCTACTTGCAAAGTTGAGAAGACTGAGCGGTTCTCAAGTATGACCCACTAAAGACAGAATTTAGTTCATGTGATTAAGTTTTCTGTAACAAGGGTGGAGTCCAACAGAAATACATACTATAATTTAAAGTAAAATATTTGTGTAAACATACACTAACAAAATAATTCTGCTGAGCTAGAAATATATATCCATGTGTACACACACACACACACATACACACATATATGTATATTTCAACTGAGAGACAAGAATAATCTTCCTTGGGAAGAAGACAATAAATTAGTCTTCTCTCTAATTAAATTTTCAGCTTAATTATAAATCAAATTTATGAATCAAACACAATTTTTAGAACTAGGATGAAAGAGGTGGTGTTAATGTCAGGACCACATACTTCAAAAGCAAAATAAGCCTTTCAAAGTGACAAATCATCCTTTATTATCAGGGAAACTCAGAAATTCCTTTGGCAGTAGGTGTTGATTTAAAAACAAGCAAAGAGAAAAACAAAACAACCTACCTGTAAAGTAGAGAATAAAACAGGAGGTGCACGCTGGTTTCTTTCCTGCTCGAATGGCGCACAAACCCCTTTGCTGCAGGACCCCGGGGCCCCCCGACTCCGCCCCAGAAGATAAGGTGGGTATTTAAGGACAGCTGGCAGCACAGAGTTGTCAGCCTCGCTGTGAGAAGGACCAGGCCCCTCTCAGAGAAGTCACCCGACTGATACCTCTGACCACCCCACTCACCTCCTAAAATAGTGACAGGTGTGCTCATGCAGTCAGAGGTCCGGATAAGGCCACATTCCAGATCCTGCTCTCCCCTAACCTGGCGTACAGTCTCAGCTGGATGCAGCGTGGAGGGCGAGGCCCGACATCTGCTGCTGCCTGAAGGTCATGTTGAGATCCCTATTCCAGGCTTCAAACAGCCCAGGCACATTAACCATCAAGCATTTCCCTTGATGGGTTTCAGCCACCCTCAAAGGGAATGGTGCCCATCAGGCTGGAGTCTCTGAAGAACCCCTTGTTTGGACAGACAAGTCTACGAGTGTAGCTGAGCTCCATCACCCAACCCTGCTCCATCTATCACCCGACCCTGCTCCATCCAACACCCAGCCCAGCTCAGATTTTCCCTCTAACCTGTGAACGGAGCTGCCACTGGTCTTCAATGTTTAAGCCCGGGAAGAAGGTCATTTGCCACTTTTGTTCAGGGCCCACCACCCCAAACAAGACTTTTAACAACCACAAACTACCTCACAGAAATTGCTGAAAAGGCTTTCCTTCTCTTCAACGAAAGGGTATTTCTCCACTCTTCCCCTCAGCACATGAACAAACCACCTTAACACCTTCCTCAGGAAGAAGCCAAACACTAGAATTAAGGCAACAAAGAAATGCCAGTGAGTCACCTCCATCCATCAGAGGTCCCAGGGCATAGCGAATCGGCATGCAGAATCAAATACGTATATTGCTTTTTCTCCTTGAAACAGACCCTAGCTGCAAAGATATAATTTTAAAGACTGCAGCTAATACAAAGTTGAGCTCTGGTATATGCTTTCAACAGTTTTAACCAAACCCAGCCCAGTAAAATTTATTACATTTAAAACCAAGATTATAATATCCACATCCATTCCATTTGCGACATGTTATAGGGGAGCTGTTTCAAAAACTGAAATCTGAAGACCAAAGTAAAATCAGATGTTGTCAGGAGCATACGGAGATGTCTCTCAAGGGAATTAAGACAACTCTGATGGGAATTCCTTTCAAAACAAAACAGAAAGTACACATTATCTAATGAGAACTTCATTTTTGGTATTTTTCCACTGTAAAAGGCCCCCCCCCCCCGCAAAAAAGAGAATTATCTATAATAAGCAGATTTTGGATTCTTCAACATTTTTCTTTAACACCACCACCACTGCCCTGACTGGTGTGGCTCAGTGGACTGAGTGCCAGCCTTTCAACCAAAGGATCGCTGGTTTGATTCCCAGTCTAGAGCACATGCTTGGGTTGCAGGCCAGGTCCCCAGTAGGGGGTGTGCGAGAGGCAACCACACACATTGATGTTTCCCTCCCTCTCTTTCTTCCTCCCTTCCCCGCTCTAAAGATAAATAAAATCTTTTAAAAATATATCGCCACCACTAAAGACAGCTATTTTAGAGCTATTATTCCATAGCTCTAAATATGACCAGTAATCCAATTTTATGTTTGTCAAGCTACTACATGTGTAAACTGAAGAGTGATAAACATCAAGTGATTCTTTAGACTGTCAAAACTTGACATCTTCAGCCTGAGATTTGAGAATTGACCCTTATTTGTCCAATGAACAAATATGTGCAGAGAGAAAAAGGTTTAAAGGATAAACACCAAGATGTTAACTGCAAGTTTATAGGGTCACTGAATTTACCTAGTGATTTTAACTTTCTTCTTTGTGTTCATTTTTATTTTCCATATGATCTACAATATATATTTATTATTTCTGTAATAAAAATATTATTTAAATCTTTTTAAAAGTTTTGTTATGATGTATGCTAATTTATACCTTTATGAAAATCTATATTCTTCAGAAACCATTCAGAGTAAAACTATACACTCTATATATTAGCAGGTTATCAAAAATTCAGGGATTCTAAAAAGGTAAAAAAAATTTTTTAACTTTTAAAACTATTGTTCTCACTAAAAAAAGTACTTCTATGCTCCAGGTTATAAAAATATAATGGGAAATGTTTAAACATCACATAACAAAATAAATAAGCTCTGTTTTAGGGAAAAATCTAGGCTTTCCTTCTCCTTTAAATAAACAAGATAAAAGGCCCCCTCTGCAAGGCCCTAAACCATGATACGAACATGAATTTTCCTACTCCAAAGACGATGAACAGCTGGTGAAGAACGTTCCAGAAAAATATGCGGCCCTTAGCCATTTAGGTTTGGCCTTGAGGCAAACACACTAGGACGAAAATTATCCCAGAAACAGCCACCCACGAGAGCAGGGAACAGCAAGAACTTCATCCACAGCCAAAGGCAGGAGCCGCAGAGGCTGATCTCTCCGAGGATGTTTCTGAGAGGCTCCCTGGGGGCCCAGTTCCTGCATCTCTTCCCACACTCCTCGGAAGTAACTAAAGGCAAGGCTCTAACGAAATGCACACTTAACTGAGAAATGGGAAAATCTTTTTAACGTTTCAGGGTTCTTTACGCCTTTGGTGTTAATTCTGCTTTTCAGAAAGTTATGGTAGAAAAAATTTGAACAGCAGAAGGTATATTTAGCTGATTAATCATTTTACTTTGTTCTTAACCAGCTAAAACAACGTTTGTTATGATGTTAGGATATTTTTGATAAAAACCAACAGTTTACTGTTAAGCATTTCCAAAAGTTTGAAAAATATGGAGATAAAATGAGGACTTCTCCATAATCCCATCGCCCAGAGATATAACCTGTTAGGCTAATGAACTTTCTAAGCATGGGCATATTTAATTACACAAATTAAGCACTGAACATACATACTTAGAGCAATCTTAAAACTAACATTTTACTTTCATATCTCAAAAGCAGACTTAATCCTGAACCCTCTTCAATCCACTGCTTAAAGCTCATAGCAGAAAACATACAAAATTCACGGAAGTAAATTAGTTCATTTTTACAGGACACATTTTATAAAGTGCCAATACAGTTGGGGACTTAGACCATAAAAACACAAAGTACTATTTTCCTCCAAACATTTCTCCCACCAGCTAAGGGCAGAGTTCATTCCTGGGATTCACCTTCAAAATGTTATCTCTATAATATTCCCACTTGAAAAGCCTTAAAATAGCTCTTTGCCCCCCTTCCCCTCCCTTCACACACACCTCTCTCTTACCTCTGTGATAGACAGAACAGACAATATGTATCATATTTTCAAATATATATAACATTACATAATAATTTCCTTTCATATACAAAAAGCAAGTATTTCTTTAAACTTTGTTCCACTCACTCTTAGCCTACAATATTATCAAATACTGAAAAACCATTAATTGGAAGTTATCTAAATCTACAGTCATTTTAACTTAAAATTTTTCACTTGGAATTTTACCCAAGTTTCTGACCAATTCTAACAAAACGTGATGGTCTCAATGGTTACAAAATTAGCTCCAGCAGTAGTCTGGGTTCCCACAAGTGAGAACAAGCATGTCACAGAATTCCACTCCTCTCTCCACACAAGTGTGCGGTTTGGAAACACTACAGTCCTGGTCTTTCCCCCTTCTCAAGCCGGCCCAGGGGAGTGGGAAGTGAAGTTCGCATTCCGGTACACCTGCATGCTCTACTTCTGTCTCAGACCCACACCCTTGGGATGCCGGCAATGATCTTCTCACTGCTTTTAGCTTAGTGCAGAGGACACATATGACAAATCCTTTGGAATTTTAAACTATTCCTTAACAACAACCTACAATTTGCCAGATTTGCTTTTTTTCTTTCCTTTTTAAAAATTTAACATGATATGTTGATTGCTTTTTGACTGTTAAAAAAATAGTCCTCATGGAAGTCTATGACATTATTTACTGTATGACATTATTTTCTGTATCTATGAAATATTTCAAAACTTAAAGTGAAAAACATTAAGTCACAGGAATTTCCTTTCATATAAGAAAGGAAATCACCCATCGACCCACCATCCAAAGCAAACCATTAACATTTCCTTCCAGTCTTTTATTTAATATAACAAAACAGGAGCTATAGAGTATTATACAGCTTTGTATAGAGATTACTTCCACTGAACACTATATTGTTAGTATTTTCCCATTTCAGTAGTATTCTTCCAAACCATGATTTTAAGCACTACATTGAATTCCATCCTGTGCCTGTGCCATAATTTATTTCATTATGCCCCATTTGCTTTTCCACTATTATTATTGGTAAGAAAATCCTTGTTTAAAATCCTCTGTCCTTATTTTTAATTCTTCCTTTATGTTACAAAGCTACAAGTGAGATTTCAGTTCAAAAAGAATAAACATTTAAGGTTTCAGATATATACCTATATCTGTATACAGGTATATAGATATACACACACACTAACTTTTCAAACTAAGTTTGTATTAATCCAAATATCCTTCCAACAGGTGCTGCAGAGCTCCTATCTCAGCGTCCCAGAGAGAATTATCTACCTACCCGCTTAAGTGGAAAAATTAACCTAATTGTTTTAATTTGTGTTTCGCATTACTGGTGAGTTTGAACAATTTAATATACTTACTGGTTTCTTCTTTTATGAGCCATCTGTCCCTAGCCTTTCCCCACATACTAGGGTTTCACTATTTTTTTATTTGTTAAAAATAAATGTTATTCAGGTTTGCCTTTCATATTACAGTATTTTGACAAGACACATAGGGACAAGTTTAATACAGACTGAGTTTAGCATTAAATATCTAATAGATTAGTATTGTTTACTGGAATGTATCTTTTCTGAAAAAGTCAAATTATTTATTTGAAAGAAAGCAGAAAAGTGAGACAAAGCAAAATTTCCAGCTTTAACAGTAATTAAAATGTCCTGTGGTGGGCAGTGGATTAACTGAAACTTTAATAAAATCCTCTTTGCTAGGCAGCACCATTATCACCATTATGCAGATGAAGACACTGAGGCATGCTGGAGCCAAGGCAGTTTGCCCACGGCCGCGCGGCCAGGGCCTACAGCTCAGGACCCCGTATCCAGAGGCCTCCCATCAGCCACGCTAGCCCTGACCTGTCTCCTCTAACTCCATTAAGGGCTCTGCTAGAACCTCAAACAATGTATTTGAATACAAACTGATTCTCTTCCCAACCAAATATCCACCGTTCCCCTTAACCTGTCTGTATCTCTCACGATGGCCAACCATGCTGTTTGTCATCGTCCAAATTTGGCACCTTTATCACTTCATGTCCTCCTCCCCATGGAGATACCCTGGGTCTCGTCCATTCACCCCACAGACAGGTGGCCCGGGACTGAGCCTTCACAACCTTCCTCCCATCTCTCCTCACCCTCTCCCTCTCATTCCCATGGCCACCACCGTAACTTGCTCGCTTAACGTCTGGACCCCCTAATCACCTGTTTTCTGTCTCCTTGCTTCTAGTTTCTTCCTGTGCCACTGTATTTTGAACATGGCTGAAGTGTTGTATTACTTACATATCTTACCATCACAGAATTTTATAAGTTAACAGGCCCTTAAAATCTAAGTGCCAAATCTGGTCCATTGGCAGTCACTGCCTACAACACTACTGAGGACGTTACTGAGGCGCTACCCAGCTCTGCAGAAAAAGAGTGCCCTGACTCCTCTCCAAGTCTGCGGGGGCCGAGGGGGCGGTGCCCACGAGCCACGTTTCACCCCGACCATGATTTCACCCGGGATCTTCATTTTCTCAACTTAGATCAGAGACCGGAAGTCACACGTCCAGTCAGAAAAGACCTTTTATCTTCTGTGTACATACACAGAGTATAATCTATACAGGAGATTAAAAAGTCCTTGATTCAGGAACTAATTTTTATTCAACTTTAATTTAGCCTACATCCTAGCTCAACTTCAAGCCCTAGCAAGAGAAGGTAGCCAACACTTACTTACTGGATCAAAAAATTTATATATACATATATATTGCAAAGTAATCTTAGAGTAGCAGCAACGAGAGAACATTAGTATAAATGCTTCTTAGTAAACAGAACTGTAATTAACACTACTTTCAAGAACAGGAACCTGAACTGACAAAGGGTTTCCGGTAAGTGGTCTTATTCAGCCTGTGTTAATCAATATACATATTCTACTGGTAATACAACCTTTTAAAAAATAAAGTAAGGTAACTTTTACAAGCATTTCAAAAGGGGTCAGCGGCTTATACAGTTTAAGCAGTCTAAAGAGAAAGTAATGGAAAGGGTATCGACTGAACACCTACCATATGCTTAGCACTACACACAGCTGTCTCACAACTGTATGAGTACGATTAATTCGATTTTACCGATGAGGAAACTGTAGTTCTGAGAGTAATGAACTAGCTCAATGCTAGGCCCTAGCTCTGGCCACATGTCTAGTACACAACAATAGCATCAGGACTCAGCCCAGGTTTGTTTGACTCCAAAATCCATGCTGTTTCCAAACTAAGCAAAATTTTTCTGCAATGTCAAAATCATTCTCACAAGCTTTAAAGGATAAAACTAGTTATAACTTACTGAAATTATGAATGACTATTCATCAAAAGAAACCACAAAGAGTTTCTTTATAAGAAAAAGAAACTCAAACTGGGAGGCAAGTTTTGCAACACATATAATCCACACAGGATTAGTAAGCAATCTACATAAAGAACTCCTACAAATCAATAAGGAAAAAATCTAAAAGGCAAACAGGCAAAAGACTGAACAGGGACCTCCACAAAAGAAGGAAACCAAATGGCCAATAATGTAAACAAGTACTTAACCTCAACAATCAGGGAAACTGCAAATAAGAAGCACAATGAGCTGACTTCACAAATGGACATTTTGAAGTTTGGTAAACGATGGACTTGCAGCCATGGTTATAGAACAACAGCAACACGATACCCTACTACTAGTGGGAATACAATTGGTATAATCACTTCGGAAAAGTTTGGCATTATATAGTAAGGTTGATGATGCACGTATGATCCAGCAAATTTCATTGCACAGTGAAAGACAGAGAACTTGTGTGTGTGTGTCTATCTCCACACATGTACTAAGAGACATATTAAGAAACACTCATAGTAGTCCTTTCCTAACAGCAAAAAATTGGAATTAAACAAAATGGCCATCTACAGTGGATGGAATAAATAAGCCATAGTGGAATACTATACAGCAGTGAAAATGAATGGCAGTGGAAATGAATGAACTACAACAACAAAATGAATGAATTTCAGGGATATAATATTAATCTAAAAGTGTACGTCTCAGAAAAATAAATAAAACATAATTTCATTTACATGAAGTTCAAAAACATACAAAATTTAAGCATTTTTAAAAGGAAAACCTATCAAGAAGAGCAGAGGACAAGAAGCACAAAATTCAGGACAGTGGTTGCTTCAGATAAGATGACAGAGGGGCACTTAGGGGTCTCTGAATGCATGGTAAGGTTCTTCTTGAACTAGGTAATGGATGCTTGAGTGTCCACTGACTTGTGATTCTGTCATATATCTTTTATGTGCATTATTCTGTATGCACAGATTACCTAATAAAGAACAACTTTAGGAAAAGAAGGGAACAGAAGGGCAGGATATTGAATATATACTCTAAGAAACAGCTGATGGCAGAGAATAAGACATGAGGGGAGCAGAAGGAGCAGAGGGGACCCTGGGCTTCCTGGACTCCAGCTCTGCTCTCTCAAAACCAGTGCCTTTGGGGACGGGGTGTGGAATTATTTATCAACTTTAGAAAGGAACCCCCAAAACTGATTAGTCTAAAAAGCTATTATTAATAGGACTATTCCATTGAAATATTAAAGAACTTCATAAGTCTTTCTGTGTTAAATAAATTACAGTGGATGAATCACTTTCTTCAATACCGCTTAGTGACAGAAGGGGAAAAATCTGTTGATACTTGAGCAAAGGAAAAGACAAAAAGTAAGATACAAGAAGGAACTTTTCGATATAGAAGTCCCTTAGATGAAGAAGTAGAGCAGTTTCTCAATTTAATGTGCATACAAATCACTTAGGGGTCTTGTTAAAATGCAAATTAAGATTGGCTAGGTCTGGGTTGGGGCCTCTAAGAATCTGATTTAAAATAAACTCCCAGGAGATCCTGATGTCTGTGGTCCACGAATCTCATTATGACAGCAAGGGACATTATGAAAATGCCTTTTCCAGTGATGTTTAAGAGTAAAAGCATGGGTGTATCTCATTGGGATAGTTTAATTTTACTCACCAAAGTAAAGAGATTGATGATATTGTTCCTACATGTGAACATGGACACAGGTCAATTGTTATCAGAATAATCAAGAGTACTAAACTAGGTCTTTGCAAAGAAAAGGTGGTTTAAGAAACAGCAAAGACTGAAAACTGGTAAGAAAAATCCATGAGATGTTTTACTAACTTCCATAGACCTACGGATGTATCACTTCCAGAGGAAGTACTGGCTTTTTCCTTATGGAAAAATGGTTGACGTTTCCAATAGTCTCTCAGAAAGAAACCAGGACTACCATAAGGAAATCCATAGAACATTAATTAGAGCCCTGTTATAAAGCAGGTGATGGTCAGTGCCCAGTATAATTCAAGGACCATCACATTACTGCATGTAAAAAAAAATGGCTTTAAAATTCTAAGACTATGCTCTTAAAACGAACAGTTTATTTCAACAAAAATCACATCGAATAATTTCTGCTCATCGTATCTATGCTTGTTTAGTAACAGTAAAATCCTCCCATCTCAAAGCGGCCCTTCCACATGTAAAGCCATACTCCCATACAGCAAGGCAAAATAACCACTCCAACAAACTCTTCCAACGAAGCGCTGTCAATGCCAAGTTTCTGCCAGGGACGTGCCTCAAGCAGAGCGTGAGGTCTTTCTCTCTGGCTCCTACAACACCTCAGACAGTTGTTACTATTCTCACCCAAGAGATCCTCTTCACAGAAAGCCTGCACAACAGGAGACGACCAAGTGACAGCAGTTTCTTCACTGTCCCAACACTTTTCATTCTCTCAGATGAAAGTTTTGGTCAGTCCAGAGATGACGAAATTACAAAGAGCTTAACCTAACAGAATTCTGCACCTGGTGTTTAAGTCGGAACAGCTAAACCTCCTGTGACATCAACACAGGATATTTTCTTACAACATGGTAAATCCAAAACGTCTGGATAACCCATGGGAACAACACTCCCAAACATCCCTATGCAACACTATTTTATACAACCAGCACAACAATGACGCCCAGATCCAAAGAGTTCTGTATTTTAATGGCCCTCCTTTAAAACTCTAAATAATGCACATAAACCACATAATCTGCACTCAGTTCTACTTTGCAGAGCCACCATGAAATCAAATGCCACCAACCTGGATTCACTAGAGATTAAAAAAAATAAACGTAGACACGCCTGGCCTCTGAAACAGTGCCCTTCCCGTCCAGTACACTAGCATACTGAATTCCCTTTTTTACCTATACACTTTAGAAGAGCCCAGGGTGACATGAATCTCATTTGCCATCTCACACTGAATAAATGAACTGTAGAAGTGGCATTTAGAAGGGCCTTTCCCTGAATGCTAGCCCAGACTAAATAGATGAGACCACTGGCAACCATCTCCTTCTGACCAGATACCAGCCTCAGAGGCCTTGGTGGTCTGCCCTTCTCACCCCCCTCCCAGGCCACATCCGCAAAAGATATGTATATAAAAGATACATATAAACAAACATAAATGTCGGTTATCATCATAAGCCCATTAGTCATGACTAATTTGGCTATCTGAATCTATAAAAGTCTGAACACCAATCCACCAATAATCTTGACATTCATTCACCTAATAATCCCTAATAAAACATCCAAATATGGAATTGTATTTGATTTATAGAAAAAGCAAACGATGAAAGCAAAGCAAAGCAGGTTAATCATTAACTATCCATCAAAAATATAAGTTCCTTTTAAAACAACCTATTGAATGTTTGTATTTTTAGAAATGTCTCGGGGACCTAAGAACTAAAATAGATTAATCATTTCATTTCAAAAGATGGTTTCCTGTAGGCAAAATTCATATTCTTAGTATTAACCAAAGACAGAGGTACTGTAACGTCATAGCTTTGAAGCTCCAATAAACATCAACTTCTAATACATTAAGAAATCGATGGATAGTTGGGTTGTGGTTAAAAATTACGGGTGACCCACAGAAAGACTCTGCGACTTCCAATATTGACTGCACCACTGGCTCCGCACATCACTGGTCAGCGTCCTTCCTCCAACCCCTCCCTACGGCTCAGGTCCCTCGGTAGGAGATCAGATTCCCGTCCGCAGCTGCAGGCAGGCTCCCTCTGCCCGCATTAGCGCTGCAGGGCGCCCCTTCATCCACGCACAGCCCAAAGGGCAGGGCGGGAGAGAGCACGCCAAAGAAAAGAGTCCCCCTTCAGAGCTAGGTGACCTGGTCCTCCAGCTGCCAGGTACAGATAAAGCAGCATAACGAGGTAGAAGCAGCTACGAGCCTCGGCCAAGAGCAGCCCCGGGCCTGGGTGGGGCCGGGCGGGGGCCGCAGGCGCCGAGTAGCCGTGCCAAGCCCCGCCAGCAAGAACCCAGGGAGGCTGCGATACTGCTGCATTGTGCTGCATCACGAAGAGGACACCGTAAGCCATCCATCTTGCCAAAAAAAAAAAAAAAAAAGCATATCCCCGCCCAAATAAACCCACCGAATCCATTTTTCTCCTCCGCCAAAGCACCCTCACACTCGCCTTCTCACTATCTGGCCTGGCTTTTGCCTGGAAGAATAATGGACATGATTTATGTACTGATCCCCACAACACTCCCCCTCTCCATCTGGATGGCAGGCTCTAGGCATCTTTCCTATCACAAAAACAAAGGGAAGGCTCCCCCCCCAAAAGAGGGTCAAGGGCGTGGTGTGAAGGGTGATGACCAGCGGAGCTCCCAGCCCACCACCCCAAGGACAGGGCCGAAGGGTCCCCGCGCTGGTACAAACCTGTTGAAGAGAGGGTAGCAGGAGCTGAAGGGCGGGCGCAGCGGAGGTTCTGCGCCCGCAAGCGGCTCACGCCCAACCCTAGGAGAGTGGGGACCGAGGGAGGGCGGGCGTGGAGGGGGGAGCGGGCGCGAGGATAGGCGTTGGGGGGGCGGGGGGGGGTAGCGCAGGGCCGCCGCCTCGGGTTCAGCTGCTGCACCGCGCAGCCGGGACCACGCCTGGCCGCATCCTCCGTACCGTTAGGCTCAGAGCCGATCCTGTCAACGCCGCCTCCGCTCCCACCAGCAGAAGTAGAAGGAGGGCACCCGAAAATACAACCTCGCCGCTGCCCACTCCGCCCCACCCCCGCGCCAGGGGCCGCTGAGTCCGGCTGGATGGACAGGGCGGCGGAGGCAGGGAGGAGGAATTGGCGCCGCTGCGCCAGGGATGGGGCTGGGCTGCCGCGCTGCAAACCGTGGGTCTGCGGCTGTCTCTCGCGGGGCCTGCCGCCCCTGACCCGCAAAACCCGAGTACTAATAAGTACAGGAGACCCGGGATCCCCGCGCCACCCCTGCCCGGGCTCTGCAGCCTCCCCGCCCCCACGCCACTCCCCGGGCACAGGGCAGCGGCGGGGCAGCGGCGTTCTCCCGGCCTGGGCCCGCGCCCCTCCTCCCAGCCGCCCGCCCGCCAGGCGCCCAGGAGCCAGCCTGGGAGGCAGCCCCAATGAGTTGGCATCTTCCTGCCTCAGGCCCCCTACCTACCTCCCGCGGATAGGGGGGTGGGGGCGCCGGGGTCCCGTCCTCCTCCCGCTCCTCGGCTGCCAGGCGGGTGGGCCAGGAGGCGACTCCGCGGGGCTGTCCGCGGCTGGGGCCGGGGCTCACAGGACGGGACCGGTGGGCGCTGCTGCGCGGGGCTGCGCGCTCGCTCCGGGCGGAGAGGCGGCCGAGGGAGGGACTGGAGGAATCTGCAGCCTGCACGGCAACAGCTGCACTGATTCCGGGGGCTGGGCTGGAGCGCTGGGCGGAGGAAGGAGGGGAGGGAGCAGTCCAGGAGAGGGCGAGGGGCGGGGAGAGGGAGCGCGCGCGCGCACTCGCTCTCTCGCGCGCACCCTCCACCCTCTTCTCTCCTCCGCTTCCCCCTCCCTCGGTTCCTCCCTGTTCCTTGCTCTCGGCGTCTGCTCGGAACCCCGCAGCCGCCCACCCGGCGCCTGCTCCGCTAGCGAGCCGAACCTCGGGCGCGTCCACGCTCTCCCCAGCTCAGCGCCCACCTCGCCCGTGCCGCGGGGACCGGCCGGGCTAGCTTGTACAGGGTGGGCACCGCCGCCTCCGCTACCCCGGCAAAAGGACAATGGGGGCTTTGTCCCCACAGCCCAGCCGGCGAAGGGCAATTTCACGTTTAATTTGAGGCTAATTCGATTATCGCCGTGGAAAGGGGCAGCCTAATTTTCTACGTGGTTTGTGCAGCCTCTTCGCCCGCGACGTTTACGTTTGGAAGGCGATGGAGAGAATGTTGAGGGAGGTATTAGAGCGTCATTTGATTTTTTGGTTTAGATCTAGGTGGTGGTGCCTGGTAAGTTTTGTCCCACCTGATGAAGAGCGATGGTGTCCCCTCCGTGGGAAACCTTGGGAGACGAGGGGAGGAGGGCTGTTCCTCGGCGAAGTCAAGATCTCTTTTGTGAGTGCTTTTTCCCACCACTTCCCTCGGGATAGCTGGGAACAGATGCTACAAGTGGTCCGTCCAACTCCTGCGTCAGGCCCAAACGCTCACTTTCAGCTGCAGCGGGTGCTCTTCCTGAGCCACTCCTCGCGAGGGGACGCCCCGGCTGCAGTGGAGGTGCCGAAGGCTTGAGGGTTTGAGTTCTCCCCTTACCCAGATACCAGGAGATGACACCGGACGTTTTCCTCATGGGCCAGCGCCCCTTCTCAACCATCTGGCCCACCCCATCAATCCCCCAAGCTATGTAGAAATTATGGAACCAACACTGCTGGGGAGAAAAGATGGTGTCTGGTCATGACCACTGCTAGAAATGCTCTTTAGAAAGCAGAGTCTGGAGAAACTGACTTTCTGCCTGCTGAGTAGGTGCCCAGTGGGGTGTCACTGTCAGCTTCAGAGGGAAGAGGGCCCTTGGTTGAAAGCCCCAAGGCCTTTCCCCTAAAGATCTGACCCTCAACGCCTGAATAAAAAACGAAAATAAAAGTCGAAGTTTAGATCGTGCTTACATCTCAAATCAATGGAACGGAGGCTTGCTGGGTTTACATCTTTCTGTATTTTTAAATGAAAATTTAAAAGTAAAACTAAATTAAATTATATCACCAATGCAGGAAGATGATTCTTCCTCTTAGGCCTTCTTTATCAGTTTGAATGTTTGTACCAGTGTTTACATTTGATATATATGAAAAAAATGAGGAAGGCAAATAATTTGAACATTTTTCTCAGGTTGATTAACACAGCCAGGTGAACTCTGGCAGGGCTCTTTGTGTACCGCACGTAGCAGGCACTTAGGAAGTGCTCGAAAAATTTTTGTGGAATTGACTTGAACAGAGCCAGCATGTAAGTGGCTGCCCTCATTAGGTAACACTGGAAATCACTAGGAAGGACAGTTGTTTTCACTTATTTGGGGGCCTGGCCCCCAGCACCTCCCCACCCACAATGTTAATGAAATACCAAAGAAAACAATGACGGTACTGGGAAATGCCCTTGTTTACATTTTCCCAGTGCTACTCTGAAATGGTGACTTCTAAGTGCTGCTTTTATCACAGATAACAGTACTTGAATAAATATTCATTTGATGGATGAGTCACCTCCCCTACCCCATTCCACTCACACATACTTTTAAAATTTTGCCTTCAACAGGCAAGGGCCCACACAGCCTTAGCTAGGTACTCAAGTGAAGTGGCAGTTCAGTATTCCAAAAATGTGAAAGACGAGGATTCAGAGTTTCACTATAAATACCTGCTCACAATTTCAAATGCTTACCTTTTGGTGGAAAAAAATCGTCATCCAGGAGAGCCCAGTGTACCACGGAACAGAAAGAAAAGTAACAGGTCAAAGAAAAGACATTCTAACTCTGGAGAGATTATTGGAGAAGACATATATCTCTGTGGAAGGCAAGAATCTAGAAAAGATAAAAAGCCTTAGTAATGATGGTGACTCAAAAGGATTGTTCTCCAATATCTCAGAAGCAGCTTTGCTGAAGTTTATTATCCTTAAAGTAGACTCAAGGTTGATTTAATGGAACTAAACTCTCATGTCTGTAACATACTTCTCTCCATCTTTTAAAGCATGCAATTATATATGGCTTTGTTTCCCATAGAAATAGTACTTTACTACAAAATCTTTGCAGATATAAAGGACCTTCAAACTGCAGATATAAAGAACCTGTTAATAATGATCAGAAGTAGCAACTATAAAATGCTATCCGGTTTTCAAAGTGCTTTAGCAAATATAATATTTTTCCTTCTGTCAGTTCTGTGGGATACATATTAACCTGATTTTATAGATGAGGAAACAGACCCCGATGGGTCAGATGAGTTGCCCAAGTTTAGTTACACAGCTACTAAAAGCCAGAGACATTTGTTTAGAAGCTGGCGTATCAAAACTGTGTCTCTGGGCATTGCGTCTTAGTTATTAAAAAGTAATTCTGTTTGCACGATGAAAGAAGTTCCGGTGATGGATGGTGGTGATGGGTGCACAACAATGCACTTAATGCAATTGGCTGTACACTTAAAATGGTTAAAACGGTAAGTTTTATGTTATGTATATGTTATCACAACTTTTTAAAAATTCTTAAAATAATTCTGAGTTTAGACCTTTAGAAAAATAGAGTAGATGCACTCTTCCTAATGCTTCTTCACTTAGCCCACTTGTTGGTTATACAGTGTTCACTCCCTCTGTGTTGTAAGCATATTGACCGACGTCCATGGCACACAGAACACACTCCCCAAGGCTATACTCTGCTACACCTGTATATCCTGGCTTACTTTAGTTGTGGTATGTATCTACCAAGTCAGGTATGTTGGTTCCCAAATTTGTTTATTCCAGTTTTACTTGTTATAAGTGTACTTACTATAATTAAGCATTACATAAACCAATTAATTATGAGTGTAAAAGGAGAGTTCTTTCTGTGAAAACTAAGTTGCATGTTCTTGAAATGTCTGACTGAAGGCTAAAAATATTGCCATCAGCCCTGGCTGGTGTGGCTCAGTGGATTGAGCGCCAACCTGGAAATCGCAGGGTTGGCAGTTCGATTCCTAGTCAGGGCACATTGCTGGGTTGTTGGCCAGGTCTCCAGTGGGGGGTGCATGGGAGACAACCACACATTGATGTTTCCCTCTTTCCCTCCCTTCCACTCTCTCTCTAAAACTAATAAAGTCTTTTTTAAAAAAAAGTAGAGAGGGATGCAAATCATAAAAACCTTGAAATATTTTGCGTCCAGGTTGCTTTGCAAGTGTCTCTAAGTTCTTAATCAACTTAAAAGAAAAAAAAAATTATGTATCAGAATGCTGTGGCTTGTGCAAAAAAGAACTGTCCTTTCACTCAGTAAATAAGTTCAAAGAAACACTTTGTTTATCAACTGATTAGCTGGTTAATATAGATTTATAAGTTTCAAGTAAAGTAAAATTTCAAAGTATGTCTTTTTCCAGATATAAAGCTGTCATTTTTCTTTTGAAATGTGCTTTGAGGATTAGGCAATGAATTGTTAGATATGACACCAAAGCATGAGAAACAACAACAAAAGATAGAAAAATTGGACACCATCAAATTTAAAACTTTTGTTCCTTAAAAAACATTATCAAGAAAGTGAAAAGGTAATCTACAGAATAAGAGAAAATGTTTGCAAATCATACATTTGATAAGGGTCTAGTATTCAGAATAAATAACTCCTACACTCAACAGCAAAAAGACAGCTCAATTCAAAAATGAGCAAGAGAGTTGAATAAAATTTTCTCTAAAGAAGATATGCAAATGGCCACCAAGCACATAAAAATATGTTCACTGTCATTAGTCATTAGGGAAATGCAAATCAAAACCACTATGAGATACCACTTCATACCCACAATAATAGTTCAATTATTTTTTTAAATGGAAGAGACCAGATTTGCAGTGGGGATAAGGGATTCGGTAAAGACGGTCAGAAGGTACTATACTGAAGTTGTGAGTAAGTGGTAGGGATGTAAGATACAACATGGTAACAGTAGTTAACACTGCTGTGGGCTTATATGAAAGTAGTTAAGAGTAAATCCTAAGAGCTCTCATCACAAAGAAAAAATTTATTTTATTCCATATGAGATGCTAGATAGTAACTAAACTTACTGTGTAATCATTTCATGATGTACACAGGTCATTATGCTGTATACCTTAAGCTGTATGTCACTTATATCTCAATAAACGGGGTGGGGTGGGGTGGAAAATAACAAGTATGGTGAGAATCTGGTACATGCTGGTGGGAATGTAAAGTGGTGCAGCTGCTGTGGGAAATAGTTTGGTAGTCCCTCGAAAAGTTAAATATAGAATTATCACATGATCCAGCAATTCCACTCCTAGCTATATGTCCAAAGGAATTCAAAACAGGTACACAAATACTCTTGTACACGAATGTTCATAGTAGCACTATTCACAATAGGCAAAGGGTGCAAACAACTCTAATGTTCATCAATGGTCACATTGATCAACAAAATGTGTGGTATATCCATAGAATGCAATACTGTGCAGCCATAAAAGGAATCAAGCACTGATGTGTACTGCAGTGTATTTGTACATGGTACGCTCACGGTAGTATACTTAGCATACATACACTTAGCATAATGAGAAAAAGCCAGACACCAGAGGTCACACATTACATGATTCTATTTATGTACAATATCCACAACAGGTAAATCCATAGAGAGAGACAACAGATTGGTGGGTGCCAGGGGCTGGGTGAAAAGGAAGGGAAGAGGATTAACTTTACTTAATTTCGATTTAAAAGTTGATTATTGGTTCAGCTATTAGAAAACTTTTAAGTATGTTTAGAACAACTTGGGTTTTTGAATCTACTTGTTTTAACTGTGAATTTTATAAAATCTACATACATAACCAGATTCAAAGACTTAGTTTAAAACAAGGAATGTAAAATATCTCACTTTTTAAAATATCACTTACATGTTGCAATGATACTATCTTGGATATAATGGATTAAATAAAACCTATTTTTGAAATTAATTTTACCATGTATTTTAATTTTTTCAAATATTACTATTGCAAAATTTAAAAATTATACATGTGGCTCACGTATTCCTATTGGACAACTTTATTCCAGACACTGTCACCGGAGCCTCAGTAACAGGAGTCCTCACTATTCAGGAAAACTGAAGAAAAGCAACTAGAATTTGGAATGTGCCACTGAGCAAGACTCCAGTGTGAGGTCATTTCCCACTTCCAGGCTCCCCATAGTGCCTCCATCACAATGGCCTTGGTCTCTGTGGATAGGAAGCCGTGGTGCATTTCTGTGAGCAGAAGGCAGGCACGGCTCATATTTTCATGACTAGTGTCATTCTTTTGGAAGTCCGAAGATGACCTTGGCAATGACAGATTATCATTGCCTCAAGATAAACTACCTACCACCCCCAACCTCCCAGTTTGACATAGTTTGCTAGCCTATGTAAAGGATTCCAGAAGTGGGCCAGAGTCATGCCTAGAATTCATTCAAGAAATTGCAGAAATTCATAGGCTGATGGGTGAGGAACAATGAGAAAAAGAAAAATCACTTCCCCAAGAGGAAAGTTTAACATGTAGCTGGTCTGAGCAGAAAGCCTTCAGTCTGGGTTGAGTGGTTAGATCTTGCCCCCTTGTCATACTTCTAATGCTGGTACAACATATCATTTCCCATTCCATGCCCGTGGATGTCGCAGGAGTGGGGATGCAGGGTCACAGCATAAATGTTACATGTCATTCTCAGAGGATGACAAAAATACTAACACCATCTGAACATTTGCCATGGAGGCAATGAAATTCTTGTTTACTTCTCATGGTTGGCAGGCTGGTTTTTTCTCTTGGGCTTTCGTTTATGCGTGGGCTAGAGCAAGCAAGGTTTAAATTTTAATCATAAGCCTTTATTTAAGACTGAGATCGGAGCCCTTAAAGAATCACAAAAATGAAGAAATGCTTGCTAAATTTCAGTTAATAAGAATTTCCACTACACAAGATACGAGGTATAATCATTGTAATCGTTTTAATATTACTATTTTCACTACTCATATCTATCTCTAGGCACTCTGCTAAACACTTCACCTGTCCAGCAGGTCCTTAAATAACATCGTCTCATTCGATGTCACTTCATTATAATGTTGATGAACTTAACTACTGTTTACGGCAATTAGCCTACAGTAAAATTGGTTTCATTTCAAGTCATGGTAGCCACAGTTCCAAGAGGGCGTCAGTGTCCTGAAGTGAGGATTTACTGTACTCATTTAGTCCTCACAGCTAATCTTTGTGGTGCTTACAACATGAATCCCATTTTACCAGTGAGGAAACCGAGGCACCAAGAGGCTGTGTCGGTCGCCTGAGGTCTGACAGCTAATAAGGGATAAAAACTGATTTCAAACCCAGGACACCAAAGCTGTTTCCAAAAGCTTGAAAAGGAAAGTAGGACTAGCTTTTAAAGCAAACATAAGATACTCAAGATATGTGGCCAAAGGCAGACTTAAAAAAAAAACAAACCTGGAATAGTTTTAATAAAACTTTAAAAAGATATTTTTAGGTGAAGGCTGTAAGGATGTAGCTAAGTTTTAAAAAGTTTTAAACACCTGGATTCCTTTGTGCTTATGTTTCAAAGTTCACCCAACATGAAAGTCATCCGCTCCTTAATAAGTGCTGCCAATATGGAATAAGAAAAAAATACTTTAAACAGAAAATCCCCCTGTGTTTGGTGAACAGAGCCGTATTGTTATTTGTTTTTTGAAGGGGACAGGAGATGGGGGTAGAGGTGGGGTATTTGTTTTTATGAGGACTGCTTTTGAAAAGCCCTTCTGAGGCCTTCCCAGGAGCAGCCAAGCAGGAGTGCTGGGGTTTGATGCAATTCATGCTGATTAAGTTTGGGCCTGTCTCAGCTGCAAGTAATTTACACGCTCAGGATTCTCTCCAAAGAGGACCTTGGACCACAGCAAGCTGAGAAAATCATGCACTGGATTTCTCATTGCTTTGGGACTCTGTGGTAGGAACAAAAAATATGTATAGACCTAAGTTTCTTAAGGTGGTAGGCTAACTGAATTTGAGAAGAACCTGGTATTTCACCCATTTGGTGGGAAGATTTATGGGATCTGAGGAGTAGATCCTATGGGAAGGTTAGGAAAACTATCTGAAAGCTTTCTCTGAATTGCATGTTACAGTGATGTAGGCGCTCCTCTCTTTCACCATCCTTACGAGAAGATCAGAGCTTTCTCCAGTCGTGTTTCTCTGTTAATTTGCCCTCCAAGAGGATATGAGAATTTGCTAGACTGACCCTCCCCTTTTTGTCAACCAAATTCTCCCAGATTCTCCAGAAAGAACAGGGGTGCTGATACCGTAGCCCTTCGACTTTCACAGGATCACCAGCTCCAGCCCAGGTGGGTGGAGGCCTCTGGTCTCTGAGCTGCCTGCATCAGATGGCATGAGCTGGAGAATCAGTGTGGCTGGCCTCAGTAGAAAACGTTGGGAGCATCTTAGCTGCCAAGATTTCACCTTTCCAATGGCAAGTGTGCCACAGGGATTCATACCCCAGTACAAAGCTGCAGCAATAAATTAGTAAATCTACTCCTTAGTTCTTTCCTAGGTCCACTGAAAACTGAAAACAAGCAAGATAAACTTTTTTTCTTGTGAAAAATACTCATTGTCACAATCAGAGGTTTCACTCCAATTTTAGCATTTTCCTTTGAGTAGGCCATTAAATATATTCACATATTGATTTAAAAATCAAAACAGTACTAAAAGGTTTGCATTGAAATTCTCATTCTCACCCAGTGCCCATCACCCCATACCTCACCCCAATTCCCTATAGGTAAACACTTCTTAAAATTTCTTATGTATTCTTCCAGGGTACCTGCCCAGTGGCTCCTTAGACACATAAACAAAATCAAATATATATTCTCTTATTGCTTCTCTCCCTTTATTATACAATAGGTAGCATACCACAAACAGTTCTGAACCTGCTTTTATTTATTTATTTTTTTGCCCGCAACACATCCTAGAGATCTTTCCTTATCATAGAATGTAAGCTTCCTCCTCCTCCACCTCCTTCTTCTTTGTTCCAGCTGCAAAGTATTCCACTGTTTACCGCACTTTATATATTTGGGTTATTTCGGTCTTTTGCTTTTATAAGCAGTGCAATCAAAGATTTCTGATCAGAGATTTTATGGCTCCGACTTTGTTCCTTGCAGTCACTTGCAATCCCATGCACATGTATATGGCTGCCCAAGAAGCATGTACTCGACCTGCAGGAAGGTAGAGATGACAGAGGCTTTAGAGCTGATCTAATCCAACCCACTCTTTTAAGAAAGAGGAAACCAAAGATCCTGTGAAGCGACTTGCCCAAGGTTACAGGGTAGTTGGCTTGCGACCAGAGCCCAGGTTTCCTGGTTCCCAGCCTGAAACTGTCCCTGCTTCGTATGACGCAGAACAGTAAGAACAAGAGGGCTCCTTAATAATGCTCATTCTCATTCACAGAGCTGAGGTGGACATACCTCCAAATTCTTGCAAAAACATGCAGAATCACAATAGACTTATCTAGTAGTTTTGGAGTTGGTTGACAGTGATCTCTTCAGGTATAGGATAGGATTGACTACTGGACGTTTTTTCCTAAGAATTTTTTTGTAATAAATTAGTTTGCCGCTGCTGTTACTGTTATTAAAATTTGTTTTTTTAGTATAAAGCCCAGGGTCCTTCTTTTACCAATTGCATTATGACTGGAAGGTAGAATATTTAGGATATTTATCAGTTTATTTTTGCCATAAGCCTATAGTAAGAGGAACTCGAAAGAAAAATACAAATAAAAAGATGTGTTCATTCACATCTCTCTTAGGCCCAATGAACAATATGTAGGGATGCAAATGCTAGTGGAACAGGTTGGAAAATAGAACCGTAGAGGAAAATTGAGGATGATGCTAATTGCAACAAAATACAGATCCATCTCTAATCTGATTAGCTATTGGTATAAATGTCTTCCTTAGACACAATATAACACGAACCTATGCTTGTTAACATGTACATATGGCTTGAGAAACACTGGAACGTTTCTCAAGTACAGGTAATTGAGATCCCCAACCGATGAAACAGTGAAAAGGTTCTCTTCTTAGGAATCACAGGAACTGGGACTCTGTACAATTTTGGTGGCTTTTTGGTTACAGAGGTGGGTCAAAATTCGGTATTCAAGACCTTGGGTGGAGGGAAACCTGAGATGGGTGTCCTGAATTGTTAACTTTGGCAGCACTCTCCCTGTGAGCTCAGACAAATGACCTCATCTCTTGTGCTTGTTTTTTCTTTTTTTTAACCTTCCAATTTCTATTCTTGTTCTTTTATTTCCAGAGATACTTGTCATCTGAAGCTTTAGGGATTTCGCATGGGACGGTAGATCAGGACCAAATCCAGGAGAGAGAATGAGACAGACAGACAAGTCCCTGGAGGAAACACCAAGTTTCTACAGAAACTTTGTACTGCTTTTTATAATTTTTTAATCCTCACCTGAGGACCTTTTTTTTTTCATTGCTTTTTTAGAGAGAGAGCAAGGGAGAGAAGAAGGGAGAGAGAAACATATGCGTCCGGACTGGGGCAACCCAGGCATGTGCCACAACCAGGAAATCGAACTTGCACCTTCTGGTTTATGGAACAACGCTCCAACCAACCAAGCCACACTGGCCAGGGATGTTCTAAGTTTTATTAATAATGGTGTTTCATGTGTTGGACCATTTCTTACACATTTATACATTTCCCCTGACCCTTGGAAAACTGAAGTCTTTATGAAACATTCCATGAATGATCATCAGTGTTATGTTCTCCTAAAAGAACTGGGACCTATTTATAAACCACAGGAAGCTGTTCTTGCCCAGGACACAATCTGAGTAAGTCATTTGAAAAATGGGAAGCACTGTCAGTCATCCATGTGTTTTCTCTATTTACTATTTTCCAAACTGGCCTTGAGAGTTACTATCTCTGTACCTGTGTCCATGCTGTTCTATCAGGTTGGGATATGCCCACCCCCTCATTCAAATCCTCTCCTTAAAGGTTCAGCTCAAATACTGTGCTTTTTTTCATAGAAATTTCTTTACTTTTTGACATGACCTTGCCATCACCCTTACCCCCAAACCCAGGAATCTCCTTTTTTCTTGCAATCATGAGTCCCTTGTAGCTCCTACCACATCACTCAGCACTTAAATTCTACCCGATATTGTTCTCTCCTTTTCGCCATTAACACAAACCTGGGTTTCCAGAGAGAATGCAAACTGTGACATGAAAAATCAAGAGCATCCGACACAGAGCTGAGAGCATGAACAGCACCTAGGGTTATCGGTATGGGGTGGTGGTTTTCAAGTGACCTAAAGCCAAATGAAAGAAAACCATAGAAACCGAGTGTGAAAATAAACAGAAGTTGACCTACTGTGGCAGAAGTTAGGCTAAAGAAGTGGGCTGGACCCCCACCTCTCTGAGCAGGCTCTGTAGCAGCCCTAGGGCTCCTTCCCCAGTACCTGGGCTGCCTCGTTCAAAATGTGTGCATTCTCACAGAGTTTTTCTAAGGAGCTCGTGTTGACCTGACCCATGGATCACCACCTAGGCAGTTGGAGAACTCAGTGTGGCTGATCAAGGGCAGTCTTTTTGGCCATATTCCCCCATTCCTTCGGCACTAGCATATTCCACCAGGAATGCCTGCATATTTGAAATTCTGGTGTTCCTATCAACTCAAACTTTCAATCAACACAAATATACTCTTCTTCCCCATAAACACATTTCTTTCACCTTCATACTCTCCGTTAAATGCAAGGAAACAGAATAAACAACACTGCTGGTGGTACTTTCAATGGCGTAAGATACATCCCATTCAGAGCAGCAGAAACAGAGAGAAGAGTGGCTGTATTGCCCACTTTTTGGTCGCTCAGCACTCCACCCCCAGCACTGAACACACCTCCAACGCTGACCCCCGGGGCTGCCTGTTTTTCCTGGTTTCACACTTGCTTTCTCGTTCTTCCCTGGTCAGACTTGATATTGGACCAACAGTAGGTTTGTCCCTGACTTCACACCCTGCTGACCTTGAATGTGAGGATCCAGTTTTCATTCCAGACCCTAACTCAGGCGCAGTGCTCTTTGCCGTTGTTCACTGACCGGTGGCTCTTCCAGGTCCACTGATTCTGGCCATGTCAGCCAGTTCAAGACACCAGGCCCTGCCAACACGTAAAGGATGAGCCACTCTGGCAAGCTGGAACCTGGGGCTATTTTCCAAGAGAACTTCTCGCCTGGCCCTGACATTTCTGTGCGATAGCGCATTTCCATTCAGTCCTAAACCCTTGACTTAGCAACCCCAACCTCAATAGCCTCCTGACTTGGCACTGTACAGTTCTTCCAGCTATTTAGACTTGTGCTGACCTCTAACCCAGGGAGCTTTGTGTCCCCCTGTGCCCTTTAGAGCCCTTTGCCTGCCCTAGCCCCCAGTACCTGCCCCACAACAAGGAGCAGTCACACCCTCACAAGCACCAATTTGGGACATTCCGCTGGCCCCTGGTGAGTTAGCATGAGCCAGTCCAGGAAATTGTTCTGGGAGAGGGGCTTTTGGATTTCCTTAAATGCATGGTGTGGGTCAGGAGATTATTCTCTGAGGGAAATATAAAATACGGGATGTGAGCCTGGAGTCTCAGTCCAGTCAAGAAGGAGGTACACACATTTTATAAAGGAAAAATGATTTAATCTCCTTCCCATCATTATGTCAGATGAGATAAGGCCTGCTGGGAGCGTGTTACAAAGGAAATGTTTATCAGGAGGATAAATAAAGGATTTAGGATTTTTGTAATTCATCTTCCGTAATCACTCAATTCTTTTTTGTATTCATTTATATATATATAAGTATATATATGATAGAAATATATATATTAGATAATTAGATAAATATATATATTATATATATTATATATATATATTAGGTAGAAAAATGTGTTGGCTTGAACGTCTAGTGCTTTCTTATGTAATAAAAAGGACGAGCAAAGGGCATGTCTTGGTTCGGCTTGGACTCAGCAGACGGCCTGCATGATTCACTAGGAGTTGGAGGCTCTTTGCCCCTGGAGACTGATTGTCGTGCAATTGCTCCTCAAATGTTAAGCCTATTTCCGCGCAAAGGGAACATCTCCAGGCAGACCATCATTCTGCCTCGTCTATTGTTGATGTTTAACAAGTGTTAAATAAATCTTTATGCTTTTATTGTGAGAGCACTAAATTTGAAGGCAAGATTTCCAAAAGCAGTTTTCCTTCTAAATGATCATGGGTACACCACCGCGCCCCATGTAGGTCTCTTTTGCTCATCTGAAAAATAATGAGGATCGATCCCAAGTAACCTCAAAGATACCCTCCAGTTTTGAAATTCCCCAGCTTAATGATGAATCCTAGTTGGCATCCAGGCATGATAAGCCAGGTAAGATATTCTAAAATTGAATATATTGGTATCCCTCAGCAATCATAGTACTAATTAGAGTTTTTGCTTCAATAGTCAGTCACCTTCCTCTCCTATAAATAACCAAAATTAAATGAGATAATATATCCATAGGAACATCTAGCATGGAGGGACACAATACATTTCAGTGAAAGGGGCATTTCCTATACTTGCGTTTCCCAATACATAATTCTAGAAATCCTCTTCTTTCACCTAGATTTACCTAAAAAGGCAATCCTAAAAAATATCCTTTATAATGATTTTTTAAAAATTCATTCAGGCTTCAATCAAGGCTCACAAATTGCACTTAGTTGTCATTTCTCTTTAGTTATTAATTATTTTTCATCATCTGGAAAAGGCTTTATTTAAATTAACGTGGCACAGAAAGACATCACATATCAACCTCAGCAGTCCAGACGAGACAGCCTTAAAGCGAGCGACCGGGTCGCTGGGTTTGAAGAATTACAGAAACATTGTGCTGCTCAGTCTGGAGGCTCCTCCCTTCCTGGGAGTATCTGGGGCAGCGCAGATAATTTTGGTGGGATAAGCCCGGGGAGCCAGTTCCTTTCAAACCTATGCCCCTGACCAGCTTGGGGGCTATGAGCACTCCCTTCCCGGTCTCCTGGAGAAATAATCTCATCTGGGAAAAAGAATAATCTCTCAGAGGGTTGCTGTGTGGTTTAGATGAGATGGGTAGGGGCTTGGCTGGCCCACAGTAGGAGCTGAAAGGATGCCAGAGTCCCCTCTCCAGGGTCTCTAAATATACCCCCTAAAATATACATTTCAGTGAGTCTTTTGGTCAAAATCTCCTGACTCTAAGAATAAAGTCAACATTCTTCTGTTTGGCATTCAAGCCCCTCCAAGACCTGACATCTGTGTGTCCTTGTGCTGTGACTTTTCATGTTCCCACCAGGAGGGAGCAGGTAACTCTTGGAGCTCCAGCCCCTGCTGTACCCTCTCTCTCATGTCGCTCACCAAACACACTACCTTGTTACTGTCTCGGCACCTTTGCTCCGTGGCAGACAGGCCTGAGTTTAGACTCTCCTCTGTATCATCGGGTGCTAAGCAGTAAATAACCGAAATCAGTTCTGGCAGATTTAAGCAGAAAAAGGATTTGCTAAAGAGGAGAATGAGTCACCCCCGGAATTGCTGGAGAACTAGACTGGGAGGCAGTTGAAAGCAACAGCTGAAAGTAATAGCAAGCATTAAAGGAATAGCAAGCTCAACTCAGAATGACGAAAACGAGGAAATTCACTGTTTCCTGTAATAAGCTCAAGTCCAAAGGCAAGGCAGCTACAGGGATGATTAATTTAGGGGCTCTATGATGGAAGCCTAGGACCCAGGTCTATCTCGCTGCTTTTCCCAGCCCTCCTGTGGTCACAACGTGGCTGGAGCATTGAGTCTGCATGCAGAGGAGACCCCGGCTCTGGTTAGGGTAAGACATTTCTGGAATTAAGTGAATTTCCCAGCATTCCCGGGCAGCCCTCTCCTTCTCACTGGCCAGGTGGGCATCCCATGCCTAGACCTAGACATGGACCAATCATTGACAGGGGTGTGGACCAATCAGATGGCTTGTCTATAGCAGGTGGGAGAGCAGATTGGTGCTGCCAGTCCTTTGGAAACAGGCTTGGCAGGGCCGGCCCAAGGTGGGTCTTTGCATCCGGCCTGATCCG
This sequence comes from Desmodus rotundus, assembly GCF_022682495.2. Classification (NCBI taxonomy): domain Eukaryota; kingdom Metazoa; phylum Chordata; class Mammalia; order Chiroptera; family Phyllostomidae; genus Desmodus; species Desmodus rotundus. Next base: position 131,234,947 of record NC_071391.1, on the reverse strand, counting down.
GCAATGCACTGCGCAGCGAGAGCCACGTGGCGGAGTCATCTGAACACCTCTAGGCTCACTTGCAGAGCCGGGTGCCCCTCGACCTGGAGGTGAAGGAGGCAGCTATGGAGTACTCACCCAGCGGAGTGCTGTGTGGCAGGGGAAATAAACAAGTGTAGCTTGTGCAACCAAATGGATGAGCTTAACAATAGGATATTACGAGAGAAGGCATGTTTAAAAGATTATAAAATGTATAAGCATGTTTTACTTCCTACAAATCTAAAAAGAAATCATAATTTTTGACAATCACGCTGATGACACGTCTGCCTATGGAGGGAAGCAGGGGAGTGATACAGCTGGGTCCAGTCAGGGCGCCCTGGGGTTGCGGGTCGGGCAGACCGACCCCCAACCCCGTGCTGGACCCCATTTCCAAGTCGGTGAAATGGAGCTGACTGCCTCCTACGTGGGTCATGGTGAGGACGCCGTAAGGCCAGGGGGGTGCGTGGCCTCATTAGTTATTTTTAATCTAGAACAGTCTCTCTCTCTTTTTTTTTAAATAATATCAATACATTTAAGGAATCCAGGCTGGTTATCTTGTAGAATATCACAAAATCTGGATATATGTGATTGTTTCCTCATTTTGAGATTTAGGTTTAACATATTTGGCAAGACAACTACTTAAATGAGGTCCGTACGATTATTTCTTTAAAACCACTTTTATTTTACCTTTAACATGTAATCAGATAGTGCAGAAACACGTAAGGTACACATGGAAAGTGCTCCAAGATGCACTTAAAGCTGTAAGCAGTATTTACATTTTAGCGTATGTGCCATTAGATTTTTTTCCTCTGCACATAACAAAATGAAACCATATCATTTTTGTAACTTGCTCTTTTTAATACTTGTTGCCATATCTTGGAACACGTTCTATGTGGGTATATGTACATCTACCTCATTCTTTGTAGTGGTTTGTGTCCAGTGTTTAGCTATTCTTTAAAATTGAATTTATTGGGGTGACATTAGTTAATAAAATTGTATAGGCTTCAGGTGTACAATTCTATGATACATCATCTACATATTTTATTGTGTACTCACCACCCCGAGTCAGCTCTCCCTCCATCCAGTTTTCAGCTACGAGGAACAGTGTTGTACCCGCCACCCACGTACATTTGTCTCTGTGTTCTTGTGTGAGTGTTTCTATGGGCTACGTAACTGGAAGTAAAATTTCTGAGTCAACTTTGATATTGTAAAATTACCAACACAAAACACCATATCCATTAATATGCTCACCAACAGGTTATGAGAGTGACTGTTTCCTCATATCTTAACCTGCTGTTACCGCTCTTTTTGATCTTTGCAATTGGAAGTGAAAATTGCTATCTCATCATCATTTGAATTTTTAAACAAGACTGAAGTTTAATGTATCGTTGTATGTCTATTTCCTAGTCTTTTCATTTTTATGAACTATCTGTATATATCCTATGGCTATTTTCCTGTAGGATTGTCTCTTTCTTATTGATTTGTGAGACTCAGCTCCATATTGAAGAAGTTGGCCATTTCTTTCCTGTATGTATAGTTTGTCCAGTTAATTGGAGCACCTAAGTAACATCCTATGAAACTGTTCCAAAGAATATACCTAACTTAGAAAAAAAAGCATTTTAGATCCTTCTTTTTGAATTTTCCATATAGCGAATAGAGCCAGGGCACCTACTTGATTTAAAACCATATGTGTAAATAAAAATTATGTTATATATTCACACCCATACATGTGTATATTGTATGTATAATTGGGAAATGGTTTTAAAAAATATTTTCTCTGTTGTAATTTTCTTTCAAAAAATAAATTGTATTAATATACTTTAAGGTAAGGTTCTTAAACTTCTTTCAAAAAGTAAACTGTGTTAACAGGCTTTAAGGTAAAATTCTTAAACTTCTGGGCAATTGTTTTGAAGTTGGAAATAGGCTATAGATGACTAAAGCCCATGTCCACAGCTGGCCAAATCTTTTTTTTCCCTCCCATATGACTGTACATGGTTTGGAACCCATCACTCTGGAAGGTCTCAGGAAGCTCTGATAAGAAGGGTATCTTCACAAGGTGGACTCTGTCCACTTCCTTTTCTTCCTCCTTGAACTGCTGCGTTCAAGTCCATGGCTGCTCACTGGCAGCCTGCACATGGCACTCTTAAGTGCACTGTGAACCTAAATTCAATCTTTAGAAATCTTCCCAAACAACTATGACTCGCAGACCAAAGTTTCTCTGTTTTTGTTTTGTTTTTCCTATCCCAACCAAGTTGGATTCCTTTTTTCATAATTTGGATCATGTCATTGCATTTCATATGAGCAAAATTGTCAGTTTCTGAGATGCCTAATTTGGTGATAGTGAATTATGTTCAGCATTTTTGCAACATTCTCCTTAATCATCTCTCCCATTTAACTGGATGCGCTGGCTCTGTGCCTGGTACAAAAATTAAAGATTAGTTAACCGATGCACTAGTTACATTGCCACCAGCTCAATTCAGGATGCATGATTAACTCTCTTACCTCCCCTAAGTGCTGCCTTCACTCCTGTGGCCTAAAAGTAACATAACCCTTTCTTGTTCAATATTGTTGACTCCCCTATAGAAAGAAATGGGAAGTCCCCAACTTTTGACACCCCAGAGGTGGATTTGTCAGCAAATTGGGATACATTCAGTCTCTAGTAACAAAATATTTTCATATGTTGCTGAAGCAAGTTGAGATATATGTCCTCAGAATTTGATCACACGTGTAAGTGGTCTGTAAGGGTAAATGCAAGGCTCAGCCCCCAGCACAGCCAAGGAATAGGAAATAGGGAAACAAACATATTTTCTGAATGTTAAACTATGAAGTCAACACGTAATAGCACTGTGAAGAGATATGTAGTCCCCTTAAAGGGACAGAAATCTATGATCTATCCTATGCTTATAAGGCTGCCAACTCAAGCATTAACAAGTGTTTAAAGAGGAAAAAATAACATACACTTTATTTGAAGGGAAACAGAAATGTGACATGGCACCTTTTTGGTTGTTATGTTATATAATTTTGTTTCACCATTGCTATTCTTTCCATCTGCATTTTTCCCAAAGGAGATACTGGAATACAAATATTTTTCATTTTTATTTTTTTTAAGTGCCTCATTTGCTAACATTGTGGATCCGCTTCAGAACTGTGATTAAACACACTCATCTGCCTTGGTTGGGATGGAAGCTCCTATATCTACTTAATTTGTGAAGCTACAGCTGAAATATTTTGATAAGAAAAAACAGGAAACAGCTCTGTAAATAAACAAAGGTACATTCAGGGCAAATGAAAACTTTTTCTTCATGGGAAATAAACAGAGATATCTCTGTTTTCTTTTAGGCAAAGAGGAGCTGGCATAGAATATGGATTATTGTACCACTGGTAAATTTATTTAAATTAGCTCTTACAGATGAAAATAGTGGCTATCATATTCTTTGGTTTGACTCCCCAGCAGCTGTCCAACAAACTAGGCTTCATAAACAGAACATTGAGAAAAGTATTTCTGCAGCTTCATGGACACGCCCAGAACACACAATGGTTTCCCCACACCCTGGACTTACTCATTCTGTAGTGCACTGTCAACAGCCAGTGATCAAATACGCATTGATGTGATTGTACCACAAGAATATTCAGCCTAGCTAATCATCTGTAAGGGGTATTATGTATCTCCTAAAAACTTTTTTTTTTAAGATAAAGGGTTTTATTGATGCTTTTTTCATTTAACAAGCACATGGCAAAGCAAGTATATTCAGGGTGGGGCAAAAGTAGGTTTACAGTTATGAGTACATGAAAAAGTTTATTCTTGCATTATTATTTATTAACTATTGCATTACTTTCCACACGAACAACTAACTGTAAACCTACTTTTGCCTCACTCTGTATTTCATAGACAAAACCACGGATAGGTGATTCAGTTGGGCTGTCAAAATCCATCAGATGATGTGAGGCTAGAGACAAGAACTTTTTGAAGGAAGTCACCAAAAATTTCCTGCAGCAACCTTTTTAGGCAGGCTTAAAATACAGTTTCCACACACGTGCTTTTTCAGAAACTCATCTGCTACTTAAAATGAGGGGCCCCATTGGCAATCTCCCTTACCCCCCTTCTGAAGACAGGCAGGTCAGAGGCACTGCTGGAGGCAACTTCAAACTCTACTTTCTCCACTTAAGAGAAGAGAATGATGATGCTCAGCAAGGTGAAAAGATCTAAAAACTTTTAATGGCTTCAGATTTTGACTGAATTTTGACAATCAGATTACCCATTCCCCTACCACCCTACCAGTTAAAAATGCACTCCCCATTCTTCTGATTTGAGTGATTGGGAATGATTACTCAGTATCCTTTTCATACTTTGTGGAGGCATTTAAATAGCTCAGATGTTTAACTCCTGAAACAGTGGTTAGTAGTCACACATAGGAACTCTTTCCTTTAAGAAATGTCACAGGGATGTTTATAATTTATTGCTGGGCTTGTTCAACATAGCATGCAAACCAGCTTACATATTTTCACCCTGCCTCAAATGTGATCTTAAAAACAAAGGCACCACGCATGCCCATCAAAGCAGGTCCCCTCATTGGGCAACACCACGGTACTGCTTTTGCTCACTCCAGCATTTTTCTATATATTAAAGTGGTCCCATTGTTAGATGTCACATGTACATGGTCAGAACCACAAACACAAGTAAAAGATAGTGAGGGCACTACACCCTGACTCTCCGTAGAGCTCCAAGCTGTTGGCCTAAAGAGAAGGGGACTCCAAAGCAAAGCCCCTGATGGAAACTGCGGCCACAAGGATTTAGTGGTCACTGCTCATAGGCTCTGGGGAGGAACTGTTCAACCCGCCCCAAATCCCAGTGATGCCAATGAACTTATAGAGTCAGTTGCTAATATCATAACTGAAAGCACAAGTAAAAAAGCATTTAGGCTGAACAAGTGGGTTCAGAGGTGGAAAGGACTTTGGAATAGGCCAGCCATTGCCTAGAACCGCCGCCCTGAAAAAAACCCTCTCCACTGCTGTCTGCTTTCTGAAATAGTCTTATTTCTTTGGCTTAGAGCATCCTTAAGCCTTTTTAAAATGAAAACATTTGAAAGAGGGTATGCTGTTCATAGTTATTCATACCTTACTATGAATAAGAAATAGAACATTCCTAAGATAAATGTGTCACAGAGCACAGGGATGTAGGAAGAACCTGCCTGCAGTGGGTCCTGGAGGAGAGGATGCTCCGGAGGTGAAGAGCTGGGAGCTTGATGCTTTGCTAATGGCCGCCCTGGCACCCTTCTTAAGTTGCACTCCCATGGAGAGCTCTGGTATCTAAGTTGCTGATCCTTCACAAGGCTGAAGCAAACAGGGAGTGAGTGGCCTGGGTGCTGAGCAGAAGCAAGAGCTGCTGATCCACAGGGGTAGTGTTGTGTAGCAGAAAGCAATAGGGCTTGCTGTTGGGAAACCCTTTTACAGCTCTCTGTGCTTATAGGTTCCCATGTGGGCAAGTCTCTTACGAAGGATCAGCCCTCACTAGATAGTTACAAAATGAACTGTTTCAAGTTAATTCTCAAAGCCAGCCCAGCCCTGAGTCTGCCAACACACAGGGCTGCAGAAACTCTTCCCTAGCAAGGAATGTCAATCGGTAAATCTCAGGAGAAGGGCCAACATCCGTCCCCCACTCCTCACTTGCTGCCACCGCCACGTCTCTGCCCAGAGATTTAAGATTTGTTTTGCACCTTTCTGAGTGGATCTCAAAGCCCTTCACAGACAAGAATGAGGGTTATCCCAGGACAGGACTCTTAGTTTGTATTCATCGGATTACACTTGGCCAAAGCAACAGTCGCAGTTGGAAGCAGGGACAGACTTCATACTTCCTAAGAAATCTCATAGGGATTTTGAAATCACAGGATGAATCTGGAGTATGAGGCAAATCTCAGAGTAACAGAGAAATGTTGCTGAGTTGTGTCTCATTGTGACCCACACACTGCATATGCTGTTCTCTTCAATCCAAACGGCCAGGTGGTGGTGGTGGGCAGTGGATAATAATAACAGTAACAACAACAACAGCTAGCACTTACATTGCATTTACTACGCTCCAGACACTGTTCTAAAACCCTTACATTAGTTGATAAGTACCCATAAGACAGGTACTATTGGTACCCTCCCACTGGGCATAGGAGAAAACCGAGGCACAGAGATTAAGCAATTTGCCAAAGAGCACATGAAAATAATAGAACTAATTACATTTACAATTTCCACAACAACAGCCACTGTTACTGCCTTCATTTTGCAAATAAGGAACTGCGGCTCAGAGACCTAAATTAACTTCTCAAAGGTCACACAGTGTTAAAATGGCGGCATGGCTCATCCCTCACATTGGGGGCCCTAGAGCAATAGTACAAATATAGACCCATATTCCATGGCAAAAGTTGTACATTGTGCTAACAGGTAAGTAAGGTATGTACTGCTCCTGCTTTGAAAAAATAAACCTTTATTACATCCTGGAAGGCCAGATTCAAATTTAGAATTTTCAGACTCCTTGTGCCAAGCCAGAAAGAGGTGGTGCAGAGAGAGTCTTGGCCCAGTCCTGGCCCAGTGCCCTGTCTTCCCACCCCTGAAACTCAGATACCTGTCCCCCAGTAGGCACCGTCCAGCTCTTGTTCATACTGTCTGCAGACAGCTGCCCCTACGCCACCCTGAAACCTACAGAATACACACCCTTGGGAGCGCATGTTTTTGAAGAGGCCTGCACAGGTCCTGGAAGCATGTTCCAGGCCACCACAGGGAATCCTGTTGTCTCAGTACCTGGAGCTTGGCCTTGAGGGGGAAAGAGGGGCCAGGTAGGCATGTTCCTTTGACCAGATGTACCCTTCACTCCATGGGGTGGAGCACGGTCTAAGGAGGATCGCAGTAGGACACCCCACCCGGGCTCATGGCCCGGGGGAAGGACCCTCCTTCCTGGGTCTGAGAGCAGCATTGCTGGTAGTACCAGGAGCCTAACGTGCCTGCCCAATCCCGACGTCCCTGCCCTGCTGAGCCACTGTTAATGTCCTCTGCCTCTGACCCCAGCTTTCATGGCACAGGAACTTCCAGTGGTAGAGGAACACCACAGGAGGGAGGGTGCCCTAAGGGTGGGGGCTGCAGTGGGTGAGGGGAAGGAGCCTGAGAGAGTTCCCCTCACCCACTCCCACATTTCCGCTTTTCCACTGGGTCCTGACTCTTGGCTGCCAGCCGGGGAAACAGAGCCCTGCCCAGCGTGAATCCAAGTCACAGCCACACCCTTTCCTTGTTTATGGACACAAAGCAGGGAGAGAATAGTAACCGCCTTGAAAATTATTCTTACAGAAACTGTCAAATCTCTCTTAACCTAGAAGATAAGACTTCTGAAAAATAACTTGCCTAGAGAAAAGGCCCTTTTCTTCCTTCAGACTCTAGGACAGCCGAGGGGCCTGCCTGCCTAGCCAGTCCTTGCTGCTGCTGTTACTTCCTGGCACCTGGCATGGGCTATTTACACGGATTTAGGAGGGATCCTGTCAATCTGCCTAGGCTTCTAAATTTAGTTTCCATACATAAATGCAATTTCCTGTGTTAGCTATCGAAATTAAAATTTTCCACAGGCTTAATTTTGTATTGTCATCATACACGGTGTCATGCTTCCTTTCTTAACCACGTAACATCCCCACTACCCAACAGCTCACACGCGCCTGGCATTCCAAGTTGAAACTCCAGGGGACAGGGCGGTAAGGGCTGGGCTCAGTCACACCTTCCATCCTTTTCCAAGGCACCAGAGGAGTAAAGGCAGACCTTGTATCCCAGACCTGGGACCTGAGAAACCCACTCAAAGCAGCACGAACAAAACATGAACAAGAAAGCAGCTCTTTCTTGTCATAAAGAGCAGGCCAGGCCTGGACAGAGAATGTATCAACTCTCTCTAGAGGAGTGGACACAGAAACAGCAACCCCCTGTCCAGCCACAATAGTTTATTGTATCTCTTCTTCATCCCTGCATCTACTCTTCTCTGTGTCCCCACTCCCTTCCACCCCATATGTCTGGGCAGGCAGCCCTACAGTTCCTCTCATTTGGAGCACTGGCTTAACTCTGAGCTTCCAAGCTGAGAGCATCTGATTGGCTCAGCTTAAGTCAGGTGTCTGTGTCTGATCCAATCAGCTGTGGCTCAGGAGGATGGTTGGAATCAGTGACAGTGCAAATAAGCCTGCAGGTTGGATCTTTAGGATGGAGTGTGTGAGAGGTTCTAATCCAACAGGAGCTGGGCAAGTGCCCTAAAGGTAGGTCTAGTCACTACCTAGGTTGTACACATATTTAAAATAGGATATTACCTCTTTACCTTTGCCTTAACTTTTTTGAACGATGAACAGTTTGAGGTCAGGTTTCACATCTGTGCTGTTCGGTTGAAAATAGTTCACCCTCATTTACCAGAAATCATCATCACGGCAATTTCCTTATCAACCTACCTCTCCCTATTAATACCTTTTTCTGGCTATTATGGAGCCATACCTAAAGCCCAAACTCAGAAATAGGAAGAAACATCGTTGAGAATCCAATATGATCACTGCTTAGCTCTTTACCGGGTTTAAGCCTATTTGGAACTTGCATAGAAAATGACTATTGTCAACTTAGTTCACTTCAGGCCTCAAGCCCAAACACAGCTCTCACTGCACTTACTTGACTTGTCTAATATGTAAAACAATAGCCTATTCTACACTCTGAAATATCATAAACCTCTCAGTTCATAAATCCCAGACTGGGATATCTGAGGAATTTTTGGCAGATCCACCAAGATACATGGCCAATCTAGATGTTAGAGGAATTTCTTGAGTTTCAAGCCAAGCAAGGACATTAACACTTCACCCATATTCCAGAGGAATGCAATCGTTTTGTGTAGTTGGACAGTCTTTAGAGAATGGAAATATTACTATTATGTATTTTAAGAAATGTGCATTTTCTTTCTCTGACACTTGTGTTCAAGGGGAATAAAGCAGTCATTGCAAACTCACTTTGGGGCCCAGCTTAGTCTGTGCGGCCAGATTAGATTCATTTTCTTCAAAATTCTTCTTGCGAGAATGAGTAAAGAAAAATTCTACACCGAAATCAAGATGTAAGCTCAATTTCATTAATTCCTTCCTTCATTTTCTGTTCACCGCACATTTGCTGTGTGGGGGCACTTAATGCTGTGTACCCTGAGATAAAGGACACAGTCTTTTCCCCCATCACATCGCAGTCCAGCAGTGAAGATGGATTATAAACAGAAAAAGACAGTGCAGTGGGCTGAGGGCGATAAGTACAGACCGTTAAGGGATGAAAATCAGGGGTTCCTGACTCAGCCTGGGTTGGGTGGGTGAGGGAAAACTTCCTGGTGGAGTATAAAGCCTGAGCTGATTTTTAAAGTTTGAAAAGGAGTTAACCAGGTAGATGAAATGGATAAAATGGGAAGGGTGATCAGGCACGGGGAGAGTGTGAAAGAGCATGATGCGTTGTGGGTATTGACTATGGCTTATTTGGGGTGGAGTTTAGGCTAGGAGTAGTATGGATAGGGCTGGAAAGGTTGGCCTGGGATACCTCTGGGTCACCAAGGACTTTTGGCCAGGCTGAAGTATGGAGACTTTATTCTGGGGTGATATGGAGTCTTCCAAATATTTCATTTTTAAGAAAAACTTTTATTGAAGTGTAAAATATATGCAGAAACGTGCACATATGATAAATACTCAGCTTAATGAGTTTTTATGAACTGAACACAGCCGCATAGCCTGAAACTAGATCAGAACGTAACCAGAACCCCTAAAGCCCAGCCTTGTTCCCTTCCAGTTGCTACTCCCCTCTCCAACGGGGACCACCGGCCTGGCTTCGTTTTGCCTGTTGTTTTTTTCTTTTTCTTTTTACATTATTTAAGTGGATTTTCAAAGTATGCGCTCTTTTGTGTCTGGCTTACATCAACAAGCATTGCGTTTCTGAGCATCATCCATTCTATCAAGTGGAGATCCGGTTTATTCAATCTCGTGGCTGTATAATCTATGTACGAATTTGCCGTGATTTATTTACCCTTTCCATCAACATTGGGGCTCTTTCCAGTTTGAGGCTATCACAAGTAGTGCAGTTGTGCGCTTACATGTCTTCTGGTGAGTGTATGTATGCATGTCCACTGGATAAAATACCCAGGAGTGGAATCTCTGGGCCATAAGCTACGTATATGTTCAAGTTTACTGGATCCTGCCAGTTTCACAAAGTTGTTGGACTCATTTAGAGTCTGAGCTGCGGTGTATGAGTACATCCCAGTTGTTCCACTTTCCAACACTTGGCATTGTTGGTCTTTTTCAATCTAGCCATTCCGGTGCATGTGTGGTTGCTACGGACTGAACTCTGCCCACCACCTCGAATTCACATGCTGAAGCCCTAACCCTAACTGTGACTGCTTTCGGAGTTAGAACCTTTATGGAAGTTACTAAAGTTAAATGAGGTCATGAAAGTGAGGCCCTAATTTGATAGAACTGGTGTCCACACAGGATGGGGCGAAAATAGGTTTATGGTTGTAAGTACCTGAAACAGAATTTATTCTTATATGCTTATTTATTAACTTATAATTTTCCATATGGACAACTGTAAACCTACTTTTGCTCCACCCTCTATAAGAAGAGGAAGAGACATATCTCTCTTCCCCCTCCTCTCCACACACACACAGAGGAAAGGCCATGTGAAGACACAGGGAGAAGACAGCCATCTGCAGGTCAGAAAGAGGTTCCTCACCGGAAACCAACCCCCCTGGCACCTTGATGGTGAATGTCCAGCCTCCAGACTGTGAGAAAATTAATGTCTGTTGTTCCCGCCCCCCAGTCTGTGGTGTTGGTTATGGCAGCCTAAGCAGACTGATGGAGTGGACTCGCACTGTGGTTTTAATTTGTATGTTACTGCTCAAAGTGTTTTAAACACGAGAGGGACGTTGTCAGATTTGCACTAGAAACAAGGACTAATCAGGACTAGACACGAGGAGACTAATGAGAAAGCTAAAGAAATAATCTAGGCAAGAGTCTGAGAGCCTGAACAAACTCAGGCCAGTTGGGTTGGAAGGAAGGGGTTAGGTCAATAAATAAGAAAAAGGCAGATTTAGCAGATTAATTAAATGTGGGAGTGTAAAGGAGAGGGAAGTGCCAATTTAGTATTTTGTCTAAGAGTGGCCCTGGAGTCAGACTACATAAATTCAAACCCTGGCCCTATCATTTACTAGCGGTGTGACCTTGAGCTACATATTTTACTATACTAAATTTCCATTACCTCAACTATAAATTAGTGAATTAACAAAAATAATAACTTCCTTCTAGAGTTACTAAATGAGGTCATGTAAAGTACCTATTTGTAAAAAATTAATATAAACCCCAAATATATTTGATTCAGCCTTGATTAAAATTAGAGTTAAAACCAGAGGCTATAACTTATTATTAAAATGTTCTATTTTTATTATTATACTTGCATGAATGAAAAAATTTGTCTGATAAGCACTTGCTTTCTATTATTTTCTTTGTGAATACACATAATTGTGGAATACATATAAAGGTTGTACCTTATTCTAAAGGCAGTATCTTAGTAAATGTCAAAATGCACTTTATTGAGGCTGACAACAAGATTATATCTTTCAGTTTTCTTCACCCATATTTGGCTGATGAAAAGTATAGGAGGAACGAGAATGTCCTTAAAGCCATTCTTTTGCTCAGTCCAGGGCAAGGGATTAATAAATCAAAGGACCCGTTAAGCGACTTTGTGATGGATCAGACGTGGTAGGTCAGGGAATGCAGAACGACTCCCCCCTTTCAGGCTGAGGTGTCAGGGTGGAAGGTTTGATGTACATGGAAATAAGAGTGACCTAAGGGAGTACCCTGGCCCCCTAGCTGTGACAACAACATAGCAATTCTCCCTTGGTAGACCTGAACCCCTGCAGCAGAGAGCCTGCATGCAGCTACTTGCTGGAAACCAGCTCCTGTCAGGGTGTCCCGTCAGTTATTTCTGAGAGTGTCTTGGAATGCCTCTCATTGGAGCTGCAGGAAAGTCCCTTGGGTTCTTCTCCTCTAACCTTCTAATTTTGTTGCTTGGCTGCTGCTACTGCTACTGTCATCACCCTCCTGTGATCGCCACTCCACTCAACTGACTTACACGTGACCACTGCCTGTGGATCTCCACTCCGGCCTCGGAAATGGGCTGTTCACTCTTAGACTAGTCAGGTCCACAATTGCTGCCTCAGTCCAGCATCTCGAGACACTGGCCCCTTTTCTGCCTTTTCAGCCCCCATATTCCTGCTAAATCAGAAACTTGGTGTTACCATTCACCATTTCCACATAATATTAGCAGTTCCTCTGCTAGGACAACAACTCTACACTTCTCCACACCTCAGAGTCAGGCTTAGTTGGTCTTAGGTCCTACATCTTTTCTGTAGTTCAAAGCATTCTCTGCCTCCCATTTCTTGTTCTAAGAGAAATCGCTTCACAGGACGATAGAGCAGAAACATACATTCTTTGCCGGGAAACACTCCATCCCACACACCGGCAGATGGTCTTATTCCATTGCTCCAAAGACTGACATGTATTCTGCTGAGATGAATCTTGTAGCAAAACTTTGGGGTTCTTTGCAACCTTTTTATTAAAATTCAAATAAATCAGGATCACTGGGTTTATTTTCCTCTGCTTGCCATAACCGAGGGAAATGGCAGGGTCTGGGAGCCTTTTTGTTTTCAAGACATGCCCAGGAGGAGCATGTTGGGTGGATGGCCTCTGGCCCAAGAAGCTGGACACCAACTTTATTTGCTTGTCCTGAGTACCAGGTAAAACTTGACTGCTTGTTGCATCAAAAGGTAAGATTTTTGGATCTGTGTTTTAAATCACAAATATTATTTAAAACATGGCAATTTCTATTAGAACTAAGTAGGAAAAATAACTTTGCTCTTATTGGGAAGTCAAATCTAGCCACTAGTATTATTTTCCACTTGAGCTCTTCAGGGGATCTCTGGTTCACAGTATCAACTTACTGAACAAGCCTCATTTCCCTACTGCTGTTCAAAAGCTCAAGAGACACCCCCATGGCTTAGGGAGTGAGCAGGAGAAAATTCTACTCCTTTCCTTCATTTGAGGGAGTGGGGGCAGGCAGGGGGGGGGGCACTGCTAATTGAGTTCTCTTATTTTTTGATTTGAGTGGATTATGTGGTTGTGCCCTGCAGAGCTAGAGCTCCGAATAGGAACCATAATGAGTCCTCTTATTATTGTTGTTTATCTGGTGAGCCAGACACTGAGCCCCTGTTTATTGCCCTGCAGGAACCTGTAGGTCAGTGAAATGGCAGAACACTTAGTCCTTATTGTTACTCACTCACATGTATGACGACAGTCACCCAATGCTCCCTCTGGGCCCTAAATTAATAATTTCTTAAAATGGCATCTCGTGGACTGTGACACAGGTCCCAGCCACTCCCCGTCCTTCATCAGACACCCGCTGGCTCATGCCCTCTGGGCCCAGACCGTCTCCTTCTCCCTTTACAACTTTGCTTCCAGTCACTGGCGTTTGCATCCTGCCAATTCTCTGTAACCACACTTTCCTCTTCCTATGAAGTAAGTCATCTGAGGAAATTATTCACATTTCCATTTTCGAATTATATTTTCCTTCTCGTGTGGGTATCATTCCCGAATGAATTGGTTCGGCAGTGAAAGTGAGTAACGCTTGATATCATCTGCCTCACTTGGGTTTGTTTTTTGGTTTCTCCAGTAGACTGAACATTTTTTTTCAATTGTCTCTGTTATTCGTGCCCTTTATCTTATGTTTTTAAAATATTTCTTTTTAAACTAATTCACAGTAGAATAAAAGGAAATTCTACTTTGTATTCCGTGTAACATAACCATGACACTAGCTGTTGTCATCATTAGTATGTACCAATTTAGATATTAAAATTCCTTTGATCCAGCAGTTTCTTCCTTAGTACTGTATGTGTACACACTCATATACACAAACGCACACTTATTTCTTTCAGATAACTTACCTTTTTTATATGCCTACTCTTATAATTAGTTAGTGTATGGGAAAAATCCTAAGCAGCATTTTAATGCCAGGTTTTTGAGGTCACCTACTCACCTACACATTACATGAACCTACTGGGGAATTTTATTGGAGAGCTTTACTTGGCCATAGACATTTAGAGAGTACAGACTTGGGAAACTTGACAGTAATTGCTCATTGACCTTGAACCAGTCACGTAAGTCAATGGTTCCCCACAATGTCGGTGTTGTCATCTCCAAAGGACCTTGGTGCAATGGGAGAAATAAAGTCAGTATAGGAAGTTTCCATAAAACCAAGTTAATTTGATCTTTTAAAACCATGAAATTAAGATATTTTTTACTCTTTTGAAATTAAATGTCCTTTTTTATGACACTATGGTGATGGTGACAGTAGATAATAACTTTTCCCCCTAATATCTTTACTTGACAAAGTAAAAATAAAGTGATTATGTTCTTTGCTCAAATTCTGGATCCTTAGGGATTATTGGAACCTCAAATCTGAAAAGCGACTACTTCCTTATGTTTTTGTGTTTGCCAACTTCCCTCCTACCAGCCCCCATCCCCATCCTCTGCCCTCCTCACCATCCCAAGGCATTTACTATCCCCAAGTAAATTTTGAAAATCAAGGTCCAGTGGAGAAAAGAGAACATGAAGTTTTCAGAGATGCTGGGTCTGCTCAAATTCCAAGATAGATTCAACCCAGTCTCCCTCTACCTAATCAGTGTAGAGTAAATTAAATGATTCCCCATTAACTACATGAGTGAACAGTCAGACATTCCACCCACCCCTGTTTTGGACCATTGCTGTCTTCAAAGCATGCCCTTTTTTTTCTCTATGGGTTTGAAAAACATTTAGAGAAGCAGCACATTTTTACATGGCTCTTCGCTGGAGCGGTGGCTGTGGAGATGGCCTGGTAACAGCTGAAGCCCGCTGCAGAGTATGGACTTACATTCTTCTGTATTATAGTCTTTATTGTTGTTGTTCTATCTCTGTACATCATTTGAGCGAAGGCATAAGGCAGAACAAAAAACACTGGACTGGAATTTGGGAAAACCAAATTCTGCTCCAAACTCTGAGCAAAACAAAATCTCCTTGAATTTCAAAGCCCCTCAAATAGATATATTAGCTTCTAATATGTTAAAGTATAATTTTCAAAAGGGTAAAAATCATATCTCTCAGGTGAATAGAATATGAATATATGTCAAAGATTTTATTTATTGAGGAGAACATTAGGATGTTAAAACCGGTCCAAAGACCATTAGCGATTGTGTGTCTGTGTCTCTGTGCTTGTGGGTGTGTTATTTAATTTAAAGAAAATGATAAGCTTGCCAAGTTAGATAAATAAAACTGGTTAATGTTAAACAGGACAATACAATTGTAATCTTTGCACTTATCTACTCTCTCGGACAGAAATTATTTGCTTATTCACCAGGCAAAAGTTTTCAGGTTAGCCTCTGCGCCTACAGGGTTGTAAAGTAAATAAAAAATCAAGGCTGGCACAGGACTAAAAGAAGGTGCAGTGATCTCTTGCGCTTATTTTCTGCCAAATGTCAGATCATTTTTCTGACAATAGATATGAAAATAATATTGGTTAGCATTTCTTGGGCACTTACTATGTGCTGGGTAACACTTGACATGTATTTTCTTTTTAGATGCTCAGCACAACCCTATGAGGTAGACACGTTTTTTAAACCCCCGTGTTAGAGGACAGAAGATTGAAGCTTGGGATGGTTAATTAACCAGCCTAAGGTCACATAGCTCATAGGTGGCAGTGGGGCAATCAAACTGGGGTTTTATTCCTAAATCTTAGTTTGAACTCCTACCTATTATAATTGTTATAATTAAGGGTCAGAAAGAAGAATGAATGCTATGAAGATCATGAATATGCTATAAAATAAAAAACATAATTGTTGAATCTAGATCCTTACTAATGAGTAAGGCAGTAAAAGTTTTGCCAGCTCAGTGCAGAGGGAGACACGTTAATTATGGAAAAAGTCTGTTGTACCTAGAATGCCTCTGAGATTTTACGTTAAATCTCTTATTGAATTGAGTAGTTTACTTAACTCAGCCTACTTTTTCCTTCCTCCTTTTTTTTGACAGTGGATTGAGACGGTCTCTTAGCCCATTTTTACTAAATGAGTGGAGAAGAGGCATCCACACTGAAACCTTTCCCCATCTCTCTCTGTGTTTTCTTTTCTCAGCCCAGTAGAGTGGAAAGAACACAGGTCTCAGAACTGGAGAGGCCTGGGCCTGAATTTCAGCACCGTGATTAACTGGATGAGACTTTGAGTAAATTACTTAGCCTGGCTTGTCTCAAAGCCTGTCCAACTGCATCAGAAGCCCTTGGGGAAGAGGGCTATTGCTTATTCCACATGCAGGAGAGGGTCCTGAAGAATCTGAAACTTCAGGTCTTCGTTGGTGAAAGAGCAATATTGGTACCTACCTTGTAGGTGGTTTTGAATATTGATATCTAATAGGACTTCGGGAATGTTAGTTCCATTCTTCCCATCTTCTTTCCATTTTCTTAATAATTTGCCATTCTTCTCTCCTCCTGTCCCTCCCTATTTCTGTTTCCTCCCCTCCTTTCCCCTTTTTTCTCTTCCTGTCCATGCATCCCCTCCTGTCCAGTCCCCTTCCCTTCTTTCCTTTCTTCTCTCGCCCACATCTGTTCCCTTTCTTGCCTCCTCTTGTCCCCACTCTTCCCCTCCCAGACCTTTTCTCCCCTCCCCTTAGAACCTTCTGGGGCCTTTTTCTATTCCAACTCTCACTTTATTAATGAGAGAACTGAGAACAGAGAGATACGCCCAAACCCACATATTCAGTGCTCCCCCTAACACATCACCCGGCTGCCTCTGTGGCTGAGCTTTCAACACAACGTTATAATTCTTCCTCTCTCACTTCACAGTGATTCAGGAGACTGGGAGAAACAGGGCAATGAATCACTGCTGTAGTTTGTGAAGAGTGAGGTAGATTCTTCTAACCACCGAGACCGCTAAAGAGGATGTGGCGCGGTGACAGAAAGGTCAAGCTTCACCAGCAAAAGCGCAGCATCCTCCTTAGCTAGTCAGGAAATCACAGCAAAGGCAAATTGCAAGGAAACTCTTCTGTGGTCATTTCCAGAGAAGTGTAGCTTTTACACTCAATGTCCCTGGGAAAGAAACAACACAGTATCCTGCGGGAGATAAGGCTGGAGAGGAAGAAAGATAACGAACTTGGTGAAGGCGGCCAGAGACTAAGCCACCACACTAACCACGCCTCCTGCGAGCGCCAGAGCGGAAAATGAAAACGCACCTCCAGATTTCCTTTGCGTGCGTGCGTTAGTCCAGGAAGGTGTGCTTCCTGCCCCGCCCTTGCACTCTCACGGTGACGGTTTTCACTGGTCCCTCTCTCTTGGCTCTAGATATCAAGGGGGGAAGCTGGGAGGTGGGAGCTAAGACGGTGCCCACCTCAGGGAGGGGGTTCAAGTTAGAATGGTGACCTTGAGAGCCCTGCAGAGCAAGCTACCTGTTCTAATAGCAGATATTTTACATGAGCCTGTGTTTAATTCCCTGTGTTATCTCTGAGCCTTTGGCAGGATGGTGTGGCCTCGTGTTCAGTTACGTGCACTCTGGGGAGGGCCGGTATCTGCACTGGGGCCAGAGCGTTGAATAGTTGTCGCCCCTGCTTATGCAGGCCTGGGGAGGACAGCAGGGACTAGGAAGGCTTCTCAGAGGGCAAGGTGGAGGGCAGGCAAGTCTTACAGGCACAGGAGGTAGAGTACTGGTTGCCAGAGGCTGGGAGGAATGGGGCGTGACTGACAAAGGGTAGAAAATGTTCTGGAATTAGAGAGCGGTATTGTTGCACAATTTTGTAAATATATTAAAAGCATTGACCTGTATACTTTAAATGGGTGCTCTTTATAGCATGTGAATTATAGTTCAATAAAAAGTTTTTGAGGAAAAGAAAAAGCAAAGGCGAATTGTGGAGCAATGCTTAGGTTTGTCAAGGCCAGCTGCTCCTCCCCAGGTATCCTGCCTGCATATCGTAAATATTTTAAAGTGTCTTATACACTTCCCATAATTTTCATTCTCATGGTGGGATAAAGGTCCTCTGCGTATCACAATTCATAAGGTGATCTTTCCAATGTTGGTGATTTAAGAATGTTCCATTTTTTGCTATGATAGAGCTCTCTTTCTCCTCTGCCACAAATCTTAGTTATCACAAAATTCCTTCGGGAATCTCCATTCCTGCAGTCCTGGACTACACACTCTCCCTATTTTAACTCTCTGTGCCTTTTCTTCTTAGGTTCCCCTTGTCCCCTCAGCCAGCCTGCTCTCTGCTCACCCACCCCCATCGTCAAAATCTGGCTCATCTGGCTTCATCTGTGTTTTTATTGCTGGACTTACTGCACCATTTTGTGATATATTTATTTACCTCTCTGACTCCTCTGTCAGACTGTGAGGCCCCTGAGGTCAGATACAGTGTCTTTTTAATTTCTGATTCCCTGTTGCCTCTGCTTGGCAGGTGGAAGGTGTGAAATATATGTTAATTGAATTTCATTGAATTGCTAAGACTCTGAAGAACAGTGCTGAGTGTGTCCCTTTGCTTCTGTTGAACTATTCTCCTTGGTGTTAATTGCAAAAACTAGAATAACTGGGTCAAAAGGCAGGGATGTTTCTCCATGCTTGCCATAGTGCTCTCTCAAAGGTAGCACTAATCTGTAGCCCCCTCTGAAATGAATGAATGCGCCAATATCACTGTCAGCTTGCCCGCCCATCCTTTAAAACAATGCTAACTTAGTAGGTGTCCAATGACATTTCAGGGCTGCTTTAATTTGCATTTCTTTGATCACTCCCAGGGCCGAACATTTTCTCAGATGTTTATTTACTGTTTCTTTTCGTCCTTGGGGGCATTGTTTGTTCATTTTCTTGGCCCATTCTTACATCAGAGTAAAGAAATATAGCTAATAAATTTGAATAAAATCCTTTTATATTTTTATGACCCCATAGTCTGTCATGTTTGATATATTTTTTAATATTCTATGTTTTGTTTTCTTATGTTTTACTGTTTTTTATTGTACAGAAGAAAAATTTATGTATTTACCTATCTCTTTCCTTATGATTCCCTATAAAGTTTGAAGGAAAAAGAGTTCTTCCTCACAAATCCGCTAAATCTGTTATTCAATATTCTGTACACTTCTCATAATAAAAAATTAACTCATTAGTCCATTTGGAATGTATGGAGCACTTAGCTATTTTTTAAGTCGATACCTCTTGTCAAATGTGCCTTGTATTAGTTATGACTGTGTGACTCCAAATACCAGCGGCTAAGTAAATAGGGGTCTATTCTTCTCACTGTACAAGAAGTTCCAGAGGTCGGTAGCTGTCCTGAAGTGTACCTGTGGGGTTTTAATTTACAGGGTGACAGTGACAACATGGAGAGATCAATGCCACTGAAAAAGAATTTAGTGCTTACGTGCCCTGACTGAGGAGAGCCTGCCGTGCCATGTGGGACCACCGGAGACGCGTCACATGGTGGTCAGAGCTGGAGTTAGGGAAAACCTAGGCAGCGTCCTGATGGGTGTTTCCAAGGGAAAGGCAAAGGCAGGTAAGTGTGAATGAACACTTTAGCACTGGCTAGTTTGACTAGTTCTGGTGGGTGTTGGGCTGCAGGGCAGTCTCCAGTTGTCTGGTACCTGGCCCTGATGTGATTTAGGGCAGGGGAGTTATTGGTGTGAGACAGCTAGGTAAAGGGGGTGGTGGCTTTTTTGTGAGAAGTTCACTTCCCAAGTGAGTAGTAGTTTACCATCTTTAGGGGCTGGCTAGCTCTGGGAGGGCAGTCTCTCCCTGGCCAGCAAGATTTTTAAGATATCAAAAATGTCATAAGGTACAGAAAAATTTAAAAGCAGATTAATGATTACTATAGATTAATATAGTAGCTTCTGGCATCGTTTCAGTGTCTTAGTGATGTTGGGACTGGAGACTCTGAAATTTTCTTGGCCTTTCCTCATGCTTATCGCCTCATGGTTCCAAAGTGGCTCCTGTTCATTAAAGAAAAGTTAGTGAGTCCTGGCTGGTGTGGCTCAGTGGATTGAGCACTGGCTGTGAACCAAAAAGTCTCCAGTTCGATTCCCAGTCAGGGCACATGCCCAGGTGGCTGGCCAGGTCCCCAGTTGGGGGTGTGTGAGGCAACCAATGGGTATTTCTCTCACACATTTATCTTTTTCTCCCTGTCTTTCTTCTTCCCTTCCCCCCTCTCTAAAAAAAGGTAAATAAATAAAATCTTAAAAAAAAAATGTTAGTGTTTCTTTTCCAGGCCTTCCCCTCTACTGGTCCTCTTTCTTTTCCACATCTTGTTCACCTCTGAACCAATACTGCTCATCTCTGAGCCAGTAGCTATGGCTGGGGGTGTAGGAGGGGGTGGATGGAATTGTGCTAGTTAGCTTAGACTTGAGTTGGGGGGTTAGTATTATATCTCCCCAAAACACATGAGCTTCATGTAGAAGGTTTGGGTGTCCCCCCTCTCCAACCTCCGCCACCACATCAGGGTAGTCACCAAGAATTGGACAATGGACATTGAGGAGGCAACCACACGGTCCGCCATGCCTCAGACACCACTTTTTCCAGGACGCCTGCCCTGCTACCCTAAGTCCAGGTTCAAAGTCCCTCTTATGTGCTCCTCTAACACAAGAGATCACACCCCAGTAGATCTGCCTGTTTACCTATGGGACCAGAAGAAAAAAAAATGTATTTATAGTCCCTGGGCCATCTTCCAGGGAGGAGATTTCTCATTAATAGGAGGGCCTTTGACATCTGAGATGTAAGACTGAAGTCGTCTGATAAGGAAGGAAGAGCTATACAGTGCCCTGCAGGGCACACGCTGGGCCAGGAGCCTGTCACAGTACTGGGAGGTTGGTGGTGGAGAGGACAAAGATGCTAATGGGGACCTTTGGAGGGGAAGTCTGCGTGTTGTGGAGTATAAGCCCTCCCCTGGGCATTCTTCAGTAAAATATCCTTTTCTCCCTGGCCTAAGAGGGTGAATTTACTTTGGGAGGATGAAAAGAGGGCAAAGATTTGCATTCAAAGTGGCAAGGCAAGAATGAGGGTGGGCTTTGGGACATCAGGACATTTGAGTTTTGCCCATTTGTACTTCTCCCTGGACTCCGGGTCCTGTGAAGGCAGGGGCCAGCTCTTCCTTGTTCACCTCTTTGCCTCGCTCAGTGATCAGTGCACAGCAGCTAAGTAAGTATTTGTGAATGAATGAATGAATGAATGAATGAACTTGCTAAAATCGGAGAAACCTTTCTCAAACCCTAAGTGTGCCATTTTATCATCAGTGGAATGGGGAAAATGATAATGACCTTGTAACCTTTTCTGAGATGTAAGTCTAATTTAATAACCACGATTACTATTATTACCTTTTTCCAATTTCTACCAGCTAACCTACAAATACTACTAATAATGACAACAGCTAACATTTATTGAACATTTTCTTTGAGCAAGACCTTTTGGTAAGCACTTCACTTGTGTTACTTCCTTTCATTTTAATCCTCCCAACCACCCTGTAATTATCCAGATGTCAGCTACTCCTCCAGAACATGCCCCATGCCCACCATCCAATAATATCTGCTGTCACTCACAGCACCAAAATCTACATAGGAAAAGAAAGAATCCTTTGTGGCTCTGTTATTTGCTACTCCACTCCCTAGAGATGCACACCACAGTTGCTCTAACAAGATTAGATAAAATGTAAGTGACTGGCAGTTTACATTCAATAAAGAAACGTGATAGATACATGGTTGTTGTAGCAACGAAAACCACATGACCTTAGAGGCAGACAGGGCCTAAGCCTGTGGTCACTAGTGATGGGAAAAGTCGAGGGTGGATTTATGAGCTTCAGGAACCAGGCTTTACTTTCTGGCAGGCTCTATTCCTGGAAACAGCTGAAAATACTGAGGGCTAAATTCAGACTCCTGGATGAGTCTAAACGATTGCCTGGTGAGAGGGAGGAGAGAAAAAAGGGACCTTGTTCCTGTTCATATAGGTCTTCTCAGTATACAGAGTCTGTCCAGAAAAAGTCCAGCTATTGTTAATATAACAATCGTTTGCACAACATTGATATAACCTGGCAGCCAAGGAGAGGGGACTGGAATGCTCATGCGTGAACAATGACAACTTCACTGTACTAGTTGGGGGGACAGTAGATGCTGTTGAGGGAGCATGAGTACTGTGTGGTCATCACATTCAAAATGGCTGAGCGAGTAGAGCAACAAATCTGCATCAAATTTTGTGTTAAGCTTGAACATTCCTCTGCAGAAACCGCAGAGGAGTGTGCAAGGCCCCGCAGCTGTGAGCAACTGGTGATTGGCAGCTTCATCATGACAATGTGTCCACTCATGCATCACATCTCATGCAGTTTTTTTGGCAAAACATCAAATTGCCCAGGTGATTTAGCTCCCCTACAGCCCAGATTTGGTGCCCAGTGACTTCTGGCTTTTCCCGAAACTAAAATCGCCCCTGAAAGGGAAGAGCTTTCAGACCATCGATGAGATTCAGGAAAATATGACGGGGCAGCTGATGGCAATTGGGAGAACTGTGTGAGGTCCCAAGGTGCCTACTTTGAAGGGGACTAAGGTGTCAGTGTCCCATGTACAATGTTTCTTGTATCTTATGTTCTCTTCAATAAATGTCTCTATTTGTCATAGTGTATGGCGGGACAACTTCTAGACAGAACTTGTATTAACATGTTGAGATGTTAGTTTTCTCATTCATAGAATAGGAATAATACTATCTGATTCCTCATTTCTCATAGGAATATTTGGGTGTTTAATGAAGTGATGTTCAGAATTTCTGTGTGGAAAAATGCTATAGAAATACAAATTATTTTAGTAGGTAAGTATATAGGAGCTCCAAGTACACTCTGAATTGTTGAAGGAAAGACCACACCCATTTAAAATTACTTCTCCATGAGTTTCAGATCTATGTTGTACACTGAAATCCCCGTAGTAATTCATTTACAATGTACACGTATATGTAATATGTACATAATGCATAATAGATGTACTCGTGCTATCCTGGGTGCTCTTAGATGCAGAATCGTGTGTTTGTTGCTGTTCTTAACTCCCTAGATTTCCGACTTTTGAGAAAATAACAAGTGATCAATTTGACAATACTGTCACTTGCTTTACAAGTCAAAGGGACTGCTCAAAGCTTAAAGCAGCTGGTGAAAAAATGAAATGACACGAAAAGCTGACTTTAAGGATTTCAAATCCTCTAGACTAAAATAACTATATTGTGCAGGAGAAGTGCTTTAATCATAAGTAGTAGAAGATTTTAATCAAGAGTGCTAATGGGCCCCGGCTGGTGTGGCTCAGTGGATTGATCACTGGCCTGTGAACCAAAAAGTCACTGGTTTGATTCCCAGTCACGGCACGTGCTTGCGTTGTGGGCCAGGCCCCTGGTTGGGGGTGTGCCAAAGGCAACCCATTCATATATCTCTTGTACATTGATGTTTCTCTCCCTGTCCTTCTCCCTCCCCTTCCCTCTCTCTAAGAGTAAATAAATAAAATCTTTATAAAAAAGAGTGATAATGGGACAGTTCCAGGGACACAGCAGTGAGGTCTTCGTTTTTGTCTCCAGATGTGTACCTGCGGAAGTTTTGACTACCCAAGTCCTCCTTACTGGGGCCTGGATGTAGGAAGTTGTGGTAGCTGGAGAAGCTTCTGGGGAACCCCGGGCAGAGGTGGACCACAGTTGTCCTCCTCTTGGAACGGGTAAGGGAGCCTACATCACACGGAGTCATATGGGCCAGTGTCGGCCCTATGGGAGCAGCCACTCTGCGACACCAGCAGCTTCCCAGGGGCCGGTTCAGCTCTCCACTGCCCTAGCTCCTACAACAGGTCCCATGCGGGGTCCAGGCAGCAGTTTGGCTACTACCCAGGGCAGCAGCAGACCAACCTCGGGGTTCTCCAAGGACACCTACACCTTTCGCATCAGGGTGTGGTAGAGAAAAAAAAAGAATGTCTAATGAGTTAGAAAGTTATTCACGCCTGAAGACCCTTGGGCTAGCCTAAAATCAGTAGCTGTAGTAGATATAAGCCAACAATACAGCAATACCCAAACATTCACAGGTAAAAAAGGAAGATACCTTTGTTAACATTTCTGAAATTCAACTGGAAGCTTCATGTGTCAGATCTTGGACAAAACTCTCACTTTTGCACTTAAGTTAAACCTTGATTGGGTGACTTGGATTGAAATTAGTTGGGTCTTCTTGGTATTTTTCATCATATCAAATATTGTTCGTCTTAGAGAAGACATAGGGTAAGATAATTTGCAATATTTAGCTCTCTGAAAGTACCTACCACATTTTTAGAAGATTTACAGTTTTCAAATATTTAACATTCTTGGTTATGTATGAACATTTGTCTTTGACTGTTTTACATATGCTTTAAAATAAACCATTTTTTCTAAAAAAAAAAGAGCAATAATAATACAATGACGACGATAATGATTGCCATTAAGTTTTGGTGATTAAAAGGAACGAGCTTCAGGTACCTGAAACGAGTGCGCGGACGTGGGAGACTCTGTTCTCTAACCGTGAGCTTTGTTGTAACTAATTCTAAATATTTTATTTGTTTATTTATTTACTTTTAGAGAGAGGGGAGGGGAGGGAGGAAGAGAGGGAAAGAAACATCATGTGGTGTAATGACAAGGAATTACAACTGTGAAAGCTCCTGCTACTGGCCGACTGGTCCTTCCTTCCTTAAAGACGGGTCTACATCTTGTCCATGTCACACTTTGAAATAGTCCAGGGAGAGATGGCTGCTGGGATTGTTTTCAGTGGCTTTTTATGCACGTTAGGCATTTGGGAGTTTCCCAAGCACATAATCGCAGATCAATTCTTAGTCTTCATCTTGCTAGACATTTTGGTAGCATTTGACTTGGTTAATTGAAACAGAGCTTGGACAATGTCCTCATCTGGCTTCCAGGACCCTGGACTCACTAGGTTTTCTTCCCCTCTCTCTGGCCACTCCTCCTTATGACCTTTGCTGGATCGTCCTCATCTTCCCCATCTGCCCTTGAAAAACGGCCTCTTCTCTTCTCCACCTGCACGCACTCCCTCGGTGATCTCATGCAGGCTTGTGGCTCTAACTACTATCTATACGCTGGTGATTCTAAAATTAGACCTCCAATCCAGCTCTCTGCTCTAAATTCCAGACTAATATATTCAGCTGCCAGCTCAACATCTTCACTTGAACAACTAATCTCAGACTTAAGAAATCTGAACTTCTGATTTTCTCCTCCAAGTCTGCCCCTCCCTCAGTGTTCCAAAATGCAGTAAAAGGCACTATAGATTCACTTAGCCAAGAATCTAGGCGTCATCCTAAATTCCTCCCCACCCTCCTTACATGCCACATTTCATCCATCAGCAAATTCTGTCAGCTTTAGCCTGAGAAGCTACCCAGAATCTGACAGCTGATCTCCAGCTCCATCATCTCTACCTTAGTCCAAACCCCTGGCACCTCTCACCTAGACTATCGCAATAACCTGCAACTGGTCTCAGCTTTCATGCTTGCCTCCAACATCCCCAGCCAATCTATTCTCCAAACAGCAACTGTGATTCCTTTAAAATGTAAGTCGTTGCAAACCCAACTACCTTTCCTCATACTGGGCACACAATCCCAGGTTCTTACCTTGGCCTGTGAGAGCCTGTGGGATCCTGCTTCCAGGTTTCTCTCCCTCACTCCAGCCACACTGGACTTGTCCTTTTTTCAGCACGTCCAGTATGCTCGTGCCGTAGCCCCTCTTCACCTTCTCTTCCCTCGGTCTAGAAAACCATTCCCCCAGGTATCTGCATGTCTCATTTCCCCACTTCATCCAGGTTCCATTCAAATGTCACCTCATCAGAGACGCCGTCTCTGACCTGCTATTTGAGAGAGGGGCTCCTTCTCCCACACATTCTCTCATTTTTTCATAATGGGTAACCTTCCTTTCTGGTTTAGGACTTGGTCTGTTGTGTTTAATGCTGCACCCAGTGCTTACAACAATGCTTGGTACACAGGAGGTCCCCAATAACCGTTTGTGCAAGGAATGAATAAATCAATGTTATAGTTACAAATGCACATTTTAGGACATGAATAGATAATTCACTCAGGAAGAAACAGTAACATAAGAAAACACCTTGGAATAACAATCAAAGGAACGATCTGTTCTTCCTTCTGCCTTGCTTCAGGAGCTCATGTTTCCTGCATCCTGTCTGCTGGATCAGCATGCTGCTGCACGCTCCGATCTCTGTGCACCCCCAAGCCGGGGCTGCAGGTCCTCTGCAGTCCTGCCTTAGGCTCTCCACATTCTGTTGACCTGTGGGGCCCTTTTCTCTACGCACACCCCTGTGCCAGTCCTATCAAAGATCAACACATTAAAAGTAAGATAACAGGTTGTGATTGCTGTATGCTCATTATTAAAGGCATACATTTTAAATTTATAGTTATAAAAAACATAGGGAGAATATAAAAATCTCTCTCATTCTTTGGAGATACCTTTCAAATGACTATTAACATTTTAGACTAACTCAGCTCTGAGTAAGAAACTCTCTTGCCCCAACTATGGTCATACAAGATCCACCCCGTCTGGCTTAGTCCCTTGGTCTCCCAGACAGCATAAAGGAAAATAATAGAAATAATATACAATGAAGCGTGCTATAGTTGGTGAATCCACAAAAATAAAAAGAGAAGCACCTACAGAATGATTGGCACCATGCTAGTGAGGTGGTGGCTTTCTAATCTGTGCATCACTAGTAACATTTTAAACTAGGACAGTGTTCTGGTTGCATGACACTATGACAATATTTTCCTATAAAAATATTCATAGCTTTTTTACACTTAAAATAATCTACTGGCAGAAAAAACTTACAGGCAAAAAGGTGTTACTGTAGTATAACCTATTTTAGCCAAAATATGGAAAATCATTTACGAGTTCAATAATGGAGAAATAGTTAAGTAAGTTGTGATATGTAAATCTTAATGAAAATTACTTTTCCGCTAAAAATTAAAATTATGAAAAATATATACAAAATGATTATGATGTAATATTAAATGAAAAACAAAATCAGATTTTAAAATAGGTAAAAATATTTATGAATATGGACAATGGAAAGTGAGTAGAAGACAATACCCTCCCCAAAAAGAAGGTACTATTTGAATATATTTACCACTATTGTTGTTTTGATATATATCTTTTGTTTTATTACACAAGGACACAGAGAGGAAATAAAAATATGGAATCAGTGGTTTCTCTGTGGCAGAGATAGATGGCCGTGGTGTGCCTGACAACTGTGCCCAACACCCTCCCTCTTTGCCAGTCCCCCGCACAAAAGGTCGAAACTGCTTAACTGGATATTCCAGCCCCCTTTGTGGCTGGTGCTTTCCGTGCGAACGGTTCCTAGACAGTGAAACCCAAGGGTCAGCCTTTGGAGCGCTGCTGCAAAATATTTCCTCCCTGATAAAGAAGTGAGGACCGTGAACAAAATCGTTTTTGCCTTTGCCTTTTTGCTCTGACTTTGTTCTTACAAGGACTGATTCTGGAAGCTGTGGCCACCGTCTGGCAATATCACCAGCACTCTGAGGAGGGCTGGGTGGGATGATAGAAAAGACCCTTAATACTAGACAACATCTCTGAGTCACTGAACCAACTTGCATTCTAACTGATACATATTCTTTTTTTTAAGATTTAATTTATTTTTAAAGATGTTATTTATTTATTTTTAGACAGAGGGGAAGGGAGGGAGAAAAACATCTATGTTTGATTGCCTCTCATGTGCTCCCTACTGGGGACCTGGCCTGCAACCCAGGCATGTCCTCTGACTGGGAATCGAACTGGCGACCCTTTGGTTCATAGGCCAGCACTCAATCCACGGAGCCACACCAGCCAGGGCTGACTGATACACATTCTAATTGATACAGCTAGACAAAAATAAGATTCATTAGCACGCAGAGCTATTCCAAGTGTATAGGAACACACAGTGACAGGAAACATCATAACAAATGTACAAATTAATTTAAAAGAACGTCACACTTTAGCCCTGGCTGGGTAGCTCAGTTAGTTAAAGCATCGTCCCTATACACCAAGGTTGTCCATTCGATCTCCAGTCAGGGAACATACAAGAAATAACAATGAAAGTGTAAATAAATGGAACAACAAATTGATGTTTCCCTCCCCCCCCCTCTCTAAAATCAATAGATAAACAAGAGTTTAATGAATGTTACACTTTTACAGAAGGGAGTAAAAAACCAAAAATACATTAAGTACTTATTTGTTGTAAGGTTCCCTGGATCTATTAATATCCTTGGTAGAAAAAATATTTAATGTTTCTGATTAAAATAAGACAAGAATCTGGACATCTTTTTTAGTGTGTATGTGTTAGGAAGCAGCCAATTAGGGCATGATGCAGCGTTGTTTTCTTCCTCTTGACAGCCTCTCACGTCATTCTTCAGTGTGGAATGGTACTACACTGTGTCAGGTGGGGCTCCCTGGGGTTTGCGGCTGTGCTACCCAGGGGGTGAGAATGTGATTCTTCTATTGATCTGGTGTCAGAAGTCCCTTCAACTCATCCTCCGTCTCTCCTCAATACAAATCTGGTTTTGAAGATGATAACGAGTAATTGAGTTTGCTGAGAAGGGAATTGATTGCCTAAAAGCTACAGAAGTTGGTGACAAAATAGCTTGTTATAAATGGACGCTTTATTAGAAACACAGTTCTCAACTTATCTTATTTTTTCTAAATGGCAAATGACACAGCAAGTTAGCTGACTCTTAGGTTAAACAGGAAAGCCAGGAGAATGGACTCTGTGATTATTGTCATTGAGGTGGGGAATCCTTGGCTTGACATAGGCGTGAGAGTGGATTTTAAATAGCACATAAGTGGTAAGAGTGAAGAAGTTGGCTCTGCCCCACAGTGTCATTAAATGATGGGGGGCAGGGGTGAAATGACCACAACATGTGTCATCCCTGTGGTCAGTGGTGTTGATTTGGATGCTCGAGTTGGCTGCAGGGTGGGGACTGAGACAGGATGAGGAGCCTCCTTCACCCTTTCCTGCTTCATGAAGTTCCCTCCTGAAGCTGCTTGGGGAAACAGGTTTGCTCTCAGGTCAGATCCCAATTATCCTCACGGAACAGCAAACCCTTTTCAAAGTGTCTTATACAAATGTCTTTCTATTTTGTTTTCGTTTTCCCACATAACAAAAAACCCAGGAGCAGGCTGATGCTTCACTAGCTCAGCTGATCGACATTACCACCAGGCACCTGGTCTCTCTTTCTATATGTCTGTTGCTCCATCCTTAATGCACCAGTTTTCACCCTCGACTCCTCACGATCACAAGATGGCTATGTCTCCATCATTTCCAATCCAAGGCAGGAAGAGGGGACTGGGAGCACAGGCCACACTATTAGCTATATGTAGTTTTAAAATCTGGAAAGCGGAAAAATTCAAGAGATTTCTGTTTATGTGTTATTGGGCCAAACTGTGTCACATGACCACCCACGTGCATGAACTCTGCAAAGTGAGTGCAGCATAATTTAGCTAAAGTGGAAAGATGATACAAGTAGTAAGACCACTCCAAAATTACTTCAAGAATGGATTATTTGGAGTCAACAAAACCTGAGTCTTCATTCTTGTATTGAGTGAAAAACAAACTGCAGAGGAAAGAAAGATTTCTAAAAATCTCTTTTCCTTCCTCTCATAAAAAGAACATTGGCAATCTCCTTTGTCAGGCAGCTGTGTTTGGAAACTGCTCTTATTCATCTAAGTTTGGGGTTATTTAAGATCTCGTACAAGTCATGACCCGTATACCTAAGTCTGATCCAAAAGAAACTCTCATGTTAAAAGAAAAAAAAAAAAGGCATTATATTCAGGAAAAGTTCAGCCACGGGAACAATGCCGAGATTT
The DNA here is from genome assembly GCF_022682495.2 of Desmodus rotundus. Taxonomy (NCBI): domain Eukaryota; kingdom Metazoa; phylum Chordata; class Mammalia; order Chiroptera; family Phyllostomidae; genus Desmodus; species Desmodus rotundus. The sequence goes on along the minus strand of NC_071391.1, from coordinate 131,204,991 downwards.
CCTAAAGTGTTTTCCAGGTCTCACCAACTCTGGGCATAAACACGCATGTAACCAAAATGTAGTTTTGCGGCTTCTGGGCAGCTCTCGTAATTTAAAACATATCCTTTAAAATCAACAGACCCACCCATGCAGAAGAGTCAAATAAATTCTCACTGCTTGGCTGGCCAACAAGATTATTGTTTTTCCTAAGAAGGCTTCTTCTTAACATGTCCTGTACTGTGGGGAGCCTGACTGGGCAGATCAGGGGGCCTTGGTGGGCCCTGAACTGCCCAGCTCTAACGGAAGACTGGCAGCGGGCACTCCCAAAGGTGAAGGTTGTGCCCTGGCCACTCAGTGCTCATTAACCCACCCAGGGGTTGTTCACATCAGAGAATCTAAAGCCAAGTTGCTGAAAAACGTTAAACTGCTCTGAGCGCAAGAAGGAAAGTAGATGACTCTTGGTTCAAATTCCAGGTGTTTGGCTGAAATAGAAATGGTTTAAGTGTGCTTGGTGGTTCCCCATCCAGGTGAGACTAAGGGACAGGTAACCTTGACCTTAACAGTTGTAGCCTGAATTCTTTTTCCTTTATTTGCCAAAGTGGACTCAACCAAGTCAAGTTAATGTATCCATCAGAGTTTTACCAGAGAAACACAGTCTGTAGGGGTGATACCATAAGGAACTTATTTTAGGGATTTGACCTTACTCACTTGTGGGAGCTGATGAAACAGTCTCTGGAACTTGAAGTTTGCAGGCAGGCAGTTGGGAAGGAAGTGGGGGAAGCGAAGACACATGTGTGAGGATGAGGCAGAAACTGAAAGGATGTCTGGGCCTCCAGTTGGACTCTCAGCTACCTACAAGCCTCCAGGTCTATGAGGCAGGTGACCCGCAGGATAAGCTGGTGACTCTCTCCCATGGAGAAGAGGGCACCTGGCCTCAGAGCCAGAGAGACTGACATAGGAAATCTGGTGGGACCTGGAGGAGCTCACACCAACCAGAGGAGCCACCAGATCTGCAATGACATGAATGGCATCTGCACCCCATGCCAGTAGCATCCTTTGAGCACAAAAAGAATATGGCTGCCTCATTTCTGCCTTCTGAATCTCAAACAAAATTTCTTTTCTGACCCAAGCCATTGGTGCACGGAGCAGAATTCTGGGAAATGTAGTTCCAGCTTAGCTAAATTGACACACGACACATCCACCCTAAGGGGAAGAAGGCAGCTGGGTAGACTGCAGAAACATGAGTATCTTGCTAGTGTTTCCAGACAGAAAACTGAATGTACTTTACGGTCAAGTAGCCAGATTAATTGAGGGCGGGAAAAGGAGAGCATTTTCACATTACATGACAAAAACAATCTGAGATGGGGCTATAAAAGTCCAGCATAAATTATTCAAATTATTAAAAAGATACCGAGAAAATGAATAGATACGTTGAGTAGAATAAAAGTGCTAAAGGCAATTGAATGGTCCTGAGGAAGGAATGAGCTTCCTTGAGGGGCCTTTAGTAGCAACAGTAACAGCAGCTCCAGGGGAGAGGACCTTTAGGTCTTTACCCACATCCCTTGGAGTGAGGAGCAGAGATATGCGCACAGGAGATGAAAGCAGGGAGTTATCTTCATAGTTTCACAGTTTCCCTACGGAGGAAAGAGATTCAGCACCCCTCGTCAACAATCCGTGTCTCTAGAGAGGGTGTCTCTGGTAAATCCTCCAAAGGGTAAGCTGAGGCAATGTGCCATGATCCATGATTGGCCAGTCTCATCACATGATCAGCAGCTTGGGGGGCCCAGTGGTGAATTTCTGATTGGCCTCCTAGGATTCTTTTTTTTTAAAATCCTCACCCAAGGACATTTTCATTTGCTTTTTTAGAGAGTGAGAGGAAAGGAAAGAGGAAGAGAGAGACATAGATGCAAGGGAAGCATTGATTGATAGCCTCGGTACACACCCAGAACAGGGATCCATGCGAGGACCTAGGAGCACACACTTCCAAACCCAGACTGGGATGAACCTATAACCTAGGTATGTGCCCTGACCGGGAATTGAACCCTCAACCTTTCGGTTATGGGAGGACGTTCCAACTACTGGTTCCAACCACTGGTGTGGGACGTTGACCCACACCAGCCAGGGCAGCCTCCTAGAATTCTTAACAAACACTTTCTCTCAGTCTCTCTCCCTCCCATCACCCTCTCATATTTTTCAACCCCCATAATTTTCTCTAATGGGAAACTAGAGCCTTGAGTCACATTCAGATGTGTAGAATGAACCAGCCACTCACTTTTAAGAAGAGATATGGCAGTTCTTTAGAGCCGATACTGTGATAACTGCTAACAACAGACATTCTGAAATGTTTCAGAGACATTTGGAAGATGTATATTTAACTACAGAGGCTTATGCTATTTGCAACTGTCACTTTTTCTATATATCATTAGGCCGTGCATCCTGCTAATTGCATACATACAGTCACCCCTGAAGTGCACTTGCCTGTGACCTGCCCTTGTTATAAATATTTCAGATCCACGCGCTTCTTGTCTGAGAAGATGACTGTGATTCATCCTTTCCTCTCTGGATTGCAACCCAGGTTGCTCCTAACGACTTGAATAGAAACCCAAGACCCATTATATATTTTTTATAATAATATTTTAAAGGAGTGGAATTTTAATTAATAAAAATGACACAAAATGTAAATAATGACTGCTCATTTAAAAGGGAAATTAATGCCATGAAAATTTTAACTAAGAGGAAATATATATATATTTATGTGTTAAATATATATATATATTTAATTAGTAAAAGATAGGCATCTTGTTGACCCGATAAAGAAACAAAAATTTCTGTCTGGATATCCTGCATTACCGACTCTGAGATCATTGTTTTCAATGTTCAACAAACGCTGGCTCTCTACATTTACTAGGTGTAAGTGTTATTTGTATTGACTGTATGTCAGTTCGTTAATTTCTGACCCATGCAAACTGGAAACATCTTCAGAGCACAAAACATGTATCAGTTATTGAACATCTCAGCAACATAAAAATATTAATACACAGACTGTAGTGCTTAACCAAATATTCCATGGGCTATTTCAAAATCTATATAGTTCAAGTCAATTTCTATCCAGAGATATATATGGTCACCCTTCTAAGGTTCAAGATTTTTAACATCAAAAATAGAATTTTAGCTACTTCCGGCCAAGATGGAGGTGTAGGTAGACACACTGCAACTCCTCGCACAACCAAAAGAAGGACAACAACAATTTTAAAACAAAAAACAACCAGAACTGACAGAAAATCGAGCTGTATATAAGTCTGACAACCAAGGAGATAAAGAAGAAACACTCATCCAGACCGGTAGGAGGGGTGGAGACTGGCAGCTGGATGGAGAGGACTCGCAGCTGGGTGGTGGCTGGTGGACCCAGAGAAGTGGCAGATTGTAGAGCAGGGTGGGCAAAGGTGCAGCTGGCTGGTGAGGCAGCAGCTGGTGGACCAGGTGACAGACTGCACAACCCAGAGTTCCAGCATGGGGAAATGAAGCCTCAAACCACTGATTGAAAACACCTCAATCAGTGGGGTGTTGAGGAGGCAGTGGGAGAAACTCCCAGCCTCACAGGAGAGGTCGTTGGAGAGACCCACAGGGTCCCAGAACGTACACAAACCTACCCACTCGGGAAGCAGCACCAGAAGGGCCCAATTTGCTTGTGGGTAGCGAAGGGAGTGACTGAAAACTGGCAGAGAATAGAGCAAACGCCATTGCTCCCTCTCAGCCCCTCTCCCACATACAGTGTCACAGCGCAGCAACGAGTGTTACCCGGCCCTGGTGAACACCTAAGGCTCTGCCCCTTTACCTAACAGGTGCACCAAGACGAAAAAAAAAAAAAAAAGGCCCAAATGAAAGAACAGGTCAAAGCTCCAGAAAAAATACAACTAAGCGAGGAAGAGATAGCCAACCTATCAGATGCACAGTTCAAAACACTGGTAATCAGGAAGCTCACAGAATTGGTTGAATTTGGTCACAAATTAGATGAAAAAATGAAGGCTATGCTAAGAGAAACAAAGGAAAATGTACAGGGAACCAATAGTGATGCGAAGGAAACTGGGACTCAAATCAACAGTGTGGACCAGAAGGAAGAAAGAAACATCCAACCAGAAAAGAATGAAGAAACAAGAATTCAGAAAAATGAGGAGAGGCTTAGGAACCTCCAGGACATCTTTAAATGTTTCAACATTCGAATTATAGGGGTACCAGAGGAGAAGAGGAAGAGCAAAAAATTGAAAACTTACTTGAGCAAATAATGAAGGAGAACTTCCCTAATCTGGCAAAGGAAATAGACTTCCAGGAAGTCCGAGAAGCTCAGAGAGTCCCAAAGAAGCTGGACCCAAGGAGGAACACACCAAGGCACATCATAATTACATTACCCAAGATTAAATATTAGGAGAGAATCCTAAAAGCAGCAAGAGAAAAGGACACAATTACCTACAAAGGAGTTCCCATAAGACTGTCAGCTGATTTCTCAAAAGAGACCTTACAGGCAAGAAGGGCCTGGAAAGAAGTATTCCAAGTCATGACAGGCAAGGACCTACATCCAAGATTGCTCTATCCAGCAAAGCTTTCATTTAGAATGGAAGGGCAGATAAAGTGCTTCTCAGATGAGGTCAAGTTAAAGGAGTTCATCATCACCAAGCCCTTATTATGTGAAATGTTAAAGGGATTTATCTAAGAAAAAGAAGATAAAAAATATGAACAGTAAAAATGACAGCAAACTCACAGTTATTAACAACCACACCTAAAACAAAAACAAAAGCAGACTAAGCAAACAACTAGAACAGGAACAGAACCACAGAAATGGAGATCACATGGAGGGTTATCAGCAGGGGAGTAGGAGGGGGAGAGAGGGGGGAAAGGTACAGAGAATAAGGAGCATAAATGGTAGGTAGAAAATAGACAGGGGGAGGTTAAGAATAGTATAGGAAATGTAGAAGCCAAAGAACTTATAAGTGTGACCCATGGACATGAACTATAGGGGGGGAATGTGGGAGGGAGGGGGTGTGCAGGGTGGAGTGGAGTGAAGGGGGGGGAAATGGGACAACTGTAATAGCATAATCAAAATATATTTTTTAAAAGAGTCAAGATTTTTAATTAAAACAAATCTAAAGTAGTATTTGAGACTAAAATAATAAGTATATTTAGATGTTTTTTAAAATCTGTTCCCTTTATGTAGTGTTGTGAATAGTCAACATTTTCAACGGTACTGCTTTCTTTGTGCACAATATTTTTTAAAAAGTCTGATTTAAGAAAAGAAGTGAGTCGGGGGGAGGGGTAGGTAAAGGCTGTAGAGAGTGGATGTGGCCAGATAAGGAGACTACTGTGTCTCCAGAAGTAACTTCCTGGTGACCTTTATTCTTTAAAAACAGTTCTTTGATTACAACAGGCTTGCCTTCCTTACCTCCACTCTTTTCCTTCCTCCCTGCAACCAAACAGAATGGCTATTTGAATGCATGCTTCCTCTCTCACCTTTAGATACCACCACCTGGATGGGTAAGGCCCCTTGTTCCTTTTCCTTCTTTCCCTAGCTCCACTAAGAACACTGATGAAGTTACAGGCAAATTGTCCTCTTTCAATTCAATGGCATCTTAGTTAAATAAAATAAAACAGATTCCCCTCCGGGTAAAAGCAAGGCCTTCACTGAGTCTGTGAGCAACTCAACCTCTTTCCCGCAGCTAAGTGGTCCCGGTGCCCCTGTGAGCTTGGATGGCAAGGCAGCCTGGAAAATCCATGCCCGTGCAGCTGGTGTTCTCCAGCTCTGTGCTCTCTGCAGTCCCCTTGGCCTCGAGGGGCTTGAAGATCATGGACTATTCCTGTTGATGCCTTAAGGGGGAGTGGTATAAGGTATAAAACATTCCTACCACCCCAGAGAGTTCCCTGGAGACACAATTTTTGACTGTCCCAGACACCAAATGGGTTCTGGGTAGCTCTGAGGCTAACCAGAAGCCTCCAGTTTGAGAGAGAATCACAGCAAAACAGTGTGATACCCGCGACTCTGATCCCCAACAAAGGATCACTAGCCACCTAGCCACAGAAGCAGATTAAGCCTCCCCTGTCCCTCTCCAAGCCTCTCACAACTTCCTGAGAATCAAGGTGCAGGCAGTGTCAGAGCCAGGTCCCATCCCCCACAACACACACACACACACACACACACACACACACACGGCATACTCCAAGCCTACTCTGGAGGAGAGAAGAGCTTTGAATCCCTTATGAGATTTGTTTGGATAAAATTTTTCTTTTACTAAAAGTGACCTAGGAGATGTCAAATCTGCCTAAAATGACACTAAGGGATGGAAAGGGTGATTTGACAAGACAAAGTTGAAAGTGGTGATTTAAAAAATATATAAAGCCATTTTCTGCCCTAGCTGGTGTGGCTCAGTGGATTGAGAGCTGGCTGGCAAACCAAAGGGTCACTGGTTCAATTCCCAGTCAGGGCACATGCCTAGGTTGCAGGCCAGGTTCCTGGTGGGGGGGTGTGCGAGAGGCAACCACACATTGATGTTTCTCTCTCTTTCTCCCTTCCCCTGTCTCTAAAAATAAGTAAATAAAATCTTTTTAAAAATAAGAGTAATGCAAACATACTATTAAAAAAATATATAAAGCAGTTTTCTTATATTTTCTTCTTCAGGTTGAGGCTCCTCAAATAAACTGGTTACCTAGATAGCTTAGTTTCTGTAATTTTTAAATATAGAGATAAAACAACACCACAGAGAGAAAAAAGAGATGGGCAAAAAAGCTTAAACTTTTTTTAGTTCTCTCCCCTGAGGATGTTTCACCTGTCAGTGAAAAGGAACACCGGGGCAGCCTGGGGTCACCAAACACTGGGCAGGGATTCAAGAGACCGGTGGAGGCTCCAGCAACGACAAAGCTGCAGGCTCGCACAAGCCCAGTGCCTCCCCACGCTGGGTTTCCTCCTCCATCAGATCAGACCGCCCCACAGCACTGGTTCCCCAGCTGCTTCCAATTTCCCCTTGACTTGCTCGTGAATGACTCATAACCTGATCTTTTATAGGGGCCCGAGCATTTGAAACACATCAAATGTAGCTTAAATATAACTCGAATAGTTATCCCAAATAAAACACCAATCATATAAGTAAAGAAATTCCTTCACTGCAGGATTTGTGTGTTCCTCTGGAATCAGATTAAATCTCTCCCATGGTCCAAAGTGAATTGACTGAATGCACATTTGATGATGCTACAGGAGCCTGATGTAATTGATGGCTGTGCAGGGGTCACCTGGGACCCCTGGAGTCTGCGCCCCATTGGCAAGTGCATCCCGGCCCCCAGCAGCACGCTTCTCCGCCCCAGCTGTTTGCCATCTCAGTATTACAGCCAGACAGAGAACACACCGAAGCACCTACAGAAGGAGGTGCTCATGGCTTTTTTTTCTCTTAAAAAGTTAATTAGTATTTCAGATGAACAATAAGGTAAAGATAAAAATATAATGACACACATTGACCTATACCCAGTAGGTCAATACCCTATGACCAGGTTTTTAAGTTGTTAACACTTGACCAACATTTGCTTCAGATAAAAAACAACAAAAAGGGAGGAAGGAAAACATTTTAGTTGCAGTTGAAATGCCTCCCCAGTCTCAACAGACTAAAGGCAATAACTTCCTAAAGGCAATAACTTTTCTTATTGTTCATATGCATTTTTCCTGCTCATGTTTTTACAATCATCCTACATATTTGTTTGTGTGTTTTACATAAAAGGTATCTTACTGAAAATGACTTTTGTAACTTGCACTTTTCATTCAACAGTGTGTTTTAGGTTAATCTGTTGGAAACGTAGCTGTTGTTTTTTGTACACTTTAACTGAGTATGCTATTTCATTGTATGATGATGATACCACGATGATCTGTTCCACCGTTGGAGGATGGAAACTTTCCAACCCATTCACGTTACAGACAATGCTGCCACGCACACCTTCTGCACGGGCGGCAAGTTCCTGCAGGGGAAATCGAGTCCTTGGAGGGTGTGCACACCTTCTACACTAGAGGATAAGGCAAAATTGCTCTTCTAAGTGGCTGTGCGAATTTACACCCCATCGGTAATGTATCAGAGTTCTTGCTGCTCGACATCCTTGCTAACTATTGGTATTACCGAACTTTTGGATTTTAATCATTCTGGTAAGTATGAAATGGCATCTATCTCATTTATGCTTATAATTAGCATTTTCCTGACTGCTGGAGAAGGTGGGGATTTTTTTTCATGTATTTCTTGGTCCTTAGAGGCTTCTCTTTCATTAACTGTTTATATCCTTTTCTCGTTTTTTCCATTGGGTTGTTGCCTTTTTCTTACTGATTTGTATTTCCTGCTGTTTGGGGATACTCATCCTTTCTTGGTTGAAAATATGAGTTGCAAAGTATGTCTGTGTGGCTGCCTCCCTTGTTGGAGTGGTAACAACGGAGGCTTGGGGTTGGAGTTGGGGATAGAGAGGAAGAGTGAGCTTTTCATTTGGCTTTGGCTCTTCAGGTGCGTACAGAAGGCCGCACCTCCGTTAGGTCCAACCTCACTCACCGCAGTGCTGCAGCGAGATTGGGGACTGAAGCTCCTGGCAAAGGTTACTTGTTTTGTCTTCTCCTCTGTGCACCGCATAGGAAGGGATGGTCATAAGGAAGGGATTAGTAGGATCCCAATGACCAGAGACCTACCACTGCTACTACACTTTCAAGTCACCTGGGAACTTCTAAAATTAATATGGATAACCTGTAACCAGAACAATTAAATCAGAATTTCTGAGGGTGGATTCTAGGTATCAATATTTTACAACCCTCCAGGTGATTTTAAGGTGCAGTCAGGGTGCCGAGCCTTTGCTTTAGACAAACACCCTCTTAACCATGTCCCACGATTATTTCCAACACTTTGAACTTTAAATCAAAACACCTGAGGATTAAGACTTATTAATTAACTATGGGGAGAGGTTAAGAGTTCTAAGATATAAAATAACAACACATGTATTTTTAAAAGGCCAAGAGACTGATTACTATGTGATACAACAAAGCTTTCAAACCACTTGCAATGTTAAGGTCAATGAGCTAAGGAGTCTGGATTCCCACTCCCCACCCCCTCCATTATTTGATCTTTGTTTTGTCCTCCTTGGAAGACAAAGATGCTCAGTCTGTAACATTTTGGCAATTGGAAGGGCCGTCCCTGGAGCCTGAAGACTTCCTTTTTCTGAGGGTTGCAATGGTGACCCTGGGCAACTCACACTATATTTCTGTCCTGATTACCCCCCTCTCTATTTTCCAGTTAATCCCCCCCCCCACCTCACTCGGAATCTTCTCTGCTATGTTGTGCTGCATTTTAGTTCCACAAAGGAGCCTCTGGCACTGACCATCCTAGGTCCCATTCTCCAGGGCATCTGTGCGCCTCCCTTGGCTTTGAAGCCTTCCTAGAGGTCGTGCCAAATGTCTCCTGCATACGTTGCAGGGGAGAAGAGAGGTTCTTGGAAGATGCTGGGTCTCAGAGGACAAACTGTTTCCAGATTTCCCTTTTGCATTGGCAGACTCTTCAAATGCAAGCCCAGGAACCTTTGGAGCACATGAACAGAAGGTAACTGGACTATTGTCAAAAGGACATGTGACTAAACTCTTAAAAGGAAATGCCCGCTGAAAAGAATCACTAGATGCTCTCTGTTTCAGTCTTAGAAACTCACTAACCCATTACGGAAGGCCAGAAATTTCACTCTACCCATCTACCAGGTCTACATTGACTTACAGTCATTCTTCACCGTTCCCACCTCAACAGCATTAGTTTATTTTATTTTTTATTTTGATTTAATCTTTATCGTATTTTTTTCCATTCCATTTAGTCCCCTTAGGCCCCCTCCCCCCAGCAATCACCACACTGTTGTCCATGTCCATGAGTCCTTTTTCCTTTTTAACAGAGTTCATTTAAAACTTCAACTACAGCGATGCTATTTAGCCTCTTCTTATTGTCCTTTATCTCATGCTACTTGTTTGCTTTGAGATTTGGGTTTCTTTAAAAACCTTTTTGCACAGTACCCTCTTCAGAAGGCTTGCCCCACCCTGCAGGCAGTGGTGTTACCTCAGGAGGAGCGAGCTGGAAGGGAACAAGAACGTTCACTTTTGCTTTATAAAGGTTTCTTTACATTCTTAAAATGGGCACGTTTTACTTTAACAAAAAAAATTGTTTTTAATGCTGTCACGAATAAAACTTTTAAAAAGTGCACCCCTTGTTGGAATTTATGCAACCCCACCCTGCGTACACTTTGTGATAAGTGTACATATGCATGTACACATATAAGTGCATTTGTGACTATAAAGCATTTAGGACACTGCCCAGCACATACTAAGCCCAGTACACAGTGAATAAACAAAAAGGAACATGTGTGCCATCATTGAGCCGAAGCAGTATTTGTGTGAAACTGTAAGCGAAAGGAAATTCCGAGTTCGGGGTGCACATGAAGTGCTCAGCCCAGCGGGAACGTAGCGCACTGCGGATGGGTAACTTCTGTTTCCTTTGTTCTCATTTGAGAAACTGGAATGAGTTAACGTTAAGGAGCATGCTGAGGTTTAATTCGTTCCATAGTTCCAAAGTGACACAATGCGTGATTTAAAGCCAGGCAGCCTGTCCAAGCTTTTAGTCCTTAGTGGAATTGTCTGTCTTTGATTGATTACATAGGACCAGGGGTTCTGAACACCTACTGTGATTGACTCAGGGGTGAATGCACCCAGGCAGATGGTTTGCTGCATTCCCATAATTTTTCTGGTTCCAGGCAAAGCCCTTGGATCTGAGTAGCTGTGGGATTGATCTGGAACTCCTTGGCTGCTGCTGGACCTGGTGTCCACTGTGATAGCCCCAGATGGTCTGGGCTATTTCCAGGCCGGATCAGGGTATCCTGAACCCTGGTCATATGGTCAACTGACTTAGGCGGTGGGACTGGCCCATGCTTCGGTCACCTATGGAGCACCGCTGAGGGTGGGAAGTGCGCTCAACCAGGAGCAGTCACAGCCGGGATGGTCTGAGACAGAGTCCTTCTCAGACTCCTGCCCAGCAGGGAGGTCAGGCTAGGCCTGCTCTGACCTCAGCTCAGTGGGTGCTGCTACCCCTGGCTCAGCTTTGGTTTTGGCTTAGTGGAGTTGACGTCAGTGCTGCTCTCCCAACTTAACGTTTTCCTTGAAGGCAATCAAAAATTGGAGAGAATTACGTTTGCAATATAATTTTTTTTGCAAATATATCTTTCTGATCTTAGTACTTTGTAGCTGCATTTCTTTTATTATTAGAAAAAATTTTCTTAATTATAATCAACCAAAAAAGCTTATCCAGTGTTTACCTTGGTGGTTGGCAATGGTGCTCTTGCTTGCTTTTTTTTTTTTTTTTTTCTTTTTTTAAAGTGTAACTTGCTTTCACTGGAACGGGAAATTCCGTAGGGACTTATGAAAAAGTACAGGGGCTTCTTTTGTGTTCTTAGGCACTAATTCAAAGAATTCAATTGCTCATGGATCAATAATGCTACAACTTTTATAACTTCTGAGAGAATTCATCCTGCTGGGGTTTCTTTAAGTTCAAGGGAGAATATTTTTATGAGGCTTACTTTAATGGGGAAGAATTAAGTGTGGATTCATGATTGCTTAGGGAGGGATAGTTCTGGAACTTTCCAAATGACTCCATTCAGAGTGAGGAGCCAAGTCCAGCCCCTGGGACTACACACGCATGTCCTTCCGGCTATTCGAGCTGTGGAGGGAAGTCCAGGAGCACCTCCTGTCCGGAGACAACTGGTTAGGGCGGGGGCCAGTCAGTAATATGAAGTGAAAGTTTCACGTGCCCTTGCCAGCCATGTCGCCGGCCTCAGTTCTCACTGGGTTTCTTTAGCCTCCTGCCGCCCCTTGAATGGATGCCCTGTGAGGACGTGGCTTTCCCAGAGGGACAGGAGTTTATTTACAATGACTGCAAAAGCAATCAACCAGGCTGGAAATTAATCGTATGCACATTTAATATATAAAATAGCTAAACATTTCAGTTTCATTCTCATTTCATTCCAGTTCTCCAAAGACATTTCCTGGCCAAAATATTGATTGTAATATTCAGACATGGCCTGGGCACTTCTCTCTCACTCTCTCTTTATTAAGGACAGATGTGCTCGTAGTTGAAGAGTGATTTCTCTTATAGGCTGTGTCCATCGGATAGCACAGCAGAGATTCAACATATATTTGTTAAATAAATGAGCAAAGACTAAGGGATAGGTTCAATTCTATTCCGAAGCATTTATCGAGTACCTTGTATGTCCGGGCAGAACGAACACAAACAGCTGCCCCCGAATCTGACCCATCTCAACCTCACGCCGGGGTGTCATCCGCACAATTAAGATGTGATTCCCCTCCCTCCCCCAGCTGATCGGTTGTTCTGTGAGCATAACTTAGGGGGGATTTCTATGTATTTTCAGCGGAATCAGCATACCTATATCAGGGGTTCTCAGCTTGGGCACTATTGGCATTTGGGAGCAGATAATTCTTTGCTGTGGGACCCATCCTATGGGATGTTTCACAGCCTCCTGGCCTCCCTCCACCAGATGCTGGCAGGATACCCCCCACCCAAGTCAGGACAATGAGAAATGTTTTTGGACATTGCCACACGTCCTCTGGGGGGAAAACCACCCTGCTTTGGAAACCAGGAATCTATATAAAAGAGTAACATATGGTCCTTCCATGTTAAACAGTCCTAAGATTATAAAAACACTCAATAACCCCCTTTCTTGCTCTTCCGTGAAGGTGCTCTATAATATTCCGTTCCAAGGAACACACACCGAATGCACTTTTCTCTGCATAAACAGAAGTAAGGCTTTGTTTACGGGAACAGTAAGTGTTGTTTTAGGGCAGAGATTTGTTGTTCAGAAAACTTACACACAAAATATTTGATTTCTTTTGAAACAGAATAATAGAAAAATGGAGATCCAAATGGTCATAATCCTCACTCTGATTAACTTTAACATTATAAAGGTGAAGTTAATCAGTACAGATGGTAAAAAATTAACACAAGAAGGTAAAAATAGACAAAGACAACAACCACCTCCCTCCTTCTGCTGCGGTCCCACTTCCCTTCTCCAAAGCTGAGCACTTTCAATATATTTTATTTCAGAAAAACAGTTTGCAGAAAAGTTTATGCTTTCCTTTGGGAGAATTGGAACAGACACAGGTATGAACTTGAGGTGGAAGCAGGGCGGAGACTTGAAGCTAAGCCAATTCTGAACAAGTCAGAAAGGAAGACCTGGGCTTTGCTTTCATGAAAAGATTCTGAGACTATTCATTACTTATCTCTCCTCCCTAGGAAGGGATAGTCTTCTTTTTCCCAGGGTGCCCTGGCTGCATATTTTGGAAATTTAGCTGTTTTTAGTTTAAATCTGATAGAGTTTTCACTCACAGAGCCAGCTTGCTGAGACCGTTCTCTTGGCAGAGAGCTCTGTCCCCATCTTTGTTAAGGCTGACCTGTTGTGGGGTTGCCAGGGACTCATTTAATGCCCTTTTCGCTCAGCACACAGGGCACCCACTCTTTCACTGCATTATCGTGCTGCTCTGGAGGGAACAATTTGGCCTTTGTCACGCCGCTGAGGTTCCCGGCCAGGCCCTCGGAATGGAGGCAGGTTTCTGGTGAAACGGGCACCCAGGGTACAGTAGTTACTGTCCTCTCCTTAAAGGTGCCTGTGGGTTCCAGCAGCTTCCCTTAATGAGTTGGCTCCTCAGAAAAGTCCTGAATTTGTTTGATGTCTTAAAGCACTTGTAGCTCTTTTTCGGAAAATACAGACATTATGAAGAGTTCTCTAAGCATGCTTTTCACCCAGTGAATGAATCTCTTTATGTGTCCCAGCTGCTCGCACCCGAAAGTTCAGATGCATACAAGTGAAAAGGGGCATTTGTAGGAGGAAGAGAATAGTTCAGGACAACAGAGCGTTTTGATTATTTGTGAACTTTCATGACATTTTTCATCTTAACATATTACCATTCGTTCACTCACTTATTCATGCAGTCACAGACATTAATTAAACAACCATTGTATGCAAGAGACTTGGCTGGGCGCTGTGTGGGATCCAGGCATCACAGGAGGGAGCAGATCAGAGCGGCTCTGAGCTTAAAGCTGGGGGTCAAAGCACTTTTCTGCTTCGCCCTTCTGGGCTACGTAATCTTGAGCAAGTCACTTAACCTCTCTTGGTCTCGGATTTCACATCTGAAAAATCAGCAAACTAATAGAATCAACGTTACAGGGTTATGGTGAGAATTAATTGAGGTCATGTGGCAAAGTCTGTGCTACAAAGCATATTCTAATCACGCTTTTGATGTTTACTTAAAAAAGAAAGCAACTTGTAGACTAAATGAAAAAAAGATATGTATGCAGTAATTATATCTTATGTGGTAAAGAATAATAAATGCTATGAGAAATAGAAAGGAGGGTATATTAATAGAGTAAGTGGCACTAGCTACTATAATACATTAAGCCCCCAGCCTGTGGTTTAACACAATAGAGATGTTTTCCTAGCATGAAATTGGACATGGGAGTGACTTGGGCATTCTGGCTCCTTCCATCTTATGGCCTTTGAGAGCTTCAGAATCATTCACCTCAAGGTACATGATTAGACAAAAAGAGAGTATGTGTGAAATAGTGCTTGGGACGTTATATATAACTAGGCCTATATATTAATGATCTATTGTGTGACAAATTGCCCAGATTTATAAGCTTCAAACAATTCCGTTTCTTTGGATCAGGAATTCTAGAGCACGTAGCTGGGCGGTGCCGGCTTTGGGTCTCTCATGGGGCTGCAATCAAGATTTGGCTGGGCTGCAGCTATCTGAAGACTTGAATGAGGTTGGAGCAACCTCTTCCAAGACAGCTCATTCACATGGCTTTTGGCAGAAGGCCTCAGCTCTTTGCTGGCTGTCGGCAGGAGGCCTCAGTTTCTTGCCTGTGGAGCTCTGCATCGGGCTGTTTGAGTGTCTGTACAATATGGCAGCTGGCTTCCCCCAGAGCCAGGGATCTGACAGAGAGAAAGAGTAAGGAGGAAGCTCTAATGCCTGTTGTGATCTAGTCTCAGAAGCCACATGCTACCACTCTCGTTATATTTGTTCATAGAAGAGAATTACTATGCCTGAGCTACACTCAAGGGACAGGAAATAAGCTCCAATCTTTCCTCCCTCCCTCCCTCCTTTCCTTCCTTCCTTCCTTCCTTCCTTCCTTCCTTCCTTCCTTCCTTCCTTCCTTCCTTCCCTTCTTTTAGAGTTAGGGGAAGGGGAAGAGAAAGAGAGAGAGAGAAACATTGACGTGAGAGAGAAATATCAATCGGCTGCCTTTCCAAACACACCCTGACCGGGACCAAACCCGCCACCCAGGCATTTGCCCTGACTAGGAATCAAAGTGGCAACCCTTCACTTTTTGGGACAACACCCAACCAACCGTGCCATGCTGGCCAGGACTAAGCTCCAGTTCTTGAAAGGAGAATTGTCAAAGAATTTGAGGACCAAATATATATTAAGCACAGAGCTACTGAAACCCTTGGAATTTCTTAAGTGATAAGCAGATAAAGGTGAAAGGAGTGTTTTTGGTTATTTATAAGAAGCCCCTATCAACCACATATGAGTTTATTTTAATGAGGTGACTTTTGGAAAGCCTCTAAGGATGGGGGGTGCTGGTTGCCACAGAAACCAAACATGAGATTAGAGAGCTGGAAGTTTCAGCCTCACTCTTTGCAACCTCCAGTGAGGGGAGAGGGACTAGAGGGTGAGCTAATTACCCGTCGTGCCTACATGATAAAGCCTCCAGAAAAATCCATATGATTTGGGGTTCTGAGAGCTTCCTGCTTGGTAGACACATCCATGTACCAGGAGAGTGGTGTACCCCAACTTCATGGGGACAGAAAATCCTGTGCTTGAGACCTTTCTGGACCTTGCCCTGGGCTTCTCTTCATCTGGTTGTTTGTATCCTTTATAATATAATAAACTAGCAAATGTAAGTTAATGTTTCCCTGAGTTCTATGAACAATTATTGCAAATTATTGAACCCCAGACAGGGGCCATGAAGACCTTGATTTATAGCCAGTTTGTCAGAAGTGTGGGTGACAACCTGGGATGTGCAGTTGGTGCCTGAAGTAAGGGGGCAGCCTAGTGGAACAGAACCCTTAGCTTGTGGGAGCTCAATGCTGATGCCAAGTAGACGATGTCAGAACTAGATCCAACTGTAGGATGCCCAGCTGGTGCTGGAGATTGGTAGGTCGGGGGAAAACCCCACATAGCGGTCACAGATGTGAGTAGAGAAGTAGAGGAAAACAAGTTTTCCCTTCAGAGGCTCTGATTCCTTCTTTGCTCTTCACTAGCTGTGTACCTGGGGCAATTTGCTTAGCCTCTCTCAGTGTCAGTTTCCTCATCTCTGCAATGGGAACAATAATAGCCCTTTCAATAAGTGTTGGGAGGATTTGAGAAAACATGCATAAAATACGTAGGGCAGTGAATGGTAACTCCAGTGATCAATGGAGCCTCTTTATGGTGAATGAAGAAATGGGCCTAGACAGTTTTTAAAACTTGCTCAAAATTACATAGGGAGGTAGTTAGGAATTGGATTGGAATCTCACATCAGAACCAGTATGAACAAAGGCAGAGAGGTCAGAAATATTACCTGGGTCTGGGACAGAGGTGACAGAGGAAGGGCTGGGCAGAGAGGTGGGGCAAGACCAGACCAAGAAAGTAGGAGAGGAGCTTGAGCTTGAGACAGTGAAGAGGATCTTCACGTCTAGGGCAGCGTAGTGTTTTATGCAAACGTATTCTGAGATTCAGTTGCAAACAGATGAATGACAAAATTAACACAACAGACTTTGAATCAGGACTAGGAATAGTCATTCAGCCACCAAGCTTCGTGGAGAGAGATCTACTCAAAAGCACCCAGAGGCTTTTCTCATGATTCTCAACCTGTAGTCAGGGAAACAAGGAGACTAAAAAAAGGTATCACCAAAGAAACGCTGTTTTGACAGTATCTATAAAGGAAAGAAGGAAACCAGCTGCGTATTCTATGCCCATGTTCCCATGGTAGTTTGTGTCTATATGGGTGATCACACCCATATGGCGCGGGTGTGATCATGTGTGTGTGTGTGTTGGGGCCGGTGCGGAGGACCCACACCTCGATCACGTGCTCCTGCAGTTGGGGGAGGGGTATAAGCACATGGGTTCCCCGTGGTGTCCCATAGGTGGATGAGAAATTCCCAGGAGCTTTTTTTTTCCCTTCTGAAAACCCAAATTTATACTGAAGCCCAAACTTCTTTTCTGAGCTTCCCGACCTAAATCTGACCTGCTTAGCAGACATTTTTATTTGAACGTCACATAGAGATCTCACACTTCACATCCAAGTCCAAAATCATGATTAAGAACATATTCCTTGTTAAATTATTTTAACCTAATCTCCAGCATCTTAGTAAATGACACCACATCTATCCAGGTATTCAATCCAAAAATCTGGTCATTGTTTTTGTTCCCCCTCCTGCCTCATGAAGTCTTGTTGTTTTAATACACCAGATGGAAGCAGCAGTCTTTTTATAACCTAACATTGAAAGTAACATGTCATCACTTTTGTGGTGTTCTTTTCACTAAACATAAGTCACTAATCCAGACCATACTCAAGGAAAGGGGATTCCACACTTGGGGCCATCTTAGAGCCTGCCCATGACACTCCACCGCTGTCGGGGCAGGCATGGCGAGATTGCTCTTATCTTCCTTCAATGCTCCAAGCCTCGCCTGGGAGCGTCTCTTCTTATGTTGCCACATGGCCTAGTGGAAGCAGTTGTCAATGTTTCTTGCGGATTCCAGTGCTTGGCTTAGGGCCTAGCAAGGACCAGCTGATCTAAACTGAATTGTGTGTCTCTAAGGTATGGGCAGAGTGTGTAAACAGCGCTGAAGGTTGGAACTAAACTGAGTTGCTTTTTGAGATTTTAGCCTTATGGCTAGTGAGCTGTGGAGTAGCATCCCAGAGGTCAGTTTGGGACAACATAGAAAGTATCAGCTGGAAACTGGGATCTGGAATGCATGCAAATGGAAGCTGGTCTGAATAGGAGTGTGGTAGGCAGTGTGTTGTCATAGAAAGAACTGAGGTACATGGGTCAGATGGACTTGCTTTGGAAGCCATCCTTAGTTCTAACTCATCGTAGGGTCTTTGGTAATGTGTCTCCTCAATATGTTAGTGTCTGAGACTTATCAGTGAAAGAAAATAATAAAATCTACCTTTAGTGGTATCGTGAGAATAAACACAAATACCTGGCATATGGGAAACACACAACACATTCTTATTCCCTCTTTTCTAACTTAGAGTCTCAAACTTTAGAGTAGATAAGAGTCACCTGGGAGATGCTGGCCTGACCTCACACCCAAGAATCTGCTCCACTAGCTTGTAAGTGGAGCCCAGGAATCTGAATATTTAATTAGGGCCATAGGTGAACTGATGAGGTGATCATACAACCATACATTGGAAAACACTGTCCTAGAGGAATTAGGAATTGCAGAAGAAATAGAAATCAAAAAGTAAGATCTCAAATGAGTACCAGGGGTCCTTTCCTGGCTATTCGATTTCCCGCAGGGATGAAGAGGGTTCTTAGGAGCAGCCAGATCACTCCCCGAGATGTCAGTCCCAGTGGCCTAAAGCCAATAAACCACATTTATAGCACAAGCATTGTTTTTAAGTTGAATCAATGTGATCTCCTTGTGTAAGGCCAGATGAGGACACTGAGGGCCACATAAGTTGTACTTTGTCCAAATCCATAGTTGTTCATTCATTTGTTGATGCTTTGGTTCATTTATTCATTCATGAATTGAATTGCCTGTTGCATGAAGTTACATAAAAGTACAGTACATGTTTTCTCGCCTCAAAAACAGATACTAAATATGACTATTTGAATTTCTACAAGGAACAACAGTACAGAATGAGGGCAAACCAAGCAGTAGCAATAACAAGTTCTGTAGCTGCAGGAATGCAGGAGATGTGGGTCCAGCAAGGTTTCCTGGAGCCTGCGGGAAACTGGCTGGGATTTGAAAGGGAGCTTTAATCTGGACAGAGCAAGGGAGGGGGCACTCCCGCTTTCCCCCTTCATTGAGCACTTCTTTTTTATTTATTGTTTTGCAAATTGTTATATACCCTTTAGTCTGTTTTTAGATGTGTTACTAAGTTTTCTAGCTGTTCAAACCAGTACCTTGCACTATATCATTAGTTATGCTCTATTTCCTGGAAAAGCTGGGCACTCCTGTATTTCTTCTTTTCTAGACAGTTTTTCTCTTTTTTTTTGTGATTTCATTTGTGTATTTTCCCCAATACATTTTAAAACGAATTTCTGATGTTCAAAAAAAAAATTCCATTACCATGAGTAAAGCATGTGATTTGATTAAGTAATTAAGGAAGAATTCAGATTGCTGCAATCCTTAGTTTTCCAATTGGAAACATTAAAAACTCCTTTCAGGCTCACTTAGGTGCAGGCCTAGTGCCCTGGGTAAGCTCGTGCAGCTGCAAAGCGGTGTGAGCGGAGATTTTTCCCGAGAAAGAGCAGTGCTGGTTTTCCAACCTTGGTGACTCAGAGGAGCATTATTGTCACCAAACCAGGACAGTTCTATGTCTAGAATCTTCTACTCCACGATGGCAACTCTCACTGGCAAGATTAAACTACAGACCATTGCCAGGCACCAGAATGACAAAGTCAGTGTTTCTCTCAGACTGATTCCCAAGTCAGGCAAAAAAGAAAAGGAGAGCCGGGGCCGGCCTGCCTAGTCCTGCAGGTCTCTCCAAACAGCTCCAGCGAATTACTGAATGGCCCGGCCTCCGTGGAGATGCTCATTAAAGAGAAAGGTGCTGATAGGCATGAAGCTGTTGTAACGGGCCAAGTGTTTTACATGTCAGTCCTTAGACCTCACACCTGCTCTGAGTTTACGTATGTTCTCTCCCTGTTTCATCTCTTTCTTTTTACAACAATCTCATGGGTAATGTCATTATATAATATGTAATATAAAACATAGTAAATAAAGAGCCAAAGGTTAATTCATTTGCACATTGACACACAGCAGTCACTGATCTATCTGACTTTAACATCCAGGCCTTTCCTCACCTACCACGCTGTCCAGCACCAGCCCCAAGCCCAAGGAGGCGTGAATACAGACACAGGCAGAAACATACAGACACCTCCTAACTACACACAAACAGACATATATATTGTCCAAAGCATAGGCAGATCTGGGTTTCCATTATGGAAATAGTGACTGCGATTTTTCCAGGGAAAGAATATCCGTAATATCTTGCAGCGTGGCCATGTCAGGGAGTGCTGGAGCTGGCTTGCATTGGCTTGCAAGAGCTAGTTGTTAAAATTTCTGGAATTTTGTGAGCCAGTTGTTATACCCAATCATTATTAGAAATTAAATTATATAAACTTAGGATTAAATAAATCATATTAAAAAGAAATGTCCTACATATAACTAACTCATCACTTCTTAATTATTTTATTACACTTTACCTCTGCTCTTGAGGTAGGAAGTGCTAAATGATATGCTATTGTGCATATCTCTCCCCAGCTGGCATTTGGTGACATCGTTTTGGTATCTGAAATTGGCTGTGGAGTTGTAGCTACACTACAGAAATTGGTAACTATTACAAACCAGGGCATAGTTTCTCCAGGAGAGCTGGGTTTTTAACATTTGCCAGCACACTACTGGACAGTATCTAAATTCCCTCAGTAAGGATACACACAGTCTACATGGACCAATGAATATCTTCTGTAAGCCCAAGAGTATATATTCAGTCAATAGAGGCTTACCCGGGAGAGCAGAAACCAGGAAAACAGAAAGTATGTTGGAACACTGGTAAAATGAGCAGGAAAGACTCCTGACATTAGAACAACACTCTGTCATTCACAAAACTGTGGCACACAGACCCTGTGTGAGCTTCACCGTGGTTCTGGAAGGTAGTGTCTTTGCCCTCAAGGAAGACCAAGCCTAGTTTCTTGTGGTCACAGTGCCCAGCTGATAGAAGTGCTGGAGTGTGCCTACTGTTTTTTTCCCAGAATCCTTTGTGCTTCCTGGGCCTCCATGCTGGTGAGGTGTGTGAACACATTCACGGCAGGTCATGCTCGGGGCCTAGCGTCTCGCTGGCTTTCTTTAATGGGCTCTGAGTGACTCCCGACTCCGGCACTGCCAGCCCTTTGCCCCCAGGAGCGCGCACTGACTGATGCTGCAAGACTGGCACTGAAGGTCTGGTTTACCTCTGTGGGAATGGAGTGTGTGAAAATGGGTAAGACAAAATAACCAGGAGAAGGGTCAGGCGCAAAACTCAAAATCGTCTCTCTCTATTCCAATGCCAAGAGGAGGGGCCATAAAGTGACCTTGAGATTTGAAGGTAAATATGGTCTTTTAAGGATCCTCGTAGTTTGGTGAGTTGATGCTCATGGAAGTTACATAGTTAAGATTTCTTTAGATCTTTCTTCTTCAATTTTTTGTTAAAAATTGGAAAAGCAACTCGTGTCACTGTAAAACTTTGAAACACCATTCAAGAGCGGAAAGCTAAAAAGTGAGTTGCCCCTTTAGGCCTGCTGTCTGGGGATAACCACAGTGTGGCGGGTGTCCTTGCAGAACGTTATGAGTGCACACGCATACACACACTTATCTGCATATCTGAAAATATGTAGGTAAAATATCGGGTCATGCTGTTTTACCAGTTGTTTTGTGTCTTGCTCTGTTCACAATTATCTCGGAGAAGGTCTAGCTCAGACTTTGAATGTATAATAGAGAATACCATTGTGCAGAGGTACCACAAAGTGTTTAAAGTGCTCCCTATTGAAGATCTTTGACGTTTTCTTCAATTATTTGCAAATAAAGTAATGTAAATAAGTACCCATATAAATACATTCTTGCACAGTTATTTCAGTAGAATAACTATTAAGGGATAAAATTATAGGGTAAAGATGCCCGTGCATCTACAGTTTTGATAACTTTTGTCAAGTTGCCCTTTAAAAGAGTTGTACCTATTTATACTCCCGAAACATTACAGTAAAGTACCTATTTCTCCCCTCATCCTGACCAACACTTAATATGAACAGTCTTGAATTTTGGCCCATCTCAGGTGAAAAATTGTATCTTGTGCTTATTTTGCAATTATCTGACATTGTTTACTTTTGTATTTCTTGAGTCGCCTGTTCATGCCCTTTGCTCATTTTCCAATTAAGTCAAGTTTATTTAACTGATTTGTATGAGGTCTTCGTATAGAGCTTTTTATACCTTTTATACCTTTATATATTCGAGATATTACTATTTCATTACATGCTACAAATACTTTCTCTCGTTCATAGGCTCTTTTATAGCTAAGTCTGACCTGTTCCTTAATGGCTTCTGGGTTAGGGGTCATCTTTTGGATATTTTTAAATGCTGGTAAGGCAATTGGAAAGGCTTAGGGAGAAAAAAAAAGCCTTGGAAGTTCAATCAATGTCATAAAAAGATAGTGAGCACTTAACACTTCACTAGATATTCTATTATATATGGAAGCAAAACAAAAATATTTTTTCCAATATGATTAATAAATGCTTTTTACAGATGAAGGAAGAAAATGCAGGGTAGGAAAATGCATAGCCTTCTGTGAAGCCTTCTGTGAGACCCAAACAGGAAATGGAAAGGGTGTCTTGACATGTATTTTCATTTGCCCTGGAGTCAAAATTTCACACTGGCTTAATCTGTCTTTATCTGCCACATGAAAAGAGGAGAAAGAGACTCTGAAATCTGTCAAGTGCTCTGTGTTTGAAAAGTGAGCACTGCTTTCCTGCTCAGGCTCATCCCAGCCTGCTTCTTCTGCTCGCGTTTTGGAAAACATGTATAACATTTCTCTAAAGGGCCCAAAGTGTGATCTGGTTGATGTTCAACTTCTTTAAATGGAAACAAACTACCATATTTTGCTGTGTATAATGCAGTTCGGTGTATAATGTGCACCCATGTTTTTAGGCCAAACTTTCAGAAACAATCATTTTAATATTTTAATTTAATTATTTACATTTAGAACTAAAATCAATTATTGTATTCTAGGGTATTATTTTGCATGTAGATATTGTTATTACTTTCTAGAGTTACACTTTTAATGCATAAGCATAAATAAAATAATTAAAAACATTTATATAGATATGGAATTAGTACTGCCCATGTATAATGCACATCCTTATTTTTCCCTCAAAAATTTGGGCAAAAAAAGTGCACATTATACACAGCAAAATACAGCATGCTGTTATTTTGGAAGGAGTTATTCTCGTAGAAACTTAGAGTATATTCATTGGTTCTCTAAGCATTATTTTGCCTTTAATTAAAGTATTAAAATCCTTATGCTTCTTTTGCCCTGAGATGGTTTTTCTTTTTTACTTTAAATGCCATAAATGACCAAAGGAACTGTGAATGTCCAAACAATTATTAAATATTATTCCTCAACTAGAGAACTCAAATTTCATTACTCAAAATACCTTGTTTTAAATAGGACTCCTAGTACATGGGTATATAGTTGCTTAAAATATCTCATAATAGAATGAGACAAAAAAAAAAGACTTCCATTTTCAGCATTTTGAGAAGATATGTATGGTAAAACCATAGTCAGTCACTGTGGACGGTATTGAGGGTGAGAGAGAAAGGAGCGTTGCAGGAGGCACAGTGCAGAGTAAGACACAGGCTACGATGACTGGGAAGGAGGCAAGAAACAATATGTCTGTGCCCAGATGTCCATATGCCATTGCCCAGGCAATGGGCAATAATGAAAGTGAACTTGCTATCTAACACCCAGAAATAAATATGACCTCGTGGGCATTCCTGAGACTTGATGCGGAGACTTAAGGACAGAATATGGGAGTGAAATATTCCAGAATATGGGAGAGAATTTGTCCAAGAAAGAGACTATTAGGAAGATGAACATATGAGTATAAATTTAAAAACTCAGAACGGTGCTGTGAGGAGACTTCCTGGGTACACACAGTAATAGAGAGGGTCAGCAGCAGCACAGAGGTGGCCAACAGGCTGCCCCATCTGACTTATTAGACTTCAATTGTTTTAGAGACCATTACTCTGACTCTCTAGCCCAAGACACAGCTGTAAGTCACAGATGCCTCCTAAATTCTTGGTGGAGAGGTGTCCTGTTGGGGACTCTACTTCAAGAAGACAAACTATTGGGCTGGGCAAAAAGTCTGTATGTATTTTTTTCATGAAATAAAAGGCACATTTTTCATTTCCACCAATAACTTTATTGACTTGGATATTTTGAGTGTGTCGGTTCTCTCCTACATGGTAGAACATTGATCTCAATGTTTCCATTTGGTCACTATCAACTTCAGCTGGTTTCCCGCACTGTGGAGCTTCATCCGGCAGGAAATGTCCAGCACAAAACTTCACAAACCACTTCTGACATGTTTGATCAGTCACAGCATCTCCTCCACACACTGCACAAATCTTTTGTGTTTCAGTTGCATTTTTACCTTTCCTGAAATAATAAAGCATAATATGCTGAACATGTTGCATATTTTCTTTTATCTTCAATATTAAAAGGGCTACATAAAAATTCACCAATTTTTATTACGTTTTTTTTTAATGCACATTGATATGACAACTCTTACAATACAATCTAACAAAATTGTTTCAAATGAAGTTAAAGACAACTAAGTGCTACTAGAGCCATCTTCCAGAAAAACCAAATGAGTTTTTGGCCACCCCAGTTTATTAAGGTGAAGATATTCTGTGATTTAAGGCAGCAGCAGTGGAGATCTGGGAAACACTGATTATGTATTGCGTTCCAGACAGGCTACACAGCAGGCCCCGCAGACACAAGGTGTGGGACAAGCACCAAATTAACACGCAAACTGGGAAACAACGGAAGGGGCAGGAAGGAGTGGTTGGCTCTGATGGGGGGGAGTCTGAGCTAGGCTGTGGAGCAATGAGAAAATGTTATAGACATGGGGGTGGTGTGAGGGCTGGGCAGTCCAGGCAGAGGGGACAACATGGATAAAGGTACAGGAGCCCAAATGTGCCTGGCATGTTCTGGAAAGAGTGAATAGCTACCGTTACAAGCACAGGGCTTTGGCCTGGAGGCATGGCTGCTGGAGAGAGGCTCCCTGACTGTGAAGGTCTTGTAAGTCCTTCTGGCAGCAATGGGGAGCCTGTAGAGAATTTTCAGCAAGACTGAGACTAATCAGACGTAGGTGAGTCTGCAAAGACTGATTCCAACCTCAGTGAAGAGAAGGGACTGCAGGGTGTGGGAAGCTAACGGCAGGCAGGTCAGTGAGGAGACCATTGCCTGTAGATGAGTGGAGTGGTAAGTTCCTGCACTAACACGGCAGAGGCAGTGGACACAGGAAACAGGAAACAGATGGACCAAATAAATCTTGGTGACTAATTGAGATGGAACATGAACGTTTCTGACCCATTGGGTGACCTATGATGTCATTAACCAAAAGGCAGAAATATAGCGGGGGGAACATAGGAGGCAGGGATGGGTCTGGCTTGGGACATGTGAATATTCCAGTTATCTATTGCAGTTCAATAAACAACCCCAAATTTAGTGGCAAACAATAGCCATTTTATTATGAAGTGGGTGGGGTGCATCTCTGCTCTCCAGTACAAGGCCTCCCCTGGAAAGACTGGGGATGACTCATGTGGCTGGGACTGGAAGAGCTGGACCTGCAGGAGCCTCTTCCAGGGTGACTTTCTCGCTCCTGTATCTGGCACCTGGTGAAGAAGACTGGGTGGCTGGGCTCAGCCAGGGCTATGGGTTGAGAAGCGTGTATGTGGCCTTCCCTTCATGGCTGCCTTGCAGAAGTCAAACTTCTTACATGGAGGCTTAGTGTACCAGTGAACGATGGCCTTTTATGATGTCACATTGGGAGTCTGATGTCATCTTCAGCCTTGGTCTAATGTGACTGCTCACAAGCTCCCCCAGGTTCAAGGGGCGGGAGACACAGTCTCTTCTGTTAATAGAGGCAGGGCCAGGACATCAGGCCACACTGTAAAACCACCACAGTAAGTTTGAGGGAAAAAAAACAAGAGGGAAAATTTGAGACACCATTTGATGCCAAAGACCTCAGCAACTGATTAAATATTAAGTACAGTGAAAAGGAAGCCTCAAAGATGAATATGCACATTAATATTTCTCACATGATAATATTATTACCAGGATAAGAGGACAGACTTGGAGTCAGGCAACCTGGATTGGAATACCAGCTCCACTCCATATAGTCTGCCCATAGGCAAGTTAGTTATTATCTCTGCGCCCCATTTTTCTTACCAGACACCCCATTTTAATGGGTATAACAACAGTAACCTACCTCTCAGGGCTGGTGAGGGTTTTAGTTAAGACATGTGATGTTCACAGAACAGTACCAAGCACACAGCACCCTCAGTACATGCTAGCAGCTATTATTGTTTACGAAGCATTCCACATGCATTATCTCATTTATTCCTCTCTAACATCATCTGATGATGTAGCTGTCTATATTATCATCATTTCACAGATGAAGGAACGTGACCCTAAGTGGTTAAGTAACATTACCAAGGTCACACAGCTGGAAAGTGACAGAGCTGGATCTCGGAGACCTGCTTTCCTGCTTCCCCAGGGTTGGCTCTTCCCACGGCAGCGCAGCTGCTCCCTGGGCAGGAGCACACTCAGGCCCACTCCTGCGCCCACCCACGGTGTGGGATTAGCTGCCTGGGAAAAGCTACTGTGTTTCTGGCGCTGATGATGTCCTCCTGGGAGACACCTCCGCAGCTGCACCAGCCCTCGCCCACCACTGGCATGTCTGAAATTTACTAGAAGCAAGAAGCAGACAACTGTGACAGCAGGTGTGATTCCTGTGGACACCCAGCCGCCCTGCTTGAAGTCTCCAGACTGTTGCTTTTGCTCTGGAATGGGGGTGGGGCGGGGTATAGCCCTTTCCCCAGAGCCAGTCAGCACCCAGGAATGGACCTATCGATGTGTGGTGTGCTCCCTGGGGATCCAGCACCAGAACTGATGCCAGGCCCAGATGTTCCTGCCCGCTCTCCTGGCTGGAGCGGAAGGCCCCGAGGGCTGTTGGAGGAGTGAATGAAGACAAGCCAGCCTTTTGCCCCAAAATCCAACACAAGCCAGCAGCGTGGGGAAGGCTGTCAGCCCCCCAGAGGTGATACCCACAGGTGGGGCCTCACACTCCATGGTTCTTGCCACGGTTAGCACTTTTCCCAGTCTCAGCCCACCCCATCTTCCATTCTGGGGACTCCACATCGAACAAGGAAATATCCCGAACAGTGACAGGTTTTTTCTTCCTCTTTGAACAGCCTAAAACATTGACCCCTCTGTGAGAAAATGAATCTCTCAACCAACCCGAGCCCCTGAAACTGCCTGGAAAGGAACAACGTGTCCTGCTTTCTGTTAAAGGTCACGGTCTAGGCCCTAAGGAATTTTTTCTGAATTACAAAGCAGGAACAGATCAAATGCTTGCCATAACACATTTCAGAAAACAAGGAGCAACCAGAAGTTCCCATTCATCTAAGGAATCCTTGAAAATCCTGCCTTGGGTGGAGTGACATTTGGGAACAATAAAAAGTTCACTTGGCGGGTGGCCCTGGGCGTGGCCAAAGCTCTGGGTAGACTGTCCCCTCCAGGGAGCACGTCTCCCCTCTCAGGGCTTTCAGGAAGTTCCCAAGAATGTGAGGAACCCTGTCTGGTGTTGGTGTGTCCCAGCCCGGTTGCCTCCCAGGCTTCCTCTCCACCCACATCACAAAGGAAGGGGCCTCTGAAACAGAACTTTCTTTTTCTAAAGACCAGTGGGGCTACTTCACCTTTCCCCACAGCTGAAGCTCACCGGGGTCAGTGTAGGAAGACGCACCAGGCCGAACCACTAACATCCTTATCTGTGTGAGTGTTTCCAAGGAGCTAGCTAGGTTCCTGCCCAAGTCAGATTCTGAGGGGTGGGATCCTGGACGGCAAAGCCAAAAAGCATCTCCTCAGCTATCAGGTCTGAGTTAACAAACCTGCCACTCTCCTTTACATTTTTTTAAGCACTGAATCAACAACCAATACGTGTAATGTTCTCTCAAAGAAATATGCAGAGTGCTTTTTGTAATTCACATCTCACCATTTGTGCACCATTCTTGTAGAGGTGGTAGGAAATTTTACCTCCTTTCTCTCTGCCTCATCTGAAAATGTAATTTTGACTTTTTTTGGATAGCTGGAAGCACTGAAATATAATACAGGACTAAAGCAGGATAGAATTACTGTTTTTGCACTGTGTAAATTTACTGGCAGCAATGGCAGAAGCAAGATGAAGACAGAACATCCCACTTGATCTCGATCATTCTGTGGTGGGACACCCTTCAGTGCTCTCAGTGAGCTCTTTGAGCAGCTCTGACAACTGTGGTGTGGTTGGCGTGCTGAGAAATGTCGGCAGGACGCTGATTTACAAACTACCCTGTGGCCTGGGAAGAAAAATTTTAATATATGTACATACTTATATTACAAATTATGTCGTACACTTATAATACTATAAATATATTGAAATCTAAAAATGTAAAATATAAATATATATTATAAAATAAAAGCATTTGGACAAAGCCAAGGCAGGGTAGGATTGAGGGTGGGAGGTGGGGATGGGTGGGGTGGGGAATGGTGAAGGGGGGCAAGTGGAGACAACTGTGCTAGAACAACAACACATTTTTTTAAAGAGAACAAAGAGAGAAAGAAAGGGAGAGAAACATTGATGTGAGAGAGAAGCATCGATCGATTACCTCTCATGAGCACACAAAAAAAGAAAAAATTAAATAAATGCATTTGGTAATATTCCTTTTTCTCCCTTCAAAACTCTCCTTCCCTAAACCATGGAAGTGGTCTAGTTATTTAAACAAACACTTTTATTTGCTCATGAAAATTTTCATAGGATCATGACTTCAAAGATGAGATCACGAACCCCCACATCGGTGTGTTGCTTTATACATTGTAAAGCGCTTTCAAATCAGTTCTCTTCTCCAGTTTGATCTTTAAGGTCACCTGTGACTTACAGCTGACTAGAATCATGCTCACATCATGGATTAGAAAACTGCAGACAATTGTAACTGAATAACAATTAAAAAAAAAGAAAATAAAAATAGAAAACTGATGTTTATGGGGATGAGATGACCTGTCTTGGGGATGGAAACTAGATTGTTCAGTGTTTGGTCCAAGCTGCCAGAGATTGTCAGCATTTTTCTTTTAGTCTCCTGTTAGATGATACGGGTCAAAATGTCTGTAAGTCTAGGCTCATTTCACTTCCGACAGACAAACACACACACATACATACTGCCCACGGGAAGTCTTGAAAGTTTTCTCTGGCAATTTTATTTTTCGGTAAGCTGAGAATGTAAGTGCTTTATTTTGAGAGGAATGTTATCCGAGACCTGGTGAGATGGTTGGAGTTTCCGGTGGCCAGGTGTACTTCACGTGCACCGAGTATGCAGCGCAGAGATGAGTAAGGAGCATTAGGGTGACTGGACAGCTCCTGGGGAGGCCGGGCCTGGTGTTCAGAGGACTCAGGGTTTCCAAGAAGGTTGCAAGGACAGTTGAGCTGGTCTTGATTAAGCCATCCTACTGGAGTCAAGTTGGAATTAGTAGGTCCAGGTAAGGCAAGGGTACATCAGAGCAGGGTGTAACGTGGTTAAGGAAATGCCCCAAGTTCACTCCTGGTGCTCTCCTGACCGGGTCCTACATGCAGGAGACAAAGGGGGTAATAGACAAGAGGTGTAACCCAGTTCTGTGGGAAAGCCCCTCCCTTGTGGGTCCCCTTCCCAGCTGGGAGGCCAGTGTGTGCCGGGAGGCTTAGAGGGTGGACACCTGGGGCCTAAGGTCTTAACCTGACAGCAGTGGTATTTTATTTGTTGAGCCCTATATTTATAATATTTCTGAACTACAGTATCTTTAGAAGGAGCCTGGATTCCATTGTTTGTTATGGGTTCAAGCACCGCCTTTTGTCTTTCTTTAATAAACAACTTTATTGCTGTACAAATTCACATGCAACAAAAATTTACCATTAATTGCAGAACAATTTCATCACCTCAGCAATAAACTTTGAACTCATTAGTAGTTACTCCCCACTCCCCATCTCCTGCCTCCAGGCCCCCAGCCACTGCTAATGTACTTTTCATCTCTATGGAATTATACAACTTCTGGCCTCTGGCATCTGGCTTCTTTCACTTAGCATAATATATTTTTAACGTTTGTCCACGTTGTAGCGTGTATCCATACTTCATTCCTTTTTATGCCTGAATAATATTCCATTGTATGATGTACTGCTTTTTGTTTATTCATTCATAAACTGAGGGACACTTGGGTTGTTTCTACTGTCTGCCTATTATAAATAATGCTGCTATGACATTTGTGTACCTGTGAGTGGGAGTGTTGGGTCATATGGTAGCTCTATGGTCAACGTTACTTTTTGAGGAACTGCAAAAATGCTTTAAAGTGGCTGCACCATTTTATAATCCTTCCAGAAATGAGTGAAGGTTCCAATTTCTCCATATCCTCAATAACACTCTTGTCTTCTTTTTGATTTTGCTATCCTAGCGGTTGTGAACTGATATTTCATTGTGGGTTTGATTTGCATTTCCCTCATCCCCACGATGTTGAGAATCTTTTTATGTGTCTATTTGCCATTTATATAGCTTCCATGAAGAAGTGTTTATTCAAATCCTTTGCCCACTTTTTTAATTGGGTATTTCTTATGGTGTATAATTCTTTTATTTTCAATTAACTTTATTGGGGGCAACATTGGTTCATAACATTATGTAAGTTTCAGGTGTACCATTCTGTAGTACATCATCTGTGTATTACATTGTGTGCTCGTTACCCAAGTCTGGTCCCCTTCCATCACCATGTATTCGATCCCCGTTACCCTCTTTATTCTTCCCCCAGACCCCTTCCCCTCTGGTAACTACCATACTATTGTCTGTGTCCATGAGTTTGTGTGCTTGTTGATTTCTGTTTTTTATCCCACATATGAATGAAATCCTGTGGCCCATGTTCTTTTCTGTTTGACGTATTTCACTTAACATGGTACCCTCAAGATCCATCCATGTTGTCACAAATGGCAATACTTCATTATTTTTTCTGGCTGTATAGTATTCTGTTCTATATGTGTACGCCTCTTTATCCAATCATCCATCGGAGGGTACTTAGATTGTTTCTGCGTCTTGGCCATCGTGAATAATGCTGCAATGAACATATCTCACAAATAAGTGTTTTCAATTTTTTCTGGTAGATACCCAGAAGAGGGATTCCTGTGTCATATGGTAGCTCTATTCTTAATTTTTAAGGAACCTCCATACAGTTTTTCATAGAGGCTGCGCCAATTTAATTCCCACCAGCAGTATTTGAGGGTTTCTTTTCCTCCACATCTTCACCAAGCTGTTTCTTGTCTTGTTGAGAACAACCAATCTAACAGGTGTGAGGTGGTATCTCATTGTGGTTTTAATTTGCATTTCCCTCATAGCTAGTGAAGTTGAGCATCTTTTCATGTATCTGTTGGGTGTCTGTATGTCTTTTTGAGAAAAGTGCCTGTTCAGGTTTCCTGAATTGGGCATTTTTTTTTGTTCAGTTTATGAAATGTTTACATGTTTTAGATACAGATCTCTTACATGTTTGCAAATACTGTCTCTATTGGTTTGACTTTTCACATTTTTACAGTGTTTCCTGAAGCACAAGTTTTTAATTTTGATGCAGTCCAACTTATCTGTGTTTTCCTGTGTGTGTGTGTGTGTGTGTGTGTGTGTGTGTGTGTGTTTTGGGTGTCATATCTAAGGAACCATTACCTAATCCAAGGTCATAAAGATTTACACTTAAGTTTTACTTTAAAGACTTTTATAGTTTTCAGTCTTACATTTAGGTCCATTTCTAATTGATTTTTGTGTGATGTAAAGAAGAGGTCCAACTTTGTTCTTTCGCATGTGGTTACCCAGTTCTCCGTTGCTGAAAAGACCATTCTTTCCCCATTGAATTGGCTTGGCAGCGTTGTTGAAAACCAATTGAACAGAGTTGTATGAGTTTACTTCTGGAATCTTAGTTCAATTCCATTCATTTATATGTTTGTTCTTATTCCAGAACCACAGTGTTTTGATTTACTGTAGCTTTGTAGTATGTTTTGAAATTGCGAACTATGAGTCCTCCAACTTTGTTCTTCTTTTTCAAGATTGTTTGGCTCTTCTGAGCTCCTTGCATTTCTACTTGAATTTTAAGATCAGCTGCCATTTCTGCAAAAAAAGGCACCTGGGATTTTGATAGGTGTTGTGTTGACTCTGTAAATCAGTTTGGGGAGTGTTGCCATTTTAACAATATAAATCGTTCTAATCCATGAACATGTAACGGCTTTCCATTTATTTACATAGTCTTTAATTTCTTTTACCAATATTTTGTAGTTCTCAGTGTAAAATTATTGTACTTTTTTGTTAATTTTTAAGTATTTTATTTATTTTCAAGTGAACATAACAAAGTTAAAACACCACAAAGCTCAGTGTTCTCCCAGAGATTCAGCCATTTTTATTGAATCAATGCTCTTCCAATTGTTGGAAGTCTTTTGTTAATTCCCAGAGTTCTGAAACAGTTGCTTTTGACAATTTTTTCCACTGTTTTAATTTCCTTTATAGAAGAGTTGATTTCAAAAGTCTTCTTTACTCTGACATACCAGGAATCAGAACTGTTTGATTTTTATACCACAGCCTTATTTCTACCCACGGTCTTCACATACTTGCCTAGTCTCTGAGGCCATTTGAGTTTAGGGTAAGATCTAGAGCAGGGGTGTCAAACTCATTTTCACCGGGGGCCACATCAGCCTCGAGGTTGCCTTCAAAGGGCCCAGTGTAAATTTAGGACTGTATAAATGTAACTACTCCTTAACAGTTAAGCAAGAGCTCGGCACTGCTGCCTGGTAGAAACAAGGTGGAGGGCCTTGTTTTTGTCACCTGTGATATAGAGGCAGGTTACTGGCAGACGAAAAGGTGTGACACAGAAGTTCCTTGGGAGTTCATCTTGGTGGCTGTCAAGGTTATATTAACAGACAGATACACTGAGCAAAAATTCCCATCACTGAAGCCACAGGTGTTAGAAATTGTTCCTCAGTGATTGGAAGTGCAGAAGTAATAAAGTGTCCAATAATGAGGCATATTTTTCATGTTCCTTGGTAGAGGCTCAACCCAAGAGGAATATCATTAAACCCCAAATGTAGGGATGACAAATGCATTTCAAGTGTCACCTTTAATCAAATCTTAGTTTTAACCTGGAGCTCAGTGTTAAGAAAATTCCTTAATACAGATGGCCTTAGTGCCAGTCACCATATGGGCCAGGGCCAGCCAGCAAATTGTGGCCACTCACAGCGGGAGAATGAGGAGAGTTTAATAAGGGAATTACTTAGGAAGCTATGGGAAGAGTTAAAAGAAGTCAATAAGGGAGGCCGTTATACCATAGGCCAGAAATAGTGATTGCCAGTCTGAGGCTTAAATGTCCTTTCTGAGGATTGATTAAATAAATGAGAGTTTTAGTGATTAATGTAGCTAGTTCTTCTTTTGGCCATTTCATAGTACCATGACTGAGATTAATTGTAGTAGAATCAATATTTTGCCCTTAAATTTTTCAGAATTTCTTGATTGAAAATACTTGGGAACATTTTTAGAGCTAAACAAATACAATTCATTATTAACCTCTTCTGTCAACTATTTCAACTCCATCTAATATACTGAGAGATTCCACATTTCCCAGGAGTTTCACCGTGTACTTCATTATCTTGCTTAATCCTCACAGCAAATAAATCAGCATTGCCAAGTCTGAGAGTCTCCACGACCGCCCTCACTCTGACACCAGCTGTAAGTTCAAGGGTCCCCAAGAGGACCCTCAGGTTTGATAATTTGCTAAAAGGACTCACAAAACTCCCTCGAAGCTCTCACACTCATGGGTACGATGAATTACAGCGAAAGGATCCATGTTTGAATCAGCCGAGGAAAGAGGCACACGGGGCAGCGTCCAGGAGAACTCCAAGCACGAGCTTCCAGTTGTCCTCTCCCAGTGCGCACTTCTCTCCGTCACTTGTGATGACACACATGGAATATTGCAGCTAGGATGCTTACCTGAGTTTTGGTGCCCACAGTTTTTATTGAACTTAGCCGTATCGTCACAGTTGATCACCTGCGTGGCTACCTTATTCTCAGTCCTCTCCGGAGGTCAAGCTAATACTGTGTGGCCAAGACCCCCCACAATAAATCACACTGTTAGCATAGACTATCTGGCATGGCCTGAGGCCCCCAGGTAAACCAAGACTCTTACCAGGCAGGATATTCCACGGTCTTAGAAGTTACCTCACAGGAGCCAAGGGCAAAGGCCAGGCCTCTCTTTGGGCAAGGTTAATCCTTTACTACATGGGAGTGTGGTAGGGTTATAGAGCCCCCGTATAAATCCTACAGGCGGGCAGACTTCTAATGGGGACTTCCTTTTGTTCTTGTGGCTCAGTGGCATTTTTAGTGTATGTAGGAATTACTACACACAAAATTGTGCGTATTGGACCTTATGGGCTAAGGGAATTTTGACTACAAGCTAACTCTTAAACATACCTGCTCTGTCCAACTCCAGCCACAACAAAAAACACTAAGCTGCTGTTGCTATAAAGAAATAAGAACCAAAAGCACCCGGAAAATGAAATTGTTTTTATAGAACATAACTAGAAATTTAATTTCTGTGAGAGCTACCATTAAGATTCTAGCCATGAAAATCACATTAGGTCATATGTTTCTTCAACGCATTTGCTTATGATTGTGAAACAAAGAGCTAAGGAGCCTGGGGAACATTTTTGGGTGTCTCCTTCTAGTGCAAAGTGAACTAGAGACTGAGGAAATCATGTGACCTGTGAGGTTATTTCAGAGTAAAACATTAGGCATCCTCCAGCTACAGAGTGAAACCAGATAGTTGACAGCACCATTTGAAGAAAATGTTGTAATGAGGAAATTTGCTCTTCCAGAGGCATTCGGTGTGGTTAGCCACCTTTGACTTCAGTGGGGATGTAGCAGCTCTGGGCTCTGCTTTCCTGGCTGAAATATTGTAGATCATTTTGATATAATTCATCAACCCAAAGCATTCTCTCCATAAATCTTAATACATTAGCAATGAGTTTCTGTGGTGGAAAGGCTTTTTTCTCCTTCTTTTACATTTTGATTTATGGCACGCCCTGGGCTGGGGCCGTGTTTCTGGGAGAACAGTGACTCTCACTAGTCGGCGCATGCAGCCCGCCCTTGCGTCATGGCTACCAATGCCCGACAAAATGTTCTGTTACCAATAAATATGTTTTATTTGACACATTAGTAAGTGCCCTTGTGGATTTGCCTTTTCAGAAAAAATAAACACAACTTTTGTTGCACAATAGATTGAACCAATGGCTTCCAGACTTTGTGACTTCATTTACCAGGAAAATCATCAAAATTTTTTGGGGAACTGACAGAGAATTGTCAAATGTTTTCTCTTGCCAAAGGAAGACACTACAAGGAAAAAATGTCCTGATATCTAAAATCAGAATCATTTCACGAAAGAAGATTTTTGTAGGTTTAAACTTAATTTAATCAATGTGATTGGCTGATTTGTCTTGTTTTCTGCTTATATCCTCTAATTCTCTTCAGGTCCAATATCCATCTTCTAAATGACATCTTCTAGTAGTTATTTTAAAGGAGATTTGTGAGTAACTAACTCTCTTAGTCATGGAAGCAGGAGAGTGTAATAATGAACACCATGGAGTCTGGAGCAAAATGCCTGTGCTTGACCTTGGGCAAGTTACTGAACCTCCCTGTATCTTAGTGCCATAGTCTCTAATATGCTAATACTAGTGGGATGTCTCTAGCAGGTAGTTATCAGGCATCTCAGAGGGTGGGAATTATACTGTGAGTTAAAATATACAAAGCACTTACAACAGTGCCTGATAAATTTGTATTATATAAGCACTTGCTATTACTGTTAATCTATGTATGCCTGAAAAAATGTCCATATTTTGTTCTCATTCTTGAGTTATAGTTCAGTTAAGCATGAAAGTCTCTGTTGACCATTTTTGCCTTGAGCATCTTTAAGATATTACTCCACTCTCTTCTTGAATCTGTTGTTAAAAAGTCTGCTGCCATTAAGATTGTCCAAGTAGGAAGCTTTCTCTCTGATTTGTTTAAGGTTTTTCTTATTTCATTTGATTATCTATGATTTCACATTGTTGTCCATGTGTGGATTTAATTTAATTTTTCTAGCTCAGAATTCACTTTGCTCCTTCAAACTGAAAATTCATATTTTTCTTTAATCCTAGAAAATTCTCAGTCACTGTGTACTTTAGGATTAGAATCTGCTGCAGACATTTGGGGAAAAAAAACCTCTGTAAATCAGAGTGGTTTACACAAGATACACAAGATAGAAGTTTTTTTCTTTCTCACATAAATTAGGCAATCTAGGTGATGTTTAATGACATCAGGGGCTCAGGGGCCCTTCTATATTTTATTGTCTTACCACTCTCAGCAAGTAGATTTCTGCTCAAATAATGTCATCTCTATTCCAGTCTCTAGGAAGGAAAAAGCACAGGAAAGGGCCGACCTGCTCCCTTTAAGGGCACTTCTGGAAGTTGCGCACACTGCTCTGGTTATATCCCGTAACAGAGTCATTTGGCCAAGCCACCTTCAAGGGAAGTGGGAACTCATGTGTTTATTTTGGGTGGCCAATTCCCAGTTGAAAATGGGTGATTCTATTAATAAGATGGAGAGATTTGTTATTGGTAACAAGTAGTAATCTTTGTTATAGCTATTTTTATTTTATATTCCTCCTCTTCATATTCCTTCTATTATATCCTCTGGAACTCTTAGGAACAGTCTATGCTTTGTGTCTCTTCTTTTTAGGATTTTTTAATCTTTTTCTGTTGTACGCTCTGAGATTTCTTCACCTCTGTCTTCCAATTTATAGACTTTCTCTTAAGCAATATATTGTCTAAGTTTTTAAAAAATTATATATTTTTTATCTCTAGATTTTCTATAGCACCCTCCAACATGCCTATTTTTATGGTATTCTGGCTTTTCAACATAGTTTTTATTTTTTATGTCTTGAATCTTTTTATGCCTGTTTACGTTAGAGTCTATTTGCTCCATTGCCTGTAATCCTTGGGGCATGAATCCTGCTAACTCCCTAAGTTTTTCTTCTTGCATGTGTGTGTGCATGTAACTACATAGGTATAGATATAGACGTACAGATAGCGTCTCATCGTGGGTACGTCTTTCTATGGGGCTCGTGCATCCAGGGTTCTAAAGTGTTTGTTACTGTGGGGCAGTTTCGTATTTACCAGGGTCCTTCATGTTTCCCTGGTTCAAACCGGTTTTTCTGTTGCTCTCTTGGCTTGGAAACTGGCACTATTATGAAGGCACATTTCACTCCCACTCCTGTGTACAGTTTGGGAGGTGTGTCACCTGAGAGGTAATCAGTTCCCTTCCCCCCCAAATTCTCAGGCTAATAGGAGGAGATATTCTAGAGTCCTTTTCACAGCAGCAAAGCTCTTCCAGCATCCTGGCTCTCTGTTCAGCTCCACCTCCACAGCACATGGGGCCTCATCTCCCCTTCCAGCTCAGCTATTAAAACCCCTGCCCCCAAGTTCAACTTCAGATTCCATTTCTCCAGTTGCCTGTGCAGCCTCACCTCTTATTCACCACTTTGGTTTTCTCTTCATTCTGGCACTCAAGGATTTCAATTTCTTATTTGAGTGCTTAGTGGTACATTTCAAATGTTTTTGTTATATTTTAATGAACAGTTATCTGTGTTAGGAGTGACGGGTGCTTCCCAAATATACTTAGTCCATTGTAGTGTTAAGAAGTCTAACAAGGAGCAGCTTAAGTCCCCAAAGCAGTAAAATGATAATGTCTCAATAAAAAGCGTTGGAATTATTTTCCTAGTACTTCCTATACTGGCCTTGCTTTTTCATTTGTAACGGGCCAGCACTGTCCCATTGGTTGACATTTGGAAATACGAGTAAATTGGACGAGGCATTAGAAACTAAGGTTCTGGTCCCGGTTTTATTGCTTGCTACCTGCAAACTTGGGGAAATCACTGAAGTTCTCTGAGTCCATATTTAGCTATAAAATTGGGATATTATTATTTGCTCTGCTCATAGGCTTATTATAAAGATCAAATGAGATAGATAACAGATTTGAAAATGCTTTAAAGCTTAAAACATTATACAAATTTATGGTACTAGTAACAGCAATGTTAAGGGTTGAAAACCATTAGCACATTCACTAAACTATTCTTAAAAATATTAAATTAAATGAAAGATTGTGTTTTGGTTTGGTTTGGTTTGGTAAGCTAAAAAAAAACCCTGTATCTTGGTAAAGGCTATTATTCTATTAAAATACCTAATAAGGAAATTACTGTACTTGAAAAACATTTTTCTTGTGAACTGTAAGGCACCATTCGTGCTGACAGGCCGCTGTAACTTCAGCGCACTGCGAAATTCACCATGGAGAGAGACCCTTAGCAGTGAAAATCAGAGACTTGAGCCTGGAAATCATCATTGCATTTTGTTGTTATGTGTTTTCTCAAACAATGGATACTGAAAGTTTTATTACTATTTTGTTAGAGACCATAAATATCTTTTTAATGCAGAAAAGATGTCCTTTTTTTTGAAAATGTTGAGAACCACCAACGTAGCCTGTGGCAGTGGCCCACTAACTGGGCTGTTTGGCGCCAGACCCTTTCTCTCTCACTAAGACATATTCTCTGAGGAAAAAAAGGTCATTTCTGAGTGATGTTTGTCAGGGACTGTGAGGCCTGCTGCAGAGAATTTATTTACTGGCGGTGGGAGTACGAAGTTTGCAAATGATTTACTTAAAAGGAAATTAGAGATTGACTCAAAATGGCAGGCAGATGTACACATCTACTGCTTATTGCCTACGAAATCGCATGAAAATACATATGGATACATATAGATAATAAGAGAGTTCAGTAGCATTGAGAAACAGGGAAATTTACTATCAGAAGAAATACCTTTTTAATTAATGGAAGATATTACCAAGAACAAATGTGTGCGGGAGCAAAACTAAAGGAAACCACCTGTGACAGGTGTAGAGCTGGCTGCCGTGGAAGCAGGTCTTACGGAAGTGTGTGCTGAGTCGGTGGTATCACGAAGCAGAAGGGACTTGGGGCACTTATCAGTTTGGGAAACTAGGGAACAGCATGTGGAGTGGCAAATCAGTCATCCCCTCCCTGTGCTGCTTGTGCTGAGCACTGGGCAGCCGTGGTGGGAACTGAATCATCTCTGGGTCTGAAAAAGCAAGGCAGTGCCTGAGTCGCTGGGACCTCCAGGAGGACCAGAGACCCTACCAGACAAATCATCCTCAGGTCCCGTCTGACTGCATATCCCAGCCCTCTCCCAAAGTCAGGCCGTAATGGGCAGAAACGGCCTATACTGACGGGGATCTCAAAGTCTCAGAATCAAAGAAGAGTATACCACCAAGAATCCCTGAACATTGGAGAAAAAGGTACGATACCAAGAAAGGGAGGCTTTGCACTAAACAAACAAAACTTAATAGACTTAAGAGGGGAAACAAAAGACTTACAAACGTCTAAGGGGTAAGAGAGGCTGTCATATCTCTATTACAGGAAAGGTCTTATGTATTTAAGAAGCATGCATAGATCTTAGAAATTTAAAATAGAATACTAAAATTTTATAAATTTCAATAGATGGCCTGGCATAGCAGTGGACATGGCCGGAAAGAAAATCAGTAGAAAGTTAGTGTCAAGGGGTTGTTGCGTTGTTTACTGGTAAAGTACCAGGAGAAGGATAATGAGAGAAAAGTGAAGAGGCATAGAAGATAAATCCGTTTTCCACCATTCAGCTAGTAGCTCTTCGAGAAGGAAAGAAGAGAGAGAATGGAAGGAGTGGAAATGACTGAAAAGGCTGGATAATAAAATTTTCCAGAGTGCGAGAAAGACAAGAATCTTCAAATTGCACGTTTGAATTCTATTACATCCACTTTTGAGGTTTGAATCATCCCCTTAGTTGTATTGCAACCTCTTGCTCAGTTTGATCTTCTTTGGGTGATTTGTAATTTTCGTCTGTGACCTTATGTTTAGTAGGAACTGTTTTTTCTGTGGGTTGTGGAAGTAGAGTTTTGCAGTTGTGCTGTTGAGCACCTTAGTGTTATCACCAGCAGGATTAATTTTTATACTGATTTCGTGTCCAATGAGATGTCCTGCATATAAAATGAAATTCCAAACTGGAATATGGCACAAGCTCGAGACCGTACTTTTTAACAAAGATTTTATTCACTAACTATAGTTGCAGGCAGAGGCAGACTTTCTTGCAGTCTGTCTGGTTGTATGAGTGGGGTTCTAGTCTGCCTTGTACCTATAGGCCAGCTATTTGAGGGATCTAGCTTCATGCAGGTTTCAATTCCAACTCTCTACTTCGGATGTCATAAGTTTCCATTGATGTTGCAGTGCAGATTAAAATTCCAATTCCTAGCCTTTAAGACCTCCCCCAATCTGCTAACAACTGTTATCCCCTTTCTACACATGCACCAAAGTTTGCATTCTTATTGCTCCAATTGTAGAGTATGTCTACACTATGGAATAGCATGCAGGTATTAAAATAACAAGGTGGTCTACATGCGTTGACAAGGAGAGATCTTCAAGATATATACTGATACACAAATAAGTTCTCTATTTTGGAACATGAAGACTTCTCTGTTTTGTGAGCTTGGCTATATATTTGTTTGTTGTTTCTTTTCCCCCTCAGCACTTCAAGGTGTTTGTAATGAAAGGGGTTCACTGTTGATCTTAATCTGTTATGTAAGAACTGGATGTCCCCAAATACCATTATTATACAACTGGATGTCCCCAAATACCATTGTTATACAAATGTATAATGTTTGTCATCTGTTAAAATTGCCGTAGTGGAGGAAAAAGAGATAAAGGTACACCTGTAGTCTTATTGATAGTACAAATAATAGTGTGCAACTGGTATATTTCCATGGACGTTTTGGCAGGGCTTGTAAATACTCTTTTGGCAGCAGAGGAATACTTCGCCTACTTCTACTCGTGTGCAACATATAGTTGCTAGTAGAAGCATTCTGGCACACCATATGTACCAAACAGAAGAGCTGGTAGAATTAACCACACTAAACTCATCCAAAAAAGCAAAGGTTGAGTCAGTGCCAGAAATGATCTAAGTAATATAGAACACAATTTAGAAAATATTTTGATATTCTAAGTACCTGTATGTCTTTGAATTAAGTGTGTGTATAAGTGTGTGTGTTTTTTACTAGAAGAGATGTCCTAAGATTTTCACACCCTTAATTGCATATAGAGGGATTCAGAGATTTAGAATAAGAAGGAAATGTTAAATTTACTGAAGAACATTCTCCTTAAATTGAAATTTAATTCTAGTGATAGTCATGATGTGATTACGTGGGTCACTGATAGATCAATGTGCATAGTCTGATGCCTAATAAACTTATGAGGTCGCTATCATTCTAATTTTACAGGTGAGGAAACCGAGGTCTAGAGACATTAAGTAATTTACCCAAGGTCACACAGCTCATACATGGCAGAGCCAAAATTTCACCCCAGGTTGGTTTGATTCCAGAGCCATAACTAATGACTGTCTAAAGGGCCTCTCTTCTAAAAGGTTAATAACACTTATTCATAAATAATGTGACATAGAACCCTGACTGGTGTGGCTCAGTTGGCTGGGTGTTGTCCCACAAAACAACAGGTCTCTGGGATTCCTGGCCAGGGCACATGCCTGGGTTGTGGGTTTTTTCCCGGGTCGGGGCACCTGCGAGAGGCAACCAATTGATATTTCTTGCATCGATGTTTCCCTCCCTCTCTTTCTCCCCCCCTTTCTCCCTCTCTAAAAATAAATCTTTAAAAAATAGTATGACATAGAAATATGTCTCATAATCCATAACTCATTGGTGACCACTCTTAAAATTTTGGTCTGTTGCAATTGTCTTTTTAAAATTTTCCCACTTATGTAAATTGTATGTTTTAAGGTTATTGTTAAGTGAAAAAGCAAATGCAAGGGCCTATATGATGACCATAAAATTTCTCTACATTCCAAGGATTGTGTCTTTATCTGAAGAAGATAATTTATCCTGACTTTTTATTGGTGGGCTTGAGGGATTGTGCCTGGTGAGTTCAAACAACCGCAGTTGCTTGAAAGATGTCTGCAATCTTCTCTCTTCTCTCAGGACTTCTGGGGCATGCCTTGGCGGCCTCTCTGACGTCTGTTTCTGATAAGTGAGTTTTAGTCTCTAACAGCTCTTGGGGATTTTGTCGGCAGAGGCAGAGACCCGGTGAGATCATTTTGCTTTCTGCTGAATTTCCCTTCTCTGTTGTTTTGGACTGTTCTGGTGAACGTGACCCTGGAGTGTTCAGTAATACCTCTGTTCCCTTGGGGACTCTTGGCCTACTCCCCGGTTTTATCTCTCTTTGAATGAAGACTCCATGTCGCTGGAAAGGAAAACAAAGTTGACATTAACCAGGGAGCACAAGTTGCTGGAAATACGAATGCATTTATGCATTAGATCAAGACCTGGTGATTCAGGCACTTAAGTCTCTGCTTCTTCACTGGCTGTTGCCTTAGTCCATGATAATTACTGGTGAGCCTTTTGAACAAATTATAAAATAGGGTGCACCAGAAAATGAATGGGAAGGGAAAAGAAGAAAGTCAGAGATGCAGCGTCTCACTATCTCACATTCTGCTGTTGTATGGACTGTATAAGACTATCCACATCGACTTTCATTTCTTCCTGTATGGGCCGTGCTGTGGACACAGTAGAAACTACAGTCCATAGACCCAAGGATTGATGAGCGCATCCCGAATGTCCATCAGTTCCAACAAAGGACTTAGTTACAGTGAAATATGAAAACAAACATTCGTAGTTGGGGAAAATCCAGCAGTTGACTATTACATTTCTGTTTGATCTCCCTGCGACGCGCACGAGAGCATATCAAAAGTTATCAGACTGCGGCTTTACTCTTACTGTAAGTGAATGATTTCAATTATTTAGACCACATTCCAAATGCTGTGATCCAAAATTAGGACATCATTCCTTAGTTTTAACTATGACATGGTTGAGATTTTGTCCTGCTAGTAAC
Source organism: Desmodus rotundus (assembly GCF_022682495.2). Taxonomy (NCBI): domain Eukaryota; kingdom Metazoa; phylum Chordata; class Mammalia; order Chiroptera; family Phyllostomidae; genus Desmodus; species Desmodus rotundus. Next base: position 131,161,858 of record NC_071391.1, on the reverse strand, counting down.
CATGTTAGTAAATAGACTTTGAGAAAGGTGATTATAGTTTGAAAAGGCTTAAATTTAGTTCTAACATAAATATATCCCTTCCTAAAGTATTAAATAATTGATTCTCAATGTTGTCTCACCTTGCCCCTGATAGGCTCGTTGGGAGTTTTCCGGGCATCATATTGATGTATGAAAGAGATGCATTCTATAAAGTTCTTTTGAAGTTCTGCAGATGCATCAGGACAGGCAAGTGGAACTAAGAAAAAAATGAGATTTGTGAAGTCTGGACAAAAATTATATTTGTGGATGGATATAAAATCAGTTTTCATAATATTCATGTTTTATCAAAAAGTGCTAATAAAACTAAGTTCTTTTAAGCATGCAAGGTCACTTACATATATCTAAATAATAAATGCAATGGATTCAGCATTCTTTCTCTATAAAAGGAACCAAACTAGCCCCACATGTGCAATTACTAGGAATTTAAAAAACTAACATTAATGCTTTAAAAATCTGTTAGGTATGCTTCTTGCACAGTTACCTACCAAAGTTTTGAGAAAAGCATAAGTGCAATATATTTTTCAACTTAGTTTTACTCCTGGAAAGGCTATGAGAAGTGTATGCATAAATTGTCCCCAGCTAACACCAACAAAATGAACTGGAAGACCCTGAGGCTGCTGCGGTTGAACACCTCATTCTTTTCATTTCTCATTGACAGGAGCTCATAAAATTTGTAGAGTATTAAACCAAGACTTTGAAATAATCAACCTGAGTGATGGGCAAATCGGGATTTTTATATTGGTCTCTCTATTCTATATTTAGTATTTTAAATAATCTTTAAAGATTTTATTTATTTTTAGAGAGAGGGGGAGGGAGGGAGAAAAAGATGGAGAGTAACATTGATGGGTGAGAGAAACATTAAGTGGTTGCTTCTCGCACACCCCCAGCCGGGAACCTGGCCTGCAACCCTGGCACGTGCCCTGACCGGAAGTCGAACTGGACCTCTCAGTTTGTGGGATGACGTTCAACCCAGTGAGCCACACCAGTCAGAGCTCGTATTTTATTTTATTTTATTTTATTTTATTTTTTAAACAAAAGATTTTCCTTTTTTTATTCTTTTATGTATTCTGCACACTGACATAGAGGTAAAAGAAAATGACTGAAACTGAAATATGAAAGAATTCTTTACAATTAAATCCATTTTATACATTTACTTACGTCAGTGAAAAATCACCGACTTTTATGAAATATGACAAATCATATTAAAAAGGAAAAGAGCTCATAAAAAAATACATCCGAGTATGAAGGGAACCGGGCTCCCGCCATCATCACATCCTCCTCTTCTGTGTGCTTATGTACAACACATTGTTTCCTCGGATAAACGCATCCCCACACTTATTCTTCAGTTGTCCATTTACGTATTCTTCCGTCTGCTCCAAGGCCATGTTCATGTAGCTATCCAGGCAAGCCAGGACCCCTCAAGAATCCACTCCAGAATTCAGTTTTTACCACAACAGGCCATCTGATGATTTGCTTTAAGAAGTCACTGGGGGTTTGCTTCCCCAGACTCATTTTAGCAATCCTGATCAGACACCTGCAGATTCCCCACTCCAGGCGCCCCACAAGCCCAGCCTCTGCCAACAATGGGACGAAAGTATTTTAAATACTTTTTAAAACTCACTTTATTTTTAGCATACAAGGTTATGTAAGAAGTCAGGGTAATTCCCAATTTAGTGGCATAAAATTCTATCGAGCCAAAAATTTGAAAATTCTCCATTTTATAAAAAATATGTATCTAAGCCCTGGCTTAGTGGTTGAGTGCCCACCTGCAAATCAAGGGGTTGCAGATTCAATTTCCAGTCTAGGGCACATGCCTGCATTGTGGGGCCGGGTCTCCAATGGGGGGCGCACAAGAGGTGGCCACACATTGATGGGTCTCCCCCTCTCTTTCTTCTTCCTTCCCCTCTCTAAAAAATAAATAAATAAAATCTTTAAAAAATATGTACATAAGACCTTCTTCTGTACACCTACCACATCTATGAAATGATAACAAGAAACTGGCAAGAGTGGTTTTGTATGGAGAGAGAATTAGTGGACTGAATGATAGAGGTGGATTCACTTTCACTGTGTATCCTATTGTAACATTCGAATTTTGTACTATGTACATGAATTAACTGCTAAATGTAACATTTTAAATTTTTAAGTCATGTCTTTAAAATTAGGGAGGATGTACATGAAGGAAAAATATGTTAGCAAATGCACATGTAGTGAGCATTCATGAATTCAATATCCAAACACTGATATAAACTAATATTAGTAAGAACGATGAGTGTTCAAATATATATTACCTGATATGAAATGACAGTCTTTTCCCAGTTAGTTGGTAAAAACCAAAATGCCAATTGATGACATGTTCTTGATTTCTAATTGAGATCAGATATTCAAAACTCATTTCCTACTTAATCATTACCTTTCTTCTCAGATTTGCTAGCACACAAAAGAACAATGGGTGCCAAAGATTTAATAGAAATTTGTGGACAATTATAACATTGAAAATTCTAACCGTAAGGGCTTTTTTCCATGACTTGGGGAAAAGACTACCAGTTTCTGGGTGAATGCCTTGGTCCAGCCCATAGAACATTAGTGTTTTCAGAAACACAGTTTGATAACTTTTTACGTAAAATAAAGCAGCTCTAAATTGAGGTCTTAATCAGGAAGGGTTAATGAACTCTCCCAAGCCTGGGCTTTGGGATAAGATATAAGGCATGTTTTCCCATTCCAGCTCCACCGCATTTCCTAGCTGTGTGACTTGGAACAAAATCATTTAATTTCATTGAGATTCAATTCCATCCTCTCTAAAAATAGGAATGGTAGTAATTTGCTTTCAGAATTGTGAGGATTAAAGACAGTCTGTAGGATGCTGGGGTCAGAGGCAGGCAGGGGCTGGCTCTTTGGTGTCCTGACAGAGGGGAAGCCGTGGAAGGAGGAAGCAGCCTGAACCTGACGAACTACCCAAATCCGTGAGGCATTAGTGAACTGCTATAAAGGGTTGGTGGCAGCTTGCAGGAGGGTAGGGAGGTCAGGTGCAGCCAACAGAGAATAGGTTGGGGAAAGCTTTGAAATCTGCTCTTGACTTTCCCGCACATGGCCTTGGGGAGATCACTGCTTGCCACAGGGCTGCAGAAACAGGCAGAAACTGTCTAGCCATCTGTCGTCAATTCAGCAACACCAGAATGGCACAGAAGTCCCTTTGGGTAAGAACGTGATCAAAAAAAGGATGTGTGCTGCCCCTTTGGGGATTTCCTCCACCATTCCCTTAGCGACCATCAGCGTTGGGGGTGAAAAATGCCAAGAGACGTCCTTCTCTCAGTGATGCCTCTTTTTAGGAGTTTAAAGGGGAAAGAAGCAGATCCTGACTTGAGGGCTGGTCTAGAGCAGGGACAACAGTTGGAGATGGTCAGCACCATTTCGCGGGGACTGATGCTCTCCAGCCCGACCCTTATTTTCTTTCCTGAAATTCAGTGGGAGCCACACAAGCCCGTCCTTGTCTTCAGCCTTTGCCCACACAGGGCTGCTGCTTTCCCTCAGGGAACATGACCAACGGGGGTGTCCTTTTGGGGTCTCTGGGCCACACTGGAAGAAGCAGAGTTGTCTTGGGCCACACTTTAAATATACAAACACTAATGAAAACTTAAAAACTGATGGGCAAAAAAAGGTTTTAAGTAAATTTATGATTTTGTGTTGGGCCACATTCATAGACATTCTGGGCTATGGGTTGGACACCCCGGACTATAAAAGAAGGACAACAAAATTTAAAATATATACTATGCGAAGCAGTATTACTAGAATTTGTGCTCTAAGAATTAAAATAAGCATAACAAATATCCTCAAAGATACAGAAGGTATTATTATGAAGCAAGAGTTAGTGGTCATAAAAAAGAATCATGTGAAATATTAGAAATAAAAATAATTAAAATTAAAAAGATGAGGTAAATAACAAGATTCATGAAGTAGAAAATCAGACTAACAAGCTCTCCGAAAAGGCAGCAGGAAAGGATAAAGAAATAAAAATATAAAATAGAAGCTAAGAGACATGGACAGTAGAACTACCAATACTAGAACTCAGGAGACCTACAAGAAGAAATAGAGAGAAGGGAAATATTTGAAGAAATCATGATGATAAATATCCAAGAATTAAAGTTCAAAGACCTCAGATTGAAAGGGCTCGCAGACTACCACACAGGGAGCAGGGCCAGGAGTAGGTGAGGCAGGTGGGATGCAAAATTTAAGGGATGCTTGCATGATCCTGGGAGTGAGAGCCTCCTTAAATTTTGCACCCTAGCCTTCTTCCTTGCCTCACTCTCTTCCCAATCCTGCAGGGTAGATAAGAAAAAACATCTAACACATTTTTAGAGAAATTTAAATTCATCTGAAGCAAAGAATAATTCTAAATATTTTCAAAGAGGAGAGGTAGGTTACCAACAAAGAATAAGCAGATTTAAATCAAATTTCAAAACAACATTGGACGTAATGACAACTAATTTAACATTTTTTAAATATTAAAGGGAAAAAGAACTTTAAGCCTAGAATTATTACATCCAACTAAACTGTCATTTAACTCTGAAGCCACAATAAAAAATATTGGGAGGTAAAGAAGGCCTCAAAATATTTCCCCCTAAAACAGTCCTACTTTGAAAAATTCCTAGAGGAAGAACTCAAGAATAGAAATAAGTCAAGGAGGGTGCCTGAGGTATATAGAAGAAAATACAATTTTTTGTTTCCTTAAAAAGACAAAGACTAAAGAATGGAGAAATAAGTATTACACCCATAACACTCAGAACTAAAATTCTGCTGTTTAACATATTAATGGAGATCCTGGTGAATATTATTTAAAAAAGAAAAAAGTAGTATAATTATTGTAAAGGAAAAAGAAAAAGCTCCTTATTTGTAGGTAATATAATCACCTGAATAGAAAAACCAGTAGAATCAATAAATGATGAGAATAAGGGTGTGGCAAGGTAAGCAGTAAGTGTATAAAAAATCAAAAGCATTTTGCTATAGTAACAGTAACCTACTAGAAAACAAAATGAAAAATAAGATACATTATCTGTAGGAACAGAATCTATATAGTATAATGTTTCTAGAAATTAACAAATAATTCAGAACATCTCTATAGAAAAATATTTTAAACTTTTAACTTAAACAAAAAAAGTAGAACTAAATAGAGATTTCATACACTTGGAAGGGGATATTGTGTGTTACCACAAAGGTGACAATTTCTCCTAAATTAATCTATGATGTCAGTACAATCCAATCAAAATTCCAGCTGGTTACTTTGAGGAATGTCATGAATTCCAAAGTTTAAATGGAAAAATAAAGGTCCATAAATAGAGGGGTCAACTCTGAAAGGGAAGAGGAAAGATGGAAACTTTCCCTGTTAGATATAATTAAGACAAACAAAAAACCCATACAATGAAAACATTTCAGTACTGACCGACTGAAAATTAACCTAAGGAACAGAGCTCAGAGACAAACCCATTTATATAGTGAGCCCTAAGACGCAGTTAAGGAGGCTCTACATGGCAACGATGGGAATGTAGATTGTTTAGTAATTGGTGTCCAGAAAACTTCATTCACTCCATGGAGAAAAATGGAATAGGTCCCCTGTTTAATACTGCATATAAAGGTGGAATCTAGGGTTAAAGACATAATTGTGGAAGGTAAAATTATAAAATTAAGAGAAGAAAATATCAGAGAATATTTTTGTGACCTAAGGGTAGGAAAACTCTTCATAAGCAACCAGTGCGCAACCCGTAGAGGAAAACTTGATAAATTTGATCACACCAGAATTTAGGATTCTGTTCAATGAACATCACCATGGGCAAAGCTAATCGAGATAGCAGATTGTAAATATTTGTAATGTGAAAATGCAAAGGGACGGGACCTCATGCATTTCGTTCATTACAGAGAACAATTTAAAGACATTTTCAGACACATGGGAGGAGTTGGCCATTCCCACACTCGCACAGGAAGAACTATGTAAGGATGTCACAGAGTCTGTCATGTTGGTGGCTCCAGTGAACCAGGCATCCCAGTATTCACAGCCTTGAACAGTCACCTCCTTGTTAATAAAACTGGCCTTGTGATTAGCTTTAATGAATAGGATTTGTCAGAAGTAACATGGTGCCAGCGCCAGGCATAAGCCTTAAAAAAGCCTCAAAGCTTCTGATTTTTCATTTTGGGGAGTCCTGAGCTGCCAGGTAAGAAGTCCAGCTACCCCGCTGGAGAAATCACATGGAGAGACCACAAGGACATGGAGAGGCCTAGTCATTCCAGTGCCCTTACCTGAGTCCGGTCCTCAGACAACCTGCTAATTGAGTGCAGCCACATGAGCACACAGCAGCCAGACCAGCTGAAGAACCTCCCAGCCGAGCCCAGCTCATACTGCAGAATCATGAGCAAAAAAAGTGGTTGTTCTTTTAAGCAACTAAATTTTGGAGTGCTTTGTTATGCAGATAACAAGCAGATATTTAAGAAGGAGGTCACTTAAATCAATTTAAATGAATCATCTTTTATATAGTAGTGACCTAGAATCTCTCAAAATCTCAAAAATAATAACTTAGAAAAAATTTCTTCATGTGGACTAAAAAAGAAGAAGGGCAATCTGAGCTATTATAGAGAGAAATTCCTTACCCAGACATTATGCCTGTCAAAATTAGACAAAAGTGCCATGTTCACTTATGCAAATATACAAGATTTTTAAAGAGGCCCACAGTAGTGAAGAACATCTACGTGAGGAAACATCTCTGGTACTGGCATAAGAACAGACACATACATCAATGGAACAGAACAGAGAGCCCAGAAATAAACCTGTGTCTTTGCAGTCAATTAATATTCGACAAAGGGGACAGAAGCATAAAATGGAGTAAAATTAGCCTCTTCAACAAATGGTGTTGGGAGATCTGCACAGCTACATGCAAAAAAAAATGAAACTCGACCAGCAATTTATACCATACACAAATGAAAGACTTAAATATAAGTTCTGACACCTAAAAGTCCTAGAGGAGAACATAGGCAGGAAAACCTCAGATATCCCACACAGCAATATTTTCACCAATATGTCCCCTAGAGCAAGGCACATACAGGAAAGAATAAACAAATGGGACTTCGTCAAAATAAAAAGCTTATGCATGGCCAAAGAAAACATCAGCAAAATGAAAAGGGAACCAACCATATGGGAAAACATGTTTGCAAATAATACCTCAGACAAGGGTTTGATCTCCAAAATACATAAAAACTCACACGACTCAACACCAGGAAGACAAACAATCCAATTAAAAAGTAGGCAAAGGACAGGAACAGACACTTCTCCAAGGAGGACATACAAAGGGCCCAGAGACATATGAAAGGATGCTCAGCATCACTAGCCATCAGAGAGATGCAAATTAAAACTACAAATTAAAACTTCATACTGGTCAGAATGGCCGTCATAAATAAATCAACAAACAACATGTACTGACGAGGTTGTGGAGAAAAGGGAACCCTAGTACACTGTTGGTGAGAATGAAGACTGGTGCAGCCACTGTGGAAAACAGTATGGAATTTCCTCAGAAAACTAAAAATGGAACTGCCCTTTGACCCAGCAATTCCACTGCTGGGGCTATTCCCTAAGAACCAGTGAAACACCAATTCAAAAGAACCTATGCACCCCAATGTTCATAGCAGCACAATTTACAATAGGCAAGTGCTGGAAGCAACCTAAGTGTCCATCAGTAAATGAGTGGATCAATAAACTGTGGTACATTTACACAATGGAATTCTACACAGCAGAAAGAAAGAAGGCGCTCCTGCCCTTTGTGACAGCATGGATGGAACTGGAGAGCATTATGCTAAGTGAAGTAAGCCAGGCTGTGAGGGACAAATACCATATGATTTCACCTGTAAGTGGAACCTGATCAACAAAACAAACAAGCAAGCAAAATATAACCAGAGAGAGACATTGAAATAAAGAACAAATTGACCATAGCCAGAGGGGAGTGGGGAGAGGGATAATGGGGGAAAGAAGGGGAAGGGTCATCAAGGAGCATGTATAAAGGACCCACGGAAAAGCCAAAGAGGGGAAGGATGGAGGATGGTAGGTGGGGGTGGGTGGGGCAGGAGAAAGTGGTGGTGGGAAAATGGAGACAACTGTAGTTAAACAACAATAAAATAAATTTAAAAAATCAAGATTTTGAGCTTCAGGCCAAGATGGAGGCGTAGGTAGACACACTGCGCCTCCTCGCACAACCAAAAGAAGGACAACAACAATTAAAAAACAAAAAACAACCAGAACTGACAGAAAACCGAACTGCTTGGAAGTCCAACAACCAAGGAGATAAAGAAGAAACACTCACCCAGACAGGTAGGAGGGGCGGAGATGGGCAGCCGGGGCAGAGAGGACTTGTGGCAACGCAGCTGGTGGGTCCAGCGAGGTACGGGGCAGGCCAGGCTGCAGCTAGCAGACCCAGTGACCCCACATTTGCGCATAGATAAACCGGGAGCAATGGCGGGGGAGCAAAGCAGACAGCGCAACCCAGGCCTCCAGTACAGGGGAAATAAAGCCTCAAACCTCTGATTGAAAACACCTGTGGGGGGTTGGGGCGGCAGCAGGAGAAACGCCCAGCCTCACAGGAGAGTTCGTTGGAGAGACTCACAGGGGCCTAGAGCGTGCACAGACCCATCCACTCCGGAATCAGCACCAGAGGGGCCCAATTTGATTGTGGGTAGAGGAGGGCGTGACTGACATCCAGCAGTGAGAGGAGCGGGCACAATTGCTCCCTCTCGGCCCCTCCCCTACGTACAGCGTCACAGCAGCAACTAGTGTTACCCCGCCCCCGGTGAACACCTAAGGCTCTTCCCCTTTACGTAACAGACTCGCCAAGACCAAAAAAAAAAAAAAAAAAAAAAAAAATGGCCCAAGTGAAAGAACAGATCAAAGCTCCAGAAATAATACAACTAAGCGGCAAAGAGATAGCCAACCTATCAGATGCACAGTTCAAAACACTGGTAATTAGGATGCTCACATAATTGGTTGAATTTGGTCACAAATTAGATGAAAAAATGAAATCTATGCTAAGAGAAACAAAGGAAAAGGTACAGGGAACCAATAGTGATGCGAAGGAAACTGGGACTCAAATCAGCAGTGTGGACCAGAAGGAAGAACGAAACATCCAACCAGAAAAGAATGAAGAAACAAGAATTCAGAAAAATGAGGAGAGGCTTAGGAACCTCCAGGACATCTTGAAACATTCCAACATCTGAATTATAAGGGTGCCAGAAGGAGAAGAGAGAAAATTGAAAACTTATTTGAACAAATAATGAAGGAGAACTTCCCTAATTTGGCAAAGGAAATAGACTTCCAGGAAGTCCAGGAAGCTCAGAGAGTCCCAAAGAAGCTGGACCCAAGGAGGAACACACCAAGGCACATCATAATTACATTACCTAAAGATTAAACAGAAGGAGAGACTCTTAGAAGCAGCAAGAGAAAGGGGACAGTTGCCTACAAAGGAGTTCCCATAAGACTGTCAGCTGATTTCTCAAAAGAGACCTTACAGGCAAGAAGGGCTTGGAAAGAAGCATTTGAAGTCATGAAAGGCAAGGACCTACATCCAAGATTACTGTATCCAGCAAAGCTATCATGTAGAATGGAAAGCCAGATAAAGTGCTTCTCAGATAAGGTCAAGTTAAAGTAGTTCATCATCACCAAGCCCTTATTATATGAAATGTTAAAGGGATTTATCTAAGAAAAAGAAGATAAAAAATATGAACAGTAAAAATGACAGCAAACTCACAGTTATTAACAACCACACCTAAAACAGAAACAAAAGCAGACTAAGCAAACAACTAGAACAGGAACAGAACCACAGAAATGGAGATCACATGGAGGGTTATCAACAGGGGAGTGGGAGAGGGAGAGAGGGGGGAAAGATACAGAGAATAAGGAGCATAAATGGTAGGTAGAAAATAGACAGGGGGAGGTTAAGAATAGTATAGGAAATGTAGAAGCCAAAGAAGTTATAAGTGTGACCCATGGACATGAACTATAGGGGGGGAATGTGGGAGGGAGGGGGTGTGCAGGGTGGAGTGGAGTGAAGGGGGGGAAATGGGACAACTATAATAGCATAATCAATAAGTATATTTAAGAAAAAATCAAGATTTAAAAAAAATCAATGAAGATATTCAAGTTCTTAATGGTTACTCTACCTAAGAATTCAAATCAGACCTAAACTAATTACTTAAAAGAAGCCTTGTTAGTTGAGACATACAAAAAATAAGACAAAGTCTTATGAAGAATATTTGAAATCCACTGTTTCTTAGAAACTTGATCTAATTAAAATAGGAATTTTTCTAAACAAGGGTACAACAAACAAATTGGCATCTAGCCATCTATATTTTATTAGGAAAGACAAGATTTATTCAAATAAACAATTACTGCTTGCATTGGAGGAAACTTAGCCTTTATTCTGAGAAATTTTCTTAACGTTTTGTTTGTGCCTACTTAAAAAGCATGAGTAACATTTGTCTATTAGAAAGCTCACTTCTCTAAATATTATTTTGATCTCACATAAACAGATTATTAATATAAAAAATAGTACAGATTTTCAAAATATAGTGTAAAAACCCCAAAACTTGAAAATAACTATAGCAAGTAAATGTTACCCCTTGGTGCAGAAAAAGCAACACAAACTAAAACCTTATTAAAAAATTATTTTTTGCCACTACATCTGAATTTGAAATTCAAAAGAATGTTAAAATATCAAGTAGTTGATAAATAGCCAAAGTTTCATTTAAATATGAAATATCTTCCTCACAAATTAGATCAGCCTTTCCCATGTACAAAGTTTTATTATGTAAAAGCCAAAGCGAATACTTATTCTGACAGGGACTCAGATATGACGGAGCACAGTCGTTTGTTGGACCGACCGTGGACGGCAGCCAGGAAACTGTGTGGTGGTGTAAAACATAAAGGGCACTTCCACTGTCAGCACAAGATGACATTGCTGGAATGCCAAGGACCAGGCGTAATTAAGTGGGCCGATGGAGCAGGATGACTATGAGGTGACTTTTAATTGACATTAGTGCACGTCTATACACACATTTTTTATGTTCACATGCATAATCTGGCATATACAGACTAGTTTATATACATATTTCAAAAATTACATTAAAATATCTTTTCAAATCATTTTCATCTAACATACAAATGCCACCTAAAATATGAATAAATTGCAGGCCTATATCGGTGTGCATATTAGTTAAATTACATTATGACTTTACAATAATCTGTTGGACGATATGTAATTGTCATTAAACTAATCAATAAATGTTGGTTGAGTCTGGGCACTGTGCCAGGACCTGGGATACAGTAATGATCTAGGCAATTACAAATACCAATAAGAGAACAGAGAGAGACAGAAGGTGAGGGACAAGGAGGAGGGAGAAGAAAGGAGGGTAGGAGAGAAGGCAAGTGGAGGGAAAAAAGAAGATGCCTACGCCAGGTTCCCAAAATTTAGTACAATGCAATAATTAGTAGAAATAGCTACCATTGTCGTCCACTATGTACTAAGCATGGTAGTAGGCACTTTATTTCTCATAACAGTGAGAAGTAACTGGAAGATCTAAAGGAGGAGATTGGTATCATTTATGTTCTTAAAAGATCCTTCTGACGATGGTGTGGAAAACAAGTCACAGAGGAGAAAGGACAGAAGCAGGAGAGCAGTGGCTGCACTACATTGGTAAGATTTGGGATATATCTTGAAACTTGAGGTGTCAAGATTTGCTGTTGGATTGGATATGGAGCACAGGAGTTTTAGAATGACTTCTAGATCAAAACTTGAGCATCTGAAGGAATAGAAGAAATAGTATTTATTGAGATAGGGAAGGCTAGTGGAGGAACGTTTGAAGGGGGGAAATGAGATTTTCTGTTCCAGCCATACTAAGTTTGAGAAGGAGATTAGATGTCCAAAAAGAGATGTTAAGTAGGTGGGTGGATATGTAGTCTTCAAATTTACTGAAGAGGCCAGAGCTGGAGAGAAAATTGGCTCTTATATTAGTTCCTTGGATTTTACCCTTACTCTTCTATTCCTTATTTCATCTAGTACGTAGAGTATCTCGAGTGTGCATGTTAAACAATATTAGCACGCTTGTCTTCTACTTCTCATCTTCTGTCACCTGTATATCCACTCTCTTGTCAAGGCTGATGACATAATTATGTTCTGTGTCCATATTCACATTTTCTATATTGTGTTTACAGATTGAGGCTAGAAGTTGATATCTGCTAAACAGAATTTACAATATAATTGAATTTTATGGTCCAAATTTTGTTCCAGGACTACATTTCTTTCTCAGTGTGTCCAATGCTCAGTGCCACTTGAAAAAAAGAATCTAGTGTCCTTGTCAAATAAATCCTCTTTCTAGGTGAAAAAATTATTTCCCCTGAGAACACTGAAGATGTCAACTACATTGTGCTCTTGTCTCAGTGCTGCTTGATTCCATATTAATTCTTATTCCTTAGCTGGTGACTTCTTTTTTTTTTTTCTTTATGGCATCTTCTCTTTATAATTGTTATTTTGCTATTTCATTGAGATATTTTCTTCTTCTTCTGGGTATTTTTTCTCCTTCATACTTTGAAGCACTCAGTAGACCCTTTCAATGCCTCTTTTATTTCCTTTTTTTGAATTGTATTTTTCCACTACCATTTATCCCCCTGACACCCCGCCCCTCCCCCCAGTCCCCACACTGTGTGTCCATGTCCATGAGTCCTTTATTGTCTCTCTTTTACATTGGGTAACTTTCTTACTCTCATTCTAGAAGCTGTGTAGAGCACTGGTTATTATTTGACTGACTTCAAATACCAATTGTTTTCTGTGTATCTTTGGGCAAGTTACTTAAATTCTGTGCTTGCTTTTTATCCAAAAAATGAGAGTACTAATTGTATTACTATACTATTCCATAGGGTTTGTGTCAGAATTGAATGAGTCAATATTTAGAAAGTTCCATAAAAGTCCTAGCAAATAGTATGTTCTCAGTGAATGTGTTGTATTGTTATCAGACACCCTTGTGGTGTTCCAGAACAGCCAGTGGGGTCCTACCACTCACCGCCCATAGGCAAAAACTCTGGAGATAGAGTCTGGTGGAAAGGAAAAGGAATCTTTTATTTAAAGTATATACAGCTTGAAATAATGGCAGGTTTCTGCCTCAAAGCCCATTTGCTTTAAAAGGCCCCAAAGAAAATTACCCTGCCACCCACTGCCAGCTCAGTTCAAGGTTGCACCAGGAACCTCTCCTCCCACCCAAAGTACCATCCTTTTCATCCTTCAGAGTCTGTGCGCCCAGGCCCAGGAGCCCTACCGGCAGGACGGTCTCCTTGTCCTTAAAACAAATTTTGTATTTGAAAATGTTTTAATAGTGTGTGTAACAGTTCGAGCATGTCCTACATCATGTTCTGTGGGATGTCAGGCATGTGAGATGATACCCTGAAAAATGGTGAGGTGGTCAGTGAGTGGGAAACACAGCATTCTTTACTCTTCTTGGAAATTCATTGTGTTTATGCTTAGAGTAAGGGTTTTAAGAGCTTTGTAGTTAAATATATATATATATATGTGTATATATACTTTTGTATATATCCACTTACTGTATAAATTCAGTTTTTGCAAAAGTTACTTGACCACTTCCCCGGTTTTCTCGAGCATCTATAAACATAAAAAATAACTAGTGCCCCTCCGACTGCACTTTGAGAAATACTGCCTATAGTATTGCCTACTATTTTAATAGTTACAATTTTTAAAATTTGGTGGCCATAAAGAACAGAATGCTACTAGGTTTCTGACATGGAGGGTGGTGTTAAATGATCGGCACAATTTTATTACATTAAATGTGTTCGGAGATAAGCTGTGCCCCAGGAAGGGGTAAAGAACAAACTAGTCAAGGACTGCACTTGCATAGTTTCAACTCCTGTAAAGAAGAAATTTTTCCAGGAGCTGCTAGCAGGTCTAATACAGCTTAAGTGATAGGAGTAACCTGAGATAGTAGAGAAGGGGTTTTGCCATGGCTAACCTTACCTATTCCACAAGAAGGCTTTTGCAACTTGCTGTGTTTGACTGGCAAAACCAATGGACATGCTGGTATTTGAAAGTCAGTCCTCTGGGTGCTCTTAGTATCATAAGGCGGTTGGAAGTGATGTTCTAGTCCTTTATCATATGACCACCAGCCACACTGTATGGAAAGAAAATGAAAACACAAAATTGGATACTGTAGGACATTTTTGTATGCTGTTTGATGTCTTTGAATGTTCTGTAATTTGATTCAAAAAGTCATGGATATTCTAAAACAAAGTTCTAAAATCTAGGAACATGTTTTCACATATTTTTTAAGACATCTGCAAATGTAATATCTATATTTTTAGTTAAAATACAGATGCTAAATTCTTAAACTACCTTCTATTAACAGATGGAGTTATAAAAAGCAACAAAATAGTTATATTTGTTGTACACAATTGTATTATATATGTACACATGTATGCATATATATTAAACAAGATTTAATCTTAAAATTATGTTCTATATTTTTCATTATGACAATACAAATAATGTGTTATCATCCAAAATGGTGGTTTACAAAGGTTTTAGTCCATGACCCACACCAGAAATACATTTTATGCTGTTATGCGAGAGCACACAATACATACACATACATAGAACTCAAACAGTATCACAAAAACAATACTTATTCCTACTACACACAGTACAGTTAGTATTTTTCTATTTTATTTCATTACTTTTGTCTTCTATTTTATTTTACAATGCCTGTTGCAACCCACAGGGTTTTCGGGTGGTTGGGGGGATTCTGCTGGAGCAAGAAATCAATGAAAGGCTAAAAATGTGGAGAAGTACATTCTTCCGGGCTTAAAGTCAGAGCTGCTCAACTTTAGGTTCTTTGGTAAGAGAAATTCCCCTCGCGCTGAGGGAGATGGGACGAACGCGCACAGATGAAGAGAGAGTTAGACCTCACTTTGCAACTGTAAATGAGTGCCAGCTGTTGGGACAATGACAAATTGTAACCAGAAGTAATGAATAAATTTGCAGAGATCAAAGAAATTTAGGAAGTAGGGAATTTTGGAGGATAGGAGAGACCAGCTGCCTCTTTTTTCAGAATGGGTTAAAAGGTTAGTTACAATAAATAAAACTACTTCATGTAGATCCTAGGAATCCTAGAGCAGAGTACGAGAAAGATGGTGTCTTCTCACTATCTGGCGGAAAATAGCCGGGTTTTACTATTGTCAGTGTGACCGGTTCTTGCAGCCCCATGATTACCATGGTGCTCATTACGCCCAGAGGTAGAGGTCTGGGAGGCACAGGCCTGCTCTCATGCTCACCAGAATTCTACCAGATAGGTGCACCCACTTGACAGATGAGGAAACTGCTGGCAGATTAAGAAACTTCCCCGAGGTCCATCACCAGCAGGCAGGAGAGCTGCCACGGTGCAAACCCCGCCCACCGTGCACGCCTCTAATTTCCGCGCCACACAGCTGTATCAGATCTGCTATGGCATGCAAAGCCAGCTGAGCACAAACTTACTTAAATTATTTCAAAAGTAAAAAGAAAAGGGTGCCAAGTGAGTATCCTCAGAAAGATCTCCTGTGATAAGGCTTTAAGGATTTGCACTTTCTATCAACCTCTTTTGTTGATTAGAAACTTTTCTGGCTAATACCTAATAACTGGGAAAAATGACTCTGGGATAAGTGAACCACTAGGAACTGCCGGGCAGACTTCAATTTCTTTTTCATCAAACAGGAATGTAATGCAAAACCTATCTTTAAAGCAGATACTGATTCAACTTTCAAGAACTCTTTTGAATTTAGAATTTTACCAAAATGGTCTCTTTAGTTTCACAAAGGAAATAATGAACACTTTTTCCTAAAGTGTGCTTAATGACTGTAAGACCCCATAGTTGGTGCAAATGCCTAGTGCTGTAAATTGGATGGATTTTCATTTCAGCAGGATGAAATCCTACAGTTCAGAACATGTTTCTATCATTTCTATTTCTGGATGGGGTGCCCTGTCCGTGACAAGTCCGGTTTGCTCCTGGAAGAGTGAGAGTGTGTTTGCAGCCCTGCACACGTGCTTCCCTTTTTGGTCCAAGCATTTGCTTATAAGAGATTATAAGATTAAAGACATAGGTGGAAGCTCTTTTTTCCCTTCATCTCATTCTAAAAAGAAAGACTAAAATTTTATTGCTCTGTCTACCATTTGTCTAGGCTTAAGGGGTCAGACCACACTGACAGGTGGTAGAGGGAATTTTGTTTAAAAAGGGTAGTTGTTCTTGGTTTAAAACTTTGAACCCAGCCCTGGCTGGTGTGGCTCAGTGGGTTGAGCACCAGACTGCCTACCAAATGGTCTCCAGTTTGATTCCAGGTCAGGGCATATGCCTGGGCTGTGAGCCAGGTCCCCAGGTGGGGGCATGTGAGAGGCAACCGTTGATGTTTCTCTTGCACATCGATGTTTCCCTCCCTCTCTTTCTCTTTCCCTTCCCCTCTATCTAAATAAAATCTTTTTAAAAATAAATACAATCTGTAAAGCAAAGATTTCCTCCTCCCTTCCAGCCCAAGGCCTGTCTCCTTTCCTGCCCCAGGATGACAGTCTTTGAGGTTCCATGTAGGGAGATGCCAGGAGATTCCTGATGATGAGACTCTCGTTGACCCCTGACCCTTGGAAGGCCTAACAACCATTGCACTACGAACCTGTTAGTCACATTTGGAATCCACTGTGAAGCAGTCTCTGTGTTACACTTGTGTTATCTCTAAGTCTTCAGAAATGCATTAGTAAACATTACTTATTTTCCATTCTTTGGGAAGTTAAGGGAGAATCCTTGGGAGATAAGTAGTAAAAGAAAGTGAGACATCCTGGAGAAACGAGCTGAAAGAAGCAAGAGGTGGTAAGCCGAGCCCTACAGCAGCAGCCACAGTGACTGGGCCAAGGTGGCTGCTGGTGGTGGCGAGGTGTGGGACTTAAAATCACACTTGAGGAATTCCTAGGAAAATGAGGACTTTTTAAAAATCATTTTTTAGTTTTCAATTACAGTTGACATACAATATTATATTAGTTTCAGGTGTGCACCCCAGTGATTGGACATATATCTTACTAAGTGGTCATCCTGATAAATCTCACACCCATCTGACACCATACATAGGTATTAGAATATCATTGACTATATTCGCTATGTTGTACTCTACATCCCCATGACTATTCTGTAACAACCAATTTGTACTTCTTAATCCCTTCACCTTTTGCACTCATCCTTATAACCACCCCCTCCCATCTGGCAAGTGTCAAAGTGTTCTCTGTATCTATGAGTCTGTTTCTGTTCTACTTATTTGTTTATTTTGTTCTTAGATTCAATTGTCGATAACTATGTATTTATTGCCATTCTATTGTTCATATTTTTATCTTTTTTTCTTCTTAAATAAGACTCTTTAACATTTCATATAATACTGTTTGGTGTTGATGAACTCCTTTAGCTTTTTCTTGACTGGGAAGCTCTTTGTACGTCCTTCTAAATAATAGCTTTGCTAAGTAGAGTAACCTTGGTTGTGGGTCCTTGCTTTTCATTACTTCTAATGTTTCTTCTAATGTTTCAATCCCTTCTGGTATGCAAAGTTTCTGTTGGGAAATCAGCTGACAGTCTTATGGGAGCTTCCTTGTAGGTAACTAACTTTATTTTCTCTTAATGCTTTTAAGATTCTTTGTCTTTAACCTTGTGCATTTTAATTATGATGTGTCTTGGAGTGGGCTTCTTTGGGTTCATCTTGTTTGGGACTCTGCACACCCTGGATGTGTATGTCTAGGTTCCCTCACCAGGTTAGGGAAGTTTTCTGTCATTATTTTTCAAATAGGTTTTCAATTCCTTGCTCTCTCTCTTCTTCTGGTGCCCCCATGATGCTAATGTTGGTATGCTTGAAGTTGTCCGAGAGACTTTTTACACCATCGTCATTTTAAAAAATTCTTTTTCTTTATGCAGTTCTGATTGGGTGTTTTTTGCTTCCTTATATTCCAAGTCGCTGTTTTGATCCTTGGCTTCATCTACTCTGCTGTTGAATTATTCTCCATTTCAGTTAGTGCATCTTTCATTTCTGACTGGACATTTTTTATGCTGTTGAGGTCTTCACTTAGTTCTTTGAACATTTTTATAAACAGTGTTTTGCACTCTGCGTCCACTAGATTGCTTGTCTCCATTTGTTTAGTTCTTTTTCTAGAGTTTTGTCCTGTTCTTTCATTTGGACATGTTTCTTTGTCTCCTCATTTTGGCAGCCTCCCTGTTTTTGTTTTTATGTATTAAGTAGAGCTGATGTGTCTCCCAGTCTTGGTAGAGTTGCCTAATGTAGTAGGTGTCCCATAGGGTCCAGTGGCACAGCCTCCCTATTCACCTGAGCTGGACACTCCAGGTGTGCCCCTGTCTCCCGTGTGGGCTGTGTACACCATCCTGTTGTAGTGGAGCCTTGATTTATGTTAGCATGCCAATATGAGGGACGTCCCCCAGGCTGATTGGCTGTGACCACTGTGGAGAATCAGCTGTGCAGGGGCCCACCCCACAGAGCAGTACTTACTTCACTGGGGCTCTGGTGCTCACTGAGTCTGTCCCCTGAGTGTGTCGCTTATGGAGGTGGTTGGGTGGTACTGTGACACGGTCTGAAGCTGTCCACTGGGTACTTTGGCTCTAGGGCCTCCCAGGAGGTGCAGGCTAAGGTCAGCTGTTACCTGTATTCTTCCCTGGGCCAGCTGGCATGAGCTACGAAGCGATCTGCAGATGGCTGCTACTTGTGCTGGACTGGGAGGTTGCCCAGGAGAGGCCAAGCTGCAAAGGAAGCCCAAGGCCAGCTGCCGCTAGTGCTGGGCCTGGCACCACTTAGTGGGAGGTATGTGGCCAGATGCTGCTTGTTTGAGAGATTTTAGAAAAGTCTGAACCATGAACCAAGGCAGGCCATTTTTATGGCAAAGTCAGTGGAAATAGTGTGGGTGCGCCCACAAGTTGGGTGGGGCACAGTCTCAGAATCACAAGGGTGAGTGAATAGTGATAGTCAGGTTGATGGAGACTCAGAAATGGCTTCTGCCTTCCTGTTGAGGGAGAAAGGCTCAGAAATGGAACAATGGCCTCTGCCAGCACTTCTGTCTGGTAGAAAGCTGCCCTTCCAGCCCTCACCCTGGTGCCAGACAATTCAGTTCCTCCCGTATGTCCCTGGTACCTTTTAAGCTGCTGCCCCAGCACTTGAGCTAAGAGGTAATGAGTCTGACTAAGTCTGTGTGCAGGCCCTTTAAGAGGAACTGCCTGGAACTCCAGAGCCCTCCTCACTCAGCCACAATCCCCGCTTGTTTTACAGCAACAAGTTATGGGGATGTCTCTTCCTGACACTGCAACCCTGGGGCAGGTAACTTGGTGTGAGGCTAGGACCCCTTGCTCCACATGGGGGACCTCTGCAGCCGGGATATCCCTCCTGATTTTTATCCACCACACACGAGTGTAGAACCAGCCTGTTCTGCGTCTCAGCCCTTTCTACCAGTCATGTGGCTCCTTCTTTATATCCTTAGTTGTAAGACCTGTTCAGCTAGATTTCGGGTGGTTTTGAATGATAGTTTTCTATAGTTCACTTGTAATTTTGATGTGGTTGTGGGAGGATTTGAGAACTGCATTTACCTGTGCTGCTATCTTGACTGGAAATACGGACTTTCAATAATACCTTACACAGAGAGGCAATCACATTTGACTAGTCGAGCTTAGTGGCTTTAAAAATTGAAGTGCCGTCACAAGGACTAGAGTTACATTCTATCTAAGTTCATCTCTATTGTGCTGTGGGTACTGCAAGGAGTGCTGACAACTACCTCTTTGTACGCAATTTGTAATGTCCCCAATAAGTTATTCCTAAATTGTGTTCTGTGGAACATTAGTTCTGCAGCATATTAATAGGTGCTACATAAAGAGGTTTCTATAGTTAAATAAATTTGGGAAAAATTGAGATAAGGAAAATTAAGCAAGCTTATCAGGATTTCTCAGAACCTTTATATACTAATGTGACCCATGAAGCTCTCGGAAGGGTAAATAAAAATACAACTTTTTGAAAACATTATATGACTTTTGAATTTTATTTTTTGAGCACATAACAAAGGTCTAGTGCTCTGAAAAGTGCACTTCTGGGAGGGGGAAACACTTTGGAAAATAGTGTGATCTCTTAAAATACCAATATTTAAAAATACAAGATAATTAAACTTGTTTTCATTGGAAGTGACTGAGCTAAAAACACCTTTTTACATCTGCTAACACCCCCAATTTTATGTCCCTAGGTAGAACTGTATAACTGGTTTTTATTTAATTTTGTAAATAAATAAAATCAACCAATCTGGTGTTCTAAAGATGCTATCGTAGCAAAATACCTTAAGATACCAAATATGTCAGTTTAAATATTTAGGCAACTTTAGTTTCATTACTCTTATTTTAAAGCCAGCATTACCATAAATCAGTTACTTTTTCTAGAACTCAAGCTAATTTTTTTAAAAACCTATCCATAAAAGCCCTAGAGGAAAACATTGACAGGAAAATCTCAGGTATTCCACGCAGCAACATCCTCACAGACACATCCCCTAAAGCAAGGGACATAAAAGAAAGAATAAACAAATGGGACCTCATCAAAATGAAAAGCTCCTGCATGGCTAAAGAAAACAGCATTAAAATAAAAAGAGAACCAACAATATGGGAAAACACATTTGCCAATGGTACCTCAGACAAGGGCCTAATCTCCAAAATATATAAAGAACTCACACGACTCCACTCCAGGAAGACAAACAACCCAATTAAAAAATGTGCAAAGGATTTGAACAGACACTTCTCCAAGGAAGACATACAGAGGGCCCAGAGACATATGAAAAGATGCTCAGCATCACTAGCCATCAGAGAGATGCAAATTAAAACCACAATGAGGTACCATCTCACACTGGTCAGAGTGGCCAACATAAACAAATCAACAAACAAATGTTGGAGAGGATATGGAGAAAAGGGAACCCTAGTGCACTGTTGGTGGGAATGCAGACTGGTGAGGCCACTGTGGAAAACAGTATGGAATTTCCTCAGAAAACTAAAAATGGAACTGCCCTTTGACCCAGCAATTCTGCTGCTGGGATGATACCCTAAGAACCCTGAAACACCAATCCAAAAGAACCTATGCACCCCAGTGTTCATAGCAGCACAATTTACAATAGGCAAGTACTGGAAGCAATCTAAGTGCCCATCAGCAAACGAGTGGATCAAAAAACTATGGTATATTTACACAATGGAATTCTACGCAGCAGAGAGAAAGAAGGAGCTTATACCCTTTGCAACAGCATGGATGGAACTGGAGAGCATTATGCTAAGTGAAATAAGCCAGGTGGTGAGGGACAAATACCATATGATCTCACCTTTAACTGGAACATAATCAACAGAAGCAAAAGCAAACAAAATATAACCAGAGACATTGAAGTTAAGAACAATCTAACAATAGCCAGGGGGGAGTGGGGAGGGGACAATGAGGAGAGGGGATTACAGGAACTACTATAAAGGACACATGGACAAAATCAAGGGGGAGGGTGAAGGTGGGGGAGGAAGGTGGATTCAGCTGGGGTGGGGTGGAGGGATGGGGAGAAAAGGCATACAACTGTAATTGAATAACAATAAAAATTTTTAAAAATACTATAAAAAAAGAAACCTATCATCTAAAATAAAAGAACAAAGTTTACAAGTATGTGAAATGAGCACTTTATTACTCCACAGATACTTGGAAATGAGTACATTCAAGGGCTTTTATTGTTGCTTTACTTTCTAAATATGAACATTCCCTTCACTCCCTACCCGAGTCAAACATGCTTTTAATGCAGAGGCATCTTCAGCGTTTCTTTGTAACTTCTTATTTCCGTCTACTATCAGCCTCTCACCTGCCCTCTTACTTCATTCCAGACTTACCCGTACCATCTCTTAAAGGTCTCTGACTCGTTTAGCTTTTAGCACTAGTAAAGATTCTAGGGCTACTCTGTCACCCGTCTTACTGACAGCAGCTCCTATTGAAATAAATGAACTTTTGTTCATTTATTTATTTTTTCCTATTTTGATTCTTAAATCAGCTTCTTTTCTGTATAGACTTATTTCCTTAATGTAGGCATAGCCTATCAATTTCTTTTAAATCCCGAATTAATTGTTATGAAATAAAATAGTCTTAAAACTGCCCTAGTATGAAGGTTTACTATATGACAAGAACAGTTGATGTTATTATTGTAAAGAGAACCCTCTAAAAGCAATCTCCATTTAAATGTTAAGTTAACTCACAGATACACCTAACTCAAAACTATACCCAACTGGACAGGGCAAAAGGAACCGCTGGGGCCATGATTGAGTTAAGGATCTTGGGAGGGGGAGATTATCTCATTATCTGGGTGGGTCTAATGTAATCACAAGGGGCCATAGAAGAGGTTAGGCAGGAGAGGCAGAGAGAGAGATTTGAAGATGCTTTGCTGCTGGCTCAGACCAGGAAAGGGTCAGGAGCCAAGGAATGCAGGAAGCCTCTAGAAGCTGGAAACAGATTCTCCCTTAGTCCCCAGAATGAGCCGGCTCTGCCAGTAGCCAATGAGACTGACTTTTCCGAGCTCCAGGACTGTAAGAGGATAAATTTGTGTTGCTTCAAGCTAGTGTTTAAGTTTGTGGTAATTTGTAACAGCTGCAATAGGAAACTAATACAATAAATTATACCTCAACAAACCTGACTTTAAGAAAAAGAAGATAATGGAATATATTTAGTATAATAGTGAATAAAAGTGTGGTTTGGCTAAAGCAACAGTCCTGCGTCAGAGACAGGCCTATGACATTTGCTTACTGTGTAACCCCAGACATGTTAATTTACTGTTTTGGAGTATGTTATCATCTGTAAAGTATTTCCAATAATACCTCCTAGAAATTATTGCGCAGATTCAAAGATATAACTTATATAAAACACTTAGCTCATTCCTAACACTTCATATACTCTCAGTAAATGATAGCTATTATTTTATAGAAAGTATCTGAATTACTGAGTATCATGGGAAATTTTTATGTTAGAATATGTCAAAAATACAATAGATTTCTTCAGTAACCTCCGAGCATAGTGTGTGTGTGTGTGTGTATATGGAAGGAATCCAAATAATCATTTTTCTAGAATGAATATGGATATATATATATGAAATATATGTGGAATATATGCAATTACCTACCCACACACACGTATGCAAAAATTATCTCTGAGAATAGTCCCAGGTTACTGCTTTTTACTATTGGACTATAAAAATTATTAGTCTGACATATGTCACATCCTATAAGCAAAACGGCTTCTGAATCTAAGTCTCTATTTGTATATAATGAACATCTGTCTGACCTTATTTTCAGACCCTTTTGGGGGCTCGATGTAGGGAACTGGATCATTGTATGTTCTTGCGTTTGTGTCAATGAATTTAGCATGATACACGCGTCCTCTCCTGACACACGGTTTTGATTGTGGTGTACTTGTTGCAGGTTCTTTCTCATGTTTGAATTCTTGGTTTTTTTCAGTCACATATACAATACCAGCATCTTCTATTGTATGTGGTCTGAAAAACAGAATTAAATAGTAAATCACCCCCAATCAGCATTTCAGTACTGAGAGCCACAATTGCATAGGGTATCCTATGCTCTGAGTCACCTGAGATAAAGGGATTTGTGCTAATAATGATGACTCATGACAGGCTGCCAGTGCAGGGCACAGACGCTCACTTGCTTGGAGTAAAGAAAGAGCAGTAAATGGATCATGCTTACAAATTGTGTTCACAGTATTTCTTCACGTGGCCATCACATAATCTTAACTCATCTTCAAAAATTGGTTACCTAGTCAATTCAGCTATCTGGAAAAGGACAACTACTTAATTTTAAAAGCTCACCTGGCAAACTTATAAAAGCTACCAAATGACCACTACTGTTTATCAAGAAAAGATCACTGAGCACATGTCAGAACAATTCAATTTCTTATTGCTTTTTGCTTCTAGTAACGACACTAGTACAGAAAAATGAAAGTTACTGAACTCTTTAAAATGTTAAAGAAAGGCTTAGAAATACCTAGTGTTTAGAATTTCTCTCCCTTTAAATAAGGAGTAATAGATATTATAAAAGGGAGTATTTTAAATGTCATATACTTGAAAAGTAAAGGTAAGAATGAATTATGTGAATTAGGATACTTTTACATAGAAGCCTTTAAAATCAAAGCCCTGACCCATGAACGGTGAGTAAATATGAACCCAAATTTATAGGGAAAGGGAATGATTCTGTTCAGCTTTCTACATGGCCCTTCAAATGTGACCCCTACCTTACTTCAAACCAAAGCCAGCTCCGTCTCCTTTGTCAAGTCCTTTTTCAATGAAACCCTTGAAACGGCCTCCCATTGCATTTACAGGGAAATCCTGCTGTCCCATCACAGCGTGACCCAGCCCCAGCTACCGTCTTCAGTGCACTCAGGCCTCCCTCCCCTCATGCCTCCAGCCACCCTCTCCGCTTCCTTCAGCACCAGTCTTTGTCCCCTCAGGCATTTGCACACCCTGCCTTCCCTCTGCCTGGACTGGCCTGCTCCCAATGCCCTGCACCGCTGGCTCACTGACATTGACATCGCAGCTTAAAAGTCATCTCAGGTGCCTTTCCTGGGTGTCCCCTTTCTGACCCCATGTAGTCCCCATTTTAGTATTTCCTTCATTTCTTTCATAACACCACAATTAATCATTTAGGTACCTACTTTTATTTACTTGTTTTTGGTGAGCACTAATCAGTAAGTTCCGTAAGGCAAAGATTGTGTTTCATTCATCACTAGGTTCGCACCATCCAGACATTATGTATTTATATCCAGAGCCATTATAATATTTACTATCACTAGTGAATCTGCTGGAGTTGTTTTTACTCTGGCTTTGTTTTAACTGCACACTCTCAGCCCTTACTCTAAAGCACACACAGACACCATTCAGTTCCCTTGGAGTTTAGTTCCCTGCATCCCAACAAAAATTGCTCTGTAAAACATCTGGAAAAATGGATTACTGGTAAAGTGTAAAGAACTTCTAAGGCCTTTTCTATTACCCTTTCAGAGATATAACTATTTATTTAAAGATTGTGATTGATTCACCACTGTTTTTCTGACATTAGTTTTTTTTCAAATGCTTCTCATAGTTATAACCCAGCGATACACTTGTACTGGAATCGGGTCCTTGGAGGAGAGGACTGTGGCCACCTGCTTGCGTTCGTAAGCGTTCATCAATTAAGTACTCACAGTGTATAACTATACATAAATGGGAAATATAGGATTCCGAAGTAATCTTTTACTGGAAAGAAAAGACAGTTAATACACTAATGGGCTGGAGGTAAATGAGACCTGGGGTGGAACTGCAGCCCTGCCATGTACCCTTGGTCATTTGTACCCATGTACCCTGAGCCTTGGTCATTTGCCGAATAAGGACAATGATACCTATTGCAAGAGATGTATGAATAACATTGAATAACTCATTCCTTCAACAAATATTTATTGAGTTATGAGTTTCGAGGCACTGAAGATACAGGAGTGACCAAACCAAAATTCCTGCCTTCATATAGCTTACATTCTAGTGGAGAAGGCAGATAAATAATAAGTAAAACATGTGCAGGCATACCTCGGAGATGGTGCCTGTTTGATTCCAGAGCATCAGAATAAAGCAAGTATCGCGATAAAACAAGTACCTCAATAAAGTAAGTGCGATCTTTTTGCTGCTGGAAGGTCTTGCCTGCAAGGTAAGGAATGCAAAATCTGTGGAGCGCGATAAAGCGGAGCAGAATGAACCGAGGTGTGCCCGTATTCTGTTAGATGGTGTCAAGTGCTGAGGACGGCAACTAGGCAGGGAATGGGGAAAAAGGAGTGCACGAACGTGGGAGGTCAGTCGCACTTCTGGTAAGGTGACGACTGAAAATGACAGGTGGCTACTGGGGCAGAGAATTGCGGCAGAGTGAAGTATACCAGCCAGAGCTCCGCAGCAGGAGTGCACTTGCCCTCAGAATGGTGCCTCTCAAAGCGTGGTCCTCGGAGTAGCAACATTGGCGTCAACTGTCAGCTTGTTAGAAATATAATCCATAGGTCCATCCCAACCTACTAAAACATAGTCTCTGGGGCAGGTTCCCAGGACGCTGTTTTAGCCAGCTCTCCAGGTGATTCTTACATATATGAGAACCACTGATGTAGTGACAAAAATATAGGCGTTGGAGGCAGTTACTACTGGCTCCGTGTCACAACGAGCTTGATTCAATCGCTCTTAAAATGGAGGGTACATCAGCATCACCCGGAGGCCATGACCAAACCCAGATTATTGCACCCTGCTCTCAGTTTCTGATTCAGTAAATCTGTGCTGGGGAGCTTGCAGGAAGTGCACGTCTAGGAAGTGCCCCGTTGGTACTGGTCTGGGACCACACTCTGACAGTCGCCGCGGGTCACAGCAAGGCAGTCTATTTGCTGGTGCAGAGTGGAGTCAGAGGGGCAAGTAGTAGCGGAGGCCAAGTCAGGGAAAAGGGTCACAGTGCGTAGGCCCCTAACCATGTCGGAGCCTTAGCTTTCACTCTGCAGTGGCCACTGGAGCGGAGTGATCTAACGTGTGTTGTGAAAAGACCACTCTGAATGCTGTCCTGAGAAGCTGCAGAGAAACAAGGGGAGCAAGCAGCAAGGCCATTGCAGTACACAGGTAAGAGACGCTGGTGCTTGCGGACGGTAGTGTAAGGCATTAGCCGTGGTGGATTCCGGATAAAATAAAAGGTAAAGCCTACAGAATTCGCTAACAAATCAGATGTGGTGTGTGAGAAGGAGTGCACCATTGGAGATGACCAAGAATTTTAGGCCAGACAATGCCTGTAACGGACCTGACATAAAGTAGGTGCCCAGTAAACAGTGCGTTTTATAAAGTATCACCGTAAGCGCTCAACTACTAGAAATGGGACGGAAGTGGGGGATTGGAAGAGGAAAAGTCCCGATAGTCTGAGGACCCACCCCTCAGTTCTCACTCACCCTTCTCCCCAGGAGGAAAACACTGTTTTGGAAGGAGAACTAGAAAACCAAACCCCAGCACTTACTGCTGCTTGTCATCCTTTCCCTCCATGGGTTCCTAAGACCTGACTCGAGGCAGCGAGGAGCCTCAAGGATGACCAGGGACTAAGCCCTGCCAGGAAACGTGCGCCCTGGGAACCTCGATTGAGACTCACGCGTTGCTAAGCGACAGCGGCCTACGGGAGATTGGCCTCCTAATGCTGCTTGGGGGCGGGACCGGAGCACGCAGACGCAGTAACTGCCTTGGCTCCAAGGTTAGCTGGCTCTTCTGTGCTGTGCTGTGCTTTGTAGCGGGGCGGGCGGGGGCAGTTGACCGGATCTCTCGGCTTCCTTCCCAGAGCTACGCCAAGCTGGACACCCTGCGTTTGAACTTGGCCTTTCTGCTATCTGGACGGGAAGGGTATTTATCAGGGCCCACCTCATCCTTGGGGATCAACAAGGGGCCATTCTGGAGCCTCCCTATGGCCCTCGCCCCTAGCCCCTGGGGGCAGCGCTGCTAGTGTTCCAGTCCCCCGCAGCGCCGGCACACTAGAGCCTGGCAGGATGTCGCCCCAGTGCTGCCCGCAGCTGCGGGAGCTGACTGCAAAAGTGCAAGCAAGGCAGAAGAGAAACTTGTTTTCCCGTGAATCATTAAGCACTGTGCAAGTCATGATTCGCTGCTCCTGGGGGGCCTAGTCTTTGCAGGAGAACGCTTGGCTGTCACAGTTCACGATTTCTGACAAATCCTCCTTCCCCGGCCCTGCGGCAAGCATTGAAACAGCAAGGGAACACTCAGGTCTTGCAAATGAGACTCCCCGCGGTGTGTGCATCTGCTCCAACCCGAGCCAGGTTCAGAATCTGGCCAAGGGGACTGGAGGCTCAGGCAGAGGGTTGGTGCTTGTTCGTGCAGCAATTATCCAAAAGAGCAAGCTCCAGGGAAAAGCAGTTGATGACTTGCATCCACCTTCTGGTCCTGGAATTTCTTACCTCATTTCACCATTGCCTCCCCATTTCCACTACCTGAGCCAAATGTCTTTGGCATTAACTCATGCATTTCCCTGGATAATGGGAGAAGGCAAATCTGTATTGAGTTGAATTCTGCTATGTATGGGCTATGTGTGTGCATATGTTTTGTAACGCAGACTCAGTATTTGTATGTCTTTACATTTACCTTGACGAAATGTGGGAGAGAGGAGGTAGGTCATAGGACTCCTTGTCCATACGTGAGAAGTCCTATGAGGAGGAAGAGTACATGAACGGAAGTTGGATACCTAGTTACCCGTACTCCTGAGCTGGTAAAAAGACTGGAACGTGGGTGAACATGTGGTTATGTATATGTGTGTTTGGGGGGTGAGGAGTGGGTGGGTGAACGCATATGAACACTGGCTTAAACACCACATACAGTCGTCTGTTTCCCTGGGGGAGTAGTTCCAGGACCTCTGCAGATACTCAAGTCTGAGTCTTCAGTCTGAGACTTGAGTCTGACAATACTCAAGTAAGTCCCTTATATAAAATGGCATCGTATTTGCCTATAACCTCGCACATCCTCCCAGGTACTTAAAATCACTTCTAGATTACTTGTAATACCTAATACAATGTAAATGCTATGTAAATAGTTGTACTGTATTGTTTAGGGAATAATCACAAGAAAAAGTCTACATGTTCAGTACAGATGCAACCTTCATGGCCTAACTGCATAATGCACATCAGAAAAACTTTTTTTCAAATATTTTTTCTCTGCAGTTGGTTGAATTCTTGGATGACAAACCAGAGAATACAGAGGGCCGACTCTACTTATCTGGTTTTATCCTAACCATCATATTGTGACCAGGGGCACATGCCTTGGGAGGAGTTAGTGTTGGAATACTGGCTCTGCCACTTAGGAGCTGGTTCTCTTGGGCAAATGATCCAGCCTCTGTGAGCCTCCATTTCCCCATCCACAAAACTGGAAAAGTACCTGGGGTGGTTGTGAGGTGTAGATGATTTAATACAGGCAGGGTATTGAAAGGAGGGCCAGACACCTAGTAATTCCTTGGCCATTATTAACTACTATCTTTCCTGAGCAATTTGGTCTGCATATTTTACCACATGTCTTAAGGCTTCGTCAACAATCTCATCATTCCCTTTAATTTCTATTCCAACCTTTACCGATCTCTTAAGCTTCTAAAAACACTCATCATCAGGGACACTCCCAAATGCTTGATGAGAAGAAATGAGGACTTTTCTCAACTTCCTCCCTCTTAAAACAAACTCACCTGCAGCCATACAGAATGATAGTTGTTCACTTCTATTTTGAGCCACGGAGTATTACTCTAACATATAAATATATTTATGTCAATCCCTTTCCAGCTGTGAAGCAGTTCATATGTGTAGATGTTTATTAAGGGATATAAGAAACATTAAAAAAAGTGTGCCCATCACAGTCGTGACCACAAGGAGGTCACAGTTTAGATGTGGATACAAGACAGACACGCAGGAGAAAATTCTGGGCAGCATGATGCACAATAGCAGCATGTTATCGATGGTCACAAGTATTAAATTTCAGTAATGATGATACAGTATTATAAAAATAAGCCAGTTGTTCATTATGGGTCCGTCCTCTGCAACATAATGTAGATTTTACAGTAAGTACTGACTTTGTATTGGATAGAAAAAGCCCTGGACTGCTGTTAGTTTTTTCCACTCCTGGCTAGCTAATCTGCCCCGGGAGGGACGCTTCAACCTCTCTGCTGTAGATTCCCACTTGTAAAAAGAAATAGCCAGATTAGATCACCTTTATGATCACTTTCAGCTGTACAATACATTGATTCTACTGGAAAATTTCTAACAGAATCAGTGAACACATTAGCCTAGATAATACATGCAATTTCTCGTTAGTGTTAGGTAATTTGGATACTTGTCAGCAAAGAGTAATTCAAAGTACAATAGTTTACTAATACTCTTTGAGCTAGAACACCATATGTGGGGAAATACAATAGGATAGAAATTGCTCATTGAAGATGTTATAGATACAGAAAATTGTCACCGCTTTATTTTTGAACCATAGGAAAATGCCAAGAAGAATGAGTGGTATGGCTGCATAACCTGCTAGGAAAGCTGAGGCCCAGAAGATACAGCTTCCTCACAGTCATTCCTTCAGTGATATATTTGTGGTACAGGTTAGGATCTCAAGAATTTAGCATAAACCAAAACTATCTGTCATTTCTTTTATTTTAAAAAAAGTTTATTTGCCTGGTACACATGTGTTGTAAAGATTAAATGAGAAAATGCATGCAGAAGACTTAGCCTGCACATACTAAGCACTTATTAATAGTTGGCTGTTAGTATTCTTCCTATTATTGTTAGTAGGGGAAAAGTTCAAGTACATTCACTACATTGTTTTTGTTTTATTGTCTTAGATTATAAAATTTTTTCAAATTAAAATATACTGTATCAGGCAGTAAGAATGAGAAATGTTAGTGTTAGATTTGCCCATCTTTGAGGATGGGTAGGTTAAAAAGAATCCACAGATATGAAAGGGACCCCAAATTTTCTTCTGGTTCAAAGCTGAGTGATTTATATCACATCTTTAAGAGAGAGAGAGAGAAAGAGAGAGACATTACAAAACAAATAAGCATGTTTTGCATCTCCTAAAAGGTAAAGTCTCTAGTATAAATCATACAAATCACTTCTGATAATATGAGATCCTGGATAGTACATTTACATTTGTTCATATGGATGTATAAATAGATGTTTTTAATTTTAGGAAATCTTTTGAGATAACTAATACCATTAGAGTCAGTCTGGGTTACTCCAAAACCATTGTTAGAAATCTCTAGTTTTGAAATTCACCTGACTGAAGGAAGAAGCCTACACTTTATGAATTTGGAGAGTTCTAGCCACCTCTATAAACTCATGATTCAAAGTTCATCTTGAAATAACCCAATTATGATCACCTGTTTAGAAGCCATATGACCAAAGGATGAATGAAAAGTTGGTTTTAGGTGGTGAGAACAGTGAAGGACGATAGTGGTGTCTTAAACAGAGTGCTCATGTAGTAAGGATTAGTCGAATGAATGGCTACGGGCATACGGGTTCTTGGGGAAGGAACACTGCAAAATGAAAGATTGTTGGAGTGTTACCATTCTCAAAAGGTGAGACGTCACTAGTTTACTTTGTCTAGTTTTGATGGTTTTCTTTATCGTCTTGCAACTTTTTAAGGCTATTTTCCTTGTTCATTAGAAGAATTCCAGGTCTATGGGATCACCTTCCTTGCAGGGCATTACCACGTCTTATTATCTAATTACTTAGAAATCCAACATGAGTATCTTGTCTGCTGGGGCCTAATCTCGCTGGACCATGAGAGTTTTAGTTTATTCATCTGAGCTCCCTAGCACCCAAAAAAGCACCTTGCAAGTACTAGGCCCTATTAATGAGATTGACCTAGAAAAGATCTTCTTTATAGCCTACAAAATATATACAACTTTTAATTTTTAAGTGTTTTTGTGGACTTAGGCAATAATCATTCAACAAATTCCTTAGAGAATCTCCCAGTTTAAACATGGTAATTAAAACTTCCTTTTAAGCTAAGCAATTAAGTTCTTTAACTTTGATGGTACAAGTTGCCATTGCTGTACTTTCTCTAGGGCAGGACAACTTAATAGTTACTGAATTGGCGAGTTAGACCTGAATTTAAATTCTAGCTCTGTTATGAAAGCTCTGAGACACTGGGCAACTTATTTATACTTGTTGAGCTTTAGATTTTGGATATGTTTCTTGTTAAGCTTTAAAAAAATAAATGAATAAGATCCCATAAGAGTAGGGATATAGGAATTTATCTTGTAGGGTTTTTATATTAAATAATATGTGTGTAAAGCACCAAAGCAGGCACTGAGTAAGTATTTCCCCCACCCTGTCCCCCCTGTACGCATTGTCAAAGCACCCAGCTACCGTGTGCTACGGCTAGGATTTGTTGTTAGCTCCATTTCTCTTTTTTTTTTTAGACCTCATTGCCTCTAAATCTAGTTTCTCCACCTCTTTAAACCATGGCAATAAAAATTGAATGCAAATTTCTAAATAGGGCCCTCCTAATGTCGCCTAGACTGGAAAGATTAGGAACACTATGGTAGAAGGGTGGGTAAAATAACAAGAAAAACTAAAATTGGCTCAAGTTGTGAGCCCATGGTGAGTGAAGACAGGCTGTGATGCAGCGAACAACACAACCACTGGGCGAGGGCGGGGCGGGGTTGGTGGAGTGTGTGAAAGGTCAAAGTTCTGCTCCGCCCACATACGAAACGTGACCACCCCCACACAATGCATTCTGACAAATGTGCCGCAGTCGGAGCTGTGGTTTAGGTTCCACATTTGGTAAAACAGAAACAATGGCAATCAAGAATAAGTGACAGAAATCACCACCATTCGGACTCGTGACCTTATGGGGTGCCACAATTTGCGACGACACGAATGAACTGCTCAACAGTGGTCATTGTTTTGATACGAATGGGTAGATCTATGATACGTTTGATAATGCTTTCATTCTGCAACAAAAGGGAAGAGTTAGGAAATAACTTGAGCCTCCATTTAAAGAAAAGTGAAGGTTTTGACCTAAAAGGAAATCACAGTTGAGGTTTTAAATAGAAAAGTGCAACACTTTTAATTAGGAAAGGTCAGTTTAGTTCACCTCAAATAACTCCTAGACCTATGTCATTCTTTTCAAAATGGTGTGGCACATAAACATTTTACAAGTCATCACTTTTAAACTATCCTTCTAACCAATCCTTTTCCCCTAATGTAATTATAATGGTATTATGTGCTTCAGGTTATAGTTAATTATTTCAGTATTTGTAAGCTTTTCAAGAGTTTGGAAACTTAGCCATGTTTTTTATCCGCTTATTGTAAGCCTGGGAGCAAACTATTCACTTGATTTCAGTTTCCTTTTCCTTCTTTCTTTGCCAAATTCTGAGGGTTTAATAATGGGTTGTAAGATTCAGTAAAAGAGATTTTATAGGATTTTCCTTTATTTTAAGAGAAGGTAGGCAACATTGGAAAGAAATCTGGTATTTCTGCAATTTTTTGCCAGGTGGAGAATAGATACAGGAAATACCACAGTCTTTACTTCATCTGGATCGTGACTACTCACCCTCGTGGGGACTGCGGAGCCTTGTGAGCCCTTGTTGCAGGAAGGGGTTACCACAATGAGCACGAACCCGGGCTCTGGTGTTGGAAACCTAGACTGGGCGAATCAGAGTCCTCCGAGTGCCCCCGTGCCTTTGTCTGTGCACTCCTAATCTCTCTCCTACCTGCCTCGGCAAGGTTAAAGGAGAGTTACACATGAAGGAGCTTTGTTGAACTGCCCTTTATTAAATGCATCAGCTGGGCCTAGCGGGGTCCTAACATCACCTTCTTGGGGTAGTTTCATAGTACAAAGCAACTCCAGCTTATACTTGGCATCAACCTCTTCTGCAAAACTTTTAATTGCTTTTTGTTTATATTTTATATTCTGTTTGTTTGTTGAGCCTTCAGGTAATTCTTATTTTAAGCCGTATTTCATCACTGTAAGAATATTAGGCTGAGAAGCTCACCCACAAGATACTCTGCTCCCAAATCATATTTTCCCTCTTTAAAGATGGGCCTGAATAGTATAGATGATAGAATCAAATAATTAACTTTAGACTTTTGCTTTCACTGGAACGTGGTTTGATTAGATTGGATAAGAACAGAAAACCTCACTAAAAAATATAGTAATGTATTTTATAGTAATTCTGGTAATTACTAATTACTAGAAAATATAGTAATTCTAAATGTTATTTCACTAGTGAATGCTTATAGTTACATAAAATAAAATATATAGAAACCATATAATTTTATCTTGAGCATACTTCATGGGGTTCTATCCTAAACTTATTATTTCTTTCTATCATTTTCTATTCATATGTAGCAACGTGAGACTTGTGATTTTTTTTTTTTATGATTACTACTCTTTAAGCTTTTCATGTTTACCTTCGCTAGGAAAAAAACTGTTGTACTGTTTAAGTTAGATGCATTATATTCTTCTTTCTGAACTGATTTCTGTATAGATAGGATCAACATTTTGCTTCTCATTCCTATTTCAAGGGACATATAGCACAGACCATACCCCCGGAGTTGAAACCACTTCTTGGCTTGGAGCAAGTGTTATTTTTCTGAAACTTACTGTCCTCATCTGTAAAGAGGTAATAATTATTGCATCTGCTTTTTTTATGGAGTTTTTGTGAGGCTAAAACAAGACGGCCCCTAAGACTCCCTAAGTGACAGGTACTCAGTCCTTGTTATATATCAGCATTAATTGGAATGCACACATCTGAAAAGCTGAGATTGTCTCATACGCGACTGTGTGCCCAGCCTCGGGCACTGTGGTTGGCATCTGGCAGATTCTCAGCACATGTTTCCTGAATGAATGACAAAAGCACCTGGTCGGTTTTATCCAGTCCCTGCTCTTTGCCTGCCAGCCCACTGGTTTCTCCCTGCTTCTGGAACTTTTCACTGACAGTTACAGAGGGACTGGACTCACTGGGGTGTCCTGTGACTTTACTGTTTAGACAAGGAAGACTTCACGTTTTTCATCAGACTGCATATTTTTCCTCAGGTAGTTTCTCAGCCCTCTCTGGCTTTGGACTTCACACTCTGAAAAGGCCTGAGTCTCAGTCTTAACACCGGCTCCATGGGTCTCACAACTCCACAGTTTGGCTCCTCTAGTCCAAACAGTCTGTTCGTCCTGTATTGCTCTGTTTGCAGATATAGTTATACTTATGTGAACTGCTTTCCCTCCTATTTGGAGGAAGGAATTAATTTTCACCTTAGTTCTTGGAAGGCAGCTCTGCTCACCACTATACCTCCAACACCAACTCGCCTTAGTTCTTGGGTTAGAAGAAACTGTTGCTTCATTTCTGGCATCTCTCTCTCCGCCCACTTTCACTGCACTGGAGAAACACTTGTTCAGCAGACTCTCAGAAATGGGCACCGATTAGGACCATTTCACTCGAGGGTGGGCTCACTGCATTAACGGTTAGGGGTGTGCACACCCATGCCCTCTCTATCTCAGCTGGCCTGGCCTTCTCAGTCCTCTCTGTTCTATCTGTAGCTGGATGGAGTTGATGGACCAATCATCCATGGTCATACAGCTATTTGGAAAAAGTGTATAGAATTTAAGGCATGGTGTATAGGAAGTAAGAAGGCTCACATTGGCTTCTCACCCTAACTCAACTTATGTAACCTAGCTCTTGAGTTCTCCATTGTTAAACTGGATCCTTGTTCAGTTAATGAAATCAGTAGTTTGCTATTTGGCTATCATTTCTTGTCTATAAGCTCCTTCTGCAGAGAATCCCGGAATAAGACCAAAGCCACATACAAAACCAAATCCTTGATACCATTCTCTCCCAGGGATGTCCAACCCGTGGCCTGCATGCCACCTGAAGCCCAGGATGGCTATGAATGCAACCCAACACAAAATCGTAAATTTACTTAAAACCTTTTATTTACTTATCAGTTTAAGTAAATAAACCATGACTAACACTATGAATATTTAATATGTGGCCTAAGACAACTCTTCTTGCAGTGTGGCCCACAGACATCCAAAGGTTGGACACCCCTGAGAGAACAACTTACTTTGCGAAGCCTTTATAGCCAGCCACTATAAGGATCTCTTTCTAAAACTGGACCTTTTATAGTGTTGAGAGATATGGCCTATTCTAACCACCACCTATTCACCCCGCTGATGAGGGAGAGGTCCCTGCCTAGGATGATGGGGGTGGCGGAACACAGGACACCCGACACGGGCATATGCGACTGGCAGCAGTTTATTAGCCACATACATGCAGAGCCAAGGGCAGTAGGACACCATGCCATGCAGGGCCACACAAGAACAGAAGGAACCACCAGAGGCTGTGGGAGGCAGGCTTCGCAGTGTCTAGAGGATGAGGTCACTCCTGCTTTCCCCTGGAGGATGTGATTGGCTTGCCTGAATAATTTTGCAGGCTGTCAGGGAAACGGAAACTTGCTATTTAGGGATAAGCAGGAAATGCATCTGCTCCCTTGGAAGGAGGGTGGTTAGGCTAGGAGATCTTTTCCGTGGGCACGAGTGGAGAAGAGAACAGACCATTGGAAGCAGGCCTGAATTTTAGGACTAACGCAATACATCCTATAGTACCATGACATCATTTGCTTATTACCTTGGAATTTTACTCTAGATTTGTGTTTGTGAATGTCTTGTTTCCTAGTCAAATTGTGGGCTACTCGGGGACAGCCAGCACTTAAAAAACAATGCACATCTTGGTTGGGAAAGAAATAATTTACATTAAAATGATCTCTTCTGTCATATCTCAAAGTGATGTTGTCAAATTTAGTAATGCAAATACCATTTAGTACACCTAAATTTTGTCTTTGGACAATGTTAATATTTTAAATTTAGCCAAACATTTACTACTAAAATATGTGCTGGTTGAATTTATACTTTATTAGTGCAGAGTTTCAAATGAGGGCTGCCAAAGAGGCCCGGGTGTGCACCAGCTGCCTAGCTGCAGTCCTGTGACGTGCTGTGGCCCGGCAGCTCTAAACACTCAGGGTTGCCCACATTTGATGACATTTGAAAATAGCTAATGTTTTTTTCCCCACTCTGTTTCCAAACAATGGATGAAACAATAAAATGAATGGGACATTGACATTCTCTTTAAAATCAGAGTTAAGCTTCAGCCCAAATACCAGAATGCTGATGTCTCAGATGTATTATTCAGATTGCACATTGTAGGCGCTCACGGGGCCCATGAAGAGGCTTACTGTTGCTAAATTGAAGCAAATTGACACAAAAGTGGGATGATGAGGAGGTCACAGAGAGATTGGAAGAATTTACAGTATATTCTCTCAATTTTCTAAAAATCTAATTTAAATATTATACTCAACTTAGGTCCATTAAACTAACTGTTTTCTATTTTATTAAAATATTTGTTAAATTGTATGCAACCATAAATTCAAAGCTCTTTCCCTTTTAAAATTATAATATACAGTTAGGCAAATGGCTGAAAGTTTCCACATCTAACTTATTTTTATATTTTCAGAGTAACCCACGGCATCTCTGAGATGGAATGCCTCTCCTCGTGTTTCCTACAGATAACCCTGTCTAGATTCATCACAATGCCGACAAAACATTACTGTTGTAAAGAAACCATTGGTTTCACTTGAACGTGAAAACTTAAAGCTAATTTCCTTAAATTAAAATGAGGTTTCCATTGCTACACTCTTTGTTAACATAGAAATTTCTATCCAGAGAAAAGCACAACTTTACAGGATTAAATGCTAATTCAGTTTCTATACTATTAAATTTTAATTCTAAGTTTTCTGGTGGCCCTGGCCAGTGTGGCTCAGTGGGTTGCAGTATTGTCCTATAAACCAAGAGGCTGTGGGTTTGATTCCCAGTTAGGGCTTGTTTCTCTCCGTCTCTAACTCCTTCCCTTCCCCTCTCTCTAAGATCAGTGGGCATATCCTTGGGCAAGGAGAAAAGTAAATAAACCAAATAAAAATAAAATTTTTCTGGTGAAATTACCACCTCTCATTTCATATTAGATTATTAGGAATTTAATGTATTTGTATTATAATGTTTTAAAAATATTATAGAAAGAATACACACTACATAAAAGTTTGGTGAACACAGATATAAATAAAACAAAATATTACCAGCTAGAGACAGACAAATACTGTTCAATTTCAGTGGATGTTTCCATTTTCCCCCCATGAATCTAGAGCTGTGCCAGCCAACACGGTAGCCACCAGCCACACGTACCTTAGCCTCCCTAAACAACACTCTCCGCCTCAGACACTGTTTGGATTCCCCTTTCCTGCTCCTGCTGTCTGGAAATTGCCTCTAAGCAGAAAAATGCAGCAATTACAGAGCTCACTTCATTTGTTTCCCTTTTTTTAGGGATCAGGGTCCTGTGCTACCTGTTTTCAATGCCTGAAAACAGTTGTTCGTATATTTTGTCCAGTGTTCTAGCTATTTACAATGGGAAGTTAATTAAGCCCAGTGCTTGTCACTACGTCATGGATGATAGTGGAAATTTTTTGTCACCTTATGTGTCTCTTACAATCAGCATATGTTTAGATTGTATGAGGAATTTCACATATACTTTTCACAAAGTATGCATGTTTCAAATGCAAATGCATAAAGGTAAAGTAAACACGCCACACTGGCTTGAGAAAAGTAATCAAGAGAATAGCAAAGACATTTGAGTTTAGCATTTATAGAAATTTAGAAAAGAGGACTTCTGGTACTCAGTGTCTTTGCTGCTCCTTGTTTTTGTTTGTTTCTTTAAGGCAGAATTCTTCTCAAAAGATTCTCAGGGAGCATCCTGATCATATGAAAGAGATGAGAACAGGACTACTCTGATTGGAGCAGGGAGGAGGGCCCTCACCTGTCCTTCTTTCTCATGGCCCTTCTGCAGCTGTCCTGGTACCACCTCCTGGAAGGCCTCTGGCTTACTGGAATTGTGCAGAAGTCCTGATTTAATCCAAACTCTTTTTCAAAAAACTTATTTCCCAACCAAAGGTTAAGATTTATAGTCTGAAATTGGAATTAAATAGAAAACCAGTATGTGTTTTGATTTTGCACTGCCTGTCTTTTGGTTGAGTTGTCCGCTTATTTAGTTTATTTATCTTCAGGCTTGGCTCAGTAGGTACTCAGTTCAAAGGCAGTTCATGAGCTTGAGTTGAATTTGGATTTTTTTGACTTTGCAATTGAGGACACCAAGGCACACTGCAAATGAATAGGTGGGCTGGGCCCAGAATGCAGGTCTTCTGATCCCTAGACCAGACCATTTTCTACCATACTGTGCTGCCTATTTTAAGTTCCTGAAGTTAGTTCCAGACATGAAAATCTTTTCTTTTTAACCAAGTAATGACCATTCTATATTAATAGAGGTCAGGGAGTGCTACTGTATGAAATATATTTGTGGACTATATACTTCCAAATACAAGCTAATTTTTGGAAGTGGATTCTATTTTTCTGTCATTAATTGTGAGTATAGAGATACATGTTTCTGAAAAGTTGCTTTGGTATACAAAGTTGAAAAAATTTAGTTGTAAAAATGGTGAACAGTTTCAAGCCAGGTGAAACTCACAATTCTCACCCTTCCCTCCTACACTCCCACGCCTGCCCCACCCCCTCCATCCCCCATTAGTTCCCTCCTTCAGTGTTGCTCTGCTTAGTTAGCACAGCACCTACCTGGGAAGCACAAACGTTCTTCAGGCTGCAGGGTATTCCCAGTCTCAGATGACATTTGGATTGCTGCTTCTGGACCTTAGAAGCCCACACCCTTCCTAACAGAAAAACCTCACGTCTCTCTCTCGCACACCCGTGTTGCTTCTGTGTACCCGACCTGGTAGAGAGTCTGTCATTTGCCTATTCCCTCCAGCCAAGAAAATTCCATTGAGCGTTACTTCTTGAGTCAGCTTTTTAAAAAGATAGGCTTTTTTTTTCATTAAAAATTTTTTTAAATAAAAAAAATCTTTCAATTACAGTTGACATACAATATCATGTTAGTATCAGGTATTTAACATAGTGATGAGACATTTATGTAACTATGAAGCGATCACCCCGGTAAGTCTAGTGCCATATGACACCACACAGTTACGACAATATTGCTGACTATATCCCTGTGCTGTAGTTTACATCCCACGGCTGTTCTTGTAACTGGCAATTTGTATTTCTGAATCCCTCCACCTCCCCCCCCAATCCTCTCAACCCCCCTCCCATCTGGCAACCATCAGCCTTTTGTCTGTATCTGTGTTTCTGTTCTGTCTGTTCATTTAGTTTTTTAGATTCCACATATAAGTGAAACGTTATGGTATTTGTCTTGCTCTGTACGATTTATTTCACTTAGCAGAATGCCCTCTAGGTCCATCTGTGTTGTCAGAAATGGCAAGATTTCATTCTTTTTCATGATGGACTAATATCCCACTGTATAAACGTACCACATCTTCTTCACCCAACTGTCTATCAGTGGGCACTTAGGCTGCTTCCATATCTTGGCTATTGTAAATAACGCTGCAATGAACATAAAGGCGCATATTTCTTTTGAATTTAGTGTCTGGATTTTTTGGAATACCCACAAGTGGAATTGCTGGGCCATATTGGTTCTATTTTTACTTTTTTGAGAAACCTCCACAGTTTTCCACAGTGGCTGCACCTATTTACATTCCCACCAGCAGTCGATGAGGTTCCCTTTTCTCCATGTCCTCGCCGACACTTGTTTGCTGGCTCATTAATGACACTCTGACAGGTGTGAGGTGATATCTCGTTGTGGTTTTAAACTGCCATTTCTCTGATTATTAGTGATGTCGAGCATCCTTTCATCTCTCCATTGGCCACATGTGAGCTCTCTTTGGAGAAATGTCTATTCAAGTCATCTGCCCATTTTTTGAAATTAGATGGGGTTTCTTTTTTTGTGTGTCTCTGTGTTAAGTTGTATAAATTCCTTATATATTTTGGATACTAACCCTTTATTGAATGTATCATTGGCAAGCGTATTCTCCCATTCAGTAGGTTCTTTTCATTTTGTTGGTTTTCTTTGCGGTGTAAAAACATTTTAGTTTAATTTAGTCCCATTGGTTTATTTTTTATTTTGTTTTCCTTGCCCAAGGAGACATAGCAAAAAAATAATAATAATACTAAGAGCTATTTCAAAGAGCATACTGCCTGTATTTTCTTCTAGGAGTTTTATGGTTTTAGGTCTTACATTTATGTCTTTAATCCATTTTGAGTTTATTCTTTATATGAGAAAGTCACCCAGTTTCATTCTTTTGCATGTATCTATCCAGTTTTTCCCAATACCATTTATTAAAGAGACTGTCTCCACCCCACTGTATATTCTTGCTTCCTTCGTTATAGATTAATTCACCATACATATAAGCAAGTATTTATTTCTGGGCTTTGTATTCTGCTACTCTAATCTACATACCTGTTTTAATGCCAGTTTTAAAATGCAGTCACTTTTATATAAATATGAAAATGATAAATCATACTTCCATGATTCTGGCATGCTGCTTCCAGAGAAGGGTGTGGGCATGTGGAACATGGAGACTCCTGGCTGATTGTCACTGAAGTAGATGCCACCTTTTGTTTAATATTTTTTAAATGTCTAATTCTGACAAAACTAAATGTATCAAAAT
The DNA here is from genome assembly GCF_022682495.2 of Desmodus rotundus. Taxonomy (NCBI): domain Eukaryota; kingdom Metazoa; phylum Chordata; class Mammalia; order Chiroptera; family Phyllostomidae; genus Desmodus; species Desmodus rotundus. The sequence continues at coordinate 131,120,574 of NC_071391.1, read as the reverse complement.
TATATAAATTAAAAATTCTTTGAGTTTCATATAAAATTTGACATATTAATGTTAAATATAAAATTTTAAGGATTGCTTTTTTCCTCTTGCCTTCTACCCATTCATGAACATCTACTTTTAATCATTTACATTTTTCATCCAGTAATAGAATTTAGTTACATATTGATCATCAAGCAGCCCTGACTGGTGTGGTTGTTGGTGCAGTTAGGAGACTGTGCCAGCCAAGTGTGATTTCCTTACAAGATCTGGGAAGGGCGTTGTCAGAGACAGCGGGGTAATCCAAGTGACATGTTGGTGGCACATCTGTGATCACCGTTTCTCTAAAATCATTTAGCCTCTTTAATGTATAGAGATTTTTTTCAAACTTGAGTGTGTAAGAAATGTCTATTTCCTCCAAATTAAGCTGAGCCTCCTTCCAGCCCCACCTGTCTGGGAGGTGGGGAGCTAAATCCGTCACTCTGGTACTTTGCACCCTCTCTCAGGAGGACATGTAAAGGTCCGTATGCAGAGAGAACATTCAGGAAAGACTTCTCTGGTCTCTAGTCCATACCAGTTACCATGACTACTGTCCAAACCACCACGGTCCTTTGTAGTCAGACACTTCGCAGCACTTTTGGGAGCAGGAATCTGGCTAGAGCCAGGAGCCCCTGGGGCTGGGATCCCACTTTCTGGATATACCACAGCTGCTCCCTTCCCAGGTTTAATCCTCCCCCAGATGTGCCGCTGAGGAGAAAGGCACAGGTCTCTATCGCTTGGGAAATCCACAGCCTTTGGTCCTTTTCCAAAGTTTAGGACAATATCCTTGTTTCTTTGGCTCTTGTCACTTCTTCTCTTTTACCCGCTAAAGGCCTATAGTTGTCTTTCTTCTCAACTCACAACATAATGCCCTCTTTAAAATAAAACCTTGGGAGGAAAGTTATCTTCAGGGTATCTGGCACCAAAGCCCTCCCCGAGGTGAGGGAACACAGCCTTGTCTGCCTCCCTTAAACCAGGAGCGGGGAACTACACAGGTACAAATGAGTGTTGCAATAGGTACTCTGCGTAATATTTGACACCTGTCATACTTAATATGATGATGGTATTAAAGAAATGGGAAATTTCCTTTATTTTAAGGAAATATTTTAAGGAAATATTAAAGGAATATTTTTATTCCTTTAATAAAAATAAAGGAATATTTTTTATTCCTTTACTTTAAGTGTATTTGGAAAGTATTAAAAAATATCTTTGTCATCCCCTAATGCTGTGTTGTCTTATATATGTATTTGATATCAATGTTATCATCATCCATAGAGTTAACCTTCCAAATAAACAAAGTCGGCCAGCCCTTCATCTCCTTTTCTCAGTTCTGATCTCGCAGCAGGTAGAGAGAGACCTGCATTCTTTCTCCGCGCCCTGGAGTGTAGCAATAGCAACTTCTTCCATAGATAGGATGGTGGTTTCTAACCTGTATTCCCAAGACGCTTGAAATTGTCCGGAGGACAAGATGCAAGAGGAAAACGAGACCAGCTGTGCAGCGTTCCAGGGACCTCGTCCCCACTTCACTCATGCTGGTTGTGCTTGTTCGCTTTCTTTATGTATTACATTCCTGGTAAAATCTTATTTTAATGGAGTATATATGCAAGTATACACCCATTTGAAATCCCCCAGTATTTTGAGTTAAAGTTCTTCCTTTCCAATAGTGTGATTCTATGGTATAGAAATGAAATTCCCCTTAAAATACTCTGTTGCTTAATCATTTGCATGACAGGCCAAGTTTAGGGGATAATATGATTTATTTAGAGTCTCCGTCGGTTCCTTTTCTAGTTAAAGGATACCCATCGCGGACGGCTGCTGATACAAATCTTGCTGCTTGCTGTGCTGAACTGTGGGTTCTCTTCAGTTGACATCCCTCCTCTGTTCACTACAAAGAACAGTAAGTTCACAGAATGCATGAGGGAGCGAGCTCCAACCCAAGTGCCGAATCATGTTCTCAGTCAGATTTTTAAAATTTAACTCTTTATTGATGTTATTTTATGATTATGCTGATCATTATATACATTTATATCTAACTACTGGTTCTTTTTGAGTAATTAAAATTACTCAACTTTAATAACAAATGATCTGGAAGGTGTTAGGGTTCAATTCAGACAACAGTACCTAAAATAATTTTTAAATGGTTAATTTTATTTATTTACGTCTAGCCTAGCCAAATAACATGTATACTATAACATTCATTAGAGTTAGTTTCCATGAAACAAGTTTAAACTAACGATTCGTACTAAATATTTTGTGATGACATTTTTTATTTCAGGACACTATTTTTTGGTTGTTAAAAACATAGTTGAATGAAACTATTTCAGGCTCAGACATTTTAGTAATACATACAATGTCGCAGCTTTCGGAACAGACTCCTTCTTTATACCCTACTCTGCTACTACCACCCTAGTACACAGACCTGAGAATATATCGTGTCTTGTGCAGGATGAACACTATGATTTTTATTCCTATTAGTATCGAATACTGAAATTAGAATATTCCAACTTAGAGATGGTTTTTTCGTTAGAAAAGTCCGTGCGGTCAATGCGAGAACTGGGACTTCCAACCTTGCTCAGCCAGGACTTCCTACGAGACACAAACAGATAAGCGCAAATGAGCGTGTGAAGTGTGCATAGATCAGCTGACATGATCCCACGTTGGGAGTTTACTTTCCCTAAGTCACTGTTGCATATAACAGAAAATAAGAACTCTTTTATATTGTATACATCACATATGTATCAGAATACCAGAGTCTACTAATAATTACACATGGACAAAATAAAGCTAATACCAAATTAAATACAGCCGACTAGTGTTTTTGAAGTTATTTCACCTCTCTTAAAACATCCAAGGCCATTATTACTTAGCTCTTGAGCTACAGAAAAAGATTAAAATATTTTTACAAAGAAGTAATAAAAATATTCTACCATTATTCTTTCTTATTACCCAGCACATGGTAGGTATGGCAGCAGGGAGGGAGAGAGAGGATGAGAAGGGGGAAAGAATGGATGAAATAATAAAGAATGTGATTTTCCATAAACATTTAGATGAACATTTTTTCTTATCTATTAAAAAACCATTTCTTACCATATATGAGCAAATTGGCTGCATTAAAGGGACAAGTTAAATGTTTTGAAACTTTTTCTGTTCATATAGTGCAATGGTTTTTAATTTATTAGCAGTATCCCTGTGTTTAACTTATGCATTTGGGTACTTACCCAAGATGCTTCCTATATAATTAAGGCTTATTGTAACAGAGTTGACAACTCAGATAACAGTTGGGATGACAGATTAGGTGGGACTGCAGGTTAATGACATGAGGCCATTTCACACCAGTGGCGGCAGTTGCCCGGCTTTTGCAGAAAGGTCCCATGACTTTCCTCGTATCTCCAAAGTTCTTTCAGGTTGTGAAACTCATGCCGTGTGAGCTGTGCGGTATCATATTAGCGATCTCATGGAACCTTGAATTTAAACATGGTCTGGGCTAAAGTTGTCTGATTAGCTGGAAATCACTGCTAGGCAAGAGAGGAATTCTAATGCTTCCAATTGCCATCGTGCTGTGTAACACTCTCTCTGGTTCTTATTTGTAATAGTTTTACTGGGAAAGGTGAATTTTTCCCTTTCTTCTTTCTTGGAAGCCAAGCCATGAGCACAGCGGCACATGTTCTTTAACTCATTTAATTAAAATCTTAAAAAGTGGAAATTGCATGTGTTGAAGAATAAAATTAGTTATCACGAAAAGGAGCTGCTGACTTCAATTTTACAAGTCAAATCTCCTTACAACCTTCTAGAAAAGAAAAGCCAGAAATAACAGAAGCTAACATTTATTGTGAACCAAGTGCTCGGCACTGTGCTAAGTTCGTCACACATACTATTTCCCTTAGTCCGCACACTAACCGTGTGAGTTGTAGTCCGTTATTACCCCTAGATTACTGACGAGGAAAGAGACACACAGAAGAGTTAAGTCACTAGTACAGGGTATTGCCGTAGTTTAGCAGTGGGGGGGTGGCAAGTGATCAGATTCTGGATGTATTTGGAAGGTACAGTCAAAAGATTTGCTGACAGACTGTGGTGAGAAAGAGAGGGGACTAAAGGGTGACGTCAGGGTAATACGTTTGAAAAACTACCTGCATGGTGCTGTCACTCACTGAGATGGAGAGGCTGGGAGAAGAGCGGATGTGGGAGAAGAGCGGAAGCTCAGTTTTAGAATGGTAAGTTTGAGGTCTCTATCAGACCGCTGAACAAGATGTTGACTGCGCAGCTGGATCGATGGGTCTGGCTGGAGGGGATGAAGTTTGGAGTTTGTTGGCAGATAGAACTAAAAGCCAAGAATGCATAGGATCACCAAGAAAATGAACATAGATAGAAAAGGGAAGAGATCCAAAGACTGACTGCACCTTAGATCTACCCTGTGGTAAGAGCTCAGGGAGAAGGGGAAGAACCAGCAAATGAGAGGAAAGCATCCAGTGAGGTAGGAGAAAAGCTGGGACAGCATCCTGTCCTGAGTCAGATGAAGCCCTCCGGGAATAGGGAGGGAGGCATCGGGTGAGTCAACACTGCTGCTCCCTGGTCAAGTAAGGTGAGGACTGAGAATTGGCCACCAGAGTTCACTGGTGGCCTTGACAAGAGCGGTTTTGGTGGACTGAAAGCCATATTTGAATAGGCTCAAGAGAGAATGAAAAGAGAGGAAATGGGATCAGTAATGGATAGTGGGCACAGGAGCTGCTAGGGACTAATCCACCGGAGCTGATAATTCAATGTATTGAACTAGTTGGGATCCTGACTACCTACCTCAGCTGGCCTTCAACTTCATCAAGAACCTCAGCAGCAGACCTATGGCCAAGGCGGAATCCATGCCCCTGGTGGGGGCAGAATGGTCATGTGGTTAGGTGATTCGGCTCCATGTACACTCTGTGTGTTTGTGTGTGTGTCAGAGGAGGGCCACTTTGTGCTATGGCTCCCCACATGCCACCCTTGGTGCTAGGAGCATCTTGTCTGACCTGCCTGTTCACTTAGGAGTGTTCTGGTCACCAGTCACTTGGCGAGCCCTACGACCTCAGTCTTCATGTGCTGCTCCTGCAGTCGGCCTGTGACAGGTGTGGCTCAGGTCTGGCGGTGGCAGGACAGTTCTTCTAAGCAAAAAAGAACTAGTCCCAGATTTTCACACAAATTTATGTCTAATTACTGAGGATTGGATACACCCACACACACACACACATTCACCCTTAGTGTGGAAAAGAACGACATAATCAACCACAACCAGTTAATTCAATTACATACATATTTAAGTGGCATTGAATGCAAGGCATATTCTAGATACTGGAGTTTCTTCCCTTAGTTACTCACACTCTACTAGGTTCAGCAAATAATAAAAATAACTAATAATAAGGCAATGTGATTTTTATATAAAGGGGGAGAGGAATTGGGGCTAACTTCTGGTCAAGGTACTCAGGGACATCTTTGTGGTAGCAATGGCATTTGAGCTAAGTTTTAAAGAAAGTACTATTGAGTTTTTCAAATCTTAGAATGGGGAATGGCAATTTAAGCATGACAGGAAACCAAGAAGCATAGGAAGAATATTGATAATATTAATTAAAAATGTAAAACTTTTACATTTTTAATTTCATTAAATGGTCGGAGAATGTCTCAAGCAAAGCCAAAACAAAGAGCAAACTGGAAAACTTATTTGCAGTATTCTCGCTATATGAAAAGCACTTAAACATCAATATGCAACCGTAGGAGGCGAGGAAAGGTGACAGGATCGGACAGAGGGAGAAGTTGGGCAGAGATGCTGCCTCCATTTAGCCCTCAGCCAGCACAGAGGAGCTCTGATGCTGGAACGCCCTTCAAAGCTGTCCAGAGTTGAGGTGAGAGGGCCGGGTCCGCATATTCCCACCTGAACCAATCTGTGGAGAAAAGCTGCCCAGAGAAGGAGGTGTGACCTTTCGTGAGGTGACTTCCTTCTGCAGAGGCCATTCCGGACTGAGGGCCACGTTCCAGCAGCATCTCCAGCATCTGGGGAAGAGACCCTCAGTCTTGAAAGGGAATCTGAGGCCACTGCACATGCTCTCACACATGGGCGAAGGGAAGGAACTGAAGATGCAAGGCAAAGGAAAGGCAGTTGGTGTGACGAGGTCCCAGGACAGGCTGGAAGAAATGGGACACACCTAATCTGCACAGAAGAGAAGGCAACGGGGTCGAAATAATTGGAGAGCAATTTGGATACAAAGAGGCATTCAGATGAGGTAGCCCCCATTTTCTGAGTAAAATAGGAGGAAAGGTAACTTACTGATGGGAGGTGGAGGTAGAGTTGAGGAATTAAAGAAAGGGTATTAATAATTGCCACAGGAATTAACAGATGTTGACTGAAATGAAAGAATTAGTGGAGAGCAATGAGGGCCCTGAGGTTAGACTGGATGGCCCGGGCTGCAAACACGCCTGCCTGCCGCTCCGTGTGCTTCCTTCGAGGCCTGTCCTGCAAGGATGGTCCGCGCTGGTGGGGGAAGGGGTCAATGCCTGGGCCAAAGGCTTCTCAACAGGGACAGTCCACCTGAGGGGCAGACGGAAGAATCACTCAGATGTTTCCTGGAGTGAGCAATGGAATGCGGGATCCCCATGTGGAATAGACTTGACTTTGGCCAGCTACACAGCTGTGGTCTTACATTTATCACGGTGAGTTGAATGAACCATTTCAGTGGGGAGCCTCTGATTTTGGTATTTTTATATCTTTTTTTCTTGGACTGGTCAGATCCTCCAGGGAAGACACACCTAATATCCTGCCTAGAGTGCACAAACCTGGCTTTGCATATTCTGGGACTCTGGGAAGAAGGTTAAGTCCTCAACATTCCATCTGTAACCTTCTCCAAACCCCTCTGCTTTCAGCACCATAGCCCTTTTTCAGTTGTGCCCAGAAGACCTCTCCAGAACATGAAACACCGGCTTCTGCCTGGGCGTGCGGGACAGCTGCTCCCCAGTGTGGGGTTGGTGGGGGGAGGAACTGCTCATTAAACAGACTTTCAATCAGTCCTCCTATTTTTAACCCCACCTTTCTACCCACTTCCATCCGCCTTTGCATTGTTGTGGGGGGGGGGCGTTCATTGTGTTAAATGGGCCATTTCTCTGCTCCCACCCACCCAAGTCTTATAATTCAGGTCTGCATTACCACTAGCTCACCTGCTTTCTAATTTCCAAAGTTTTGTTGCTATAGCTTTCTTTCCCATTCTCTGTTCTTGTGGATGTTTAAACCCCTTTTAAAAAAAATCCATTTTACTCATACTTAGGTGCAGTCTAGGAGGAAGCAGGTGAAGGTATATGTTTAAAATGGTAACACCTTTAACTGAAAGTATGGCTTTATCCTCTATACTTAAATCTTTAATCCATCTGAAATGTGATTGCATTTATGAAAAGAGATGTTTTAATTTTGAATGGCTAGATAGTTTCACCAGCACAACTATTACCATATACTCAATCTGCATATGTATATCTTTCTAGACATTCTATTTGGCTCCACTGATATCGTCGGTTAATCCATAAACTAGTTCCCAACTATTTTAATTATTATAGCCTTAGACTACACTTTAATGTCCAGTAGTCCCTACGCTGCTCCCCTACCTCATTAGTCTTCTATTTCTAAATATCCTGTTTGTCCTATGCCGTCTACTAGATGTTGGCGTAACTGTGTCCGATCCCTTCAAATCCTCTTTTGCATCTTAATATAATTCAGAGAGATCTGACAGTCTAACAAACATTTAACCTTGTCATCGAGAGTAACAATTTTCGCTACTTTACGTCTTTATGTTCCTTATCAAAATTTTGTCCTTTGCTTAATTCAAGTCCTGTACTTTTCTTGGTAAGTTTATACTTAGATATATTCTATTTTTCTTCCAATGTTGAACAAGATGCTTTTTAATCATCATGTTCTTAAACTAGCATATAGGGAAACTAGTGATCTCTTACATTGTAAACAGATGCCTTACTGAACTTTCTTAGTTGTGTAACAGTTTCTCTTTTCTTCGGGGCTCCTAGGCAAACCACTTTTTGTATTTTTCCTGAATTCATCCTGTCAGTCAATTGTTATCACATTGCCAGGACAATTTCAAATTGCTCTTTATTTTAGGCTATCTGACCACATTGGCCACTTACGTGTCTTTCAGAGAAATGCCACAGTAACTATGCAGAGAAAGCAACCTTAACAGTGTCCACTCAGCCAAGGGCTCAGTCAGCATGACCATAATACACCACTCTGGCTCCAGCACATTTTACCTATTCATTTAATAGACTCAATTAATATTAAATGGATGGTTGGATAGAAGAGTGATATAGTGGGTTGGCCAAAAAGTATGTTTAGTTTTTTCCATAAAATAAAAGACACATCTTTTTATTTTCACCAATAACTTTATTGATTTCGAATTTTGAGTATGTCGGCTCTCTTCCCACTATTGGCTTCTAGTGGGTAGAGGCCAGGGGTGCTGCTAAACATCTTCCAGTGCATAAGACAGCCTCACAGCAAAGAATTATTTGACCAAAATGTCAATAGTGCCAAGAAACTTCGCAAATCACTTTTATCACATTTGATCAGTCATAGCACCTTCTCCATATACTGCACAAATCGTCATTTTGCATTTCAGTTGCGTTTTTATCTTTATTGAAATAGTAAACCATAATAGGCTGAACATGTTGTTTCTTCTATCTTCAATACTAAAATGGCTTCACAAAAATTCACCAATTTTGGTAAGTTTTTTTAAATGCATGCTGCTTATGACAGCTGTCACAATAAAAATCTAACAAAATCATTTCAAATGAAGTTAAAGACAGCTAAGTGCTACTAGAGCCATCGTATGGAAAAAAAATGTTACAGACTTTTTGGCCAACCCAATATATTTTATTAAAAGAGACTGAAGTCTACTATATATGCTGTAAATCTGAATCTGCTTTGTACACATATATCTTTCAGGTATTTTTACTTAAGAAACATGATCCACTGTTAGGCTTTTAAAAAAAATAAGAAAGTTCAACTAATAAAAATGGAATAATAAGAATGTAAATTAGAAAATTCTATTGACAGACGTCATGTTACCTGATAACCCTTTAATACATTTTAAATGTCTAACATAGAGATCTTGAAAATGAAATCAATTTTATTAAGTCTATTTTATTCCCTTACCAAAATCATATTGCCTTTTCCAATTATACAGTAATAATATAAGAACGGATTTTCATTAGGGATGCATTTCTTACATGTTTGATGAAGATTCCACACAGCTGTGAAAACAATTTCTTTATGGAATGCTAAATGACAATGATCTTGCACGTATTACTTTTAAGTATTCTTCAGGCCATCTCTGCATTAAAGAAATGAGTAAAGCACAGAGTTGATAAATGGCCAAGGAAAAACCTGTGTGTTTAATAAATTAACTGGGCTGTGGGCTGTTTCTATTCAGGCAGTCACCAACTATATTGGTCCCCTCAGGGTCCCCCCAGCATTCTAATTCTTTGGTGCAGATGGGACACATTTAGCTATCAAGTACGTAAGTGCCACTCATTTATGGCCTTGGCTGCTGGCAACGAGGCCAGCTGCGGCCTTCTAAAACGCACTTGGGTTGCTGCCCTCCCAGAGGCCCTTCTTAGACCCCCCTGTATCTGAAGAGGGCCCCACCCTCAACCTGTTGTGTGCGTCATGGAAATGATCACAGGCTATAATTGCTATGTTTATGTATGCACTGCGTGCCCACTGAACGTTAAAGTTCTGAGAAGGCAGGGTTGGAGTCTTATTCATTATTTATCCCCAACATCTATCACTGTGCCCAGGGATAGTGGGCACTCAATAAATAAATACTGAATGAATCTTTGTCACCTGCCTGCCTTCCCTGAGCATGACCTTTCAACTCTAATTTTACCTCATAAGAAACAAAACACTTCTGGGTTGGATTTTTTTTTTTTTTACGCTCTTTGAAAAGGTAAAGAAATAGTTGCTCTATTACAGGAAATATTTTCCTCATGGCAATCTCCTATGAAATAACACACGTAATGACTATATTCATCCCCTTAAAGGAAGTTAGAGGCCTACAGACCTGCCCTGACACCTGAGTATAAGCACATGGGCCAAGTTTACACATAGAATCTGTTCATTAATTTTTGTCAGCCCCCAAATTTTACTGTATCTCTTGTGACTGTGAGTTTGCTTATTCTATTAACAAGCGCGGTCAGGGTGAGTACTACAACACCAGAGCGGGGGCAAGTCCATCCTGCAAACCTGGTCACATGACAGGCTGCCAGCTCAGTCAAGTTCAGTGCACGGTTGTTTGTGTGTGTTCAGACACACTGTGAGTATCAAATACAAAGCCTCAGACACTCTTCTTACTATCCCAAAGATGTACAAATACCTACTATTATATTTGTTGTGTTAATTCGGGATTTTAAAGCTTTTTTTTTTTTTAAAGAGTCCTTTCTTCCAACATAATCTTACGTGAAAGCTTAATACTTACAGTGGAAGTGAAGTGCTTCTCTGAGGCAAGGGGATGGTGGGAGGGGCAGCGCAGCACCTTTCCCAGCTGCAGCTCGAGCCCTCTGGGGAATCCCAAAGGCTCTGAAGGGCTCAGTGGGAAAACTGCTCTATTAACCCAACACTGAGCAAGGCTATTGGGGAGCGGAACACAGGGAGAATCCACCATATGTAGAAGTGGAAATCAACACAGGACTGTCTTTTCTATAATTTAAGTCAGTATTTCCTACAAAATGTAGTAGGCTCCTGAGGTGATATAAAATATTCCATTGAACTAATATCCTTCTCTGAAACAAAGAGGTGAAATTAAAGCTCTAGAAAGCCACTATTAATAATTCATAGCAATTCTATTTCCTGGGACTGAAGTGGGGCAGCGTTAAGTCCTTTCGGATATCTCTGCAGCACCAGTGTAAAATGCAGCGCACAGCAAGGAAGCAGACAGTAGAAAAACACAGCTAATGAATTAAAAGCTAATGTGGTGCATGCTGGACAATATTGAGTTGCCTGCCCATATCAAGCTTTCAAACTAGCATTAATAATGGAAGAGTTGTACGTAATATTTTTGCTATTTCCCCTTCTTCAGCAAGTTTCCTTATTCACTTACATGTGGGCAAATAATACCATATATTTTTTTAAAATCAAGATAAGCATTTTAATGGTATTTGAATATAATGTCCAAATTTTCTGTCAGATGTATAGCCCATGAGTAGTGAAGCGTTCCATGATTATCAAGGGCGATTCAGGACGTGCATATCAAACCTGAGATCAGATTCCTCATCTCGAGGATGGGGATAATAATACTCACCTCACTGAGTTATCGAAAGGATTAAAGAGAATGTATGTCAATTGCTTAATGTGCCTGACACACACTAGGTCTTTAAGATCAGTTATTACAGTGTTCTCTGCCTTTACCTAAGTTGGTGAGCAATGTTTTGCAAGATCTGTGACCCGTAAAGTCACACACTTGTAGTGCGATTCCACTAGTGATACCTCTTGGTCTTGGTGGAGCGACTTCTCAGCTGCAGTGGGAAATGGTATGTCAGTAACCTCAGTTGGGAGAGAGTCTGGACGAGCTACCCCAGGCATGAGTTATGCTCAGGATTCTGAGACCCAGCCGGCCGAATCAAAGGGCCTGGGAGCAGAGAAGGCAGAAGAAGTGACGGCATGACTGAAGCCTCTAGCTTCTCTGCCACCCCTTTTCCAGATCAGCAAAGTGGCAGATACACTCTTCTTTACGCTCTGTTTACAAAGTGGAAAGAAATCAGATGTTGGCACAGTGGTAACGTAAGTGGACTTTGGGATCATTCAGCCTGGATGTGTATCTAGCTACCACTTCTTAACTGGCCATCATGGGCAAGTTTCTTAAACTCAGTGCCTCACCTGTAACATGGGGTGATGCTGCCCATCACCTGGAGTTGTTATGAAGGTTAAATGAGATCATCTGTGTAAAGTGTTTCACACTGTCTAGAAAATAGTAAACACTCATTTTTTGCTACTGTATCAGTCAGGGTGCAGGTAATGAAAACCACCCTAGCTATTTTAAAATGGAATTTAACATAGGGAATTAGGTCCTTACAAACTCAGCAGAATGGCTGCAAGAAGAGATTTATATTGGGCCTGTTGGAGCAACTCTGTAGAATTGGCTGCTAACGTATCACATGTTAAAACTGTGATTCTCATGCAAATAAGACATGCGTTAAAGATTTTAATTCAATGCATTAACTACTAAGGGAACCTAGAGGACATTATGGCTGGTTCAGAGAATTTAGATACACACACACACACGCATTACACACACATACAATCAGGAATGCTAAACTCAACTTGCTAATAGATATAGTACATCCATACAGAATCTGAAAATTCCTGAAAGTTCCACTAGACAATACTCAGAAATTCCCTCAAGGATACCCTGTAATCTCTATTTGGAAGCCTTAGAGAATATTTTTTCTGATAGGCCCATTAGGGGAACTGCTGGGAATCAGGAGGCTGCCACCCAAATCACTGCATTTATGAACACGCTACCCGAACTGCAATCTGGGCATCAAGAATCCCGCACCCGAACCATTGGCTCCAGAGCCACGTAATGTCTGCCAGATCCTCGTGCCAGCCAAATGGGTGACTCAGGCACCGCTACTTGTCTCCCCACCTCAGCTCCAAATTTCACAGAAGGACTTCTGAGTGATGAAACCTGAGCCATATTTGAAACTCTAGCTGCAAGGGAATCAGGGAAAGAGCCCCTAGTTCTCCAGAGTCTGCCGTGAAGAAAAGAGAGCAGGGAGAGCTTCGGACAGGGGTTGAGCAAGACAGTATACCTTGTCTGCCGCTGCTATTATTCACTTAACCAGAACTTCTTGAACTTCCACACTACAGCATACAGAAGATTAGAAATGTTCTTTGCTTGTTTTTCTACAATGTGTTAGAAATGTTGTTTGCATCGTAACAATGCTTTTATGGACTTTGTCAGATCTTGAATTCTTTTCAGCCCCAGAACAGAAATCCCAAGGAACACCAACCTTGAAGGGTCAGGTGGAAAAGCAGAAGCAGACAGGGGACAGGTGGAAAGAGGGGTCAGAGAACAGAGAGATGACCGCAAAGTGTGGTGTTAGAAAAACTAAGGGCCCAGAGTATTTTAAAGAGAGAGCAGTCAACTTCCAAATGCTGCTGAGATCCAAGTACAACATGAACTGAAAAGTGCTTTGGGGACTTAGCAGGATCAGCTTCAGTGAAGTGGGGAGGGTGGAAGCCAGATGAGAATGATTTGGGGAGCGAAGGGGAAGTGAGTGAATGGAGACGGAAAGAACAGATCAATCTTTTTAGCTGTCTGACTGTGAAGGAGAGGAGAGACACTAAGCAGCTTTATACGTCTTTAAGGTTCTGTTCCTGGCAAGCCACGCCTGCCTTGACTCCGAATCCAATGCCTTCCAGCATTTACGAGCACCTTGTCTCACAGGAACAATATTTGAGAAAGATTGCTTTAAGGACACATAGTCTAAGATGTTTTCTATTCCAGATATGTTAAAATCTGCTCCTACATGAAGCCAAATGAAAAGGAGTTGGCCAGACTTCCCTGTATTTTCCATCCCTCACTTTGACCCCTTCCACCTGCTCCCAAAATGTTCATGAGCAAATTGAGTTTTGGGGGTGAGGCCATTAGCTGATAGTTTAGAGCCAAAGTGTAACCCACCCTGAACAGAGGTCATTATTTTAGACTTTTTTTTAAAAGCCCTGTTCCTGGCTCTATTTTATCTCCCACCCTTGTTGTTGCTGTTTTAATCCTTTTTTGCTTTTAAATGTACCCTCTCCTGTCAGTTTTACATATCCTTGTACATCACTTTAAATTCTGTTGGCAACAAAGAGATATAAACACATAAAACTGTGAGGTTATTTTTTTTTCCTTTTTGCTGATTCTGTTTCTTTGATTTTATAATGGAAATTATTAAGAGGAGGGATAGAAGTATATTTATGGAGTTCTGCTTTACAACAGACTTTCCTAGACACTTTTCCCATTAAGGTGAGGCCTGCATTGTTCTGAGGTCATAAAAACATGTATCTTCAGGCTGCCATTCTGTCTACAGCTTTGAACTTTGGGGCTACAAGCTCTCAGCTGCAGCCGTTGGGCGAGAGCTATTTCAGGCTAGACCACTCTCAGCGGAGCAGCCCTGGGGGCTCCAACTCCCGCTGCCTGTGCTGAGGGAGGCCCCCCACAGCACCTTCCTGAGGCTGTGGGGAGGGTGGCTCCCAGGCCAGCCAGGCTAGTCTAGCGGAAGCCCCGCAGACAGCTGCATGCACGGGCTTTGAAGACAAATTCATAAAGCATCTCTCTCTGACAACCACTTTGAAAATAATTTGTGCAAAATTAAATGAAAAGAATAGTTTGAAGGCAGAATGGAGAGGTAGCTAATGACACAAGAACCACTAGAAAAAAGATTCACTAGGTGGAAAATCAGAAAAATTTTTTTAATGTGTCAAAGACTGTTGGGCTGTGTTTTAAAGGGACCGTCTGTTTTAAAGGGATAGCGCATATTGTACTACATGTTGATAACCCCGAAGAGGGGAGCTGTCAGCATGCCTTTAAATATCTGACGAGAATTCAGAATAGTGAAACTCTTCTTCCCAGGTGTGTCTCATAGTTAGGAAAATAGCTTATCTTTTCAACTCCTGGGTTTTTGTTTTTGTTTTTAAAATTATTTTTAGATTCTCACTTCTCCTAGGGAGGGTGTTTTACCTTTAAATTCAAGTATGACTCAGTTCATAGGGAGGCTCATGATGGGAGTGATAGGAGGTGAGAATGCCATCGAAATGTGTCTGTTCCTAAGTGGTCATCTGCAACTGGTACTTGAATATTATCCTCTGAGTATTTTTTCAGCATTAGTGTGTTAAATGTTCATAAATTTCAGTCTGTTATACAAATAGAGATTCAGAAAATACCCATTTCCTATCAAAATGTTTTTCATTTTGTACTCATAAAAATACATGTCAGCTCATTTCCTTCTTTTCTAAAAGAAAAAAATAGAAGGAGAAGAAACAAGTGTGTACCTTTCTAATACTAATGATATTTTTGGAGGTGGTTAAAAAAAGTTATTGTTAAATCCCAATAAACATGTTTCTGTCTAAACTTTGAAAACAAAAATTGAGGGTACTGTTGTTACCCTAATAACAAAAATTTAAATAGTGTGTGCTTGTTGACTGACTTAAAACTGTTGTATTTTTCATAAAGAAATCTAATTTAGTCACACCGTGATGAATCTAAGGCAAATAAAAAGACATCATCTGCATATTGAAGCTGCCTCTCTAGTGGGAGGTGACAAATGAAAGAGGGGTGGATTAGAGGCTGAAAGGAGAAGGGAAAACAAAAGATTTAATTGAAGAGGTTGAGAGACATGTAATGATCCACTCTAAGAAAAATTATTCACAATTGTAACATTGCATTCTAAGATATGCTCAATTTCTCTGACACCAATAAAATGACCAGAGAAAGTGCAGTGACCAGAATCAAAATGCAATTTAATTAATTATATTACCTCTCCCTCTTTTGAACTGAAAGCTACTTCTATAGTAGATAGATGGTGGCCACGTTTAGTTTTCCAAACGACTTTCAGAAGCAGCTGCTCAAACCAGGCTTACAAACCAAACTCACTAGAGTGGTATGTTGCATTTGCATAGAATTAAAAGTCTGCCCTGACTGGTGTAGTTCAGTGAGTTGGGCCTCATCCAGCAGACTAAGGGTGGCCAGTTCATTTCCTGGTCAGGGCACATTCCTGGGTTCCAGGCCAGGTCCCCAGTTGGGAGTGTGCGAGAAGCAACCGATAGATGTTTCTCTCCCTTTCTTTCTCCCTCCCTTCCCCTCTCCCTTAAATAAATAAAATGTTTTTTTAAAAGTCTGAGGTCTCAGAATTTACAGTGATGAAATTAAAGCCAGAAGTTGGGTCCTACTGTGGAAGAAACTGAACTCCCTGACATTGGTTCTAGAAAGTGCTGTTTGGATCTGTAATCAGCCGGATGAGGACTAATGTTTGGGAGCCTCTCCTGATTACACACTATTTCCTGCCTCAGCTAAACTTGCGTCAAGGAAAGAAAAACCAGCAGCTTCCTGTAGAAGTCCTAGGAGGCATCATTACATTGGTGGTCTTCAGTGGTCTAGGAAATTGATCTTAAAAGCTTTCTATGCAATGGTCAAGTTTAGGGGAACAAATGCATGCTAACCAAATGCATAGGAGATCAATATATAAAATGGAATACCATGTACATTGGGCACTACACTTGTCAAGTACAGCATCCATGGCTCACACGAGAACATTCCAGCTGAGGAAGAGCACTGACGTGGAGTTGCATTAGAGTGCTCTTTCTCTAGCCTACGCATATTTGGCCTAGAAGACAGGTAGTGACAGTAACTACTGCCCTAGAAAACACTGGAGAAGTTGTAATATGGATTGTCTCTTTACAAACTACACTCACCACTGTTTTTCACTTAACACACCATTACGTCAGACAGGTCAATGAGGATATGGTTTTGTTTTGTTTTGTGTTACAGTTGCTTTGTTCCAGTCCTGTCTCCGGTCACCTGGATTATACTGAAACACACTGCAGTCTGTTCTCGTTTCTAGGGCAAAGACATGGAAAAGCCTATCGCTAATTGTACCATATTACAAACCACGTCTTAAGGAAGTGTACTTTGAAAGAGGTTATTTTATTTGCTTCAATTTTGGAAGGAAACACTTCTGATATCTTCCCTAGATTAGGAAAAGGTGAAGGAACTTAACCCCTTTCTAAATAGTGGCCACAGGAGTAGTAGGTGACTTCAAAAATGCCCCCTTCAAGATGGCACAGTAGGTAAAGGTTGTGTTCGCCTCCTCCCATGACCACATCAACATTACAATGAAATTACAGAACCATCACTGAGAACCACCTGAAGACCAGATGGACTAAAAGTCGTACAACTAAGGACATAACGAAGAAGCCACATCGAGACTCTTAGGAGAGGCAGAGACACAGAATGGGCAGATCCCCACGGCGTGGTGTATAAAAATCAGGAGGAATATCTCCACTGCTGAGGTTCCCATTTAAGAGAAAGGGGTCCCAGTCCCACAATAGGCCCCTCAGCCTGGGACTACAGTGCCAGGAAGAGGAGTTGGCACATCTGGCTGTGAAAGCCAGCGGACAGATTGCATCTGAGTGAGATGGTGGACTTCTAGAGTCCTATGCCCCCTCTTCAGGGGCCCATGCATAGACTTGCTCACTCACACTCTCCCTAAGCTCCAGCAAAGGGACAGCAGCTTGAAAGTGCCAGAGACACATGGGAAGGAATTAAACTGAC
The DNA here is from genome assembly GCF_022682495.2 of Desmodus rotundus. Classification (NCBI taxonomy): domain Eukaryota; kingdom Metazoa; phylum Chordata; class Mammalia; order Chiroptera; family Phyllostomidae; genus Desmodus; species Desmodus rotundus. Next base: position 131,103,241 of record NC_071391.1, on the reverse strand, counting down.
TACATTCAGGGTGAGAGCTGGAGGATCAGGGGTCAGGCACTCTCTTTGGGATGGAAACACTGACAGGAAATATCACTTGTTTGTTGAGCCTGCCCCCATCCCCAACACACACAGCCAGGAGGCACAGAGGGGCACCGAATCTGTGCTCTCCATTAACCTAACACCATTTACCCTGCCCTGGTGATTCCTTGAGATCCCATTCCACCCAACTCTCACTCTGCCAAACTCATTCCAGCAGCTTTTCTACACAATTAGCCTGCCTCAGCTCATGATGTGGCCTTTCCTAAAATCTCTTACAGGCCCACAAACCCCAAACAAGCAGTGGCTGTTGCTGATGTGCCTTGTACCTCTTGCTAAGTGGCCTCAAGCCTTGCACAAACAGCAACTGGTCTCAGCTTGCATTGTAACTCCCATCAGCTGGTCCCAAGCCTGACATAAGTGGTTGCCAGTCTTGGCTTGGGACATAGCATCAACTAAGCAGCCACAGCCTGGCACAAGTGGCAGCTGGCCTCAGTTCACATCATGGTGCCCACCAAAGGGTCCAAGCTAAGCACAAGTGGCAACCAACCGCAGATCACATTGTATTCAATAGCTTTTACCAGGTGGCACCAAGCTGGGCACAAACTGCAGCTGACTTGTCCTATACTAGATCCCCTTTCAAGAGTCTCCAGAACTAATATACCTCGTGGTTGGCTTCAGAACACACCAGAGCACCAACCATCTCCACAAATGATACACCCCAAAGAATGACTTGTTTGGCACCAGAGCCCCACTAAAGTGACTTCTCTGTAAGGTTAGCCCAAACACAACAGCTCATCTGCTGTGGTCACAGACAGCTCTCACAGCCAGTCTGCCTGAGGGTCAATCCCACCCACTGACATGCCAACAGCAACCAAGGATCAACTACAACAGGAAGGCACACAACCCACACAGGAACACTGCTGGAGCACCTGGCTCAGGTGACCAGGGAGACTGTGCCACAGGGACCCACAGAACACCTACTCTATAAGGCCACTCTGCCAAGAGTGGGAGACACAGAAGAGCAACCTGATACATAGAAACAAACACAGGGAAGCTGCCAAAATGAGATAAAAAGCATGTCCCAAATGAAAGAACAGGATAAATCTCCAAAACAGAACTAAACAAAATGGAGACAAGCAATCTACCAGATACGGAGTTCAAAACACTGCTTGTAAGGATGCTCAATGAAATTAGGGGAAGAATAGATGAACTCAGAACTTCAACAACAACAAAAAGAAAAACCATAAAAAATGAAGCATACAACTAAAATGAGGAATACATTAAGGGAAACAACAGCAGATCAGATAAAGCAGAGGATCCAATCAGCAATATGAAAGACAAGTTAGCAGGAAATAGCCAACAATAACAAAAAAAGAAGAAATAATTTTTAAAAAATGAGGATAGTTTAAAGAACCCAAGTACAACAATGGAACAGAACAGAGAGCCCAGAAACAAACCCATGCCTGTCCACTCAATTACTCTATGACAAAGAGACAAGAATATCAAACGGGGTACAGGCGGACTCTTGAAGTAGTAGTGTTGGGGAAACTGGACAGACACATGCAAAAAATGGACAACTTTCTTACACCATGTACAAGAATAAACTCAAACTGGATTAAAAACTTAAACATAAGACTGAAAACAAAGTTCCTAGAAGAAATGACAGGCAGTAAACTCTTTGACATTGCTCTTAGTAATTTTTTTTTATATATCTCCTTGGCCATGGGAAATAAGGAAAATAAACAAATGGGACTGTATATAACTAAAAAGTTTATACAGTGAAAGAAACCATCAATGAAATTAAAAGATAACCTATTAAATGGGAAAATATATTAATCAATGATAAATCCAGTAAATGGTTAATAGCCAAAATATGTAATGAACTCATACAAAAAACAAACAATCAGATTTAAAAGTGGCCGGAGGACACGAACAGGCATTTTTCTAAAGAGGCCATACAGATGGCCAATACACATATGAAGAGGTGCTCAACATCACTAATCATCAGAATAATGCAAATCAAAACCACAATGAGATGTCACCTCACACCTGTTGGAATGGCTACCGTCAATAAATCAACAAACAAGTGTTGGCAAGGGTGTAGAAAAAAGGAAACCCTTGTACACTGTTGGTGGGATTGTAAATTGGTGCAGCCACAATGGAGAACAGTATGGAGGTTCCTCAAAAACTTAAAAACAGAACTACCATATGACTCAGCAATTCTACTTCTGGGCATTTATCCGAAAAAATCCGAAACACTAATTTGAAAAGATATGGCAACAACTTAAGTGTCCATTTACAGATGAATGAATAAAGAAGTTATGGTATACATATAAACACACACAACAGAATATCATTCAGCCATAAAGAAGAATGAAATCTGGCCATTTGCAATAGTATGGATGGACCTAGAGGGTATTATGCTAAGTAAAATAAGTCAGACACAAGAACACAAATACCGTATGATTTCACTTTTATGCAGAGTTTAAACAACAAAATAAATGAACAGCCAAAACAGAAACAGACTCATAGATACAAAAAACAAATTGATGATTGCCAGATAGGAAAGGGGTTGGGGAAATGGGTGAAAAAGCTGGAGGGATTAAGAAGAACAAATTGCCTGTTCTAAATATAGTTATGGGAGCCCTTGATGGGTAGCTCAGTTGGTTACAGCATCATCCTGATACACCACGGCTGTTGGTTCCATCCCTGGTCAGGGCACATACAAGAAGCAACCAAAGAATGTATAAATAAGTGTGGAACAACAAATTGATGTTTCTTTCTCTCTCTCTCTCCTCCCACCTCTAAAAACCAATAATTTTTTTTTAAAAAGCAAATAAAAATAGTCATGGGGATGTAAAGTACCACACAGGGAATACAGTTAATATTGTAATAACTATGTGTGGTGTCAGTTGGGTACTAGACTTATCAGGATGATCACTATTTGTTACATAAATGTCTAATCACCGTGATGTATACCTGAAACTAATACAATGTATGTCTGCTGTAGCTGAAAAAAATTTAAAGAGTACATATAAAAAAGAAAAGATTGCCACCAGTCTGGTTTTCTTATCCACCAAATGCTCACTCCCAGTGGCCTCACTGGGAGTGACTAGCTCAGTGTAGCTGGTTAATCACTTTAAGGCAAGTCAAATGATTTGGTCTGTTAATAAGGAAGTAAGTATTTAATTCAGTGCTTTTTCTTAAACATTCCTAGGGGTATATTAGGGAAGGCATGTGACCTAAACTAAGACCAAATCAGGCAGAACTGTGCTCCAGCTCAGAATTAATTTCTTGAAAGGTGACCACAAACAGGGTGACCTGCTTAGAGCAGAGTGAGAAAAAGGCTGGAGCTGGTGAGGACACCACTGAAGGTTGGGACAGGAGTTGGGAATTGTCTGAAAATGCCAGTACTGATTTTTAGTTCTCTGTCATCCCAGATGTCACTTATTGTTTTAGTTGTTTTATTTAAAGCCCCTGACCACACCACCCCCCTCAACAGACGGGGGAGTTGTATTCTCTGATGGATGTGGAAAACTTGGATATTCTTCTGTTGTCTTTCATAAGAGATTTTTATTTACTATTTAAGTCAAATTTTTGAAGCAAAAATACTCAAATTAACATACACTTCATTTCCAACAGAACTGGGGTCTCCTAGGTAATGAACTATAAATAAAACCAATAAAGTGAAGAGCAACAGTCATTTCAGCTCCTGTGTGGGACACAGGACATAAATAAGTCAATGAATAAATGAAAATAAACAGTAATTAAGCCTGCAAATGATGTTGGTTGTTTCTGTTACAACTCATTCATTCTAAAGAAGACAACAATTAGGTGATGGGGTATAATTACTGTTTTTATAACTCTTATTCAAACAAATTTCATTGAATTTGTGCAATGGGGAAAAAAGTGGAAATTGGTAAACTATTTTCTATAAACATCCAGGTTCTATGTTACTTCAATCTATATTTAACTCCTTCGAAAATGACCCCCAAATCAAGATCTTCCTGGTTCTCTCACCAGGAGTTACAACACTATCACTTACAAGAATATGGTTTTGATTTTGGCTTTTTAATTTTACTTCATAATACCGGGGCTTAGAATTAACTTTCACATCACAAAAAATTGAGCACAAAAACTCTAGCCCTGGTGGTTTCTGTCACATGATATCTTTGCTACTCTAATTCCAAGAAGATGGGGAGCCTTAGCCAACTGAAGTCTCGTCTAGGCCCCAACATCAGCCCACCCTCACGCTTCCTGGGCATCCTTAGGCTAACAGTTTGCACCTCCAGCCTGTTGATCGAGACACTGGTATTCACGGAACATCCACTAACGGTGCCTAGTACTTGCGCACCCTTGACTGACTTTGTCCATGGCACTTAGATTGATAGACTGAGTTAAATCAGTTACTTAAACATGGTCCAGCAACCCCATTTACGGCATTTCTCCAAGAGGACTGAAATCGAGATCTCGAAGAGATGCCTGCGCTGTCATGTTCACTGCGCACCATTCAGTGGTCATGATAGGGAAACAGCCCACATGTCTGCTGACAGATGAAGAGAATGTGGTGGACTGCTGGTTGTCAGACACTGGAGGAAAAGGAAATGAAGAGTTGCTAATTAACTGGCGTAGTTTGTTGAGCAACATGAGTACCTTCCATAGATCTGCTGTACAACGCAGTGCTTACGCAGTGGCCCCACCTTACCCAGTGTTGCTTTCCTTGGTTTCAGTTACTGGTGTTTCAGTTACCCTGGGTCAACTGCCGCCCAAAAATATTAAACAAAAAAATCCAGAAATAAACAATTCATAAGCTTTAAGTTGCACACTGTTCTGAGTGGCATGATGAATCTCGCTCTGTCTCACCCAGGACGTTAATGATCCCGCTGTCTGGCACAGACATGCACTCTACATGCTCTCTGCCAGCGCGTCACTTAGTGCCGCCTCAGTCATCAAATCGCCTGGCATTCTATCACCGTGCTTGTGTTTGAGTAAATCCTTATTTTACTTAGTAATGGCCACAAAGCACAAGAATAGTGACGCTGGCAATCGAATATGCCAAGGAGAAGCCATAAAGTGTCCCCTTTAAGTGAAAAGGTTAAAGTTCTTGACAATATGAAAAAAAACATCTTATGGGGAGGTTGCTAAGATATACGGTAACAACAATCTTAGATCCATTAAATGTCCGATAATTAAGGACCGGTTAAATAGGTTACCATATTTCCATAGGAAGGAACAACAGATAACCAGTAAAATTATGAAGATTAATCTTTACTAATATATAAATGTTTCTAATAAGGTATTAAGTTTTTAAAGAGCAAGTTACAAAACAAGATTCTCCTATGACCTCACTTTTGTAAGAAGATGTGTGTGTGTGTGTGTGTGTATACACACAAATTAAAAACTATTCATACTTATGAGATTTCACCTCTGTCAAACAGACCCTCAGAGCTAGTCCCCACTGTCCTATGGCTGGGAGTGACATAGCGAGATACATGACTGAGAGTGAGATTCCAGGAGTCAGATGTTCTTGGGTTTCGTTCATTGGTCTGGCTCAGTTTTAGAGAACAGAGTTGAACTCATACAATTTAAGGGCTTATATGAATTTAACATGAATAAATACAGAAGAATAGCCCAGTACAGTCATCCAGTACAGCTGGGTCAGTTTAACTCAGGGTCGAAATAAACTTTGTTCGAGCATTTACTAAGACCAAGGTTATTTAGGTGAGGGGGTGTTTTCTTCTTCCATATCTTACCTTGCACAGAACTTTAAAATAATATTAGGAAGCCTGAAACACGATCTACAGAATTCAGAACCATCTTAGTTCTGTACATTCTTTTGCAAACTAAAGTAACACTGAGAATGTAAAAATTACCCACACTAAGAATAACCAAAATTTAATTAACGTTTTCCTTTTCCTGTTCTGAGACAATAAAGCTAACTGCTATCACAAAGTGGTTTAAAAGGTTGGAAGTCAGGACATTTTGTGACTTGATCGCCTGTTCCTCTGGTTGAAACTGAACGTGGACATGGGATTCAGTTGAAGGCGAGTAAAACACCACTGGTGGCCTTCTCGTGGCAGCACGAGACATCCTTGCGTGGTATCCATCTCAGAGAAACTGGTTTTGGTTTATGTAATGTTTTCATTTCCTGCAAATTCTGTGGCTCACAAAAACAGTTTGGGTCCTATGGCATCCCCTATGCAAGCTGCCTTTTACATAAAGATCGTAAGTTTAAGTAATTTTCAACAACAACAAAAAGCAATGTTTAATTTCTCCCCAGATTTTTCTTTCAGTTTCAGAAAACAATAACTTTATAGTTTCAATATGATGCTGGTCTTTTTGAAACTCAGAAAAAAACAGACACCGGTATATGCTGCAAATTCCTGTTTTTATTCCAAAAATAACCTTTGTCAACTATTGACAGTGCAGGTCTTCCCTCCCCACCTTGGCAGGGGATGGCAGAAGGGGCAGGACGGTTGCTGGGGTGTCTGCTTGAAAGTCTTGAGGCAGAAAGATTTAGAAATGTTAACTAAAGACTTCGATGAGACTTGAAGTTTAAAATCGGTAATTACAAAATCCACAGATTCTATGCCTCCTGAGGGCATGTACTTTCATTTGGATTATTTTTGGCATAAAAAGAGAACACTATTAAATAATGCACAAGTAACTGCATTATATCTTCTAAAACATTGTGTGTTTAAATTATAGACAGGAACGTAAGATTTAGTAGTTCTCTACTGCATGCCCAAATAGAGATGTTAAGGCATGCACCCATTGTTCATCGCTTATTCAAAATGCGGTTTGGACAGGGTCTAGTTTCATTAGATTTGAATAGTCAGTTTTGTCATTTGTTGCTATAACAGCAGCACAAAGATAAAAATAGCCCAAACAGCTTTGTTAGACCCAGTTCTCACCTTGATCCTCTCTAGGCTTCCTGCTTTCCTAACCTCAATTCTTTGTTCTTTTCAGATGAGAACAAGGTGACCCTTGCTAAGCATCTTGCAAAGAGGCTCTTGACAAATGCGGTCTTTATAAAAGATTCCACAGTTGAATGCGAACCCACGAGGTGTTAGGCTCCCGCTCCCACAGGTGCTTGTGTTCTGGCATTGAAAATCTTGTCATGGTCTGGCTAGGGGGCGCAGTTGGTTGGAGCATTGTCCCATGCACCAAAAGGTTGCAGGTTCGATCCCCAGTCAGTGCACATACCTAGGTTGCAGGTTTGATTTCTGGTTGGAATACATACCGGAGGCAACTGACCCACGTTTCTCTCTCACACCGATGTTTCTCTCTCACTGCCTCTCTTTCTAAAATCAATGGAAATATGAGAGGGGAACCTCCAAAAAATGGAGTTATCTTCTGGAGGGCAGGCCCCTTATAGGACAGGCTTCCCCTGCTAGGTGAGTGTTCTAGGAACCCATCCGGATCAGTGTACCAGCTGGCATTATTGTGAGAGGCTGCATTCAGCTTCAGTGGGTTTTTTTAAGACTCATTCAAAGCGTTTGCCCATTTTATGAGGGGTGATTTACACACGCACCTGCCCACACCACACTGAGTGTTCAGCAGTTTTTGATCCATGCCTCACCAGCCCTATTCACCTGATTTCACCCCAAGGGACTTTTTTCTTGTTTTTCCCAATGAAAAAAAGTCCTCAAAGGGAAACGCTGTGCGGATGTGGAAGAGGTGAAACAAAAAACAGAAGCACTAAAAGGCATCAACACTGATGAGTTCGAAAACTGTTTGGAGCAGTGGAAAAAACGTCTCCATAGGTGTATTGTATCAAATGGAGAGTACTTGGAAGGTGACTGAAGTTTAAACATGTAAGAATAAATACATAAATTTCTATAAATAAATTCCATTTGGGGGGCCTCCCCCTGTATCTTGGGTGATGATTAAAAAAAAGAAAATCTGTTGTGAAAAAAAAATAAGCCTATTTTCTTATTTACTTTTTAGAGAGAGGGAAAGGGATGGAGAGAGAGATGGGAGAAACATCGCTGTGAGAAAGAAACATTGGTCCACTGCCTATGGCGCATGTCCCAACTGGGACTGAGCCCACAACCCAGGCGTGTGCCCTAACGGGAATCAAACCCGCGACCTTTCTCTTTGCTGGCTGATGCCCAACCAACTAGCCACACCAGTCAGGGCACTATTTTCTTTGTTTTACTCGTTCATTTATTCATTCATTCATTCTACATCAACAAATGTTCACTTGTTAATTTGCAAAGCAATTTGAGTGATTCAAGAATGTAGAAAGCATAGTCTCTGTGTTTAAGGAATTTGCAGTCTTGAAGAAAACAAAAGAATCCCTTAATGTGCATTCAACAATAGAGTCTGCCTGGATAATTTATTTCCTTCTTCATTGCACAGTTGAGGCAATTACAGCACAGAGAGGTGAAATGACCCGCCCAAACCACATTGTTGGCGTAGACATCACTGGGAGAATGGAAAGACCACTGGCTGTAGAACAAACCTCTTATTCCATCACTCACTATTTATATGATCTTGGACAAATTACTTAACCCACTGAGTTAAGGCAGACCTCAAAGGCCTAATCTGGGTTAAAAAGTTTATGAGAATGAGAACGGACTGCCTTCAGCAGGAAGGGTGAAGCTCACATACAAGATAAGGATAAAAATGAACTAATGCAGCTTCTTTATGCCTCCCCAGTTCCTCACAGACCCTTGACCAAAGTTTAGGGGTCTGCAGCCCTCGGGGAGGGATAAACCTGCCAGGTCAAAGGCTCCAAGGCCACAGGCCCATGGCCTTTCACACATAAACTGCCACAGTTAGGCACTTTGCTGTTTCATTTCTTACTACTTCTTTAAGATATAGCATGGAACAGCCTTGTCAAACTATACCTGCTAAACTTCAGTTTCCACACCTATGATATTTAATTATATATATATATATATACTCTGTGGGCCTAGAAAAGTGCCAAGTACAGTGCCTGATGCAGAGAAGGTGCTTCATAGATGGCTTTCTTAACTGAGGAATTGAGAGTAGGATTCAAGTTTCCCGATTCTCCAGTCTATGCCCTTTCAATACCCAAATAACAGCAACTGCCATTTCATGGCACTCCCTTTACGCCGCTGGAATGACACGTTAGAGAGTGAGACAGGACTCTGACTGCTTGTAGAGAGCACTGCATGTCTAAAAAGCCCAATGACTCTGTTTAAATTCATTAGCCTCTGAGTTTGTCAAAGTGACCGGGTTTATATAAACTTATCATAACTAGAGGCTTTCTTTATCCTGGTAACCACCAGCTCAATAACATAATCAAAAGGGAAGAAGTTCCATTCAAAATAGCAAAGAAAAAGGGGGGAGGAGTAAACAAAATCCTGTATGTCATTTATAAAGAAAATTACAAAAAATGTTATGAGCCATATATAAAGAAAACTACAAAGCTGTGTTGGAATATATAAAACAAGATGAACAAATTTCCTATATAATAACATGGTAATATATACCATGTTATTATATAGGAAAACAAATTTCACCAAGTAAATTTATTTACTATTTGTTAAATAATAAAATTCTACACTAACAAAGAAACCATGCTAATCTAGCTCCGAGGATATCCTAAAACATAAAGTATATTAATTAAATTATTAAAGTAATCAAAGCAGTGTGGGGCATATAAAAAGTTAGTATTACATAAATGTCATGATATTAGAGAAAATATTTAATAATTGCCTCATTATACTTTAATAATTGCCAGGATAGCCACCTAACATTAAACACACACACACACAGTGATTTAGATCTGCTCTTATTCCACAGAGCAGAGTAACCTCAGTGAATTAAGGAGTGAAATATCTCTTTTAATTCTTAGCAAAGCTAGGAGAAAAAAAGAATCAATTGTTTATGAAATCTTTAGAGGGACAGTATCTTTGAAAAGCTAATGGCAATAATGGAAATCACAAAAGGAAATATAAATAGCTCAAAAGCATCAAGAAAAGAATGTATATATACATAAAAAAACTAACAAAAATTGAAAGAAGAGAAACACAATTGGGAAACAGCTGTATTATCATGACAGAAAAGAAGTTAGTATATATACTATATAACAAACTTATTGGAGGAGAAATCATGCTACCTGATATCAAACTATACTACAAAGGCCATGGTAATCAAAACAGCATGGTACTGGCATAAAACTGGTATATAGATCAATGGAACAGAATAGAGGGCCCAGAAATAAACCCATGCCTTTATGGTCAATAAGTGTTTGAGAAAGGAGACATGCACATACAATGGGGTAAAGATAGCCTATTCAATGATGGGGAAATTGCACAGATACATGCAAAAAAATGAAACTAGACCACCTTCTTATACCATATACAATAATAAACGCAAAAATCAATGAAAGATTTAAATGTAAGACTCAAAACCATGAAAACTCTAGAAGAAAACATAGGCAGTAAAATCTCAGACATCTTAGCTTATTTTTTCTGATCCATCTCCTTGAGCAAGTGAAACAAAAGAAAAGTTAAACAAATGGAATTACACCAAACCAAAAACTTTTTGCAAAAAACCATCAATGAAATAAAAGGACAGCCCACTGAATGGGAGAACATATTCACCATTATATCTGACAGGGGGTTAATATCCAAAATTTATAAAGAACTTACAATACTCAACATCACAAAAACAAAAACAAAAACCAAACAGCCCAATTAAAAAATGGGCAAAAGACTTGAATAGACACTTTTCCAAAGAGGACATACAGAGGGCCAATAGACATATGAAAGGATGCTCAATGTCACTAATCATCAGAGAGATGCAAATTAAAAACACATAAGATATCGCTTCACGCTTGTGAGAATGGCTAGCATTGATAAATGAACAAACAAGTGCTGGTGAGGATGTGGAGAAAGCAGAACCCTTCTGTGCTGTTGGGGGGAATGCAGACTGGTGCAGCCACTGGGGAAAGCAGTATGGAGTTACCTCAAAAAAATTAAAAATGGAACTGCCTTATGATCCAGTGATTCCACTTCTGGCAATTTATCTGAAGAAATCTGAAACACTAGTTCAAAAGAATACAAGCACTCCTATGTTCACTGTAGCATTATTTACAACAGCCAAGATTTGGAAGCTGCCCAAGTGTCCATAAGTAGATGAATGGATAAAATAGCTATGTTACATTTACACAATGAAATACTACTAAGCTGTAAAGAAAAGAAGAAAATTTTACCACTTGTGACAGAGTGGACGGATCTGGAGAACGTTATGCCAAGTGAAATAAGCCAGTCAGAGACAGACAAATACCATAGGATGTCACTCACATGTGGAATCTAATGAACAAACTAAACTAACACGCAACATAGAGACAGACTCATAGAGAGCAGGCCGACAGCTCTGGGGCGGGGTAAGGGATGGAGGAAGGACTGAGCAAAGGAGAAAAAGAACTAATGGACATGGACGGCAGTGTGGTGATTGAGAGGGGAAGGGGTGGTGGAGGCAGAAGAGGGTATGGGGGGATAAATGGTGGCAGAAGGAAACTTGACTTTGGTTGACGATCACACAATACAGCGTACAGATGATATATTATAGAATTGTACACCTAAAACCTCTGTAATTTTATTAATCAATGTCACCCCAATAAATTCCATTAAAAAACCAAATGGGACTTCCTCAAACTAAGAAGCTTCTGCAAAGTAAGGAAACCATCAACGAAACACAGAGACAACCTACTGAATGGGGGAATATATTTGCAAATGATATATCCGATAGAGTGTTGATATCCCAAGTGTATAAGAAACTCATACAACTTAATGACAAAAAAATAGACATTCTGATCAAAATATGGGCAGAGGACATGAAAAGGCATTTCTCCAAAAAAGATATGCAGATGGCCAACAGACATATGCAAAGGAGCTTGACATCACTAATCATCAGGGAAATGAAGATCAAAACCACAATGAAATACTACTGCACACCTGTCAGAGTAGCAGTTATCAAAGTCAACAAACACCATGTTGGTGAGAGCCCCTTGCACACTGTTGATGGGACTGCTCAATGGTGCAGCTACTACAGAAAACAGGATGGAGGTGCCTCAGAAAACTAAAAATAGATCTAACATACAACCCAGCAATTCCACTTCTCGTATTTATCAAAAACAAACAAAAAACCAAACCCAAACATTAACTTGAAAAGGTATGTGCACCCCCATGTTCATTGCAGCATTACTTACAACAGTCAAGATATGGAAGCATCCGTAGTGCCCATCGACAGGTGAATGGAGAAGATTATATATATATGGAATACTATGCAGCAATAAAAGAGATAAAATGGCCTTTTGTAATGGCATGCATAGACCTAGAGGGGATTATGCTAAATGAAATAAGCCTGATAGAGAAAGACAAGTACTGTACTGTTTCATTTATGCTTGGAATCTAAACAAAACAAAACAAAAACAGATTCATAGAAACAGAGACCAAAGGGATGGTTATCAGAAGGAGGGGGGTAAGTGGATGGGTGAAACGGTAAAGGAGAATGTAGTCAGCGGCTGGTACAGCTCAGTGGATTGAGCGTGGGCTGCGAACCAAGAGAACATAGTCAATCATGTTGTGATGAAGTTACACTGTGACAGATGATTACTAAAATCAGTGCGGCAATCACATTGTAAGGTATAAAAACATCAAATAACTACATTGTACACCTGAAACTAATATAACTAATGTAATACTGTCTCCCAACTATGCTTAAGTAAAAAAAACATTCTTAAAGGAAAGTTCCCTTATTTTTCTGGCCTGTGTTTGCCTTTTTAAAGATACCTTGAATCCTTTATGGAATGGAATTATGTATAAATAAATAAATATACCAAATTCCTTAATCATCACACCTAACTGGAAGTTTTCATTTACTAAAACTACAGAAAAAACAAAATGGGAAACACACTCGTTCAGTCCTGGCTTTGTGACTTCATAGTCCACGACCTCACGTCGACTCCTGAAGTCTGCAGTGGTCAAAGCTGAACTACGCAAGTGTTTGATATGGTTCGTGTTAAACTTTTAGAAATGAAAATGAATCTCAGTTGAAGAGTGCAGGTAGGGGGGAAGCGGCAGTTTAAAGGAACTCAGCGCTGTGGCTGGGGCTCCCAGTAAGCATGGTCAGCAGGAAATCAGTGCTTTCCGTATTCTATCTTGGCGGTGTCAGTGAGTTTTTGTATGTGCGTTTTTTAAACACTCCTTGAAATCAAAAGGTGTAATATGAGCATTACTTGGACTTTATTTGAATTGATTTGAATTTCAACAGCTATCAACAGTACTTAAGATGAATAGGGCCCCGATTCCCAAACAGCATAGTATTTTAAATCTATTTTAGATTCTGAAATAAGAACTGATTCCAGGAAGACAGCTCTGATCCTTTCCCCCAGCTGCAGAAATAACTCCCCTTGTTGTCCCTCTGTTCGGAAAGATGTTCTTTTGCCAACAATCATTTCGCCATTGTAACCCACAAATGGGAAAATAAACTGTTGGCTCCTCTTCAGAAAGCTTATTTTCACACCACCCCCCAGAACCAAGTAGATAAATAAGAAAACCACAGAGTTCTTTTAATTCCTGTCTCACTTTACAAAACGATTTTTAATATTTTTATTACTTCAGCGAGCTTATAAAACAGAGCTTATCTATTAACAATCAAGTCACTATTGCCTTCTCCAAAATAACATTCATTCAAGGTTCTGGGCCTGTTCCCCCTTTGCCCCTGCCAGTTTCTTAGGACTTTGCTCCATTGGTTAATTCCCATTTCGTCTAAACCAATTCATTCTCCCTCCCTCTGGTTTCAACCCTTCAGTTTAGGATGTGCAAACTTCTCTCACTGGAAAGTGAAAACCTCTAACCTGAACTCACCCCTAGCTATTACCCTTATTTCTTCCCTTCACACCCAAGCTTCCAGAGCTGACAAATCCCTATTAAGTCAAATGGAAACTCTGACTTTGCTTTCAGACATAATAACAATGACTTTATTAGGAGCCTCTCTGTGCCAGGCACTCTTATAGGCCTTAATATTTTTCTTGATTAAAAAGTGCATGAATAATTCATGTTCATTATAACAAATTAAATAATACAGAAACGGATAAAGACAGAGTCAATGCCTCCCCCTCCCAAGCTCCATAGCTTATTTAATTGTTACAACCACCACAAGAGATAAGAATTATCGACCCCATTTTATAGATGAGACAATTGAGCCTGAAAAAGGCTCAGGGTACGTTCCCCACAGTGTTTAAGAGGAAGAGCTTTCGGTCTGATCGCCTCAGTTCATTTCTTGACTTTGCCATTTACTATGCGTCTGTCCATGAGCAACTTACTTATTTCCGAACCGCAGTTTTCATATCTGTAAAACAGGGCTAATGACAGTAACTTGTTCATAGGGTGTACTGAGAATGTAATGTGCCAAACATAAAAATATTGCTGTTTCTGAAGAAAGAAATCAAAAAGATATTATTTTTAAACGACAACTGAAAAGAAAATACTAGGAATTAGGGCCAAACCCTGTTCAGCATTCTGCCACCACTGTACAATCTGAGTGTTTAAAGCAGCTGGAAAAATTTGCTCAAAAATACGCTCGTATTGCAATGATGACGCCATCGATGCTCTTTATTTTTTAAGATCACACTATTTTTTTAAAAGATCCAATAGTATTTTGGTTCTTCATGATTACCTAAATTTTATTCATTTGCTATAGTATCAACTTCATTATTTAACAATTTAACCTCAATTATGCTAGAATGAGTACGTATGTTTAACATTTAGATATTATAAACATACTTTACATAATGTTTTATACTATATTTTAAAATTTTTGTAATGGCTCTGTGTAACCCTGGATGATTGGGTCACCCCTGCCACCCGGCGCTGCCAGCCTGGGGCAGCCCGCCCTGACAACACCCTCAGCAGACACACAGCCTCTTACTGTTTCAAGTACAGCACAAGGTATATTTGCTCTGTATGAGTGATATGTTAGTAGAAAATGATTAAGCAATAGGTATTAACTTTCTAGGGTAAATCATTACATATACCCTGGTACTCAAGTATTTTCTTCCCACTTCTCTATATGCTCTTCCTCAGAGGCAAGAGAAATGACTGCTGGGTAAAGCTAATTCTTGGTTAGTTCCTCAGAGTCTCTTTTCTGACCATTTCCTTCCCAAACACAATTTAATGGACTTTCTATGGGAGACAGAGGAAATTAACAAAGAGTACATCTCCTTTTCTTGTCTACCAATATTCTTTCCATTCTTTCCAAAGAACACATAAAAAGGTTCTTAATTTGTTAGATCTTAGGTAAATGCAAATTAAAACCAACATCCGATAGCATCACAAATCCACTAGAGTGGCGGAAGTAAGAATGGGAGAGACCATGGTAACAGACTTTGCTGAGATTTTGAAGAATGGACGTCACAAGACTGAACAGTGAGTATTGGGATATTGAAGGGTGGGTGTCGTGAGACTGGAGGGTGACTGGAGCAAAGGCTGGTTTGTGTAAATCCACCTTTTGTGAGGAAAATAGACACTAAGCAGTCACTGGCCAGGCTGCCACCAACACAAGCATCTTGGAGGGGGTCCAAAGGATCTCTCCCCTCCAAACCCACCACCCCACGACTCCCAGCCATGCCCTGGGAGACCCAGACCCATACCAGTGTCAGAAACTCTAAGAGGAGACACAGGTGATAACAAAGATAGGTGAGAGCAGCTTGAGGACTGTCACATGTCCCTTGCCCCAGGTTCCTGAAGGCGGAGTACCCCCAAAACCCTGAGGATTGTGACCATACATCCCAGATCCTAGGTGGTGGGGGTCGCAGTCATGCAATGGCAAAGCAGGGCAGGAGGAGGCCCCACCCTCCACAGGGGGCCTGGAAGCAGCCTCTGCCTCTGTGGTAACTGCCAGCAGCCTGAAAAATGGCTTTCAGCTGAGGAGCCACGCAGCCCTGGTGGGAAGGCCCTAGAAGCCTTGGCACAGGTCAGGGTCTGAGGTGATGGCTGGGGCATAGGCCAAGGACGCAAAGACTGAAAGGTGCACCATCTTCTCAACAGCAGCGGATGAGGAGGAGGGCTGAAGTGGTGGAGGTGAAGTCAGCAGGTGAAGATGGGGAAGGAGTGTAAGGAAACACTGGTAGGAGAGGTGCAGGACAAAGGACGAGGAGGGCCCTGGCCCCTGAATGTGGATCTCTACATGAACCCTCCGGAGGCTAGCCGGCTGGAACTGGACACTGTGAATGCTCAGGCTGATGGGGCCTTCCTCCAGCTAGAGCACAAGCTTGGGCCATGCGCCAATAATACCTAGAGTGAGGAACTATATCACCCAAAATATCCCTGACTCTGGGTCACCACCGTCCAGAACTACACACATCTGTTTGCCCTGATTAGGGGCTGAGGTACATAACCAATTTGGAGGTGAAGGAGCTCAGACACCCAAGAACTGGCTGCAAGTTCAAGTTCTTCTTTCGAAGAAACCCAAACTTCAGAAACAAGCTGATTGTCAGAGAATATGAGGTCTGATTCCCCAGTCAAGTGGTGTCTCTTTCCACTCTGATCATGTGGCACTGGGGCCATGAACCCCAGCCCTTCATTAGCAGGAACCAAGATGTCATCTGTAGCTTCTTCACCTGGTTTTCAGACAACAGCCTTCCAGAGTATGACAGAACTGCTGAGATTATCAAAGAGGACCTCTGGCCAAATCTACTAATTGGGTCACACTTCTCTAAGCCAAACACGATGCTATGACTGCACTGCCTTTTTCTGCACAGCTTGGGCCTTGTTTGTTCCCAGGGCCCCTAGTCTGGTTACTACCACCTATGTTTAAAAACCTGTTTTACACACTCTGCTCTGCACAGGGCCTGTGGACATTACTGGGTGTTAATAAAGTCAAGGGAGACCAGCAGCAGGCCACTTGGTCTATGTGATTTATGCAACTCCTTTGCTCTTCCTGCTCCTCTGGTCACCTATTGCTCTGCCTGCCACTGGCTATGCCTCCACCCCTTAGGCTACTGCTAGCTGGATGAACATTTTCAAGTCCATTGTCAGCTCCATTTTCTGGTTTTGTTAAACAAGGATCTCCAGGAACTGGTGATGGACCCAGGTTTCCTCCAAGCACATAAAAGACCTTTTATTCCTCCCATAAAAGATCTCAGCTCCTCCCCACCATTACCACCTGAGAGCCCTACGGGTTAACTGAGAGCCTATGACGAAGGGATACTTACTCTGTCAGGTGGTAATGGGAGGAGAAATACTTCTCTCAGGATTGGAATGAGAGAGCTGAAGGTGGCTGAAGTGTTAACTATATTGCCTAGAGAAGGGTTCTTTAAAAAAAAAAAAAAAGGCAACTTTGGACGTTTTTTCTCTTGTTTTCATAGACCTTATTTACATATGTGGAAGATTAATACTGAGCCATCATTTCACTAGGATTTAGTATAATTCTTTTACTTTGTCTGTTTCTGCTTACTGGGAAGATTCAGCTGTATCAGTTTTCGTTTGCTTTCACTGGGAATATTTTGAAGAATATCAGTCTCTTTCCTGTACAATAGAGACTTATGCAAATATTCATAAGAGTTTTCAACTTGTTTCTGTTAAAACTACCTTAGGGGACTTCCAGTCAAGATGGAGGCGTAGGTAGACACGCTTCGCCGCCTCATGCAACCACAGAGAGAATTACAACTGAACTTCAAAACACATAATACCCAGAACTGTCAGAAAATCAAACTGTATGGAAGTCTGACAACCAAGGATTTAAAGAAACCACATTCATCCAGATGGGCAGGAGGGGCGGACACATGGAGTTAGGCAGAGAAGTGAGGAGACATGATGTGGCATGGAGAGATGGCGGCAGCTGAATGGGTGGTCCCACACTCACATGTGGTGAATAAAAATCAGGAGGGACACTTTGGGAGTGAGCAATCCCAGTCCCAGGCCAGACCACATAGCCCAGGGTTCCAGCACTGGGAAGATAAACCCCCATAACTTCTGGCTATAAAAATCAGTGGGGGTTGGTGCAGTAGAAGAAACTGTTGGATTTTCAGGAGACTCCTCTTAAAGGGGCCGCATGGTCTTAGAACATAAACATTCCCACCCACTCTGGGATTCAGGGGCAACAGCTGGAAGGGTGCCAGTTGCATATGGGAAGTAGGTGAAGTAACTGGAAACAGGGAGAGTGCCGGGCAAACTTCGGGAAGGCAGGCAGCAACAATGGCCCCTCTCTGAGCCCTCCCCACACACAGAGCCACAAAGTGGTAAAGTGGGTTGCCCTATCCCGGCAAATACCTAAGGCTCTGCTGCACGCAATTTACAGGCACCTTTTTTACAATAGGCCACGCTACTATGACAGGGAGTCAAAGCAGCTCTACCTAATACATAGAAACAAACACAGGGAGGCTGACCAATTGAGGAGACAAAGAAATGTGGTCCAAATGAAAGAACAGAACAAAACACCAGAAAAAGAACTAAACAAAATGGGGAAAACCAACCTATTAGATGCAGAGTACACTGGTACTCTGGTGATCAAGATGCTCAAGAACTCATTGAGCATGGCAACAACATAGAGGAAGAAATGAAGGCCACACTAAGTGAAATAAAGAAAAATCTACAGGGAACCAACAATAAAGGGGAGGAAGCTGGGATTCAGATCAACGATTTGGAACATAAGGAAGAAATAAACAGTCAACCAGAATAGAACGAAGAAACAAGAATTCAAAAACAATGAGGACAGTAAAAGAAGCCTCTGGGATATTTCCAAAAGTACCAACATCCAAATCACAGGGATGCCAGAAGAAGGGGAAGAGCAAGAAACTGAAAACTTATTTGAAAAAATAGTAAAAGAAAACTTCCCTAATTTGGTGAAGGAAATAGACATACAAGTCCAGGAAACACAGAGAGTTCCAAACAATTTGGACCACACTAAGACACGTCATAATTTAAATGCTGAAGGTTAAAGATAAAGAGAGAATCTTAAAAGCAGCAAGAGAAAAGCAGAGAGTTACCTACAAAGGAGTTCCCATAAGACTACTAGCTGATTTCTCAAAAAAAAAACTTTCCAGGCAAGAAGGGACTGGCAAGAAGTATTCAAAGTGATGAAAAGCAAGGACCTACAACCTAGATTACTCTATCCAGCAAAGGTATTATTTAGAATGGAAGGGCATAAAGGACCCTTCGACACGACAGCCAGTGGCAGTACTTGCAGCAGCTTCTTGAACCCTGATTCCTAATTCTGCAATTCCAATTCCCAGTCCCTAATTCTTGACCCCTATGTGACCCCTGCACACACAGTGGATTGCATGATGGGAGAGGAACCCTGGGTTTGGGGAACCAGAATCTTTTGTAATGGAAAGCAAGCATGCCTGTTCTTTGCTGTGAAGGGAAGCATTATGTTTATTATACTGAACAGTATAAACATATACTTTGCTCCAAAGAAGCACAATCTCTTTTTTTCAAGGCTAGAAGCAAACCTGCCCTTTGCTCTGGAGGGAAACACTCTCTCTGTCTTCTAAGGCTACTCACAGATGTCCTTGAAAAGATTTTTCTGAACAAAGGCAGTTAGTGTCTCCGCTCGCAAGCTGGGCAGAAACATCAGGGACCCATGAGAATTGTCTCCCAGCAGTTTGGGGGGCGGGTACCTGTTTACTGGAAGGGAGTGTGAGGGTGGATTCTGGAGGGCTGGTGATGTTCTGTGTCTTCATCTGGGTGCTGGATACATGGGGGTATTTAATTTGTGAAATACTTCTATATGCATATTATATGTTAATAAAATATGCTTAAGAAAAACAAAAATTAAAAAGAAACCCAAACCGAAGAAAAATTTAAAACCAAAAAAATCCATCATTTTTCTGGAACCTCTATGCTAGAAAATGATTGGCCAATTTCAAAATATGTTTGAGAAATTTTGGGGTAGGCCACAAGTCCCTATATGAGAATTCTAATAGGAATTTTTACTATGCCACATTCAAATGGCTAAAATCCATTTTCTGAGAATAAACGATGTTCAGTTATCTGGGTGTGGGCCATCGACTTTTAATATTTAGCACTCCTGCTCATTTTATCAACAGACCTTCATCTGAATTTTTTAGTTATAAACAGTTCACCACTCATGGCTTGTAATGGCTCATTTTCAAAGCCCAGGTCTTCCAGGCAATAAAGGACAGAATGCACATAGGGTTTAGTCCTGTTGTCCAGCGAGGACGGCGCTGTTCTGGGCACGGGCCCATCGTGCAGTGCCGCTGTGTAAGACGGGACGTATCAAAGCTTCCTATCTTTTCTTCTGAGGCCTCCCACTTTGAGGTATAAATATTTCTCGTGACAATTAAGAGTTAAAAGAGGAATTTCAAACTGCACAGTTGGGACCCAGCACTGAAGACTGCAGTATTAATAGCAACAAAATCTGTAAAACTTCTGTAATGAAATCATTTCATTTGGGCTTATTTGAGCAAAATCTTCCCATTTCTGTATATAGCAAGGTATTTGGGGACAACACAGATAATGCAGTGATGAAAATGCAGGGTGTCTTTTTTTTTTCTTTTTTTTACATAAAGGATATAAAAGTAATTAGAAAAAGATTAGCATTACTTTTGAAACATAAGGCAGATTTAATTATATCTTTATAATTCCTACTATTGATTCATATAGTATATTATAATTTTAGTTTATTTATTATTTATACAAAAACCAACTTTTAAAAAATATTTTATGTACTTATTTTTAGAGAGAAGGGAAGGGAAGGAGAAAGAGAGGGAGAGAAACATCGATGTGTGGTTGCTTCTCATGCCGTCTACTGGGGACCTGGCCCGCAACCCAGGCATGTGCCCTGACTGGGAATCAAACCAGTGATCCTTTGGTTTGCAGGCCCACGCTCAATCCACCAAGCTATATCAGCCAGGGCTAGTACATCATAATTTTAAATAGTGTCTAAATACATGGCTTGCCCTGTAGTTTCCAATGGTATTGATAAAGGCGTAAGAAATACAGGGTACTTTGTTTTATATGAAGGAGTCCAAAATCCAGGTTTTTAGTCTGTTGTACCACAATAGATGAGGACAGGAAAGGTGGTAGGGGAGATTTTCAATTTTAGCATTAAACCAGAGTCTAGGGCATTACGCTAGTAGCACTTCAAGTCACAAGGGGGGCACCAGGGTCTTAAGAGGGCTCTGCCATAGACTGTAGGCAAACCACCGAATTCCAAAGACAATTTTCCTCATCTTTTTAAAGCAGGTTTGAAACATCACTTCTAAGTCTGAATTTACCTACCCTTTAAATATAAGCTTTCCACAAGGTTCTGTGGCCTCCACTGGCTTGCTTTCTCCGTACTCTTCCTGGGTGACCTTAGCCACTTCCAGGGCTTCTGCCATCCCCTTGGAGATAAAACTCTTCAACCAGGGTCTTGGATCCTGACTCCAGCCAGGGTCTGACGTGTCCGTTTGCACAGTTTCCAGAACTGCTCTCTTCCACATCCATTTTCATGTCTACATCTCTGGTCTACATGGCTGGAAACTTCCAGACTGCCCTTCCTGCATCCGGTCTTTCTACCCTTCAAAACCATTCACAAAATGATCAAGTCCCTTTTGCACATATATCCTTGTCAACACACCGCTGTCTGCAGGAGAAAAATCCAGACACCCTAGTATTGCATTCGAGATCAGCTACAGCCAAGCCCCTGCCTAACATTCTGGCCCAAGCCCACTCACTTGCCACACCCTTTTATTATTCCTCAAGCAACCAATGTACTGTTGTGCCTTTGTTCACGACGTTCCCTAATCTTGGATTCTGTTCCCCACATCCTCACCTATGGAAATCTTACCATTCCTTCCGAAGTCAATTTAAATGCCAGCCCCTCTAAATAACCTGCAAAACCACCTACCTCCTGCAGCATACACTTCGTAGCATTTACTTCATGGAAATCTATATTGAAGTTCTTTCATATGTTAGTAGTTTGTATATGTCTTTTTCACTCAATTGTAGGTTATCTAAGAGATGAGATCATGCTTCAGTTATCTTTTTCTTTGATGATAAATAAGACACAGTTTCTGCCCTCAAGTCGCCTAGAGTCAAGCATAGGATGCTATGGGACACGCAAGGGAACCATATAACCCTTACCTGAGGGTTGGGGTATCAGGGAAGGCTTATACTATTATCAGAGGTAGCTTTTAAGTTCCTTTCTAGACACCATACTAGACTGTAAGCTTCTTCAGAGTAGGTATCTATCTTTTCCTCTATGTATCTCTAAGACATTAGCATTGTATCTAGCACAAGACAGACGCTCCGAAATTACTTAATGAACGTGTAAATAAAAGATGCCCAAGTCCTGTATAGCTCTAAACATGTAAAATAGGGGTCATGTTAGTCTTTTGTAGTACTTTCGTATTTCACTTATTAGATGGTCAATAAATAATAACTGTCTGATGAAAACCTAATTTAAAAAGTTAACATATTTTAGGTTTGAGGTTTTATTTTTTTAATTAATTAATTTATTTTTATTCAGTTACAATTTCTGCATTTTCTCCCCTTCCCTCCACCCCACCCCAGCCAGTCCCACCTCCCTCCCCCACCTCTACCCTCCCCCTTGATTTTGTCCTTGTGTCCTTTATAGTAGCTCCTATAGACCCCTCTCCCCACTGTCCCCTCCCCACTCCCCTGTGGCTATTGAGGTTTTAGATCAGCGTTAATTGGCATGGCTGCCCGTATCAGCCCTAAGAAAGAAGAGCCAGTGCAGACCTCTGTCAAATCCCTACAAGCACCTTGGTTCTCTCTCTCAGAAAGGAGGACATGTGGCTAAGTGGGCGGTCTTGCAATCATAGATCCAAATTGCATCAAAACTGTGGTATTTGCTCATTAATCTCCAAATTCATATAAGTTAAGGAAAATCACAGTCGTTATTACAGCCCTTAACAATAGGCTGGACTAATAACAGTTTTAGTCAGCAAGGC
Organism: Desmodus rotundus; assembly: GCF_022682495.2. Lineage (NCBI taxonomy): Eukaryota > Metazoa > Chordata > Mammalia > Chiroptera > Phyllostomidae > Desmodus > Desmodus rotundus. The sequence continues at coordinate 131,080,317 of NC_071391.1, read as the reverse complement.
CCAACATCAGAGCACCGCTGTGCTGAGCACTTCATGTACAGTAGTCTCTCGGCTCTCACACAGCTCTGCATCTTGCAGATGAGGAAAGTGAGACTACGCTGAGGTTATGTCACTTGTATCCAGTCACTAAACCGGGCAGTGAAGCCAGGACTCAAACCCAAGTCTGACTCCAAAGTCTGATAACTGTACGTGAATAGAAACACCATCCTTCATTTTGCAGCAGAGAATTATTAATCAATGTAATTTGCCCAATGGCTTAGATTTTTTCCAGTTGTATACAAACTTTCGTAGCATACAAAACTTTTTCTAATTTTGATGTTTATTAATTAAAGTTATGACACAAAAAGTGCGAAAAATGACAAAATCAGAAGTGCAGCACCAATACGTAGTTGCTTATGTTTTCCCTTTAATATTATAAACATGACCTAATTTATTTTGCAATCCAAATACCACACGAACGAATATGAGAGGCAACGGCACTGATGACACATCTACTGTTGGTTCAGATCTCTTTGCTAAAGGCTCCGTCACAGCTGCAGCGCATTTCCAGGTGTCCAGAGGCTCCAGCAAGCCGTCTTCCGCTCTAATTCCAGAAGTTCGGCAGCAGGAGACATTGCACTTTGTCCAGGAAGACCAAACGGCAGAGGTCTTTTGGGGTGGAAAAGGGATTATGTCACTGTCTAGAAATCTTTGATAAACTTGGCTCCTCGCAAGGGCCAGCTGGGGGAAGAATGCACAGGCAAGCAGCACATGCGAGGTGCCAGAATTGGGATGGGAGGAGAAGGATAAAATGGGAAAATCTCAAGGAGAATGCACAATGGAAGAGAAAAATAGTCGTAAGAGAAATTTTCAATGTTAGCTTTGTATCCCCAAGGGAATACTAAAAGAGGGTGATTTTTTTTTTTTTTTTTTAGTTCCAGCTTGTCTCCTAAAATAATTTTGTGACTTCTGGGGGGAATTGCAATCTTCCTGTGGTTGGAATTTATTACTCCAGATGGGAGGGGGGTGGACTAGAAAGTGTTAGGTTTCCTTTCTGAGCTTTGATCCTATCATTCCAGAGAGGCTGCAGACACCCCGGGGGCTTCGCTACTATTTAGAAACAGGGTTAAACTGAATAAAGCAGAGATAGATGGAGGCCTCCTTAACTTGCTAGAATACATCTTAGCCCTGAAGCGACTGCCACACTTGCTGGGGCAGCAGCAGGCAACATTCCCAGTAAAGTCAGGAACAAAGAAAACTGCTCACTTGTCACCGCGGTTACTTAACAGTAATGGATGTTAGACAATACAATTAATAACAGAAAGAAACTAGAGGTACAGAAATTTACAGAAGGCAAAAAAAGTATCACAATTTGTGATTGTTATGGAAAACCTGAGGTATGCAACTGAAAATGTGCTACAAACAGTAAGAAAATTTAGTAAAGTAGCATGATACAGAATTACTACAGATCAATACATTTTGGATGAAAAAACATAGTAATAGGATGAAGTGAGGGATGAATCCATTTACAATAGCAACAACCAAAGATGAAATACCTTAAGAAAAATTTTAGAAATATGTCAGATTTATGAATACAACTTTAAAGCATTCCTGAAGGACACAAAGACTTGTACAAAGGGAAAGGCAGACTGAGTTCTTACACTGCAAGCCTCAACCTCATAAAATTGTCAGTTCCTCCTAAGCTAATTTAGAAATTTATTGTAATTACAAAAACAAAGCCAAAAATCGAAGAAGGGGTGGAGGAGAGAATTAGACAAGTAAATTCTAAACTACGTATCAAAAAGTACACAAAACAAGAATTTCAAGAAACCCCCCCCCCCAAAAAAAAGAATAGAAATGAAGGGATTATTCCTAATGCTCACTATAAAATAACATGAAGCAACAATCATTAAAAGCATAGTCCTGACCCAAGAACAGACAGATGAATACATGGAACAGAACAAGAAGTCTAGAAATAGACCCCAGAGCATACAGAATTTTGTGTCTGATAAACGTGGCATCTGAAATCAGTGAAGAAGCGACGGACAACTCAAGAATTGTCTTGGACAACTGGAGAGACATTTTTAATAAAATTAAGTTGGATTCATGCCTTATGCTGTACGCCAGGTAAATTCCAAAGGAGCAAAGACTTAAAGTTAAAATATGAAATCAGAAAAATACTACAAGAATGCAAGGGAGAATTAACTTGCAGGGGGGTGGTGGTGAGGAGGCCTTTCTATTTAAAACCTGGAGGCATAAAGGAAGAGATTGATAAATACAAATACATGAAAAAATTTTAAAATATACATGGTAAGAAAAATTCCATGGAAGGGTCAAGGGAAAACTGACAAACTGGGAATACATAAATCCATTTCGAGCAAATTCTTAGGATGGTGGAAAAGGATATACACTTCGGGCTGCAACTCACTGTTCCAGGGATCTGCCAAAGAAGACGTTAATTTAAGATTATTTATTTTACCTAAAGCGCCAACTGTGTGTTTATTCTGTCAACTGTAACTCTGTTTTCTACTGTAATGGAGGAAAGCAATAACCGCCATGCCCCCGGGACAAAATGAGCAAGACAAGTCTGAAATCGTCTCACAGGACACCAGTGAGGAGCAGGGTCACCTCAGGATGACTAAATTCTGGAAGGCTGTTCTGTTGACAAGGCTGGTTGTTGCCCTTTTGTTAGATGCCGCGCTGCACTCGCTGCAGACTGCAGTGACTGCACCATGAAGTCATTTCCACAGTGGAGGGCCCGGGTGTGCACTGGAATGCTAAGCACACAGCAAACCCACTGTTTGCTACCTTCCCCAAGCATGCCACAGTCACGCCGTCTGCACTTCCACTGGGCCTGGCACAGCCAATTTCTCCCACATACTTCTATTACATCAGAAACGGTTTCGTACGCTTCACGGCAATACATTTCATGAATAAATCTGGTACCACTGGAATATGGTTGATCCCTTGAACAAGAACTTTATTTGATCATTCAAGAGAAGAATATGACTACCTCTGCGTCTCCAAACATAGAGAAATATCTCATAGAGGAAAAAAAACCTGCAAAAGTTTTTGTCCATCTCTTCCCCTGACTTCAGATAGAAACAACACAACACTATCAGAGGTTTGGGTTGAAGAAGTTTGAGAGAAAGCCCAGTGTTACTGCACCTTTTCAGTGACTTTTTTTCAAGTTAAGCCTACCTCCTGAGCACCTGAGTACATACTTCAAATACTTTTCTTTAGTAGAAGGTTTCCTTTTTTAGGTTCTACATCACACTTAAAGAATAGTCTGAGAAATTTTAGAATAGTCTGAGAACACACTTCGCTATAAGACCGCTATTTCCATGGAAATTTGGATAAGGATCAGCTGGCATATATTATAATTCCCCAGGATATGCCTAAATTAGAGATTAATTCAACTTTTACAATAACTCAATTGACTTAATTTCAAAAATGTTTTACATGGCTTGTCATTCACAAGCACTGGGGGAGAGGCAGGGGTGCTCCACTGTGGTGGTCCTTGCTCCAAATGTGAGAGGATCACACCCTCTGGACCGTGTCTATGATATTTAGTCTCCAGCTAACCAAATGAAGAGAAAAGAACACAAATAAAGGCTGCCTGATTATAAGTGCAGATGTTATCAAGAAAATGTTACAAAACCTCAGTGAGAACAGACATTCATCTTTGTAGCCTAAAAGTTTTCTCTCTAGAATTACTAAAATAAAATAAAGTGCTAAATCCGGGTTGCATGTCAAAGGTGAAAGGGATCTGATTTTGCAGCATAAGCCACCGAATCCAGAAAAACATACTCAAGGCCAGACTGTTAGATAGTAGAAGGCCCAGGTCTAGCACCCAGGTTTTCTGACTCCACGCCATGGTTGTCTTCACCTCATCTGCTGAAGAGCTGCTCATCTCATTAGAGAATTGCTGTTTTGTCTAATAACAACCAGCAATTCTTAATTTTAGAGAGAGAGGGAAGAAGAGAGGGAGAGAGATGGGGGGAGAGGGAGAGAAAGAGAGAATGAAACAGCTATGCTGTTCCACTCATGCATTCATTGGTTGATTCCTGTAGGTGCTCTGACTAGGGATTGAACCTGTAACCTTGGCGTACAGGGAAGGTGCTCTAACCACCTGAGTTACCCCTCCAGGGTGAGAGTTGCTCTTTTAAACTGCTCGCTTTGTAATATAAACCTCAGTCTTGGGGATTTCGTCATTGGTATGCTGAGACAGGGGATACTACAATGATGCACTTCCTAGGACCAAAATAAAAATGGGAAAATAAAAAGCTGGAGGAAAAGTTACTGATGTTTAGAGGACTTCTACATCGGAGACCACCTTTTCAACCTGCTAGTCAGAAAAAGAAACAGCCCCAGAGTGAAGAAGAGTGAGTTCTCCAGGCCACGAAAGTTTGACGTGTTACTCTTTGGAACAAGGCAATTTTCTTTTTAGATTCACTGCTTGCCAAGAAAGTTTCGGCACAGATGCAGACTGCTTACCGAATGAGGTACATTTTCCACTCTAATTTAATAAAGTGATATCTAGTTTATTTATCATTACCTTCTTACTTAAGGGATTGTGATTTCATGCCTCATCTGAAATATAGCTTCTAAAAATGCGACACTGAGGTCATGGTGACCCTTCCTCCTTCTTCCCTGGTCACCCAGGCACACCCTCCGTCCTGCCTGCCTTCCTTAAGCAACCCCAGATCCCTCTCCACCATTCACATGGTCACACAGGGAGGACCACACCTTTACCTGCCTTCTGAGAAGACATTCCCACCTCTAATGATGGAACCCTCAGCACCTGGACCACTGGAGTCACGCTTCCTTCTAGGGAACACTCTAACTTTTTAATTGGAGAGTATATGTATAATTTTTGTTATAAATACTTTAAATTTAGGGATTACTTATAAAGCCCTTAGTTTTCACAAGAGGTGAATCCTAAAAACAAAGAAATGAATAGGTTCATATGTAAATATATGACATTTAGAAATACTAGTATCTTCTTCCCTATTCCACAATGAAAACAGCATGTTTGGCTCTCTGGTGAGCCATGACTGAGCCCCTCTATTTAGAGTTTGTTGGCCACACCACCCTCCTAGGCTGCCAAGGGTGGTAAAGTAAGAATCTCATTAAGTTTTAGTTCAGCTGTGAAAATGCTGTGCCCTGTATAACCTTGGTAGCTTAGATGGCGTCCTGAAGTTTCTTAGTCATTATGAGCTCACTGTTTCTAGCAGGGACATATGGTACAGCCTCAAATACTCCTCTAGTTCATATCAGATGCTAATGATCCTATTTCAGGGGTGAGGAATGGGAGGAGCAATGGGGCGGTGGCTGCTTTCCTCCTCAACCTTTCCAGGAAGCATTTATTTACATCGTTAGCTTCATTCTAGACAAGAAAATACACAGGCAGAGGGCAGAGGTTCTGAGTTGATGACTTTATCAGTCCCATTTCTGTTTTTAAGCTGACTAAAGGAATAAGACAGAGCCGTTCTTGCTCTCTCTGAGGTAGTGAAATGTTACAGTATGACATCTTTCCTTTCAGACAGAATCCCTTAGAGACATTCCTGTAAAAGCAGCACAGCCCAAGAACATCAGGAAGGCATGCTGATAACCTCAGGCAATCTAGCAAAACACCGTTGGTGCCAGGGAGGCAAACACTTCACTATTAGGAAAGTCAAGTCTCCCCAGCCAAGCAGCTTTGACAGACACTACAGATTCTTTCTGAGTGGCTATAACAACTGCATATTGTACGTAGGTCTAGGCACTATAGGTGGATTTGTGATTCATTTAGGGAAAGAAATTTATGAAAGACATTTACATGATCTGAGTTAGGCTTTTTGCCCATAGAAATGATGTATTCATGTGAGTTGATAAATAGCTGCACACTAGATAGATATCCATTCAAACAACAAATGAAATAAACCAGGTAGTGCCCAGGTGCTGGCCAATTTCGCCTTTGTACTTAACAAGCACTCACAATATTTTGCAAAAATAATCTAATAAATTTGTATGTGCAGTCACAGGAATTATACCCTATGAAAAACACTGAAAGAGTATTGAATGCACATATTCATTAATTCAGTGGAGAATAATGAATCTTATTTTGTAGGTGCTATGGACTCAGTTATGAATGTTGAAGCTCCAATGTGATGATATTAGAAGATGGGGCCTTTGGGAGACAATTAAGTTCAGATGAACCTAATGAGTGTGGGGCCCTTATGATGGAATTAGTGCCCATGTGAGAAGAGAAGTGACACCAGAGCTCTCTCTGTGCCATGGGAGGACACAGAAAGAAGGCAGCCACCTGCAAGCCAGGAGGAGGGTCCTCACCAGAACTTACCATGCTGGCGGCCAGATCTCAGATTTCCAGCCTCTAGAACTAGAAGAAGATAAATTTCTGCTGTTTAAGCCACCCAGTCTATGGTATTTGGTTATGGCAGTCCAAGCTAATACAGTAGGTTTAATTTTTTAAATTAAATATCTTTTAATGTTCATGGAGCACATGTCTAAACTAAATGAGGAGATGCCAGTTGAACTAATGAAAGCAATATTTTCAAACATATTGTTTCATATTGCTACTTTAGATAATGAGGGTGGATAAAAATATGATCAATGAGGCTATCTTTACATACCAAAGAACAAAATATAGATAATGAAAATTAAAAGCCTTAGTTTACTTCTCCTTATCTTCTTTGTTCATTTTCTATAGAGAACTCTATCTTCCTATATCCATTACCTGTTAATCACTCATTCATTCATCCCACAAATTATCATTAAGCACCAAACTCTGGAGCAGGCACTATTCCAGGGGTTGGGATAGAGCTGTGAGCAAAAATTTCTCTTCCCTCATGGAGGTTACATTCTAATAGAGGGAGACAGATAATAAGCAAATAAAATTAAACACATATGTGTCATATTGTAGTAAGTGGCATGAAGAAACATAAAACCAGGCAAAGGTCTAGAGTACAATGGGGAGAGGAGGCAGGTGGGTGACAATTTTGAAAAAGTGATCAGGGAAAGCATCTCTGGTAAGGCCACACTCGAGCGGAGACCTGAACCATGAGAGGGAACGAATCTTGGGCATGTCTGAAAACGGTATTCCAGGCTAAGGAATCAGTACGTCCAAAGTCCCTTAGGCAGGAGCACGCTTGGCTTGTCAGACAGTCAGCAAGGTAGTTAGAAACAGCTAAGAGAACATGACAGAGTATGGCAGGAGACTGGGTCAAACAGGTTACCAGGGACGCATTTATGTGTGCCTAGTAAGTTAGGAACGAGAAAGTCCCCAGAAGGGGGGGAAGAAAGAATGAGAAAGCAGCAATATTGAAGATAACAGCTGAGACTTTCCCCAAATTGACAAAAGTCATTGATTCTGGTAGCTCTGTGAACCTATACCAAGATTTAAAAAAAAAAAAGCACACTGTGGCATATCAGAGTAAAATGGTTGAAAATCAGAGTTAAAAGAGAATATCAAAATTTAAAGAAAAAGATAGGTTTACATCAAAGGAGAAAATATTAGATTGGCAGCTGACTTCTCAAAAGAATTAACAGAACCAGAAGAAAATGGGATGGTATCTTCAAAGTGCTGAAAGAATATAACCATGAACCCAGAATTCCCTACCACTGAAGTTACTCCTCAGTAATGAAGGGGAAAACAGACATTTTCCAGGGAGAATCTGTGAAGTTTTTCACCAAAAGTCTAAAGAAAATATTAAAGGGATTCAGTTCCCAGATGGAAGCTCAAAGGTGCAAGAAAGAAGAAAGGACAAAAAGCAAAAACATATGGTTAAATCTAAATTAATTTTAACTGAGTATAGCAATTGTTATAATAATTTATTAGGGGATTTTAAGTATATCTAAAATGAAAATGTGTGAACAATAGCACATAAATTATATTTTATTGAAGGAGACTTTAAAGCAAAAACCATTACTAGAAAGATACAGGAATACTTCAAAATGACGAAAGTTTAAGTTCTTCAGTAAAAGATAATGATTCTACTTTTTATGTCCCTGATAACATAGTCCAAAATTATATATTAATCAAATATTGATAAAAACAAAATAGAGAAAGAAAAAAATCAGAGAGAATTTAACATACCTCTTTTAGGTACAAAAGAGAAAACAATTTATAAAGATAGAAAACATTTGAACAATACAATTCACATATTTGACCTAATAGTCACACATAAAACAGTGAACACTGTATCCCAAAACTGTAGAATATTCATTGCTTTCAAATACGCATGGGTCACTATAAAAATCAATCACATGTAAAAGCGGATGGCTGCAGATTCCAACAAATCAAATTCATACAGAGTAAATCCTTTGACCACTAAGAAATTAGACTAGAAATCAGTGTTAAGAATATGCTTGGAATGCTTATAAATTATGAACTACCTAACAACTCACGGGTCAAAGAAGAAATCACAATGGAAATTAGAACATATTTAGAAGTGAATGTTCTGAAAATTTATTAGATGTAGTAAATGCATTTTAAGAGGAAAATTCATCTCCCCAAATTCATATAATAGAGAAGAAAGATTGTAAGGCAATGAACTAAACATCTATTAAAGAAGTTATAAAATAAGTTGAATCTAAAGAAATCAAAAGGACAAACATTAAAAAATAAGAACAGCAACAAGTAAAATAGAAGACAAACATACAATAGAGAAGATCAACAAAGATAAAACCTGGTTCTATAACTGCCCACACCGCTCCCCTACTGTGGAGAATAATAAAGAAATACGGAGTAAGCTTAAATAACCAGTATCAGGAATAAAAGAAAGAATACCATTAGCATTACAGAGCCTATGGATATTAAAAGAATATTATAAAAACTGTACATCAATAAATTGTACATTGTGAAAATTCACCAAGTTTTATGCTTAACACGTGCATACTATATATTCTGTTATATTTCAATAAAAAGTCAAGAAAATATGCACCTTACAAAACCCTGCAGCACAAGAAGAAAAAAACTGTGAACAGTTCTGTATCTATTTTAAAATTGAATCAATAATTAAAAACCTTCCCACAAAGAAAACTCGAGGTCCAGTTGGTTTCACTAGTTGATTTAAACCAAATAACATCTACCTTAAACAAATTCTTCTAGAGGATAGAAAAGAGAATGGAAAACACCCTCCAGCCTGCTTTACGAGGCCAACAAACCTTGCTGTCAAAGTATGACAGGGGCATTAGCAGAAAGAAAAATCGCAGTCCAATTGCATTTCTAAACATAGGTGCAAAAACTCCAGGCAAAATGTTAGGTAAATGAATACAGAAATATGTAAGAAAGAGAGCTAATACGTAATAATTAAGGTGAGTTTATTTCAGAAATGGAAGGTTAGTTTAACATTCAAAAACGCAATCAGAAATGCAAGTAATCTACAGTGACAGCGGGTAGACCAGCGGTCGCCTGGGGCCAGCGCGGAGGGGAGGGTGGGAGGAGAGGCACTGCAGAGAGGACTGCAGAGGAGCACAGGGGAACTTTCAGAGGGGGGGATGAGTGTGTTCACGCCTTTGATTTCAGTGATGGTTTCACAGGCACATAGATACGTGAAAATGATCAAACTCCATACTACAAATATGTGCAGCTTATTGTACGCTATCATACCTCATTAGTTTTTAAAAAATCAGTGTAATTTACTATATTTACAAAAGAAAGAATCCACATGATTATCTCAACAGATTTAGACAAAACATTTGGTAAAAGTCAACTTTCATTCATGATTTAAAAAAATAACTCTTAGCTAACTGTGGGGGTAATTCCCTAAACTGATAAAGAGTATCTTTTTAAAAACTCCTATAGCAAATTATCTTAATCCAAGGTAAAACATTGAAAATTTCCCACGTGAGACTGGGAACAAGACAAAGATGCCTTCCTGGTACCACTTCACCTCCTGCTCCATTATGCCCCTCGGTGATTTCGGTGACATTGACCATGACATCAGGTACAGGTTTGAACTAAGCAGATTAACCCATTCGCTGTGTCCAGTGTATGATTCAGGAAAGGGCAGGGATAAGCCAGTCGATGCGCTCCAATGCCCCGCTCCCAGCGATTGTAGCAACGGCAACACAATATTTAAACTGGTCCAGTCAAAGGAAGCCAAGAGTTTTGTCTAGGAGAACAGGAGCTCCCCATTCCCATGGGGAGTGTAGCACAAGGATGACATGTCGGTAACTGCTGCAGCCATTTCTAATCAATGAGGGGAGCCATGGAAGCAGACGGAGTGCAAACTATCACAGAGAAATAGAGCCCCGCGAAGAATTACTCAGTTGTGTGTATAAAAAAAGAGTCCCTTTATTTTCTGAGCCAGGTCAGTTCTGATTCTTTGATATCTGCAACCCAAAGCCTCCTAACTAATTTGCTGCAAAAAGTACCATAATTAGTGCAAAGCAGTGGGTAGAATAAGGGAGACAAGAGTAAAAAGAACACGTGTTTTTTTAAAAAAATACAGATAGTCAAAAGTCATGGTAGAAAGTCACAGACCAAAAATTTCCTGAAAGGATTGTTATGATTAAATGAAATAGTGTATGTAAATCCCTTAGCACAGAATCAGAGGCACGCCCAACCATCATCATTAACTGCAGACAGCAAGAGCTAACGGGGCAGCAGGCTGTGTGGAGTGCCCAGGGAGGTGGGACCCAGTCTTTTGTAGCAAAAGCATTTTCTTATTATTTGAAATTATATAACTCTCTTGAACAGATAGTCTTAAAGTTCAGGTGCCAATGAGTGAGAACAGTTAGCTTTTACTGAAAACCAACATTTGCAATTTTATATACATTTGTTTTTCATAAGGACCCTGGGAGATAGGCAGGATTTGCAACTGACAGATAAGGAAACACACTCAGAGACTTGGTAGCATTTAAATGGGGACAGCTGGGCTTTGAGCACCGCTGCCTCAGGCCTGTGCTTAGGCTCCGCCTCAGGCCACCTCTGTAACAGGTGAGATGAAACTCACAGGTGCGCCTGAATGATGTCAACTGAAATAATTTTCGTGTCAGAAAGTAACTGAAGTTCCTGGAGGAGTCCTACGTTTCAGCAGTTTTTCTTCTGTAGATCTCAGATCCACTTCATAATAATAAAGCCATTTACTGGTCACAACACGACAAACGCACAGATTCAGCAAGAGAAATATTTTGGGGTAGAAACCACCCTGTATTATGTCAGCCATTTGGAGAACAGCTTCCTAGCAGAAGTGAAACTAATCTGGATTCTTAAAAGCATTTTGGGGAGATTTTTTAACAGCATTTATAACTAGATCTAGGAAAGCATGAACGTTAGAAAGCACAGATAATTGCACAGTCTTCAGAGCTACTATAAGATAAAATATGGAGCCAGTTGGATAAACACTACATGAAAGAAAAAATAAAATTTTTAAAAATTATTTTCTTCCACAGAATAGAGGACTAGACTAACAAATAAAAACTATTTAAATGATTCTCCTAAGTACTGCTATCTTGAAGATTTATCTTGTAAGGATACAAACCAAGAGCTCCTCAAATCATACATATTCTCCAAAAGTTATTACAAGACAGATAAACAAGTAATATGAATAATTAAATAACAATTTCCTATCCAATTATTTTTCCTAGTAACATTCTAAATGGCTTAGTGAACTCTACACCCAATATATCATATAACATATTATGTTTTTTATTTTTTTATTTTTTAAAGAGATTTTTTAAAAGATTTTGTTTATCTACTTTTAGAGAGAAGGGAAAGGAGAGAGAAAGAGAGGGAGAGAAACATGATGTGTGAGAGAAACAGCAAACAGTTGCCTCTCCCAGGCCCCCAACTGGGGACCTGGCCCACAACCCCCCAACTGGGGACCTGGCCCACAACCCAGGCATGTGTCCTGACTGGGAACCGAACCAGCAACCTCTCGGTCCACAGGCCTCAATCCACTGAGATACACCAGCCAGGGCATATTATTTTTTTTTAAAAGTAAGAATAACAACTTAATCTGGGTCATAAGATATATGAAAGGATGCTATTGAATTTTGTAATTACAATATGAAAATTCATCTGCCATTCCACAGTCTTTGGATCTCTAATGTCAGTGTTATACGATGCCTCCTCCCATAGAAGCAGGCGCTGCCATGGTGAAAAAAATAGTGTTAGTAAAATTAGTAAAATTTGACTCTTGCCTGGAACTGTAATGGCCTACCTGGCTTGGTGCCCTTGCTTCTCTTTCCTTCAGAGCTGAATCTACTAAATTAACCCTGACTTATAGCTATGCATCTGATTCTGGGGCCAACTCCAGCCCTCGGAGGGGGGGGGGATAACATAAGAAATCCTTTGTGGAGACATTCCTGCCTCTGCCCTGAATTACTGTTCCTCTGATTTTACTCCAGTCCACTGTGACTAGGTTCCTTGCCTTGTATACATTTCCAGTGGCTGGGTTTCTTACTGTGAAGTCTCAATCTCCTTCTTAGGGGTCTCTAATACTTAAGAGGACATTCCAACAATATCCAATATCCAATTCTTGTTGGAATAAACCTTTTTTTTTTTTTTAGGACTACCTTGTTATTTGGGCCACTTCCTAAATTATTTAGAACTTGGACCCTGTTGGGACCAGATTCCCCACCAGTTCACACCAGCACCGCCTATTGGTGAATTACGAATTTACTTTTCAGATTCATGGGAGGCAGTACTGCACAGTGGTTGAGAGTGTTGTTTCTGCAATCAGGGTCCCTGGGTCTGAAAGACAGCACAGCTACGTCTGACTCTGAGTAACATTCTTAACCTCTGTATAACCTGATTTCTTCATCTCCAAAATGGAGACCGACAGCAGCTACCTCCCATACAAGTAAGCTACAGCTAACACATAATACTGTGTCTGGTAAATAATGAACACTCCATAAATGTCAGCTGGTGCTATTATTATGGTTTCCATCTTCCCATCTAGAGAATAATAGGCTGCATCACTATCTTTAGTCCTTGCTTAAGGTTCAAGGTTTGCCTGATCCCATATGTCTATGAATTTATGATCTACTTCCATTCTTGTATGTGAAGTATTCCTTCCTAATTCATAGTAAATGCGATCACTTTCCTAAAAGAAAATAATAAGGGACTGAAAATCATTACTTTCATCTGTGTTCCCTCCCCTTCCCTCCCCTCTTCTCTTCTCCCCTTCCCTTTCCAAGACCTGTTCATAGTTCTCTACATCTATGAGATGCTGTTTTATGGCCACTCTGCCATATGGCTTGTCTTGAAGAGCAGCTAGGATTTAGCTTTCTGAGCAGCTGATTTGAAAGTTTTGCAAGATCAAGCCAAATGCTGGTAGTTTTGAGTCCCGGCCTGGTTCATTCCTACAAGGCCGCTTAGATCCCTGACCCCGAAAATGTAAAGCTGTAACTGGAGGTAGTATCTGAAAGCAGACACGCAGAGACCTTTGGTTCCCTTTCCACAGTTCCAAATACTTGTGGAATTTTTATAAAACCCAAAGAAATATAAATACTTAATATGAATAAGAATAAAAATGACATAGCATTCATTCACATAATTTGCTCTTATTTTAAGCAACACGGGTACCACTATTCATACACATAAAAATACCTCAAGTTGATAAAGTCTTAAAATATCACCATTTATTTCTGATATTTTAAGGCTTTATCACAAAGAACATAAGTATGACACCTTCAGAAGCAGGAGGCCAGAACTGTGTGTATATTTTAAAAACCAAGTAAAAAAGAGGAGAGAGATGAAAAGTGAGTGACTGAGTGACTAACTCCAAACTCTTGAAAGGAAGAGCTGAACGAGAACCCCAATCCCTAAACACCTAATACTTAGCTAAAATGCCTTTGGAAAAAGAAAAAATTCGTACTCATTCTTTGAAAAAAGACACTCTAAACACATACAGGTATTAAGGCTGGATTTAAAACTGAATATGTTTCTAAAGGTCCAATTTGGAACCCAAAGCGGCCAACTTCCAAATTCAACTCACATTCAACATTTGTACCTCATAGCTCTCAAGACAGATCTTCAGAAAATATGTATCTTTAGCAAAATAACAAGCTCTTACCCAATTTCATAGACTCAGACAGCTTTTTATTATTCCAGCCAAAGGTATTAATAAAAATCCTAAATTGCTTTAGAAAAACTTGATCACATTTCTTCAAGCATCAAAATGAGTGTGCTACTAAGATTTAGCTTGGGTACTAGGAATGCTGTATAATTTTCAATGTCATTCCTGAAACTCTAACTTAGGAATAATTTTTATACTGTGCTTCTATAGTTTCCTAAGTGTTGATTCACTGTAAGCGGTGGGGGGTGAGGGCTTAAAGGAGGGGTGTAGCTGCTGCCAAATCTCAACCTGGGCAAGAAAATCGAATTGTAAAAGCCTCTGTGTTCCACTGCTGGGGCCGAACCCTGTCACCTCTTCCAGTATTTACTTCTCGGTTTCACGGAGGGATTGATTACACAAACTCCTCTTGTGACTCGAGGCCTATGAATTCCCCTGCTGTTGCTTTACAGGGGTGCATCACAGAACGCACATTCACAGCTGTTTAAAATTAACACTTCTTTCTTATCAGAAATGGCTCCACTCGTTTCCTGACATCAATACATTATTGAAGGTTCTGTACTGTAAATTCTTTGTCCTTCCTGACTCTGCGCTTTCTCGCTGCCCCCAGCCAGTAACCACAACAAACTGTCTGTCAGAGGAAGCTGCAGTCTCACAAACGCACATAAAAATTCCAGACGCTCAACATCTTTGAAAGGTGGGTCCAGACTGATCTAGGAGAATCCGTTTTTACTCGCTTGGATATTGAAATATTTTGTTTTGAATTCTGAACGTGGGGCTGGCTACCACCTCCCAAAGCATCCAGCATGTCACACGAATTTACGGTAACAGTTAACACTTGGGCCACACTGGTGCCGCTCTGGGATTTCTGCAGTAAATACAAGTAATTAAGACCAGCCTGTTTATTATACAAGACTTCATTTTTTCACAAACTTTCCCATATTTTCTCTAAATATTTAAGTTACAGTAGGCACCAAAGTAGCAACTCCAGTGGAGTAAAACATGAGCTAGACACAGTAGAGAATTTAGTTCAACACCAGACTACCCTCCACTCCCCTGGGTTTCCTGCAGTTTTTCATCTTGGGTTAGCTTTCTTACATTTCTTGGCATCTTCTGGAATGTCGCCCCTCCCTGTTGTCCAATGTATTCAGAAAATAAATGCATATTTTGTTATATGTCTAAGAAAGAAATAAAGAGGAAAGAAATGCTTCAGACCTTCAAGAGCCAAAAAAGATTACCACTAATTGGGAATAATCTTTGTCATTGGGTCCTTATTAGTATGAATAATATATTATCCACTTATTTCCTTTAAAAGCTGTCAAATATAGAGATTAGCAGTTTAACTTTTGAATACAAGAGATAAAATTTAAAATGATGCTGGAAGATTTAGTGTCCCACAACAGAAATACAAACATCCAATTGATTAGAACCTCGTTGTGAAAATAATGTTCCTAAAACCTAAAAAGTACATATAAAAACCTAAAGTATGACAAAACTGTAAAGAGGAAGCCAATCCTGTCACTCCTCATCGTTTAAAAGAAAAAAAGTGTTATTACAGAAGTTTGTAACCAACCTTTTAAAATACCCTTAATATTTTTTTCTGTGTGTCTTCAACAGTCAAAAATATCATGGTTTATTTTTAAGTCATCCTATTTAATCACAGAAAAACGTGCAAGACCCAGTCACAATCACCAGCTTCTTTTCTGCTCTAATCCCTCTGCTCAGCCCTTTTCCCAGCTCGAGGTAGAGGCACACAGCTGTGCTGTCCACAGCTGCATCAGGAACTGCGAGAGGACTAGCACCATATCCCGTCACTGTGTGTATCCCTAGTAACTAACACAGTGCCCGGCACAATGCAGACATTCAACTGTCCTTACCTGAAAGGATTGGAACCGACATTCACAGGGTCTAGTTAACGAGCCCTGTCTCTGCTGTGCACCCAGGCTGGTAGTCCCTTCCCTGGCCACCTTTCCGTGCTTTAGGATTTGAGGATTATCCATTTCAACCACTTGCAGGAATGGATTTGAGAACAAACTTCCTTTTCCCACATCCGCCTACGTTTTTGCCCCACAAACACAATCTCTAATATCTGAGGCTACTACTGTACAATACAAAGCACTTTCAGGGGTGTTTTTATCTGACCCTCACAACCACTTTGGAGTTAGGTAAGGCAAACATTATACCCATTTGACACAGAAGGAACGAGAGGCTTAGAAAGGTTAAAGAATTTGATCATGGTCACACAAAGAGAAAACGGTCTTTTTGCAATCTTAGTATTAAGACCAGACTAACAGTAACACCACCAGTAATACCAACGTTCCCGTGTGGAGACTGGGGACGACCCACTTCCAGATGCACCTCACATTCAGGATCTGCTTTGCCTTTCACTCACTCTCTTCCATGTATTATTGCTCACATGTGTGAAACGTGCCCAATGCAATGCTTTAATAAAGATGATATTTGTCACATAAAAGACAGCACCACTGTACTCATGGCATGTAAGAAACCATGAGCTCCTCCAAACACCACTAAGGCAGTATCTCTGGGAAGCTTTTTCTTAAAGGAACTACTGTCTGCCAAATTACTAGGAAAACTGCCTCCCAAATTAAAGATGAACCAATTAAAATTATATTAGAAATGAGTGAGAATTAAAGTTCTTTTAGTCAACTGATTTTCAGGCTTCTCCCTTTAAAAATAATTCTGAAAGGAATTAAAATTTTAGTGGCAAGTCATGCAGGACAAGTCAGTAGTCTGGGCTCAACTAGAAGCAGAAAGCGGTTCTGCAACCGTTTCTTAACATTGTTGCAGAAGCTAGTGCTTCAGAAAATTTAAATTTATGCTGCTATCTAAATTCTAGGTCACAAATCAACCAAGCTCTCAAATTCCTGAAGTTCTCTCTGAATAGCTAATAGGAGAAGTGGTCTGGAAAAAGTCCAGAAGAAGCTTACACCCAGATTCATTCCGCAATTTTTGTAAATTACATTTTTGGAAAGAGGTAGGAAGTAAAATTATAAAGATAGGCTTTTTCTTAGTTATGTATTTTATTTCTAATCTAAGAAGAGTAGCTGTTTCTTTTTCTTATATTAGAGATTTTCAATTCTCACCATTTAAAGTTAATTGAACAAAATTGTTGATGTTGGAAATTCAATGAAATTCAATTAAAAAATTTAAAATTCAGCTGTCGGGCTAATGGGACCGGTTACAACTTTTGCCATTTTCCCAAGATACGCTCACTATTTTTGTTTCTAGTGAGACAGAGACAGAGAGGCACACACTGATACTCCAGCTTGGGGGCTGAGGTGTGGCTCCCACAGTCATGGTACCTGGGCTGTGGAGGCTTCAGAGGAAGAGGAAAACTATTCCACAGAACAGAAGAATTTGGGGATGGGGCAGTTCACGGACAAGGCTGAGGGGAAAAGGATAGCGAAAACCTTGTGTTTTGCACGGGATCCTTACAAAAACTCAAAATGCTTGGCCAAGGTGTGTGCTGTAAAAAACCAGAAGGGTAGAGCCTTACACCAGATGGACGTTGAAAATCGAGGTGGCCTCAAAGACACAAGAGGGGGGCCACACAATGTAGGGCCTAAGAATTAGAAACAATAGGGAGAACTTTCGACTTTCATGGGTTAAAAACCATTAGTGTCCACGCTCACTACATGTAGATTTCTGAAAGGAGAGGCAATTCCTGGAGAAATCTGGGTTATATGGCAAATGATCATTAGGGATAGCTCACCAACACAAATGTTAGACAAATTGGTTTGTAAATTCTATCTTTTCTGACTTCCACCACCCTTCCAAACATGAACACGCTTAGAAGTCAGACAGAACTCAAGTCTAATCCTAGCTCTGCCCTTTCCTAGCTGTGAGACTTGAGCTAGACACATAACTTTTCTGAGCCTTACTTCTCTCAACAAAAATGAAATAATACACACTTTGCGGTAGCTGGTTATAGTAAGTGCTCAGTAAATATGTGTTAACTGACAAGTTTCTTATGGAAATTAGATGCGATATGGATGCCATTTGCTATGTTAGCCATGGCTCCTATGCCATTCAATTTTATGATTAAAGTACCAACCAGATTAATTTCTTTTTTTAAAAAACCACTCCAACAACTTATTCCTCAATTTTCATTTCAGGCATTTTACTCAATAAAACTTGCAATGCCCACTAGCCAAAAGAAACTCTCAATTAATTAGTGTAGTGTGCTACTACTTTTCATCTCATAAAGCAATAAAGCAGGGAGTTAAGAGTGTAACAATTTATAATTATGCTTTTTCTTACATGAAAACATAGAAACCTATTTCTTAGACTACGTTAGTCAGCTATTGTCATAACAATCCCATAGGGCAAAGCCTCCCAAACTCACGGCTCACAAGGAACATTTACTCCCATGCAGATGGGTCTGTATGCTGACTGAAGTCTGGCGTGTGTAGGCAGGGCTCGGTGGGTGGCTCTGCTTCACACTGAGGGTTTGGCTCAAGGCTCACTCCACCTGTGCTCACTCTGGGACCTAAGCTGATGGGGCAGCAGCTGCCCAGGAAAAGTTCTTCTTTTGCCAAATTACCAGAGTGCAAAACCAAAGGTAAACCATGAAAGTATATTTGAGGCTTTATGCCATATCCACTGACATTCCATTGACCAAAGCAGTCTCATGGCCAAGCCATCAGCAGAATGGTGGCTGAACAAGAATCAGAAAGTACCTAACAATGAATACTAACCTTTTAACTAGTTGGATGTAATTGCATTATTTTTACAGGGAGTTAAATTCACATTATCAGACTTTGAAAGGAAAGATCTGATGGTAATTAAGGAGGAGATTCTGGAGAGATGAGGTGCTAATAGAGATGAAAATTTGAATATTCCAGTTATTAAATAAAAGAGGTAACTCAGCCTTCAGATACTTATTTATAATTATATAGGAAATAATTTCAAGCATGTTTTACATGTTTCAATGGAATCAGACTGCCTCTTTAATCAAACTATGTCAAACCATCAAAGTAATTGATCTTATTATTAAAATAAAAAGTAGGAAATCTTTGCTATTTTGTGAGATTTTT
The DNA here is from genome assembly GCF_022682495.2 of Desmodus rotundus. NCBI lineage: Eukaryota > Metazoa > Chordata > Mammalia > Chiroptera > Phyllostomidae > Desmodus > Desmodus rotundus. The sequence goes on along the minus strand of NC_071391.1, from coordinate 131,061,254 downwards.
CACTTGAATAAACATCTGTCATTTAAAAGATGTGTAAGTGTATCTAGGGAAAGCTCTACCATACCTCACTTATTTGAAAGAAATTTTGCAAAATGCATTAAGATTGACATCAAAAGGAAATGAAAACATTAAGCCAATGTAAGCACTTTGAAGCTTAAGCATTTTCAGCAAATTTGAAATTCTAGGTTGAGAAAATAGTGGACAACAAAAGTACATTTAATCAAAAGAGCACCAGTCTGTTTTCAATCATCTTATAAATTATTCAGTGAAAGCTTAGAGAGATGATTTTAATTAAGAAAGATTACTGTTGGATATTAATGATAAAATGTGCTGACAATATTTAAATTCTATGTGGTGATAACAGAAACAAAGATTTCCTTAGCAACAGAAACAAATAAATTCAACAGAAAATGTGATTTCTGGAGCTCTATTGTTCTGTAACTCGGAGCCTCAATTATAAGAATATTAAATATCTATTTTAAATACTGGAGACTACTTAGGACCAGTTGCTTTGGTAAAAACCTTATGAATTATCTTAATTACTGGGTAGAGGGTACAGCATTGGGTATTAATTCTAATGAGCTAATCTGTGAATTAACATATTATTTTAAAATCTAACATATTGTCACTTCTCTTCTATGTTTTCATAGTCTACCTCTTTTCAGGAACCTGCAATACATCTGCCGATCTGAACAAGTCTCAAATCCAACTCACTGCGGTGGCATTCAAAACCCTCCATTATGTTGGCCCAACTTATTTGCTATTGTCCCATGAGAACATTACTCTTGCGAAGATGCTCTAGTGATTCAAAGACATATCTTAAGCATGTTATTCCTCACTTGCACAACTTAGGCATCCAGTGCCTCCGTCCAATATTTGACCCATTTTTAAGACTCTGCTCAAGCCCTACCTCTCACACTTAAGATTTCCTAGTTGGGCCCAATCTACCAGGCAGCTCTTTCACCTCTAATCTTTATAGCACGTACTGTGTGAATCTATCACGTAGATGTCTTGGATTGTTGAACTTTTCACATGTATCTTATCATCCCCTGTAGATTCTAATGGTTTTACATGTAAATTCCATGTCCAAGATTCATACTCCAGATTGCCCATCCGAGACTCATTCTCCATTGGTTTCTTAGGAATAGAATCCAAATTTTGCTTACATGGCCATGCACCCAGTCAAAAATACCCACCTTCCAAAATTCCCTGGCGCACAGAAATGCCCATGTGACACTAGTTCTGACTAAAGAGATAAGAGCAGAAGAATATTTGTAGAGACCTTCAGAAAAGCTACTGATTTCCCAATAGAAAGAAACAGAAAGATGGATATGGTGCTTGGAAGAAGAGTCTCACATAATCAGGACAAAAGCCCTACGTTAAGGACAAAAAAACCTGAGACATTGATGACATCATCACACCTCTGTACCAGCCCTAGGTTGTCTACTTCCAGACTTCCTGTTTACTTCTGAGAAAAAATAACTCCTGTTTGATTAAGCTACTTTAATTATATTTCCATTACATACAGCAAAATGGCAATCATAAGTGACATGTGCTATTCATAACACTATTATGAATAAATTTTTTTAAAATTACCAAACAATTGTTTAATACTTAGCATTGTGTTAGTATGCAGAAAATACAAAAATACATGTGCTCCCTGCTCTCCAAAAGTTCTCAATTAAAGAAAAGGCACACAAAATATAAATGATTAATACATTGGGTTATGACTCATTCAATAAATATTTACTGAGCACATGTACATATATGCAGCACATCAGCAGAGGGACCCTAAACGACAGGAAGGCAAATCAGTCAGGGATTATTTCCTCAAAGAGCTTACAGTAGGTATAGATGTCTCTTGTAATATTTATACTATCTATTATAAAACCTATCTGTATAGTAGTACAGATATGTATCTGATGGTATGGATATCTATTTTAATATTTATAATATCTATTATAAAACTTTTCTATGTAGTACATATGATCTGATAGATACGCTAATAAATAACTGTCAGACAAAGTGAAGGACTAAGCACTACAAAAATAAAGCACTAATTAAATACTACCTAAAATGAAGACAAACCTGCTGATTGAGATCAAGAAAGGGTTCTTTCATACAGAAGGTACACTTGTGAAGGACGCTGAAGAACGGGTAAAATGTAGGCTTGTGGAAATGGGGAGTGGGTGAAGGAGCATTTAGGTATTAAGGGACAAGAAAGAGAAAACTAAAAGAAAGGTAATAAGGTTTGGGGCCAGAATGATAGTGGCTTTATTAACAGAAATAAGGAACACTGAAGAAGGTACATATTTGGGAAGGCAAATAAAGTGCTGGAGACTGTACTTAGTAACAAAACAAACATAGGAAGCCAGCTTTCCTTGAGCCCTCACCTCACTCTGGTTACTCTTCTGGTCTCTCTCACACCCTACTAAAGGCACGTGTATGTTAATCATCCACCTGACAACCTCACTTTTATCCCATCATCTGTGCTCTGAGCTGCCTTTAACATGCTAAAGATCCACTGGAAATAAATACTACTTAACATAATTAACAATGAAAATCTCAAGCTGTGGCTGTTTAAATCTAATTAAAATTAAATTAAATTAAAATTCCACTACCAATATCGTTAACCACATTTCAGTGCCCAGTGGCCACATGTCTTGGACGATGGGAGAATACTTCCATAAGTGCAGAAAGTGCTATTGAACAGTAATGACCAAGAGTCTTTCTGTTTGAAGGTCAGGAATAAGGCAAGAAAACCCAATTATCATCCCAATTTTCAGCAGTTTTCTAGACTAGTTTTGAACCTTTGAGTCAATAAAGGGAAATGAGATCTAACTAGTGGAAAGGAATGATTGTCTCTACGGCAAATAAAATAAAAATCTGTTAGAAAAATGATTAAAAATTAGGATATAAAACAAATATAATCAAATTCACATATATTTGTACTTGCAATAATCAGAAAGTAAGAAAAAGTTCCCATTTACAATAGCAACAAAGGATAAAATATTTTGAAATAAACTTAAAAAAGTATAATAGCTATATGAATAAAAATGCCAATAAGAGGTAAAAATAAGATAAAGTAAATATATGTTTTTTCTAGATTTATTGAGAAATTATTGAAATAACATTGTGTAAGTTTAAGGTGTACGACATGGTGATTTGATATGTGAGTTGGTAACCATGGTAAGATTAGCTAACACATCCATCATCTCATATTTATCATTTTTTTGTGTGAGGACAATATCTAAGATCTATTACTCTCTTAGCAACTTTCATGTATACAATACAGTATTGTTAACTAGTCACCATATTTTATATTATTTAATGGGAATCTATTATGTGTCAATCTTCCAAACTAATCTTTACATTTAACACAATTCCAATTAAAAAATTTAAGTTGCAACTTGAAAAATTATTCTCCAATTTATATGGAAGCTGACCAGCTGTTAGACTAGCCAAAAACCTTTGAGAAAAGAAGAGGTTTTGCTCAACCAGACACCATATAAAGCATGTTACAAGCACTCGATAATTAAAACATTATGGATCTGGAACAGAAATACAGTAGATTAATGAAAGAAAATTTATAAGTCTAGGCACAGACCCAATTATTTATAATGGTTATTGTTTATAATAAAACTAGTATTTCAAAATAGTGCAGGGATGAATACTTAAAGCGTTTTAGAAATAAACAAGATTACTTTCTTATAATATATAAATTCTATATTGGTTAAAGTGGTCAGTGATAAACCATCAAAGTACTAGAAGAAAATAGAGCTGAATAATAAAAATATTTATATGGGGAAGGAATTCCTAAGCATGACCCTAAAGGCAGAAATCACAGTAAGACTGATAGATTGAACTAATAAAAATGTAAAACTTATATGTATGGTATTGAACAAACCTCACGATAAATAATTATGAAAGAATTTTTCAAATGACCTCATTTTTATCATCATAAACTTTATTAAATGAACTTGTTTATTTTATACATCAATACAATGGAGTGTCACACAGCCACGGGGACACATATTACTAACATGAATAAAGAAAGATTATGTGTAAGTATGTATAGTGTGCTTCTAGTTTTATTGAAAATTTTGTACCTCCTTATATATTTACATGGCTTATTGTTCAATTAAAAGGCTGAAAGAAAATAATCCAAACTCTTAATATGAGCGATTTTCAGATAGTAATATAATAGATATGTTTATTTTTATTTAATCTATATTTTCTAATTTTTCTAGAAGTAAATATGTATTACGTGGGTAATAAATAATAAATATTTTTAAGTTCTTGTAGTGAAAATAGCCAAGGCATTTTTGCTTTGCAGGGATGACACCCAACCAACTGAGCCACACTGGTCAGGGGCCAAGACATTTTTTAAAAAAGTTAAAGATAGCTTCTATTAAAATTAAGTTATTTCTAAGTGGTAGGATTATAAGTGATTTAAATTTTTTTACATAAACTTTAAAAATATTTTTGTACAGGAATACATTTACTTTTATAGTCAAAATGAAGTAAACTTGATTTATCAGGTGCATCTGGCTACTGCAGCTACGAATTACGCATCGCATGGCACAAGGACACGCGCAGACCCCAGGGGGGAGCTGGCTGACGGGGAGGCACGTGGGCCCCTCGGTCTCGCGCCCTCATTGCCTGGGTCAGTGCAATAAACCACCGTGTTTTGCCGAGTACGATGCGCTCCCATGTATATTGTGCACCCGCATTTTTGGCCGAAACTGTCAGGAAAAATATCTCTCGTTTTAATTTTTTATTGATTTATCATTAGATACTTGTTCTTTTTGTATTATAAAGAAATTTAATATTTATTTTTGAACATATTATGGTACAAGAAACTTTATGTAACAAATAATTACAAAACTCAAGAACAGATATGAGGTATTTAAGGTACTACCCATGTATAATGTGCATCCTTATTTTTCCCTCAAGAATTTAGGCAAAAAAATGAGCATTACAGTGAAATACAGTATGTGTGCCATGTCAGAAATAAAACAATTTTCTATGTATTCTTTTAGTGTTTTCACTCCTGTTTTGATGCTGGGATCAGGGAAGCAGGTGGCAAAGGCCCGAAAGACAGCCCACCACTCATATGATCATAACTGGGTTATCCAGCCCCCGGAAAGCAAAGGGAAATGCATTCTTGGTTAGCAGTGCAGGAAAAAGGACAGCATCTGAGTCGTGACCGGTTACCAGCAGGACAGGTAACTCAAACTGAAATTAAAAAGCAAAACAAAGTAGAAATTAGATGTGCACTTTGATGTTTGACCTGGAACAACTGTTTCCTGTAATATGAAAGGTAATCCGTCCACGTGGTTATCCGAAGATCATGCTCATCCTAAGTGCTTTAGCCAGAGGAATCAACGAATCTTCCAAAAGATTCATGCATCTCCCAAATTAAATAAAAGTTCAGGCAATATGAAGGTCAGTAAGGCAATGTCTCCACAATCCAAAATGTGCCTCCGCTAAAAAGCTAACATGGCCACGCCGTCACCACTGTTACTGCACCAGATTCACCTGTTCATTCATTCACCTGCAATGGACACCTACTGTGTGCCCAGCATGATGACAGGGGGTGGGTGAAGCTTACAATCAGCCCCTTACCAGATGTAAACATGTTGTGCCCCTGACTGAAATACTGCCAGATAGAAATTAGCTAAAAATAAACTAGAAAAAAAAAGGAATAAAGTAGAGTTTTTGGCATCATGAAGGATTACAGGTTTGCTCTGTTTGAAGTTTCAAGCACTGATTATGTCCCACCCTTCTGGTCCATTAGAGATAGAAATATGAGTCTTAAAGACATAGGAGAAGGAGTTCACTGTAACACAATACATAGAGAAACAGCAGATGTCATTTCAATGCTTAAAACACAAAAAGAGCAGGGGAAGAACTGGTGAGACAAGATAAATTTATTCTTTGGTAAATGAATCACTTCTAATGTTTAGAAATTAAATATAACCAGTAGTAATACATGAAAATTTGAACACCATGGTTCTCAAAGTAAAATAAAATAAGAATTATGAACGCAACAACACTGCCCACTGACAGAACTCGACGCAGAAAAGAACCCAAACTGGGCCTCATGATCGTTTCGGCCCAGCTAAGCAGACAGGACTGGAACAGCCTCGGCAGAGCAAGGACCAACAGCCATTGGGTTTGCCTCTTAAATCCTAGGACAGATCTGAATTCTTTGTAACACATATTTCACAACAGGTTCTGGTCATCAGATTTAAATATCACTGTAATGTTATATGTTAACGGTGTATCTAAAAATAAAAAATAACTATTTACAACTTTATTTAAATAGATACAATTTGGACTTAGAACCCAAAGTCTTTTTTTCACCATCAAGAAACTGTTGCATACTCTACAGCAGAGCTTCTCACACTAAATTCTGTAGATATATAAATAAAGGTCTTTAAATTCTTGATGATGTTTTTTAAAATATGTTTAAATTTTCAGGGTAATCTTTTATGAAGAAATGTAAAGACAGTGTACGTTTTTTGGACGGCCCCATGCAACTGCGCGGTGCAGCAACACTTTCATGCAGCGGTTTGTATGGACAACCAAGTTCTCATCGGTTGGCACCAGGGACAGCTGCGCGACGAGAAGGCCCCATGGTCCACATAAGCGCAGCGGTGGGAGAGCCCATGTCATCTCTGTGCCAACTCCTCTCCACTTATTAGAAATAAGAAATACGCAAAAAAAGAATTTTTCTATTCCTGACTGTAGCAATAGCTGCATCAGATACCTACTTAATCGAACTAACTTTAGTTCAATTACGCCAACTTTATCTTCAGGTGAGGAATGAAGCTTTACAGAATTGCTAAGTGATACATCTTTAGAGAACTGTTCCAAAACTACTCACTGACAGAGCTTTATTAAAGATAAGGCTTGATTAGCCCAGCTTCCAATTAGAGACTTAAAGGTGTTAATATTATTTGAATAACATACTTATGTAAACAGGCATTTGCTGAGTATTTTCAAAATCCAAATACAGAAACAGATGAACTACAGAAGCAGACTTGTGATAACATCTTCCTACAGTAATTCCCCGAATCAACAGCTATTTCAGCAAAGCTGTATCAGCCATCCCATTAAATTCATGTGGAATTGAATTGAATTATGTTCATTTGAAGTATAATGGTTTTGTAGTTTTAGTTATATTTCATTTGTAAATTTATTTTGGTTTTATTCAGTGTAAGAGTTGTAAGCATAAAATATTATATGTAGTTTTATGTTTGTGCATATTAAGTAACATAATAAGCAAAATAAGTTAAATACGTTATTTAAGTAATATTATAATAACAATCTCAGTCAACCCTCAAAGTCCACAGGGATTTCATTTTCTGTAAGAGGGTGGGGTACGTCCCCCAACCCGAGGAACACCGCTTTATGCATACGTTAGGTTTTCTCTAGGATTTAAGAGAAAAGGAGGTGTGTTAACATGGTTCTCTGTTGGCAGCTTAAACTTCACTTCTTGATTTGAAACTAAGTTTCTCTGCATCTTCGCTTCTGCTTTATTCCCCAACTTCAAAGCTCAAACAAAGTTCAATCTGGAGATGTCCTGAAACAGTAAGGAACAGGCAGGAACGGGAACCTCTCTTGTAACAGTCACGACCCTGAATTTTCATTACTTTCAATTTTTGCCTAAACTGTCAGTTTCTGTAGACACAGGACCACATCGAAGTCTGGGAGGCTTAACAAATGACAAATGAAGACATGAACGGTTCCAGGTCACTTTCTCAACTCATTTCTCTCCAATCTGGTTCAAAGAAAATGCATCCGAACAAAGTCTCAATATAGATATTGTAACTACAAGAAGAAGTACATTTGAAATCTGTATAATTGTGTTAACCAGTGTCACCCTAACAAATTCAATAAAACAGAAGTATATTTCATGTTGACTGAACAAATAGTCACAACTGATTAGTAATTATTAATATCCTTGGAGACTAGCATGTAGAGGAGGCTCTCCACATGAAAAGTACTAATTGTAAGATGACATGAACAGTATATTCAAATTTACCAAAGAAGATAAACATGAGTGACTTTTATCTCCTATCCATAAAAATCATTAACTATAACATAATGAAAACATCAACCTAAAGTAAGAGTCAAAAAGCAATGTGGAATTAAAATATGCTGTATATTTAAAAGCAGCATTAAAATGCATCATCTAAATAAATTTTTAAAATCTACTAGTTCACAAAAATGGAAAGATTCCCTACCTCCCCCAAATATCGTATTTTAAGAAAACAGATTTTTTAAAATTTCTGGGTGGTTCTAACCTAGAAGCCAGCAAACATTCCTAGCTTCATTCTTAAGAACTGATGAAATACATCTGCAAAAATAAACAGCCTGAAAAAGCTGAGCTTGCCAAAATAAATTAAAAATAAAGTGTTTGTCATTTCCTCAGTACTTTTCTTTAATAAAGGAGAAATCGAGAAAAGCTAATAAAGTTCTTGAGATTGCCTCAGTGAACATATATGACCGCCCCAGACACACAATCATACAACAGGGTATCAGCACACCATCTGACAAATAACTAATCCGATAAAGTTTGATTCATGACACAGAATATAGCTCAATACTGTATGCAAGTAACAGTTTTTCTTCTTTTTTTCCCTATACCCTGGAAAAATATCTCACTTTCCTTCCAAAGTCTGAACGTAAATTCTTATCAGCAGGCTGTCTAATGAGTTAAGTCAATCACTAAGCCACTATTTCAATTTGTGCTCCTGCAGCAAAGAGGCTTTGGAGGTAAGAAAGTCATTTCTGTTGTAACCTGCTATTCTGGACAAAAACTCATTTCCTGCTCAACCCTAGGGGTCACATGAGGATGTTAAGCTAATGGAAAGTCACGTGGAGATCCAGCTCCCACATTTAAAGACACACAAATATGCACACACATATGTGCATGGACACACATACACTAACACAGTTCTAGGATTTAAAAAGTAAATTGTAATAACCTTAGGAAAGAAAATACAGATGAAGACTCACATAAATTGAAAATAAGAAGTATAAGATTAAGGACAGTATGTTATTAACATCAGGATCAGAACTGAGAGGGAGAGAGAGGAGGAGGGAGGATAGAGAAAGGGAGAGTAAGAGAAACACTGCAGGACTGTAGGGGGAAAGATAACTAAAAAGATTTTTTTAACTTGGAGACCAAAAAAAAGATTTAAAGGGTAAGGGGCAACTAGAAGACATCCAAGCTTGGCATCTCCTTGAATTGGAAGTCTACACAAAACAAACGAAGAACATAAGCCAGAAGACACATTTTACGGATCTGTGTGAGGTCCTGGAACATCCTGTGTTATAACAATTTTAGGATTTTAGAAATTCCACAGGATAGCAACTTGATTAGCCTGCTCTCTTTAATCCACATTTTGGCCAGTATTCTAATTATGTGTTCAAGATTGCCCAATATTGGTTGCAGACAAAAACCTTGAAAGATAAGTTTCAAAGAACAAACTGAAACAATACTATTATAGGAAACTGACCAAAAAAATATTATGAACAAAAAATCCAAATTGACAAAAAGTATGGTTTATGGTTTATATGTATCATATCCTACACATCCAACTTTAAGAGTACTATGATATATATTAACATCTTTACTACTTCTACTTCTACTACTACTACTACTACTACTATTTAGTACTACTGCAGAGTTGTACTAAATATTAAAGCCAAGCTACCAAAAACCTAGCAACCATTATCTTTAATTCAGGTCGCGCCTCCATTGATATAAATGTATGCAAGATGCTGGTGCTGATTCATTTAACCTGTCAGCTTGGCTAGACTATAGGGCTTAGTTGTTGGCCAAGTACTAGTCTAGATGTTGCTGTAAAGGTGTTTCAGAGACATGATCAACATTTACAATCAGCAGACTTTAAGTAAACAGATTATCTTCCATAATGTGGGGAACCTCATCCAGTCAACTGCAGATCTTAAGAGTAAAGACTGAAGAGTCCAAGAAAAGGAGGAATTTTGCCTTCAAACTGCAGTTTAGAAACTGCCTGAGTTTTCAGCCTTCAGACTCAAGACTGCAGCATCAACTCCCACCTGAGTTTCCAGCCTGTCCTACAGATTTAGAGCTTGGCCGCTACCACAGTGACAAACCGCGCTCTCTCTCTCTCTCTCTCCACCTCTACCTATGTATAGAATGTACATGTGCATGTATGTGTATATATAAATAACCTAAAAATTTAAATGTATACATATATAAGTGACATATATATACATGCTATTGGTTCTGCTTCTTGAGAGAATCCTGATTAATGCTCAAAACCATAACAAAATAATAAATGTACTGTTTTTATCCTAACATTACTCAAATTTTATAGCTTGAGGAAAACATTGGCTATCATCAAATTTACGCAGTATTCAAACCACTTAAAAAACCTGTGTTAGAACACAGAGTGCCTTTGAATGCTCCCTCGATGGCTTACAGCTTTTATAACACATATTAAGAGTTTAAAAACAGACTGCACCCCCTACATGGGAACATTAATGTGCATTTCTAAATTACATTTTAGAGCAAGTAAGTAAACTTTATTTACTCTATAATTATGGAAAGTTGACAAAGAGGATTTGATTAAACTAAAGTGAAGTAAGTGGCACACCTGTGCCAGGAAACAAAGAAGAGACAGTGGTGCCGTGGAGACTTTATACCATGCTAATAGGTGCCTGGCGTAAATGAAGGGTGACAGCTGCAAAAACTGCAAGACTCAGGTCTGTCAAAGCATCAAGGATAAATTATCTTGTTTTCAAAGTGCTTCTTAGTATATTAGTTTTGAACCAAACACAATAGATGTATCACTAATGATATCTTTAGCAAAATGACAGGCAACCAAATTAAATGAAAACTTAAAATAGCATGTTTCAGATAGAAACATTTTAGAAACAGCATAGACTTGTTAAAAAAAAAGAAGCTTTTGAATTGGATAGAAAAACAATTCAAAGTCATTGTCTACGCACAGTGAACAATGACAGTAAATAAGAGATCTAAACTGCAGTTCATGACATGTGCCTCTAATTCACAACATCATCCATTATAAATATTTAAGAAAACGATTAGCAGGCAAATAAATTACAATGACATTTTGAGCCCAAAGTCCCAAACTTAAAACTCAAATGGCTTCAATGATGGGTGAGTTCACGGTGATGTGGAAAATGCCGGGTGCATGTCCCATCAGAAGGCAAGTTTACATTAAAACACAATGACAACTTTATTACATCCCAACAGAATATGTCAGCCCCAGGTTGAATTCAACAAACAGCTGCCAGTTTGTGATCCTTGAACCAGACAAAAGAAGTAAACTAGAAGAATAAATTGAACTTTTTGGCTGAGTTGGCCAAAAAGTTCAATTTAGGTTTCTTCGTACTATGGCTCTAGTAGTGCTTAGTTGTCTTTAACTTCATTTGAAACAATTTTGTTAGACTGTATTGTGACAGCTGTCATATGTGTGCATTTAAAAAAAACTTATCAAAATTAGTGAATTTTTGTGCAGCCATTTTAATATTGAAGATGGAAGAAGATACACAACATTTCTGGCTTATTATGCTTTATTATTTCAAGGAAGATAAGAATGCAACTGAGGCACAAATAAATATTTGTGCAGTGTATGGCGAAGATGCTGTGACTGATTGAATGTGTCAAAAGTGGTTTGCAAAGTTTCTTGGTACTATTGACATTTTGGCCAAATACTTCTTTGCTGTGGGGCTGTCTTATGCACTGGAAGATGTTTAGTAGCACCCCTGACCTCTACCCACTAGAAGCCAACAGCGGGACTGAGCGAACATACTCAAAATATCCAGAACAGTAAAGTTATTGATGAAAATGAAAAATGAGTCTTTTATTTTACAGAAAACACTAACCGGACTTTTTGGCCAACCCAATACATGAATTAGTAAAAGACAAGAGAGCCATAAATATCTAGAAAATATTCAAACTCTAAAAAGAGGTTTGTGTTTGATTAATACATTACTCATAATTATTGGTATATATTTAACCCTACAGCAAAGCCTGTATCACATGAAAATTTCAAAATTAGCTTCAGATGGGCATCCCTACCTCAATTATGTGAGACACGCCGGTAACTCTGTACAGATTAAAGTCTCTAGGGAGAGAGTTAAACTTTGAGGAATGGAGGAGAATTTCAGGAAAAGGGATTTAGGAAAAGAGTGAAATTACTTGGAAGAGATTACTGAAAAGGAGATCCCTGGTCAGGTAAATCCAAGTCACCACAGAAGGAATGTTAAGAGATGGGTCCCCACTATTTCACCAGCCCTGTGCGAGAGGAAAGCATCCCACATCAACAACTGCTGCTTGACCTGCGAGGAGCCATCAACTCAAGGCACCTCAAGAAAGGGGTGGAGAGTAGGTGTGTGGTACGAGTGGGTGGGAGAGGAGCTATGTAGGAGGGTGTGCAAAGGTTTAGTGAGACACAAAGGGCAGTGATGAAAAATAGCAGGCCTCCGTGTCAAGAACTGAGCCTTCTCTTCCTCACAGATGGCCTATCTGCTTATCTCTGGGCATCATCTCTTCAATGCGACTTGCCTCCTGTGGTTCTTCATCTTGCCTTTGACTAAAAAGGTCTTTCTAGGCCCAGATGCTGACTCACAATTTTTTTCTAGCTCAGCTCCCACAGGTTATTAGCAATATCTACCAGGGCCCAACAGACTCCACCCACCACACCTACAAGTTGCTTGGGAAAACACACTCCCTGACCTAAGATAGCAAAGAAACTTCAGAGACATCACGGGGACTTAGCAGTTCACACTAGGGGAACCAGAATAGACAGAATAGGCAGCTTCTACCAAGACCAAGTTAATGGGAGAAACCATTAAAATGTAATAATGTATAAGGGGATAAACATAGAGAATAACCACAGAAATTGGGGGGCAGCATAAAAGACACATGAAATCTGGGGTTAAAATAAAGGATGCAAAATGACTAATATTGAAAACAAAACTAGTAAACTGGAAGATAAAGCAATAATTACAAAGAAATGTAAATTATTGTTGAAACTATTAGGCATGGATGACAAATACAAGAAGCCTAATATACAAATACCAGGACTTACTGAAAGAAAGAACAGAAGCAATGATCAAATATGAAAACTTCTCTAAGCTGAAGAAAGAAATGAGTTTTCAGATCAAAGGAGTTCACCAAATGCCAATCAGTTATAGTGGGGAAAAAAATACACACAACTGAGATATTATGGTGATGTTTTTGAACTCCAAGGATACAAATTCAGTCTTATAAACTTCAAGAGAGTGCAAACAGGATATTTTAAAAGGCAAAATAATCAGACTGACAATGCATCTTTCATATACCATACTAGAACCTGAGAGATGTATACAGATTTTAAAGATAAAAGGACTACATTCTAAGAATCCTGTCTCCAAGCAAGATATATTTCTTAACTTGAATGAGAGAAATTTCAGATTTATAAGGATTCAGGAAATGAATCACACATATTTACCCTTTTTAGAAGGAAAGGGGAGTATCATAAGAGTACTGCAGGTTCAAAATATTTTTTTAAAAATCAGTCAACATAATAAACCATATTAATAGAAAGAAGGAAAACCATCTGACCAGTTCAACAGATGCAGGAAAAAAAAATGACACATTCTAGCACCCTTTCATGATTTAAAACCACTCAACATAGGAATAAAAGGGAATTTCCTGAGCCTAACAAAGGACATCTATGAGACACCCACAGCAAACATCAGACTTAATGATGAAAGAGTGAAAGATTTCCTTTTAAGATCATAAACAAGACAAGGATGTCCACAGTTCTGTTCAACACTGTACTGGAGGTTCTAGCCAGAGCAATTAGGCAAGAAAAAGAAAGAAAAGGCATCAAGATTAGTAAGGAAGAAGTGAAGTTATCCTACTTGTGCATGACATAATCTTGAATAATAGACAATCCTAAAGAATCCACTAGAAAACTATTAAAACTAATAAATGGGTTCAGTAAGGTTACAGAATGAAAGATCAAATACAAAAATCAATTGTATTTCTATATACTAACAGTGAAAAATTTGAAATGAAATTAAAAAACAATTCCATTTACAACAGAATCAAAAGGAATAAAATAATTAGGAATAAATTTAACAAAAGTGCAAGACTATGTACAAGAAACCACAATATTGTTGAAAAAATTAAAGAAGACCTAAATAAATGGAAAGATATAAGACCAATATTCATGGATTGGAAGATTTAATATTGTTGGGATGTCAATACTCCCAAAATTGACCTACATTTTCAATGAAACCCTTATTAAAATTCCTTTTTTGCAGAAAGGGAAAAGCTGATCCTAAAATTTGTATGAAATTACAAGGGGCTGTGAATAGCCAAAAAAAATCTTGAAAAAGAAGATTAATTTGAGGAGATTCACACTTTCCAACTTCAAAACTTATTATGACTCTGGTAATCAAGACTGTTTGGCACTGGCACGTGGACAGATACACAGGCTGATGGAGTAGAATTAAAAGCTTAGAAAGATGTCTATATTTCTATGGTCAATTTATATTCTACAAGGGTACCAAGATTATTCAATGGAGGAAGAACAGTGTCTTTAACAAATGGTGCTGAGACAATTGGATATCTAACTGCAAAAGATTGAAGTTGAGCCCCTAACCTTACACCATAAGTGAAAGTTAACTCAAAATGGATCAAAGACCTAAATATAAGAGCTTAAAATATAAAACTCTTAGAAGAAAAAAAAAAGGTATAAATCTTTGTGAATTTGGATTGAGCGAGATTTCTTACACATAACACAAAAAGCATAAATGCAGAAACATGGACATCATCAAATTTAAGAACTTTTATGCTTCAAAGCACACCATCAATAAAATGGAAAGAACCCACAGAAAGAGAGAAAATTTTTACAAGTTCTATGTTGATATAGGGGTCTACTATCCAGAATATATAAAGAATTCTTACAACTCAACAATAAAAAGATAAATGACCCTATTTTTTTAATGAGCAGAGGATTTGCACAGACATTTCTCCAAAGAGTATATTCAAGTGGCTAATAAACACATGACAAAATATTCAACATCATTAACCATCAGAGAAACGAAAATCAAAACCGCAATGAGATACCATTTCGAATGCACTAGGAAGTGCATTCCTAGTGCATAATTAAGAAGACAATCACTCTCGTACACTGCTTTGTAAAATGGTGCAATTACTTTGGGAAACAGTTTGGATGCTTTGTAAAATGTTCAACATAAAGTTACCAAATGACCCAGCAATACCAGTCCTAGGAATTATACCCAAGAGACCTAAAAACCTATGTCCACAGAACCATGTACATAATGTTCATAGCGTCATTATTCATAATAGCCAAACATAGAAACACCACAAATGTCCATCAATGTGAGTGGATAAACAAAATGTAGTATATCCTCACAATGAAATATTATTCAGCCATAAAAAGGAATGAAGTAGTGATCTGTGCTACAACATGGATGAACCCTGAAAAGATGGTAAGTGGAAGAAGCCAGATACCAAAGGCTATATATTATATGATACCATTTATATGAAATATGTTACCTCAGTACTTGTCAGCTTCAGAACTCACCAGACCTGGTACTCATCACATTTTGACAAGAAAACATGTTTCAGCACTCAGCGCTTGCTTGTGATTCACTGCCTTGCTAGAACTTGTATGAATCATGATACTACCCCGCAAGAGAAAATGCTTCATCAACGGTCCCTTGCCCGGCACTGGAACAAATTAATGAGTGCCACTGTATTCAGAATACATATACTACGGAGACAAAAAGCAGGTTAGTGACTGTCAGGAATCGAGGGTACAGGGGAAGGGGGGGTGACCACTGATGGATACAGAGTTTCTTCTGGGGATGATGAAAATATTCTGGAATTAGATGGTCGTGATGGTTGCACTGCAAGTATTTTAAAAACCATTAAATTGTTCTTTTAATGGTAACAGAAGAGTCAGAGATTTGAAGCATGAAAAGCATTTAATGCATGGTTGCTGACTTAAAGATGGGGGGAGTCATGTGACTCCTGAAACTGAAAGTGACCCAGAGAACAACCAGCAAGAAAGTGAAGATCCCAGTCCCACAACCACAAGAACGAGATTCTGCCAACGACCTGAGCGGGTGGAGGTGTATTTTTCCCAGCGCTTCCAGACAAGCACTGGGCCCAGCCAACACCTCGTTTCTGGCCTCATGATCCCTTAAGCAGGGAACCCAGCAAAGCCATGTCAGATATCTGGCCTACCAAACTGCGAGCTAATAAATGAATGTTGTTTTAAGTCACTAAGTTTGTAGTACTTTGATAAACAGTGAGTAAAAACTAACACACTCCCCAAGGGAGGAACGGCTCAATACCGTTCACCACTATCAGTGAAGGGAAGAGGGCGTTAATGCTCCTGGGGGTAATCAATGGGAGAGTCAGGGCCCAAGGAGCCCTAGGGTAACCAGCTCTCAGCTCAGCATCAAGAGCTTATTGGCTTTTCTTCCTTCCCTTCTCCATCACTCTGCTTCCTGCAATCAACTCCCACATAAACTGCCCAACCCAAACCTGGGTCTCAGATTTTGCTCTCAGGAGAGTCCAAGCTAAAATAATCTTTAAGCTTCATTTTCCTCATCTGCAACATGGAAGTAATAATACTATCTAATATCATTAGTATCTTCTAATTCAGTGTTGTAATTAGGTATAAATCAGGTAATGTATGTAAACTTCTCATCATTGTGCTTGGTACACAGTAAAACTTCAACAAATACTACTGGGTTGGCCAAAAAGCCCATTTATCTTTTTCTGTAAAATAAAAGACACATTTTTTCATTTTCACAAATAACTTTATTGATTTGGATATTTTGAGTATGTAGGTTATCTCCCGCATAGTAGAATGTTGATGGTTCTCAATTAATGTCTCAATTTGATCACTGTCAACTTCAACTGGTCTACTCAACTGCGGAGCATCATCCAGCGAGAAATCTCCAGCACAAAACTTTGCAAACTACTTTTGACACATTCAATCAGTCGTAGCACCTTCTCCATACAATACATAAATTTTGTTGTGTTTCAGTTGTGTTTTTACCTTTCTTGAAACTATAAAGCACAATATGCCAAAAATGTTGCGTATTTTCTTCTATCTTCAATATTAAAATGGCTACACAAAAATTCACAAATTTTGATAAGTTTTTTTAAATGCATGCTGATATGACAGCTGTCACAATACAATCTAACAAAATTGTTTTGAATGAATTTAAAGACAACCAAGCACTACTAGAGCCATTGTACGGAAAAAACCAAACGAACTTTTTGGCCAACCCAATACTTTGTTCATAACACCAACAGTGAGTAACACTTAATCTATAGCAATATACTTTTTAAGAAAATCAAATGGCAATTCAAATAAATATTGGGTTATCTCTAGCACAGGGCTTCCTAATGGGAGCAATTTTGGCCCCCAGAGACGTGTGGCAATGTGTGAAGACAATGTCATTTGTCACAACTGCAGTCGCTACTGGCATCTAGTGGACAGAGGCCAGGGATGCTGCTACACACCCTAGTGCACAGGACGGCCCCATGATGCAGACTTACCCGGCCCCAGTGCCAACAGTGCCAAGGTTGATAAACCCTGTCTAGCACAATACCCTGATTAGGATAGGAGCCTAATAAATATATATTTAATGTAATTCATCAAACTTTAAATAATTTTTTGAAATAATCACATCAGTAGAAAAAAAATAAGTCTTGTAGAATATCTGTTTAGGTTGACCGCAGAAACGGAACCCTATGAAACATACCTCATGGCTCACTTGGGAAAAGATGATAAAGCTTAAAAATAAAATGGGTTAAATATGAAGGTGTGGCAGAAGTTTCTAGATGCTCATATAATGCACATTTAGCCCCTTTCCATTGGTAATAGACCCTCAATCTTAACTGACATGACAATGTACCCGGCTAAAAGAATTTATTTAACATCCTTTCTGCGACTGATGAAGCACGAGTCACTGAATGGAGCCTCTAAGAAAATGCTTCGGAGGCAGTTGACCCAGCCAGGAAGCACACCCTTGTCTTTGTTGCGCTTTCCATCTTGCTTTCTGGGCTGTGGATGTTACATTGTAGCTAGAGCTATGGAGGCCTTTTTGCAAATATGAGGTGATCTGGGGAATGGAGTCTGGGATCCTTGTAACCAAGGCACTAACTGCATGCAAGCCTTGAACTGCATATCTTTAGACTTCTCTCAGTTAAGAGAAAAATAAACCTCTATTTTGTTTCAGCCAATTTTACTTGGGTTTTCTGTGGCATGCAGCTAAACCTATTCCTAAAACTGACTCAAGAGATTCAATCTACAAACTACAGTCATGAAAGATGACTGAATGTCAAAGGAGATATATCTAAAATATCATCTCTCAGTTCATCATCATGTCAAAGAAAGACGTATAGGAATCCGAGAAGGTCTGCTGAGGTACAGGAGGCTGGCTGAAGTGGTCTGTGGCAGGCACTGGCCTCCCTCCAGGCTGGAAGCACCACGTGAATCTAACCCTTCGCCCCAACAGCAGTAACATTCCCAAAGGAGCTAACAAGGCTAACAGAAAAGAGACACCAACCTGCAGGCAGATGCACACGATGTTCTGTGAAGACGAAACCCTGCCACTGAGAACTTAACTGAAAAGAGAGTGATGTAGTTTACTCACTGAGTTTTGAGGTCTCTGTTCTGACCTAGTCTGAGGAGGTCTCAAAAACTGGCAAATGTATATGGTTCTCTTTTCAACTTCAAAGACACAATTACATCAATTCATTAAAGAATGCATGAGTGCCTCTGTTACCCAGGATGTGGCGCTTCAAACTGAAAAATGCAGGCACTGGTCCTAAGCTTTATGTAGCCTAACTTATAGCTGGATCCAGGGTCAAAGGATACTGTCAGGGTAGGATGGCTACGGATAGTCCAGTTATATCCCAGCCTAGCAACTCCAGTAAGAAGTGCGCTTCTTTCTCTAAGTGTTTCCTAGTCCTGCTTGGATCACACACGTATGCCCCAGACGAAATCATGGTACCCAGGGAATGCGGGGCCATGACCAGACCAGCAGCATCTTATACCCTCCCCTTGAATCTGGGAGTTGGTGGGGACACATGGAGTAGAGGGAGGTGTTTCCCTAAAGAAAAGATGAGAACAAATCTCTTGTCACTAATGAATAAATAACTCAAGGAACATGCTCTACCCATAACATAGCAATAATTTTAAAAAGCGTTTATTGAGAGGTTTTAATGGCATAATAAATACTTTGCTGTGCCATGATAAAAATCAGTATAAAAATTGCATAAACACTCCAACAATAGGGACTTAAAGAAACATGGTAAGGCTATGTGATAGGATTTTACATGGCCAATGAAAATCATGTTTAGAATAACACTTAAGTAAGAAATGCTTTCAGCTCATCTTCATCAGACATGGTCCTCCCAGGCACACTCAAAAGGGGTGACTGGGCAGGGATAAAGAAAGCCAAGGGGAGATGGATGGAGTGCTTCTTTTCCCGGGGGGAGAGGGGACACGCCACTGTGTCCACTAAGATGTCAGTTAACAACAGCTGACTCTGGGAGACAAAATTATGACCAAGTGTTTTTCCCTTTTCGGGGGTAATATTCTGTTGTCTAAATGTTCTAAAATTAGTATTGTATTAATTAGGAGAGAGAACAGTTCAGATGCTATAGTAGAGAGACTTAATAGAGGCCTAAACTGAACTAATTTCCCTGTCCTGCAAATTTCTGGACAAGCTAATATGACGACTTGACAACCATCCAGGGCACCTGGTTCTTCTATCTGGTTGCTCTGGCCCCCTGTATGTATGGCTTCTATCTCATGGTCCAAGAGGGCCGCTCCGGCTCTTGGCTTCACACTGACATTCCAGCAGAGAGGAGGAAAGAAGGCAGTGGAGGGCATGCCCTTTCCCTTTAAGAGCACAATCCAGGCATAACCCATGTACTGCACACACCATTTTCCTTCACATCCCATTGGCCAATTTATTGCTATGGCTACATTAACTTCAAAGAGACTGAAAAATACAGTCTTACGAAAGGGGGCCATGTGTACAGCTCAGGTTCAGAGCTTCTGTCACTAAAGGGAACAGCTGGACATCAGGACACAACCGGCAATCTGTATCACAGTATGTATGAGTTTGATAATAAATAAACTTACAGTAACAAAAAAGGAAGTAAGAGTTATTGCTGTTGGTAATCCGCCGACTCCCAGAAGATCAAAAACCAATCTTTCTCTTCCCTTAAAATTCTTGCAAATTCTCAGTGGGGTTCAGATATATGTGACAGAGGTCAGTGTCCTTGGCCACCCACCCCTATGGGATTGAAGTCACAGGCTACTCTCAGCTACATGTGCTAATCTTTCTATACAGTCATTGTGATATTAAGTAGGTGCCAGTTAATTTGATGCCGGGAGGTAACCTACTACCAAGAATCGCAGTCCGGACTGATCAACCAGCATTATTTTATACTGAAAAAGGCAACATTCCAGAGGCAGCTTCTACAAATCCTTCTGCCACTCAGATCAACAGATGACCCCTGGCTAACCAGTATGCTATTTTATTAAAAATCCGTCTTTACTGGCGAGCTAGTGGCTTGTTAATCAGCATGCTAAATGTTCAAAATGGACTATCACTGGTGAAATTAAAAGGTATTCCAAATATATGGATTGGCTCAAATGGATTACAGATATTTTCCAATCCTTGTACAAACACAGTATAAGAATTTGGCAAATTACAGCATGGACTCTTAGGGATGACATCAGGGATCTGAATCGCTAATTGGTCCCAAATTAGCTACTGTTTCAGAGGAGTTTTGACTGCATGACCTTTCTTGCCCTGAGGATGCTGCGTCTGTCTTTAGTGAACTCTGTGTACAAGATGAAGTGGAAGCACTTTACAGAATACAGCACGGAGAGTCCACTGGATTTATAGAGAGTTTGAATGCACTGATTTGGTCCACTTGCTAATGAATGCTTGGGTAACTGAGGCCTGAATTTTGTTTGAACCTTGATTTCATTATTTCCTGGTCACAGGTTGATGAGAGAGTACTAACCACACCACCTCAAACCTCCTTCATAGCTGCTTTTATTCACCAAAAAGAACCTAAGAGTTATGCATGTCTAAATTGGTTTAGTCTCAAGTTGCAATCTGCTAGTCAGGCCCAATACAGAGACATCAAAAGATGATATCATCCTTATTCCTCCAGAATAATCTATAAATTCAGGATGGATTTATAGAAATATTTTCCCATTCTATTTTTAGGAATAAATATATTGATTTATTCATGTAAAATTCCTCCCTATCACTCTACTTTATTATTCATTCACAGTAACAACTGCAGGAAGTGCCAGCTAATCAATGTTCTTCATTATGGATCAGTAAACTGCAGCCCGCAGGCCAAACCTGCTGTTTTTATACAGCTCACAAGTGAAAGTGGCTTATGTCGTAACGATTAGGAAAACTGAAAACAACACTATTAGTAACACATGAAAATTATGTGAAATTCAGGTTTCGGTGTCCATAAATAGTTTTATCGGGACACAGCTTCACCCATTTACATATTATCTAGGGACGTGCTTGTGCTAAGTGGCAGAGGTGAGTACTCTTGACAGAGACTGTTTGGCCAATGAAGCCTAAAATATTTGCTATCTGGTCCTTCATCTTAAAAAAGAAAAGGGCTGAATCCCTTCTGCTGATGATGGGATAGATCATTGAACAAGGCAGGAGGTAGGCCCAATTCTCACGGAGCATAGATTTTGGAGGGAGATAGAGAATAAATAAATACAAAACTATCCCATGGCAACAAATGCTATGGTTAAAAATAAGGTGACATGACAGGGAGTGACACTAGACCTTCTCTGATGGAGGGAGCAACAGCACCCTCTCTGAGGAAGTGACATTTGAGTGGGTGACTGAATGACAAGGTGACAGCCACATGAAGATGGTGGCTTCCCAAGCTCAGTGTTCGCGAGGAAGAAGAGGGCCAGTGGAGCAGGTGCGTGGCAACGGCAGGAGAGTAACAGAAGAGCATGTGAACTCTCCACGCCACCACAGATCATCAGGGCCAGTGAGGGTTCCCCTGGAACTCGGTGACAGCAGCGGAAGAGTCATTAATAACCGCATGGTCACTGTGAAAGACAACATCAGAAGGGAAGGCGGGCTGAGGGACTGCACCACTTCCCTTGGTTTGCAACCCCAAAAGAGGCAGCAACTAATCTGCTAAATCCCCCTCTCCTCCCACTTTGATCTCTAAAGTACCTGGGAAAAGGCGTGCAGAACGCGTGGAAGTCAATCATGTAAACCCTGCAATGCGCAAGGTCGCCAAGCTACAAAGTAGACACAGGCGCTGCGAGGTGACCGCAGTTCACTTTCCCACCACAGCTCCTCTCACCCTCGCCCTGCTTCTGCCGCAGGTGGAAAGCTCCCTCTGCCTCCACGCCCATTGGCTGTGGTGGGCTACACCCAGAGCTGTGCAGCAGCCACCACGGCTGAGGATGTGCAGATGAGGGAAATCCGACCCAGCCCTCACTTCAGTTGCTACAAATGTGCTCACAAAGAAAAGCATGTGACCACACTAAACAACTTCAATTTCAAATCCTTGAAATTTGTGTTTAGCAAAAAAAAACGAAATAAAAAAAAACAACTTTGATTTCAAAAGCTTTGCTTAAAGCACTTATCCTTTATATTATCTGTTTGGCAGGATTTAAATATATATTTTTTAATATATAAATATGTATTTATATATTTTAAAATGACTTTTATGTTATCCCTTTGCCAGGCTTTAAATATATATAATATATATTATATATATTAAAAATATATTTTTTAATGACTATGGTTGGCAGGGATACAAAGTTTTAAAACCAATATTCCTATCAGTACAAGCAAAGAACTCAGTACCTTTTTAAAGAAAAACAACTCAAAAGAGGAGAAAGAAATGTAATTAGAAATGTATTAAAGTCTAAAGAACTGTTTTTAGCTTGTTTCCTAAGAAACCAAAAATAGAACTGACAAGTACAATTTCCAAAGCAGCTTAGATTTACTTACTCTATTATTAAATTTTCCAGTTTAAAATTTTTAGAATCACTAATTTAAGGGGTGGAAAAAAGCTCTTACATGAAGTAAAATTAAGTTCCCAGTTAATTCTGTTTGAAATTCTTCTGCTAGTGAAAACTGACCCCCATGAACAAAAACTGCCAGGGCTGCCCTCGAACAGATTCATAATGTATTTAGCAACCAACAACGTATTGTAATTCTTATGTAACCACAAATGCCACCAAAGGCAGCTAAATTTACTTAAGATGTAAATTCAACCATCAGGAATTAAAATTCTTAGCAGAGAGACAGCGGTTAACCCATTCTTCTATAACATGCCCCTTTTTCCACTTGGGAGGAAATCTGTGACTGAAAACTGGGCTCATATATTTCTTTATTTTTAAAGCTCTTCTAGGTAGTTTTATGAGATGAAAGGATTCGTATTTGAGGCTGGATAGAGCAGACATCCCAAAAGGCGCCAGGAAATTCTGGGAATATAAGATAACCCAGGAGCCTCAAAAGCCACATGTTCAGCCTCCCACTGCCCCCCTCCAATTTCCCACTGAGAAGCTATAAAAAGAGGAGCAGTAAATGGTCAATGTTCCATTCCAGGAGTTCCAGAGCTTCAGGAAAAAGGGTCCAAAGACCAGGTGTAGACGGCACAGCCCCCTTCCACGCATGGGCCTATCCAATCCGAACCTTTCCTTCTCAAAGCTCCTACTCTTCACAAAGCCATATGCTCAGTCCCTGCCCTCACTCTTCACAGTCTAACAGAGACACCAGCATGCTTCCAACCATCTAAGAGGTCACGTCCATTCTGTCATAAGTGTTTTAATAAAGTGGAACAGGATTCGGGGGTAAAAGTTTTCCTATTGCCTATAAATGACAACCAAGTATCACTAAGTATCACCCAATTCTAAAAGAAGAGGGAACAACTGGAGCCAGTTGCCTTCTGGGGGCTTCTCAGGAGGATGATGAGTAGCTACACCCCCTTCCAGGCTTCAAAAGAAGATGAGAAGGGGAGGTGAGTCACGGGCACTGCGACGGCGGCCTGGCGTGTGCCAGTGTTCTTGGGGACTACGACAGACTGCCTCACTGAGCCGGGAACACGCAGTGCTAAGGATATGGACACAAGGATGTGACTGCCGATGCATTTAACCAAAAGTCGGATGTAACTATTCTGGGGAAGCAAGAAAAGGAAAGTGTGGCCTAATCATTAAGAGTTACGTTTTATATAGAGAGGGTATATACAGAGTTACATCTTAGGACAGAGAGCTCATCTGTCCTTTTAGAAAGTCAATAGATTCATCTATGATAACACAAAATCAATAGAAAATGTCTAAAATAATGACTTTAGAGATACCAGTATACTACTTTGAAATGGGGGGAATGTCCAAAGAAACCACTAAAGTAGTTGTTGATGGATGGGATGGGTTGGAGAGGGGTGGCTGCTGGGCTTTGCTTGTTTGTGTGTTTGCTCAGCACTGTGACTTTTTTAATCCTCATCCAAGGACATGCTTATTGATTTTAGAGGCAGGGAATGGAGGGAGGGGGAGGGAAGGGGACAGAGAGAGAAACATTGATCAGTTGCCTTTCGTATGTGTCCCGACCAAGGACCGCTCATCCATGCCCCAACCAGGACAAAATCCACAACCCAGGCATGTGCCCTGACCAGGAATCCACCCTGCGACCTTTCGGTTCGCAGGTTGATGCTACAGCAGAGTGAGCCACACTGGCTAGAGCGGCACTGTTTGACGTTTTAAAACACGCGCAGGTATTATTTTATTAGAAACAAAATTAACTTATAAAAGCAGAGGTACTATTTTCCTTCAGGGAAAATCGAGTAATTTTTTGTGGACCTTTCCTGTATGCCTTGTCCAAATGTCTACAGTAATACTGAATATAGATACAGCTGGTAAATCATAGCTAGTCTTAAGTTCCTACAGGTTGAAGATTGTTTCTCGAGTAGTCTAATGTGGGGGCCAAATAAAGGCGAGTAATGCCATATGGCAGTAATGCCCACTGATTAGAAGCTGCAGTGAGTGAGGAGCGGAGAAGGCTTCCGTGGGCATGCCCCAAAAGTGAAACAGGAATAAAGACAGGCGGACCCAGCACAGTAGGGAAATAACGTACAGGACACAAGGACTCCAGGGTGCGGCGGCCATGTGCTTTGGCACAAGTGGCGCTGTCCGTGTTAACTGGCCCTGAGAGATTCGTCACTGAAATCACAGGCTGGAGTGGTTTCAAAAGGTTCGCCTCTGCTAAATAACTCCTAATTCAGATAAAAAACAAAAGTAAGGGAAGAGTGTAAAAAGAATACCACCTAAAATGGCTTAGGTGAAAAAAAAAATTCTTCTGTGACATTTCTCATTGGCTCTGGGCAGCAAACCCAAGTTTTGCAAATCCCAACAAGTATACAGAAACGAAAACTGGTGCCAAAAGGGGAGTTTTGGCTCATCTTACCAGTGTTTCACTTGGCTGCCCATTTATATGCTATTCAAGTGACATGCACACAACATAAATTTTGCCTTTGTCATCCTCAGTCACCCAGAAAATGGCAATACTTAAAATTTGATTTCTAATAGTTATATATAGAGCCAGAGTACAATTAATGTATTGTCCATAATAGTCATCCTCTAAAGTACTAGTGTCTTACCCATTTTACATTTTTTCCAAAAGATATTTTATATTCATTTCCACAGCTCTTCCTCTTTATTGAATCATTGAGTTTCTTCATTAAGTTCAGTGATTACCATACATATATTTTAAAATAACTGAGCAATATATAACAATACTTAATTCTACACTTGTCTAAATATTATCCTAGTGAGTTGTCTAAAATTATATTAATAACACTTCCCTTGGGAATAGCCCCTTATTTTTCATGGCCCCTAATTCCCCGTGCATGCCCCTTTCTTCCTGTCCCTGACCGTTTGCTCTGCAGGACACTCATCCAACTCAGCCACACCAGTCAGGGTTGTACCTCAAACTTATTGAATGAGAATTTTACCTCTGAACTAAATCCCTAGGTAATTTTTAAAAAAAACACTCAACAACCCCCAAAATGGGCACAGCTTATTGAAAAGAATGAGTATTTTTTATGTAGGCACCAATGAGTACAGGATTTTTATCCTTTCGAAATAGCCTATGCCAGCGGTTCAAGCTGGACCGTACCCCCCAGGGTTTCTGGTTCAGTAGGCCGGCGGAGGACCCTGAGAATCTACGTGTCTCAGAGACTTTCAGGGGACAGTGATGCTGCGGGTCCAGGGACCAACCCCTGGCTTACATGATCTAAGAATCACATGCTGCATATTCTGGGGACGCTGCTTCAAGTGCGTTCCCAGTGGAAGGCAGAATACTGAGCTAGGAAAGAGGAAAGAGAAAAAGAAAGGGCAGCGAATGTCCCATTCATGTGACAGGAAAGTAGCTGTTACCACTTCTTTGTACACAATGGGGAAAAAATAGCTGAAGAAATTACTGTATCAACAGTTATGTCATCGGCAAGGTCTTTCTCTACTGACGTTACTCAGAAAAGAAAACCCATCTTACAGAAATTCTGTTTCATCATCCAGACTTATAATAAAAACCATGGACAACAAATTCTGTCTGTTAAACATAGTAAGGTAACATTACAGGTTTAAGACAGATTTGAAAATGACTCTCAGGGGCCTGGATTTGGATTTTTTGGTCAAGCAATGAAACAAACACAGGAGTCTGTATCTACAGGACTCTGTAACTAGAAAAAATGAGACGAGCTGAGAAACGTTGGGAATACTTATTATAAATATTTATTTTTTTAAATCCAAAATAGTTCCTTTCTAAAACAGACTCAAAATGATACTAAAACAATATATAAACCAAAGAGCTCCACCTAGAGTTTGAAAAAAGGGTTATTACTTACATACAAAGCTCTATTTATCTATAGCTTACCTGTTACATAAAAATATACACACTTTACATGATGTTCACACGATCTAGAAAGGATAACTTTCTAAGGTGTAAAGCACTGTAACTGAAGGAGAACTGAATTTTTTATAATGCTGCCTCTAACCTTTTTTCTTCTAAAATTTTGGCAGTTTTATTCACTACTGTGAATGATTTAGAAGCCATTATCTTAAGGCAAATTATCAAAAAGTTGGAATAGTATTTAAAGTGTCACGGAGAAGACAGCTTAAAAAGTTGATCCTTACCTGAACTTGCTGTATGACCTTGAGCTTTTCATCAATGGGGGTTAGACAAGATCAGTGACTCTCAGCCCTGGCTGCACACTGGAATCACCTGGGAGCAATGGAAATCAGTTGATGCCTAGATCCCATCCTAGAGATTCTGCTAGTTGTTCTGCTGTGGGGCTCAACCTAGTTGTCACAAAAGTGCCCCAGGTGATTGTAGCATGCAGAATGGTTCATCAAATCAGATGATCTTCAAACTCTTCCACCCAAGTGTCTATTGTTCTAGGGAGGGGTGTCCAGCCTTTTGACGTTTCTGGGCCATACTGGAAGAAGAGTTGCTTTGGACCACACATTAAATACACAAACACTAACGAAAACAAAAAATCTCATAATGTTTTATGTAAATTTACAGTTTTGTGTTGGGCAGCATTCATAGCCATCCTGAGCCTCTTGTGGGCCGCGGGCCGCAGGCTGGACACCCCTGCTCCAGTTAGTGACTTTCAGGCTTCAGATACTTCAGTCACTTGGAGGGCTGGCTAAAAGTCTGGAGTGGGTCCCACGAATTTTTGTTTTTAACAAACTGCAGACGCTACTGGTGCAGGATCATACTCTGAGAATAACTGTTCTAGAGGATGACTTCAAAATTACATTTTCCAAATTGCCAGAACTGTTCTTCCTCCACTTTACCCAAGTACAGTATATTATTAGTCTCCCTGATTCCAATCCCTCTTCCTCCAGTGCCTGGCCCACACTACCAACACAGTTAACATTAATGCACAAATCCTGTGTCACTCCTTCTGAAACTTCTCAATGCCTCCCCCCAAAGCAGATGGAAGAACTAATATGATAACGTAAAGCTTTTCACAGTTTGACTCCAAACTACCTTTTCAGCCTCAATTTCCAATAGTCCCTGTCATCTGTCCAGGCTCCAGTCAGTTGTCCCCAAACACAGAATGGAGGTTCTTTCAGCTCAGTGCCTTTGCACCTGACATTCCCTTCTCCCCAGTGTCCTTGTTGTGCCTTCTCTTTCTGACGTACACGTCACCATGCATTCTGTGTGCCAGGTACTCTGCTAGGCACTGGGACTTCAAGGAAGAAAGGACAGACAATCCCTTTCCTAAGGAACCTTGAGAAGTATGGTAGACATGGTTGAGTGGTGAAGCCAACACCAGGCAGTCTTAATTACTCCCCACTCCCTTATAGCATTGTATATATTTTTTATTTTCTGTATATTGTGTTTTGATATCTTAAAAAAAAAAAAACTTTCTAGGGAAAGGCTAGAGAAAGACTGCCTTTTCTGGGTGCTTGCAATTTCCTGAAGATAGTAAAGAGTTCGGCCCTGGCCATGACTTTAATAGGCAAAGTAATGAATCCAGAGCCCTACCTCCTCTATCAGGCCTGTGCGTCCCCAAAGGTAATATTCCTCTCTCAAGCATGCCAGGGCCAGGTACCAGGCAATGAGAGGCCACTCCTGTAGCCCACAGCCCTCTGGAATTACTCAAACTAGCCTGACCTAAACCGCTTACCCTGCCCAGCCCTGTCCGGCCTTTCCCCAAAAACCCAACAAAGGCTCTGGCCTCCCCCTCACTCCCTGCTGACCACCCTGGTGTTTTCCCCTGTGACCCTACCTGGCATGCCATGCCTTCCATCTCTAGGACCTGTGCGTATAATAAACTTGTGTTTTCCTGAGTCTCCCTGTCTCCTCTTGCAGCTGCACCTGACCATCCGATAAAAGAACACAAGACACTCACCTTCCTTACCAGTGGCTGCAAAAGCTGATCATAGCTAGAGAAGGCCAGTAGCCTTGAGCGTGGGTGTGGTACTGGGAGCTGGAGCACTCATTTCAGAACCCCGGGGGAAAGGACGAAAGACTCCTATGTTCCCAGATCCTGACACTGATGATCAGCTGACCAACTGTAATGTCCACTGGCCTCCAGCCCCCTTTCTACCTGAGAAGAGCAAAGCTCCATCTGCTTAAGTCACTTGTTTATCAGGATTTGTTACTTACAGCTGAAGGCATTCTCATGGGGTGGAGGTGGGGGACATTAAGTAAGTCTTCATAACAGCTGTGATGAGTGACGCGAAGAAGCAGAGCATGTGATGAGAGGGTATAAAGGGTGAGTGGGGAACCACCCCAAGGTTTGGAGACAGAAACAGGCATCCACTCCAGGCGGTGGGTAGAGTGTCTGTAAAAGTCCTAAGGCAGGAAGAACACGGACTCAAAGGCAGTGAGGCAGCTCGCTTCTACTGTGCGCAGGCACTCACACACCCACGCACCATTGTTCTTGACCTCCTGTGCCGAGTCCACCTGGTAGACTGTTTGGACTTTTCACAACCCCTGTAGTCACTTTGTACCCCAGCACGTAGCAGGGGACATGGGAAGACATTCTAAACATGTGCTGAATGGAAAAAAAAAATGATCACGATAAAATACTTCAACTGTTAGAAGTTTTACCCAGAAGTCGTAAGGGGGCTGATTTATGACTTCTGAGGCCAATCCTGCAGCGGAGTCCCAGCACCAGCCCACGTATGCCCTCTTCACGGGACCGAAGGAGGCGCCTGTTCCAATGGGACTTTACTGGGATTAAAACAGTAGTTGACCTTTCATGAGCCTGAAAGCTTGACAATTTCCTGGTTTTGAGTATTTTTTAAAATCACCAGGAGCTTGACTTTTGTACAGGGAGAGAGAGCAAAACAGAAAGTTCCATTATGTATCAAAATATCTGTATTTGTTTTACAACAGTGGGTTAATGGGTGATTTTATTTAATTCCCACTTCTTAATTTTTTATCATTGGCTTGATTCACTTAAATAACCTAAATTGATACAATTATTTATTTACAAAAGTACACAGAACAAAACTTCCTCATCCATGAGTCCTTAGTTTACTCAGTATTAATTTGAAAACTACTTCATGATTTTTTAATAAAAAATGAATCACCAAGTTTAAATGTAAAATGCACATAGCCTCTGACCCATGCCCAGAAATCGACACTTCAGAAACAGTGGGGAAAGCGCACACTTAATGTTAGCATCCTGTCTGTGGGGCAGGGAGGCAGGGGCCAGTACTGGTCAGAATTGTTAGCACATGTGGTAACAGAAAGTGGGCTGATTTTAGCGGTTTTCTTGTTGTTTTCAGACTCCCCACACCCATGTTCCCTCACTGTCTGTGCTGGGCACATGCCCCCCGCCCCCAGACTCAGTGCTCGGCAGCCTCCTCTTCACCAGCAGCTCTCAGTCCAGATGTCACCCCCCTCCCTGGGAAAGCCCTTCCCTGATCATCCCATCTCAAGTAGGAAAACCAACACTCCCTTCACGGCATTTACCACCATCTGAAAATACCCAGTTTACTTATCGTTTGTTTGCGGGGTTCCCCACACAAGAAACCAAACCTTCTCTCTCCCTCACTGCTGCACCCCAGCACCTAGGGCTATGTCTGGTACACATAGTAGGTACCAAATAAATAACTGTGGGATAAATAAAAAGATACATATGTGTGTACAAGGATGTTCACCGCAACATGCTTCATAATAGCAAAAAAAAGAAAAAAGAAACAAGAAACTTCAACAACTTGAATGTCCAGCGATAGGTAAATAATTAAATTATGATTTATCCATACAATGGGATACTCTGCAGTGACTTAAAAGAACATTTACTACCACGTACTATGAAGTTTTTTAAAGTTGCAAAAGAATAAAGAGATAAATGTAACTATATAAGTAGATAATAGTTGTGTTTTTTACACAAACAGGATTATACTATATGTATTTTTAACATATGCACGTTTTTATTTATTTATTTTTAAGATTTTATTCATTTATTTTTAGATAGAGGGGAGGGAGGGAGAAAGAGAGGCACAGAAACATCAATGAGTGGTTGCCTCTTGTGTACCCCCTACAGGGGACCTGGCCCACAACCCAGGCATGTGCCCTGACTGGGAATCGAACCAGTGACCCTTTGGTTCACAGGCTGGTGCTCAATCCACTGAGCCACACCAGCCAGGGCCATATACACATTTTTATACACATAGAAAAAAGTATAGGACTATGGTATTATGAGGACAGACAGGGCTTACATATTTTATTCCATAAATTCTGTAGCGTTTGAATTTTTGGAATAACCATGTAAACCTTTTGCAAATTAAAAAATATTATCATTTATTGTGCAGTGAGTAGACTGAAACAAGTTTCAAGCTTTTGGAAAGTTAAGATTAAAAAAAATAGTTTGTGCTCAAACGTGTGTACTGTAGGCTAACTTTAAGAAACATAAAAGTAAATACTAAAAAGTATATTTTATTTACAGTATCAACTCTTTAAAAAATCCTCAACTGAGAATATCTTTATTGACTTTAGACAGAGAAGAAAAGAGAGAGAGAGAGAGAAAGAAAGGAGGGGGGGACAGAGAGAGAGAGAAACATCTATCAGTTGCCTCCCATACGCACCCTGACCAGAGATCGAACCCACGACCTAGGTATGTGCCCTGACCAGGATCAAACATTTGGTGCCCAGGATGACTCTCCAACAACTTAGCCACCCAGCCAGGGCTACAGTATCAACTTTTAAAAGGTAATTAATTTAATAACGGCTGAAACTTGGAAGCAACTAAGATGTCCTTCAGTAGGTAAATGGATAAGCCAACTGTGGCACATCCATACAATGGAATATCATTCAGCAAAAAAAAAAAAAAAAAGAGAGAAATGACCCAAATCCATGGAATGTACAAGACAAAGAGTGAGTCCTAAGGTAAACCATGGACTTTGGGTGACAACGATGTGTCAGTGTGGGTTCATCTTGGCTTAGAAAAAAGGACCATCCTGGTCAGCAATGCTGGTAATGGGCAGGCTGTGCATGTGGGCCTGGGGGTGTATGGGAAACCTCTGTACCTTCCTCTCAATTTGATTGTAACCCGAAACTGTCTAAAAGAGCAAAATCTTTCTGAGAAAAAGAGAAGTGTTAGGGGAAAAAAGTAAATATTCCAAGCTACACAATAATCATCTAACCAAAATCTGCTTTTGAAATAATTTTTTTTTTAAAAAGCTATCAAGTCGCCAAAAGGCACAGAGGAATCTTAAAGGCATATTTACTTCTGAGTGAAAGAAGCCCATCTGAAAAGGCTACATAAGTGTATGATTCCAAATATGTGACATTCTGGAAAAGGCAAAACTACTGAAACAGTAAAAACATTAGCGGTTGCTAGGAGCTAGTGGGAAAGAGGAGGGATGAACAGGCAGAGACAGGAGGGTTTTAGGACAGTGGAGCTGTTCTGAATGGAACTATAACAGTGGATACACCTCATTATATATTTGCCAAAACCCACAGAATGTACAACACAAAGAATGAACCCTAATGTGAACTACGGACTTTTATCAATAATAGTAATCAATATGGGTTCATCAGTTGTAACAAAGATACCACATTAATGCAAGACATTGTAATAGATGGTGAGAGGGGAGAAGCCAATGTGAGGGGTATATGGGAACTCTCTGTCTTTCCTCTCAATTTTTCTCTAAACCTAAAACTGCTCCGGAAAAGTTAATTCTAAGACATGGCTGCTGCAGTATGGGGGGTAACTCAGCACGGATACTAGCGGCTGTTCCCTCAGTTCTCTCCCCAGAGCCACCAACCCGGACTCTCCTCAGGCGTCTCTAGTCCACTCTGCCCTCCCTTTGCCAGCACCCAGGACACCAAGTTAAGTTCATGTGGTTTCTTGTGGATATTATTTCTGCAGTTTTCATTTTTGCCATATTTTATTTTCATTGGTGGAGAGAAACAAAAATGACTTGGAAAGCACCAACGCTCACACAGAGTACAAGCCTCAAAAAGAGAAAAAGTGAGAAACGAGAAGCTTAAATGTCTCTGTAGAGCCACCCTCCCGAGCTGCAGAAAGACCTTGGACTCTAAAACCCCTCTACCCAGCTTTAACCAACAGCACAGAACCCAAGCGGCTCTCGCCAGTTTTCAGCAGTCCCCAAGAAGAAAGACAACACACCAGAGCCAGTCAAGAAAAGCATCACACCACTGATGCCTGCAAGGATGACACTAGACAACTGATACGCTGTAAGGACTTTGATTCCATCCAAACTCCCACCTGGATGACCACCAGGGAGGCCACCCTCCAAATGGCATTGCTTGCCTTGAAGGTGAATGAACTGACAATTTCCCCCATAGAGGTCCCTCATTCTGAATCACAACCCAAAAGGACTTCCACTATTGAATCCCCCCAAGCATCACCTCTTATGATATCTTCTACCACATCCATCAAGTCCTTCTCCTTTGGGCTGTCTTCAAAGAAGAATTAGCTCCCTCTTTCCACCCTCCTCTGCTTCCTTCCTGTGCTAGTTCAGTGATAGTAGAATCGGTCTAGAAAGGAGTGCAGAAGAGCCATTAAGAGAACGGGATGATGTTCTGGTCTAGCCTCTTTATAAAGGATGGAATTCCAGCGTGTGGGCAAGGCAAAATCAGTGGGCGTGGTCTTGGAGCTGGAGCTCATTGTTCTCTGAGTGATACAGGGTTTGTCTCATCCTAACCCTTCATAGTACTCCCTGCTAATGGAGCAGCTGTGGTAGACATCAGTATGTAAATTAAAGCAACCTTTCAGGAAAAAAAATAATTCTATTAATTTTTTAAGCAACTACTGCTGCATTATGCATCTTTTATTAAATACGATTGTCTTATTAAATTTACATATTTCAAATATAAACTTTAAAGCAAAAACCATGATAAACATATTATATTCCAAAAGGAAATGACTTGGTATTTGAGGTCTAAAACCTGGTGTTAGAATTCCAACTCTACTACAGATATTTTTTATGTTTCTAGTTTCCCATTAATGTATATTAATTAGGTTATATCAAAATTTTTTCCATTATGGCTCCTCCATGAATTTTTGTTCTCCTGTAAAATGTACAAGTCTTCTATATTTCAACAGAACATCCATTGGAAAACACACACACAAACAGAACATCCATTGAATACTTTCTTAATAACTCCATCTTTTTGTGTAAGAAGGACCTTATGAATAAGGTATAAAATATTAGTTAAGTGCTTTGAGATTCTTAGATTAGAAATGTTAGAAAAAGTTAGCAACTCTCGTTACATAGAAATTCATGCCACCAATGGTCTGCCAAAGAAAAGTTATTTTTAAAAATATTAAATAACTTTGAATCTGGCACTACTGAATTTTTCACAAAATCCATTGCTTTATTCCAAACCACTAGTGTAACAGCTGGAAACTAAAAACAATGGCATTTCATAGTGAAACCAGAATGCTATTAAAATTTCACATTTCACACAAATGCTAACTGTCTGTGGAAGAGATAAGTACAATTATATTGTGACTATGTCTATTCCACTACTAACTCTTAAGCTATGAACACATTTTAACTCTGTGCATACTGTCAACTCTGTAGAATTTTAGTTGGGCAGGACCTTAGCGGTCACCTACATTAGCCGTAATCCAGTGAGTTAGATCTTCTACAAACCCTTGACTTGTCTGAAGTCTACAGCAGGGATCGGCAAACTTTGTCTGTAAAGGGCCGGAGAGTAAACATTTTAAGCTTTGTGGCCATGGGTTGCAATTACTCAACTCTGCCACGGTATCACAAAAGCAACAACAGATAAAACATGAATGAGTGGGTGTGGCTGTGTAAACCTTCATTTACAAAACCCGCAATTGGCCAGATCTGGCTCAAGGGCGGTAAATTTGCCAAGCTCTAGCACAGACCACTCCTAGTCATTGATGGAATTCCACCATTCGATACATTAGATGCCTTCACAGGAAAATTCTTGACCAGGTGAACTGAAATAAGCGAATCCATTCAATGCTACATCCAAAATTATTCCCTCTGGAAGACAACATCTACCCTTTCCCACGAATCAGCCCTTCCAGTAGTGGAAGGAAACTATCCTTATTTCCTCAAGTATTCTTTTCGCCGGTCTCAGTGTCCACAGTGCCTCCAAGCAGTCCTTGTATTATGGCAAATTTGATCATCCTCTTTTATACACCACACTCCAGTCTGTGAATGACACTTTGAAGTACAGAATACAGATACATGACATATGGTTTTAAAAATATGTGGCAATAAAGACATAACTTAGAACTTGGCTCCCTGTCTGCAAATACGAATGTTTTTAGTTTTTGTGGGGTTTTTTTTTTGCAAAATTACCATTAAGTCTTAAAGAAAAATGTATTTTTGTAGATTTAGTCAAAGGTTAATGCTCAGTGTCATAACTCTTTACAAGAAATAGGAAATATTTTTGTTTAATTTTGAAAAGGAAAAAAGTAGGTTTAATAAAACAATAGACTCAAAATGGTTTCCATGCATCAAAACACGTTGGCAGAACTTACCTCTACAATTCAAATCATGTAACGCAAACTGCTAAAGAAAGCCATCAGTCACTGTTTCTGAGAAAGAAAATGAAACACAGACAGGGAAGAAAACACACACACA
The DNA here is from genome assembly GCF_022682495.2 of Desmodus rotundus. Taxonomy (NCBI): domain Eukaryota; kingdom Metazoa; phylum Chordata; class Mammalia; order Chiroptera; family Phyllostomidae; genus Desmodus; species Desmodus rotundus. The sequence goes on along the minus strand of NC_071391.1, from coordinate 131,025,537 downwards.
CACACACACCCGCATGCGTCCTTGGGTGCTGCGGTCTCGTTGGCAAAACCGGACCAGGGCTGCTGTAACCGCAGCCAGGCCACCTCTAAACAATAGTCCCTGAATTCCACATTTCACTAACTTGGGAAGAAACCACACCTGTATTTTTAAAGACAAGTTAACTCTGATTTCTGTGACTTACTGTCACAGCATGCTACTAGACGAAAATAAACCAATATTTACACAGCTACAGATGCCCCATGTTTAGTCTGGCCTTACAACTGATTTCTGTAACTTCTCTTACTCTGGTTTGATTTTTTTGATAATTCATACCTTAAACATTGTACTGCTGCACACAGTTGAGGCTAGAGGAATAAGTTCATTCTTTAAAGCCTAAGTATTTTTAATTGTAACAACATTTTATAATGTTTGTTAAACTTGATTTACACTCTCTGATGTCTGGTTCCTGCTTGCTCGTCATCAATCACATCAGCTCTCCCTGCATAATCCTGTCCGTGCACCTGGCTTCAAACACCATCCACAAGCTGATGACAGCCAAATGTACTTCTCCAGCCCAGCTTCTCTGCAGGGTGCCCATATATCTAAGAGCTTAGTGGCATTTCCACCAGGACAGTCCGACTGCCGCTGAAACACGTGCAAAGACAGCGCAGTGTGGGTCACGTAACAGCAAACGTTTACTGATTACTTACTACGCGCCACGCGCTTTATGGGGACCTTCTCAATCTTCACAATAGCAAGCCAAGAAGAGAGAGGGAGAAGAAATGGCCAGAAAAGACAATTCTCCTCTTGCAAGAGCCCACCATTGAAAGTGAAATTAAAACATGGACAAAGGCACAGGATTGTGAAAATGCAGAAACAGGGAACATCTAAAAAACTTTCTGAGAGGAATAAACAGTTGTAATTCCCAATCCTTTCTATGAGAATAATATCGAATCTCTCAAGTGCAACATAGTGCTGTGGAACTATGCCTTTAAGATTCTGAATGGGCGATTATTTTTGACACAGAATTTTATAACTCAAAACAATCAAATATGAGGGTAAATGAAGGCAGGCAAAAATACAGGGTTTTGGGGGTTTTTTGTGTGTGTCTCATGCATCTTTCCCTGGGAAGTTTAGAGAATTATGTTTCAACAAAACAAGGGAATAAATCAAGAAGGGTGAAAACAGTTTGGTGCTAGCCAGAGGGAAAGGGGCAGGGGGTAGCAGGGGGGAGTGAAAGAGGGCAAAGGGGTGACAAATGGAGACAAAAGAGACGTTACTTGGGGCGGTGGATACATGGTGCAGTGTGCAATGATGTTTTGTTTGAAACCTGTGCGGTTTTGTTAACCAACGTCACCCCAACAAACTAAAAAAAAATAGTAGTTCCAGTATTATTTAAATTATTCCCAAATGAGGGAAATGATGGCAAACTTCCTTAATACATTTTATGAAGGCAGAAAGACTTTAACACCAAAACTTACTATAGTAACCCCCAAAGAAGGAAACCATATAATAAATATAGATGCGAAAACTCTAAATAAAATATTGGCCATGATTCAAAAGACTAACATACTGTGACCAGTCACAGCTTCATTCAAGGAATGCAAGAGTGAAATTCAATGTGATGAAGAACATTTACCAAAACCCACAGCAAACATCCTGCTACTTGTGAAATAATAAAATCATTTCAAATGAAATCAGAAACCACACAGAGATTCCCACTATTGCTGTTATTACTATAGGTTGTCTTGATGAGTCCAGCAATGAAATAAACAATGAAAAAAGATACCCTATTTTTGCTAATTATATAATTGTATACATAAAAATCTAAAGACTATATAGTTTACAAAGAAAAAACCCTAGTAGAATTAATGAGAATATTTATAAGGTACTCTATGATATAAAATAAATATACAAAAGCATTACGATTTCTCTATTCTAGCATAAGTATGCAGAAAGAGAAATGAGAAAAGTATTTCATACATGATAGTGAAAAAAGGAAATAAAACATTGTGATGGACTGAATTTGTGATGGATGTGAATTTGTCATAAAATATTGTGATGGTTTGCAGGGTCCCCAAAATTCATACATTCATATCTAGTTTCCAATATGGTATTTGAGAATGGGGTCTCTGGGAGAAATTAGGTCATAAAGGTGGACTATCATGAATAGGATTAGTGCCCTTATAAGAAGAGGCCAGAGAGACAGTAGCTCTCTTTCTGCCGTGTGAGGATATAATGAAAAGATGGCACTTTGCAGCCCAGCAGAGGGCCCTCCCCAGAACCTGACCAGGCTGGCACCCTGATCACGGACTTCTCTGGTTTATGAATTTCTATTGTTTACAAACCAAACTGACCAAGACTATTGTTAGCAGCCCAAACTGACTAAGACAACTACTTAGTATAGATTCAGCAAGACAAGCACATGATGACAACTATAAAACCAGGCCCTGGCTGGTGTAGCTCAGTGGATTGAGCGCGGGCTGTGAACCAAAGCATCACCGGTTTGGGCACAGTCAGGGCACAGGCCTGGGTTGCAGGCCAGGTCCCCAGCAGGCCAGCTCCCGAGTGGGAGCTACGTGAGAGGCAACCACACATTGATGTTTCTCTCCCTCTTTGTCCCTCCCTTCCTCTCTCTCTAAGAAATAAATAAATAAAATCTTAAAAAAAAAAGACAACTATAAAATCATATTGAAGGGTAAATTTAAAAATCTGAGCCAATGAAAATACATCCATATTCTTAGATAGGAGGATTTAATATTAAGTCTCTTAATATTATAAAAATGTTGAGCTAAAAAGTAAGCAAAATATGTTCCTAAAAGAAAAAAGGAACATTAGAGAAAAGCCGAGGAAATCTGAATGAAGTACAGATTCTAGTTAATACTAATGCATTAACATGGATTAACTAACATATGTATCACACTAACGTAAAATGTTAATAGGGGAAACTGGGTGATGAGTATATGGAAACTCTTTGTATTATCTTCACAATTTTTTTGTAAATCTAAACTTCTAAAAATAAAGGTTTTTTCTTTTAAATTATTTTATTTTATTTTTTTATTGTTGTTCAAGTACAACATTGTCTCCATTTTTCCCCCACTGAAATAAAGTTTATTTTAAAAAGCACATTTGTTAGACAATTAAGATTTAAAAAATCAAATATAATTCCAATTAAATGGGTAAAAGTATCTTAAACTTTAGAGAGAAAATTAATACACAGTAAAACAAATACATGAATGAAAAAGAAAGGAAATATACTAGAGAGCCACTTTAATTAAATCAATATGGAGTATTAATCTAGGAATATATAAGTAGATCAATCAGTAGAAAAGAGAACGCAGAAGTAAAATCCAGTTGATATGAGATTTTAATATGACAAAAATGTATTTCAATTCAAAGGGAAATAGTAATTATTTAATAAATGCTGCCGGCACAACTGGCCATCCATCTGGTAGAATACAGTCCGTCCCCAATCTCATACTAAAAAATAAAAATTCCAGACGGAGTAAATAAGTAATGTAATAAATAAAGCATCTAAAAGTTGGTAGGAAACAACACTTACGGTCTGTTTATTAACCAGAAAAAAAAGAGAACCATATCTGAGTTTATAAAAATTAAAAATGCAAATTACAGTAAAAATCATATATCACTCTACCCCCAATCAGATAAAAGGAAAATTAGAGAGCAGTAATACCAATGACTGAGAGGATAAATAGAAAAGATGTAATTTGTTTACAATTCTTTGGAAAGCAGTCTGACAAATATTTTTAAATTAATGGTACACAGACACTTCAACCAACAAATCACATTCCTGGGAATCTATCCCCTAAAAATTAAGTTGCCAACAAAATGTCTCTTATGGCACTGCTCTTAGTGCAAAAACACCAAAACCTCAGGAAACAAAATGAATTCCCAGCAACAAGGTAATGAATAATGGTACGTCTGTATCATGAAACATTAAGCAGCCATTAAAAAGAATAAAGTCGAGCTACGCCATTGGCCTTGGAGGAATGTTTATGGGTGTATTTTTGAATGACGGCAGTAAGGTGCAGAAAAGTGCACACACCCTGAGCCCATTTTAAACAGCAAACGCTGATCACCACCCAAACTGCATGTGTCCCAAGTGTGTGTGTGCATGAAAGCTGAACACGGAGACAAATACAGAAGAAAAGCGCCAGGTTGCTAACACAGGTTACTGGTGGCGTGAGGGGGGCAGGGGTGTGCAGGGAGTGGAAAGAAAAAATGGGCAGAGTGTATGATATGACTGCACTGATGTTAGTCAAAAGCCTGCTACAGTATGGGTTAGGGTTAACATGACTGGTGTGAGTGTCCCTCCCTCCTCCACATAGTCCCCACACTCAATCGCCCTCCAGTCATTGGGCATTTCCTGTGCATTGAACTATTAGTCCGGTACAACATTAAGTCTCACCCTTTGCTATGGTATCTTTTTCATGGTGTAACAATCCTACCAAAAATACTGTTTCCATTAACATTTTATGAAATTGAATTTTTGGACCCACTTTTCAAGTAGGGGTGCAGTTTCACACACAAGCACAAGTAAGTACCAACACATAAAGAAATTAGACAAAATAAGAAGAGTTATATATTTACCGATTTTTGACCATCCATCAAATTACAAAACTAGTTACAGAAAAATATGCATAAAGTATTCTATTGCAATAAAAACAAGCAAAACCCTAATTATAAATGTATGCTTAAATACGTTTAAATGAAAGGGAAAGCTTCAGAAGGTTGGCACGAGTTACATAAAGGGAGAGAAGTGGAGGGGAAGGGGTAGATCTCTAGCTTTGCTTTGATATTTCTCTGCGTCTTACTACTTCTTAAAATAGACATTACAACAGACAAAAAAGGTATTGCTTTTAAAATCTAAAACACCAATAGTGAAAATAAAAATAAATTGCAAAGAATAAAATAAAATAAATTGGGTGTTAGTTAGTACCTACCTCATAAGATGCTTGTGAAGATTACAGGAAATAATCTATATAATGTAAATGCTCAGCATATTGCCTAACATGTTGCATATGCTCAATAAATGTTAGCTACCCTTTATTTTTTTAAAAAAAGACTACAGACAGCAGTGGAATTTACAAACCTGAAAAGATAAGGCCTTTGAAAATGACAGGGCACTTATTTCAGTATGTCTGAATCTGCTGTCCTCTGGTGTGCAAGGGCTCATACCATGGGAACCATACAGCTCATTAAACACACTTTCACCGACAGTAAAAATAAAATTACAGTTAGTTAAAAAAAGACATTTAAATAATAAAAAGGAGATGAAACTCTTTTTGCATTGAAGGCTACTTGAAGAAATGCAAGAACCACCGTAAGGTGTATGCTTCTGTCTCAACCACGTCAGATGAAAACATATGGACCCTGGACATTTCTCCCATGTTAGACAGGAATTAAAACACAACTCATAGAGGCTGGAGAGTGATGCCATTTATCTTTCTGAGGGTCTGACCCGTGGGAAACCCATTCCTAAATGCAGAAATTCCATTCACAGTTCTGAGAATTTCTTTGCTGGTCTGCCTAAAAGCATGTTAGTTTAGTTACAATCTACAAACTGAATTTGGTACATCAACACGATTCCTATTACCCAATGAAATATTCAAATAAGTTCATAAATTGCATGAGTGTGTTACCAGTCTTGACACTTACATGGAATTGACTTTCTCTTCCGGGCCTTGCACTTGGCCTGTCACAGTGCCTTGGCTGGTATTCTTCACCCAGCCAACCACTCCTATTTTCTTAGCCTCACCTTCTGTGTACTGGTTTCAGGAGGAAAAAAAAGGGGGAAGAAAGTCCACCATCAAAAGTCTGAATTTATGACATACTTGATTCTAATATTCAAAAAGTGCTAAGCTGATCATTTTTTTCTCTAAAATACAGTCTATCCCAAAAAATCATGTAGCTGGCCTATAGTAAGACCTTTATTTACAAGAACTTCAATTAAGTGGAAGGTTTTCTTAAATTCCACTTTCAGTAAAGACAAGCATGTTGTAAAAAAATAAAGTGATATTGGGAATTACTTCAAAAAACAGTTTCTGTCGTGGGTTTTGGGATCCATACAATTCAGATCCATACAATTGAGGTAAGATGCATTGCCCTTACCTCAGCTAATACTACATTACATTGTTAATCTAGGTTCCAAATGATGCTCACTCTGAAATTCTCAGTCACTAAGGACAAATATCCAGTTATGATCAACAGAAAGTACTGGGTAAAAATAGTTTTCTGTTGGCTCTGGGCTCTGCATTTGACACACAAATGTTATAATTTTCTATGGGTAAATTTATTCCTCCTATTATTCTCAACAATTTTTTTAAATTTATTTTCCTGGTTCCAAATTGTTATGCTATTGGCAAATACAAACTAGCAACATTTTGGTTTTGAGTTGTCTTAACTACATCACACTAAAATTCTTGTGGACCCAGTCGACTAGAACTTTTTAAAAACATGCTCTTCTGTTTGGAAGCCACGGTGACCAAGATCTGTACACTCCACGTTCCAGGCAACATGAAGCAACGCAAACCGAGACGGTAACACCTGGGGTGGCTGCAGCTAGGGCTGAGGTATGAGTCGGTTCCAGTAATAAGTCAAGCTCTAAGTAACAACGGAAACGGGGACAATATGTAGAGGATGCAACTATCTCAAGATGTGGGGACGTCATAGGTGGGAAGGCGTTAGAGTGCCCAGAGGTTAGGAACAGAGACCTAAGCTAGTGACTGACAACTCAGGCGGTCAGTGAAAATACAGGCCACAATTAACTTCTAGGCAAGGAGTATGTTAACAAAACTAAAACTTTAAAGGCAACAAGGAGTTTTAACTTCTAAAACCCTGGGAACCACTACCTTATGCAAAATGAGCATTTTTCATTATGCAATTTGAGACACATCCGCTCATGGAGAGGATTTTTTCCACCCAGAAAAAGATCCCATATTTTGTATTTAACATACCTAATCAAAATGTTCAATTTGATCACCTCAGAAGAGGTATTTTGAAATTCAGAGGCAACATTAGCTAAAGGCTAGGAAGGTTGTAATGTTTTTAATGGACTATTTTGTAAAGGCAGCTCTAATAAAAATCTCAGCCAGTCATTTGTGTTTGAAGAAGTACAAATACGCTTTTATTTGCTGTCAAGGATGGGAGATAAGCAGTAAACTAGTATAAGTAGAAAAATGCTCTATCTTTGTGAATAGAAATAACTGTGGGAGAAAAATGGCAAAAAGAAAACACAGATTGTATTGACTTACCATTCTGAAGCACACACCTGTATAAAAGAAAAATTAAAAACAGTCAGCTTGTTACCCCTAAAAAATTTTATATTTCATAACTTAATTTTCATCTATTGTACTAAATAGTAAGTAAATGAAATAAACAAAAGTTTTACTATCTGAATATATTCAAAAAATGTTTCTTAGACTTGTATTCTCTTAAAAAGAAAAAGGGAAAATTACTTTTGGAGAAAATTAGCAATCCGAATATTTCATTTTATTTGAATATTTTATTCAAAGTATAATAAAATATCAAACTTTATATTTATTCTATTGCAGTGATTTTCAACTGGTTTGCTGCAAGAATTTTTAAAGCATGCAATATGTGATTATTAAGTCAGGGGTGCTGACTTCTTTTCCCTTAGGTTATGAAAGGGAATATACCAGAAAGCCACTTTAACTAAGTCGGTAAGGAGTATTACCGTATTTTGCCATGTAGAATGAGCTTCCATGTGTAATGCACGCCCACAGTTCTGATCCAAACTTTCAGGAAAGAAGTCTTTCCTTTCAAGTTTTTAATTCAATTATTTATTTATTTATATTTAGAAACAAAACCAATTATCATATTTCAGGGTATTATTTTGCTTATGGATATCGTTTGCTTTCTAGAGATACTTAACACATAAACAAACATAAGTAAAATAATTAAAAACATTTATATAGATATGGAATTAGTACTACCCATGTAAAATGCATATCCTTATTTTACCTTAAAAATTTGGGCAAAAGAGCACGCATTATACGCAGCAAAATAAGGTTGTCTAGAAATATTTAAGTTGATCAATCAGTAGAACAAAGAATCCAGAAATAAAATCCAGTTGATAGGAGATTTTAATATATGACAAAAATGTATTTCAACTCAATGGGAAAATAGTGATTATTTAATAAACAGTGCTGGCACAACTGGCTATCCATCTAGTAGAATACAGTCAGTCCCCAATCTGATATCATAAAATAAAAAACAAATTCTAGATGGAGTAAATAAGTAATGTAATAAATAAAGCATCAAAAAGTTAGAAAATTCATTAAAATTACAACTAAAATATAGAACAACCATCACTCAGAACCATCAGAAATCGAGTTGAATAGAAGTCTGACAACTACGGAATTAAAGAGCCACATCCATCCAGACTGATAGAGGGGCGGAGACGCAGAATGGGCAGATTCCACATCCACGTGTGGTGGATAAAAATTCAAGAGGGATGTCTCAGGAGTGAGGAGTCCCAGCCCCGCACAGGTCACCCCGCACAGGTCCCCCCGCCCAGGGTGCCAGTTCCAGGAAGATAAGTCACCATAACTTCTGGCTGCAAAAACCAACAGGGGATGAGTTGGTGGAAGAAACTCCTGGAGTTCCAAGGAGTTCCCCTTAAGGAACCCACACAGGGACTTACGCAGACTCACTCCTCTGAGCTCCAGCATCAGCGTAGCAGCTTGAAATGCACCAGTGGCATCCAATAAGGAACTGAAGTTCTGGCATCAAGGTGGGAGCTGGGGGACAGCTTTCTCCCAGACAAAAAGGCAGACAGAGGCCACCATCCCTTTTCTGAGCCCTTCCCCCACAGAGTCACAGAGCCAGCAAGCAGGTGCCATATCTGAGACTCCATCAACCTAACACTGTTTGTCCCGCCCTGGAGGTCCCCTGAGACTCCATCCCACCCAACTTATAGGCCCACCCAAGCTGTTAACAGAGACTTTTCCATATGAATGGCTAGTCTTGGCTCATGCTTCACAAACTCCTATCAAACAAACAACAGCTGGCCTCAGTAATCCTCCTGCCACCATACTTCTTGCTAAGGGGCCCCAGGCCTGGCACTAGCAGCAGCCAGCCTAGATTCACAGGTTGGCTTCCTCTGGGTACCTCCAAGTCCAGCACATGTAGCAACTATCTCAGATTGCTTTATAGCTCATGCAGGGTGACCTTGGGCAGAACACAGGTAAAGGCTGCACCACCCAGGAAACCCCAGAACCTGTGCACCCAAAGGACATCTACAGACCACACAGGAGTGCCCCTGCCCCTGCATAGCTGATCCTCCATGGAGGGCAGAGGTTGGTGGTCAGTGGTCACAGCCAGTCCTTGCAGCTGACTGGCCTGGGTAAATCCCTCCCACTGATCTGCCAACAGCAACCAAAGCTCAACTACAAGAGGAAGGTGTGCTCAGTCCACACAAAGGACACACCTCCAGTACCCAGCTTGGATAATAGGGGAGGCGGTGCCAATGGACTCTACAGGACACCTACTACATCAGGCCACGCTACCAAGACACGGAGTCAAAGCATCACTACCTAATACATAGAAACAAATACAGGGAGGCTGCCAAAATGAGGAGACAGAGAAAGATGGCCTAAATGAAAGAACAGATCAAAACTCCAGAAAAAGAGCTAAACAAAATGGAGATAAGCAATCTGTCCAATGCAGAGTTCAAAATACTGGTTACTAGGATGCTCAAGGAACTTAGCAAGGACCTCAACAGCATAAAAAAGATCCAGTCAGAAACAAAGGATACACTAATTGAAATAAAGAACAATTTACAGGGATACAATAGTAGACTGGATAAAGCCAAGAATCTAACCAATGATTTGGAACATAAGGAAGCGAAAAATTGCCAATCAGAACAACACGAAGAAAAAAGAATCCCAAAATATGAGGTTAGTGTAAGCAGCCCCCAGGGCAACTTCAAGCATTCCACACATTCATATCACAGGGGTGCCAGAAGGAGAAGAGAAAGAGCAAGGAATTGGAAATCTATTTGAAAAAATAATGAAAGAAAAAATTCCCTAATTTGGTGAAGGAAATATACATGCAAGCCCAGGAAGCACAGAGAGTCCCAAACAAGATGGATGCAAAGAGGCCCACTCCAATATACATAATTAAAATGCCAAAGATTAAAGATAAAGAGAGAATCTTAAAAGCATCAAGAGAAAGGCTGTTAGTTACCTACTGGGGAGTTCCCATAAAACTGTCAGCTAATTTCTCAAAATAAATGTTTCAGGCTAGAAGGGATTAGCAAGAAGTATTCAAAGTTGTGAAAAGCTGGGACCTATAGCTGATACTGCTCTACCCAGGAAAAGTGTCATTTAGAATCGAAGGGCAAATAAAGAGTTTCCCAGACAAGAAAAAACTAAAGCAGTTCATCACCACCAAACCATTATTATATGAAATGTTAAAGGGAATTTTATTTAAGAAAAAAGATTACAACTCTGAACAGTAAAATAACAATAAACTCACAACTATCAACAACTGAATCTAAAAAATAAACTAAGCAAATAAGAACAAAGACAGAATCAAGGATACAGAGAGTGTTTTGATGGATGCCAGGTAGAAGGAGAATGTGGGAGAATGGGTAAAGAGGTGAGGGGATTAAGTACAAATAGGTAGTTACAGAATAGCCATGGGGAGGTAAAGTACAGTATAGGAAATGAACTTATACACACGACCCATGGACATGAACAATGGTGCGGGATTGCCTGAGGCTGTGGGAGAGGTGCTGGGTGGGGGGAATATTGGGACAACTGTAATGGCATGATCAATAAAATATTTTTTAAAAGTTAGAAGGAAACCTAGGGAAAAAAACACAGTCTGTTTAGCAATCAAAATTATAACTATTTTTTTCATACTGGCCAAAAATATTTTTGGCATGCCACAGAATTTAGTAATTAGTTTACATTAAGCCACGAAATGATAAAGCTTGAAAATTGCTATTCTAAATGCTAAATAAAATAAAATGCTTATTACAAGGACAGTTGACATATAAAATTTACTTAACCGCAGCTTTTAGAATCTCTTCTTTAAATACAAGAACTAAATCCAACTTTAAATGTAATAAAACACTTCTGTTTTAATTTTAAGTCCACATTCTGGAAAAGGCAAAACTGCAGGTACAAGAAACTAGTCAGTGGCTGCCAAGGCCTGGGAGGGGAGAGAGGAGTGCCACATGGGGCACCAGGGAATGTGGGAGACAATGACGCTGTTCTGGATTTCAGCTGTGGTGGTGACTACATGACCCTGCAGTTTTCAAAACTCCTTGAACTGTACACTAAAAAGGGTGAATGTTACTGAGTTTAAATTATATTTCATTTGAAAAATAAATAAGAAAAAAATCAGAAAATCACAGGGGATAAATCAGCCAAAAGACAATGCTTCTGTTACATCAATTGCACCTGGTGAAGAAAATACAGAAGAAGGAATCAGAGGGTTAGGTAATCTTACGTACTTCTGTAAGTGGGTTTATAGTAATAAGAGGTATTATGTGTTTCCTCATGGTAGTGTATTGTGGTACCAAGTGAAGAAATGTAGTGAAGCCATAAAGACAGGATAATACCACAAGTGGAATTTTTGTAGCGCTATAAAAATACTTTCAGTTCTACATACACAAGGTGGAGGAATGATGAGTGGAAGTAGGGGTCTGCAGGGGAATCAGAAAAGCAATCCATTATACAAATAGAGGGAGAGACATTAGCTTGCAGACAAAAAAGAAAGTGGCAGAAAACTCAAGAAAAATGCGTTAAACCAGACCGTGTAGAAAGGAGAAAACTGGAACAGACACCAGTCCCTTCGGCAATACAGACTCAGCACAATGTGCTGCTCAGCTGAGGCTCAGTCAGCCGCAACCGGACCCCATTTTGCAGAAAGATGCGACAGCGAGAAACTCTGAGGTGACTATTTGCAAAGGTAATCACACTTTAAATCTAAAGTGCTGCTCCGATTCTAAAACTAAGTTAATACCGTCAGTAAAACAACTTGAATTTCTAAAGCACAGGTAAACCAACAAATTGCTACAGTCCACTTCCACAGGTGTCATTAGTATTCACCTGAGAGCTGGTAAAACATCAAAGAATCCATACACAGCTTAATCATTTTCCCTCTCAAACTTTCAGAATATATTATTCTAGATGTAACTGTAATGAAACATTACAAATCATGCCATAGTTACAAATGCTCTTAAAAATACAGGTGGTCAGCCCCCTGACCCTCACCTGAAAGCCCCAAAGCAACACAAGTTGGTGGGGCAAAAACATGGAGCTTCTTGAAAATGTAGAAATTAAAAAGTAGAGGATGGAGAGGGAGGAGAAAAAAGAGGAACTTCACAGGGAGAAAGCTGACAAACTGGATCTCAGCCAGGTGATCAAGGTCAATATCAATAGTGGTAAGTTATATTGATAGTATGTGCCCTTTTGATATGGTGTGACGAATGCAGCACCTTACCTCTGTGGTCTTCCTCCCAATAACCCATAACCTTAGTCTTAGCAGGACAATAATATCCGACAAATCCCCACTGGGGAGCATTCTACAAAGTGCCTAACCTCAAAGTACTTCTCAAAACTGCATAGAAAACAAGGGAAGTCTGAGAAACTGTCGCAGCCTAAAGGAGACTAAGGGGACAAGATGACTAACTGTCATGTGATGTCCTGGAAGAAGTCTAGGACAGAAAAAGAACTTTAGGTAAAAACTAAGGAAATCTGTATAAAAGTATAGACTTTAGTTAATAATAATGTATCGATATTGGCTCACCATTCCTGACAAATGTATCATACTAATATAAGATGTTAATAATCAGGGAAACTGCATGTGGGTATACAGGAACTCTTTCCAACTTTTCTATGAATCTAAAACTATCTTAAAATTAAAAAAAAATTATTTCAAAACAAAGTAGAGATAGAGAAGCAGCAACGGAAAGCAGCAGCTTCCCAAGGCTCTAAGCGTAGGCTCTGCGGACGGACCCGAGAGGCGAATCCACTCTTTGTAGCGTGATTTCTATCAATGTATTTTCCTGAATTTCAAATAATCGACTTATAAACTAACTCTTGGAGTACAATGTATTTGTAAATTAGAGGGTATGTAGTGGAGAACAATGCAGGTACATTTGATTCCTAGAACATACCGACTGCCATCTTGTCACCAAGGATGTTTGAAATTCAAACGTTCTAAATGGAAATATAACAGCACCCCTTTGTTTTGGTTGGGAAATATTTTGTCAAAAATTTTATGAAGCCAATTTAATTTACTGATCAATTTTCTAGGACAGGAAGGTTAAATCATTTCCATGTTCATTTTTATGTCATTAAAACCATTTTCATTGGGAATATTTTCCATCTAAATACTTCATGGTAATTTTATTTATCACTTCATATTTTGTCCATATTAAATGTTGCCAGTTTTAACTTCTTCCACTGTAAGTTTACTTAGCCATTAATTTTAACAAGACAGTTTTCACTATTTTATTATTCCATACTTTTAAATTAAAAGTTAATCTTATAATGTTCTCTTTAATTCTTATCCATTTTATAGTGTTAAAATTAAATTTTTCATTTTTGGCTATTTAGTGTAAATTATTTCTACACAATCACTATGACTCAGCTAAAACACGAATGGTTTGTGTTTATTTCGTAGGCAATCCACAAGAAAACTGTGAGATACAGACTGATACACAGAAATAGTGACAGGCATTGTGAGCAAGTGACAGAGAGAGTCAGAGGCTGCAGCTTTTGAGTGTACTGTTTACTGACCAGGTCAAACTTCCTTGGAACCAAAAGTACCATAAAATTGTCCCCAGGGTCATCTGAGGAATAGTCCAAGGGGCTGGGTCCAAATGTCCTGGGCCAGTGTGTATATGTATTCAGTGCATAAGTCAGGAGGAAGGCAAAAATAAAGGGGGAAAGGGAGAAAGGGTATTGAGAGGAGAATCAATGTAGTGATGAAGAGCATGGGTTCTGGTATCAGAGTGCCAAGGTTCAAATCCCGGCACTGCCACTTAACTCACTGTGTAACCTGGGAAAGTCACTGTCTATGGCTCAATTTCTCCATGTGTTAAATGAGGAAATGGTTGAGGTTACAGGATTAAGAATTAAATACATGTGAGACAATGCATGTAAAATATGGAGAACAGAGCTTGGCACATCCTAAATTCTCAGCAAATGTTGAGATATATATACATGCAAATATGTGATTGAGAATTTGTCCCACGAACTGTTACCATAGGTAGTTAGCTAACTATTGATAAGAAAGGGAAGCAAAAGGGAATTAGACATTGAGCTTAACAAACCGGGAGCAGAAGCTACAGCTTCCAACCCCAGGGGACCACAGCATTGCTCCACCAAGGGAATTAACACTCCACCCTTTCTCCCTCTGGTACCGGAGCGGGTTTTGGGGGTGTAAGGGGGGGTGCTGGATCATAGAGGCCTGTCAGTCTAACTAGGGGGTGCAAACCTATCAAAAGCCTGTGAAAACTTGGGAAGTTGTTTGGTTCTTTTGAAAAACCACCTGGTCCTTCCCAAACCCAAGCTAATATAATCCCAGGGGAATAAAGAAGCATGCATGTGCTCGCTCGCGCACTTTCTCTCTCTCTCTCTCTCACGACCCGCACTCGCCCATTCATTCCTGAACTCTCTCTTGCCCAGGAGCATGCAACCACACGGGTCTAGCACCTACTGGGGCCTGAGGCAGATGTGTGGGCTCCCAAATGACTAAGCTTTCATACGAAGCAGAGACTCTGGACCCTGGCTTTTGTTTTGGCCTTGCTGACGACCCTTTGAACTTTTTAAATGGCAGGACAGAGGGAGATGGGAAATTAGAAACCCAGGGGCAGCTTCTAGTTCCACATGAATAAACCGTCTTGTCACACCACAGTCTCCCATGTGTGGGTCCTTGCGATGCTTTCCTCATGGTGCCGTGGAAGAGCCGTATTTCCACCGACAACAATACTATGCCTTGATAAATCAACAGCATGCATGTACTCTCTTCCACTTAACATACTGCAAATTACAGGGCTTATGGCTCTAAAGCTCATTTTTTTAAACGCCACTGTTTACGTACATTACTTTTACCTTTCCTATACTTGTACTGTTGCCCAAAATTGATTTTCATAAGCCATGTGACCCACAAGTGCAATTACACAATTAAAATCAATATAAATATATTATGTATTCACAGAAAACATTGCATAATGGAAAAGTGAAAGTTTCAGAGTTAGACAGATGCAGGATCAAATCCCATTTGTCAGTTTAGGGCTTGTCCAAGTTACTGAACATCTCTCTTTCTCATTGAACCTGTTTTCTCATTGTTAAAACAGGAGTAAGATATGTTGTTGAAAAATTGTGACAAGGATTAAGTAAATAAAAGTAAGATCCTTGGCACATGGAACACTCTCAGTAAATGTGTGTCACACACACACACACACACAAACACACAACCTTAATCACTGCCATCTCTGTCCAGTGGCCCAAATATTTTGTCAGGCGATCTTTGCCACCATTTTCATATAGTATGTGTAATGTGTTTCAGTGACTTATTGTAGCAGTTTTCAGTCCAGAGTACCATACTCCTGGTGTACCCAAAGACTTTCTACAGAGAGCAAACCATGGATAATTTTAAGGGAATCAGTTTCCAGATCCTCAACTTCCATATGTATTCTTTTCTAAAACTGACTGTCTGAGAAGGCACCTGTGGTCTGCTTCTCAGACCTACCCTCCTGCTCTACCTCCCTTCTCATAATCACTCCTTGAAAGAAACATCCATCTCTGCACAAAAGACATCATCTCATCCATCCTTAATCTTACCCCGATACACTGCCCCAAACTGTAAAAATCTCTAGAGTACCAAAATAAAAGGATAATTCAATGCTTCCTTTCATCAAGATTACTCCTTACAAAAGAATTTTTCAATACAAATTGACTTTTTAACTTAATAATATTTACCATACTTTTAAAAGTATTTGTATTATTTTCATCAATTGTGTTCTAATAATAATTGCAATACTAACTCAAGCCAGAAAAAAATTAATAGAGCTTTATGGACAAAGGAAATCAATAAAACATATTACACCTATATATGTGTGTATACATACACACATACATACTGCATGTACATACTGCACAAGAGTGTCATAGGTTCTCCATGAGACACTCTCAGGCATAACCGTGGGATCGAACTTGGTGGGGGAAATGAATCGGAAATCGGATTCCAAAAGTAAAGATATGATGTTAAACTTCCCAATGTTAAAAAGCTTTATTTTAAACGAAATGATAGTATTAAATCACAACTGTATTTATACCCTTGTATAAATTTCAGTGATTTAACATTTTAACTTACAACTATCAACAGTTAACAATAAGCCAGACATTATGTCCTTTGCAACTACTTAAATTAACGATGAAACAAAAATTAGATAACATTTAAGAATTATTTTAAGAGTTACAGTTAAATATACATATATACATATATGCATATGATCTCCAACAGACCGAACCCTGCAACATTATATAGGTGTCTTTCCTGAAGCTCAGGTCAAGCCCAGTATTTCCTGTGGCAAGTAACAGGATAACTAGTTTAAGGACCCTCCTTTTCCTACCCAACTTTATTTTTCCCTCTCAGTCCGCCTGCCCCCTTTTAGCAAGGCCGCTGGTGATCCCCAGTGGTCTCTCCTTCGCTCGGCCCCCTCCCGTTCCCCCCGCCCCCGGGTCCCGCTCGTTCCCCGCCCCCGCCCAGCGCAGCTCTCCAGCGCATGCGCTTTTCGCTTCCTTCCCACTCGTGGCTGCTGTGTCATGGGCGGGCGGAAGTCCCGGCCTCTCCGGGGAAGGGGATCTTTAAGATGAGAGGGTCCTCTCCCTGTCTTGTCTCCTTTCTCCCTAACAGCCCTTTGGTCTCCCACAGTGGGGGGTGGGGGTCCCCTACCCTGCACTCTCCCGAACACCTCGTAGTCCACGGACTTGAGGGGCCCTGCGGTAGACATGGCGGCGAGCCCTGTGCGGAGGAGCCGGAGCGAGGTTCGGGGCGTGGCAGCTGCGGCGGCCTTGAGGAGAAGGGTGCACATGGGACCGCTCCGCGCACTCCGCGCCTGTCACCGGCCCCGGACGAGCGCGCGCCGGGGTCACGCGTTGGAAGGCGGCAAATGAGACTGCGGGGCGTGGGAGCGAGGGCCGCCGGGCACGCCTGGAGGCAGAGGCCTCGCGCCCGGTGCCCCGGCCTGCGTCCCCGCCCCGCCCTCTGGTGGGACCCGACTGGGATCCCGGGGAGGCCGCGCTCGCTCCGCGGCGCCCCTTTTCGCACTGTTTGTAAATAAAAGCCCGATGCTGTGCCCACGTGTCAATATCCAAAAATGGGTGCTTTGAAAGGAAAGACCTGCTAGCCTGGTGGTGGAGAGTGTTTGGTTGGTGACTGCCAAATCGATCGGCATTTTTTTTTAAGATTTTATTTATTTATTCTTAGGGGAAAGGAGGGAGAAAGAGAGGGAGAGAAACACCAGTGTGTGTGGTTGCCTCTCACGCAGCCTCTACCGGGGACGTGGCCCGCAAGCCAGGCACGTGCCCTGACTGGTCTACCGGGACTTTGAGCCAATCAAGGTGGTGTCTGCGCCTCTCCGCCTCCTCCAACGATTCGGAAAGTCACTGGGCTGCATCCATCTAGTGGGTTCCGGTATATGCTGGTTTAGAATCTGAACCCTTCCCCGGCTGGTGTGGCTCACTGGATTGAGTGCTGCCGCGATCGTCAGGATCACAGAATTGATTCCCAGTTAGCGCCCCTGCCTGGGTTGGGCCAGGTCCCCACCCCAGTAGGGGCTGCGTGAGAGGCAACTGATAGATGTATCTCTCTCACACATCCCTGTTTGTCTCCCTCTCTCCCTCCCTTCCCCTCTCTCTGAAAATAAATAAAATCTTTAAAAAATAAAATAAAACCTAAACCCTTTTATGCTAGTGGAAACAGAAAAAAAATTATCTCCTGCTCACTAGTATAACATTGTTATAGTTGGTTACTATTCAGCAATATCCCAATTGCCTAGAAGGTTAAAACAATTTATGCTTAGAAAATTTTACTTCTTGGTGAGCTAATATGAAGTTTTAATTTAAAGCAACTCACCACCTCAAAGAATCTTGATACAGCTATCGATAATCTGCTGCCTTCAAGAATTCCAAATCCTTTTACTCATGAGAATTTGCATTTCTCAATGTATTTGTTGGCTTCAATACCTTTACATATGTCTCTGCATCTGGCCATAGAGTTAAAATAATCCTCTGCAATCTGATTCAATATTATGTGCCAGTTCTATTAGAGAACACCAAAAATCATCTAAAACTATGTTCGAATGCAGTTAAATCATTTTAAAGTAAAATATATTCTGGAAGCGCTAATTTAGATAATTTCATGTAATGAGTTTCCTGGCCTATTATGGAGACCTCACAATTTATGCCTTCCTCTCATCTCCCTTCCAGTTCACTCCATGGGGACTCTAAAATTAACATAGATCTTATGTCATTCCTCTCGATAGTGTATCTTCAAAGTCTCTCTACACTGCATTCCAAATAAAACCAAAGGTTTTCAGCTTCCACTAACCTCTGATTACCTGCTTATCTCCATCCTATTGGTTATAGGTATCCTATAGTCAAAACACTTGGAATTATTCTGCTTTCTGAACACACCCTGACCTCATTTTTAAAAAATATTTGTTCGTGGGTCTACTTCATCTAAATACCTCCTCCTACTCCCAAATCTTCCTCTGTCCAGTTCACTGACCTGTGCAAGTATTTACTGGGTTTTATCCTAATTATAAATGTCTTTCTCACTAGTACTGTGCTTTCCAAGAAGTAGTATTTCAAATTGGATTGAGGTCCTGTCACTATTGCTAATCCTGTCACTGACTGGAAAGGTTGACATTTTCCTTTTCTTAATCAATCTTTGACTTTTCTCCACATTTTCTCCACATTACTCCCCCTGTCAATTGTTATGTAGCTTTATTGTAATGTTAGAGGTGCTATAGCAACAACTGACGTTTGCTTAGCTAAAAAATTTACTGTGTCTGCCAACACCACTACATCATCAAAGAGAAATTTACATACCATTTAAACATGGATTGCCAACAATATGTGATTTTTAAGAGTTTAGAAATTTTAAGTAAATATCACTAATATTTAAGCTAATTTTAAATAATAGAAACAGCTACTTATAATTAAAGAAATTTTTTAAATAGAAGGAAAAATTATTTATTACCCTAACATAACCTTCATCATTTTTAGTACGCTTCCTATATATTTTTAAGTAATTAAGATCATAGTATACTCTTCACTGTGGGCTTTGCTTGTTCTTTTTACAAGGCCAGGATTATCCTATTAATTCTAAAACTAGATAAGACACTATAAGAAGAAAAAGAAAAGTATATGCCAATATTCCTGATGAACATAGATGCTAAAATCCTCAACAAATTATTAGCAAACTGAATACAGCAATACATCAAAAAGATCATATACCCTGATCAAGTGGGATTTATTCCAGGGATGCAAAGTTGGTACAGCATTTGCAAATCAATAAATGTGATTTACCACATAAACAACATGGAAGATAAAAACCACATTATTGTATTAACAAATGCAGAAAAAGCATTTGATAAAATCCAGCACTGATTTATGATAAAAACTCTAAGCAAAGTGCTAATAAAGGGGACATTATCTAAACATAATAAAGGCCATATATGACAAACCCGCTGCCAGCAGCATATTCAACAGGCAAAAATTGTAAGTGTTCCTTTTAAGATCAGGAACAAGACAGGGATGTCTGCTTTCACCTCTCCTATTCATCATAGTACTAGAAGTCCTAGCCACAGCAATCAGACAAGAAGAAGAAATAAAAGGCACCCAAATTGGAAAGGAAGAAATAAAACTGTCATTTTTGGCAAATGACATGACACTGTTTAAAACCCTAAAGACTCCACCAAAAAACTACTAGGACTGGTAAATGAATTCAGTAAAGTAGAGGATTCAAAATTAATATTCAGAAATCAGTTGCATTTCTATATGCCAATAAGAACTAACAGAAAAGGAAGTTAAGAAAACAGCCCAATTCATAATTGCTTCAAAAAGAATAAAATACCTAGGAATAAATCTAACCAAGGATGTAGATGACCTGTACTTGGCAAGTTATGACACTGAAGAAATAAACTGAAGAAGATACAAGTAAGTGGAAGCACATACTGTGTTCATGGGTAGGAAGAATTAGCATTGTGAAAATGCCCACACTACCCAAAGCAATCTACAGATTCAACACAATTCCTATCAAGATCCCAACGATGTATTTCACAGAACTAGAACAAATATTTCAAAAATTTATATGGAGCCACAAAAGGCCTCACATAGCAACAGCGATCCTGATAAAGTACAACAAAGTTGGAGGAATCACGCTACCTAATATTAAAGTGTACTATAAGGCCATAGTAATCAAAACAACATGGTCCTGGCATAAAAACAGACACATAGATCACTGGAACAGAATAGAGCCCAGAAATAAACCTACACCTTTATAATCAATTAATATTTGACAAAAGCAAGCATATATCCAATATGATGGGCTAAAGATAGTTTATTCAATAAATGGTGTTGGAAAAATTGGATACATGCAGAAAAATGAAACTAGACCACTTTCTTACAACACACACAAGAATAAATTCAAAATGTATTAAAGTCTTAAATGTTAGACCTGAAACCATAAAAATCCTAGAAGAAAACATAGGTGGTAAAATCTCAGGCATTGCTCATAGCTATATTTTTTCTAATACATCTCCTCAGGCAAGGGAAACAAAATAAAAAGTAAATGACTGGGACTACATCAAACTAAAAAGTTTCTACACAGCAAAGGAAATCATTAAAAAATGAAAAGACAACCCACTGAATGGGAGAACATATTTGCCAACACATCTGACGAGGGGTTAATGTCTAAAATTTATAAAGAACTTATAAAACCCAACACCAAAAAAACAAACAATCCAATTTAAAAATGGGCAAAGGACCTGAAGAGACACTTCTCCAAAGAGGACATACAGATGGCCAGTGGACCTATGAAAAGATGCTGAACATTATTAATCATCAGACAAATGCAAATAAAAACCACTATGAGATATCTCCTCACACAAGTCAGAATGTCTATGATCAATAAATCAGTAAATCTAGAGTATTCCATACTCTAGAAGTGAGGAAACAGTAAAGGAAAATATCATTATGCTTAGTACTGAGTGCTTTAGAAAACATGAAATAGCCCTGGCTGGTGAGGCTCAGTGGATTGGATGCCGACCTGCAAACCAAAAGGTCATTGGTTCGATTCCTAGTCAGGGCACATGCCTAGGTTGCGGGCCAGGGTTATCTCCCTTTCTCCCTCCCTCCCTTTCCCTCTCTCTAAAAAATAAATAAATAACTTTAAAAACAAAGGAAACATGAAATATGCATCTGTAAGTCTTGAGCAAGACAAGGTTAAAGTATAGATAAAGAGGGGACAATCGGAGATACTACTGCTGGGACACATCATAGATGTACTAGAGGGCAAAGCTATGTTTTGAACAGAGTGCACCCAGGCTCTGAGCTATAGCATCAAGATAGGGAAGGGGAGAGAGGGACAGGCACCAACTCAGACAAAAAGTAGGCAATACAGGCCCTTCCCTTACTAATATCCTCAAGTATAGGCTTCAGCTAGTCTTAGGTTTGCTTTTCTTATGGAATTCAGAAGTCTCCCTGGAAAAGACATCCCTTTGATTCTTCCTTAGTACACAGACACAGAGACACACACAGACACACACACTGTCTCTTAATCCCTGAAAGGCAGAGATCACATTTACCCTCAGAGCTGGGCAAGGGTGACATCAAGGGTCCTCCTGTCTTTAAAACAACGCATCCATTCTTTGTAACTACATGTAGTGATAGATGTTAACTAAATTTATTGTTAATCATTTTTCAATATATGTAAGTCAAGTCGTTATACTATATGCCTTAAACTTACACAGAGTTATATGTCATATCTCAATAAAATGAAAAATAGAAATTTTTTTCCATTGGCCTTTAATGAGTGTCAGCCTGAATTACACCAACTAGTATTAAAGAAGCAGCTTTGCTAGGTTGACAGTAATGCAAGTCTCCCTATACCCTGTGAAATTACTGCTGAATATTTTTTAAAAAGAAGCCCTGGCTGGTGTGGCTCAGTGGATTGAACGCCATCATGCAAACCAAAGAGTCGCTGGTTCGATTCCCAGTCAGTCAGGGCACATGCTTGGGTTGCAGGCCAGGTCCCCAGTAGGGGGGCTGTGAGACGCAACCACACATTAATGTTTCTTTCTCTCTCTATCTCCCTCTGTTCCCCTCTCTAAAAATAAATAAAAATAAAATGTTTTTAAAAATAAATAATAAAAAAGAAGAAGACATTTCTGATTCTTTAGTGGTTGTTTTAAACCTTGCAGACTGATCAAGTATTGGATAATTGGTAACTATTTTATAAAATATTCTCTTAAATCCCATTAAGAAATCAACTTATAGAGTACCTGAGAGATAGCAGCAAAAGTGGAAGCAGGAGAATGAAATAAAATTAAATCATTCAAAATTAACTTTATTGTAACCAAAGTGACTTCTGAAAAGGGAGGATTAAAGTGAAAAACTTGACCGGTTCAGAGAGTCTAAAGGTTTATAGAGGATGGGAACAGACTTTCAGCCCAATCACTGGTCCCTGAAAAATAAGGAAGAAAAAACAACTACTACTCATCTATTTCATGATGGCTTTGTTGGAACACTGGATTGGTATAAACTATAAAACATCCATACAAATCTCTTTCTAGCTTCCTTTCCTTTTCTGCAGGGTTGGAAGGTTTAAAGTTACATACCCCAGACATTCCTGAAATTAGGATTTGTTATGTGATCGAGATTCTGCCATTAGAAGGACCGTGCTATGTGTGGAGGGAGAGTGTGAGTCAGGCAGAGCTATCTGCTGCTTGTTCTGTGACAGCACAGTCATGGTGGAGCGTAGTTTTGGGGGGCATGTTAGTTGAGGTCACCATGTAGCTTCTTGGGCACCAAGAGTCGGGTGCAGAACATTGTTTTATGAGTTAATATGTTAATACTGGCAGTTGGGATGGGTTCTGGAGTGCCAACTTCCTGGAGGTGGCAGTTTCCAGACCATGGGAGCTTCCTGATGGTGGCAGGGGAGACATAGTTTTAAACCAGCAGCTCCCCAATTCAGCACATTGTGATTGCAGAAGAATCAGTAGCTCCTTTGGTGGCCCAGTTCTGCAGTGAAAGTCGGTCCTGAAACATGAGCCTCAACTCTAGCCGCACACTGGAATCACTAGGGGAGCTTATTAACTATACACATATACATGCCCAAAGGTTTTGATTCAAAATATGAATTCCAGAATCAATATTCTTGAAAGCAAACACAGATGCCTGTGATACAAAGCTAAAGTTGAGAACCACTGACCTAGAGACTCTTTCATCCGTCTCCCCAACAACTCCATAAGCCATTTAACACCCAATGTTAAATCCAATTCTGTGTACTGTCTAGAATGGATTATTTTTTCTGTAACTGAA
This sequence comes from Desmodus rotundus, assembly GCF_022682495.2. Lineage (NCBI taxonomy): Eukaryota > Metazoa > Chordata > Mammalia > Chiroptera > Phyllostomidae > Desmodus > Desmodus rotundus. Next base: position 131,001,943 of record NC_071391.1, on the reverse strand, counting down.
TCTTGGCCAATGCAATGCCTTGGGGCAAAATCTTCACAATCAGAGTAAACCAAAGCTTAAACAAAATGAAAGTTCACATATCCCATCTCCTATTGTCAATAAAGGAGCCATAAAATGTTCAGTGCTTACAAAGAGAAGAAACAAAGATTATAAGAAAAAAACAAGCTAAGAATAGTAATAATACTAAGCCTAGAATTTTGAAAAATAAGTTTTTGTCAAGAGACTAGAGCATAAAAGCTTAGGTAACATGTTCTGTAAATCAGTTACATCATGCTTATTTATTTTTGTTTGCTTGCTTTGCAGCTGTAATGTTTTATTTTGAAAAAAATTAATGAAATACCAACATTCAAAATAACCCTTTCAATGCCCTGTTTAAACGGACAGCAATTTCTGGTCCATTGCTGCCACCTACCAACTATCCGAGGCAAGGCAGGCCATGCGAATATGATCACTGTTCCATTTGCCAGGAACGTTGTTGGTACCGCCTACATTTTCTCTTATTTCAGTGTCGTGCTGCAAAAATACACGTACTAGGAGCTCCAGTGGCGCAATCGGTTAGTGCACGGTACTTATATGTAAAAATATATGTACTTTTAGGTGCATGCTAAACCCTTAAATGATAAGTGGTTTAAGTGTTAGGGTTCTTCACTCAACAGATCACTTAAATGTGAAGGTATTTTGACCATCAGTTACTGTTAAATAAGGATGGTATAGGAAATGCAACACTTACAAGAAAATTCATTCAGCAAATGTTGATTGAACTCCTATTATAAAGTAGGCATCATGGGTTACAGAGTACTCGTCTACATCCTTTAAAATTAGCCTTCTTTAAAGGTCATGTGTTTTAGAGATATCTTATTCTATAAATAAAATGATTACCTGGCTATAGAAAACTTTTTGGATTATGGCAAAATTTCATCTAGAATTATTTACTTTTCACTACCATTTATAAAAATCTTGCCTTAAAAAGGCTGACAATAATGATCGTAATAAAGTGTCACTAATTCAGTACTTTCAATGTATTTTGCTGATTGAATGTATGCGGTTTCCTTTTGAGTCAGTGACTAGTGCACTAACGTATACCTGCAGTCGCATTTTACAATTATAGACACTTGTGGAGGCCAGCTCCCATCTGATGTTCGTAGTAACCCTGCGAACTAAGTACAGCAGGTGCTATCTATATTTTAGAGACAAGGAAATTGCGTCCAAACATTTAAAAGATTGCCCAAGGTCACCCAGGTAAAATTTGGATTTCTTTCCACCATGCCACTCTACCTTCAAGCAGTCTTTCACTCACTCATTAAATAAGTATCATTTGAGTGCTTACTGTGTGGTATGTGTAGGTACTGAAGAGAAGGCAGTGTCTAATTCAGAGGCAGGGTGGGAGAGGGCATAGAGAGATTGTCATGGAAGGTCTCTGAGGAAGTAACATCTGAAAGATGTATAGGAATGAGCCAGGAAGAAAAGTGGGAGAATTTCATCCAGGGAGAATTCTCCACTGAGCTTCCCAAACAGGAGGAATTGAAAGAAAGCCAGTGTAGCTGAAACATTGTTAAAAAGGGGGAAGGTGATATTAATATGGCTGTCAGTTCAGGCAAGAAGAACACACATGCCAGGCTTATCCATAAGCCCTGTGAGGAGTCCGGGCTCTGTTCTGAGTACAGCGGAAGGCAGTGGAAAGCGCTCCGGCTCTCTGCCCCCTGCTCCAAGTCAGGGAATTTCTTGGGTGGGGGACAAATCAGCACATACTGTTCAACTCACTTCAGGGCATTTCCCTTCTCTCCCAGATCTTGGCACATCAGGTCCTGGGTGCTTTAGTTCCTTTCCACTTTCTTCAAATACTTGGAGTTTTGTTTTGGTTTGGTTTCATCCAGTGTCCCCCCCACATTTGTGCACATTTATTTCTTAGAGTTAATTATGTACATATTCTAGCCTCAGATTTTAACTCTAGGGTTTTCAGTTAGGAGGTAAAATTATAGCAATGTGAGATGAAACCGTATGAAGATTTATTCTCCTTTATATTTGGTATATATATTATTAAAATCAGGTAAAGATGGATCTCCTTCACATTAATTTTCTCTGCTGGGGGAAAAAAAAACCTCTAGAGAAAAAAATGTGTTGTTTCAAAATCTAGTTGATGAATCTTTTTTTTTTTATTGTTGTTCAAGTACAGTTGTCTCCATTTTCCCCCCCAAGTGACTGGGAAAGGGGTGAGAGCCAAGCAAGTAGCATTGTTCCCTCTCTAACCCCTCCCCCACCCACAGTGCGACAAAGTGATGAAGTTGTCCCCCTGCCCTGGTGAATACTTAAGACTCGGCCCCTTACAAGGTAACAGGTCCATCACGACAGGGAGTCAAAGCAGCTCTGCCTAATACACAGAAACAAACACAGGAAGGCAGCCAAATTAAGAAGACAAAGAAATATGGCCCAAATGAAAGAACAGATCAAAACTCCAGGAAAAGAACTAAGTGAAATGGAGATAGCCAACTTATCAGATGAAGAGTTCAAAACACTGGTGATAAGGATGCTCAGAGAACTCACTGAGTACAGCAAAAGTATAGGGAAGAAATGAAGGTCACACTAAGTGAAATAAAGAAAAATCCACAGGGAACCAACAGTGAAGGGAAGGAAGCTGGGGTTTAAATCAACGATTTGGAACATAAGGAAGAAATAAACAGTCAACCAGTACAAAATGAAGAAACAAGAATTCAAAAAAAAAATCAAGGAGAAAATAAGAAGACTCTGGCACATTACCAAATGTGCCAACATCTGAATCATAGGGATGCCAGAAGGAGAAGAGGAAGAGCAAGAAATTGAAAACTTATTTGAAAAAATAATGAAAGAAAACTTCCCTAATTTGGTGAAGGAAATAGACATACAAGTCCAGGAAGCATGGAGAGTCCCAAACAATTTGGACACAAAGAGGACCACACTGAGACACATCATATTTTAAATGCCAAAGGTTAAAGGTAAAGAGAGAATCTTAAAAGCGGCAAGAGAGAAGCAGGGAGTTATCTACAAAGGAGTTCCCATAAGATTATCAGCTGATTTCTCAAAAGAAACTTTGCAGGCAAGAAGAGACTGACCACAAGTATTCAAAGAGATGAAAAGCAAGGAGCTACATCCAAGATTACTCTATCCAGCAAAGTTATCATTTAGAATGGAAGGACAGATAAAGTGCTTCCCAAACAAGGTAAAGCTAAAAGAGTTCATCATCACCAAGACCTTATTATATGAAATGTTAAAGGGACTTAAGAAAAAGATGATCAAAACTATGAACACCAAAATGACAAAAAACTCACAACTATCAACAACTGAATCTAAAAAAAACAAAAACAAAACAAACTAAGCAAACAACTAGAACAGGAACAGAATCATAGAAATGCAAATCACATGGAGGGTTGTCAGCAGGGAGGGGGAAGGGGGAGAATGCACAGGGATTAAGCAGTATATTTGATAGGTACCAAATAGACAGAGGGAGGTTAACAACAGCATAGGAAATGAAGTAGCCAACGAACTTAAATGCATGACCCATAGACATGAACTAAGGGGGGATTACTGGAAGGAAGAGGGTACCTGGTGGAGGGGGGGCAAAGGGGAAAAACTTGAGACAATTGTAGTAACATAATCAATAAAATATACTTTTAAAAAAGAAATACACAAATACTTTAAAACAATGAAAATAAATTGGTATGCCTTGACAAACTGCATTCGTGTGAAGTTTTAGTCTTCTTAACAGATGAGGGCCAAAATCCAAACTGTGGAATAATACTCAAAACCTTTAAGTTCAGTTTAGATATTTAGTAACAGGTCTCCGTTTTAATAAGGCCTTTGAAGTGTGTTACAGTTTCAGGGCTTCAACAAGACCATCGATGTCTTCATCATCATCTCCAACATCATCAAACTGGATTTCATCATCTCCAGGGCCAAATGTGTCTGTTTCATTGATTTTAGCGTGTTCTGGAAGCTCGCCATACGCCTTCAGACTTCTAGCTTCATCTGCATTGTACTTTAGAATCACATCAGCTTTGTTATCCTGATAGTCTCGCAGACCAACCAGTATAATGTCTGAGGTATTTATCCAAACCTTTTTTCTCAATTTCCCTCTGATATGGCATAACCTCTTTACACCATCAAAGCACATTGCTTCTAATCGTCCGTTTCCCAACATTTTGATGACCTGAGCATACTCTTGTCCATCTTCTTTAAAGACTAATTCTCTTTTTTCAGATTCATTCTCATTCTTACCTCTCCGCCTGTTTTTACCTCCTTTACCCTTGTTCTTGGGCATGGCTGTGCCGATGGCTTCCTGGCATTTCCCACTCTGGTCCAGTGGTTCCTGCGCAACCGCTACGCCTCCAAAGAGACCTGCGAGACGACACAATCTCAGATGTCGTGAGTAGGGACACTATTGCGACTGAGTTCTAGGGCGATGCGTAGGCGACCGGGCGCCTGGATAAGCAAATGAGGTCGCTGCCGCTGGCGTCGCAGCTCTAGCCGCTTTTGATGGCTGTCCTCAGCGGCTGGCTTGCCTGATACACGCTAACCTGAAGCAAGTCTTTGAAGACTATTTCATTGCGCCTCATCACCTCAACTCTTTCACTTGCTTTATATCCTTTACTCTCTCAACTGATGACCGTGACTAATCCTTCAAGGAGAAAATAAAGTCTACAAACCCTCCTGCTAAATTGTAGCAGGTAAGGCAGGGCAGAGCTCTCAGCAGCCCCAGCGTGCAGAGAAACAAAAATTGCAGTCGGAGAAAAACACAGCCAGCACTGCAGATGCGAGCCCTGCATCTCCTGTGGCGTTTGCCCTTGGGACATTTACCAAGTCTTTAACTGCTCGAAGGTGAGAAGGCAAGAAAGGAAGCAGAAATCATCTGCTAAAAAGATAAGCAGAGCTTTTGCCAGTTTCATGGCACTGGTTAGAGAAAAATATGGTTCAGGGACCACCAAGGAAGAAGGGCCCAGACACACTCGAGACTCCTGTGGCTACTCCCGCTACAGTGATTGGCTCAGGGATGAGCACGGTAACTGAGCCAGACCAGTTACCAAAGCCCTCCTTACACCCTCGCTGGAACCATCAGAATGAGGCACTCCTTAAAGGCTCACGAGACTTCCGTGTCATTTTTAAGCCTGGGCTGCCAGCAACCATTTTGCGTACTGGTGGAGAAAGCTTGCCTGAGAATAAAGACAAAAAGGAGGAGAACCAGCCAAAAGATAAAAATCAAGTTCTGATGACACTGTTTGAGCACTCAGATCTAGCTGTCCCTGGAAGTAGGAGCTCTTCCCGAGACTTTCCAGTTTCATGAGCCAGTATATTCACATACTTTGCTTAAGTCAGCTGAGACTGGGTCTCTATCATGGCAATAAAATGAGCTCTGATAAATGTGGGATTAAACCAAGGAGGCCTCCTGAACTGAAATTACATAAGCCTAGAGCTGCCCGCACCCATCTCTTCCTCCTTAAAAAAAATAAAATAAAAAGCCTGTCTGTGATAGAAGAGTAAGAATAGCACATTCTCTGACATCAATTGAATTCCTGAATCAAGTCAACCAAGAGGCCAGCATCCAGATGAATGAAACAATAAATCTTCTATTTTGCTTAAGCTGGCTTGTATTAAATCTCTGTCATTGTAACCGAGAGTCCTGTCTTTGTATTTGTCCTAATATAAATGAGATATCAATTTCCCTAAAATCAAAAATAATAATACTCAGTATTATTGATGATGTGCCAAAATAGGGACTCACACACACTGCTGGTATTTGGATACAAGCATTTTATAGAGTAATTTGACTATAGACGTCAGAAGTCTTAAAAATTACACACACTGGGAGGGGGAAGAGAGGGATGAACAGGTAGAGCACAGGGACGTTTAGGGCCATACCACTATTTGTATAATACTGTGGCGGTGACTACATGGCATTACATACTTGTCAAAATCCATGGAGCCATTCCTGGGTCCTTTGGAGGCCCTTTGGGGCCCTCTGTCCACCTAGTTCCCTTAAATGGTGGGCACTTTTGGGGTGAACAATGGTACTCTGGAGTTACCTTGCCCTAGTGAGTCACCCTTTTTGGGAGATTACTTCCAAGAAGGCTTAAGCCCAAGTACCTTGTACCCCTTAAAAGTACCTAAGAGCCCCCTAGGACCTACAGAATTCAAACTGCTTGGCCTGGTAGTCAAGGCTTCCATTATGTGGTTTAAATGGACTGTTCCAGACTCATTTCCCATTCATAAGGGACTGTCCTTTATATTTTGAAAATATTAGCTCTGTTCCTCTATCATTGTTCAAAATATTAGCTCTGTTCCTCTATCATTGTCCCTTACGTAGGTTGAGCCTGGGATGGTCCATTCAAACCACACTTCCATATATCATTCCTGACGTGGACCAAATAGAAAGCAAGTTAAAATGTGACGTGATTGGTAATTGGTAGAGTGTAAAAAATGAGAATATGTCATTCTCTTGTGACTAAATACAAGGGTTGTTACATTGACCCCACAAAGAGGAAACCACAGGGTAGTTTTTGGCTCTACAGTGAGCTAAATCGGAAAAGCCACAGTCACATAAATGGTCATTTGTTATTTTTTACAGTTTTGGAATAAACTCATAGACAAATCACAGAAGACTGAATTGTGGGTACAGAAAAGAGTATGTTATCCACGTGGAACACTGAAAACTAAAGTTGTCCCTGGGAAGAAAGAGCAGGTGAAGGGGACCGCTCTGGGCACAAATGTCCTCAACGAGAGACGCTCTCTTGGTTGGTGAAAAAACAGAGAAAGGTTCCAGGATATTGTCTGCAATCAAAGAGGCAACTGGTAGGGAAAGCAGAGATTAGTGACAAAATTATCTTGGGAGGAGGGAGGCAGAACAAGAGAGCTAAATTTGCACTCATCAGAATATCTAAATGAAGAAATAGCACATTAAGAAATTTAAAGTTAACCACAAAAGAGCTAAAAACAGAAACTGTTAAAAGTAGTTTTCTCTGGAGAATAAGTTAAAAGGACACTGTGAGGAAGTAATCAGTCAAATCCAGAATACGGGGCATTCAGCAAGACAACTGACCTAGTTTAACAAACCAATGGCATGGGATGGAAAAGTATGTTACAGAGTAAATAATACTTAGGAGAGAAAACAATTGAATTCAATGTGGAAATTTCACTGGGGATCCTTATTAGAACAATTTTGAAACATTCAGAAAACTTTGATTATGAACTAGATATAAGATGATATAAGAAACTTCATTTTATTAGGTATAATAATGACATAGAGGTGAGATTTTCAAATATCTTTTGTAGGGAAGTATTTCTTGTTAAAATAATATGATGTCTGGGACTTGCTTTCAAAATACGGCAGTGCCAACCCTTCAGACCCCCGAAATATAGGGGGATAGAGAAAAAAGAATGGCCAAATGTTGAAAATTATGGAAGATGGGTTCATGGAGCTCACTGTACCATTCTCTCTGCTGATTTTCTCCCCCAAAGGGGGAGGATTTAGCTCATTAGAATAGCCCGAACATCTTATGTTAGATTCCCCAGGACACTGACACTGAGGCAAAGACTTGCACAAGGAAGCTTTGGAAACAACCCTGGAGGAGTGAAAGCAGCAGGATTGAGCTGTGGGAGGAGCTGACCTGCTCTGCAGTTGAGACAGAAGCCTCAGTCCCCACTCCCCCCCCCCAAAGCTCTGCGGCTAGGATAGCCCTCCATAGTTATCCTGAAATAAGACAAGGGGTCTGGGCCTTTATACCCCACTATCTGCCAGTCATTGGGTGCAAGCTGAGGAACACAAAATTAGGCAAAATATCTTGTCAGCTGAGGAAAATTCCAGAGAAAGGACCCAGAGTTAAGCTGTCAGCACCCAGTACTTCTAGCAACTAGCAACTTGGTCCTGAACTAGGAATCTGAGCAGAGCATTCTATGAAAAAATAAACAAAACTGACAAACCTCTAGCTATACTCAGTAAGAAAAAAAGAGAGAAGACTCAAATAAAATCGGAAATAAAGGAGAAGTTACTTTGAACACCACAGAAATACAAAGGGTTATACAAGAATACTATGAAAGGTTAAACAGCACCAAATTGAATAACCTAGAAGAAATTGACAATTTCTTAGATGCATCCAACCTTTCTATACTGAATCATGAAGAATTGGAAAACCTAAGTAGACCCATCACTAGAAACGAAATTGAAATGGTAATCAAAAACCACCCAAAAATCAAGTCCAGGGCCAGATGGCTTCATCAGCGAATACTACCAAATATTCAGAGATTTAATACATTCCTTCTTAACCCCTTCTAAAAAATTGAAGAGGAAGGAATTTTTCTCAAGTCACTTTATGAGGCCAACATTACTCTGATACCAACACCAGGCAATGACATCACACACAAAAAAAATTAGAGGCCAATATCTTTCATGAACAAAGATGTAAAAATCCTAAACGAAATATGAGTAAATGGAATGCAGCCACACATTATATATCATGATCAAATAGGATTCATTCCAGGGACTCAAGAATGCTTCAACATTCACAAATCAGTCAATATGATATATCACATCAACAAAATGAAAGATGAAAATCATACAATCATCTCAAGAAATTCAGAAAAGCATTTGACAAGATACACTAACATTTATGAAAAAACACTAACATGGTCATAGAAGGAAAGTAACTCAACATGATAAAGGCAATTTATAACATATCCTCATCTAACATCATACTCAATGGTGAAAAACTGAAAGCTTTTCCTCTAAGATCAGGAATAAGACAAGGATGCTCATATTCACCGCTGTTATTCAAAGTACAACTGGAAGTCCTAGCCAGAACAATTAGGCAAGAAGAAGAAATAAAAAGCATCCAGACTGGGAAGGAAGAAGTAAAGCTGTCACTATTTAAAGATGACATAATTTTATTTCTAACAAACCCTAAAGACTCCGCCAAAAAAAAAACAATTAGAAACAATAAACAAGTACAGTAAAGTTGTAGGATATAAAATCAATATACAAAAATCTGTTGTGTTTTTATACTAACAACCAAATATCAGAAAAAAGAAATGAAGAAAACAATCTTGTCCTGGCCTGTGTGGCTCAGTTGGTTGGAGTATTGTCCCATAGACAGAAGGTCACAGGTTTGATTCCTAGTCAGGGCACATACCCTGGTTACAGTCTCAATCCCTGGGGCGGGGTGCATACGAGAAGGCAACCGGTCAATGTTCCTCTCTCTCTTTCCCTCTCTTTCTCTCCCCCTCTCTAAAAGAGAAAAACAAGATAATCTATTTACAATTACAACACAAAGAATAAAATACCTAAAAATAAATTTAACGAAGGAGGTGAAGGACCTTTACACTGAAAACTATAAGACATAGGTGAAAGAAATGAAGAAGACCCAAAGAAATGGAAAGATATTCCATGTTCTTGGATTGGAAGAATTATCATTGTTAAAATGTCCACATCGCCTAAAGCAATCTACAGATTTAGTGCAATCCCTATAAAAATCCCAATGTTATTTTTTTCCAAAAATAACACAAAAAAATTATTAAATTTGTACAGAACCACAAAAGACCCTGAATAGCCAAAGTAACTCAGAGAAAAAAAAAGAACAAAGCTGGTAGTATCACACTCCCTGACTTCAAACTATACTACAAGGCTCCAATAATCAAAACAGTATGGTATTGGCAGAAAAGTAGACACACAGACAAATGGAACAGAATTGAAGCCCAGAAATAAACCAACACATACACGGACAATTAATATTTGACAAAAGAGTTATTAATATATAATGGAGAAAGGAAAGTCTCTTCAATAAATGGTTTTGGGAAAATTGGACAGTCACATACAAAAGAATGAAACTAGCTTATTTTACACCCCACTCAAAAATTAATTTAAAATGGATCAGAGACTTAAATATAAGACCTGGAACCCCCCCAAAAATACATAAAAGAAAACAGTCACTAAACTTATGAACCTTGGTCTCATGGAGGGGGGGAGGGCAGTTGTGAACTTGACTCCAAAAGCAAGGGAAATAAAAGTAAAAATAAATGAATAGGATTACATCAAACTAACAGGCTTCTGCTAAGCAAAAGAAACAATAAAAAAAACCCAGCCAATTGAATGGGAGAAGATATTTGCAAACAATTCATCCAGTAAAGGGCTAATATCCAAAATATATGATGAACTCATATATCTCAACAACAACAATAACAAAAATCTGATTTAAAAATGAACAGAAAACCTGAATAAACACTTTTTCAAGGAAGACATACAGATGGTCAACAGACATATGAAAAGATGTTCAATATCTCTAAATATTATGGAAATGCAAATCAAAACCACAATGAGATACCATCTCACACCATTCAAAATGGCTATTATCAAGGAGACAAAAAAAAATGTTGGAAAGGATGTGGAGGAAAGGGAACCCTCACACACTGTTAGTGAGAATGTAAATCAGTACAGTCACTATGGAAAAAAGTAAGGAAGTTTCTCAAAAAATTAAGACTAGAACTACTACATAATCTAGTAATTCTTCTTCTGGTTATTTACCTGAAAAATATGAAAATACTTATTCATACAGATGTATGTACCCCTATGTTCATTTCAGACTTATTTACAATAGCCAAGACATAGATACAACCTAAGTCCATTGACAGATGATTGGATAAAGAAGATGTGATACACACACACACACACACAATAGGATACTTCTCAGCCATAAGAAGATGAAATTTTGCCATTTGCAACAACATGGATGGATCTTGAGAGTATTATGCCAAGTAAAATAAGTCAGATGAAAAAGTACAAGAGCTGTATGATTTCAATCACATGTGGAATACAAAACAAAAAGTAACAAACAAACAAAAACAAACTCATAAGTACAGACGAACAGAATGGTGGTCATAATCCTGAGGAAAGAGAGTGGGAGGAGGCAAAGAGGGTCGAATATATGGCAACAGAAGGAAACTAAAGTGCAGGTGGGCAGCACAAATAGAGTACACAGATGTCAAATTATAATCTTGTGTGCCTGAAATTATATAATGTTATTAACCCATGTTACCCCAATAAGTTTAATTTTTAAAAATGGGAACACAGTTTAGGAAACACTGATTTCATCAATTTCCCTATAGCAGTTTGCAATTATTTCAAATTCCTAGCAAATGTTCCTGACTCTTTCCATCGCTGACACTGGCACGCACAAGTGTGCAAACACACACACACACACCTTGTCTCTCCAATCAAGAAACTCCTAGGATGCATTTTCTGCTCTTTGGTCCAACAACTTGCTCTTTGAAACCAAGGAAAGAGACCCATTTCTCAGACCAAAGAAGACGATATTAATCTCCTAAGCACCTTATGTTGTCTGGATAATACTTTGTGCTTAACCACCCGCCTCCCACATCCACCTGTGAGACCACTGAGCCAGTGGAACAGCCATCCCAGGTTCTTTCCATCGCTGACTCTCCTGCTCCTTTACTTTCTAGTTTACAGAGAAAAAATCTAGTTTTCAGCCTGAACTAATGTCTGAACCACCCTACGCCTGCTATGGAGGACTTCACAGGCGTCAGCCTTCCAGTTCTGCAGAAAACAGACAAGTGATTCAAAGAAACTTCTATAGTCACCAGAGGTAACGGAGTACATATCCTTTTCATATATTTTTCTCCTCAATATTTTATTTTGAATATTTTCAAGCCTTCCAAAAAGTGAAAAGAATGGTACAATTAACACCCATACATTCTTCATTGAGATCAAATAATTAACTTTTGCCATATTTGCTTATCTTTGCCCCCCATTTCTGTCTCTCTCTCCTCTTGTTTTTAATGAAAGCAAGTTGCAGACAAGAGAAAATTCCACCCCTAAAAATTGTACATTCCTCAACATTCATCTACATAATCACAATACTATCATATCCAAGAAAGCTGACATAAATGTAATAGAGTCATCTAATATAGAGGCTTTATTTAAATTTTCCCAGTGAGGGATTCTCTGAGCACCAGCCCTTCCCCTCCCCCAGCTGCACTCAGACGGGAGGAAGAGGGCAATGCAAGGCAAGCAACCAACTACGTGATGAAGCCCCCAGAAGTTGGATCTCATTTTTGCTGACTCGTAGAGTGTTCCTTTACTAATAATTAATACTATTAAATGGTTAAGAGTAATCAAACATCCTTCTTAAATGATTGTTGCTTTTACTTGTATTTTTAGAAAATCAGTAAAAGGAAAATCAAATGTGATTTATTTTTAAGGTGAGAGATAAATAAAATTTCTAATTCTGAGGCAGTCCTTAATGGATGTACTTTTCAGGCTCTTAAGGATGCTCACATATAAACCATTCTTGTATTTTTACAGTCAGGGATCCTTATTCATCAGGTCCACCTTTCACCTAGAAAGTAGACTTTGTTTTTTGTTTTTTAAAGGTGGTTTTGCCCAGAATCCAGGAGGTTGTGAGATTTTATTCTGATCAGATTGTGCCCTTTTCTGGGAGGGTGTGGGGTCTACAATTATCAGCAGGATGCTGGAGCCTCATGTCAGCTTCTCCACAGCAGGCCAGACTCTCCCGACCTGCTTGGGGAGAGTCAGCCTGCTCGGCATGTGTTTGGCTCTCGTCATCCTCAGAGTCACCACTGCTCCTTCCTACCACTCTGTTTACTTCACTCCACCAGTGGCTGTTCTCTATCAACTTAGGACTTCCGTCTCTCTCTTTTTAAAGAGATTGTATTTATTTACTTTTAGAGAGATGGGGAGGGAGGGAGAAAGACAAGGAGAGAAAAATCAATGTGCAAAAGATGCATTGATCGGTTTTCTCTTGCACACCCCCAACCAGGGACCTGGCCCACAACTCAGGCATGTGCCCTGACTAGGGATTGAACCAATGACCTTTTGGTTCGCTGGCTGATGCTCAAGCCACTGAGCCACACCATCCAAGGGCTATCATTCCTGAAAGTAACAACCCACTGGGACGTGTCCCAGTCGAACGTCTGGGTCAGCTGTGGGATTTAAAATCTTTATGGCTCACAAATAAATATAATCAGACCAACGGAAAGACAGGTGTGCTGCCTTCCGAGTGTCAAATATAATGGAAAAGGAAGATAATGCACCAAGCCTCACATGGCTTGCCTTTGCTGTGGTCTGTCTGGGAAGCTAATGTGCTCATTGATCAGTCTTCAACAGAGACATCATTCTCAAATTGATCCTTGGCTTGAGGTGGTAGGCTAACATTTGTGTTAGCTTCAATAACCATAGGAACAGATCCCGTTGCCGGGAAGACATGGGCAGCTGTTGCCTTGACAACACAACATACAAGATTCTAGTTCCCTCCATAATTTCCCTGAGAAGAGAGTGATTACTTATCAGCCCTACCTAGGAACTTGGGTTTTGCCTACAAGATAAGAATTATTAACCCATAACTAAATTACTGAAAGGTTGTCAGTACCAGGAAATTTTATCTAGATTCAGATTACAAACTGAATATAAAACAAGATTAAAGACATGAAAGGCCAGCTTGCTAGCCCTGATCATGGGAGACGCAGGAAGGACTCAGGGAGACCCAGCAAATGTAGAAATGGGCTCAGCGGCCTTTGAGGATGTGGCCGTAAACCTCTGCCTAGAAGAGTGGGGTTTACTGGCTCCCTCCCAGAAGGAACTCTGTAGAGATGTGATGTGGGAAACCTTCAGGAACCTGGCCTCATTAGAGGTCATATGATATAGTCGCTGTGAAGCAGAAAGGGGTGGTCAATGGGAGAAAATCTCAGCTCTGTTTCAAGTCTGAATCTGAAGAAGAAACCTGTTCCTGGAGTAAAACAATGGGAATACGGTGCGCGGACAAGTCTTCATGCATCGTCCATCCCATAACAGGCACGCCAGCTGTCGCGCTGGACACAGGCAGTTTGAGTTATTCGAAGTACAGAGTGAAGCCATATAAAAGTATCATGTGTGGCCGCGCCTTTGGTTATCTCCAGTGTTTTGAAAATCATGAAAGACGTCACAGTGGGGAGAACACATACAAACGTAAGGAAGGCGGGAAAGCTTTCATGTGGCTCCGAACCCTTCAGAGACACAAGATAGCACAGACGCAGATGCTTCTTAAAATGTAGAGTGTGTGGCAAAACCTTTAGTTCTTCCACTTCGCTTGAAACATGGGAAAGAACCCACCCTGGAGAGAGGCTCTGTCAGTGAGAAAAGTGCGGTGGAGTGTTAGGCCCAGTCCTCTTCAAAGACTCGAAGGAGCTCACAGCGCCAGAAACCCTCCGACGGGGAGGAGTGTGGGAAGGCCTTCGGGCAGTCAGTTCCTCACAAAGGCATGAAAGGCTCGCGCTGGAGACTGACCCCTCGGATGTAAGGAACGTAGAAAAGCATTCAGGCGCTACAGTTCCTTACCAAGACATAAAAGCTCTCACGCTGGAGGGAACCCGTGTGAATATAAAGAATGTGCTAAAGCATTCAGGCACTCCAGTAGTCTTGAATACGAGAAAGAACTCACAGTGGAGAGAAACCCTGTGAATGTAAGGAGGGTGGAAAAGCCTTCCGATCTTGTAGCTCCTTACAAACACAAGAAAGGACTTAGGAGAGGAACCCTATGAATGCAAACATTGGGGTAAAGCCTCTATTTCTGACAGAAGCACTTGAAGACACATGAAAATGCATACTTGAAATATCATCAGTGTATAAACATGGGAAAGCATCCACTTACCTTAGTTCATATCTCAGTCATGAAATAACTCCCGCTGGTGAGAATGTAGTAAGTGCCTTGTGTGTAAGTGCCCTTAATATATTCTGTTAATTGACCCCCCCCAGCCAAAAAAAGACATGAAAGGCCATGACAATGTAGCATCTTAGATTTACAAATTGATTATTAGGGGGAAAGCATCTTATTTTAATAAGAACATGCTTTTACTATAAACGAATTGTATACGTGTACAATTATATATTCTGGTATAAAAACAGGAACAATGAAAACTTACACATATTTTAAAGTTTAGCTCCATCACTAGAGACCCTTTAAACTCATACCCCTCACCTAGTTAGAGATGCACCTGCTGGATCAGGATTAGGAATCAGGAAGAACAGTTCCACACTGAGTAGAGAGGAGTTCGAGTTTGGGGAAGGGTTTGGGAGGCCCTTGAGGTCACATCTGTGAAGCAAGCAGAGACTTGAGAAGTGCTTGTGCGTTAAGGCTTGTTCTCACTCACGGCACTTGAAACTGTGACTGCCCAAGAAGAAGCCCAGGCAAGCTTCCTGGCAGACGAGAGGCATGTGGCCTAATCATCCTTGGTGCCTCAGCTGACAGCCAGTCAACCGCCAGCCATCACAGTGATGGATCCCATTATCCAGTGGCCAGTCAACTGGCCAGTTGACCACCCACCACCCACGAAATCAGCTGAGCTGACTCACAACAGAACCACCCCGCTGACCAGGTCATCAGATGTCTGAAAGTATAAGCAAATACCTATTCAAAAAAGAAATCCTCTCTTGTCAGGTATACACTTAATGAGGCAGCATATGTGACAAAAATGCACCAGGTTCTTTTTCATGGGAGTCACTTGAGATGGAATTTATCAGAATTCTGGGCTCCCAGGGCACAAACTACAGCAGCACGATAAACAGAACCAAGGGAACCTACCTGCATGCAGCCCGACCCCCCCCCCATTTACTGTCAGTGAGGGTAACACAAACTCACAATCTGCCACTACAAAAAGGGCACTGAGGACAACTGTGAACCACATATGATCAACTCAATATAAAGTTCTACACTTTGAGATTGAAGATTTAAGAGTGTTATTGTTCAAGGAAATTTGAAATGTCCTGAGATCTTATAAACCACGTAGGAAGTGTGACAGAAAGAAGGTTTTCCAAATTTGACAAATCAGCACAATTTCCATGGCATTACAAAAATGTTGTAAAACTAAAATAAACTTTCCTAAGTTATCAGAATAAATCAAAACATACCTTGATCAGTCACGGAAAAGGAAACACTGGACTTTCCTCAAGATTATAAAATCTCTCTAATGTTATTTTCTTACGAAGAAGACATTAAAAAAAACAATGCATCCCCAAAAGTAGGAGGAACATACCGAGAAGATGTGTCAGGCAGGTAAATAAAACAAAAACATTGCCGGTTTGGAGATATTTGAGACCTTTTCATCTTTTCAAAGTTCGTGGTTTGGTGTGATTTCTCATGCTAATTAAGTATTCACATTTGAACTTAATTTTGCATTTGTAATCTTGTATTCTTTTTCATAACGAGAACTCTTAAAACCGTATGAGATTCAAAACGCTCCAAATCTAAACCTGGGTCGGCCTTAGTCAGATTTCAAGGTGTTTTTGATGCGACTCCCTTGAGTCGATCACCAAAGATTTCCTTTCTTTCCTTCTCTCCGCTCTGACATCTACGGCGTCAGCATCGTCCTGGTGCCGGCTTCCTTCGTTGTGACAAAATGACTGCAGCAGTTTCACCACTCCACCCGGAAGGACAGCGACACCTGGCTTTTCCATAGTCCTCTTCAGGGAAATTAAAAACCTTCGAGAACGGAACCCCCAGTTATTAGCCTAAACTAGTCACCTGCCCTACATCAGCCACTGGTTGGCTTAGGGTTGGCTTACCTAAACAACTTAGTACATCAAGATGATGGAATCACTGGAACTGGGTCCATCCCCCCCCAGAACCTCCTGGCTGGTGCATGGTGAAGGTGAAAGGGAGGCTGGGGAGACAAACCCCATGTCCAGTGGAAGACATGGGAAAAGTGAGATGCTTATTCATTTATTTAAAACCATCTCCCTAGAACACATGGACTCAGTCCTATGTCAAGTGTCAGAAATCAGGGAGACAAAGATGAATGAGAATTAGATACTACCCATTGCTTCCTAACTGGGGCAGGCTCTTTATTTTATTTTAAAGATTTAATTTATTTATTTTTACAGAGAGGGGAAGGGAAGGAGAAAAAGAGGGAGAGAAACATCCATGTGTAGTTGCCTTTTGCACGTCCCACGCTGGGGAGCTGGCCCACAACCCAGGCATGTACCCTGAGTGGGAATTGAACCTGCGACCCTTTGGTTCACAGGCGGCTGCTCAATCCACTGAGCCATACCAGCCAGGACCAGGTTCTTTATTTTAGAAGACTGTTTTGGGTTTGGGATATTTGATTCTAACACTACAAAATGAATTTAGAATCTAGAATAAATTCCACGTTTAAGTCTCTACATACTCAGTAAATATTTAACACATGCCTACTGCCTACTCATCATGGAGAGGGATACAAAATTTAGTTTCTGACATCGTGAGTTAAAAAGCTTGTTGAAATATCTTCAGTGAAAAATTAAAATGATAAAATATCTAAATAGCTAAAATAAATAATACCTGTTCAAGATGGCAATAGAAGACATGATCCAAGATAGTACAGATGAATTGTACAGGTAATAAAGCTACAGGAGTTTAAAACAACTTCACATATATAGCTATATATTTTACATTAAATATATATGTGGAAACTATTACTTCTTACTGAAAAACTAAATGGCTGGCATTGTCCTAAAGTGTATACTTGAACTTTCCCTTTCAATTGGGGTTTGTCACCAATAATTACTTCCAGTCTGCATGATAAATCGAAAGCAGATACCACTATGTACTTCGGACTGTAGCGTTACTCTCAGCATTCCAGTCTTTAGGAGGACAACAAACTTCCCTGCGTCAGAGAGGAGACAGAAAGCTCAAGATGTACTGCTGAAGTAGGCTGAGGGGGGAGGAGGGGTATCACACAGTCCCAGTCTAGCACTTCGTGACTTTGTCTCTAAGTCTCTAGAGAAGGTGAAGTGGTACACTGGAAAGAATATTAGTCCAGGAGCCAGAAGACTTGTTTTCTATTGCTCATCCTGCTGCTGATTTATCTGACACCTTGGGATACCTGTCACTCTTCCCTTACCAGCCCTTTATCTGTATAGTTACCACTTTCTCTACTCAGAAGCCTTTCTTCCTGGTATTGGCTGGTTTTGTGTTTTGTTGATAACGGTTTGCCCTCCTCTGGCAGCCACGCTGCAACGTTCCAGGCACCGAACACTGTTTAACCTCCATCACTAGCTCTGCATTTAATCTTTGGAGTCATTCATTGCACAAATGTTTTTCAAGTACCTATTGTGTGCCAGGCACAGAGTTAGGGATAAAATGTTGAGCAAAAAATGTTTGCCCTTATGGAACAAACAGTATATAGATTCACCAAGGAGTCATAAACTCAGGTCTTCTATCCTTTAAATTCTCAGGTGAGTTAAGTTAGCTTACGTGAATCTGGGACTTCTTCCAATGCTTAAAGTCTCTTATTCTGCTTTGGCTCTGATTTATTTTGTGAAAATGCATCTTAAATTTTAACAAGAAAGAAAACCAAGATATAGAATATAAGTATATTAAAAGTAACTCACTGTGAGAATAAGTTGTATTAGCTTTGTATACAAAAAACATATTATTGAAAATCTGAATTTTACATATATGTGTGTGTAGATGTGTATGCTTAATAAAATTAAATACTGTTTTATTTACAAATAACACTTATCTAGAAGACCCTGAAAACCTAGATTAATGTTCAGAGCCAAATAGAAGTCATTTCTAGAAATAATGAAATCTTTATGTTCGCAAAGGTAAAATTACTAAGACAAGTTTTGGGACTCAGTATAGGCAACTGCTCAGTGCTGTCCTTTTCACACTCCATGGGACCCTTATCCGACCACTCTCTGTGAGCCACCTCTACTCCAGCCCCAGCCAGATGCCGCCGTGCCCTCCTTCTCCCTCCCTTACCCTTCTCCAGGCCCACCAGTTCTTCAAAGTCCCTTCTTCAAGGCACGTTAGCCTTTTCTTCCTGCTGGTTCTGGACATTGAACTTAGATTTTTCAGTTGATTTTCTGTATGATCTACTGACCTTCTTATCTAGTTAGCATTTTCTGATTGATTAAATGCAAAATAGCCATTTTTGAGTTTTTTAGTACATTACTGACCGGGTAGACTATTTAGGCAGGGCATGGGACTGAGGGACAGGAACCTGGCTTCTAGTCCTGTCTCCACCACTAACTAGCAGTGCGATCTTCCTTGATCCTCCAACCTCTCTCTCTAAGCCACCACTGCAATCTGCAGAACAAAAGACTCGGACCAGATATATCATTTTCCACTGCTCATTATACCAATGATAACAGCATATATTCTTCATGTCAATGTTTTATATAATGCAGATAAGTTTAAAGTCCCCTTTGAACTTCCCCTATTTCCTCAACTCCTATTCCCTTTTAATCTCTCCGTTATTATCTCTTTGATAAATCTTCTTCCAGAACTCTTTGCATTTACATAAGTTCCCTACCAGGTTTAATATTTTACTAATATAAAACTAAGCAGCCTTTGTGTAAAGTAACAAGAGCTGAACTTGTGTTCAAAAGTATGATTTTCCATATGGGAACACTTTCATTTCTGGGTCCTGGTGAATATTTAAGAAGGAATGTTAACTCTAAAATCAAAACACTTTTAAAATGCAAAACTCACAATCTGCTATAAGGAACTCACAAAATATGAATGTTAATAAAAAGGAGAAATGTCAACATGAATGACATTTTAAAACTTTTAGTTTTGTAAAAAGTTTCGAAAAAAGGAAGTTTCTAGAGGTAAATGTCATTTTATTATTCAAAATAATTTTTATCACCTCCATTATTAACTCTGTTACAGCCTAGTTAGTCTGTCAGCCACCGCTGCCCATTGAAATTTTATTGTGAATGCGAAGCTATATCCAGAACTGCTTCTTTGGTGAATTAACACTGCCATTTCCTAAACTTATCCAATCTCTGGGACCAATGAGAACAGGAGAAGAATAGGCCTTCTGATGGTTAATTTTATGTGTCGACTTGACTGGGCCACAGTGCCCAGATATGTGGTCAAACATTATTCTGAATGTATCTGTGCGGATGTTTTTGGATGAGAGATTAAGATTTAAATTGTTGGACTTTGAGTAAAGCTGATCAGTCTCCATAATGTCGGTGAGCCTCATTCAATCAGCTGAAAGCCTAGATAGAACAAAAGATTAACCTTCTAACAAGAGGGAATTATGCAGCGGATGGCCTTCAGACTTGAACTTCAGTGCCTACTCTTGCCTGGGTCTCCAGCCTGTTGGCTCACTCTGCAGATTAAAGACTTGCCAGCCTCCATATCATGTGAGCCAATTCCATAAACAAACAAACAAACACACAAACAAATCCCATTAGTTCTCTTTCTTTGGAGAACCCTAATACATATGCTCTCTCTGTCATTTGTCTCTCTCTTTGTCTCGCTTTCTTACTTTTTATGTATATATAGACTCCATTTTATATATAGTTCACCCATTTAAAGTGTGCAACGATTCAAATGATTTTCAGTACATTCATAGAGTTGTGCAAGCATCACCATAAACAATTTTAGAACATGTTCAAACTTAAACTCCATGTCCATTAGCACTCTCTTTCCATTTACCCCTCCTTCCCCGGGCCTAGGCAACCCCAATGCAGCTTTCATCTTGGCCCACTCTGGACATTCCATATAACCAGAATCCTACAACATGTGGTCTTCTGTTTCTGGCTTCTTCGACCCTTCATAATGCTTGCTTTCAAGGATATCTAATTTGATGCACATGTCAATACTGCGTTCCTTTCATTTCTAAATAATACTCTACTGGATGGGTATACCACATTCCATTGATCCCTTCATCAGTTGATAGGTTTTGGATTGTTTCCAATTCTTGGTTATTGTAACTAATGTGGCTATAAATATTTGTGTACAAGTTTTGTGTGGGCATGCATTCTCATTTCTTTTGGGAATACAGTAAATCTTCAGTAAACCTTGTCAATAGGTTCTGCAACGTTAAGTGAAATGTCGTGTGACACCAATTTTGCCATAGGCTAATTGATATAAACAAGAGTTAAGTTCCGATGGTATCTCATCAATGTTATAACAAAACGACGCTTAATGAAACAACTTTATAAGATGATCTGCTGTAACTTCATGTTTAAACTTTTGAGGAACTGCCAGACTATTGAAGGAGGTTACAAGAACTGCCAGACTATAGAAGGAGTGTAAAATAGTGTAACCTCTATTTTACACTCCCAGGAGCAATGTATGAGAGTTCCAATTTCCCTACATCCATGCCAATAATTGTTATTTTCTGTCATTTTGAGTATAGCCTCCTAGTGGGTGTGAATTGTAGCTAATTGCAATGTTGAGATTCATTTTCCTGGTTACTAGGTACTATGAGAATCTTCTCATGTATTTGTTGGTCATTTGTAAATCTTCTTTTGAAAAATGTCTATTCAGATCTTAGCCCACTTTTTAAATTGGGTTATTTTCCCTTTTATTACTGAGTTGTAGTATTTTAGACACAAGTTATTTGCCTTTTTATTATTGAGTTGTAGTATTTTAGATACAAGTTCCTCAGACACAATTTTCTCCCATTTCCTAGGTTGTCTTTTCTTTCTTGGTGTCTTCTGAAGCACATATGTTTTTAGTTTTCATGAAATAAGTTATGTTTATTTATTTATTACACTTATTTATTTATTTTATTGCTTGTGCTTCTGGTGTCCTATCTAAGAAACCATTGCTTATTCCAAGGTAACAAAGATTCACATTTATGTTCTTTTCCAAGAGTTTTATACTTTTAGCTGTGATAGTTAAGTCTTCGATCCACCTAAACTTAATTTTGTGCATGGTGTGAGGTAAGGGTCCAACTTCCTTCTTTTGTGTGCAGATATCTGGTTGTCCCGACTCCACTTGTTGAAAGACTATTCTTTCCCCCATTGAACTGTTTTAGGACTCTTGTCAAAAATCAATTGATCATAAATGTAAAAGTCTATTTATGAAAGCTCAATTCTATTTCCTTGATCTGTATCTGTAGACTTTTGTCAGTTTAACACAATCTCGATTAATATAACATTGTATTAAGTCTTGAAATCAGGAAATGTGAGTCCTTCAACTTTGTTCTTTTTTAAGATTGTCTGGGTCCTTGCAATTCAATATGAATTTTAGGAAATTCAGCTTCAATTTTCAGGTTTAAAAAGACTGCTGGAATTTTAATAGGAATTATGTTAGACCTGTAGATCAATTTGGAAAGTATTGCCATCTTTCTGATCCAAGAACATGGGATATCTTTCCATTTATTTAAGTCTCCTTTAATTTCTGTCAATGATGTATTATAGTTGTCAATGTATAAATTTGCACTTCTTTTGTTAAATTTATTCCTAAGTAAATTTATTCTTTTTAATCTATTGTAATTAAATTACTTTCTTAGTGTCATTTTTGGATTTTTATTGCTAGTGTATAGAAATACAATAGATTTTTGCATATTGATTTTCTATACTGCAAAGTTGACAAACTTCTTTATTAGTTCTAAGAGTTCTTTGAAGACTCCTTTAAACTTTCTACATACAAGATTACATCATCTGTAAACAGAGATCATTTCACTTCTTCCTTTCCAATTTGGATGCCTCTTATTTCTTTTTTTGCCTAATCATGCTGGCTAGAAGTAGTGAGAATGGACATCTTTGCCTTGTTCCTAATCTTAAGGTAAAGCTTCCACTTTTCCCCAGTAAGTATAATGTAGCTGTGGGTTTTTTGTATATACCTTTTATTAGGTTGAGAAAATTCCCTTTTAGTCCTAGTTTATTAAATGTTTTTATCATACAGGGCATTGTATTTTTTGTCGAGTAAAGAATAGTTTTAAAAAATTACTTGAATTCTATTTTATTTTTGCTTAGATACCACTTAAAATTAGAGTATAGTTTGTAAAGTAACTAAGGTTTTAAAGGTGGGGGGTGGTTCTCTGGAATCCAAAGGGTCTAAGCAGTGAAGTCTTCACCAATTCTGGAATAGTGTATGTTAAATTATTCTGGCGTTGAGGATACATAAAAGAGCTAAATAAATGGGATAAGATCCCGATTTTTTTCAGTTCACAGGCCGGTGCTCAAACCACTGAGCCGCACCAGTCAGGGCTCTAGATCCCAGTTTTTTGATGCACAGTATATATTGAAGAGGAGCAGCGGCAAATACAACACTTATTCTCCTGAAACCACTTAACTTGGGTTTGACTTCACTTTGAAGCACTGCAATGGTTTAACTCTAATTAGGATTTCAGGATCCTCATTGCAAGACATTTTGTCAATTATGACTGGACACTTGCAGAGCAGATTCCAAATATACTTTTTCTTCAGAAGTAAAGCATCTTGAACTTTAATTTATCCCACGGAAGTATTCTAAATTAATTTTTCTCATTATAATCTGCTCTATCTTTTACTAAAGTCTGCACATTTTAGTGACCAATGTTTTTAAACACACGTAACTTGCTAACTATGTGAATTATGCCATTCACATAGCTAGATTCAAAAATGTACTGGCAAACCAATATTTACTGGCCCACTTGCATATTCATCCACTGGTCACCCTCATTGTGCTTCTAAATATAGTGGCAACACATGAATCTTTGCATTTATCCCATATTTTGCTTCATTTTGGCAGTGGAAGATGTTTAAAGTTCTTGGGCAAGTGGTAGGTGGGGAATGCCAGGCAAATTATCCCCATATCTGAAAAAACTGAATCACACTCTCCCTTGCTGTGCTTATTTGCATACTTCATCCTTCTGATTACTGTATCAGAGGGATGAGGTATTTAGTATCAGGAATTTAGTATCAGGAATTCTATAGTCTGGCAATGGCAAATATAGCTAAATGGAATTCCAAATCAGAATTCTGTTGATTTCCAACCTCTGAAACTCCATGTGACTCTGGATTAAGGACTACATCTTGGCAATTCCTATACGTCCTGGACAAATACAACTCATGTTGATTAATGAAGAAATAAAAGGTCACTTATGTGTTTACAATATAAAATAAATCATATTATTGACTCAATAAGAATTGCCATTTTGCATACTTCCATAGCTAATAAGAAGAACCACTATTATTTTTTAAAGATTTTATTTATTTATTTTTAGAGAGAGGGGAAGGGAGGTAGAAAAGGAGGAGAGAAACATCAATGTGTGGTTGCCCCTCAGGCGTTCCCTACTGGGGACCTGGCCATCAACCCAGGCATGTGGCCTGACTGGGAATCAAACCAGCGAGGCTTTGGTTCACAGGCTGGTACTCAATCCACTGAGCCACACCAGCCAGGGCAGAAAAAACATTATTAAATACCACATTTATTTTACTTATTTTAAGGATTTCGTAGATATTTTTGACAAGGTTGAACAGATTACTCCTGGTCCCCAGTGTGTGTCATCTATCAACATTTGGTTAATTATTTTCTTCACAAAACAAAACTCAATTGTTTTCTTCACAAAACAAAACTAACAAAACTCTCTTTAATAAGAAATATATTTCTACTAAATAAAACTGGTCAGGTTTGCTTTTAAAAAAATACATGGCTATATTTTATGCTCTCTTTACATATTATAAATAATGTTTTATAAATTAAACCAATAAGAATATTTAACATAAAGTTTTATTATATCACCTAAAAGGGCTGTACCAATAATACATGTACCAGCAGCCTCTTTCTCAAATAGCCTGTATAAGATTACTTATCTTATTTACTACAACTAAATCACGTTTTAGTTAAGATACTTTGGGCACATGTAACAGAAAATGTTAGCGCTAGCTTTACCGAAAACAGTAAGAGGATTTATTGTAAAGACACAACATCTCAAAGAATCCAGTGCAGGAATTCAACCAGGCCTCAGAAACGAACTGGAAGTAAAAACTAAAAAAGCCACCAGAATCCAGGGACTTCTCTTCTTTGAACCTAGTTTATCCTCCTCTTTCTGCAGAATAGCTTCCTCTTCTCTGTTCACATAGGAGGGAAGCAATGGCCATGCCCAAACTCAGGACTATGCAAACCTAATTCCTCTCTCAAATCCAACAAAACAATGTTATCCCTCCTCTCAGAATAAAGTGACTAAAGAAGCAGAGAAAAGCCCAAGAGTTTGAAAGAAATAAATGTCTCTCCAGTTAGAAATACCAGTTACAGTATAAGAATAAGTGAAAGCAGCTCAGTGACACTCGACTGGACAACGTCCGTGCCAAAGTGTACCTGTGGGATGAGGGGCCACACCAACAATGTGCAGCCATGCCCCCTCCCTCCACGGTTCACTCAGATCCTGCGTGTGGCCAGACAGAGCTGAACGTATTCATTGCTTAAGTAAGCACAGCGCTTAGTCCGGTAACAAAACAGTTTGTGCTTACAACCTGTGTTTGGAAAAGGCAAACAATTTAAATGTTAAAGAGTCACTGAGCTAATAATTATCTGTTGTTTTGTTAAGTCTTACTTGCCCCTAAGGGTTTGCTAGCCCACTATCTGCACATATCAGTAAGTATGAGACGTCTTGCATAGAAAAAACATAAATCACTTTCCGATACAAATTCAAAGTTGGGATGTTTTTAAAAAGGATTTTAGGTACAGTTACAACACAGTTCCCCCTTAGGGCTGAATAGTTGCTAGACTGGGCTCTAGGAATGCCTGAAATCCAACTTTTTCCCCAGCAGGTAACAATTCATGTTAAGTAGGCTCTCTCTAAATATATTCTTCTAGTCTCATCTTTCAGTATTATCTGCTAAATTTAACCACAGATGCTTCAGTTACATTTTTTTCCCATAAATGGTGTTAAGCAAAAGTATTCGAAAGGGGGGACGTGTACAGTGAAAGGTAGAATTAAATCCTAATTTTATTTCTGATTCTCTCTCTGACACTGGAGAACTTACTAGTTTAGCTTCTTGTTCTGTAAATTTTATACAACGGCAATGCCTCACAGCACTGCTGTGAGAGGAAAACAAAGTGTGAAAACTGAACAAATACAGAAATTGCCGTGATGGTTGGCGCTGCTGGTGGTAATATTGCTCTGCTCAGAGGAACACAGACATCATTCGCCCGAGACCTGAGTTCCAGAGAGTCAACCATTAGGGCAAGTAATATAATAAAAATACATGCATTTGTGTAACACTTTGTTGTTCATAAATAATTTCTGTAAATGTTGCTCATTTAATCCTCACAAATATTATATAACAAAGGTGTTACTGTCCGGGGTGACAGAGGCTCTGAGATGTCAAGTGATTTGCCCAAGTTCATCCAACTGGTAGTAAATCAGGATTCAAAGCTGGATTCAAACCGTGTCTTTGACTCCAGGTGTTTTCCCGTCATTATAGTGGGGCTTATCTGATGTTTTAAAAAGCTCCTATTTCTCACCTTAATTCATAATATAAGAGTCATGTGGAGGATTCCATTGAAAAATGTCCGGATATCTTTCACAGATTGATCAGAGATCCTAATGACTTCCTTTAACCACTTCAATGATTACTTCTTTAACTACTCACCGTACTTATTCATTAACTTATTTATCTATGCTTTTCTCTCTGTGAGAATGCAAAACACCATGTCTTCGAATCAAAGCAATGTAATATATCCTGTATTGAAACCAGTTGAGAGAATGCAGAACAAAGGAGAGGAACAGATGATAGGTCACATGATGCTGTGGCACAGTGGTTTCGCACAGGCCCAGTAACACCCATCTGGGTTTAAATTAGAACTTCTAAATGTGGACCTCAACTCCACACGAAACAGGGTCAGCAGTACCTATTTCACATGGTTAGAGTGAGAGTTAAATAAATATATAGAGTGTGAGAGTATATAAATATATATTTATTAGTGATGGGCAGAGTAATTGGTCAAAATAAGTGCATAATAAATGGAAATTTCATGATGTTGGGGAGAGTTGTAAACAAGTCAGGTTTGGAAACGGTATTAAGCATGGCTGGACTGGCACTGAGGAGACTGTGGGCACCAGTAAGCAACAAGTATTAGTTACACTTCTGGACGTTAGGTCACGGTGTAAGTGCTGATCGTAGTGGACTTCTGACGATAATTCATTCAACTGAGGGTATACAAACAAGCCCAGAAAGACATTTAAACAATGTCTTTAAACAGAAAAAAAATTTATAATTTTCCCATGAATGGAAATGCTGTATATCACTTTCTAGTTACCACCTGCTAAATGTTTTATTCACCAGTTATGTGTAAAAAGCAAAAGCCATGCCCAACAGATGGCAGCCCAAATGTAGCCTCTCTAAAATTGCTTTCCTCCTACTCATAGGAGCCCGAGCACGTATTGACATGAGTGTTGCAGATGAATCCTCGGCACTAAATACTATTTTGCAATGTGACTCAGAGACCAACTGTATTTTTCCTCATTGGTGAGAGCCAAGCATTGAAACATGGAGTGGCCCTGGCTAGGTAGTTATGATGGTTAGAGCATATGCCAAGGTTGCAGGTTCGATCTCCAGTCGGGGCAGATACAGGAAGCAATCAATGAAGGCATGGATAAGGAGAACATCAAATTTCTCTCTGTCTCTGTCTCTGTCTCCCTCTCTTGCTCTCCTTTTCCCTCTCTCTCTAAAATCAATTTAAAAATTAAAAAAAAAAATAAAGGACACATGGGCTGAATTCAGAGTCTGGCTCTGAAGGCAATTTTCAACTTGTCATCCAACCCCAACAAGTTTTTGCCCATAAATAAAAGCACAGAAGGATGGAAAAATCCATTCGATCATCCATTAAGTCCTTGATAGAAATCAAGGCTTTAAATAAAGTAGTTAAATTTTTGTAGTAAACATCTATTCAGGAGGCAGGAAACTGAGCACAAACCTTGATGCCTCTATTTTCCTTTAGCGCCCCCCCCACACACACACTCCAATCACAGCGACTGCACTTGCTGAACAACCCTTGCACCCATGCTCCTCTCTCTGTCTCTCAGTCTCAGCCAACATCTTCTAGTTGTCCGTCTCCCTACATCTAATCTAGGCCCTCCCCACTGCGGTCTGAGACTGCTCCAAAGTGCAGACTTCATCCTCTCACTGCCGCCACTCCACTCCTGCTGCTTAAAAGCCTTAAATGGCTTCCCTTCATTCCAGTGACAAAGGTCAAAACACTTAGCATGGTCGTTAAGCCATAACATTCTTAGTTACCACAGTGTACTTAGGAATCAGGGTTCTTCGTTTCCAACAATAAAAATTGACTCTGGCTGATTTAAAGAGCAAAGAAATATATCATAAAATATGGCCACTAGAAAGAAATTGATTCTGGCCCATTCAGGCAAGAAAAACGTTTATAAAAGGATGTGAGCTGCCAGGACGGCTGGGGCCAAAGTGAGGAAGTGGATGCCACAGCTAGCAGTGCCAACACCCTGGAGACCCCTGCTGGAGACACTGCCACACCTCCAAGAAGAGAATTCTTCACTGTTCCGCTTCAGGTTCCAGATCACATACTTGATTGGCTGAGGCTAGGTCATGTGGTCATACCTAGTCACCTGGAGCTGAGCTTCTATAATGGGAGGGCAGCCAACCTCCCACCAACACTCCTAAAGTGAGGAATTCCCCAAATGCAAGAAGGAGTTTCAAATGCTGAGCAATCAAAACAAAGAGAAAGGAGGAAAACCATCTACTACAGCCTGCGGCCTATGATTTGGCCCTTGCTTCCCCTCCAACATCATCTCACCCTCTCCCTTTCTATGTTCCAGCTACACGTCCTTCCTTCAAACATTTCTCCTATAGGGTTTTCCCTCTGGTTTGAATGCTCCCTTCTCCATCAGTAGCCCCTTTCCCTCTCTGATCTAGGCTGTATAACGGTCCAGGGACTGTTAGGGAAAGGATAGCAGATTCATGGGTGAGTTGAATGAGGGACCACTTACAAAGGTGTGGGCCCTGTTAGCCAACCACTTGCAGAGCAGCATCCTAGACTAGTGACAGCAGGAAGCACTACATGGGCGTTCTTGGAACCCAGAAGAATGGCTGTGGCTTTCAGCAAAGAAAATAAGTCAATCTATACAGGCAAGGAGTGGAGGAGTAAATGGCCTGATAGTCCTCAGCTCCCACCCTCTGACCTCCTACTGATGCTTGTTATTGGCCAAACCCAAGCTGAGGACAGAGGGACAAGTTGCCCATCGAAGGAGGCCTGTAGGCAACCTCCGGGAGCATAGCACAGGGGCGAGAAAGATGAAAGGGGAATCTGAAAGAGCTCGTGGAGAAAAATCCAGTGAAGTCGGCGTCCTTTGTTTTAGGTTCCTTTCCTTAACAGTACTTATCTCTATTTTCACTATACAACAATAAGTTGTTTTTCAAATTGTTATTAATACTAATTTTAAATTCCTCAAGATCAAGAATTATAAATTCTTTAAAGTCTATCTTTGCTCACCATTGTTTCCCTGGGCACTGGCATAGTACCCGACACCAAGAAGGGCCTCAATAAATATTTATTGAATTAATGAAAGAATCTTCAACGTGGAATATTGTGCTTTAAATAGTTTAATCCTTGAGCCTTTAATAATTAAAGTAGGGAAATTATGCCTTCCTACTTCCTGCTCAGACAGGGTCTTTCCCAGTTTCTTCTTTGTCCAACTAGTAAAATGGCCTGTAATCATAACATATCCGAGGCCCTGCCTAGATTGAGCTACAATTCTAACAGTTTACTTTTATTTTGCCCAGAGGTTCTTCTGCTCGGGTAATTTTTCTAGCTCACTCTATGGCATATACGCAGAAAGCGAACGTTCCCAGGTTCATGATAAACAGAAAGTTGAACCCGCAATGCACAGCAAGCATTTCAGTTTAAACCTTTTTGCCTCTGTGCTATCTTAGGATACGCCTTGGAACAGGCACAATGCCATGTGGTGAATAACATATGGTACCGGTAGTCCCTATTTATACGGAAAGTATGCTAATGATATCCTGTAGGGGAAGTAAAAGTGGAACCAGATTTATTTTTTCTATATAGGTTTATCTGGATTCTTTCCTAACGAGTTGATGTTTCTCTCCCGGTCTTTCTCCCTCCCTTCCCCTCTCTCTAAAAATAAATAAATAAAATCTTAAATATATATATTTATTTAAAGGACCCAGACTCATTTTAATAGATGAGTCAAAGAAAGGAGATGAGAGGCAATAACCTGACGACTGGCAAATTCTTCCTCTGGCTGAAGCCCACTGTACAATCAGACTGCCTCGGCTGACTGCTCTCTGCTGTCCCATGGGCCAACTACTTCTATCAACTCTCCAATAATTCTGACCTTCAAACGTAGCCTCTCCAGCCTTTACAGTTGGAGATCTCAGAAATCTCACTACAGCCTCTGTTGAGAGTGAGCCAGTGGAGCCCTCTGGTGGAAGATACAGTATTGCATGGCTCTTAAAGATTTAATAAGAGCAATCAAGTTGAATTAGAGATTACAAAGGCAATTTTTAGTGGTGGGATTATTTTGTATGGCACTGGGGTGGTATATTCATGGTTATGCATTTTTCAAAATGAATAGAACTGTACATTACAGAATGAACTTTTTTTCAATTACACTTTTGTTTTTTGAAAGAGGTGAAGGGGTGGGGAAAGGGAGAGAAATGCCAATATGAGAAACATTGATTAGTTGCCTTCCAATTGCACCCCAAATGGAGATGAACCCGCATCTTAGACATGTGCCCTGATCAGGAATTGAATCAGTGACCTTTCAGTGTGTGGAACAATTCCCAAAAAACTGAGTCACACCGGCCAGGGCTTCATAGTTTTCTTTCAATATTAGTTTGTACTGGTTTCAGGTGTACAGCATAGTGGTTAAACAATCACACACTTTACAAAGTGTTCCCCCCGATATTTCCAGTACCCACCTGGCACCAGATATATTGGGATGGCCAGAAAGGCTGTTAAGTTTTTTCATAAAATAAGATACATTTTTCATTTTCACCAAAAACTTTATTGATTTGGATAGTTTGAGTACGTCAGCTCTCTCCCACTATTGGGTTCTAGTGGGTAGAGGCCAGGGGTGCTGCTAAACATCTTCCAATGCATAACACAGCCCCACAGCAAAGAACTATTTGGCCAACATGTCAATAGTACCAAGAAACTTCGCAAACCACTTCTGACACATTCAGTCAGTCATGGCACCTTCCCCCCACACTGTACAAATCGTTTTCTGCATTTCAGTTGTGTTTTTACCTTTTTTGAAATAACAAAGCATAATATGCCAAAATGTTGCATATTTTCTTCCATCTTCAATATTAAAATAGCTACACAAAATTCACCAATTTTGATACTTTTTTTCAATGCATGCTGATATGACAGCTGTCACGATATAATCTAACACAATTGTTTTGAATGAAATTAAAGGCAACTACGCACTACCGTAGCCATCTTACAGAAAAAGACAAGTGAACTTTGTGGCCAACCCCATACTTACCACAATATTATTGACTATATTCCCTTTACTGTACAGAGTAAACTTTAATGTGTGCAAATATTTCTTTAGATCAATAGATGATGGAAGAGTCTAGAATAGAATGCAGATGGTGGGAAATGACTCTAACTTATTACAAATGCATGACATAATGTTGTTGAAAGGAGGGGGATGGACCTGACCTAAAGTAATTTTGAAAATGGTATATAATGGAAAACTGTAAAGCTAAAGATAAAAATAGTTGCACATAAACACTGTATTCTAGTCTATAAATTAGTTTCTAACAGAGCTCGGTCAGCTTAGAATTCTACAAGTACTTTACATCCATACGAGGGTTGAACAAATGATAAATAATATACAGGGCCCAGCAGAGGTAAGGCCTGCGTGAGTGAGGTCAGTAGGGTACGGGAATGTCTCGCACGAGATGGACAGCCATTTGAACATTTCACCTAAGGTGTCATAGGGTGTGCTCGAGTGTGGAATTGTTATGTTACAGAATTACATGCTTATGCTTTTGTAATAAAAGATTTTGTAATAAAAAGGGGCATTATTTGTGATGTACCCTGTCTAATAGAAGCCAGTTTTTTCGCAGTGAGGAAAAGGTTACAAATAAGCAAGAGGAGACGCTAGAGAAACCCTGAGATACTGTGTTAGAGTTGGGGACATCAGTCTGAACTCACATTTAGGTTAACATACATCGGATCGATGATAGATAGAGAAATAATTGTAGATATGTGTTATACATGAGGATACATGGGGATACACACATGCATTTCCTGGCTCTGCCCACTGAGAGATCCTGGGAGCAGTGTCCCCTCAAAAACAATAAACGCCCCAGGGCCCAGATCTCGGTTCCAAAAAGCCATTCTCCAAAAGGAGGTGCCAAGGCTCCTTAGAGAAATGGCACCTCCTACTTCTCAGGCAGGGAGATGAAGATGGGACTGGAGAAAGGTTACTATAGTGCCAGAGAGTAAGGAAGTGCTCAGAAAACAAAAGGGACCCAGGAGCCCATTTGAAAGTGCTCCCGATGGCCAAAGCTGGAAGAACGTGAACAACTATGTTGTTCTGAGGCGTGGAGATGAATTTTTTTTTAAATATCATTAAAAGAGTGGAAAGTGGTTGATTCTTGGGAGTTAGAAGCAGCAGAGGATCAGAGACTATTGTTTGTCATCAAAGACTTTGAAAAATAAGTTGATACTTTTAAACCGAGTTCATGTATCTTTGAAGGAGAGAAAAATAAATTTAAAAGAGCAAACAAAAAAAGAAAAATGTGATGCTAACAAGGGAGGATTTTGACAAGAGAGACTTTTATTTGCTTGGTTGGTTTCGTTTCACTGTTTTATTGAAATGGGAAACACATGTAGAGAGGAGGGAGCCAATGGAGGGAAAGGATAAAACTACAGGAAAGAAAAAGGAGTGATCGAGAAAGGCATTGGTCTGGGGAGGTGAGGCAGGCTGACATTTTGTTGGGAGGGCTTACAAAGGACAAGGGTGGCACTGGTCGCTCATCGTTTCTAACATACAACCCGACATTGGCATATGTGGAACCTCAAAAAACCTGTGCTGGTCCCCTCTTCCTTGTTGTTGAGTCCTGAGGTATACATACCATCCTTTGCTGCTGTGGGATCTCTTTCTTAAACCCCAAAGAGACAATCCCTAGAAATCGTAGGGGCAAGTCTGTCACTTCCTCTTGTGTCTAAACTAATTATCTACAAAGATTGACAGGATATTCGAGTGTGCTTGATACAACTGTATACTTAAAAAGGATCGGGAGGGCAAGTTTTATGTTATGTAGGTTTTACCACAGTAAAAAATATTTTAAAAAACAGGATATAAAATAAGGGAAAGTCATCCCTGAATCCATACCCCTGCATTCATCAGATTATCTTTAATGATGTAAGTGATGGAGTGAAACTAAGGTTAAATGTTTACAGAGAGGTGGAAGACCAGCTTCACCTGTACACGCAACTGTAGAACTAGCCTTGGTTGGGGGAAGGAACTCACTTCCCACATCTCAGGGGCAATTTTGTCTCCTAGCACTTGAAGAGCTTTCTTCCAGAACCGTGACTCACCTTTTGTGGGGGCGGTTTGTTATCACCGTAGGGCAGCTGAGGTATTTCCATTAAGTAGAATGGTCATTGCATATTAATATATTTAAAACTTTTTAAAAACCCATTTCACATTTTAAAAATGTCTTTTCAACTTCAAAAATAACTTTAAAAGGATAGATGCTGCCAAAGACTACTTTTAATTATAGTAATAAGCAAGGAACTAATAAGGGGTATTCAGTCAAAATGGAAGAAAAGACTTCCACTCGACCTTCCTTCCACATTTCCTTCCTCGCTTAGCCCAAACCACATTTAATACAATACCATCAATTTCTTTGTGACAAGGTGATAATTAGTATGGAATCCTAGCAAAAGGGGTCTGGTGCTTTGTTTCGATATGCAGTTTCTTTGGTTGGGAACATTGCACTACATAATGGTATGGCAAATAAAACGACTAAGCAGGCCCACGCAGTTAGAGAAGTATTTTCAATAGCAAGTTGCCTTTATATGGGCATATTTCTACATTCTAAAATAAGGTCTCTATTATCTTGGTTAGAGTTCAACTCTTTTAAATCTATAAGAAATATGCAACGCATGTGTGTGATGATTCACAAATTAGAAATAACGCCTACTCTACTTCAGTTCTGGCACAAAATGTGTCAGTGGAGCCTGCAATTAAGAAAATTATCTTCGCCTGTCTTGCCTCGAGGACGTCAATATACACAAGCCAGAGCAGAGAGGTGGTAGCAAAACCGAGTTTAGAAAATAGTTCTACTCCTGCTCTGGCTGTGCCTTGGCACGTTTGCCGTATCATCTGGGTCTTTGTCATCGATGGTAACACTGACAATATCCGCCGAATGCTGCTCGGCCTTTTAGTCTGCACAACAGTCCCGCGAGACAGGTGCTATTGCAGACCCAGTTCCACAGGTGAAGAGAGGTTAAACACGCTCCCAAGATCATACCGCTAGCCGGCGACAGAGCTGGGATGTGAACCCAAGTCTCCCTGACTCAGACGGTCGCTCTCCCGAGCAGGACTGGCTACACCATTCCAAGGGCCCAGTGCACAATGAAATGTGAGGGCTCTTGTTCAAACATTAATAATTTCAAGTGGTGACAGGGAACTAAAGCAAGCACGGGACCCTGGTTACTCAGGTCGTACACCCATGAAGCTGGTCCTGCTCACAACTCTATCGCTTCCCTCTACCATGTTCTTCACCCCCATGCCTCAACCTAATTCAGCAGATACTTTGTCCAAGCCACAACTCCAGTCTGAGAGGTCCCTCATGGATTTGTGGGGGACTCCCATTCTCCCTGGGCACAAACAACATTTATCACGCAGGCTACTCCTTTACTTGCTGAGATTTCATACTATGCTCAACAGCAAAAAGCATCCCATAATTTTATGTTTTGAATATCCCTAAGACCTCCCTTTTAATTAGTCTGTTTTCCTCTTTAAAAAAAAATAATGACTATAGCCATTTCCCATCGCAATTCGAAGCACAGAACATCACAGTGCCACGCGTGGCTCCTTCCTGCTGTGACTGTTTGCAGTTGCTTCATCCTAATGATGGGAAAAGGCCTCAGATCCTTGTAATTGCCGGGCCCTGACTAATGAACTCTGCCTGTCAGGATCTTCTTTTGAAGACGTTTCCAAACCTTTCATCTGGCACCTTCATTCAAGTGGAATGTCTGAAGCTTGGTGGATGGCGTGTTTTAGTGTAAACCTTTTACTATCCAACACATTCCCTGAGAACAAAGGGAGTCTGTTTGCAGTGGGTATAGAGTAATTGGGACATGAGGTTTATGTTTCTAGGGTCAGGAAGGGGCTGAGGGTGTATCTGTGTGTGTGTGTGTGTGTGCGTTGGGGGGTTTGAAGGTGGAAGACAGACAGAGAAAGCATAATCTCCGCCCCTGGGGGGGGATTGCCAGGTAATCTGATGCCTAGGCCCAGACTCTCCCATCCTCACATCCTTTTTATTGTGCTTTTCTTTTCCACAAGCAATTGTGGCGCTTCCTATCTTTAATTTCTTCCTAATATGGGGCAAGGAGCTAGACATCACAGGCAACTGCCACGTGAGAATTCACACTTTAGGATTTAAAGGCGTGTTCCTGGGATCACTGCCTTCCTACCTTTTATGGATAAAGTGGGATGAGATTATAAACACTTTGTAAACTTACCATAAAGAGGATAAGGCACAAGCAAGTATCTAGAACAGTAGTTCTCCATAGTGTCAGACCCACTGTCCCTCTTTTATTGTATAATGAAACACCCCCTTCACTGTCCTGAAAGGAAATCCACACATGATATAATCTACCCACACACACACAAAGTTTAAATTAATACAAGTCTCTAAGTGAAATATAAAGGAGAAATAAAATTAGAGTTAAGGTTTATGTTCAAATAATTATAAACAGGTTCTTCACCCATATCAGTGCCCTGACGGACATCAGTGCCCAAGCAGGACAATTCTTTGTTCTGTGGAATCGTTCCACACATCTGTCAACCCTGGCCGCTGGCCACCCAACGCCAGTCAGCATGCCTTGAACGTGTGATAACTAAAAATGCTCCCACAGTTCCCAGAACACATCCTGAAAGGTGAAAACCACTGGTCTTGGTAAGAGTGCCTGTGTACTGGAATCCTCTTGCTTTAGGATTTCCAGGTATCGGGACAAGATACAATTGTCAGACTCCCAGGCTAAGAGTCCCAGGGCCCGGCAATCCTGACTCAACAAGCATGCATTTTCTATTTGGATACAACTATTTTTAGGCCACTAGTTTTAAAATAGTACACACACCAAGGTCCTTGACCACGTAGAGTCACGAGGCTTTGGTCAGGGAGTGGCTGTGCTGTGCGTGGACTGATAGTTATGCAGAGTGAAGTAGGACAAACGTTTATTTTGTGCCGTATTTAAGATGTAGGAAGATGGAAATGATGGGTGTGTCGATGTGCTAAGTTGCTAAGATAGGCTGGTTGGCTTTGCATGTTGTTTCCTGGTCCTCACTGGCCCTCAGCCTGGATTAAAGGAGAGACTGAATTGTAAACATTTGTCCCCCTGGCCAAGGACAGGTACTAGTATTTGCCTCTCTTTCTGCCTACTGAATACGAAATGGAAGCCAAACAGAGACCCAAAGGGAATGAGTGCCCTCACCATCATGCCCCTTGACACACACTCCTAATTAGGATCAATTGAAACATTTATTGGACACTTATAAAGATACTGAGTTCTGGCCAAAAAGAAAAAAGAAAGAAAAGTATGTCATGGAAACCTCTGTGAATCACCCTCCAGCATGTACCAGAGGTCAGTGTTTTGTTGCCAGAATAAGCTAATATTTGAATGGAAGATGAGCAAACAATCTGAAGGAAAACTTAAACAGCAAAATCCCTCTGCGCCGTGACCTATGATATAACATTCGCCCCTTTGCAATTACTCTCATCCAAAAGTACCTTTACTAGCTTAACCCCAAGCATGGTTTCTGGGTGGTACAGTTCTTATGTGGGCCATTAAAAATAAAGTAGGTCTGACTCAATGGATGGGAGAGAAAAATTTACTCCAAATGGGGAAATCATCCAATCATGTATGTATTTGTTTGATAGCTTACTCAGCTTAAATTAATTTATACTACACCGCCTGCGCCCTCAGCCCCCGCACCCCTGACACTTTGAGATAGTCACTAGATCATGCTGAGAGATCTCACTTTAATCTATGACCTTGAGCAGGCCCTTACTGCTGCTGGCTATCATACTGTATTTCGCTGGCCCTTTTATTCTCTCACTCTCCCAGGTGAGATTTCATACCTTCTTCTCTGTCCACAGACCTTGAATGCCCGCTCACCACCTGTTTGCACTCTGTGTTGATGGCCTTGCGTCCTGTTTCCCTGAGGAAATAGAGTGAATCAGAAGAGACCTCCCATGAACACCCACGGCCTGCAGCAGTGCCCACATCCTGGGCTTTTTTCCCATGGCCGCAGATGAAATCTGTGCCCCTGGAAAAGGCCACTTGCTCTACTTGTAGAAACGACGCCTCTTATTCTGACCCACTCAACGACATCACTTTAGCAATTCGCCTCTCAATCCTTCCCTTTTTACTGGAACTTTTCCATCAATCCACAGACATTATTTCTACCACCTTTGAAAAACACTCTCTTGACCCCCACTTTCTCCTCCAGATACTACTCTCAGTTCTTTCTTTTCTAGAGCTTGTCTGTATTCACCATTTCCAGCATCTTCCTTCTCGTCCTCTCTTAAACCTAATACAGTCAGGTATTTACTTGATCCATTCCAATTAAATCGCCCTTGACAAGGTTCCCTTGACCTCCCTGTTGCTAAAGCCAATGGCCAGGCCTCAAGCTTCATCTTACTTGACCAGTTAGCAGACTATGATCACTCTCTTACTTGAACCACTTTTCCACTTGGCTTCCAGAAGCAGACTTACCTGGTCTTCATCTTACCTCTCCAGCAGCTTCTTCTCAGTATCCTTTGTTGGGTTCTCTTCATCTCTCTGACTTCCAAAACTTGGAGTATTCTAGGAATCAGCCCTTGGGCCTCTACACTTTTCTATCTTCACTCACTTCTTTGGTGATCTCATCTAGTCTCATGGCTTTAAATACCATCTACTTATGCGGTGTCCAGCCTGCATTTCACCCCTGACCTCACCCTGAACTCCAGGCTCACATATCCAGCTGTTTCCTTAATATTTTCACTAGGATGACTAACAGACATCTCAAATTTAATGAGCCCAAAATTCAACTGATCTCCTCTTGCTGCCACCCTCCCACCAAACTGTTTCTCTTCTACTCTTCCCCAGGTGCTCAGGCCAGAGCCTTCACGTCATCCTCGATGCCTCTCTGTCTCCCACAGCTCAGATCTGGTCTGCCAGCTTAACTTTAACACATGTCTAGAATGTGACCACTTCTCTCTACTCCCAATACCACCACTGCTCTCTCTGTCACCTAAATTAGTGCAGTAGCCTCCAAACTAGTCTCCCAGCTTCCATCTTTGACAACTTGCAGACTCTTCTCAACACAGAAATCACAATGGTATTGTTAAAACAAAATCAAAGAGAGTCACTCCTCTGCCGAATAACCCTCCATTGGTATTTTTAGTAAAAGATCACCTCCCAAAATTCTTTTAAAGCCATGCATGCTCTGCTCTCTGCTCTCTGCCCCTTGCCCCTCCAACTTCACCCCTTGCTTCTTTCTCCATTGCCTGTTCCATTCCAGCAGCACACTCCTCACCCTTAGCTGTTCCTTGAGCCTTCCAGGATGTTCCTGGAACGTTCTTCCTCCAGAGGAATGTTCTTCCTCCAGACACAACTCACTCACCTCCTTCCCTCAGATGTCCCCTTCGCAGGGATCACTTCCCTGTTTGCCCATCTGTGATTGTTCGTTTTATGTATCAACTTGGCGGGGCCACGGTGTGCCCAGACCATTGGTCAAATATTATTCTGGGTGTGTCTGTGAGGATCTCGTGCTGGATAAGATGAAACATGTGAACTGGTAGACTGTGTAAAACAGATCGCCCTCCTAAATGTGGGTAGGCCTCATCCTAACATTTGAAGGCCCAAGTTTTTAGGACAAAAAGGCTGGAGCGAGAGGGAACTTCACCTGCTTGGCTGTAGGAGCCTCTGCCTTCTCCTGCCCTTGGCCTGAACTTTCGTTATCAGCTGTCCCGGTTCTCAGGCCTTCAGACACGGACAGCAGCTCCACTGCAGGCCTGCTGGGTGTTCAGTTTGCTGGCTGCAGATCTTGGGACTGCTTAACTTGTATAAGCACATGAGCTAATTTCAATTTTTTATTATACATTATATATTTATATATAAAAATGTATATATAATGTGTATATCTGTATCTGTCGCCCGTTGGTTCTGTTTCTTTGAAGAACCCTGACTGATAGGTCAAAATTGCAACTCCCAGGTACCCCCATTTTCCCTTCCCTGCTTTATTATTTTTTGTAGAATTTATTGCCATCTATCAGAACATAAACTTATTTTACTTTTTTTCAGTTTGCCTTTATCTGCCAATCAGAATGTCAACTCCTCAAGAGAAGGGTTTTGTCTGCTTTATTCATTGTTGTGTCTTAGCACCTGGAAGGGTGTCTGACATATATGAAGTATTGGATAAGTTGAATGAATGAATGCCTACTATTACATATGCAAAGCATCAGCTTTAGGTGCTAGTGAAAGAGAGATGAATCAAGATACCACACTTAACCCTCCGTATTTCTGGTTCTTCATTTGTAAAACTGAGGTGATGATACACCTCAGGGGACTGTTTCGGGGATTAAATGACTGAACATTTACATAGTACTTGGTATAGTAGGGTAGTAAGTAAACTAAATTTTTATATATGCCTTCAAGAAGCTTGCATGTAGTAGAGAGGAAAACCTATCTGCAAAAAAGTACAGAGTGTACAGTGGTAGCATAGAAGATGGGAAGGGTCAACTTCCCCTCAGGGTCAAGGAAGCCTTCACAGAGAAGGTGGTACACAGAGGCCAGCAGAAGTAAGGCCTGCGTGAGTGTGGTTGGTGGGGTGCGTGAATGTCTCACATGAGATGGACAGCAATTTGAACATTTCACCTATGTGTCATATGGTGTGCTCGAGTGTGATATTGTTATGTTACAGAATTACATGCTTATGATTTTGTAATAAAAGATGTTGTAATTTTAAAAAAAGGCGGGGTCATTATTTGTGCCAGGCCCTGCCTCATGTAAATCTTGGAGAATGAAGAAGTATTTACTAGGCCAACAAGAAGGGCATTCCAGGCCGAGCACACAGAAGAAATGCTTGAATCAGGAGATTCAGAGGTAAAAATAAAACTGTCCTCCCACCTTCCAGAAAGTGATGATCCAGCGTTGTCTCAATAAATCCAGCTTGGTTTTCCTATTTTATGCTTTAATTTCTTTTTTATATAAGGGAAGGTGTTGGTAACACCGAATATTAAATTGTAGTTTTTATTGTGTAGGAGAGCAAGTTTTGGAAATTCTTACACCCTGGGGAAGTGTTTCTCCCACTCTGTTTGAGGCATTTGGTGAAAAGAATCTGCTAGCATTGATTCACCTTAATATTTTTGAAAGAATATTCAAGTTTCTTATAGTTCATTGATACTTCTAATATCTGCTGACATGGTCATTGATAAATATTTTGCTTAAAAGTGTTATATTAGAATTCATTTGTTTAAAAGACCACTTATTTCAACTTTACTATATGCTTTATTCATTTATTTTATTACTTAACTAAAAATAGGCCTTATTTATTGTTACATTGTTAGGAATATTATCACTTTACTTTATTTTATTTTAAATTGGTGAATTTTTTGCAGCCATTTTATTTATTTTTATTTTTAAATATTTTATTTTTCAGGGAGAGGAGAAGGGAGGGAGAAAGAGGGAGAGGCCCTGGCTGGTGTGGCTTGATGGATTGAGCGCTGGCCTGGGAACCAAAAGGTCCCCTGTTCGATTCTCAGTCAGGGCATATGCCTGGGTTGCAGGCCAGGTCCCTAGCTGAGGGCATGCAAGAGGCAACCAATTGATGTTTCTTTCCCATTCTTTCTCCCTCCTTTACCTTCTCTCTGAAAATAAATAAATAAATAAAATATGAAAAAAGAAAAAAGAGGGAGAGAAACATCGCTCAGTTGCCTCTTGCACGTCTCCAACCGGGGACCTGGCCCGCAAACCAGGCACGTGCCCCTACTGGGAATCAAACCAGTGACATTTCAGTTCACAGGCCAGCACTCAACCCACTTAGACACACCAGCCAGGGCTATTATCATTATTTTAAAAATAAAACAGCCCTAATGTCCATTTAACTTTTTCCCAAGAGACTTTTTTCCTACATTAAAAAAAAATGTTCCATAGGGACTTTATACACCTTTGACTAAGTCCTTTTAACCGAAGGACTTAGAAGTCTGTGAAAAGACACCTTGCAAGCAAGTGGTCAAGGGCTATCCAGGAAAGGCAACAAGAGCTGCACGGTGTGCACTGAGCCCCAGTTAGATCTGGCCACTTTCCAGGATCTGGTCCAGAGACTCACTCCTGCCAGCGTCCTGAGCGCAGGCCTCGAGGGATTGCCTCGGCAGGAGAGACAGAGGTAGGTCCAATGCCACTTGATTCATTCACAATGAGAAGTTGAACTCTCACGTGCACCAGAATACTCTCATTGGCATAATCAGCACATTTTCTCCTTGAAGTCAAGGCAGAGAGAGGCAAATTCGTACTCAGAAAGGACTTACTAATTTGCCTTAAGAAATCTCTGTCATGGAGACAGAAACCTTAACTTCTGTATGATGTATGCATTTTCTCCTTAGAGACAGCCGAAATAGGAGTCAAATCACAATCAGAATGTTGGTCAGTAATAAGAATAAAGATTGGTCATCAAACATATAGAACTGGACCAAAAGACTCTGTGGCAGACAGAACACAGGCCTCCAAAGATGTCCACACCCTAATACTCAGAACCTGTGAATATGTTACCTTACATGG
Source organism: Desmodus rotundus (assembly GCF_022682495.2). Classification (NCBI taxonomy): domain Eukaryota; kingdom Metazoa; phylum Chordata; class Mammalia; order Chiroptera; family Phyllostomidae; genus Desmodus; species Desmodus rotundus. Next base: position 130,960,202 of record NC_071391.1, on the reverse strand, counting down.
CAAGAGGGACTTTGCAGTTCTGATTACATTAAGGATCTTGAGAAGATTTTCCTAGATTATCTACATGAGCCCAATATAATCACAAGCATCCTCATAAGAGAGAGGCAAGAAGGTCAAAGGAGATAAGAGAGTATGTGGTGGCAAAAAACAAGAGATTTGAGGGACATCAGGAGGGGTCTGCGGGCCAAGAATACAGGAAGCCTCTACAAGCTGAAAAGTCAAGGAAATGTATTTCCCCTGAAGTCTCCAGAAGGAACACAGCACTGCTAACACCTTGATTTTACCTTAGTAAGACTCCTGACCTCCAGAACTATAATAGAATAAATCTGTATGATTTGAAGCCTTTAGGTATGGTAATTAATTATAGCGCAAAAAAACTCCCAAATCACTAATATTGACTCTGAGGCATTTTGGGATTATTTCAGCAGTGACCTAGGATTAGATTCAGCACTGACTGGTAAAATTCCCTAAATATCAGTACCTTGAACAAGATATAAGGTCTGTCCAGAAGGTATCCAGCCATGTAATATGAAAAATAGAGACATTTATTGAAGAAGATACATTGTACGTAGGACAATGATGCCTCATTCCCCTTCAAAGTAGGCACCTTGGGACCTCACACAGTTCTCCCAATCACTATCAGCTGCCCCATCATATTTTCCTGAATCTCATCAACAGTCTGAAAGCTCTTTCCTTTCAAAGATGATTTTAGTTTTGGGAAAAGCTAGAAGACCCAGGGCAGCAAATTTGGGCCGTAGTGAGGCTGAGTCACCTGGATGTTTCACAAAACAACTGCATGAGACAACTGCATGTGATGCACGAGTGGGCGTGTTGTCATGATGAAGCTGCCAATCGCCACTCGCCCATGGCTTTGGCCTTCTGAATCATCCCAATAGTTTCCACGGAGGAATATTCAAGCTTAACGCAAAATTTGATGCAGATTTGTTGCTCTATTCGCGCAGTCATTTTGAATGTGATGGCCACAGAGTACACATGCTCACTCAACAGCACTACCACCCCCACTGACTAGTACAGTGAGGTGTCATTGTTCACACATGCATATTCCAGTCCACTCTCCTTGGCTGCCAGGTTACATCAATGTCACGTAAACTGTTCTTGTTATATTGACAATGTGTGGACTTTTTCTGGACAGACCTTGTATATATGAACAAGTTCCAAGCTCTCATAAAAATAAAGCCCATATTAAACAACCCAAGACTGCTATAGCAGATTCAGCATCACCAGATACCCAGGCTCCCTTTATCTTGTTGCTCTGCCATCCTCAACACGTGATTTCGACACCATGGTTCATGAAGCTGCTTCATCTCCAACCATCACATACACATTCTAACCAGCAGGAAGAAGGAAAAAGGAAAGGAAAGCATGCCCTTTCCTTATAAGGCAACTTACTGAAGTTGCAAATACCATGTTAGCTTGCATCCCATAGACAAACATGTAGCCACAACCAGTTTCAAAGGAAGATGGGAAATATGGTCCTTATTCTGGGTAACCTTGTACCCAGTGAAAAATAAAGGGTCCTATCCTCAAGGAAAAGGAAGAGAGGAAATATCAGGTGCTGCTTATGATAGCTATCACAGCATCAATTTCACTTGAGATTATATTACAAAAAAAAATCAAACTCCTCAATAATACATTAGCTGTCACCCCTGCATTCATCTCTACCAGAACCAGAAACATGCAAGCAAGACTTCCTTTCCTCTCCTCTGAGCTTAGATGGGTACTGCCACTTTATCTATATGTCTCTTTATCTAGGAATAGAAGGCTAATCAATTCTTTTTTGATTGATATCTTTAGAAATACTAATATATCTTCAATCAGGTTGTTGACATTTTAGCTAGTCCAAGTCAGTCTGCCACTACCCTATAGTTTATTCTAAGAGGGCAGTCTTATCTCCTCACTAACATGTCCTTGGAAGGTACTACTTTATGGCCCCAAAGAACAGTAACGAATTCTAAAGGGGAAACATCTGCCATTGGGTTAAAGCCTGTTGCCAACATATGAGTTTCACTGTTTTTTTTTTTTAAGATTTTATTTATTTATTTTTAGAGAGAGTGGAAGAAAGAGAGGAAGAAAGGGAAAGAAATATCAATGTGTGGTTGTCTCTCATGTGTCCCCTACTGGGGATCTGGCCTGAAACCCAGGCATGTGCCCTGACTGGGAATTGAACCTGTGACCCTTTGCTTCGCAGGCCCGTGCTCAATCAACTGAGCTACACCAGCCAGGTGAGTTTTACTCTTTTCTATGGTCATTAATCATGGTTAGCCATTTCAGTCATAGAATTGTCTAAAAATTGTCCCAAGTGAAGCAAAATGTGATCACGTAGGGTTGACCAAAAAGTCAGTTTAGTTTTGTCAGTAAAATAAAAAACACCTTTTTCATTTTTACCAATAACTTTATTGATTTGGATATTTTGAGTGTGTTGGCCATCTCCCGCTATTAACTGCTAGTGGGTAGAGGCCAGGGGTGCTGCTGAACATCTTCCATGCATAAGACAGCCCACAGCAAAGAATTATTTGGCCAGAATGTCAATAGTACCAAGAAACTTCACAAACCACTTTTGACACATTCGATCAGTCACAGCACCTTCTCCATACACTGCACAAATCTTTCATTTCATTTCAGTTGTGTTTTTAACTTTCTTGAAATAATAAAGAATAATATGCTGAAAATATTGCATCTATTCTTCCATCTTCGATATTAAAATGGCTGCACAAAAATCCACCAATTTTGAAAAGTTTTTTTTAAATGCATGCTGATATGACAGGTGTCACAATACAATCTAACAAAATTATTTCAAATGAAGTTAAAAACACCCAAGCACTACTAGAGCCATTGTATGGAAAGAGCTAGACGAACTTTTTGGCCAAGCCAATAGATGGTTGAATATAAATCCAGTAACTCTACTTGAAAGACAATCGTCCAATTTGCTTTTGAAATTCTTTTTTAGCTAGAGTCAGGGCTGGTCTAACAAGTAGGGGAAGTGAATATCTATGCTCATGGAATTACAACATGGTAGGTATAATTCATGTCCTCATTTTTCCGAAGAAGAAACTGAGACCTAGAGAAAGTAAGCAATTTGCCCAAAGTTAGGGCTATTAAATGAGAGTGAGAATTGAAACCTCTTAAGCACAGTCTGGCTTCTTAACCATTACATTATTAATATTATCTGATATCAATATTGGGGATGTTTCTGCTATAAAATATTTGCCCATTATTTTTCAAAATGCCTGAAATGCGAACATTCTATTGGTCTGAAAACCAAATATACTGGGAAAAGTAAAGTAAACTCTTTAGAGAACCCTGGGGAAGAAAATCATCACGTTCTTTCTATTTCCACGATCAATACTTTGTATTGCAGGCCGTCATCATTTCTCACCTGGATTACTGCAATACCCATCTGTGGTAGGCAGTAGACAGACAGTCGCAGAGCAGGGACGATGGCCCACTTACAGAAGGTCACCAGGACAGAAAGCCCTGAGTGCCTAGCAAGAAGCAAAACTGGAAAAACAAGGACCTGGCGCCTAGGATGACCTTTCCTCCCTTAGTATAACACCAGTCATGTGGTTTAAACCCCTTGACCTCTTATCACTGGTCATGCAGTTGGACCCTCACCTGACCTTTCATATTACTGGTCATGAGGTTCAGACCCTCCCCTGACCTTTCCTCCCCTGGCATGTTGCTATTCATGTGATAGACCCCCTTAGAAGAGTAACAAGGGGCAGGAGAATAGCCTCATTTGACCCCCATACAAGCCCTTGCATGACCACTCCCTTAATCATTAAGCCCTAGAGATAACATCTAGACTCAGTTGTGTTTCAGCTCCAGGCCCAAAATAGCAGCAAAACCAGACAAGCAAGGTCATGGCTGACATGAGGGCCAACTGCATTGACTCATGACCCCCTATCCTGGTGCTAACCAATCAGTAGAGACCATAGCCCTGAAAGGACATGCCTGGAAAACTGATGAATATTCTGTTGGAATCCTCCACTGAGTCCTCCAGGTAAATACCCTCAAAATGAAGACCCTGTACAGCTCTCTCTACAGAGCATGCCAGTGCCTTTTCCCATCCCATTCCCTAGGCATGTTTTCCTTGCCTTCTCTTTCTTCTAAGCTCCAAGTACCCTTCTTCTGACTCTGTAACTTGTTCCCTGAGCCTACGCAGCTCAGCTGGCTCACTCTTTCACTGTTCATTTCTTCTGCCTCTGTGACTTTCTAAATAAGCTTTTGCTTGTATTTGAGTCTTGCCTCTGAATTCTTCCTTAGCCAGAACTCAAGTACTGAGGTTGCTGAACCGAGGTTGGGTCTGACTTCACTGGTCTAACACCTGGTGCCATTTTTGCCATAATCTAATACATCCAACTGGTCTCCATACTCCCAGGATAGCTCCTTCCAACCTGTCACCACATTAAAGCTGGAATGATCTTCCTAAAATGCAGATCTGACCATGGCATTGCCCTACTTAAACCCTTTCAGCGACTCTTCATTGCCTTTAGCATGGTCTACACCAGTGGTTCTCAACCTACTAGGTAAAATTTTATATAATAAATAATTTTCATCATTCTCCTCCCCCCTTACTATCTTGAAAGGAAATTCATAGAAAAAGTAAACTATCTATTGTCACATTTTTTAATAAATAAAAGCAATGAACATAATATTAGTTCAATTTAAAATATGTTTGGCCATGATTATATTAGAAGCAAAGCAAACCCTACAAAATATTTTAAATTCATATTTTATTTATTTATTTTTAGAGAGAGGGGAAGGAGGGAGAACGGGAGGGAGAGAAACATTAACTAGTTTCCTCTCACATGTCCCCAACTGGGGACCTGTTCTGCAACCCAGGCATGTGGTCTGTCCGGGAATCAAACCAGCAGCCTTTTGGTTTACAGGCCGATACTCAATCCACTGAGCCATACCAGCCAGGGCCAAACCCTACAAATTTGGGGATAGTGGAGATAGTACTGTCCTCTCTCATCCCCCAACCCCTACAGATAACTGCTGATCTCAGCTCTTTAATGTGACTTGTAAAGTTTTTGTACTCAGAACTCTTGCTCACTTCTCCAGCTAATAGTCTCACTGTTAAGAGAATTACCTTTAATTCTCTTAAACTACCTGAATACACGATACATACAATGGTCTCTCACTTACTGGTCTTTGTAGAAGCTACTTTTCCTGCCTGGCATTCTTCCTTATCCTCTCTCCAGCCCTATCTGGCTAATACCTTCTCATTCAAGTCTCTACTTATAAGTGATTTCCTCCAAGAAGCCTTCTCTGACACACCAATGAGATGTGGCATCCTCCCAGAGTCCTGAAATTTCTTCGATTATGGCACACATCACATTGCAATGCAATTTTCCCTTTACATCTCTGGCCACCCCCTAGATGACATGTTTCTTAAGGGCATTGACTGTATTGTAGTAACTGTTACAGCCAGAATGGTTGGCACAGACTTGGCATTCGTAATAACTTGTTGAAGGAAAAGGAAGCTGAAGAGAGCATAAAAGACTAATTTAGCTGAACTGTCTTGTGTTTCTCCTGAAGGGCATTATGGGGAAGGAAATAATGAGGTTGCAATCCCAAAATATGTCTCTTTGGGATAAGGATTATTTTGAGCTAAAGGCCATCTAAATGCAGCAGATTCAGGAAAGCTCTATCTCCCCCTCAACTGCTTAAATTTATATTAGAAAGGGGGCCTGTACTGGGAAGAGAGTCATTGCCAGAGATACCTTTCTACCTAATAAACTTATCTACATAATAGGGCAACCTCTGTTTTCCAAACATCTCCTCTGCCTTCCTCTAAATGGCCTTCCTCTTCTTTGCATCCCTATACCCCTAACCCTTTCCTTAGCTCAGGATGATATATAAGCCTCAATCACCTAGCTGCCCTTTGGGTCTCATATTTTTATGGGGCTTCTGTAGGTACATAATTAATTTTGTTTTTCTCTTTTTAATCTGTCTTACATCAATTTAATTATTAGACTTGCCCAAAGAACATAAAAGGATAGAAGGAAGTTGTCCCCTTACAACTGTCTTCACAGAAGAGTCTATGAACTGTGAGCAGTTTATTATATGGTAAACTATTTATTAAAATTTGCTCTCCTGGCTGGTGTGGCTCAGTGGATTGAATGCCAGCCTGAGGACCAAAGGGTGGCTGGTTTGATTCCCAGTCAGGGCACATGCCAGGGTTGTGGTCCAGGTCCCGCATAGGGGGTGCACCAGAGGCAACCACACATTGATGTTTCTTTCTTCCTCTTTTCCCCTCTGTCTAAAAATAAATAAAATATTTAAAAAAACATTTTCTTAGCCCTGGCCAGGTAGGTCAGTTGGTTGGAGCATCATCCTAATACACCAAGGTTGCAGGTTAAATACCCAGCCAAGGAGTATACAAGAATCAACCAATGAATGCATAAATAAGTAAAACAACAAATTCATGTCAACCCCTCTCTCTCCCTTTCTCTCCCCACTTCCTCTCTCTCTCTCTAAGATCAATAAATTTAAAAAAAATAAAATTTGCTCAAATGGTCCAATGAAATTTAGGATTATATATCTCACACTAGTACAACCCAGCAATAAAATAAAAAGATCCATCAAACAACTTCTTTTGTACTCCATGACTCTAGATAAGGCTCAACTTATTGTCCAATTGTTTTGAAATTGTATAAACATTTTATTCAGGACCAATTTTAAGAGAACACAGAGTAAGTAATAAAGATGAGCCAACTAATTTTTTATTTAAAATTGTCCTGTTGGGAAATTATACATTTATTTTGCAATACTACCATTGCTCACACATTTCTGGGAATCCCACTTTGGTAATTTGAGCCTTTTTATGAACCTCCTAATAAAATCAGTGTGGTTATTTTAAATACAACTACATTTATTTTGGACAAAATGGTATCAGAACATGTGATCCTCAACATATTTATTATTCTTTAACTCAAATGACTTGGTATTTTTGAAAAACCAAGTTTACCTTAGTGAACTAAAATTTGCCATTATAAATGCTACTCAAAAAAACTTTCCATGTCTCTAAAATAATAATAATAATAAAAAAAGAGCTCCAAAACAATTTTAGGCGAGGAATTGGCAAACTTTTTTGTAAAGACTGAGAGAGCAAACATTTTAGGCACTGTAGATCAGGTGGATTCCCTCACAACTGATCCACTCTCCTGTTGTGTGAAAACAATCATTGACAATACTTAAATACATGAGCTTACTTGTATTCCAATAAAATCTAATTTCAAAAACAGTCTGTGAAGCACCTGTGGACCACAGGCTCTAGTTTGCCGATCCACTTTAGGTAATTAAAGAATAATTGAAATAACCAGATGGTCTCTGAAAATGATAGCAATTACCAGGATATATCATTTTTGACTTAAGAAGTTTTTTTGACCCACTGTTTTATAATCGTTAGTAAGGTATTATAAAAACTTTGTTTAAAGCATTATTTTAAATAGCATTTGAGGAAAGTATTGATACTTCCTCCTCAGAGGGGAAGCAATTACAACCTAACTGCAGTTTTATCATTTAATCAGCAGGAGGTATATTTTTATTTTTAGCATAATCATTAACAATAAAAGCACAGTTTATCATCCCATTGGTCCAAGAGTATTGCTGCAGACTCCATTCTTCAGGAAGTAAACTGAGGTCAGCTTACTCAGTATCAATATAATCTTTGTAAAAAGGGAAAAACCAAAGACAAAACACAGCATGCCCATAAAACTTCAATAGCAAAAAGATAATGTGACCAACAATTTTGGGGGAAAAAATCAGTGTATTCAAAACATCAGGAAGAATACAAAATAAAAACAATCAACAGTACTTCTATCATTCTTTACTAATTTCACTGTCATAAGTAAACAAAACATATTTCCTTGACTTTAACAAATTTTTAAAAATAGTACTCAAATCTTCTCTCGGATAAAGATTGATGTTTGCAAATGCTTGATATAGAAAGCAAAAACCAAAGACAGTTCTATTCAAAGAAGTGTGCCTTTTCTCTTTGTTCATTTAAAAACATTTATTTGAATTAATGATTACAAATTTCACACCTTCAAAAGAAAAGAAATATCAAAAGGAACATGAACGAATGTTTCATACTTATTGGGCTCTCTTTCCCTTTTGAGGTTTTCCTCCCCACTAATAGCAGCAGATACAACATCTTCAGGGAATCTCTTAGAAATGCAAAGTCTTGGGCCTTATTCCAGACTTCCTGAATCAGAAACTCAGGGAGTGTGGGTTATTGATGCACACACAGGTTTGAGAACCACTGGTCTACATCCAAGTAGATGTCTATGTAACTACCACAACAGAAAATGAACCATACTCTCCATTGCTGGGGCCTGCACAGGCCCATATGGAGTCTCCTCACCTTTCCCATATTCCACTAGCACAGATCCAAAGGAGGGGAGAGTGAAGATGGTTATCAAATGGAAACCCATACTCACTCATAACTAACTGCTACTCCTTCTGCTCATCACCAATCACCTAACCCACATGCAGCTCAACACAGCAGCACACGAAGCATCTATACTTCCTTACTCAGCTAAAGCTCAAGGACCAATAGTGTGTGACGGGGATGGGAAGGAATATAATTTTAACAAAAGGAATTACAGAGCAATTGACTCCTAAGTGTGTGTGTGTGTACACACACACACATATATGTATAACATCAACTACAATAATATCACATGCCTATTTTTGAAAGATCCATTAGAACCTTCCCTTATAGAACACATCTTCGTATTGGGTGGGCCAAAAAATGTTAGTTTTTCTGTACGATGGCTCTAGTAGTGCTTAGTTGTCTTTGACTTCATTTGAAACAATTTTGTTAGGTTGTAATGTGACAGTTGTCATACTAGTGAGCATTAAAAAAAAATCACACCAAAATTGGTGAGAGAGAGAGAGAGAGCACATATTGGGTCCTTCATCTTAAGGGGTTTTAGCTGTTTCCAAAGGCAGGGATTTTAGGGGAGGTCTCAGGAGAGGATCTCAATAGAATATTCATCAGCTTTTCCAGGTGCCTCTTTTGAGTGTCGTGGTCTGTACTGATTTGTTGGTGATAGGCTAGGGGATCATTAGTCTTTGTAGCTGGTCCTGATGTCACCATGGCATTGTTTCCTCTGGTTTTGCTGCTTTTCTGAGCCTGGAGCTGAAATACAACTAAGGTAATGTTATCTCTGGTTTGACCAAAACTCCATGTCTGTGGTCAACAAACTCACGTCTTTGTTCCTGAGACTATTTGGTAAGGGTCAGAACCTCCTTGTCCTGGGAGTGATGAGGCTATTCTCCCACCTGCTGTTCCTCTCCTAAGGGATCTACCGTATGACTAGGGATATGCCAGGGGAGGAAAGGAAAGGGGAGGATCTGAACCACATGACCAGTGATATGAAAGGTCAGTGGGTCTAAACTATGTGACCAGTGCTAGGGGAGGAAAGGTCACCCTGGGGGCGAGGTCCCACCCTACAATACTTGAGTTCACAGTTTTGCCCCTTGCTAAGCACCTGGGGCTTTCTGCCCTGCTGCCCTTTGATTCCTGGCCTATCGTGTCTACTGTGCTCATGTCTAACTGCCTACCACAGCAGAAGCACATGAGCACATAGCTTTCAATTTCTTTCTGTTTAGCCGTAACCCCTGCTTGGTCAAAGAAATTAGAGCCCTAGAAACCAATAAGCCTCTTTCAAATTAAATTTTTCTTTAATAAATAAAATGTAACCAATGGATCAAAACACAAATTATATGCACTGTATTGTGAGAAGCATTAGTGAGAGGGAGAGGCTACAAATTAAAAAAAAGAAAAAGACACTAGGAAAGCCAGTTAAGCAGCAGGAACCTCTGAACAGATGTGGAAACTGAACTGGCCTCTGAAGGAGGTTATATATAGAGACATGGGAAAGAAAATTCCAGACAGACAGATGCCATGACCAATGACCCTGAATACACTTGGCATATTTGGAAGATAACTGAGTAGTTTGAGTAGACCAATTCATCTGGAGTAGGACATTCATATAGAAAAGATTAAAAAAGTCAAATAGGTCTATTTTACTGTAGCCTTAAATGTCAGGCTAGGAGATTTGAGTTGTTCTGAGAGCAACAGGGACCAATTTAAAATGCTAGGGACATGATGAAAGCAGTATTTTAGGAAGGCTGAACTGACTAAGTGTGTAGATTGAATCTCAGTTGGATTCCTCAAGCAGCCATATACATATAAGATCACCTGGGATCCTGTTAAAAATACAGATTCTGATTCCATAGCTCTTGGCTGCAGGTGAGATTCTGCATTTCTGACATGTTTCCCAGTGATGCCCAGACCGCTGGTCTCCAGACAGACTTTGAGTAGGGGAGATTAGGGTGTGGTTCTAAATTCATCCATTGAGCCATAATATTGAAACAGAAAAAGAGAGCATGTCATAAAGAAAACAAATAACTTTTTACAAATTTATTATTCTAATTTGTTCATGCATTTGCAAAGAACAGACATTTCTCACTCAACCAGCTGAAGTAAAAAGGATGGCTCTAAAAAAGAAACATGGCAGAATCTTAAAGAAAGAAACGCAGACAATATGGTAGAACATGCCCAGGAAATGGAAGGCACCAGCACTGTTCTTGCCATCTAGCTGATTATTTGCTTTCCCGTCTCCTTCTGCTTCCTTCTCCTGTTTACCCATCAGTTTGCTCATTAGGGCTGTTGGGCCTGACTAAATAACTTCCACTTCAAGCACTGACTACCTTCTTACCGCAGGCTCTGAAGTCTCAGTTCAGGTTCTCAGGAAAGAACACAGAATGAACCAGTCTTTGGATTAGCCCTCAGGGTACGGAGTCCATCTCTGGTTCAATCATCTGTTACCTTGACAGAGTCTTCATATGGTATTTCAGGGACTGTGAGTGAAATGAAGAAGGAGAGTTGGAAATAGCAGGCAAATTGACCAACAGATCTACTAAAATGACTGGTGGGAGAGGCTCTCAGGTTCAATGGCAGCCACTATATAGACGTCTAGTGCTTGCTGTGCTCTAAAAGGCAGGTGCTCTTCTGAACATGTTAAAACCTCGAGAAACCAGTTCTGCCAGCCTTAAGCTTTCATTCACTTCCAGACTACATGAGTTGCCAAAAAATTCAGAGGTTCAAGAAGCAGGTGGTGAAGTCCGTTCCCAGCTTTGCTATGCATTCTGTCCCCCTCCCCCATGTGCAAGAGACTGAAGTGTGGAACCCATATCCCTCAAGTGAGGGGGTTTTCAAGAGAATCACTTGGAGCACTTGACCTGTGTCCCCTGAAATTTGGGGGACATAGGAAATGGTATCTCACTTTGAAAAGTCTAAAAGTGAAAGGCTGTGGCTACATCAGCCAGATAGCAGAGCAGCAGAAGGGAGAGAAAGATGAAGGAGAAAGAGATGCAGTGCTGGGAGGAAGCTGCACTCACAGCAGATGTGGGGGGTGGGGGGAGAGGGAACTGGATAAAGTGGGATTCTGCAGGGGCAAACTGACTGTTTTAAAGGGTCCCTGCCCCTTTTAAGAGCAACACCATTTCAAACTTCTAACATGGACTAGACGTTTTACTCTCTAAGAATTACCAGAAAGTAGGAGATGTGCCCAAGATTTTATCTACTATGGTGTGGGGAAGGGTGAATCTTCAGAGCTGGTTTAAATGGAGAATTGGAGTTGTGATGGAGGGGTCCCACCTGCACCCTACTGAGTCCAACTTGTTCTTTAAACAAGCTACACATGCAAAATTATGTTGCTCCAGTGGTGTTTGCAGATTCCAGGCGCTGATTAATTGGAGAATAGTGTAGCAGCCTGAAAACAGAACTTGGGGTTAAAAATTTGTTTTGCAACTTCTATTTCTTTCTTGAGATAAAACTGTGCTTCAACTGAGATTTAGAACTCAACGAAAAGCTCTCTAGAAGCTCCAATGAAGAAGATCTTTAGGAAATGGATTTATGAACCAAGAAAGAATAACAGAAAAAGGAAAGAGAGATAAATAGTCTCACTTCTGTAAAAGCCAAAGGACGTTTCCTACTGAAAATTTATGACAGAATGGAGAATGGAGAAGCTAGCTGAATAGTAAGTATCACGTGAAGTAAGTCCTCACTTAACATAGGTTATGCAACTTTAAGCAAAACGACATATAACAAAACCAATTTTACCATTGACTAGTTGATATAAATAGGAGTTAAGTTCCTATGGCATCTCATCAATGTTGTAACAAAACATTACTCAAGGACCTGTATTTTGAGATCATCAGGTAAAATAAGCAGGACCATAGCCCCACCCTTTCTTGGACACAGGACCCCAGAAGCTGAAGAGGGAGGTCATCCATACAAACTGAAAGGTTTCCATTCCCGGGTGAGCCCCACCCTTGATGGATTCCAGCAAACTTTTCAGATTCCATTTTAACCACAGATTCTTATCCAGTGTCCCAGTGTATTACTTTGTTTACTAAACATTTCTCATTTCTCATGCTAAATGCTAACTTAATTCATTCAAAAAATTTTTTCTTACAGAGCCTTCTCTGTGTCTGGCACTGTTAAGTAAGCTTCTCATGAAACTTATATTTCAGTGTGTGGCAGTGCCAGTAATAATAACACATCCATTCAAATATATCAGATGGCCCTAAGTGTCTACTGATGTATAAAGAAGTGGTATATATATATATAATGGAACATTACTCAGCATAAAAAGAACAAAATCTTGCCATTTGCAAAAGACAAATACTATTCAATTTCACTTGTATGTGATATCTAAACACACACACACACCCCCAAACAAACAAAACAAACTCATAAATACAGAAAATAAATTGATAGTTCCCAGATGGGAACAGGGTTGAGGAATGGGTGAAAAAGGTGAAAGGAATAATAAGTACAAATTGCTAGTTATTTTTTCTAAGGATTTTATTTATTTAGTTTTAGAGAGAGGGGAAGAGAGGGAGAGAGAGGGAGAGAAACATCAGTGTGTGGTTGCCTCTTGCATGCCCCCTACTGGGGACCTGGCCCACAACCAAGGCATGTGCCCTGACTGGGAATCGAACTGGAGACCCTTTGGTCCTCAGGCCAGCACTCAATCCACTGAGCCACACCAGCCAGGGTGAAATTGCCAGTTATTAACACAGTCATGCGAATGTAAAAGATATCATACATAGGTAATATAGTCAAAACTATTGTGATAACTATGCTTGGAGTCAGGGGTACTAGACTAATTGGGGTGATCACATCATAAGGTATATAAATGTTGAATTACTATGTTGTACACCTAAAACTAATATAATATTATATGTCAACTATAATTGAAAAAAATTTTTTTTAATTTAAAATGAATAAAAACTAGAAAAAATCGATGATGGTAAATGTTATATATTTATTTTACTTGTTTTAAAAATTTTATTTATTTATTTTCAGAGAGAGGAAAAGGGAGGGAGAAAGACAGGGAGAGGCACATCATTGTGCGAGAGAAACAATTGGTTGCCTCTCACGCACCCTCAACTGGGGGACCTGAATCGAACTTTTCAGTTTGCCAGGCCAGTACTCAATCCACTGAGACACACCAGCCAGGGTGGTACATGTTATATTTATTTAAGTGGCAGAGGGAAGAAATAGAGATTTTGTGGGGGAGCAGGTGGGATTTAAAATAGAGGGTCAGAGAAGGCTCTTGAGAAGTCAACATGTTGGGCAAAGACTTGAAAGAGGTGAGGGCCCATGCCACACAGACACATCTGGGGAAAGCACTCCAGACAAAGACAACACAAGTCTTGAGGTGAGAACATTTTGGCATTTTCAAAGGACAACAAAGAGTTAGTATGGCAGAGGGAGAAGGTGGAGTGACAGGTGAGGTCTGAGAGGGAAGAAGGACCAGACCACTTTGGGTCTTGTAGGCTACTGTGAGGACTTGGGCTTTTACTCTGAATGAGATATGAAACCATTCAAGGGACGAGGAGTGACAGGATCTGACTTATTTCAATAGGACCATTCTGGCTACTGGTTGAAAAGATGATAAGGGGCAGAGTGCCAGGGGTGGCCCACCAGCTGGCGGGCCGTTGAAACAGCCCAGGCCAGAGATGACAGAGGCCAGGACTGTGGGTCAGGGTGGCGGCAGAGGAAATAAGGTTGGCAGGAGTAAGTGGATTCTGATAAACTACTCCCTGAGTGCCATACCCACAGGTACAGGGCTGTGCTTTTTATTGGCATGGGGAAAACAGAAAGGCAGATGCAAAACAAAGATAAATTCAACAACTAATCTATCAAGGGGAATTTGACTCTTTATTTCAGGAGTCCCTTAATATCTTTTCAACTAGTAGCCAGAATGATCCTATTGAATTAAATCGGATCAGTATTCTATAGGTATCATTCAAATACAAAAACATTCAAGCATAGATATTCTGAAAACTAGATCAGTCTTAAAATGATTAACTCAAACCAAATGCTCTGAAAGTGTTTATGAATTTGATATCTTTCTCAAGGAGAGTGTCTTAAAAGGAAAAAAATGGAGATTAGATTTTTAAAAAACACACCAAAGGGACACAAATAGAAAATATACCTAGATGTCAAAATGTGTCATATTATCATCTGATATTTCCAATAAAGATCTAATATGAAAAGTATCAAAGTTTATTGCTAAATGATACAGACCATTTTCCAGTGAAGAAAGGCCAGTCAATAGAAATAAAAAACTACTCAAAAAAAGCAAAATATAGCATTGAATACATGTTAAAAGAAATTAAGAACTGCATAGCAGAGGTATTCCCCCCTTATGCTATTATTTGAGACAGAGAGAGAGAGAGAGAGAGAAAGAAACTACAAAAATGTTATCTATTCACGAAGGATAACATAATACAAAGTTGAGAAAGGAGGAAGCAGGAGACATTTTTGAAATGTTGTCAAACAGTGCCAGTGATTATTGTTTCTTCCAGGGAGCAGCACAAGAGAGAATGTTTTATTCAAGAATATCAAAGGAAATAAAAATTACATTTAAATGGGACTTTTGTCAGCTACATCAAACATTTTTAATTAAAAACAGAAAAGCAGCTCCTGGGAACAAATGTGTTATATTTTTATTCTGGGAATAAAAGTTTGTTATAGTATGTAGAGTCTAATAATACATGATTACTTAGGTATTTAATAGCTTGATTTTCTATGTTAAAATAACACAAACAACAGAGATTTAATCATTTATTGAGACCTTTTATTTGATGTTGTCACCATCTAGCCATGATTATAAGCAATGCAACATGTCTTTTAGCCTTTGTTCCTCGCCTTTCTCCTAAGTAAAATCAAGGGAGGTTGTTGAAGAGAGGGAAAAAGAAAGAGCAAGAAGAGAGAGAGGGCAGAATATTTTGACCTCGGCAGTTGTATGGGCTTTTAACAGCTACAGTCTGGAAAAGAGGCTGTAAGCCTCAGAGCATCCGGTTCTCTAACCATAAGGAGGAACTGCAGCTCATGGTAGCTTGATCCACAGGTGAGTGGGTATTTTTATAAAGGCAGGCCTCAGCAAAGGCTTGGGAGCCACAAGGTCCTTGGTTTAGGCACCAGACCTGTGAGTAGTCTCCACATCCTCTGAATGGTGAAGCCAACCAAACAGGCAAACACTGCATTTGAAAGGGCTAGAAAGTGGCAGGATTAGATTCTTTTAAACATTTGTTCTTTTTAACTGCATTCTCTGGATGCCCCTCAAAAAATACCAAGTTCTAACTTTCAATTTCTTTTAAAGATTTTATTTATTTGTGGGGGAGGGAGAAAGAAAGGGAGAGAAACATCCATGGGTGAGAGAAAACATCAATTGGTTGTTGAGAGAAACATCTATTGGTTGCCTCTCACGTGCCCCCAAAAGAGACCTGGCCCACAACCCTGACTGGGAATCGAACCAGTTGCAGGCTGGTGCTCAACCCACTGAGACACACCAGCCAGAACCTAACTTTCAATTGTTGGTGGTATTCAGGGTAAAGGACAAAATTTAAGGGACTGAACTTCAATGCACTTGGCTTATGCATGAACTCTGAGGAGTAAATACTTTCAAGCATTACTGGCAACTTGGTGGTTAGAGATGAGCACACAGAAGTTTCTGTGCCCCATGGAATCACGCCGGGGAAGTTTATGAGATTCAAAAACAGAGGAAATAGTGTCTCGTGGGGCACCTGGCAAAGGTATCGATCCTCAGTAGAGTCCAGGCCCTCAGGGTACAGTAGGCTTTAGAAACAGGAGCAGCAGTTTTGGAGTCAGCTACTGCTGACTTTCCAGCTGAAACAAATTCAAACAGAAGATGAGAAACCTATGCTAGTCTCAACAAGCAAGGAATAGAAGAGAAGTTTATCAACTTGATAAAGAACATCTACAAAATACCTACATGTAATATTATACTTAAAGGTGAGAAACTAGAAATTTTCTCACTAAGATCAGGAAAAAGGCAAGGATGTTGTTTCCCCTCCCAGTCTTTTTCAACATTTTACTGGAAGTCGTAGCTAATGGAATAAGATAATAAAATAAAATACATACATATTGGGAAGAAAGAAATAAAACTACCTTTGTTCACAGATGACATGATTGTCCATGTAGAAAGTCTAAAAGAATTGCCAAAAACTGTCCAGAAACTAACAAGCAGTTATAGCAAAGCTGCAGTATACAAAGTTAATATACAAGGCAATTGACTATTTATCAACAATTAAAAAGTGCAACTTGATATAAATAGAAATTTCATCTACTAATTAGCCTCCAAAAATTTAAATACTTAGATATAAAAACTAACAAAAATATGTACAAAATCTATATGAGGAGAACTAACCAACTCCAATAAAAAAATAAAAGAACTAAATAAATGAAAGATACACTATGTTCATTGGCAGGAAGTCTCAATATTGTCAAGATGTCAGGTCCTCCCAAATTGATCTATGGATTCCATGCAATCTAGGTCCAAATCCCAGAAAGTTATTTTGTGGATATTTACAAACTGATTCTAAAGGTTATATAAACAGGCAAAAAGACCCAGAATAGCCAACACAATGCTGAAGGAGAAGAACGAAATCAGAGGACTGACACTAACCACTTTTAAGACTTACTATAAATCTAGAGTAATCAAGACAGTGTGGCACTGGCAAAAGAATAGAAAAATAATACATCAATAAAACAGAATAGAAAAAACAGAAATAGACCCACACAAATATAGTCAACTGATATTTGACAAAGGAGCAAAAACAATACAATAGAGAGAAATAATCTTTTTTAAAAAATGCTGCTAGAACAACTGGGTATCCACATGAAAACAGTGATTCTAGACAGAGATTTATACCTTTCACAAAAACGAGCTCAACATGGATTATGACCTTAAAAGTAACTCAAAATAGATGGTCACTTAAGTATAAAATGAAAATGCATAAAACTCCTAGAAGATAACATAGGGGAAAACACAGATGGTCTGGGGTATGGTGACTTTTTAGATACAACACCAAAGGCATGATCCATGAAAGAAGTAATTGATTAGCTGGACTTTATTAAAATTTAAAATTTCTGTTCTGTGTTACACACTTTGAACAGAATGTAAAAACAAGCCACAGACTGGGAGAAAATTCTTGCAAAAAGACATATCTGATAAAGGACTGTTATCCACAATATACAAAGAAGTCATAAAACTCAACAATGAAGAAGAAATCAACCTGATTAAAAATAGGCAAAAGACCCGAACAGACACTTTACTAAGGGAAACAAACAGATGGTAAATAAGGTTGTGAAAAGATGCTCAACATAGTATGTCATTAGGGAATTATGGATTAAAACAATGAGATACCACTACATATCTATTAAATTAAATCTACTTATTGATTATGACCAAAATCCAGGACCCCAACGCCACCAAATGTGGATGAGGGTGTGGAGCAACAGAAACTGTCGTTTGTTGCCGGTGCAAATGTAAGATGGTGCAGGCATTTTGGAAGAAAGCTTGGCAGTTTCTTACAAAACTAAATACATTCTATCATATGATTTAGTGGTTGCACTTTGTATTGGTATTTACCCAAAGGAGCCGAAGACTTAAGTACACGCAAAACCTACACACAGATATTTATAGCAGCTTTATTCGTAATTACCAACACTTGGAATCAAGCAAGATGTTCTTCAGTAGGTGAATGAATAAACAAATTGTGATACATCTACTCAGCAGAATATTATTCAACACTAAAAAAATAAATGAGCTATTAAAACATTAAAAAATATGGGGGAAGCTTAAATACATAACACTAAGTGAAAGAAACCCATCTGAAAAGGCTACATATTGAGTGACTCACACTATGACATTCCCGAAGAGGCAAAATTATGGAGACAGCGAAAAGATCAATGGTTACCAAAGGTTAGAGAGAGGAGAAGGATGAATGGCCAAATATTTTTAGAGAAGTGAAACAATTTGTATGATACTGTAATGGTAGGTGCATATCATTATACATTTTCCAAATCCATTAGGGCAGGGTGTCGATCTCATTTTCACCGCAGGCCACATCAGCCTCGTGATCGCCTTCAAAGGGCTGAATGTAATTTCAACTCCTTAACTGTTAAGGAGTAGTTACATTTATACAGTCCTAAAATTATATCGGCTTTTTGAAGGCAACCGCGAGGCTGATGTGGCCCCCAGTGAAAATGAGTTTGACACCCCTGCATTAGGGTTTTCCAAACTCACTCTTTGCCAAGAGTGAATCCTAAGGTAAAATGCAGACTCTGGGTCATAATGATGTATCAGTGTAGGTTCGTGTGTTGTAACAAATGTACCACTCTGGTGTGGAATGTTGTTAGCAGGCTAGGTGTGCATGCGAGGGTCAGTGGGTATATGGGAACTCTCTGTTCTTCCCACTCAATTTTTAAAATTTTATTTTATTGATTATGTGATTACAGCAGTCTCAATTCTTCCCCCTATTCCCCTCCACCCCGCTCCCCTCCCTACTCCTTCAGGCAACCCCCACACAGTTGATTATGCCCATGGGTCATGCATATATGTTCTTTGGCTACTTTATTTCCTATGGCTGTACTTTAAATTCTCATGACTATTCTGTAACTACCAATTTGTACTTCTTAATCCATCAACTTTTCACCCATCCACCTGACACCCCTCCACATCTGGCAACCATCAACAGATTTTCTGCATCTAGGATTTTGTTTCTGTTCTGCTTGTTTGTTTTTAAGATTCAATTGTTGATAGATATATTTATTGCCATTTTATTGTTCATAATTTTTATCTTCTTCTTAAAGAAAACCTATTAACATTTCATATAATACTGGTTTAGTGGTGATGAGCTCATTTAGCTTTTCCTTGTCTGGGAAGTCCTTTATCTGCCTTTCAATTCTAGATATAGTTTTGCTGGGTAGAGTTATATTGGTGTGTGGTTCCTTGCTTCTCATCACTTTGAATATTTCATGCCAATCTCTTCTAGTCTGCAAACTTCCTTTTGATAAATCAGCTGACAATCTTGTGGGAGCTCCCTTGTACATAATTGTTTTTCCCTTTCTCTCTTTATATTTATTTTTAAAATATTTTATTTATTTATTTTTAGACAGAAGGGAAGGGAGGGAGAAAGAGAGGGAGAGAAACAATGTGTGGTTGCCTCTCATGCACCCCCAACTGGAGACCTGGTCTGCAACCCAGGCATATGTCCTGAGTGGAAATCAAACTGGCAACTCTTTGGTTTGCAGGCCAGTGCTCAATCCATTGAGCCACACCAGCCAGGGCCATTCTCTCTTTATATCTAACACTTGGCATTTTAATTATGATGTGTCTTGGTGTGGGCCTCTTTGGGTCCATCTTGTTTGGGACTCTCTCCACTTGTATGCCTATTTCCTTCACTACGTTAGGGGAGTTTTCTTTCATAATTTTTTCAAATAGGCTTCCAGTTTCTTGACTCTCTCTTCTCCTTCTGGCACCCCATGTGAATGTTGGTACACTTGAAGTTGTCCCAGAGGCTCCTTACACTATCCTCATTTTTTTTTTTAATTCTTTTTTCTTCCTGCTGTTCTGAATGGTTGTTTTTGCTTCCTTATGTTCCAAAACACTGATTTGATTCCTGGCTTCATCCACTCTACTGTTGATTCCCTGTAAATTGTTCTTTATTTTAATTAGTGTATCCTTCATTTCTGGTCAAGTTTGTTGTGCAACCTTATAACCAGTGTTTTGAGCTCTGCCTCTGACGGATTGCTGATCTCCATTTCATTTAGCTCTTTTTCTGGCATTTTGTTCTGTTCTTTCATTTGGGCCATGTTTCTTTGCCTCCTCATCTTGGCATCCTCCCTCTGTTTGTTTCTATGTAGTAGGTAGAGCTGCTACAACTCTCAGGCTTGGTAGAATGGTAGGTGTCCTATAGGGTCCAGTGGCACAGTCTGTGCATTTACTCAGGCTGGGTACCAAATATCTTTGTGTGGACTGTGTACACCCTCCTGTTGTAGTTGAGCCTTGGCTGCTATTGGTACATCCAAGGTCAGCCAATGCCTGTGTTCTGTCTGGTATCACATAGCATAAGCTACAAAGTGATCTGCAGATGGCTGGTAATTGTGCTGGGCTTAAAGGTGCCCCAGTGAGGCCGAGCTGGGAACCAAGGCCAGCTGCTGCTAGTGCCAGGCCTGGAGCAACTTAGCAAGAGGTACTGGGCTTGCTAAAGCCAGATGCTTCCTGTTTGAGAGAATTTAGGAAAATCTTAAGCATGGGCCAAGAAAAGTCATTTGTATGGAAAAGCCACTGGAAACAGCATGGGTGGGCCAGAAAGTTGGGTGGGGCTGGGACTCAGGAAATCACCAGGGTGAGCCAGGTTGATAGAGTCTCAGATATGGCACCTACCTGCTGGCTCTGTTGGGGCAGGGCTCAGAAGGAACAGTGGCCTCAGCCAGCACTTCTGTCTAGGAGCAAGCTGCCCCCCAGCTGTCGCCCTGATGCCCACAATTCATTTCCTTCCCATATGCCTCGGATGCCTTTCAGTCTGCTGCTCCAGCACTGGAGCTGAGAGGGAGTGAATATGAATAAGTCTGTGCAAGGGCCCTTTAAGAGGAACTGCCGGAGAGTCCAGCAGTTTCTGTCTTCCACAGCCTCAATCCCTCCTGGTGTTTATAGCCAGAAGTTATGGAGACTTCTCTTTCTGGCACTGGAAACCTGGACGAGGATCCTTCTCTCCTGAGATATCCCTCCTGATTTTTATCTACATGCGTGGGTGTGAAACCAGCCCATTCCACATCTCCGTCCCTCCTACCAGTCTCAATGTGGTTTCTTCTTTAATTCTGTAGTTGTAGGACTTCCATTCAGCTTGATTGCTGACAGTTCTGAATGTTGATTGTACTACAGTTTAGTTGTAATTTCAGTGTGTTTGCTCGAGGAGGCAAGCCGGGTTTACGTACGCCGCCATCTCGTCTGAAAGTCCCCAATTTTGCTATGAACTTAAAACTGCTATAAAAAATAAGATATTAAAATTTTAAAAAAGCTATGCTAAGAGGGATGCTTCCTTAGCCTAACAAAGGTAATTTTATTTTCTTATTTTATTCTTGTTTATTTTTCAATTACAGATGACATTTAATATTATTTTATAGTAGTTTCAGGTGTACAGCATAGTGGTTAGACATTTATATAATTTACAAAGTGACCCCTCTGATAAGTCTAATACCCACATGGCACCAAACATAGTTATTACAATATTATTGGCTATATTTCTTATGCTGTCATAATTATAACTGCCAATTTGTACTTTTTAATCCTTTCATAACAGAAGGTAATTAAAAAAAAAAAAGATTCTTGGGTCTCATCCCGGATCTACTGAATCATTTCTTTAGAAATAGAACATAGGAATCAGCATTTTTAAATAAGCAGCCAGGTCATTATTTTTTATTTAAATATTTTGTTTATGCTATTACAGTTGTCCCAATTTTCCCCCTTTCCCCCTACCACCCAGCCCATCCCCCACTCCAGTAGTCAATCCCCACAATGCTGTCCATGTCCATGGGTCATGTATATATGTTCTTCGACTAATCCCTTTGCTTTCTATCAAGCAGTCCCCACCACTCTTCTCCCCTCTTATAGCTGTCAGTCTGTTCCATGTTACCATGCCTCTGGTTCTGGTTTGCTTGTTAGTTTATTTTGTTCATTGGATTCTACTTATAAATGAGATCATATGCTATTTGTCTTTCCCTGACAGGCTTATTTCACTTAGTGTAATAGTTTCCACTTCTATCCATGTTGTTGCAAAAGGTAAGAGTTCCTTTTTTTTTTTTTTTTTTTTTTTTTACTGCTGTGTAGTGTTCCATTGTGTAAATGTACCACAGTTTTTTAATCCACTCATTTACTGACTGGCACTTAGGCTGTTTCCAAATCTTGGCTATTGTAAACAGCACTGCTATGAACATAAGGGTGCATATATTCTTTTAAATCGGTGTTTCAGGATTCTTAGGGTATATTCCCAGCAGTGGAATTACTGGGTCAAAATGCAGTTCCATTTTTAGTTTTTTGAGGAAATTCCATGCTGTTTTCCTCAGTGGCGGTACCAGTCTGCATTCTCACCAACAATGCACTAGGGTTCCCTTTTCTGCACATTCTCGCCAATACTTGTTGTTTGCTGATTTATTAATGATAGCCATTTTGGCAGGTATGAGGTGGTATCTCATTTTGACTTTAATTTGCAACTCTCTCATGACTAGTTATGTTGAGCATTTTTTCATGTATCTATGGACCATGTGTATGTCCTCCTTGGACAAGTGTCTATTCAGGTCCTTTGCCCATTTTTTAATTGGATTTTTTGTCTTTCCCCAAGTGATTATTTTGATCAGGCAAGTTTGGGAAACACTAACTTCAGTTATTCTATAGCTGAAAGCAGTCACAGCAGCTGATGGTCAAAGACTAAATTTGTTGGCTCACAAGATCTAACACAAGTAGAATTAGTAGACAGAGCTCGCCCTAATTGTAGTACTGAAGGGGTAAGAATTTGTCCTTCCATGTTCCCTTTGAAGTTAGCAGGCCACACAACAGGCTTTGGCCAAAGGAATGTGAATGGAAGTGATGTTAGTGGAAGAGATGTGCTACCTGTCAGCAGAAATTTAAAGAGTCAGGTATAACTTGTCACATTCCCTTGTCCTTTTTGGGATGATCATGGACAAGCCTATGAATATTCTGTCATCCCAGTTCCTTAAGTTAATACAATGTGGAAAGAACTCTGTTCCAATCCAAGATGGATGTGTAGTATGAGTGAAAAATAAAGTGCTGTTGTTTGAAGCCACTAAGATTTTCAGGTTCTTTGTTATTGCAACATAATAGCCTGTGTCCTGACTGATAGTCTTTTTCTCTTTTCTTAGAGAGAGAGAGAGGAATGGAGAGAGAGAAAAAAAGAGAGAGAGAGATCGATCTGTTTGTTGTTTCACTTATTTATGCATTCATTGATTGATTCTTGTATGTGCCCTGACCAGGGATCAAACCTCGACCTTGGCATATTAGGACAATGTTCTAACCAATGGAGAGACCTGGCCTGGGCCTGATACAGTCTTCAAACTCACAGGGGTGTCCAACCCGCAGCCCACAGGCTGCATGTGGCCCAGGATGGCTATGAATGAAGCCCAACACAAAATCATAAACTTACTTAAAACCATTTTTTTGCTCATCAGTTTTTATTAGTGTTTGTATATTTAATGTGTGGCCCAAGACAACTCTTCTTCTTCCAGTGTGGCCCAGAGATGCCAAAAGGTTGGGCATCCCTGCTACAAATTTCTAGGTTTTACAAGAAAACAACACCATCTCAAATGCTGCTTAAAAGGAGGAGTTAATATGGATAGGTGAATTTTTCCCCTAGAAAAGGAAAATTCAAAGTGCCAAATTTAACACCTCCTAATTAAGTTTATGTTCACAGGAAATAGATTCTAGACCCTTATGTCAGATTAACCACCTTGGTAAAGAAAATACTCAGAATTTCTTTCTCTCTCACCCCTGACTTCAAAGTCTCTGACCTGGTATTTGACAACAGTAATCAACAGACTTTGGGAACATAATCTTGCCTGAAACAACTACACTTGAGATTGGAGAATAGACTTTTCTAAATTTAATGGGTGTGGAGACAGCCCTGTAATAATTTGTATCTTATTGACTTTTTGGACCCTCTAGAAACTCAGGAAGAGACCTGATATTATTTCCCTCTAAACTACAAGTCCTCGCAAAAAAATTTTCAACCCCATTTAAATTTTAGGAACCCCTCCAATAAAGAGTGAGTGAAATATGAAGTGGAAAGGATGAATTTTGGACATTAATTTCTTTGAAGTTTAAATCTCCAGGGCAAGAGAATTAGATTTCAGACATTAATTTTGTTGGACTTTAATTTGTAAGGGGTTTTAATCTTTAGACTTTAAATTTCCCTGGGAATTCGATAATGGAAGAGAACTTATGGTCAAATTTGGAGGGTCTCTGTATTAACTGCATTTTATTATCAAAGTATTGTAATGGTGTCAAGTAAGCTCATAGCAAGCCCTCTTATATGTGAGATCAGACAATAATAATGAATGTAATTGGTATGGAAAATAGACAAAATAATAAATTTTTAGATTTAGAATTTCTATAATTAATATACTATTTTTGGTAGTTATAAAACATGGTGTGTTTTGTGTCCTGTTTTAGCAACTTCTCCCTCATGCAAGGCTTGGTCCTAGAAGGGAGCTCAGGTTGGTTTTGAAAGTTCACAGAACCTAGAGCATTCTAGCACCATCTGATCATCCAATAGTTCCTTGTGTTCACCTGAGAAACGGAGCCCACAAAGCTTCTGCCCCATTTTGGCTGCTACCCTCAGATGAACTCTCTAAACTTTAATACCACGTTTCTTTGGGGGCACCTTTTGGTAAGGTGTTTTGTTTTGGGTTGGCTCCCTCTACCTCCTCCCACCTGAGAATCTTGTTGCTATCATGATGTCTACCCATGTGTATGTATTTGTGAGCTCATACTTTGCTGCCAAAAGATGTTATTGATGTTAATGGGTTTTAGCTTTTTCTATACAACTTGCTTTGTTTTTGTAGGAAGATAAGGGAATATTAAAAACCAATGTCACTTCCAGCTCCCCAGAATTCTCTTTGCTTTTTTCTTGATCCCTTCATGTAGCAAAGATAATTATATGCCCACTAAATACATTTTCATATTTCTTCTACATGCCCTGCCCCCAATTAAGTGTGACCATGTGACTAGGTCTAGCTAACGAAACATGAGTGGAAGTAACAGGTGTTACTTCATAGTCGTGGCAGTGAGATCCCTGGGCACCACTCCCTCATCTCTCTTCCTGTCTCTCTCCTCAGCCCAAAGACTGATGCAGCCTGAATCAATGGATCTCAGGGTAGAGGGTAGTTATCTACTGCATGGTTTGCATTAGCAAGAAATAAACTCATGTTTTAAGGCATGATTCTCTGGGGGTTGTTGCTACAGCATAACACCAGACTACCCGGACACTTCTCCACCTACTTCCTCTATTAACTATCCTTATTTCACCTCTTCCTCTGTAAATATATTCAAATATCTCCTATCCAAAGAGCCTTCCCTTGAGTCTACTGTTTCTCAAATTATCATATATCCCCCCATTCACTGATACATTTCTGGAAGGAAATTCTATATTTGCTACCTCCACTTCCTCAGCACCCACTCACTCCTTAAATCCTGAGGATGTGGCATCTGCTTTCATCATTCTTCAGAAATCATTTTTTTAAGATTACCAGTGATCTCCTACTTGTCAAATCACACTCAATCCTGCCTTCTCTGGTCAAGTGGCTTTAAATCTTTTCATCATCACAGCCTCTTTGAAAATCAGATTAAAAACTATGGATCTTATTTCCAGAAAAATTACATATACATGCATATAAACTTTTCATGAATGCTAAAGAGATTTTTTGCAAATGAAAATGGTGAGACCTTTTTGTCTGAGACCATCCTCAATGGTCTTGTCCCATCTCTCTCCCCTTCCCAATGGTTCACAGAAAGGATCATGTACTCCTTATGTGGAAATAACTGGTTATTTGCTCTCCTGCCACCTTGAAAGAAAATTATATTTTTGCCACTGATTTATCCATGCAAAACTCATCTCATCACCCTTTTCTGAAACTGATGTCTCTAAAAGTGCCATCTCATTGTGCTTTATTTCGGTTAGTGCTGGAGAGATCTTGATTACTTTATGTACAAAACTTTTTGATATTATTTTGAAACTTTTCTTCTTTGGGGTTGGGGGGCACTGGCCATCCGTCTGGCTGTGAGAGCTCTCTACCGTTTGGGCTGGCAGTGTGCTGATCTTTGAAAGTCTCTTTCCTTACCCAAAGGTGTTGCCCTCTTTCTGGTGAGGTTTCTGTGAGGTCTGTTAGGCGCACATCCTGCAGTTTACTGGCTTAAAATGTACTCCTTTTTGGTGTGGTCTCTTTGGGGGCCAATTGGGGGAAAGAGAAACCAAAAGTGAAACTACTTTGCTACTGAACATTGACAAATGTCTTTTTAGTTCACAGGCCGGGACTCAATCCACTGAGCCACGCAAGCCAGGGCAACAAATGTCTTTTTAAAATAAAGAACCAGCCCTTCAAAAAAAAATAAAATGTTAATGTTTTGATCATCACACTCTCCCAAAGCCCATCCATAGGGAGCCTAAATGTCTCTGTACTTTGGGTACAGAATTCTGCCCTGGTGTGTACCTAGGAAAGAAACAGAAAGTGGTCATCCATTCCTACAAAACTGTCACATGAAGCATTCTTTCACTTCCTAATGTGTTTTCCTATGACAAGACCCTGAAGTTTTGCTCTCCTCTATTCTTTTAAAATATTATTTATTCATTCATTCATTCATTTACAGAGAGGGTGGGTAGGACGGAGAAAGAGAGGTAGAGAAACATCGGTGTGTGAAACATCGATGGGTTACCTCTTGCATGCAGGTCCCCAACCAGGGACCCGGCCCACAACCCAGGCATGTGCCCTGATGGGATGTGAACTAGTAACCTTTTAGTTCTCAGGCCAGCACTCAACCCAGTGAGCCACACCAGCCAGGACTCTCCCCTAATTTTTATATTACCATCAATTTCCTCATTTATCTCTCTGCAATCAATGATGGAGTACTTGCAGAGTTAAAAAAACAAGTGTGCTCCTCTTTTCCCAAAGGAAATGACAGTATAGCTAGGAAAGAGGCATGCTCACATTAAAACTTGAGTAATAAGAATATAAATAAGTGGGAGACACACTGAACTACTTCTGAGGAAGGGCCAGATACCACTTTCTGTAGGATAGGAAATGTAAACTGGGCCTTAAAAGATGGGCTGGGCTTTTGATAGGTAGATAGGGAAAAGGGTGTGATGAATGGAATAGAAAGTACTGTGTGTGCAACTAAAAAATATGTAAGTATAAATGAAATGTTGAAGTAGGTCCCACATAGACTGACCAGAGAGAACACAAAGTTAGATAAAAACAGAATAGGTTGGGGTCAGTCTCGTGTTAGCTTTGAATACCAGGTTAGAGTGGGCTTTTTAGTTTGTGGACGTGGGGAGACATTGAATATGTCTTTCTTTATTGTTTACATTACAGATGTCCCCATTTGCCCACTTTCCGAGGCCCTTTGCCTCCTCCTTCCCTCTGGCCATCACCACACTGTTGTCTGGGTCTATGGGTTATGCATAAATGTTCTTTGGCTCATCCCTTCACCTTCTTTCATGCAGTCCCCGTTACCCTCTCCCCACTCCACTCTGACAGCTATCTGTTCTGTGTGTCCATGCCTCTGTTTCTATTTTGTGCATCAGTTTATTTTGTTCATTGGATTCCACATATAAGTGAAAGCATATGGTACTTGTCTTTCACCAACTGGTTTGTTTCACTTAGCATAGCAATCTCCAGGTCCATCCATACTGTCACAAAAGCTAAGGGTTCCTTCTTTTTTTACAGCCATGACACTGAATATTTTTGAACAAAGGGCTGATGGGATAAAATGATCTTTTAGGAGATTAATCTGCTAAAGAGTTCAACAGAGAGGTAAACAACTGGCCAAAAAGAGGAGAATTAGGAGACTCTGACAATCCATAATCTGAATTTATGAACTCAGAACTGAACTATTTGAGGAAAGTGACATTAGCATGAAGGTGCCTGGCTTGGATCTCCCTTGAGCTGGAAGAATGCAGTTAGCTAATACTGGCCTCCAGCCGTAGCACCTTTGGGACCTGCCACAGTGGAATTCAAACTGAGGTCACCATCTTCCTATGAAGCCCCCACCTATGACTGAGCACGGCAATGTACTAGGGCCTAGCCATTTCCACCCAGTGCAGGACTTCTGGAACAGGCACCCTCGGCTCCAGAGTGTCCCATTGGAGTGGGTGGCTTAGACTTCTCTGGATCCACATCAGTCTGAGGCTCTCCCTGTCCAATCCTGTTTCCTCCCTTTTCTTTCACAGGTGACCGATGAGCATGGAGGCCTGTAAAGCTTTCCCTACTTAATTAATCTTCCTTCTTCCTCCTTTACTTCTCATAGGTGTCCCACCACACTCCCCAACTTAGGAAAAAATTTTGGAAATACATGAAAAGTTACACATTATAAAACTTATACAAGTAAAAATTAAATTAATAGTACTGAATTAATTGTGTCTAATAAAGGCATATTCTAACTTTATTTCATGCACCAGAAAACTACGAAATGTGATAATAATGATTCTTTGTACTGAGAAAAACACCAAGGTCACTGAGATATGAGTGAATTTTCTACATCCTGAAATCTTTTTTGACTTGAGATTAAATACAAAACTAAAGTAGCTATTTGGACAGTTCTTTATTTAGAGGAACCACTTTACTTTAAAGAGAACACTTTCATCTCACAATTGAAAATAATAATGGGATAAATGGGAGGGGCGAGCAGGTCTCTGAGGCAAGCACTGCAGCTGCGGTTCAGCAAATATGACAGTCAGTATACACACTAAAAGTGCCTCTCAGATAGCAAAGATTCTTGGAGCTTCTCTGAAATATTCTTTATGTCTTGTGTTCATGAGACACTTTTGTGAAAATGGAACGATGCTCCTGCCATGACAGTGTTGAAAAAAACATATATGTAAATAAAAAGAACTGTCACGCAATACATCGACTTGATATTCAGAATGTAACAGAAACTCTACATGACAGAATAACACTATCGATAAGCTGTACATAACCACTCTTCCTGTTTTCTTTGCTGGGGGAAGTTACAGTATAATGTTAAAGGTGTATTTTGTGTGTATGTTAGCCTGGGGGAGAGTATTTGGTCATTGAGTTTCAGTTGTTCAATTGTTAACACCAAAGTAGTTTTGAGCTAATAAAAACTATTTGGTTAAAGGCCTAATCATTTCATTACTATTTTCAACTGCTACCCAATACAAGTTTCCTTTTGAAGTTGACCTCGGTAGACATTGAAACATTTCAATGATATAAATTCAAATTGTTGCCTCTCATTAATAAAACACCTGGAATATAATTCCACAGTCCTCTGTAACCCCTAGTATGACCCCTCCCCTGCCAGTTTTCTTACACATTTGCTTTCCCAAATTATTTTCCTCCTTACTCTACAAATTACCAACTTTCTACTTTTTCCTCACATCTTTTCACAACCCTCTGCTCTCAGCTGAGGACACCGCCTCCACTTCTCGGAGGAATGAGAAGCTATCAGAAGTTGCTCATCTTCCTATTCCCAAATCTACGATTCTTCCTGCACCAGTACATTTTCTACTTCTTCCCTCCCGTTTCAATGGAGGGAGTGTCTCTTCTCCCATAATTTTATTCCTGCTCTGGACCCAATCGCTCTTTCTCCACATCATCATCTCTTCCTTTCTAATTATTCGGATCCCAAACAAACTTGTGCTAGTATCTCTCATCTGTAAAAAACCTTTTCTTGAGTTACATCCCCTTTAAGCTATGTTTCCTTCTTTGCTTTCCCTCACAGAAAACTTGAAATATCCTGTCTGTATAGATGCTCTACACTCCCTCACCAAGTCCCACTCGAATCTTCCCCAATTCAGCTACCTTAACCCACCATGCCTCTGAAATTGTCCTACAGAGGTCAACAATGATCTCCACAGGGTGGGGCAAAAGTAGATTTACAGTTGAGTATGCAAAACAGTTTATTCTTGTATTATTTATTATTTTCCATAAGAACTATAAATCTACTTTTGCCCCAGCCTGTATATTGCCAAATCCATCAGCCACTTTGGTCCTTACCTTGATTCTTCAGCAGCACCTCTCTCCCTGAAAATATTCTCCACTCAGCTTCTGTGATTCCACTCTGTGCAGAATAGTTAAGTTAGCAGGCCTGAGATTGTTATTTTTTCAAAGGAGCTTACAATATTGGCCCTTAGGTAGCATTTGGGAACTTGATTTTTTCAGGAGTGTTCCCATTGTCCCCTAACTGATACGGATGGCTCACTGTGCCTAGACTATATAAACAATGTAGTTTATGCCAAACACCTGCTTTCCTTCTGAGAATCTGGAATTTTATAGGCAGAGGGTACCTACATGACCAGACCCCTCCACACACTCCCTACCCCCCCCAAAAAAATTTCTTGGGCACTGAGTCTCTAACGAGCTTCTCTGGGCAGACATCACAATCATGTTGCTGCATTTTCATTCCTGGGGGAAGAGTATGCTCTGCATGACCCCTCATGGGGCAAAGAGGACATAAGGAAGCTGCTCAAGGATTCCTCCAGACTTCACCAGTGTTTTTCCTTTATAATCCAGTGCTGTGTGTTTACTATACATTACTGTGATAAATCTTAGCTGTAAGTACAATTACATGCTGATTCCAGTGAATCTCCTAGTGAATATCTGAACATAGAGCTGGTTTTGAGGACCCCCAACATTAATCTGTTCTGGTTCTCCTTTTCTCATACTCTGCTGGTTTCTCCCGCTCTGTCCCACTTGTAGGCCTCAAAGTTTTACTGTCTTCTTTTCTTTATACTGTTTTTTAGGTGATTTAATTTAGTCTCTTAACATTAAATATAATATCATCTATATGCTGACACCTTCCAAATTTATATCTCCCCTAACTCTAGAAACTGATATCCAAAAGCCTACTCAAATCTTCCTTTAGGGTTTTGTAGTTTTTTTGTTTGTTTGTTTTTTGGTAAGATTTTTTCCATCTATGTTCAAATGGGACTAGTCTAAAGTTTCATCACTCAGTTTTGGGGTCAAGTTTAAATTAGCTCTAGTTCCTAACTGTCAACTACCAAGGCATTTTCTGTTTTAGCCCTCATCATTTATCTCTGAAGCACCTCACTGTTCACCACTGGCTGTCCCTTCAATACACTGTTTATTTTTGTTATGACAATGACAATGATGTCCAGTTATCTTTGTAAATTACAAGGCTCTGCACGTCATGCCTGTGCCTCTGTGCCTACAGCATAAATCACAAACACCTTAGGAAGGCATACATGACTATCTGTAATTTGATCTCAGCTTAGCTTGTTGTCTTTTCTCTTGACATTTATTCACATTTCTGCGCTCTTACCACACTGTACTCATTGTTTCCTGGCCTAACTGAGCCATTGAAAACTCCACATACTGGTGCCTCTGCCTGGGGTATATGTATCCACATGACTTCAAGACTGCTAGATCCTAATGGCACCCCTTCGGCTTCTCCCAAGTATCTGGTGACAGCCCACAGCACTATATTCATATAACTGAAATAGCTTTTAGAATAAAATCTAAAGTTCTTAACCCAGCTTACAAGACACTACATGATCTAACTCTGCTTACCTTCTCAGTCTTATCTGCCACTCTCACCCTCCCTCCTTGGGCACATAGGTCTTTTCAGAGCTTTTCAAACAAGCCAAGTTCTTCCCCCACCTCAAGCCTCCACTCATACTATTTTCCTAAATGGATCATTTGTCCTTCTCTTCCTCAATAGTTCATTTATCAAATGCTACTTCCTTAAAAAAAGTCTTTCTAGGCCCCCCTGTTCTATATAGTCAGAGCACTCTTTATCCTATTAAAGGATTTAATGATACTATAAATACCTGTAGAATGAGTCTTTTGATGTCTGCCTGCTCCACTAGACAATGAGCTCCATGATACCAGGAACTACGGTGAAAAGGATCTTTTAGGAAAATAAATATTTTATGTTAACTTTTAAGTTGTTTGTATTTCTAGCATATAAATCTGTTCTCACCTTGAACCTGTCCACATTTTATTTATACACACATACCAAGTTTGTGTGAATGGTTTGTTGAATGGAAATTGTGTGAACTAAGAAAAAAAAAGCCAGGTTGTATGTTGGGATTAAAGCATTACTAAAACATGGACAACAAAAGCCTCATGGTAAGATGACGACTTGACAGAACTAGCTTAGCAGAAGCTAAGGTTTAGAGCCAAGAGTGACTATAAAAACATAAGCCCTTATCCTCCAAAACTGACAGAATTATTGGATGGGGCATTTGATTTTTCAGTCTGTGTAAGGGAGTTTGAATTATAGTAAATTCTCAGTGTCACCAACAGGTTGTGCCTTTAAGTACACCAAAGTGTAAAAAAAAAACCCAATTAAAAAACCCGCAATATTACTGTAGGCTAATTGATATGGACAAGAGTTAAGTTCCTATGGCACCTCTTCAACATTATAACTAAATAACACTGAGGACTTGCTGTAGTTTTATGCAGTGATCTTAAAGTAGGAAGATTCCAGATGACATGCAGTTATAATTTTACGTTTACCTGTCTGTCAGTCCATTAGACAGTGAACTCTTTGTGGAGAAAAACTACGTCATTCATTTTATGATCTCAACCTTGGCACTCAGAGGTAGTCAATACATATTTACAGAATTAACAGATATATAATTCACTGTGGAGAACCAGGGATTTGATGTATTATCCCTCTTATGAGTCTGTAAATTTCAAAATAGATTCTGGTTACTATGAAGAAACGATTTCAAAAAGTAGCATTTCAAGCAACAGATAAAGTATGAGTGTCTTGCTGGCTATTCAAATTATTCATGCAGACAACCCCATTCTCTGCCTATGAACAAGGCCTATTCTTTCTATAAATAGAAAGACTGGAGGTAGGTGGAGAGGGTGTACATGCTCTTTGTGCACTGGCTATTATCTCTCCACTAACTCTATTGTTAATTTTTCCAACTACCATTCTAAAAAGAAAATCTCTTTATTATAGTTGATTTTGAGGGAAGCCGTGACCTCCTACATTATTCACAGCTTGTCAAAGAAGAAACACAAAGAGCTTCAGTGGTGCTGAAAAATACAGTTTGCATTTAAATATTCAATAGGTGTTTTAAAAGTAATAAATAATAAATTATGTTTTAATCATTAAGTAAATATAGCTTGGTGGGTAGGCAGCACCAATGGCCACCTATGTGATATGACAATGCTAAAAAAACCTTTCAGTAGCCTACAATTACCCCCTTTTGATTCCAAAGATGTCTGATGTTTAATATTTTAGAGTTAGAATTTCAGTGCTGAAGGGTCTCCCAGTTTCAGGAGCATGGGAGGCTGAACAAATGTAGGAACCTCTTATAAAGGAAAGTTTCGTTACACATAACAAACAATAACCATAGATGAGCTCACACATCTTTGTGGATCTGGAAATAGCAATTAAATTGAGTTTTAATATCTACTCAGAGATAGAAGTTGAAGCCTTGGACCTACAAGAGTTGGAAGTAAAATAATGCATAAAAACAGAACTCTCCAAGGGTTGAATTCCCAGCCTGTAACTTGCATAGGTTAAAAATCCAAATTTACACTAAATTAAAAATGAACAAATATTGACAGGTATTGGACCTGGTACAAGGAAGCACACACACAAAATTGCTCTGGGTCACATGGGATTCCCACAGAATAAAAAAGCTATCTGAAGATGATCTCATAATACAAAAAATTATAAAACATGCCCTGGTTGGTGTGGCTCAGTGGATTGAGTGTCCGCCTGAGAGCCAAAAGGTTGCTGGTTCGATTCCCAGTCAGGGCACATACCTGCGTTGTGGGCTAGGTCCTCAGTTGGGAGCGTGCAAGAGGCAACAAATTGTTGCTTCTTTTCCTCTCTCCCTCCCTTTCCTTCTTTCTAAAAGTAAATAAATAAAATCTTCACATATGAAAAAATAAAAAATTATAAAGTATAAGTAAATGATCCACGATGAACAAAGGTCAACAAGAATAGCATCTCTAAGAATTTGAGATACTGGAGAAAGTATGTTCAAAATATGATTATCTGAAATAATGATTTCTAAAATGATTAAAAAGTCATTGGAACCATAAAGAATAAAACTCAATGGTAAGTAGAATAGGCAGATTTGTCAAAGAACTAAATAGAACTTCTAAAATTAAAAATATAATCCTTGGCACTAGAAGATCAAGTAAAACAGTAGATCAGATAGATGCAGATGAACGAAACTCCCAGAAGCAGAAATAGATCTGATAAAGTTATACAGAATGAGGTAGAAAGACAGAGACTTGGAAAATACAATGAAGAAATATAAAGATTAACATGGACAACAATGTGGTGATTGCTGGGGGAGTATAAGGAGACTAAATGGTAGTGGAAAAAATATAATAAAGACTAAATTAAAAAATATAAAGATTAGAATGAGAAGGTACACATGTCTAATGGTAATTCTGTAAGGAGAGAAAAAAAATTGTGAAAAGACAATGAATAAAAATTTTGTATGACTGATAAATTATATAAATCTTTTTAAAAGAAACACAAATTCCCAGCTAGATTAATAAAAAGAAGCCCCCATCAAGTTACATTGTAATGAAATGGCAAAATGCCTACCGAAGAGAAAAACTATAAAATAATAATAGAAAAATTCATTGCTTTATCTTAAAAATTGTTAAAAATTGAACTTCACTTCAAATGAAGTGGATAAAAAGGGTTTTGGGATTAAATATGCAAGCCTTAAAAATCACATGGGAACTAGAAAAAAGTGCTCATTTCTCAGATACTATATTCTGGTGTCTTTAATAAGTGTTAATGGCAAGAGTCTGGATATTTGATTATACTAGAATGACTCATTTTTAAAGATTATGCTTTTAAAGATTATGCTCCGGCAACAGAGATTCATCCACTTGCCAATATACCCCCATCCCTAGATATATCACATACAGAAAAACGTAAGGGAGGCTAACTTAAATAACAACCTGTCATTTTGTTCTCCACTAATAAGTGGATTATCAAGTAGTGGGCCAATAAGTACATCAAAGACATAAATATTTGATTGATAATTATCCCTGCCAATTCCTCCAGCTTAAGGAGACACCTCTCTTTGAGAACATTTTCCACGAAGGGGTAGTGTACTTTCTGGGTCTTCCAAGAAGGGTGATTAGTCAGCTTCTTCCAGGGGTCTGATAAGAAGCCAGTGTCTCCCCTCAGGGTCTGACTGAAAGGATAATGCGCTGCTATCTTTGGCAGAGAATCCTGAGCTCTAAGAGATCCAAAATGCTTTGGAGTTGGTCTGAGGAGAAAACTGACCCCAGATTTTGGGTTACTGTCTTCAGGGATGAGTACACTACGGTACCCAGAGAAATGTAAGGTCTCCCAACTTTCCCATTTGAAGGGGCTTTGTGGAGAAAAAGGGGCCACATACGAAACCTGACAAGCTCAGGGGTGGCCTGCATGGCAGCCTCACAAACTCAGAGACCTAAAGTAACCACAAAGGATAGTCTGAAATTAAAATTTATTAACTGAAAGGTCATGGGGGGCAGTCATTTCCTTAAGCTAGAATCTTCCAATATAAAAAGCCAATCTTTACCTTAATTGGGCCTATTGTCTTCTCGAATCTATGATAACATACCTTTGGAATGTCAGTAACTTCCCTTTTTCCAAACCCCTGGGGCACAACCACACCAGAGCAGGGACACAAACCCCTCATTGTTATTGTTATCATGTTAATTGCTGACTGTCACTATCCTGTACCCACCTATGTAAAAGATGTGCCTATCATTTTACTTTTTATCCAAACCCACAGGTTTCCCCACTTTGCTTTCTCCAGCCTCCCTCATCTATAGCCAGTGGGTTTCATGTAACCCCCTTATGCTTCCTCTTTTGATTGTAATGTATAAAATAAGGCTGCAAAACTGTCGTTTTTCAGGGCATTTTCTCAATCCGTTGCAGTTTTGCTTTCCTGCAATTGCCATCAGTTTGGCTCAAATAAACTCATAAAATTCTTATGTTTGGACATTTCTTATGTTGACAGTTTCAGTAGTGTTTTCTACTGAACTTCACATGGAATAACAGAAAGATACTTCATTTCTTTTGCCCCAATAATTCTTCTTTTCCAGCTCAGACATCCACTCCCAGGAAACGTGAGATCACCTGGAACTGTTTCTTTGAAATAGTAAATTCAAAGCTTTCCTGTCCTTCTAGATCCCATGCTCAGGCTAATCCTTTCATATTGTCCTTGTACCTCATCAGGATCTGAGGACCTTGACCTCTCTACTCTCTGCCCATCTGTCCTCTTCTCCCTTCACTTTGACTTGGAGGGGAACAAAGTTTGCCACTCCAAAGTATGCCTTTTAGGGGTATTGATTATTTTAAGCTGATTATTTTTTAAGAAACAAAAAATTCCAGAAAAACCTTTGACTTTCCCCCCAATTGCTTAAAAAAATTTAGATAGAGGAGCTGCTCCAGGAAAAGTCCTTTCTATGTCTTATTATTAAAGACGGCCCAGCAAGCATTTGTTCACCAAATGTTTGCTTTTTCCATCTCCATGTAAATTGCCTTCTTCCCTTTTAAAGCCTCAAACCACAGTTCTCCTCCCCTGCTCAGTCCAAAATGGCATATAAACCTCAAGTGCCCGATTTGTCTTGGGGTTCCCTGTTCTTATGTAACTCCATATGTACATACATAATAAATTTGGTTATTTCCTCCTGTTAATCTGTCTTATGTCAATTTAATTATTAGACCAGCCAGAAGAACTTAGAAGAGTAGAAGGAAAATTACTTTCCACCCCTACAATTTCAGACAGCTTAAGACATTAACCACTCTTTCAAATATCCTCAACGCAATTATCTTTATTTAGAGAAGAGAATCCAATGGGATAGTGTAGGTAAAGCACTGGCTGAGAAACGCTCAGCAAATGGTAGCTAACTTCACTGCCATCACCACCATCAACATATATAGCATTCCCTCACTCCTTTGTCATTCTATCATACCAGCTTGTATGTACAGCATCCTGGTCTGCCAAACATTATTGGAGAAAAATCACTAAACTGTGTAGACAGATGACAGTGAATTCATGCTTCCAACCCGTAAGGACCAAGCAATTCTGTTTTGCTAATCAGTTTTCTGAATTTTTTTAAAAGCTCAAGAGATTAAAAAAGAGAGATTTTATTTATTTTTTTAGATAGAGGGCAAAGCAGGAAGAAAGAGAGGGAAACAGATTGGTTGCCTCTTGCACACCCCCAAATGGGGACCTGGCCCACAACCCAGGCAGGTGCCCTAAACAGGAATCAAACTGGTGCATCTTCACTCCACCAGTGAGCCACACTAGCCAGGTCATTTTTCTGAATTTTGAGACTACTCTAAACCTTCCACTCTCCTCAAGTCCCATACCCATCCCTTCCTCCCATCATTCTCATTGTGTTGCTTCACAGGAAAAAAAACAAAACCAAAAACCTAAACTAGGAACCATCAGAAAGAACTTCTCAAACTTCCAGCCACCAAATCTGCAAACCTTTCTGCATTTGCACCTATTCCTACCCCGACCCACCTTCTTGTTTTCCTCCTCTGACTACGGAAGTGAACGAATCTGGTTAAATGCTAAGGGCCAGACTCCACATTCTCTTCCCTTCTCTGTCATCCTCACCCACATATCTTCAATCTCTCTCTCCATTGGCTCCTTCTCATCAATATTTAATCAAATTTAAATATTCCTACCTTCAAAAATTCCTTTTGATTCCAGTTACCTCCTTATCTGTCTTCTGTTCTTCTTACCCAAACTTTTAAAACCAGTAGTCCACATTAGCTACCTGTATTTATATTTACTTCCTGTTTGTCCATTGTCATTGTAATCTGGTTTCCACTCCTACACTCCACTGAAACTGTTCTTATCTGCTTTATCATAATTCCAAGGAACCCTTCTCAGTTCTCATTTCATCTTGCACCTTTTGTACGGTTGATCACTTCCTCGGTGTGAGACACTGTTTTAAGGAATGCCCACTTTCCTAGACCTCCTCTTATCTCCCTGACTGCTTTCCTGTATTCTTTGCGGTCTTTCTCCTCTTTCTCTGTCCCAGACTGTGGAGTTCCTCAGAGTTTAGTCAAGGGCCCTAATCTTCTCATACAGTTAAATCAATTAAACAAGGAGGCCATTAGACTGAGGTGGCTGCGATTGCTTTGGCAGCCTACTTAAGCAAACTAGGCGTGCCTCCAGGTTATGAAATGACCTTAGTAAATGCTAAGGACAATCACAAACGGATCACTAGACTTGAAGTTACAGCCATCAAATAGTTTCCTTTCTTTGCTTCTATACCTTCTCTACTGTGTATGTCTTTCCCCTGGCTTCTGTCAGTGGAACACCCTTGACCACTTAAGGTGTGGTGCTGCCCAACTGGAACCAATTTTTGGTCACCCAAACTCTTCAAAATTTTAATGCCTCAGTTCACCCTTTAACAATACTCTGTATCTCTTTCCTTCCAATCCACCTGTATGCTAATCTATATCCCAGTTTAGATCGCCCTCCTCATCCATATGTCAAAATATATATTAGCCATCCCTTAAGCATTCTGCCTCCAAACCATGTTTCTGTAGTGTTCTCTATCTCGGCCTCAGCGAAAGGCTTCACTACTTACCCACCTTCCCAAAGCAGAAATTTGACATCATTCTGTCCCTGCCCTCTCTTTCACTCTTAACACTCAATCAGTTATCAAGCCCAGGGCACTCCAAGTGCTGAAATAGCACTCAAGTCACTTCAACTGACATCCAGGTCATCATGTGACATCTTCCTCAAGACTCCTCCAGTGTCCGATCTTGTCTGTTCTAAATCACTGTCATACAAAGCCAGAGTGATTCTTCAAACAAATGAAAATTGTATCACGCCGCTGCCCAATGCTTAAAATTTTCAGTTTCTTGTTGCCTTTAGGATAAAGCTCTGAAGTCCCTAACATTTCCTTCTCAGTTTCAATTCTCCACTCCCTTCTCTCGCAAGCAATCTTCAGCCATTCTGAACTTCTTTGAATTCCTAGAGTGCCTGCTTCAAGCCTCAGAGGTGTTCCCTCAGGTTAAATACTTTTTCCTCTCTTCTTTTTCTAACTATCTCTGCACTTAACCCTTAAATTCAATTTACGTACCAGTCCTAGTAAACTACCTGACATTCTCAAATCCACCCCACCCTCCTTAGGTGTTCCCAAGGCAGCCTGTACTTATCTAGCAATTACGAGTATCGTCTTCTAATTGCTCATTCCCCAGTGTATTTAGTTTGTTTGACTAAATCCCTAGGGGGCAGAAACCTGCTGCTCTTAGACGTTCCATCTCCAGTGCCAAAAAGAAGCGTCGGACACACAAAATATTTCAACTACTTGAATGAATAACTATTCTCTTCTTTGGAAGGAGAGCGGCTAATAGGACACCAGAAAGATGAGGGCTTAAAGAGGGCAGAGTAAAAAAAAAAAAATCTATAAATAACACATGGGATGGATACAGAGTACCTAGGCTTTTCCACAGACTGGGCGTGGGGGACTAGGCTGATCGCCTTGCCGAAGGCCACGGCGACTCCGGGCTCCGGAGGAGCAGACGCCGGGAGTGCGCAACCCAGGCAAGGAAGGACAATAGCTTGGAATTCGGCCTCGTGTTTCCGGTGGGGCAGTCTGGCGCTCCGCCGGTGAGGCGGAGGGTGGAGGCTCCGAGCCCGGCCCACGGCGAGGACGGCTAAGACGGCGAGAACCGCGCGGCCCCGGGAGCTCCCGCCCTAGCAGCCATCACCGCCTCCGCCTCCGTCGCCCCGCCTCGCCCCGCCCCGCCCCGGAAGTGGCTTAAGGCCTGTCCGGAACCTCCGGGCCGGCGGCTGCAGCGTCACTAGTCGAGCTGGTGCCGGGCGCGCAGAGCGGCCACTGCCGCCGCCAACGAACCGGGACCGTGCGGTGCCAGCAGCGCGCAGGCCAGGGGAGGGGGCCCAGCGGTCCGGCCGAGGGCGGGCGACCGGCCGCCGGCCGCCGCAGGGCGACGACGACGCGAAGGAGGCGGAGCCCGGAGAGGGGTGGGGGCCGGGGAGGGTTCGGGTGGGAGGGGGTGGGGGGGTGTCCCGGG
Source organism: Desmodus rotundus (assembly GCF_022682495.2). NCBI lineage: Eukaryota > Metazoa > Chordata > Mammalia > Chiroptera > Phyllostomidae > Desmodus > Desmodus rotundus. The sequence goes on along the minus strand of NC_071391.1, from coordinate 130,920,015 downwards.
GCTCATGGAGCCGGCCGAGCAGGCGGGCGGTGGTGACCCCCCGGAGCCGGGCGGGAGTCCTGGGCCGGGCCCCCGGCCCTTCGTCGCGCAGAAGGAGATAGTGTACAACAAGCTGCTCCCCTATGCCGAGCGGCTGGACGCCGAGTCCGACTCGCAGTTGGCCCAGATCAAAAGCAACCTGGGCCGGGCCGTGCAACTCCAAGAGCTGTGGCCGGGGGGCCTCTTCTGGACCAGAAAACTCTCCACGTAAGTGGGACCGGGCCTGCAGGATGGGTCAAGGGCAGAGGCTCAGAGGGAGGGCGTCCGGGGCGAGGGGGCGGCTGGCTCTTTGTCCACTCCTGATGGCTGGACCCCCGACTCTGCCCGTTCTCGAGCCGGTGGTCGCCGTGCGGTAGTTCCAGGGTCACCACAGGAAGAAGCTAGGGAAAGCACTCAAGCCTCCTCTCTACCACTTTCCTACGGGACCTCCCGGGTTCTCAGTCCTCTACGTCCTCCCTAGTTGCTTTTCCACAAGGGTTCAGAATGTTGTCTTCCGACTTGCGGGATCAAGAAGGAAAGAGATAAGCGGTCCCCCAGAGGTTCTCCTTGGATCTGTGCTCGTGTGGGAAGGGGTGAGGAGGATTCATCTTTGGGGGGGGGGGGCCGACTCTTGACTTCTGGTTCCTCCGGTTCTTTCTTCTTAATGATCCTTCGTAGCTCTCCATTCGCGTCTCGTAACTTTCTGAATGGGAAGGACGCCGTAGGGAACTTACAGGTTCTGCTTTTTGGGGCCTGCTCAGTCTTTGTGGATTTGATTGAAAAGATTGGTTTAAAATCAGTCTTTAGCGCACACTTGGGCTGTATACGAGACGTTAATGTCGAGAATATTGAGACTTAGAACTTAGGGACAGTGTATATTTCTCCTGTTTGGAAATGTACGATACTAAGGAAAATAGAGAACAGAGTTGTCAGGCTGTCTTGGACGTTATTAGTATCGGACGTTTGTTAATTTTGGGCCGCTGGCACGAATGTAAATTACCGAACTCAGCTTCAGGAGTTACATTCTTCTTTTATTGTTGTTGTTATTTTGTAACGTGGCTGCAAACTAGTGCAACTGAAATTAGGGGAAATCGAGTAAAAGACAGTTGCGGGGAGGCGGGAGTTAGAGACTATTTGCTAGATGAGCATCTTCGCTGTGTCCGAAGAACTTTTTGAAAAAGAATTCTGCTGTGCCTTGTTAACTGTACATGAAATCTGGTAACCTTGGATGTTTATGCTTTGAGCTATGAATGGGTGAACACCTAAGACCTAAGTCACTTACCCAGTGTTTATCCAAATTTGCTGAGTGAACTGGGTGATGACTCAGGGTTTTGTAATGCAATAGTCAGCCTTAACATTTCCTCACAGGATGATTCTTCTGTGCCTATTATTAGGAAGCCTCTGACAAATTTCTCATCTCCACTTGGTGGTGGTGGTGGGAGTAATGACCTCTTTAATTAAAAAGCAAAACTAAAACACTTTATTTGCCCTTTTCAAACAGTGGCCATAAAATGTCAAGGTTAACAGCTCTCCTAGAGAGTAAAGTTTGTGGTGTTCAGCCATGGGAGGTTTGTGGGGGAACAAATGCAACAGGGAGAAGAATCACTTTCAGTCAAAACAGAAGAATGTTTTATGAATGATTAAAATTAACATGATTTTTAAAGTGAGCCTCCTAGGTGTTTGTGTTACTCAGGCACAGTAAAAATAAAGTTACGCAGTTCCAGTAACTCCCCAATTTAATCTCTTGGATTAGATTTGCCAGAGAATAACCGTTTGGGGAGACGCAAACAGCTCCTTTTAGATGCACAGTGTGTGAATATACCAATGTGTGAGTACATATCTGATTTGGATTCATAAATCTAAAATCTAGACAGGCGTAGTTAAACATTGTTTATTTACATTTACTGTTAGTAAGCTTGGCTAAGTATCACATAAGGGTTTTCTTGTTTTTTAACTTTTGGCTTAAGTATAAGCAGCTTTTTCCTAGGAAGGGCTAAAAACATTTGACACAGTCCTTGATGCTTAGGGCAAGATTGCAGTTCTATGGCTTAATAACCCGTGAAACCATTTACATCTAAATAACCAGCAAGAAATGCTATCAGAAGGAATTTTATTTTGGGACAGTGGTTAAATGCTGCAAACTGATTCTTGGGATTATGCTATGAGATATTTTGAACTTGGTGGGACATGTTGTGATCTTGGGTGTATTTTTTTCTCCTCAGTCACCTGTTAAGGTGACCTGTTTATGTTTGTGCTTGTTGTTTATTAGGCCTTGGTGTGTTGCATAAGTTTACATTTAAATGATGCCAGAGTGTGTGCTGATAGCTATCAATTACCTGAGTAGTGATCAGATTTAGTACTTTGTAGAAGAGTGGAAAGTAGTTGTAAAAATAAAATCTCATTTGTCCCACTAGCTCTGTGACTGGAAATTAATCATGTGTTTCAGTATTCTTGGGAGAGAAATGAGGGGGGTTGGACTAAATAATTCCTGAGAAACATTCTTGCGCTGGTATTTCATGGTTTTTATTTTTTATCCTATAGAGCCTCAAATAAGTCAGTGTATATCTTCCTGCAAGGACTGGGCAGGTTGTAAAGTATCGGGCACATTCCTGAAGAGGAATGGAATATAAATGCTGTTCACAGGCACAGGCTGGACCCCTGACCCCACCTAGCCTGGGTACACCGCCCCCAGTCTAGGTGACCCAGATCTGGGGGTGCGAGGGGTGGAGTCCTTGTTTGAGAGGCACTCAAGATCATCTTTATTGACTTTTTACTTCATTATACTAGATATCATAGTTCTGTTTCAGTCCATTTTGAGACTTGCGGGTCTCTGTAAAGAAAGGTTACTTCATGTATTTCAAAAATTGGTCCCGTGATATAACACACCTTCTCTTGTGCAGACTGTTTAAAGTATTAGAACCTGTTCAAGAGAAATTATGTGACATAACATAACACAGGACCATTTTCTGAGAAGCAGGGAAACAGAAGAGGAACAAACTAGTGGTCTTTATTTTTTTTTTTCCTCTTTTTTTTAAATTGTTTTTCTGACTACAGTTGTCCCCATTTCCCCCATCTACCCCTCTTTGGCTTTGTCCATGAATCCTTTATACACACTCCTTGACGACCCTTCCCCAAACTAGTGGTCTTTAGAAAAGAGCAGTAAAGACAGCTCATGGACACTAAGTGAAAGGTATTGGTGGAAACTGGTATGGTCGGTGTAGAGAATGGAATTTTGAAAGGTAATCTTGAAATTTGCTTTTTCTCCCTTACCCTTCCGGACCTTTCATGGGAGGCACTGAAGTCTACTATATCTACACCTGGCTTTGCCACCAACATCAGCATCTCAGTCTTGCTTAACCTCTCCTAGCTTCCAAGTCCTCTTTTGGAAAGTGGGAGTGTAGACTATTAGTGGTTTTTCAAATTTAAACATTTAGCAGTGGGCTGTTTTATAAAATCAAAATCTTAAACACAGAATTGGACTCCTCAGGCTAAAATAGCACTGATTTTTTTTTCTTTGTAGCACTTCCTTGAACTCCTGATGCCTGCTTAGGGCTCCAAAACATACTGTTTGAAAAATCGTCACTGACTAGTCTCTAAGGGCCTTTCTAGCTAGCTCTGTTACTTTAAATTGGTCTGGAGGAAGGGCAAAAGGAGGGACAGTAAGTGAATGGGCTACTATTTCCTACAGGCTTACCCCATTCATGATCATTTCTTTCTTTCATAGGATTTTGATTTTAGTGAAGTGGGCTTGGTGTATTACAAATTTAGATGCCTTGTTTGTTACAACAAAAATGTTATATTCTGTGCTGTTTTGTAATGAAATGACTGTGTTATGCTGAGGAATCATCTCATTTGCTAATGAAACCGTGTCTCCCTTGTTTTACTATTAAGAACAGTATGTAGTCTTCCTAGGGACAGGAGTTGGATTATTCTAATTGAAGCCACATAATGTATTCAGTTTAGTCAAGATATGAGTTATCAAATACACAGACTGCCTCTTCTGGAACATAATAATGTGAACACAGGAGCACCCACATTCATATCATCTGTTTTGGGGAAGAAAGTAGAAAATGGTAACTGCTGAATCTCAGTTGCTTGGTAACATGTACTTAATAGAGTATCTAATGTTTGAGTGTTGAAATTGTGGAGTACACAATAAAGACTGGGTGGGCCAGAAAATCCCTTACGTTTTTTCTGTATGATATGTCTAGTAGTGCTTAGTTGTCTTTAACTTCATTTGAAAAAGTTTTAAGATTGTATTGTGACAGCTGTCAGTCACATCGACATGCATTTAAAAAAAAATCCTTTTCAAAATTGGTGAATTTTTGTGCAGCTATTTTAATATTGAAGATGGAAGAATATTTTAATATTGAATTGAAATATGCAACATTTTTGACGTATTGTGCTTTATTATATCAGGAAAGGTAAATGCAGCTGAAAGCAAAAAAGATTTGTGCAGTGGATGGAGAAGGTGCCATGACTGACTGACTGTGTCAGAAGTGGTTTGCGAAGTTTCTTGGTACTATTGACATTTTGGCCAAATAGTTCTTTGCTGGGGAGCTGTCTTATGCATTGGAAGATGTTTAGAGGCACCCCTGCTCTTTACCCACTAGAAGCCAATAGCGGGAGACAGCTGACATACTCAAAATATCCAAATCAATAGTTATTGGTGAAAATGAAAAATGTGTCTTTTACTGAAAAAACTAAATGGGCTTTTTGGCCAACCCGATATAAGTGCTTTTTATTTGTAAAAGAATTTTGAAATCTTGACAAATTACTTCATTCATTAGGGAAAACCAGTTAGGAAAAGTAGTAGAAAAGGTTTACCTTTATCAATAACCCCACTCAAAGTGGGAACCAAAATTTCTTTGCAGTGAGAAAGTTGATTTTCCATATAAAAAAACAAAAGTTAATTAAGTGGTTTTGAGAACATACATTTTTTCTTTTAAAGATTTTATTTATTTATTTTTAGAGAGAGGGAAAGGGAAGGAGGAAGAGAGGGAGAGAAACATCAATGTGTGGTTGTCTCTCTTGTGCCCCCTGCTGGGGACCTGGCCTGCAACCTGGGCATGTGCCCTGACTAGGAATTGAACCAGTGACCCTCTGTTTCACAGTCCAGCACTTAATCCACTGAGTCATATCATTCAGGGCGATTTTGGGGACATAAATTTTTCTGACAAAGTTGTATAATAGCACATCCAATAAGCTATCCTTTACATTAGATACTTAAAAAATAAACAAATTTTATTTTTTAAAAGTTTTAGGTTCAGAGCAAACTTGAGCAGAAAGTACAGAGTTTCTATGTACCTCCTACCCCCACACAAGCACACAGTTGATTTTTCATAGCAGTGTCATACTTGAGGTCCCTCCCATTTTCCAGGGACCTCCAGATCATTCTTATAAAACACCAACTCCATGTACCCATCACCCATCCTCAACATTTATCAACTCACGGGCCTGTTGTGTTGTTTTCACCACCACTGCACCTTCTTTTGCTTCATTCATAAGTGCTTCCAGTATGAATCTTTAAGGGAGAAGGAACTAGACCAAAAAAGTCAATACCAGTACCATTATCAAACTTAAAAAAATTAGCGATAATCCACTGTCACTTTGATCAACTTCATGAAGTTCTTTTTGCAAAGTTTGTGATTTTACTTCTGACTTTACATTTCATTTACATTGCTTTGTCTAAGGTTCACTACGAACAGACTTCATGGACATGTTTTAAAAATAGCTTATTAAGCCCTGGCTGGTGTGGCTAGGTGGATTGAGCGCCAACCTGAGAACTGAAAGGTCACTGGTTCTATCCCAGTCAGTGCACATGCGCGGGTTGTGGGCCAGGTTCCTGGTTGGGGGTGTGCAAGAAGCAACCAACTGGTGCAGATCAATGTATCTCTCACACATTGCTGTTTCTCTCCCTCTCTTTCTCCCTCCCTTCCTTCCCCTCTCTCCACAAGTAAGTAAATAAACTTTTTTAAAAAATACCTTATTAACGAACATTTTGATATTACGACATTCACCTTTTCTCTCCCCCTAACTTTGGAGATAATAGAATAAGTCCTGGGGTAACAAGGACTCCCTTGGATTATCTCCATTTTAGAAACGAAGACACTGATGTTTGTAGGTTAATAGTTGCATACAAAGTAGTAAAGTCAGGAGTCTTGTTTGAACAAATTATCTTCTGAGTGCCTTGTGTAGATGGCACTTTTTGGCACTTGGGCTGCGTCAGTGTAGAGTTTTGCCCTCTGGGGAAGTTCCAGTGTGCTCTTTCTTTTGGGTACATTTTTGTTTATTTGGGACAGACTACGTAAGATGTATAACTCCATCAGGAAATTTGGGAAAAGGAAATATGAATTTTAAGTTCATTGGTTTTAAAAAAAATTCTCATTCTGACCATTGTATTTTAACACCCTACATTAAGAAAGACAGAAAAATAATTAGTAAAACTACCATTAGTTCTTCCGAGATCCGAATATATCATTTAAAAACAATTTTCCTGAGTGGCCTTGCAGTATTGAAAAATAAAATTTGTAGTGAAATGATGGCAGATTTTTTAAGAGGGACATTTATTTATTATTAAATACGTGCACAACTTGTAAACCTGTCCTTATTGTGGAACCTGTGTGTTAACTTTTTTTTTCTAGGGAGACTCATTTCTAGTGAATCCTCCTCCACCTTAACACAAAATCCAAATCTGTTTCCCTGTAATCTTTGTAGAAAATTAGATGAAAAATCTCAGTAATACTATGTAAATAGCAAGCTGAGAACGTGGTAATAAAAACAACAGGGAGCAAACAATAAAAAACCTTTACGTTCATTGAGATCACCACTGGAATATTTAAAAGCGGTACATACTATAAATATTCTCATTTGGAATCTTGAGGTTGCTTCTTTCGTATTTGGCCTAGGCTCAGCATTTCTTCCCTTTCAGTGCACTCTCTCTTATCTCTTGTCCATGCTTTTGTATTCCTGTGTACGCATCTTCCCTCTGTTGTGAGCTTTCTTGAGGTCGGTGTCTTGCATGTTTATCTCTCCTTCCCTCCATTCCCAGCATTTAGTACAGTGGTATTTACTTTCATAGGTACTCAGTAATATTAGAATGGACTCTTTTTTGTTCTTTGAAAACTAAAGCATTATGCTGATCTAAAGATTTTGTTACTTTGACAGTCAAAATGGAGAATTGAATCCGGGATGAACTCTACTTTAATACTGGGTTCTAAAGAAAATATATATTTAACCAAAGTAGTGGAGGGAAGCATTTTGGTTAAGGAAGAAGTTGTATTTCATAACCAACCCAAAATTAATTAGAGAAGAAAGCAGATTATACTGGTTTTATCAGGGAGTTTGAGATTTCATTTAGAAATAAATCTATAATGTATGGTTAAATATTAGTATTCAAATATAGTTACATGAACCATAAATTTTTGGTAGTGGTCATTACCTTTTAATGCTAATTTGGCTGATTCATAATACCTAGACCAAATTTTAGAGTTTTTATAACAATAAAATAATAAAGGCTTTTTCCTCTTCTTAAATTTCTTTTTTTTTTAATTTATTGACTTTAGACACACACACGCACATGGGGTTTTTGTTCCACCTACTTAGCATTCATTGGTTGCTTCTTGTACGTTCCCTGACCAGGGGGTCAAACTGCAACATGGTGTTGGGGTGACACTGACCAGCTGAGCCGGACCTGGCCAGGGCGAGGCTTTCTCCCTTTCTAAGAAAAAACACTGTTGCAGCTGTGAAATGGGTTTGAGAGTAGTATGTAGTTCAAATTAAGTTGGAAATTGCTTAACAATTGTTAAAAATGCTTCATAATCTTCTAAAGGTAGATAGTCTAAACGGAACGTATTAATCTAAGCTGTTGATGTGGGTGTCATTTTACTTTTTGACAGTTTCCTTTTTTAAGCGAAGGATGAAGTAGTTTTTAAGAGCTGGAAATTTTATGAAGGCAGCCTTTTGCGTGTGAAAGTTAGTGGTTTGGGCAGATTCCTGAAAAGTTTATTTGGGATAATTTGTGTTCTGAGAGAAGGCAGGTTACTTTTCAGAGATCCCAATAAATAAAATGTCAAATTCTGTTAACAAATACCAAACAGAAGTCCCAATTATGTGTATGGCAGGAGGAAAATTACCACTTAACAAATTGAGGAATGATTACAAATGTAATTTTTTTAAAATTTCATAATTTAACAGACAGAATATCGTAAGACTTTCGCTGTGTGTTTTGTTTGCTTGCTTGGTTGCTTGTTTGTGGGGTCTCACAGTTTTTATCTCTATGTTCATTTGTAAGTGTTTAGTAGAGAATTTCCCAAATTGTGGGTTATGGTAAAAGGATAAGTCATTTAGTAGATCTTGACTGGTTGTTCGGGGAGGGGCTGTTTGTTGACTGGTGAACTAAATTAGAATTATTAGAGTGAATTTGGAAATAGGAAGGGGGAGTGTTTATGACTGTTGTTTCAGTTCTGTATATCTCTGTGTGTATACTGGATTATATATTTATTACTGTGGGTTGTAGGCAAACAACATGAAAGCTCCTGGTTTTACAGGTTTCTTTCGGATCATATCATCAATACCTGTTCATTAAGCTATAAAGATACAAGGACAAAAATGAAAAGTTTGACAGGTTAAAAATATTAGTAACCTTCCTTGGTCAGGTTGCTCAGTTGGTTGGAGCATCGTCCTGTACACCAAAAGGTTGCGGGTTTGATTCTGGTCGGGACACATACCTAGGTTGCGGGTTTGATCCCTATTGGGGATGTGTGAGGGAGGCAACTGATTAATGATTCTCTCCTTCTCTCTCTTTCTTTCCCTCCCTTCCTTCCTCCTTCCCTCCCTCCTTCCCTTCTTTTCTCTCTAAAGTCAGTAAACATATCCAGGTGAGGAGATACATATACACACACATGGATATGTATCAGTAACCTGAGGGATCTTATAAGAGGGCATTATTATAGATGTTACTTACCATAGGTTGAGGGTTCAGGATGTACTTGCACTATGCTAAGGCTTTACATTCATTATTTCATTTATTTTTCACAAACAGCCCTATGAACTCTAGGCATGTTTATTATCCCAATTTTACCACTGAAGAAATGAGACTTAGAGAGGTTACGTGTTAACGTATTTGCCTGTGACCACAGGGCTCTTGCTCTTAACCATGTGTCCAGAGGAATGAAAACTCCTGGGCTCTGTAGCCTAGAAAGACTGTACTGGGAAGGACTACAGCTGAGCCTGGAGGTAGCATTCAGTTGGTTAAGGAGCAGTTTGGGGAAAGGCACTTCCTGTGGGGGAACAGATGTGAGCAAATTGACCGTACAGCTGTTAAAGTCTGTGCTCCAAGCATTATATTGAATTAATCAGTTACCTGTCTCCCTGTCTAAGCTGTATGCTCCAGGGCACTTTCTGACTTATTTTTATGCTTCCATTGCATGTTGCCATGGCTGGCTCTTAAGTAACACTCTCTAAAGCATTTCAAGAAATGAATGCCCATTATCCATGCCTCAAGGGAAAAAAATGAACCATCATTATTAGGTGTTAGTAGTGAATGACTTTTACTCTAGAAATTGTCATGTCAATTTTAATATGTCACGAAGAAGTCTGAACTACAACATGCTGAAATTCCAAGTGAGCATTGTTTAACCTGTGGTGGATGGGGATAAAGAGACGTGTATGAGGTTTGTCCAGAAAAAGCCTGGCCATTGTTAATATAACAAGAACGTTTTGCATGACATGGATGTAACCTGGCAGCCAAGGAGAGTGGACTGGAATGCACATGTGTGAACAATGAAGACTTCACCATACCAGTCAGTAGGGGCAGTAGACACCCTTGAGTGAGCATGTGTACTGTGTGGCTGTCACATTCAAAATGACTGAGCAAATAGAGTAATGAATCATTATGAATCTCTGTGTTAAGCTTGAACATTCCTCCGTGGAAGCTGTTGGGATGATTCCGAAGGCAGCAGCTGTGGGCAGCTGGTGACTGGCATTTTCATCATGACAGTGTGCCCGCTCATGCATCACATCTTGTGCAGAGTTCTTCTGCGAAACATCAAGTCACCCAGGTGACTCAGCACCCCCTGCAGCCCAGACTTGGCACCCTGCTACTTCTGTTTTTCCCCAAAACTAAAATCACCCTTGAAAGGGAAAAGATTGCAGACCGGCAGTGAGATTCAGGAAAATATGATGGGGCAGCTGATGGCAGTTGGAACTGTGTGAAGTCCCCAGGTGCCTACTTTGGAGGGGAATGAGGTGTCATTGTCCTATGTAGTGTTTCTTGTATCTTAAGTAAATGTCTCTGTTTTTCATTTTACATGGCTCATACGATCTCCTGTCTAATAGGAGGGTCTTCCACTAGGAATATTGTACTTAATAAAGATGGTAGATCTGTTTTTTAGTGTGTTTTGGAAATGTACTCTTAATGGTTTAAAGCCAATTTGCTTAATATGGCCAAATATTTGTTATTAATTTGAAGGGTATTTTTTCTACTTTTAAAAAATAGAATTAGCTCTGGTGAGCTGTTTATAATTACTTAAGCACAGTATACTCCTTAAGGTATACTTATATATTCAATCAGTTGAAAATAATGTTTCTCAGAATGTCTTTCTTACTTTATCTCTAACCCTTACTTCTGATTAAGAGGTAAAGGTTAAATAGGTGTTGTGGAGGGTTGGTCCCTGCCAACCCCTCCACACCACCTAGTATTTTCAGTCATCTAAACACCTAGTATTTTTCAGCCATCTAAAGAAATACAGTAATATATACATACGTATCTGTGGTATGAGATAGCATATGAAAATACCCCAAGTTTGGTACAACTGTTAAGGGACAGACAGGACAGAGATAACACTTTCGTTTGGCAATGAAGGAAGACTTCAAGGAGGAAGTCTTAAAGGATAGGTTGGTTTCTAAGGATATGAACAAATAATTCACAAGAAAATAATTACATAGTTAGCAAACATCTTAAGATATTTTACATCATAACTCATGAAATGTAAATTGAAACAGATTGCATTAGTATTACATTTTTAATGACTGGAATAGATTTTTAAAAGCTGTATCATGCCCTAGTCAGTCTGCTAAGGGATAGTAGTTCTCAAATGTGGTGAGACATCTGGGAAGCTTACAAAAAAACAACTGGTACCTGGAGCCCCCCACCCCGCCCCATTCTAGAACAGTGAAATTGAGTGTCTTTCATGTATGTTAATCAATTACCCATCACCATAGCCTTGTGACGACATACAGGTTTTACATATATATATAGAGAGAGAGAAGATTAAATGACTTGTCCAAGAGACTAACATAGAGCAGTTCAAATTCTCAGCAATCTTGAGAACCATGCTTCCCCTGCTTGCTTGGCTAGTATGTTGAAATCAATAAATCTGTCTATCCAAAATTGATTGCAATGTCCAGAGTTGCAGAGAAGCTAGAATGGAAACATAAGACATCCTCCATATTAGCTAGAAATGAACTTGCCTTTGTTCCATACCAGCAGTCACTTGGAATTAATATCCTTTACTGTTGTTTGTTTGGGATAGTGCATCCCCTTTCTTGATCCTTAGCTCGACCTCTTTGGAGAGGAAATGAGGGAAGAAGAAACATTCCCTTGGTTGTTTCTTCTTGCTCTGTTCTGCTACCTAAAGCTGTCTCCTGTTCCTCTTCCCCCAAATGTTCGGCTTATCTTGATTTTGGATTGCTTATTCAGAGTGATGACAGCTTTCTAATCTTTTAAGATTCAGTTCAGTGATCACTTATATGGTGAAACTTTGCTTTAAAATAAAGAACCATAAAACTCTAATAATACTTCATTTGTCCCCTTACTTCCCCTTGTATTCAGTCTCCTCACATCTGATTTGTGAGGTCTTGGCCTACAGGAACTGTTTGAATCATAACTTTCCTTGGGCACATGTCATTTGCTTTAGAAATGCTTTTTGAAAAGAGAAGAGGTAGATTTATGAAAAACACTTGATTTTGACTGTTCATTCACTCTTTGTGGCAGTGAGAACTGTTATCTGCATCTTTTGCATTACGTGATGAAGGACTTAGTCCTGTAATAAAGTTAAAGTAATTCATTTCTTCTGATCTTCCAATTTTCTCTGCTAATTTTGCCCTTTTTTATTGCTTATTTTTTCTGTTTGGTGACACCTTAGGAACAGAAAGAAAATACTATAACTGATACAGTTACAGCAAAAGTATGCTATTTATTTTGGCAGAGGGATGAGTTGAAGTTACTGTTTGAAATTAAAATTTGGAGTTGTTTAGGGATTTCACTGGTCATGGTAGTATTCCTTGCTGTAAAATATTTATCATTTAGTCCTAATTGTCAGGTATGAATGCATTAAAAACTATTCTCGTTTCACCATTAAGTCAGATATTTTACATTTTAGTCTTTTATTATTTTAAAATATAATTCCTGCACATTTCTTTTAGAGAAATTTCTTTTTCGTTGGTATTATGAATGAATGGAACAATATTCCTTCAACCATCACTAGTTTTTTGTTTTTAATATGGGTGCCATACAGGAAGGCTGCTGCTTTAAAAAAAACTGTAGATTTTCTTGGTCTAAAAGGTTTTTTTTTTTAGTTGGTTGCTTCGATGTTTTAGGTATAATCATAGCGTTGACACCATACTATTCTACCTTTCCTGAAACAATTACCCTTATTTTTCTTTCCTAGTTTACCTTTAGTCTAGATTCAGAATAATGCTAAATAATAATAGTAAGAATAGTCGTTGTCCCGAACCTGATTTCAAGGGAAGTGCCTCTTGGAGGCAGAATGCCTTAAGTCTGGGTATGGGCTTATTTCATTAATATCCATATGTATGTTGTAAAACGATTTGGTTTCTTTTGGTTTTCCCTTAATATTTCCTGACTTACATTTTATTATAATCAGACTATTTGACTATAATAATGTTCACATGTTAGAATTAAGTGAGGTTTTCTTTGTTGACTAGTTTATGACCGGGTACTCCACAGAATGAAGATTGAAAAGAGGGCATAGTTTTTGTAAGCTTACATTAAAAAAAACCAAAACCATTTTATTGGTTTAGTTTTAGAGGGAGAGGGAGAGAAACATCCATGTGCGAAACATCTATTGGCTGCCTCTCGCATGTCCCCAACCGGGAACTTGGCCCGCAACCCAGGCATGTGCCCAGACCAGGGTCAAACCAGCGACCTTTCACTTTTTGGGACAATGCGCAACCCACTGAGCCACTCTGGTCAGAGCAAAAAAAAATTCTGGTTTTTAAATTATCAAGTCAAAATACTTTCTTTGTTTTTTGAGTAGAACTACCCCAAATAAAGCATTTGCTTAAGGTTAATATCGTTACTAGGTGTCTTGAGTGTTTTATAATAACAAATAGTCTTTTTTTTTTTTAAAGATTTACTTAGTTTTAGAGGAGAAGACAGGGAGAGAAACATTTAAGTATGAGAGAGAGATTAGTTGTTTCTGACATGCCCACAACTGTGAACATGGCCCGCAACCCAGGCATGTGCCCTGACTGGGAATTGAACTGGTGACCCTTTGGTTTGCAGGCCAACACTTAATCCACTGAGCCACACCAGCCAAGGTTAATTGAGAATAGTCTTAATGTTCTTCTGAAATTACGTTAATTTTACGTTATTGACGGATATAGATGGATTAGAAACCCAGTGATTACTTTGAAGAAAAATAACTGATGGAAACAAAGCTTGTATTGAAAACCAATATTTTTAACCTCTAGCCAATCTCTAATTCTTAGTCTATTCAATACTTAGTCTAATTCTTAGTCTATTCAGTTGTATAATTTCATATTTTACTTTAAATTTCCTTGTAGTATATAGTAAGCTATCAAGAGGTATAGTAGAACCCTGGCCTGGTGGCTCAGTTGGTTGGAGCCTCATCCTACACACCAAAAAAGGTTAAGGGTTCATTTCCTGCTAAGGGCGCATACCTGGGTTCCCGGTTCAGAGTGTGTACAGGAGGCAGTGGATCTGATTGATGTGTTTTTTGCATCGATGTCTGTCTCTCCACCCCTTCTTATCTCTCTAAAATTAATAAACATTTCCTTGGGTGAGGTTTAAAAAAAGATATAGTAGAAAAAACCTTGACAGTATTGTACATTTTCTTAAGTAATTACTGTTCCTGGCATTCCACAGTCCTCTTTGCTTGAGATGAAAACATTTGAATAATTATAAGGTTAGGAGGAAGCAGTTGAAAAGTGCTTTTGTACAATATTACCTTTTACTGTTATTTTTTCCCCCTCTGTGGGAGGATGGAACATAATGACTTGTCATCTATATATTCTGGATAGTTTAAGAAATAGTCTCTTCAAAAGTTCAATCATGACTGTTACCAAGGTTTCCGAGTATTTTGAGACGTCTAGTAGTAATTCTTTGTACTAAAATATAATATGAAAATTAATTGGGAAAAGGAAATGAACCAAGTATGGTTTGAAGTAGCATTTCTGAACATAAATATAGAAAAACCAACTGGAATAATTTTGAAAAAATGAAAATTTAATCTTTTTTTTAAAAAATTAGATTTTATTTATTTTTAGAGAGAGGGGAGGGGAAGGAGAAAGAGAGAAAGAGAAACATCAATGTGTGGTTGCCTCTCACACACTGCCTACTGGGGACCTGGCCCACAACCCAGGCATGTGCCCAACTGGGAATTGAACCGGTGACCCCTTTGTTCACAGGTTCCCCTTGGCACTCAATCCACTGAGCCACACCAGCCAGGGCAGAAAATTCTTAGTCTTCATTCTCAGTATTTTGTTTATAAGTTCCCCCCTTTAAGAAACAGTTTTATTGCTTATAATACAGTATTTTTGATGGACTAGATTTAAGATGGAGCCAATGAATATGCATTTTTAAAAAGGCGAAATATTTAGACGACCTGAAGGGAAACCAGAGTATGAATGGATATGCACTTTAAATAGTCTAATGTCTAGTAGACATTTACTAGGCAGTAATGTCAAGCAGTTTTTCCTACCTTACCATGTGAAATGTCCTGTTCTCCACATTCTCTTTCTCCCAGGCTGGGTATTGTTAGGCTTTTCAGTTTTAGCCAGTCTTAGGAGTGTGAGGTGGGACCTTTCTGGTGTTTTAATTTGCTTTTACTGTTGAGTATCGATGTTGAGTACCCTTTCATATGCTGTTAGTCATCTGGATGTTATCCTTTAAGGAGTGCCTGCCTGAGTCTTTTGCCCAGTTTTTATTTGGGTGTCTTTTTCTTACTGATTTGACGGAATTCTTAATATAATTTGGATCTGAGTCTTTTGTCAGATATATGTATTCTAAATATCTGACTGAGCTTTTCACTTTTAATGGTGTTTTATTGTGAATAGATGTTCTTAATTTTAATGAAGACCAATTATTAAGTTTTTTCCTCAGTACTTTTTGTACTCTTCAGAAGAAATCTTGGACTGCATTTTGAGAAATGCTGAAACCAGAATTACTTTCTAGTTGGCAAGACCTATTTGCTGGTTGATGGGGAAATAAAAAGTTTTTGAACAATTTCCCTAAAAATCTCTAATTTTGTCAGCAGTTCTAGCTCCTCTGGAAATCTGTTGGTCTCTTCATTAGTGTTAAATTTGGCATTCTGAAGTTTATTTCAGTGGTTTAGAGCAGTGTTTCTCTAATTTATCCTTGGAAGTGTCCCAGCCATAGGGGAAAGTGAACGTACAACCCTGGGGGCTTCTGGAGTTCTGGCAAGGCCTGAAGTAGCCATTGAAATCAAGGAATGCTTCTTTGAACTCTTCTGCTTTATCTTCAAAGTGTGTACAGGGTTTAAAAGATATAGTTTGTTTTCATTCCCTTGGCAGTAGCATTTAAATGATTCTAGCTTTTACTTTGAAGGCGGCTTCAGGAGGAGTGGGCCAGGTCCCCAGTAGGGGGCGTGTGAGAGGCAACCACACATTGAAGCTTCGCTCACTCTCTTTCTCCCTCCCTTCCCCTCTGTCTAAAAATAAATAAATAGAATCTTAAAAAAAAAGAGAACCTCTGGCACCCCCGGGCTTCTGATCTCTCTATCTGCCTTCACTAATCCTTTCGCATTAGCAGCCCAGGGTGGTTAAGAAACTTACAGGTAATTGATAGAGGCAGAACAACATCTCAGGTTTTATTGTTCTGCCTCCCATACTGTTCCCTCGCTGCTTCATACTAAGGTGTAATCATGGATTGTACCTTGAAGTGACAGAAAGGAGCTAAATAAATACTCAGCAGCTTGAGAAAATGAAAGAGTGCTATTAGTGGACAAAGATTTTTAAGGAATTTCTGGAATATGAAAACCACTTAGGTATCCTCATTTTAGAAGTTAATCATGTGTTTAATTTGAAATTAGCTGTTGGGTAAGTGCCAAAGATCATATAAAAAGTATTAATACTGTCTTTTCTGTTTGTTTATGTATTTAATTGTCTGTAAAATGGTGTTCCTCAAAGGAGTTTATAATTTTAAGTATCCAGTAATTTGTTCTAAGTAACTTTTGGTTACTTCAGTTTTAGTTATTTCTGAATCTTTAAATATGCCATGATTAGTCATTCATGCTTTTTGGAACAAATTTTCTTGTGGCTGATGGTTTTGATTACATTAGTTCTCTAAAGCTAAGAAATGGAAAATATATAATTATGAGGCAAAATACTACATTTTTTAATAGTAACTTTATTATAGTCATGAATAACTCTTGAAAACAAATGGTTCATGCTTTGTAACTTGCTGTATTGTTTCAGGGTTCTAAGTAAACATGCATTCTTAAAAGATTTCTTGTGGTTAAAACAGATGCAGGCTTACGTATCTGTACTATTTTGATCTGTCTTATTTTTTAATTATGTTGTGATTTACTGTTTTTAAGTAATTTCAGGGAGTTAAGTGCTCATTCATTATCTTGATATCATTATCTTCATTATCAAGACACTTGCTTAACAAAGAAATGGAGGGGAGGGAGGAGAGGCACTCTTTTCAGGTAACTTACGACCAGAGGCCAGTGAAGACCATGCAGCAATAAGAGAGTGGTGTGTTTTAATTGGTTATTAAGTGTTGATGAGAATTCAGTTACCATTTTGTTAATAAAGTACTCATTTGGTGGCCCAGGCCCAGTAGCTCAGTTGGTTACAGCATTGTCCCTATATGCCAAGGTTGTGGGTTCTGTCCCAGGTCAGGGCACATACAATAATCAACTAATGAATGCATTAATAAGTGGAACAACAAATTAATGTCTCTTTCTCTCTCTTTCTCTCTCATCTCATCCCAAATCAATAAACAAAATACATTTAAAAATTAAAAAAATATCTAGTTGGTGATCTTAATGAAATTCCAAATAATTCTTTTCCTCATGAGTGGATATAAAATGGTTAACACCAAAGACATTGAAATTGTGTTACAATACATATTTTTATAAATTTATTGGGGTGACATTGGTTAATATCACGTAGGTTTCAAGGGTACATTTCTATGATACATGATGTGTATATTGCATTGCGTGCCCACCACCCACACTCAGATCATCCTCCGTCACCGTGTGTTTGGCCTGCTAACCCTCTACTACCTTCCCACCCGCTTCCCTCTGGTAACCATCATACTGTTTTCTGTGTCTACGAGTTTCAGTTTTATACCCACATGTGAGTGAAATCATGTGGTTCTTAGCTATTCCTGACTGACATATTTCGCTTAGCATAATATTCTCAAGCTCCATTTATAGTGTCACAAATAGCAGTATTTTATCTTTTCTGGTGGCTGAGTAGTAGTTCATAGTAATATGTACCCCCTGGTGTCTGTCTGTCTTGACCACTGTGAATAAAGCTGCAGTGAACTTAAGGTGCGTATTTCCTTGTGAATAAATGTTGCCGAGTCTTTTGGGTAGATACCCACAAGAAGGATTGCTGGCTGACATGGTAACTCTATTCTTAATTTTTTGAGGAACCTCTGTACCATTTTCATAGTGGCTGTGTCAGTTTTCGTACATCCTGACCAGCAGTAAATGAGGGTTCCTTTTTCTGCACAACCTCTCCAACACTTGTTACTGCCTGTCTTGTTGATAACAGCCATTTTGACAGGGGTGAGGTGTAGTATCTTATTGTAGTTTTGGTTTGCATTTCCCTAATAGCTAGTGAAGTTGAGCATATTTTCATGTATCTGTTGGCTATTTGTATGCCTTCTTCAGAGAAGTGTCTGTTCAGGTCCTCTGACCATATTTAATTGGATTATTTATTTGGTGTTGAGTTGTGTGAGTTCTTTGTGTATTTTTGGATATTAACCCTTTGTTGGAGCTGCTATTTGCAAATATCTTCTCCCATTCAGTTGGCTACTTTTTGTCTTGTTAGCTGTTTCATTTGCTGGGTAGAAGCCTTTTAGTTAGATATAGCCCCAATTCATTTATTTTTGCCTCTACTTCTCTTCACTTTGGGGTCAAATTCATAAAATGTTCTGTATGACCAAAGTCTGTAAGTTTAGTGCCTGTGTTTTCTTCTGTGTAACTTATTATTTCAGATGTTATATTTAGGTCTTTGATCTCTTTTGAATTTTTGTACCTGGGGACACATTTTTTAATGCAGCAAAACACAAATTTACTCTATCAACAGTTTTTAAGTTTGTAGTACAGTATTGTTAGCAGTATGTACATTGTTGTACAAAGGATTGAGAATTTTTCCATCTTCTGTCCCAGCCCCTAGCAATCGCCACTTTCTCTTCCTTTGAGTTTGATTATTTTTTTAAAGGTTTTTTATTTCTTTTTAGAGACAGGGGAAGGGAAGAAGAGAGAGAGGGAGGGAAACATCAATAGGTTGTGTCTCACACACCTCCAACCCAGTACCTGGCCCGTAACTCCGGCATGTGCCCTGACCAGAAATTGAACTCATTACCATTTGGTTTTGTTGGGACACCCAGCCCACTGAGCCACACCATTCAGGGCTTATTACTTTTTTTTTTTCCCCCCCAAAAGTTTTATTTATTTATTTTTAGAGAGGGGAAGAGAGGCAAAAAGGGAGAAACATCAATGTGTAGTTGCCTCTTGCGCACCCCCTACTGGGGGCCTGGCCTGCACCCCCTACTGGGGGCCTGGCCTACTGGGGGGCATGTGCTCTGACTGGGAGTTGAACCCGTGACCCTTTGATTCCCAGGCCAGCACTCAATCCACTGAGCTACACCAGCCAGGACATCAAGGCTTATTGCTTTAAATACCACACTTAAGCAGACTCATATTTGTCTTTTTATGACTGGCTTATTTCACTTCTTAGCATAATGTCTGTAAAGTTCGTTTGTATTGTAGCATATGACAGAAATTTCTTCTTTTTAAAGGCCGAATATGTGTATACATACCATATTTTTAAAGTCCATTCATCTGTTGATGGACATTTATGTTGTTTTCACACACATGTTGTGAACAATGCTTCAAGGAACATGGATGTGTCACCATACCTATTTTTAAAGGCTATATTGATTTTTTTCTTGCAGATATATTCGACTTTATGGGAGAAAATTTAGCAAAGAAGATCATGTTCTTTTTATCAAGTTATTGTATGAGCTGGTATCAATTCCAAAACTGGAAATCAGCATGATGCAGGGATTTGCCCGTCTCTTGATCAACTTGTTAAAGTAAGTCAGTTTTCCTATGATTTTTGATAAGATTAGTTTGTGTGGGTTTTTTTCAAGGTTTTATTAGAATATGAGCCCTAGGTGTTCTTTTGAGAAGAAGACCATGTCCAAAATTGCCAGTTTAGAAAAAGATTGCAGAAAACTTTTTAAGTTTAAATCATATGTGTTAACCCTTTAATTACAATTCCATCTTCTCCATGAAGCCTTGTCTTCTGGAGGACACATTAAACTGTCCATTCCTTATGTAGGTTGTAAGATCCCTGAAGACAGGGATGATTTACTGTGTTGCTTATCCCAAGACATGCAGCACAGGGCTGGAAACTTTGCTCCATAAATAGCATGGGAAAGTATGAAACTCATCTACAGTAATGGTGGTACAAATTTAAATGTCCCTCCTTATCAGATGCTCTTTGAGGTTTGAACAGCAGCAAGAATTTGGTACATTGTTCTTCCTGCTACTTGTCATGTTCTGCCGGTGAGCAGGCTGTGGATGAGGAAAAGCAAAACCCACTGTGATGGCAGCAGCGTTTAACAACTGTCCTCCCGAGTAGTATGTGTAATATACACACACCTGCGCACACATACATAAATACGTGTTTGCCTCCCTCTAATTAGGAAAAAGGAACTTCTTTCAAGACATGATTTGGAGTTACCTTGGAGACCACTTTATGACATGATGGAAAGAATATTATATTCCAAGACAGAGCACCTAGGGTTAAATTGGTTTCCTAAGTAAGTATTTCCATTTAAAGAACTTCTTTGGGAGCACTTGGGGGTTTTTAGGGGTTTGATTATAACTGAGAAATACTGGGTTATTTGAGATAAACAAACAAATGTATAATTTAATGTACTTCTGTGTAACTTAACTTCTAAAACAGTTTTTGCCTTCTTTAAATTATATCTGAAGCTGTACTTAAGAATTTCCCATCAAGATTTTCCTAACAGCTAACATCACCATACTGTCGTTAAAAGTAATGCATATTTCACATTCTTCATAATACATCCACATGGGTTTTAATTCTTCAAGTAAAATGAATGCTTCAGGAAGGGGAGCTTTGCATATTCCAGGGGACACACAGTCCCACTTAAATAGCATCAGTTTTAGTGTTTGATTATTCTGAGAGCATAAACTATTCAAATATGCAGTCCTTGGATTATGTTACTTTCTAGTGATGTCTAGGCATAACTAAGCTTACAAATCTCTGGCTGATTATGGATTCTTGTATGTGCATCTTGACTCTTCCAGATCTCTAATTTCGGTATGTTTTGTATTCTGAATTTACAGAGTATAATAGGAAAATTTGCCCTTTTGGTTAGTAGGGATTTCAGACTTGACTGCAAAGTATCCTTTTCCCCTGTTAACAGGGTTTGTCCATTTACGATGTAGCTGTTAATTGTCTCAGTCTTAGCATGTTTGTCTTAAAATACTCATGTTATTTGAAACTGAGGTTTATTTTTAGGAAATTTTTCCTTCTTTAGCTCTTTGCTGTATTACCAGAGTTGTCATGTGGCTATATATATACTCATTCCTCAAGAGCACCATTTTATACTCCTGTATTATTTTTCTTTTTCTCTTGTATAAATTGTCTTTAAAGATTTCTGTGGTGATTTCTCTTTCAATCTTAGACACGTTTATTTTACTACTTCTTGTAGCCTCTCCAGTTCACCAGTTCAGTATATTTAATCCATGATTAATCCTCAGGCTTCACTTAAATGAGACATCTTTTTCATAGAATTTTTTGAAAATCACAGTAGATGGCGGACTTTAAGAGATTTTCAGGTCATAGGTAAGTAAGTGGTGAAATTATGTAAATGGAAAGAGTAAAAAAGAATATGACTGTAGTTGATCCTGAACTTAGGCCTTAATTAGCTTTTGGAGAGTGCTTGCTCACCAGTCATTTACTTCCTTAAGATTTCATGTGTTAAAACCAGGAAACCCATTTTTGAACCATAAAAAATAGAAATTCATCATGAAACTAAATGGTGCAATCACAAATACGTTTTTATAAAATGTATTTTATTTATTTATTTTTAAAGATTTTATTTACTTTTAGACAGAGGGGAAGGGAAGGGAGAAAGAGGGAGAGATACGTCAATGTGTGGTTGCCTCTCACGTGTCCCCTACTGGGGACCTGACCCGCAACCCAGGAACCAGTGACAACCCCTTGGTTCTCAGGCTGGCACTCAATCCACACCAGTCAGGGCTATAAAATTTATTATGAAAATAAAAAAAATTTAACATAAAAACTTTGTTGTAAAGATTCCTTATGAGTTTTATTTCTGCTACAGGGACTGGGTTAGGTGTATTTAAAATATGAGCTCATTAAAGTTAGAATGGGAAACACCATTTCATAAATTTCATGGATCTTTAAACTGTGTTCAAAATTACTTATCTTTCTGAAATTTCTCTGGCTGATTCAAGTCCTGTGTGGTCATTAACAAATATCTGTGGCTTTCCTCTTCAAGTAATACCAGCTGTTTGCTGGAAAAATTGTTAGAGCTTATAACTGTCAGTCAGTGCTTATAGTTCATCCCCTGATTTTAGATACTGGGCTTATTACCATGTCTTTGCCTGAAGCTTCATGTCATCCTTGCCCTTGTGAAAACCTCTTTCTTAAACATTTTACCATGGACATTTTTGGTTTTTTGAAGAGAAATTGTGTCTTTACCAAAATTATCATTGGTTTAAAGCAGTGATTCTCAATTCTTAACGTACTCAGCATCCCCTTTTCCGTTTTGTGGTTAACTATTTAAAAATGAAATTCAAAAGTAGTATAACTTCATACCTACACTCAGTGACAAAAGTAAATGTAAATGTTTAAACTATAGAAGAGAAATAATAGGAAAGTATTTTAAAAACAGTAAAGGGTGGGGCAAAAGTAGGTTACAGTTTTGAGTACAGGAAACAAGGGTTATTCTTGTACTATTATTTATTAATTATTGTGTTATTTTCCATACAAACAAGGATAAACCTACTTTTGCTCCACCCTGTATAAAATATGCAGGCATCGTTACACTAAAAGCCACTAAGTATGTTATTCAGATTTTCCATCTACTTATGATGAGTAAGTTTGGAGTTAAAAGAAAAAGGTTAGAATACGTTTTGTATAAGTACAAGAAAATGAAAGAACAGCATTATGAGTGGACATTGTAATAAAAGCTAGTGCTAGGGTGAAGAATGACATAAGATTTAATTAAATACGATGATACAGGGGAATAACTTTAATTTCAGACCACTGAACTGAGAAAAAAGGAAGCTTGATATTCTTATGGATCAGCTGGCCTTACTTATAACTGTGTCAGAATAATTTTTTGTGTAATGATGTTGGGTGGCTTAGTTACTTTGTATCACAAAACATTTTTAAACATTATTACCTGTGAGGAATTAGAGGCAAAGGATGAATTGGGAAAAGACTCATTAATATATGAAACTACAGAGAATTTACACAGTAGATTTCTGGGGAGGATATCAGAGTAAGATTGAAAACTAACAGGCAAAGCCAAAATAAATAAATAATGCCAATATATAATTTTCACAACATAAATTGCCTTTTGTATAATATGACAAAGGATTATAGTAACAGCATTTTAACAAAGAAATTAATAATGAAACTCTGTGACATCCTTGTGTTCTGTGTCTCTGCTAATTGCCACTGTGATGTCACTTGGTTCTAAGATTATTAAAACAGTCTTTGGTTACATATCTGCATGCAGCAGCTGCATGTTGGCAGGAATACGGTGGTGACAAATCAGGGGGTCCAACTGGAATTGCCTTGGTGGTGTGATTTTTTTTTCCTTTTTTCTCCAGGAATAACCCTAGGTGAAGTTTTCAACAAAATAAAGTACAGCCTTGTTCAATTTACCTACCTGTTTGTTGTATTTCCAGGAGAATCAGTGTCCATTAAAACTATGCGAAAAATACTAAATGTTTAAAGCAGTTAACTTTTAGTTTCAAAAAAATTTAACCCCTATGACCACCAAGTGGGGGAACTTGTGAAAGTCTTGCAACAACTTTTCGTTGTGACTGGCTGCTCCACGCATGGCAGGGTATCTAATATACCTGGCTTCTGATCACTAAAGGTCCATCGAGCCTTCCCCAGTGATTGGGATCATTAAAAATGCCCCATGCATTTCTAAAATGCTCCTCACATATGGTTCAAAGCTCTAGGTTTTCCACCTCTTATCTTGCATTTATACTATCAGAGGTTTTCTGTTTCATTAATCAGTCCCTCCTGTTTTCTTCTTACTGGTCCACCACTTTTTGCTTTCTTTTTTCCTGTTTTTAAATCTCTAAGATCCAGGTCTTCGTAGTGTCCAAAACACTATTTTATTTTCTCCTGTAGCAGTGATTCTCAGACTGACTACTTAATACCTCCTTCCCTTTCTCCAAGGCTCTGAGGTATTTCCTGAAGAGATCTAGTGTGAGAAATTTCTTGAAAGTTTCACATTTTACTTAAACATTTATGTCTGCATTAAGTTTATTAAGTAATGTTTCTATAAGTAAGAATTCTTCCGTATATATCTGTTGACAAAAAATGATGCGGCAATCAGAAGAACCTTATTGGTCCAGTGCCTTGGAGTACTCACACAGGACTGAGTACCTCCTCTAAACAGGGTACACATTGTGGAGTGGAGCTCTAGTAATGCAGCCTCTTTTTAAAAATGGTAATGTGTTCCAGTTTGAAGGGATCAGAAAGAATGCTGGGGATCTGGAACTGCTTTTGAGGGGGCTCTTCCTTAAAATATTTCTCAGGACTGTAATTTATTCCTTAGTCATTTTCTCAAATTTTCTGTAATCTTTTTTACTATTACATATTAACTCTCCTTTTCAAAGGAGTACCTTATTTCCATTTAGATCTCTCTGTATAAAGGTATAAAACTTCAACTTTGAAAGATTTTCAGATTCTTTGACTCTTGGGCTTTCTTCACATTTGCCTTGATTTTAAAATTAGAGGAACCTAATAGTCCTGGTTCTTACACAGAAATGTTAGAGAAACCAGTTGGACAGTTATATGATTGTACTTTTATTTTGCTTTATTTTCCTCGGTCCACTAAACTTCTAAGAGGGAATGAACAGTGTGGTGATTGTAGGGTGGTGGGAGAGGTGGGTGGAGGTGAAAGAGTGTGCGGAGATAAATAGTGATGGAAAAATTAACTTTAACTTAAAAATATTAACAATTGAAACATTTAAATTTATGTTTCTATTTAAGATTGAATTTAGAACACTAGTATAGCAAGTGTTTCTAGTCAAGAGATAAAATTAATGACTTTTACAAGCATTTTATTTCAGAAAAGTCTTTAAAGAGCCCTTTTAATATGCCATACTTTTGGATTTGGTATTTTGGGTATTTTCATCTTAGATGTATTCTGGCACATTTTGAATCAGTTTTGTTAGCTGACTGCCTGTGTTTGTACTATTTTTAGAATACTATTTTTATAATCAAAAGTGAAAGATTGCTTCATTTGTTAACTGCTTGTCTTTCAATTCTTAAACTCATGTACCTTAATGTATTTGTCATTATTGAAACCACTGCTTTAGAGTGTCATGCATTGCCACGTGATGTAAAAAAGCAGTTACATTGTTCAGAGCAAGGATTATTAAGCTCTCTTCTCTCTTTCCTTTCTTCTTTTCCGTTATCTTCCTCTCTCTCCCTCCCATCCTCCTTTTGTCTTTCAGTCTTTTGCTTCAGGGGCAAGGACCCCTTTCACTCTCGTCTGTATGTACTTTTACTGGAGAAACAATTTAGGTTTTGGTTTTTTTTTTAATGGAAAAATCAAAATTGAAAAGGAGCGCTAGGTAGTTGTGAACTTATATGAGCAACATAAGAATTGCTTAACGTTTACTTCTTGAAAGAAGCATTTGAATTTTATGGGCATGGTTTTATTCATAAAACAATGTCTCATGTCCTTAATTGGAGTAGCATGTTGCAAGTTACAAATGTAGGCAGCACGCTAATGAAGGGTATTGCTACTAACAAAATGTGGGGGGAATTATGAATCGATGAGCTTTTACAAAATGGGCCTGGACAGTTCACATTTGAATTATGTGTATAAATTTGTTTATTTATTTACTTTTTAATATATTTATTGATTATGCTATTACAGTTGTCCCATTTCCCTCCCCCACTCCACTCCATCCTGCCCACCCCCTCCCTCCCACATTCCCCCCTATAGTTCATGTCCATGAGTCATACTTATAAGTTCTTTGGCTTCTACATTTCCTACACTATTCTTACCCTCCCCCTGTCTATTTTCCACCTGTCATCTATGCTACTTATTCTCTGCACCTTTCCCCCCCCCTCCCTCTCCCACTCTCCTATTGACACCCCTCCATGTGATCTCCATCTCTATGGTTCTGTTCCTGTTCTAGTTGTTTGCCTAGTTTGCTCTTGTTTTTGTTTTAGGTGTGGTCGTTAATAACTGTAAGTTTGCTGTCATTTTTACTGTTCCTATTTTTGATCTTCTTTTTCTTAGGTAACTCCCTTTAACATTTCATATAATAAGGGCTTGGTGATGATGAACTTCTTTAACTTGACCTTATCTGAGAAGCACTTTATCTTCCCTTCCATTCTAAATGATAGCTTTGCTGGATACAGTAATCTTGGATGTAGGTCCTTGCGTTTAATCTTGGGTAATGTAATTATGATGTGCCTTGTTGTGTTCCTCTTTGGGTCCAGCTTCTTTGGGACTCTCTGAGCTTCCTGGACTTCCTGGAAGTCTATTTCCTTTGCCATATTAGGGAAGTTCTCCTTCATTATTTGTTCAAATAAGTTTTCAATTTTTTGTTCTTCCTCTTCTCCTTCTGGCACCCCTATAATTCGGATGTTGGAACGCTTCGAGATGTCCTGGAGGTTCCTATGCCTCTCCTCATTTTTCCGAGTTCTTGTTTCTTCATTCTTTTCTGGTTGGATGTTTGTTTCTTCCTTCTGGTCCACACCGTTGATTTGAGACCCAGTTTCCTTCGCATCACTTGATTCCCTGTACATTTTCCTTTGTTTCTATTTGCATAGGCTTCATTTTTTCATCTACTTTTTGAACAGATTCAACCAAGTCTGTGAGCATATTGATAACCAGTGCTTTGAACTGTGCATCCGATAGGTTGGCTATGTCTTCCTCGCTTAGTTGTATTTTTTCTGGAGCTTTGAAGTGTTCTGTCATTTGGGCCATTTTTTTTTTTTTTTGTCTTGGCGCTTGTTGCTTTAAGGGGCGGAGCCTTAGGTGTTCACCGGGGCGGGGTAATGCTGGTCGCTGTGCTGTGACGCTGTACGTGGGAGAGGGACCCAGAGGGAGCAATGGCACCCGCCTCACTCTCCTCCGGATTTCAGTCTTTCACTCCGATACCCACAATCAAACTGGGCCCCCCTGGTGCTGGTTCCCGAGTAAGTGGGCCTGTGCACACTCTAGGCCCCTGTGGGTCTCTCCAACGACCTCTCCTGTGAGGCTGGGAGTCTCTCCTGCTGCTTCCCCAACCCCCACGGGCGCTTTCAATCAGAGGTTTGAGGCTTTATTTCCCGGAGCTGGAGCCCTGGGTTGCGCAGTCTGCTTCGCTCCCCCGCGTTTGCCCCGTTTATCTGTGTGCGAATGTGGGGCCTTGGGGTGCTACCCACTGCTCTGCCAGCCCCGCTCTCCGCCACTCTGAGTCCGGCCCTCTCGGTTTATCTGCACAAATGTAGGGTTGCAGGGTCTGCTAGTGCTCGGACTGCCTGCCCCATTCGTCCCACACTCCGCCAGTCTCAGTCCCGCCACGGCCACATGAGTTCTCTCCACCCCGGTGCCCATCTCCGCTCCTCCTACCGGTCTGGATGAATGTTTATTTTGTATTTCCTTGGTGTTGGACCCCCTTGCCGTTCGATTTTCTGTCATTTCTGGTTGTGCGAGGAGGCGCACACTGCAGTGTGTCTACCTACGCCGCCATCTTGGTTCTCCTAAATTTGTTTATTTAGTCTTATCACTACCAATGTTGTTTTTCTGAGTTGCTTGCTGTTAAAGATTTACATACTGCATCATGAGTAGTTTGGGCCTAGATAACTCATTTTACTTTCTTAAACTAAATTTTTTAGTACATCTATATACTGCTAAGTATATATTAATATATTTTAAAGTATATTTATTTTTCTTTCATATATATTCTAAGGGGACCATATAGTATTAAACTTTCATTTTTCATATTAATTTGCCTCTGGGGAAATTGGTGTTTCCCTTTTTTGGTACTTGTTCTTCATGGCACTTGAATTGGTGCTCTTATCCTCAAGATACAGTTAAATCTTTTGTTCCCCTTTCAGCACATGTAAGTAACATGTTCTTAACCTCTGTTGGGGGTTTCTTGACGTATGTGGCCACATTTCTAAACTGAAGTTTAGAAATTGGGAATTGATCTCTAGCACAAAATAATGAAATGATGCAATTTTGTCTGAGGAGTTGTTGAAGTTTTAAAATAGTTTACAATTTTGTTAATGAACAGTGATTATTAATATGATATTTGCAGTGCTTTTTAACGTGGTATTTGAGGAACATTCTATGTGCTTTTAAAAAAATTCTACATTTACTTTTATTTGGAAATTAGAGACTTGTGTTTGATCTTTATTACTGACTTTGATAGTGTTTCTTCCAAAAGTTGTCTCGGTGCCATAATGATCTTTCCTTGGACACTGTTCTTTTTAAAGCAGTTTCTTTTTCTTGTTTTTGAATTTTATTTATTTATTTTTAGAGAGGGGAACGGAGGGAGAAAGAGGAGAGAAACATCAATGTATGGTTGCCTCTCGCGTGTCCCCTACTGGGGACCTGGCCCACAACCCAGGCATGTGCCCTGACTGGGAATTGAACCAGCGACCTTTCAGTTTGCATTCTGGCACTCAGTCCACTGAGCCACACCAGCCAGGGCTTAAAAGCAGTTTTAAAAACATCTTTGTTCACATTGATCAGGCTTGCCATCACTTACAGCAATTTTGCATGTTCATTTTACATGAGTGGTCAGGATTATGACAACTTCTTAACACTTAACCACAGAGGCATACTTTAAAAAAAGGTGATAATGAAAAACCAATGTTAATGCTACATCATTGATGGAGGTGTTACACTTTGTTTGTACCTTTGTTATGGTAAAATTATTTTGCCCCTCATTTGTGTGAAGTGGCTGTGAAAAATGACTACTTGCTTATTTAGCTAAGCAATATTAGCTCTGAAAAGATTGCATATAATAAGATGGATAGTGTGTGACTGTGGTGGAATTGTTTAGATTTAGAAGAAGCAGGTAAAATTGAGTTCTTTTAGATGGAGTGTTAAGTTCATTCTTAAGAAAAATATTATATAAGCTGCTGTTACCATTAAATTATAAGGAAGTTATGGCATAGGTATATAGAGTATGCCAAGGTTATAGTCTTCCCCCGCCCCCTTTTTTTAAATGAAAAGGCAAATGTGACTTCTGAAATTAAATTTTAATTCAAGAATTGTCAAGTGAAGCTGAAATTACGTCTGGTTATGGGCAGTCCGCACTGCCCTCATCTTGAACATATCATTTGCTGTACATGTCTTTGGGTTAAAAGTGAATATTGTCCTGATAGGCAAGGGAAGGGGGTAGGAAGCACAAACATTTAGGTTTGTATGAGTTGACTGTCTCAGTAATTGGAGTAACTGGAGATTAAGGCTTTTGGCTTTCCTCGGGCCTCTCTGCTCCGTATTTGGCATTTGCTTTATTAATATCATCATAGGGAATCATAAAGAATGTCATCATAAGGTAATCGCAGCCCAGAGAGGAAAACTGACACAGAGTCATTTGTTGAATCTGGGTCAAGAGCTCAAGAACTGGGACAAGAAATTAGTCTCTGCTCTAATAAGTAGGCTGGCAGTTGGGGAAGGATTTTCCTGTTTTGATATAATTTCCTAAATAATAAATTAATAGCTACCCAGAGGCAGGAGAATAGATATAAAAACAAAATGACCACAAAAATCTAGTTCTTAAGGAAATTGAAAATGTAATTTATTTTGGCTAAGTAAGAAATAATTGTAGTTATTGTTTATTGTGATTAATTCTGAGCCAGATAGCTGCTTTCTTTACATTATCTCATTTAATTTTTATAACAGCCTTATGAGAGGTAGGTGTTACCGCTCTTATAGATGGAAAAACTCAGGCTATAATATTGTACTAGTAAGTGGCAAAACTGGTATTCAAATACAGATATCTGACTCCAAGCCCAAGCTGTGAACAATTACATAACTAATATACTATGGCTTTCTTTTCAACTTAACATGCCTTTACTAAGAGGAAATGGGGTATGAGAAAACCTGTTCAAAACTTAGTCCATCTATCGATCCTGGTTGACTTTTAAGAAAGTGTTTTGATTTGTTATTACTTTAGTGTTACAAATTTCCGGCAATTGGAAAAGTATGTAGTGATTACTCCCTCTAAAAATTAGTAAAAATATAGTCTACTAGCATCTAGCCTTAACCTTTTATTTTATTTTTAAACAGAAACATTGTTTACTTCATCTTGAGAGATTACAAGAATCACAAAAGGTCACTATACAGATATCACAGGTTAGAGAGATTGTACTCTTTTCTGGATAAAGAGCTTACGTCCAAGGGGTTGAAATTGACTTTATTTAGATGAACTGAATCACATTCCCACATATCCTGTTCCTCTAATGAGTGAATTGAGAGCCACCTTAACCTCCTGTACTTCTGAAGAGTGAGGGAACTGGAGAAAACATGGTTAGCCATGCAGCCTTTTGTGACTTGCTTTCTAGAACCATGTTTTACATAATATGAAAGTTTGTTGGAAGAATACAAAAGTTACCAGTGAAAATAGAATGTTTTCTGTGTAATACTGTCAAATGAGTTGCCAGAGAAACAATAAAATGAATGAAAATTTAACATGGACACAAACTTTAGGAACTGTAGAATTATAGATCTTCTTATATTTTTGGACAGAAAGTTTATTATTTTAGAATTTTCCTTTTTAAATCTATGTCTAAGCTGATCTGTCATTTATTTTGGAACGAGATGGCTCTTCTAACATTGCCTATGAATTCTATGATTTGTTTCTAAATGTGATTCTTCAGTCCAAACTAAAAGTCCCAAAGATCTGTTCTCTTTATTGCCCTGACAGAGTATGTTTATTGAGCATTGTAAGTAAGTAAATAAATAAAGTACAAATGGAGATGAATACATAGCCTTGGTATAAGGACTTTGGCAATGCCCAGAAGAAGAAAAAAACTGTAGTAGTCATTGTCTTCAGGGAAATGTAGCTGGAGAGAAGCTTGACTTTTTTTAACCAGGCAACTTAGATGTTCTCCAAACTACAATCTTTGTTTTTGAATTGCTCAGCTTTTTTATGAGGGAAGGGAGAACATCTCTCTGATAATCAGGGAGAATGCTCCATGATTGTTCTCTGGCCATATGACCATCTTATTTATTTTTGAATTATCTCATAAGTTGTAGCCCGGTTTCCACTTCAGTTAGTTGTTTTCTGAGTAGTGTGGAAATTAAAGAGGGTTCCTCCTGCTTCAAGTAACTTAGTTTTCACTCTTGGTTATATGATAGATTGATTATTTGTGCTGAGTTTAGTCTTTGTTATTCCTTGGAATTTCTTTGCAGATTAGTTCTTAAGCTTTCAGAGAATTTGGATAGACTTCTGTATTTAAGAACTTCAAGAAGTTTAATCATAAGTGTCAGGTTGAAGCACTGCTTGAAAGTTACCCCTTTCCTCCATAACATCTTTCTGGACACTTATTTTTAATTGTACATATCATACTATAAGTAGTCACACATTTATTTTAAAGTTCCAATTCAAATTACCTACTGCCCTTTGTTTTATTTATTTCCATTTGACCTTCTTTGGACTGTGGTCTAGTTAATATTTTAAAAATTCCATTCTGGTCATATGGTTAAACTAGTATTAAAACCAACATGTTTATTATAAATTAAAATACAAATATTTGTTGTTTTCCATATTCACTTGAACCACCTACAAGGTAGAAAATAAGTTACAGCTTTTAATGTTACTCAACTAATATTTTAAGGAGTCCAAGAGGGGGCTGTTGCTTTTTTGATCACTGGTGCTGGCAGTAAAGTGCCTTGCAGGGTTATAGAACTCCCGTCAGTCGGTTACAGAAAAGTAGTTTCTGGCAGTTGTTGATAGAAGCATACCAAGTTTTGTCTGCCCTTAGTTTTGATGTAAAATAGCTTTAATAAAAATTTAAAATTAGTATTTGAAGTTTTAAGCTACTGAGCATATTCTTGATGTGTTGCTAAGTATGGTTGGTCATTGCTGCTGACTTGAAAACAACTTGTTCTTTTCCTAGTTTTCTTCCTTTTAGTTCACAGCAGAGAATGAGCAAATGAGGGCAAAGGAAAGAGCAGATTATGGAGTGTAGGTAGTTATCCTTACACTTCTGTCTGTATGAAAGAGAAGGATTAGCTGTTGCATGTATACAGAGAATAGCTAAATTTATGAACGTATCTTAGAGAGTCTTTTTATTAATTGCATTAAAAGAATTATTTAAATACATCAAACTAATTCATCAAATGGCTTTTCTCCCCCAGTTCTGTAGAAAATGTTCTCAAAACACTCGTGAAAAGCTGCCGCCCGTAAGTAGCTTCTCAATTTACAAAGCCTCTTGTCACTTCTGTGGGATCTTCCCTAGCTTTCGTGTGTTTGGAAGAGGGAATAAAAGTATAAGTAGTTTTGGATGTTGTGATGCTGGTCACTGGGCACTACATGTTATCTGAAACTCTTGAACTGAAATTTTCAGGTTTTATTTCTAAATTTAGAAATTTTTAAATGGTGTGGGTATCAGTCACCCATTATAAAGTAAGAATGCCGTGATTTGTGTATAATTTATTTTAAAGGTTTTTCTAGATTATTATTACTTAGATTAAAAATGTTTTTCAAAATGAGCATTGTAGAGGTATTCCATTAAAGCAAGTAATAACAGGGAAGTGGTCCATGTATTCTTCCTCGTATGTTCTCTTTCAGTAGAATATTTTACTTAAACTAGCCCATATTCTGATGTTTAAAGATGAATATGCATAGAATTTAAAGTAATTAAAGTCCAGTTCTTTGGACTTGAAATATTTTCTGAATTCTTATTTATTAGGCTGTTTTAAAGCTACTTACTCTGCTGTGGATACAGGGAATTCTTTTGAATGGAAATCCCTGTTTATCATATGCTGTAATAAGAGTTAAAGTTATTTTATAAATCATATACTTGCTGCTGATCTACTATACTATTCAGCCGTGGGCAAATGTATTTTCGGCATATAAAATGTCTCCCTTTCAGGAGGCGTAAGATGTAACTTGAGTCATAAGCCACC
Source organism: Desmodus rotundus (assembly GCF_022682495.2). Taxonomy (NCBI): domain Eukaryota; kingdom Metazoa; phylum Chordata; class Mammalia; order Chiroptera; family Phyllostomidae; genus Desmodus; species Desmodus rotundus. The sequence continues at coordinate 130,887,125 of NC_071391.1, read as the reverse complement.
ACTGAGCAATGTCATTGTGTACTAGGCAGTTACTCTCCCGGCCTGTGCTTCCTCACTGAGAAACTCGGTCATCACTGAGGTCTTAGGTTGTGGGGCACATTCATAGAACCCCCAAGCTCTTATTTGTGATCACTAGGCTAATAGTTGACTCTGAAAAATTAGAAAAGGGAATTGATGTGTGAAATCTTTGAAGGCAGAATATGTTACGCTTTTCTATTTTAATTCTGACCTATTGTACAATGACCTAGCATGATGAGTTCAACAGAAGTATTCCGAGAAATGTAATTTTATTTTTAACATCAAGTAATGAAGTGCAATTCTAATGAATACAGATTTATAAAAAATGTAAGGGATTTGAAAGGGTTTTCTAACTTTTTGGCCATACCCAAATCAGAATTCCTTATATATATATTTTTTGTTATTTTAAACCTCTTAATGGATATTTGAAAAATTATACATGGGTCCGCTGTCCATTTTCCTTTGTGTGTATGTATGCATGTGTGTGTACATTTTAGATTTTAATTTTGTAAATCTCTAGCTCGTAGCTCAAGTACACCCCTGCGCACTTCATAGAATTGTACAATGTCAGAGCCTGTGGGAATGGATCATCTGGTCCAGTCCTGTCTTATGTACAGGACTTTGTGATCCAGTGAGGGCAAATGGTTTGTCCAGAGGAGCCTAGCAATTGATGTTCTCTTTCTCACTTCACTGATTATCCCGTTTTTTAAAAAAATACAGACTGAATTTATATACACAAGATTTTTTTCTATTGTAATTACATAGCACACAGGATGAAAAAATATAATCATTTTTAAATTTGTAGGTGATTTGAATGACTTTGTATTTTATCTGAGTTTTGTCAACTTTGTAGCATTTTTCTAAATCCTATAGACAGGAAAATTTACCTTATCCTAAGTGTGTTGGGTATTTAATGTAGAATTGTTAGAATGTTTCCTGTAGGCTAACATGATATTTATAGTGTGTGATGTATCTTATGAAAGCCATTCCTTCCCTCCTTTTTAATTTTTTTTGGTCAGTCATGTATTGATGTTGTAGAGCTTTTAGCAAGAATCAGATACATGAAAACCTTTTTTTTATTAGGTATTTTCCAGCAGATGCAACAGCTGAGATGCTAGAAGAATGGAGGCCTTTAATGTGCCCTTTTGATGTAACAATGCAAAAGGCCATCACTTATTTTGAAATATTTCTTCCTACCTCCCTTCCTCCAGAACTTCATCATAAAGGTTTTAAGTAAGTATTTCCATCCCTTGAGAAATTCTAGAATATAGCAGGAAATACTGATATAGGCAAACCAGTAAAGCAGTACAATAGTTGCATTACAGATTTTTCTTTACAATCGTAGGCAAAGAAAAGTTTACTAACTCAACCATTTTGTTTGTACTCGAAGTATGTGAAGGCTAAAACAGTTAAAATATAAGACTGTAAATAGAGGATAATGCTTATGTGTCAGGCCAAAAAAGATGAGGGCTTTAATTTAAGAAATCAAGAGAGAAAGAATAATAATTGAGAAAGGAGTGGAAAGCATTAATAAATAGGCAGTGATAGAATGTTAAATTGCATAGAGTTTAGGGGAAGGAAAGTGTTTTTCTAAAAGTTGGTTTTAACTCTCATCACAAGTCGTTTTCTCTTGGGTCCTTTTTATAATTTTCTTGGTAGCCTTTGCACCATTTTTAGGAACTGCAATGAAAAAGTATTTTAGACTGTACTTTTACGAAAAAAAAAAAAGGAAAAAGACTAAAAGGATAATGGTAATTACCGCTATGTTGTCAGCTTATGCTTAGTTTTCCTCCCCCTCTCCCATTTTCTGTTTTATTTCTGTCAAGTCTGAAATTTTGTGTATAGCTATATATTTGTGAAAATTTAATTTTAATTTAAAAATTCTAAAATCTCTTAGTTTCTTTGACATTTTCAAAGATTTGTTAATATTAAAAAACTTTCTTGCCCTGTTTCTTTGTGATAGTTTCCCCCGTTGTAATTTAGTTGTACCAAGCACTCTGTGGCTCATTTCTTCTGTGGAGCATTTACTATCGTGCTAGTTAGTGGCATAATTACTAATTGGGTTATTAAAACAAGAAAGTAAGGAAGAGTTACAAGAACAGGTAGTAACAGGAAAACATTTAATGAGAAAGGCAGGAAGAGGAAGGAGAAACATAAACAGTATTAGATAGGGGTGGACAGTAATTACTTAACAGTGACGTAGAAGTATTATGAAATTATTCTTCACAGCATAAGTAAATTGGAAGGGGAATATTCAGATAAAAGTAATCCTTTGTTACATTAAGTTTGTAACTTTCAGTATTATTTTTTCTAGGTTGTGTAGTTATCAGTAAGAATAATAGATTAAAATGTACAAAGGATACCTGGCTTTGAACCATTTTCTATAACTCACTTGCTACTCATAACAACATTTTTCTTCTTCAGACTTTGGTTTGATGAATTAATTGGCCTTTGGGTTTCAGTGCAAAATCTCCCACAGTGGGAGGGGGTGAGTATCCCATTTTTCCTTCTATACTTTATGGTTTGGAAATATGTGCCATCATTTGATAAGTAACTTCAGTTCCCCAGAATTGGCTATTAGCAGTGTTGTAATCAGTTTTTAAAATTTTATTTGCTGTAATCTCACAGAAGCAGACATTTCTTTATTTTGATTTTGTTAATATGCGGAGGTATATGAATGTAATGGGAAGTGCATGAAACCGGAAGACCCCGTGTTTCCTTTTGTATCCTCACCAGCACTGTGCTTAGACACGTAGTGGATGTTTCCTATATGCCTGTTGGATTAAAATTTATTTTCCTGTTTACATTGCACATAATGCTTTATCATTACCTTTCTATAAGTATTTCAACTGCTATTGATTTTGAGTGGGTGACAGGAATCAGAACTTAAATTTGGAGATTAAAAAAAAACTAAGTTATAAAGCATATGTTAAATCAGATTTTGCTAACACTGATTGCTGAAAAGAACATATGAAAAGAAGTATGACTGTGCCACTTAACAACAACAACAAATGTAGTTACTTATCTTTCTTTTTTTGTTTACTTTCAGCAACTAGTAAACCTCTTTGCACGATTGGCTACAGATAATATAGGGTACATAGATTGGGATCCATATGTACCAAAGGTAATTAATAATATCTGAACGTACAGCATACAACAGCACTGCCATAACTTTCATGTCTTTAAGGGGAAGTATATTTTGTATGTTAATTTCCTAGCTCCACATAAACTAGTTTTAGACCATCAATGCAAACATACCCCACAGGGTGGATCCTTTATTTACAGAAAGTAATTGGGTCATATCAAGATACCAAAAACGTGTGATTTTTGTTTTACCTATGTAGGACATGAACTGTAAGTTTCAGAATGAGTAGTACAGAAAATATAGAGTGTTATACATTCATACTTTCCAGCAAATTTTGTATATGGAATTTGATTGCTATTCTAGAGTCTTTTCTACTCTTAGATCACATTGTATATTTCCCTAGATTAAAAGAAGTTAGAGTGTCTCTAGGTGCAGTGTTTTTAACATTGCATCTTCTGTATTGTATTGCCTGCAGCAGAATCACTAGTGGCACATCAGGAGGACTGGAGTAGGGCATCCGGGCAATTCTGATGCACACAGTGACAGTAGGGCAGGCCTGGGGACCAGCAGAAGGCAAATGCTCTGTTTGCTTTGCCTGTGCTGTCTTCCTCTGTTGCTGGCCAATAGAAACTAAGGAGAAGTAATTTCCCCCCTCGTTCAAGGCCCCTATCTGTTAGTAATGACACATTTAAAATAAAAATTTAATTATATTACAATGTAATTATTAAATAACAGATTAAAGTGCAAGTTCTTGGGTGGGGAGAAATCAGGTCAATGTTAAAATTTAGAGGGGGAAAGAAATTCACCAGAAGACATTTCTGGTTTTGTGCCATTTAGAGAGGGAGAAAGGAGTCGACACATTTCATGTTTAAATTCAGGTACCTATGTTTTGCTGTTTTATGTTTTACTATATCTCATTTGTCTGTTTTTGGGTACATGGTTAGAGCTGCTTTATATCTTCATGCCTGTGACCTCAGAGTGTTGTTTTTAAAAGGATAGATATTTTAATACAATTTTTAAAGAATAAAACAGATTAGTAAGCAGTATGTAACTTGCTGCAAAACTGATTAAATGAGAATACATCTAATAACACCAACACACAGCATTTAAGTTATGTAAGGAAAGTTATTTGATAACTGTATGTGTTTTTAATTCTTTTTTTCTTGAAGGTATTTACAAGAATTCTGAGAAGCTTAAACCTCCCGGTGGGAAGCAGTCAAGTGTTAGTCCCGAGATTTTTGACAAATGCCTATGACATAGGACATGCCGTGCTGTGGATCACTGCTATGATGGTCTGTAATGCACTGTATTTGTTTTATGTAGTTCTCTAAATTTTGTGTTAACCATACGAAAACTATATAGAATCATGCCGGTCTCTTATCAGTGGCTTCGTCGGTCACTTGGTTCTTGGATATTTTTACTCCAGAATGTAGTCATACGTACTGTTTATAAATGTCCATAACCAGTGGACCTTAAAGTTAGAACCGAAGTTTAGAGTTTTGAGAAATTCAGAATGTCTGTAACAGTTTATAGACCAGGAAGCAGACTCATAGGTAAAAGGGCACTCCCAAAGTCAGATTGAGAACGATAAAGGTGGGATTAGAATTCAGGGCTTTGTACGTGCTCAGTATGAATGCATTCAGTGTAAATGTTCACATAAAATACTACACTGAGTACTAAGTTTACTAAAAGTAATCTAGTGAAAGGACAAGCATGAAGGATTATTTTACTGACAGCATTGAAAGAAATATGTATCATGCTTGAATTTCAACCTCATCATTCAAATAAGACTAGAACAAAATCGTCATTCATATTGCTTCTACAGATGTCTTTTTCTTGAACTATTTATTCTGTGTTTGATATTTTCTTCTAGATTATGTTGCTTGGTTGTTTGTTTTGTGTTAGTTGTTTCTGTGGAAAAGGCAGAATGGTTGTGAGAGTTTAGGTCTTAAATTTTATTGTAAGATTAAAAGAAAATTTAAGCTCCCTGTTCTTGCTGTTTCACTATTAAACCGAGGGGGAAATCCCATTTTCTTTAGGATATTAAATACGAAAATGATATAAACTCTTGGATGTGTACTATCTTACATAAACAATGAGTTGGAACTCATTTTTTAGGAGCTGCTGAATTAGATGGTGATTATTATCAGCTTCATTGTAGTTAATATTGCTGTTTTTTCTAACAGGTGTTCTTACTGGCAGCTTCATTTTGTGTTAAATACGAATATTGAATATAATAAAAATCAGTGATAATTCTTACGTTAGAATTTTAAAATTTTTCTTGTGGAGTTGTTACGGTCTCTTAGTAGTTGCCCTGATCTGGAGTGGGAAATGTGAATGTGGATTCATTTCACTGGGAGGAGAGGTTCCCAGCGCAGGTGACATTCTGCCTTCACCTGTGCTATTTCTTCAAAGATCAGCTTGAGGCAGATAGGAGGTTTCAAGACCTCTGTCCCCAGGGCTGTTCAACTTGATAAAAAAAGAACACTAGCTTTTTGTTTTCCCCCCAAGTTTTGTTGTTTGATTTGTTTTGTTTTGGCAGTTAAAAAAGAAATTTTTCTGTTGAGTCAAAATGTCACATATAACTGGCTTAGTCATTTGAACATTTACATTTAGAAGTAATAATAAAATATTTTAATGCACTTGTGTAAATCTCACCTCATATCCTGCAGTGAGGTATTCACTTCTTAAATCACTTAGGGAATTTTTGTTATGCCTGATATTAGAACTCTTGGTTATTTTAAGATGATAATCTTAGTGATGAAAGATACTTGATTGCCTAAGAGTAAAAGATACTGTTATCCTAAATTGAAAAATACCTTTTTTTAAATTTGGTTTGAGAAAGTTGCCCTTATTTTTAGTAGAGTGTTTGAAATCAATTCGTATGAAATTCATTGAGGAATGTTTTTTACTCCTATTTAGAGGTAGAATTAATTTTGTCAGCAGGATGAATATGAACCACATTAGAGATTTACATGTAGGCTGGGGCCTGATAACCTTTCCGATTTTACAGTATAATGTGGTTACTGATCTCTTTTACTCTTATACCTGAACAGGGTGGACCGAGTAAGTTAGTGCAAAAACACCTGGCCGGTTTGTTTAACAGCATCACATCTTTTTACCACCCTTCAAACAACGGGCGCTGGCTGGTGAGTATGTTCATTTCTCACTCTTAGGTTTTGGAACTTTTTGAGATAGGGTTAGATGTAACTATTACCTTTATGTACCCTGTAAGGTGATTTCTGTCCTTCCTATAAGCTTTATGATGTTATTGTGTTCATAGGACATGTAAATAAACTAATATAATACTGGTGGTGGTAACTGGTGACAAAATGCCACATTCTGGAACAAAATTGTAACAAAAAAATGCCACCAAAGCATGACTCATCTTTTCAGTTTTATTTGTATCATTTTTTTTTTTTAAGTTGTCTGGTTAAAATGGCTTTTCATGTAATGGCAGATTAATGTGGCACTAGAAGTTAAAACTGAAATTCGAAACATTTGTATTGATTATTGTCAGTAGTTAATTGATAAGAGTATTCTGTCTAGATATACTGTGCAGGTCTTTGTAATAAGGTTGTAAAAGCCATTATTTTGAAAATCTTTACTTTGGTGGGTACAGAGGAACCCCAAATATCTATCTGGGACATAGAACCTACCTCGGACTTTTTGTTTCTGTGTCCCCAGAACAAGTTAATGAAACTACTTCAGCGATTGCCAAACAGTGTCGTTCGAAGATTGCATCGTGAAAGATATAAGAAGCCTTCTTGGTTAACTCCTGTGCCTGATAGCCATAAGCTTACTGATCAAGATGTTACAGACTTTGTACAATGCATTATTCAACCTGTCCTCTTGGCTATGTTTAGCAAAACTGGTAGTTTAGAAGCAGCCCAGGCTCTGCAGAATCTTGCACTCATGAGACCTGAGTTAGTAATACCCCCTGTACTTGAAAGGTAAGTGTAGCTTTACATGTTCGTTGAAGCCTCAGTGGTGGCTACAGTTATTCTGGTTATCTCTTCCCTCTACTCTTCTGCTTGGTTTTCTTTTCTCTGGCTTCTGTATTACTGTATTGGTACTTACACATTTTCTTGGAGGACAAGCAACATATTTTAACCTAATGATTGGTGACTTCATGAAGGTTCATTGGAGAGTAAAATTGACATGATATGGATAAAATAAGTATTTTGTATTATTTGTACATTTTAGTTACGTTTTAATATCAAGGTTTTGTGCATAAATTAAGCTCTGGCTGTTTTCATCAAAATGTGTCACAAAATACTGAGAACATGACAGTGAAATGATTTTGGGTTTCTATTATTTCTTAGAATCAATGACATAAGAAAAATTTGATTATCTATATTATTTTTGTATCTTGTATAATCTTACGTGGATTGTTTCCACAAGGTAGACTTTACTGCATTCATTTTGTTTTTTGTGTTGAAACAGTAACAAAATGGTTCTCCACTTGCCTAATCACTCTTACAACATAGGCCTGACGTGCCTTCCAAGAGAGAGCTACTCAGTTGCGTTGAGTGTTTTGAGAGCAGGTTACTTCAACTCACTGTCACTCCTCTGGTGCCTGAACCTGAGCTTTATGATTTCTTTCTAAATGTCTTAGTCAAAGGTAGAAGTTGAGTTTTAGAGTCCAGAAGGATCTAACAGATTGAGTTCCATAAAACTCAGATTTGTCCAAGGTTGGTCGTGGGAGAATGCGGATGACGGTCAGTTTTCTGACTCACGGTTGAGATAGGATAATTAGTCTCACTTTCTTGGAGAAGGGTATCCTGTTAAAGATCTTAACCAAAATGGTGCTCCATTAAATTTGAGTTGTTTATACTATCTTGCACTGTCCTCATTGCTGTAAATATTCCAGTTAAGTTGTGGCTCACTTTCTCAACCTCTCCTAATTTTGCATGTACATCTTAGGGTGTGCATGCAAAACTCTTCCCACACACAACTTAGTTAGGAAGTGGAGTGGAAAAGTTAGGCAGTTTATGCTCTGACTTCAACCCTCAATGTGTTTTGCTACTTGGCCTCCATGTGGTAGCAGAAGCTAACAGTCAGCAGCAGGTCTCTTGATGCTCCTTTGAGAAAGGAGGGACTTTAGTTGCTTGCATGGTTAAAATTTTGAAGTTTGAGGAGTTTTGCTGTTTCTTTACTTTGCCTTTGTTTTGCCTTATGTCGGTATTTTCCAATTGATGATTTATGAATAGATACATTTTTGTGAGACTGAAGCACTACCTACTATGCTAACGAGGCACCTAGAATAGATACATTTGGAGAAGGAACAATTTATTTAGTTCTCAGTTTTGGCACAGATTTAATATTAGCATATTTAGCGAGGTAAATACTTAATTGATGAAATTGATACTACAGTGTTGTTTTTTGAGATTCAGTTTTAATTCTGTTTAGAAGTGGCATGACTACCGTTTTGAATTTTTTTCCTTTAAAAATGCAAAATATTTTAAAAAGTAAAAATGTAAAAAAGTATTTTAGGCATTTAGTTTTAAATTTCCTAAAGACAACCTTTGTTAAATAGTTTGGTTTGATTTCTTTATGTTTTAAAATAAGAATAGGCTTTGTTCTTTTTAATTTAAGTTATAAAGCCTCCCTTGTTTCCTACTTAAGCTGAAATTTCCCTTATATATCTTTTATGCATAAGAGGAATTTGAAATGACTGCATTTTAGATTTTTTTCTCCCTACAGGATAGATTCATAAAGTTAAATTACGGAGTCAAAGAGTGACTTGGATGTCCTTGGGTCTTAATGCCTAGTGATCAAAGATTGCATTATCTTACTCCTCTCAGTTCGTGCACTCCAGTGTCAGGCATACTCTCATATATTTCTGATAGTCGGTTTCCAAGTTTAACGTACCAGTCCTTTTAAAAGTATAAAATAGAAACTTCAGCATTTTAGTAAGGTGGTTTTACCTGTAAAAAGAGAAGAATACTTTGTACTTGTTATTCCCGAATTCTAGTAGTAACCATTCTGTTGGAATGTGGAAGTGGATTAGGATGTTTGAAATAATGCAGCATCTACTGGTTTATGTGCTGTTTCACTGGGGAGTTTGCATGGACAAAGGTGGTGAGATGTCAGGGGATTGTGGAAACATGTACCTTTCCTTTATTTCCTTTATTTGTGTGATTCTGTTAACTTTGAGAGCAAATACTCAAAATAACTTCTAGCTACAAACCTTTAAACCAAAATACGCTTTATGAATTTATTAATGCATCATGTATGGTTATCTGCGATGGAAATTTTTTAAAACTCTGTTTTCAAATCGTAGAACATATCCTGCACTAGAGACTTTAACGGAACCTCACCAGCTCACAGCTACTTTAAGTTGTGTAATTGGAGTGGCCCGCAGTTTGGTATCGGGGGGCAAGTGGTTTCCTGAAGGTCCAACACATATGCTACCTCTGCTGATGAGAGCGTTGCCTGGGGTGGATCCAAATGACTTCAGTAAATGCATGGTGAGCGTCTTTATGATTCTGTTTGGTATCTAAGTGGTAACTGTGTAAGTGCATACCCTGTTAGGTTTTTCCAAATTCTCTTTAGACATAGTTCAATATAAAATGTGTTAATGGTAACAGAATTATATCTGTACATGCCTAAGTTTAGATTGTGGATGGTTAGTTGATCTCTAACATCTTCCCCTGTAAGTAATTTAGGATTACCTTTATTCTTATTTAATGATCATTTGATGTTTTAAAGCTCATTATATAGGGTCTGGCAGAAGTAAGGCCTTGCTTGAGTGTGGTTGGCAGAGTAATAATATGGGTGTAACAATTTATTGTTTTAATTTGAACATTTCACCTAAAACATCATATGGTATGCTTGAGTGTGATATTGTTATGTTATAGAATTGCATGCTTATGATTTTGTAATAGAAGATTTTGTAATAAGAAAGCAGCGTTATTTGTGCTGGACCCTGTGTATTTACTATTTTCCTTAAACAGTGACATTAAAAATTATAGCATATGATCATTTGCACGTACCTTCATCTACACTGGTGACAAGGGAGCGTGATACAAGTTACTGGGTATAGAATGCCAGATCCTGGTTATACACATACCTCCTGACATTGCTCCTCTTCCCCTCTCTCTGGTTTCTGCATTAGGTAATTTACCCTTAGCTACGGTTACTTTTTTAGGAGGGAGGCAAAGTAACCTCTCATTGACAAAAGATTGGAGAACTTTGTGCTTAAATTTAATAAATAACTATAGGAAAATAAATGTAGTATAATTTCATTACTGAAGTAACAGCTGGTTCATTTTGAGGAACCTTAAAGTGTTCAATTCTAAGTGAAAAATTTTCAGAAAGATTGTTGTGGATTCCCTCAAGATAATTTATTTGGGTAAATTACAATATGCTTGTATTTTTTAACAAGAACTATGTAATGTTAAATTTGTTGCATCTTCCCACAGATTACATTCCAGTTCATAGCAACGTTTTCCACTCTGGTGCCTTTAGTAGATTGCTCATCTGTACTACAAGAAAGACAGGACCTCACAGAGGTAGGGATGCTCTCTGGTTGTAAAGGAATTGGTTAACTGAGTTCTAAATTTTTATTGTATCTGCATAGCAATATTTGCTAGTTTAAAAGCAACTTTGGATAGGTGCTAACAAATGAAAATGACTGGTTTGTGACTACATTATACAAGTGGAAGGCCATGTCATCTTTGCTATTTTGACATCCAGAGGTGTATTTCAGTTTGTCACTTTTTAATGTTTCGTTAAGCAAAGATAGTGCTGTTTTGTTTTTTCATTTTCTTATATTAGTAATAAATCTATTGAGGGGCTTGGCATCTAATGAAGAGAGATTTTCTTTATTACTTTCTGGTTCTTTACGACTGTTTTCTTTATTGTGGGCATATTACTACTTGACTTTTGTCATTTAGATGTTTAAGTAGGGAGGGATAAGCCTTTACACATACAGCAGAAGTTTGAAACAGTTTGAAAAATGTAATTGATAATAAAAATGGCTGCTTGACTTCTGGTTTGGCCCTTATAAAATATGTTAATTCTTTTGGTTCCTGGAAAGTAGTAGATGAATTATTCTAAATTGATATGTGTTATGGTGTTATTTCTCACAGTACACAATATAATAATTTAGTGTTATATCTATATAGTAGACTATATTTGAGTTTTGTTAGTTGAGAGAAAAAACATCTCTGGCTCTTTTAAATTTTTCTCCACATTAATGTTACAGGTGGAACGAGAACTGTGTTCAGCCACAGCTGAATTTGAGGACTTCGTCTTACAGTTTATGGACAGGTGAGTATGTATGTACTTCAGACCCGCCCTTTATCCGAATACAAAACAATGGTGGTTCTGTCCCGGCAGCTGTAGTCTCTTCCTTCATTGGCACCCTCTAACAACTCCCGCAAGGTCGGTGCTACCGAAGTTGTCACAGGGCATTGGAGTTGTGAGCCCTGTGCAAATTCAGTAGCTGCCACTTACGGTTATAACGGTAGAGGTTGTCCACTCATCATTAAAAATGGTAAACCAGTTTTTAGTTGCTAAAATTCTTTCTTTCTTTGCATTATTTAGATGCTTTGGACTTATAGAAAGCAGCACATTGGAGCAAACAAGAGAAGAGACAGAAACTGAGAAAATGACTCACCTGGAGAGTTTAGTAGAGTTAGGTCTGTCTTCCACATTTAGTACAATCCTCACGCAGTGTTCCAAAGAAATATTTATGGTAAGAATGCATAGCTACAGAAAATTAAATTGTCTTGTCATTTTACCCAAAGTTATAAAAATAAGCTACTTTAAGTGTATATATCAGTCAGTTTATCCTTTCTTTTCATACTAAAATTTGGAAAAGATATACAGTTGATGCTCATTATTCACAAAAATCCATATTTGCAAATTTACCTACTGGCTAAAATTTATTTGTAACCCCTAAATCAATACTTGCATTGTTTTTGTGCAGACATGTAAAAATGGTATAAATTTGAGTTGGATATGTTTCTTGCCGGGGTTGAGTAGGTGACGCTCTGCCTTTTTGTTTTAGCTCTCATGCTGTAAATGTGTTTTTGTTGTGTCTATCTAGTGCCAGGGTTTTTTTACGCTTTTGTGTTTTTGGTAATTTTGCTGGTTTTTTAAAATGGCCTGAAGAGCAGTGCTAAAGCCATGTCTAGTGTTGTAAGCATAAGGGAGTTGTGATGTGTCCAGTGGAGAAAACAGCATGTTTTACATGAGCTTTGTTCAGGCATGAGTTGACTTGAGTTCTGTGCTAGTGAATCAAGAATACATATTAAATAAGTCATCTTTTCAATTTTATTTATTTATTTTTAGAGGGTAAGGGAGGAAGAAAGAGAGGGAGAGAAACGTCGCTGTGTGACAGATAGGACGTGTGAGAGATACATTGATCAGTTGCCTCTCACACACGCCCCACTGGGGACCTGGCTTGCAACCCAGGCATGTGCCCTGAGTGAGAATTGAACTGGCGACCCTTCAGCTCGCAGGCCAGCACTCAATCCACTGAGCCACACCAGCCAGGGCTAAATAAGGTGCCTTTAAACAGAGACACATTAACATGAAATTCGTCATTTGATGAAAATATACCCAGAGCGTTGTAGGAACTTAATTCTGTATTTCCCCTAGGAACAATGGTTTGACTAGCTAGCAAATTAGTATTTAATAATTCAGAGTTCTCAACAGCTTTATAGAACATAACTACTACAGACAGCAAGGATTAACTGTAGTTTTTATTGATTTATTTATTTTAAAAATACTTATTTAGTTTTAGAGAGAGGTGAAGGGAGAGAGAGGAAGGGAGGGATACATCAATGTGTGAGAGATATATCGATTGGTTGCCTCTCACGCCCCCAACTGGGGACCTGGCCCAAACCCAGGCATGTTCCCTGACTGGTACTCAAACCAGTGACCCCTCAGTTCACAGGCCAGTGCTCAATCCATTGAGTTACACCAGCCAGGGCTAAGTGTAGTTTTACAGTTTACAATTAAATACAATTTGGGGGAATAGTTTTGGAAATTGCTTATACCATAACATGATAGGAATTAAATCATAATTATAAAAATCTGGCCCTGGCTGGTATAACTCAGTAGATTGGGTGCAGGCCTGCGAATCAAAGGGTGGACAGTTCAGTTCCCTGTCAGGGCACATGCCTGGGTTATAGGCCAGGTCCACAGTAGTGGACAGAGGAGAGGCAACCATACATTGATGTTTCTCTCCCTCTTTTTCTCCCTCCCTTCCCCTCTCTCTAAAAATAAATAAGTAAAATGTTTTATTTTAAATCTGGCAAATTATGATGAATGAGAACATTTGTTGTCAATGTTGCGTTTTGTCAACATTCATTTGATATTGGTTGATACCTGTTATGTACAGTATGGTTTTTAAAACTACACTTTATTGCCCTGGCTGGTGAGACTCAGTGGATTGAGTGCTGTCCTGTAAACCAAAGGGTCGCTGGTTCGATTCCCAGTCAGGGCAAATGCCTGGGTTGTGGGCTGGGTTCCCAGTGGGGGATGAAGAGGAAACCACACATTGATGTTTCTCTCCCTCTCTTTCTCCTTCCCTTCCCCTCTCTCTAAAAAGAAATAAATAAAAATTTTAAAAAGAAAACCAAACCTCATTGTATTTCCATTTCTATTTCTTTGCCCTTCATCTGAGACCATCACTGTTCACTTTGTTTATGCTGGTGAAAAGCTAACCTGTTTTAGAGCTTCATGAAATATTTACCAAGATTATATGAGTGTTAAGAAATTTACATAAATCTTTTATTTAATTGAAATATTTTAAAGGGAGTTTATACTTTTGAACATTGTTAATCTGTGTATAGAGCTTTCTTTCATTCAGCAGTTAAAATTCTGTGACTTGATTGTAAAATTAAGTAGACTGCTTCAAGTCTTTTGGATTAGAGATAAATGTTTATAGTTTGTTGTCAGAATGACAAAATGTGTATATTGGATATTCTAAAAAATTTTCTTATATTGGACTAGCCAACAAGGTAATTGTATTTGCTTCCGGAGGTTGTAATTTTGTGTTTGATATATCTGTAGCAATTAAATTCTTGTGCCTCAAATGTTTTGTTCATGTTAGGGTCTTGTGCAAAGATTGTTCATAGACATGAATATAATATAATGAAGCAAATCCATATAAATTCTGATGGCTAAAAATTTCCTACTTGGTTACTTTTAATACAGTCTAAGCATCATTTAAAAAATAAGGTTTTATGTTTAATTTTCTTGAAAATGCTGGTTAGACATTTTCATTTTTTTATATATCTGAACCAGGTGGCCCTTCAGAAGGTTTTTAATTTTTCTGTTTCGCATATATTTGAAACACGAGTGGCAGGCCGTATGGTGGCGGACATGTGCCGTGCTGCTGTGAAGGTGAGTTTGGTTTTTTTTGGACTGATGGATTAATGAATCAGTAACCAACGGGTTTATGTGATTAATTATTTTAGATGTGTTTGTTATACTTAAAATACATCGTTCTTTCAGTAGCTGCTTACGGCCTTCATTTGTCACTGAAAATAGTGCTAGTGTGAACTTTGTGACTGTTAAATATTTGTACTTTTCAAAAAAACTTACTTAAATAAATATGTTTTCAGTGCTGTCCAGAGGAATCTTTGAAGCTGTTTGTTCCCCACTGCTGCAGTGTTATAACTCAGCTTACAATGAGTAAGTCATAAGGGTATCATTCTGTATTTGTAACTTTGGATAAATCTTTTCCTTGGTTTCTAGAACTCTGTTGATGAAAACAGTTCCTTTAAGCTATGCAATATTTTAATTTTGTAGTTTTGGGGAAAATTGCTCAAAATAAGGTATCACCATATTGACAGGTAGCATAGAAATTTAACTTTATTAAATTAATATTTTCATACATAGGAGACCCAGTCAGAGGTTGCCATCAAAAATGCCAGTTATTTTGTGATATGTGCAGGGTCACACATTTTAGCTGGTGTGTTAGTTTTATTAAAACTTGAGAATTGGAAAGACTCCCTAAAAGAGACTTTCAGTTATTAGAAATGTTAAATATAAATATTTTAAAAAGGATTCATTTAGTTGGCTTCATAGGTTTTTTTGCCCCTCTGATGCCATTTTGCCTTTTTTAGATGATGATGTGTTAAATGAAGAAGAACTGGACAAGGAGTTACTATGGAATCTTCAGCTTTTGTCTGAGGTATTGTCAATCTTTGGAATAAGAAAATGTTACTATAAAAATGTTGACTTGCTATTAGGATTTATTTTCTTTTGCAAATTTGACATTAAAACATGAAAAGTCATAAGCTTTAAATATTTCTTAATATGGCTGCAGAAAGTCAGATGTCATTTTCTTGTTATCAGAGTAGTGTAATTGTTGATTACTTTATGTTCAGTCCTGGACTTTTTACTGATTAATTCTAGTATGGGTAACTCATTAACTAAAAAGTGTTTTGGATTTGGGAATCCTTTTTTTCTCAACATTCTAACTTTAGGGGTTTGTTGTTGTTATTTTTTATGGGTTAGTTCAGGAACCAAAGAGCAAAGAAATTCAATTAAGTTAATTTTGTCTCTTGAAGGAAATAGACACTTTTGAGAAGGATGGTACTATGCCATGGCTCATGAGAGCCCAGACTCAGCAAATGTGTTTTAATCTTATAAAACAATAAATTGTTAGAATATAATTAAAATGAAAGTCCTAAAATGAATTAAATTATTTTAAGAAAAACAGTTACTATTTTGGCTACTTTAGTGGCCAGACATTCCCCTTTACATTAATTATTGATCTTTGATCTTTTAACCCACATATCTTCCACTGTTTCTTCCTCTTTTTAGATTACTCGAGTGGATGGGAAGAAGTTGCTTCTTTATAGGGAGCAACTTGTAAAGATTCTCCAAAGAACCCTACATTTAACCTGTAAGCAGGGTTACACTCTGTCCTGTAACCTTCTGCATCACCTTCTTCGTTCTACGACGCTTATCTACCCTACAGAATACTGCAGTGTGCCAGGTGGCTTTGACAAGCAACCTTCTGGATACTTTCCTATCAAGGCAAGCATTTTCAATGATCGAGGATTCAAGGATAGAGTCAGTTATTTTCCCAAGGGATTCAAAGTGTCGGTTTTTTCCTTGCTGTGTATGAAGGTGTCACTTCTTTATTTTTAAGGTATATTATGAAAATTTACTGGATTGTTTGTTTTGAAGATCAAATTGGCTTTATTTAAGTGATTCCTGAATGGGACAGCATCCCTTCCAGAAACTGGAAGGGCGCTTCCTGGAGTGTTTTCAAGTTCCAGCATAGAGTTAGCTGGAGCTAACTCCAGCTTTCTTCTTTTCTGTTTTTGTGTGCAATGGCTCGGTATGCCATATCTAATCTCTCTAATTCCACATAATTTTATTGGGGAACACTGAAGACTCATGATGTAAGCTTACTGTTACTCTCATAAGTAAACTAGTATTTGAGGAGTTCTTCAGGGAGGCCTTTTTTAGGAGTTACAATGAAGGGGGGTAATATGTTTTCATGCCCTTTTTTTGCTACCTTAGGTTTGGAATACTCACACATATATGCCTTAAAACATTTAAAATCGCGTAAATATGTTCTTTTTTCAACTTCTCGATCTGCTGAACAAATGCTGTTCTTCTCTAGGACTGGGGTAAACCTGGGGACCTTTGGAATCTGGGCATCCAGTGGCATGTTCCTTCTTCCGATGAAGTAGCTTTTGCTTTCTATCTGTTGGACTCTTTTCTCCAACCCGAACTCATCAAACTCCAGCTTTGTGGGGATGGAGAACTCGAAATGTCCAGGTTAGCTCTTTCTTTTTTTTTTTTTAAATAATTAATTGGTGTTTGTTTTATGGTTGCAGACTAAAAAATTATTTTTGTGCCTCTCCTTTGTCATATCTGATGTGTTCGTGCTCAGAATGTGTTGAAAATCTCCATAAGTGGAATTAGAAAACAGTTTAATACAGCATTGTTTAACAGAAATTTTGTCATATCATTTAAACAGTTCAAATGGGAAATTGGGCTTTTTCCTAGTTTGTTTATAGTGCTTTCTACTTAGCGGTTTCACTTGTGCATCTTTGAGGATGTGTGTAGGTGTGCCCCCTTCGAAATGAAGTTCCTGCTTTTCTAGATTCAGCTTAGATTTACTAGGTTGTATCTTCTTAGCAATTCATGTTATTGACATGAATATTACTTAACAGAAAAAGCGTTATGATATAATTTTTTTTCTCCTCCTAGGAGCTTTTTATAAGAAACAGAATCTAATTGAGGTCATTAGACTTCTATAGTTTGGATCTTTGAAAGTTCGTGAAAATAGTAGTAAGAAAATTACTATGTCGAATATGAAATTTTAATAGCAAATTCAGTAGAAATGAGTTTGGAGGAAGAAGTGTGATTGACTTAATGTCAACTATGTACTACAAAACTGCCTTTTGAAGTAAGCATTTAGCTAGTCCATATGCTGGGAGATGTGTACATTTGTTTTCCATTTTTGTTAGTGGTAGTGATCTTCAGGTAAACGTGATTACATTCAGAATTGTTTCATAAAAGGTATTTAGTTGTTACTTGTGATTATTTAGAACTTGTTTAAATATAAACAGGTCTCTTATTACCAGTAAATATCTATTTAATTATTGCACTTTGTATTATTAAGTGCTTAAACTGTGATGTTTGCTATTTCTTTGCCTTAATTTTGTATATCCCCACTTGATAAAGTTTTTGTACTTCACCCTAGACTTTTGGCCTTTTCTTAAAGAGGGATTTGGAGTCTTCCGAAATATGAAAATACCTTTTGTCTTTTCCAGAGATGATGTTCTGCAGAGTCTAACTATAGTGCACAACTGTTTAATTGGCTCAGGAAACCTCTTACCTCCGTTGAAAGGAGAGCCAGTCACTAATTTGTAAGTAAAAATAATTACTTTACCTATTTTGCTGGTTTGGCATTTTGCATATATTTTAAGTCTTAGTCACATAACGAGTTCCTGGGTTTGTAATTACTGGTGTCGTTTCTGTATCACTTTTAACCTTTTTTTTCATTGTTAGGCAACAAATACCTGAGGCACAATCTGGTCTATAAACTTTAAGACTTACTTAGATCTTCATATAGGGCCAGGACGACTTTCATTATAGATGAGTTTTAAAATATGAACTTGGAGATATTTAAGTTCATCTGCTAGTGTACTGAGTTAATGAAGATAAATATTCCTCTTTAAAAAGGAAAGAAAATTACTAGTTTGTTTGCAGTCAGTGTTGGTTAAAGATTTGCAAAAATCCTGGGGTGTCCTTTAATAAAAATTTGTTCAAAGTTATTCATTATGATTTTGAACTTCTTAGATCTAATGAGTTGCTCTTATGAATTTAAGTGCTTTTCAAGAGTATTACTATTTTGTCTTGATTTAGTCCATTGTTAATGCTACCATGTAAGTTGAAAACAACTGAACAGAAATTGGCAATGTGTAACTTCAGCCCCCTTAGGAAGTAGATAGCTGCTAGTTTCAGTGCGTCAGTGTAGATCGTTATCTGTTGGCATCGACATCTCATTGCTCAGCAATATAATGAAAATCACATACAAATGAGTAAGTAATCCCTGCCCCCTCAAAAAACACAGAGAATTATTTGTGGATTTTGCAACAAAAATATTGAAAAGCTTCAAGGATTTGTTTTAAAATGTGGCTTGTCTTCCCTATACTTTTTCATAATTTCCACTTATTTCAATCTAAAAACTATTTCTAGGCATTGAACTTTAGATTGCGTATTAGATTTAAGATGGAGAAGTAGGGTCATTCCAGGTAAGGAAATCTGTTTTCAGTTTACCTAGGATTTTGCTGAATTCTGTAAAAGAACTTTGGTTTTTCATTAGTTTTATAGTTTGTTATAAGCAATTTTACCACTGTTATTTTTGTTAAGAGACATTGATTTTAAACATTATTTTTAAGCAAGACCTACAAAAATGGTTTTGATTTTGCTGCTGATCTTAACAGTGTAATACATTGAGAATTAACTTTTTTATGGCATGCTAAAAAGTGATTTCATACTTAATTTATTACATTAGTAAGTTTAGTTGTACTTGAACATGTTGACAGTGAGAAGTATCGTCATTTAGTCCAACAATTTATTTAAAAGCAAAAGCATGTATAATCTGTGTATATGATGACATATATACATATATATATATAAATATCTCCTCACCTGAGGACATGCTTATTGATTTTAGAGAAAGGGAAAGGGAGGGAGAGAGATGGGGAGAAAAACATCGACTGGTTGCTTTCTGTGTATGCCTGACCTGAGACCAGAACCTGCAGCCCAGGCCTGTGCTCTGACCAGTAAACCTGTGACCCCTTGGTTTACAGGATGACGCTCAACCAACTGAGCCAGGGCGTGAGGGTTTTTAGTGTAGAGTGATCATTAGGATGCACTGCTTGAAGGGTCAGCTCAAGAGGTTTAGATAGAGGTTGTCTGTTGCATTTCATATCAGCATGTCCCTCTTTTATGCCATGTACACTCTTAATAGTGAATTGAAGCAAAGTCTTTATATTTTGAAATAAATGTGCATTGGGACAGAATTGCCATATATTTCATAATTATAAACCAATTAGGTTTATAATAATGAAATGCACTTTCAATAAGAAAAAGAATACCATGTAATAAAAAATTTTATGGATGCAATGGAATATAATTAGTTTGTTAGCTTTCATTACTGTACATTATAAGCTATAGAGTTGGCCCCGAATATTCTTTATAGATTTTTCCCAGAAAATTTGAAGATGAAAGATAATTTAGATTGAAAAGTTTTGCTTTAGAATTTTCACTTTTGGTGTGAAAATTTAATATAATGAAACAATGAAGTAATAAAAGTTGTATTTACTATAAACATATAATTGTTTATGCTTTTAAATATATTTTAAAATGTATGTATAAAATGTTCTCTTATATATGGGGTGGGGAAAAGTAGGTTTGCAGTTGTGAGTATGCAAAACAGTTTATTTTTGTATTATTAATTGTATTTCTCAAACAACTGTAAACCTACTTTTGCTAACCCCTGTATATTTAATAATACATAATGAGGTAAAATATAAAATGGTGAAAATGTCAATCTTCCTGATCACTGAATAAAACACATTTTCAGGGTTCTTCATAGTTACATACATCTGTGCAGGATAATGTTTATATGAAGTAGAATTAGGATGAATGAGCATTCCCTTTGCCTTTGAGTTGCCAAAACAAGTTTATAAAGTCTTTCCTGGGCTTTTAACTAGTTCTTAACAGAATCCTTTCCTTTAAAACTAATTTCTAACTGGTATCTTCATCTGAAATTTTAATTTGTTTGGTAATGTGTGCCTTATTATATTTATTTTCTTTATATAACATTTTGACTGTTTTGACTGATAGTAAATTAGTTCTCAATCAAAGTATCATAAAATAAAGTCAGCTTTTTTAATTTCTGAAATGCTTCTTTAATAAGTCAGTTGTCAAAATCTTCTAAATGTAAATTGATTTGAAAAAAAATTAAATGATTTAAATGGATGGTGCCATTGTTTTTGTGATATTAAATCACACTGCCTAGTGTGAGGAAAGAATATCTGTAGCATAATAATTAATTAAATTATCAGCAGCAGGTCAGTTTGAAGCTAGTAGATGGAAAGAAAACCCATCGGACATTAGTTACTCCATAGGAAGTAAAGTAAAATGTACCAGGTGGGGGAGAAAAGGAAATATATAAATGTAACAAACGCTTTTGTTAATGCCTAAGACGCCTGAGGGGAATCACTCTTGTTTCTAACATTTTTGCCTTTGTTTTATGGGACATTATGGATTTTCTGAAATACTCAAACAGTTTTTGGATGCGTATAACAACTCAAACAATTTTTTTTAAATTTATTAAAAGATTTTATTTATTTATTTAGAGAGGGGGAAGGGAGGGGAAAAGAGAGGGAGAGAAACACTGGTGATTGAGAGATACTTCATTTGGTTGCCTCTTGCATGCCTCCTGCTGGGGGCCTGGCCCAGGCATGTGCCCTGACCAGGTGCCAAACCAGTGACCATTTGGTTCGCAGGCCAGCACGGCACTCAGTCCACCGAGCCATACCACCAGCCAGAGCTCAAATAATTTTTAAAATTTAAACGTACATTTTAATTTTTTTACATAGATCTCAATTAGGTAAAATATTCTAGCTGCCTTAATTTCATTTATTTATTTATTTTTCTGGTCGGACCATTCAATATTAAGTTTGCCTTGAGCATGCATTAGCAGTGTCTGTCTTCTGGAACTGCAGTAATGAAAAACTGGAAGCTTAGTTCTGAGTTTTCCTATAAGAAAATCCTAGTTCCTAGTAGAGTATATGGGATGGTCTTAAAATTTCATTGTTCAGGGAGATGACTACTAAATGTGAAAATCAATTTTCTGTGCTAAATGATTAGACTGACAAAAAATAAAAAGCTTAGGCGAGTTGATTATACTAATAAGGATAAACTAAATAATATACCTAGTGGTATCTGCATTGTAATTTTTGGCTTGTAGCAGTATAAGGGGTCACTAAATACCTTGTACACGCTGTACATTTTACTGTTTCAAATGATGGGTAAAATAAGGTCCTTTTAGGGTAATCAAGGGTAATTTATTTTTTCACTTTAGTACAATTTTAATTTTTAACAGTTTTGTCAGACACTAAGTCTTCTGAAGTAATCTTAAAATGGAATCTCTGTTTTGCTCTTGGAACCTCTAGGTAATGATTTAATAGAAATATTTGCGGTATAGTTTATACTCATAGTTCTATGTTTATAAATGTGGAAGTTGGAGTATGGCTTTCCAGGGTTACAGGAATTTTGGGCACTTGTCTTTAATCTGCAAATCGTCATTAGTTTCTCCTTTTGCAGTCCACTCGTAATCTTCTTGGGTCTAACCAGCTATCACATAAAGCAGAAACCTAACATCTATAAAAACAGGGTTACTCAAGGTAGAGGAGTCCTCATTTTTCATCTCAAATATTTCTTCTTTACTTTGTGCCCCCTTTTCTCTGATAGATCTATTAAGTCATTCTTAGGATCTCAGCTTTTACGAACTTTTCATTCAAGAAAAATTCATACTTAAGGTCTAGGAGTTGAGACCATTTCAGTAATATGTGAAAGGATGTGTTGTTATGCGATGAGGGGCAGGGCTAGCTAACCTCTCTTGGCACCTCCAGGGAACTACCCAGCTCTGCTGGGGGAGCCGCACACAGAAAAGGAAACAGTTACTACTCCACGGTGAGTAATCCTGTTTTCTCCTTATTTCACCTTCTGACTGTTTTCATTGATTTTTAAAAGCTTGTGTGTCAGACATGGGAATAGTTCTTTTGCTCAGCATTAATTTTAAACCTAGCACTATGTAAGATTTCTCTTTCTTAGCCACCTTTTGTGCACATGGTAGAGTAAGAGCCAGCTTTCCATTTGTGTTTATTGCTATTGATGCCTAGGATTGAATTGCATAACAGAACCTGGAAATAGGCCAAATAACTCTTGTGAAACACTTGTAATCTTGAATGGAAAAAAATATCTGTTAGTGGCTTGGTTTTATACTGATGTTTGTTTTCACTTGGGAGGGAAGGGATTATTGGAAAGGGTACCCTGTTCTCTCACCTATAGATGAGAATAGTTATCACTGCTTGCAGTTCTTTCCTGACAGTTAACTTAGCCTTCATTTGCATATTTGACTTGTATATTTTGTTTTGATATTATTAGTCATTTCTTCCTTTTTCACCATCCTTTTCCACCAGTGATTGTTTTCAGTTCTACTCTATCAAATCTAAAGAAGATTGCCATCTAGTGGTACAAATAACATAGTTGTGGAAAACTTAACAGGCGTTCACCACCCCACCCCCACCTCCAGCTCCAGTGGCACACACATTGAGTAGATTTTGTTATAAATTAGGTGGTCTGGTACTATTTAATTGCCATGAAGCTGATTTAACATTATTGTTTTTAGATGGTATTATTTATAATTTGTTGTTGAAATTATGTGTCAGAATTTTATTTAGTTCCTCTGTCAAATTATATTAATGTGACCACATAGAGATAAAATCATAAAATCTTAGGTCATGAATTTTATTTTTTTAAAGATCAGAAGAAATAATTTTCTATAAATATGTATTTCCACTTGCTGAGAAACAGAGTATAAAACTTGTCAGAACAAATGGAGTTTAATACATTCGTTAGATAAGAAGGGATCAATTAAAGCTGAATGTTAGGTAAACAAGCATAAAAGAAATTTGTGATGGGTAAGAACAAATAAAACTGTAATTTATGTCTAACCAGGTACCTTCTATACACTTGAGTTATGGTAGATGTATTTTAATTCAGGTTTTAAAAATAAAATCCTAAGTAATTTTTATTTAAATGTGTTACTTAATACTTTAAAATCCCATATGGGTTGATGTTTTAAAGTAATTGTAATAACTGATAATCTCTCTTTAAATTTTTTGGTAGGAAACAATTTAGAGTGATACATGGATTTTAAAAATTAGTATCAGGGATTTTAGATGAGACTTGTTTTTAAATGTGATTACAAAGTAATTAGTGTTACTGGGTCTGATATGCATACAAGAAAAGCATTTCAAATTCCCAGTTGATATGTTTGTTTGATAGGTTTTTCCCTCCTTTGGATATACTAAAAATTGTTCAGAAGTTTGCTATAGAGATTGCTTTTTATGTTACTTGAAAGAGTAGTTTTGTGATAATTAAAATGCATGCTTGGTTTAATATTATTTAGTATTAGATATGGAATGGGTAAGGTACAATTGTATTCCTGCTTTATCAAACTACTTATATTTATAGCAGCAGTGAGGAGACATGTCCTATCATGTGACAGCTCAAGACAAGCACTTCCTCATCTTCTACCCTGGGGAGATTGTCAGTTTGGGGCTGGGTACAAACAGTCTTATGCTTTATGCTTGTTAAACTTGAGTGCAACCTTTTTCTCTTTGCTGGTGAAATCTAATTTCAGTAGACACATTGGACTCCTTGAGGTTCATTGTAAATGAATCTGATTTTACTGACTAGATTTCGGATATATCCATATTTTTCTAGCATTCACAATTTTTAAAAAAACTATATTTACTTATTTATTTTTAGAGAGAGGGGGAGGGCGGGAGAAAGAAAGAGAGGGAGACACTGATGTGTGAGAGAAACGACGATATGTTGCCCCTTGCACACCCTCTCCACAACCTGCCCCACAACCCTCTCCACAACCCAAGGCGTTTGCCCTGACTGGGAATCAAACCCGTGACCTTTCTGTTTGCAGGATGATTCCCAATCCACTGAACCACACCAGGCAGGGCAGTCATACACAATTTTCCTGAATGCTCAAGCTTGCAAGCTGTTGTCAAAGGTTGGAGCTTTATAGAATGAAAATCAGGTTTTAAGAATTAGAATTTGAACTATAAAGTCTCTGAGAAGTAAATTAGCATTTTATATTATAAACTATTTCCATTCTTTGTTTTGTTCATTCTCTGTAGGCTTGGTTTTGAAACTTGAGATATTATTAGGCATTAGATTGTGGGTTTGGGGGATGTAGTTAAA
This sequence comes from Desmodus rotundus, assembly GCF_022682495.2. Lineage (NCBI taxonomy): Eukaryota > Metazoa > Chordata > Mammalia > Chiroptera > Phyllostomidae > Desmodus > Desmodus rotundus. The sequence goes on along the minus strand of NC_071391.1, from coordinate 130,862,512 downwards.
TAATTGGCATTTTAATAATCTTAATATTATTACTATTTAGATAAATTCCAGAATTTAAACCATGAAATATTATGGTAAAGATAACTTAATTCAGCTTAAAAAATGCAATAGAAATGGGGGCATGTCGATTTTAAAAGTGCTTTCTTCATTACAAGGCTGTGTAATTTATGAGTAATGGACAATATATAAAACTTGTTTATTAATAATTAACCCTGTATTAGATATGCTGGCCCCTTGTTTTCTTGGCATTTGTGCCTGTTTTTCCTTAGAAAGTATTATCTCTTTGTTTATAAAAAGTTATTGAATTGACTCTCATATTTTGACAAAATGTTGAAAAGTAATATATTTTTCGATGAAGAAAACTTAGATTTCAGTTATAAAGGTTCATGTTTCCCAGTAAAACCTGTTGTTATGTTTAAGGTTTTATTTATTTATTTTCAGAGAGAGGGGAAGGGAGGGAGAGAGAGAGAAACATCAAAGACCAAGAGAAACATGGATTGGTTGCCAGGCGTGTGCCCTGATCAGGAATCAAACCAGCAACCTTCCGGCTCATACGCTGGTGCTGGTGCTCAGTCCACGGAGCCACACCAGCCAGGGCTAAAAACCTGTTCCTAAATACCCGAAAAGTGACCTTTAACCGTTTACTGGGTTTCTCTAGCTTGTTTTGTTCTAGTAACATACTTCTTTGTGACAGATCTTCAGGAATTGCAGTATCTTTTATATCTGAACATCTTCAGAAGTAGTGACATTTTTCTGCAGGTGGTAGGAGAGATCGGTTTGGCTGGTTTTAAGAGAAAGGGTGATTATCTAAGGAAGCTTGTTTGCTATGCTATATATTTTACAATAAAATTTGAGAGTTTTTGGTAACTAGTTTTAATCTCTACTATGCCATTACAAATCTGACTTTTCTTTGTGTAAATGTTTATCATCAGACTTAAGCTTGTACACTTAAATATAGGATATCAGTACTTTGCTCATTTTTGCAGTGAATTTCTCTCCTAAAGTCATTAAATGTAATTAACATTCTCTTTAAGATGAATAACATTGTCCTTACTGATGAAACAGATAGCATTAATCCTCAGAAGGATAGAGTAAAGAATTGGACTGTGGGAGATGGGAATTCTGTATTTGTTAAAAGACCATCATCTTTGTTTTGATTTAAACAATGACATTTAGCAATGACATTTTCCCTTTTAATCCTTCTTATTGGTATTATTAATAAATATAAGCACTCTTGTTTTTATACAGGGTACCAACTATGGTGTCCTTGGAAGAGACAAAGTTGTATACTGGACTTGAATATGGTATGTGAACCCTAATCTGAGTAAATCTGTGGACATTTTCTTTGTCAATTACTATACAAGTGTTGAAGTGGAATAATTTTGTAGTTATAATTTTCCTAATCTTTGTATATATAAAATGAATATTAATTACACAATTGTGTTTTTTTTCTTTTTCTAGAGAAACTAGAAAATTATTACATAAAGAATATCCAGTAAAAGATAGAAATTGGGTCAATAAATAAGTATTTGGATGTTTTTTATGTGTAGAGGCAGACTTTCATATATTGTAATAGTTATTTATATTTAGAATTGTTTTAGAACTGATATATTATACTTGATATGAATGGGAATATTATAACATTTATGTATTCTTTGTATTTTTCTATCAGTTAAATTTTATATAAATATGTAAAACATTTTATTTTGTTAATGTTCTGAATCTGACATTAATAGAAATTTGACACACTTTCTTATTGCTGGATTAACACTGGAGTTAGTTGCATACATTAATTGCTAGAGTATAATTTTAGCTTGCTTGATTTAGGTCACCCATAACTAATTAGAGAATCCTGTGCACTTACGGTCGCTAATTAGTAAATAAAGCCTTTGGAATATTAGCAAAGATGGGTGGTTTTCCTCCTACCTCCTTTCCTGTCCAATACAGTTTTGTAAGCAGATCCTTGTAAATGTGAAGATTATTCTGTATCGTGTGTAACCACTAACCCGACCATGATAAAGGCTGATCCATTTGTTTTTTTCCTGAATACATATGTTCTTGACACACACTGTTGATATAAACTTGAGAGGTATGGGAACATTTCATTGTGTCTAAAATAAATTCTCTCTTTTTTCTAAAATAGATCTATCTAGAGAGAACCACCGGGAAGCAATTGCTAGGGTCATAAGGAAACTTCTTAGTAAGTACATATATGCATTTAACGTATTTTCTTTAGTAAGTAGGAATTTGAGTCTGTAGCATATGTGCTTTTACTTATCATATTTTATTCTAAATGGTGAGAATATCAGGCACTGTTTGTTTTTCCCCCTCAACTAATAGATTTTAACTAATGGATTAGGAATACTGTAGTAATTCAAAATATTTTAACCAAAGTCCTATTTCTTCTCCTGTTGTAGACCACATACTTAATAATTCAGAAGATGATACCAAGTCCTTATTTCTTATCATAAAGGTACATTTGTTATCTAACAGTTTATAATTATTAGTATGAATGGTTGATGTGATGACTTATAAATACAAAATTGGAAATTCTTTGACACAGATTATTGGAGACCTTTTGCAATTCCAAGGATCTCACAAGCATGAATTTGACTCCCGTTGGAAAAGCTTTAACCTAGTAAAGAAATCAATGGAAAATCGGGTCAGTATTTTCACTTACAACTCTAAATTTTTTTAAAGGTGTGTGATATTGATCCAACCACCTCATCTAGCAATTAGTCAGCACGGGGAGGAAGTTTTCATAAGCAAAAATAGTAGATTTTCAAATATGTCATGGTATAGCCAGAAGGGTCCTAGAAAGAAAATGTATTTTTCTGATACAAACTCTTCTGTCAATTTCAACGCTAGCCTCTGAACTCTCAGAGGGAATTTGGACTGTGCTAATGTGGCACCATCTTTCAGGTTGCCTTGTAAGAACCTGCAGAACTGAGTAAAAGGTAGGAGCAGTGGTCCAAAGGCATGAATTTAAAGCATTGGACTTTGTGTAGATTTGAGAAAAATATACCTTATGTTGTATTTGTGCTTCAGGAGACGTCAGAACAAGTTTCTCTAGGGGCATGGAAGAAGGAATACTCAAGTCAGCAATTTGATGTTTTGGACAACTTTCTTTATAGGAGACTTCTGTTGACATTGAGTCTAAAAATGTTGAGTGAGTTCCTTGTTTAGGCAAGAGGTGCTGGACGGAGGGAATGGCATATAAGAGAGCGGGGAGATGTTACGAACATGCATGCTTTAGGAAACTGGCTATAGGGAAGCGTGGTGAGTGGTAAACTAGGTCATTTATAGTTGTCTCTCCAGAAAGTACTTCAGTTTTGTATTCAGTCGGGGTGTCATTAAAGGTTCTTACCTAGGTCTGACCTGAGCATTGGAAAGAGCAATATTTAATTCACTGAATTTTGAAAAGCTCTGTAACCAGTATGAAAAGTAAGCAGTGGGAGATTGAGACAGGAAGAAGGGAAGGTGGTAAAAGTATAACAGCCCAGATGAAAAAATAGCCTGAGTCAAGGCACGGGCATTAGGGTGGAGATAAGGTGTTCTGAAAGAAGAAGGAACTGTGGGGACTTGACGACCAATGTGACTGGTAGAAGACTGAGAGTGAGGGAGAGCTTAAATGATAACTTTCAGAAAAGTAGAAGGCACTGTAGTAAACATACACAGTTACTTAGGAGATCTACCTAAAAATGTAGCAGAGTCAGTAGGTCATTTTTGTACTTTGAGTAAGAACCAACTCCATTATTTTCCCATGCATGGATCCTTTCATAGATTATCAGAAAAACAGGGTGTTGGATGAGCCAATTAAAGGGGACATTTCTAGTATTAGACATAAAATTTATTGAAATAGTATATTTTAATTTAAGCCTGATGGCTTTAGAATAAATAAAATATCTCCACTGCCCACCAGCCTGCCATGACATTCTTTGGAATAATTTTTCATTAAGGGATTCAGGACAATCCATTGTTGAGGTTACTTAGGGAAAATGTTGACTGAAGTGTTTGCTGCTTTGTCTTTCAGCTCCATGGGAAAAAACAGCATATCAGAGCACTACTGATTGACAGAGTAATGTTGCAGCATGAGGTAAGTATCTTTTTACATGATGACTTTGTTAAATAGTTTTCTAGACGAATATTTAATTATTTGTGTTACTTCATCATTAAATGAACTTCTAGTACAAAGTTTGAGATTTGATTTACATTGTTTTCTTTTCATAGCTGCGAACACTAACTGTTGAGGGTTGTGAGTACAAAAAGGTACACCAAGATATGATCAGAGATCTTCTTCGTTTGTCTACAAGTTCGTACAGTCAGGTAAGGCTAGTCTAAACACTGCCCTTGCCGACTCTCCCATTTTATTACACGCAGTCGAATACCCCCATTTTAACAGGGGAGTTTAAATGTATTGGCACAGAAAGTATCTTTTAAATTGAAAATATATTCAAGCTAATATTACGATTCTTTTTAAAATAATGTTTATTTTTGCTGTTCGTAATTGCTTCTCAAATTTTTTAAGAAATTACTTTAAGTTGAGTAATGCTAGTGTAATACTGGTGCCACTTAATTAAATCTCATCCTGAAGGCTATGTAATTCCTTTAGGTGTTAAGCTTGGGTTTCAGAAAGCTGCTATTATGTCAGTTAGTTGTGGGGCCTGCCCTTTAAGTAGCATAGGACAAAGAGATTATCTGGCATCTCTAAGCACAGAGAACTAGAAAAAGTACAGATTCATGTACCACCAGTTAGTCTGTGTTTGTAAAATAATATAAATTGGGAAACTGGTCTCTAACTCAGAGATTTCACCTATAGTAATCTTTAAAAGAGTTTGAAATATGTAGAGTGTGTTGCTTTTGCTATAATCAGTTATTATTTATTATTATTTAGCTATTTCATGGGTTATACACTTATACTGAATCATTTTTGTTCAAAATATGTAAGCAGTACTTAGGGTTTATACTGAAAAAAGTTAAATTCTCTGTTTTGGAGAAAGTCAAGAGTAACTCAAAATAAGTTTAATATTCTGCTGGTTATGTTTAATGTTCTGCTGATTATGTTACTGATCAAATGCTTGTTGGTTCCATTCTGTCTCTTCCTAATGTAACCTAAACTGTGGGTACAGTTGGTGGTAATGCTTTACTTTTGATAAAAAGAATTACTTGTTTTTGATAAAGCATTGCTTTGATATATTTTCTGTTAATACTATTTAAATTATTACTTTTTTATCATTAATCATTTAGGAATTTTTGTAGTTTGTCTACCATTGAACAAAAGTCCTCTGTTAATAATACTTTCTCCAGGTCAGAAATAAGGCTCAGCAAACATTTTTTGCTGCCTTGGGAGTATATAACTTCTGTTGCAGAGATATCATTCCCTTGGTTTTGGAGTTCTTACGACCTGATAGACAAGATGTCACACAGCAGCAGTTCAAGGTACAGGTTTTTTTTGTTTTTTTTTACTATGAAAATTTTCAAACTTATAGAACAGTTGAAAATCTGTAGTAAATTATCCATACATCCACCATTCAGGTTCTTTATTTACCATTTTGCTATATTTGCTTTATCACATATCTGTCCACCTCTTCATCCATCTTTTTATGTATTTCAAAGTAAGCTGAAGACATCAGTACACTTCACAGGTATAGTCTTTTTTTTTCTTCCCAATTATTTTACTTACCTATGTTTTTTATCAGTATTATGATGGAGAAAATGTAGGGTGTAACTTGAGTTGAGCACCAATGGATAAGTGTGCCAGGTGGCGTGTGGGAGAAGGGGGTGAAAGACCAAAAACTGTTTAGGGTAATGTGACCAGCATGGAGGGCGTGGAACATAGTAAGTTTGAATAACTGTGTGATTAGAGCAGAGAAGGAAGGGAATGGCGCCAGATAAGGAAAATACTACCTCATAGGGATGCGATATAGAGTGTAGGTGGAATACAGTGATTGCTATACCGTCAGATAGAATTGGGTTCACTGCAGAGGATTTAGGAGGGAGAATTGGTATGACTTGGTGGTTGAGTATGTGGAGACTGATAAAAGGAGCTATGAAAATTGTTCAGGTTCTGGGTTGTACAACTGGTTGTTGGGTACACTAGAGAAAGGGAGAATATATTATAAATTAGTTTGCTTGGACATGTTTAATTTGAAGTAGTTCCTGTAAACAAAGAGGCAGTTTCAGGTAGGCAGTTAGACATGTTAGTGTGGAGTTTAAAGACAGCGTTTCAGTTTGTGTTGGTGGAATCTTTAGACATGGGTAAGAGAGCCAAGGAGAAGAATGAGAAGAGGTAGGTGTTGAGGAAACTTCATTAGAAGGCTGAAAAGGCAAAGGTCAGAAATACATCAAGAAGTGAGGGGGAGGAATTACAGCCCTAACTGGTGTGACTCAGTGGGTTGGGCTTCGTCCCTCAAAGTGAAAGGTCATCAGTTCAATTCCCAGTCATGCCATATGCCTGGGTTGTGGGCCAGGCCCCTGGCTAGGGGTGTGCTAGAGGCGACAGATCTGTGTTTCTCTCCCACATCGATGTGTCTCTCCCTCTCTTTCTCCCTTCCTCTCTCTGAAAAAAATAAAATAAAATCTTTTAAAAATATTTTATTTATTTTTAGAGAAAAAGGGAGAGAAACATCAATGTGTGCTTACCTCTTGTGTGCCCCCAACCAGGGCAAAATAAAATCTTTTTTTAAAAAGAAAGAAATGAGGAGGAATTACAGAAGATAAGGACATAATCTTTCTAGGAGGAAGACTCAGTCAGCACTGCCAGTTGCTCTCTGGAAAGAGTTAACATGAGAGCTTAAGATGTTCCTTGAAGTTAGCCTATGAGGACAGGTCAACAAACTATAGATTTGGCTCAGTTGCTGGCTTTTGCATGTAACGTTTTATTGGAACATATCCACGTCCATTCATTTCTGTATTGTCAATGGCTATTTTCATGCTACAGTGGCAGAGATGAGTAGTTGCAACAGAGACCGTATGGCCAACTCTTTACTACCTGACCCTTTATTGGAAAAGTTTGCTGTCCCCTAATGTGTAGGTATAATTCAAGAATGTGGTAGAAGGTCTAACTCACTGGGTGGTATGTTGTTGATCTAATTGAGAGCATTTTAAATGGACAAAATTGGGTAAGTCAAGTAATATCAAAGTCTAAAATGTCTTATTAGACCAGGAAAACTGAGCATAACAGTGACCTTATAAGAGCCTGTTAAGAGGAGTAGAACATCGCGGGGGGGGGGGGGGTAAGAAGCCAGTCTAGAATTTAGTTAGGGAGAATGTTCAGGAATAAAATGTTTTGGTAGTACTAATTGCTCTTTTCATTCAAAAGGGATACCTACTGTCATCAGAATCATTCTGATTAATTGAACTCTTACGAGTAGAAAATACACAGGATAATTAAGTAACCTTGTTTGTATGTTTACGAAATGACACAGGATAAGGAAAATACTATCTCATAGGGATGATATAGATGTTAACTACTATTTTAGAAAGTATTCCAAACACTGTGCCCTGTAATGCAAAGAGTGGCACAGTTCATGATGTTTGTAATATAGTTGTAGTACAAGAGAATTGGAATGAATGAAAGCTGTGTATTAAAAACATCCTTTCCTTTCTCTATTATCTTAATAGCCATTCTTTGAGCTAACCCTCTCTTAAATGGTTTAGAGAAAATATTGATGGATGACAATTATGTCAAGTTCAGATTTCTAAAAGTAACATGTTAAATAAGTGAACCTAATTTATTAAACAGTGTCAAACACTTTAAGTAATTGGTGTTTAGTAAATTTAAAAGCATCATGTAGATGAGTTGGCTACAATTAAACAATGCTTCTTAGATCACATATTAATCGTTTTTTCCCACAGGGTGCCTTGTATTGTCTCCTTGGAAATCACAGTGGTGTGTGCTTGGCAAACCTTCATGATTGGGACTGCATTGTACAGACTTGGCCGGCAATTGTTTCTTCTGGTCTTAGCAAAGCAATGTCCCTGGAAAAGCCATCCATAGTGAGACTGTTCGATGATCTCGCAGAAAAGATTCATCGGCAATATGAAACAATTGGCTTGGACTTCACAGTAAGCATAGCAGTTTTGTAACTCAGATTTTAGTGGAAATACTGCCTTGTTTCAATGCTTTTTATTTTCATGTCTTTTTTCAGTAATAATATTTTTGAGATTTAATTCTCATTGTTTTAAGCATTTGTTTTCTGTTTACTGTGTTATCATTACTGTAGATAGAAGGGTGGAGTAGGAGGTTGGAGGATGGCCAGGAGCGAGCTAGGTGGTTTTTTTCCAGTGAGCCACAAAGAGTCACAAAGAGTGGCTCATTGGAAAATGCAACATTGTTGCAGTTACTATTATTTCCTGTATGTCTGTGGCCTCTGTGAGAATTGGTGATATTTTACCCAAAGTTGCAGAATATTGGCCACACAGGGTTCATAATTTATAGTGAAGAAAATTAAAATGGAATGATTTGACAGAAGAAACAGGAGAGAATGTCTGGTCCGTTGGTGCTCAGAGGGAGACAGGCAGCAGCAAGTGTTCAGGTGCACACTCACCCATCAGCATTGGGACGGCTCAGAGTGTGGTGAACGCAGTCGAATGCCCCACTTGTCTATGGTGGTTATGTTGGACATCCATCCTCTGGTTTTAAAATCACTGGTCTAAGTGTATGCCTTTTCTATAAAACAGTTTGCTGTTTGCATCTGTTTTTAAATTAGGCCATCTTAAAATTTGTTTTAATTGAAATGTGATTCACATTCCAAAAAGTTGACCATCTTAATGTGTTAGGTGCTTATAAAATCACAAAAGGACATTCACAGGGCTGTGTAACTATCACTGGTCTGATTCCAGAGCATTTTAACAGCCAAGGAGAAACCCTGTGTCCGGCAGCAGCAGTTACCCTCAGGTCTCCCATGTCCATAGTCCCTGGAAACCACTCCTCTACTTTCTTTCTCTGTGAATTTACCTATTGTGGACATTTCACGTAAATGGTACCTGGCTGCTTAGACTTAGCATAGTGTTGTCAAGATTCATGCATGTTGTAGTGTGTGTCAGTACTTCATTTTTTCCCCTGGCTTTTCTTTTTAATAAGATTCCAAACTCATGTGTCCGAATAGCAGAATTACTTCAGCAATCAAAAAACCCCTCTACCAACCAGATAATGCCTAGCTCAGAAGAAATAAAAGAAGGACTTAAACGCCAACAAGAAAAGAATGCTGATGCCCTAAGGTAATTATAAGTGCCTACTTGTCAGAATAGATTACAGTATAGATAGTCGGTTTTAAATGTCCCTAAAATACAGTGAACCATAACTATGTAATAAAATTTACACGTTGATTCTGAAAAAATACAAAAACGTTAGGAAGTAATCATTGCGAAGATCCCTGGTTGTCACTTTTAGCTGTGGAGATTTTTAAGTACACATATCAGTCAGAGTTATACAAATTTGGTATCAAGATATTAATATACCGTTTTTAGATTTTTGGAACCAAAGCATTTCAGTGCTTCCACTGATAAAACTTAGGGGCCTTCCTATCTTGATTTGTTTCTTTGCCTTATGAATATGCTTATCAGTTTTTCCCTCACATGTCTATATAAAAATAATAAACTTTTATATAGTAGTCTACCTTACATGTTCTCGGAGTGCCATATAGGCAGACCATTCCCAACTAATTGATTACTACTCACAAATTTACTTTTGAAAAGCCCACTCAGGACCAGTTGAGTTGCTCAGTGTACCTAGCACTTTTTTTGTTTTCTTTGTACCCTTCATGTTCTTTTCCTCCTGTTCATCCATCTGCTTTTTCTCTGGTTTGCTTCTCACCAGTGAGAGTGAGTGAACCTGGCCAGTATTTGAATTTATATGACATTGTCTGATGTTCATCTTAATGTTGTATTAAAACAATGCATCACCTGAATTCTTTTTTTTTTAAGGAACTATGAAAATTTGGTAGACACTTTGCTAGATGGTGTGGAGCAGAGAAATCTGTAAGTACAAGAATTTTTTTTTTAATTCTCAAATCTTTTATCTCAAATATTATAGGAGGTTTCTGTTCTGTAGGCCAGGAAAGACTGTATCTCAAAATATTGTGGTATGATTAATGAATTTACAAGATTAAGAGACAATTTGGGGGCTAATGATAGGAGTGATATTCTTTAAGAAACCTGTTTTAATCCTGTGAAACTTAAAAATATAAAAAATATTTCAAGTACAGTTTCTCTTTCCTTTTTTTTTAAAGTGGTTTTATAAGCAGTGTGTTTTGTAATTTTCTTTTCCCTCTCCCCGTTTTAGGCCCTGGAAATTTGAACATATAGGCATTGGTCTTCTGTCTCTACTCCTGAGAGATGACCGAGTGTTACCTCTTCGTGCCATACGTTTTTTTATTGAGAATCTCAACCATGACGCAATTGTAGTTCGAAAGGTAGATATTTATTTTAGTTAAATCTTGGGTTTGAGAATTTTTACCTCACCTGAAACCTTTAATTTCTTCACAAGTGAGACCCACTTAATAAATATCTTGAGGTCTACCTCTTTTGGTTGAGAGATGATAATTCATATAACAAATATGAGGGCATGTTCAGACAGTGTACATTTCAGCACTGAGGCTAAAACAGAACAAATTTACAGGTTAATGGACAAGATTGACTTTGAGAACTTAATTGTAGGTATGACGTATTACAGAAAGGGGAAGATATCTGAGGATACAGTTTTTGACTTACAAAGCATTAGAGGTATACAAGATGGGGCCGAACTAGGCTGGTGCATAGGAGAAAGACCCTTAAGAAATGTTTAGGCTGAGATTTGAAGAATGAGCATGTATGGGTTTAACAAAGAAGAGATCTAGCATGGATGAAGGTTCAAGAGTAAGAACTGAGAGTGTCTCCTTCCAAGTCAGATTCAGCACTCACTCGACTGTGCCACCAGGTGTCACTGGGCAGGGTGTTTCTCTGCTTTGGAAAGAAACAGAATCCAGCTTCTGCTATGGTTAAGAAGGAAACCATTTAAGAGATTTAAAATTTTGATACATCTACCTTACCCATTTGTTTTTTTGTAGATGGCAATCTCAGCTGTTGCTGGTATTCTTAAGCAGCTAAAAAGAACCCATAAAAAGCTGACCATCAACCCCTATGAAATTGGTAAGTACTGCCAAATGTAATTAATAGTTCAGAGCAGAATTGGAAAGTTTCTTTGAAAGTATAAATTATAGTTCTTGATCTCAATTATTTTTCTATACAAATTATAGAAGTATAAAAGTATGAAATATTATAAAGAAAAACAGTTGGCTTAGTAAAAACTAGTGATAAAAAAGTATAAGAATAGATTGACCCTTTATGTCTTCATAATACACGTATCTTTTGTACATCTAGGGAAAAAGGTCATATACTTATTTATTTTACCAACTAAGTAATTACACTGTCAAACTATTTCAAAGACTTAAATACCATTATCATTAATGTTAATATATCAATATGTTAAGTTTCTATATGGGTGGTAGGATTAGGGACAAGGTTAGTTTTCTTCATAACTCACTGTATTATCAGACTTTTTGAATAATAATACAATCAAAAAATAATAAAGTAATTTGATTTTGGAGGAGAAAAATGTTTTTATTCCTTTGGTTAAAGGAATTTTTTAATCTGTGATAACTCCTGTGATAGTCAAACAGCTATGTTTACTTGTCCCCCCACCCCCACTTTTGGGAGGGGAGTATAGCGATGTACTGCCATCTTCATTTTGGAGCACCGTAAAATGATGTTAACCACATGCGGGGAAGACTTTCATTATTTCCCTACTACTAATGTTGTCTTATCCTCACCGAAATACGTTTGCAAGTCCCATATTGTGGCTATGTAGTGGTTCCAAAAAAGAAAGTTGTGTGAGTGTGTATGTAAAGAGAGACCGGCAAAGTACACATGATGAAACGTTAAATTTTGGAGCATGTGTGGGAAGAACATATGGGGGGAATTCTTTGAGCTAAGTCTGGCATTAATTCAAACCTAAAAAATTGTAACAGAATTAATCCTTTTAATTTTGGTGAAAGAAATAAGGTGGATCACACGTGATTTACTTTCTCCAAATAACAATCCAAACACTATTTGGTGGATAGCCCTTTCCCCTGCGGTTTGAAATGCCTCATGATCAGAAGGTCAGTCTTGCCTTAAGCCCATTTTGAGAGTCCTGTTACAAAGACAGTCATACTAATCCTGTTGATTGAAAATTGAGAATAATTACCACATGGCTATTTTTAAGTTCATCAAATGTAATTGTCTTTTCCTTAGGTGGATACCCTAAACCCACCCAAATTCTTGCTGGTGATAGGCCTGATAATCATTGGTTGCATTATGATAGCAAAAGTATACCAAAAACTAAAAAAGAATGGGAGTCAATTTGCTTTGTGGAGAAAACTCACTGGGGATACTACACCTGGCCACAGTAAGTTGCGTCTTGCCGTGCACCTTATTATTAAACGGGTTTATTTGATATAATTTGTTTTATCACCTTTGAATTGCTGGGGGATGTTCAGAAGCACTAGAGCAGTTAGAAGGGACTCTGTCACCAAAAATATACACTTTTTAGTTTTTTTCGCCTTCACTCTTCCTCTTTTTCTTTGGCTCTTGCCAGTGCTCTGCCTTGGTCCTGCCTCTTTTCTTGTTTTTTTTCCCACTGAAACCCTTAGACTTCTAGCCCACCATTATATGTCTAAGGTGTTTGTTAACAGCTGCCCTAAGTTATATCCTTACCTGTTAGTACTAAACATGTCTGAACCAGCCCAGAGAAATACTCATTTACCTCTTATTGTTGACTCCAATAATTTATGTCATAAAGACACAGTGATCTGATAGATTTTTGAGACCAACACTGTTAGTGGTGTACTCTTATCCCCAACTTAGCATCTAGTTAGAGTTCAGTAAAAGTGCCTTTAATGCTTTTTATCCATGAAGCTCTAATTTTTTTTTTCTATGTGTGTTATAAATATACACTCTTACCGTGTAGGAATATGGTTGTTTATGCTGGTGTGGAAGAGCAGCCCAAGCTTGGCAGAAGCAGGGAGGATTTGACAGAGGTAAGCATTCCATTTTCACCATGTGTAAACACTTATGGTGGTTCAAATGCATCTTAGTTTTAGCTAGATACATTTTAAACTCAGTTCATGTTTTTCCCCCAGTTTGTGTATTTCAGTATAGCCCTGGGTTAAATATTGGTAAATGTGCACCCCACCTCTCTCTTGTTCTCCCCATTCTAGTAGAGCCAGTTGTCTGGAGTCTCTCTCTATCTGAGGTTACTCTGAAGTTACTGCCCCACTTAGCACTCAGTTGGGCACCACTTTATGCAGTGATCTGCTTGATTTTTGTACCATTTCTGTCTGCCAACAAGCTTCTTGAAAGCAAAAATAATCACTGGCTTTTAGTTTTTTTATTGCATATAAATGATGGGTACCCAGTAAATAAATGTTTTTAGATTTTAAGATGAAACTCCTTAGTGTTCCTGAAACATTTTATCATTTTGAAAGTTGATTTAAAGACTTACAAGTTTATGTCTTCCTCAATTAAGTTACTGTATTGTAGCTTCATTTTCTAATCCTGAACAGAGTTTACTTTTTAACCTCTGATGTTTTGTAAATGATTTATGGGATTTGGTTTGTAGTTTGGGGACTTCTTCTAAAGTGCACAGAAGATGGTGCAGTAGCATTACATCTTCATTTCCCAAGCAGAAGATTTGTTGGTTTTGATTCAGCTTGAGAAATGGAGTCCACACTTAAATACCTGAAGGAAACTTTTAGCTGTTCTTACGGATTTAGCAGTTTTAGGAAGCAATATTATATTGGTTTTAGAAAACTTCTGAGAACTAAAAATTCTTTAGAACAAAAATAGCGTATTGTTGAGTATCAAAACTTTACAGATGAATTTTAATGTTTTCAGAATTATGTTTTTAAATACATTTTAAACCCTGAATGTTGTTCTTTTTTAACTTTATAGGCAGAACAGATTATATTTGATCATTTTTCTGATCCTAAGTTTGTTGAACAGTTAATTACTTTTCTATCTTTAGAAGACAGAAAAGGAAAAGATAAATTTAATCCTCGACGTTTTTGCCTCTTTAAGGTAACTATGTTCTTTATATACCTTCTTTATAAAGCTTAGTGATTGTCAATTTGTAGGTTCATATATTTTAAAGTATTTGATTACAGTTTGAATTTATTCCCTGGCTGGTGTGGCTCAGTGGATTGAGCGCCGGTCTGCAAACAAAGGGTCGCTGGTTGATTCCCAGTCAGGGCACATGCCTGGGTCTGGGACCATGCGAGCCAGGTCTCCATTTGGGGGCACGTGAGAGGCAACCGCAGGTTGACGTTTCTCTTCCTTCCCCTCTATCTGAAAATAAATAAATAAAACCTTTAAAAAAATAAAGTTTGAATTTAGTCATTTGTTATTTTCATTTAAAATGACTCTAGAAGTTAAGCTAGTTGTAGTGATTGTGGCTTAATGTCCTAGAACTCTTTGCTTAAAAAAGAAAAAAACTTTTTAGTATTTATCTTTAATAATTGTAATTAACAGTTTAAGCAAACAAAATACCCCAGCAAACTATATTCATTTGATTTTTTTAAGGGGTGTGTGTGATGTTTTTAAGGTAGAAAGATTATGAATTACTTTTTCTTGATTAACAGTACCTCTACGATAAAATGGTAAGAATACTGCCCTTTTACATATCACGTTTAAAAAGAAAGTTCTGGAGGAGAGAACTGTTGGGTTTTAAAAACCACAGTAGTAATGTAGTAAACCAATATAAGCATAATTATAATGGAGATGATAGTCATTTAAGGAACTTTCATTTTTTGTTTTTACAGGGTATATTCAGAAATTTCGATGATGCCTTTTTGCCAGTTCTGAAGCCCCATTTAGAACGTTTGGTTGCAGATTCACATGAAAGCACCCAGCGATGTGTTGCGGAGATTATAGCTGGTTTAATCAGAGGTTCTAAACATTGGACATTTGAAAAGGTGGTGTATTTGTACAGCACATTCTCCATTAAAGCTACATTTTCCATTTATGCAGTAATTCCCAACATATTAGGTGTTAATACTTGGAGTATGAAATGTTCAGTTCCATATTGCTTTTGAGTATAGGCCACAAACCATTGATACGTAGGCAATATTCAGTTTCTTCTAAATTTTGAATTATTTGCTAACATTAGGGGGAAATTCAGGGTATGTCATAGCAAAAGATTTTGGTTTCTCTTGAAAAGTAGGAAGACCCCGGAATGCAGGTCCCATGTTACGTGCTGTGTCTGTGGGCTGGTGCTGGTCACGGGCCTCTGCCTCAGTGAGGCACTCCCCAGCTTTTCCTTCAATCCCTTCTCTTAGCCTCCTTGCTCACCTGCATTGCACACTTGGTCTTGTAGGCAGTTTGAATTTGACACACACACACCCTTTTGGGGGGGGGCATCCCCCTTTTTAAAAAAGTTAGTTTTATATATAGGCCTGAAGGTTACTTTCTTAGCAAAATGCACTAGACTGAAAATAACCTTGTGAAATGTCTGGAATGCTTTAATATAAGGTGGGCCACCCTTTCTTCAAAGAGAAGACAAATAATTGGTTTTGGCCAACTTAATTACACATGCTTTGAGGAGGCCTATGGACACTTTTTAATATATTAGTTATATGTATTCAAATCTCTTACTAAATAAAAGTATCTGTTAATTTGTATTATTGCCTCTTCCTGTTCACATATCATGAAACAATTTTGTTTAAACATGTCACATACACCCTTGTCAGCTTGTCTCTCTCTCTCTCTTTTTTTTTTTTAGTTATTTCTTTTCCAGAACACATATCCTTTCCTTATAAATTAAGATCCAATTATTTTTGTTTTTTTAAATCAGTGCCTGCTGCTACCACTGGAAACTTTATCCCAAGCCCTCCCTTCCCATTTGTTGTATATGTGAGAGAAACATTGATCAGTTGCCTCTCGCACGCCCCCAAATGGGGACCGAACCCACAACCCAGCATGTGCCCTGACTGGGAATCTAACTGGCAGTCTTTCGGTTTGTGGGTTAACGCCCAGCATCTGAGCCACACCGGTCAGGGCTCTATGTAAGTCCTTTTTACTAAGGTGCAGTCCATGGACCTGCAGCGTGACATCGCTTGGGAGCTTGTTAGGAAAGTAGGATCTCAGGCCCTACCCTGATCTAATGAATCAGCCTGCATTTTGTCAAGATCTCAAAGTGATTTGGATTCCTATTAAACTGTGAGAAGCATCTAGGCACGTATTTGAAATCTCTGTATAACCGAACACTTTTAAAAGGCTATTGACAGCAATCCAAAACTTGAAATTTGAAGATTATGCTACAGACTAATACTAAATTGCATTAAAATGCCATTGCTTCCTATATTAGAATTCAATCAAGTGGCCTCGATAAGCATGCAAAATTTTGAAATGATGCAGGTTTTTTCCAGCCCAGTATACTCTATTATTTAAAATTTTACCTGGCTGGTATAGCTCAGTGGATTGAGCGCTGGCCTGTGAACCAAAAGGTTACCGGTTTGATTCTTGGAGCACACGCCTGGGTTGCGGACCAGCCCCCCAGTAGGGGGTGTGCAAGAGGCAACCACACATTGATGTATCTCCTCCTCTCTTTCTCCTTCTCTTTTGCCTCTCTCTAAAGAAAAATAAATGAAATCTTTAAAAAAAAATTTGTTTAAAGAGAATTTTTCAGTGGCATGATATTATAAGGAATCATATAAGGTGTCTCCTTTTTTCTGAGTAAGTTTTTTGGAAAAATTCACCTTATAACTGGGTATGTCTGATGAAAATACATTTCCCATTTTATTTGGGTATTCTAAGAAATAATTTAAATGCAGTTTGTGTGCTTGTATGTGTTTGTTTCCTGGGAAAGATAGTTGAAGAAAACTGTTTTCTAATTATCAAGAACTTTTCCCCGTGTGTTTTGTTTGAGTAGGTGGAGAAGCTTTGGGAACTTCTGTGCCCTCTGCTTAGAACGGCATTGTCCAACATCACGGTAGAAACTTACAACGACTGGGGGACTTGTATAGCAACGTCCTGTGTAAGTTCCCCTGCTTACTTTTGTGTCCGACTCACCTATTCAAACATCCTCTGTCTCAAAATCTGTGAAATCTCATTACAACCCTTGAATCATGAAATTTTTTTCATAGTTGTATCATCTTAACATAATTGGAAACGGATATGTTCAGTCTTTCAAATAAGCCTTGAATGGTAACCGTAACAGATTATTATGTCTTCTTGGCCGTGGTTTTCACCATATTTTAGATTAGGAGATAAGTCAAATCATAGGTAACTTACATACAGTAAAAGCCAGATGATACAGGGTTATTGGTGTTATTTTTACTGCTAAGTGTAAGTCCACAGCTCATATACTTTGATTTAAGGAAAATCTATTTAGCTAACAATTTGCTCACTGTTAATCTTTGTATATGAGCTGTGATAACATATTTAGATTTGACTCGGTTGTGAGTTTTAGTTTGATTTTCTTCCTCTGTGCTTATATTTATTTATATGTGTTTATTTATATATAATACTTATATTTCTAAAATAACAGAATTTGACTTATTTACAGAATTGTAGACCCCTGTTTTAGTTGTTTCATATTTTCAATGCAGGAAAGCAGAGATCCCCGGAAACTTCATTGGCTTTTTGAGCTGCTGTTGGAGTCACCATTGAGTGGTGAAGGCGGGTCCTTTGTAGATGCGTGGTAAGTGAGAAGAAACTTAGTAGTTACCAAAAGACTTTACAACAGAACTTAACACGTTTGTGCTTGATGTATGAATGGAAGTGAACTGCTTACGCTCATGAAGGCTAGATAATGTTACTACGGTTAAACCTTGAACAATATGGGTTCAAACTGTGCTGGTCCACTTATGTGCAGATTTTTTTCAGTACATGCACAGTCAGCCCTCCATTCCTCAGCTTTAGCACCCAGGGATTCAGCCAACTGTATGCTTTGTTGTACATCATTTTTATCGGGGTCTTGAACATCTGCCGATTACGGCACCTGCAGGAGGGTCCTGAAACCAGTCCCCCTGCAGATACTGAGGGACAACTGAAATTTGGGGGGTGTCAAAAGTTACATGGGGATTTTTAACTGCCCAGAGGTCAGTGCCCTTAACCCTCATGTTGTTTAAGGGTCAGCTGTACTTCTGTGAGATAGGATGTGATCCATCTCAGTACAACATAATGCTAACTAGAGTTACTTCTGAATTGGGAACAAGTAAGAGAAATGGAAACAATTCAGACATGAGTTAGATTTAACCTTCTCCACTTTTCTATCAGGACTGCCTTTTTGTACCAGGACAATATTAACTTCTTCTCACAGCTTCTCATTATCCACTCTTTCTTATTAGGAAAAATATATTTGGTGGAGTATAAGGAGCTGGGAAAAATAGTGGATAAGAGAAAGAATTCTAGATAATCCCGTTAACAAGAATAATAATCAGTTAATTATTGAGGGAAATTCCGATGCTTAGAGATTAACTCATTCTTCTTTTGATTGTATGATATAGTAGACATAAAATGAGAATACAGGGAAAATGAAATCTTCATAAAGGTTTTTATTATTAGGTAAGAAAATGTACAATTTTCAGTGGAATACAGACGTGGTAAATCTGAAGTGTCGGTGTGTAAAGACCCTGATACAGCTCTCCTGTGCTTCTGTTTTAGTCGACTCTATGTACTGCAAGGCGGCCTTGCCCAGCAGGAGTGGAGAGTGCCTGAACTTTTGCACAGACTGCTGAAGTACTTGGAGCCCAAACTCACCCAGGTTTACAAAAACGTCAGGGAAAGAATAGGGAGGTGGGTATTATTTTCTCTGGTACGGTATGCCTCTTGAGCTCTTTTTATTAAATTTCAGTATCTAATGATACTCTGGTTATGTTACTATTGAGTTTCATGCTGTCCTCTTAAATTTTGTTTTGTATTGTGGGAACTAGACAAGGGGCTCTGAATGTCAGACAGAATGGCAGTGTGCTCAAAAGACAGAGTCACCACACCCCAGTTTTTATTATCTCAGAATTGCAGGCACAGGCACAAAAGACCCTCTCCAGGAATTGTCTTGGTTGGGTTATAATTTCTGAACCCTAGTTTTATTGAGAATGTGGGATCTCTTCTCACTATACAGGTTTTCTTTTACAGTGTGCTGACCTACATATTCATGATAGATGTTTCTTTGCCAAACACCGCGCCAACCACATCCCCTCGTGTCCCTGAGTTTACTGCTCGAATTCTAGAGAAATTGAAACCCCTCATGGAAGTGGATGAAGAAATTCAGAACCATGTTATGGAAGAAAATGGAATTGGGGAAGAAGATGAACGAACTCAGGGCATTAAACTCTTAAAAACTAGTGAGTAGCAAGTTAGTAGAAACTCGCTTAAAACAGATGTTTGTTTACATTTTCCTAGGGCTTTTCCTTCCTTTTTTCTGATAAAAATGTACTTAATGTAAAGTAATACAGTGGTGTCCAAGGCGTTCACATTGTTGTGCAGCCACCCCCTCTATCTTTAGTACTGCTCCCGCCCTGCAGAACTGCAGCCGTGCCGCGAAGCAGCAGCTCCTTCTCCCCGGCAGTCGCCATTGTACTTTCTGTCTCTGTGGTGGTGCCTAGTCGAGGCAGCTCACATAAGTGGCATCATACGTGTCTTCTTTTTTCATTTTGCATAGTGTTCTCAAAACGTTTACTCCTCTGTTGGTGGACATTTAGGTTACTCACATGGTTTTGCTATTGTGAATAATACAGCTGTGAGCTTTGGTGTGGAAGCATCTGAGTCCGTGCTTTCTGTTCTTGTGTGTAAATTGCTAGGCCATATGGTAATTCTGTGTTTAACTTTTTGAGGAGCCACCAAGCTATGTTCCATGGTGGCTGCACCGTTTTACACACCAGCAGTGCAACAAGGTCCATTTCTTTCAAAATCTCTGCCAACACTCGTTTCCTTGACTATAGCTACCCCATTTGGTGTAAGGAAGGTGTCTCAAGGTTTTGATTAGCATGTCTCTAATGATTAGTTGTTGAACGTCTTTCTCGTTTGCTTATTTGCCATTTTTGTGTCTTCTTTGAGAATATGCAAGTCTTTTGCCTATTTTCGAAATAGGTTTTATGTTGTTGAGGAGTAGTACTTTATACGTTCTGGATATCAGTCTCTTATTTGATATATGATTTTCAAATATTCTCCCATTTCGTGGATTGTCTTTTTTACTGTCTTGATATAATATCCTTTGATGCACAAGCATTTTGTTTTTATAAAGTCTAATTTATCAGTTTTTTCCCTTTTTGCTTTTTTTAACTTTTGGTGTCAAAAAAATCATTGCTATATCCAAAGTCATGAAGTTTTTCCCTTAGGTTTTCTTCTACGAGTTTTATCCCTTATGTTTGGGTCTTTCATCCACTCTAGTTTTTGGTAGACCATTCCAGTGAATGGCATAAGAGAAGAGACCAGCTTCATTCTTTTTGCTCATGGATGTCCAGTTTCTTAGAACCGTTTGTTGAAGAGACTTTCATTTCTCCACTGAATAGTCTTACCACTCTTGAAATTAATTGGCCAAATGTGTGAGGGTTTACTTCCAGCCTTTCTAGTCTGTTTCATTGGTCTGTATGTCTGTCCTTATGTCAGTACCAGACTGTTTTGATTACTACAGCCTCGTAGTAAGTTTTGAAATCTGGAAGTATGAGTCCTCCAACTTAGTTCTTTTTCAAAATTATCTTGGTAATTTGTGGTGTCCTATGTTTTTATATCTAAAAGTTTTTGAATAATTCTAAATATAAAGAGCTAAGTTAGTCATTATTTTTGCTACTTCGGGATTATCAAAGGATAGTTTTATTTGGTAGACTTGTTAGTTTGCTGATTCATTCTTTGAGAGTGGTTTCAGTATTGTAGCTTGGTTAACACCTTTTGTTGTGAGCCCTGTCCTACTGCTGAGTGAAGTAATGAAGTAATGTACGGAATACGTTTAATTAAAACACTGAAGCACTGTCAGAATGGCTGTCTGACGCTAGCATTGCGGCGCTGTTCTACTTTGTGGTGTCCAGTGGATAACAAAGACTGATTCTGCATACTCATCTCCAAACAGTATTGAAATGGCTCATGGCGAGTGCAGGAAGATCCTTCTCTACAGCAGTCACAGAACAACTTCAGCTTTTACCTTTGTTTTTTAAGGTAAGTTTATGGCTAAAATTAAGAATGCATTCCCTTTTGACCTTCAAAAGATCTTTTCAAAAGATCAAAATAAGTCTGAGACTTATTAACATCTTAATAAGTCTGAAACTTATTAAGATGGTAAGTCTGAGAACCTTATCATCTGAGTCTGGTAGGTTCTCAGACTGTGTTGTATGATTTGCTTGTCTCTCAGAGAAATAGGATAGCCACAGGAAAATCATTAGGTGATAGTGGTTCAATATTTGTAGAAATAATGTTTGTAATATTAGGTAAGAGTAGGATCTTGATAAGGTGAAAAGTTTACAGACAAAACATTCTGTCACTGATAGGCAATTTCCAAGTTAATAGTTAGAAAAATATTAATAGCTGAAAAGAAAACCACAATGAAATTTTTGAATATAGCTATTCGACTTTTTTTACACAGTGTATAATGAACCTGAAGATCAAAATGGTTGGTATATTGTATTTATTTTACAGTGCTAAATGGCACTGTAATTAGCTCTAGAAAATAACTATGGGAAGTCACTTAGGTATATCTGGTAATCATATAATGACACTGAAATTTTATTTGATGAACAGTATAACCTGAGGTGGTTTTAATTACTCATCTAGTCAGAGGATGAAGGTGATAAAACTGAGATAGAAAAAAGGGCTCAGGAGGATCCCCTCTGGAGTTTGGGTAAAGACAGGGTCTTTGTTACGGTAAGGGTTTGGTTAAGTTCCATTTGTTACAGGCATGCAAAGAAATTTCATACTACTAAGCTTTGAATATTTTATGTAACTTAATATAATGCTTGGTGTATTACAGAAAAATAATTTCTTTTTGGATATTTATACTTAAAACAAGAAAATACATTTAGAAATTTTAGAGGATACTTATTTAAGAGTTGGAGACAAAGAAAATAAGGTAGAATGAATGTACCTTGTTTTATGAATTTGTCTTTGGGACCCTGAAACAAAATTAAATGACAGAAAAAGGCAAAATTAAATAAATGAACCTTACCCCACTGTGTATCTGTCTGATAGGATAAATACACAGAGCAGTGACTTTTAAAAACTTAGAAATTCATACATGCCTTGTAGACGATATCCTTACTAATAATATTGGAGTGAAACTATTATGTGTACTGTATAATAAAGAGCAAATAATTGTCGGTAGGAACCAAGATTTTTATCATGAAAGACAAGATGTAAAAAAATCCAAGCTGTTTAGTAAATCCCTGTAATCCTAAATTCGAAACTATGGCTTTGATCTCATGATCTGTTTCTATTTAGAAAATATGCTAGTAGTGTCCACTGAAAAAAGCCCAGAACCCCTAATCAACCTACTAGCAGTCAGCACTCCTAGTGCCCAGATTGCAGTTCTAAGTGTCATCTCCCACTAGAAGAACCAAGGTCGGTTGGAGAAATGGCTGATGTCAGGTTTAGATCTAGAAATATGTAGGATAAACCGAGGTCATCTTGTCCTACTGGAAACCAAGGATGCTATGGTTGTGTTAAAGGACCCAGGAGCCAGTTTTAGCGTCAGTAAAAAGAATCACTACAATGGATCAAAGCTGTTAAGTTTGTTGAAATTCACTGGTTCATAATGATACTTTTTTTTTTTTAATCATTGTTCACTTTTGGAGGCTAGGAGGGAAATCATTCTGAGTGAGGGAAAGGTGGTTGCCTTTGTACTTATTGGCTGTTATTTTTCAATGTGTGTCTTTGGTTTGTTTTATTCTCTAGATTGCCCCAGTGGAAAATGACAATAGCTATGATGAACTGAAAAGAGATGCAAAGTTATGTTTATCACTAATGTCTCAGGGGTTGCTTTACCCTTATCAAGTGCCTTTGGTACTTAAGGTGCTAAAACAAGTAAGTGTATAACAAATATATGTATGTATCTTTTGGTTGGAATTTTGGCTCATCATTCTTAGAATTTCACAAAGTCCACTGCCGTGCACAGCTGTGCCTGGTACTTGTTTTCATCTGGGGTTTTATTTAGTATGAGAGAATACATGTGGAGACCAAAGAAACAGACCTAGATTCTCTATCTGGCTGTCACCAAATTCTGTGACCCAAGTTTTTCTGTATACGTGAAGAGTTTGTGTTGAAGCACCTAGGGTACAAAGTGCTCATGAGGGAAGGGGATGGTCATTTTCTTTTATCGTTTCCCCATTATTTTATTCACTTATATTTCTTGGCTGATGTTGGAAAGACGTAGGCGATTTTATATTTTCTGGCAGCATTTTTAGTAAACTGTGTGCTCGGCTTTATTCAGGTCATACGTGTGTTACATAATATTAAAAAAACCACAACCCCATGGTTTTCAGATTTTTAAAGTTTTTTCAATGTTTTTTGTTTTCAATGCCCTGCTACTATAAAAAATAAAATTAAATAATGTGCAGCTCTTGGAGGAGTGAGTCTTTAATTATAAATAATTTTTCTCTTCTAAAATTGACTTGTATTTGTATGTTCCTTTCCCTTTACTCTCAACCATTCATATATCCTGAATACCTTTACCTGAAATAGCTCATACAACCCTTCGTTTAGAAGGAACTATAAGGTGAGCTTGCTCTAACTGTACCCGTAAAATAGGTAGAAGTTTTTTTAGAAGATTATATAATTCGTGGGTAATTTCAGTGTGTGTCATCTCATGCTTTTGTCAGCACTGTTTTCATTGTTTCTGCTTCTCATTCACAGACAGCAAGAAGCAGTTCTTGGCATGCTAGATACACAGTACTGACCTACCTCCAGACCATGGTGTTTTATAACCTCTTTATTTTCCTCAACAATGAAGATGCTGTTAAAGACATCAGGTGGCTGGTTATAAGTCTTCTGGAGGATGAACAACTAGAGGTAAAATTTCAGTTAAAGCAAATCGAAACATAATAAATTTAAAGAAAGCATCATGGCTCCTTTTAAGTAGTATTTACACATTGATAAGATGTGTTCTATTAAAGTGTAAATTTAAAAGTGACTTTAATTTTAACATAGCCCTACAGGATTAGTTTTGATACGCTAATCATGATTTCCTGTAGTGCAGATGGCAACAAACATTGGGCACAGTTCTTGTCCTGGTTTCTCTTTTGTGAACCAGAGTTTTCTTATGTATGAAATTGCATGTGATAATACTCTGTTTATCTTGCTGATTTTTAAAGGACTTATAAAAATGTACATGAAAGTAGTTTCAAGAGAATGAAAATCTACATGTAAATGTTTCTTTAGTAGAGAAATTAAAGATAACTTTTGTGGTAGGACTACATTAAAGTTTTGTATAAAAAGGTATATTTATCAGTTGAAGTAGCCTAATATAAGAGTAGCATGTTGTGATAAGTGTGGAATAAGATATAACTTCCAAAATTGGCTTTAGGTAAAGAAAACGTAATTGAAATGTTTACTTATTTTATTGTATGGGCTTAAAGGGTTTTCCATGTAGTGGAGCACTCCCAGTTACCATGTATTGTATTTGAGAGCACCGGAAATAGGGTGTGTCTCCACCTCTCAAATGCGCCTATTCATTCTGCAGTCCAGCTTCCTTAAGTTCTTTGAGCAGACAGTGTCTACCAGGGGTGTCCCACCTGTAACCCACGGGCCGCATGTAGCCCAACACAAAATCGTAAATCGAAACCTTTTCTGTTACTGTTTTTAACTAAAGAATGGAAAAAGGGAAGGTGGAAACTAGAAAGTCAGTGTTTAACAACTTCAAAGGCTATACCAATTGCATTAAAATTTAACATTTTCTGGACCTTGGTTTAGAGCATTTTTATATATTATTTTTATATTTTCATCCAAGTCGTTGGCTTAAACACAGTTGCCATAAACATAACACATGACGTTTATTAAAACTATCATTTTTCAAATGTGATGCTGAATATCAGTAATAGTTAAATACAGCTATTAATGGTAATATTGGGGGGGAAACCTTTGTTTTGAAGAAAGCTTTCAGTAGGAAAATATTTTATGGAGAAATTTAATTTTATATAAAACAATTAAACATTTACCTGAATGTAGTGGCTTTCTTCCACTTTGAAGCTACAGACCCTTTGATAATGTGATGAAATCTCTATTAATATTGTTAAAAACTATGTATGGTGTCAGATGGGTACTAGCTTTATCAGGGTGATCACTCTGTAAGTTACAGAAATGTCTAATCACTGGGTTGCACACCTGAAACTGATACAATATTGTGCGTCTACTGTAATTGAAAAATAAAAATTATTTTTTAAAAAATCTCTATTAAGAAACTGCAAAAGAACATTTATACAAATGCCAAGGACAGCGCCCCCCGCAGTTCCCATACCACCCAGTAGTCTCTCTTACTCCACCAGGTTTGGGATCCTAGCTCTAATAGAGTGATTATCTCTGCAGGTTCGAGAAATGGCTGCAACCACCTTAAGTGGTCTGTTACAGTGTAACTTCCTTACCATAGACAGTCCTATGCAGATTCATTTTGAACAACTTTGCAAAACAAAACTACCGAAGAAAAGAAAGCGAGACCCTGGTTTCGTAGGAGATACGATTCCTTCTGCAGGTAACAATACTGGTAGGAAACACCATATTCTTTTGGGAATTAACCAGGCTTACTTGACAAATATTTATTGAATAATTGTATGTGCCCTGGGGCTGTGCTAGGAATAGTTGTTTGTGTTTTTGAGGAGCTTCGCATATAGAAGGCAAGTCCTGGTATGTAAAAGCTAAAATTGAGATAGGAACAGAGAAACCTGTACACTAATATAAACAAGAGAATCAGAGCTATTACAATGTCATGTTTACAGAAAAATTTAAATGTGATTGCAAAGAAGCATCTGACCTTGCCATAAGTAACTACAGTCACAAGAATAATGGAAAATGAAGATTATTAGTAAGTAGGAAGCTTACTGAATTTGCAGAAAGTGCTTTAGATATGAAGCTCTTAAGTGCAAATTATAGTAGGCACTTAATGATGTCATATAGTTGCCTAGTAGCAACTTCCAAAAAAAATTCCAATGTATATTCTAGTTTCTTTGCTTGAGAACTATACATATTAATAATTAAGTGCCGTAGGGGTTTAAGGTCTTTATTATATTACTAAATGGCATTGCTTACAATTTTGATGACTCTACATTCCCTTTTTCTTTCTTTTTTTAAAATATATTTTATTGATTATGCTATTACAGTTGTCCCATTTCCCCCCACTCTATTCCCTTCTGCCCTGCACCTGCCCTAGTTCATGTCCATGGGTTGTACATATAAGTTCTTTGGCTTCCCTATTTCCCATACTGTTTTTAACCTCCCCCTGTCTATTTTGTACCTACCACTTACGCTTCTTATTACCTGTACCTTTTCCCCATGCTCTACCCTCCCCCTCCCCACTATAACCCTCTGTGGGATCTCCATTTCTCTGATTCTGTTCCTGTTATAGTTGTTTGTTTAGTTTTGTTTTTTAAGGTTCAGTTGTTGATAGTTGTGAGTTTGTTGTCATTTTACCATTCATATTTTTGATCTTCCTTTTCTTACATAAATCCCTTTAACATTTCGTATAATAAGGGCTTGGTAATGATGAGCTCCATTAACTTGACCTCATCTGGGAAGCACTTTATCTGCCCTTCCTTTCTAAATGATAGCTTTGCTGGTACAGTAATCTTGGATGTAGGTCCTTGGCTTGCATGACTTCGAATACTTATTTCAAGCCTCTTTTTGCCTGCAAGGTTTCTTTTGAGAAATCAGCCGATAGTCTTACTGGAACTCCTTTGTAGGCAATTGTCCCCTTTTCTCTTGCTGATTGTAAGATTCTTTCCTTTAATCTTGGGTAATGTCTTCACTTCTTCCTCTTATTTTGCAACCATACTCAACCATTTCTGTGAGCATCCTTATCACCAGTGTTTTGAACTGTGCATCTGATGGGTTGGCTCTCTCTTCATCACTTAGTTCCAGTTTTGGAGCTTTGATCTGTTGTTTCATTTGGGCCATTTATTTATTTATTTTTCTATTTTTTGGCTTGGTGCACCTGTTACATAACAAGGGGTGGAGCATTAGGTGTTCATCAGGGTGGGGCAACCCACATTGCTATGTTGTGGCGCTGTATGTGGGGGAGGGGTCTGAGAGGGAACAATGCTGCTTGCTAGGCTGTCAGTCACTTCCCCCACTATCCACAAGCTAATTGGGCCCTTCTGGTGCTGATTCCCCAGGTGGGTGGGTTGGTATACATTCTAGGACCCTGGGGGTCTGCCCAACGAACTCTCCTGTGAGGCTGGGAGTTTCTCCCATTGCCGCAACCCCCACAGGTTTTCTCAGTTAGTGGTTTTGAGGCTTCTATTTCCCTGTGCTGGAACTCTGGGTTGTGCAGTCTGTCTTGCTCCCCAGTTCTTCCCAGTTATCTGCACACAAATGTGGGGTTGCCTCTTTACCTGCCTGGTCTTCCAGCTGCTGCCTTGCCTCAAGTCTTCTCCACCCAGCTTCCTGTCTCCACCCCTCCTACCGATCTGGGTGAATGTTTCTTCTTTAACTCCTTGGTTGTCGAACTACTATATAGTTCAATTTTCTGTCAGTTCTGGTTGCTTTTTGTTTTTAAATTGTTGTCATCCTTCTTTTGGTTGTACGAGGAGGCAAAGTGTATCTGCCTATGCCACCATCTTGGCCAGAAGTCTAGATTCCCTTTTTCTTAACTTCAGTTCCTTATCCCCACCATATTTCGTGTATACCATATAATATACTTATAAATATATAAATATACACATCTTTATTAAAATATGATGAAAATCAGCAAGCACTTTAATGTAACTTTCATTGCTAAAGAAAGAATATAGACCCTGTAGAATACAGATACATTGCAGTTCTGAGTTTGTTTACCTAATGAATAGAAGGGTAGTTGTATCCAGAAAAGAGGGGTCCAGTTTTTATTGGAATTTGTTTTAAGATCAGGAATTACACTTTTGCATATGATACGAATCAATCACAAAAGCCATTATTTTGTTAGTTTTAGCAAATGTATGACACATTTCTGACGTAGATGTAATTAGGCTGTCATTGACAGACAGCTATTGGATGTCTTTAGTTAAGCCTCAGACTCATGTTTTTGATGTACGAGGTCCGTCCAGAAGAAGTCCAGCCATTGTTAATAAAACAAGAGCAGTTTGCACAACAGTGATGTAACCTGGCAGCCAAAGGAGAGTGGACTGGAATGCACATGCATGAACAATGACAGCTTCACTGTACTAGTCAGTGGGGGCAGTAGACGCCGTTGAGTGAGCATGTGTACTGTGTGGCCGTCACATTCAAAAAGACAGTGAGTAGAGCAATGAATATGCATCAGATTTTGCATTAAGCTTGAACATTCCTCCATGGAAACTATTCAGATGATTCAAAAGGCTGCAGCTCTGGACAGCTGGTGATTGGCAGCTTCATCACGACAACGTGCCTGCTCAGGCATCATGTCTTGTACAGTTTTTTTGGCAAAACATTAAATCACCCAGGCGACTCAGATCCTCTACAGCCCAGACTTGGCGTCCTGTGACTTTTTTCCTAAAACTAAAATCTCCTTTGAAAGGGAAGAGATTTCAGACCATCAGTGAGATTCAGGAAAATACGATGAGGCAGCTGATGGCAATTGGGAGAACATGTGAGGTCCCAAGGTGCCTATTGTGAAGGAGACTGAAGCTTCATTGTCATATGTACAGTGTTTCTGGTATCTTCTTCAATAAATGTTTCTTTCATATTACATGGCTGGATACCTTCTGGTTGGACCTCAGATGTGCTTAAAGGTTCATTTTAAATGCAGAAATGTACACACTGAAAACAACTAACATAATCTGAAACTAATTTTATTTCACTGTACCGTGTGCAATGGAGTCCTATAAATATTTGCACATATATTGCTGTTTCCTTTGCAGAGTTGGTCAAACGCCATGCTGGGGTGTTAGGACTTGGTGCATGTGTTCTTTCTAGTCCTTACGATGTTCCTACCTGGATGCCCCAGCTCCTCATGAATCTCAGTGCACATCTGAATGATCCCCAGCCTATCGAGGTAAAAATCTTCCTTGTTAGTTTCTTTGCATACATATTAGCAATGATGTTTTGTGACACACTTTACTAATCGTTTCTGATACACTCTGGACTGTCTGCTTATCAGTAATTATAAAAGTCTTGTGGCAACTTTGCTCCCATGTATATTTAAGGTCTTTTGGTAGCAAGGAAATTACTGTAACTTCTATCCTTCCCAGGCCAATGAAAGTAAAGCATTGTCAATGTTGTTAGTATAATCTTATACTTCTATTTTACTAGCATATTCTTCAAGGGGGGGAATTCCAAAAAACCCAGAATTTATTTATAAAATATTGTGTATTTATTCTTACGTGTTTAAACTTCAGTCACTTTTTGAACTCATTGATTTTGATGCCTTTTAGTGCTTCTGCTGTTACTTGTTTCACCTCTGCCACATCAGCAAAATGTTTCCTTTAGAGGACTTTTTTCATCCATGAAACAAAAAAAAGTCTCTTGGTGAGATTGGGTGAATAGGGAGGATTGGGGTACAGGGGTCGTGCCATTTTTGGTCAAAAACTGCTGAACGTTCAGCGTGCAGTAGGCCGGTGTGCTCGTAAACCACCCCTCATGAAACGGGCAGACTTGTTGAAGGAGTCCTCAAAAAAAATTCACTGGAGCTGAACGCAGCCTCTCACAGCACCAGCTGGTGCACTGATACACATGGGTTCCTAGAACGCTCACCTAGCAGGGGAGCCTGTGCTACCAGGGGCCTGCCCTCCAGAAGATAATTCTTTTTTGGGGGGGTCCCCCCTTGTATCTGCGAAGTATCTAATTAGGAGCTAATATCAAACAGGAAATTCTGGTGGTGGTATTTAGTGAGTACCTATGTTCCTAAATTAAACAACTCACATGATTTTGTCCTTTTCACCTCAGTAAATAGATATTAGGTATATATTGGAACTGGTTTAATAATGTTTTAAGTTTCTGTAGCTTGTCCAGGTAATTTGGAAGTGAGCTTGTTGGCTTTGTGAAGTAAGATTGGCCTGTTGGTTCTGTAGCATTTAGTGAGCAGTGAGATCTGAAGTCTAGAGGTCTAAATAGAACCCTAGGTGCTCAGTGAGATCAAAATAAACGTATGTGGGTTGCCCACTCTACAGATGACTGTAAAGAAGACCTTATCTAATTTCCGAAGGACACACCATGACAACTGGCAGGAGCACAAGCAGCAGTTCACGGATGACCAGCTGCTTGTCCTCACCGATCTCCTCGTGTCGCCCTGCTACTACGCATAGAAGGGTAAGTCCGCCGAGTGCCGACTGAAAGAAGTCTGACCTGCTCAGGCAAGTGTGGTTGGTTTGATGATTGAGTCGTGGGTGTGCATAAGTTTTTTCTCTCTGCTGATAGTCTTAGAGGTCGTTGTTTAGATAAAGTATTTTTAGTATCAGTTTTGCTATGGCCAGTGGAAGTAAGTTCCCAGAGAATTGTCCCTTGCTTTTCTGCTTCAGGCATTAGACAGAGTAGGCTTAGTAGCATGGGCGTGGTTAGACAAAAGGAGTGTTATTCTTAGTTGTCTCCTGAGTGAGGGCCCTGGGCATTTTGGGTTGCCCTGAGGACTCTCGGTTCTATGTTGTAGAGAGAACATTTCATCTGGATTTTTTTTTTTTTTAAGATTTTATTTACTTATTTATTCTAGAGAGGGGAGGGGAGGCGGAAGAGGGGGAAACATCGACATGCGAGAGATCAATTGGTTGCCTCTCGCACACCTCTGACTGGGGACCTGGCCTGCGACCCAGGCACGTACCCCAACTGGGAATCGAACCAGAGACCTTTAGGTTCACAGGCTGGTGGTACTCAGTCCACTGAGCCACACCAGCCAGGGCTTCATCTGGATTCTTAAGAATTTATTATCTATTGTGTATTGAAGAGGGAGGACCCAGAAGCCTTTCTACTGGGATAGGAAGAATAGAGAGATTCACTTATGGGGCCTTAGAGTTAAATGTCTTGTTGCCTCACTGAAATTGTTTTCTTCCCTGATACAGATTAGTCCTCACTTCAAGCTCTTGTCAATCAAAAATTCCAGATCCTCAGGTACCATCTGCGGTGGCTCTCTGCAGGTTTTAAAACTCTGCCTTCGTTGAGCTCTCATCATTTTGGTGGTTTCTGTGTTTGGTCTCATGAGTCTGCATTCCACAGGTTATCAGCTGCCATTTGGTTTCCTAACTTGTCTGGAACTGTTTCCAGAATATTGATCATTTTTTTGCTTTGAGGCATCTGACAAAGCCACAGTGTCTCAGACTAGAAATAATTACCCAATACAATCATGGCATCGAAGACCAGACAGAGTCTAGGAACTCCTTAAGAAACAGATTACTTGGAATGGAGAATGCCCATCTGTTAATACGGGTCCTGTCATTTCATTCATCTCAAGATATTTTGAATTCTTTCCAAATGGCTGTTGGGTTTAGATGTTAGTGGGGCTGTGGGCCGTAAATCTGAAGCCCAGAGAGCCGTGAAGACGGAAGGGAAAGAGGACAAGTCTGAACCCTCGTAAGGGCCTGACGGATTGCTCGACATGACAAGACACAAAAATGAGGTCCGCGTCCACCGTGTGCTTCCCACAGACTGGAGTTTTTGGTGCTGAATAGAAGAGCAGTTGCTGAAAAACTGGGGGTTTGGTGAATAAATTTTTTGATTGATTATTGTGTGTGTGCACAATGTGTGATTTTGAAAATAAACATCAGCAACAACAAAAACCCTGACTGGTTGACTTTTACCTGTATTCTTTACAAATATTGTTTGACTCTCTTTGAAAACTGTTAGACTTAATGGGAAACTGCTGTTTTTGTGGGAATTCTGTTTCGGGTTTTTTTTCCTTTTCCTTTCTTTTCTTTCTTTCTTTTTTTTTTTTTTTGCCTGCAGAATCGTTGAGAGATTAAGAAGTCTTCGTATTTAATTGACTTGTTTAATAAATGTTATATAGATGTAAAAGACTGTATAAACTGTAGAGATAGCATTAGCCAGACTTTGTACAAATGCAACCTTTTACACAGCACCATTGTGTAATTAATTTGTAAAGATTCCCATGTAGCTCTTTATTATAGTGATTTTTGGCTTTTGTACCAATTGAATGCCACTTTTTGCGTTTTTAAATTATTTTCACGTTACAGAAGCTGAGGTGTGGGGCTTTGTTTGAGTTCATTTAATGTTAGAATGTCTGAATTTTTACGTAACTTTTGTGTGTGCATCGCTGAATGCAAACATCACGTGTTTGCCTTTGACAAGTTTATAGAATGCAAGGTATCTTCTAGGTTAAAGTAATTGGCAAGTTGGTGAAAGTCATCTTGCAACACACTCTGTACAGTCTTCCTTAAAGGAACACTACAGTATATTTTTAGTATCTACTTGCTCAATGACTCACTGCAGACCTAAGCACAGCACTGGTCCTGGTACAGTGTCAGCATACACAGGCCTAATCCCTGTATAGAGTAGTGCCAAGCTGATTATTTCATTGTTTAACTAGTTTAAAACCCAATAAATGGATTGTTTTTAACACCTGGCTTTTGTCTTCATTAAGTGGCGAAGCTAGTCCTGTGGACAGTGACTCTAGTGCATTCCTTTCACATCCATAGATGCAGATCCATGAATCGATGGCCCTCTCCAAAGTGAATTATCTACGTTGGGCCTGTCCGCTACGGTAGCTGTTAGCTACTTGTGGCTATTTCCATTTAAATTGAACTGAAAACTCATTTCCTCAGTCCCACTAGACACATCTGAAGTGCTTATTAGCCACCTCGTGGCTAGTGGTTTACGCTATTGAATAGCATATCAATGTCACCAGAAAGTTCCATTGGACAGCATTGATCTAGATGATTGATGTGATAAGAATCGTGGGGATTTTGTAAAAATGTGAATTTAATCCATGCTGCCAGCTCATGGAATTGATGTCTTTTCCTGAGACCACACTGGAAGCAGTGAGGCTTTATATTAACCACTTCAGCTTTTTCCAGGCTGTAAGGAAGCCATGCCTTAGCAACATTCCTAAAGTGGGACTTTAAAAAAATACAACATACTGTGTTCCTCTGGCTGGGACTCAACATCGACATCCTTGTATAAAGCTCCGTAATGCTCATTTGTGCCACCAAGATTGAGCGCCACTGGTGAAGACTGAGGCCCCCAGTAACCAAAACGGTACAGATCTGAACTTCCAACATGTGTGCCCTGTGTGATTCTGATACCAGGTTTAAACAATGCTTATTACCTTGATACCTCAATCTGGTTAGACTGTGAGTTATTCCTTTTTTACCGGTGGGCTTAAAAATGAAAGGGAGGGGGGAAAGAAAAGGAGTGGGTGGCTACTGTTGCCTAAGGTCCTAAATGTATGTTGCATTAAAAAGAACGGAGGGCAGAGCCGGAGCAGTGCTAAGGTTTCTAGGAAGGGGGCGGTGAGCGGTGGCAGGTGAGAAAAAACCCTGTGTCCTTGAGGTAAGAGCCAACCATCTTTGTTTCTGATTGGATCTTTTACATAAAGACTTCGCAACGTGTGTTTCAAAATTCAGGAGGAAAATTTACTGACCTATTGATGTGACTGAAAACGTTTTAGTGTCAAAATACAAGTATAAACGGGTTGACAAAGCTGTTTTCAAACATTTGAAAGGGCATTTCCAAACCCCTTAGGTTGAAGGCCCATTTTGGTGACTAGCAGTATGGCCAGAAAGAACCGGTGAGAAATTTTGTTGTACTGAAACAAATGAACTTTTCCTACATGGTCTTCATAGTTATTTTTATGGACAATGATCACTTGTTAACATAATTGTGAATACTCCCCCATTGTTGGACATAAAGGTGGTTTTCAGTTTTCCTTACTACAAATTACACTGGAATGAACATTTTCATACCTTCATGCTTAAAACTTTTAAAGTATCTCAGGGTATATTCGAAGGAGTGGGATTTTTAGGTCAAGAATCTAAACTTTAAGTGGCTGTGGTAACGCTTTCCTCCAAGTGCACATTGGTCAGCCTGCGTTGCCCGTGACACTGTATTAGAACGCTGGTTTCCCTGCAGATTGATAGCCCATTCATGTTTCAGCGTGCTATAGCCAGCCCTGCTTGGGTCTGGCTACTAAGCCAGTGTTCTTTTCAATTTGGCACGCCCGTCTGGTACATAAAGTAGCAGTAGCCTTGCTGTTGGTACTAAAGTTCTGGGACTCTGGTAGTTCCTGACATCCTCTTGAAGATCTCTAGAATCCTTTACAACCTGTAAGTTGTTTTTCTTTTTCATTCCCCCCCAGTATGAGGTAATTTCTCCCACAGGTGTAAAGCCGCTGCATTCCAGCCCTACCCTATTATAATCCGGCATGGCCAAGTGCCCGGAAACGAGCTGGCAATTGCGCAGTAGCTAATTCATATGGAGAGGGATATGATTTGGAGTTTCCACTCAATACTGTCTTCTTTTCCTGTTGTTATTTCTAGGGCCCCAGGTCACCATTAATGACAACCTAGAATAGAACTGCATTGCAAGATTTTGGGGGTGGAGTATACATGGGAATTGATGGGAAATTTTTCTTTAGAAGTAAGTTCATTTCTAAACAATTCTGGGAGCATTGTCACCTAGACTGGATGTCTGCGCCCTTTTTGTTTTGACGAAAGCACAGGGGAATTAGGATAGATACGTGATACGTATAAATCAAATTTTTTGGTGCTTGGTACCAAACAGTTTAGCTGAAATAGGGTTTCAACATACTAAGTATTTCACTTGAGTGGAATTTTCTGGTTTTCTGGCACCAGGGTGAAGGCAAGGGCATTCAAATAGCATTCTCATTTTTGAAATACTACCGCCCGGAGGTTAGAAAAATAGTAAGATCCCAATTATTCAGAATAGCCAACATATGCAGGAATGTTGCTTGATGGCTCAATTAAACCACTTTGAGTTCAGTGTTCTGGACATGTGGATGCTACTGTGAGAATAAGAGGACGGAAGTTTGGTTTTCTGTTCTTGCTAAGAATGCCCAGCTGCATGCCTACCACCACTGCTTTTCTTGATTTTTAACATTCCACATTCATGTCCGTGGTTTCCTGGCTTGGCTATTTGCATGGGTAGTTAGCTTCTTTTTACTTCGCATTTGTTTCCTGGTAATTCCCCTTGCTGAGCTCCTTTAGTAAATTCATTAATACTTTCAGAGAGCTGAGAGGAGAAAAAATAATTCTTTTATAATAAAGTTGGTTTGATCTCAATTGTCATTATGGCTTGATTTACAAATTCTAATCTTTAAAGTACGAAACTGGACAACGATGCCAATTTAGGAGAAAACGTTTTGAGCCCAGGGAGGCCCCAGGCCGGGCGGGGGGCAGACAGGCCATCACCCGCCCATAACGCAGGTGCCATCGCTCAGAAGCAGAGGTCCCGTGGGTCGCTGTGGGCCCCCACCCTTCCCTCCTTTCTACCCTGTCCGCCCGCCCCTCTTCCCGTCGGTCAGCTTTAGCCTCTATCAGGGAGCCTCGACTCCCGAACGGCGAACGGCGAACCTCGCGCGCCCGGAGAAAGGGGAGCGGCCGGCCCGCGAGGCGGTGAGCCTGCCGGCGGGGCCCCGGGCCTGGGAGTCCAGCACTGGGGGCGGCGCCCTCCGCGGCTCCGTGACTGCGCCTCTGCGCCCCCGGCTCGTCGCGGCTCCCGGGATGCGCGGAGGTGGCGGCGATGGCGACGGCACCTCAAGCCCTGCATCATCCCGGGCGGCGCGCAGAGCTGGGGTCTGGGCTGCGAGATGGAGGAGGAGGGGTGCCACTGCAGCCACCGGGCAGGTGAGAGGCCGCGGGCCCCTGCGGGAGGCGACTCCGCGGGGCCGGGGAGGGTCGGGGCCCCGGGAAGCAGGCGTGTTAGCGAAGAGTGTGCTGCGCTGGTCCAGGCCCGGCCGCCCCGCACCTGCAGCCCTGGCGCAGCTGGGGGGGGGGGCGACTATCTGGCCCCTGCCCTGCCCTCTCCCAGGATCCGCGTGGCCGTGGAACTCCCCCACCGCCCATGGCCTGGCCGAGACCTCCTCACCCCATCAACCCTCTCCCGACTCTTACAAGCTTCCCGGCCGGCCTAGGCCCTCCTTACCTAACTCACCTCGGGAGCTCCTACTCATAGCCAGCCCCTGGCGGGGGTCGACGCCCCACCCCATCTCCATTGCATGCCCAGACTGAGTTGGGGTGGTGGGGGTGCTCCACAGCCTCCCCACCCCGCTCAGCCACTGATCCTACCCCACCCCATCCGCTGCTCTGGGCTTTCTAGAGGTAGTTCAACTGGGGACAAAGAGCTTAGGCTCTGAAATCAGGTAAATCTCTCTTGAATCTTAGTGACCTTGGGCAAGTCACCGAACCTGAGGTTGTCCGGATCAATACAAATACAATGGGAATCATAATACAATGGGTGAGGGTTAGACTCTGAAAATGCCCCTCCTTGAGAAATGTAAGGCATTATGAGGGAAAAAAAATGCGTCCAGGTCATGGGTTGACTTGGGAAAGCTCATATAAAATGCATTAATGTACTAAAATATTAAGACAGCACACTAAATTCTCAGACTCTTCACACATCTCAAGGCGAAATCACTGTCACAGTACAATAAATTTTTATTTACGATTCCTTGCTTACTAGTTACTTTAGGATCCCCCCTCCTCAGCTGTAACAAGATGCACGTGCTATGAATTCATTCCCTGTTGGTGCAGCTAAGATGCCCACTTAAGACAGGTGTTCCATCTTAACATTTTTCTGGGCTTGTGGTTTTAATCACATTGTCCTCCAGGACCTATTATTTATGGTCCCAGAGATAAGGAGTAGCTTGTGTGCTGGCGTTGGAAAAAACATCAGTAATCTTTATTTAATATTTAGTCATAGCAAATGGCTGTTCGCTTACCCCCTCCTCAAATCAATGAGTTTTGTGGTTCTGTCTTGACAACCTTGCTCCAAACTGTGATCTCAGCCTTCTCTTTCATACAGTCCCAAAGTTAGTTAGTGCTAGGACCTAGGTTTACTTACCCTCTATTTCCTTTATTTCTCAACCTTCTCTGCCAAAACCTTTACTTCTATTCTGTCTTCTGCCTTCCCTCCTTTTTCTCTTCAGCCTCTGATTCCTAACTTTTCCCCCAAATTATCCCAGTAGGAGTGGTTTATCATTACTTTATACCAGAACCATAATTATCGACCTTGACAAAAAAGTATACAGAAGTATGTATATGTGTGTGTGCTCCAACTTTGGGTTCCAAGAACTTTGACTTGGGAAGAGATTGCAATACCTACTTGATAGGATTATATTGAGAATGAAATAAAGTTTGAGAACTTAGGAAAAGCCTGTAGTATAAGTGCCTGGCCATTAATAAGCACCCAATAAATTATTCCTGCTGTAACGATCTTCTGATCTAGGATCCTTCCCTTGATCTCTTCGCTGTTCTGTTTAGCCCGGTGGAGAAGTGTGGGAGAGAGTAACTGCCTGGTTCAAATTCGTGCTCTACCACTCTAAGTTAGGTGCTGTCTCTCTGACTCAGTTTCCTCATCCATAAAATGGAGATGAGTTATAGGAACTGTCTCGGAGCTGTTGTGAGGATTCAATACCTCAGCACTAAGAAGAGTGGGTGGTACATCATGAGCACTCAGTGTAGTTAACATGCAAGTAATGATACTGAGCATTGTATTCCTGACCTAGAAGTCTCCGTTGGTTTGTAATCTATTGAAAAAAATGTTTAGTTTATGAGAAAATTATATAGAAAGTGCAGTTTGCCCCTCATCTGCTCCAAATCTTTCCTCCTGCCTCTTACCTTTGACTAATATTGGTTTGTCATTTCATTTTCCTTTTGACAACTCCAATTCCCAACATCTCCTAGCTGGGGGTCTTCAAAACTTTCATCCCCACACTTGTTCAGTGTTGTCCACTTACTCAGTATCTCTCTTAGCACCCTAATTCCAGATTCTTCATCCTTCTAATTTCCCCCAAAGTTAATTCCTGCTTCCCTCTTCACCCCTGCTCATCTCCCTACTTCCAAAGAGGAAGCCCTTGGGGCTGGGGTGGGGGGTGGGGAGGAGAGTTTGTTATAAACATTACTGTCACCTCTCTGCCCTTCCTGGCTCCTCACTTTGGGTTTTCTCTTCCACTTCTCTTTTCGTCAGTTCATCCTAGTCCTCTAATTAACAATAAAAATATAGTAAAAGGGTATGTTTTTTACCACATGAGTATCAAAAAGTGTTCAGAAACAGACCACAATCTTAAGTGAAAACATTAAGCTGCCCATTATTATTATTTTTAAGTTTCTAATCATTAAGAAACAAGAGGTCAGGAGTTGCATTCTTCTCTCTCACTGAACTTTTGTAAGGAAAGTACAGAAAAGTCGGTCTCACTTCCCAGGGGAGACATTCATCCTACTGCCGTGACACGCCCCGGCTGGCCGACCCTTGTGAACGCAGAAGGTGTCATCTTCTCCGTCTGGGAAGGACACTAGTCAGTTATGTGGGTCTCCCCAAGACGGCAGTTTTGTCTGATACCGGCACAGCCGTGCCTGTTACAGAAGGCTGTGAGGCTTCTGTCCATTGGGTGGTCCGCAGCTGCTTCTTGGAGCCCCCAGTAATCCCTCACTGACCTAGCGCCTTCCTCTGCACCCCACGATCCAGCACCCAAAGGGTTAACCTCTGGCACAGCTGGAGGCCTCCGTTTGAGCTGGCGGTTAAATATTCTGAACATCGACCCTGGACCTCCCCAGTGCTTTGGTTATTCCTAAAGTGCTGGATTAAAGCAAATGCCTTTTGGTTGTCAAGAGCATTGCATCAGGCTCCAAGGAACAACTTCAGCTGCCCCACTTGGAAGTGTCTTTGAGAACAGGGTGGGCACCAAGCTACTCAGGGCTTTTGGATTCAGAATAACAGAAGATTTGTGTGAGTGTACTTTAAATCTCATTGCAAAATAGGGGGAGAAAGGTTAAGAAAATAAAGGAGCAAGAAGAAAAACAAGTTCTTTCTTTAAAGCAGAGGCTGTGTCTTACTCATCTTTTTTACCCACAGCGCCTGGCATAAAGCTGGCGTGTAGTATGCGCACGGTCCGTGTAAAGTGCAGGAATGAGTGCACGGTGGGTGCGTGCCTCCTGCCCCATCATGAAGGTGCTCTCGTTGGCGTAATGATACCTCACATTTATGTAGCAGTTTAAGGTTTGCAAAGTGGTGCTTTGTACCTTGCAAATCTCAAATATAATTCTGATACTCTTCATTACTTTCATTTCCCCCTCAAATATGGTCCTACACAAAGTTTTTCTTCCAAAGGAGTGTATGGAGTTAGTCAAGAAATCACAAACAGGGAGGAGAAATTGTAAATAAAGGCAATTAAAGGATTCTTCTTAGGGAAAGAAATCGGACTTGTCAGTGAGTTATGTAAAGGGCCACAGCATCCTTCAACAATATTCTCTGCTTGAAGTTTCAGCACATGCTGTTTTCACCCCGATCCTGCTACAGAGAGAGACCTGTCCCCTGCCCTCACCTTTCACCCAGCTGGCTCCTCTTCCCCAGGACTCCCGTCAGCCTCTCTCAGCCTGTACCCTGGCTTGGATTAGGTTCCTCTTCTCTTACTTCCATAGCACTCTGCTATCCTCTGATTTACCACATTAGGCTGTAATTACGCAGTTAGGTTGATCTCCAACAACGTTGTGATCTCTTTGTCCAGGAGGTTTTGGTCTTGTGTCTCCAGCGTCTGGCTCCAGAGAGTTTCTAAAAGTAACCTCTGGCCCCGACTGGTGTGGCTAAGTTGGTTGGGCACTGTCCCGCATCGCTGGTTCGATTCCCTGTCAGGGCACATGGCTGGGTTGCAGATTCAGTCCCAGTGCTTATGAGAGGCAACCGAATGATGTTTCTCTCTCACGTCGATGTTTCTCTCCCTCCCTTCCTCCCTCCCTTCCTCTCTCTCTAAAAATAAAATTAACTCTTTTAATAAATCATTAAAAAAGTAAAAGTAACATCTGGATACCCTTCAATCAGAATCTCAGTGGGCGAGGCCCAAGAATCTACTTTTTAAATCTGCTCTCTAGGTGATGCTTAAAAATAGTTTGAAAACCACTGTGTCCTAAAACCTCAAATTAGCTGGATAATTGTATTTGGAGGTGTGTGTGTCTTTTCTGTGTTGGGCTTTCTGTGCACTGGGTCAGAGCTGACAACCTCTTGAGCTTTTCTCAAAGACTATGAGATCACTCTACTTTCTGTTTCAGGACACGCCTTTTTGTGTGCAGGCTTTTCTGCCTCGGGTCTCTTTTGTCATATATCGCTCATCTGTGAGTGTGAGGCCCTGACTCCCTTCTCACAGAAGGAAGAGACCCTTCTCTCTGAAGATGAACTCAACGGACCACCTCCAGGATGCTCCCAACACCACCTTGCTCCCTGCACCTCACCTCGGTGGGGGGAACCACACGGCTCCCCAGGCGGACACCCCGGGTCTCACCCACACAGCCACTTTGGTGACCTGTACTTTCCTACTCGCAGTCATCTTCTGCTTGGGCTCTTATGGCAACTTCATTGTCTTCTTGTCCTTCTTTGATCCAGCCTTCAGGAAATTCAGAACCAACTTTGATTTCATGATCCTGAACCTGTCCTTCTGCGACCTCTTCATTTGTGGAGTGACGGCCCCAATGTTCACCTTCGTGTTATTCTTCAGCTCAGTCAGTAGCATCCCAGATGCTTTCTGCTTCACCTTCCACCTCACCAGTTCTGGCTTCATCCTTATGTCCCTCAAGACGGTGGCGGTGATCGCCCTGCACCGGCTCCACATGGTGCTGGGGAAGCAGCCGAACCGCTTGGCCTCCTTTCCCTGCACCTTGCTCCTCACGGCGCTTCTCTGGACCACCAGTTTCACCCTCGCCACCTTGGCCACGCTGAAAACCAGCAAGTCCCACCTCTGCCTTCCCATGTCCAGTCTGATTGCTGGAGAAGGGAAAGCCGTTCTGTCTCTCTATGTGGTCGACTTCACCTTTTGTGTTGCCGTGGTGTCTGTCTCTTACATCATGATTGCTCAGACCCTGTGGAAAAATGCCCAAGTCAGAAAGTGCCCCCCCGTAATCACAGTTGATGCTTCCAGGCCACAGCCTTTCGTGGGGGCACCTGTGAAGGGAGGTGGAGATCCCATCCACTGCACCGTCCCTGCTCTCTATAGGAACCAGAACTACAACAAACTGCAGCACATTCAGACCCACGGATACACCAAGAGCCCTAACCTGCTGCCAACCCCTGCAGCCAGCCGGCTCCAGCTGGTCTCAGCTGTCAATCTCTCCGCGGCTAAGGATTCCAAAGCGGTGGTCACCTGCGTGATCATCGTGCTGTCTGCCCTGGTGTGCTGTCTTCCCCTGGGGATTTCCTTGGTGCGGGTGGTTCTGTCCAGAAGTGGGAGCTTTGTCCTTTACCAGTTTGAGCTGTTTGGGTTCACCCTGATATTTTTCAAGTCAGGATTAAACCCTTTTATATATTCTCGGAACAGTGCAGGGCTGAGGAGGAAAGTGCTCTGGTGCCTCCAGTACATAGGCCTGGGTTTTTTCTGCTGCAAACAGAAGACTCGTCTTCGAGCCATGGGCAAAGGGAACCTCGAAGTCAACCGAAACAAATCCTCCCATCATGAAACAAACTCTGCCTACATGTTGTCTCCAAAGCCCCAGAAGAAATTTGTGGACCAGGCTTGTGGCCCAAGTCAGTCGAGGGAAAGTGTGGTCAGTCCCAAGCTCTCGGCCGGACACCAACACTACGGTCAGAGCAGCTCAACGCCGGTCAACACGCGGGTTGAACCGTACTACAGTATCTATAACAGCAGCCCGTCCCAGGAAGAGAATGTCCCGTGTCACTTACAGCCAGTGAACTCTTTCGGATTTGCCAGCTCATACATCGCCATGCACTATCACACCACTAATGATTTAATGCAAGAGTACGACAGCACTTCAGCCAAGCAGATTCCGGTCCCCTCTGTTTAGCGTCACAGAGACCGGGGGATCTTGTGTAAACTTTTTTTTTTTTTCTGATACTGATTGATTTTTTTTTTCCCACTTTTGTGAGACCGGTAGTAGAACAAAACAAAGATTCAGCTAAACAGTTGGCAGTTATGATTTTCTTTGGTCTGAAGTACTAGCATCTATTGGTTTGCTTTGTGGTTTCTTGACATTTTAAGATTTAATGTAAGCGTTTATTGTTTAGATTTCTACCCTGACCTGTGCTCTGATTTCTTATACTAAACTTTCAAATAGATGCCCTGGGATGACTCATGCTACTGTGTTAAAGTGGAAAGTGATCACCGGGCTGAGTGTTACAGTTCTTCGAAGTATACATGAGCTGGGTATTTTAAAGAATGTAAAGGTATGATCTTTGCTGAGATGTTATTTTTATTAATTGAATTATAAATTTTGATTCTTTGAAGTATTGAAATGGGGAAAATACACTTTTTTTGGTAGCAGACTTATTTGAATAAATAATATATTGTTAAAGCGTAATATCAGAAATATATTCTCTGTAATGATCTTTACCAAAAATACACCAGTATTAGGTACTTTCATAAGACAGCCAAGAATACAGTATTATGATTTTTATTATTTCTTATTATAGACAGTGTTCTGTGTCAATTGAATAGCTATATAGTTCTTTTAAAAAGAAAGATGTGGAGAAGCGGGAGGAGACCGCACTATGGCTCCGGACCCCCGGTTCTCCACATACGATTCTACTTGCCAAATTGCACAAGAGATTGCTGAGAAAATTCAACAACGAAACCAGTAAGAAAGAAATAGTGGAAATACAACCAGGGTCCAGCCTGGTGACGGGAGGGGCCAAGCGAGGTGTCCCAAACCCTTGGCTCTTTGAGGAGCTGGAGGAGACCAGAGGCTTCGGTTTTGACGAAATCCGGCAACAGCAGCAGAAAATCCTCCAAGGACTGGACACAGGCCTTGATGTCCTTTCTTCTGTCATCAATCGCCAGAAGCAAACGGGGCGAGAGATTGGGAATGAGCTGGATGAACAAAATGAGATGATCGATGACCTTGCCAACTTGGTGGAGAAAACAGACGAAAACAGAAAGCTTCGCACTGACACCAGGCGTGTGAACTTGGTGGACTGAAAGTCAGCATCTGGGAGGGAAGATAAAGGTGATTTTACTGCTGCTCGCAGCTATCATGGTTGATGCGGTCTGGCCTACCAAGCAGTGGCGACAGAGGGACCAGCAG
This sequence comes from Desmodus rotundus, assembly GCF_022682495.2. NCBI lineage: Eukaryota > Metazoa > Chordata > Mammalia > Chiroptera > Phyllostomidae > Desmodus > Desmodus rotundus. The sequence goes on along the minus strand of NC_071391.1, from coordinate 130,819,211 downwards.
CTGTGACACCTGCCAGTGAGGGAGGAAAGCTCAGCACCCTGTTGATACATGAAAGCTGCTCTCAATAAATCCCCTCGAAGCTCTGGGGGGGAAAAAAAGAAGGAAAGATGTTTTTCCATGCTAAACGTGAATTACTCTATTTCAGAGTGGTCTTACCCAAGAATCCTAGTGAAGAATCCTGCACCCATGGAAGAGCAGTGCTGTTCCGGGGAGAGTCGGTGCTGAAAGGGTCCATCTCAGCCGGGTGCTGTTGTGTGGAAAGCAGCCTGGACTGTTCCGTGCTAGACCATCTTTGTTATTTCCTAAGAAGGGAGAAGGATGAGAATGGGAATGTTTTGATTTATACTTTCCTTCTGTGTGAGAATGGCTTGTTAACAATTGGACAAAAAGCTTCCAAGTAACTATTCAGAAATATTTTTTGTCTTTACTTATCTATTATTGTGTTGGAAAAATTCTTAAGATCTATTTTTAAGCGAATTGTGTTAGTTCCCTCCTATCAGTCTTATACTGGAGATGGGCAATAAGGAAAAATAGATTAAGTATTTCTACACCTAAAATTAATTTTATTATATGCTCTGTGATTTCTAGCATAACAACTGTAAATTCATATTTTTATGTAAAAATATTTTCATTCTACTGCTAGCACTTGAACTTGTTATAGTTTTGGAACAGTAGCTGCTAGACGCAAGATGAGCATCAAGAAACAAAATCTATCTTTATAAATTGTTGTATTCAAGAACCGTTATTGCAGATCGGAAGGCGTTTTATTCCTGTGGAGGAAAGATGGTCAACTTACATCACCCCCTCCCAGGCGGCTCCCAAGCGCAGAGGCCACGGGAGGCTGGGAGAAGGCACGGGCGGGGGAAGCTCAGCGAGAGCTCCGCCCTCCCTCCTCTCACTGCTCTTACCTCTCAGCGTCGACCAGCCATTTCTGTTTCTGAGATTGAAGTCTGAGATGTAGGTTTAATTTTTGTTTTAATTTACCTTTTAGGGCTCTCTCCTTTCCTTCTTTCTCCCTCTTCCTTTATTTTTGCTATTCAATTTTATAATAAAAGAGAAAATATCCACTCTTTTTTTTTTTTTTTTTGGTAATTGAATGCTATTTTTGGAAGTCACTATGACCTGTTTCAATTGTGCTTTTATATTTTTACTATAACACTGTTTTCATTTGTTAATACTTCCATGAGACAGCTTAGTATATTATCTCTTTATTTAACACAGAATTATGACATCTAGTATCTTCTCCTGAGAACATTTGAAGAATTGTGGCAATTTAGAAATTACACTTTATCTAAAATCAGAGCCTGGTATTTATTCCAATAAGCCAGACAGCTTCTTAATTAATAACATTAAGAAGATATTTCACACTTTTAAAGGTATGTATCTCTTTTTTGGCTGGGCACTTCAAGTGTGATTCAATAGAAGATTTTTTTAAAAAGTAATTTCTACTTGTAAAATTAAGGATGGCAGGTTTCCTATGTGACCTTTGAGATGACTCATTTTGGGGAGGTACAAATTGTAGTATAAAGAAAATTAAGCATGTACATATGAGGCCTTCAGTCTCTTTATGCTCATCAATGAATTATTGATTTAATTTGCATGAAATACATGGTGGGCTAGGTTCTTAGCCCTTCTCCATATCTGTATCTGCAGATTCAGATCTACAGATACAACTTCTCTCTTCATAAGGGCTAAAACGAGAACTAAAAGTAATGAGAATTCAGTTGAATATGACTAATTATCAGGGTATATTAATCAGTTCTCAGTGCTTTACTGTGATGCAAACCATGTGTGTATTCCAAGCATTTTATAATTGTTCTGATGTTAACCGTTAGGCCAGATTTGTATTTCTGATGCTTTTAATGTTCTTTTAAAATAGTGTTTGGGAAATAAAATTATTGAAAATTCTAACATTTCTGAATATCAGATGGCCATATTATGACTTTTCTGTCCAATCATTTGAAAACTAACAGAGAATAACAGTGATCATTATTGCACAAGAGATAATATATTGAAGCTTAGAGACAGTTATTTTCCTTAAGAGATGACATAATTTGACATTTTGTAATGTGCATAAATGCTGAGACTAATAACTCCAGCCCTGGCTGATATGGCTCAGTGGATTGAGTGCTGGCCTGTGAACCAAAGGATCGCCGGTTCAATTCCCAGTCAGGGCACATGCCTGGGTCGTGGGCCAGGTCTCCACTTGGGGGCGTGCAAGAGGCAACCGCATATCAGTGTTTCTCTCCCTTTCTCTCTCCCTTCTCTCTCTAAAAATTAATTAATTTTTAAAAAGAATAACTCCAAAGGTTAATTATGTATTAAACTAAATTTCTCAACCAGCAGGAAAAGTCCTGAGTAAACACTTCAAAAACCTCTTTAAAACAAGATTAAAATCTGGAAAAATATACAGAGTTTTAGGATTTGTGGTTTGATTTCAATCAATCAGAGTTTGGTTTGGAGAATCAGAAAATACTAATTGAAGCAGAAAAGGATTGACTATAGGAAATGAGATGTCTCCTAATTCATTAAAAGTTTAGGGCTCTACCACGTTTCCAGGAAGACTGCACAATACACACTGCCATCTGATGAGCCAGGAGAGCTCCCACTTCTGCTACAACTAGGAAGGGAGGAAGGCACTCAGCCTCCCCGGACTATGGACTTCAAGGGCACCCCGTTGAAGTAGTTACCCAGAGATCAGGAACTGCTGCCACTGCCGCCACCTCCACAGCTAGCCCTCCTGACACCTCCAAAGCAAGCGGCTGAACCAAAACACTGCTGCAGAAAAAGTTCGGCACCGTGCATTGAGTTGGTGGAACCCAATTTGCATTTATAACCCTACCTTCCTGCAAATCTGGAAACCAGTTACGCTAAAATGGTAAACTAAAAGGAGGTTCGGAACAGGTGCTCAGTTGCAATCTCTGTCCACAGTGGGCCACCTTTTGGTACTCAACGTTTTGTTCATACCTTCAGGCATTCTCCCATTGAAATAATGCAACTTCTCTCATTTAAAGAGAAACATGCCTTCTTTCCTCCAGCCTGGCTGCTTTTTTTGCTGTCCATATCTTTGGTGTTCTCAGTTTTAACATGATATGTGTCTTTTTATTTATGTTAGGATTTGTTGGACTCCTTGAGCCTATGTCCTGGCATCTTTCATCTGTTCTGGACAATTATCTTTTCAAATATTATTTCTGTCCCATTTCCTCTACACTCACCTTGGATTTCCCCTGATGTCTTTGTTTCTCTGTTGCAGTCATACACCATATAATGACATTTTGGTCAGAGACAGACCACATGCACAATGGTGGGCCCATCAAATCATAATGGAGCTGAAAACTTCCTGGTGATGTAACCATTATAAGGTCATAACGCACCCCCTTGCTCCCATGTTTGTGGTGATGTTGTGTAAACAAACCTGCACTGCCAGTCACATACAAATATAGCACATACAGTTATGTACGGTACCTACTACTTGATAATAAACTGATTTATGTATTTACTGATTTACATATTTACTATACTTTTTATTATATTAGAGTGTACTCTTTCTACTTATGGAAAAAGTTTGTCATAAAACTGTGCTGTGTTATACTGGCCACAGTCTCCTATATCTTGTGTTTACTGGGAATTTCGACTGCATCGTTTTTTCTTGTACTTGATTTAATCTTATGTTATTTTGTTCATCACGGCCCCTGAGTGTGAAAAATCCACTGCTATTGTTGCTAGTAAGAGGCCATGTTGGGTGATTGACCAATAACCAAAATTAAAAGTGATTAAGGTGGCAAATGAACTTGCCAGGCAGGCATGTCCCATTCCACCGTAGCTACAACCTGAAAAATAAGAACAAACGGACAGAAGCTGTGTGGATGGATCTGCTTCATTGGAGGTGAGTAAACTAAGAAAAATTTGGGAAGGCCTCTCGCAGACAGAGGAGCTTCTAAAGACCTGGAGTGAAGGCCAGACACAGAAGCGTGTCCCTCTCAGCACCATGATGATCCTGGCCAAAGAGAAAGTTGGTCTGTCATCTTCAGAGGAAAGGCTAGACGCAACTGCAGTGTTGAACGTACTGCTAGCTCTGGGTGGCTTAACTGAATCAAGGATTGTTATTCATTACATAATGTGGAAGTGAGTGGTGAGGATGAAAGTGCTGATGGGAAGGCAGCTGAAGAAAAGGGTTGGAAATTTCTGGATAAGCTGATTGTGGAAGAAAATTACTTGCCAGAGCAAATATTCAGTGTGGATGAAGCCTCTCTATTCTGGAAACTGATGCTGAGAAGACAGCCAAATCGATGCCGGGTTGACGGCTTTTAAGGACAGGATGAGAGTCTTGCTTGAGAGCAGTATTTCAGGCGACCAATGGGCACCCTCTGTGATCTGGCACAGTGAGAACCCCAGGGCCTCAAGTGCATCAGGAAGCACACACTGCCACTGTACTACAGGTGCAATAAGTCATGGATGACCCTGCTCCTCCTCCAAGATGCCCTCCTGAATTGCTATGCCAGTGAAATGGAGAAGTACTGTTTGGAGAAAACATATCTTACAAGATTTTGTTTATTGTTGATAATGCTTCCGGACATCCTCCTTTTATTGATGTGTTTCATCCCCCAATCAAAGCGGTGTTTCCTCCTTCAATCACCACCTCTTTGATCCAACCAATGGATCAGGAGCAGTTTTTTAGCCCTGACTGGTGGGCGCAGTGGGTTGGGTGACATCCTACAAACTGAAGGGTCGCCCGTTTGATTCCCAGTCAGGGCCGTGCCTGGGTTGAGGGCTGAATCCCTGATTGTGGGCTTGCGAGAGGCAACCCGTAGATCTTTCTCTCACACATCGATATTTCTCTCCCCTTCTCCAAAAATAAATAAATAAATAGATAGATAAATAATAAATAAATTAATAAATTAATTAATTAAAATAAAAGAGAGAGAGCATTACAGTAGGTTTTAAGACTTGCTATCTAAGGAGGACCTTTGTGCAGGCTATTGCTGCAGCTGAGGAAGAAACTGATGCAATTCTGGAATGATTACATTTGCCTCAAGACCCTTGCTTGAGTTTGGAGCAATGTCAGCAAAGAGTGTATGAATGGCATCTGGAAGAAGACTCTTGAAAGTTTGGTCCAATGACGTCAAAGCATTTGCCAAGGATGAGGAGTTTGCAAAAATCAACAAGGTTGTGGCTGAGATAGCAAACAAGATGAGCTACTTTAACCCGGGTGTGGGTAAGGATGGCACTGAGGGGCTCCCAGACGTGGTCCTGCGGACCTGACCAATGAGGAGGTGCTGGAACTGGAACAGGAGCACAGAGCTGAAGAAGAGGCAAGAGACAGGGAAACTGCAGAAGAAAAAGAACTGCCCCGCCCCCCTAAAAATTCACAGAGAAGGGTTTAGCAGAAGCTTTTGCAGAACTCAACAAATTCCTTGAAAAGATTGAAAACATGGACCCCCAAAACAAAAGATTTTCATTAATAGAGTTAATAAAGTGTTCATGGTGCATTATCTGCTTATAAGCAAATCTAGGATGCAAATTAGAAGCAAGCCAAGCAAACCATCGTGGACATATTTCTGCAAACATGACTCCTTAAGCAGGGCCTCAGGCAGGTCCTCCTTCAGGGGGTGTCCCAGAAGAAGGCTTTGCTGGCCCAGGATGACCTTCCGGCGGGACACGATGTGGAGGCGGAAGACAGTGATACCGGTGGTCCTGACCCTGCTCAGGCCTAGGCTAATGTGTGTGTTTCTTAATTTTTAATTAAACGGTTTATAAAGTAAAAAAAAATTAGAAAAAATAGAATAAGGATAAAAGAAAATATTTTTGTACGGCTGTACCTTGTGTTTGTGTTGTAAGCTAAGTGTTATTACAAAACGGTTTTTTTTTTGAAAAGTTAAAAAGAAATGTAAAGTGTCTAAAGTAAAAATGTTACCAGTAAGCTAACGTTAATTTGTTATTGAAAAAAAGAAAAATATTTAAAATAAAGTTGGTGTGGCCTAAGTGCAGCATTTCTAAAGTCCACAGTACTGCACCGGGATGTCCCGGCCGTCAGGTTCGCTCACTGCCACTGCCTCACCTGAGCAACAACTGCCGGTCCTGCGCGCTCCATTCATGCAGGCGCGCCCTTCCTAACGTTTTATACCACGTGCTTTACCATACCTTTTCTGTGTTTAGATACACAAGCACTTTCTGTTGTGTTATAGCCGCCTACAGTATGCAGTGTACAGTAACATGCTGCGCAAGTGGGTAGCCGAAGGTTAGTGGGCTTCATACACCATCTAGCCTGTGTGTGTAGCACGCTGCATGCCATGTAGGTAAGTGCACCGTGAAGTTTGCACAATGATGGAACCGCCTAGCGAGGCATTTCTCAGACCGCGTGTATCCCTGTCATTAAGCAACGCATGGCCGTATTCTGAATAATCTTTTCCAATTTACCTTCCAGTTCGGGAGTTCTCTCCTTATGTAAATTTAATCTGTTAAAATTGATCAGGAACTCTCTAATTTTAACTATTTTTCATTTCTAGAGATTTTATTTGATCATTTAAAAAAACCTGTTAAATTATAATTTTAGAGTTTTCAGTTTCAACATATACTTAAAAGTGAACTGTTTATTTCTTAAACAGCGTAAGGATAGTTTTCTAAAATAACTTTGATAATTTCAATATTTTTTTTTGAATAAGCTTCTGGTCTATTATTTTTGTTGGTCCTCCCGCATGGTGCCTTGTTTCCTTCATGCTTTGTTTATTTTTATTCTGAGCTGCTAATTTTCTATGAAAATTCTTGCCCCTTGAGAACACCAGTTTAGATGAAGGCATATTCCTCCAGAAAAAATTGGCACCTACTTCTTTCTTCCAGGCATCTAAGTGTATTACCCATCCAAGAATGCTTTAAATTGAACTGGAAGTGTTTTGGAACTACCTAGGTTAGGTGAGGGGTGCTTAGCTACAGGGTGCAGCACAAATAATGCCCCATTTTATTACAAAATCATATGCATGTAACTCTGTAACTTAACAATATCACACTCAAGCACACCATATGACATTTTAAGTGAAATGTTCAAATTAAAACTATAAATTATTACACCCATATTATTACCTTACTTGCCACACTGAAGCAGGTGGTACTTCTCCCGGACCCTGTATAAGGCAGTTAGCTTGTGGAGACAACCTATAAGGGATTTTTTTTTTTTCCATCTCCCTTTTAACTTCCAAGACAACTTTTCCTGAGGTCCTGTAGAAATGGAGTAGCTTGGAGTGGGGGATGTTTTCTTCTTCTTTATCTCTGCCCTGAGGATGTAGATCTTTGGGAGTCCCAGTGTGATGGGGGAATGGATCTCCTTTTAAGAGGAGTCAGGGGTCATCAAATTTGAAGCTCAGTTTTTCTAGGTTTGGCAAATGCCTTCAGGGCAAAAGTACCCACCATCGTTCACGTACCTCTTAATGTTCTTAGTTTCTCTTATATTTCTGCCTTATAATCTCTTACTTTCTTCTTGAGTCTTTGGTGCTTTTAAAGAATGCTTTGGAGGAGGTTCCGAAGTTGAAGTCTGGTTTATTGTCAACTGAATCAAAGCAGCATTGTTGTTACTATCAAGCTCCCACCCAGACCGCTCCATTCAATAATAATAGTATGGACCTTTATTCAGAAGCATCACTATGTAGCAGGCACCTTATATTATGAGGTGGGTACTATAATTAGTCCCCATCTACATGTAAGGAAACCGTGGGTCTAGAAAATTTATGCGGCCTCACACAAGTTGCACAATATCGTGTTTTCTCATCTTTTTTGGCCATAATCCACTGTAAGAAGGACACTTTCTAACAACTCAGTTCATTTACACTTACAATAGTTTCATCAAATAGCTCTTACTAAAGGCAGTGCACTCTGCACTCTGAAGTTTATTGGATTGGAGCCCCACCCTTATGACCTCTTCCACCCATAATTCCCTCATCGAAGGCCTTAATTCCAAACACAGTCATCTTGGAGATTAGGGCTTCAAATATGAATTTTTTGGGGGGGCACGATTCAGTCCGTAATAACTACATGTAACTTTTACTGGCTGTTTCCCTCACTGGAATAAAGCTCTCATAGGGTGAACACAGTCTATTTTGTTCAGCGCCATCTTTGTACCTATCTGTCCTTGGCCCTAGTGGGCTTTTGGTGCATAACTGTTGAATAAGTGAATCAAATAATAAATGATTGAATGTATGAGGCCTGGAAATGATTCCAAGCCGAATCTCTATCTGGCTGGCTTACAATTTCCCCATGTTTTCCATTTTTTGAATCCTTCTCTGTAGTCCCAGGTTGATGATCTGCAGGACTAATGGAAGGGGACACGGGTCTTGATTTAGGAGGACTGCAAGGCCTACAGTTTCTTTCCTCAGAGCTTCTTTTCCCAAGGGACCACCTGGCTGCCCGGGAGCTGCCAGCCAGCCCACATGCTTTCTCATTGCAAACACTCGACTCATTTGGCCGCCTGAGGACACCGACAATGAAAGGACCGTCTTCAGCAGCCACCGGAGTTAAAGGAGGACAGGGGTCACCGGTTCTGGCAGGGAGGGAGGGGAGGATACCAGTTACGTTTAAAGTATGTGGCACTTTGAATAGAGGGACAGATTTAGTGAAATTTTGCTTTCTGTAAGAGATAGTTACCAGGCAATCTCTTTAGGTCCAGAACCTTTGATATTAATTTTACCAAAGTAAAGATATCACTTCATGGCTTATGGACAAATGAGTGAATTTTCCTTCCTCTGGCCCAGTAAACAGGTAACTTTTCTTTTTTGAAACTACACTTAGCTGGTGCCCAGATAAGTTCAGTTTGTTTCCCTGAGTTCCATTTATGTGCAGGTGTTCCCCTTTGACACTTCCCGGAACCTTCAGCTGCCTGTCGCGAGCATGCTGATGAGTGGGAGATCTTTCAATTGACTCCCAATGTGGGAATCTTGATTTTCATGCAAAGCCTGATGTTTTTGCGAGATGCAGCTTGTTCAGATGCCAGATAGACCTTAAAAAGTGGAGCAATTCACAAAGAGTGCTTTCTGCCTGTTTTCTGTGGCTACAGCACTAGGATTGGTTTTATAACCTGTGTAAACGCTTCAGGTTCAACATGCCACATCTGATATTAGCAAGGGCTAGTGAGAGCTTTTGGCTCATTTGTTTGACATTAGCAAGAAAGTATGTCAAAGAAATTATGAGACCTGATTTTATTAATATGGCTCTGAGGAAAGAGATGACTGGGCATTGTGTTCTTCACACAGACCATAATGTTAGACACTTTCTCTGTGGGTACCTTAGAACTGGAATGTTTTCAGGTCATGGAGCTGGAGAATGAAAATACAATTGTTGTCCTGACCGGTATGGTTCAATTTGTTGAGCATCATCCTGCAGAGCAAAAGGTTGCTGGTTCGATTCCTGCTCAGGGCACATTCCTGGGTTTGTAGGCCTGGTCCTAGTTGGGGCAAGAGGCAACTGATCAATATTTCTCTCCCTATTTCCCTCCCTTCCCCTGTCTCTAAAATAAATAAATAAAATCTTAAAAAGAAAGAAAATGCATTTCTTTTCTTGACCTTAGAAATCAGGGATTTTACTTCCATCACTGCCAACGAATGGGGGAAATAAAACAGGAGACACAGACACTGTAATTTAAAAAAAAAAAACATTTTATTGATTATGCTATTACAGTTGTCCCATATTTTTCTCTCCTTTATTCCCCTCTGCTTTGCACACACCCCCACACTTAGTTCATGTCCATGGGTTGTACATATAAGTTCTTTGGCTTCTCTATTTCCCATACTATTCTTAACCTCCCCCTCTCTATTCTGTACCTGCCATTTATGCTTCTTATTCCCTGTACCGGTTCCCCCATGCACTCCCCTCACACTCCCCACTGATAACCCTCCGTGTGATCTCCATTTCTGTGATTCTGTTCCTGTTCTAGTTGTTTGCTTTGTTTTGTTTTTTAAGGTTTAGTTGTTGATAGTTGTGAGTTTGTTGTCATTTTACCATTCATATTTTTGATAATCTTTTTCTTCGATAAGTCCCTTTAACATTTCATATAATAAGGGCTTGGTAATGATGAACTCCTTTAAGTTGACCTTACCTGGGAAGTACTTTATCTGCCCTCCCATTCTAAATGGTAGCTTTGCTGGATACAGTAATCTTGGATGTAGGTCCTTGTCTTTCATGACTTTGAATATTTCTTTCCAGCCCCTTCTTGCCTGCAAGGTTTCTTTTGAGAAATCAGCTGATAGTCTTATGGGAACTCCTTTGTAGGCAACTGTCCCCTATTCTCTTGCTGCTTTTAGGATTCTCTCCTTATCTTTAATCTTAGGTAATGTAATTATGATATGCCTTGGTGTGTGCTTTCTTGGGTCCAACTTCTCTGGGACTCTCTGAGCTTCCTGGACTTCCTGGAAGTCTATTTCCTTTGCCAGATTGGGGAAGTTCTCCTTCACTATGTTTTCAAATAAGTTTTTCAATTTCTTGCTCTTCCTCTTCTCCTTCTGGTACCCCTATGATTTGGATGTTGGAACATTTAAAGTTGTCCAGGAGGTTCCTAAGCCTCTCCTCATTTTTTGGAATTCTTGCTTCTTCATGCAGTTCTGGTTGAATGTTTATTTCTTCCTCCAGTCCAAACCATTCATTTGAGTCTGGGTTTCCTTCCCATCACTGTTGGTTCCCTGTACATTTTCCTTTATTTCACTTTGCATAGCCTTCACTTTTTCCTGTATTTTGCAACCATACTCAACAATTTCTGTGAGCATCCTGATTACCAGTGTTTTGAACTGTGCATCTGATAGGTTGGCTATCTCTTCATTGCTTAGTTCTATTTTTGGAGCTTTGATCTGTTCTTTCATTTGGGCCATATTTTTTTCTGAGGGCCTGTTACGTAGTAAGGGGCGGAGACTTCAGTGTTCACCAGGGCAGGGCAACCCACCTTGCTGCTATGTGACGCTGTATGTGGGGGAGGGACTTGAGAGGGAACAGTGTCACTTCCTTGGCTCTTGGCTGGCTTTCAGTCACTTCCCCTGTTACTCACAAGCAAATTGCTCCTTTCTGGTGTTGATTCCCACGTGAGTGGTTTTGTGTATGTTCTAGGATGCTGTGGGTTTCTTCAACGAACTCTCCTGTGAGGCTGGGAGTTTCTCCTGCTGCTGCCTCAACCCCCACAGATTTCTACAGTCAGAGGTTTTGAGGATTTATTTCCCTTCTCTGGAACCCTGGGTTGTGTGTCTGCCTTGCTCCTCAGTTGTTCCTCCCGGTTTATCCAAATGCAAATGTGAGATCACCCACTCAGCCAGCCACAAGTCCTCTCTACCTGGCTGCTTGTCTCCACCCCTCCTACCGGTCTGGATGGATGTTTCTTTAACTCCTTGGTTGTCAGACTTCCATACAGTTTGATTTTCTTGCAGTTATGGTTACTTTTTGTTTTTTAAATTTGTTGTTGTCCTTCTTTTGGTTGTGTGAGGAGGCAAAGTGTATCTACCTATGCCTCCCTCTTGGCCAGAAGTCCCTCAGACACTGTACTCTTGTTAGGGAGAAGCGACATACAGAACCATGCATGAGAAAGTAGTGCTAAAATAACAACAAAAAAATTACATAATGTAGTGCAGAATCTGACTGAAAAGAAATACAGATGAAGCAAGTTAATCATTCTACTGCTTTTTCTTCCCTAACCATTGTAAAACTGAGAAAAATAATTTTTTCCTCAAGAACCAAACACTGAAAAACAAGGACTGGTAGGAAGCCCATGGGAATTGGGGTAGTTGGGGAGGATTTTTTGCAGTGTGGGTAAAAGATGAGGGTTCATGCATTTACTCAGCAAATATTTGTTGAGGGTCAATTTTACGTGAGGTCTGAGGAGAAACAAAAATAAGATATAGTCTTTACTTACTCCAGTAAGTAAAAAATGAAGGAATTCTATCATTAAATCATAAATACAATCTGGATCTAGATAAATGGCCAATGCAGTCGCATTGTTCACCATCACAAAAGGATTATCAAAAAAGGACGGTTTGATGGCATTTAACTAGGCCAGAAGTCCCAAGCGGCAATTTAATCATACTAGTGAATTTCCTTTTACCAGGTTAAGAAACGTGAGTGGTGTTCCATGATAAAAATAATACACAGGAAAAAATGTGTGTCCTGTGTTACCAGGACAAAAATCAATCACCTTTCCCATTTTACAAGGCATTTTGCTGAGCGCTTCAGTGTGGTCTGTCAGGTGGGAGAGGATAACAGAGAGTGGTCCATGGGGTAGAAGATGTTTCTGTGAACAAAGAGCACTATAGTGTATTAATTACACACCTGTACTTTAGAACCTGAATCGATTCAAATGCTGGCTCAGCCACCTGTAGTTTAGTTCAGCTCTTTGAGCCTCACTTTCCTTATCTGTGAGTTAAAGATAGTAACCCTGCCTCTTAGGATTGTGACCAGAGGGTATCTGAAGTGTTTAGCATAGTGCTTAGTATTTAGCAAATGTTCAGTAAGAGGCAGATATCAAAAGCAGAGTCTGGGACAACCTATCATCTGAAATTCGAGGAATATTGACTCAAGATTTTCACAACTGGCTTTTGGGGTTGAAATACCTTCTTGGAGCTTTTCCAACAAATGATTTCTGTCAGCATAGCTTAAGAATATTAATAACTACAAGTATGAAAAACTAATCCAGGGGAAAAACAACTTCCAATTTTCTCCACCAGTTATTAACATTTTCTAATCTATAGGGTTGTATTTGGAGCTCTGCTAGAATTCTCAAATGAGAAAATTAGTTTTACCACTAATTTAGGACTTAAGGACCACTGGTAACTAACTTGCAAACTAGTATTTTATTGGGGACAGAGAGACTGTTAGAACCAAGCCAAGTTCACTGTGTTTAGCTATATTACTGAGTAAATTGAGTACAGGAGATTTTACGTACAGGGTCTTAACTCCTAAGTTGCTGGACTTTCGAGAAAGTTTGATTTTTAGTATTATATGTTTACAAAATGAAAATTATGTTTCTGCTTCAGGAAAATATACTAGAAGCTACATTTTTTCCTTAAACTCAAGGTAAAGCACAATTTAGACTATCAAAAGGTACTGGAAAGCAATCAAATAGATTTGAAATTCATAATGTAGTAGCATGTTACATATGAAATATTCAGCACTATTTTGGTTTTACAAATGTCTTCAGTAGTTGAGATGGCTACCATTTCCTGAAGTTTTGACTGATTTGCTTTTGGTGAACACTTTTGTTTCAAATATATATAAAAAAACACTAACATGCTTAAAAATGTCCAAATAGGTGTAGAGACAAGTATTACAAGTCCTATATTTCATTTGTTTCTATTTTTCCTTCTTATTTTGTAAGTTTTGAGACTGTCAGGCCTACCATTATTTTCTCTAAGTGGTAAAGAGTATAATTCCAGTAGTCTTCTAAACGTAATGTCTTCCCTTCTAATTGCCAGTGAAGAAAACATGCTCATTCTTCCTAACCACTGCTATTTCCAATAGAGAAGCCTTAACAATACCAGGCTCACATTGATTGGAGCCATGGCTGGTGAAAGTAACCTATTAACCTCTACCCTTAATTCTGACTAGTTATCCTAGAGTCTGTCCACAAAGTATCCAGCCACATAATATGAAAAATAGAGACATTTAGTGACAATACAAGATACAAGAAACACTGTACATAGGACAATGATGCTTCCGTCCCCTTCAAAGTAGGCACCCTGGGACCTCACACAGTTCTCCCAATCACCATCAGCTGCCCTGTTGTATTTTCCTGAATCTCACTGATGGTCTGAAAGCTCTTCCCCTTCAAAGGTGATTTTAGTTTTGGGGAAAAGCCAGAAGTCACAGGGCACAAAATCTGGACTGTAGGGGGTCTGAGTCACCTGGGTGATTTGATGTTTCACCAAAAATTGTTCGAGACATGATACGTGACTGGGTGTGTTGTCATGAAGAAACTGCCAATCACCAGTTGCCCACAGCTGCAAATAGTTTCTGCAAGGAATGTTCAAGCTTAATGCAAAGTTCGATGTAGATTCATTGCATTACTTGCTCAGTCATTTTGAATGTGACGGCCACACGGTACACGTGCTCACTCAATGGTGTCTACTGCCCCCACTGCCTAGTACGGTGATACCGTCTTTGCTCATGCATAGGCGTTCCAGTTCACTCTCCTTGGCTGGCAGGTTACACCGATGCTGCGCAAACTTGTTCTCGTCCTATTAACAGTGGCTGGACTTTTTCCAGACAGGCCTTGTATACCTAACAATGTGTGGTCTTGATGCTAATATTTTTTCTGAGAGGCAATAGAGGCGTTTAGTGAATACGGTAATATGATGAAAATGAAGAATGATGATGGCATCCCTATCAACTCCTCTACACATGTATTGCCCACTCTTTCCCTCATATCGTTGTTTTATTACATGAAACCTGATGTATGAATGACTGAATGCACCAGTGTCAGTCCATCTATAAAATATTAATGAAACTTCATCCATCTTTGGCAGGTGAAAAAATTAGTAGAATTTCAAATATTCTCTTCCCATAATCCACTGGACCATTTTGCCTGCTGTACGACCTACTTTGAGACTATCGGCATGTAAAACAAAGCACGCCCTATGGAACGTAGTGGTCCATGGTTTCTCCACCACCCCTGTGCCCGACAACGGAAAAAAAGAGAAATGGATTTTGTTTTAAGCCATGTCACCAAGGCAACATATTGAAAACTTTTGCCATAACAGCTCGATAACATATAGCATCCATATATATGGTAGTTCTGTTTCTATGTTCATATGGAAATCAAGCACTAGTAAATAAAATTACCCAAGAAGGGCCAGGAAGACTTTAAAATTAGATTCTAGTGTAGCTGATACTTTATTTTCACTTGAAACTGACTGCAAATCCCACTCACTCAAAATTTAAATCATTTAAAAAAATTCCCAGTTTAGCTAAGGCTTTTTGTTAGATCTTTAGTGCTACTGAGTCGGTAATTTGGCTTGGTTGTGTACCAGGAAGTTTAAGCATTGTCAGAAATCAGGTCAGGCCTTTATTGATCAGACTGACTGAAAAGAATAGTTCACCAGGGTCCATACACAAAGCTTCCTATTCAGTTTAGCTGAGATTTGTTGTCCTTTCTCGCCAAATTCCCCTTAATCAAGGACACAAGGATATGAACCAGAGCTGGCCTATAGGCCCCATCTAGTGGTGTTTTGAAGAAAAGCAGGTAAAGCTAAAAAAAGTTTCATGTCACAATCTTCCTGTAAATATGAGCTATGATTTATTTCCCTGAAACCCTACTCAGGAGGATTAGTATGTGTGCAATTGTTAAAAGTGAGGTTCCTATGTCTGTGATTCTCAATCACTGAAGAGTTTATTTAAAACAGAGAACCACGGAGGAAGCGTAGTTAAAATGCAGATTCCTAGGATCTGCCCTAAGAATCTGACTTGGTAGGTCTGGGTAGCACCCACCTTAAAAGAATCTCCACTTTGAAAAAGACTTCTTGAAGTGCATTAGGCATATTATAGCTAAGCCATGTCCTGTCTATTAGGAATTCAGCCTACTAGGTGTACAGCAGAACGGCTGCACAGTAAAGGTAGCAGCAAGCGATTTAGAAATCAAATGAGACTTTACAGACTACTGATAGGGGACCCCAGGTTTAGAGGTGGTTATGGAGATACCTGGCCTAGCCCTCCCCTCAAAGTAGTTGAAGCTATTAGCCAAGACAGAAGGCTGACTTATTTTTTTAAAAATCTTTTTATTATGAAATGATTATAACTTGTATTTTCAAGATTTTCTGAGGCAAACTATTCTAATACAGTTGTTTAGATATTTTCCCCCTCTTGTAAGAGAAAGCATTTGGCCTAAATATTTTCAAAGTGTCTTTTAGCACTAACCTTTCACAATTCCACTTCCCTCCCCTCCTAGACCTATAATCTAAATGTGAGGTTAATTCTACTTACGTTAATTCATTGGTATAATAAATATGATTCAATAATTTATTAAATAAATTTTAATGGTTTTGGTCTCTTATCCTATTATGTTAATAGGAGACAAGGGCAGTATTAGAAAATAAACTCTTTTTGGGAACCTGGTATCAAGTACTGGGGCTAGGCTATTTTTTTTTTTTTTTAAGATCTTCTTTGTTTATTTTTAGACAGAAGGAAAGGGAGAGAGACAGAGGAATACAAACATTGATGTGTGAGAGAAGCATCGATCTGTTGCCTCTCACATGCCCCCAAATGGGGCCCTGGCCTATGACCCAGGCATGCGCCCTGACCAGGAATCGGACCAGGGACCTTTTGGTCTGCAGGACGACACCCAACCCACTGAGCCACACCAGTCAGGGCTAGGCTTTTTATAAACATGCACCGATACAAGCAACTAAGGAAGTAAGTAGTCTCTCTACAAAAGAGGAAGGGAGGCCCAAAGAGGTTAACTGATCTGTCCAGGACCACACAACTACTAAGTTAAAAGCAGTATCTGGACTTAGGTTTGAATTCAAAGTGCATGCTTTTTCATATGTGCTGTTTCCTACAAGAATCTACAAATAGCTCTCCAATAGCCAAATTGTATTAACTGTTTCTCAAACTAAAATATCTTTGGCCAGAATTACTGAAAAGGAGAAAAATATTTTATGGCTACTTTTCTGTCCTTATTTAGATACGTTTGTCTAAAGTACAACAGGATAAATTTGTGTGTCATAGGGTAGCGGACAAAAGAAACAAAATAATCTGCCATTGACTACAGGACAACACTGCTTGTGGACATTTTATTCACTTTGAAATAAATATTGTGCTGTAAATCTGTCCAGAACTGAAGTCTGTGGTACACGGGAGGCAGGTATAAAGGGTAGCGGGCACAGAATGTTTTGTTGGAGTGAATCATTCAACAGAGTCATTCGAGTCAACAGAGAGGGGTCGCTGACTGTACACTTGGAACATACTCTGAGGGAAAACACATTCGTATCAAGGAGAAAGAAACAGACAAAAGTTCTGAGAGAAGAGCCACCTATTACAAATAGGAGTTTCTTAGGATTAACAGAGGTGAAGAAAACTTGTATGTGAAGCTCTACTATGTGCCCAGCTTTTAGTTCAGTAGCTGGTAGAGGGTGGTTGCAAAATAAAATTTGCTGAAAGGATTGCAGTCACTAGGATACATATTTTACATGGTCTCCCATTTAAACAACCTCCTATCAATTTCTTTCTTCATTATCTTTACTTCATCAACTACTCATATATACTATAATTTACAAAATAAATCTATTATTTAAAAACTTTCAATAGGTACAACAATTATGGCATTTCATTAGGCTGGACTCTAAATTGCTTGGATATTTATTTTGGAATCACCTTATCCAAGCAAAGGAAAAACACAATCAGTTCGTAAGACACAACAGAAACGATCAATGTGAGACAAATGCCTGCCTTAGACGTTTATCAATAACCTCTTATATACACATATACATTCACAAAGTGGTTGAGAGTCCTTTCATATGATCCTTCAGATGAGGTCCAGGGGCTGAGAACTCTATAATAAGACACATGGTCAGACAGAAATCATCAAGACTTTCAATGATCTTTTCTTTTCCCAAACTTTATTATCCTTTAGTTTGGGAGAGAAAGAAGTCCATTTTCATCCGCCGTATCTAAGATTTTACAGATCACTGGAGATTCAACCTAAAGAACAACAACAATAAAATCATTAAAAAGTTACTAAGCTGAATACTCTCTTCATTCAATATTATTCTGCTGAATGAATACATATATATAAATGTGTTAAATGTATTCAAGGTGTTGTTTTGGATAAACCATCCAATGTTATTTCTACAAATTGAGCTTTTTAAAAAAACAATCTTTTGTCATCCATATAAAATACCAAAAAAGTAGAGAAGATATTTTTATCTGTAAATAAGAGATGAGAGAGAAATGGAGTAAAGGACAATAATTAAAGAGAATTATACTAAATATGACGGAGGAAATAATGAAAAATGAAAATAACATGTATGGATAGATGGGGAATTTCAGTAGAGAAAAGCAAGCCATAAAAACTAAATGGAAATGCTAGAAATAAAAAAAAATGTCAGAAATAAATTCATTCAATGAACTGGATGGGATACAGCATAGGAAAGAATCACTGCACAGAAAAGCAGTTCAGCCTGGTAGAAATGACCCAAATTAAAACAAAGAGTGAGAACAAAAGAAGAGTATCTGAAATTCTGGGACAGCTTAAACTAATATGTTTAATTGGAATCCCAGAAATAGAAAGAGGGTTGAGTAGAAGAAATCTCTGAGGAGATAATGTGCAAATATTTTCCAAAATTTATGAATTATATCAATCCACAAATCCAAGAAGCCCAGTGAATTCTAACCAAAACAAATATAAAGAAAACCACTCGTAAGCATCACATAATCAAAGGTAGATCTATAAAGTTTCCAGAAGAAAATATAGGAAAATATCTTTGTGACTTTGGGGTGGCAAAATTCCTTAGGAAAAAAGCATTAGCAATAAAAGGGAAAAAATTGAGGATAGAAACTTTATCGAAAAAACTCTTGCTCATAAAATACATTTAAAATGAATAGGCAAGCCACAGACTGGGGGAAAAAAATGTGCAATATAAATAGAATTCATGTCCAGAACATACTTGAATTTCTAGAAATAAATAATAAGACAAACAACAAGAAAAATAAAAATGGGTAAAAGACTGACAAAGACTCTCTTCTTGACCAAAAATCGTAATCAAGCAGGCTCGCTCCCCTGAGGCCTCTTTCCAACCAGGCCTCTTTTTGTCCTTGGGCCCTACCTTGGGCCTGCTGAGTGCAGCTGCAGCAAAAAGTCCTGATATGTCAGTTTAGAGAGGATCCCTCAAGCTTCATATCTAAGCATGCTCCATACTGATCAAATTCCTCATCTTTGCCCTTTGATATCCGATTGTCCTGGCTGGCCTTCAGCAATAATCGGGTTAAGTCAGTTTAGCCAGAATCTCCTCCCCTTAACATCTTCTCTTAGTCATTCCATTCACCGGCCAGCCTGCTCCTCCCTGTTTCTGCTTGTTGGCTATACACGCCCAGCTGTCTTCACTACACCTAGAGTTGAGCTAGATCACTTTCACCTACTGTGACAGTCTAGACACCTATTACAAAGTCCTGAATGAGTCTTCCTACTTTAAGTCTGCATCAGTGTAATTTTTTTCTTTAGAAAGTCTTGGTTAGCCAAATCCTTATCCTCTTTTCTTGACCTTAGGGATGGATATAGCTGTTTCTTGTCCTATTCAAGTTGCTACAACAAGGGGTCAGGTGAGGTCAGGCCTGTAGCTTCTAACTGGGGCCTATTTCTATTTTTATTTTGTATTTCTGGTCTGAAAAAAACTAACATTTATTTTTTTTTAATTAAAAAAAATTTTTTTATTGTTATTCAATTACAGTTGTGTGCCTTTTCTCCCCATCCCTCCACCCCACCCCCAAAAACTAACATTTAATAAAGGGAACTGACGCTGGGGGAAAAAAGACTTGGTTGACTTGGTTAGACACTTCACAAAAGAGGACATATGAAATAATCACATGAAAAGGTGCTCAACACCATTTTTCATATGGAAAATGCAAATTAAAACTACTCAAATGGCTAAAACCAGAAGACTGACAATACCAAATGCTGACAGTGAGAATGGGGGGCAACTGAACTCTCATACATTGCTGACAGAAGTGTGAAACAGCACAACTACTTGGAGAACTGTTTGGTAAAAGTTAAACATATACCTAACCTGTGATTCAGCAATTCCACTCCTAGGTAGTTAACAAAAGAAATGAAAACATATGACCACAAAAAGACTTGTAAAAAAATGTTCATAGCAGCCTTATTCATACATATAATCAAAAATGAGAAAGAGCCCAAATATTCATCTATAGAAGAATGGATAAGCGAATGTGACATACTTATACAAAAGAATATTATTCAATTATAAAAAGACAACGAAGCACTGGTACATACAATATGACTGAGTCTGAAAGACATGCTGAGTTAGAGGCCAGGCATGAAAAAATTTGTATGCTATATAATTCCATTCATATGAAATAAAAGAAGAGGCAAAACTGTTCTATGATATCAGAAATCAGAAAGGGTTATCTTTGGGGATTCAGTAGTATTGACAGGGAAGAGGTTACACGAAAATTTTCTGCAGTGACAGATACCTCGTTTTGGGTGAGAGTTACATGGGTATATGAAATTGTCAAAATTCATCAAACTCAACATTTAAAGTCTTTACATCTACTTTTTATGCATATTATACCCAATCAAATGATAAAAGCTTTTATAGAAGTAGTATTACATTTTATAATAACACCCAAAGTTGTATAAAGTGGAGATGAGGGATTTTCTTTACGCCAAGTATTGGCAGGCAAAAAGTGGCTTTCAGTTCAGGATGTGTTACATGGGCCTTCTTGAAACGTAAACCCATTGGCCTAATGAATCTTTCATATTTAGGTGGTTTTCGAGTAAAGCCATCTCCAACAAAGCACACTTCAGTAACCTTCCTCTTCCATGCTTTTTTGTTTCTCTTTCCTGTTAGAATAACTACTTTCCAGACTCAATGCCAAAAATCAAAATGTGTCCCCAAGTTGAATTCTTGAGTATTATTTTTTTTACTTACCCCAAGGATATACTGACAGGAGTGAGGCTCTAGCATATATACAGTAACAGCATGAGGAGAATCTGATTCTTTACACCTAAAACAGAGCGTACTTTGAGGTGCTGCCCCAAACATGCAAAATTATTTTAAACTGTTTTCCTCTTAAGTGATAAAAATTCCATATAAGTGACCCTGTGTAATTTAATAAAGAATTAATATAGTTTATTATCATTTATAATTTAAGAATTATTATAAATAACTTGTGAATAAATAATTATATTACTGAAATTAATTTTAACAAACTTAGAATAAAAGAATCATCTTGTAATACATTATTATGAGTAAATACGATTATTTGTAAGTACACTGCATATTTACAAAAACTTTTGCCACAGGAAGCAGATTACAGAGAAAGGCAGAAAGCACAATTTGGCAGTCCCACTTACTTTAGCTTTACAGTCACCTGTCTTGGTTTGTCAGTTATATCACAAATATCTCCATTCCCATAAAAATGTGACACCATCCTGAATCAGAAAAACACAGGCGCTTTATTAAACTAAAATGTCACTAATTTAGAGTCACTGTGATGGGTAGGGAGAGAAGATGGTTTTGCATTAGTTGAAAAATCTGCCTATAATATATTCTTTAAAAATACATATTTTTACAGTTATGTCAGAGAGTCTTTCAGATTCTATAAAGAGAATATACAGTTGAGATACTTTGTAATGGTTTAATAATAATGATCTTCATCTTGCATATTTATCTGCATAGGGATAGTTAAGATTAATTTGGTTTTAAAAACATTGTCCTTTTAAAATGAACCATTTCTCCATGAGCTATTTTCACATGAAACATATACAAATATAAGAAAAATCCTTCTGTTTAGTATATTCTAATTTTTCTAATACTTAAGTGCCAACCTCTTAATATTGCTAACTTTGATTTTGGCTAGCCCAAGAAGTCAACACCTTCTAAAAACAGTCTCTCATACCATCTGTACTAGGAAGAGTAAAGTGAACACCCAGGAAGGGGGAAAAAGATGAGTAATTTAAAATTCACTGGGCAGTAGACAACTAGAAAAGCTAAAGCTTAGTTATTCTTGAGAAACGAGATTAATTTACTTCAGCTATAACAAGATATACCTATAGAGCCCAAAAGAGATGAGACAATTTTTTAAAAAGCCACTGTTTAACTATTTTCAACCATTACGTCAGAAAAGTTAAGTAACAAAGGGAAATGCTAGTATATATTTAAAGAGAACTAAATAACTTAAAGGGGTAAGGACTGTGTATAAAAGAGGCAAATGCTTTGAAACAGCCTCAGACCTAAGACCTGGGAACAGGGCCACTGCTAACTACCATGACTCTCACCGCCATTCCACCACTCACTGTGAAAGGCAGCAGCCAAAATTTACTGCGTGGTATTGCGAGGCACGATGCTTTACCTGAATTACCTTATTTAAATGTCACAGTAACAGTATGAGACAAATACGACTAGATAAGAAAAGTGAGCCTGAGAAGGTTATGTCCAAGATAGTATATGGATTCATTACTATCATTACTATATGTATGTGTCCTGACTGGGAATCGAACCCACAACCTTGGTGTAACAGGATGATGTGCTAACCAACTGAGCTACATGGCTGGGCAAAGAGCCAGAATTTGAATCCAGAGTGGTGGACTTCAGTGAGCTGCTTTAACTATTACACTAAGTTATTTCCCCACAAAAAGAAATGGTTCCTGAAAAAATGTCCCTGAAAAAAACTGACCAGAGATTATACGTGTTTAAATTTTGTTTTTCAATATTCTGAGTTTGAAATATTCTACTAATTCGATCCAAAGGCAAATAAAAGTTAATCTACCTGACTGTCTGGGTACCATCGTCTTGCAGGTGATAGGCTCTAGCAGTGTTCTTCTTAGCCCATTCAATATGCTCTTCTTGGTTCCATGTCCCGACGACCACAGAAGTTTTCCCACTATCCTTGTCCTAGAAAATGCAAAAATATTTGTGATATGGTATGCATGCTTGATACCGTCAAGTAGCCATTAATGCGAATGGCCTAGAAGCGACAGTCTTTATCCTCATATGCACACTGAATATCTATGTTTACAGGTAATAATGTTTTAGTCAAACTTAACTAGTAAAAATGAGCTTGTTGTCTTCTTTATCCCTTGTTTCTTTTTTTTTTAAGATTTATTTATTTATTTTTAGAGAGAGGGGAAGGGAGGTAGAAAGAGATGGTGAGAAACATCAATGTGTGGCTGTCTCTCATGTAGCCCCCACTGGGGACCTGGTCTGCAACCCAGGCATGTGCCCTGAATTGGAATCGAACTAGTGACCGTTTGGTTTGCAGCCTGTGCTCAATCCACTGAGCTACACCAGCCAGGGCTATTACTTGTTTCTCTGAGAAAACATACATCTGATTAGAATTAAAAACGCTTACAGTGGCAAATGAAACAGGCATGGCTACTGCCCTAGTGGAGCTTACTGCCTAAAGGGAGAGACAGCCATTAAACATCCTTTGAGCGAGCAGACTGTAAGTTCATAGAGAGACATGGATTAAGAGGTTGGAGATGGAGCACGACTGCCTGGGTTTGAATTCAACTTTCACCATTTACTTCCTATGTGATTTTTAGGCAAGTTACTAAATCTTTGCTTTTGTTTCCTCATCTTGGAAAAACACTATTTACTTTTTACGGTTGTTATGAGGATGAAATGAGTTAATATGTGTGAAGTGCTTAGAACAGTGCCTGGTATACAGGATATAGTGAGCACTGTATTTGTTAGCTGCTATTATTTTTATATTTTCCAATGCTCCAGCAGAGTTCCTCAGAAAGTTCTAGGTTATATGACCTTGACCAAAATAAGACAGATAAAAACCTAGGGTAGGCAAGTGTATGGGAAAACAGACATTGGTAATGGGAATGTAAAGTGGTCCAACCCACTGGAAGGCAATTGTTCAGTATGCATGTACTCTGCCCTAGCAAATACATTGCTAGAAACGTGCCCAATGAATATACATGCAAAAGTTCACCAACAGAACTATTTAAAAGTGCTCACTAAGATGCCATCACAACACTGGGAACAACTTAAAGGTCCATCAGTAGAGGTCTAAGTACATCATGGGTATAGACACAATCCTCTGTGGCTGCTGAAAAGATTAGTTGTTGCTGACAAGGAAAGATCTCCACGATACCAATGAAAAGAATAATTGCAGAGTAGTGCAGAGTGCTTAGTAGTCATTTTCTGCGTAAATCAAAAGGTTATACCAACATTTATGCATATGCATTTTTTTTTCTCGTGGAGAGTTAACTAAGAAAAAGTTAATAGTTATTTTCAGGAAATGGAACAATGGTGGAGGAGAATTTTACTTTTCATTCTAAATTTCTGGCATATATTCATTCCTTTAATTAAAAAAAGCTTTTGGGTATTATCTGGACTATAGTTAGATAATATGTGTACTTTTTCATTTTTCTGTATGAATAAATGTGAGTAAAAATGAAACATCTACAAAGCAGCAAGAATAAATGGAAAGGAGTGAAATTAAACTTCTCAGGTTTAAGTGAAGAAAAAAATGTCCTAGTTTGCAACTGCTTCATAAACTTGAATGATTTAAATGTTCAAGTTGAGTTGATTATATTTCCTTATATGATTCTCTTGGAGTTTAAAATTGGCTTAAAACATCTCAAGAAGCCAAAGCCCTTTAAAAGTCAGGTCAATATTTATTAGTGTTTGTCTTCAACATCTAGTAGTTTAACTTATCAAACAAAGTATAACTATGACAAAATTACTGGGGCTTAAACTTCAGAATTTAAGCAGCTTGGCTAAAGTGTGGGAGAATATGCTAATTTATGAAATTATAAACAAAGGGGAGAATAAAAAGCCAATGTGTGTAATCTCAAAACTTAATTTATTTTAAACTTGGTATAATATGGTACCTTCTTCTGGCTGAGATTTACCCTTGCTGTATTTACCCTGTTTTACTAACTCTAGTGGTAATGTACTATCTTACCATTAACTTTCTTAATTTGAAAATGAATTACAGCTGAATAACATAATTTTGCCATCTGTGACAATGTGGATGGACCTAGAGAAGTGATTTTCAACCTTTTTCATCCCATGGTACACACAAACTAATTACTAAAACTCTGTGGCATACCAAAAAAACATGTTATATTTTTTGCCAATCTGACAAAAAACAGGTATAATTTTAATTCATTCACACCACATGGTTATTGTTGGTTTGGCTGTTGTCATTTTTTTATTTGACAATCTAAGGGAAAAGAGGTCAGTCAGTGCCCCTGACTAAATAGTCAGGTATTGCAAGTTTTAAAAAGTCTTGCAGGACACTAGTGTGCCTCTTGCGACGTACCGGTTGAAAACTGCTGACCTAGAGGATAGAGGGTATTATGCTAAGTGAAGTAAGTCAGACAGAGAAATACTGTATGATTTCACGGATATGTGGCATCTAAAAAACAAAACAAATAAAACAAAACAGAAACTGACCCACAGATATAGAGAACAAGGCAAAAGGGAGGTGGTGAGGAGATGGGAATAAAATATAAAATAAAAAAATTACAAGAGAACACTGATTTCTTCTTTATTTACAGAATTGGTGTTGGAGGGACTCCAGCTAGACAAACTCTCAGTTTAGGAGCTCTCCCAGTGGTGTTAAAGGATGGAGACCAGAAGAGCGAGCTGTTAAGGTGGCAGATCACCTTATTAAGTTTTGAATGTGGAAAGGCAGGTCTGGAACTTAGTTCAAGGTTTTAAGTGCAATGGTTACCTGAGTCAGAGAATAAATTAGTATGACTTTGGATGTCAGCAGCCAGCAGCTACTGAGGAGAGAACAGGTAGCAGGGATGCCCAAAAAGGAAAGTTGGATTGAGAAGAAAAAAAGATAAAGGTGAATTATAACAATGACTAATTTCTCAGTCAAAACTAAAGAGGTTAGCCATACTAGCTTATTATTCTTCCAGGCTCACAGTAATATAAGAATCTGAGTAGTTAATACACAATGTTACTTTAAGATGACTGACTGAATTAAACACCAAGTTTTACATTTTCCAGAATTTAAATAGTTCAATGAGTATTTCCATATGAAAATCATATCATAATTTAAGTAACACCCTCCCCCCCTTGTTTTTTTTTTTCTACAAAAGATTTTTAAAACTTTAATTCATCTAATGGTAGACTGGTATACGTGGTGTTCTATACCTCGTGGTATTGATGTACGTGTTTGCCATAGCAGAATTCGTATTTCCACCAGCCAACGCCCTGCAGGAAAGGAAACAGATCAGGTTATATACAGAGAAGGTGGGACTGGGGCCTGTCTCAATACTGCCCCACAGTAGCAATAGAAATATATAATTTAAAAAACCAGTAGTAGCAATAATATGATTAAAAATTAAAATAAAAAATTACTGACATAAAACAGACAAATACAGAGAACAACTGCTGTACATCCTTGATAAAATAAAATAAAAAATTCCATTTGTAAGTAAGTGTATTTCTTACTGGAGCTATTAGTCAGAGGCAACATTTACCTGTGTAAATGTTAACTCAAGTTTTAAATGTAATCGCTATATAATCACTGATGCCTATTCCAGCAATCAACCAGAATTACATGTGTCTTAGTTATATATATAGTCTGTCAAATACAGGTCAAGTTTTAGTTTGTGAGTAAAGGTAAGTAATAATGGCTATGGATTAGAGTATGAAGCAGACAGAAAATGTCCATTGGGAGGCTTCCAGATACTTGCCATTTCTCTACGGACCAAAACCTTTTTCAATGCTGTTAATGCCCCTTGAGTAAATAACACACAAATGAGAGCTGTAAACTAAATATTTAAATGGAAGGTACACTTCTCACCCCATGAAAGCAGTAAGAGCCACTAAGAAACTCTTTTATGAGTTGGTCGTCTGTCAATTTGGATATGTGGGTTGTTCCAACAGTGAGCATCAGCTGAGAACCAACAGCAATGGGTTTGTGGATTGCTGGGAATCTCTCTTCTTTAGTTGATTGCAAATCTTCCTAAAAGTAAATACATACATGTTTAAGGCCTTCTTTGCCACACTTAATTTTTTCAGTTATGACTTAAATTATTATTTTTACACCGTAGAAAACTTGGAAAATAAAACTTATCCATAATATATTTTTTTAAAAAATGAATTTTGCAATGCTTAGTATACAGAAAGCTCTAGAAAAATATAGTCCCATTTAGTCATTAGGAGTATGGGGACCCCTTCCATCACAGAGATAATTTTCATTTCATATATTTTGTCTCATTATTTTTAAGTATTTTGGTATTAGATTTTATGTCTCTGCATTTAGTACTAAAAAATGTGGCTACTATGGGTAAAGAAAGGATAACAAGCAAGGGAAAAGAGAAACTGAGAGTAAATATAAATATTAGTTATAATTATTCAAATATAGCAGGGCCTGGAGGAACCTGCGATTTAGTAAAGGAATACACTAACTAATAAGGGTGCAGGGACTGGCAGATTCATAGAGGTGGCGGTGATTCAAATAAGACTCTGACGACAATGAACTGAAACACAGTGAACTGAAACAAAGACTTAACAAAGAGAAAACCCTTGTTTAATTCATAAAATATAAATAATAATTTGTGATTTATGTGAATGTCTGTGTATGTGTTTTGTGTGTGTATGCATAAGAATGTGAGCCTGAGGAAGAGGTAAGAACAAAGATGGGAGAAAGGTATATTTAAAGGTAAAGAGATAAGCAGGCACTATATGTTGTGAAAAACTATATAATCATAAGAAGTTTGGACACTACCTTATAGGCGTCAGGCAAGGATGTGGACTGATCAGGTTTTTAAGTAATCACTGGAGCAGTGGCAGGGAAGAAGTAAGAGTAGGAACAAGTCAGGCGGTGGGGCGCCAACTAAGGAGCTGCAGTAACCCAGGCCCGAGATGAAGAGAATTAAAAGTAAGGGATGACACAAGAGGGGCAGAGAGAAGAGGACGGTTTTGAAAGAGGTTAATAAATTAGCATCTGGTAGTTAGCTGGGTACTGACCGTGAGTGAAGAGGAAGTGAATCTAGACGAGAACTGAAGAAGTGAGTGTGTACCAACTATAATTGAATAAAATAGTTAAAAAAAACAAATGGTAAAAGGTTTCCAGAAAATGTTCAGTGGACATGATCTCTCCTTTTTCACCTGCTGTAGGTGCCATTGACCAACTATGGTTCTGTCCTACTTCAGCTTGGAGAAGTCACTGAATAGTCCCTAGAAACTAATCATCTTACTCTTTTTCTCCTCCAACATTAAGAACAAACATTGCCAAGATGGCTTATTTTTTTAAAGGACCTTGAATTTTATGTATAACTGTTTGTACATTCAGAGACTGCTATGTTCTTGGCACTATTTTAAGTGCTGAGTATTAAACGTGAAACAGAGTAACTGCTCCTAAGGAGTTACGGTCTAATAGACTGAACGAACTAGATTACATGGGCCTACTACTGAGACCCATAGCAAAGTTAGTGAAGAAAAATAATAATGCTGCACAGTGCAACCTGAAACTGAGATAAGGACAGGAAGTAGGAAGAATAAAAGTATGACTATCTATTACTGCTTCTTGTGGAGAGAACATCTATCGTTTTTTTTTTACCCTCATTTGAGGACACACTGATTGATTTTAGAGAGAGGGGAAGGGAGGGGGAGAGAGAGGGAAACATCGATCACTTGCCTCTTGCACATGCTCCAACTAGGGATTGAACCCGTAACCCAGACGTGTGCCCTGACCTGGAATTAAACACGCAACCTTTCGGTTTACCCACTGAACCACAATGGTGCCAGGGCAACATTTATCGTTTTTAAGAAAAAAGTATTCCAATAAAAACAAGATGATAGTAGTTTTTGTAGTAGGGCTTAAAAATTAAAAGGGCTCCTAAAAGTCCAGTAATCTCCAAATTAAAGTAATCTAATAACACAGGCAGAACATCAAACCGAAATTCTGATAGCCAGATTTGTATTTTTGTATAAAAAAGAAAAAAATTATTTATCTTTATAATAAAGCTTGATCCACACTTATAAGGCAAACCATAAGCCAAATAACAACTTTTAAAAAGAAAAGTTATGTGTAACACACTAGAATTATTTAAAAGAATGGGTCTGAAGTAGAGATGACCAATTTAAGTAACTACTTATCCTACAGTATTACCTAAGATTTTCATATACAACATGGACTCTAAAGATCCTAAGTGCTTTGAAAGCATTACCATCTATAGCTTTTTAAAAATAGTTTTTCTCAACTGGAAGATTAAACACATTAAAGAAAAGTAAATTGGCACTTTTTCATTGAAGAGTAATTAAAGCTGAGTCCTGGCTGGTGTGGCTCAGGGGACTGAGTGTCGGCCTGTGGATCAGGGGGATGCAAGTTTGATTCCCAGTCGGGCACATGCCTGGGTTGCAGGTCAGGTCCACAGTGGTGGGGTGTGTGAGAGGCAACCCCACACTGACGTTTCTCTCCCTCTCTTTTTCCCTCCCTTTCTCATTCTAACAATCAATCAATCAATCTTAAAAAAAAGTTATTACAGTTGGGATTTGTAAAGCATTTTGATAAATCTGACTTTTAAGTTCCTGTCAGTATTTAAATCACTACCAAGGAGAAGACTAGAAAAAAAATTCCATTTACAGTCTTTTAATACAGCACTTCAAATCAAATGTAGATTAATGTTAAGGTAATCTTCCCCTTTTATCAGAATGGCAGTGTTCACAGCATCCACAACGAGTCTGACAATACTTTCGTATTAAGTACTCAAGAGGAAGGGGAGAAACAGGCGTTGCAGCTAAATGTTAGTTATTTAAACCGCTGTTAAGTACTCACAGCATACCAGGTGTCATGCAAGGAGCTGGAAAAACCAAAGTTATGAAAGCATAGTTTATTTTTTATCCATTTTAATGTAAGAACTGTATGGAAAATTAGCAATTTTACCCATGTAAGGCTACAATGGAGGATTAAATAAAACACAAGACCATGGAAGAGGAAACATTCACCTCTTCCTGAAATAATACATTAAAAGTCCTGGCTCATTTGCAAAGAAGTGACACTGGTAGCATGTCTTCAAGCTGAAGAAGTACAAGTTTATCAGGAGTAGGGGAGGGAGGGGAGAAGGCAACAGAAGAACAGAAACAGTATATAGAAAGGCAAGGAGGTTAGGAAAAATGGGGTATTTTTAGAACATTCTAAGTTGTTCAACATAGCCAAGATAAAGGGAATGGTGGTGGGAGGTAAGGCTGAAGCCCAATCACAAAAGCACATGCTTTCCCCTTTGATAAAGTCATCGGACAAAAATGACTCTATCCTGAGGTGCAGATCGTGTTAACTGCTGAAGGTTTAAATATGTAATCAAAGGTTCATTACAGAAAGAGCATTTCATCAGCTGTGTGGAAAGGATTAGAAAGGGGATGTGTGGGGGGGCTTGCTCCTGGTCTTAGGAAATGATGAAGTCCTGAATTAATGACAGAATAGATCTGAAGAGCACTTAGAAGATAACATACGTAGCTCTTAGTGAATTAGGTTAGAGTTAGAGATGATGAATCAAGAGGCAGGTAAGAAAAATGACTTTGGCTTCTGACTTAATAACTGGGTAGAGCACAGTGCTTTAAAAGCAACAGGGAGGACAAGAAAACGGTCAGTGTGAAAGAGAAAAAGAGAATGAGCTTGAGATTTTGAAAACGTATATGGCTACATCCACCAGGAAGATGGAAAGGGAGGAGAGCCCATCAAAAGGAATTTCTCTATGAAGAAGTAGCATAGAGAGAAGTGGTTAAGACAGGCTCTAGAATCAGAGTGCTTTGATTCTAATCTGCAATCCATCCCATCACTTCCCCTCCTAAACCTCAAGTCTTAATCTGTTGAGGAGGATAATAATAGTTTATCTTCTAGGCTGTTGTCAGGATGAGGAAATTGCTGTTAGGACTCAATACATGTTAATTATTGTGATTGTGGTTTGAGTTCAGGAAAAAGGTAAGTGTAGATAGATGTATATTTCGAACTCATGGGCATATAAATGGAAGTTGAAAGAGTGGGCATGAATGAGCTCACTTAAGGAGACTATGGATAGAACTACGGGCAATGTCAACATTTTAAGGGGCAGGAAGTAGAGAAAAACTAGTACAGAGGAGAAAAGAACTGTAGACAAGTAGAGAGAATGACCTGAAGTAAAGGGAGGAGAAAAAGTTCAAGCTTCAAATATTCAGGGTTTTATGTTACTAAGATGAAGTTATGTATACACCCAGTGAATAATAATGAAAAGAATGCTGGGTCGTAGTCTATTATTTCAAGAAGTTTGCTCAGTTGGGAAGTCCAGTCAACTACTTCAAATTTAAGCTTAACTAGAATGAACAGGAGGTCAAGCTTTAAAATATTATAAAATCAGAAGGTCAGACTGCTAATATAGTTTCTGGGAAGTACTAGAATAAGAAAAAGAATTAAAATCAATAAAAAGAACTGGAATTTAAAACTCTGGAAAGAGTCAGGAAAGTAAATTACTACTATACTAAAGAAATCATTGAAATATTGATATATACTCTAGAAACTGGAAAAGGAAGCACTGAGAAAATACTGTTAGGTGATTCTCCTACCTCTTTATTTCTCCTAAAAGGCACCCTTAGAATTTCTTCCTGCTGTTCCAACTGTCTCAGGGTGAGGGGTTTAAATGGTGATCCTGGCAGTGATTGGCAAAATATGTCATTCACAGGAGATGCTCTGAATCTGTTCAGTAAGAACAAAGCATTAAAGCTAAGCAGATGGCAACTTTAAAGCATGCACATTTCATGTTTAAATATGAAATCCACATCCTACCTATATTTAGGATGATTGCACAAGAGTGGTGTTAAGATGACAACTTCATATTCACAAGTTGTGACTTCAGCTACTGAAAGAATTTCATGCTTCGATTCAGGATGACATATGTACATCACAGTACTTGATCTGGGCCGGTTCTGTTTCAAACTACAAGGTGTACCATTTCCCATTCCCACAGGGTAGTAGGGTGTCATCTGACCTTCGATATTTTTAGTGGGAATCTTAAAAAAAAAAGAGCATAAGACGTACTTTAGAAATGTCTAAAGAAATGAGGGTAGGAGTGAGGATGGGAGAAGCCCTTACTTTGAAAGGAAGACAACTATATTTTATTTATAAACTAACATTTATAAAGGTAACATTTATGTATTTTTGTAAGTTTTCCCTCTAATATTCTTTTGATTCATGAGTTCTTATTTGAGCAAATATGTATTTTCACAGCTTGTTTAACATAGCAAAAAAAAGACATTTTTATTCAGTACAAAAATTAAGATGTTAAGTGTACATTTATATAAAGGCTATAATATCATGATTAATATGACTTATTAATAGTTCTAAAGAAAGAGACTAAATGTAGGAACTTATGTTGAATTGGTCAGAGCTTTCTTCACTAAACTCAGCACATGGCTGTGTTAGAGTTTAGATTCTACAGGTGTGAAGTTTGATTTGTCAAAATGTAGTTACGTAATAAAACACTATCTTCTAAAACAGGAATCTACTGTACTGTAGATCTGCTTATTCTTTTTCCCTGTTTTTAATATTGATGGACATATTTTTTAGTATATAAACTCATAGGAATCTATTAAAGCCAGCAAAAGAAAAATGGAGAAATTTTCATGGGCTGGGGGAACAAAGGAGATGACCTCAGAAGACAAGGATTATTAGAGAGTTAGGTCCCACACTATAATCTATATGAAAAACCCAATGTAAGGGCTTTAAAAGAATATCATTAATAATATCTCCCAACAAGCTCTTCGGTGGCAAAGAGCTCATCTTGTATCACTTTGGTACCCTGTCAGTGCATATCCAAATAGGCGACAAATAAATGTTTACAGGGATAAATAGTTTGAGATTTCTTATGTGCTATTTTCATGCTAGTGTCTGGAATTAGAAAGTCCTGGGTTCAAACCCAAACTTTGGATTTACTAGCTTAATAACTTGAACTAAATTTCAGTTTTTGTCATTTGTCAAAATAGCATCATAATATACAGGGTAGGGGGAAAGTAGGTTTACAGTTGTTCATATGGAAAATAATACAATAATAAATAAATAATAATACAAGAATAAACTCTGTGTTACGGGTACTCACAACTGTAAACCTACTTTTCCCCACCCTGTATACTCAAAGGTTGTGGGGAGAATTAAGATTTACCTTTTGTTACATGCCTGGCACAGCACTGGCTTGTAAAATGGGGCTCAATACATGTTAGTTTTCTTCCCTAACCCTTTTCTTTTTCTCCCTTTATCATTTCACACTTTGAATTCTATCTTGCTATCCTCCAGAGCCCCAGTAAATAAATATTTTATCTCATAGATAGTTGGTAAAATTAAAACCTTTTAAAGTAGCAATGCTATGTGTGTCTATAGTTAGTTTTATCAATGCCCCCTAAAGCCATCCTTTTAAGGTGTAGGCATCCCTATTACGTAATTTTTAAGGCCTGTTGCCATTTCACTTTACTTCTAATAAGAGTACCATTCTGATATGAGGCTGTTTAGAGAAATATCCTCTATCAGTAAGTTATTTAACTCCGGAAATTCTCAGGATTCAAGCATTCCATGAACTACAGGGGCATTTAAAAATTGTGATTAAACATCCTAAGGAATCATTCTTTTTAAATAATCTTATTCAGCATGAAATTATGCATTCACATTCAACAGACATTTATGAGGTATCTATGTTATGTCTGGTACCCTGCTTTGCACTGCAGGGGGCAAGGAGATAAAAGACAGTCCCTGTTTGTAAGATGCTTGAAGTCTGGTAGTTAGTTATTTACATAGATAGTTTTATCTGTTTTACCCACAGGAGATAGGGACCAAACAAAAAAGCTGTTATTATCATTGTTTCCTGGGTTAAAGAGAGGGAAGCACTGCTAAGTACAGAGGTGATAGAATGCTGTTACAGAAACTTTTCCAGACATGCCTTTGGTACGGTTGCTTAGTATTGTATGATGTAAAAGTGCATACAGTAACTTTTAAAATCGTAGTGTATAACTTCTCTCAGAAAAACCTAGCATATTGCAAATTTCTCTTATCCAGTCTTTTCAGATATTTGATATAAAGAACGTAAGACTATGTTCTGTCAATTAAGTTGTATAAATTCATGCCTACTAGATGTTAAGACAAAAATCATTTGCCACTTGCCTCTTTTGATTTTTCCTTTTTTTCTGCTTCTTGTTCTATGAAATAATATAAAAGAAAGTAAATGTAAAGAATGACCAGTGATTTTACATATAAGAAACAAATGACTAAGTTTTCAATCAATTCTGTCATCTTAAACTTCTTTCCAAAGAAGACCCCAAAAATGCAAATACGTTTTAGCTTACTAGTCTTAGCAAGGTCTCCTTGAAATGGTTTTGTGTGAAAGAACCGTCATATTTGGTCTTTACCTAGGAAATACTCTGTTTGACCCATAAAACCTGGTCGCCACAACAGTATTTTTTGAAGTATTTTTATCTCAGAGAAAGTTTAATCTTAAATTAGTTTAATCAATTTGAATACAGATTAGTAACCTATTTCATAATTTGAGGGATACATCAACATGTCTGTTTCAATATATACTTTGCTTAAACCAAGCAAGACTAACATTATGTAAATATAACACTAACATGTATATCTTATCAGATTTAAAAACAGTATTAATAGGTAAAAAAAAAAGCGTATTTGTTAAAGCAGAAAATAATGAAAATATCTTTTTGCAAAAGTTTTCTAATTGTTCAGAAACTTTCTTAGTGTTTTAAAATAGTCTCCAACAAAATATTTTAAATTCCATTTTGAACACTGACTTTATATCAAATTTCAGCATTACAATCGAGTCACTATAGAAACAAACCTTTTTCAGATAGAAGGTTCTTTGCCAACATATTCCCAAGGTAGTACTCATGAATATTTACTTTCTACATTTAAAAAGAAAATAAAAATACAGTTGAGATTTGTAAATACATTTTTCAAGAACACAGATTTAAAACCATTAATCTCATTATTAGAGTTCTCATTTTATAATGTTCCCTACTTTGTATTTTGAAGAAAAACCATACCTGACCACTTTCTTTCTCTTCATGGTACTGCCGAATATGTTTTCCATGACATACTTCATAAGTCCAATAAGACTCAATCTAAGAAAGATGGATGTATTCAAATGAACAAAAGCTGTATAACTCGACTGAGTTATTTTTTGATACTTTAGGTAGATGAGTAGATTTCCCCCCAAGTTTTAAAGTAAGCTTTCCTTAAATGAAACTTACTATTATGCCTCAGAAAAATATGAAATTTCTAGTCTATTCATTGTTTTCACTAATTAGCTATATGTGAAAATTCTGTGAAGAAAACAGGTCTAGAACAATCATCTAAGTTAGGGGTCATTTTCCACATAACTTAAAAATAATAATTAGTATTTTTAATTAAAATTGTATATAACTCCTTTTGATCTGAAAAACATTCAAAACAGTTTGGTGAGTGATATTATTTGATACTGGTATTATTGGGTGCTTGCCACATATACTATACAGGAATTTAAATTAACAAAATACTATTAAGCAATTGCTTACATTTACAACCAAAAATTTGATACAACAAAAAAGAAGTGCAGAATTATTTTCAAGGGTCTACTGGCTGCTGGAAATTTATTTTCTAGTTATCAGGTGAACATAAAATACATACTCTGTAGGAACAACTGCTTTGTTTAAATAGTGGCTCCAAAAGCTCTCTTGGATTAGGGCCTTTATAATCCTTTTCTTCTTCCTATGAAAGAACTAGAGTTTAATACTTAGAATTATTCTAGAACTTCACCCAACTGTGCTGTTTGGTTATTAACTCATTGGTCAAATCGCAAATGCTTGGAAATAAAAAAAGGAAAAAAAAAGTCAAAACCTTCAGTAATAATCTACAGGATAGCACTTCTTTCAAAAGAACTGAAGTAGAAAATACGGAGCCATAGAGTAATCTTCCATTCTTTCTTCTCTTAAGAAAAGGTTTGAGTATTAGTTTCCTGAACAATTCTTGTAAACCTATTTCAGAATTTTTAAATGCTTGCATCCAAATAAATTCTAGCTATAAAAGCCTCAGAATAGTAGAATCTTGTAGCGTGTATTGGAAAAATTTAAGGTACTTCTTAGTTTTCTATGTATTTTTACATTTCAGATTTGAATGCCAAATATATTCATACGTGTGTGATTAGGCATGAGTGGTTTGTGTCTTACGTAGGTTTAAAACAAAATTAAGCAGCTGTCTCTCACAGATTTCAAATCTGAACAAAAACTAAGAATGCACTCACTGAGTTTTATACTTCCATTTCACAGATCATGAAAATATTACATAATTAGCTCAATACATTTATTGAGTGGAGGAAATGAGTTTCAAATTTTTTCAAGGTTCCATAGCTAACTATAGCCTATACCTCAGCCTCCTGGCTCCTAGGCTGATGTCCTTTCCATTTTACCATGCTGCCTCTCCTGTTTCATCTTGAAAGAAGTCATTGCCTTAAAGGATGGATAAGAGGCAGTTAGTTAGGGCATTTTAGGAGGAAGAAATGGGCATGAGCTAAGACAGTGAGAAAGCATAAAGTACCTATAGATTTATTAGCAATTCTTTTTCTTTATTATTATTTTTTAAATTTTTAAAAATTGTCAGTTACAATTGTCTGCATTTTCTCCCCATCCCCCCACCCCACCCCAGCAATTCTTTATGAAACATGTCATGTATACATTTAAAAATCATACCTTGTGTCAAAACTCTCTCTCTCTCTTTTTAAGTGTCAGTATAATTCTTCATTGAGAATTGTGGGGGTTTTTTTGTTAAAGATTTTATTTATTTAACTTTAGAGAGGGGTAGGGAGGGAGAAAGAGAGGGAGAGAAATATTGATGTGTGTGAAAGATACATCGATCAGATGCCTCTCACATGCCCACAACTGGGGATCTGGCCCGCAACCCAGACATGTGCCCTGACTGGGAACTGAACCAGTGACCTTTCAGCTCACAGGCCAGCGCTCAATCCACTGAGCCACACCAGCCAGGGCCAAAACTCTCATTTCTATAAAAGAAAGCAAGAGTGGAGTCACATTTTCATTTATAACATCAATAATTGATGGCTAATTTTTCCAAGTTGAACTCTAAAATCAAGGACTTCAGGAAAATAGTGATTACTATTTTTATGGCAAAACAGTACTATTAAAAACCTATCATTCAATTTTATTTTGAAGTATGTAGTTGCAATGTTTTAAATAAATGACTTTGGTGACAGGGATTATCAATATACTTATAAAAACGTACCTCATCCCCACCTGTCACAAGAGGAAGAATGCACTTGTATTTTTCTTTATGTGTGGTTGTCATGATGACATAATTATCTTCTTTATACAAAACTCCAGTTGTAGGCTAGGGAGAGAACAAAAAACACACATTACTTTCTCTGGTTAAATTGTATTACATTGCATAACTTACAGTCCTAAGTCAAACTAGTTCATCACTTCAACAGAGGATTTTTAAACACATTTTCAAAGGAAAAGGGAAAAGAGTCTATGCATTTTTTAATGAAAAAATGATGACGAACTTTATCCTGGTGTTATAACAGAAAAAAATAAAAATAGTTTGGCGTATAAAGAAAGTAGTAGTAATGCAACAGACTTAAGTTAAAATATGGATTAAAAAGCATTAAGAGGCGAGAAATGTTCATGAATACACCATCGCTGAATACTTTTACTCCTACTAACAATTACCACCACCTAAATGTAAGAATCTATAGCACTTTACAAATGAACTCCCAACTGTAGTGCATGGGATATAATTTTTCATATTTGGATAACATATGGATAAAGTTATTTCTAAAAGAAAAAGCACTATGAATTATCTGTGATGAGTTATTTATTTATTTTTTAGTGTATATCAAGGGTCAGCAAACCTTTTTTATAAAGGGCCAGACAGTAAAATATTTCAGGCTTTGTGGGCCGTATGGTCTGTGTTGCCACTACTCAACTCTGCCACTGTAGTAAGAACGTGCATAGGAAATATAGAAGCAAATAGGAATGACTATGTTACAAAAAAATTTTCTTTATAAAAACAGGTGGTGGGCCAGCCCAAAGGTATAAATTACCAACTCCTGGTATATATCAACAAAATCATCCTTAAAGCTTTCTATACTATGAAGCCAGACAAATTCACAAATCAAATATGAGTCAATGTAATTCAAATGAACATTTCAATTAATATAATGGATATTATTTAAAAAGGTATCTCTGTGATAGCAAATGTGTCACTAACTAGTAAGGCAGAGATTTCACAGTCTATGATATAGTTCTGTGATAATTCAGTTTTACTTTTTCTCTTCTTACAGTACTATGAAACCACTATACTATTTGGCTATCCCTAGCAAGGAAAGAACCACTCTAAGTACCTTTGTTCTTTTCTCAGTTTCACAAAACAACTCTTAACCAATGTCCTCCTGAACACCAGGGCAACGTTTTCCCAGGTCAATAAATTAAAACAAAAAAATAGTAGTAAATATGAGCTGTATTAACTACACCAACGTACCATTTAAGGCTTTTACATTTTATTAACTCACTGATCCTCGAAACAAGTATTCTACCCATCTTACAGAAAAGGAAACTAAAGCCCAGAGTTTAATTTGTCCAAGGTAACACAGAAGAGCAGCACGATCCAGAGACGAAACCAAGTAGACTGCTTCCATATTCTGTGCTCTCAAATGTTTTAATATATTTGAATCAGCTTTTGTTAACATTTTCTTAGATTACAGACTCCTGGATTATGGCCAATGATCCTTTTTAAAAAAAGTAAATTTATTGGGGTGACATTGGTTAATAAGATAATATAGGTTTTAAGTGTACATTTCTTTTAAAAAATATTTATTTTTAGAGATAGTGGAAGGGAGGGAGAGAGGGAGAGAAACATGTGTGTGGTTGCCTTTCACATGGCTCCCACTGGGTAACTGGCCTGCAACCCTGACTGGGAATCGAACTGGAGACCCTTTGGTTCGAAGCCTGCACTCAATCCACTGAGCTACACCAGCCAGGGCTCAAGTGTGCATTTCTGTGATACGTGATATGTATAATGCATTGTGCGCCCACCACCCAAAGACAAATCATCTTCTGTCACCATGTAGTTGGCCCCGTTTATCCTTTACTACCACCCCAAGGTTCCTTTTTAAAAAGATTATTAGAAGAGAGGAATCACAAAGATTTGAAAGTGAGAGTTGCAAAGTCAAGTTTATATAAGGGAATCCTTAGAAACATTTATTTAATTGAGCCAATAAATTGCTGTAACATTTATAATGCCTTTTAATGTTTTCAGCTATATTAAAAAACCACAACACTGAATTCTGCAAAACATGACTCACATTCACTTATCAACGGATGGTCTGAAGACTTGTAAAATCACTGCTGTGCTGTAGTGAAGGCAGATACTAGGACTCACATGTATTCATCCCTATCTGTGAAGTCGCTGCAACTCTAATGTTCAGAGCTGATTTCTATAGCAACATCGACTTATTTGTCAACATGTTCAACAGAACGCTAACAAAGAAAAAAGGAACAGCTTGTTTGGAACCACAGCAAAGAAAGAAGGACAATTCGCTTTTTTGTAATAAAAACTACTCTTAGGTTTTATGTTTATATGATAAAGGAACTAATTTCTCTCCCTATTGCTTTTTAAGGTTTAGGTAAGGGGTAACAAGAAATAGAAGTCATAACTATTTTTGTGTTTAGATGCAAAGATTTGGTTTTCATTAGTTTAGGAAGGGCTTCTTTCCTTTTCAATAAAACAGACCAAGTAGAAATTCTTCCATCTGAAAACACTGAAATAGTAAGTCACTTATTGGGATCAAAAAATAAAATTTGTAACAAATTTTACCCTACTTTTTTGTAATAGAAATTACTGGGAAAAAGTAACCTTTTAAACCTCTTGTGATTTTCTAAGTTAAGAAAGTTGTTTTGATCTACTACTAAAATGCTTCCTTCTGATTTTGTGATAGGTTCTTACATAAGAAAATGAAATATAGTGAGTTCTCAATGAAAAGAATTAGATAGTGTAAAAAACTTGTTTTATGTAACATAAACCTTAAAGTGTTTTAAGTATAAGAAGTAATATTAGTGATTTGATAAAAATCGGATTTTAATATAATGACACTAAACAAAGAAGGCTTGGGACTTTAAGGTTAAGAAACTACAAATATCTTGGCAGTGGAGAAATTCCTAATGTTTGACATGAGTCTGCAGGAGTTAAGACAGTGAGAGGATGAGAAACAAAACTATCTTGGACAAGGCTGTAAAAAAACTCAGTGGCACAGCCTGTCAACATACATGCACGCTTGCAACAACCGAGTTGGTCACCACTCTTCCCAAGTGTAGTGTCTGGGGAAAGTTTTTGAATGGGAATACATTTCTATATTAACAACAGAAGTAGATAAAATTAGACTTATTTTGTAGTTTTATTTTGGTGAAATCCATGAACTCTGTGAAGTAATGAATAACTGAACACTTTAATGACCTAGAAATATTTCAGAAGGAAAATGTGTACACAAAAATAAATGTTAATGCTAAAAACCAGTAAAGAATATAATCCTTAGTTAATGCAAACATTTTAAAACTTACAAATTTTTGGTAATTAATACTTTTCCTCAACATATTTGAAGGCAAAATTGTAATGATTATGTATTTTTTTGACATATATGAGTGGGAAGAAGATGTAAAGCACAAAAGAATTTTAAACCTAAAAAAAATTCAGATCTAATCCAGTCCCTTCCAATTTTAGATGGCAGAGAGATAAAGTCCCTCTCCCTAGTTCATACAGCTGCTTAGTTTTATACAAATGTCCAACCAACTAACACATACAACAAAACAAAAAAAACAAATGATAGTGCCAAGTGAGGAGGGCTGTAGTTTCAATTATATAAAATACGAAAGGGAAGACTTAAGACTATAAAAATATTTTTTTTAAATCAAAAGACCAATGATAATGTCCCTAAGGGCTTATTTTTGGCAAGACGGCCACAGATCTTTGGCCAACTCATAGAAAAATGTCTAGATTTTTCTGAAAGTAACTCAAACTTAAAAAAAAAAAAAGAAAAAAATTCCTCCAAGTCTTCAAATGAGCCCACCTTAGATTATCTTGCATTGCGAAAGTAATTAAAAACAAAATTTCAAAATAAAATTGACAGATATGTGAAAAGCTAGTATAGCATAACCTCCTTTCAGCCAGCAAGCAGCAGTGCCAGAAAGAAAACTGAACAATAATTTGGTAGTAACCTCTAAAAAGGCTAGTTTAAGCTATCCATTTATAGGTCAGTTAAGTTTGCTGGGCTGTATATCAGCATGCATTTTTAAATTAAAAAAAAAACCCAAAAAACAACACAGGTTCAAGAATAAAAAAATTTAATGATCACATTCTTTAAACATTTGCTATGTTCATTCCAAGTGTGCTCTTTGGAAACAATAATCCCAACCCTGCTAAAGTTATATCTGACTTACAACTGTTATGTAAGTATTTAAATATATTATCAATATTTCATGGCATTAACCCAAAGATAAACCTGGCTTTGCAGAGAAACATTTACTTAGATAAACTTGAACTACCAGAATCGGAGAACTGAAAGCAGGGGGGTGGAGTGGGGGAGAAACAAACCAGGTGTGAACTATTAAAAAAACTAACATTTGCAAATAGAAAGCTGTTGTGGTGATGATGCATCCTTTATCCTGATATAAACTGTTTTGACATGATGGTATCACTTACTCATGTTTAAATGAAATGGCAATAGAACATATGAAAATAGTTTCACATGAAATGACAATAGGTAATTGTCGTAAGAGTTTTAAAAAAAGTTTTGCATTCTCCAGGACTTAATTTGAAACAAATGAATTAATCACTACACGGTTAAGTATCATATAAGACCACAGTTTTTATTGGTCTACAGTGGATAGGAAGACTTTTCAGCAGTCGAGTCCCCAAAGAGAAGGACTGCAGATTTTCGTTACTGTGTGGTTATAAATGTTTTTCACTGTAGGAAAACATCATAAAATCTCATGTTCTGGGGTCTTAACAGTCGTAATAAATCAGAACTATAAAAGATATTCTGCATAGAGTGTCGTTAACACTTCAGGCCAAATAGCCATCTCAAAAACAACTTTGAAGGGAAAAGAGCTGTGCATATATGTACGTGTGTGTATGCCAGAGAGAACGAATATGATGAGATAGGGAACTCAGATCTGCCCTGCCCGCACATACAACGGTGTGTGTGTGGGCAGGGCGGTGTGTATCACGGCAGGAGAGAAGGCTGCAGGTGGTGGGAGAGCTGCAATTGACTTTCCAAAGAGAAGATAAAAGTGCACGCCTGACGTGGTTCTAAGAAAACTTCCACAGGGAGGGAGTGTTGGTGAGCAAGTCTAGTGAGACATTTAATAAGGGGGTGGGGGAGCAGGTGAGTGCCGGATCCCCAATGCTTAGCATGGAGGACACATCCACGTATTGTGTTGGATAAACACTTGCTGTATGAATGAATGAACGCGATGTAAATGAAGTTTTGGAGTAGGGAAGGAGACATGCGTCTGCAGAGGTGGTTCTAGGGGGGAAAAAAGCGTAGAATACCGAAGGAAGGGGCCGAGCCCTTAGTGCCGCGAGGAAAAGAGATGGCTACGGGGTTTGCGAGGGCACTGACCAGAGAGAACTCGGTGCCGGGCCAGTTGACTCGGAAAGGGATGTCATCGCTGAGTTGGGGGAGCGCTCGGCCGCCGCCCGACGCCTCTAGGAGGCCGCAGAG
Source organism: Desmodus rotundus (assembly GCF_022682495.2). Classification (NCBI taxonomy): domain Eukaryota; kingdom Metazoa; phylum Chordata; class Mammalia; order Chiroptera; family Phyllostomidae; genus Desmodus; species Desmodus rotundus. The sequence continues at coordinate 130,776,811 of NC_071391.1, read as the reverse complement.
GACCAATAACACGGGTCCTCCTGGGACCAGACTCCGCGCGCCGCCGCCTCCTTCCTCCATCCTCCACCGCCGATTTCTCCAGCCACCGACTCAAGCTCCTCTGCCACAGAGGAGAGGAGGAGGAGGAGGGGGAGGAGGAGGAGGAGGAGGCGGCGGGACTACTAAAACGCCCAAGCAACCCGGAGCCCAACCGCCGCCACGTCTCCTTCCGGAGAGCCCGGCAACACCGCCCTTGCCCCGTCGGGCCACCCGGCACAGCTTCCGGGGCAGGCGGCATATCAACATCCGGGGCCGCCGAGGCCCCCGCCTACGGAAGCCGCGACACCCGCTGGGCTATGCTTGTTTCTCACGGCCGCAGTTTCGCCGGGAAATTGGACGTCGCTTCTTCGCGTCTGAGACTCCTTTAGACCGGGCCTCGGACCAGTCTTTTCCGCAGAGAAGTAGGGGCTCAAAGAGCCGGTGAGTCCGGGAGACGGTGACGCGCGGCTCTCCGGTGGGTGGCAGCAGTTTGATCGGTACTAAAGCGGGAAGAAAGAATGTGAGTAGGGCAGGAGCTGGTCTTTAGACGAGAAAATTCGAAGTAGCAATAAGTGAGAAGTGATAGTGTTCCTGACTGCTCTTCACTCTTGCTGCTTTTCTTTTTCCCTCTCTCTGCCTGTAGCATCCGCACGCTTCACCTTTCTGGCCGGAAGCGTCTCTCCGCCTCTGCTGCCGGTGGGTGGTGGTTATTAAGTCTGTACTTAGAAGCTACGGCTAACGCGGGCAGTTTGCTCAGTCTCTGCACAGCCTGGGTTAGGGGATGCCTGAGTTGAAGAAACCTGTCACAATGTAAGAATACTGTAATTCTCTGAGGTTGGCATGGACGGAACCTCTCACTGTCCCCACATTTTTACCCCACGTGGGGCTCTTCCTCCCATAGATGAAGTGTTGAATTGTTTTTATCAAAGAAGCTAAGTTTCCTTATGTGAGCGTCAGCGCCAGGTGAATGTGAGGTTACGAATCGTGAGGTCGACACATCTGCCTGCATTCAAAATAAGACAAAAAGTGTTGGATTCTCCTCCCCATCTTTTATAAAAAATGTCATTTTTGTCCATGTCGGGTATCTCAGTTGGTTAGAGCGCATCTGGGTATGCCACAGTTGCGGGTTAGATCTGGTCAGGGCACCTACAAGAATCAACCAATGAATGCATGAATGAGTGGACCAACTCCATGTTTCTCTTCCTTTTTCCATTAGAAATTTATATGACAAGTGCCTTTTCTCAATGGAGGGTTTTGCATACATATTTGAAGTCTTTTTTTTAAGGTCATATTTGAATTCCTAATACATATCACCTATTTGTATTGGGTTGGCCAAAAAGTCTGTTTAGTTTTTTTTGTAAAATAGAAGACATTTTTCATTTTCACCACTAACTTTATTGATTCGGATATTTTGAGTATGTTGGCTGTCTCCCTCTATTGGCTTCTAGTGGTAGAAGAGTATGTCGGCTGTCTCCCTCTATTGGCTTCTAGTGGGTAGAAGCCAGGGGTGCTGCTAAACATCTTTTGATGCATAGGACAGCCCTACAGCAAAGAATTATTCGGCCAAAATGTCAATAGTACCATAATTTTGCAAACCACTTTTGACACGTTTGACAAGTCACAGCACCTTCTCCATACACTGCACAAATCTTTTTCTGCATTTCAGTCACGTTTTTACCTTTCTTGAAATAACAAACCATAATAGGCTGAAAAGGTTGCATATCTTCTTCCATCTTCAATTTTAAAATGGCTGCAGAAAAACTCACCAATTTTTGTTTTTTTAAATGCATGCTGACAGGACAGCTGTCACAACACAATCTAACAAACTTGTTTCAAGTGAAGTTAAAGACAGCTAAGCATTGTTAGAGCCATCATATGGAAAAAAATGTAACAGGCTTTTTGGCCTATTTAATATTCTGAGAAATGAGAGCCTGAGTTTTGTGTGTGTTACTAGGTTACAATGGGAGACAATGTTGTGAAAGTGAGTTCCAGGAGCAGTAAAGAGAGAGTTTTGCTAACAAAAGTAAGCTCCAGGTAACTTTGAATCTTTGTTATGATTTTTACTGTTTTGGAGTCTCCAAATCCTAGCTTCTCTTTAATTCAGTATTGTTTAACTCCTCCATTTTTGTCATATTTTCCCCTATTCAATGAAAATAAATATCCATGTTCCTGGGTCTTTTGGAACAGGACCCCCCTATAAATGTTGATGGCATACCACATTATGTTCACATATTTTCTTAACTAATTTATCACTGAAAGCTAGAGAGGTATATAAATAGGGATCACAAAGTAGTCCCTTCCCCTTGATATTTTGTTAACAGTTGCATGTCATATGGTGGTAGAAGAGTCACTGGGGAGTCACCAACTCCTTTGGACCTAGGTTCATTTGTAAAATAAAAGGCTAAATCTTTGAATTCACCTACGTGACTGTGAACTACAGTGTGTGAATCTTGGATAGGCCCATTATATTTGAGGGAATAGCTACTACAGTTAACTCTTTACATCTTTATGTAACAGATTATATACAATTTCATTATACAAAACAATCTTTTATACCTCCTGAAGATTCAGGGTGGTGAAGATGGTTAAGGTCAGGTGGTTTTTGAAATATATTGTAGGAAGATATTGTGCTTGAGTCAGAGAAACCTGGATTTCTGCTAGTTATTAGTAACTGTATGCAAGTTACTATGGAAACAAGCTTACAGGCATTATATTGAGAAAATGCGTCCATATGTAAAGTGCCTGGAACATCCTCTTTAGATATTCATTCATGAATGTTAGTACTTTTCTTGTTGCACAGGACAAGTGAAATGTCTTCTGGAAAACTAATATTGAAAATGTTGTAAAACATTTAAAAAGCTATATAGCTGAGTAAATTACAAAGTAAGGTGTTAATAAATAGAAAAACATGAAAAGGACTACTATTCCTACTATGTAGGACAGCTTTATTTTTATTCTGTATTTAGTCATGCCTGGGTTTGAAGGATTTTTATTAATTTTCTTTTAGATTTATGTGATACTGAAATTCTTTTCATATTGAAAGATTTTTAGAGACTATATATCCTATTGAGAAAGAAATCATCTGTAATTAGAAATAATCCGATTAGTTTGAATCAAGGCTAATTCTACATGAATTAAAAATGTATATGGATAATTCCTGCTTGAGTGGCATCATCAACATTATTCAGTGGCTACCTTTGTTTAGGTTACAAGACAGGAGGGAAAAAAAGCTGTATAGCACATGACCTAGCAAATGATCAGGTAATGCCATTTCTTAGTTAAAAAATTTACAGTTCTAAAAGCCATTTCAAACACCAAGCCTTCACTTTATATGTTTGTTAATTTGTCATATCAGAAAACCCATCTTTCAAAAAAATTTCAGTATAAGATTAATACAAAGTAAATGACAAGCTACATTGCTAGAGGATTTATATTATCTAATTTATGATTTTTTAGCTGAATGAGTTTTTTCTGTGTAGTAAAATGCATTTATTCAAAAAGGATAGGTACAGTACATTATAATTCCAAGGAAATGTTTATATTAAAAATACTAATTTTTTGGCTTAAATTGGAAAGGGTATTATTTAATACCAAAACAAGGAAATTCACAATCAAGACTGAAATCTTATCTAACTGTATATTTCTAATTATACATTATTTTAAGCTTGTATATTTTTAAACCATGGTTACAGAATTATTGTATAGGAATATATTAAATGTATACCTTATTATATGTCCTGAACTTTTAGTGTCTCTATAACTTCAAAATAGTATTGTGATATGAAGCAACAAAATCTTCTGTTTTTACTCTGATAAAAAACCAAGCTGTGAACCGAGTCTTTCATTGTATTTTTTCTTTAAAGAACTAACTTCTTATGAGCAAGTGTTCATTGTCATATAGTTAGGGAATCATTATATTACTAAAACTTGGATTTTTTCTTTAACTATACCCTAATATTTTGAATACGTATGTGTTTCAGGACACTTGCAATTAAACTACAAATTGTGACGTCTTGACTACAACATTAAAAATAAATGAGATCTTCCAAGTAAATATGTTTCCAAATCATATTGTAACTGTATACTGAAACTGTTCTCTGAAGACAGAAATTTCTGCTTCTTTGGAAAAAGCAATGATCAGTTCTTTATAAGCAATTGAGGTTCTGTTTTCCTTCTAAACGTTCTTTTACTAATTTTTCCAAAGAGAAAAGATGCTCATCTGCTTCTTCTGGCACAAGATTTCTAATAGAATTTGCAAGTTCAAAAAGATACTCTGTATTTCTTCCACTTGGACCAGCTGCATTAAAAATTTGTTCAGCAATGTCTTCCAGAGGTGCAGGACCAAGATAATTAGGATTATCACATGTTCCAATATATAGCAACACACTGAATGGTTTTGTAGTGGGATCTTTTGGGTAAAAAGTGACTGTTGTGGTCCTATAGCCTCCTTTTTCTCTGAAGTCAAGGTATGCTTTCACTTCTTCTTCCTTTCCTACTGGCAGTTTGTAAGCAACACCCCATACACAATCCTATTGAAAAATGAAAAGAATATATTATTTATTATTTACAAGGTTAACACAGGTGAAAATATGTTGTGATCAAAAAAAAAATCTTATGTATTCTTAGAAATCAGTGCAATTCCCTTTACTTAGTGCATTGAAGAGGTACATACTAAACAATACAGGAAATCATTTTAAACTTTTCAACCAGAAAAAATTATTTCCTTGCACACCAGGATATTTATCTTTGTTTAAATTTTTGAAAGTATGTCTTTTATCTAATGAGTTGGAAATTAAAAAATAACAGGTCTTCATTTGGTCATTAGAACAGTAGTTCTAAAAATTTGAATCCATAGGCACTTCACTAGTGGTATAGGGCAGTAGTTCCTAAACTCCTGCATGGAATGTTATAGCCACCCTGGAGTCTACCTCAAAGGCTGTGTGGATATGATTTCTGGGGTGCTGGCACCGAGGGTTTGGATACTCCGATCCCCTCCCTTCAGCTAGGGGCTGAGCATCACTTATCTTTTTACATATTAGTTGTTACCTTTTTTTTCTTTTTTTCAGAAAGGGTTCTGTTTTAAAGACCCTGAAGTAATCAATTACTTAAGGCCATAGCAGTTTCATATTATTGGTTCGTTTCTTCAGTGCCTAAACTTTCAAATATCCTTCGTAAATATCTCCATCCAGAGTACTACATGACAGCCTCTTTTTGTCAAGAGACTCCCAAGAACAAAGTGTCAGTAAAAATAATGTACTTTAGCAGCAATTATTTTTTAGTATTAATAAAATATCAGTGGGAAGACGAAAAGCTGATAGAATCAAAGTGTTGGCATAGGTAAAATGGGTTGCCTCATACAACCACATCAAAATTACAACTAAAATATAGAACAACCATCAACTCAGAACCATTAGAAACTGAGATGAATGAAAGTCTGACAACTAAGGAATTAAAGAAATCACATCCATCAAGACTGGTAGTGGGTTGGAGACATGGAATTGGCTGGTCCCACATTCATGTGTGGTGGATGAAAATTTGGGAGGAATATCTCAGGAGCAAGGAGTCCCAACCCCACACCAGACCCCCTTCAGCGTAGGGTTCTAGCACTAGGAAGATAAGTCCCCATAACTTATGGCTGCAAAAACCAGTGGGGACTCTTGGTGGAAGAAACTTCTGGAGTCTCAAGCAGTTCCTCTGAAAGAACCCACACACAGACTTAGTCAGACTTGCTCACTCTGAGCTCCAGCAATGAGGCAACAGCTTGAAAGGCACCAGTAGCGTACAGGGAGGAACTGAAGTGTCTGGCATCAAGGCAAGAGCTGGGGGACAGCTTTGTCTCAGGCAGAAAGGTGGGCAGAGGCCAATGTTCCTTTTCTGAACCCTCCCCACACAGAGCCACAGAGCTGACAGGTAGGTGCCATATCTGAGACTCCATCAACCTGGCTAACACTGTCTGCCCTGTGCTGGAGATGCCTTGAGACTCCGGTCCCACCCAACTTAAGGGCCCACCCAAGCTGTTAATAACGACTTTTCCATATGAATGGCTGATCTTGGCTCATGCTTCACAACTTCCAAAATCCCAACAAACACGCAACAGTTACCTTCAGTGAGCTTGCAGCCCCTGTACCTCTTGTGAGGTGGCTCCAGGCACTGCACTAGCAGCAGCCAGCCTAGATTCATAGCTTGGCTTCACCTGGGAATCTCCAAGCCCAGCACAAGTAGCAGCCACCTCAGATTGCTTTAGAGCTCATGCAGGGTGGCCCTGGGCAGAACACAGGTGGAGGCTGACCTTGGCCTGCACCACATGGGAAACCCCAGAGCCTGCACACCCAGTGGATAGCTACACACTATGTCGGAGCACCACCACACTGCCCTGCATAGCAGATCCTCTGCAGTGGGCGGAGGTTGGTGGTCAGTGGTCACAGCCAGTCCTTGCAGCTGACTAGCCTGGGTAAATCCCTCCCATTGATCTGCCAACAGCAATCAAGGCTCAACTACAGGTAGAGTGTGTACTCAGACCACACGAAGGGTGCAACTTGAATTACCCAGCTTGGGTGATAGAGGAGGCTGTGCCACTGGACACCTGGTACGTTAGGCCATGCTGCCAAGACAGGGAGTCATAGCAGCGCTACCTAATACATAGAAACAAACACAGGGAGACTGCCAAAATGAGGAGACAAAGAAACATGGCCTAAATGAAAGAACAGATCAAAACTCCAGAAGAAGAACTAAATGAAATGGAGATAAGCAATCTACTAGATGCAGAGTTCAAAACACTGGTTATAAGGATGCTCAAGGAACTTAGTGAGGACCTCAACAGCATAAAAAGAGATCCAGCCAGAAACAAAGGATACACTAATTGAAATAAATAACAATTTACAGGAAAATAACAGTATTATGGTTGAAACTGAGAAATCATTGATTTGGAACATAAGGAAGCAGAAAACAAACACAGCGACAAGAAGGAAAAATAATCCAATAAAATGAGGATTGTGTAAGTAGCCTCATGGACATCTTCAAGTGTTTCAACATTCACATCATAGGGGTGCCAGAAGGAGAAGAGAAAGAGAAAGAAATTGGAAATCTGTTTGAAAAAATAATGAAAGAAAACTTCCCTAATTTGGTGAGGGAAATAAACATGCAAGTCCAGGAAGCACAGTGAGTCCCAAACAAGATGTATGCAGAGGCCCACTCCAAGATGCATCATAATTGAAATGTCAAATGTTTAAGATAGTGAGTGAATCTTAAAGGCAGCAAGAGAAAAGCAGTTAGTTACCTATGGGGGAGTTCCCATAAGATTTTCAGCTGATTTCTCAAAAGAAAATTTTCAGGCTAGAAGGGATTGGCAAGAAATATTCAAAGTCATGAAAAGCAGGCACCTAAAACCAAGATTGCTCTACCCAACAAAGGTATCATTTAGAATCAAAGGGTAGATAAAGAGCTTCACAGACAAAAAAAACCAAAGGAATTCACCATCACCAAACCGTTATCATATGAAATGCTAAAGGGACTTATTTCAGAAAAAGATCAAAACTATGAACAATAAAATGGCAATAAATACATATCTATCAACAACTAAAATCAAACTAAGTAAACAAGAAGAACAGAGACAGAATCATGGATATAGAGAGTGTTTTGATGGTTGCCAGATGGCAGGATGGTATGGGTGAAGAGGTGAGGGGATTGAGAAGTACAAATGTAGTTACAGAATAGCCATGGGGATGTAAAATATGGTATAGAAAATGAAGTAGCCAAAAAACTTATACACATGACTTATGTACATGAAAAATGGTGGGGGGACTGCCTGAGGGAGTAGGGGACATTGGGTGGAGGGGGGAAAACGGAGTAAATTGGGACAACTGTAACAGCATAATCAATAAAATATAATTACAAAATATATCTGTGATACAAGCAAGATTTACAGTTTGTAATACGGGTTTTCTAGTTTCTTGACAATTTATTTATTAAAATTTACATTGCTAAAGCATCTTCTTGAGTGAATTATCATTCTGTAGAAACAGTATCATTTATTAACTTTAATTAAAAGTTATAGTTACTAGTGTAAAGCCATTTTTATAGATGCTTTTCCTAATGTAAATTATGAAAGCATTTCATAATTTTATCATTAATCATCTGCTGTTGCTAGCTGCTGATTTGTGTGTATCAAAGTCCTTTCCAAATTTAAATCTTTTAACTTCACAGTATAAAACTTTAAATCTATACCTCAATTAAATGACTGAAAATATTTAAGAAACAGAGGACTATTGAGGAAATAAAAGTTTTCTAGAGCTTCCAACCTGTTACAAAGCCTGTTGTGCTATTGATAAATTTAGACAATAAAGAAGGTAATCTTTCTTGCTTGGGATTTTTGCTGAAAATACTAGACTCCTAGCAAATGTGTGGAGAGCTTTAAGCATTCCATTTGATTGTTTGTTTGTTTTTTTTTTTTTAAAGAGGTTCCTACAGTCTAGTTAACGTAGACTTTCTGATCTTTCTCCCCATGTCTCTCAGCATTTTTTTAGAATATATTTTATTAATTATGCTATTATAGTTGTCCCATTTACCCCCTCTTTATTCCTGCACTCCCCCCACCCGCATTCCCTCTCCTTAGTTCATGTCCATGGGTTGTACATATAAGTTCTTTGGCTCCTCCATTTCCTATACTATTCTTAACCTCCCCCCAGTCTATTTTGTACCTACCATTTATGCTTCTTATTCCCTGTACCTTTTCCCCCATTCTCCTCTTGCCCCCTCCCTGCTGATAACCCTCCATGTGATCTCCATTTCTGTGATTCTGTTCCAGTTCTAGTTGTTTGCTTTTGGTTTTTTTTGGTCCAGTTGTTGATAGGTGTGAGTTTGTTGTCATTTTGCTGTTCATATTTTTGATCATCTTCTTTTTCTTAGATAATTTAACTCCTTTGTTGTCGGACTTTCATACAGTTTGAATTTCTGGCAGTTTTGGTTATTTTTTGTTTTTAAATTTGTTGTCCTTTTGGTTGTGAGAGGAAGGAAAGTGTATCTACCTATGCCTCCATCTTGGCTGGAAGTCTCGGGTCCCATTTGATTCTTAGTTGGTAGTTGGGCTGGATCCATTCATGTCAAAGAGGACCGCAAAATACTCAATCAACAAACTCATTAAGAAAAACAAATGAGACTACATGCTATTTGGTTTTCTTTTGTTGTTCTACGTTCCAACTTTTTCCAACAGGTGAATACAGAGAGAAATTCTAGATCTAGTTCAGTTCAAATCATCTGTAATGACTTAATACAATTTCATTTTTTATTAAAACTGAGAAACATTTCAACAGCTTATATGATGAAAGGCTATAAAAAAAATTATACCATACCCCAGGATCTTCAACAAGAGTCACAACTCTTCCAGGCTGTTTTAAAAAAAGTAAAAAAAAAAATGTTTTTTTCCTGAATCAAAGTTCATCAACTACCCAAACATTAGCAATTTTATTGACATGCAATATTTTAACTTCATTTGCTCATACGAAAGCTCTTATGTTTTTGATAACTTTTAAAGTGAATTAAGTACAAGAATCTACTTTATCCAAACTATCTTGGCCTTTCTAAGCTATTCCCTTCAACTTGTATGTATTAGGTATATATTATGTCGACTTAAAATGGATATGTTAAAAAACACACCTGAGACTAAGGCTTATCTGAAATGAAAGGCAGAAGGAATAGACAGTTATAAATAAAAGTTTTGACAGAAGGAAGAGGCAGTTTTAAATGAAAATATATAAAGTTTATTAGGGGACAAAACATGGCACTCCAAGGTGCTTTTTATAGGGAAGTGGTTCTTAAACTCAAGATCAAAATTACTGGAGGGCTTGATAAAGACATTGCTAGGTCACAGTCTCAGAGTTTCTGACTTGTATAATTGCTGCTTGGTGCCAAAGGTTATTCCTGTACTGATATGTTAAAATCATTAGTGAGAGTGTTGAGTTAATGAACCATGATTTTACTTACTCGATGCCCATTGTCTAGCGTATACCCTAAATCTTTAAGATTATTGGTGTCATTCTTGTTGTTGTTTCCTTCTAGTCTTTGTCTACTTGTATAGATAATTTGTAATCATGGAATATATAGCATTTTTGGGTTTTGTTTATTTCCTTGTTAGTCTTCTCACAAATTTCAATAGTTGTGTAATATTCTATAATCAGTGAAGTGTAAACATTCCCGTGTTTACAGTAGGACATTTAGATTTGATTTGTTTCCTACATAAGGTAATGTTACAGTGAGAGTACATACAGTGGCGTGGGTCATGTAGGTACTGCCGTAATACTTCCCATTTCTAAGTGAATTAGCTGTTTCTAAGTGAACTCGGTGTTGTAGAGAAGATAAAACCTTGATTCTTACTTCCAAGAGCGTATACTGGAATAAGAAGTGGACATGTGAAGTAGGTAGAGAATACTTAACGGCCAAGATGTATGGTATTTATTAAGTGCAATAAGAATTCTGAGTCTTGAGTGGTCAGAATGGAACATAAAATTCTGGCATAAAGGCACTGTGATAGAGCAGTGAGGGCCTAGAGGCAGAATTATACCAGGCCAAGTGTCTGACTTTAGCAAAGGGTCCCCCACGTAGGGAAGATGATTCAGAAAGATAATTGCAGAAATATGAGAGAGTTCAGCTTTAAAAAGCCAAAGAATAGAGTTGAAATTAGGGGACAGTGGGAAATAAGAAGCTGCTGAAATTTGGGAGAAGAAGGGAATAAGAAGCCACTCTAGAACTTACTTCTCATAAATTTTCTGGCATGATGAAAGAAGTGTTTTGGGAAGATCATTGTGGGAAAGTGTATAGTATGCAGAGTAGAGTTGGAAGGAGGTGGATTCTCATTAAGAAATATAGTGGTCCAGGTGACAAGTTCTGTACTGCATCTTTCCTTGCCATCCTTTTACATCCAGCCAAGTCATCAATTCTTGATAGCCCTGTCTTCTGATAATCTTCTGCATCTGGTTCCTTTTCATCCTTCAGGGGCTTTCTTAGGGATCTCACTGCCTGTTTCTAGTTTTGCTTCCCTTCAGTCTGTTCTCTACTTGGGCCTAGAGTAACTTTCCAGTGCAAAAATTGGGCCACTCCTGGTCTTTGAATTTTTCAGGGTTATATTCTACAGGATAAAATACAGATTCCTTAGCATGACTTAACTGCAAACCTTACTTCTTACCACTTTTCTCCTCAAGCTATACTGAATCATTTATAACTTTTACAAACATTTATACTTTTGGATGTACCGCTACCCAGTGTGGAATGCCCTTTCTTTTATATTTCTGTGATATCCTTCTGCCACTTTCTCTATAAAGGCTTGGCTGACTCCCCAGATGACTGCAACAGTAGCTCCTTCTCCTAAACTCTCATTGTACCTTTTATTAATTTTCTTTATAGTACTACCTAAGTATTGTTCTTTGCATAGGCATCCCCCACTTATATGTAAGTGCTCAGTAGTAATTGTTGAAAGGAAGAGGAGGGGTAGTAGAATCTTGGACTTAGTTGGTGGCAGTTGAAACAGGAAACAGTTTTATATGGGGAATCATCTTAATGGAAAAATTAATGGATCCCTGTGACTGCTTATGTATGAATGACATAGACTGCTGGCAAATACTGACATACTTACAAGGAAATATTTTCTAAAACTTAAGTTTTTTCTCCCTAAAATGTAAATATGTGTTATTGAGAAACAATGTAAATTTGTAAATGCACTAAATTGCTTTTTTTGGAGGATTGAAACTGAAGGAGGGGTCTTTCTTAGTGGAACTGGAGGATGTTGTCCAGTTCCACTGTGAGTCATCGTGGGTGCTTTCATTGGGTAATAGGTAATGTTTCCGATCTAGAAAAGTTAAGAGATTTAGTAAATATTCATGATTATCTTGTATTACTAATATGTTTCCTCTTCTTTGAAATTGAAATTTATAGTTTTATTTTCTCTGATGTGAAAAAAATTTCACATTTAAATCTTTAATTTGACGAGAAATTGCCAGTTTGTTATGTATAAATGAGATGTTTGATTAAACTTAGTAAAAGATTAAAGTTTAATAAAGCCAGAAAGAAAGCATAAATTAATAAAGCAAGTACGTTCATTATTTTTTCCCACAAATAACACATTGCAGTATGTGGAAATAAGTTTAATGTTTGTTTAATAATACTACTTTTCATACATAGTAATGACTGATTTATGGAGAGCATATGTTGCTGTAATAAAACACAGTCCCATATAGCATCTATGTTATTCTTTTAATTTGCAGGATATTTCTGTAAGCTTTTGTATTCTTGTTTGTCAGACAGTTAATATTTACCTAAGGTTGGTGATCCATTATAATGAAAAATGTGAAGCAAAATTATGTTTTTTCCATTTTTTTAAACAGAGCATTATACTTAGAAAATGTTTAGTACTTAGACTTTAATTTGCTATGATGGGTTGTTTAAATAAAAGTAGATGTAAAAGTATTACATTTAAAAACTATTGCGATTCCCCTAACTTTCCTGCCTTTTAGTAAATTTAAGTAAAAAGAGAGATACTGGCTTTTATAGTTGCCTTCTTTTAAAGAACTGTGTTGTTTTGACTTGGCAATTTCTTATCAGTCTGTTCTCACACTGTACATATCTCAATGTACTGTGTAACAAATGTGTACATTTTGGTTGAGGCTAGAGTAGTAAAATACACTATTATAACTTTATTTGTAAATATTTAATACTTGGTCATTAACCCCTGACCAGTGTGACTCGGTTGGGCATCGTCCTGCGAAGTGACGGGTAAGTTCCATCAGGCCACATGCCTCAGTTGCGTGTTCAGCCCGGGCTCAGAGCTCATAGTAGAAGCAACTGATCGATGTTTCTCTCTCACATTGATGTTTCTCTCCCCTTCTTTCTCCCTCCCTTCCCCTTGCTCTAAAAATAAATAAAATCTTTAAAAAAATCATTAAAACTAGAGGCTAGGCTAAGGCTTTTCTTTTCAGAATGGCAATATTAAGTGTTCATGCCTGATAACTCAAAAGACATTTTATTTAACTTAGTTCCTTAAAGTCTTAAATACTGTTTTATAACATTCTTAGAGATGAACTTTGGCCATGAAGTTTCTCTGTGGGCCTATAAATGTGTATTTGCTCTAAGTCACTCCCCTGTTTTCAAGTCATCTATTTACCTTAAAGCCAAATTCTTAATTACTCAACTCTAGTTGAGAGACAAAATGGCTTCTGACTCAGGTTCTTTTTGTGACTTTAATCCTATGTCTCTTTGTGAGCCGGTACTGTATGGCCTTTCTCACTTCCTCTTTCCACAACTGCAGGTATTTCTTTGGAATTAGCCATAATCTCTTTCTACAACTGATTTCTAGCATTTTAGGTATTGTGCTTTGGGGCAATATTAATCTCTTTAAAAAGCAGTAATTGAACTCATAACTTTCAGAGTATTTTAGAGAACATAAGCAATAAAAAATGTTAAACTCTTTTAAAAGTTAGGAGGTTAATTAAAATGAATGTTTGAATTATCCAAATTGTTAGTTATCCCAAACTAAAGGTTACTTATGGAGTGTTTGTTTTACAGCCACTACAAGGCTGATTTCCAGAAGCAGTGAGCTGCGACTAATATTCTGTACAAATAGATTGAGATGAATGTCTTTGGGTGACTGACTGAAAAATGGATCAAAGAACTTATATTTCACATTTATAGTTTAGAGAAGAACCGTCGAGAAACATTAAAATAATGCTGGATATAGTAATGGATACTGTGAACTCAGGTAACAAACCAGGAGCTCTTTACTGTAACTTTGCTAGTACAGTACCTGACAACCAGAGCATTTGAAGCTTCATAATAACCCCAGTTAATTTTGGAAACCAGTTCTCTGACTGCAGGTGTTATAAAATAAACCTTTGGAAAGATATTAAAGAAAACCCAGAAATAACACACACGTTTAAATTCAAACCAATGAAAGTCTGCCAAAATGCAGAAATGCCAACGGATTTAATTGCCAAAAAGCTGAGCAAGTTGATATTAGTATTTGAACTCCGTTGTGACTCAAAGATTGATCTTACCACTTTTTTTTTTTTTTTTGGCAGAGGTTGCCAAGACAGAGGGCCCCTTGGCAGCACGTCAGCTTTGTGCGAGCCTGTGTGCTTGTGCCCACGTTTCTTGAAGCCTGCTCAAAAAACTAACCACTAGAGTCTCAAGCGGATTTGGAAGGCGTACCCCAGGTTTGGGAGAGGTGGGAGTCAGGTAGCTGAGGAAGATGCACAAATGTCACAGCATTATCCCTAACCCACATACTTGGCCCTATAAAGCTTTAGGGCGTGGGTCCCGCAGAGATGGGCAAGCCGGTGGGGAATAGCGCTCTGGGGACAATAAGTGTAGGGCACTGGCTGGCGGCTCACCTTGCCCGGGACTCCACGGTGGTCTGTACTGCCTTGCCAGAAGCGCCTGCTGTAGCCTGTGATGCATCCGACCAGCTTGTCCTGATATGGGAAATCCACCTTCCAGATCAGGGACCCGTAACCAAAAACCCACATTTTTTGCCTGCACCTTAGCGGCGACAGTGGCGGGAGTGCTGGCCGGGTCCTCAGCTCGTCCTAGGCGAGTTACCGGCTGAGTAGGGCGCAAGCGCGGTAGGAGCGATGCCTGGTTGGTGGCGCAAAATACACTGGGACTTGAAGTTCAACGTGCGTTTTCGGCTCTATCTTGGTCAATGTTACTATTTTATTTTCTTGCTTAGGGTAGCAAGTAGCATTGACTTTCAGTATGCTAAGCAAAGATTGTCCTGCTGCCTCCATAAACCACCTTTAAACCTTCCTTTGGTGCGCGTGTGCGGGGGACTACAATACCCACAATCCTTGTCTGGGATTTGTGGCTCTGATGTTGGAACTGTCAGCTTTTTGCTAACGGGGTAGGGGAAGGGGAAGGGCAGGAGTCCTGGCTGTGGTCTGGATACCGAGAAGAGGTAATACGTGTATGGCAGTTGGCACGTAGAACCACTTTTTGTTCTGCTTTAAAAACGGGATTTCTGCTCATATAACAGCAGCCATAGGGACAAAAGCTGGGAAGGCAATCCGTATTTAACTTAATTTACACTTTTAAAAATCACTTGCTTTTCAAATAAAAGCAGGAATTTTATTACAGAAGTTTTATTCTTGCGAAAGAGCTACTATTAACGCATCAAAATTTGCTTATATATTTAAATTTTACATGCAAAACAACTTTATATGGCTTCAGTATTCTCAGCAGTTTTCTCAGAAAAGAGTAGGCAGAGCTTCTCAGATCATATACAGGCTTTGGAAGCTATCTGGGGAACCTCCTGAAACTGTACAATATTTGGGGTCTATGTGCATTTTTCTAAGAAACTTTATAGCCTTCATGAGTTCTCCCAACAGGTTGAGGGTCATAAAAAATGTTACAGTCTGCTGGTTAGAGTTAATACCACCACTGTGTTTCTGTATGTGAAAGTAAAAGCCTCACCAAATAATTGTTCTTTTTTGAGGATTTCTAACTATTTCATGGCCTTTAGCTTTATAAAAAATGCTATAACATCCAGGTTCAAAAAGTATTATTTGTGCTCTTAAATCACCGGGAAACTGCTACAAAGAAAAACTGAGTTTAAGAAGAATCAAGTCTTTTTATATTTTGTCTTAAGTTTCACATTGCTTGAGATGGTTAGTTTCCCTCCACCTCCCCCAACTTTTTTGAGAAATTTCAAACATACAGAACAGTTGAACGTTAGGGGGTGGAGGGAAAGAGCAGAAAGGAAAAAGGACTCATGGACGTGGACAACAGTGTGGTGGTTGCAGCAGGGAGGAGACTATAAGGGGGTTAAATGGTAATGGAAAAATACAATAAAAAATTAAAAAATACTTCAAACATACAGAAAAGTTGGAGGAAAAAAAAGTGTGATGATCATTCATATATACCCTCAATGTGGATCCAATAATGTTTTTGCCATAGTTTTATTTTTTTCTCTCTATATACTCTTTTTTTTTTTAATTGTTATTCAATTACAGTTGTATGCCTTTTCTCCCCTTCCCTCCCCCCACCCCGGCTGAACCCACCTCCCTCCCCTACCCCCACCATCCCCCCCGATTTTGTCCATGTGTCCTTTATAATAGTTTCTGCAATCCCCTCTTCCCACTGTCCCCACCTCACTCCCCCCTGGCCACTGCTAGACAGTTCCCCCACTCAATGTCTCTGGTGGTATTTTGTTTGCTTTTTTCTTTTGTTGATTATGTTCCAGTTAAAGGTGAGATCATATGGTATTTGTCCCTCACCGCCTGGCTTATTTCACTTAGCATAATGCTCTCCAGTTTCATCCATGCTGTTGCAAAGGGTATAAGCTCCTTCTTTCTCTCTGCTGCGTAGAATTCCATTGTGTAAATTTACCATAGTTTTTGGATCCACTCGTTTGCTGATGGGCACTTAAGTTGCTTCCAGTACTTGGCTATTGTAAATTGTGCTGCTATGAACATTGGGGTGCACAGGCTCTTTTGGATTGGTGTTTGAGGGTTCTTAGGGTATAATCCCAGCAGTGGAATTGCTGGGTCAAAGGGCAGTTCCATTTTTACTTTTCTGAGGAAATTCCATACTGTTTTCCACAGTGGGCTCACCAGTCTGCATTCCCACCAACAGTGCACTAGGGTTCCCTTTTCTCCGCATCCTCTCCAACATTTGTTTGTGGATTTGTTTATGCTGGCCACTCTGACTGGTGTGAGATGGTACCTCATTGTGGTTTTAATTTGCATCTCTCTGATGGCTAGTGATGCTGAGCATCTTTTCATATGTCTCTGGGCCCTCTGTATGTCTTCCTTGGAGAAGTGTCTGTTCAAGTCCTTTGCCCATTTTTTAATTGGGTTGTTTGTCTTCCTGGAGTGCAGTCGTGTGAGTTCTTTATATATTTTGGAGATCAGGCCCTTGTCTGAGGTATCATTGGCAAATATGTTTTCCCATACTGTTGGTTCTCTTTGTAATTTGGTGCTATTTTCTTTAGCCTTGCAGGAGCTTTTTATTTTGATGAGGTCCCATTTGTTTATTCTTTCCTTTATGTCCCTTGCTTTAGGGGACATGTCTGTGAGGATGTTGCTGCGTGGAATGTCTGAGATTTTCCTGCCAATGTTTTCCTCGAGGACTTTTATGGTGTTACAACTTATATTTAAGTCTTTTATCCATCTTGAGTTTATTTTTGTGTATGGTGTAAGTTGGTGATCGAGTTTCATTTTTTTGCACGTAGCTGTCCAGATCTCCCAACACCATCTGTTGAAGAGGCTGTTTTTGCTCCATTTTATGCTCCTGCCTCCTTTGTCAAATATTAATTGACCGTAAAGACTTGAGTTTATTTCTGGGCTCTCTGTTCTGTTCCATTGGTCTATGTGCCTGTTTTTATGCCAGTACCAGGCTGTTTTGATTACAGTGGCCTTGTAATACAGTTTGATATCAGGTATTGTGATCCCTCCTGCTTTGTTCTTCTTCCTCAAAATTGCTGCAGCTATTCGGGGTCGTTTATGGTTCCATATAAATTTCTGAAATGTTCGTTCTGTATCTGTGAAATATGCCATAGGTACTCTAATAGGGATTGCATTGAATCTATAAATTGCTTTGGGTAGTATGGCCATTTTGATGATGTTAATTCTTCCAATCCATGAGCATGGTACATGCTTCCATTTGTTTGTGTCTTCCTTAATTTCTTTCTTCAGTGTTGTGTAGTTTTCCGAGTACAGGTCTTTTACCTCCTTGGTTAGGTTTATTCCTAGGTACTTTATTTTTCTTGTTGCTATATCAAATGGGATTTTTTTCCTGATTTCTGTTTCTGCAGTTTCGTTGTTGGTGTACAGGAATGCCTTTGATTTCTGAGTATTGACTTTGTATCCAGCTGTTTTGCCAAATTCATTTATTAGGTCGAGTAGTTTTTTGGTGGAGTCTATAGGATTTTCCATGTACACTATCATGTCATCTGCAAACAGTGACAGTTCCATTTCCTCCTTTCCAATTTGGATGCCTTTTATTGCTTTTTCTTGTCTGATTGCTGTGGCTAGGATTTCCAATACTATGTTGAATAGGAGTGGTGAGAGAGGGCATCCTTGTCTTGTTCCTGATCTTAGTGGGAAAGCTCTAAGTTTTTGTCCATTGAGTATGATGTTGGCTGTAGGTCTCTCATATATGGCCTTTATTATGTTGAGGAATGCTCCCTCTATTCCCACTTTGCTGAGTGTTTTTATCAGAAATGGGTGCTGTACCTTATCAAATGCTTTTTCTGCATCTATTGATATGATCATGTGATTTTTGTCTTTGCTGTTGTTGATGTGATGTATTATGTTTATTGATTTGCGAATATTGTACTATCCTTGCATCCCTGGGATGAATCCCACTTGGTCATGGTGGATGATCTTTTTAATGTATTGGTCTTTCTATATACTCTTTTATCTAAAATATTTGGGGTAATTTGTGTGTGTTATGATTTTTCACTGCTAAATACTTATAAGAGTAAAGACATTATCCTAATAACCACAGTGCCATTATCACATCTAGAAAAATTAACTAATTATATCATCAAATGTCTACTTTATATTCAGATTTCCTTAATTATCTCAAAATTGCTTTTGTAGCTTATTTTTTTCCACCAGTCCAGGATCCTTTTGAGGTTTACACATCATATGTGGTTGTTTGTACTCTTTTAGTCTAGAACAGAGGAAAGTTTTTATGAAAGGAGATCTTATAAACAGTTTATTCATGTTAACTAGTTGGTATTAAGGGTTGAAGGGAATGATCCTCCTATTATAGTACATTACTTTTGACTTCTCCTTCCCATAAGAAGCTCAAAGATACTGCCCTGTTGTGATATTCTTTTCCAGATTATTTCCTATTAATCTGGATCCATTAACATTGTTCCTAACCTTGAGAAAAGTCAGTTAAATTTTGAAAAAGATGCATACCTGTTTTTACTTGAATGCTGTTTTTACTGTCTTTGGAGCAGGGTTATTGTTTGTGTTTGTGTTTTTCCTACATAGAAAATGTTTTTTTCTTGTGTTAGATAAATATGTTTATAAATCGCCTAAAGGTATGTGTGTGCACTTATGTGTATAACTTGGGTGTAATGACTATGGCTAGAAATTAGAATGGTTTGAAAAAAGTATAGTTTAATATTCAAGATTCTCCACAGTTTGGCTTCAGTTACCTCTATAATCTCATTTTCCTACTGTTCTTTGTTTACCTAATCCTCCTTACAAAGTGAAAAATTGTTGCCCGTATTTGCTGTCCTTTACTCACCCTTGCTTGCTCATTTCTGTAAGTTTGGTTATGTTTTTCCTTTTGCCCATTGTCAAACCCTCCCTGTCTTTCTCTAAGCCTAGCCCATATCCGTCACCAAGTTGAAGTAGTTCTCTCTTTTTTGGCTGCTATGGTTCTTTGTACTTCTCTTATGGCATTTTCTGCTTTTTTATTTTGAATTACACATGTTTATAATTTCTATGAAACTGTATATAACTTGAG
Organism: Desmodus rotundus; assembly: GCF_022682495.2. Taxonomy (NCBI): domain Eukaryota; kingdom Metazoa; phylum Chordata; class Mammalia; order Chiroptera; family Phyllostomidae; genus Desmodus; species Desmodus rotundus. Next base: position 130,757,329 of record NC_071391.1, on the reverse strand, counting down.
ATAGAATCTACATATCATCTTTATATCCTCCCCATTGCTAATCATCTAGTTATTGCTCAGTAAATAAATGTTAACTGAATAATTAAATATTTTGTAATAAATGTCTTTACTAATAATGGTCCAGTTGATCTGATCAAATTAATCCATAGCTAACTGAGCTGTTTAGCTTGTTGTAGAATCATCTTCTGCAGTTACAGCTTATGTTTAAATGTGACCATGTATAAGTTTAAACTTAATGTGGGAAACCTCTTCCCTCAAACCTTCGTTTTCTGGATAAATTATTTATAATGTGGTTCTAGAAAGTTTTTCACCTGTATCAGACTAGACATGTTGGTGTTTTCTGAATTACCTCCTATGATGATTAGAAAACTAAGAGGAAGGATGAGATCAGAATGTTACGAGAGAGTCTACCCCATGGGAGCTAACTGTTCCCCTGAGAATCCTGAATCTGAGCCCAATACACCTCATAGTGTGACTAACAAGAAACTGTCTCTGTGAGTCACACACTGAGAGTTACATTGTACACTTACTTGAAATGAAGATGATGAGGAAGAGGGCAATATGCTGTGAAGAAATTTCGGGGCTGGTGTAGGAAAGGTGGACTCATCTTTTTATGATGTTCTTTATGCGTTTTAATATATTTAGTTAGTGGCACTGTTTCATCAAAGAAGGAGAGCCTGAGTGTTTAGCTCCTTCTGGAAGGGACCACATGGGGCAGGAAAACTAGATTTACTACTTATCTTTGTTCTTTTTAAATTCTTACCCGAGGATATGTTTTTGATTTGAGTGAGTGAGAAGGAGGGGGAGAGGGAGAGGGGGAGGGGGGGGAAGAAAGAGAGAGAAACAGAAACAAACATTTATTGGTTGCCTCCTGTAGGCCCCCCAACCAGGGATTGAATCCAAAACCTAGGTATGTACCCTGACCGCGGATCGAACCACAATCTTTTTGGTGTAGGGAGAAGACGCTCTAACCAACTGAGCCAGTCCATCAGGGATATCTTTGTTCTTTTCAATAAAATGTCCTTCATTTCTTTTCTAGCCTTATTGGGTTTAGCATTTTGCTGTAGAGGGCTATAAATTAATTCTTGAGGCTGTGCATTGCTGGTCATTAAATGACCGTCTCTGTATGCATTTGGGATTAATTGGAGGCATTTAGTGTGCTCTCTCTCTCTCTCACTCTCTCACTCTCTCTCACTCTCTCACTCTCTCTCTCTCTCTCATTAACAGAGTTCTAATGAGTACATTTAAGTGGGGTATGAATAGGAGCAGAAGCCTGCAGGAAGGAGCTGCTCAGACAACATTGTCAGAGAAAGAATGATAGAACACTTAAAATTCCCTTGATATCTTTGACAAGAACATTCCAAGGAATTTTAGTTCCCCGGAGACACTTCCTGGGTTAGATTCTAGCAGAGGCTGAGGCAGGACAGGTCTGTTTCTCCATCTCAGGCTCTTCCTCAGCAGTCATGTGAGAGATGCTAGACAGGCCCACTTCGATCTGTTAATCTCTAGGAGATTAGTGTTGTTTTATTGACTCCAGTGTTTTCTTTCTGCCTTGTTTTGTAGACTGGTCAAAAGAATGGATTTTTCAGAGGCTTACTCTGACACATGCTCCATGGTTGGACTTGCTGCCCGGGAAGGCAATGTTAAAGTCTTAAGAAAACTGCTCAAAAAGGGACTGAGCGTTGATGTTGCTGATAATAGGGGATGGATGCCAATTCATGAAGCAGCTTATCACAACTCTATAGAATGTTTGCGGATGTTAATTCATGCAGGTAACGTAAAATCAGGGTATGGGAGGGTGAGCCTGCTAGCTGGACTAATAAAAATAGATCAATGGCAATATATGACTGACTTGCTTGCCTTTCTAAAAGCATAAGATAATGGCCTGTGTGTTATTAAGAATGATAGGATTGCTTGCCTTGGGTTGTATGTGTTCCAGCTGGACATCTCTATAAATGCTGTCCTTTATATGGAAGTATGTGTGCCTGACACATTGTTATTGTCTGAGCTAGGTTTAAGCATTTGGTAGCTACTGGTCATGGTTATTCCTTATTCTAAACAAAAGACCAGTGTTACTGATATTGAGGGTGTGAGTATTTTGCTTGAATCAATCTTTTTTTAAAATACTTTACAGTGTCCTTAATTTGGGGAATCTTTTCAATTACTTTGACTTTGTATTTGCTGAGAACAACCAGAAAAAACCGTATGGACGAGGTTCCTGCCTTTATGGTGCTGACATTCCTGTCAGGAAAACAGACAATAAATAACTAGACAGTTAACCAAGATAATTTCAAAAGTAAAAGTGTTGTGGGGAAAAAATAAAACAGAGTAATGGCACAGAGAGCACTCATGTGCTTCTGCACATTTCCAAGGCTGTATCAGTTGACTTCATGCTTGTAACTAGAGATAAGCTATGTGGGAGTATCTATACCACAGAAATCAGTCAGTGCTACAAACCAGTGCTGTAACTGGGCTTTTTCCCCCTTTCCTGAGTAAGTTATACACTTGCCAGCACACTTCTGAGTGAAAGGCTCAGGAAATGAGCCTAAGTGGGAGATTCTGACACTCAGGAGACAGGATGGGAAGAGAATAAATGGTGGTGATAGAGCACTGCTTTGTAACGGTTTTCATACTAGATGCTCGATTTACATTATTTATTTAATATATACAAAACTGCTATTGAGGCAATATTATTCTCATTTTATTGGCGAAAAAACCCAAGGCTCAGAGAATTTGACTTGTCATAGGTCATATAATGAACAAGGATATTTGATTTGAACCTGTTTCTCTCTGACCCTAAAGCCATTTTTTTTTTTCACTGCAGCATGTTTCCAACATTTTATCAAGGTAAACATTTTCAGCACTCAGTTAATTTAAACTGAGGTTGGACTCTGTTATAACACTCAGTGAAACATTTACGAATATTGCATTGGTCATGGAAATTCAGATTTCTTCTCTTCATACTACTCTGCATACCACCAGGTATAGCTACTCAAATTTTAGACTTCGGGGCCACCAGAAGTTTATCAGAATTACTAACTCCTTACCTCACGCATGGGAAAGGAAATGATCCTTACATTGTTTTTAGTGTGGTTTTTATTAAGTTTTTAGTTTATTTATTCTCTCACGAAAAATCTTCACCATCACCACAGATAAGTCACTGAATCTTTACCCCTCTCTTGTCCCATCTCCAACTCACTTTTTCCCAGCACCCGCATTAACCTTTGCAGCCATCTGGTTTTTGAGTTCCTTTTGCTGTTTTCTTGAAGTCGTCGTCTTCTCACACTGGCCATGTCTTGCTAGTGTATGTTTGGGTTCATTTTTCTTTGAATAATTTAAAGAATCATAAATCATGCCAAAGCCCGTTGTCTTGCCACCACCGAAATGGGTTCTGAATCTAAATACAAAGGTAACATCTGGGATGGTCTTGTACATCTTGGCTAGTTTTTCCAGAATTTCTGTCTTAGGTACTATTGCCTTCCCAGGGTGAAGGATGTCAGTGACTATTTGTTTTGGCCGAAGTATGAATTTTCAGGTCCGGATAGTTATGTGCTGTTTGTGATGACATCCAGTCTCCAAGCAGCTAGGGAGGAGAAGAGTGGTGTGAACTTTTTTTGTTCTGTCTTAAGGGATGAGGAATGGCAAGGCTAAATTCATTAAATCATTCCTCAAATGACTGCTATTTTTTTTAAGACACGTGTTCTAGAGTCTATGACAGTTGAATGTTAGAAAGATACTAGAAATGTTAGATATTACAAAAATAGACTTTATGTCTCACATTTTAAAAGCTTAAATATGTTTTCAGAATTTGAAAGTTCTATAGCTCTAGTTTTTTTCAATTTAGGTTTGTTTAAAGTATTAGCACAAATTTGCTTGTCTTTTTTTATTGGAAGTTTGGTGTAGTAACTGAGATTTCAAGGATCTTATTTTGGAGGACAGAAATAATCATCAGTGGCGGTTAATCATGCCATTCATTATTAAATAATTTGCTAACTAAAGGGCACTTAAAATCTTGTAATTAATTATAGCATATCACTAACAAATATTTTAATTTGGTAAATATATTACCTTATAGTAATTCTTAAAAAAAATCCTCACCAGAGGATACGTTTATTGATTTTAGAGAGAAGGGAAGGAGGGGGAACATGGATGTGAGAGAGGAACATCAGTTGGTGCCTCCTGTACATGCCCTCTTGTAGGGAAAGGAATAGAGAGAGCGGTAGTTGATGGGCCAATACAAGGTAGATAAGGTCTCTTTGGCTCCCGCATATTAGTTAAGGAGGGCAGTTTATCATTGGAACTTCCAAACCTTCCATATTTGGTCCTGAAAACTTTCTTAAGATGGTATTTTGGAGACTATTCCAAATTTGTAACGATTGTGACAGTATGTAAATACTGTGATTCTATTGAATCTCTTTAAGGGTTGCTAGATATTTTACCCCTGTTTTACTGTTGAGGAACCTGCATCTCAGAGAGTTTAAGTAATCTACCCAAAGGGTCATCCAAACCATAACCAGCAGAGTGAGAAGTGTAGCCCAGATCTTCCAACTTCAGATCAGTTGCTTTTGCTAGACCACGTTACCCACCTCCTAGTCCAGTGGTTTTAGAGTTAGCTAAATAGATCTATTTTTTGTATAGGTAAAAATCTTTTAATATCTCAATTAAATAGTAGTAAATTGCTTTTAATGTTTTTCGTTCTGAGTGAGAAGTAGGTTTTCTTTGCTTCCTAGATAATTGTACAGGAGGTTTTCTTCCCTTTCCTAAGATGTGTGTGTGTGCATGTCACCAAGGGTGGCCCTCACTGAGGTGGGAAGTAAGCACCTTTCCTCGAGGGGAGTATCTACTACATACATTATTTGGAATTCTGATATATCTTCTCTTCCATTTATTTATTCATTTTTTATCTGCATGGACTCATGGGTATTTTATATATTGGGTGATAATCCAATATAATGCTATTTATTTTGTTGCTCATACTGTTCTGCCTTGGTCATTGGGCATTCATATTGGCTCCTGTATTTCTTTGACATGCTCCCATTTTTTGGTTTTTGAGCACTGTCTAATTTTCTGGAGCTACAAGATACTCTAGGCTCATTTTGTATATTGTGTGTGCCAACCCTAGAATTAGCCATTCTCCTAGGAGCTCTGGTTCCTTTTATTAGTGAATGCTATTCAAAGCCAACATCTGGGCACTGGGTGTGCTCATTGCTGTTTGCACGTTATTGCTTTTTAGCCTTTCAGCAGACAGAGCTAGGAAATATGTATTATAACACCCGTGTGTACACATACCTGTTAGTATTTCTTTACCTATCCATCTGTATCTGTATTAAAGGTAAACAGGAGTTCATACTGATGTCTGGACTCTAATCCAGTATCATATGGTTTATTGTCGTCTTCCACCTTCCTTTGTAACCTCCCTCACCAACAGTGAGAAACCTGGCTCTTATTATCAACCATCCATTTATTGATTCATTAAGTCTTATTGTACATATATGGTGGTTTCAGAATTGTTAATCTGTACCCGTGTAAGACACAACTTCACCAAGTAGACTATAGTGTTTCTGTACAGTTCCTTTTGCCATTAGCCTTACTATTCCTATTCATATAACATCATTTTCCAAAGTTACTTAGGCCAGTATCTTTTTTCTTCACTCCCTCAGTGAGGTTATATAGTACCTTGTAACCCAGTTAAATGCTTTCGTCAGTCTGTATTCTCTCCTAGGACTCCCCCACTGCCTTCTCCTGGTTGATTTTTTAAAAATCTTAAAGTTTTGTGGATATCTGAATGAAGGTCAGCTTCTGAGTAATTTGGGAAAACTGTTTTGTGATATGAACTTCAAAAATGTAACTACCTAGCTTGTCATTTAGTCCTGTATTCTATAAAGTTTGAGGCTGTTTTCTTTGAGTAAATATGCTTGCAAGCTGTTATTTGAATATTATTATGGCTCAGTTTGCCAATTTTATCAGTGAGTTACAATAATAAGAATTACTTAAATATAGATGATTATTTTAGTCAGGAACACTGATTTTATTTTTTAAAATTTAATTTTCAATTACAGTCTATATTCAGTATTATTTTGTATTAGTTTCAGGTGTACAGCATGGCGATTAGAAAATTGTTTACTTTACAAAGTGTTTTCCCCGATATTGTCAGCACCCACCGGGCACCATGCATAGTTGTTACAATATTATGAACTATGTTCTCTATGTTGTACTTTATATCTGTGTGACTGTTTTGTAACTGCCAGTTTGTACTTCTTAATTCCTTCACTTTTTTAATCCAGTCCCCCAGCTCCCTCCCCAGCCTAGCAACCATCAGTCTCTATTCTCTGTATCTATTAGTCTGTTTCAATTTTGTTTGTTTGTTATGTTCTTTAGATTCCACATAGAGAAATCAAATGGTATTTGTTTTTCTCTGACTTATTTCACTTAGCTTAATACTCTCTTGGTCCACTCATGCTGTTGCATATGGTATGACTGCATTCTTTTTTTGACCGAGTAATATTCCGTTGTATACATGTACCATCACTTTTTATCAACTCATCCTATTGATGGGCACTTGGGTTGCTTCCATATCTTGGCTATTGTAAATAATACTGCAATGAACATAGGGGTACTTATATTCTTTCTTGGGCTTCTTTGGATATACATCCAGAAGAGGTATCACTGGGTCATAAGGAAGTTCTGTTTTGGATTTTTTAAGGACCCTCCATACTGTTTTCCATAATGGCTGCACTAATCTGCAGTTTCACCAACAGTGCATGAGGGTTCCCTTTCCTTTACATCCTTGCTGGCATTTGTTTGTTGATTTATTAATGATAACCATTTTGGCAGGTGTGACGTGATCTCATTGGGATTTTAATTTGCATTTCCCTAGTGATTAGTGATGTTGAGATTCTTTTCATAAATGTATCGGCCATCTGTATGTCCTCTTTGAAGAAGTGTCTATTCAGGTCCTTTGCCCATTTTTTAATTGGATTTTTTTTGAAGTTGAGTTGTCCAAGTTATTGATAAATTTTGGATATAAACCCCTTATCAGGTGTATCTTTGGTGAACATGTTCTCCCATTCAGTGGGTTGTCTTTTCATTTTGTTGATGATTACCTTTGCTGTGCAAAAACTATTTAAATTGATTTGATTTTGTCTCATTTGTTTATTTTTTGTTTCCTTTGCCCAAGGAGATATACCAGAAAAAATATTGCTATGAGAGATGCCTGAGATTTTACTGCCTGTATTTTCTAGGAGTTTTATGATTTTGAGTCTTACATTTAAGTCCTTAATCCATTTTGAGTTTATTGTATATGGTGTAAGAAGGTTTTCTAGTTCATTTGTTTACATGTATCTACCCAGTTTTTCCAACACCATTTATTAAATAGACTGTCTTTATCCCATTGTATATTCTTGCCTCCTTTGTCAAATATTAATTGACCGTATAGGTGTAAATTTTTTGTAAGTTCTTTATTCTGTTTCATTGACCAATATGTCTGTTTTTATACTATCTCGATTGCTGTGACCTTGTTGTATAGTTTGAAATCAGGTAGTGTAATACCTAGGAGGATTAGTTTTAATAATGGTATTCCAGAAAATATTATTTAAAATATTTAAAATTTTGTGGGGTTTTTTTTTTTGTTTGTTTATCACAGTTCTCAGAAATGCCTTCACCATTCACCTTACAACCCCTTCCTTCTGTTGTTGGTATAGAGTTTTATTGTTTTGGAAGCAAAGATAGAAAATCACTTCTAGTATTATCTTTTGCTGTGGAGTTACAAAATTTTAATGTAAACATTACTTACATAATTTGAAAGTTACCAGAACTTTGAGATTTTTATTAACAAACTTCAGAAACTTTAAAGTAAGTGAACTTTAAGTTCTTACAAATTATATACTACTGTTTGATTTCTTTGGAGTGCATTTGATTATTTTAGCAATGCAAACTAATAGATTGTAGTGTTATGTTAGACAAGGAAGGGGTTTTTGGTTATCTTTTGTTTTGTTTTTTACATTACATCCTTATGACTTACTTATTTTATAACTGGAAGTTTGTATCTCTTGATCCCCTTCACCTATTTTTCCCACCCCAAATCCCTCTCCCCGCAGGTAATCAGTAATCTGTTCTTTGTATTCATAAGTTCAGTTTTGTTCGTTCGTTTGCTTTGTTTTTAAGATTTCACTTGTTAGTAAAATCCTATGGTGTTTCTCTGTCCGACTTATTTCACTTAGAATAATACCCTCAAGGTCCATTCATGTTATCCCAAGTGGCAAGATTTCATTCTTTTTTATGGCTGCGTAGTATAACATTGTGTGTGTGTGAGTGTGTGTACATACGTATATACCACATCTTCGTTATCTGTTCAGTGGACACTGGGTTGTTTCCATATCTGGGCTGTTGTAAATATGCTGCAGTGCACGTATTTTTGAATTAATGTTTTTGTTTTCTTTGGATACATACCTAGAAGTGGAGTATTTGAAACTACCTTAATGTTTCTAGTTGAATAGCAAGAGGTAATGCTAGAGATGAGACCATTTCTTTCATGGATATATAGAAATGAAAAAGTCAAATTTGTTAATACTTCAGTAAATCTTGCTTAAGCAAATCTTTGGTGCTGCATCCTCTTCGGATTTTACTTTTGTGTTACCTTTCAACTCCTCAAAAATTAGAGAAGAGGAAATGAGTGTGTGGGCAGAATTTTTGTGTTAAGAATACCAGAGAGCTGTTCACACCGTGACCCCTTTAGAACATTTTTTGATTTTTCAGATCGTTTTAAACTATGAGACCTCCTATTTATAATTATGCTTTAATATTTCTTGAAATCTTTGCTTTTTAATCCCAAGAATTAAAATTGATATCTTCTAACTGATGGCTTTTTATTTCATAGATTCATCTCAAAACTACATTAGGACAAAGACTTTTGAAGGCTTCTCTGCATTACATTTTGCTGCAAGTCGAGGACATTGGAAGGTTGTACAGATTCTTTTAGAGGCTGGGGCAGATCCTAATGCAACCACTTTAGAGGAAACCACGCCTCTGTTTGTAGGTGAGATACACTATTCATGGTACTGATGCAACTTTTTATTCTTAATTTTTTTTTGCTGAAGGAACTAAGCTTAATCCCCCTCTCACCATGCTGTTGTACTTAAAGTATGTTCTTTGGCAAATACTATGCTACCACTTCTTTGATTCAGAAATCAAAAAGGTATTTTTAAAGGCTGCTTCCTTGTTTTTCACCCTTAGGTGATAGCATCTGGGAATATTTTTAAATGTTTATTTAAAGTTGTAAAATCTGTTCTGGATTGTCATCATCATTGTTGTTTTCAATGTTGTTCCGAAGACCAGGTATTTTATGTTTGCTTTTTTGCTTTTTCTTAGCATTAAGGTATTAAGAAGATTTTACAAAAGAAATTACCAGCTAATCCTTTAATGCCAGTTAATTTGTTGCCTATATGAATCAGTATTCAGACTTCTTCAATTATAAACTATTTTTTTAATTCCTTGAGGGCAAAAGCCAAGTCCTAAAGGGCATGCTTCTAGTACCTGTCTCTTTTTTTCCCTTCCCTCCCTGTGACCTGGTCTTCAGGGACATTAAGTTGAGTGGAAGATGAGAAAAGGAGAATAAAATATTTGTTGAGAGTTAGGATATCTGGACCAGTTTTAGTCCTGCCACATGTAACTCGCACATTTATAGATTTACTGAATGTTTCAATGTCCTTGCTTATGAAATGAGAGTAATAGTACCTATGCAGTCTTTATTGGTCTGATAATAAAATGAGATATCTATGAAAGTACTTTCTTCCTCATAAACTTAAAAATGTAGATTCTTAAAATTTATGTACAGTGACCTTTATTCTTTTTAGTATACAGTTCTATGGTTTTTATGTATGTATAAAACTGTGTAAAGGCAACAACATTCAAGACACAAAACAATTACATCATCTCCCAAATTCCATCCTACTGCCTATTTTTAATCAACCTTTCATGCCTCCCTTTACCCTTGACAACTACTTGTCTGTTTTGTTTCCTGTAGTTTGCTTTTTTGCAGAATGTTATAAATACATGTGGAATATTATAACATGTAATCTCTGAGACTAACTTCTTTCACTTAGTGTAATGCTCTCGATATTCACATTGTTGCATTGTGAATATCATTGATTTACTAGGTGATAGGCATTTGAATTGTTTTCAGTGTTTGGTGATTATGAGTAAATTACTGCAAACATTTAAATGTAGGTTTTGTTTGAATATAAGTTTTTTTCTCTTGGATTAATTCTTGGGATCTTTGGGTCATGTGGTCAGTGTATGTTTAACTTTGGAAAATGGTATGGAAGTTTCTTTTTTTTCTGCTGTCATAGAAAATGATGAATTAAGGAGAAATTTTATTTGCAAGCTCTTTGAAAATTATTACAAACACAAGTAAAGTATCCTTTTAAGTGTCTCAAATTAAAGGTGCATCATCAAAGTAAAACATGATATTAAGAAATCATTTAGGTTGTAAGATTTCCATGTTACTTTGTTTTTAATCATTTGCAATGTTCTGTAAGTCATATTTTAAAAGTTGTTTAAAAACATGAAATAACGTATTTTTTTAAAAGTACAACCACAGCTATAAAGTAGAGGAACTTAAGGAGACAAAGATCAGATCTGCTTCGTACACAGAATGGGAAGATCTAATACGCAACACATTAATCATTCCTAACAAGTTTGGTAAGAAACAGCCTCTGTATTTAGTGTTAAAAATAAAAGTCTTCTCACTTACAAAAATCAAGACAACATCAAGAAAAATGTTTTCTTGAGGCTCGGAGGCAGTCATTTATCCCTTTGTGCCTGAAGGCATTGCTTGGCAAACTTCTTTCCAGTGTTCAGAGTGTCCAGTGTCCAGTGTTCAAAGCACAGGATCTGGGCTCCCTGAAGCGGTTGCTTCCTGCTTGCACGCCTATCAGCAGGGCGTCCTTGCAGGCATTCTGCATGTAGCGTTGTTGAAGCCCTGCAGCCACCTGAGAGACCTTGATCCTTTCTGTGGCGGCCTCCAGCTTGAGCTGCTCCACCAGGTACTGTGGGGTGTTCACCGGCTCCAGAAGACATGGCGGCAGGCGCCGCTGTTTGGAGGTTTCTTATAAAGTGACTGTCGTTTTGCATTCCCTCCAGTAATGTTTGAGGGTTTCAGTTGCCCCACATTTTCATCAGCACTTGGTATTGGCACATTTTTCTTTTTTCCTTTTACATTTTAACTTTTCTAATAGGGATTTGATTAAATGGTATCTCATTATGGTTTTAATTTGCATTTTTTCTGATAGCTGATGATGTTGAGCATCTTTTCATGTGATTATTTGCCACCCTTCCTTTTCTGCCCGATTAGTCTTGTGTTTAGACATTTTGTTTTGAAGTAATTTCAGATTTACAGAAGTGTTCAGTAATAGTGCTAAGGATTTTTATATACCTTTTACCCCAATATTGTTCTTTTGCCATATTCACTTTATCATTTTATTTCTCTATACTGTTTATCCATATGGTATTAAACCTTTTGAGATTAAACTGTAGACATAATTCTTCTCTACCCACAAATACTTCAATGTGAACTTCATAAAAGTAATGAAATTCACTTATATAACTGCCATGATCAAAATCAGGAAGTTAACATTGATACAGTATTGTTTTATGTACACATCTTAACACAGCTTTGCCAGTTGTTCCACTAATGTCCTTTATAGCAAAAGGACATTATTCAGGATCCTGTCCATGATCACTTGTTACATTTAGTTCTTATGACTCTTTAGCCTATTGTAACTTTGAAGTTTTTCAGTCTTTATCTTTTATAATTTAAAAATTTTTGAAGAGTTTAGGCCATTTAGTTTTAGAATGTCTTTCAGGTTGGGTTTTCTGATGTTTTTCCTTGCTAGAGTTCAGGTTATGCTTTCCTGGCAGGAATACCACAAAGTGAAATGATATCTTAGTGCATCTTATCAGGAAGAATATGACCCATTACTGGTAATGTTAATATATAAAAGTGTTTTGAATATGTGAAATGTATCACTATGAAGATATTTCATAGAAGTCTTGATGTAATATGGTTTGAGTTTCCCACAGGGGAGATTGCTTTTTTATATAAAATTTCTTTTTTTCCCATATCCAACTCACGTTGGATATTCTGTACAACATAGTAAGCTTTCATTGAGGCCCAGCTATATGCAGTCTTTACTCTAGTTGCTGTCTTTAAGGAAACCGTAGAGAAGTGAATGTAATGAATTAAGTCCTGTAAAAAGAGTTAGAAGTGTTCAAGATATTAGAGGAGGGAAAAATAAGTCACCCTGGATGGCAGAGGAAGAAATCGTGTGCCTCTAGAGTGCTGTATTAATTAAACAGTAGTGGTTATTGAGCAGAATGTATACCAAGCCCCATGCCAGGTATTTTACATGGATTAGCTCATTCAGTTTTCACCATGATTCTCTGAGATACATACACTTATTATTTCCCTTTTACAGACGGAGGAAATTGTAGAAACACTCTATTTAGGATCAGATAAGGTGTATTTGAGTCTTGATCTTGCTATTGTCTGTGTATTGTTTAGAATAGTATATCCTGAATTGATTCACTGAACTATTAATAGAAGTTCGTTGATAAAAGGGTTTTTGATGAACATTTGTTAGAAGATACTAGGTATATTTCCTAATGTACGAAAACAAAAACATTAGCCATCTAGCTTAATGTGTTCACCCAGTCTGAAGTATCTTCTGTACTCTGTTATCTTACTAGTATTTTTATAGTTCTTATCACTGACTGCAGTGATTTTATATATCAGCTTTTTTGTTTACTGACTGTCTCTTCCACTAGAAAGAATGTTCCATGAGAACAGACATTTTATTTATTTTACTCACTGTCATAACTCTCAAACCCAGATCAGTGCCTGGTATGTGGTATGCATTCAGTAAATTATTGGTTGAATGAAAGAATGAAGGTCTCTGAAGAGGCCTCTTATAAAACACTTGTCAAAAAAATAAAGAAAATAAAAATAAAACAACACTTGTCTTGACTCTAACCCAGCGTTTTGAAATGTATTTGACCATAATCTTATTTTTCTTTGTCAAACACAAAGAACAGTAATATTTCATGGGACTGTTTGAGAAATGCTACTTTGGTCACTTATTTTATACTTTCAAAATGTAATAGTTCCATTTATGAAATTTAGTATTGTGCTTACTTATATAGGTATGTGGAGAAAGTTAGAGATTCAGAGTTTTTAGTTATTTATATTGTATAATATGGTTAGCTTGTAATTTTTTATGTTAAGGAAGAGTTGCTAATATAATTCAAACCCATGAATGACCTTTAATTACTTATTTTTAATAGTAGGATTTATTTAGTTGGTTTTTTTTGGCAGCAAACTTACCATTCTAGTTGTTTTGTGTTGGTTAATAACAAAAAATAATTTTACTGCCCTGGCTAGTGTGGCTCAGTGGATTGAGTGCTGACCTGTGAACCAAAGGGTCACTGGTTCAATTCCCAGTTGGGGCACGTGCCTGGGTTGCGGGCCAGCCTCCCCCGTGCGGGGCATGCAGGAGGCAACCAAGCATTGATGTTTCTCTCCCTCTCTTTCTCCCTCCCTTCCCCTTTGTCTAAAAATAAATAAATAAAATATTAAAAAAATTTACTCAAGCAGGGTGTTTAAACCAAGGAGATGTAGTCATATAGTACTTTTACATATGCAAATGTTGCATCAATTATATCATGTCCTTGTCTGGAAGTAGATCAGAGTATTTTTTAAAATGGAAAAGTACTGTCTTAGTTTTTGCAAGAACATAATGTCAAAGAATGGACATACGGCTTTTTCATTAGGTAATCTGGGCTCTGTTGTGTGCTCTGTCCATAAATAATGTGACAAACTTTTGCAATTTACTTTGCTTACCCGTGTCTTTCTACTCTTTTAAATAACCGTAGCAATCCATATTTTAATCTATAATGGAAGAGTCTTTTCTTGAAACAAATCCAGAACACTTCAAGGTTTGCACAACTGTAGATGATAATCTCTAGGGCAGAAAGAGTGGCTGGACCAGGTGGACTTAAAATGAGAAAAGGAATATCTACCTAGTATAGCTTCCTTCCCCATCTGTGGATATCTTCTTTGCTGAAACTTTGGTCTGTGTTGTCCCCTTTCCCCGAGGGGAGCTATATCTATGTGTATGTCGTCGTACCTGTCCTGATGGCCAAGTTACTACCTAGACTGTTGCTAGGAGCTATAAATATAAAACCAGAGGATCAAGGGATAAAAAATGAGTACAAAACTATGGAAACTTGCCAGATGACTGGAAGAGTCACTGACATCAGTGATGGGTGATTATGATTGAACCAAAAGTTAAAGGAAGAGAGTTAAGAACATTTACTGCTCTACAGTTTATAATGGCAACATTTTCCCCTATATACAACTTACCAGGATTTTCATAAAAATGAGTGCAGAAGGGAACTCTTTAGTTTGATGACAACAAGAAATTAGAAAACGTCACAAGAAAAGGGAACTTCAGGAAACTGCTTCTTATTTTTCCATGTGAAAATTATCCTTCTAGAATATTTTTTGATTAGCATGCAATTTAAAGTTTATGTTTTAATAAGGAGCCTGCCCCCTTATTTATTTTGCCCTCGTCTCTGCCTTTCCACACTTTCTTTCCCTTGCCTCATAAATGCAAATATAGTAAATATTCTAAGGATGGATTTGTAAAATTGCTTTGGAAATAAGAATATCCTTATTTATAAATATAGCAGATTCTAAGTGAAAATCCAGCTAATTATATAGGAAATAGATTTTCTGTTTATTTTGCTGTGTATAAGACAACACTGATAAATTGGAGGCTCAAATCCCACCCAATGTGACTTCATAAAACAATTTCTGTGGGAACTGCACAGCATGCAGTTCTGGCTTTTGATGGATTATTTTTCATTTTTTGTTCTGCTTATTCTCTGTAACCTTCAATGTTAAACATAGCAGTAATGTTTAATGAGAACAAAGTGTTTTATAAACAGTGTTATGTGAGACTGCCTATTTCAGTATTTAACTATAAAAATGTGTTATACTTCAGCTCATGTGGCATATCCTTTAACTCTAACTCTGCTGATATATTCCAGAAGTGAACAAACCACCATCCATTCTACTTTTCACTATTTTCTGGCGAAACAATCATTTATACTGTTGTTTTTGGAGGTACGAGGAATTTGGGGGTTTAGCATTCATATACTTAGTACATGTTATATCAGTTAAACTTTATCTTTGGAGTGATTTAGTTTTAGGTTTTTAGTGGAAAGATAAATCATCTTAAGGACTGTAACATAAGCTTTTTACTTGAGGTCATGTTAGTTCTTGAAAATATGGGTTTGAGTTTTCCTGGATCAAAAGTATAGCATTCACTACAAGCTACATTTTAAAAATGTTAATTTTATGTTTTATTTACTTTTACCTATTTTATATGGTTTTATGTTTCTTGATGTAACTTTTTATTATTTTATAGTATACTTTTCAGTGTTTTAAGACTATCTTTTTGTTCCTTAATGTAAGCAGTTAGGAAACTAAGATATTTACTACCTTTCTTATATTTACCTTCATGCAATTAAATATATTTATACAATCAGTCATTTTATTAGTCATGTTTGATTGATAGGTTTAAACTCGTAGCTTTTAAAGATGAGGAAAGCAGTATCTTTATATTGTTGTTATGTAGTTATTTTTCTTCCTCCCTCCCTAACTTTTGTTAGTTATGTCATATATGCATTGTCAGTGGAGTTAACATTTTGCATCCTGTTCTGGCATTTTCATTCCTTCTTTTCATTTTATTCTTAGCTGTATGGTTAAATAGCTCCGAAGGTTACCACCAGTTATTTTGCCATGATTTTTCTAGCCTTGCTTGGTTAACTAAATTCTTCCTTTAGTAGAGATTTCTAAAAGGACCTATGGAAATAGTATTTTCTGAGTTCTTGCCTCTTCATAATTGAATAATGATTTTATATTTGGTTTTATACAGCAGTTTGATTAGGTATATAATTTTTAATGGTAATGTATTATGTTTTAGAGTTAAAGTTTGAGACCAACCTAATTTGCTTCTTTTTTGTGTATATGTGCCAGTATTTTTCCATGTCTATTCTGTATCAATTTTTTCTGAGGCATAGTATACCCTCTCAATATATAGATTCAGATTTTCTTTATTTTACTAAATGTTTCTGGAATTATATCTTTAAATACTTGTTCTGTTACTATGAAGATCTTCTTGGGCTCTGGTTATTCATATGCTGGATATCCTTTCTGTTTTTCATATCTACTATTTTTTCTCTAATCTTCTTTGTCTTTATTTTCACTTTACTGTCCTGTTTTTTTAAATCTTCTTTGGTTTTTTTCAGCAATGTCTGTTCTCTCTAGTATTTCTTTCAGTTCCGTTGCAGTTCTGTGATTGTTAGTTTTTTCTATGTCTCTCTAAAGTTGCCCAGTGTTTTCTGCCATCTAGTTATCTGTTACTTGAGCACAGATATATCCCAGTGTTGTGTTTTTTTCAATAACTTAATATTTTTCTTTTAAAGATGCATAGCAGAAGGTTTAGCCACAATTTTTATTCCCTTTGTGGCATTATTTTTATGATAAGAGGTTTTTGGGGTGTCTACTAAATAGTTTTTCCTGTAACTTTCTCTCCCCTCCTTTTTATACCTTTGTGTAGATTCATGCTTGTTCCTTTGTGATGACTCATCTGGAAACACGAGTTTGTGCTAAATCAGCTATCTTCGGATTTTATTTTCATTTTCATTTATTTATTTTTATCCTCACCTGAGGTCATTTCTTCATAACATCGATGAGAGACTGGGGACTGAACCCACAGTCTAGGCATGTGTGTGCCTTGACCAGGAATCGAACCCGCAACCCTTTGGTTTATGAGACGATGCCCCGTCCAACTCAGCCACTCTAGCCAGGGCTGTGTTCACTTGTAAGTGGTAGGGAGCTACAGCCATTCCTGACTAGCTAGTTTTCCTTTTAACTCAGGGTTTTTGGGCGTGAGTTTCCTTAGCTGCTATCTTTCGCTGGTCAATGGGCATAGGCAGCTGTGGGCTTTGCAGCACAGCTTCCCTTCTGTAGTAGCAGAGACCAGCTACTCTTGCAAATATAGCTTCTTTGTGTGATTCTTAGTTTAGACCCTGCTCTTCTGACTTTCAGACTAAAATTGGATCCAGAGTTCTGCTGTCAGCCCGTGAAATCTTTCCTTTGCTGAGAATTTAAGTTTTGCATCTCAGAGGGAGCCTCTCACCTTTGAGAAGTTTACTTTGTCAGCTTTTTCTGAGACATCCAGTTGAGACATCTTCCCACCCCATCCTCCGTCGAGTACCCAGGATTGACCTCCATTCTTTTAGGAAGTTCTTTTACCTATTTTTGATCTGTAGTTTTAGCTGGATCCTAGTTTTGCTAATAATGGAGAGTGTTTTTATTTCTTCTTTGTTGATTTTAGATTAATTGCTTTTGTATGCTTTCTAAGAAGAATATGTGGGAATGCTTACTTTATTTATATGTGGGAATGCCACAATATGAAAATTGGAAGTCCATATTAATTTCTAAAGTAAAACAAAAATTCTTGATCTTAGTATTTTGCAATAACTTAATATTGTAGTATATGATAGAAATAGACCTAGATGAGCTCCTCCTCACCACCACCCCACCCATACAGTGCAATCCTTGTTCCTGTTAGGTGTCATAGAGCAGTGCTACTCAAAATGTCAGTATATTGATAGAAGGGGCTTGAGCCAGAATATAAATCAGTGTACTGCTTCCTTCATCAAAGAAGTCATGTTTCAAGAAAAATGTCAGCTGAACTAAACAGTGTGCTCAGGGACGTAATTGATTTACATTCTGTTCAGAACTTCTTACCTCATTGAGGACTGGTAACAGTTTGCAGATTGGCAGCCAGTCTGTGAACAGTATTGAGTAGCACTGCTGTACATGTGTGGCCATCAAACTGGGTCATTGCATAGTTAATTCAGTTGTCTCTTCATTCTTCATAATAATTATTGCTGTTGGCCAACTGTGTGATTATCACTGGTTAGTATGGCTGACATAGAAGTGTTGCTCTTATTTAAATAGGAGTCCTGGGGATGAAGGACAGTTTGCCATGTACTTTTTCTCTGATAGGGATTCCTCGGTGTAATTATTTATTTCTGTAAGTTATACTATGGGGATCATACTTACAGAGGTGGCTCCTATTAAGAGAATACTGCTATGTGAATGCTTCAAAAATGGGAATGGATAATTACAGAAAGGTTTCTGATGTCTAATTAGCCATTAGACTTTTCTCTGTCAGAAGCCATGAGTCACGCCGTGTTGTCTGTGGCAACATGTAGAATTGGATTGGGGCATAGGAATGTAACACCTTTTTGTTATATTCCTGTCATAATGAATTTTGGATATGAGGTCATGGTTTTTCCTATTGGTATACATCTTTAAGATTAAGATTGTTAGTCAATGGACAGACATGAGCTACTTTATAAGAAAGAAATGTAACTTTTTATTATAATCTGAGAAAAAATTAAATATCAATGAAATACTGTATTTTAGATTAAAGATTCACGGCCAAGATTCATTACAGGAATCTCTCTGAATATATGGAATGGTTTGAAGTTTCATATATGTCCTTGGTGGAAAAGCTCTGCTTTATAACCATTCTGATTTTAAACTTTAATTTTGAAATGAATAACTATGGACAGCCCTACGTACCTAGTGACATTCTTTAACTAATTCTACATCCTTGCCAGTCATTTTGCCAAAGTAAGGGTTGCAACTAATGTATTCTGTCAGTGGAGTTAATACAGGACTTTAATAGTTCTACTGTCTTGGATATGGGTAAAGTATTAGAAAAATATAAACTCTGAAGTCACATAGAATAAATTAGCAGTACTAGCAGAAAAAATCCATTTTTTGCAGTCTGGTTTCTTTTCTAGTGCCACCAGATGTCAGTATAACCACAGCACCAGAGGAGTATTGCTGTAGATAAATGGCTTATGAACATTCTTTTTGCTTCATGAAAGAGGTAGGAGAAAAAGTTTTAGTGCAAAGATTACTTTATTGTTAAATTGTATAGAAAAATGGAAAGCATAATGGAGGATAGAATACATATAGAACTTAGAAAAGTATAGATATAGTTAAATGTTCATATAGAAATCAAATATACTAATTGAATATATAGGTTATCTCTGACACTCCCCAAAATCAGCACCTGGCTGCTATAACTAGAGCTGTTGAACAGCCTGCGGTTAAACTGTTCACTTTCACTACTGCCTCACTAACTGAGATGTTTATCATTAGAATTACTATCTAAATCTGAACCTCAACATGAGTATATTTCTAGCTTATAGATGTAAAGCTCAGCTTACTGTGATTTGCATTCGGTACAGAACTTATCTACAGTAGTTCCCTAGAACAATAGTCACATTTAGGCATTTTTCCAAAAGAACATTCAGTAGGATAATTACATTTTTGAAAGTCTCTTGTTTTTTGTTTTTTTTTTTTTAAACATTTAATTTATTTATTTTTAGAGAGGGGAAGGGAGGGAGAAAGAAAAGGAGAGAAATATCAATGTGTGGTTGCCTCTCACATGGCCCCCACTGGAGACATGGCCCGCAACCCAGGCATGTGCCCTGACTGGGAATCGAACCAGCAATCCTTTGGTTTGCAGCCTGTGCTCAATCCACTGAGCTGTGCCAACCAGGCAAAAGTCTCTGTTTTTTAAAAAAATATTTTTTAATGAATGTGCTGGTAAGTAATAATCATTGCTTACCATTCCTAGTTAGATTTATCACTTACATATGTGTATAGGTCTGCCATATTTGTCCCAGATGAGAATCCTACATTGAGTCTATGCCTTTATGAAGTCTTCATGTAGGCTTGTGACAAATACTCGGTATGTTACACACCTCGACTGGGTTAGAGTTTGGTTAGAAGTTTTGTGTGGGTCAGAGGCTGTTAGTTTCTAAAATTTCTTTTCAAAAATATTTTGTTACGATATGCTTTCCCAGATAACTTTTTTTTTTGCTTTTTTCTTTTCCCCTCTAATTCAGAGAATGGAAAAACTTGCTTCTTCAAAAATATAAAATGCCCCTTTAGAAATTATTGCAGGATATTCTCATGTCATTCTTGCTATCTTAGATTTTTGCTCATATAGGTTATATCATACTAATGACCTGTTGTGAGAGAGGCAGTGCCCCTACCCGCTGCACTTCTGATTTTTCTCTTCCATTGTCTTAGCGGGAGTCTTGTAGACAGTACCACATTGAAGGGAAGAAAGCCTTTCTCCCATCTCTGTTTGTCTAAGATACTTTAAGATCTGCCTTCCAAAGTGGGGTATTTTATTTCACCCTTATTCTTTATCCTTGGGCTCTGGTGTCTATTGAATGCCAGTGTAATACCACATCCTATGATTCTGCTTTCTCTTTTCTCTCTGGGAATCCACAATACTTGTCTAGCTTCTAGAATTACTCATTTCCTTTATTTCCTTGAACACTAACTAGTGGCCTGGCTCCCAGTCCCCGCTGCCAGGCAAGTACGTGGAGGTAGATATGCCTAGGATTCTAGGTTAAACTCCAATTTAGTTAAATTTTAAACTCTAGGCCAGTGCTGTCCAATAGACCTTGGAAATGTCCCACATCTACACTGTCTAGTATGATGGTCATTAGTCATGTTTGGCTCTTGAGTACTTCAAATATGGCTAGTTTGAGGTACTAAAATTTTAATTTTATTTAATTTTCATTAATTTAAATTTAAATAGACACATGTGGCTAGTTACTTCTCTGTTGGTGAGTGCAGCTCTTCATACATCTTTAATTGTGCAGTTGTCCTCTTCTGTCTTTGAAGCACGTATCTCCTATGCCCTGGCATGCAGTACTAGGTGGGTCCCACAAAGAGAGACAAGGGAGCAAAAAACCACCAGCTTAGCCAGTGAGCTTTGCTTATCAATTGGATGGTAGAAGTTGTTGCTGAATTTGCATCTGCTACTGATTAGATGATCAAAAGGGTTCTGCCCTTGATTCCTGCTTTCAAGGGCTTCCTGTCTAATTGGGGATAGTATAATAACTGGCATTCAAGGCAAACTATAAGTTTTATAAAAGGCACAAAGTGTTATGAAGGTTAGTCTGTTCTAATTACTGTTGTTTTTCTGTGTAGGTTCATCTACTTGTCACTTCTCCCTCTCCCTGTTTCTTTAGGTTTCAAAGCACTTTTAATTAATATACAAAATGTGACCTTAACATACTATGTTGAGAAAGTAGGAGAGTATTCAGTTAGATTTTCATTCTGATATGTTTTTTAAAATTCACATTTATATACTTTAGGAAGATTTCAGATAACTCAGTGTTTTTGGAATTCCTATTTGAAATTCTCTTCAGAATTGGTAGCAGTCTTTTTTTTTTTTTTTTTTAATACTTCACGGACAATTTGAAAGTATAGAGAAAAATGTAATAAATTGCCATGTACCTGACACTCAGGGCCAATCTTATTTCATTTGTACTTCTACACACTGTCTCCACTCAATAATTATTTTATCTTTTAAAGATTTTATTTATTTATTTTTAGAGAGACGAAGGGAAGGGAGGAGCGTGGGAGAGAAACATCAATGTGTGGTTGCCTCTTGAATGTCCCCTACTGGGGAACCTGGCCTGCAATCCAAGGGTGTGCCCTGACTGGGAATTGAACTGGTGACCCTTTGGTTTGAAGGCCGGCGCTCAACCCACTGAGCCACACTAGCCAGGGCTCCACTCATTATTTTAAAGGAAAACTCCATTCATTGTATTTAAATATTTAAAACATAAATATTTGTGTATGTATCTCTAAAGGATAAAGATGTTTAAAAACAGTTTTTTTTATCCTCACCCGAGGACACTGTTTTCATTGCTTTTAGAGAGAGAGAAATATTAATGCCAGAGAGGAGCATCGATTGGTTGCCTCCAGGATGCGCCTGAACTAGGGATCAAACCCACAACCTAGGTTGGTGCCCTGACCAGGAATTGAACCCTGAACTCGTTGGTCATGGACGGTACTCCAACCACCTGAGCCACACCAGTCAGGGCACAATTTAAAAACAAAAATACCAGGTGCTTTTTCAAAAGAACCAGTCAACTTCTCAAGCTTGCACAGACTTTAGATGGGTTTACACCCCCTTGTTAGACTGACAGGCCTGTATGGTGCAGCACCTCCCCCTGAGCGCCCCAACAATCTGGTACCAGAGCGGGGAAGGGAGGATTGTTAATTCCCTTGGCAGAGTGCAATGCTGTAGTTCCCTGGAGTGTGTAAAGCTGTAGCTTCCTGGAGAAGCAAGCAGGTTTATTCTTCCTGGTTTGTTAAACTCAATGTCTAATTCCCTTTTGCTCCCGGTTTTTCTCTTTTTCTCATCAATAGTTATGATGGTAACAAAACCACTGTAGTTTGCTGATTTTCTTAGATCTGTAAGTCAATATGGCTTTTGTTTTGTGTTTATAGAATCAAATTTTGGAAAATTCCAGCCATTATTTCTTTAAATATATTTTTTTCTGTCGTCTTCTTACTCTTTTTCTGGAATTTGGATTATATGTATGTTGGACTGTTTGATGTCCCAAAGGTCTGAACAGTTGATATTTTCCTTCAGACTTTTTTCCTCAGTTCTTTAGGTAGGAGGATTTATGTTGACGTCTTTAAGTTCACGGACTCTTCTGCCATCTCCAATTTTCTTTTAGGCCCATCATTTCATTTTTTCAATTCTAGAATTTACATTTTGTTCTTTAAAAAAAAAGTAGCTTCATTTCTCTGAGGAGATTCTCTATGTTTACCTGTCTTTATACCATATATATTAGAAAAAAAAACTTTGAACATATTTTCCTTAAAATTTTAAAGAACATTTATAATAGCTGCTTTAGTTAATCTGCTAAATCCAATATATGGGCCATCTTGGGGTCAGTTTCTCTTGACTGTTATCTGACTTACATACTGGATCTTGTGGATAGTATATGATAGAGACTTGAATTCTATTCTTTTCATCTGAGAAATGTTGATTTTTTTTTAAACAGGTAGATTATTTACTGGTTTATCACCTTGAAATTGTTTAGGTTTGGTTTTATACTTTGTTAGACTAGATCTGTGGAGAGCTTAAGGTGTTTCCCAAGCCTATTTATCTTGGCTGGACTGGAGCAACTCTCAGCCTCTGCCTCCTTCCTGATCTTTTAGGCTTAGAGCAGATCTAGAGTTGGTTTACTCTCAGATGTGGTCCTTACTCTTAGGGCTTTGCCTTTTGGGTGTCTCAGCTGGATGCCCAGGGTGTTCATAAGGTCCTGTGGTTTCACTACTCTGACCTGGACAGAACTTTTGAAAATGCCATTGCCCCTCAGCACTGTTTGACCTCTCGTTGTCTCTGTTTTGTTTTGAGCCCTTTAGCAGTTCTCTTGTAGGCTTCCATCTTGCATTACACATGTACAGCCCAGATCACAGCCAAGGATTTTGGAGAACTTCCACACTGGGGCCCTCCCGTCTGCATAATTCCGTTTTCTCTGACGCCTTGCCCCACAGATTTCAACTGCTTAAACTTTAATCCCTGTCTCCTTAGCTCAGCGGACTGCTGGACTCTGCTTGGACTATTTCCTCTGCTTGAAGTACTCTTTCCTCAGTCTTACCCTTGCTCTGCTTAGACTTTAGCTTACTGTACCATAATCAAGAAATACCCCCAGGCAGAGAGCTGAGATGATCGCAGGGCTCACCTTATGTGTTTTCCTTCCCTCAGGAATCAGTCTTTTGCCTGTTGTTTGATGACAGAAAAAGTTGTCTCTATATATTTTGTCCATTCTTATGATAGTTTATGGTGGGATGGCTAGTTTAGTACCAGTTATAATGTTATATCCAGCAGTGTAACTCCAAAGCCTATTCAGTTTGGAGAGGGAGTGTATTTTTAAAAAGAAAGAAATCTTATTTTTCTTTAGACTTTTTTTTCCATTCACCTAGTCAACAATTATTGCCTGTCTTCTGTCTGTGATTGGCACTGGGCATATAAGGGTTTCCTTTGTCAAGAAGTATACTTCTTAGTAGATTAGATGGTCAACAAATAGGAAGTTTGAATCTATTTTTTTTAAAATAAACTTTTATTGATGCATAACACACATTGTTATGGTATGGTTCCTCCAATGTGGTAACTTGTACATAAGGACCAAGGAGGTTAATCCACCTCTTCCAAAGGAGAGGCTTTGGCAGTAGATGTAAGCTTTTAATACATTTTGGTAATTAAGCCACTTTTAAAAAATGTATTAAACCACTTCTTAATTATTAACCATTAAATTTGCATTATTTTGAAATAATGAGAAAGAGCTGTAAAAATGTTGTTTATCTGTGGTTTCACTAGAGATGCAGAATTCAGTTATCTTAATGTATTTATGATAATAAAAGTGAAAACAATTTTTGTCTTTGATTTCTATAGTATATTTAATAGTCAAAACAAGTTTTTTCAACTTTCATTTTTATAAGATCAGCCTAACTTATGAAAAGCAAACTTACCTTCACTCTGCTTCATATATCACCTCTGACAACCTGATAATCTTCAATTCAGGGTCTGGCTATAGAATAATTTTTGCCAGCAATCACTGATAAATGATATATGAATTGGATATGAAACAGATTTTCTCCCTTTTCTATCATGACCCCTATCCAAAATTAGATTGACTTTAGATTGATTATACAAAAATAACATCTTGAAAAACTGTTGTTTTTTCCCTAGTAAAATGCCCTTGAATGTTAACTTAGAAATAAGATTAATTAAACTTCTATAGTGGTAGTGTCTCAACCATAGTGGTTAAATTTCTGAAACCTCCGAGAGTAAGAGAATTCTTCATTAAAGAACTTCTGACAGTTCTTATGGGGAAAATAAGCTTTAGTATAAATTCAATATATTAAATTAATAGAATATCAATGGCATGTTATCATCTTTAATAATAATGCGTACATTTATTATTTCTTATTTCATACTTTTATGTACCATATTTTCCCATGTATAATGTACACCCACATTTTTGGCCCAAACTTTCAGGAAAAAAAATCTTTTGTTTTAATTTTGTTATTTCAATTATTTATTTATATTTAGAAACAAAACCCGTTATCATATTCCAGGGTTTTATTTTGCATATGGATATTGTTATTGCTTTCTAGAGTCATACTTTTACTGCATTAGCATAAATAAAAGAATTAAAAACATGTATATAGATACAAAATTAGTACTACCCATGTATAATGTGCATTCTTATTTTTCCCTCAAAAATTTGGGCAAAAAAAGTAGTGTGCATTATAGATGGTAAAATACAGTATCTTATTTTCCTGTTGTTACAATTATATTAGCATTTATCAAGTGTGGCCATTCATCCAAATGTTTAGTACCTTTCTAATTTTTGAGTTGTTGATTCCTACTTCCTACTACAATAGAAGATGTAGAATAACTGTCTGGTTGAAATAAAATGAAAAATCTCACTTGTTTTTCCCTTCCTGTTACCAAGCACATGAAATCAGACTTTATACACATCTCTGCTCTCTTTCTTTTATAGATGCTGATATTTACCCAAACTTATAATTCTAAGAAGTCATTGCTATAGCCTGACACAGCATTCACAGTATACCTTATTTACTTACAGGTGTTTGTGTGTACTTATTTAATTAAGTACTATGAAGTTCTCTTCCGGCATTGTGTGTTTTTGGGTTTTTGTTTTTTTTTTTTCATTAACTCCTCCAGGATAACTGGCACCTTCAAAGCAGAAGGTTTGTGGTAGATAACATTCTGGAAAGTTTAGCGCTACTTGTTTGTTCTGTTAACTTAGTAGCACTATACCTGTGTTCACCTTCACTAGGTAGGATTTGGAAATTGTTATATGTACATGATATTAGACTACATGTATCTTGTGCTAATGTTAAATTTACATATAATTTAATGTTACATATGTATATGTGTGTGTATATATATGTATAAATAAAAGAAACTAGAGTAATTTGGTGAAATTAGTAAAAAGGCACATGATTTTTAGGTATCTAAAGGCATACAAACAATCCTTCGAAGGACCTACTTTACCAGCAACTTGGGAGCCATTAGTTTTTTTTAGAAATATATTTTATTTTTTAAATTAAATGTATTGGGCCCTGGTTGGTGTGGCTCAGTGGATTGAGTGCCGGCCTGTGAACCAGTCACTGGTTTGATGCCCAGTCAGGGCACATGCCTGGGTTGCGGGCCAGGTCCCCAGTGGAGGGTGTGTGGGAGGCAACCACACATTGATGTTTCTCTCCCTTTCTTTCTCTCTTCCTTCCCCTAAGAATAAGTAAAATCTTTAAAAAATAAATAAATAAAGTATATTGGGGTGACATTAGTAACATTACATAGTTTCAAGTATATAATTCAATAATAATACATCATCTGTATATTGCATTGTATGCTTACCATGCAGTCTAGTCTCCCTTCATCACCATAAATTTTTGCCCCCTTTACCCTCTTTATTCCTCCCCTCCCCCTGTAACCATCCTTCTGTTGTCTGTGTCTGAGTTTGTTTGTTTTATATCCTACATATGAATGAAATTACGTGGTTCTGTTTTTTTACTTTTTAAATTTTTTTATATCCTACATATGAGTGAAATCGCATGGTTCTATTTTTTTACGTTTTTTTTTTTTATTGTTGTTCATGTACAGTTGTCTCCATTTTCCCACCACCACTCTCCCCTGACCCCCGCTCCCATCCTCAAAGACAAATTCTTCCCCCCTTTGGCTTTGTCCATGGATCCTTTATATACATGTTCTTTGATGACCCTTGCCCTTCTTTCCCCTGTTATCCCTCTTCCCCGCCCCTCTGGTTACTGGTTCTTGTCCTTTTCCATCTTGTTTTGCTTAAGTGTGATACTCTCAAGATCCATCCATGCTGTTGCAAATGGCAGTATTTCATCCTTTCTTACTAGTATTCCTTTGTGTATATATTCCACATCCTCTTTATCTAGTCATCCACTGAAAAATAGTTGGGTTGTTTCTATGTCTTGGACACCATGCATAATGCTGCAGTGAACATAGAAGTGCATACGAGGTCTGTCCAGAAGGTATCCATTCATGTAATAAGAAAAAATAGAGACATTTATTGAAGATACAAGATACAATAAACATTGTACATAGGACAGTGACACCTCAGTCCCCTTCAAAGTAGGCACCTTGTGACCTCACACAGTTCTGCCAATCGCCATCAGTTGCCTTGTCATTTTCCTGAATCTCATTCATGGTCTGAAATTTCTTCCCTTTCAAAGGTGATTTTAGTTTTGAGAAAAGCCAGAAGTCGCAGGGCACCAGATCTGGGCTGTAAGGGGGCTGAGTCACCTGGGTGATTTGATGTTTCGCCAGAAAACTGTGGAGACATAATGCATGAGTGGGCGTGTTGTGATGAAACTGCCAATCACCAGTTGCCCGTAGCTGCGGCCTTCTGAATCATCTGAGTAATTTCCACAGAGGAATGTTCAAGCTTAATGCAAAATTTGATGCAGATGCGTTGCTGTACTCGCTCAGTCATTTTGAATGTGACAGCTACACAGTGCACATGCTCACTCAACGGCATCTACTGACCCCCACCTACTAGTCCAGTGAAATTGTCATTGTTCACGAATGCGTGTTCCAGCCTACTCTCCTTGGCTGCCAGGTTACATCAGTGTTGTGCAAACTGTTCTTGTTGTATTAACAATGGCTGGACGTTTTCCAGATAGACCTCATATATCCTTATGAATAAACATTTTCAAATATTTTGGGTAGGTACCGTGAAGAGGGTTGTCAGGTCATGTGGTAGCTCTGTTCTTAATTTTCGGAGGAACCTCCATACTGTTTCCCAAAGTAGGAGTCTTTAGGTTCAGTTACTATAGTTAAGTGCATTTCTTTAGCAACACCCTTTAGTTTATCTGCAGTGCCCTTTTAGTTCAAATAAGCAAAGTTTTACTCTTTTTTTCTCATTAAATTTTGTTTTAATAGGTCTCAAAATTCTGTGACATTTTTTGGTCAACTTATTTCCGTTAAAAAGTACTGATTTTAAAGACTAATAATTTAAAAAACTGCCACACACACACACACACACACACACACACACAAAACAAATGTTCCACAAAACATTCTCCTTTCCTGAAGGTTTTATGGTGCGTTGTAATCATTTACCAGTCTTACCATTAAACTTAAATGGCCAATCGAGACAGACATTCTGAGATCATTCTCCCATCACTGATTAAGACTGGGGTGGCAGGTGTTGAGGATAATATTCATTTAGCCTTCTGAGCTTTCTGGGCAGACTTGGTGACTTTGTCAGTTCCACCTGCCTTCTTGTCCACTGCTTTTGATGACACCAACAGCAAATGTCTCCTGTCACGGACAGCAAAGCAGACCAGAGAAGGATAGTCAGAGAAGCCCTCAGCACACATCGGCTTGCCAGGAACTATACCAATGACAGCAGCATCACCAGATCTCAGAAATTTTGGGCCATCTTCCAGCTTTTTCCCAGAACGATGATGAATCTTCACCTTCAGCTCAGCAAGTTTGGAAGCAACATGAGCTGTGTGACGGTCCAGAACAGGTGCAGATCCTGCGCTGATTTGGCCTGGATTGTTCAGGATAATCACCTGAGCTGTGAAGCCAGCTGCTTCTATTGGTGGGTCATTTTTGCTGTCACCAGCCACATTGCCACAATGAACATCTTTGACAGACATGTTCTTGACATTAAAGCCCGCATTGTTCCCAGGAAGAGCTTCACTCAAAGCTTCATGGTGCATTTCAACAGACATTACTTCAGTTGTAACGTTGACTGGAGCACAGGTGACCACCATGCCAGGTTTGAGAACACCAGTCTCCACTCGGCCCACAGGGACAGTACTAATGCCACCGATTTTGCAGACATCCTGGAGGGGCGGATGCAGGGGCTTGTCAGTTGGACAAGTTGGTGGCAGGATGCAGTCAGAGCTTTAAGCAGTGCGTTTCCACTGGCATTGCCATTTTTATGGGTGACTTTCCATCCCTTGAACCAAGGTATGTTAGCACTTGGCTTCAGCATGTTGTCGGCATTCCAACCAGAAATTGGCACAAGTGCTACTGTGTCAGGGTTGTAGCTAATTTTCTTAATGTAGGTGCTGACTTATTTAACAGTTTCCTCTTCTGGCCATCGGGCAGCTCAGAGGAATCCATTTTGTTAACACCAACAGTCAGCTGTTTCACACCCAGTGTGTAAACCAGAAGGGCATGCTCACGGTCTGCCCATTCTTGGAGACCCCTGCTTCAAATTCACCAACACCAGCAACAACAATCCGGACAGCGCAGTCAGCCTGAGATGTGCCTGTCGTCATGTTTTTGATAAAGTCTCTGTGTCCTGGGGCATCCATGATGGTCACACAATATTTGCTGGTCTCGAATTTCCACAGGGAGATATTAGTGGTGACACCGTGCTCACGTTCAGCTCTCAGTTTACCCAAGACCCAGGCATACTTGAAGGAGCTCTTCCCCATGTCGGTAGCCTCCTTCTCGATTTTTTTGATTGTTATTTTGTCGACCCCACCACATCCGTAGATCAGATGGCCAGTAGTGGTGGACTTGCCGGAGTCTGTGTGCCCAATGACCACAGTGTTGATGGGAGCCTTCCTTTCCTATTTTGGCTCTGATTTAGTGGCGGTTTTCACAACACGTGTTCTGGCAGCAAACCAGATGTGAAAAAGCTGTATTTTTATTTTCAACAATGATTGCTGTATATGGCAAAATAAATATCTAAGGTACAGAACTTGCAGTTATTTCTCTTTTAGTTGCCAGTGACTATTGTCATTTTTGATCAAATGATAATGATAGGAAACCTTTCAGTCATTTTGAGACTCTTCTAACCTGTTTGCCCCATTCTCCTCTCAGTTGCATTTTTAACAAAACAGAAACATGTTGTCTCCATTATCAGGGAGAATAAACGTTTGCTTCTTGCTTTTGTTTCTCTATCTTTTAAAACACAATTGTAAATAATTATGTGTACAGACAAGATGTATGTATTAATGGGTTTGGGCTACGAAAATTGTGATAAATGTTTTGGCATTGCATAGGGAATATGTATTTTGATTTGTTGATAGGAATGATCACAGCATTGTGAGTTTCAAGGTGAGTAAATGATGAGAACATCACCAAAATATCTAGTCCTACAAACATGCCT
Organism: Desmodus rotundus; assembly: GCF_022682495.2. Classification (NCBI taxonomy): domain Eukaryota; kingdom Metazoa; phylum Chordata; class Mammalia; order Chiroptera; family Phyllostomidae; genus Desmodus; species Desmodus rotundus. The sequence continues at coordinate 130,727,158 of NC_071391.1, read as the reverse complement.
TTCTACTGACATTTTTTTCTCTTTGCTATGTTGCAGCTGTTGAGAATGGACGGATAGATGTGTTAAGGCTGTTGCTTCGACATGGAGCAAATGTTAATGGGTCCCATTCTCTGTGTGGATGGAATGCCTTGCACCAGGCTACTTTTCAGGTAACTTCTGAATTTATTATTTCATCTTCCTGTAAATTGTGTGTTTTACCCTTTTAAAATGACAGTTCTATACAGTTTTTGCTTCCTACTTGCCTGTGATTTACGATGGTTAGTACAGGCAGAAAAGGCAGTCTAAATGCTAATGATCCCTCTGAATACGCCAACTGGTCTAGTAGTTTCAGCAGCTTTGGGACAGGGACTATCTAAGTTTTTCAGATGTTGATAGCATAGTTAAGAGACCATCAGAATACTTGGGATATAAACTGATAAGGAGCAATGGCTTATTTTAAGTATAGCAATGTGTTTAGAAACTGTGATAACTCCTTAGTGCTTGGGCTAGCAAGCTAATTTTACAGGATTTTGTAAGGATTATATTTCCTAGAGATCAGTATTTACCTATTTGTTTAATGGGCTTGCTAAAGGTGTAGAATAATCTGATCATTTAATAATGGGTTGGCCAAAATGTCTGTTTAGTGTTTTCCTTAAAATAAAAGATACATTATTCATTTTCACCAATAACTTTATTGATTTGGATATTTTGAGTATGTCAGCTGTCTCTGGCTATTGGCTTCTAGTGGATTGAGGCAAGAGGTGCTGCTAAACATCTTCCAGTGCATAAGACAGCCTCACAGCAAAGAATATTTGGCCAAAATGTGAATAGTACCAAGAAACCTCACAAACCACTTTTGATATTCATTTAGTCACTGCACTTTCATATATTGTACAAATCTTTTTTTTGCATTTCAGTTGTGTTTTTACCTTTCTTGAAGTAATAAAGCATAATACACTGAAAATCTTGTATATTTTCTTCCATCTTCAATATTAAAATAGCTGCAAAAAATTCACCAATTTTGAAAATGTTTTTAAATGCATGCTGATATGACAGCTGTCACAATACAATCTAACAAAATTGTTTCAAATGAAGTTAAAGACAACTAAATGCTACTAGAGCCATCGTACGGAAAAAAAACGTAACAGACTTTTTGGCCAACCCAATACTTCCTTCCCATCCAACTTTTTAAAAAAGGTTCTTCCTTTAGTGAGATAAAAAAACAAAACAAAACAAAATACAATAAGAACAGAGGCACCTTCTATTTTCTTTGTTTTCTCTTATTTAAAATATGAATCTGTGCTTCAGGAAAATGCTGAAATAATAAAATTGCTCCTTAAAAGAGGAGCAAACAAGGAATGCCAGGATGACTTTGGAATCACACCTTTATTTGTGGCTGCTCAGTATGGCAAGCTAGAAAGTTTGAACATACTTATTTCCTCAGGTAAGATTAACCCATTGCACTGTTACGATCATGAGTGTTAACTGTGTGTCCTCCTAGGAAGAATTCTTGACCAGCTGTAAATCACGTTGTGAAATTTATGGTTTTATGTTGGTGGTAAATAAGACTACATGCAAGTTGATATATTAGTCTGGTTACTAAGTGTCTATTACTAACATAATGCAATATACAGCTACTAATTTATTGGGAGAGAAGAATAATGATCTATCACTAAAGCAGCTTTATTAGAAGCTGAATGATGGGGCTGTCTTTTCTTAGAGGGACCTGAGCAGTTTCAACTTTCTAGGGTAGAAGACTATTTTAGGATTGATTATGTTTATTAGATAGCTATTTTTTTATATTAAGTCTTTGAGTTGTATGTTTTGATCAATTGCATGATTATTTACATTGGTTTATTTCAAAGAATATTTATACTTTTTTATATTACTAGCAACATAAACCTGCTAAAGATTTCTCCATGACAACCATTATACATTCAGCATTGTCAGAGAAGATCGTGTTGTGGTGGCTTCTTAACTCTGTGTGACATTTGTGACCAGAAGCATGTTATGTGAGGGCTTTAAAATTTCTCCAAACACCTCATATGCCCCGCATGAATGCTAACCTGATGAAGCATGGATAGTGAAGAGCAGAAGGGAAATACACCAGGTTTGCCATCAGATAAATTAAAAAAATTTTCAATTACATTCAATATGAAATTTTTAAATACCTATGCTTTTCATATACCTCCTATAATACCTAGGCTTCTAATAAATTACTTCCAAATATATAAAAGAAAGTATTTATACAGCAGGGCACATATTTTCTTATTTTTAATTTCTCTGTACAAACATTCAAGTACTCAAGTTGAAGTAGGAAGCAAAAGAAACAGAGTTCCAAATTAAGATATCTGTTATAGATATGAGTCTGTAAGTCTTTTGTTGAGAGGAATCTCCAAAATCATTTATTTAGACATGTGTTTTTATATTAAGAATCCCAGGTCCTGAGTGTTTAAGTGTCTTGCCAAAGATCTGAAAAATATCTCTTGGCGGAATCAGGACTTGGACCCAAAGCCTTCCAACTCTCATCTTCCTTCTTCTCCGTTGTGCCTTCCTGAGGACTGTCCTGATTCATTTTAAAGCTTCCAGTCCCATAAATTGCAATTATTAGTGTGTAACTGATATTTAGAGTAAAATAGGTTAGACTGCACCTTAATGACTCTCCTTATGCCAAGCCTGTCTCCTGGGATGTTAAGCACCTATTGTTTTGCTTTGTTCTTTTTGCCTTTTTTCCTTTCTGAATAATTATGAACAGCCAGTTGAAAAAAGGTATGTAGGTGTGCTTATAATGTGACTATTTATGTTTCTAACCCCTGAAAATGACTTACTTTCAGTGAATCATCTGTCATTCTTTTCCAGCTTTTCCACCCGTAGTCTTACAGGGACTGGGTTCCTTATTCTCTGATACTTTGAAATTGTCAATTGAAATGAAACATTGCTTGAAAAAGAAAGTTAAATAGCCTTTTTTCTTGACTTCATATTTCCTCAGTAACAGTGTCTACTTCTTTCCGAGGCTGATAGTAGGTGAAGCATCCACCTTGTATTAAAATTGTACTTGTCTAGATGTGTTGAATGTCCAGTTGGAAAGTTGGACCCCTTTAAGTGGGTCCATAAACTCATTCATGTTTTGCATAGTTTTTTACCCATCTCATGGCTTTGGTTTATCAAAGGTGTATTTATGGAACACCTTCTTAAATAAAAAGGTTTTCTTCCTTGATAATGATGACTTTACCACTGAGATATATTCCAGAAATTTAAAAATTCTCACTCTCGTGTAATAACATCATAATTAGCAAATTTAACATGTTGTCAGTTAGAAAAGTTTGGGAAAGTCTTTTGATTACTTTCAAACCCTTACAAATATTGAGGTCACTTTCAACTTCATGTCTTTATATACTTGTGTCTAAATCATTTATATACTGGTACCTAAATAATTGATTAGATTTATGCTTTTAAAAATTCAACACAGGGGCTTCTTCTTGCCACCTTCGTGGCTGGACATGGCGCCTGCTGCCCCTTACCCAGACCCTGCCACCAGAAGGTGGCAAGAGGAAGCCCCTGAAACAGCCCAAGAAGCAGGCCAATGAGATGGACGAGGAAGATAAGGCATTTGAGCAGAAGTAGAAAGAGGAGCAGAAGAAACTTGAGCTAAAAGCAAAGGCCATGGGGAAGGGCCCCCTGGCCACGGGTGGAATTAAGAAAGCTGGCAAAAAGTGAGCGGTTCTTGTGACTGGGGCACTGATGATCCTTCATTCCATTCCTGTTTTAACATCTGGATTCCCTGTCATAGCATCTCTTGCCACCTATAGCTAGGTTGTCTGGGAGCCTGTTGGACATTTAAGAATAAACTTTTATAAAAAAGAATCATAACAATAGTCGTGCAGTGGCTCTTCTTCTTAGCTCTTCTCACTCTGCCATTTCAACCGTAGCTGTGAGGTCAGAGTGAACCCAGCCCAGAATCCTGTCAGAGCGTGTTCTTCAGTCTCTGTTCCATCCAGAATTCTGTACCCCCTGGAATTAAACCAACTCCTTTGAAAATAAATAAATAAATAAAAATTAAAAAATAAAAATTCAGCTCCGAACCCACTTAAATAAACGTTCTTCCTTCTATTACAGGCCATCTCATGTATTGGCCATGAAGGAAAGGGCGCAGTAGTCAGTATGAATGTAGTCAGTATGCGTTTTCAGGCCCGGCCCCGTGTGTGTCACTATCTGCTGGAATTCTTTTTTCATGCAACTTAGCCTGAATTGATTAGTGGCATCTACAAAGGTTCATACTTTAGGTTTCTTCTTACATTTTTCAGTAATTATCAGAAAGGTTATCCATATTTGACGGTTTGCTTTTTACCTTTTTAAATGATTATTTATTGGAGCCACAGAGTGCTTGTTGAAAGAGGGGTTAGAATGAAATGAATCCTTCATTGACCAAGACTTTTGTTTTAACTTAAAAATGAATTCCGAAATATTAATAACTTGTTTTCTTGCCAACAGAAAAGCAAAAACAATTTAAATGATTACCAGCAAGTTAGGTGTGTGTTTATACAACAATATCTACTGAGGAGAGGAAACTGTTGTACAGTTGACCCTCAAACAATGTGGGGATTGGGGCTCTAACACCACCCCCTCCACACACAGCTGAAAACCTACATATAACTTTGAATCCTGCACAACTTAACTACTAAGAGCATACTGTGGGCCGACAGCCTTACTGATAACATTAACAGCCGATTAACACTTTTTTTGTTTTATGTATTATACACTGTATTCTTACAATAAACTAAGCTAGAGAAAAGAACTGTTATTAAGAAAATGAAAAGAGAATACATTGACCATACTGTGTATTTATTGATAGTATAACTTCACATCATCTGTTTACAAGATGGAAAAAAGTCCACATATAATTGGATCCCTGCAGTTCAAACCTGTATTGTTCAAGAGTTCATCTGTGCTATGAAACCCTTTTAAGGAAGCTGCTTTGAAATTTATGTTCATTATTATGTTTTTTTAACCCCATAAATGAGGATCATCTTTTAAATGTTTTATTTTGTATTAGGAGCAAATGTCAATTGTCAAGCCTTGGACAAAGCTACTCCCTTGTTCATTGCTGCTCAAGAGGGCCACACCGAATGTGTGGAGCTTTTGCTGTCCAGTGGGGCAGATCCTAATCTCTACTGTAATGAGGACAATTGGCAGTTACCTATTCATGCAGCTGCACAGATGGGCCATACAGAGTAAGTGTTAAATGTGGAAAATAAAAATAGTTTCATAATTGAAAGGTAATAAGGAGTAAGTCTTCTGGCCAGACCTATTACCTCCAGACAAAATCCTTGGTATTTTCTTCTCTACCAAACTGCTGAGCGACTAGATCCACCCCAACCTCTGTCCCCCACACTAATCTCAGTTCCTCTTAGTTACGCACTTTTCCAGTGTAAGGCAGGAGCTGTGGCTGGAAATGGGACAACCCCAGGGGCTTTCTCAGGGTGTTAAGTCTTCCCCCTGATTTCACAAGCTATGGCCATACTCTTACACTATTCTCCAGTTTTATGCCAGGCATCTTTAGTTAGCTGTCTGATGGTCTTATTACTTATTTACCTTACTTCCCTGATCCCAGAAAACTTTTGAGTTTGTGACGCCTGTTGGAGTCAGTCTTTTGTGTGGTCTGAGTAGGTCTCCCGTTTTGAACCTTTTGATTAGACTTTTGTTTATCTAATCTCAAATCCAAACCAGTAATTTTCCCTGCTCATATTACTTTCTCCTTAGCTAGAAGTTCTCATGAAACTTTTGGGGGAGAGAGAGAGAGAGAGAGAGAGAGAGAGAGAGAGAAAGAGAAAGAGAAATAAATGATGGTTGGAAAGCCTTGAAATTGGGAGTTCCAGGAATCTTGGAAGTTAATAATCTGGTTATACATATGAGAATACAGTGGTTTATCTTATTATAAATTGGCAATGAACGAGTTTTTAAAATATATGATTAAAGTCTTTAGAGTCACAATTCTACAATAATAACTTTATAGCTATTGTGAGTTTTATTTAATTAAAAAATTATAGTGACATTGCCATTAGTATTTGTTTAGTAGGAAAGCAGATTCTGCAATTTGGTTATTATGACACTAGGTGGCATGGTATTTTACTGTTTGCTTAAAGATACCTGTGAGCATGTTTGTGCCTCCTAGAAGAGTATTTATCTGACCCATTAAAAAAATTAAACATGTTTAAGAGGTTTAAACAAATTCTTCATTTTAACACAATATTTGGGTTTTAAAATTTGGTATTTTTCTTAATTCTCAGTTGTTTATTTAAACATAAATCTTAGGTATAAACATAAGATCTTTAAATCTGAGCTTTAAATTGGTACCAAAACCTCTTGGGAATTTGTCCTTATTCATCCTCAATTTTGAGAATTCTGTTTGACCCTGATGATTTCTTCCATAGACTACTTCTAAGGTAAGCTCTGTAAGTGTAAGCTCTCCTATTATCATCTATTATCTATTGGTGATAGGTAATACTATTGTCGTCTTAGGTCTACCTTAAATAAAGAAAGGTATCAGAGAGAAAGAACATACTTTGGAGTAGCCCTGCCTTTCTTTTCCCAGAAAGAGGGAGGATTTGCTGGCTTTCATTATCTCTAGTTTTATTTTTAATTTTAGAAAAGTAGACTAGTCCTTTCTCTGAGCTGAGTGCTGGAGGTAAGTTTACAAATAATAGAAGGACTTCTGTTTTAATGATTTTCTTAAGAACTTTTTCTGCTTATCAATCAATTTTCTTTATAAATATTTCTCAGTGTTTAAAGAGCTCATATTCTTTTTCAGAGAATAGAATATTTGAGCAGAAATTCACATTTCTTCCTGATGAAAATACTATTCATTTCATGTTACTTACCATTAAAAAAAGTTCTTATTAATTAGAAAAATAAAACTTTAGTTTGTACTTTAAGAAGGAAAATAACTTATTTCTTGATACAAGTTTATATTTACTACAATGAAGTTTGAAATAATTGATTAGGTCCTAAAATATCTAATATAAAATGTGAATTTTGGGGAGTATGGTCATGATGATAGGGTAAATAATTATTGAAAAAATAAGAAAGAACACTCAGTTACCTATTTACTTATAAGAACACTATTCTGTTTCAAATCAATTTAAGGGTCTTTGTATTGAGCAACAATAAGTGTAACACTTTGGAGTATATAGCCTGTAATAATTTAGTATAGTAGAAGCTATGCTGAAGACAGACTTTTATGATGCGTATATCAATAGGTGACTTTAAATGTGTGCTGTAGAAATGTTGCCTATACTTATGTGCATATGAACACATTAAAGTGCTTTTGCATTTGTGTACTTGCAGAATCTTGGACTTGCTAATACCACGTACTAGCCGTGTCTGTGACACTGGACTAGACAAAGTGAGCCCTGTCTACTCAGCAGTGTTTGGAGGACACGAAGACTGCTTGGAGATGTTACTCCAGCACGGCTACAGCCCAGATGCCCAGATGTGCCTCGTCTTTGGATTTAGTTCTCCCCTATGTATGGCTTTCCAAAAAGAGTATGTATATTTGCTATGTTTTTATTCTTTTTTTCTATATGGAGATGTATTTCTAATTCTTGACTTTCTTTTATGATGAAGCTTAATATCTCTTAGTGCTAAACTGTAAACTTAAAAACAGAAAACACACAAACAGAAAAAACCCTCTATAATGTACCTTGTCCAGTCCAAGTACAGTAAAAATGAGGTGATAATGTCAGCTTAGTAAGTAAGTTTCTTATTTATTTTCCAGATCCAAAGAGGGAAGTGATTTTTTTCCCTTCCCTCTTTGGATCTGGAAAATAAATAAGAGAGGGGGAAAGAAAAAGAGAGGGAGAGAAACATCAATCTTTCACGCCCCAAACCAGGGACCTGGCCCGCAACCCAGGCATGTGTGCTGGCTGGGAATCGAACTGGTGACCTTTCGGTTTGCCAGCCAGTGTTCAGTCCAGTGAACCACACTTGCCAGGATGGATTCTATTTTTAGTGTAGCAATTTTAAAGACTACTTTAATTATATTAAATAAATTCAGGAATTCTCTGATATCCTTGGTCTCTAAAACAATTTATAAATTAAAACAAACTTCCAGTTGTGTGATGAATAAGGTCTGAGTGCCTGAGAACAACATGGTGACTTGTAGTTGACAACACTGTGTTGTACAACTGACATTCGCTAAGAGAGTAGAACCCAAGTTCTTTCCCCCTCCCTAAAGAGGTAAATAATGTGTGAGGTGATGTATGTGTTAATTCGATGGAGGGAATTTTTTCATGATGTGTACATTTATGGAATCATCATTTCGTATACTTCAAATATCTGTCAGTCTCATTTGTTAATTATACCCCCAATAAAGCTGGGAGGAAAAATTGAAAATGACTGTATCAAATAAGGCATTGACTATGTTTCAGGTTATTTACTAATTGTAATTTGTATTTATAAGACTTGTTATAAACCTAAAAATAAGTTTTGTAGATATTATTGTATTTGGCACGTAGCATTGTCTATGTGAGTCAGAATAATTAAATTAAAATTTCTGATGACCTGCAATGATCCTATAAGGTAGAAGAAGTGAATTACTGCTGTTTTATTAGCTTCTGGCCAGTCCTTGTATATTAAGACTCCCAAAGTTTTAAAATACACAGTAAGAATGTAAGAAAAACCGTGTTAGGTAATATCTGTGGTTCATCCAATGATGGACCACAGTAGTGGGGTAAGTTGTGCAGATAGATGCTGTTGTTTTTAATGACACAAAAGAGGTTGCAGTCATACCTCAAACTGCATTGGCTTTCCTGAATTCACTGTTTGTTATCTATGATTTAATTTGAACATTTATCAGAAACTTACTAAGCTTTTGAGTCTACCATCTCTTAACAATTTGCTATGTAGAATAGTTCATTTTATGTATTTTGAATTTAAGTTTCCAAGTGTATTTTATAGTCTGAATATTTGGGGTTTTGCCTAATCTGAGTCTCTGAGACCTACTCTATGCATAACTTTCATGATTTCATATAAATTTATTTTAAGTTTTGTCTTTCCGAACCCTTTAGTTCACCCTCAGTAAGGCTGCATCGATGACTTTAGTATTGTTTCAGTTGTTTTTCTCCATTCATATCTAACTCCCTTCTGTATTATTATTAGGTCAATTGGACTGGACTTTTAAAGACTAGATCAGAACATGATGATTTTGGATAGTTTGTATGTGTGTGCAATGTAATGATGGTTGTGTTTTCTTAACCTTCATTTTACTTTTTGGAGGAATGATATTATTAGCCTTTCTGCCTCATCATCTTATTAAAATATAACATATAACATACAATGCAGGGCTCCAGTTAACCATGAAACACCTTAAAATTAATGTTTTTCTGGCCTGAGGAGTTCGGTAAATAGAACCATGTGGGACAGAGAATGTGGGGGGACCCTGGGGAAGAAGAGGACTGGAAAAGGCGATCCTCTCATTCCGTGTACGAACGTGCGTATGTCCCGAGCTCCCGCCAGGCTTTGAATACACAGACCCAAGTTGTTGAAAACAAGTTTTAACTACCACCCGAGTCTCAGGTTAACCCTCTGAATGGCGTATTTCACGGGACGGATCCAGAGCAGCATAGCAATGCCTTTAAGAACCGAACTGACATTGGAATCACTGTCTACAGAAGGTGAAACAGAAACTGCAGTCTGGCCTTTCTGTGCTTCCTACAGTGGGGTCCATAGAACATTGTCCTGGGTTGCTGTCATAACTTAAAGGGGAACTTCACCATGTCTGGAGCCCTTGATGTCGTGCAGTTGAAGAAGGCAGGATGTCCACAAATTCCTTGCTTTTAGGAGCCCAGTTAAGTGTCATGCAACTGGACTTGAAAATGGAACAGTACATTTACCAAAGGAATAGTGATGGCATAGGCATCATAGATTTTAAGAGAACCTGGGAGAAGCTTCTGCTGGCAGCTTGTGCCATTGTGACCACTGAAAATCTGGCAGATGTCAGTGTCATATCATCCAGAAGTACTTGCCAGTGAACTGTGCTGAGGTTTCCTGCTGCCACCGGAGTTCACTTTGGAACCTTCCCTATTGGATCCAGGAGCCGAGACTTCTGGTGGTTACTGATCCCAGGGCTAACCACTGGCTTCTCACAGACATTTTATGTTAATCTGCCTGCTAGTCTCTGTATGACACAGACTTTCCTCTGCTGTATGTGGACACTGCCATCCCGTGCAACAACAAGGGGCTCTCTCAGTGGGTCTCTCAAGGGATTCTGGTCCAGAAAGTTCTGTGCGTGTGTACTATCGTCTCCCATGAGCACCCGTGGGAGGTCATGCCTCATCTCTGCTTCTACAGAGATCCTGAAGAGATTGAAAAACAATAGCAGGCTGATGCTGACAAGGCTGTGACCAGAGAGGAATTTCAGGGTGAATGGACTGCTCTAGCTCCTGAGTTTGTCGCTGTTCAACCTGAGTTCTCAGACTGGTTGGAAGGCACACGGGTGCTCCCTGTGCTTATTTAGCAGTTTCCTACTGAACACCGGGGTGCTCAACCTGCCACTGAAGACTGGTCTGTAGCCCCCTCACTCAGTGCTCAGGCCACTGAATGGGTAGGGGTAACCACTGAGTGGCCTTAAGCTGTTCCTCCACAAACTCCTAAACAAAATGGAAGTAAAGTTGGTGGAAATTAAGCAGTTTCTAAAAAAATAATCGCAGTGTGAACCTAACTAGGTTATATGTTTGCTGAAATAAATAAAGCGACAAAAATCAATATTCTTCAAAGGATTGTAACAGGACCCAGAGTCTGTACAACATTAACATTCACAATGTTCAGGATACATTCTAAAACTACTTGACATGTGAAGAACCAGTAAAATATGACCAGTTCTCAAGAGAAAAGACACTTAGTAGGCGCCAACCCTGAGGTGATACAGATGTTGGAAATATCAAATATTGAAAGCAACTATTAAAATTATTCTTTATGAGGTAAATACACTTGAAGTAAATAAAGGTAGAAATTCTCAGCTGAGAAATAGAAACTATAAAAAAGGAATCAAACAGCAATGTTATAAGTGAAAAATAACTAAAATGCAAAATTTATTGTATTAGCTCCATAGCAGAGTGGAATTGACAGAATCAGTTAACTTGAAGATAGACCAATAAAATTATCCAAACTGAAGAACAGAGTTCAGAAAAAAAGATTGGGAAAACAAAGCAAAACAAAATAAAAAAGGAACGAAGCCTCGGGGGACCTGAGGGGCAATATGAATGGGTTGACATTCATATCATTCAAGTGCAGGAGGAGAAGAGAGATTGGCACAGAAAAATTTTGTGAACTAATGATGTCCAAAAACTTCCCAACAGTGAATGAAGATGTAAATTTACAGATTTAGGAAACTTACTAAACTGATGCAGGATGAAGCCAAAGAAAAGCATGTTCAATATAATCAAATTCTTGAAAATCAAAAGTAAAGAAGCAGCAATGTGGTGATAGGGGTTCTTGGTCACAGACATGAGCTATGAACCTTTGTTTTTTGCTCTTCTTGGAAATTTTGCTCTGTGAAGTGGCCCTATGGAACATAATTGAAACCTGGTTTGTTGGCTTTAGAAGGGCTTGTCAGCTGTTTTCTTCCATGTGGGAACTTGTAATTGGACCAAATGTATTCTTAATTAGTAAGGTAGTTTTTCAGAAATCATTGGAAGATAGTATTTGTTAGCCTATAGGGAAAAAGCTAAAACATCAAGATACCTGTTTCATGAGAATAACTTCTCCTAGTCTTTCTAATTGACTTTTCATTTGCCTGGGATCCATGGCAATAGATTTCATTTTTGTACACTTTCGCCATTTGTCAACTACTTTGTGGGGAATTTAATTGAAGAGAAATCTTTTCCCAGGGCCAAATCTGAAAGATGGTAGTATCATAATCACATGTGCTTGCATTTAATAGGTATCTATAGAGGGATTGATATAAGTATAGTACATGGCACATAGTAGAAGAATATCAAGGTAATTTTCTTCTTTCTACCATCCTTTGTTTATCTAGAAAACAATATACATTAAAATTTTGGTGTCTATACTACATTTCTGTTAGCTAGTGTCTGCCTATTAGTTCGAATTCTGTCACTGTTCATGTAATCTGAAGATCATTTGATTATTTGGGGACTCTGTATAAAACTGTACTGGTCAAGGAGGAAAACTGATGGTCTCCTAGTAGGTTTTGTTTAGTATATCAAGAGAGTAATATAGCTGGGTGTCTGGGGAAAAAATCAAAATTGAAAAATTTATTAATTTTTTTCAGTAAGTGCACCTCTTAAAGTTTGGATTCTCTACAGCAGTGATTTTCAACTTTTTAAATCTCATGGCACACATAAACTAATTACTAAAATTCTGCAGCATACTGAAAAATATACTCTTATTTTTTTGCCAATCTGACAAAAAAATTAGGTATAACTTTTATTCATTCACACCAGATGGCTATTGTGTTGGCTGTTGTCATTTTTTTTTTATTTGACAGTCTAAGGGAAAAGAGGTCAGTGCCTCTGACTAAATAGTCAGGTATTTCATGTTTTAAAAATTCTTATGTCACACTGGTTGAAAATTGCTGCTCTACAGTGTCATATCTAAATTAATTAAATTAACTAGAATTCCCACTTAAAAAGCAAGGATAATTTAATGTAATTTTTATTTAAAATAACTATCATGTTCTATTGCTCCATAATGAAACAGTGTATGAATTTTCTGTATTCCATTTAGCAATTATTAATGAGGAATTGAGTTTTGGTCATAATAATGGTACTAGGGAAATTCAAAAACTCCAGTTTTCAAAATAATTATTAGTCAAATTTGGAGAGAATTGCTAATAGATAATGAGGTAAGTTTAGTGGTATAAATTTTGAAATTTTTATAGCAACAGTATGTTATTACAGTAATTTTAGTTTGGTGTGAGATTGTTGTATAAAATGATTTGATCAACATTTATCTGACTTTAGATGTTAATGAGTTAACAACTTTTGTTTTCTCATTCGTGTGTATGTGTTTTTTGGCACTTCTCTGAGATCTAGACATTTAACATTTGTGGCTCTTCTTGAACTATTTGGCCTATTGTGTTGTAGTGAACTTCTGTCTCTTTTATAAATGCTATAATTTTAATATCAAACAGTAATGAAAATAATAAGTATAAATAATGGCTCTGTATTTTACGATTTTCCTTCTTCATTGTTTTATTCAGGTGATTTAACGTTAACTCAGGATTAGCATCCTGAAAGGTTTTTGCAGGGTATCCCTTTGAGAGGATGAGCTTCCATTTGAAGCAGTGACCTTTCGCTTTCTCACCACCCTGAGGAATAGTGGAAAGGTGTCTCCTCCACCACTGGACAAAGCAGTCTTTGTCCCTCGGGGCTAAAAAGTTAACAACTACAGTGACATGAAAGCCAGTCTTTCAAGGGCACAGTTGAGTAATTCAACTGAAATGAGAAAATACAAGAAAAAGACTCCTTTAACTGGAATGTGTGAAAGTGGAGGGAAGTTGAGAAATTTCAGGACAATTGGAACAGATATTAATGCCTTTCATATGAGACTGCAGGAAGAGCTCATGGCTTCTTTGACCTGATTTTGTATTTCAAATTGATACTGATCATTGTTAGCCTATTTTGTAGAAATTGTTGTGTTTTTTCTTACCATCACATCACACATAGGTACATCTGATGAGACCTAATGTCTTTATTTTGTTTTCAACAAATGGCTGAAAGCCATTCAGTAAAACTTTCTTTATGATCTTTGATCATTCAGCTAACAAGTTGGTTAGATTATTTTTTTGGCTAATTAAACACAAAATGCTCCAGATGTTTGCCCATTTGTGTTTGTTTAAAATAAATCTCATTAAGTTTACTAAATTAAATTTGTTAAAATAAATCGTGTTGGATTTTCTTTTACTGTGCTTCCTTTGATCTGGGCACTGTTTCTGTGCACATTTTCTAACTTCAAAGAGCAGAATAAGGAAAAATATACAGGCCCAAAGATAAAGTTTAGACATGTCTTTTTTAGGTTTTAAATTTCTCCTCAATCTCAGTATTTGATGATTTTTTCACTGTTTATATAACATGCAGTCTCTTAATGTGTCAAATTTAGTTCTTTATATTTATATTATGTGGATCAGCAGACTTTTGGTCCTGTCCAAAATGTCCACGATTAGAAAACATCCGTGGGTTCAGCTAGCCCATAATGTTTATTTTTACTTTTGGTTTCAGACATAAAAAATAGTACCAGGTTTTATTGTGTTGTGGTGGTATTGTCAATAATAATCCTTTTTGCTTTGGTAGCCTAACTGGTAATGGCTTATGGGGTATGGTAGATGGGTGGGTGTGGATCAAGTGTCTCTTTGGGCATTTTGGTACAGAACCAATTATATCAAGGACTTTTTGGCATGGACCAAATATTTTTTTGGACGTTTTGATACAGGACCAAATATCAAGGACAGGACCAAATGTCCTGCAATGGTTAAATAGGATGCACTGTTTCTTTTTAAAGTTTAGACTTGAAGAATTTTTTTGATTCTTCATCAGAATTTAAGAGAAAATTTGTTTCATAAGAAGAGAATTTGTTTAAAGTCTTAAGAGAAATGCATACATATGTTCATGGAATTTATCATTTAATCAAAGGTTATCTATGCCCAGGGTCTACTGTTGCTCAGTAACATGTATTATCATAGGGAGCGCTGACGTTGCTTGTGTTTCTGGAGTTTGCACATTAATTAAGACCTTCAGCCTTCCCAGAAGCTCAGGGCATGCCAACAGAGTTTTGTGATTCTCCAGATTATTTTATGTTTATTATTCACCATATAATGGGTTGTTTTGTTGGAAATGGGTTAATATTGTAGCACTAGGCAGTTTTATAAGTCTTTTAGGAGTGTGCTTTTGTCTCTTCTAACACAAGGCTAACTGGAAGAAGTTTAAAGGTGGGTTTTCCGAAATGTGTTTTTGTAGAATACTAATTCTATAGATTGTTAATAGATATTATATGGGGTAAAATAGTTAAGTTTGGAAAACATAGGGTTAAGTAATGTTAAATAGATTTCTTTCTTGAAGGCTTCTAAGAATTTTTTTTTTTAAATGGTGGTTTGTGAATTAAGAAGGGAATAAATCTACAAAAGTTTGAAAAGTTTGGGAACATAGGATGAACTTATGTTTACAGTAATTATACTATTGTTCCCATGTTTGTAGTCTTTTGGGGCACTTTATACTCTATAGTATACTTATTTGAGGTTAGTGATTGTATCCTTTGCTTTAATTTTAGACCTACTTCTCAAAGGTGTCTGGAGGTTGAAGAAAAATGTTTTAGCATATAATTTGAATATGTACTAGAATAGTGTATAAAAATATGTTTATCTTATATTTTCTTTTTCAGACTCTATACTATAGGGTTTCTCAAATATTTTCATTTCAGAGTCTTTTTTATATGGATCATTTTCAGGGACTAATGTTTCATGTTGAAATTTTCACAAAAAAGTCTCTTGGTTTTGTAGTTCTTTTTTTTCTAAATGGAAAATCTGTAACACTTAATCTGATAGGTGTATTTACAGCTCACATTTACCTTTGTATTCTATAGCAAAAGTATGTCCTCTGTAAGAGCTACTGATGGTTTCAAAGCAGTAAAGATGGCTTCAGAGGGAAGAATTGAGCCAATCCCTGAGCTGCACATGTAAACACACATACCCTTGAAAATTGCCAGGCTTCTTGAGAATGATATGTAACATTTGTAACAAGTGAATGTCTTGAGCTTTTCTTACAGTTTGCCTGCATATTTTTTGAAATATGTTCAATAGTCCATATATAGTTTGTCTGTTCTACAGTGGATCCAGCAAGTAATAATAACTGCAGGCAAAATAATGAGAACCTAATGGGGTCGAAGTGGTTGGAATAAATTGGTGATAACTGTGTAGGACTGTAAGTCAGAAGTGTATCCTTCAACATTTCTTTCAGTGCAGGACTGCTGGCCATGAATTCCCTCAGCTTTCCTGTGTCTGAAAACAGCCAGAGGAACATACATAAATGTACAGGGCTGTTCTCAAGAACAGTGATCTAATGATGGACTTCTTATCAGGGACAGATAGCAAGATACTAGACAGACAACAAAGTTATTAATTTTTATAAAGAGGTTTTGAATATAGATTTTTAAATTGCTGTGAAGATAGTTAAAAGTAAAGAAAATATTGTTTAATCTTTTAAAGAAAAGAATCACAGATTGGGGTATAAGTGAAATAGATTTATAAAAATATGTATGGGTTAAGTGACATTTTACTAATGTATATAGTGTTTTAACTGCTTTAAAACCTTGGTTTAAAGTTCTACAGTAAGTCCTCAGAAGTAGGGGTCTCACTTGAGAACGGTTTAAACAGTTACATTGCTTTTATCTATAGTGCCTCTTATTTATATTCTATAACACTATGGTTAAATATTTTTATTTGTTTAAAATAGCATTAATGTCAGTTTCAAAAGGAGAATAATTTTATTCTTACATATTTTTTTCACAGTTGTCTATATAGTAAACATATGTATTATTGGGCTTTATAACAGTTAAAATTATATCATAGTTTTTTTTAAGTGGTCATACAACCATCGTAATTGCAGTTTTTGATGAATATATTATATTTTGTACTTACCCACTCTTCTATTATTCAACATTTAGGCAATTTCTTTCTTTTTAAAGTCTGTTATAGATAATACTATGGTTAACATTGGTACAAATAAAATATAATTTAAAAAAATTTTACCTCCTGGATAAAGTCCCATGATTAATGTGTATTATATTTTATTTTAGTTTATATGGTGTTTTACTTCACATATCATTTATTTTACAAATACTTGCAAAGGGCTAATTCTGTGCCAGAAAGGGTAAGTAACTCATTCACAGTCACATAGCTAGTCAGTGGCTGAGCAGACTGGCTCCGGGGTCTGTGCTCTTACAGCTTTGGTACTTTTTTTTCACACATCTTGCCAGCTCACTCTCTCAGAAAAGGACCACACTTATTTTCAATCAGTTTAACCACGACTTACCAGTATTGAATGATGAAATATTTAAAAAATAACCAGTTTAATAGGTACCAATTGATATACTTTTATTCTATAAAAGTACTTGAGAAAGTAGATTAATTTAGAAATAAAGCTATAAGTTAAATTTTTGTTCATTAAAAAAAAGCTTTTCTATGTGATTATTTTTTACCATCAGACATTTGAAAGTAAAGGGGACAATGACTAGGGTTATTGCCAAAGGAGATGGTATTTTGGAGATTGCTAGAATGAGTCATCTGTCTATAGAGACAGATCACAGTGTTTAATAACTTCGTTTAATAAGTAGTTTGTAGTAGAGATACTAGATTGTACAAAAATACAAATTGAGAAGAGCTTTCTATATGTCAATGATAACTTTTAAAATTATTTAAGATGAATGTTTAGAATTCTAAGGGCACTTCCTGTTCATAGTTGAAAATTTAAAACACGCAGGAGAGTGTAAATTAAAAAGTAAAACCCTCTGCCCTGGCAGGAGCTTGGTCGGTTGGAGCAGCATCCTAGAGCGCCAAGGTTGTGGATGGGTCCCCTCTACTCCCCTCACCCCCACCCCCATCGGGGCACATACAGGAGTCAACCAGCGAATGCATAAATAAGTGGAACAACATATCGATGTCTCTCTCTCTCTCTTTCTAGAAGTCCAAAAAAAGAAAAAAGAAAAGAAAGAAGGAAAAAAGTAAAACCCTCCCTCTCTCCTAGTTTCTAATCTCAAATCCACTAGAAACATAAAAACCATCCACTATCCCATCTGCTGTTCTTATTTTGCAGCTGTAACTACTAGTAATTATTTGTAACATTTATTCTTATTTATTTTTTATGTAAAAGTCTAACTTCTTTCTTTTTATTTTTTTGGTGGAGCTGTGAATTCTTTGGAATTGTGAATACTCTTTTGAAATACGGAGTCCAGCTAAATGAACTTCATTTGGCATACTGCCTGAAGTATGAGAAGTTTTCGGTATTTCGTTACTTTTTAAAGAAAGGCTGCCCATTGGCATCATGGAACCATACATCTGAATTTATAAGTCATGCAATTAAAGCACAGGCAAAATACAAGGAATGGTTGCCATCTCTCCTACTTGCTGGATTTGACCCACTGAATCTTCTATGCAATTCTTGGTAAGCAATCCTACAGTAGTGAACCTTACCTTTTTGAATGAATATATGACCTTTAAGTTCCCGCAATTTCTTGAGACCTCATTTTGGGATGAGGGTGTGTGTGTGTGTGTGTATTAGACTGTGATGGTTGGATTGGGGGGTTGCTAATAGTGAGATTGAATGTAAGGACAGATTCTTGCCAAAAGATGGGAGGTAACTAACGGGAAGGGAGTAGAAAGGGGCAGATGCTAGTAAACTCTTCTGAGAGGTATATCCCTTCTACTCAGGCCATCTGTCATGCTCCTGTTAAAATGTCTCTGACAGAATGGTGTAGCTGCTTTGGAGATTTCTGTTATCCCTTAATCAACTAGATCGAGCACTTCTGTTGTGCAGCCTCTTGTTTATTTGAACTTTGTCTCCCTTAACATCTACTAATTTCTGAAGCAGCTGAGGATATAACTTGTTTACGTCAGGTATTTTCTTAGAAGGGTATCCTCTATGAGTGATTATATTGAAAGCTGGGTTAGGGTTTTTCTTGGGCAAGAAGAGGAAAACTGTTTCTACAGCCTCTAGCCCTTGCAAAAATTGTTAGTGTCTGGTTGGGGCTGAGGAGGTGACTGTAGCAGTGAGAGGACTCTTTTGGCCAGATAATTCAAGTACAAGAGAAAATAGAATAAACGTCTCCAGGAAAAAGTCTCCAGGGTAGTTTATAAAGTTTCAATAAATCATTATAAAAGGCTTAATTTTTGTGCTTTAAAATCTACCATTTACTAAAATAATGCTTAGACAAATACTGAGATTTTTGCGTGTCAGCAGAAAAGTGCTTTGATATGTTGTTGCTTATTTTTTCAAATGAGATCCTCCTGGCGTTCATGCAGGTGACGGAATGGTTTCTGCTTGTAAATTTAGTTTGGATTGCTGGGGACTCCATTTTCCACCTGGTGGCTTCTCCATCTGTATGTGAAGAACAGGTCTTTATTTGGCAGTATCCCAGCATTTCACCTTTTTATTATGTCTGCCATTATAAATAATTCAGCAATTTTCACTCAGCAGGGTTTTATGCTTAGGACTGCGGTAAGGGATTTGAGGAATGTAGAAGTAAAGGCAAAGTTTAGATACACCCTCTCATTTCGACTTTATTTTTTTTGTGTGTATGTACAAACGGGTTGAGTTTTGGTTATATTTACTTCTTTCTCCGACAGCTGATTATTACATAGTTATCTTTAAATGCTCATTGTTGCAATTTCCTCTATACCTTTGTAATACATTTTCACAAAGACATTGTATTTTCAAGATAAGTGAATGAAATATAAAGATTATTTAGACAGTTTATTGGGAAATCTCTGATTTTTAAAAGTTATTTGTATATGTATATTCGTCTTAACAGATATACACTCATACACATGCAACTGAGATATAAACACTCACTAATGAATGCTGTATCTAGCTATTAATAAGGCTATGTAAGTACCCTTAACATTTTACTTGGTGAATTTTATCTTGTGTCTGGGCTCCTGACAGCTAGCAGCAGTTGCTCCGCACCATTCTAAGATTCACCCACTGGCTATAGCTGGAAATCCAGCCAACATGTTGGGTAGCTGTTGGCAGCCTTGACAGCGCGCTCCCTTCCCTCTCTTACCTCACTTGATGCTTGTCCCCAAGGCACCCACGTTCTTCTCAGCCTCACGTGCTGTGTTCCGCTATTGAAGCTGCTCACTCAACTCCATGTTACTGGCCCACTACTTTCAGTTTTCTGGTTTCAAGTATATTTATTTCCGGTTTCTAGTTTTATTTCTTTAGCCGACACCTGGAATACTACCTGACACATGGTAGGCAGTGTTTAAAATTCTTTACTGTACTAACTTATTTACTAAAAAATACGCTAGGTACTATTATTTTTATTTTACAAAAGAGGAAATCGAAGCACAGTGATTAACATACTTGTCCAAGCTTACACAGCTAGTTAGTGCTGGGACTTAGATTTGAATCTGGGTTGTGCTGTAGTGTGGCTCAAATCTGCCTTTCTAACCACTGTGCTATCTAGTTATATCACTTAATTTTGGGTATCTTAATCCGTTGCCTAACCTGTTGATCTGTGCCAGCTTGCTCCTTTCAACTCTTGAATTAGGAAGAACCTATGCAGGGAAAAAAATTAAACACTGCCTTTTTTCCATTCTTCTTCACCAATTACATACACTGCTGGGAGGAGAGGGAATTATTTAGCTTTGTTCTCCTAGAAGGCTTGTAAAATTTACTCTCCCATACCAGTTCTGATAGAGACTTTCCTCCCCCAGTGTGAGTAGCTCATTTGAGAATTTCTGTGGTAATAAGCCACTGAATATAGTGTGAGCTATATTTATTGCATGGGTTAGGATGGAAAAGAGTAAGAACCAATAAACTACAAATTATTTTGAAGCAAATTGTAAAATTTACAGCTTTCTGGATTGAGAATGCCAACTGTATATAGCTTACTCAGAAGGGGTGACTTTAGTCACTTTATATTCATTAGAAAAATACAGTAGAAAATTTCACTTTAGCAATATGCTTAACATGGTCACATTTTTGTTCACTGTTCTTTCATTGAATGGGCAAAGCCACCATTTACACTGAATATGATAAATATTTTGCTTTCTTTGACCAAATTTACATTCATAGAGCTGTTATAAGAAAAATTCCCCCATAAAAATTCAATGTGCTGTTAAAGTGGATTTTGGTTATATCTTATTTATATCACATGTAAGTCTGTTGCTTAATCTTTGTCATGTAAATTATAAACGTCTTTCCTAGCTTTTTTTGGTCTTGAATGTTCTTTAAAAATGTATCTGGCTGAATAATTTGCCTATCACAACATAATCTACAAAGTTGAAATATTTTTTTTAACTTTAAATGCAAAACTAGGCACCCCCTACTGAATGTAATGCGTACCGTGTTTTGCTGTGTATAATGCACACCCATGGTTTTTGCCCTTTCAGGAAAAAAATCTTTTGTTTTAATTTTTTAACTCAATTTTTTACTTATTTATATTTAGATACTTGTTTTTGTATTATAAAGGAATTTTAACATTTATTTTTGAACATGTTATGGTATAAGAAATTTTATGTAACAAATAATTACAAAACATAAGAACAGATACAAGTTATTTCAGGCGCTACCTATGTATAATGGGCATCCTTATTTTCCCTAAAAACTTTGGGCAAAAAAGTGTGCATTATACATGACAAAACACAAGTAAGTAATAGAAAGTAAATGTCATCTGTGCATTTAGTTGATTAACTGTCCCTCATTTATGATTGTACAGCTGCTCTACGACATAATGCTCAGTGTAGTACAGTAACAATACATTTTTAGTGGCATTATCAGCATTGGTAAAATTAGTTATATTATCTAAAGTAGTGTAAATGGATGTATTTCTTGTGTGTGTTTAGATAACTGCATAAAAGTGACTTTGTATTTGGTCTCAGTGAGACCCAAAGCACATTAATGTGGCAAAATGAAATCATTTTGCTGCATAGAAAAGAAATAAGGAACCAGAACAAGTAGCCTTGGGTGTGGGGTTCCTAGAAAGTCAGGGAGATTTTTTTTGCTTTTGAACATACTTTATAATTTCATTTGTTCTCAGTATTTCCTGATAAGTTGTGATTTCATTGAAAGCTTCTTGAGAAGTAAAATGTTTTCCCAAGGCATTTGTGCAACATGAAGTTCTTTGTTATATAGAAGTTTTCATATTAGAGAATTACGAATTTGGGAAATAATTTTTATACTCTAATCAGTCATTTCAAGGATATTTTGACTCTGAATTACAAAAAGTAAGTTGCCTTTGAGATGAATATTATTCAGTTTCTTTTTTTTCCTTCTGTTTTTCCCCCCATCTTTAGACCTTGCTCATTAATGTTTCCAAAAAACCAACCAACCAACAAACAAAAATGACTTTGGAAAGAATTTCTGTATTTGTAGTAATTATTAGAGGCTGTAGTCATTTTCTTTTTCCTCAGACAGTGTGATGGTAGGGAGCTTGTCATTGGGTACAAGATGGGTAATCTTGTTAGAATGTGGTGTTCTCTGTAAGCTTTGACTGAATTTCATGTCATCAGGCCTGCTGAAACTTCCAAACCAGTTGTAGTAATAGCAAACATTTATGTAGCATTTTAGAGTGTTCAAGTATGTTTACTATATTTTCTCATATTGTTGTTTTAATTAGTCCCCTGAAATTGGCAGGGTAAGTATTCTTATTTTAAAGGGCCAGGCTCAAGGGCTTAAAGAGTTTCAGCAATATGTTTATAAGTGGAGGTAGTATTAGAAATCAAAACTTTTCTTCGACTAGTGCTTTTCATTAGGATTCAAGTACTTATAAAATTTGGGGAGGTCTCTTTTGAGTAGGTTGGTAGGAAATCTGAAATTATTTTGTAAAGATAGAGGGAGAACTGTTTGTCTTGAACAACTTCTTTCAGATCTTAGAGATGGAACTGATTCTGGTACATCCTTTAGAGGTGAATCTATAATGTGGAAAGTTCTTAGACGGGGACAGTTGTATATCCCTGGGAGTCGGGCAGAAACAAGCCAGTTTTTCCATGTAGTTAGTGTAGGGATGGATGGGGGTATTCAGGCTTTATCCTTTCGGGACTGTTAAAGCAAGATGGTCCAGTTGCGGGGAGATAATGGCAAATTCACTGATGACACTGGTGCTGTCTCTGTCTCTTCTTGACACTGCTGCTGGGGAAGGGGGAGGAAAGTTCCTACCCTCTTCAACAGTAGAGGTTCCTCTTGTCATCTATAGGACAAACTACACACGGAGTCAGTTCAGTTTCCTGTAGATGCTTATTCACATCCCCTGAGCTTGCCTCCAGTAACAGGAATATTTTCTATGCCCCAGTTTTCTGTCTTCCATATTAAGGTGTTGTAAGAATAGATATGTGGTGTTTTTAGGAGGAATCCCTGATGTATGTTGTGTCTAATGATGTGTTAACATCTTGCTAAAACAGGATTGAAGCAGTCAGTGATGACACCCTTATCTTCACTTTGGAGTTTACTAACTGGAGGAGACTTCCTCCAGCTGTTGACAAGATGCTCTCTGCTCGGGCCTCGAACTCCTCTTGGGCTCTACAGCAACATATTGGTAAGAAAGTACAATTTTAAAACACACCTCCCTACTTTTTCTTCTCTAGCTGTATTGTACTTTTACGAACTGTGCAAACTTACTAAATTGGGCATCATTTGCATTTTCTTTATGTGGAGGAAGGATGGGATTGTGAGGGGAGATGATAGTAATTTCCTTCCACAAAAATCTTATCTGATTTTATAACTTTAGCCTAAGGAGCATATAAAGAAAAGGATGTATTTACTGATATTTTAATTTAATGATATCCTTTTGTTTACTAAGTATTACATAAACAAAAGTGAGTTCTAAAAATCTTGTTAGTGAATATTTAGTTTGTCAGAAAATGCTAAACTTAATTTTCCTTTTCATGGTGTGTTTGTATTTGTGTTCTCTCTTAAATATGTTATCATCTCTAAAGGGAAGTATTACTGTGCTTTATTTCTACCTGTCCTTACTGAATATATAGTGATGTTTTGGTATAATATAACTATGGAGGTGAGCTGGGCGAAAATTCTGTGAATTGATTGATATTTTCTATGACTGTTTTAAAACAAATTCTCAACTAACTCTCACTTATTAAGAAGTTTAAGCTAATTAAAAAAATTAAAGAGCATGCAGTAGAAGATTTTACACAGGTTACTAGTTTAAACTAAAGTAGTTTAAACTAAATATATGCAAAGTATTCCTATTGTGTTTTTCAGATTTATTTTCCTTTAACTACATTTTGTTACCCAGATTATGTGTCTTAAGAAAATTATTTCTTCACTGCTACTTTTCATTAAATGTAACTCCTCATAATACATGTTGAATAAGCTTTTAACAAGTGAACTTACGCATATATAGAAATGTCTTCTTATTTCTAGGAAAATCACACTTAAGTAAGTTTTCTCAATCAAAAAACAGACATTCAGGAAAATATGCTCTTGAACTGAGGCTTATTTAAACTGTTAGAGAGGTTGTTGTTGAAGAAAAAAATAATCTGGAGTCTCCGAGCCTTTTAGTACAGAATTTGTTGGGAAACTCACTTGCATGTAACTGTTAATGTGGAGAATTGCACCTGTTTTTACTAAGTATGTATCTGTAGCAGTAGAGAACAATTATCTATTCAGAACAGATATGGGACAGTGGACTTGGGAACAAAAAGTCAAAAGAGGGAGCATATGTCAAATGGAAAAATTACTGTAGCGTATCAATTAGTAAAGACAGGTGAGAGTTTACTCTGAAGACTTTAACGTGCAGCAAGTTTGTCCAGGTGAAGGTAAAAATTGAGCATGAGTACATTACCCTGCAATAGACTGACTCCATCGGGGCTTCTTGTTTAATTAGGCAGAAGAGACCTCTCTTCTTGGTTCCAGTCCCATATATCCAGCTGCCTTTTGGATACTTCTGCTTGGCATATCCCACATTTTGATTTATCCAAAATTTGAACTTGTCATTTTTTCTACAAGTCCTGCTGTTCCTTCTGTCTATTTTCTGGTTAGGGGGGTGAGATGACGTGGGAGTGCTGTTTACTAAGAAAGTGAGTTGTCCCTGGCAGCTGTTTATTTGTTTCATCCAAAACAGTGGTGTGTTCAACAAGGGCAACTTGGCCCCTGAGCCCCCAAGAGATACTTGGCAATGTCTGCAAACAGTTGTTGGTGCCACAGTTGGTAGGGGTGCTGTTACCATCTACGGGGTGGGGTGGAGGCCAGACGTGCTGCTCAACAGCCCTTGACACCAAAGAATTACATGGCCTCAAATGTCAGTAGTGCTGAGGTTGGGAAATCCTGATTGACACTTGTCGTCTAATCTTAAGGTTTCTTATTACTATCCTGGAAAGACTTTTTAACCCTGTTCTTACTGCAAACTACTTAGGAAAAGTGTGTGCTTTCCTCCTAGTCATGTTGGTGTAACAGGGTATTCCTCAGTGGCTCCTCATCAGCAGAGAAGGGGAGCAGTTACAATGCTGGATTTTAGTAAGGCTGGGAGGAATCAGGTTTGTCTTCAAAAAAACTTTTTTAAAAAAATTTAATCTTTATTCTATTTTTTCCATTACCGTTTAGTCCCCTTATGCTCTCCTCCCCCACAAAATCACCACACTGTCGTCCACGTCCATGAGTCCGTTTTCCTTCAGAAACTTTTCTTGCATCAGAAAGGAAATGTGTACCAGGTAAATTTACTGACTGGTTACAGCTTTAAAAACAATTATTTTTTATTTTTCAATTCAGTTGACATTCAGATTATTTTGTAAAAGTTTCTGGTATACAGCATATTTAGTTACAGTTTTTTATCATATGCCTTTTGTATACCTCTGAAAACATCAGTTTAACTACCACATAGCAGTTGACTTAAAAAAATTTGCCAATCACTGGCCAACTGTCCAAGATCAAGTCTAAGACATTTAATTCGTATGGATAAAAGCACTGGGCTTTAATTCATCTTGAACCTTTAATGATCAACTATGTATAATTCTAGCAATAGTATTATATGTCTCTGGATTCTACAAAAGGCCCTAAAAGTGCCCTAGGAAACTCTTGATCTATTCATTTCAGCATTCCTCTGCTTTGTTCTAAAAAGGAGTTAAGGCAGTTTGTAATGTAGACTATCATAAAACAGTATAAGTTAAAAGTAAAAGCAAATGAAAAATAAAGGTGGAGATTGATATGAAATGAGGTCAGGGAAAGCATAGCATGTTAATCTGAAACTCGTTAGGCTGTAAGTTTGGCTCTAAGTGAACTCTCTAGTCATTGATAGTAGGTTATGGAAGTTTTTTTTTAATATTATATTTATTTATTTTTTTAGGCAGAGGGGAAGGGAAGAGAAAGGGAGAGAAACATCGATGTGTGGTTGCCTCCCACACACTCCCTACAGGGCCTGGCCCACAACCCAGGCGTGTGCCCTGACTGGGAATTGAACCAGCAACCCCTTGGTTCACAGGCTGGTGCTCAATCCACTGAGCCATACCAGCCAGGGCAGGTTATAGATTTCTTAAGATAAAACAATGTCATTGCTCAGAAGTAAAGATATTCTTGGATGTTGTAAGGAACAGTTTTCTAGATAGTATTTTGGTAGTAGCCATGGTTCTTGGGGCTTTATTGTATCCATCTTCAGTGTATGTGGAATACATGCTATCAAATATAACTCAGTACAAACCGTTGTTAAGTGGTCAGTACAGTGTGGTCCAGGTACTCAGGTGTGTGTTGCTCTAACTTTACCAGGGCTAGATTTATAACGTCTGGAGGGGTGGATAGCTTGTGTGCCCTTTGAGCAGTTCTCTCTAAATATTGTCTATCTCAACCCGGTTTTCAACAGTGGTAGTTAAGACATGAGTTCAGAATTATAGTACCTGAGGTGTGTCAGAGTGCAGCTATTTCATGTTGCAGATTGAGTTGAGAACAAATTTTTAAGAGAGAGTTGATTTTAAAAGTAGAGGCAAAAGAAAAGTGAAAAGTCAAGGTATATCTGTCTTAGGATAAGTACTCTGTTATGGAACCTAAGGAACATTATGAGGACTCTTTAAATTTGATGGACCGAGCGAGTATCCACAGTTGAACCCACAGTTTCCTTTGACACTCTGAGTAGTGCTCCTGGTTTTGAGCAGTGCTCCTCCCTCATCTACTCTTCAAGGTAAACCACCAGATGTAGTAAGCACATGAAGCTAACGACACATGACAACTTATTTTATGAGATTTTTATATTTATAGTTGGTGATTGGGGAATAACTACCAGAAACTAAATTTAGGTGTAGGAATAGTTGATTTATAATAATTTCTGGCAATGAGAAGTAAATCTTTGTTGTGTTAAGACACTGGTTTCAAGGACACGTGGACAAAATCAAGGGGGAGGGTGGAGGTGGAGGAGGGAGGTGGGTGCGGCTGGGGTGGGGTGGAGGGATGGGGAGAAAAGGCAGACATTTGTAATTGAATAACAATAAAAATTAAAAAAAAAAGACACTGGTTTTTAGGATTTATATGTTATCACAGCACAGCATGGCCTGTAACCAAGCTAACCTATAACCAAATCCTGTCCCAGAGTCAATGACCAAGGAAAGGTTAATAAAAGCTACATATAATGTAGTAAGTAGTATAATTGGTAATGAGTATTTATATGAATACTTTGTGATGGAATAGCTTAACTCACACCTCCCTGTTTCTTATGCTTATTTAAACATTGATTTGCAAACCCCCGACTTGCAGTTTTTAGATAAAATGTTCAATTAAACTGAAAAGTTTGGTGGGGACTGAGGACATATGGGGAGTAAAGAGTTGCCTTTTTAAAACTATAGGATAAATTGTTCATTGTATACAGGGGCTGTGCCCACAGAATTAATAAAGGTAAATATTTGGTGAGATTCAGAGCCCACTTTCATAAGAGATTTTTAACTCTTAGAGGTATTTCCTCTGGATGCTATTAATCTGAATGAGGCATTATCACTAAGATCCCCATCGGTAAGTACCTTTCGTCTTCAAAACTGAAACATTGATCTATTTGTAAAGCAGGAACATTTTTTAAAAAAGGTTTTAATTATTTACTTTTAGAGAGGGGGAAGTGAGGGAGAAAGGGAGAGAAACATCAATATGAGAAATATTGATTGCTTGTTTCTTGCATGCGCCCCAACCCAGGCACTTGCTTGACCAGGAATCGAACCCGAGGCCTTTTGCTTTGTGTGACGACACTCTGCCAAGTGAGCGATGCCAGTCAGAGTGAGCAGGAAACTTTTGACCTCATCTCTCAGATGCCAGTCATGCTGGGGGCCTACATCACTTCAGCAGAATCATGCTTTCATTAATAGTGTCCTGCAGACTGCCCTTATTATTAGGTTTAAGAGCCAGACTTAGTTTTATTTTTTTTAATGAAAACTTTATACTTTACATTTTTTTAAGGTTTCATGTGCCCATTGATAATTTTAGCTTCACACAGCCTCCTATCCAAGTGTTTCTTTTCTTTTTTTTGGTGGTTGTGGTGGTGGAGAAATCCTTACTAATCTAGGAACCGATGGGTTGCGTGCACATTTGCTAGGACATTTTGCTGTTCAAGCTGTTTTTATGTTGTCAGCAGTCTGTTGGTAAGCTGAGAGAGGAGAGTTTGTTGCCCTAGAAATTAAAACAATTTTTTAAAAGTCTCCAAACTGTTAGGTTACCAATATTATTTGAAAGCCCATTTTACTCTTCCCAGTTATGTACTGTGTTGGATATGTGTGCTGGCAGACCCTTGGGGGCAGCTACATCCCAATCAAAACAAAAGAAAATTATTTTCCAGATCCCAAATATCTATTTTAAGGTGGAAAGGCAGTAAGGACAGAGCATTAGCTTCTGATAACTTTATTTGAGAACATTTAACCCCAAAGTCTATAATTTCAGTTCTAAATGTGGACCACAGGCAGAAGTTTCAGTAAACAGAAGCTATCATGTAAGTATTTCTATAGGTGGGCATTTACTAATCTAGATGTTTATATCCATAAATTTTTCAGTGAGTGGATTTTTAAATTATATGTCAACTGTGTATCAGATACTGATTTAGAATCTATGAGTGGAAAACAAAGTGAATGTAGTTCTTTAACCAGTGCAGTGGCTAAAAGGGACTGATACAGGGTCATGGCAGAATTTTCTTTTTCTTTTTAGGATAAGGGAGGCTGAACATGTTTCATAGATCAAGACGTCTCAGTTTGTAAATAAATAAATAGAAGGTAAGGGAGGAGGGAGAGAGGAAGGGAGGAAATAACCCAACACACACACAAACATTAAAGATTTGGAGAGAGGCCCTGACTGGCATGGCTCAGTGGGTTGAGCATCCTCCTGCTAATCAGAAAGTTGCTGGGTTGAGTTTCCAGTCAGGGCACATGCCTGGGTTGCAGGTGGTCCCTGGTTGGGGCATGCTGCGAGAGGCATTTGGTTGATGTTTTTCTCCCTTCCTTCCCCTCTCTCTAAAAATAAATAAATGAAATTAAAAAATAAAAGGATTTGGAGATAGCTGTAGCCGGTGTGGCTCAATTGGTTGGGCATTGTTCTGCAAACCCAGAGTCCCAGGTTCATTCCTGGTCAGGGCACATGCCTGGGTTGTGGATTTGGTCCCCAGTGGGGGTGTATGCAAGAGGCAACTGATCGATATTTCTCTCTCACGTTGATGTTTCTCTCCCTCTCTTTCTCCCTCCCTTCTCCTCTCTCTAGAATCAATAAAAGAAAACATAATAAAAAAAGATTTGGAGATGAAAGCAATAATTCATGCAATGAAATTTCAGATAGGTCAGAGGGAGATGTGAATAACCTCAAATAGGTCCGTTCCTTTTAGGAGAGCAGACGTGAGGATGGGTGGGTATACGTAAGTTTATAGTTTGAGGATTTGAAGCTCAGAGAAAGATCCTAGAATACCTTTGGTTTTTACTTTGAAGTAGGAGGTAAAATCTTGCTAAGGAGGATGAGGGATTTGCTAAGAGAGTTGGGTAAGGGACTTGATGTTTTAGAATGGTTGTTTTGGGAACCAAATTAGGAAACAGTGAAAAGATTTACTGAGCAACCCTGTGGGCCTGGTGGAGGTGGGAAGTAGTACTAGTTTATGTGGTTATATGATCACTTTTTTTCCCAGCATTCCTTTGCTTTCTGTGTATTGGGGTGCCAAAGGAAAATGGTTAGGTTGATCTTGGGGGTTGTCAGAGCTGGTACAGAATTGAGATGATAAAGCAAAACAACAGACGTGATGGGCCCATAGAATTCAGTCTGATTAGGAAAAGAAATGATAAAGGGAAGGGATCAGATGGCAGGAGGAGTCGGGGCACCTGAGGTCTTAATGATATTAAAGATTGGGTGTAGTGGTAGTGAGGGAGAGCAAACTCTGGGAGGGTCGGAAGTGAAATGTGTTGTAATTTAAGGACAGAAAACGTGGGTCTGAAGGTGGTGCAGGAAGATCTGTGAGAATGCTAACGATGCTGAGACCTGTGATAGGTGTGGGAAAGTGTGGAAGAATGAGAAATGTCCATTTAATAACTGGTCAAGGAAGTCATTTCCTTGGGAAGATCAGGCTTCTCTGAGGACAGGTGGTGGAGAAAGTATGTTCTATACAGTGTTCTAGATGTAGGTGAATTTGTTAATGGTAGAGTAGGGATTTCTGAGAACTTTATGGAAAGGTTTTAGAGGGAGTTAAAATTTGCTTCATAATATTGAGCTTAATTTTTTCCTATCAGACTGCTGTGCTGTAGTTCCCTAAACAAGTTAGGGAAATGAAAAATGGATTTTTATTTTCTGAGTGATTCTGAGACCATGATTTATTCTTTCATGTGATAATCACAGGAAATGCTTATGCTAGATGATTTTACATAGTTTTCCAATATTCCAGACTTTAGAGAGTCATCCTAAAGGTGAGAGAGAGGAAGATGGTATTGTTTATCAATGATTAAGTTCCCTTTCATTTGATCTCTCTTTAATAGTGAGGTTGTAGTTGTAAGAATTGCACTTTCTTCCTTTTTTCCCCACCAAGGAGCTCGTACATTGTACCTGTGCATCCATATGGGTTAGGTCAGTGCCTCCCAAAGTGAGGTGCATGGGCTTGATCATGCAGTCATACTTGTGGTGTGCTTTGGTGTCTTGTAATTCCCTGTCACTGTTCAGTGGACCTATGATTGTGTCATCCAGTTTTATCTTGAACAATTCTCAAAAATTGGTAAAGCAGCTTAAAAAGATTTCCGCAAAGAAACAGTGTTTTGTGAAGATAATACTTAAGGTACAAGTCCAACTGAACCAACAAAATAATCATAGAGCTGCACTCCTGTTCTTTATCAGATAGCCACGTTATCTGATAAATGACAGTCAACTAATCTGAGCTGGCAAGAAGTTTGGAAGTGTTGAGGACAATATTTAAAATACGGTTCACCTTTACTGTGTTAACAGTGAGCCCGACCTGAGGATGTAGTGTGTCTTGAGATACTTGGTAATGAAAAAAATCATAATCAGCAAGATTCTGTAGTCTAAGCATCCAGAATATGAAGACAGACTCTGTGACTTTTTCTATCAATATTTAACTCATATGATGCTCAATTCATTATTTTTACAAAATTTACTAAGCATAATGATAAGTGCTTAGAACTCTTTTTAAGTTTTTTTTTACCCAATAGTGACAAGAAAAGTCACATACCATTGGGGAAACATATTCTTGCTGCCACAGTAAAACTGGCTGAAATAATATGAGGACAAGGTAGAATACATTCTTGGTTAGCAAATACTGTTGAAAGAAGCATGGAAAACATGCTAAAGAGTTAAAGAAAACAGTTAAAGTAATGCTGCAGGTAGAAAGTATGGTATACTAATTTGGAAGGAGATATATAATATTTATAGCATGTCTCAGGTTAGGGTATTTGTTAAGATTCTGTTTTATTAAGAGGGCTACTAAAGGAAATATGTATCAGAAAAGATATATTTGCCACAGATACAACTTCATAGAAAAATGTTTTTTGGAAAAGCTATGTAAGAACTACTTAGATTTCGGTAAATGTGAGGAAATGGGTATAACCTTATACGTGAAATGAGTTTACTGCATCACTAATAGGCTAATACAGGAAACCAGAGGACTTGAAACCAGAATTGCATGACATAATAATGTTGTAAATAATTTTATAAAAACATGACCTTTAAAATATATTAGTGTGTTTAGTTCTTTATAATGAGATGGGGGTGATCGTGTTTTTACAGGCAGAGACTTGCTCATTAGCTTGTGACATAATATATGAAAGAGTCCTTGGACTTAAAGATGAATTATGTCCTTTTCTTTTATGAAAATACAATTGTTCCAATTATCTTAACCTTTTTTCCCTTGGTGCTAAATAGCTATCAGTAGTATGAAATCTAGTAAAAATTTTCTAAAAGTTTTGTTGATTTAAGGTAAGGATGACATTTTAACTGATTTCTGAAAGCACCTTTGCTATGGGGATATGATTTTGAAATCAGGTTCTGGGAAATATTTCTACTGTTATTTTCTTGCCAAAAACAGTGTGTGTCACTTAGAAAAACTCATACTGACATGTTTAAAATACTTGGAAACAGTTTCCATGGGTTTTGAATGCTTTTTGTAAAAATGTAAAAAAGGTAAACTCTAAAAATCTTGTAAGCTTATCGATAGCAGGAAAAATAGAAATCTATCAGGTGAATTTTGACAAAAACTTGCATAATTGATAGATGGGATTAGGATAGTATCTTGCTGAGTTCAGCTAAGCCACGATATACTCCCATTTTGATGTACGTGCTTTTGTAAGATATTTTTTTCAGCTGTATCAGTCCTTATAACCAAGTAGCAAAATAAACTGGACCTAGAACCAAATTGTGGAATCACCAGATCACTCAGATTTAATTAATAAAGCTTATTCAATCACCTTACTCTTGTTAAGATACTATTAATATTTTTAGTAAAAACAAAAGGCTTTTTATACCTTTAATAAATAAATGAAGTTATTTAAAATGCATGTCTTATTGTATTTTAGCCCATTCTTTTAATTTTGTTTGTTTTGTAGTGCAAATAAGTTAGTAGTATACACATATAATTTATGTAAGTAAATAGTCACACATTGGGGCTATGTTCTCAAAGACTTTTCATTAATTGCATGTGCTGTCAAAACATTTGGAGATCACTAGATTAGATCTAGTGGTCTAATTTTGTATGATATTTTGTAGTTTATAAAATGCATTTGTTAATGTGTTCTAACTTGAACCTCATCGAGAACCTTTTGATGCAGGGAGGTATCATACCCGTTTTATGGAGGAGGAACTGAGGGTCAGTGTATTTAAGTGTCTTGCCCAGTGTCGCACAATTAGTAGTAACTCCTCCACTCCAGCACAGGTCTTATTACTGGATGGTGTTCTTTCCATTTATCCTATTCATTGCCATTCTATGGTCATTCTTCCGCTTTTGATTTCCTGCTCTAACCTATTACTTATTTTTCAGAATCCTCAGGTAGTTGCCTTTTGTGTTTTGTCTAGACTTTCTAGTTGTAATCAGTTGGAGAGAGAGGCTGTACAAGTAAATTAAGAAAGGTTGGGAACAAAAGGATGGCAGCTGGTCAGAGAGACACTACATTAATGATGAAGATACAAATTGCAGTAGATGGCCCAGAATTCGAATGAATACATGTGATGTGGAAAGCCATGCAAAGGAACCATAGGAATACAGTTCTAGCAGATGGGTCATTTGAATGTTGGCATGGGGGCAGGCTAGAAATGCCTGGTTGTGGAAAGTATAGGTGGTGGGTATGTGTGATGTACATGGAGTTCAGTGCTCTACCGAAGTTGGCATTAAATGGACGGCTGTATGGTGATTGCGGGGGTGGGGGGTGGAAAGGGGTGTAAGGGAATTAAATGAGGATGGGAAAAAATGCAGTCAAGGGAATTTAATTTCCAAAAAAATTGAGGGGTTTATTTTGATCGTTGTTTTGATTTTAATAAAACTTCCTATAATGGGTAGCCTATTTGGATTATTCTGTCAGTGCATACAACAGAGTGAACAAAATCGAAGAACTCTATAGGAGAGTGAGCATTAAAGATTGCTTATCTGTTAATAGATCTATAGATAAACCGGGTAGGGTTAACATGCTAAGTTGAAAGTGATTGCGTCAGAAGGTAACGTAAACGTATAGCATGGTTCAGACACTATTTTCTAAGCTATGATCAGCGCTACAACCCAAGAAGAGAGAGATTTATTTAAAAAACTGAAATCTGGTTCTAGCGGAAGTGCGTTGTGTAGCTTCTGGGCCTTTTTATACTCTAAATTCAGTGCATGGCTTGATCTTCTCGCAGCCTCGTGGCAACACATCTGGAAATACTACCTACACATCGCTAAAACTTCCATGGGGGTTTTGCATGCTTTGAAATACTGCATATATGATTATAAAATTCTCTTAGATTCAGTGGCATAATAAACTAAGATGTGCTGATGGGTGTATTATTGTCTTTGTCAATCTACAGATGAAAGACTTCCTTAGTTCAAATGAATATGGTTATGACCTCTAATTATTCATCAGTCCAGAGATCTATTGTGCTTGTTGGGAGGAAATCAAAATGGTGCAATTAAAGTTGGAACCAATATGCGAAATAACTATATTCTTTCCTTTTTATTATCATTATTATTAAATGGAAAGATCTTCTGAAAGTTTGCGTGTTTCAGATGTTGGAGAATTATTTGGGGCTTATCACAGTTTAAAGCAGCGGTCCCCACACTTTTTGGCATCAGGGACCGGTTTTGTGGAAGACAATTTTTCCACAGACCAGGGTGGGGGAAGATGGTGTCAGGATGATTCAAGCACATTACATTCAAGCTCACCTCCTGCTGTGCTCCCCGGTTCCTAACAGGCCCAGACCAGTACTGGTCTGAGGTCCAGAGGTTGGGGACGCCTGTTGTTTGAAGAATCTTAGACTTGGAGTCAAATCACTTGGATCTGGTGTCAATTACATTGTTGGTTGACAGTGTCCATGTCGGCTGGTCACTTAAGCTTCCCATAACAAATGTGTACTGGTCCAATTTGGCTTGACTGCAAATGATTAAGCTTCTGCGCATATATTAGCAAACAAACAAATGGTTTATTTAGCTTTAAAGATGGGGCTACAGTGGTATAGTCAGAAGGCCTGGGAAGGCTTGTCAGCACTTCAAAAGGCTGTGGGGCAGCCATAGGAATTCTCCTCAGTCAGCCAGAGGAGTTTGTAAGTCAGCATAGTCTGTCAAATCGGAGAAGCCGGAGAAGCATTAAGGACCCCTTATCCCTGAGTGAGCAGCTCTCTGGGTTGCACAGCCATCTACATGAGCAAGAATGTGCAGAATGAAGAGATGTCGGTTGGACAAGATGCATATTAAACTCCACCTGAACATAAGTAAAAATTCTCGTAACCAACTTCACTTTGACCCATGCACTTGTCTCGTCAATTCCTCTAGCAGTTCCATTTAGCTGTGCCCTTGGCATGCTCAGTGTTTGCAGCTGATAGGCTGCTCTCTAGTATGCCAACACACTTTTTTCCCCTGCCAGCTTGGTTGTGTACTTACCAAGAATCAGTTATGCTTGTTCCAAAATTTTTATTACATTTGTGCATACTCAGTGACGTTAGGGCCAATGATTGTTCCTGATCTTACCGGGTAGGAAGCCTTCTTTGTATGTAATAGTTGAACATACTCTACCTACTTGTTGAGGTTGAACCTGCTTACTCCTCTGGAAACCTGGGGGTGGGAGCATTGCAGTTTGGGTAGGCTCTCCATATGTATTCCTGCTGATCCCTCCAGTGATCTCTTTACCTGTTTTCCCATCTTAGAAGTGAGAATGCTGATTCTTTAAGTTTGCAGAGCAGGGTAAAATTTAAACAGATAAGAATGTGAAAACCCTGGAAATGCATGTGCCATACATCATAGATGCTGTAGTGTTTTTACAATGGGGAGTCTATCACTCATGGTTTAAGAAAAAACTCATCTCTTCTTAGACTCAAGTTTTTGTACGAAATCAGGTAATTATGCTTTCCTCATCTGGCATTTTGAAAAGCTGTGGTTTGAGGAGTTTCCCAGACTCTTGCATAAACTAAACTGAAACCATTATGCTTAAACTAAATTGTAAGATGATGGATTCACTTCAGCGGTTTAGATGGTGTTGAAGGTGTTAGAGAATTAGTATGTCTCAGGCCTTATGGGGTATTAAAGTTTAAGAAATCCTAGACTTGGAGTCAAACCAGCTGATATGGTATCAGCTGGGCTCTTCATACTATTTGTCTTTGTTGCTGTGTTCCTAGTCTGTTAATTATGTTATAGTTCATGGGAATTTATACAAGATTTTTTGGACTAATAAAAGGCATTACATTTCATTCATATAAAACCACTAGCTGTTTTGAGTACTCTCAATTTCCATGGACATTAATTTCTTTAGTGAACACTTTTCATTGTGGAAAATGGAACCGCTATTGTCTGATTCTTAATTAAGTGTATGGGGACTATCCTTTCGTTGGTAATTAGCTTTTGGCAGCAGTTGTTTTAGTGTGTGTGCATGCACACACATGCTTCGGGGTCAGAAGCACTTGAGTTTGAACCCTAGCTTTACCACGTACTAGATGTATGACCTTTGGAAAGTTGCTTAAGCCTGTTTTGAAACCTCTGTTTTCTTATCTCTGTGAGAGCGTGGTAACATATACCTCATAGGGCAATGACAACAATGAAAAGAGAATGTGTGTGAACTGTACGGGCATTCGGCGTGGTAGTTACTTTTCACTCTGTGTCAGTTTTTAAATTTTATGTCATGGATAAGAAGCGGAAAACTTTTGTAAGCTACACATTTATTTACTTAATGTAGTAGGAGACCATTGGCAAAGAAACAAAGAGGGATGTAACATATGTTGTTGTGAGCTCTCATTTCTAATGTTAGTTCATCCATTTCTTAAGAAACAACTGGTATTTCCAGATCTTTAGTATTTGAACATTTAATTTTACATGGCCCTGGGTATTGACTTTGAATGTGTGGCCAGCAAGTGGAGGGAGGGGAACCAGGTGAAGGCTATAAAACAAAGTTTATTATGGTCATCCTGGCCCAACTAATCTTTCAAAGTAAGTCTAAGTAACATATCACTTCTCTTTTACTACGTAGATATGGGGTAAAAAGGTATTTACCTTAACACTTAAATTTTTTTCATCTTCCTTTTTTGATTTGTTTCTTTAGCCGCTGTTCCATCCCTGACCCACCTTTGTCGCTTGGAAATTCGGTCCAGTCTAAAACCAGAACACCTACGATCTGACAGTTTTATTTGTCAGTTGCCACTTCCCAGAAGCCTACATAATTATTTGCTCTATGCAGAGGTTCTAAGGATGAATGAAGTTCCGGAACTGACAGTTATTCAAGATGGAGAAATCAATGAAACTACTTAACATACCTTATGTCTGTCTTTGAAAACCACCAAGACTAAGAGCCGTGGAGACAAAATCTTCATGATTTTATAGTCACAGAAGATGGTTTTTGTTTCAGTGGTCGTTTAGGCTTTTTTGTGGGGGAGGCATTAGTTTAATGCAACTAGGGGCTTCCTGATCAAAAATACTGTAAACCCCACTTCCATTACTTTATTATATAGTTTTATCACCAGTACATTTTATGTTGTGATATTTATTTACCTACCATTTTTTGCTTTGTTCTAGTAACGAACTGTGATTCTGCTTCTAGTGCTGCACATGGCATAGTCCCACCGATGATTCTGTGTTTATCTCGCTCTTGGGGCTTAGGTTGTACTGCGTACAACTTGACTGGAAGCGGACACAGAGTGGGGTTGATCTGTTATTATCATTATTGCATTTGAGGTTGAATATTTCTTATGTTCATAAAGGAATTATTTTATATTTTGTTCTTATTTCTTACTTTAGTCATTTTTATGAAGAATTGATATTCATTGACTTTTCCTGGGTAAACTCAGAAGAATTCTTTTAAAAAAAGAATGTAGAAAATGAATTGTTTTGCTGTTTTTTTTTTTTTTTTTCTTTTTCAATTCCTTTATACTCTCTTTGGCTAAAAAAGACTCTATTTCTGCAAAGGCAGGAACAGCCTAACCTCAAAGATATTCTCAGTTGAAAAAAAAATTACATTGGTATTGGGATAACGAGCATTTTGCTATATTTAGAATACTGATCAGGAGACTGGAAGGGGCAGAAAGGTATGTATTCCTGAGTTACTTAATATCAAATACATTCAAGCTCCATTCAGCCTCCAATCAGAGGGCAGCTTTGACCCTATGAAGCAAAATCGCCAATTCTACTAATATTATAGTGTTTTCTTTTTTATTATCTAGATAGGTCATCAAGATTTATTATCAAGATAGGTTATCCATGAAATTTAGACCTCAGAGTCCTAGGTTAATGAGACTCTGCCTCATTGATTTTACTATGGCTCAGTCTGAATCTAGAGTCAGAGAGGACTAAACACTGGATCAAATGAACTGTGATAAGAGGCTCCGGGGACTAACCTTGAAAGAAAAGTTACGGGAGCATTACTGTCATGATAGACACCTAGAGATGGCATCCAAAGGAGGGCAAGTCTTCTGTCCTATTGGGATCCTGTGGCTTAAAATAGATGGGAGTGGGTCAGCCAGGTCCATCTCCAATAGTCCTTGGCTGTTTGATAAACGCAACGATGAAGGCAGACCAAATGATGGAGGCGTTGTGAACAGTCCGACTGAACTCAGTGCTAATTAGAGCTATAGTTGCTGCCTATGGAGTAGGGATAGAGTTTGAAGGTGGGTATACAGGCAGAAATAGGGAGGATATGGAAAACCAGGTGGAAATGCTGATACTTAATAAAATTCCAAGAATGTATGTACTATGTAGTATTTTGAAGATGTCCTAATCTTCATTTTTTCAAACCTGAGATTTTTAACATAACCAGTTTTTTGTTAGGGCCAAATATAAATAAACCATTTACATTTGAGTCTGAGTCTTTTCATGTGTTTTTGTTCATGTTCAAATATAAAATAAAAATTCAACTCTCCATAACATCATTGAGCCATTATTCTTAAAAATCTGAAAATTAATATTTCAGAGAGATTTAAAAGCCCTTGGTATTAAAACAAATGGTTTTACTTACTATGTATGATAAATCTTTCAGATATTTTATAATAAAATATTTATGAATTTTATGACCTATAGCAAGGAGTCAGCAAGAAAACTTAAAAGTACGTAGAGGTTGGTGAGTTATAGTTACAGTTTCTGATCAAAATGATACATCTAGTTAGTGTGGCCCTTAGGCTCTGCCCTACATGCACAGTGGTTCTTTAATTCTGTTCAAAGTTACTTTGAGCCTAATGAAGAATCCCATACAATAGAGGAACATATTACCAGAGCTGGACTCAAATCATATTATAATAACAGTTGCCAAGATTTCAGCCTTCCTTGATTGGATGTTATCTTTTAAGTATATTTCCTGCTGATCTTCCCTGTTACACTTTAAGCAATCCAACATTCTTTTCTGTGATCATTTGATGTCAGGATATCTTTCTGTAATCATCTGATACAAAAGTGGTAACCTGAACAGTTTCTTTAAATTTTCCTCTTTGCCAAGTAACAAGTGTCTTGATATGCAGCTTTCTGGTGGCCCAACTTCCCAGAGATCAGTTATACTCCTCCCGTGTCCCATGATCACCTGTGGCTGATAATCCTTGACACACAGCTTGTGTCATATTTATATTGTACAGCCAGTTGCCATTTCTAACTTTAACTCTGTCCTTCCCACCTAAGTCCATCTGTAGATCTGTGTGCACATTGTGATGCTTATGGATCTTCAAGTATTGTGGCAAGTCCAGGCTGAAGACATACGAATATTTTTGACTGGTTACTCCCTAAAATTCTGTAATTTTGTTGGTTCTTAAAAACTTCCAAGTATTAATCCTAATAAGAATGTAAATAATTGCATGTGTTCTCTGGACCTGATGGTTCCCTCAACATGGAGTCAATATAGAGAGGAGTTGAAAAATTCATCTAAAGGTTTGCCTTTCACTTTCTCCTAATTCTATTTCTTACTTAGTCTTAGGAATATTTGTTTGAAGAGGAACTAACTCTCAGTACAATTAGTGCCAGCAGGTGTGTCTATTTTGGAACGATTTTAAATGGTGAAAGTGGTTACAGGGCTAGTGAAGTTGCTAGGACTGTGATCATTTTCAGTTTCATGATCATTATTTTTAGGTCTTAACAATTTGGGGGAACAACCAGTAAAACTATGCACTTCTAATCTCATGAGTTGATCCTCTATGTAAAGCAAATACTCAAAGAAAAATTTTAAAAAATATTTTTTATTGATTATGCTATTACAGTTTTCCTGATTTTTTCCCCCTTTGTCTGCCTCCACCCAGTAGTCCTCCCTCCCTCAGGCAATACCCCCACCCTTGTTCATGTCCATGGGTCATGCATGTAAGTTCTTTGCCTACTCCCTTTCCTATACCGTACTTTACATCCCCATGGCTATTCTGTAACTTCCTATTTGTACTTCTTAATGCCCTCACCTCTCACCCATTCTTTCACACCCTCCTCCATCTCTTTACCTTTGCCCTTTGGCATTTTAATTATGATGTGTCTTGAAGTGGGCCTCTTTGGATCCTTCTTGTCTGGGACTCTGTGCTTCTGGTCCCAAACAAGAAGGACCATTCACCAAATGGTCCTTCTTGCTTGTCTATTTCCTTCACCAAATTAGAGAAGTTTTCTTTCATTATTTTTTCAAATAGATTTCCTAATTTCTTGCTCTTTCTCTTCTTGTGACACCCCTGTGAATGATGTCGGAATGCTTAAAGTTGTTCCACAGCCTGTTTACACTATCCTCACTTTTTGGATTCCCTTTTCTTGTTGTTGTTTTGATTGGTTGTTTTTAGCTTCCTTATGTTCAAATTATTGATTTGATTCTTGGCTTCATCCACTCTACTGTTGTTTCCCTGTAAATTTTTATTTTAATGAGTGTATCCTTCATTTCTGACTGGATATTTTTTTATGCTGCTGAGGTTCTCACTAAATTCCTTGAGCATCCTTATAACTAGCATTTTGAGCCCTGCATACTATAGATTACTTATCTCCATTTCATTTAGCTCATTTTCTGGAATTTTGATCTGTTCTTCATTTGGGTCATGTTTCTTTGTCTCTTCATTTTGGCAGAGTGAAAAGAGTGTTAGCCATGTTGATGGAATCTTAGATACTGCACCAGTCTGCTGGTTCTGTGGGAAGAGGGCAAATCCGCACACCAGACCTTCCAGCCCAGGCTTCCAATGCCAGGAAGACACGTCCTTATAACTTCTGGCTGTAAAAGTCAGTGGGGATTGTGGCTGAGTGAGATGGAGGGTGTCTGGAGTCCCAGACAGTTCATCTTAAAGGGCCTGCATGCACATCAACTTACTCAGGACTCCCTCTGAGCTACAGCACTGGGGCAGCAGTTTTAAAGGAACCAGGGACATACAGGGAGGAACTGATTTATCTGGCATCAGGGTGAGAGCTGAGGGAGACAGCTTTGTGCCAGACAAAAATACTGGCAGAAGCCATTGTTCCTCATCTGAGAACCACCTCACCCTCCACAGAGCCAAAAGGCAGGTGCCATATCCGAGTCTCTATCCACGTGGCTCACACACTTTCCCCATCCTGGTGATTCTCTGAAGCCCATTCCCACCCAACTTGCGGGCCCACCCAAGCCATGTCCAGTTGCTTTTCCATACAACTGGCTTCTCTTGCCTCATGCTTCAGACTTTCCTAAAATCTCCAGCAAGTAGTATCTGGCCTCTGTACCCCCTATTTCTTGCTAAGTAACCCCAGGCCCAGCACTAGCAGCAGTCTGCCTTGGTTCACAGCTTGGCCTCTACTGGGCATCTCCAAGTCCAGCACAAATAGCAGCCATCTGCAGATGGTTCTGTAGCTTGTGCCAGGTGGAACCAGGCAGAGGACAGGTGGTGGTTGCCTTTGCATTTCCCAGGAGGATCCAGAACCAGTGCATCTGGTAGACCATGCCAGATTACAATCCTACCACCTCCATGAGCAGTGCCACTAGTAATCAAGGCTTGTACAAAGCTCACATGGGCACACCTGGAGTGCCCAGCTCAGGTGACTGGGGAGGCTACACCACTGGGCTGTACAGGACGTCTACTAAACAAGGACATTCTTTCGAGTTTGGGAGATGTAGAAGCTCTACCTAATACATAATAAACATAGGAAAGCAGCCAAAATGTGGAGACAAAGAAAACGGTCCCAGCTGAAAACAGAAGTCTCCAGAAAAAGAACTAAGTGAAATGGAGGCAATCTATAGATACACAGTTCAAAACAATGGTTAAAAGAATGCTCAAGAAACTTAGAAGTTCAACAGCATGAAAAAGTACATAGAAACTATAAAAAAGAATCAGAAGCAAAGAATACTGAAATGAATAATTTACAGGGAATCAATAGTACAGTAGATGATTCTGAGAATCAAATCAGCGATTTTCCTTTTTGTAGAATTCAAACATGAAGACATTGTAAGGAGCCTCTGGGATAACTTCAAGCATACCAACATTCTCATCATTGGGGTGCCAGAGCAGAAGAGAGAACAAGAAATTGTAAATTGTATTTGAAAAAATAATGACAGCAAACGTCCCTTACTTGGTGGAGGAAATAGACATACAAGTGCAGGAAGTTCAGAGAGTCCCAAACAAGATGAACCCAAAGAGGCCCACACCAAGACAGCATAATTAAAACGCCAAAGGTTAAAGGCAAAGAATCTTAAAAGCAGCAAGAGGAAAGCGGTTAGTTACCTACAAGGGCACTCCCATAAGACTATCAGCTGATTTCTCAACAGAAACTTTGCAGGCTATAAGGGATTGGCAAGAAATATTCAAGAGATGAAAAAGCAAGGACCTACAACCAAGATAACTCTATCCAGCAAAGCTATCATTTAGAACTGAAGGACATATAAAAGGCTTCCAGACAAGAAAAACCTAAAGGAGTTCACCACCACCAAACATGAACTGTTAAAGGATCTTCTTTAAGAATAAGAAAATATTAAAAATATGAATAATAAAATGGCAATATCTTAACAACTGAAACTAAAAATCAAAATAAATGAACAAGCAGAATAGAAACAGACTCACAGATACAGAGAACATTTTGAGGGTTGCCAAATGAGAGAAAGGTAGGGGATGGTGAAGAGGTGAGGGGATTTAAAAGTACTAATTGGTTGTCACAGAATAGTCATGGGAATATAAAGTACAGCATAGGGAATATAGTCAAAAATATTCTAATAACTGTCAGATGAGTATGAGATTTATCTGGATGAGCACTTAGTAAGTTATATAATGTCTACTCACTGGGGGGTACACCTGAAACTAATACTTTATAATATTGTATATCAACTGTAATTGAAAAATTTAAAAAATGATTTAAAAAATCTCAGAAAAAGAGGAAGGGAGATGGCGACGTATCCTACCATCACCCAGTATAAATGTTAACGTGTGTTGGAATATGTTCTTAATATCTCAGGCTTTTAAAAAATGTACACAAATTTGAGGAGTGTATTTTTTTGTCATGGTTAAAATCAAACCTGTAGTCTGTATCTACAATTCTGTAGATGACAATTCTGTAGTCTGACGATGCACCCCCCCCCTTTTTTTAAATCATGTTCATGATACCTGTAGCTGGGCTCAAGCGATGCATTACCACAAATTATGAATTGGTAAGAATAAGAAATAAGGTATTTCTGGGTTGATTATTTTTCCTTAAAAATCTTCATAAAGAAAATAACCCTTCCCTCCTATTTGTAAAGAAGAGGAAAAAAATGGAGGTGATCCTTTTTGAACCTGAGATAGTTATCTGGTCTCAGCCTAGAATAGTTGTACAGTTGCATATCCCTTGCATAACTCTTACCTATATATGGTATGTATTTTTAATGAAGGAGTTGAAAATACCATTGTTGCAGTAAAGATTAGTGTCTGCATGATTTTCCTGTCTCTTGGCTTCTTTTTCATGCATAGCACCAATAGTGAAGCAGAACGTGGTAATTGTCATTGGTGCACTGAGACCTTTGAAAGCATCTGTTTATGTCTCTTTTACCATCCGATGGTGAGCATAACCTTCTTTTCACTGCTCTCTTCTGTATATGATAAAAGTCTATCATGAGCATTATGAGTTACTAATTTATACTCTTTTTGGTACACTTTTTTTTTTAACACGATGGAATAGCTGAAGAAGAAAATCCATCTGGTGACTAAATATGACTATGATTTGATTTGAGTCGAACAAAAGGTGTAGTACTTGTGAGGTTATTACAGAATGTTGGATCAAATACTATGTGTCAGATGTAATTCCAAGCCAGAGTAGTTCCATAAATAGATGCATTAGTTAGTAATGGCATAGTCTTGATTTTGATTTTGACACTTAAAAAATTACTTAGTTTGTTTTAAACGATAAAATTTAAATTCTTATGACTTTGATCTTGCTTGTAGTTATTGGGTTTTATTAAACCTACTTTTAAGCGTCTTAATTTGGTATTTGTTTATGTATATTGGTGTAAGTGCATACTGATTCTTTTTTAATCTTTTTTATTATGGAAAAAATAGAGAATTGTATAATGAACTTCCACATTCCCATCACCCAGCTTATTTCCTTCGCCCCACCAATTTTCTCTGTCCGATAGCCATTTTGAAGCAAATTCACAACATATCACCTGTAAATATTTTAGTGTGTATCTCTAGAAATCAAATGCTACTTTTTAAAAACACTATAATGCCATCATTATATCTTTCTTAAAAAAACCAATAATTTAATAGAAGCTATCTTCAACTTTTTAAAAGCAATGTCTCAGCTCTTTTCCCTACAAGAGCTTATCAATCCACTCAGTATTTACATGTTTTTAGTTGTCCTGTAACTTTTTAAATGGTTTGCTTAAATCCAGGTAAAAAATGTCACATGATGTGATTTTTTTCGTTGAAATCTTTTGGTTATTTTTTCATAGCGTTTCCAATAGTCTGGATTTTGCTGGTTATATCCCCATGCCATCATTTAACATGCTCCCTGTATTTCCTATATTCGTTGTATATTTCTGTACTAAATTGCCTCAAAATCTAGCAGCTTGTTTTTTACCACACAGTTTCTGTGGGTCAGGAATTCAGGAGTGGCTTGCTGAGTGGTTCTGGCTTAGGGTCTGTTAAGGCGTTACATTCAGACTGTTACCAGGGGCTGCCGTGAACTAAAAGCTTTTTTGGGGCTGAAGGATTTACTCCAAGATGGCTCACCTTCGTGGCTATTGGCTGGAGGCCTCA
Organism: Desmodus rotundus; assembly: GCF_022682495.2. Taxonomy (NCBI): domain Eukaryota; kingdom Metazoa; phylum Chordata; class Mammalia; order Chiroptera; family Phyllostomidae; genus Desmodus; species Desmodus rotundus. Next base: position 130,682,225 of record NC_071391.1, on the reverse strand, counting down.
GTTTCTCACAATGTGGACCTCTCCAGAGAGCTGTTCGTGCTCACATGCTAGCTGGCTGCCCCCTGAGCAAGTGACCTCAGAGGGAGAGCAAGGTGGGTACCACAGTGCCTTTTTATGATATATTGGAAGTCATGCACCATCATTTCCAACACATTCTATTAGAATCGAATCCCCAAGTACATCCCTTCCTTAAGGTGAGAGAAATTGGGCTCCACTGTTTTGAAGGGAGGAGTATCAAAAAATTTGTAAACATTTTTGTAACTCACCACACTTTTATTTTCTATTACAGTATTTTTCAGACTGACTATAAGATGCACCTCCCCAAATTTGGGAGGAAAATGGGGGTGCGTCTTATAGTCCGAATGCACCTTACCTGACTCGTGGGGTGGGGGGTGGTGGTGGAGCAGGGGTTTTCCCCTTATTTTCCTCCTATAAAACCTAGGTGTGTCTTATGGTCCGGCGCGTCTTATAATTCAGAAAATACGGTAATTGATAGATGCTGAGAAGGACTAGCTACATAGTTTGCAGGGCCCGGTGCAAAATGAAAATGTGGGACCCCTATGCAAATTTTAAGATGGGGACAGCAGAGCACCATACCAAGTACGGGGCCCTTCCGAGCTCAGAGCCCTGTGTGCTTGTACAAATGATGCCCATGAAACCAGTCCTAGATGTAGAGGCTGGACCAGATGCAGGTTTGATTTTCACATACTCTCTGTTTTTACAGTACTGCCTTATATAACAGGTGTCAGGTACTTCATGTCCCCTAGTGATGTGAGGAGCCATTGGTGATCATTAACTAGAACTCTTAATTCATTAAAGTTTTATTTCTTTTATTATCTGTAATACTTTCAAAAAGAACTTCCCTTAATTAACTATGTGTTTATTCTGAGGTCTGGTATGTATAGAAAAGTAATAAAATACTCGATTCTTTTGGATAATGAATTGATTCTCTAATATCCTTTAAAGATGATCAATACTTTTTTTTAAATATATTTATTGATTATGCTATTACAGTTGTCCCATGTCCCCCCCCACTCCACTCCATCCTGCCCACCCCCCTCCCTCCCACATTCCCCCCCCCATAGTTCATGTCCATGGGTCATACTTATAAGTTCTTTGGCTTCTACATTTCCTACACTATTTTTACCCTCCCCCTGTCTATTTTCCACCTATCATCTATGCTACTTATTCTCTGTACCTTTACCCCCCTCTCCCCCTCACACTCTCTTATTGACAACCCTCATGTTCTAGTTGTTTGCCTAGTTTGCTCTCGTTTTTGTTTTATGTGTGGTCATTAATAACTGTGAGTTTGCTGTCATTTTTACTGTTCCTATTTTTGATCTTTTTCTTAGGTAACTCCCTTTAACATTTCATATAATAAGGGCTTGGTGATGATGAGCCTCTTCAACTTGACCTTATCTGAGAAGCACTTTATCCTCCCTTCCATTCTAAATGATAGCTTTGCTGGATACAGTAATCTTGGACGTAGGTCCTTGCGTTTAATCTTGGGTAATGTAATTATGATGTGCCTTGTTGTGTTCCTCCTTGGGTCCAGCTTCTTTGGGACTCTCTGAGCCTTCTGGACTTCCCAGAAGTCTATTTCCTTTGCCAGATCGGGGAAGTTCTCCATTATTTGTTCAAATAAGTTTTCAATTTTTTGTTCTTCCTCTTCTCCTTCTGGCACCCCTATAATTCGGATGTTGGAACGTTTCAAGGTGTCCTGGAGGTTCCTAAGCCTCTCCTCATTTTTCCAAGTTCTTGTTTCTTCATTCTTTTCTGGTTGGATGTTTGTTTCTTCCTTCTGGTCCATACCATTGATCTGAGTCCCAGTTTCCTTCTCATCACTATTGGTTCCCTGTACATTTTCCTTTGTTTCTTTTAGCATAGGCTTCATTTTTTCATCTGTTTTTCAAACAGATTCAACCAAGTCTGTGAGCATATTGATAACCAGTGCTTTGAACTGTGCATCTGATAGGCTGGCTATCTCTTCGTCGCTTAGTTGTATTTTTTCAGAAGCTTTGAAGTGTTCTGTCATTTGGGCCATTTTTTTTTGTTTGTTTGTTTGTCTTGGCGCGTCTGTTACTTTAAGGGGCGGAGCCTTAGGTGTTCACCAGGGCGGGGTAATGCTGGTCGCTGCGCTGTGACGCTGTACGTGGGGGAGGGGCCGAGTGGGAGCGATGGCGCCCGCCTCACTCTCCTCCGGATTTCAATCTTTCACTCCGATACCCACAATCAAACTGGGCCCCTCTGGTGCTGGTTCCCGAGTAAGTGGGCCTGTGCACACTCTAGGCCCCTGTGGGTCTCTCCAACAACCTTTCCTGTGAGGCTGGGAGTCTCCTGCTGCCGCCCCAACCCCCACGGGCGCTTTCAATCAGAGGTTTGAGGCTTTATTTCCCTGAGCTGGAGCCCTGGGTCACGCAGCGGTCTGCTTCGCTGCCCGCCATTCCTCCGGTTTATCTGTGGATGAATGTGGTGCCGCAGGGTGCTACCCGCCACTCTGCCTGCCCCACTCTCCGCCACTCTGAGTCCGGCCCTCTGGGTTTATCTGTGCAAATGTGGGACCGCAGGGTCTGCTAGTGCTCGGACTGCCTGCGCCATTTGTCCCACACTCCGCCAGTCTCAGTCCCACCACAGCCTCGCGAGTCCTCTCCACCCCGGTGCCCGTCTCCGCCCCTCCTACCAGTCTGGATGAATGATTATTTTATATTTCCTTGGTGTCAGTCCCCCTTGCTGTTTGATTCTCTGTCAGTTCTGATTGTGCGAGGAGGCGCAGTGTGTCTACCTACGCCGCCATCTTGGTTCCCCCCAGGGTTTAACTCAGATGATCAATACTTTTTAAATATTAAACAGATTCTTGATATATTCTAATCCATTTTATTTTCTTTGGGATGCTTTTTATTGTGTTTTTTCCATTACCATTTATCCCCTTTATCCCCTCTTCCTCTAATCCATTTTCCTTATTATTCTTATTGATATTCAAATTGTTCCGTCCTTAGCATTTAACTAGTCTTTGGTAACTTTTTTGCTTTCTGCTAATAAGATATTTCAGGCTTATCTTGTATATTTCCTTAGACCTTTCCTTCCAAGAGCTTTGTTTACTTTTTGAGAAATGGTATATTACATATTATACACAGAAACACACACACAGTAATCTTGGCATTAGGGGTGTTCATTTCATCTGGTTTATCATTGCTCAGTTAACAGAGCTAAGAAATAAATATATATTCTGTTTATATTGATACTTCAAATTCAGAGTCAGGATTACATTTTAAAATTCAATTTCAGTGATTTTACATCTGCGTATTTCCTTTCTTAATATGCTGAAAATTGTACTCCATGACACTAACAATTATCCATTTGTTTTATGCAAGATTCACACACAATAGTCTCAGAATAACAATTTCTACTCTACCAGCAACAACACTAGTGAAAGCAGTTTAAAATCCATCCCCCAACTTACTAGGGGTGTACAGTTCCAAGTGCTGTGTTTTAAAGTCACTCGCGTGCATAGGGTTGTGTGTTTCATTTTGTCTTTTAGGAATTGTTAAAATTTAGTTTTGCTTTATAATTACAAGAAATATTTACATAGTTCAAAGTTAAATGTAGAGAAAAAAAGTATATTCAAAGAAATCTGACTTCTATCCCCTGTTCATCCTGTTTACCCGCCTCTCCCACAGGAAGCTTTTTTATAGTTTATAGAGGGACTCGGACAACAGTGTGGTGGTTGTGGGGAGGAGGGGGTGAGTGAAGGAGGAAGAGGGTATAGGGGGATAAATGGTAATGGAAAAACACAGTAAAAATGAACAATTAAAAATAAAAATTATTTTAAATGTGTATTTTCAAAACTCTTTCTTAGATAAGCAGAAGAGTAGTATATACAGTTTTTACCATCTTGCTTTTTTTCAGTTAATAAATGTGCCATTCCATAATAGTGTATAGAGATAGTCCTCATTTCTTTTCACGGCATCGGTACTGATCCTCCAAAGTTTACTCAACCTTTCCCAATTGATGAACATGTGGATTATTTCTACATTTGTGCTAAAACATTACAGATGGTGCTGCAATGAATAACTTGGTGGTGTTTGCATTTTTACCAGCGTAGCACTGGAAGATTCCTAGAAGTGAGACTGCTGGATCAAAGGGTAAGTGTGTGGGCATGTTTGCCAGATACTGTCCGTTTCCCTTCTATAGGCGAACAGTGTGTACCAGTAATGGATGAGAATGCCCATAGAGCGTTGTCAAACACATGGCTATTTGCCAGTCTCATAGGTGAGAACTGGTGCTCAGTACAGTTTCAGTTTGCATTTCTCCCATGTGCAAGATGGAACATCTTTTCATGTTGGTGGAAGGATTGGAATGCAGTTTTAATGATTTCTGTGTGATTACCCACCTATCCTAATAGTATTTGTTAGGAAATCCATCTTTTCCCTACTGACTGAGAAACTGCCACTATCTGACACTGCATTTCTCTATGCCCTTTTCTGTGGGCCTGGCTACGTACGCACCTCTACCAAACTCTCAGTGATAGACATAATTGACCGACGCTTCCTTTTTCACTTTTTTTTTTTTTTTGACATTTTTTGTGGCTGTTTTTTCTTGTTATTCCAGGGAAACTTTAATTCTTTTAGATCCAGTAAAATATTTTACAGTATTTTTATTGAGATTGTACTAAATTAATTTAGAGAGAATGAACATCTGTATGTTATCTTCCTAAGCAAGAATGTGGTTTGTCTTTCCTATTGTTTAAATCTACTTTTGTGTATTTCAGAAATATTTTATGGTTTCCATTTATATTCTCTAACTGCTTTTTTGTTTGTAAATATGAAAGCTGTTGATTTTCTAAAATTTTATAATGCACCACTTCACTAATGTCTCTGTTTTTAGTAATTTTCTCCCATTAATTTCCATTGATTTACTATTATGTTTTCCAAAGTACAAGTACATAATCATGCCATCCATAAGTAGAAATGTTTTCCATTTTCCTTTCCATTCTTACACCTTAATGATTTCTCTTCTTTAACTGTATTAGTTCATAGTTTCAACCTTTGAAGAGCTTCCAGATTGGTGAACGCCTTAACGTGCTGGGAGAGCGGTGCACCTGGAGAAGGTATGGAAGTTCTGTGCCCTTCCCATATATGTTGCCCTATGCACCTCTTCCATTTGGCTCTTCCTGAGTTATATCCATTATAATAAAGAAGTATTAGTAAGTAAAGTGCTTTTCTGGATTCTGTGAGTTATTCTAGTAAATATGGAAGCTGAGAAGGGGGTGGTGGGAACCCTCAATTTATGACAGGCCCCGTTTGGGTCTGAAGTGGGGGCAGTCTTGTAGGATGTTACATGAACTCCAGGTAGAAAGTATCAGGATTGAATTGAGTTGTCGGACACCCAGCTGTTGTCAGAGAATTGGTTGATATGAGGGGAAAAAAAAATCTGGTGTCAGAAGTAAAGTAGTGAAAAGAAACAACAAATGTTTAATTAGTAGTAGAGTATAAGAAAAAAGTTTTCTTTTTTTAATTTTAATTTTTTTATTGTTATTCAATTACAGTTGTATGCCTTTTCTCCCCATCCCTCCACCCCACCCCAGCTGAACCCCACTCCCTCCCCCACCTCCACCCTCCCCCTTGATTTTGTCCATGTGTCCTTTATAGTAGTTCCTGTAATCCCCTCTCCTCACTGTCCCCTCCCCCCTGACCATTGTTAGATTGTTCTTAACTTCAATGTCTCTGGTTATATTTTGAAGAAAAAAGTTTTCAAAATATTACTTAGTATAGACTATACTAAATTGATTTTCCCAGGTGTGTGATGTGCCCTTTTGATATATAGACTAAAGGTTTTTAAAAGTTTTAAAATTTTTAGTCTTTTCTTAATTCCATTTCTTTGATTCCTCCTTCAGTAACTCCAACTGCATATATTTTGCATCTACTTTGTCTACTTTATACATCTATCACTTTTTCTCAAATTGTTATATATTTTTTTTGAATTAAGATTTTCTTTTTGTGTTTTATTTTTCTTAAAGTATTATTGTGTATATTTGCTGTGGTGTTCTGGTTTAGGCTTTAGTTCTGAAATTATGTTTCTCTTTTTAAGTATTTTCTTACTTTTTTCTTCTCTGTCAACTCTTCAGTCTTTTCACTTCTGTTTTCCTGGTTTAAGTTTTTCTTCAGTCCTCTAGCATCTTAATTTCTTTTAGCTTATTTTGAAATACGAGGTGATAGATCTCATGTTTGTGGGCATGTCTCTGGCGTGTTTTTATTATCTGCAGGGATGCTATTTTTATTCAGTTTTATTCGTATGTCTACTTTGATTTTACCTGTCTCTTGCTTTTTGTGTTAAATCAGTATTTCTAGCATACAATCTTTAATTCCCTTGTCATTCCTTCTACTACATATTTTTGAGTTATTTTCTTAGTGGCTGCCCTGGAGATTGCAATTAATGTTATAATTTATAGCAATCTAGTTCAGATTAATACCAACTCAATTTATTATTACACAGAAACTTTCCTCCTGTACAGCTTCATTTCCCCTCTAATTTGTGTTATCACACAAATTAAATCTTTATACATTCCGGGCTCATAAATGCAGATATATAATTAATATTTTACTCAGTGATTACTTAAACAGAAAAATAGAATTGCGAACACGACATGCATTTATGCCGTCTGTTATGTTTACCCTGTTATGTGTATTTGCCTTCACCGGCACTGTTTGTTTCTCTGTGAGGACTCATTTCAGCCCAAAGGATTCCCTTTGGTGTTTCTTGTAGAGCAAATCTCCTAGCAACTATATCTCACAGTATTTGTTTACCTGGGAATGACTTAATTTCTCCGTCATTTCTGAAGGATAATTTGGTCAGATTAAAATTCTTGGTTTACAGGTTTTTTCTTCTTCTTCAGTAATTTGAATAAGTCTTCACACTGCCTTCTGGCTCCATGGTTTCTGGTGAGAAACCAGCTGTTAATCATGTTGAGGGTTCTTTGTATGTGATGAGCCCCTTCTCTTGCTGCTTTCAAGATTCTGGCTTTGTGTTCATCTTTCAACAGTTTGATCAGAATGTGTACAGGTGTGGATCTCTTGAGTTTATCTATAAGTTTATTGAGCTCCCTGGATGTGTAGATGAATGCTTTTTATTAAACTGAGACATTTTGGTTTTTATTTCTTAAAATTTGTTCTGCCCCCTTTTCCTCTCCTGAGACTCACTTTACATGTTATGGGTTGAATTGTATCCCCCCAAAATTCCAATATTGAAATTCTAACTCCCAGTACCTCAGAATATGGCCTTGTTTGGAAATGGGGTTGTTGCAGATGTAATTGGTTAAGGTGAGGCCACTAGCCTGGGCCATAATTTAATTTGCCTGGAGTCCATATGAATAAGGGGGAAATCAGGTCATAGAGGCAGACGTATAGGGAAGACAGTGGATGAGATGGGGAACACAGCCATCCACAAGCCAGGGACAGAGACCTCAGGTAGAGCCTGCCCTCACTGCCCTCAGACGGGACATATCCTACTGACACCTTACTCTCAGACTTCTGACTTCCACAACTGTGAGACAGTACATTTCTGGGGTCTCAGCCACTCCGTTTGTGGTACCGTGTTACAGCAGCAAACCTATACAAATGTGTGTTGGCATGCTTCATGGTGTCCCACATGTCACTGAGGCCCTATTATCTTTCTTCATTCTTTTTTTTTCTTTCTGTTCTTCAGACCGGCCAATTTCAGGTCACCAGTTCTTTTTCTTTCCCATGATCCTTTTTTTCTTTCTGCTTAAATCTCTGTTGAACACTTCTAGTGAATTTTTCATTTCATTTTTATGCTTTTAACCTCAGAATTTCTATTTGGTTCTATCTTAGATTCCTTCCTCTTCAATGATATTCCTTATTTGGTGAGACATCCTCATAATTCCCTTAGTTCTTTAGCTATGGTTTCTTTTAGTTCTTTGACCACATTTAAAACAATAAGTCTTTATCTAATAAGGTTAACATCAACATCTGTACTTCCCTTGGGATGATTTTTGTTGATTGCTTTTTTTTTTTCTGTTTTAGGCCATACTTTCTGGCTTCTTTGCCAATCTCAATTTTTGTTGAAAACTAAACATTTAAATAATATAATGTGGCTCTGGAAATTAAATCCTCCAGCCTCCCCTAAGTTTTTGTTGCTGCTGTTGTTAATTGTTTAGTGACTTCTCTGATCTAATTTTGCAAAGTCTGTATTTTTGTTGTGCCTGGCCACTGAGGTCTGCTTGGTTAGCTTAGTGGTCAGTTAGTCATTAAACAGAGAGGTTTTTCTTAAATCCACATGGAAACAATAAGCCTCCTAGTCTTTTATGATAGGCTGTGTGAGCATGTTGGGGCTTGCTTTCAACACTCATCTGTGCCATGACGACTCTGCATTAGCCTTCACTTCCTGTTGCACAGAGTTTCAGCTGAGATGATAGATTAGAGCCTTTCTGGGCTTTCCTCAGCGTGCACGCAGCCCCGCATGCACACGCTACACCTATGTGACTTCCTAGATGTCGAAGTATATGTCAGAGTTTTTTAAAAGTCTATCTGGATATGTTATTCCCCAGAATTTTCTTTTAAGCTTTTTGATTAGTCTGTTATTTGCCCAATGTTTAGTCACTGCCTCAGACAACTTCAAAATTAAATACTTTCCTGTTTTTTTTTTTTTTTTTTTTTTTGACAAGCACCTCCTGCTGAAAAGGCTTCCACAATGGAAAAGCTCTGAGTCAGGTCAAATGCAGACATCCTTGCAAGTGAAGTATTTCAGGGAACCATGGGATTGGTCAGACAATGACAGTTTTGGAATAAAGCTCCTATTTTGCTCCTTCTGGTTATTGTCAGGCTGGTGGATTTTACCAGGAATGTGGACTACTATTTCTCAGGGTTACAGCAGAGCTGGAGAGTGGGATGTGGTTGGGGCAAGTCAAAATGCCATGAAGCTGGCTGATCTTATTGAGATTCAGCCATTTTTCTCAAATAAATGCACCCCAGGTTTCTATAAGCTTTTGGTTAATCTCCCACAGTTTTGAGAAAACTTAATTCTGACTATTTTTGTCAGCTTTTTCCTCGCTTTTATGGAGGAAGGAATCCCCAGTCCTGGGAATACAAGTGATTCAACCTTTATGGTATTCTTTCAGGTGACAAGTGGAATTGATTTCAGTTATCCCCATCAATACCTACCCAAATCACAGACTTGTGAGCAAAATAAATGCTGTCATTGTTTTTAATCTAGTAAACTGAGGTAACTTTTAAAGTAATAATACCTAACATTAGGAAGTGTCCATCACCTCATTCAACCTATAGGTGATATTTTTTCAATTATAACCCCACCTACTTCCCAATTAACCTACTTATAGGTTAACTAATACTAAGCAGATTCTAGCCATCATACCATTTCTTCCCTTATATTCATATGTACACAAACGCTTTTTAAAAACAACATAAATACAATGTGTTTATCACACTTACCAATTCCTTAATATTATCAAATATCCAATCAGCATTCAAGTTTCCCTCATTTTGTCAATTTTTAAGGAACTTATTTTGTTTCAAGCAGGATCTGATTAAATTGCATATATTACAGTGTGATTTTATGTGTCTTTTAGTCTCTTTTTAAAATCTATAGGTCATAATTAGTGAAACCGCTAACTCATCATATACCAACACCTTACCCTTACTAATCACTCTCATCGCTACATCCCTAACAGGAAAATTATATTTAAAACTGTTTTTTACATTAGTCTGTGAGACTGACAATCTTGGCATCAAACTGCTTGCACCATTCCTTTCCCAGCGTTAAATTTTCTTGATAGAGGTGTCTTTCCCTGAAAAGCAAACTTGTATTCTTACTGCAATGTGATGAGTTACAGAGGACAGATATTAGCACTTCCATTTCAGTGTTACGCTCAGAGCAGGTGGTAATCTTGTCCAAGTTTTACATCCCAGTTTAGATGCGGGGCTGGGTATAGAACCCAGTTTTCTTGATTTTTTTTTCCTTATGACACTATGTACCTCAGATGCCACAAGACCAGGTAAGGTTATCCTACCTGCACCCGAAGGACTCCAGATGAATTTTATAAAAATATCATTGTAGCCCTGGCTGCTGTGGCTTGGTTGGTTGGAGCATCATCCCATAGCTGAAAAGTTATGGGTTGATACCTGGTTAGGGCACATACCTAGGTTGCCTGCAGATTGTTGAAGTTCCCTTATAACTACAAAATAAGCACATTTGTTCAGCTAAAATGTGTATAGGAATACGAGTGGCACGGTTTGAGAGTAAAATATGTGAAGGAATTATTTTGTCAGTGGCTGGTTTAAATTGTGGGGAGCTACATTTCTAAATTATTTCTTAAAAATTATTTTTTGTGGCGGTGACATGGTCAAGTCAGCAGACTTGGGGACAGGACTCCTCAGTGGGGTGGGGCCTGGTCCAGAGCCCAGAGAAAGAGTTAAGAGATCCTGCACCGGAGCCAGTAGCCAGGTCAGGGGACCCACAGAGTGTGGCGAGGTGGCAGGAGAACAGTGGCGGAGGGCTGGTCCACGCCAATCCTGACCCTGGCACACAGGGCCATGGACAATATCTCTGCAAGCTGCAGGAATGTGCAGGAGAAATGAAGTCAACAGCGTCTTTCACAAAAGCCATGACCCAAAATAATCAGCATCATGAAAAATAAGAAATGCAAATACTTCGCCAAGCCAGACCCACAAATTTGCAAATGCAATGAATTTGGCAGCCATGCCAAACTGAATGGCCAAACTAATGACAGAATGGGCCCTGAGTTTATTAACCCAGGGAAAAGGGGTGCAGAGCAGACAACTGACGTGCACACAACAACTAAGCAGTGAAACCAAGATCAGGGTCCCAAGAGGGACTGTGCTGGGCCTTAACCCGCCTCTGGCCAGTGCTGTGAGGGCAAGGACTGCGTGACTACGTGGGAGGCGGAGTGCGGTCAGAGTGATTGGGCAAGCGTGGCAAAGGTGTCTGTCACTGGACCTTGAGGTGTATTAACCCTAGAAAGAAATGTGTCCTCCCCACCAGGCCCAGGGAGGCTGAGGACTGTGAGGATTACTCAAATGCTACCTGTGGTCAATGGGTGACTGGGTTAAACTCCATAGGAACTTCGGATATTTTTTTGTTTAAAAAAAAATGTTCCCAACACTTATGCACACTGGAGTCAAAGCCCTTCTTATGAGCTCACTGGCTCCACCCCTTCACCCGGTTACCATGGACATTTGGCTAGAAAGATGCCAACATTCTACATTCTGAGATGTTGGAGAGGGAAGAGTGAGAAGGAAAGAGGAGAGTTGTGTAAGCTGTTGGAGAGGAAAGAGTGAAGGGACTCAGGAGCATCTTCCTGTGCTCACCTGGTGGGGGAATCCACCTGAGAGACTGGTGAAGACCAGGTACCGCAGTACCCACCACCACCACCACAGGGCAGCTGAGGTCCGGAGCACCCACTACCACCACCACAGGGCAGCTGAAGTCTGTGCTCCCACCACCAGGAACAGGGTGCCGTGGAGGTCTGGAGCTCCCATCCCCGGGAATTTGTTGCCCCTCAGGTCCGGAGCCCCCAAACCAGGGACCACAGTGCCAATGATGTCTGGAGCATCCACCACTGGAACCATGGTGCTGCTGAGGTCTGCAGCACCAACCAGAACCTCAGTGCCACTCCTGGCCAAAGCAATGACCAGGACATCCATGGCACCCAATCCCTACCTGGCCAGTATCCAGGTGAGCTGGGACCCAGGAGGCTTCTGGATGATGGACACTGGTGTTAGGTTTAGACCCCAGGAATTAGGAATACTTCCCAAAACGGAGGACTGTAGTAGCCCCCATATCACATTTTCCTTTAAAAAATCCTGCTTCAAAGCAAGAAAAACCAACAGTAGCAGTGCTGGGCCTCATAAAAAAGACAATGGAAGTGATGAAGCTGGACCACCAAATAAGAGAAACTCAAACCCAACAAGAAGTGGTAATGGAGGAAGCCAGCTGGCTACTCAATGAAAAGTTACCTTTCCGGGCTAACACTAAAGTCGTGATAGTGGACTTGACCAACAATGCTAAGAAGTATCAAAGTGAAATGGAAAATCAGTGGGACAAATATGCCCAAGAAAGTGGTGAGATGTTACCAAGACAAGGATCAGCCTGCAAACATGCAATACAAACTTCAGAGTTTTCTCTTGGAGAAAGAAAAGCTGGTCTCCGATTTCCAGCAGTGGTGGGAGGCAGTGAGGGACATTCCACTGGGAAGGGAGGAGTACAGAGAGCTGCAGACAATGCAGGAGGAGCTAAAGAAAGCCACAGCTGAGACAGCTGCAAAGGCCCAGGCCCGGTGCCTCCAGGAAGAAGCATTACTGGAGAGGCAACTGAATGACCCAGCTGTGAGCATGCTGGGGGAGAGAGAAGAAAAGGAGCTGAAAAGGAAGGCCCAGGCCTTGGAGGTGGCAGCAGAGAGGCATACTTCTCAGCTGTGCTGCCTCCGAAGAGAGAGCCTGGACTTACACAGAGTCCCTCCAGCAGTCCCAGAAGTACTGGGAGGGAAAGACCCCCCAAAGCTGGTTAAAAATTCAGAAGCAGCAGCTGCAGCAGGAAAAGTGGTGGTCTGCAAAGAGCTCACATGCAGGCAGGCAGGAATGGGAGTCTGGGAAGAGCTCACTCTGCCTGATGTGCCAGAAATCCTGTTTAAATGACTGGGATCCTGGAAGAGCTCACAGCAGGGTGCTCCAGGGTCTCGAAGAAATTCCCAATAGGGACTTGAATCACAGCTGAACTGCTACATATTTGTGTGATCAGCTTTCTTAATTAGGTTTTTCTTTAATTAGCTCCCGTTGATAAACCAGATATTCCTCACACCTCCAGAGCCCGTAACATCACTTGCCAAATACTCATGTATGAGACCAGGTGGAGAAAACCACCTTGAGTAATCACAAAACAGTTCTGTGATTTATTCCATCTAGCTGAGGCAGATTTCTTTATAGGAATACACCTTTAAGGATAGCATCTCAGATTGACTATATAGAGTACATTCTGCTTATAATAGAGGGGCCAGGCCAAATCATCAAGAGAGGGCAGGGGGCAGGGAGCAGACCCCAAGGTGAACTGAAGGTCAGAAGTGACTTGCCCTCCCTGTGAAGGGAGAGGCCATCAGAGCAGGGAGCTTGTACAGAGCACATGGGACTGGAGACTTTGCCCCTTGCTGATAAGCACGGTGGCCAGAAGAGGGGCAGAGGCAAACATGGCCAACACTGGCCCGCATTGTTTGGAAAGGGGGACACTCCCACTGGCTTTTGGGGCACATGGGATTCTGGGAGGGGACTTTTACATGGAGCATGCTGGGAAGCAAAATCAGCTGGTTCTTCCCCCTCCCCCAGTTGGGGGGGGGGCGGGTGTGTCCACGGTCACCAGCAGGCCTGCCAGCGGTGGCCAGTGCAGTCCTGTGAGTGGAGGCCTGGGGGCACAGACTCCAAGATGCCTGGAGCTGGACAGGGACTGGAGACCAGCTAAGCCACCTATGTTTATGATACTTTGGGTGGGAAAAGAGGTTCCTGGAGCCATTTTGAACTGAGCTGGTAGAGGGTGACAGGGTGATTGTTCTTTGGGAGTCTGAGAGGAGATGGGGGCTTTCAGGCAGAAACTTGCCATTATTTCCAAAGACCTTGGTGAAATAGTGCTGTGAACAGATTTGTTCTTATGTAATTTTCAGTTCTGAACCTATGTAGTGGTTGTGATGACAAATATTTAAATAGCTATTTTTGATGTCATACTGTTTTTTTCCTCCCTTACTTTTGTTACTCAGATATTTTAGGCAGAAACTTCCCAGTATTTCAAATCATAATATTGTTAAATAAAAGATTCCTTTCTTCAAAAAAAAATCTATAAGTCAAAAAAAATCTATAGGTCTTCCCAACATTTTAAAGGATCTGCTTTGTACAAGGGCTATGAAGTTTGTAAAGGAAGATAGCCTTAAAGTACTTAGTAGGAGAAAGATATGCATACACAAAGACTATAAAACAAAGTATGATGTGATAAAAGTTAGGTGAATAAGTTGTTGGGGCATTTGAGAAAAGGGAGAGGATACTTTTATTATCTTCAAGTCACAATGACTGTGATGTTCAGAGAGGCCTACGCAGGGCAGAAAACAAACAAATATAAAGAATGGAAACCTCCGCCAGGTTCCAAAGGACTTCATTGATGGCAAGACTAGTGAGCCAAAGGAATAAAATATCTGGGTTTTTTTTTGTGTGTGATTTCCCTTAGAACGACCGACTTGAGATTAGTATTGATCCTTGCAGCCAATTCGAACTTTCATTCTCCTAGTCTTTAGTTCTTCATCTGCAAAAGCTGCTAAGATAATTTGCATCACAAACTCAAAATCACTGAGGAGCAGTTTTACTACAAAAGAGTAACCATAAATATTTTAAGTGTGATTCAGACAGAGAGGAGGAAACCACAGCAGGAGGAATTTTTGCCCATTCAAAATTAGTGGTGCAATTTGTTTGGCAATGTAAGACCAGAACCAAGCTTTTTTGGTTCCTGTTTGCAAAACATACAAATAATATTGGTCTTAACAATCCTTTGACTCTCCAGAATATTTAGAAATCTAAACATGATACTTTTAACTGGTTCAGAGGGCAGTGTGTTCATTTTGTTCTATTTTTAATCCCCTAAAGACCCACTGCGTGAGATGGGATGTTTATGACCTGTGACTAATACCTGGTAATCATGATGGACAATGACTTTCATCAGTTAAGAGCTACTCGAGGAGGGAAAAGACCTTCAATGACCAATAGGGCATTAAAAAAAAATCTAATAAACTGCAATTACTGCTTTAGTAGTGAAAAAATAATGCCTTGATAGACGTAAAAATTGCATGAAATGTACTTAAAGACAATTTTGGAGTCAGAATGGGAGATTTACACATGTAATTATCCTGTTGATTGAGGTAAAATGAGTAACTTGCTCTTAGTAAAAAATGTCAGAGGGCATGCCTGTATTATTCTTTTTATATATTACGAGCCTTGGGAAGTTTTAGATATTGCTGGTGCCTGCGATTTCAGAGCAGTCATCTATGGCAATAGATTGGTTTGCATATTGTTCAAGCAGGGTGGCTTTAGAGGTGGTTGGTGTGGAGGAAGTGGGTGCGGAACTCCAGAGAGCTGTCAGTCAAATGACCGTTTCTTGTCAAAGCTAAGTAATATCATATCCAGGGGGTGATGTGAATAGTTGGAACTTCTTTCCAGAATCTTTTGAGTTCA
This sequence comes from Desmodus rotundus, assembly GCF_022682495.2. Lineage (NCBI taxonomy): Eukaryota > Metazoa > Chordata > Mammalia > Chiroptera > Phyllostomidae > Desmodus > Desmodus rotundus. Next base: position 130,666,974 of record NC_071391.1, on the reverse strand, counting down.
AATGTGAATCCCTAGAGGATCTGGGGTAGCTCTACCTACTTGCTGGAGGGCACCTTAAGTTTATCCACAGGGCAGAATTTGGCTGACCCATTAATTTGTTCTGTTTACTTTTCTAATGTCATATCCATGATCTACCCCCAGCCCCCCAAATTGAAATTGCTTAGCTACTCACAGTTGTTATTTTTTTCTTTATATATTACTCAATGTAAGTAACATTTATATTTGTATTAGTTATTGCTGCATAACAAAGTACCACAAATTTAGTGCCTTAAAATTTATTATCACATTTATTATCTCAAATTTATGTTGGTTTGAAATCTGGACAATGGATTAGCTGGGTCCTTTGCTTCAGAGTTTCTGGTGAGTTTGGAGTCAAGGTGTCAGCAAGGGCTAGGGTTTCATCCGATAGCTCGACTAGAGAAGGATATGCTTCCAAGTGCATGTGGTTGTTGGCAAGAGTCAGTTCCTTGCAGCCTATTGGACCGAGAGCCTGAGTTTCTTGCTGGCTATTGGCCAGAGGCCACACTGAGTTCCTTGCCACATGGGTCTCTCTAACGTGGCTGCTTGCTACATCAAAGTGTACGAGGCAAGAAAGTAATAGAGTCCTCTAGCAAGGTGAAAGTCACTGTTATGTAACTTAGTCACGGGAGTGACAACCGTTGCCATCTTCTATTGTCTAGAAGCAAGTCTTAGGTCACATCCACACTGAACGGGAGGGGATTACACAAGGAGTAACTACCAGGAAGTGAATACGATTCGAGGCTCTTTTAGTGTGTCTGCTACAATATTATTTTATTAATATCGAAAGATACGTTCTTTTAGAAAATGTAAGCAGGATGGATAAGTTTTTAAAAAATCCCACAATCCTACTACCCAGAAATAAAAACTATATTTTAGTACATATTCTTCCAGTCTTTTTTCTATTGTATACACTATTAATATTAACAAAAATGTGGTCATAACTTATACACTCTTGTATAATTTATCTCATTTAATTTCTTAGGCTTTCTTGCAAGCTAGCACATAATCTTCTATACTGCTTTAAATGGCTGCATAAATTTATGCTATGATTAAGGCCATGATTTATTTAATCCATAGAATTGCAAACTTTTTATGTAAAAAGAAAACTTGTAAATATTTGAGGATCGGGGGCCGTACAGTCTGCTGCAACTGCCCGTCTCTGCTGTGACAGTGTGGAGGCAGCCGTAAGTAATGTGTCTGAGTGTGGGCGTGGCTGTGTTACAGTAAGTCTTTGTTAACGGGCACTGAGGCTTGAATTTCACCTCATTCTTCTGTGTCATAAAATATTATTCTTTTGATGTATTTCAGCCATTTAAAAGTGTCAAAATTATTCTTAGCTTGCAGGCTGGATGTGTGATTCTGTTATTTCTAGAAAGATATTCAGATAGTTCCGTATTTTTAGTATTTTAAATAATGCTTCGATTAACATCTTGGTAACTAAATCTATGTGTCTACTTAAGATCACTATTGAGGGCAAATTCTTAAAAGTAAAATGATTGGACCAAAAGCTATGCACGTAAAACTTTATACTAATTGGTAAATTACCCTCTACAAAAGTGGTATCAGGTTTATGCTTCTACCATAAAGTAGGGATGTGAATATTTTTTTGTGTTCTCTCCAACAGTGGGTATTATCTTTTTAAAATATTTGCCAATATGATAGGTTTAAAATGTCAAAGACTTCTCTTTTCAAAACAGTTTATATTATACATTAAGTTAATATTTAAAAATTTTATTTCAAATCTGTGGGGTTTTTTCCTACTGTAGGTTTAGGTATTCTAGGATAACTCACCCAGTTGAAAAGACATGCAAATATAGTCAGGTTTAGAGCCACTTGGTTATTAAGAATGAGTAATATTGTGCTAACACCATATACAGGAGATTTTTGATTAGAAGACTGATGAAACCTCTGCCTGTTTGAGCCATTAGCATTATATTATCAGAAAATATAAGTTGGAAATATTGACATTTAGTGGTATTTAAGGTAAAGAGTTGATTACATCCATGAAGGATTTAATCAAATGGCTTTGAGCCATTTGAGAAAAGGACAAAATAGAAATTAAACAATTTTAATCTCTGTGTCTATCCATATTTATATTTATCTATCTCTATCAGGATTTGATTCTGTTTTCTTTCTAATACTCAGATATGATCATGTCACTCCTGCTATTAAAGTATTTTGATTTCTTCTTGCTATCCGAAGTCAGACTCCTCAGGATGGTATTCAAGATTCAATGAGATCTGTCCTTAACTTATCGTTTTGTTTTTTGAGATCATTATTTTTTACTTGGGAATAGACACATTGCCATCTCGAAAATTAGGAGTTCTGAGTCCTTAGTTTATCTTTTAAATCTCATACAGTGCTCTTTCACAGGAAATAATAATAAAACAATAATGGCACACGGTGTTTATTAAGTCTTAAACTATGTGCCAGATAATGGGGCAAGTACTTTGAGGTAGGTATTGTAATTCTTACTATTTTTAATTTGGAAAACAGGTTTAGAAAGTATAAGTAGCTTTCCCAAGATCAAACAATAAGCAGTTTCTCCCCTCCTGGCTGCACTGCCCTAAAAAAGTTAATTTATTCTTTGCTACTGTGAGGCCTGCAGTTGACTGCTCTAACAGAGTCTGGCAAGGTCTCAGAGAAAAGGTCTAATATCCTATACTGTACATTATACTGACTATGTTTTCTCTGCTCTGACTTGGAGCCTTACAAGTTCAAGTTGCACCAGCGCTCCATTCATTTGAAATAATAGTAATAGAGGTGAACTTTGGAACAACATGCTACTAATTCCCCTTTCCTGGACACTTGGAGCATTAGAATGCTCAGGAAGGGAAATACAGCTCCCTACAGAATATTCCATTGGATAATAAAATTCTTGAGCAGCTTGCTTTGACTTGATGATCGATGGCAGTGTGTATATTTTATTTTTATACTCCATAGAAAAATATAGCAATAATAATTCAGGGCATAAGGGATTTCAACTATTATTATTTTTACTTTATTTATTTTTAAACATTTTTTTATCGTTGTTCAGTTACAGTTGTCTGCATTTTCTCCCCACCCCTCCACAACTATTATCATTTTTAATGAAATGAAAGTCTCAATGGAAAATGATGGGGAATTAATGACTTAAGTAATAAGCCAACATCACTACACCCTGTGCAAAAGAAATGGCAGGAAGAGTTCCCTTCTCAATCACTTTTCCCCCCCTGGCTTAGAGGAGATGATTTAGAAGCTGAAGAAGTGCATGTGTTTATTAGGGAGAGTAGTGTGGCTATACCAAGTGCTGGGAAGCCTGAATCCCTGGTGCTGTATATGAAGTAACTAGGAGCTCTGGTGAAGCTGCCTGTGCAGCACAGTGTATGAGGTTGCCAGTGGTGATGCCTGGCATTTGAAGAACTGAACCTGAGGGTCTCATTAGAAGACCCTAACTTAAATAGTTGGCACAGCATTGCTGGTTGCTGACTCCCCTTCCTACCAGGCAGAGGATGGTCCCTTGAAAAGAATTGCGCAAAGGGCCATTATCACTTTCAATCATTTTTCTTACACTGAATTCTACCCAGGATGTCCCTCAAGAGGCTCACATGCAAACAATGTCTGAAAAACCTGGCAGAGGAAATTTCCCCTTAGCTCAGAAAAACCTGGCAGAGGAACTATAACTGTGTTTATTTTTTTCACTAACCAAATTATGCAAAAGTGCATGATTCATTATTCTTTGTCACTAAATGTGTATCAGCAAAAAATGTCTCTCAAGTTTTGTTCTCCCTCCTCCTTTTTAAAAGCTTATTTTAAAATTATAGTTGACATACAATAGTATATTAGTTTCAGGTGTACGACATAGTGATTAGACATCTATATACCTTACGCAATGCTCACCACGATAGTCTAGTCACCATACACAGTTATTAGGATATTATAATATCCTATACTGTACATTATACTGACTATATTTCCTATACTCTACATTGTATCCTCACGACTCATTTTATAACTGCCAATTTGTACTTTTCTTTTTTAAGATATTTTATTGAATATGCTATTACAGTTGACCCATTTCCCCCTCTTTATTCTCCTCCACCCTGCACCCCGCTCCCACCCTCATTCCCCCACCTTAGTTCATGTCCATGGGTCATACATATAAGTTCTTTGGCTTCTCCATTTCCTATACTACTCTTAACCTCCCCCTGTCTATTTTGTACCTACTATTTATGCTTCTTATTCCCTGTACCTTTCCCCCCATTCTGTCTCCTCCCCATCCCCGCTGAAAACCCTTCATGTGATCTCCATTTCTCTGATTCTGTTCCTGTTCTAGTTGTTCGCTTAGTTTGTTTTTGTTTTTGTAGGTTCATTTGTTGATGTGTTTATTGTCATTTTACTGTTCATAGTTTTTGATCATCTTCTTTTCCTTAGATATGTCCCTTTAACATTTCATATAATAAGGGCTTGGTGATGATGGACTCCTTTAACTTGACCTTATCTGGGAAGCACTTTATCTGCCCTGCCATTCTGAATGATAGCTTTGCTGGATACAGTGATCTTGGATGTAGGTCCTTGCCTTTCATGACTTTGAATATTTTTTTCCAGCCCCTTCTTGCCTGTAAGGTTTCTTTTGAGAAATCAGCTAATAGTCTTATGGGAATTCCTTTGTAGGTAACAGTCCCCTTTTCTCTTGCTGCTTTTAAGATTCTCTCCTTATCTTTAATCTTGTGTAATGTAATAATGATATGCCTTGGTGTGTGCTTCCTTGGATCCAATTTCTTTGGGACTCTTTGAGTTTCCTGGACTTCCTAGAAGTCTATTTCCTTTGCCAGATTAGGGAAGTTCTCCTTCATTATCTTTTCAAGTAAGTTTTCAATTTCTTGCTCTTCCTCTTCTCTTTCTGGCGCCCCTATGATTCAGATGTTGGAACATTTAAAGTTGTCCTGGAGATTCCTAAGCCTCTCCTCCTTTTTTTGAATTCTTGTTTCTCATTCTGTTCTGGTTGAATGTTTATTTCTTCCTTCTGGTCCAAACCATTGATTTGAGTCCAGGTTTCCTTCCCATCGCTGTTGGTTCATTGTATATTTTCCTTTAATTCACTATTCATAGCCTTCAATCTTTCTTCTATTTTGCGACCATACTCAACCAATTCTGTGAGAATCCTGATTACCAATGTTTTGAACTGTGCACCTGATAGGTTGGCTATCTCTTCATCACTTAGTTCTATTTTTAGAGCTTTGATATATTCTTTCATTTGGGCCATATTTTTTGTCTTGGTGTACCTGTTACATAATAAGGGGCAGAGCCTTAGGTGTTCACCAGGGTGGGACAACCCATGTCGCTGCGTTGTGGCGCTCTATGTGGGGGAAGGGTCCAAAAGGGAACAATGCTGCTGCTTGGCTCTCCCCGGCTTTCAGTCACGTCCCCTGTTACCCACAAGCAAATTAGGCCCTTCTGGTGCTGATTCCAGGGTGGCTGGGTTTGTGTATATTCTAGGACACTGTGGGTCTCTCCAACTAACTCTCCTGTGAGGCTGGGAGTTTCTCCTGCTGCCTCAACCCCCACAGGTGTTTTCAATCAGAGGTTTGAGGCTTAATTTCCCTGAGCTGGAACCCTGGGTTATGCAGTCTGTCTCACTCCCCAGTTGTTCCTCCTGGTTTATCTGCACAAAAATGTGGGACTGCCTGGTTCGTGAGACACTGTGTTACCCACCCTAGTCCTCCAACCACCACCTTCTTGGGAGCCTCTTGATCTTGGACCCCCCAGCCTCAAGAACTATGAGAACTGTTGTTTCAGCCACCCAAACTATGTAGTTTTGTTACAGCAGCTTGAGCTAATGAGATGCCCTCTGTTCTGGTACCCTCTTCTCTGCTGTCTGGTTGTGTGTGTGTACTAACAAAAGTAAAATCTTTCATATGCCATTACTTAAAAATGATGCATTAGAGCCACCAATTTATTTACTTCGATAGGCCTGAGGGAAACCTGAGACACAGAGACATGAGGCTCTTCCTAACTAACAAAGGATTAAAGGAATATTCTATGGCATTATAGACACTACATTGAATAGTTTCCCTTGACAACCAATTACTATGTTTGAGATTAATGGTTAACATTTCACAAAAGATAATATTAAAGTTTTGAGGTCTTGATATCTTTTTTTTAAAATTTTTATTGTTATTCAATTACAGTTGTATGCCTTTTCTCCCCATCCCTCCACCCCACCCCAGGTGAACCCACCTCCCTCCCCCACCTCCACCCTCCCCCTTGGTTTTGTCCATGTGTCCTTTATATTAGTTCCTGTAATCCCCTCTTCCCACTGTCCCCGCCGCCCCCCCCCCACCCCCCGCCCTGGCTATTGTTAGATTGTTCTTAACTTCAATGTCTCTGGTTATATTTTGTTTGGTTTTTTCTTCTATTGATTATGTTCCAGTTAAAGGTGAGATCATATGGTATCTTAACAGGACATTAAATGTGATCTGACAAGGTCACACTTCTTTTGGTTACAAGAACAGTAACTAGGATGGCTATAAGATATGGAGCAGGGATAAATCCACCCAGGGCGCACATCTGAGGGCTGCTTTAGGGTTTCTACTCTTGTGAATGTTCCCAGCCTTTGTCTTTAAGAAGTTCTAGTGGTTCCACCACCAGAATCTTGTCTCCACGTCGCACATGTAACCACTGATCTTAACAACTGTCTGTAAAATGGTCCAGAGACTGAAGCAAGATGCAGGAATTCTGAAAGTTCTTGTCCTCACTCTTTGTTTACGTTGTTCTTGTAACCTTAACCATGTCACTCAATTCCTCCTGCTCATTAGAAAATCAGAAGTGGCGCTTGACAGGGGATGTTGAAGATTTAATAACCACAAATTACGTTGGAAAATGAAGTGTTAGATAAATGATGAAGCATATATGTGTGCATGTTTATTTCAGAACTCAATCATACATGATCATTATTTCACAACATGAATTTTAGTTTTCTCTGGGCCACTTTTCTTCATTCTGAACAAAGCTTCACGCCAATTTTCTAAAGTTCTTATTTCCCCAAATTAAAGATTTCGCAAAGAATGTGCACTAGTGCACTGTAGTTGATTTGAAGGTTAAATGGTATGCACTTATTCTGAGTACTGATTTAATAAGAGATGTTCTTCCACTATGTAAATGCAGCTCTTCGCATGCCCGGTTTCTCTCACCATGGAAGCTTTTATCTCTCATTAATTTGTTCTTTTGCCCAAATCTTCCATAATTCTTCAGTATTGTAGGGCCAAAACATGGCAAGCTGTTGTCGTCTAAATCTGACTTTTCACCCCAAATACTCTTGAGCTTCTCTTGACTTCCTGTTTCTCTCTGGTTTTAACTCTGCTCCAGTCCTGCTAAGCTTCTCGCTGCTCTCCTGTGTGTGTAGCACCTGTGGTCACTCCATTTCCTTCTGGGGAACATCTTCCCTCCTCTCCTATCTGAGTCCTTCCCATTCTGCAAAACAAAACTCAAGGCTGCCCTAACCTCAGCGCCCCCAGGGTGATTTCTCCTTCTGAGTCCCTGCTCTGTCCTTCATCCATCCTCCTCCCGCCTTCGTTTTGTCTCAAGAATAGATTGTAAGATTCTTTATGGGTGCAAATCCATTTTATACTTCTTTGCATATCCTCAGTTTCAAAGTATGGCAAACCTGTGTAGGATTAGTTGGTGGGTGTTGTGGATAAACTACTTGATTTCATCCTTTAGTATTGGAAATGTCTACCCTAATGGGACAATTTCAGGCAAGTCATGTAAGATTACCAAAGGATGACCAAATGCAAAGGCAATCAGCTTTTTAAATGGCTGTCTCTGGTGAGATTTATGTATAAATTTATATTTTGAAATGCTCAATATAAAAGGGGCCCACAAATTGCATGTGTTTATTAGTAGCATGGATTTCTTCTTTAGTAGTGTCTTTAAGCAGATAAGCAACAAAAAATTGCTAACACGTTGTAATTTGTAATGCAATTAAAAAGTAGAAACTGTAACCCTGAAAGGGGCTAGTTCTATTTTGGTAGATAATTGTAAGCTTAAATCTGAAGTTGCCTTAAGCTATTTGCTTATTTATGCAAGAGTTTCATGAATTTACAATTTCTTAAATGTTTCATCTACTTAATACTTTTGTATTCACTGGTGGCTAAACCTAGACCACAACAAATAAACAAATTAATAAAATGATTATTCTTCAGGAAATAAGTGGGGTGCCGAGCTGTTAGGAGGCTGGCTAGGAGCATTCCAGAGGCAAGAAATACTAAGCACAAAGCCCTGGGGGAAGAGGAGCTTCGGGTATGGAGAGGAGACTGGTGTGATGGGCCACTGTGAGGGAGGGCAGCGATGAAAGGAAGTGGAGTTGAGCAGGGGGCCAGAGGCCAGATCAAGCAAGGCCTAGAAGGCCACACAGGAGTGTGGGTTTTATTTTAAGGGCTATGGGAAGACTGTGAAAGATCTGAGGGAGGGCAGGGATAGGATATGATTACGTTTTTAAAAATATTTCTCAGTCTATTGTGGGGAAAATAAATTGGAGAAAGGCCCATTGAGAAGGGTTAAGCAAAACAAAACAAAAACAAAAACCACCCCCCAAAACAAACAAACAAATAACCCAAAATAGACACAGACAACAGTATGGTGATTTCCAGAGGGCAAAGGGAAGATAATTGGAGATGGAAAGAGACTCGACTTTGGGTGGTGAGCACATGATGCAGTACGCAGATGATGTGTGACCGAGATTTACACTTGAACCTGTATGGGTTTATTAACCAAATACAAAATAATGTGCACCAAAGCAGTCAGTAACATATTCATGTTGCAAGTGGCACATTATTTGTGACCATAAAATAATGTTACTTTGAACTTTATTAGTTGAATAGGTTTATTTAATTTGGAAATACATTTTGGTTAATAATTTTAGAAGGACTATAAGCATAAAGACTTTGTATATAGTTTCAGGCTTGTACATATTTAAATACCATCATAATAAAAATAATTTAGGTCAAAAAAAGAAAAAAAGAGACGTTGGTGCCGTGGTGGCTTGGGTCAGGCCACCCGCAGTGAAGACGGAGTGTGAGGTTCGTGATAAATTAGCAGTTGGGACCTACAGAAGTTGATGATGAATGGGATGCAGATGGTGAGGTAACGGTGGGGTCGGGGACGAATCCCATGGCTTCTCATCCACATGCATCCCTTCTCCCTAGGTTAGTTTTGCTTTTAGTAAAAACTAAATCCGAGAAATGTTAAAGAATAATGAAAGGCATGTAGAAAAAAAAATGCTGCCATGGCTTTAAACAGTATTGTGAAGTTCTTGCTTGGAATTCTGAACGCATGGCTCTTGGCCAAAGGCAATAAAATTAAAACATGCACATTGGGTGCCTAGCTAGCCAGATTGTGGGATCATTTACAAAAACGTATTGAAAAATGTTTCTGTCTCCTAAACCACTTCCTATTATAATATAAGTTCTGCCAGTCCAACTAATTTTATATGCACAGAAAGTGGTACAACTCCATAGGAAATATAAATTTTTCATTGACTAGCAGCTTGTAACTGCTTTAAGTGTAATTACACATTTTTCATTTAAGATCAATTTCACAAAATCGTTTTTATGACCTAAGGCTGCCTTCTTAATAATTGGGCGCAGCTAATTTATTAGGGTTTGCGCGTGTTGCTATTGGTGTCAGTCTCACCTGGGTCTCCATGTGGATGTGGGGAAGAATCTCCAGTTTCATATTTATTTCTTGTATGTTGGTCCAGTGAACCCTTTTCTGTTTCTCAGGATATGGCTCTGTAGATAGCCCACGATAACCTGTCTTAAAACAGCTCGGTAGACAAATGAGGGTATTTTCCATTTAATTCTAGGGAAGATGCCTCCTCACAACATAATTAAATCTGATCTCTTTCACTTTAAGCAGCATGAATAATTCATGGAGTTTAGGCATAATCATGTTCTAGGCTTTGGGAAAATTTTAGATGATGTGCAAAGGTTACTTTTTTTTTTCGTTAAAGGAAAAGATCCCGTAGAGGAGCTGTCTTCTATGCCAAGACTCAAATGCTACAGAGATTGCTGCAAAGGATTGTGGGGGTAGGAGTGGGAGCCACGTCACCTTGTGTGGAGGGAAATGTACTTGTGTGCACACTTAATTCGACATGCTTGTTTGAACCTGCATCTCCTTTCCTACTTAAATATGAGCAAGAAGCCTGACTTCAGGGAGTAGGAAGAGTCCAGAATTAAGGGGTGCCTCCCAAAGCTTCCGCCCTTTGCCATGTGGGCCATTAGGAGGAACTTGGCCGTTGGGAGTTTGTCCTCTGGCTGTGCTAAGTCAGGGGTCCTAGAGAAGTAACCAGCAGGGTTGCCCAAGGAAGCTCTGTGTGGACTCTGACCCCACTGTCTCTATTTTTCTTCAGTAGGGACAGCCTGGATTTTTCATTTTTGTTTCTATGAGACATACAGGTCTTCTACTGCCTTTTCCCCTCCCTTTTCTTAAGGATGCCAACAGGGCATCATTATGCAAGTGATAAGACTACATAACCAGAGACATTGAAATTAAACAATCTGACAGTAACCAGAGAGGAGCTGGGCGGGGATGATGGGGGGAAACAGGGGAAGGGCTTTCAGGAACAACTCTAAAGGACACATGGACAAAACCAGGGTGGGGTGGAATCACAGGAGGGAGGTGAGGATGGCTGGGGTGGAGGGGAGTGGTGGGGGGTAAATTCAGACAATTGTACTTGAACAACAATAAAATTAAAAAAAGAGAGAGACTCTTAAAAAGACCCTTAAATAAAATAAAGATGAGTCTAAACCTTGGGGAGAAAAAAGACTACATGGTTCCTGCATTCAAAAGGAGCTTGCAGTTTAATTAGGAGATCAGACACATCCACGAGAAGCTGACCAGCGGGACAACAGTCTGTAATGAGTGGCACCAATGGCAACGCTGATGCTCCTAGGAAGGAGCATCACTTTATATTGGTAGGAGTGCCTAGGGAAGGCCCCTTGGCAGTGGTACTTCAGGTCAGTTTTGAGTGATTCAGAAAATTTTGATAAGTGGCAAGAAAAGGAGAGGGCATCTTAAAAGGCTCATGTTGGGAATGGACATAGCTTGTTAGGTGATAGTGGGGATATAATTGGAGAAGTGCAGGAGGTTTGGACCAGGGAGATAAGTGTGGGGCAGGTTTTCAAGTGCTTGAACGCTGGAGTGAGGCATTTGGGATGAAGGCAGTGGGGTGGCCTGTAAAGGCTTCTGGGTAAGGAGGACACATGATCCAAAAGGCATTTTTGCAGGGTTAGAAGCAGGGTTTGCAAGTAGTTGGTGAAGGTAGAACTCTAGGTGGGGATCTAAGATTGTAGATGCTGAATAAGTTGCACTTATTTATAGAATAAGTGAGGTGACCAGCCTATGTAAGGTAAGTAGATGACTTTTTTTCTCTTTTTGAATTTACCCCATTTTTTTAATCTCTGAAATGAGGAACCACTTTGGGTACCAGGTACAGAGTTCTTGTTGCATTTCTCTTGAGGTATAAGTAACATTTGTGGCAGAAACTTGGACAATATTAATTTAGCATCAGTTATAATTACCTTGTGGTTCTGTTCTTATTGTGGTGGCATAATGGAACCTGCCTCGTGGAGCATACAGTCCACGGAGCACACAGTCCAGTGAGACTTCTTCATCCTTGACTGGCCCCCACAAGATAGTCTGGAGATCCCTAGACATGGCTATTTGAGGTCCCCAAGCTCCCAGGACACATGAGAAAAGTGGGCAATAGCACAAACATTGCAAATTTAGGCAAGGACTTGCAATCAGAGGACTGTGAACTTCCTGAGGGCAAGAATTCATTCACTGTGCACACTGATAGTGCATACACAGTCGTGAATACTCATACACTCATCGGTACAGGGTCTGGAACATAGTGCTTTAGAATGTTAATTGAATGAATAAATAAATGTTGTTTAATACCCTGAAGATCCTCGGAATCTGTTAGCTGCCTTAATGGGTGAGATATGTATTTATATGTATGCATATATGTATTTATGTATGCATGTAGGCATCTACCTATCTATCTGCCTGGAGAGAGATGAAGATAGACCAAGACCAAGGCATACACTATGCCCTGAAGGGAAATCAGTGGAAATAGCGTGATTGAAGGCCCAGTCAGACACAGCAGGGAGGAGAGATGGTCACTTGAAGGACTATGTGTGATCTAGCAGCAGCTTGAGGGCAACCCTGGGCTTGCTTCCTTGGTCTGTTCCACTGGGGCTTTGGAGGACTAAGAGATGAGACCTCCTGATGGCTTTAAACAGTCCCTTTACAACATTAGGCTTTCCTCCATGCTTTGTGATTAGAGAGCTAGCTGTGTGGCTTGGTGACCTGGCCAGGAATTGGTATTTACCATGTTTGTGGACCAAGCAAAGGACAGCGTGACATGTACCCAGGGCAGAAGCCACACTCGAAATGGTAGAGACAAGGCTGGTATCTTAGATTTGGGTCCTAATGTGAAGAGCCTCATTTGCTAAGGAGCTTGGACTGCCTCCATAGAGAGCAAGGAGGGAGCTGTTGCAAAATTGTAAAGCAGAGGAACTACAATTTTCTGGTGTATGTTTTAGAAAGGTAACACGGTTGAAATGTTCATGGAGCTGGAGAGGAAGAAAATGGGAAGCAGAGAAAACAGTAAGAACACCATCACCATGCCCCAAGTGAGCAGTGCTACGGGCTACACGTGAGGAATTTTTAGGATTTTTCTATCTTTTGTTGTGTTCAGGGATGCAATTTGGCTCAAGATGCAGCTGAATATGCAAAATGGCAGAATTCTTCTGTATTTCCATTATAGTTTAGTAAGTTATGAGATTAATTATACCTGTCCATGAATCAACAAATAAAAATTCTGAGATGTTGTCATGTGACAGAATTGCATCTCCTTATATTTTGTTCTTTGCCAGAAGGCATGCTTTTGGTTACTTTGCATTTCTTTTTGTAGAAACTGAGTTGGAATCACCGAAGAACATAGCAGAACATGACTTACAGGGAAGCACTGCGGAGATGGGCCCCTGGTGCCCTGAAGGAGTTGGCTTATCCATCAGAGCACCGAAATTACCTCCAGAGAGGAAGTTAGAATCGGGCTCACCTTCACGGAGGGTAATTCACATACATACAGGCTCTATAACTTTGGTCAGATGCAGCGTGAGGATTGTTATTTAAAAAAGCGATTTCTTTTTTTCCCTCAGTACCTGCCTCGTATCCTCACAAATCCTGGAATTGCCTGTGGGCGGCCTGAGTTTATGAGGGCTGGGTGTGGGAGAAGCTTTTTAACGGGAGTGTGGATGGAAGAACTTGAGAATTGTGTTCTTAGATAAAAGGAAGGGAAGCTGCCACATCTCCTTTGTGTTCGTTTAGTTTCCTCTCCGTGAATCTTTTGTTTCTGCAGTAGTGGTGTTACAGACCCTGGATTAATCGTGACAAAAAAGGAAAGAAGTAGCTCAATGGAATTTTCTTATTCTTGGTGGAGGGCTCAGCTATCAGCCTTGGCCTGTAAGAGAAAGCTTAGGTAGAGTCTTCAGTCTAGGCCAGGGGTCAGCAAACTTTTCCTGTATAAAGGGCCAGTTGGTAGATATTTTAGCCTTCACAGGCCACGTGGTCTCTCAGTGGACGTCGCAGTGAGGGAAGCAGCCACAGACAGTACTTAAATGAATGAGCATGGCTGTGGTCCACTAATTCTTTTATTTGCAAAATAGGTAGTGGCAAGGGTGGCAGGCTCGACCTGGGAGCTGGTGTTTGCTGACTGCTGGTCTGGGCAATACTTAATGTCAGCGAGTGACTTGAGGAGGACACGACTGCATTATTAGACTATTATGCATTTACCACCCTCCCCTAGTTTTTTATTATGATTGCTTCTAGGTTCCTTCCCACAGATATAACAGAGAATTATACCACCTTCCAAACTTGGCAACTCGTTTTTGTTTAAGAACTCAGTGCCATGTTATGGTGAATAAAGGGTGTGCCAAAGGTTATTAGGGGTATGCCTGACATATAAAAAGGGGTATTTCACATGCAGGGGAAAATGTATATTTTTCATTCTTCTGGCATACCGAAAAGAAGACTGGGTCATTTCTGCGTGGCTGTGAACACTTGTTTCTCTGTTTACATCCCAGTGGCCTTCCAGCTCCGGTTTTATCACTGCCCCGAGGTTATGATGCTGCACTGAGAACTGTTGGATATTAGGCTGCCTTTCGGTTTTTTTCCAAAGCCTAGAAGACCCATTATATCCGACCCCTCTTATGCACCTGTTCACATTTTCCCCGTCTCTCCTCGTGCTCCAGCTCTGCAGGGCCCTGAGTGACTTTACCCAGGCACAGCCTGACAGCACCTCGCTTCCCGACTGGTGCTTTCTGGTGGAACGCTGCAGCGGGTGCCCATGCCCAGTACTTCACAAGCACAAGTAGTGAACTGTTCGCAGGTGGGCAGGGGTACCAGTGGACACATTCTTTACCTTTCTTCCCCAAGTGGGTCGATCCTGAAATGCTACGTATACAGCTGCTCGAGGATGCAGTTCTGCAAGTCAAACAGCCAGTCACACTTGGTGGTCAGTTCAGTGAAGCATCAATATGGTGGCTCCCAGCCCTTCCGTGCCCCGGTTGGGTCCTTCCTCCCCGCTGCTCCGTGGCAGCGTACTCTGTGATTAAATGTTACACATCCTCTGGCTCAGGCTCTGCCTTTTGGGGAACCCAGGCTAAATCTCTCTTCGAGGAAGAAATAGCTTATGTGCCAAAGAAACTGCAGACTAGGAGAATACTTGCAGGAGGAGATGCTGTGGGTGTTTTGCTGGGAGGAATGTGCAGAGTATAAACCTGAGAGAAGCAGCCTCTCAGCTGGATTACTCAGCAAGCAGACTGATGGCACTGAGGATCCCATTGCTCACAGTAAGGGGGTGGTAGCCACGCTGGCGTGCAGCAGTATCGCGGTTATTCAGGCTTTCTTTCACCCGTGGTTTCACTGCCAGGCCGTGCAGCTGGAAGGTGAAGACTCGGGTTGTGCGGTGACTAGGCTGACTGACCAGCATGGGGCACATGGCAGTTATGAGGATGGTGGTGTGCTGTGGCTTCTGTGGACTGCATTGTGAGTCTTAAAAACAAATTTAAAAAGGACAATAATATGCTGATACAATCAACTTCCCACTCATGATATGCTTGGAAACCAGAGGCTTCTATGACAGCTCTGATGGAGACTGTCATCTGCATCTGTCATCTGTGTTGAGTTGTAAGGATCCAGCAGCCAGGGTGGCAGAGCTGAAAGAGCCTGAATGAGCAGCCGCGGCAGGTCTGCTTGTCAGAGTGAAGGCCCTGGTTAGAAATGAGTGGGGCCCCGAAGGCTGGGATGGCGACGTTCGGGGATGTGCCCGAGAACAGTAAATCCCGAGATCCTCCTGAGGCCCCTGTCCTCTTGATAGCAGACCATGCAATGACCTCATTGGAGACAGATCCTTGGAAGACAATTCTCTTTTCCCAAGGTGTGCTCCTTTGACTCTTTGTTAACTTTCCAGCTGGTAAACAAAGTAAGGTCTCCACACAGTCTAATGGAAAGACGTAGCTTAGATGCCAAGGCATTGTAGGTCCTTGAGGAACCCGTGTAGGAGGAGGGGTCTTGTGGATGTCTGGTGGGGAGGCTGGATGGGGAGAATTTATTTATTTTCCTGTGACTCTGGGCTCAATATTCTGCCAGTAACTTCTGGAATCAGTATGAAAAGCCACGGGAACTTCCTCTGTTTCACTCCTCCTAGACCTCTTTCTTCCCCATGTTGCTCATTATTTCACTGATGCCTGTGGGGTCCATTTTGCCTCAACTCACATTCTAGGAGTTTGCCCAGAATACAAAGTAACCACTGGCTGATAACTTGTTCTGCTTATTTTTCAGAGTCTATAGGAAGGAGGCACAGTGTGCTGTTCCCTGTGTTTTCCAAAACATCCCCATTTCAGCCCTGAGGAGGAAGCCTCCCTCCTCTGGGAACAGCCTTGGCCAGCAGCCTTGGGAGGCACCAGGGACGGGACTCTTAGCCAGCTGACGGTGGCACTTGATGGAGGCTCACGATTTCTAGCTGGGTTTTGGCATCTCAGAGGGTGGCAAGAATTCTGTTCCAAATGTGATCTCAGGCTTGGAACGAGGTCCAAAAAATTCCCTCTGACCACACCACAGGGATGGTGGGGACAAAAATGAGGACTGTCACAGCGAAGCTGGCTGCCCTCTCCTTGCTCTGGCCTGGTGCCTTAAAGAAAAGGTATGCTTCCTAAGCTAATGTTGCCGTGAGTAATTACTACTTTCCCTCCAGCAATGGTCCTTCCAGCTCATTTACCCGGCAGTAAAAAGTGTGATTCAGCATTGTCTTTTCTCTTTTTTTAAACCAGCCTCTAGGAATTTTCTATTACTTTTCTTTATCGTATTAGTTTCATGCTTCAGCTGTTTATGCTTCTATAACTGCATCTACATTTTTGTCTCCAGTCCCAGGCAGATTTCACACAATATCATCAGTGTTAGAGCATTCGAAGGGAAAAGGAAAAACGCTAAGTAGATTGAGTGGCAGAGAAAGAATGAGACAACATCTGGGCCATCAAAAGCCCCTACTGTTCAAACCTCCTGGTTCGCAAATGAATTTATAGTGAGTTTGTTCACAAATTTTCACTTGTGTGAGTTCCCTAGCCGCCTCCCTAGTTTTAAGGCGATGATAAAATTATGTTTCCCCCAGTTTGGTTTTCTTCCTGATTAGCTTCCATTAACAGCTGAAAGTTTCTTAGAAAAGGTTGAAAAGGTGTGAACTTTGTTTCTTTAAAACCTAGGAAGGTGCTTAGACCTCTCTCAGCAACTCTTCAGAGGCTGGGGCTCAGGGTGGGGAACTTTCACTGGGGAGGACATTCACTTGGGTCTGTAGGGCTACAGAGCTGAGAACTATGGCATATGATTGTTTTC
This sequence comes from Desmodus rotundus, assembly GCF_022682495.2. Taxonomy (NCBI): domain Eukaryota; kingdom Metazoa; phylum Chordata; class Mammalia; order Chiroptera; family Phyllostomidae; genus Desmodus; species Desmodus rotundus. The sequence goes on along the minus strand of NC_071391.1, from coordinate 130,650,018 downwards.
GTCTCTATTTGATAGTAATCCCTGTGGGAAAGGGTTATGCAAGAGAGCAGTACAAGGTAGAGGAGTGCTTGAGATGATAAACCCCAAGCTCAGGTTTATGGTCACTTCTGGGTGGGAAGGAGTGAACTGAATATAGGCTCCTTAAATGCCTTTGTAATTTTATTCCTCAGCTGGGGAGCGGGGACATGGAGGTTTACTCTATTGTCCTTGATTGCTCCATGTTCCCTCGTACCTTGTTTTTACTAAGGAGCAAATCTTCCATTACTAACAGAAACATTTCAAATAAGGCCCAGGTTTTGGAGTGCACTTGGATTCAAATACTTTTTCCTTTCTTTCCTAGAACGACCGAGTATCTTAAACTGTCTTGGTCTCAGTTTCTGCATCTGTGACGTGAAGATAGCAGTTCCTTTTCCCACGGGGTTGTTTTAGGATCAAATGAGGTAGCTCAGTGTCTGGCACACGCATTGAGCACTCAGTTAATATGGTCTATGGTAATTCTAGAAGGCTCTTGAGAGATGCTTGTTAAATTTTAAACGACATAATGTCAGTTGTGTGGGGTAGGAAGAGGGGTGAATAGGTGAAGAGGGACAAAAAGGTACAGACTTTCAGTTATAAGATAAATAAGCTCTGGGGAGCTAATGTACAGTGTAATGACTACAATTAACGATACTGTTCTGTATGTTTGCAAGTTGCTAAGAGAGTAGATCTGAAAAAAAATGATGACTACATGAGGTGAGAGATGTTAACTAAACATATTATGATAATCGCTTTACAATATATATATATCAAATCATTTTGTTGGATACCTTAAACTTGTACAATATTATGTGTGAATTATATCTCAATAAAACTGGGAAAAAAGAAATAATGTCAGCTGTCAATAGCAAACATATCATCAGTTCCCTTCTTGCCTCCCAGACTGCTCCACTGCCCACTCCCCCGGGCCTCAGTCCATCCTGCACTTTGCATTACTGTTCTTGCTTTAAAGGGTCTAGTGACTTTTGGGTCACTGTCAGCTAACTTCAAGCTGAGTCCTGCAAACTGAATCCCTTCAGCCCATGTCAGCTCAGTTGCCTACCTTCCCTACCTTTCAAGGCTGGCTCAACTCCAGCAAAAGCCAGCGATGTGTCCTCCTAAAGCCACAGCTGTGCTGCTGCATCACAGCTGAGCATCAGGGCCGCCTTGGGATGTGCGGGCCTCCTTGCCGGGTTTATCTCCCGTGGGATGGGTGGGGGAACAAGGAACCCAGGAAAGGTATCCTGTGCATACTGCAGGGGAGGATAACGGTAACAGCAGTGTGGTGGAAAGAAGGCAGACCTCAGAAAGCTGGAACAGAGTCAGGCAACACGCTGGATTTTTGTAATAAATTTTTAAATAATTCCCTCCTACCATTAAATCAAATAATAGCTGCAAAATCGATTATGAACACCATGACTTAATTTTCTGATTAATTAAAACCACGTGGGAATTTAAAAGCCTGGTAAACAAATCTTTCTGGGCTGCAAACCTTGCCCAAATGTTCTGGCACCAGAATTCCGGTGTTCAGATCCCAACTCCACCTTAACACAGAGGAGTTAAGTAACTTGTATCCTTTGGAAAACCACTTTACCTTTGTGCCTCTTTCAGATGGGGGGAATAAGAGTGCATATTTCATAAGTTTGTTGCGAAGATTGTGAGTTAAGATGTGTCTAATAATAGAAACCATGCAACAATTATTAGCTATTATTCTCTACCTAATTTGATTGGATCAGAAAAGGTCTTCAAATGAGTTGTTGGAATTTAAAAACAAAAGCATGAATGCCATGGAGGTAATCATTTTGCTTTATGTAAGTGTATCGAGTCAACACTGTATTTATTAAACTTATACAATGTTATATGTCAATTTTATCCCAATAAAGCTTGGAAAAATGAAATAATAATAATTTGATTATATTTTAATAGAGTCGTGGTTAAATAAACAGAAGGGGATCTAAGGAAAAGGCAGGAAGACCAACTGGGAAGCTTTTGTAGTAATCAGGGTACGGAATCCCGTGGCTTGGACAGGGTGGTGAGCCGAGGTGGTCAGACATGTACACACGACGTATAGATCATCTGTGCTTTGTGGTGCCCGTCTTTATGAGAATCATGTGCCTGTGTGTGTGTGCGTGCACGAGTGCTGTGTGCATGCGTGTCTGTACACATATCTCTGAGCTCTACTCCACCCAGTTTCTCAGTGCGTCTCTCCCTCTGAGCACTGTATTTGCAGTAATAATGCTTTGTGATGTGTGTAATATCCGGTAGAGTGAGTCCTCCCTTTTTGCTCTTCTTTTTCAAATTAACTTGGTTATCTATGTTCTTTTATTCTGCTGCATACATTTTGGAATAAATTTATCAAGTTCCTCAAACCAGAAATTTTGTTTGGGATTATACTGAATCTGGAAGTTAATTTGGAGAAAATTGTCATTTTTGCTACGTATCCCATCCATGAACATGGTTGAGCTCCCCAGTTTATTCGTGTCCTTTATTTTATCCCCTACAGAGTCTTAAAATATTCTCCATATTAAATGCTTTATTGTGAAGAGTATAATATTTTCTGTTTGATTATGGCCGAAATGAAGAAATGTTACTTGTTTTTATAAATGGATCTTGTTTCCAGAAACCTTGATGATGTATCTGTATTTTATTGGGTTTTGATATTCTCTATAATTTATTACAGTTTAAAGCTGAAGTTCATAGTTTTTTGCTTGAAAGTTTAATTTCTAATTTTAATAAAAATGAAAAGTTCAAGATCCCTCATTGTTACAAGGTTAAACAAAATGTACAATTCCAGGACCTTAGCAAAAACCACAACTAGGAATAAGTATTTGCATAAGTTCTAGTCACACCAAACTACATTCCCAAACAGAATCTTTTTTACTGGCAATGATAATAACAGCAACAGCAAAAGCGTTAATATTTCGGCTCATATGTATTTTCAGCACAGTAATGCACCTGCAGATATGGCTATCTCAATCCCTTACATGTTTAAATTTATTACACTGCAGCTAAACATTGTTTTTATTTTTCATTAATAATGCATACTTGTCTTTACCAATAATATGAACATTAATGTTATGCTGTTTTCAATTTTGTTTGTACATTGCATACATCAAGGATATAGAATTATATATCAGTAGTGAAATTCACCAGGTATTTAAATATTTAAACACAAGACTAAAAGGAATCTATTTTCAAAATTCTTTATTTACATCTTCTCTTAATGTAAAGGAATGCAGAAATCCATCAGTTTTAAAACAATTCAGAATTATAACTTCAGATTAAAAAATCATTCATTTATATGGATTTACAGAGAAGACTAATAGTGCATTTCTGTGATCTACTCAAATAACAGTTTCTGTAATCACATCGCATTTTGGTAAATATAAATATTTAAATTTTGTAGTAATTTAAACATTTTCTAGCAGTAGTGACTATTTTTCTGCCTAATAAAACACCATGACATACCATTTCTAGCTGGGGACAGTCCAGTATAAACATTGGCACAGACATTTGCTTCTAGACTACCCATGAGAACACACACAAATTTATTCTCTGTGACATGATATTCCTTTGTTTAGGAGTTTGAAATGTTCCAAGGAAAGGAATAAACTGTATGCAAAAAAGATGTCTCTTGAAAAATTAGAAGCAGCATAATTGGACAAAACTAGGGAAATAATTACATACATTATATGTCTGTTCAATGAAATGGGAGGCAACCATTAAAGTTTGAAGGCTATATAGCATATGCAAAAGTATCTATGCTGCTAAGAAGGAAAACCTATAAAACTTGAACAAATACAGGATCTTGAATGTATGTTTAAAGTATGTATCCTGACCAAACAAGAAATGAGTATAATTGTTACTTGGGTGGTGAGATCATGAGACAACCCTTCATTCTCCAAAATTTTTGTGGTAGAAGCAATAATAACCACAGAAACGAGTTTTTGCTTTTGTGCAGGCACTGTGCTAGACCCGTAGTACACGTGTCTTCTAATTTTCACCGCAACCTGAATCAGTACTTCTCAAGCTGTAATGATCGCCCGGACCCTCTGGAAGGCTTGTGAAAACAAGGCGGGCTTGGTGGGCTCCATCTTCGGAGCTTCTGCGTCATTAGAACTGAAGTGGGGTTCAAGAATTTGCATTTCTTTTCTGCCCTAGAGCCCTTGTGGGGGGTTGGTGTGGGGTAGGGCAGGGGCTGATACCCATATCCTCTTAGGTGCCCTGCATGCATAGCTCTCCTTTATGCCTGGTTCCCTGCAGATGGACATGGAGCCAGGAGCTGGCCGGGGAAGGACTCTGGAAAGAGCCCCCCTCACACACTCCTGCGCAGAGTCTCAAGCGCAGAGTCTCAAGCGCAGGGTGCAGGTGTCTTTTCCTTTGGTGAGGGCTTTGGAGAGTGGCTGGTTGTCCCAGTTCTGGCTTCTGTTGTCCCAGCTGTTGGTGGGTCAAGCATTTGCATTTCTAATGATCCCCTGGAAGTGTGATTGCTGCTGGTCTGGCACTATGGAACAAATGTTTGTGTTCCCTCCAACATTCCTATGTTGAAATCCTAATCCCCAATGTAATGGGTATTAGGAGGTAGGGGGTTCTTTGAGAAGTGATTAGGATACCAGGGCAGCACCCTCATAAATAGGATTAGTGCCCTTATAAAAGGTTCCAGATAGTTCCTTTGCCCCTTCCACCATGTGAAGACAGTGGAAAGAGAGCCATCCATGAACCAGGAATCGTTCTTTATCAGACACTGAATCTGCCAGTGTCTTGATCTTAGATTTCCGGCTTCCAGAACCGTGAGAAATAAATTTCTGTTATTTGTAAACCACCCAGGCTATGGTATTCTGTTCAAGCAACCTGAGCAGACTAAAGCACCTAGGGTCTACACTTTTAGGACCACTGATTTATAATGTAGGCATTTCCCCCAATTTGTAAATGAGAAAACTGAGAGTGAGTTTAAATAGCAAAGCCAGTAAGTCACAGAGCCAGGATTTACCACAGTTTGTCTAAGTCCAAAGGCTGTGCCATTTGCTCTGTACTTTACTTGTCCTTCAGGTGTGGTCCCAGTGTGCAACTACGACATGTCTCAGTTGTCTTGTCAGGGTCGCCCACCCACCCCGGGTGCTGCACGGTTGGGTGTTGGTCACTAGGCTGCACAAGATGGCATACGCTTGAGGGAATCAGAGCTTGGCTCTTAGGGCTCCATATTCAGAAACTGACATCTTGTTGGTAGTCTTGAGTTGACTGGAGAGTCCTGGGGAGGTTCCTTGCACAAAGAAAGCTCTCAACAGGCTGATGTATAAAGTCACCATACTAGCTTAATGATTTACTGTGAGACATGTAAGTGCTAGGGGCCAGAAATTCCTGGTTGGCCTGACAAGGCATGTTCTCCTCAGAGACATGTTATGTGCATGCTAAACCAAATTATCAGAAAGGTGTTTGGTGACTATAGAAGCAAACCTAGGTAGGGGACAGACTATAAGTCAAATGTTTCAAGTCATCAGCTCTGCTGGCATGCTCCAGTGCATATGTTTCCAGAGAAGAGACATCATATTGGGTGCATCGGTATTCAGGTTGGACTGACCAACTTCACTGGTTTCAGGATGCTATGCAAATAGGCCCAATACTATTGGCTGCTAGGCGTCCCCTCTACCCTATGTTTACCTTTTCTCACACTCATTGGGTTTTAGATGTGTAAATAGCTTCAATGTGATGAAAATAAAGACTTGTAGGCCTGGGAGTGTTATGGTCTGAAAGCTTGTGTCTTCCCCAAATTTGTATGTTGAGTCCTAACCCTCAAGGTGATGGTATTAGAGTGTGGGGCCTTGGGGAGGTGATTAGGTCTTGCAGGTAGACTCTCATGAATGGGATCAGTGACCTTACAGAAGAGGCCCCAGACAGGTCCATTGCCTCTTCTGCCACGTGAGGTCTCAGTGAGAAGACAGCTGTCTCTGGGGAAGTGGACCCTTACCAGACACTGATCTGCTCGTGCCTTGATCTCGAACTTCCCAGCTTCTAGAACTGTAAGAAGTAAATTTCTGTTGTTTATAAGCTACTCGGTTTGTGATATTTTTATTATAACAGCTTGAAAGGACTAAGGCTGGGAGCCATTTTGGTTTTCAAGGTGACATTACATGTCCACCCTGCTCTACTTTTTACACATAATTATAGTTCAGCTCTCAGGGGACAATCTTATTTCTGTATGTAATGGCTTGATTCTTGGATTGAATGAGTAAATTCATAGATGTGGGTTTTCTTGGCTTTATGGATGTAAGTTCAGAAGAAGGGTAGAGAAGGGAGTATACCTCTTTAAGCCCCCAGAGCTGAGGTAGCCAGTCAGAGCCCGAGAGAGCCCTTCTGGTCAGCACAGCTGACCTTCGAATGAGGGGCATTAGTGATGCTCATCAATGAAACAGGTTCAGCGAACACATTCCATTTATTGGCACTGTGGTTGGGTGCCCTCTTGGGGTCCTGGCCAGGGCACGCCCCTCACGTGTGCCGGTTGCACTCTTTAAACTAGTGGCTCTCAAAGTACAGAACTATTATGGGCTGAATTGTGCCACCCCCAAATTTGTAAGTTAAAGTCCCACCCCTAATCCCTCATAATGAAACTTTATTTGGAGATAGGACCTTTAACAAAGTGATTAAGGTTACAATGAGATCATATGGGTGGGCCCTAATTTATGGAACTGCATTTGGAAAGAGGGTCTTCAAAGAGGTGATTGAGTTAAATTTAGGCCCCTTTGGGACCCTAATACAATATACCTACCATCCTTATAAGAAGAGAGAGGGACACCAGGGATGCAAACACACAGAGGAAAGGCCATGTGAGGACACAGAGAGAGAGAGAGCCTTCAGGACAAACCAAACCTGCCCAACATCCTGACCTTGAACTTCCAACCTCATGAACTGGAAGAAATGCATTTCTGTTGTTTAAGCCACCCAGTCATTGGTATTGTGTTATGGTGGCCCAAGCAGACTTATGCAGGTGCCCTTCAACAGCAGCAGGAGCACCTGGGAGTTGGGGGAGATGCAAATTCTTGGGACCCACAAACAAGAAACTCTGGGAGTCAAGCCCAGCAACCTAAGTTTTAACAAGTCTTGTAGGAGATTCTGATTCTCATTGTACTTTGATAACCGCTGCCCTACATCTTCAAGCCTAAATTAGTTGGATAAGGAACTTCAATATGTTCCATATGCTAATATGAACATTAGTGTAATATTGTCTGTTTAATCCCTTCTTGACAATATATATGTATTTTATATTAGTAGTTGCAGTGAAAAGTAACTAGAGCCTACCCATGATGATCACAGTCCAAGAAGGTGTTCGGGGTATTGACACTTATGAAGAGCAGCTCATAAGTGATTTGAATGCAAACAGTTCAGGTTTGAAAGTTACTTAGTCGTCCTGTGCCCAGTGTCCTCATTTAGAATAAAATAGGAATAATGAGAATATCATGTAATAGGCTTAAGAGGATTAAAGCCCTTAGAACCCCTGATACATAGTAAGCACTAGATAAATGTCTATTAAATGAAATGACTAAAAGACTTCTTTGTTAAGTCAAAGGAATAACTTTTTAAATGTTTTCGAGAGGAGCTGGGGAGGTTTGGGTAAGCTTTGGAGATGCCGCTTGGAGTCAGTTGGTGATGGTATTTCCATACCTACTACTTTAACACCTCCTAAGGCCAGCTTGCTGGCAAGCACTTGGTAATTCATACCTACCTAGCAAGGCCACTTTCTCAGGGTGCTCCTCAGCAGTGCCCCTAGAGGTAACGGGATGCACCAACGCCATTGATACAAAAGCTGTTACCCAGTGTTGCTATCAATGATCTCTTGTCTATGGTGGGTGAGAGTGCAGATCTTCCTTCACAGAAGACAGTCTCTCAGTTAGATGGGGATCGATGCAGGCATCCATTTCCAGGCTGCGAAGAACCCAGGAGGATTTTTGTTTCTTCAGGAATCTTTAAAAATCATCTGTTTCTGGGAGTGGTCACTAACCAACATACAAATATATGCGACAGCTTCATGAGTGCCCTTATAATGTTTGTTCAGAAAGAAGACTTCACTTTGTCAGATTCCAATGGGAGAATTTTCAGAGCCTGGATTTCAGAACATTCCAATTTAGAATTCTTTTATTTGTTATGCCTCCCTCTATGTCTAGAACTGCATTTTTAATATCTAGGCAGATGGCGTGTAAACACTCAGGAATTTTACACCCACATTTTGCTTGGTGTGCTGGTAGGGCATTTCTTCAGAGTATAGGTTTTCTTTGTTTTGATTATGACATAACTGCAAGGTTTTCCTTGACCAACTTAGAGAAATCTGGGTGCATGCTACCTGTGTTTGCACCTTAAGCAGGAGTTTCAGCTCTTATTTCTCATAGTTTGATACATATTTCTTTTTTTTTTCCCAGGCAAATCTTGCAATATTTCCTATCGATACTTCAGTAAGGGAGAACAGACATTCTGAGTCTGGGAGGAGTCAACTTTATGCCAAATTATGCTCAAGATCTTTGAGTGATAGTGTGTTCTAAATAGTGAAACACAGGGTTTTTTATCAGAGAAAATAAGACTGCATGGTTGTAGGTCAAGTCTTTTGGATATGACGATTTGACTTGGGCCCCAGGACCGAACTGGCCACCCCATTGATGAAACAGGTTAGGATTTATAAGGTTTCGATTTTTTTCCACAAAATTGAACAATTAACTTTCCACAACCCCTGCTTTCATTGTCGATCCTTTAAAAGTCAAATATTTAATAAATACTCATTATTTACTCAGCATTGTATTTGCATCCATGAGGGATACAAGACATATAAGACATGGTTTTTGTCCTGAAGAAGCTTAAAACCCCAGGTAGAGGGACAGAACTAACATGCATGGGAAAATTTAATACAAAACTATGTGCTCCAAGGAGAACAAAATTTTCCCCTGTCTGGCTTTTTTGAGGAGAAATTTTCCTGAGTTCACTCTAAGCTTGTCTCTCCCTTTTATTCACTCCATGTCCATTTTTTCGGGGGTGGTGACCCATGTGATTGGTGAGATAGACTCTAGATGGTTTGGAAGCTACCATGTTCACTTAGAGCATGGGCTGTCCTCAGTGCTTCTCTTCCAAGGTACATGTTTTGCCTGGGCTCATATCCATTCCCTGCTCTGGCCCAGGGTTGCCTGAGTCTGGAGACAAGTCTTACTAAAAAATCTAGGGGTTAGTCTTAGCAAAACCACTTGGTAATAGAATTGATATTGTATCCTTCATATTTATTCTTTGTTTTAATCCTCAGTTTTTACAGAAACAAGGCTAGGCAGAGAGAGACGTGAACAATATATGTATGATACTGAAGCTAAGATCCAAGGGAAACAATGTGGGCTGTGAATGGTTGGGGAAGACATGGGGAGGATTCATTAGGTTTGGATCTTGAAGGATGACCAGGACTAGGAAAATAGGAAGAAGATAGGAGTCTTTTCAGCCTCATTTGCAATCTCTTTAACTATTAGACTAATGTAGTTGGAAGAAACAATGATTTTTAAAAATTGCAGGTGGAAATTTAAAAAATAACAGGTGGCACCTTCATGGTGCCAGGAAAAGGATTTTCAAGAACATTAGAAAGGAGAACAAATTAAGAAGAGAATTTCAGATTTTTGTACACTACTTGCCCCTACCTGGTGACTCACAGAGAACCTTCCTCAAGCAACTTGAGTACCACCAGAGGCTCTGTGAGAGCCTGAGTCTAACAGGCAGCTGGTGGGTGGAGGAAGAAGAGGAATATCCCTGGGTGCCTTGGCCCTTTGCAGACTTACATCCAGACTTGGTGCTGGTAGAAGCCAGCCTTGGTGTACTGCTTGGTTCTTCCCACACACACCAGGCCAGCAGAGGCAGCTATAAACTGGATTGCTTTGTAGCTCTAAACAGGTTGCCCAGGGCCAGTCACAGGCAGCATCTGACATTGGTCTGAACCAGAGTCCCATCCAAGAGGCCCCAGAACTAACACACCCAGTGGCCAGCTACAGACAACATCAGAGTAGGATCCAATTAGCTTCACAAACAACATATCCAAAAGGGAGACCTCGGCAGGCACCAGACCCTGTGGAGGCGATTTCCACTTCATGTGGTTAGTACCTGCACAGCAGATTGTACACCATGGTCCAGGTGGATCCTCGCAGTCAGCCAGCCTGAGGGTTGAACGCACATATAAACAGGCCAATAGAAATTAATACTAATTACAACAGAAGGGCCCATAACCTACATAACAGACTCTCCTGGAACACCCAGCTCAGGTGATCAAGGAGACCACATACACGGGTCCCACGAGACAACTACTACATAAGAACACCCCTTTAAGACTGGGTGGCCTTATTCATAGAAATCTACCTAATACATAGATCTACCTAATATATAGACACAAACACAAAGAGGTGAAATAGAGTAAAAAAAGAGTAAAGAGTAACTACAAATGATCAATGAAATCAAGAGATGGTATTTTGAAAAGAAAAAAAATGACAAACCTCTAACCAGACTCATCAAAAAAGTAAGAGGACCCAAATAAATAAATTCAAAAATAAAAGAGGAAAAGTAACAACTGATTCCAAAGAAATAGAGTATTTTAAGAAAATATGATGAACAACTATATGCCAACAAATTGGACAATGTGAATAAAATTGATAAATCCCTAGAAATGTACAGTCTTCCAAAACTGAATCAGGAAGAATCAGAAAGCATGCATAAACTGATTACAACTAATGAAATTGAAGCAGTAATAAAAAGGACCCAACAAACAAAAGTCCTGGACCAGGTGGCCTCACAGTTAAATCTTACTAAACGCTCAAACAAGAACTGACACCTCTCCTTCACAAACTATGCCAAAGAATTCAAGAGGAGGGATGACTCTGAAGCTCATTTTATGGGGCCAGTGTTATCCTAATTCTAAAACCAAATAAAAACACTACAAAGAAAGAAAATTATAGGTCAATATCCCTGATGAACATAGCTCCTAAAACCCTCAACAAAATATTCACAAACTGGAGCCAGCAATATACCAATATCATGCACCATGATCAAGTGGGATTTATTCCATGGATGCAAGGTTGGTACAGTATCTGCAAATCAATAAACATAATACACCACATAAATAAAATAAAGGATGAAAATCACATGATCATACTAATAAATGTAGAAAAGCATTTGATAAACTCCAGCACCCACTTATGATAAAAAAAAAAACCTCTCAGCAAAGTGGGAATAGAGGAACGTAGCTCAACATAATAAAGGCCATATATGTAAAACCTGCAGCCAACATCATACTCGATGGGTAAAAACTAAAAGCTTTCCCCCTAAGATCAGGAATAAGACAGGGATGTCCTCTTTCATCACTCTTATTCAGCACAGTCCTGGAAGTTTTAGCCACAGCAGTCAGACAAGAAGAAGAAATAAAAGGCATCCAAATTGGAAAAGAAGAAGTAAAACTGTCACTCTTTGCAGATGACATGATACTGTAAATAGACAATCCTAAAGATTCCACAAAAAAACCTGCTAGAACTGATAAATGAATTCAGTAAAGTAGCAGGATACAAAATAAATGTCTAGAAATTGGTTGAATATTATACACCAATAATAAACTATCAGAAATTGAAACTAAAACAATCCCATTTATGACTGCATAAAAAATAATAAAATACTTAGGAATAAATTTAACCAAGTGTGTAAAAGACCTGTACATGGAAAATTATAAGAAAAGACACTGAAAAAATTGAAGAAGCTACAAATAAGTGGAAGCAAATACCATTTTCATGGATAGGAAGAATTAACATCACTAATATGTCCATACTACCCAAAGCAATCTACAGATTCAACACAATTCCTATCTAAACACCAATGGCATATTTCACAGAACTAGAACAAATATTCCAAAAACTTATATGGAACCATAAAAGACCCTGAATAGCCACAGCAATCTTGAGAAAGACCAAAGTTGGAGGAATCACTCTACCTGATATCAAAGTATACTACAAGGCCATAGTAATCAAAGTAGCATGGAACTGGCATGAAAACAAACACATAGATCAATGGAAAAGAATAGAGATATAAACCCACATCTATATGGTCAATTAATATTTGACAAAGAGGCAAGGACATACAGTGGGGGTAAAGATAGTCTATTCAATAAATAGTGTTGGGAAAATTGGACAAATAAGTGCACAAAATTGAAATTAGACCACCTACTTACACCATGCACAAGAATAAACTCAAAATAGCCCTGGCTGGTGTGGCTCAGTAGATTGAGTGCTGGCCTGCATACCAAGTGGTCCTTGGTTTGATTCCCAGTCTGGGCACTTGCCTGGGTTGTGGGCCAGATCCCCAGTAGGGGCATGTGAGAGGCAACCACACATTGATGTTTCTCTCCTTCTCTTTCTCCCTCCATTCCCCTCTGTCTAAAAATAAATAAATACATTAAAAAAATCTCATCAAAGTGAAGGACATCCACTTAAAAAAAAGAATAAACTCAAAATAGATTAAAGACTTAAAACCATAAAAATTCTAGAAGAAAACCTAGGCAGACATTTCTCACAGCAATATTTTTCTGATATGTCTCCTCAGGAAGGGAAATGAAAGAAAAAAATAAGTTGGACTACATCAAATTAAAAAGTCTTTGTACAGCAAAAGAAACCATCAAACAAAAAGATAACCCACTGAATGGAAGTACATATTCACTAATAATACATCTGATAAGGGGTTGATATCCAAAATTTATAAGGAACTTATAAAACTCAACACCAACTACCCCCCCCCAAATCCAATTAAAAAATGGGCAAAGGACCTGAATAGACACTTTTCCAAAAGAGGACATACAGATGGCCAATAGACACATGAAAAGATATTCAATGTCGCTAATCATTAGAGAAATGCTAATTAAAACCACAGTGAGATATCCCGTCACATCGGAATGGTTGTCATGAATAAATTAACAAGTGCTGGTGAAGATGTGGAGACAAGGGAGTGCTTGGCTTGTGCACTGTTAGTGGGGATGCATGCTGGTGCAGCCACACTGGAGAGCAGTATGGAGTTACCTCAGAAAATTAAAAATGGAGCTGCCTAATGACCCAGTGATTCCACTTCTGGGAATGTATCCAAAAAAACCTGAAACACTAATTCGAAAGAATATATGCATTCTTATGTTCATTGCAGCATTATTTACAATAGCCAAGATTTGGAAGCAGCCTAAGTGCCCATCGGTAGATGAGTGGATGGTAAATATGTGGTACATTTACAGAATGGAATGCTACTGAGTGTGAAAAAGAAGGAAATCTTACCCTTTGTGACAGCATAGATGGACCTGGAGTGTATTATGCTAAGTGAAATAAGCCAGTCAAAGGAAAACAAATGCCATATGATTTCACTTATATGTGGAATCTAATGAATAAAATAAATAAAAAGACTCATAGACACAGAAAACAGACTGACTGCTGCCAGAGGGAGAGGAGGTTGGTGGACTGGGTGAAGAGGGTTAAGGGATTAAGAAAAAACCACAACTCATAGACACAGACAAGAGAATGGTTATTTCAAAAGTGAAAGGGGGGTTGGGGAGAGAGAAGAGGGTAAAGGGGCAATAAATGGAGATGTAAAGAGACTTGACTTTGGATGTGAATGCACAATACAATATACAGATGATATAGAATTGTGTACTTGAAACCTGTATAATTAACCAATGTCACCTCAATAAAGTCAATCAAAATTACAAAAAAAAAGGAAAAGAAATGTCATTGGCCCAAAACCACTAGTCGAGCTCACCCAAGTTCACAGAGAAGGGTGTCTGTCTGCTGGACAGTGATGCCTTCAAGTCCCACCAGCTGAGAGTGGGAGGGGCAGGCTCCTGCCTCCTAGGGCCACTCAGTGTCTTCAGGGCTTGTCCCAGCAGGGTGTTTAGGATGGATACTGAGAATTAGATGCCAGACATGGAGCCCAGCCTTCTGAAGGCCTGTTGGAAGGTGGCTCCTCTGCACACCATGTGATTGTGACATATCAAGTAAGGGTTGTGGGTGGTAACTCCTCATGGGCCTGATGTTGAGGTAAATGCATGATTTTAAAGCCCACGGCCAGTTCCTGGACAGAGGTTTTTGTTAGAAAATCTGAGTTAACCAACAAGTTCCTAGAGCTCTATAAAACTTTGTGGATTTGAACACAAACAAACAGAAAATGTATATTATCTCCAAATTAGCCCTCCTGCTGTGTTTTCAAATGGATCTGAGATCCCCATTTACATGCTGCCATGGTAAAAAGCCTCTCAAAGCTTATTTGAAATCTGAGCTGATTGCAAAAGGATGGATTTCCTGCAAATGTGGCAAAATGACTAAGGGATTCAGGACAGCAAAGGACATTGACTTGGATGAGAGTAAAGATTCCTTAGCATGTTACCTGCTTTCCTGCTGCTTCCACATCCTCCAAGCTCCGAATGTGCTCACCTGCCCCAACAAATGACCAAATGTTGGAAGAGGCAAGTTGACATCCTGCTGTGCTTATTTTGCTTTATTTGTTCTGGATTTAGAGTTAAAAACCTTCCAGCACATGAACTGTATCAAGGGCTTTTCGTTTCATATTGTGAAATGTATTGTTATGTAGAGTTCATCTGTTAAAAAATGAACCGTGTAAACCTAAATTAAAATGCATAGCGTGGATCCCTCAGAGGGGGCTTCTGAAACACCCAGGCATAAAATGTTGCATAGATTTCTTGTTAACCAGAAAATTATTTTAGCAAGCGACCCTTCCTGAGGCCTCAGGGAGGAGCTGGGGCATTGTGAGCCTCTGAAGCTGTGAGGTGGGTGCTTGCTGTTATATGCATTTGTCTCAGTTGCCAGGAACTCTACATGGCCATCTGTCACATGCTTCGTCAGGAGCTACCTGTGGTTTAAAAGGCTGGAAAGGTCTGAGCAACTAGGGGGCTTGGGGAAATAATGTGGAAATAAAATATTTGCATTTTTTTTCATTAACTCTCCTCTTGACACACTGTGTGAAGTGTTCAGCTCTCTTTCTTAGGGTTCATGCTGTGAGGATGCTTTTGTCACATTTTAAAATGACAAAACCAACTTTCTGTGGTGGACACAGTCATAACATGGTGTCTAGAATTGCAGTTATCAGCCCTTATATTTGAGCCATTTGCTAGCACTCTAGATAGAGAAATGAATTGCTGGGTGAAGAGCTTTCTACAGGGAGAGGCTGAGGTGGTTCAAAACCCTCGTTCCCTCTATAGCCAAAGGGAATAAGAGAACTCAAGTAGTCATCACTACAGCTCAGAAAAATCCTTTTTAGGCTCCATTTCCAGTAATTGTCTCAATGCTTTGGCACTACTACTGAAATTTGCCCCTTCTGTCTTCTGCAACTGCATTTTAAAGAAACAGCATGGAGAATCAGATTCTAAATTGTGGCTGTTCAATGAACTGTGGACCACTAAGGCCTTAAGTAGGTGTGTGAACGGGAAATGGAAGTTGGCCAGGTAATTGAAAATGTAACAGGGAATCTGTTGTGTTTTTATTTCAGCCTTAAAAATCAAAGTCTAACCCATGCAATAGAATCCGAAAAAAATGAAGCAATGAGTCTAAATGGCAATTGGCCAGTGGTTCTAAAAGGCAAGTTGGGCTAGCTACGTTGTTACTTGCTCTGTGATCTTGGGCAGCTTAACTCCTGTTTCCTGATTTCAAAAATGAAGAGTGATCAGCATCCAATGACATAATTCACTAACAGCAGTGCTTGGCACATTGGGAGGTTCAATATTTCTTCCTTTCTATTTCCATCCCCTTTCCTATCCATGTTTTGTGGTTTTATTTAGTATGACAAAGTTAGACAGCAGAAGTAACAAGTTAACATCAGTAACCATGCTTTCCTATTTATTTAAAAACAAAAATTGCAATATTAAAAAATTTTTCCTTGATGAAGCCAAGCAAATAAATTAATTATGGAGAGTCATCACTATAAAAATTTTTTTTTGTATGGTTGCATGATTTCAAGATGTGCTGTCCATTGAAGCTTGCCTATCCTGCATTTCCTCCATGACATTTCTTAGTAGTCTATTCTGTCCTTTATCGGTCAGTACACACTAATAGAGCATCCTGTAGATTAGGATTAGAGGGCGTTTTAGGATCTTTGGAGGAGTTAGATACTAGGAAATGGGGGACTAAGTATTGGGGCTCCCTCTACCTCTGACTGTGGTTTCTTGGGCAGCCTCAAGTTACAAAAATTAGTATAAAAGCATTTGTCAGGAATGAGTTCTCCTCCCCTCCTCTTTGCACTTTCTCCTTCTGGATGGAGAAAAGGTGAACCGTGTCCTCGAAGGGTTTCCAGTTTTTAGCTTGGTGAGAGCGGGAGAGCAGTATTTCATGAGTCTATAAAGGCAAGTTTGTAGACTCGGGGTCCCAGTGCCCAGGGGGATTGTAGGTAATTGTACGAAGGTGAGAATCCAAGAAGAGCAGAAAAGGTGGAGAAGGGTAAGCTGGAGAGCACAGCCCATGTAAACTTTGCTGTAAGTTCTTCCAAACTTATTTAACTGCAAATCTATAAAAATGGCATCTGCTGCTGGAGGTGGCCTCAGGTTGCCAGCTGACAGATTCTAGTGTGGACGGCGGGTTGGAAACTCAGGCAAGCCTGAAAAAGGTGCTGACCCACCTCTTCTGGGGAGGTGCCCCAGCCTGAGTTGTAATTTTTTCCCTGTTTTTAAAAAATTGGGCCTCATTAGACCCTCTCATCTTGGCAAATCAGCAGAATTTTAATGGCCTGAAATGTCCCTGAGTCAGCATGGGATGCTGATGTGCTCAGTCACACCTTGGGTTTGTTTTCAATTCAGAATTGGTTTTCCCTGCTGTGGCCCATGCAGTTGGCTTTGGTTAGAGTGCAATAAATTCAAATAAACATTTATGAGGGTAAGCAATCATGTTTTATGCAAACAAATGTTTCTTCCTCAGAAGTCACTTGTAAAAAATGCATGCTACTTTTTTTTTCAGCATATCAAGCTAATAAAAGTTATTGTATTATCAAAATTCCCTTCATGACTGTTTATTGTTCCGTTTATGTTAAATTTACAAGATTTTTCTCCAGTTTGTTTCTCCCTTCCCCCCATAAAATTTTACACTTTTACCACTAGTATAAGAAATCATGGCTAGCTCACATATTGCATAATTATGACAAAAACCATAATTACGGCTACTTCCAAGAGAGGACAGTGTCCATTAAATAATGTGTGTTCATTCCAAATCCAATGAAACACAAATTACTAGCTCATTGAAACTGGAGTTTAATATTAAAACAAAGAGTTTTTTGACTCAAAATGTCTTCCTAGTCAAATGATTTAATACTTTTCTGGACCATTTTACTCATTTTGCTCCCTTATCCAGGACTGCCTGGTTGCCGCTGAGGTATTTATGCAGAATGTGATGCTGGAGAACATTCCCCAGCCCCCTTCTCAACCAGTGAAGGAAGAAGTAATGAAACTCAGACTTGTCACCTTGATGCCCTTATTGAGTATGTGCATTTGAATGCAGGAAGGTGCCTCTAGGGAAGAGAGTGGGAGAGGCTCTCAGTTATAAGACAGTCTAGTAGGGAGGCTAGGAAGAGAAAATCATGGGAATGAAAGATTGGGTGGTGTGTCATTGTCAAGCACAACCCTTCTGAAGTGTTTTGCTATGAGGGACCCTGAGCAGATAATTAGCATTTATTAAGTGTCCTCAATGCGTGGTCCATTATTCTGTGCCCTACACAATATTCTCTAAGGAGTGTGCAGTCTGCTGGGGGAAACGTTTAAAGCCACCCACAGGCTGAACCAGGCTCCCCAGACCTTGAGGTGGTATGGGAGGCTCCTTCTGAGGCCATAGTTCTCTTCAAGAAACCCTCTGAAACCCACGTGGGTTAGGCTTGCGTTCTGCATGAGGAAGTATGCAATCTGATTACTTCCTGGTGATACAGAACATAACTCTCTAGAGTCTTTCTGTCTTATTCTCTGGCAGGTTCTAAAGAAGATGGCGTTTGGGCCAAACCTTGTACTCAGAACAAGCACCTGCATGTCATCCGTCCAAAGCCTGAGAAGAAGACTTAAAGAAGACATATCGGGACATAAAGCACATACACACTTCTGCCAGGTGATGCAGGTCTCAGTCTGATTTGGCCACTTACTAGCTGTGCAACATTGGGCCGATGACTTAATCTTCCTGCACTGTTGTCTTTTCATCTACAAAATAGGGTTAATAATACCTACCTTTAAGGGTTATTTTGAGAAGAGAATGCATATAAAATATCCACCACAGTACTTGGAATAAAATAGGTACTTAAAAAATAGTAACTCTATTACTTCTATTATGGTGATTTCCTATCGTAGTAATTCTAACATAAAACAGTTAAACTGATTTGCATGTACTATTTAGATATGCAGTTTGCTCTGGTTATTTAATTTCATTTTTATTCCATATTCAGTTTGAAGTATAGTTCATGTTGTGAATATTACTTTCAGTCTTTATGCTGGAAACGCTGAGAGAATTATTGCCAGCAATGTCTAATAATTATAATATTTTTGACTCTGTGTTTTAAAAGATAACCAGTCAAACTTATAAATATCTAAGTGTAACATTTTCTTTTTAACTGAAGGGAAAATATTTTTCATTTATTGCAGTTTAACTTCTGAAAATAAACACCATAGTGTAAACATACTATCAAGGCCTAAAATTCAGTGAAAATAAATTTAATTTTAGAGAAAGATGAATGTACCCCTCCAACTCCCGTTTGAGAGTCTGTGTGCCCTGGGGTAACGGGGTTGGAAAGTAGCTAGCCAGAATGGGATACTGTCTCAAACGCTGGCTGAAAACGTGATCATCCTCATCCTCATCATCAAACTTGCTGGGCTTAATGTATCATAATCTGTTTTCTGGCTTCCATAGAAATAAGATTTCACCCTGCAAAAAATATCAGGGGTCTTCAAATTCACGAGTGGATTTTCTGGCTCAGGGGAGAGCTGCTGATTGGTTAAAGGTGGGTTGACATCTGTAAGAAGCTGAATCCATCTCCCACAGGACTCACAGTTTCTGGTTCTGGTACCAAGGTAAGTACCTCACCGGTGCAGTTTCCGCCCTTTCACCCCAGCTGGTCTCCATTCCTGGGCCTTTCTCCCCTCTGTACTTCCCATCAACCACCTTTCCTCCTCTGTCAACACCGACTCCCTAGAGCTGCCCTGTTTGTGGTTTGGTCTCATTATTCATTTTGTCTTACTTGCATTTCTATGTACTTCCTGGGCCACTGGATTCTTGCTTCTGCCCCTGGCAGTCATTGCAGTCACATTCTGAGTCACCTCTGGTTTGGCCCTTGACCTGCTTCACCTTTGGCTGAGCTTCAAGTCCCTCCATATGAAAGGAACTTGTTCACATGAACTGATCACCATGTGAATTGGTGCTCTATTTTGAGCCTCGCCTAAGTCAAGAAGACAAAGGATGATGGTCCCAGAACTCCCAAGGTGGAGCTAAGTGTTCCAGAGAACAGCTATGAAGCACAATTGACCCAGGTGTGGAAGCTACGTAAATCCCTTTCCTTCATATACACCAGGGGAAGAAAGAACACATGTGAAAAGGTAGGATATTTGATATTTGTATCATCAATGTCCTGTAGCTAAAGACTATCAGGAACACAGATGAGTCTATTAATTTTTGAACTGGGGGGCATCTCAGTGAAAGGGTGTTCAGAAGGACTTGTAGGATTTGGGCTTGTGTTGGTGATTTCTGGGGAGGTTTTAAGGAAGCAGGGCTTTGTTCTCATTGGATGCTGTCAGGAGGTGGGAGTAATTCCATGGTTGGCTGTCTTAACCATCTTATCTATAGAGAGGTGGACTAGAGGAAGGCTGAAGGTGTTATTGGGAAGGAGGCAGCAGTTACCCAGGTTATCCGGGAGGGGAGTGTTTTGGTATTTGTGGGTTGGACAATGTTCACGTTTTGTTTGTTTTCACATGTATGGCTTGGTGTTGTTTTTGTCTTGATCGATCATAGCCACAGAGTAGCCTTGTCTGATATTGTTGTTCCATACAATTGTTTGTATTCAACAGAAGAACACCCAGGCCTAGGTGTGTGCACCAGGCCAGTCAAGGATGTCAGGGGCTGCTCCTTTTCTTTCTCAGTATTCTTTTTTTTTTTTTTTTAAAGATTTTATTTATTTATTTTTAGAGAGATGAGGAATGGAGAAAGAGAGGGAGAGAAACATCAATGTGTGGTTGCCTCTAGCACACCCCATACTGAGGACCTGGCCTGCAACCCAGGCTCGTGCCCTGGCTGGGAATCAAACCGGAGATGCTTTGGTTCGCAGGCCTGCGCTCAATCCACTGAGCTACACCAGCCAGGGCTGCTCAGTATTATTCTTGTTTGAACCATTCTGTCTGAATATTTAGACAGGCTGTAAGATTGGGGACAGCAGGGCGACAAGCACCTATTTGTACGCTTACATGTGTGATGTATTTTATGTGTGCATAAAGGTTGTCGAGGTAGTTGTTGAATGTTTGTTGATATGTATGTTGTGTGAAGTTCTCTCCTTGAAAGGAGAAGAAATCCACATCGTCATTAACTGAAAAAATGTCAAAGTCTCACTTGTGACTCCCATTTATTACCTCAAACTAGCAAATGAACAAATTAGGAAGCCAGGCTCCTGATTGAAAGTTTGCTAGCGTACTTTGGGTGACAAGGTCAGGTGTCTTTAATGTTGGATGGAACTGACTGCCTCCATAAACTATGATGGGATCTTGCAGATGCAGTGTTGCAGCATTCTTTGCTAAAAGCCAGAAGCCCTGTGGATGGTCTGAAACATGCAGCTTCCACCAAGTGGTTGCTGGGCTGGGGAACGGGGCTGGCAACAGAACACGTTTGTGTGGCTAAATTTAGCTGAGCTCCACTTGAAAGACAGCCGCCTGGGCTGCAAAGGAAAACTTAGACCTATAATGAATCATTGCACACCAGAGTGAGTTAATACCATACTATCACTGAGAAATCATTTATAATGATGGCAAATTATACAACGCATCAATATGCCGACTTTAATTCCAGTGCCATATGGCTTTAGGCTTACTTTTGTGCCTTTGGGGGGTGGGCTGGGATGTTTTAAAGCTTTTTGCATAGAGATCATAAAAACACACTGTTATTTTATCAGGAGAATGGAAATCTCAGTAAAATATATACCTAGGACAGAAAATGGAGATGAAGGAATAACAAACGCAGAATGACTTTTATTATTTTGCAGTCATTGAGAACTGTGGGATATTTATGGTTTCTTTTCGTGTTTCCTGAGGCAGTGGGTGACTTCAGAACGCTTGGCTTCCACTGTGGGGCTGCGGCAAACCCGTCTCTGGGCACTTGGATTAGGAGTGGGCCAGCAATGTATAAATCTGAGTCAAGACCCTTGCTGAGACAGTGGCCAAATTGAGTGGTGATCATTCTAGGAATAGCTAAAATTTTCTAGGTACTTACAATGTATTGGGTACTTGGCTAATGATTTTCATACATAATCTGATTACTTCTCATAACAAAACTGTTAGGTAGGTATCACTGATGCTCTCATTTTACAGAGTGGGGATACTGACGCTTTGAGAAGTCAAATCGTTCATCCAAAGTCACATGGATAATAAACACAAGCCTTAAATTGATGTTGATGAAGGGAAAATAAAAATATATAATGTTTGGAATACCAAAAGGTGTTTTAGCAAGAGGAACATTTCTAATTAGATTTCTCAGTCTAATTAAGGCAGCACGCCCTCATCGAGCGCTCGCCCTGCTGGGGGTTGGACAGGCACAGGATCCCCGCTGTCTTATAAGCAAGTCACCTACAGGTCTGACAGCGCGCAGGAGCCTCAGGAGGAGTGCGGCGGCCAGGGAAGGACCTGGGCACAATCAGCAGTGATTGTTACCAGGGAAGTGAGGGGTTCCAGTGAAGGCCCCTGTAGACCACATTCCGCATCTTTTGCATGTATCTCATGATTTAAAATGCTGCCTACACATCTCTGCAAAGGAGGTTATGATTTCCCATTCTTTAGAAAAAACTTTGAGGTTAAGAGGCATCACTCAACTTGCTTAAAGTACACGAGACTAAAAGCTGTGCCTTCCAAGTGCCAAACTCCTTTCAAATCACGGCGGGGGCAGGCCACTGACATTGCACTCAGATGGGTGACTTGACTGTGTGCCCTTCTCTGTACCTCCGTTCTCCAGACTAGCTACATGCTCACCCCTGTGCCACCTGTGAACTGTGGGTCAGCGAGGTGCTGAGAGCGATGCCCCGCAAAGTCCTGCAGTCAGCAGAACTGCATGATCAGCTGGTGCCCGGCTGGTGACTCTGCCTAGATTCTTGGCTTCAGGTCATACTTCTCATTGTCTGCCTTTCTGGTATGTGCCATCCTCTGACCCAAGACACCTGTGCATCCATTAAATCCTGCCTGCCTTCTGCCTTCTGTTCTCCATCTCAGGTACTCTGCACCATCTAGGACTTGCCCCAGGTCCAGGGCTCTGTGCTTCATTATCTCTTTTAGCTCTCCAAATCACTGTTATTCTTAATTTGGGGGGTAGTTTATAGTATAAAAAACGAGGTTTTATTTTTCAAGCATAAAGTTATATTAAAACGTTGAATACGCTTTTAAAAATGCATGCATTTCCCTGTGCTTAGATCCTAAAACGCCCCTGACACGCCTCCCTGAGACTTTACATTGGAGTCAGTGCAACCCTCTGGCTCAGTGGTTCTGAAGTCTGGCTGCCCCTGAACCTTTGGGGGAACTTGAAAGATGTCTGGGCTCCACTGCAGAGACTCTGATTTAGCTGCGCTCAAGGGTGGGCTCAGGAAACCACGGATAATTCTCATGCACAGCCAGGACTGGGGACCACAGAGCTTGCACCATCAGCGTTCTTAATGTACGCTGAAGCCCTAAGATTTACCTTTTAGGTAGCGTTGCCAGATTTAGCAAATAAAAATACAAGATGCCAAGGGAAATTGGAATTTCATATAAATGACAATAATTTTTTGGAGTATGTCCTATGTAATATTTAGAACATATTTTTACTAAAATTATTTGTTTTTTAATTATCTAAATTTCACATTTAACTGGGTATCTTGAATTTTATTTGGCAACTCTATTTTTAGGGAGAATCTTCATACTTTGGAGAATTTTTTTTTCCTTTTCCTGGTTTGATTGATACTGAAATCATACTGTTCTTTGTTCTCATGTTTCATTGCAAAGGCTCCTGAAATCAAGTTTGTGTGTTTAACCCCTCCCCGAAATTTTATAGGAGAAAGTCTTATATATTCAAAGAAGCAAGTGCTTCAGCCAACAGTGGATTTCTCACTGCCCAGCTCCCGTGTACTTTTGGATACTCCGCTTGGTGACTTATCCAAGCAACTTTATCATCATATCATTGTACCAGTTTCTTCTTCGAAATAAATGAGCCCGTAAGTCAATCTTCTTGGCTTGGAACAGGAGAGGATTTTGAAACACTCTTTTGGAAGAACTGCAGGAGACCCAGGAGCAAAGCATTGTGGTGGGAGAGGGAGGAACGTGTGGTGGGATGTGGAGAAAGCATGTTGCAATATTGGCTTCGTCAAATGTGAGCAAAGTGATTATGAACCAAGGTTTCATCAATAATACATTATTATTTTGAAGACATTAGAGGTAGCTAAGTGTTCGTAAGCTTTACGAGAGTTCTGACATTTTAATGGGCCCTTTAATGACGTGAATTATTAAAAAGCATACTTGGATGACGTCATGGACTCTTTAAGTTTCGGGATCAATAGAAATAGCCTGTGCTTGCCAGTATGACTAAAGCGATGCCAGTAATTTGTGCTGTCAGGGTATCATACTGGGACATTGAGAACCTGCCTTTCCCTACTGCCCACCCTCCTCCAACAGGCATCCAGCAAACCAGATACAGAGCAAGGACCCAATACTGAAAGCCTCTTCTTCTTTAGATCTCATAAGGAAAATATACATATGTTGATCTTTCATTAAGTTGTTAAACTAAAAATAACAAGAAAATAGGGATGGTGTTTTCTGTCTCACTTTCTGTCTTTCCCTTACTGATCTGACTGTTTATTTTGCCTGACTACAAACCTCTGGATGGCTCCGAATATCAAGGGTGTTGACTAGTGCTTTAATACTTAAAAAAAAAAAAACCACACTTTTTTTTTTCCGAATGGAATATTCTGTACAGGACCAAAATGTATGTAGCACAGATAAAAGTGGGCCTTTTCATTTGAAGAGGGGGCCGGAATTGTTGCTCAATTCCTCCCACTCTCACCTGAGGCATCTTTGTGGAACAGAACCCCAAGGGTTTTATGGAGCTCAGTTTGAAAACCACCAGTATAGATGAACCGTCTGATTTATTTAAACTTTTCATTTAGCCTCAGGTTGTTTAAATGTTTGTTATCATTAAGATGTGTTGTCAGTAGGGCCTACTCTTGTTTCTTTGTGGCAGGATCTGTAGAACAAAGCAGCTGGGGCTCTTACTATGAAAATCTTGTTTGCAGAGTGCTCAGTTTTCATTGTATTGCTGCAGATAAAGAGGTGTTGAGAGATTTGCATTTAATGGCAGTGGAACGTGGAGCTTGTCATTCACTGTAACTGATCCTCTTGAATTGGAGGGCTGTAAACACGCAGGGTTTTTTTTTGTTTGTTATTTTGCATTTTTTAATTGCTGTTCAAGTACACTTGCCTCTATTTTCCTGCCACCACTCCCCCGCCCCCACCTACCTCCCCTCCCACTCAACATTTAGGGTTTTGTACTTGTAAGTGAGAAAGAATAAAGAGCCCTGAGCCCAAAGACAATTGGAACATGGAGAGAAACAGTTCCCAAGCTCTTGGGACAGTGAAGACAAGGCCCTGGCAAATGGGGAGGTTTCAGGGAATATCCCATCCTAGATGTGCATTAGCTTTTGACCTCTTCCGCAACTCAGGAATCAGGTTCTTAAACCTGTACCATACTTAACAAATGGCATAAGAGAAATAAATGAGCAAAGCAAAAAATCTCAAAGAGGTTTTTTTGTTTTTTTTTTTTTTTGAATCTTTATGGGTACTTTATTCAGATGCCAGGGATCTGTGAATATGGCAGGTTATGTACCCTAAAAGCCATTTCAACATCTCATCTCAAGCTGAACTTTTGTTAAGAAGAAAAGGATAGGTAAGGGGTTTGAAAAAGGTTAATTAGATAACAGTCGCAGTCCATGGGTGATATTCCTGTATATCTTTATCTACTGATCAACAATTATTTTTTAAAAATATATTTTATTGATTATGGTATTACAGTTATCCCATTTTTTCTCCCCTTTATTCCCCTCTGCTCTGTACCACCCCCGCTCCGCCCCCCGCCACCAGCATTCCCCCCACCTTAGTTCATGTCCATGGGTTGTACATATAAGTTCTTTGGCTTCTCCATTTCCCATACTATTCTTAACCTCCTCCTGTCTATTTTGTACCTACCATTTATGCTTCTTATTCCCCATACCTTTTCCCTCATTCTTCCCCCAGCCCCTCACCACTGATAACCTTCCATGTGATCTCCATTTCTCTGATTCTGTTCCTATAGTAGTTGTTTGCTTAGTTTGTTTTTGTTTTTGTAGGTTCAGTTATTGATAGTTGTAAGTTTGTTATCGTTTTACTGTTCATATTTTTGATCTTCTTCTTTTTCTTAGACAAGTCCCTTTAACATTTCATATAATAAGGGCTTGGTGATGATGAACTCCTTTAACTTAACCTTATCTGGGAATCGGTTTATCCTCCCATTTTAAATGAAAGCTTTGTTGGATAGAGTGATCTTGGATGTGGGTCCTTGCCTTTCATGACTTCAAATACTTCTTTCCAGCCCCTTCTTGCCTGCAAGAGGAGAAATCAGCTGATAGGCTTATGGGAGCTCCCTTGTAGGTAACTGTATCCTTTTCTCTTGTTGCCTTTAGGATTCTCTCCTTCTCTTTAATCTTGTGTAATGTAATTATGATATGCCTTGGTGTGTGCTTCCATGGATCCAATTTCTTTAGGACTCTCTGAGTTTCCTGGACTTCCTAGAAATCTATTTCCTTTGCCAGATTGGGGAAGTTCTCCTTCATTATGTTTTCAAATAAGTTTTCAATTTCTTGTTCTTCCTCTTCTCCTTCTCGCACCCCTGTAATTTGGATGTTGGGACGTTTAAAGTTGTCCTGGGGGTTCCCAAGCCTCTCCTCATTTTTCTGAATTCTTGTTTCTTCATTCTATTCTGGTTGAATGTTTATTTCTTCCTTCTGGTCCAAACCATTGATTTGAGTTCTGGTTTCCTTCCTGTCACTGTTGCTTCCTGTACATTTTCCTTTATTTAACTTTGCATAACTTTCACTTTTTCCCTCCATTTTGTGAACATACTCAACCATTTCTGTGAGCATCCTGATTACCAGTGTTTTGAACTATGCATCTGACATGTTAGCTATTTCTTCATCACTTAGTTCTATTTTCGGAGCTTTGCTCTGTTCTTTCATTCAGGCCATATTTTTTTGTATAGGTGTGCCTGTTATGTAGTAAGGGGTGGAGCCTTAGGTATTTGCCAGGGTGGGGCTACCAACCTTGCTGTTTTGTGATGCTGTATGTGGGGGAGGGGTCTGAGAGGGAACAGTGGGGCTTGCTCAGCTCTCAGCTGGCTTTTAGTCACTTTCCCCCTTCCCACAATCAAATTAGGCCCTTCTGGTGCTGATTCTTGGATGGGTGGGCTTGTGTACATTCTAGGACCCTGTGGGTCTCGCCAACGAACTCTCTTGTGCAGCTGGGAGTTTCTCCTGCTGCCTCAACCCCTACAGGTTTTTTTCATTCAGAGGTTTGAGGCTTTATTTCCTGACACTGTAACCCTGGGTTGCACAGTCTGTCTTGCTCACCAGTTGTTCCTCCTGGTTTATCTGCACACGGATGTGGGGCTGCCCAGTCTGCTAGCTGCCACCTTGCCCACTCTGGTCTGCCAGCTACCATTTCACCCGCTCCACCGGCCACCACCTTGCCCCATCCTCCAGCTGCCGCCTTGCCTTGAGTCCTCTCTGCCGCACCTGCCTGTCTCCGCCCCTTCTACAGGTCTGGATGAAAGTTTCTCCTTTAACTCCTTGGTTCTCAGACTTCCATGCAGTTTGATTTTCTGGCAGTTCTGGCTAATTTTTGTTTTTAAATTTGTTGTTTACCTTCTTTTGGTTGTGTGAGGAGGCAAAGTATATCTACCTACACCTCCATCTTGGCAAGAAGTCTCAAAGAGGTTTTTAAGTTTAGGTTACCTTCAGCTGAAAATAATAGAAAAGACACCTAAAGGTGGCCTAAAAATAGGAATATATGTTCTCTCCCAGAACACATTCTTAGGTAGGGCAATTCCATGGCTCAACATTATCTTGCCATCTGTCTGCTCTGCCATTTCTAGGATGTGTACTCTGACTCGTCCTCACATCATTGCAAGGTCCCTGAGATGTTTGAGGCATTACATGAAGGTGGAAACTTTGATGGAAGAAGAGGGATCTTTCTTCCTGTAGGTCTCCTTTTGTTCAGTGAGAAAAACTATTCCAAAGGCCCCTTGCATATATTCTCTCACACATGTTTGGCCAACACAATTAGATAAGCTCAAGCCTAAAACAGTCATAGGAAAATAAAATATTTGGCTTGGCCAATCACCACCTGGAGCTGAAGAAAAAAGGGAAGAAAATTCAATCGTAGAATCTGTCAGAAGTCCTAGTGTTGCAGGTGGGCACAGGTAACCAGGTTCTTAGTGATGACGAACAATGAATTGAACCAAACACACAGAGAGTTTATAGCAGAAAGAGCAGATTTATTAAGTGATAGCACACTCCAAAGAACACGGGAGGGGGCAGCTCTGAGCAGAGATTGACCTGTAGTGGCTGGAGGGATTCTGTTCTTATAGGGTGGATATTTCCTGGCTGGTTTTGGTGGGCTTTCATTGTGCAAGTACAAGTAGTTATATTACTTTAAACTACTACACATGCAGTCTCCCATGATTTTCCTTGATTGCCTACTGGGCAGGAGGGGGCCCCACAATGCTAAGTTACTATAATGCTGTTATAATGAAGCAGGGGTCACATAGCATCTTCTGTGAAGGTGCAGTCATGATTCACTGTGATTCAGCGCTTTTCCAGAAAGCAGGGACAGCAGGGTCTCTGTCCTGTATCGGTGTCCTTTGTCTTAGTCCTGGGCCGCTTCTGGAATTTCCTCACTCCTGACTATCTCCTCCTTCACTAGGTTTGTTACTCTTTGCAATTTGTTTTTGGACACTTCAGTGATTTCTAGTAAGCCACAGGAATATTGTAAAATTTTTAAAGCCAAGTTACTGTGAACTATTCTTAATAAAAAATGAATAAACAAAGGAACAATTTTGGAAAAAAATCTACATTGTATAGCATACACCAAAACAAACTCCAGATGGATTTGAGGCAAATACAAAAAAAAAAAACGAGCAAAAGAAAACAAAGCACCTCTTCATAAATTGTAGAGAGACTAAAAGAAAATAGCAATTCATATCAGGGGAAGAATATAAGTTCTCTTAGCTTTGCAGCAATAGAAAACAATAGGACAAATATCATACAATCACTGATATATTTGAATATAAAAAATTACGGATTTTTCTATAACAAGAAAGCAAACTAATAAAAATGGACAACTGACTGCAAAAACACTTTAATAAAAAATTACAAAAGGTTAATATTTCTAATCTATAATTTTCTCTTCAAATTAATAAGAAAAAGTGTTCATTAAGACTAGGACAAACATAAAATACTGAAGGAGGTCATTCACAAGAGAGGAAAAAAATAGTAACCACACATGTAAAGAAACCACACAACCTCCTTAGAAATCAAAGGAATTCAAATGAAACCAAACTTCAAATGCAATTTGTATCTTCTAGCAAAACTTTAAACAATCATAATACAATTATGATTGTAAAATAGTTGATACACAAAATCATTGATGATAAACTGATACACTTTTTCTAAAAGGAAATATATGTAATGAGTGTCATAAGATGTTTATATTTTTTTACTAGTAATTCAAATATAGAAAGTTTATTCTAACTAAATAAATCAAGAAAATCAAGAATCTATATATCAAGGGTATTCAGTGCAGTATAGTGGAAAAAACTTGAAACCACTGAAATGTGAAATATATGGAAATGCTTTAATTAATATGGTAAAATATTATTCAAATATCTAAAATGTTAACTATGGATAGGAATTTCTGTCAAGGTCATGGCCTAGGTAAAC
The DNA here is from genome assembly GCF_022682495.2 of Desmodus rotundus. Lineage (NCBI taxonomy): Eukaryota > Metazoa > Chordata > Mammalia > Chiroptera > Phyllostomidae > Desmodus > Desmodus rotundus. The sequence continues at coordinate 130,620,774 of NC_071391.1, read as the reverse complement.
ACAGTACTTGGAACCTTCCACAACCACATCAAAATTACAACTAAACTACAGAACACCCATCATTTAGAACTGCCTGAAATTTAGCTGAACAGAAGTTCTAAAACTAAGGACATAAAGAAGACCCCACATCAAGACAGGTAGGAGAAGTAGAGACACAGAACATGCTGCTCCCATACGCATGTGTAGTGGTTAAAAATTGGGAGGGATATCTTGGCTGCGGAGGGGCCCTGGAATCCCTGGAATCCCCGAGGAGCCCGGGGTTCCAGCCCCACACTAAAACCTCTAGCCCATGGTTCCAGTGCTGGGAAGAGAAGTCCCCATAACTTCTGGCTGTAAAACCCAGCAGAGATTGTGGCTGAGGGAGATGGAGGGCTTCTGGAGTCCCAAGCATTTCTTTTAAAGGGCTCTAGCGTGGATTTACACTAAAATCACTCCCTCTGAGCTCCAGCACTGGCGCAGCAAATTGAAAGGTGCCAAAGAGGAACTGAATTGTCTGCATTCAGGAGGAGGGCTGCAGGAGCATCTTTCTCCCAGACAGAAGTACTGGCAGGGGCGGGGCCCTTGTTCCTTTTTTGAGCCCTCCCCACAAAGAGCTCACAGCCGGGTGCCATATATGAGTCTCCATCAACCTGGCTAACACTGTTAGCCCTGCCCTTGTGGTTTCCTGAGACCTGCCCCAACCAACTTGCAGCCTGCCCAACTCCTTTCCAGTGGCTTTTCATACAAATGGCCTTTAGGAAAGGTTTTAGACTTTCCTAAAACCTTTTAAATAAGCAGCATCTGGCCTCTGTATCCCATACTTCTTGTTGAGTGGCCTCAGGTCTGGCACTAGCAGCAAACAGCCTTGGTTTGAAGCATGGCCTTTCCTGGGAAACTCCGAGCCGAGCACAAGTAGTAGCCATCTGCACATTGCTCTGTAACTCATATTGGGTGGTCCTGGGCAGGGCACAGTAGTGGTTGACCTTGGCCTGCACCTCTCAGGAGGCCCCAGAGCCAGTGCATCCCGTGGTCAGCTTCAGACCATGCCAGATTACAATCCAGCCACCTCCATAAGTAACACATTTACAGGGTGGACTCAGCGGGCACCAAAGCCCCACTGAAGTGAGTCTACTGTGTGGGTTTGGCCCCAGCACCGCAGCTTTTTGCTCTAGTAACACCTGGTCTTCACAGCTGATTAGCCTTGGGTCAGTGTCTCCCAGTGATGTGCCAATAGCAATCAGGGCTCAACTGCAAAGGGACCTTGCACACAGCCCACATGGGGGGCACACCTTGAGACCCAAACTCATATGACTGAGGAGGCTGAGGCACTTGGCTCAGGCCACTCTACTAAGCCCAGGAGATGTAGCATCTCTACCTAATACATAGAAAAAACACAGGGAAGTAGCCAAAATGAGGAGACAAAGAAACAGGTCCCAAATGAAAGAATAAGACAAATGTCCAGAAAAAGAACTAAGTGAAATGAAGGCAAGCAACCCAGATACAGAGTTCAAGACAATGATTATAAGGATGCTCAAGGAACTTAATGAGAACTTCAACAGAATTAAAAGGACATGGAATCCATAAAAAAGAACCAGTCAGAAATGAAGGATACACTAACTGAAATGAAGAGTACATTACAGGGAATTTAATAGTAGAGTAGATAAAGCAGAGGATCAGAACAACAGTTTGGAAGATAAGGAAGCAGAAGACACCCATCAAAAAAGCAAAAAGAAAAATAATCCAAAAAAATGAGGATAATATAGGGGGCCTCTGGGACAACTTCAGGTACACCAACATTCACATGATGGGGGTACCAGAAGAAGAAAAGAGAGCAAGAAATTGGAAACCTATTTGAAAATATAATGACAGAAAACTTCCCTATCCTGATGAAGGAAATAGACATACAAGTCTAGGAAGTGCAGAGAGCCCCAAACAAGATGAACCCAAAGAGGCCTACCCCAAGACACATCAAAATTAAAATGCCAAAGGTTAAAGACAAAGAAAATCTTAAAAGCAGCAAGAGAAAAGCAGTTAGTTACCTACAAGGGTGCTCCCATAAGACTGTCAGCTGGTTTCCCAACAGAAATTTTGCATGCCAAAAGGGACTGGCATAAAATATTCAAAGTGATGAAAAGCAAGGACCCCTATAAGCATCAAAGGAAGGACAGGTAAGGAGCTTCCCAGACAAGAAAAAGTTAAACTGGTTCATCACCGCTGGACCAGTACTGCAAGAAATGTTAAAGGATCTTCTTTAAGAAGAAAAAAAAGCAAAATATGAAAAATAAAATGGCAATAAATACATAGCTATCAACATTGAAAGACACACAAACTGAAAGGGATGGAAAAGATATTTCATGGAAATGGAAACAAACAAACAGAAACTATGGTAGCAATTCTTATACCAGATGTACTAGACTTTAAAACAAAGAGCAAATCTAAGCTACTGAATGAACCAAGATGGCGGCGTAGGTAGACACACTGCGCCTCCTCGCACAACCAGAACTGACAGAAAATCGAACAGCAAGGAAGTCTGACACCAAGGAGATAAAAAAGAAACATACATCCAGACCGGTAGGAGGGGCGGAGACGGGCACTGGGGTGGAGAGGACTCGAGTGGCCCTGGAAGGACCGAGACTGGTGGAGTGTGGGACGAACAGGGCAGGCAGTCTGACCACTAGCAGCCCCCGCAGCCCCACATTCGCGCACAGATAAACTGAGAGGGCCAGACTCAGAGTGGCGAAGAACGGGGCAGACAGAGTGGTGGGTAGCATCCCGTGGCCCCACATTTGCGCATAGATAAACCAGACGAATGGCGGGGAGCGAAGCAGACTGCGCAACCCAGGGCTCCAGAGCGGGGAAATAAAGCCTCAAACCTCTGATTGAAAACGCCCGTGGGGGTTGGGGCAGCAGCAGGAGAGACTCCCAGACTCACAGGAGAGGTCGTTGGAGAGACCCACAGGGGCCTAAAGTGTGCACAAGCCCACCCACTCGGGAACCAGCACCAGAGGGGCCCAGTTTGATTGTGGGTAGTGGAGTGAAAGATTGAAATCCGGTGGAGAGTGGAGCGGGCACCATTGCTCCCTCTCAGCCCCTCCCCCACATACGGCATCAGCGCAGTGACAAGCATTACCCCGCCCTGGGGAACACCTAAGGCTCCACCCCTTTAAGTAACAGACGTGCCAAGACCAAAAAGAAAAAAGAAAAAAAAAAAAAGGCCCAAATGACAGAACACTTCAAAGCTCCAGAAAAAATACAACTAAGCGACGAAGAGATAGCCAACCTATCGGATGCACAGTTCAAAGCACTGGTTATCAATATGCTCACAGACTTGGTTGAATCTATTCGAAAAACAGATGAAAAAATGAAGCCTATGCTAAGAGAAACAAAGGAAAATGTTCAGGGAACCAATAGTGATGAGAAGGAGACTGGGACTCAAATCAATGGTGTGGACCAGAAGGAAGAAAGAAACATCCAACCAGAAAAGAATGAAGCAACAAGAATTCGGAAAAATGAGGAGAGGCTTAGGAACCTCCAGGACATCTTGAAACGTTCCAACATCCGAATTATAGGGGTGCCAGAAGGAGAAGAGGAAGAACAAAAAATTGAAAACTTATTTGAACAAATAATGAAGGAGAACTTCCCCAATCTGGCAAAGGAAATAGACTTTCGGGAAGTCCAGGAAGCTCATAGAGTCCCAAAGAAGCTGGACCTGAGGAGGAACACACCAAGGCACATCATAATTACATTACCCAAGATGAAACAGAAGGAGATAATCTTAGAAGCAGCAAGAGAAAAGGACACAGTTACCTACAAAGGGGTTCCCATAAGACTGTCAGCTGATTTCTCCAAAGAGACCTTACAGGCAAGAAGGGACTGGCAAGAAGTATTCCAAGTCATGAAAGGCAAGGAACTACATCCAAGATTTCTGTATCCAGCAAAGCTATCATTTAGAATGAAAGGGCAGATAAAGTGCTTCTCAGATAAGGTCAAGTTAAAGAAGTTCATCATCACCAAGCCCTTATTATATGAAATGTTAAAGGGACTTATCTAAGAAAAAGAAGATAAAAAATAGGAACAGTAAAAATGACAGCAAACTCACAGTTATTAACGAACACACCTAAAACCAAAACAAAAGAAAACTAAGCAAACAACTAGAACAGAAACGGAACCACAGAAATGGAGATCACATGGAGGGTTATCAATAGGGGAGTGGGAGGGGGAGAGGGGGGGAAAGGTACAGAGAATAAGTAGCATAGATGATAGGTGGAAAATAGACAGGGGGAGGGTAAGAATAGTGTAGGAAATGTAGAAGCCAAAGAACTTATAAGTATGACCCATGGACATGAACTATAGGGGGGGAATGTGGGAGGGAGGGGGTGGGCAGGATGGAGTTGAGTGAAGGGGCAGAAATAGGACAACTGTAATAGCATAATCAATAAATATATCAAAAAAAAGAAAACAAGCAAACAAACTGGGAAATGAGATAATTTCACGTGTGATAGAGTTCTCTGGGTTGTGTAGTAATTTGGTAACAGAAATCTACTTCTTGAAAGTGGGTGTTTCATAGACAGAAGAGTTTCTGATGCATCTAGAAATACCAAAGAATAGATGAAAACATCAAGGAGACACATGTGGTAAAATGCATGCACTTTCTTAGGCAGCATTATTAGACAACATGGAATGTAGACTGGGGAGAGAGAAAGGATACTGAGAAGAGCAAGGGTACCAGGAGCAGCCCTCTCATTAGAATATTTCTTCAGCTCTTTATGAGGTTCCCGCTCCATCCTGTACACAGGATACAGCCTAGTGGCACTTCCTGGCCAGGGAGTCCAACTGAACATTATAACTTACAGGAAGTGGCCTAGATAGGCCCAAGCATTTTGCAGGAAACTAGAGATAATTTCAAGGGAGTGTAGTATAGATTCTGGAATTAGACTGTCTGGGCTCACACTGAACCCTACCACTTCAGAGCTGTGTGGTCTTAAGAAAGTTGTTTCAGGTCCTGGCTGGGTAGCTCAGCTGTTGAGAGCATTGTCTTGATATCCCAAAGTTGCAGGTTCGATCCCTGGTCAGGACACATGCAAGAATCAACCAATGAATGCATAAATAAGAGGAACAACAAATCGGTGTTTCTCTCTCTCTCAAAACGATAAATAAAAATTAAAAAGTAAAGTTATTTAATGTTGCTAAGTCTCTATTTCCTAACTGTACAATGAGGAGCAATAATAGTAATTATCACCTAAGGCCCTTTAGAAGACTAAATGGACTAATCCAGGCAAAGAGCCGATGCATAGTAAGCACTCCATAAATACTAGCTAGTTTTGTTGTTGTCAGTTTCCCTCCCACCCATCAAAGACAATCATCAATTTTGGAGAATTCATGATTTCTCTCTCTTTTTAAGAGAACATGCATTATTTTTTAAAAGAAACTTTCTATTTTAATATGAATGTTTGTGTCCACTCAGATCTTATGAAGAGTCTCTAAAGATTACTGTCCGCGGTTTGGTGTTCTCAGAAGAAAGCGCTCTAAGTATGCTGGGATGTATGCCATGCAGCCCGGGAAACTTGGGTTTACAAAGCAAATGAGCTCCCCTTCGGCCCTCCACTGGGGCGTTCACCGGAAACCAGGCCATCTCACCATGAGCTGTGTGAACCGTTATTTCCATGTGCTCATATATTTCTTCTTTAGAAGCTTAAATATGGCCAGTGCCACTTTGCAGAAGCCAGGGGCTTCTCCTCCTTTCAAAGTCATAAAATGCCCGTTCATTGAACAGATATTCACTGAGCACTTACTACACTCTGGCAGCATTTTCCAGAGCACACAGTGCGGAACTCTCTGGCACCTCTCTCGGAAAGGTCTGGTGTTTGCGTGGCCACTTGATAGCTGACAGTTGCCTACAGCTGACACAAAGCTGTCAATAACCGGATGAGCAGCTTGTTTGCCTGAGAATGAGCATCAGGTCCTGGGACGTTGACCATCTTTCCTGGATTTCATCAATTGCTGCAAGATCTCAACCTGTAGGTAAACTTTTCTTCCCTTTGTGAGAGAATACTGTTGCACAAAGTGTCCTGCGGTGACACCGTGGTTTTAAGATCCACTTCTCCTTGACTGGCAGCTCTCTTGAGTCTTTGTTTTTACCGAGAATCACTTTTTTCCTTCTGTACTTGAGCCTCCCTCCATATCGTGGTGCTCACTGGCTGTGAAAACTGTTTCTCTGTGTGGACGGGCAGACCCAGGCAGATGAACCGACCGGATTTTCTTTTCCTGATTAAGGAAGACGGTTTTGAGCTGTGAAGGGGAAACACTGTTGTCATGGCTTTACGAGTTGGTGCTTCACTAAAACAGGTTCTGGGGACCTGGTGTCACTATGAATGTTAAAGCTGAACAAATAATGGATTATAAAAGAAATCTCAAATAAAGAAAATTTACATTGGTGTTCCTCAAAAGGATCCTCCTCATTCTGTAGTCTTCTATCAAAGCAAGAGAAGGTGAGCAGATATTTTTAACTTGGGGATGATTTCTACTGTGACCAAAGGAATCCCTAGCTGCAGGCTTATTTTCTCATGCAACAACAAGCTGGCATTTTTAGCTCAGCAGTTCAGTGGTATTAGAGCTGGCAAGTGCCAAACGTGTCGCTCTCTTTTACGAGGAAAGTAAAAATTCCCCCAAAGGCCCCTCCCTGTCTGACTTCCCTTAATAGGTCATTACTAGGACTGGGTCACATGGCTACCCCTCCATGCAAGAATGGCTGGGAAAGTGGGCAGTGGGAGGTCATGACTGAGTTATATCAATCAAAATTCATTCCCTGGGGTGGGACATAGTTTCACCTCCATCAAAATTAAGGTTTTATTATCAAGAAGGAGAAATAGGCAGCCAACCATGTGCACCCCATAGCTCATTTTCCCTGTCATTTTTGCCATCAGCAGCCACATAAAACAGGATGTTGGAAAGCACTTCAGAGCACCACTATTTTCAATTTGTTCTCACTGTGATTCGGAGCACAGCAGGCCCCAGGAACACCCACTTTGAGATGGCGTGTTCTCAGGTTGTACTTGGTGTCTTTTCAGGGGCACTGCCTCCTGGAATTCATTCCCACGTGGAGGCCAGCGGGTTCACCTCATGCCGCATTCTCCCTCTAAGCTTGATGCCAAAGCCTTGTGATGGCTGCGGAGTAGACAGCAGAGCTTTTCTACTTGTCCCAGTCGTGCGCACCTTTTGGGCTGCTAACAGAGGGGGAAACAGGATGTCGGAAATAGATGGCTACCGTATTTTTCGGACTATGAGATGCACTCCCCCAACATTTGGGAGGAAAAGGGGGTTGTGTCTTACAGTCTGAACGTAGTTTACCTGGCTTGCTGGGAGGGTGGGGTGGGGCAGGGCAGGCAGGAGCGGGTTTTTTTCCCCTATTTTCCTCCTCTAAAACCTAGGTGTGTCTTATAGTCTGGTCTGTCTTACAATCTGAAAAATATATTATTTCTGGCCACAGATACTCTGTGTGTTTAAAATGAAAAGCAAAACAAATCTCCGAACCTGAAACATTAGAGATCCAGGCATAATTCATGATGGAAAAAGCTTAAAGTTAGTATTACAGCTCTAACCAACAGAGAGGAAACCCTTTTCATCACTCGTGGCAGGTAAGTAGAGTGTCTGCCACTGACATTTTATTTCAGCTTTGTCTTATGTTAATGTTCTTTGTCCTACAATGTTTCCTCCCCGGGTAGCAATGAATTAGAATTATGACCATTGGTTTGTGGTCCTGTTTTGGGGATTGGAGATTGGAGGTAGTTGCAGGGAGGTGGGGTAAGATGGGGGATATTGAAGACACATTTGTCACCGTGTGCCCCCAAGAGGAACCTCTTCCCCAGGAATGCCCTTGTGTCCAGGGCAGGCGAGAGCTGCCATCCTCTGTGTGCGGCACATTGTTGGCTGTTGGACAGTTACAAAAGCCTAGTGTTTGCATTACCTTTCCAGAGAGGAAGTGGGCTGAGTGTTCAGTATGAAAAAAAGCCTTCTCAGGACCTAGGAAGGTTGTTAATCTTGACCCCTTTCTGACGCAATTTCCTCCTCCCCAGCAGCTGTGTTGGACTCAACCAAAGGAGTTCTATGTAACAAATTCTTTATTTTTCTATCTAGTGGATAAAAATTCTTATTGGCCACTGAAGTTTGCAGTTATATTCCCAACGTCCAAACGGCCCTGTTATTGGTGGTGGGCTGTTAGAGGTCACCTAGAAACAGGCTATGAACACGGGCTGGACCTGTTGGGGCGCAGAAGCATGCTCGTCTAAATTGCAATCTAAGCTGGACTGTCAGCCTTACGCTCAGAGACTCAGACTCAGACCCTACAGTCACATTAGAAATGAGTGAAGGCTTTGAGGGAATTCCATAGGCAAGTGACCCATTCCTGGGTTGAACGCATAGAGGGTATGGGGAGATCAATGGTGGTGGAAGGAGACTAGACTTGGGGTGGTGAACAAACAATACAGTGTACAGATGATGTATTATAGAATTGTGCACCTGAAACCTATATAATTTTATTAACCAGTGTCACCTCAATAAATTCAATAAAAATGATGAAAAAAGCATAGAGGAAGTTTTTCTTCAGGATTTATGCTCCGACCCCCAGGTGAGTGAAAATGCAGACTCGGGGTTTTTAGCAAAAAAGTTTTGATGGTTGTTATGTCTTTTTTACACCAAATAGAAAGCAGAAAGAAGCATGGGGTTTGTGCACTACTTTTGGCTGCAGCTAATTTTAAATGAAAAATAAAGTTGGTGCTGTTCCCCTTCCGCCTTCTTTCCTAATGTACCTACAGGTTTAAGAGTTTTAAATTTAATGTGAGAAAAATAATTAAAAAAAATGACCAAATGACAAAAACAAAAAATCACATGCAAACAAAACACCTAGTGTTTTCTGGACTCTCAGTTTGTCTCAGTTCCATCAGCGAAGTTTTCCCTTATCTGCCTTGCAGGTGAAAACTCTAGAAAGACAGAAGGGAGAAATCCTCTTTCTGTAATTCCAGAAGTCCCTGTTTCCTACCTCGATGGACCTGACTTAGCTCCCCCAGGAGCCACGGGGACCTTGACTCCACCCTGCCTGCAGTGCCTTGTGGGGCAGGTTTACCATCCCCGACCTGTTTGCGAACTGCCTCTGGGAGCGCAGGCCTGTTCAGCTTCCCCCGGAAAGCCTGCACCAGGGGCTTTGCGGAAAAGGATGCTGTGGGTGGAAATTGTCAGTTTTAAGCTTTCTAGACTCAATTATCTTATTTCTATTGTATGTTATTTCCTGAAATGAGCTTTTACAAGTGTGGTTTCCAGAATCATTTTAACTTGATCTTTGCATGGAAATCACTTTCACCAAGAACTTTCCACGGGGAGAGGCCTCAGCTGCGGTTGTGCTGTGAAGACGTCCCCAGGTCGCAGGTGAAGAAATTGAGGCGATTCTCTTGGGGAGGTCTTTAGGCAGTGGAAGGCGGAACGGGCCGCGAATAGATGAGGCTTGTGATACGCGTCTCTTGTGCTTTAGGTTGTTACCTTTACCCCTGATATGTCCATGAATAATGCCGTTTCTTCAGGGATCTTTTCTACTAAGCCGGTTTAGGAGGAATTTAAAAAATTAATTTTTTTTTCCATCTTGCTAAGCTGGAACGTTGCTACCGTTGGGGAAATATAATTAAAAACCAAATCGTCTCCCAATGCAGAAATCCTCTCTGCAAAAGTAGTAGGAAAGAAAACAGTTCTATTATTGAACAAGCACAAACCAGAATGTGATGCGCAGCACAGGCAAGCTGCTAAGAGATTCCAGACAGGAAGGAATCTCACTGCCGTATTTGGCAAACATGCAATCCAACACATAGATGCTTCACGAGAAGCGGTAACTAGTTCTCAAGTAAGGGGTGTTGTTGGTGCCGTTGTCACATAATTTGCCCTAACTTTACCTGGTCACTGGGGTGACCATCTGTATTACTGGCTTTGTCCAGAGAAAAACAAATTTCCTATATTTACGACAGGAAGTAGCTTTGCAAATTGGAGCAAGGCCCCATTGAAATTAGGCTGTTACCTTCCCACAGAAGCTGGGGGGAAAGGTTGCTGTTTCCCTAGATACTTGCCTTCGAAGAGATGGCTCCCAGGTCCCAGAGAAAGATGTTCTTGGGTCATAAAGCTGACATAAGGCCTATGTGGTTTTCAAAAGGATTTATATACATTTCAAAGAGAGGAGAACGTACTTACAAGGACAAGTTTTCTAAAGTAAATGAAGAAGGAGATGGGAGAAGTCTCTTCTATTATTTCAAAAGGGAGAATTCCGTTTCTTATTTTTAATTGTTTGTCCTTACATCACTCCCAGTCACGACTACAGGCACCTGGCACAGGAGAACTACGAGGAGAGGCTGTGCTTTTAGGCTTTAACATGTGTTGGAGGAAGACATCAAGAAGACGTGACCACAGGTTGACCCTCAGTTGGACCTGGGACATCTGCGGCTCCTCACCCCAACCCTGTCCATGGAATATACGTTCACCCCACCCTTCCCACAGCTAGAGCCGTTTTCAAGGATTCAGCCTTGAGAGAGTAACATGTTGAAACCATCTGGACTGAATCCGCGACTGAACCTAGGTAAGGCCTCTATATAACTTCAGATTCTGGCAGGTAGGTACAGAGATCTACCCGTTTTGTGGTCGCCCAAGAGAGCTTCGTAAGTTCTCTTGCTGATTAAACCTGCCACCTACCTGTCTGGAGTGGTCTGTGTCTTTCTCAGAATCTCCTTGCCCTCCGTGTCCAGGGTCAGTTTCACATTTCACCTGGGAAGCTCCTGAGTTTTCAAGCTAAGAGCATGGAGAAGAATCAGATGAGAAACTTGTTTAAGTGGCAGAATCCTGAACTCTAATCTCTAGTCTCAGCTCCATAGGGTCTAATTCATTCTGTCTGAAAAAGAACTCAGGCACCTGAATTTTTAGCAATTCTCAATGTGCATTTAATACAGACGGTGCTCAGATCACAAATGGAAAAACACGAGCAGAGTGGACTGTGCTCCGGCGTCAGAACAATCTAGCTTTACCTTCTTACTAGCTGCACAGTCCTCATGCACAAGGACATTCACTGTTAGAACTGATTGAGGATGACAAGGCTGAATGTGAAATGCCCTAAATAGTGCCTGGAGTGTAGTAAGTGCTCAATAAATAGTAGCGGCCATTTGTATTATTATGTAAACCATCAACCTCAATTATATATTTAGAAATGGGTGTCCAACATAAAGAAAGGCCACATAAACTCTGAGGTATCTGTGCGATTTCACAGGTAGATCTGACCTCCTGAATGTATTATATTGGACTTTTGTTTTTTACAAGTAACAGAAATGAACTTGAGCTAGTATAAACAAGACAGGAAAATGAAACATTTATTATAAGGATTCCAGTTGTTGTCAGGAATGTGTGGCTAGGAATGCGCTGAATATTTGGGAGATCTGGGAGGCTGACCACCTGTGCTGGAGGCACCTTCTTCTGTCTCTGCTTGTTTCTGAGAAGCTCCTTCATTCTCTGTCCTCTCTGTAGACTACTTCCTGCCTTGAGTGTGAACCTGAGGCACTGGGTGGGGTGGGAGCCTGCAGGCTGTTGCTGGCAACCGTGAAGTGACAAGCATGAAGATAAGAGCCAGGAAGCTCAGGGTGGAGGGGGAGAAGAGTAGCCTCGTGGAGGCACCGCGTCAGCCCTGGGCTGCCCACACTGCACCTCCTGTAATATGAGGTAAATATACCCCTTTCTGTTTATGGCACCAGAAACTTGGCTTTTCGGCTGCTTATGGCTGAGCATTCTCCTTGCTGGAATGGGCATTTGGGTTATTAGAGTCACGTAACTGTCGTTCCCCAGTGGCACTGGGATAGTTGCATTCGTTCTCTTCTGGCCACAGAGGAGAAATTGTGTCAGAAATCATTTAGGGGAAATTGTGCCTGATTCTAACTTGATTTGCTTATGGAGTCTCAGGGGACACGTGCAGTCTGCCTCTGTGGCTGAGGCCCCTGTGGATGGGGGTTCAGCCTGCCTCTCCTAGTCGTGACTGAGAGGTAGTAGAGGACTTCTGCCAACAGTGTGCTCCCCCTGTCCTTAGACTGTGCCCTGTGGAGGGTCTCACCTCCCGACAGGCTTCCCCTGAGACCCCTGCCAGGCTGGTCCCAGTAGGCAGTGCTGCTCCCCTGGGGAACCACTTTTGTCCCGCACAGTTAATTTTTCTGTCTTATATGCTGGAGGCACTCGTGTGGAGCTGAGGTGACTCACATGCTCTGCAGGAGGTGTCCTGGGGAGATGGCACCAGGCTGAGGTACCCCACTGTTCTTTCACATTATTTGTTAAACACAAATTATTTCCATCCCACCTGGTGCTGTGGGGTACCATTTCTTGCCTAGACATTTGTGTTTGCCTATTCACGAGTGTTCTTGTCACTAATCTCCTCCCCGCCAAGCCATCTTGTTAACATTGTAACCAGGGTTCCCTTTCTGAAGGTGTCTGGCGGAGGGAAAACCAGGTTAAGCTCACTTATAAATGGCAGCTGATACTTGTCGTTAGTACTGGAAATATTATAGGGAGTGGTAAAGACTGTGGCAAACTGGAGAGGGCAAGTCCTGAGTGTGAAGCCAGCTCCCACTCATGTGGAATACAGGTCCACTATTGCCAGAAGTTCTATGTTTTCAATATAAGTCAGACACCAGATGTTTTGGAGGAAATTCTTGAGTTTGAAACATCAGTTCAGTATTTGAAAACCAAAACAAAACCAAGCACTGTGTGGATCAATTAAACATGCCTGAGACCGTTGGATTATGACCTTTGACTCCGAAGATGAAGCTCATGCCACTGAGCTCGGCACACAGACATCTTCACGATCCTCTCTGCCCTGCCTCTTGCCTCGTTTCCTACTTCTCTTCTGACTCCCCCCAGCTACTCAGAACTGCACTCCCTGCTTTTGCCTGAACATACCTTCCCCTTTCCCAACCCCGTTTTTGCACAAGCTGTTTTTTTGGGAGTGTTCTTCCCTGGTTGATTAATTTTGTAAATAATTCATCCTGAAAAATCCACACAGAAATCATCTCTCTTTTTCAAATCTTTCACAATCTTCCACCACCTTCCAACTCAACAGAACTATAGTGTCTTCTCTCTCTCTCTGCCCCTCTTTTTGTTTGAGCAATGTATCAGTGTTCTTACAGAACTTACCAGAGTCGCTCAGTTGCATGTCCGCCTTCCCAGCTCATCACCAAGGCTGTGTCTCTGTGTTCCCAGCACTCAGCGTAATGTGTGGCCCCGGTTCAGTGCTCAGTAACCATCACTGGAATAGATAAATATGCGAATTCACTGTGCACCACACATATGTTAGATTTAATTTTCTTACAAGATGCCTTCCTATTTGCTGCAATATTTGTGTATGACACTAGTGATAACTTGGGTAGTACACATTTCGAATGGTCTGCTGTAGACGGTACATCATAATTAATTTGTTTTAGAAGTATTTTTATGTTGCCGACCTCGCAGCGCGATACTATTCTTTTCCAAAGGAGGACATCTGAAGTGGCATCCTTAATCCGGAGCAAGACCATTAAAAAGTTAGTGCAATAGCTTCCTGCTTTGTCAAGGGCTTGTCTGGTCAGGCAGGGATAAGAAAGGGAGGAGGGATAATATGGAGGCTTGTGTTTCACGCCACTCTTTTCCCAAAGGCCTGGCAGGATTGACAGGGGACTTAAAACAAGAAGGACTGCATATACTGTATCCATTGACAATGCGGTAAAGTTCCATTTGCTTTTCAGTTTACAAGTTTAAGTACATTTTTAAGCCCTCCCCCTGGCCACCCATGCCACTTGACATTTTTCTCATCTGACAGCTTGGAGACAGGAATTTTGTGAATGTCTCTCTTGGGGTTAGTTTTAAAAGAAAAGGAAAGCATGCTAAGTGTAATGGCTAAATTACAAATTTAATCAAACCTGTAATTTAAATCAGCCCCAAATAATAACAGGCTGAAAGCTTGTCAGGCTGTGTTGGGTCTGGTTTGTGTTACATGGATTATGACAACGGAACCACAAAGCATAGCCCTTTAAGTGCTTTTACCCATTAGCTTCATCAAGTAATTGCAGGCCTGTAGGCATCAATAACAATGGAGGCTGACACCTTGGGAAGAAGTGAATCTTCCCCCTCACAGATCTGGCAGGAAGGAAAAGTGCCGTGAGGAATGCACTGAGGGCATGTGGTCGTTCGGAGCCAGTGAAAGGAAGTGAGACGCGTCTGCAATAGAGTAGTTTTGACTTGCTGAAATGAACACCCGGTTTCATTTCTGCGTGGTGTCCTTGACCCACTCAGCCTGCAATGGTGTCTCAGTAGGCTCACGTCTGGTCATCTCAGCATGAGTAGGCTTCCAAAAAATGCTATTTCTTGAACATGTAAAGTAACAAAAACACCTGGTGATGCGAGCGGGAAAGCAAATAGCAAGAAATATCTTCCAAACTCTAGAGCAGGGGTGTCAAATTCATTTTCACCAGGGGCCACATCAGCATCGCAGTTGCCTTCAAAGGGCTAAATGTAATTTCAACTCCTTAACAGTTAAGAAGTAGTTACATTTATACAGTCCTGAAATTATTTCAGTCCTTTGAAGGCAACTGCGAGGCTGATGTGGCCCCTGGTGAAAATGAGTTTGACACCCCTGCTCTAGTGGAAGCAGAAAGACTCTAATGAGAAAGTACAGGGGAAAACCCCCCCACCTATCTGACACCAAGAATGTTTCCCCCTAATCATTCATTGTGAAAAATCTTGTGTTCTCCATTGACACTCATCTCAGAAAGGCCACAGTTCTCTTTGGTTAGAAATACTCATAAATATTTATTATATTCCTGGAATGAAAAATATGGCAATCTTTTGTTTAAGAGGAGTTTCAGGTCAGTAAAGAGAATAAATATATAACTAGATTAACTTTACATTCAAGAATGATGACTTTGGAGATTAAGTTGCCAGATACTTTTCTTTTGGATGAAATCAATTTTGGGGAGTTTCCTCAGTGTTATTAAAATGTATGTTTTTACTGTCTAAAATTTACTGAGGGACCCACGAGAGTTTGAGTTACCTCTTAAAAGTATTGTAGTCTGGCTTGAGGGGACCCCTTTTGGAGAAAGGAGGTCACACTTACAGACACTCTTAGTAGTCCTTGTCTTTAGCTACCCGTTTCATCCCTCGGGGTGGGACAAGATGCTGCTGCATATGAGAATTACCTGGGGAGCTTTAAAATATACTAACACCCAGGCTTCTTCCAGAGTTTCAAATTTCCTGTGTTTAAGTGGGGAGAATGGAAAGAGCATTGGTATTATTTACTTATTTATTTAAATATTTTTTAACATTCCTTCGAGTGATTCTAATGGGTGTCCAGGGTTGATAAGCACTGGAGCCAAGGAGATGGGGTGACCCACTGTTATGCCATGCCTGGCAGTTGTGACTGTGATCTTCTGTAGGGTCTTTGCAGATGTGATTAGTTATGATAAGGTCTTACGAGACTGAGGTGGGCCCTACATCCAATGTGACTCAAGTAAGAAGAGAAGAGACACAGACCCAAACGTGCAGGGAAGATGGCCGTCTGAAGACAGAGGCAGAGATAGGAGTTAAGCTGTCACAAACAAGGAACACCAAAGATTGCCAGCCACCACCGGAAGCTAGAATAGACAAGAAAGAATTATTCCTAAAGCCTTCAAAGGGAACAAGACCTTGCTGACATTTCCCTTTCAAACCTCTGGCCTCCTCCAGAACTCTGAGAGGATACACTTCTGTTGTTTAAGCCACTCCAGCTGTGGTAATTTGGTATGGCAGCCCTAGCTAACAAATGCAACACCTGCTGTTGAATTCCTAGGGAAGATAGTAAAAGGAGATTCCCCCGAATAAGATTTGTTAGATCTTAAACAGGGGTTTCAGGAAGAGATTTTGGATTGTTGGTTATGGATGTGGAACTTTCAGTGAGTGTTAAATCTAGGAAAGCCCCAAGCGATCCAGGCCAAATTGTTCACCCCAAGCAGGGTGGGGCTTTGCAGGATCAGGTAGTCCGGAGTCTTGGGTGGCAGTAGCTGTACCAAAGTGGTTCCTAACTTCGGACAGAATTATGAACCTGCCAAAGGTGAGCAATTGTTTGTTTCCTATATCTAATGGAAACCAGAAGTCAGATACGGATTCCGGAGAAGTCTGCTGATCGGAGTCTGGTCAGCTGGACTCCTTTCAAGAAACACAAGATCACTTCTATTTTATGAATGAGAAGAGATGGGAGCCAGGACCCAAGATGAGTGAGAACACTGCTCAGGGAATCCTGGAGACGAGCTGCTGCTTGTCGTCTCATCAAAGAGCCCCTCTTACGCCTTTTCGGTGAAACTGCCTTGTGGTGAAGTCATCACCACAGGAGCCACGCTTTGGCTGAGCTCTCAGATCCACTCGCACTGCATTTGGTTGTAGGATGAGTTGTGTTACACTTGTGCTTCCTAGTGTCTGTCAGTCATGACGATGCTGTACGAATGTGCTAGGCCCCAACTATGACTTTTGAAAGAAAACAAATATGACGAGTTTCCGTGGAAGCAAAGGTGCTGCTTTGAAGTAGTGGACTCTTCATTCTATTTAATGGAAAGTACAGACTTTTCATTAGCTAGAAAGGATTTTCTAATAGCAAGTGGCCCATGCATTAAGGAAAAAAATTCTAATTAAATATCTAGTAAAACTGGGTTATTGCCAAGAGGCAAAAGGTTGGCTTTCAACCTTTTCAAGTGCTACATTGGGGGAAATGGTGATGCTATGCCGCATATCGGGGGTCTTTAACGTCCCGCACTCCACTTGTGGTGTTATTTAAAATGAACACTCACCTGAGGCAACTTTGAGAAGCCATCACAGGGCATCTCACAGACTTTTTGTAGAGACTTATTTTTGGTTAAAAGTACTAAATTTGGCCAGGACTGGGGGCAGGCATTCTTGAGGACCAATATTTGTCTTTATTCTTGGTGTGACTTTTCTATTCCTGGTCATCTTCCCCTTCTCAAATTAAATAAGAATAAAAGGATAGACTTAGCCTCTGAGGAATATTCAAAAGATGGAGTGATAGCTATAAAGCATTATTCAATTTAAAAACCAAAAGCATATTCTTGCAGAATACTACTATGAACCCGCAGCATGTAGCTTCAAGGCACCCCATTCATAATTACCCCATTAAATAAATGAGACCACTCTTGCCTTTGAACTGGGCTGGAAGCTGCACTGATGTTCACGATGCTATCTGGTCTCTTTTTGTATTGTGTGAGTTCAGATTAGGAGTCTCTTCCTCACATGTCAAAGACATCGCTATCTTGGTTCTTTCTGGTGACAGTGGCTTTGGCCACAGTGGTAAATGGGGATACACTGACTGCCAGCCTCATTTGGCAGCATCGATTCCTCTGGACACCTTCATCAGTGTTCCACTGACCTCTGTTTCTAAGAGAGAGTAATTGATGCTATGCCAAAAGGCTACAGAATGTTCTCCAAAGCCTTTCCTTTTTCTGAGCAAGGGATGGTGGTGGAAACTATGTCTCTGATTTTCTGAGTTCCATCATAGCCGAATCTGCCAATGTTACTGAGTTTTAGATTCCATTTGAACTTGACTTTGCGCAATGCAGAAAACCCTCTATATTCAAAAACCATTGTCACAAAGTAATAGAGAAGTCCTAGGCAGACAATCCTCCCCTAGCACACAACTTGATAAATAAACCAGGCAAATCTCTGCATACTCATACTGATTTTTCCTGACAAATCCATTCTACTCAGTCTTTTAATTTCCCCAGTGTTCACAGCCATGCTGGCATTTTCAAGAGATAAGCCCACACACATTTTCTTTAGGAAAAAATAAAAAGGTTTAACTAAAGCAAAATGTGTTCTGTGGTAAATCATTATTTTCAAGCAGTGCCCTTTGTTTCCTTGTTTTCCGGATTATCAAAGGGATGGCTCTTAATCCTGTAGAGAGCATGGCCGCCCATCACGCCAAACCCGGGGCCGTCTTAACGTGAACTACTGGTGTTTTCCCCCTAAAGCTGGGGCCACCCAAGTGGATTTGGGGAATCGCAAGTCTCCAAAGTGGAAACAAAGGGGAAGACTTGTCTAAGATTACCTTAATAACAAGCAGTTAATTATAATATTAATTGGCATACTACTCTCCTTTTTAGCAGTGATTTCACTCTTAAAACCAAGTGATATTATGGAAAAAAATGTTTCCAGTTGCCTAAGCTCAGAGAGTGAACTAGGAATTGATGCCCTTGCAACAAGGAGCGTAACCTCTCTTCATTGACAGAGCCTCTGAAGGCCGGGGTTGGGCAGCTAACTGTGCTTTTGTGTACTTCTTTTCCTACCTTCCCTGCAACGGGGTCATTCACACCCCTTCAGTGTTTGGATTTGAGCTCTTAAAACTGCTCCTGCCAATGACAGTCAAAGTTACCTGCCGGACAAGAAAGAAAAATAAAATCTTCTCATTACTTTAAAGTGTTTTATATAAAAGATATTCAAGAAATTGAGAGTAAAGAATTTAGTCTGTATTTCTGGACTATTAAGAATATAAATCCTTTCAAGTCTCTATTTCTAGCAATAGGTTTTTTGTGTATGTAGAATCTTGGGTATCTATCTATCATCTGTCTGTCTGTCTGTCTGTCTATCTATCCATCCATCCATCCATCCAAGAAAGAGAGAGAGACAGAGACAGAGTCAGAGGGAGATGAGGAGAGTGGGGGCAGCATATGGACATCAGTGGAAGAAACTGGAGTGGGTGGAGATGTTCATGTAAAAAAAAAGGCTCAGCAATTTCTCATAAAGTTAAACTCTACGGCTACCTTACAACTCAGCAAGCCTACTCCTAGGTATTCACCTGTGAGAAACAAAGGATGTGTTTACCAACAGACTGGTGGAAGAATAATCAGCACAGCTTATTTATTATAACCTCAAACTGGAAACAACCCAAATGTCCATGACCAGGAGGTAGAAAATAAAACTGTGGTATAGTCACATAATAAAATGCAGGCACTTACAACATGAATGAGCCTTGAAAACATTATTTGAGTAAAAGAAATCAGATTCAAAATGGCTCCCACTGTGCGATTCCATGTGCATGAAGCTCTAGAGCAGGCTAATCTGTGGTAACAGAAGAACAGCGGCTGCCCTTGGGTGGCAGTGGCTGGATGGGCTGGAAGGGCCATGACGGGGCTTTCTATGGAGACGGAAATGTCTTACATCGTGACCAACATTACGGTAACATGGATATACACCTTCTTCAACACCCATCAAATATACACTTAAAGCCTGTGCATTTCATTTTATGAAAATTGTCTCAATTTGAAAAGAGAAAAAATAGTTCAGATTTTCTGTTGTTCAGGTCCCTAACTGATTAATGTGGCAGCAGTCAGCTCATTAGTGGATTACTGCAGTGTGGAAAAATTTTGTTCTCAACCTAATGGTTTGTTTAACTGTGCTCACCAGGAACTCTTAATCAGTCAAAAGGATTTTAAGATTCTAATGAGTGGTTTAGTAGTACAGGCGGACACACAGACACAATCGGTCTTTTGCCAGGATTGATGGATGCTGTGTTGATAAGCACAGGAAACATCTGTTCGAGCAACCAGACATTAGAGCAAGGCAGGGTTTTGGCGAGTGAAATCTTCTGATTTCTTGAGAGTTCACGGGCTGATAGTTGGACACAATTTTTCCTCACTCTCCATCTACCCTACTTCTGTATCTAAAATTATGGAGGAGGTAGCTGTGTCTCCACTATACTGTGCATTTGCTTTTGAAAGTCATGTCTGAAAACTCTGCTACAAGTGCTTTGGCTGATGGGAATTACACTTGGTCACCTTGGGAAAACATGGTCAGCCTGTCATCTTCTTAAGAATCACGAGAATTAGGGAAATCCAGGGTAGAAATCTAGAGGGACGAACACTTTCCTGCTGGTCTGTGAGTCCAGGAGTCTCGGGAACCCGAGAGGAGACCTGCAGGTACACACGTGCCCTGTACACATGAGCTGGCGCAGACACAAGTGCTTTCTCTTTAACAATTAAAAACGTTTCAGTTCTTTAGGAAATTCCTAATTGAATATTTGGCTACCCTTGTCGCTGAAATAAAGTCATATATTTGGGAACTGCATTGGGCTCTGGAAGATTCGCTAGATTATGTTCTTTCCTGTTTATTTCATAAAACCATTCATTAGCCTGCTCAGGAGTTTCATTGAGAGTTGCAGGTGTGAGTTGAAAGCCAGACATAAACTCAATTATAGCACATGCAGAACAGACCCCTGATAAATGGGAAATGCATATTTTCCGCTGACCTGCTCCTTAGTAACAATATGTTACAATAAATATTTTGCTCTCACATATTATTTTTTTAAAGCTTCAAAATTATAATCAAACAGCACTGTTGGAGTTGAGTAGCAGAGGAAGGAAAATTCGGTCCAGACGCGGTTCATTGGGGAACACGTGCGAGGCTCTTGGGAGCTCACACAAGCAGTGGCCTAATGTTTGTAAAACCGAACCATTGCAGTGATTGGTCGTCCAACCAACTCGCAATTTCAGGTCATTCAGTATTTTTAAACAATAATAACTGTAGCAGTAATTCCAGGGAGACTAAAGGAATTATAATTAGAGAGATTGTAATTAAAGGACCAAATCATTAAAACATTTGAATGAGTAACCCCTATAACAAAAGTAATTGAAAACATGACATCTCTACAATAATTCACAATAAAGTTAAAAGGGAGCTTATAATTGTCCTGGGTGTAACTGGTCTGCATTTAGTTATACTGAAGACACTGGTTTTTATTACAAGGCCTAGTGAGAAGTAATGAAATACCTGTTAAGAATTCTAACACTATGAAAGCAAGGCAAATAATACAATTTATTAAACTCAACAGATATCAAAATGCACAGTTCATTTTATCAAGGTGTAAGTTATCTAAGACTAACTCAGCACTCAGCATGATAACAAGTGGGTGGGCGGAGGAGTTTGTGTATGTGTCTTAAAATCATTTTTTTTACCCTGGCTGGTGTGACTCAGCGGATTGGGTGCTGGCCTGCAAACTCTCAGCCAGGGCACGTGCCTGGGTTATGGACCAGGTCCCCAGCTGGGGGCGTGTGAGAGGCAACCAGTCTGTTTCTCTCTCACATCAATGTTTCTCTCCCTCTCTCCCTTCCTTCCCCTCTCTCTAAAACCAAAATCTTAAAAAAAAATTTTAAAGCAACATATTTATGTAGTGGAAAGAATTCACCAAACCTTTAAAGAACAGATAGTTTCTATCTTATAAAATATATTAGTTTAAAAATAAATTTAAAAAGATGATTTGTACCTAAGAAAATGCACTATTGTGAAGTATATAGTTTTTATGAATATTTTTGCATACATAAACACATATATTCATCACTTCAGAAGGTTTCTTATATCCCTTTATAGTTAAAATTCCTTTATGGTAAACAATTAAAACTATTCTGATTTCTATCACCATGGATCAATTTTGCCTCTACTTGAACTTCATAGAAATGAACTCATTCTGTACTGTTTGAGTCTGACTTCTTTTGCTCGATAGGATACTTTTTAATTCATCCATATTGTAGCAGTGATTTGTTCTTTTTTATTGGTATGTGTTATTTCATTCTATCTCAATTCATCTATTTTCTTGCTGAAAAGTTGGGTTGTTTTCAGTCTGGGGCTATGAGGAATGGTATTTTTCGTAGCATAGTGCTATGAGCCTTTTGGGGACATATGCACTTGTTTTTAAGCCCCACACTAGGGATGCTGACTCAGTAGTTTTAACCCTTTTATTTAAGCCTCCCTCTACATCCCATACCTCCCTCCTCCTGTGATACTCATTATTGGTGAGGTATGGGAACTTCTACCAAATGTGGCAGGGGCCAAATAAAGAGTATAATTCAGAGAACCAAATTATGATCTTAAAAATGAAAAGTCTGCCTTGGCTGGCGTGGCTCAGTTGGTTGGGTGTTGTCCCACAGACCAAGTGGTGGCCGGTTCGATTCCCTGTCAGAGCACATGCTTGGGTTGAGGGCTCTGTGCTCTGTCTCTGGTTGGGGCGCTTGCAGAAGGCAACCAGTCGGTATTTCTTTCTCATGTCAGTGTTTCTCTTCCCCTCTATCTCTCTCCCTTCCCCTCTCTTTAAAAAAGAATAAAAAAATTAAAAAAAAAGAAAAGTCCATAAAATTTGTGCAAGCTGACTTTATTTTATTTTAACGACTACCAAGGGATAGCTGTTTGGCCAGTTGTTCTGAGGGGGAAGATGACTTGCCCTTTGCCCCGTATTGCAGGGCCCTGATATGGGTTCTGAAGGCTCTATCTGACAAAGGAGGAGGGGGCACTTGTTTTACCTCCTTTGGGAAGAGAGTGGTCTGAGAAAACCGCCTTGTCCGTCCTCATTTCCATGTGTAATTTTAGATGACTGTTGCTGGCTTTGGTAATTAACCACGGACATCCCTCACTGAGTCCCTACAGACTTGGATAGCTTTTGTTCCGCTCCAGGCTGCTAACAGCCTTGTGTCGTATTTGTTTTTTCAAGAACTGGCCCCTTAGGGTATGAGTCCTTAGAGGCTCTTACTCTCTGTCATGTGGGTGAAACTTCAGGCTTTACCTTTGGAACCCTTCCAGGGCATTTTCTTATTCTGTGGCTTAAGTCTTGCTCTGCCAAGGCGGGGGTTGGAGGGTGGCGGGGGAAGGCATGGAGGGGGAGCCAGATGCTGCTACCTCTACCTTCAAGCTTTGTTCTGGGAGGAACTCAGCGAGGACTACATCTGTGGATACTTTCCAGTTGCTCTCACCTTTGCTAAATGCTGACTCTTTCAATAGCTTTTTGTTTTGTTTTTCCTGCTCAAAGAACTACTCTCTGTCCCTCAGGATACATTTCATTGTCCCCTGCACCTTTGGGGCTGTGGAAAGCAGTTCATCTGCCCCAGTTAAGGAAGTAAACTGATCTTTCTAGGTTTTTCTAATTTTCTGTACTGAGTGTTCTGAGGGATTACAGTTCTTTTTATTTTGATGAGACATTAACATTTCTCTTAAGATATTTTTCCTTCCAAAGATGACTTTCAAAAACATCGATGTATCATTCCATTTCTTCCTGTCCAGATGGTCACATTCAAAACTGCAGAGCGTAAATGGTGTGGTCTTTTTCAATCAATTGAATCAGCAGACACAGCTTGAGGCCTGAGCTAGGTAAAATTGTAAGGTGGCAGATGTCCACTGATTTTTGATCCAGTATCTATTTTTCCTCCTTTTCTTCATTGGAAAGGTAAGTCATGCCCACAAGAATATCTGACACTTATTAACATTAAGCTGCAAATGACTGAACTGTAACACACAGTCGTCACGGAGCATTTTGCTTTTTAGCATCTGTTGTATAGAAGATCAGCAGTAGGCAGTTGGCGGGTTATCAGCCACCCTGAGCAGTCTTAGGGCAACAGGAGCTCTATCACCTCATATGCATACATAGCTGTGGGGCTCTGAGGCCTGAGGTACGTTTGCTTAGCTAGGACTTCACAGGATAGTACAGGTGTTCTGGATTTTGAAGACTCTGAGGCAGATACTCTATGAGTGCCCCTTGGGGACAGAGTCAGTGGTTTTCCTTGACGTTCATTGTTCATCTCTTGCAGGTGACTGGCAGACGTACTATTTTTCCAGGCGTGGGAGAAAACCCAGTCCTGACTCTCTAATGGACCCCAGTACACAGGAACGAGAAGTGAGAATGGCCAGACTTGAGCTTCAGTCTTTTCTGCTTAGTTGAGGAGCTGGCAGTCATAACAAATGGTAAGAGGACGAGGTAGTATCTTGTGGCCGGTCCTGGTTTCATTCTGTTCTTCCTGGCTAACTTCAATTCTGTGCTGCCAGAAGTGAGGTGCCACATGGCGGCTACAGTCTGTTGGCCATTTCTGCAGAGGCCTTCCCTTCAAGGAGCGTTGCACCCCTCATTTCACATCTCAGGCCAGTGCTGCAGAAAGGTCATCAGTATCTCTCATTTACAGGTGGGGGACCCAAGATATTCTATTTTGGGGTCTGGTATGTTTCTTTTCACTGTGCTCCTCAAATTAGGGAACTAAATTCTTTATTATTATTGCTATTGGTGGTTAACATTGTAGTGTACTTTAAACTTCCCAAATTGCTTCCATATGGATTATGTGTTGATCCCTGAAGAGAAAATGAGGCAGAGCAATGTTAGGCACCCAGCCCAACATAGCACAGATGATATGGTAGGGACACACGCAAATGTGGTCTCCCCTCTGGGCACCGGCCCTGCCCTGGACACCAGGGCATCTTCTCTGTTGTAGTCTAGGCCCTGTGAAAGTTCTTCATGAGTTTGCTTAAGGATCAAAACATTGGAAGATGTTGTCTGGGTGTTGAAGAAGTCAAACAAAGAAGGGAGAGAAGGAAGGGCTGATAGTATAATATAAAGAGGCAGCTGAGTGCTGTGAAATGAACACAAGGCTCGGGCTAAACGTTAACAATGAGAGCTACTGTATGATGAGTGGTTTCTCTGCGCTGGGCACAGTGTGAAGTCCAGACTATTTCCATTAATCTTAACAACAACTCATGATGAAGATCCTGTTATCATCCCTGTTGTATAGATGAGGAACTAAGGCTTAGAGAAGTTAAAAGAAGTTGCCCAGCGTTAAAGGTTAATAAGTGCTGGAGCCAGGATGGAAAGCCCAAGTTCTTAACCATCATGCTCTACGGTTTCTCATTATTTGGGTCTTGTAACAAAGTCTACCTGGTCTTGGTTCATGTTTACCAATAGAGACTAGGTTAGCTGGATTTTATGAATATAACTTTCTTGGGACACTTATATGCTAACCTTTGTTGAGTGCTTACTGTGTGCGGGGCTTGGTCTGAGCATTTCGCATGTATTAACTCATTTAATCACCATAACAATCTTTGAGGGTGGCATTATTAAAAATCTCCATTTTATAAAAAAGAAAATATAGCCAGAGACGTTCAGTACTTGGCCCAAGGTTGCACAGCCAGTGAGTGGTAGAGTTGGACTGTGAATCCAGGCAGTCTGGCCATGGTGTCTAAACTTATAACCTGTCTCTGCTGTGAGAGGGTCTTAGGATCTGGGGTCATGTGAGTCCTTCTTAGGACACAGTCTTCTCATGGTGTGACGGATCAAGTGGTGTCTGAGCCTGCAAGTCCAGGAGACAAACCCTGGAGCAGGAAGTATGCATTAAACTAAAGAATATCTCCCTGTTAGGCTTCTTAGGAGATAGCCTGATGGTTTCTTGGGAGATAATAACCCTGCCCAAGGTGGCCGTATTTTAAAGCAGTCCACACAGGCTCTTTGGGATATAATGAGTGCAATTATGTACTGCAGAGGTGGTGCTACAAAGTCCCAGAAGGAGATCAGTGTCGGGAAGGCTAGTGACAGCTTCACCTAGGTGGAGGGGTTCTGCTGGGAAGGGAAGGGATGATGGGTCAGGACAGAATGAAGCAAGGTGGGTGGGGTGGGGGTGAGTGTGGAGAGAGAGGTCACCTCAAAGCAAGGTCTCTGCTTGGAAGCAGTGAGAACTGGTGAGCAGGCAAGGAGAGGCTGGATCACAAAGAGAACTGGGAGATCATAAGGCAGTAATGTCAACATGAAGAGGGTGTTCAAAGGAGAAGATTCTGGTAGGAGGGTCTGATGTGTGTGTGTTTGGAAGGCCAGTCATTTGCTTGAAGGGAGGTCCAATTGAGTACGTTTAGAAATGTAAGCATAGAAATGCAGAGGTTGAAATGTTGGAACTATCTTCATTTGATTTCATTTTTTCCCTTTTGTCACAGGGTTATAAATTCTCTGAGCTTAACCCAGGATGGAAGAGAAAAGTCCAAAATAGAAATAGAGGTTTACTGAATGTCCAGGCAGGGAAGGGCCACCCACCCCACCTTCCTTGGCAGGATATTTCTGGGTCTGCGAGCCCAGTGGGTGCATCAGACCTTGCATTCATGTGACAAATGAATGCTTGTAGCTGTGCACTAATTTAGTTCGAATGGGTCACTCGCCCTTCACTTCTACCTCTTCTGCACCGCTCCCAGGGGTCCACTGAGCGCTGCTCATACTCAGTGGGACATTTTCTGCCGTAGGACCTCTGAAGGGAGACCCGTAGGAAAGATCTCAGTGACAAGGGCCATCTTGCTGATTCTGCCCCCTCCTGGAGATAGGCCATTGGGGCCAACCAAATAACAAAATGTTAGCTCTAGAAATTCTCCAATACACATTTTATCTACTTTCCCACAGCATTTTTCCAAAGTAAACATTGTTTATGAAGCATGACATGCACATATACACATATTAATTTGATGAATTCTTACCAAATAAACATACCCATATTATCATCACTCAGATAAAAGAAGTACAGCATTACTCTCATCCATTAAACTTCCCTCTTGCTATCGCCTAGTCATTACCATTTCCTGAAAGGTAATCTGTTCTGTCTTTTTATAAGATTTATATTAATGGATTCATATAGCAAGTACCCTTTTGCTTCTGAATTCTTTCTTTGAACATTATATTTTAAGATTTATATGTGTTATTTTGAAGCTGTACTTAATTTATTTTCATTTTGAATATACCACAATTTATCCTTTTTGCTGTTAAGGGACATTTGTACTGTGTTCAGTTTCTGGCTATTTAAATAATGTGCTATGAACATTCTTGCAAGTGTCCGGTGCTCCCAAACCTCTCTGCTATGGATTTCTGTTAGCTCCATACCTTGAAGTGGAAGTGCTTGAAGAATACGCCTATCTTTAGACTTAGTGGACTATGATAAACTGTTTTCCAAAGTGGATGCACCAACTTGCATCCATGCCAGCACTGTTGGAGAGTTTTTCTTATTCTATATTCTCAGCAATGCTTGGTATAGTCTGTTTTGGAAAAAACAAACAAAAATAGCCAATCTGGTGGTACGTGATGACATTCCATTGTGGTTTTAAAGATTTTATTTTTATTTAGTTTTAGAGAGAGGAGAAAGGAGAAAGAAAGAAAGAGAGGGAGAGAAACAGAGATCAGGGACTGGGCCCACAACCCAGGCATGTGCCCTGACCCGGATTTGCACCGGTGAGCTTTTGATTGGCGGGTTGATGCTCAACCAACTGAGCCTTGCTGGTCAGGGCTCCATTGTGGTTTTAAGGGGGATTTTTCTAATTGCTAAAGATGTTGAATAGTATTTTATGAGTTTATGAGTTCTTTGGATGTCCCTTTCTAGAAGTCTCTTGCCTATTCTTTAAAAGTGGTTGCTGTTTTTTAAAAAATTGGTTTACAGTGGTTCTGTATATACTTGACATAAAAGTCCTTTGTCAAAATACGTGTTACAAATACATTTTACTTTTCATTCTTCTAAAGTTGCCTTTTGATAGCAGAATAATGTAGCCTTTATTAATGATTTATTTTCTGTATGCTAAGTGCTTTTTGTGTTCTGTTTAAAAAAGGTGTTGAAGGCCTGGCCAGGTGACTGTGTTGGTTGGAGTGTCGTCGTCCCGTACACCGAAAGGTTGTGGGTTTGATCCCCAGTCAGAGCGTGTACAATGTTTCTCTCTCACATCGAAGTCTCTCTCTCTCTCTCTCAAATCAATAAAAACATATCCTCAGGTGGGGATAAAAAAAAAAAGGTTGTGAAGATATTTTCTTATGTTGTGTCCTAGGCCAGTAGTCCCCAGCCTTTCTGGCACCAGGGACTGGGTTCATGGAAGACAATTTTTCTGCAGACAGGAGGTGGGGGGTGATGGCTTTATAGCCTGCCACCAGATGCAGCTTACTTGTCACTTGCCACTCACCGATAGGGTTTTGATATGAATCTGCAAGCAATTGATTTATTATGGTCTCTGTGCAGTCAAACCTCTCTGCTAATGATAATCTGTATTTGCAGTCCCTCCCCAGGGCTACCATCACCGCCTTGGCTCCACGTCAGATTGTCAGGCGCTAGATTCTCAAAAGGAGTGTGCAAACTAGATCCCTCACATGCGCAGTTCACAGTAGGGTTTGCGTTCCTATGAGAATCTAATGCTGCTGATCTGACAGGAGATGGAGCTCAGGTGGTAATAATGCAAGAGGTGGGGACTGGTTGTAAATATAGATGAAACTTTGCTCACTTGCCTGCTGCTCACCTCTTGCCGTGCAGCCTAGTTCCTAACAGGCCACAGACTGGTACTGGTCCATGACCCTGGGGTTGGGCATGCCTGATCTAGGCACTTTATTGGTTTACCTTCAACATTTGGCTCTAACCTATTTGGAACTCTGTGTGTTTGCACTATGTAATAGAGATGGAAACATCATTTACTTAAAAACCATTTAATATAAAGATCATAACTTTCCCCACAATGTTGCCAATGTTGTTGGATTGCAAGATTGCCGTGACTACCTAGGCCCTTGAATTTTCACATCAATGTTAGAATCACCTAGTCTTTTCCATTAGAAAAATCCAGCAAGAATTTTGATTGCAGTTGCATGGTATCTATAGGTCAATATAGAGGAAAATTGGCATCTTTGTAACGTTGAGTCTTGCAGTACTTAATTAGGAAATTTATTTTCTACATCTAAGCCTTTATTTGCTCTAAGTAATGTTTTGTTGCTTTCTTTATTGAATTTTGAAAATCTTTCATTAATTTATTTCTTCATATTTATGTTTGACTAAAATGTTATTTTAAAATTGTGTCATGTTAAAAAGTTTTATTTTCAAAACATTTTTGGCAGGTATATAAAAATACAATTGTTTTTGCACCTATATCATTGACTCACTTATTAATTCTAATAGATCATACATATTCTTTTAGATTGCTGTATAATTATGTAACTTGTGAACACTGACAGTTTTATTTCTTCCTTTGCATTTATTATACCATTTATTTCTTTTTTCTTGTTTTGTTTCGCTGGCTAGATCAAGGCTGAATCACAGTGGTGATGCCTGGCATTCTTGTTACATTCTAGATCTCAGAGATAAAGCTTTCAATATTTCATCATTGTGATGCTTTTTGTAGGCTTTAAAAATATACCCTTCAATAAATTAAGCAAGTTCCTTTCTATTTCTAATTTTATTGAACCTTTTTTCTTATGCATGTATGTTGACTGTTACCAGATGTTTTTCTGCATCTGTTGAAATAAAAATATGAGTTTTTCTTTCTTTTGTGACTGTGATAAAAGTCACAAATAAATTGCATTAATGTTCACATATTAAACAATCTTAAATTTTTATTTTATTTTTTGAAGATTTTATTTATTTATTTTTAGAAAGAGGGGAAGGGAAGGAGAAAGGGAGAAACATCAATGTGTATTTGCCTCTCAAGCGCCCCCTACTGGGGACCTGGCCCGCAACCCAGGCATGTGCCCTGACTGGGAATTGAACCAACAACCCTTTGGTTCTCAGGCCTGTGCTCAATCCACTGAGCTACACTTGCCAGGGAACAACCTTAAGTTTTTAAATAAACTCAATTTGGTTGTGTTGAACTGCCCTTTTCATATGTTGCTGAACTCCACTTGTTTAAAATTTTTGCATCTATCTTCATAAATGAGATTGGCCTATTTTTTTAAAAATGTGCTCGTCAGATTTTGGTATCAAGATTATGCTGGCCATGTAAAAGCAATCGGAAGTGTTTCCTCTTTTTTCTAGTCTGTAGAAGAACTTGTGTAATATTAACATTATTTGTACCTTAAATATTTGAAAGAATTCAATAATGAAGTTCTCTGGGCTTGGAATTTTCTTTGGGAAGATTTTAAATTGTGCACTTTTTTCATAGGTTTAGTTCTGTGGTGAAATTCTCCACATAGTAAGTTATTTTCATTAAATAATTATTTCAATATCTAATAACTCCATTATCTGGATTTCTGGTGGGTCTGTTTCTATTGTATATTCATGATTTATGTTTATTTCGTCCTCCCTCTTGACATGCCTGCTAAGTTTCCATTTAATGCCAGACTTCGTTCATCACAATTTATAGGTAATCTGTATGATGTGTTATTCTTTGTTAGAGGAGGTAGGTCATTGAGAAGACATGGCCACTGGTTGATCTGCAAGCTGGACTGGGGCAATTAGAAGCTCCTCAATGCCTCCCCTGTGCTAGGAATATACGTTCCACCCACTGTTTCCACAGCCAAAGCTATTTTGAGGATGCAACCTTGAGAGAGTTAGGTATTGTTTAGGCCATCTGGACGGTATACAAAAGGGAATGCTATTAAGGCCTCTATACACATTTTGAGACTTTGGCAGGTGTGGAGATCGACTCATCTTCTGTTGCCCAAGACCAGGCTTGTGAAGCCCTTGCTTGTTAAAATTGCCGCCTGCCTGTCTGGAATGGTCTGCCTTTCTTTTAGTCTCTCTTCGCTCTCCATGTATGGGGCCCAGTTTCAGATTTCACCTGGGAAGCTCCTGAAGTTGCAAACCAACATTCCTCCAGAGAAGACGTGATTTTCTTCCAGCCTGCAGTTAGACTCTGTTGGAGTAGGGGCCGACTACCTTGATTCGGTGAGTGAAGAATACAGTTTAAGGCCGGATTTCAGTCCTTGTGACAGTTGGTTCCTTTATCTCACCTAGAGCATGGCCTTTCAGGGATTTCGGATGAAAATCTGGCGTTTGTTAGGGCCACACATCCTTCAGGGTCCTAAACTCCAAATTTTGTCTGCTATGAGCAATGCTTAGATTTTTAGATTTTTTTTTTTCTCCTCCACTTTTCTGTTTTGCCTTTTAGCTTATTTTCCTGCACAACTTTGAACTTGACAGATGTCTCCAGGGAAAAGCTGTGCAGCTAGTTGGGGGTCTATATTTTGTAGTTTCCTTTTCTTTGGTACCTTGGCTTCCCAAACCCTGGCCGAAACCTTGAAGTTACAATTTTCTGCTCCAGGATCTACCTACACTGACATTTGGAACATACCTGGAGAGAAACGCAGTAGCGAATGTCAGGATGTTTACTTTCTCCCAGGGATTTGGTTTGATATAAGTAACCTTGACACAGCTGGAAGTAACAGCATCTTCCTCCTCCAGGATTTTGTTACTTCTCTGAATCAACACATACCAATGTTGTTTAAAACATTATCTGTATCTTCTTAGTTAATGAACTTCTGGAAGGCAGCTGACTGCTCATTTCCCTTAAAAAAAAAAGCTTTATTGAGATAAAATTTATTCTTCATAAGTATATCTATAGTAAATATATAGTTCAATAATTTTTACTGAATTGGTAGACTTGGTAACCGTTACCCCAGTCAAGTTTTAAAACATTTCCATCACCCCACAAAATTCCCTCATGCCTGTTCGCAGTTAATTCTCCTCCCATTCATTGAACTACTTTTCTGCTTATAAATTGACCTTTTCTAGTTATTTAACGTGAATGGAATCATACTATATGTGGCCTTTTGCTTCTGTCTTCTTTACCTTCGTATGATGTTGTTGCAGTTCATCCGTATAGTACCAGACACTAGTTCTTATAATTTTATTGCTGAATAGTATTCCATTCCATGGATGTACTACATTCTGTTTATCTAG
Organism: Desmodus rotundus; assembly: GCF_022682495.2. Taxonomy (NCBI): domain Eukaryota; kingdom Metazoa; phylum Chordata; class Mammalia; order Chiroptera; family Phyllostomidae; genus Desmodus; species Desmodus rotundus. Next base: position 130,589,317 of record NC_071391.1, on the reverse strand, counting down.
TCACCAGTTAATTTGGAACCATTTTTAGTTTTTGGCTATTAATAATAATATTGCTATGAACATTCATGTAAATGAACATAGTTTTCATTCCTTTTGGGTAAATTCCGAGGAAGAAATTGCTGTGTTATATGGAAGTTGATACTTAATGTTTTAAAGAGCCGTCAGCCTTTTCACAACGTGGAAACACCATTTTACATTCTGACACCAATGTGTGTTTCTCCGTTTCTCTGCGTTCTCACCGGCATTTGTTATTGACAGGCCTTTTAATTACTGGCATCCTGGTAGGTGTGAAGCGATATCTCCTTGTGATTTTAATTTTAATTTCACTAATGACTGATGATGCTAACCCTCTTTTCATGTGCTAATTGGCCATTTGTATATCATATTTTTTGATAAAATGTTTATTCAAATCTTTTTTCAATTGTTAGATTAATTTGTTTATCTTATTAATAAGTTATAAAAGTTTTTTTACCTATCCTAGATACAAATTCTCTATCAGTTATGTGATTTATAAATATTTTCTTCCAACATTTGACCTGTCTTTCCACTTTCTTAATGGTGTCTTTCAAAGTGAAGACATTTTTAATATTGATAAAGTCCAATATGTTGAATTTTTTTTTATGAGTAGTACTTTGGGTACTATATCTAAAACTCTTTGTGTAATGAAATGCATGAACATCCTCTCCTGTGTTTTCTTTTAAAAATTTTATAGGCTTAGCTTATATATTTAGGTCTATGATCCATTTTTAGTTAAATTTTGTATATGTGTGAAGTTTATTTTCTTGCATATGCATATCCAGTGATCTGAGCACCATTTTTTGAAACCATTCTTGCCACATTGGATTGTGTTGGCATCTTTGTCAAGATAAAAGAGTTCTTCTCTAGAATCTTTAATTCTGCTTCATGTACCTGTATGTCTATTTTTATGTCAGCACCACAGTCTCCATTACTATGGTTTACAGGATGTTGTGAGGTTGGCTGGTGTAAATCATCCAGCTTTTTTTTTTTTTTCAAAGTTGTTTTGGCTATTTTTCTTCTTTACTTTCCCATATAAATTTTAGGATCAGCTTATAAATTTCTATTTAAAAATCACACTGAGATTTTGATAAGTATTGAGTTAAATTTATAAATTAATTGGACAACATTGAGTCTTCCAGTGCACAAACATGGAACGTCTTTCTTCCATCTATTTAGATTCTCTTTCTTTCGGCAATTGCCATTTTCAGTGTATACATTTTATACCACCTTTTAAAAATTTTTGTTAAATTTATGGGGTGACATTGGTTAATAAAAGTATATAGGTTTCGAGTGTACAATACTTTATTTTTTAATGAATTTATTGGGGTGACATTGGTTAATAAAATTATATAGCTTGCAGGTGTACCTATTCTATAATACTCATACATCATCTGTACACTGTATTGTGTGATTGCCACTGCAGGTCAGGTCTCCTTCTGTCACCAGTTATCCCCCCTTTACTCTCTCCTACCTCCTCCCACCCCTGTCTCCCCCTGGTAATCACTGTGCTGTTGTCTGTCTATGAGGGTTTCTTTTTTTTTTTTTCTTAATCTGTTCACCTTCCTCATCCTCCTCCCAAAACCCTCCCCTCTGACAGCTATCAGTCTCTTCTCTATATCCATGAGTCTTTCTCTATTTTCTTTGTTAGTTTATTTTGTTCATCAGATTCCACATATAAATGAAATCATATGGGGCTTGTCTTTCTCTGACTGGAGTATTTCACTTAACGCAATACTCCTGAGGTCTGTCCGTGCTGTCACAAATGGTACGATTACCTTCTTTTTATGGCCAAGTAGTATTTCATCCGGTAAATGGACCACAGCTTTTTTATCCACTCATCTACACTTGGGCTGCTTCAAAATCTTGGCTGCTATAAATAACACTGTAATGTACATAAGGGTGCATATATTCTTTTGAATTAGTGTGTTGGGCTTCTTCAGATATATTTCCTGAAGTGGAATTGCTGGGTTATAAGGTATTTCCATTTAAATTTTTTGAGGTAACTCCATACTGCTTTCCATAGTACACTTATTTTGTTTAAATAATTCCTAAATATTTCATTCTCTTGATGCTAATATGAATAGAATTATTTTCTTTCTTTCCACATTGTTTGATGGCTGTATATAGAATTATAATTAGTTTTTATATATTCATTTTGTACGTTGTGATCTTGTTAGTTCTAGTTGAGTTTTTGTGGATTCCTTAGGATTTTCCACATGTACAACAATCATGTCATCTGCAAATAAAGACATTTTCACTTCATCCTACTTAATCTAGATGTCTTTAATTTATTTTAATTTGCTGTTTTGCAGTGATTTAAATTTGTAGTACATTGTTTAATAGACATAGAGAGAGTGAGCATCCTTTTTATAGTCTTGGGGGGAAATAATTAAGCCATTCAACTTCAGTATGCTGTTCTAGTTTATTGAGTTTCTTTAAAATTAAAAATGGTATTGGATTTTGTTTCATATTTTATCTGCATCTATTGAGCTGATCATGTGGATTTGTCCTTTATTCTATTGAAATGGTGTGTTACATTAATTGATTTTGAAATCTTAAACCAACTTTGCATTCCTGGGAAAAATCCCACTTGGTCATGGTGTATAATTTTTTTCATATGCTATTGGGTTCTGTTTGCTAATCTTTTGTCAAAGATTTTTGCATCTGTGTTCATGAGGAATATTGATAGTTATTTTTTTCTTGTGATGTCTTTGACTGGATTTGTTCCCGGGGTAATACTGTTTATATAGAATTAGATGAGAAGTGTTCCCTGTTTCCATCTTCTGAAAAAGTTTGTAAAGGATTGGTATTTTTTTCTCTTTAAAATATTTGGTAGAATCTACCAGTGAAACCATTAGGGCTGGACTTAATTGTGTGAAATGATTTTAAATTATTAAGTTATTTTCTTGTTATAAGTATTCACATATTCTATTTCTTATTGGGTCAGTTTTGAGAATTTGTGTCTTTCTAGGAATTTGTATGATTCATCTAAGTTTCCTAAGTTTGTGAGTTTATGGTACCAGCTTATTTTTAATATATTTTTGTAATGTTTTTAATTTCTGTGTCATAGTAATGCTTCTTCTTTCATTTCTTATTTTGGTAGTTTTAATCTTTTTTTTCTTGGTCAGTATATAAGTGTTCTGTGACTACTGTAACAAATTACCACAAACTGGATGCCTTAGTAATATTTTATATTGATTACATATTGAAGTGGTACTTTGGATATGCAAAACATATTAATGAAATTAATTTCACTTTTTAAATGTAGCTTCTAGAAAATTTGCTGTGACATATGTGATTCACATTATACTTCCGTCATCCAGCATTGTGTTGGAAGGCTTGTTTCTTTCCTGAGCATCTCAAAGGGTCTATGACCCCACATGGTTAAGAGCCGCTATTGGTGGTTCAAACCTGACCTTGGGTCACACCACATCACTAGATGCCCACATAATCGGACCGGACTATTTTATCTAGTGAAACTACTTCACCCTGGGAAACTATTACATGTTCTAATAATGACGTTTAAAATTTGCTTTTTTATTCATTCATTTAATAAATTTGCCACATATTGTGATAGGCCCTGGGATACAGTAGTGAACAAAAGAGGAAAAATTCTAATCTCATGAAAATTACATTCTAGTTGGTGATGGGCCTGGAATTACAGGCAATTAACGACATGAGTATATTTTATGGTGTTAGAAGATGAGAAATGCTGTGCAGAAAAAATTGACCAGCGAAAAGGGGGCAGGGAATGCAGAGGTCAAGGTGTAGGTTTGCAATTTCAAGCAGAGTGTTTGGGGAAAGCCGCCCTGAGCCCACCCTATCTGCAGTGAGGAGCTGAGGCGTGACTGAGGGGAGAAGCGTTCGGGCTAGCAGACAGGGGCCACAAGGTCAGGAGCAGGCCTGGCGTGTTTGTGGCTGCAGGGCCGGGCATCCCTGCTATAAAACAGCACGTGAGCATTTTGTTTAATACCGATGGGAACTTAGAACTTGGCTTCTTATGTGGAATTGGGATAATTTACCCTTTGTGTAACACAAAGGTATGTGTTGCTGGGAGAAGTTTACTTTTCTCTTTCCTTCTGCTCTCAGGAGCTTTGGAGGCCCCTTGACAGGCCCGTATGAACATGCATTTGCATTTTTATCTTCACCTCGTTTTGCCTTTCTACTTTAGTTTCTGTTTTTCTTGATTTTCATGCTCTTCTTATTTTATATTTTGCCATGATTTTTTGTTTGTTTGTTTGTTTTGGGGTATGTTTTGTAGGAAACCACCTCAGCTACTTGACAGGAGGCAGAGAACACTTAGGGCAGCAGGAGAGTCCAGTGGCAGAATGTACAATTTATCCGTGTTAAGTCACCGATTTATTCAAATTATTTAGCAAGTGTCTGCTGTGTGCTACTCGCTATGGAATGAAATAAACTTCTACATAGTATAAAAAAATCCACTTTCAGATCATTTTTACTTAAAAATATATTTAATTGCTGGCTGGCTCACCCCCAAATGTGTGTCTTCGTATTGTAGTATTGTCACGGGTCTGTTAAAGGTCATAACCTGACTGTAAATTACAATGTGAAAATACTCTGTAATGTCAGTTTTTATGGCGGCTGCAAGTTTGTAGGAATTGCATTCAGCTTTTGAGTTTGGGGCTGGCTGTCCCCTTCAGATGACAATCAAATCAATACAGTCCAAATTTCTCTTGTCAAAGATGTTTAGAAATCTTTCTTAGGGTTCCTGGGGACTCCTTATCACATGCTAACACATGAAAACTATGAAATATGGTTGTTTTTTCTCTGGTGAGTAGAGCAGATGGGTTGCTAAGGAGGGAGGCACATTTGTGACTGTCGGTGGATATTTTCTGTGTGGACATTCTGCATCTCTTGAGATGAATTTGTTTCTTTTGCTGTTGTCATCCATGCGTTCTCTTCTCCTCCTCCTCAGTGGCTCTGGCGTATTTAAAAAAAAAATTTATTTTTATGGTTGAAAGGAGAAAAAAGAATGACAGTTTTGGGTTTGCAGAATCTCTGAGGTCACTCGTACCCAGAGAGATAAGGAAGTTTTATTGAGTGTGTACGTGCTGAGGTACCAAAGAGAGGCAGAACGTGTTTGTCCTTCATCTTTATTCATGAAGCCCTTGAGGGTGACGGGAAAGGAGACTGGCGATTAGGAGAGCAGGCACACTCACAGACAGGCAGCCTGTGCAGACACAGGCGGGCTGGCGAGTCCCGCTGCCTCTGTTGATGTGCATTCAGGGCCGTGCCAAGCCGTCTACCTTGAGCGCGGCATTATTAATGCTTTCATAAGGGCACTCATTCATATGCAGTGGGGGAGGCCAGGTTGGCACAGTCTCATCTCCTCTGAACCCTGCATATTCACTGCTGTGACACCAGGGCTCCCAGAATGATGCAGACTTGAGCAAGCACAGCTGGAAGACAGCAGATTGTCTGGAACAGGGAAAAACACGCGTTCAGTCAATTTTAAATTAAGAGGCTTTGTTTATGTTTTCTCAGCTCCTCTTACAGGGTTAGTCAAATTTTAGATTCCCTCCAAAATTAAACAAGTGTCAGGAACAGATGGTGGGTTTATTTTACTTCATTCAACCCGTTCAAGGAGTGTGAACTCAGGGACTGATCAGTGCGACACAACTTTTCATGTTAAATTGTCAAAAGGAAGCTAGGTGCCTGGCTTCCTCGAAGAGAACAATTTGTAGGCATAGGAGGCGGTGACCAGAAGTTAGACTGGTCTGTCTGGAGTTCTGTCCACAGCTTCATCATGCTGTCCTGGGAAACCACCAGGCCGTGATGAGGAAACCACCTGGCTGGGAAGGCTGCTAAAGAGGAAGGTAGAAAGACAGGTCTGCACTTACATTTCTGGCTTATATTCCATCAGATTCCTTGTGGGGGGAAAGATTTAGTAAATCTGGAAGGCATGGCTAAGTGTTTTGATGGTTATCAATAATCTCTGTATTAGTGATTCCAACTTCTCCTTTCAAACCAATTTTGGGTTGTCTTGTCTTATCTTTCGTGTTTCTTCTCCACCCACCATGATGGAATTGGAGGGAGGCAGGGAGGGAAGCTAATGCTTCACGAGCATTAAAGACTTTGCTCACATGGAAGACTTTGGGTAAGGCTGACATTGTGGGAGAACACAAATCATTTAGATGAATTTTTACTTGTGATTCTGGTGATAGAATTCCTTTCTTTTTATAGATATAAGTAATTATTTTTTCAAAGCATTTGAAAAGCACTTAGACGTAATCACATTGAAATATTTGCTTTGGAGATCTATGTTGTCTAAATGAGGTATTTCATTGGAAGCTAATAGTGGTTAAAAGACTGGCAATAATTTTTTTAATGGTTAAATTGAGTCTCCATTTCCTACTTCCCACCCTTTCTCCTTAGTAGCATGAGTTTTTAAATTACCCATTAATTATTTTAATGTTCGGTTTTGTGGAAACAATCTATAATATAAGGTGTTTAGGTAAATATTGGAGTACTCCAAATCTTTGTACTTGTTTTAATGTTACTAATGTAAAATGACTGCAAAAGTCAATTTCTAATTAAAAATAGAAAAACAGCCAGATCAATAGATGCTCAGTCAGTTGGTGTTCAGCTTGGACGTTTCTCAAACTTTTCCACTTATTATTGAATCTGAAATGGTTTATGTTCTTAGCTACTCAGCCAGGCTTTTGTCATAATTTAATTGAATAAATTTCCAGATAATTGTTATATGAGGTAAGTGCTCGTCCAGATAGCTCAGAGCTTTTCTTAATCTTGTTGTTAGTGTTTATAAGCCTGTGACAAACATCAGAAATGTGACAGTCAATGTTAAAGAAATGTGTTCTTTAAGAATAATAAAAAAGAAAATGCTAACTGATGTTTTAGAGCATATGGCCATGGAAATGTTCTTATTGGTCACTGAGGAGAACTGTGGGTATGAGAAAGTAAAGAGATGTAAGACAAGAGGCTGGTGAGGGATATTGAAATTGTCTATTGAAAGACTCGTCTGACAATGTAAATGGAGTAATTTGTCAACGGAGTGATTATGGTGGTGTATGTTCCTAGTTACAGCCGGTTGCGTGTGGCCTGCCCTCAGCCTGATATTTATCAAGACGAAAAGAAAGTGACCTCCTCAATTCTTTTGAAAAAAAATAAAAAGGTTTAGAAATAATTCACTGGTTTGTACTTAACTTTTGAGAGAGCCCAACACATGGTACATAAAGGAAGCAGGTGTTCCTAATTATTTGCTTGCCTAGTCAGGAATCTGGAGTCCATCATCATGAAACATAGTCTGGTGCTCAGTTCCTAAAGGTAAATGTACTACACTGTATAATTCATAACTGATCTATCATGTATTTTGAGCATTTACCCTAAACAGTGAAGTTAATAATAATAGCTACTATTTGCTGAGTTCCTTCCTCTGCACCAGCTCCTGTCTTACGTGTCTATTTGATCCTCGTGGTTACTCTGGAGTGAATCGTTTTATCGGTGAGGAAATCACAGCCCAGAGCAGTAGGTGTCTGCCCCAGGTCACACTGCTGGCCAGCATTTGAACTCAGGTATTTGTGATTCCATTATGCTACTTTGATAAGAATCTAAGCCCAGTGGGAAATTAGAGTTTTGTTTTTCTTGTAACCAGAAATATTTAAAATCTTATATTTATCTTTGCCTGTCTCCATTTCAATTTCTCTAAAGATATTGGCCTCTTTTGTCTAATCCATAAAACACCCAGCACCTCTTCTCAGCTGGTGGTAAGGAGTTGAGGGAGAAGCTAAAACTTCTAACTAGAGACTGAAAACTCCTTATAGAAAATGACAAACTGAGTTATAAATAAAAAAACCCAAAAGTTAATTGAAGTATGAGTTATTAACAACAAATAATATGTTACAACCAAATGATTTTGTGCAATTATCAGTTTAAAGCATGACCCATTCTCCTGGCAAATTAAAATACAGGCACTTCAATGTGGTTTTGTGATGGTGATTTGTAAAAATTACCACACATGTTTAAAAATCTCAACTTCCTTTTGTGGTTGGGCAGGCCTCATATGACAATTTTCAACTGGGTGTAAATTTTTTTCTGTAAGGGTATTACTATATACTTGTAGCAAACTTGTTAGAGAAAGAAGGGAGCAGAATATTTAGGTAAATAATTTTTCACATTGTTATTGTCGAGGGGTTATTATTCTTTAAAATCATCAGAGTGTTAGAAAGTAGGAGGTAAAAGATAAATAAAAAATTAAACATGGATATTTAGAACTTTTGGAGAAAGTTCAGTTTTACTAAAATAGTCATTTATTATTATTCTGTTAAAATTAGGAGCAACAAGACATATTTTTATGTTCTCATGGATGAGATCCAAGGCTGAGAGAGATGGATTGCTCTTAGCATTTCCGGGGAAGCCAGGAAGAAAGGGATGGCAATTTAGGTAAGAGAAACGTATATTAATTAGTTAATCCAAGGAAAACATGGGCAGTTCTTTCAACAAAGGTTCACGTAAAGAAGAAGTAATTATGTTCCATCGGCTCCAGATTGTGGAAGGATCTTGAGGTGAGACTGAATTTTATTTTGATTCTTAAAAGCTACTTATGAACATATGCTATGTGAATTGACTTTATTTTAGGAGATATTGGGATAAACTAGCAAGGAAAAGGTGCAAGTCGTGTACTTAAGGACATTTTAACCCCAAAGGATATATCAAATGAAATATTAAAAAGTGATGTATATACATACTTTCCTCAAATGCATAAAAACGAAGACCAGAAATTGTGGAAGGCCACACACACAGGCAGAGAGAAAGAGGGAAGACCAGATGACCTGTCTGGGACAGTAGGCTACTGTGTGGACTTCGTGCCTTCAGCTCTCTTTGGTGATGGCGTGAGCTGAAAAAAATTGCCTCACTCAAGGTCATGCCCCTTCCAGAGGCAGCCCCCGTCCAATGACTGACTCACACTCAACTTTAAAGACCTGGATTCCCTTGTTCCAACTCAACACAAGTCAGGAGGATCCTCCTAGCTACAGAGCTCCTTGTGAGCTCAAATTTGGGAGGAAAATGGGGGGTGCGTCTTATAGTCTGAATGTAGCCTACATTTACATTGGTGAAATATTATGTTATTTATGTTATTAAATATTTTACCACATTTTTTACTTCAAAAATTTTTTTTTCCTGTTTTCCTCTAAAACCTAGGTGCATCTTATGGTCCCAAAAATATGGTAAATACCTTCTAAACTGTGCCGTAGCTTCCCCCTTGTAGAGAAAGGAGAAGGAAGTAACATGTGTGTTTCACCTTCACAGTGACATATTTCCCTTGGCATTGTATTTAATGTATTTATTAGGTTATAGCGAATATCATGCTGAGCAGTGCTGTGTTTTATTAAGGCCAAAATGTGCTTCCATGATTAAACATGCTGGAAGTCCTGCAGTGCAGTGCAACACGGAACTTGTAGCAACACCTGCGTCTGCTACATTATATATAGATGGTAAATACTAACCCAACTCTCTGCATAAGGGAGAAGGCTGGAGGAGACGCTAGTATCCGAGTTAAAACACTCTCAGCTCAAAGCATAAGAGCTAAGTTTGTAATAGAATATTTTTAACTCTTATAGTAGTAGTAGCGTGGGATATTTCATTGTGGTCATAGCTTTGTGGCCTAGTGCAGGCACTGAGGCAGGGCTGAGGTCCCTGAAGGACTTGAATGCTCTTCTGTTCACTTGTGCATTTGTTTAAGAAATATTTACTGGCCGCTGCCTTTTATGTAGAGTTGAGGGACTGTGTGGCATGATTCCTTCCTCAGTGAGCTTGCCCTGCTCATCCACTTGTGAGCCTTACTTTCCTTATTATTGAAGTGGACCCTGGTTTCCATGATGATGGCTTTCAAGACAGATTCCACTCGAACCAATGTTTGGTGAATACTGACTGATGATGTGGAATTAGAGTAGGTTCTGTCTATGTTATATTCAGAGCCTTGGCTGTTTCCTAATATCAATATTTCCCCCCTTATTTTCACATTTTCTTCTTCTGCTAAATAGAGAAACCTATTTTTTTTTGGCCATGACTCATGCTAAAGGATACGTGAACATTTTATACATGAGGTTACCTTATCTGTTGGCTCTGCTTTGTCTCCCTTTCCCATGGCCTAATTGGGTAGTCATATGGAAATATGCCAGGAGATAACAAAATGGCATGGGAAAAAGCCACATACGGGAAAGGTGTCATGTCCTTAGTCCAAGGACAGACATAATGCTGTTTGCTGGTATCCATGGTGCACACTCTGATTTTATGTAGCCTGTGTTTAGTCCTGGGCTGAACCAGCCATTCACAAGCCAGATTTGTTCTGTCTGATGCCACTAAGAAGTCAGGGTGAATGCTGATTATTTCTGCATGTGAGTTTTCACTTCAGGAACCAAGCCCAGTTAATCCAGAGGACAGACTTTCCAGGAGATTTCAAAAAGCAGCACTGAAATGAACATAATGAAACCACTGTTTCTGGGTGCTTCTCTATTTGAAACCTGAAACGCCATGAAATGGGATTGTATTTCTAGGTAGCACCTGCCCTGCTGTATACTCTGAAAAGAAAATGTTTCATGGGCTGAGGATTTTCCCCAATGGGACAGCATCCAGTTTTCTTAAAGTGCTGTGGATCTGCTCTCCTAGATCGTTTCTGAGAAGGCAGCTGGTAGCTCTCATCAGCAGGAATTGCGGAATCTAGATGGTCATCACAAGACTCGTGACGAGGCACCGTGGCTGGGTTACCAGGACAAGAGAATTTGAACTATCCAAGCAGTGAGTCCCATCGGGGTGAACACTGGTAGCTAAACAGTGGCAATTTTGGTATTCATGAGAAGTTCAGCCCAGCATATGATCTATCATTGTGAAGTAGATACCACTAGAAAGAGAAGTTACTGACAAAATATGATAAATAACACAGCTGAGTTATAGATGAGAAGAGGCTTAAATCTTTCAAACGCTAATGAATAGATGATGACAATGATAGCTCCGTCAATGCTGATAAATAATGACAAGTTGCTAGATAGTGGAATACAGGACTAATTTGTGCACCTTTTGGCATGTGACATTTAAAAAGAGTCAAGGAGTCAAGTCTGTGTAGCATTAAATATGAATGATTAGAATGAAGACGGGACAAAGTCAAAGTCAAATCTACGTGCCATTACATATGAGCCAGCAGTACCTAAAGGAATTTTTTTTCAATCTCTTGGAGAATCAAAGGGTACCTGCCTCTTCAAGGAAATGTGTATGTATTTTTTAAAGTGAAAAAGAATCAATGTAAATAAAAAAAACTTATAAAAAGTGGACAGCAGACTCAGAAAGAATAGCTAATGCTACTTTTGATTCTGAACATTTCGAACAGTGTGAGCGGTATTGATATTTGGCTCTGAGAATGAAAGGCAAAGAACTGAAGACCAAAGAGCAGCCCTAGTCGGCAATGGACGAGTGTGGATGGCAGATAATGAGGAGAGGAATTCAGCCAGACACACAGGGCCTTAGATCTCTGGGAGGATAACAGAGGGGAAAGAGCGCAGTCAGGGCAGAGAATGAGGAATCATGACGTCTTTGATGAATGTTCTTCACAGCAGTCTAGGTACGCTCTCAAGCAGACTGAAAGAAATAAAAAGCTCCATCCGAAGGCCCATCTTTGAGTTCCACTAATGCTGACGTGACAAGACAAACCACCTACATCCATATGCAGACTTTTTGAAGAGACTGGGGAGGGAGAAGTCACTGAATCTTTTCTGTGTTTATTAAATCATATGGAATAAAGTGTTTTTGTTAGAGGCAAAGATGTATGCCTGGCTAGTTAAAAAATAAAGATACCAACTAATTTGTATTAATCCAGGGACAATTAATTGTCCACAACTAAATGACGTGGTTGTGGAATGGGCCTTCCTATTTAGTCAAGTAAGTATCATCACCCACTCAGGACACCCACACCTCCCTCCAGACATGTAAGGGCTGTTGCCTAAAGACAGCTTCTGATGAATTTTGTCTCACAGGGGTGATCAGAGGAAGCCCTCAGGAGACAAAATACTGAAGTTTATAGAGACGTGACCCTTGTACATATGACGCTGTTACTGTTGCTGCTTAAAAAGTAAAATTTTGGTTAAGCAGTTGTTTCTGTTCCTTGTTTTATAATTAACTAAAAATCAGTTTGGAGGAGTTTCACAGTGGAAATAGGATAATTAGAAGTAATGACTGTTTCTACACACAGGATACCAAAGCATTCAGCTGAAAAGCAGCTGATTCAATTATTTTGCCTCCTTTCTTTCTCTTCTGCCATTTCCTACTTTCTGAGAAAGGATCTCAGAGTTCAGAATGCTGCTTTCTCTGCCTGGATAAACTCTCTGTTGTCAGCATCACCCTCTTCTCAAAGGCAGAGATCTGGAGTGGAGGGAAGGTACCAGAATTCCTGGGTCAGACAATGCTAGGGCCTTTCACTACTCATAATAAACCTCACCCCCCCCCCCCCCCCCCCCCCGCCTCATTCAACAAAACAAACAACCAAATAAGCTATTTTTTTGTCAATTGTGCAGGCAGGGAAACCTTTTCCTTTGAAAGAGTGTGTTGGCTTCCATTACTGGTGTTTGCTTCTCCTGACCTCCTAGGAGAAACTGGAAGGTTAAGTTCTTAGGAATGGCAAGACCTCAAGGGGTCATCTCGTTGCCCTAAGAGAACATATTAAAACTATATTTCAGAAACTTAAATTCATTCAATTATTGATTCTTCAAGGTCCTGAGGTTATAGTGCTGAACAAAAACATACAAGGTTAGTCCAGAAAAAGTCCAGCCATTGTTAATATAACGAGAATGGTTTGCATCGACATAACATGGCAGCCAAGGAACACACATGGGTGAATGATGATGACTTCACCGTACTAGTCAGTGGGGGTGGTAGATGTCACTGAGTGAGCACGTGTACTGTGTGGCTGTGACATTGAAAATGACTGAACGAGTAGAGCAACAAATCTGTGTCAAATTTTCCATTAAGCTTGAACATTCCTCTGTGGAAATTATTTGGATGATTCAGAAGGCTGCAGCTATGGGCAAGTGGTGATTGGCAGCTTCATCACAACAATGCACCTGCTCATGCATCATGTTTTGTGCAGAGTTTTTTGGTGAAACATCAAATCACCCAGGTGACTCAGCCCTGCTACAGCCCAGATTTGGTGCTCTGTGACTTCTAGCTGCTTCCAAAACTAAAATCACCTTTGAAATGAAAGAGATTTCATATCATGGATGAGATTCAGGAAAATATGATGGGACAGCTGGTAGTGATTGGGAGAACTGTGTGAGGTCCCAAGGTGCCTACTTTGAAGGGGACTGAGGCATCATTGTCCTATGTACAGTGTTTCTTGTATTTTGTGTCTTCTTCAATAAATGTCTCCATTTTTCATATTACATGGCTGGACACCTTCTGGACACACCTCAGGTATGACCCATGTCCTCACAGAGCTTGTTCTAGTGGGGGATGTAACTAGTTGTACATGTAAGTAGTCACATGTGTGAGGGTACATGATTACCATAACAATGGGGGTGCTCTGAAGCAAGGCATCACGTTCTGTAAGCATGTTATGGCGGGGGAGAACTCCAAAAAAACCCAGAATTTATTTATAAAAAATTGTGTATTTATTCTTACATTTTTAAACTTCAGTCACCTTCAAAGTACTCTCTATTTGATACAATACACCTATCAATACATTTTTTCTACTGGTCAAAACAGGTTTTAAACTGTTTTAGTGCTTCTAAATTTTGATGCCTTTTAGTGCTTCTGTTGTTTTTGTTTCACCTCTTCCACATCAGCAAAATGTTTCCCTTTGAGGACCTTTTTCATCCCAGGAAATAAAAAAAAGTTGCTAGGGGTGAGATCAGGTGAATAGGGTGATGGGAACAAGGGTTGTGCCATTTTTGATCAAAAACTGCTGAACACTCAGTGTGTTGTGGGCAGGTATGCTCATAAATCACCCATCATGAAATGGGCAAATACCTTGAAAGAGTCTTCAAAAAAAAATCACTGAAGCCAAACACAGCCTCTCACAACACCTCCAGCTAGTACACTGATACATGTGGGTCCTTAGAACATTTGTCTAGTCAGGGAAGCTTGTCCTACATGGGGCCTGGCCTCTAGAAGATAATTCTGGCTTTTTCTGTGGCCCCTCTTGTAAAACAAAGAAGCTGAACTTAGACTTATGGGTTAAGAAAGCCTTGGCTTGAGAGCTGAAGGATGAATAGAAGTTAATTAGATGAGGTGGGATAGGGAGAGTGTTTAGGTAGGAAGAATCTCACGAGCACCATCCTATGGAGGGAGCAATATTTCTCAAAATTCTCCAGACACAGTATTTAATAGACTAGGTTCTGGGCTTCCTGCTCCATGAAATCTTGGTTCCATTATTTACCAAGTGACCACAGGTAGTTACCTTCTCTGAGCCTCAATTCCTGAGGGGGAAATAAAATACTAAGGGATAAAAGATAGTACAAAAATCCTAGGGTTGTTTTGAATTAGGTGAGCAAACTATGTAAACATTTAGGACAGTTTGCAGCATGTTTTAAATAATTGTTAGTTATTTTTATTAGGTATCAGCATTTTAAATTCCTATAATTTTTAGAGTCAAAATTGTTATATTTGTGGAGTTTTAAATTTTATTGAAATAGCCCTTGCTGGTGTGGCTCAGTGGATTGAGCACTGGCCTGTGAATCAAAGGGTTGCTGGTTCGATTCCCAGTAAGGGCACATGCCTGGGTTGCAGGCCAGGTCCCCGGTAGGGGGCACACAAGAGGCAACCACACATTGATATTTCTCTCCCTCTCTTTCTCCCACCCTTTCCCTCCGTCTAAAAATAAATAAAGTGAAACAAAAAATAAATTTTATTGAAGTAATACATGTACATGTTTTAAACAGATTCTATAGGCTGACTCCAGGCAGAGTTCTAACAAAAAAGAGCTGACCCCCTGCATCTCCAAACCCCAACGTATTGCATCCTTAGGAAACAACCATTTTAATGTCCATGTTTCTAAATAACATATGCTTTTATTACTACTTGAATTTTCAGTTTCAGTTGTTAGCTATTGACTTTCTTCTGTGAAAGACAAGGATTTAACTCTTTCATGCTCTGCTTGCTACCCCATCACATACATGTTAGGAGTAATGACTACTTCTACATACACAATGTATAGAAAGCACCCGTCTCCCATTGTGTTTGGTCTTCTGGTGCTGTTAATGTGAGTATCTCTGAGCCAGGTAGTGTGCCAGTTTTGCTTACTTCCACACTATGTCATTTTTTTTTTTACAGTTAACAGTTCTTTTTGTTTACATTTTTTAAGGTGTTGATCACTGATCCAATTCCAGACCCTCTTAGCTGTGTATATCTTATTTCAATATGTGTGAACACTTTAGGATACATACCAGTTTTATTTTCTTGAAAAGAAAATCCCTCTTGGATATTTTGGGTTGGCTGCTCTGTTCGGCTTGCCTGATGCACAGCTGTCCTCTCACATCCCCCTTCAGTCGTCCTGGGGCTCCCTTTACTTCTCTGATCTCTGGGCTCCCTTTTCCCCTGATTATGTTCATTGCTCACCCTTGTTGTGCCCTCCCGTGTTGATGGAGTGCAAATTCCAGTCGTTTCCTGAGAAAAGGCAGGTAGAATTACACTTTTTTGAACTGGCGAGTATCTGAACATGTCCTTATTCCATGCTTACACCAGACTGATAATTTGTCAGGGTATAGAATTTTAGGTTGGAAACCTTTATTTCCTCAGCATTGAAAAGGCATTGCTTCCTTTTCTTTTAGATTCCTGGAGATGCTGTTAGGAAGTCACTGCCATACTAATTTTTTATCCTGTACATGAAAACTCACCCCCTGCCTTTTTGGAAGCTAGCTTATAGTATTTCTCTTCCAGAATTTTCATGGTGATATATATCTGGATGTGTACTTATTTTCATCTGTTCTACTGGATACTTTCGACCTGGAAAAATATGTCTTTTAGTCATGAAAGTTTCCTTGAATTATGTTTTTTATTTCCTCTCCTGTTTTCCCTCTTCTCTCTTTGTAAAATTCTTATTATCTGAAAGTTAACATCCTTGACCGGTATGGCAATTTTCACTAATTTTTCCTATCTCTTTCTGTAACATTTCCTTAAAGTTATTCTCTATTTGTTTTGAATTTTCATTTCTGTGATCATACTCTTAATGTCTAAGAGCTCTTTTTGTTTTTCAAATGTTCCTTTTAAAAATCAGAATACCTTTCTTGCTTTGTGGGACAACGTGTTAATTAATTATAATGATTAATTATAAGGTTTTTTGGAAGTTTTCTTTTTCATAGCCTCCAAGTTGCTTTTTTTGTTTGTTTTATTGTAGTCTCCAACTTTTCATACAGGTGCATTCCTCAAATGTCTGGTGATTCCTAACTCTGCATATATGTGTGGGGCACCAGAGCAGATTAAAGCTTTGTTTGAGCTTGTCTGCTATGGTCTTCACCACAGGCAGATCTGGCTGCGCTATGTCCTTGGGAAGCCTCTGATACCAGTTACCAGTGTTATTAGGTCTGTTCTCTTGGACCAGTCAGATGTTTGGAGGGGATCTTGTGTCCTCTGTGTGTGTGTGTGTGTGTATTTATTTTTGTATATGTACCTGGATGTTGGCATTCTTGGACCGAGGAGGGGAAGAAATCTGGGGGTTTTAACATCAGTATGTATATATTTACTTAATTCCTCTTTTAATTGATCTTTCCCTCCACGGGGCATGCTGTCCAGGTCAGGGGCTCTCAAAGAGGGAATAAAACTGTAGTCCTCTACCGGGGCTGGGAAAGGGGACCCTCCACACCCAGTTTCATTGATGAAGGAGAGAAATCCTGGCTGTCACTTTTATTTGCTCTTAGACAGGGTTTCAGTTGTCACCCTCCTTTTGTTATCACCGTCACCCTCACATCCGCAGGCACTGCTGCTTTCTGGGCCTGCGGGGGTTTGTGGTGTAGATCGGGTTTGTTCTTCGTGCTTTTCCCGCCGGCTTAGAATTCAGCTTCCTCGGTCTGCTATGCCAGAGACCTTCACTTTACATGCTTCGGCGACTTCCAGTTTGTAAAACATATTATCTTTTTTCCCATTGTTCTTTTGAATTTGTACCTTAAGTGATCCTGTATTATGATTTTAAAGAACTTAAGGGAAAGACCAGAGTTAAATACATACATTCAATGTACCATTTTTAGTTGAAAGGGAAGAAATTCCTTGAACCTAAGTGTTTTTTTATGAAGAGAGCACTTAACGCATTTGAAGTTATTTTGTTCTGCTCCTTCCCTGCCTTACGTTACATATATTTTCACCTAATAAAAACAACAAGTTTTTTGTAGTATTTCAGCTTAATTTATTTTTATTACCTTCAACACCTGTAGTATATTTTCTAACATATGAATTTTCAGTATTTATGGAAAGGCAAGTTTAAATTACCTTCTATGTGTTCTTCCTCAATAGTGATTATTAGTTTTAATAAAGCTGTAGTTGTTAAAAGAATGATAGTTAATTTTCTATTATTCAGGGACTCATTGTCCAATTTGGGAGTTATTTGGATTCCTTGATCTCTATTTCCTTTCTTTAGTGCTGCTTTGCTTCTGCACTTTTCAGTTCTCATTAAGGTCTTCTATTCAGTTAAGGAAAATAGGTAGAGTGATGTTGGACAATTACTGTCTTTGGCTCAGTTCAATAAACATTTCTCTCAATGTTTATATTAATGTGCTAGGCACTGGAGGTATAGGGTCTGGTCACTACTCAGCCTAGCTCCTTGTTAATAGTTAGATATAGAGTTAATTAAGACTGAAATGGACAAGAATTAGTTTTTGATTGTATGTTTCACTTGATCTACCCTTCCTATTCATTTAGAAATTTTTATGTGATTTCCACTTAATCTTTAAATTTTTTAAAAATTTTTGTTCAATTACAGTTGTCCCCATTTTTCCCCAGTTACTCTCCCCTGCCCTAGCTCCCCACCCACCTTCCATATTCAATCCTCCCCTCCATTGTCTTTATCCTTGGGTGCTTTATACATGTTCTTTGATTTGACTCTTCTCCTTCTTTCCCTCATTATCCCCCTGTCCTTTCCCCTCTGGTCACTGTCAGTTTGTTCTTTATTTCCATGTCTCTGGTTCTATTTTGCTCACTTATTTGTTTTGTTGATTAGGTTCCACTTATAGGTTAGAAAGATCATATGGTCTTTGTCTTTTTCAAATAAACCGCCTGGCTTATTTCACTTAGCATAATGTTCTTCAGTTCTATCCATGCTGTTGTGAGGGTAGGAGTTCCTTCTATCTTTCTGCTGCCTAGTATTCCGTTGTGTAAATGTACCACAGTTTTGGGTTTTTTTCTTGATCCACTCATTTACTGATGGGCACTTACATTGCTTCCAGCACTTGGCTATTGTAAATTGTGCTGCTATGAACATTGGGGTGCATAGGTTCTATTGAATTGGTGTTTCAGGATTCTTAGGGTATAATCCCAGCAGTGGAATTGCTGGGTCAGAAGGAAGTTCCATTTTTAGTTTTTTGAGGGAATTCCATACTGTTTTCCACAGTGGCGCATAATCTTTTTAAACAATGTCAAAACATGAAGAGAAACTCAATACTGCCTGCCTGCAAGCACTTTCCAATCATTTAGTTAACAAGTGACTGAAACCCACCATTAATATCCACGCCTTTTATTTGAGGGTCTGAGCCCCATTAAAATGCAAAAAAGCATGCTGTCCCACTCACACCTCAGCACTCTCAGATTCTTTTCTGTCAGGAGGTTGGGGCTTTTGGTCGGCTACAGGGGATGGCTAAGTGATATACTGGAGGGGATTAAGGGAGAACAGTACACCTGAAAAGGAGATTTAGTAGTGCCAAAAGTAGATCGCTGATTTCTCAATGTTCTTATTCATTTGGATTATTTAAAAAATGTAATCTATTTTGGTTTATTCTAATTCCAGAAACTAATAGTAAATTAATAGTCCTTAAATGGCATATGTAGCAATTCTCAACTAACCTGCATATTTGATTTTTCTAGGACATATTTGTTGCCAACTATTGTGGACCATTGAGATTTTATGGTAGGTTATTAGCTCCTGGAGAAGGGATACCATGTGTGGATTTTTTTATTTTTTATTTCTCCTATTCCCCTTCTCAGCACCAACACCTGTCCTCTCAGCAGAAGTGGTGGGGCCTCGGTTAAGGTTGTTGACCGGAAGACGTCATGCCATCCACTTCATTCCACCCGGCACGTTTCCTTCTTGGCCTGAATGTTTTCAAGGTTTTCTTTTCCTCTTGAGCACTTGAACCTGCCGGATTTCCCATTCCAGCTTGTTGGCCAGGCCCTGATTACCGTTTGCAGTTTTGGAATTGATCCCCAGAAGCTGAAAATATCTCCAGTGAATGGTTCACAGGTTGTGGGTGGCCAGGCCCTGAAACCTGCATGTGCTAACATTGTGGAGAGCCTGGAAGCCTTTCGGCGTGTTTTGGAAGGTGAAGAGGTTCCAGTGCCCCTCACCTTTGCAGAGAAGCAGAAGTCCTGGGGACAACTGCCAGGATCTGATCCTTTAGGGTAGGTTTGATGGGGAGTGGTAGAGGGGTTCAGACAAGATGTCCTTTCAAATAACACACTCTCCCACTATGCCCCCTAATCCATTTAAAAATTACTGCACTAGAGTGGATAGTGCTCAGGCTCCAGAGTCGTTCTACATGGGTTCAAATTGAAGCTTGATATTTGCTGCGATTTTTATGAAAGTTACTTAGATTTCTGTACTCAGTTTTTTTCTCATTTGCAAAACAGGAATAATAATAATGTCTACCGTATAAGGTCAGGGGGAAGGCATCAAATGAGTTAATATGGGTTAAATGCTTAGAATCTGTGTCAGTATATGGTAGTCATCATCATCATTATTACTTAGATGAGCAGATCAAAGGTGTCTGTGAGAATCCAGGGCATTTGGAGAACCCCTGACTTCCCAATCCCTCTGAATTGCTTCCCACTAGGAAGGAAATAATGATCTGCTCTGTGTAAACCCTCATTGTCACTAGCTCACTAATTAGGCTCCCAACTAATCATAGCCCAAGGGTGACAGACAAAGTTGGAGTGTGGAACAAAGGAGGTGTACCTAAAAATAATGAGATATTTGTTAAAATGTGTTGTTGCTATGGAGGCAGCGATGTGCAGAGAAGCAGCAATGGACACGGTGAGAGGTCACCTCTGCCCCTGAGCAAACTGTTTAGCCTGTAAAATGCGAAGAATAGCTGCCTCACAGAGCATTTGAGGATTTAATTACACCCACATGTGTGTATGTGCATGTGTGAGCATGAGCACACACACACAGCAGCTGATATTTATCCAGCAGTATAGTGCCTTGCATATAATTTAATAAACGTTAGCTGCCTTTCTTATTGTTATATTACGACTAGGTGTGTGGCTTTCTTCCTCAGTCATTTTGGCCTAATAATCCCTTAGAAGAAGGCTCAGTGTGTTTATGTTCCTGAAAACAGGGTAATTCAGGGACAAATAAGGCAAAACCATGAAGAACACACCAAGAACTGTGTGGCTGTGACCTCTAGGGATAAGCAGGCATGGATGGTCTTGTCTGGAGAATTTAATCAGGGAGAAAGCCCCCTTTGACAAGGTGGAATCTTTTTAAATGAGTTTAGGGCAATCCTAGGCACCTGGGCAGAGTATAATAAAGGAAGTGGTCTCTGAAGTCTTGTTTTCTAGAGATCCATTTCCTATGGATAATTGAGCTATTTCTAATGAACATTTTTTCTGGCCTTATCTTCTCCTACCGCTGATCCAGTTCGTGTGAAAATATTTTCCCTTTCCTTTCTCGACACTGTTCTCTTCAGCATTTCTTCTGTCTCTGTGATGGCTTCTTCTCAGCCTCCTCTGTGGGTTGCTCATCCTTTGCTTCCCTCTCCAATGTTGGTGATCCTCAGGGAACTCCTGTCATCCTGCTTCCTTTTTCAACTTACACATCTGTGGCGGAGAGAGCTAACTGTTTACCTCCACATCCAGTCTCTCCTTTGTTCTCAGCAACAGACTCTCCAGTGTAGACAGTCATGTGCCCACCTGGGATAAAGACAGTGTTTCCTAGTCTCCCTTGCAGCTCTGTAATGAACAAAAGGTTATTTTGTGTGGTACTTCAAGGAAGACAGCTTTCTTTTTCCTCTTCTGCTTGTCATCTCCTTCTGACCTGCAATGGAAGACGTAATGGTAGATCTCTAGCAGCCCTTTTTGGACCATGAGGTGACCATGAGGGTGGAAGCCATGTTCTAGGGTAGTGGTCCAGAAGGACAAGACCCTGGTGTGGTACTGCCATCCCAGCCATTGATTGCTTACCTCCAGGCATCTTATATATGAGACAACACTATTCCTCTCTTGTTTAAGCTGTTGCTATTTTGGGTTTTCCAGTTTTATGTGTGGCATAGTTCAAGGAACATGCAGGCTCACTCGATGAGGTGCTTGGAGAAGAGGATGATGGACTGAAGAGGAGAGGCCATACTTTGTTATATGGGCACCACCCAAGGTTCTAAGATTCTTGTGCAACTTTAGGAAAGTGATGTAGGATGCCGTGTGCTTGACTGGGATGGAACTTTCCAACAGACTGGGAGCTCAAAGTTGGATTCAAATTAGCATGAAGAAAAAAGATGTTTCTTGTGCACAAAAGTTAGTGGAGTAGGATTCATCTTGATAACACATAGATGACCTCTTTTATGAGATGTTCTTTAACCTCCATTTTTTAAGTCCTTAATATATTGAGGACTCCTTTCCATGTCAATAAATGTACATGTATATCATTACCTTTAATGAGCACATCATAGTCTGCTATACAGGAATGTATTTAACCAATCTTCTTTTTTCTTTACCACACCTTGCCAGCTAGTATTGTGAAGGGTGCATTGAACTTCAGTGCTTGCTGTCACTAGTGCATATATTGGTGACTTGTCCCTGAACTTGGCCCCCCTTGGTGGCTTTCAGTCTCATTTGTGACTTTTCTATAATCCTTAACTAGGCTGTGGTAGGCATTCTCCTGACCCTCATTTAGGTTTTGTTGGTCCCAGGCTGGTTCACACCCTCTTACAGGATCCCACGGTCTTTGTGTTATGGGGAAGTAACATCCAGGCATATTTTCATCTTATTTGTCTAAAGCCCAACTCTGATACTATCAACTGCTCTAAGTTTCCTCTGACCTATTCTACCAAATGGAAGTCACCTCTCCACACTCTAACAGATTAGAAACTTACCCATACTTCCTGTGTGTGACTTTGTCACTTCCTGTCTATCTCTTTAGGTCCATAGCTTACCTTATCACCCCCATCTAGACCTTGAGTTTCTTAATAAAAGGGTTTATGTTTGACTCATTTCCCGCCCCTAGTGATCACAGTGTTCCTTCACAGTCAGGGCTTAGAGATATTTGTGGAGTGAATGTCATTTCTGTTGATTTTCCTCATAATAACTTACTGTTCTTGGTACCTTTGAATCTCAGATCACTTTGAGGCTTGTCATTGTAGAAAAATCTCAAGGCTCTAAAGGTAAATTTTAAGTGTCTGAAAACACACCTACCATAGTGCAGAGGTAGTAGCAGGAAATCAGTTTTATAAGTGGCATAGCTGGACTGTCCTGTGTTTGGACCCTTCGAGAGCATGATTAAGGCAGAAGTGGCAGCTTTTTGCACAGTCCCAGCAGCTGGAGATTGTCTCAGGTTGCTCTTGGCCTGAACTCATCCACCTGTGGAAATCTTTAGCCCTAAAATATTCAATAAAAAATGTAATGTCTTAAAATAATCAGGCAGCCAGACTCTCCCAGGGCAAATCCTTTCAGCTGGCCGACACACTAGGAATCTAGGGCACTGAGTTTAGATGAGGTTCGTTTCACGGCCATGTGGGGATTCAAAGAGATAGAGGAGAAGTAGATTGCTTCTTTGCTGGGTGGGGATGTCTGGAGAGCTTAACGAGGCTGGCTCTGGGCTTTGCAGCCAACTGATGGGAAGCCTGGTGTGACTGGCAGTCAGTGTTTAAGGACAATGAGCTGTCTTGCTGCGTGATCGCTGCAAGATGGTCTTTTATGGTTTCATTGATGAGTCATCCTCTCTGGGCAATCAATTTGAGCTTGCTACCCTCACTCTGCTTTCCCTATGAATAAGTTTATTTATAATCTTCAAATCCTCTCTTCCTGCTTGGGCTGCGGTTTTGAATTTTGGCTGGTCATGGCTTGGAAACTTCAGGCTGTTCAGGTTTGGGGGATGCATTTCAAAGTCAAATTGTCTAGACATTTGTTACGGCAGTCGGTGCAGCTCTGCTTGGGAGATGAATTTCTTTACTGCCAGCCTGGCGTCGTTAATTTTAGGGAAAAGTTTTTGCATTGTAGTTTTGTATGCTAATAGTCTGGAAGTGCTCTGCGTTACTAATCCCACAGGCTTGGGAAATGCACGCCTCCGACGAGAGCCGAGGACAGGAAAATATCACCAGCTCCAACACCTGATGACTCATTGAGGTTTCCACTGAATCTGCCAGAGAGCCATCTGCTCCATCTAGACATTTTTCCTCACTTAGTGTGTGAATATGCCAATAATGCTGAAGAGCATAACAACAACAAGAGTGATGATGGTAAAGGTGATGGCCATTTATCAAGTGTCAGGTATCGGCTAGGCATCGGGCTAGGTGCTCTGTGTACGTCAGTGGTTTCCATGCCTGACTGATGATGAGAACCACCTGGGCAGTTAAGGAAATAAAAATATGCTGGGCTCCCACCCCCTAGCAATTAAATCAGAGATTTCTTCTCCAATCTTATTCCCAGAGCTCCCTTTATAAACTCTTTTGAAAAAAATAACATTAATTTTCCATGATTATTAAAGCAGTATATAATCTTTGTAAGATATTTGTATTATAAAACTAAAATGAAAGTCATACATGATTCCACCAGCCAGAAATCCTCTGTTAATATATTTAAACAACTTCATTCAGGTGTTATTGAGATGCAATAAACTGCATGTTTGAAGGATACAAATTGAAGTTTTGACACCCTATTATAAACATTTTGATGTATTTCCTTATGATCTCTTCTCCCCCGCTCCCTCCTTCTCTCCTTCCCATCTTCCCTTTCTCACCCCCCTCACCAAGCACATATTGGCATGACACAACGTACACATTTCTGTACCTGTTTTTCCATTAACATTTATTATGAGCATTTCCTGTGTTATTTTCTTCAATAGATAAATTTAGTGGCTGCAAAATATTCTATCATGTGCTTCCCTTATAACGAATTCAACATTCCTTTTTTGTTGGATAGTTACATCATTTCTAACTTTTTACTTTAGAAATAAAGATATAATGAACTGTTGTAAACTGTCCTTGCCAGATTAGACTATTATGGTATAGGACTTCGGTCAAGTTCAAAAAAAATCTTTGTGCCTCCGTTTTCTCATCTGGGCAAGGGGCTCATGTTAATCGCGACCAGGGAAGGACGTTGTGATGAGTAAGGAAAACAGCGCGTTAGCACAGCAGTGTTTAGTGCGGCACTCGGCGCTTGAAGTGTGTTCAGTTTGAATTCGCTGTTGTCATTCTCACGACCGGCATGTAGATTGTGTGTGCATGCCCTTTCTGTCATATTAAGTGGAACTTTGAACACTAAAAATGTGTGTTGTGTTCCTTGTCTCTTTTGGAAATGATCCCACAGTGGTAAGCATGTGACATGCACAACATCCATGCACATGTTTTAATAAACTTACTGAGTTGGTGTAGCAGTTAGTCAACCAATTCAACCTTTTACAATGGGTTTCACCATTCTTAGGCTCTTAGAGCTTCCCCTCCAGTCCGAAAGGTCAGCATGGGTCCTGTTCATTTTTGCTACTCGCCTCCTCTTCTGTCATACTCATCTCCTCTTCATGCATTCTGGTTACAAGGGGTGAGCTCATAGTGACCTGCAGCAGGGGTACTCAGGAGGCTTCTGTGGCCTCTCCCAATGAGCGCCTCTGTTAGCTGCCATACAAAAGACTGAGGGGCCTGGAGGGTGGAAGAAAGAAGAGAAAGAACAGATGCTCTTGCTTGTGTAAGTCAGCCCTGGGAGAGATGAAGAATGATAAGGCAAGGGAAGAGCTGATGTGGGGGTGGGGCTGGGTCACAGTGGGACCTGGTCTGACGGGAGTGAGAGTGAAGTTATACTGGTTGCAGGGGGCTGGGTTGGGGACAACTGCTGGATGCATGTGTTCTCCTCTTCATGTGGCTCATTTATGGAAGTTAAAGAAGGTTTCCCACAGTTCCATGTTACTGCAAGTCTCAGGCTCCCCTGAAGGATGGGAGGCAGCCAGGAGCAGCAGGCAGCTCCCAACATTTGCCACCACATTTGGGGGGGTTGCTATATGACCACACTGGGATTGGAGGCGAAGCCCCAGGTAGTGGATGTTACCTCTTCCGACATTTCTGTTTATTCACCTCTGTGCCAGGATGATAGATTTGACTGCTAATTAGTGTTCTCTATTTTCCTTCTTCTTTTTAAGCAGGTTGCTAGGCCCTTAGTGAGCCTTGGAATCAGGGATTCAGAAATCTTTGGCTGTGTGAAAGATAGAAGCTGCGGGAAGTCAATGTCTTCTTTCTTTTGGAGGAGCTAAACTAAAAACACAAGCTTATACCTAGTGTTCCCAACAGGGAAGGGAGAGAAGAGGAAGCGGTTTCCAGAAATTGGGATGTTTCATCTTCAACACAAAATAGCACTCGGCTTCACAGCAGCACCCTGGAAAGCTGGAGTGGCTCAGGGAGGTTAGCCAGGGAACCAGCCTGGGGAGGTGGGGCTCCAGGCAGCGGGAGTCCCCTGTGGGATTCTTGGGCCCCCTATGTGGCATGGAAACAGAGGACCACATTACCTTAAGGGACCACAATGGGCTTGATTAACGAGGATGACTTCAATCACCATGATGGGCCAAATGTCAGCCTCAGCCGCCATTTCCCTAGTACCACATATTCCCAGTGGTGCCTGACTGAATTTCCCTCTGGCCTGGCAAGATGGAGATGGGGAGTTGGACTTACATTGATTATAACAAATTAAAGAAATGTGCATTTCTCACAAGCCCAGGTTTTCATATCCACTGAGATTTCATTGTCTCTACATCTGAGAATTAAAGTTGACATGTCTTCTTGTTATGTGGAGGAGTGATAGTCAAAATGAAGGTGAAAGAGGAAATTCTAAGGGCAGGGAGACATCTGGCACCTACACTGTAAGTCTTCAAAAAGTGTGAGCTGAATAAAAAAACCAGATATAAATGGTTACTTTTGCTTGACAGGTTCAGGAAGGAAATCCAGGAGACATGCTGCCACCTTACTCACTTGAGGAGACATCAGTCTCTCCTTCGTGGCTGCTCTTGTCCTGACGATTACTCTCAGCTAACACGCCTGACAAAGGACAATGCCAGAGGCCAGGGAATGTCCTCGGAGGTCCCCATAGTAACAGGCTGCCCCAACACTGAAGCGTCAGAGTCAGGAGAGGCAGACACATTAAGTTACAATTCTTTGGGCTCACTGACTTGTTATTAGGCATATTGCCTAATTTCCCTTCGGCTGCTCTATATTCTTTCTAGACGCATGATCTAGGAAATATATCTGCCTGATAAATATCCCTGGTGGCAGAAAAGTTCACATCATGCCCCACGCCCATCACAGCACCTCGGCTTGTCTGGGACCCAGCACCCTGTGACGGGCACAGAGCAGCCTTCTGTTTCTTATTGAGCCCTCCCACAAACTGCATGGCGCACAAAGCCTGGATTCAAGCCATTTTCCCCATTAGCACTACCTGTGCATGAATGCCTCATTGCGTTCCAAATGTCAAACTCTAATGGAATAATAGGCTTTAACCTAGAGCAGATAGTGAGGCTGATCAAGTGTTAAAAAAGGATTATTAATGAAAATGAGAAAAATGGTATATTTAAGAGAGAGAGTCAAATGGAGAGGACAGTGGGCTAGGATAATGGTTCCCTGCTGCTCCGGGGAAGCAGCTGCAAAGGCACAGTGCCTGCTTTCATGACAGACGTGGGGATGCTCTGTCTCAGAGAGTAATGAAGATTGCACCTTTCATCACAGGAGGACAGCAAATTTCCTGAACGGTAGCAGCGTTAGCGCCTCGCTTCTCACTGAATCCCTGAGACAGATGTCGCAGAGGGTGGGGACAGATTCTGGCAGGAGGCTGCATTCTGGAACCACCAATACTATGGGGTTGGAAGGCAAAGTGGAAAGTCAAGGGGATGAAAGTTGCTTTGGGGCCAGAAAAGAACCAGACAGACTGAGGACAGAATGCAGAGTTGGGCACAAAAAGCCCCATTAGTGCAGAAAGCAAAGACAAATGAATTTTGTTCGTGAGCCACAACCTTCTCGGGAGTTCCTCACCCTTTCTGGTCCTAGAATTGCAGGGACAATAGTATTTGTTCTGCCCCCTCAGGTGGCGGTTTTGACATGGTAATACATATAAAAGTGCCCTCAGATGGCAAAGTAGATTTTATCTAAGAAACATTCAACAATTTTTTCCACAGTTTGTGTCCACAATGTGGGACGTATTGTGTTATAGGCAAAGTATGTAAAACATGGCTTTTGCATTTAAATCACTACAAGGTAAGACACACAATGATAAATCCCCAAAGTGTAATTTAAATTAAGAGCTTTGAGACTTCAGAGGTGGAAGAGCTCATTTCTGGCCTGAGGCCCAAAGGAAAGCTTCCCAAGGAAGTAGGTGGCAGGGAAGCTAAGAGTAAAGGCTGGAGAGATCGGTGGAGGCAGCGTTCCAGGTTTGGGAATAGAGTGAGAAAGACATGGAACGGAAAAGGCCCGGTGGTGCTCAAGGATCAGAGGGCATCGGTTGTCTGGAGTGAAGGGTGTGCACACAGCGGAGAGTAACAGAGGAAGCTGGATTATTAGGAGGAAGTGTGGCCATGAGGGTCGTGGGAGCCAGGCTGAGAAGTGGGAAGTGTATTTGTAGCTACTGGGACATTTGTCAAATGAGCCTTTTAAGGATAATTTGATTTAATTGACAGGACAGTGTGGATTAGAGCAAAGAAAGGTGGGAACCCTCTGTTGCTGCAATACCCCATATATTATGCACTAAGGCTTAGACTAGCATGATGACAAGGGAATGAAAAGAAAAAAGAAAAATGGGAAGAAGAACAAGTCATAAGGTGCCTATTGGATATAAGCACCCAGGGAGAGAAGAGGATTAAAACCAGGAAGGAGAAAGGCTGGAAATGAGCCTGGAGATAAGGTTGAGTGGGACTCAGAAGGGCCTCGGGCCCTCCTAAGGTGTCCGGCATCGTTTGATAGGTATGTGGAGCCTATGACAGGACATTTTGAGTGAGATCCAGTTTGTATTTTAGGAGGATCCCTGTCTAGGCTGGAGTTCAGAAAAACTGGTGGCAGACAGAACTGTCATACAACTTTATAATCTGTTGTCCAGATTTAAAAAAATGATAGGATGGGATCGTAGGAATTATTTTTGAGTTAGAACATAGAGGAGGAGAGAGAAGAGTTGAAAATGACTCAGTTTTCTGCCTGTGGAAAATAGGTGGATGGTGATGTCTACCACTGGAAACCAGAGGGACAGGCAAGGAATGATTAGTTCGGCCCTGGACATGCTGAACATGACTTTAGGGCATCCCAGTGAAAGTGTTCAGGAGGTAGCAGGGAATAAAAACCAAGGGCTCGCTGGAGACACAGAGGATGAACACAGAGATGTGAGTGAACAGCACCGATGTACAAATAGAGGCAGATTTTATAGGTTAGGAATGGGACCTAGGATGGCCTCCTGGGTAACCTCAACTTTTATGAGGCATTTTATAGTCTGTCCGGGGGTTTAATAGCCCGTATATTTTTTGATCATTAGAACCCTGTACACAATGGTGAAGGTTTCATTATAGACTGGAAGTTTTGGCAAGACAAATGTATGAAGATGAGGAGAGCTAGTGGGCTGATATCACAGTGATATCCTAACCTACTTCTTGGGAGAAATTTGTTCATTTTTCTTTATCATCTCTTTATTGCGTATGGGTCTTTGGAGGAAACATTTTTCTGTCTACTTTTTTAGCTGAACTCTTTAACTGAACAGATTACCAGGAGAGAAATTTCTCATAGAAGACAAAGGGCCATGAAGTAGATAGAGGATACATTGTATCAATCAGAAATGCTTTCAGGCCCTGGCTGAGTGGCTCAGTTGGTTGGAGCATTGTCCTGTACACTGAAAGGTTATGCAAACGATTATGGGTTTGATTCCTGGTCAGGGCACATATCTAGGTTTCGGGTTTGATGTCCAGTGGAGGTGCGCACAGGCGGCAACTGATCACCATCTTCCCCCCCCCTCCGCCCCCCGGCTTTCCCCCTTTCCTCTTTAAGCATGGGTGGGGATTAAAAACCAAAGAAAGAAATGCTGTCAGCTGCAGGTCACTAACGGAGGTTAAACAAATACGGTTTTCTCTTCCTTCTACAATGAGAAGTCTGGAGACAGGGAACCGATGGTGTTGGTTCAATGTTAGGTTAACTGTTTTAACTTTTGGGGGCTTTATCTAGTGTCTGTTAGATGACTTCCAAGCTCCAAGCAGCACGTCTACCTTTAGTACAGGAAAAAGGAAAGATGCCATCTATAATGATTTTCTTTTTTAGATCAGGAAAGCAGAAGTGCCACTGAAAACTTCCACGTACTTCTTCTTGGCCCGCACTGTGTCACGTGTTCACTCCCTGCTCTCTGAGTGACGGGAAAGTGAGTATGTCATTTTTGCAGTCTCCATAGTGAAACCAGGCAAGGGAGAAAGAACTAGGAGTTGATATTTGGTTGGCCAACCAGCAGGGTCTACAATGCATATCCCCTAATTATACTGCCTGGTCTCAATATTTGTGGTTAAACAGAGCAACCATAAAAATAACAGAGCAATGGAAGTAATCCCTGGTCATTGCACAGCATTGTTTTACTTTTAAAGAGTTTTTTTGTATTTACAGAAGTTTACATTATTTTCTTGCTGCGATTTTAGGATGCTGGTATGTTTTTATGAGGAAATCACAGAAGTGGCTCGGTGACTTGCTGGAAGTCATAAAGTTGGTTGGTAGCAGACCTGGAGTGCCCGGTTTACGGTAACCTGCCCACATGACGAGGGCACAAATGAGTCATGGCGAAGGCCTCAGGCTTCCGGCCCCTCCAGCTCGAGCATGCTCCATTGGACTACAAGGCCTTTTGCTCAAATACTAAAATGGTTATTGTTTTAAGTTCTGAGATGTTTGCATCTTTACAGAGGAGCTAATGTTTGTGATCTGAGTTTCAGGCTATCCTTCAGGCTTTCCACACTGCCCTTGGTCATAGAGGAGTAGAGGCAGCATGGAGCTAGAGAAACCCTGTACCACTGCTAAGGTTTTTTCCTCGTTATTGTCATAATTCTTCCCCCTCCCTCCCTTTACAGCTGGAGAGATGCTGTAGACTGGGAGACAAAACCTTCATCGATCATCCACTTGTAACAGGGCATTCAGGAACTTGGATAAATAGGGCGTGTTCAGTTGTGAATATCCAACAGCAAAAGCAGACATGTAATTGCAGCCCAATTGCTGGTCACTTGGCTGTCCTGAGACTCTCCAGATGGCCAGAATCACTCTGTTAATTAAATCTGTCTGCACACCCCAGACCAGAAATAGTGGAACACTCATTGTCCCTCTCATATCTCTGGGAATTCCTGTGAGAGGGACATACATTTTTCTAGTGACCTTTTGTTCTGGTTTTTCTCTTCTTTGCTTAATTATTTCAGTTACGATTCACTTCATCTAAATGAATATGAATGTGCTAAACAGTGTGCAATCCTATCATGAATCTTATCACTTTGTGCCGGTTACTGCTCTAATTCTTCATTTCTCAAAATATTGCCTACACATGGCTGTGTATGTTTCTGGCTTTATCTGAGCTGCTGTCATTTTTAATTAGAAGCTTCTCATTTCTAATTTGCATATTCTAGTTTCAAACCGGTGCTTCAGTGCCCTGGCGGGAACGACCAGGACTGGGACTGGGGCCAGGCCAGTGCCACACGACTCCAAGAGTGAGCGCTCCAGGTACTTTGTGCCCAGGAGCCTGTCTAACCCTCTGTAGTTGGGCTCTGGGGATGTTATCTCATCACAGAAAAGCAAACACCTTAAGACTGAATAAGAAACATTCCCGGTCTTCAAATGTCCACGCCATTCCTATCCCCAGAGCGGTTATCGACCATCTTCTATACAGAGGCTGGACCTCGTCTCTGTCAGCTGCTCTCTCTCTGGGGCTCTTTTAAAAATTTTGTTGTTTTTCAATTACAGTTCACATTCACTATTATTTTGTGTAGTTTCAGGTATACAGCATAGTGGTTAGGCCATTTCTTATTATTCTTTAGTACACCATCCCTTTCCGCTACCCCCCTCCTCTTATTTCCTTATAGCTCATCTGGGCGTCCACCCCCCCCCCCCCCCCCCCCGCCCCTGGGACTTCATCCTGTATTTCTGAGAGGCCATCAAGATTTTTGACTAAACAAAGGACTGTGTTCCACCCAAGAAGAGGTCTGGTGCATCCTATAATTGCGGACTGTCCACCTACAGAGACATGGTCGATCCATATTTTGAAGGGGGCCTTTTGCAGAGTAGTATGGTGAGGTGGGTGGAGTCTTAACCTTGAAGCTGGCTGGCCTGGGGTTGTGCAGCTAAGTACATGCTTGTAACTTATATGTTACCTGAATTTGGGCCAGTCTCTTACCTGTCTTGAGTCTCAGTTTGAGATTATATGAGGTATTATCTATGAAGTTGTTTTTTAAACTATGCAGTGCTTAAAATGATATTATTATTATAGCAACAACAAAAATAAAGACAGGCTTGGGAACATTTGTGAAAGCAAATTTCTTATTGTGTGGGCACAGCTTGTGGTATGACCCTCTGTGAAGTGAGAGACGTGGTGGGCAGGAAAGCCTTCCTTCCAAGGGAAGGATGCCATGCTTTCTGCTGAACGACTCACCGCAGGGAGTGGTCCATCGCAGAGCTCCTCTCTCAGGAGTACACTTAGGATGGGGCTGAAGTGGCAAGTCCAATTAATGACTAATTACCGGAAGTGCTAGAAGAATTTCAACCAGACTGCTAACGATCACTTAAGAGACATTTGGTGCACATATGAGGCGGTGAATTCAGCAGCCTGAGGAAAACATTCCAAAACCTCTTATCTCTTGGGGGTCGCCACTCAAGGGCATTCAGAAAGTATGCCTGGATTGGGAGTCCGTTGACACATGGCGGCAGAAATAATGCCCAGGATTCCCTCTGTTTGTGTCCTGTGTATGGATTTCATTTTCAGTGCCAGCGAAAGAACAGGGTGAGTTCTCTGCAGTATTTAGTGCAAGTTTAGTTCTAGGAAAATGGTTGACACCAGGCTCTATTATTTTCCGTTCATTTATAAGTATCAATAAGTAAAACAAATATTTTGCCTAATGTGACATTTCTTGTTTATTGGCTGATTGAAAAGGAGAATTCAAGTTTAAAAATTCTCTCCCCGGCACTTCCAATCAGAAGAGCTGTATTACAGGAAATTAATTTTAATGAATGAAGCAAATGCATTTGTTGGGAGTTCTGGTGGGCATGTGGCCTCTTGAGTGATGAGGGTATTATTCAGAGCCGTACATTCTTGGAACACTGGAAATCATCTGCCCCTTCCTCTGAGATGCGCAGGGAGTGTCAGCAAGCAGTGGCTTGCTGAAATGAAGAAGAGACTTTTCCATGGCTCTACTTTTATTTCAGAAGCTTCTGATTAGAAATGACTGGGAACATTGTTTCTGGAATAGTAAATGTCAGGCATCTCATCTAATTCATAATAAATGGGAAACAAGTGAAATTAATAGAAATTCTGAATTACAAAAGTAAGACAGGATATTTACCTTTTCGTTGTTTTAATTTAATGTTTCTTAACCATAATACTTAAATATTAGCTTATTTATTTTGTGTTTTTAATGCAGAGTAATTGTTTTTTTCTGTTGTTGGGGAAAACCTACTGGCCTGTTTGCAAAGAAGAGTGCTGGTCTCTTCTAAATGTCAATCTAAATATTCCCAAGTCCACAGGCAGCAAGACTGCACATTCCCATTTGAGGTTCGGCACTTAAGTGTGGCAAAATCCTTCTGTCATCCATGGGGCATTGAAGTGCAAATTTTTTTGTATCACGGTAGCAAAAGAGTCAAATGGATTTTTCATGGTCAGCCCTACTTTATAATTAGGATGCTATACTTGAGTTACATTACATTTTCAATAAGTAGGACTAAATTTTAAAGAATTGGTACAATCTATCAGAAAGCGCTTGAAGCTGCGATTCAGTAAAAGGCCCAGGTAAGGAGGGATTGCAAATGCTGCTAGAACCAAGTCCTGGCGACTTGAGAATATTATATCATGTTTTACTGTAAATGTTGGTATCAGTGTGTGAAAATGCACTTTAAATAATTCAGCACAGATGGGATAACATGAAGAATGTGTGTGAGTTACTTTAAGTCACATTTTAGGTCCAACCAGTTGACCTGGTCAGAAGTTCAGTTCCAGGAGTATCCAGTTAGCAGGTAGCAGAACGACCATACTCCGGATGCGGCCACTGGAGACTTCTGTGATATTTACTTTTGCTGATTTTGGATCAGAGACTTTGCTGATTGACATAATAAATATTATGAATGAGTGTTATTATGGGTCAGGTGAAATTAGTGACCTAGCATAGTAGATGTTTGAAAAGGGCCATGTTACAGAGTTACAAGTTTATGATTTTGTAATAAAAGATTTTGTAATATGAAAGGGGTGTTCCTTGTGCTGGAGCCTGTAGTGTTTCACTGGCCCCGGGTGAATCTTTCAGGCTAAACTGGATCACCTGAAGTGATGGAGGCCTGGGATGTCAGTGAGCAAACAGAGCAGATGGTATGTATGATTTTGTGGCTACATGCTAATACACGTTACTGTGTGTAGTCAAATTGAGTTACAGACTTGCTTCCATACATGCTTAGGGAATTAGATAACCTTCATACATCTAAAAAATGCTGGTGGCTACATTTACCTACTAGATCAATGGCTATAGAGACGGAATTGGCCAGGGGCAGGTCCTTGAGTACCTTGGGAAAATGGGCTGCACCTTGTAGATGGTGGCCCCACTGCAACGGTTTCTGATCAAGTCGGCGTGCGACAGGTGCTTGGTGCACACTTGTTGGACTAGTGAATGGACTGATTTTTGCTTGGCTATTTAGGTGGGCTATTTCTAGGGACTCTTATGTGCTTAACATTTAACTATCGATGTGAGCATGGAAATTAAGTAAACATATGGATTAAAAATTGTGCAAAATTACAGCGTCAACTGGAGAGACGTTAAGTCATGAATTTAGCACCAATGTCTCGTTAGTCTGCTTCACATCATGTTGCATGGAGTAGAAAAATGAAACAAAAGATTATGACCATTGTACACCAATGAATTTTAGGCTCCACATTGCTTAATTTAGTCAGTATGACTTAGAGATGAAATTTTAATTTTTGCGGTGAGCTAGCCCTCATTGTAGCTAATCCACTAAAGATAACTGAGACAATCAATTACTGAGTGTAACTGGTTGAGTGGGAGTGACTCCTTTTTCTTCTTCAGCTTTTCTTCTCCCTGTCTTCCTCTGTAGCCATCCCTTTACAATGAGAGTTTTCTTGTTTTAATATCTGACTTGTCATTTGCAAATTAGCAAATATTTCTAAATCAACTCTTATGCGCATACACTGTGCTATTTGCCCTGAAGTCACAGAGATGAAAAAGTCATAAATCTGATCTTAAGATCAGATGGAGGGAATGAGGGGAACTTTTTTCCTTTGGGGAAAGTGATGGACCTTTAAGGGCAAGTAGGATTTTGATGGATGGGAAGGGCTGGTGGAGAGAACTGGATGGATTAAGAGTTAAAGGTGGGAACTCTAGGTGTATTTGCATAAAGGTAAATAGTCTAAGGTCACCTCTGGGGAGGTTGTTTTCTGGGGCACCGGAGGACGTTCAGGGGTTTGGATCACCACTGCAGCATGATGAGTTCTTTTGGAGACAGAAAACAATACCATTGCCCTGCATGATATGATTGACAGGCGATGCACTCGAGTTTGACACCTGCTCTTCTGTTCTGAGAGGACACAAGCTGAGGTTATGTATGATGTTGAGTGGATACCTGGGGTGAAGAGAAAGTTGTACCACCAAAGGTGGTCCCACGTCTAGAATTGAGGGGCTAGTTTGAGAAAGCCTTGAAAGAGAATGAGCCAGGGCACTGGCAGATTGCTGAGCCTTGGCCTCTGTTCCTCTGCCTCCCTCCAGTCCCTTACCAGCTGAGGCTGATGAGCTGTAGCCACTTTCCTTAACAGTGTTTCTTCCTTGCATGAGAATCATCTAGGGTTCCTTTAAAAATGCAAAATTCTCAGGTCCACTCTAAATCTACTTAGGCAGGTTTGAGTGTGGGATCCAGGAATGC
This sequence comes from Desmodus rotundus, assembly GCF_022682495.2. Classification (NCBI taxonomy): domain Eukaryota; kingdom Metazoa; phylum Chordata; class Mammalia; order Chiroptera; family Phyllostomidae; genus Desmodus; species Desmodus rotundus. The sequence goes on along the minus strand of NC_071391.1, from coordinate 130,553,840 downwards.
TTATTTAACAAGTTTACCAGTTGATTCTTATGGACCCCAAAATATTAAAGCCACTGCTAGGTAGAAGATATAAGGTGAGGAGTTTGTTCATATTGCTGGTCAGTTTCACTAGCTTCACTGACGATGTTCCAGGAAGTATTCTAGGAGCTGAGAATATAAGAAGAGCAACACTTGGCTCCAGTTTTCAAGGAGCTTGTGGTTTCATGTAGAAGTTAGATGTGTAAATACGTAATTGAAATACAGTAGTCAAGGCATATACAAGGGAAGAAAAAAGAAAATTACAGAAGATAATTTAAATCTGAGTGGGAGAGTCAGGAAGGCTTTCCTGAAGTGATGATTTTTGAACTGGGTGGGTTTTGAAGGATGAGTAGGAGTTGGTCAAGAGGTTGAGGGAAAAGGACACAGAAGCTTAAAACTGTACGGTCCATCCAGAGAACTGATGGAGCAGGAAGTATAGAAGTCAGAATGGTGGAGTTAACTGAATGGCTTTGTTAAATAGGAGGAAACTATTCTATGATTGAAGAAAAAGCATACACACAATGATGAACCTGGTACACTAATAGACATTAATTGCCACTAATACACTTACTGACACATGTTACAGACACTCATTCAGATGTTTCCATTTGGGGTCCGCATGCATAAGTGGCCAAACCTGTGTTTGGGGAGATGAAGGGTTTTCCTAGTGTTTTCTTACAGAATCCAGATTCTTCCTTTTCCCTCCTCTTCCTCACTTTGTCTCTCACCAGAGGTGAATATAACCTGACCATGCAACAAACCAAAGCAAGGGTCATGGTTTTGTTAGTTCTCATACCTGGGTTGTCGTCAACTTTGGTCTCTGATGCTTTTGGTGTCCACATTCACCACACAGACGAGTTTTCTTTTTTCCGGTTTGATTATGGCCACAGAGATCCATGGTCATAAAGATCCACAAACACAGACTCCTGTGACAGTAGGAGATGAGCCAGTGGAGATGGGCAGTGGCGGGTGAATTAAGGCCTTCCATGCTGTGCTGAGCTGTTTGAGTTTAATCTGTAGGTGGACGGGAGCCAGTGAAGGGTGCTGCCTGCAGAGTGGTGGAGGCGCTGGTGCAGGGCGCTGCATGAACATGGGAGTCAGCTGCTTGGCTCTGAGTCTTGGCTTTACTGTTTACCTTTGTGTGACCCTGGCAAGTCGTTTTACCTTTCTGTGCCTTTGTAAATTAGTGGTGATGATGGTATCTCCTCCTTTGGGTTTGCTGTGAAGATTAAATAAGACATTATATGGAATGGGCTAGAATCCTGCCTAGGTCACGAGCATTCAGTAAATATTATGATCAGTATACTTTATACATGTAAGCATATACTTCAATGGTGCGTGTGTGCTCCGAGGAAAAGAGCTCACTCTGGGTTCTTTGTCTTGAGGCTTTTCTCTCTTTCTTGAAGGTGTGAACCTTAGGGGAGGTCCCAGGGGATGGTTTCAGCAGAACATTCATCAGTCCTCCAGGTGTGCTGGTTCAGGGTCATAGTCTCCTCTGATTGGTCAGTGGCATGGCAGGGGGGTCTTTAGCCATTGCAGTTGGTTCTGGAGTTGCCCACCTGGTTTTGCTGCTTTTCTGGGCTTCGAGCTGAAATGTAACTGAGGCCTTGCTGTTATCTCCAGGGAGGAAAGGCCAGGGGAGGAAAGGTTGCCCTGGGGGGTGAGGTCCTTGTTTTCCCAGGTCTGTTCCTGCCAGGCACTCGGGGCCTTCTGCCCAGGTGACCCTCTGCACCTGGCAATTGCTCGGCCATTGTGTTCAATTGTCTCAGTGTCCCTGTTCCTTAGTGGAAAATCCACTAAGGATTTTCCTACCTTCTCACTGTCCTGTGTCACCAGTCTCCAGCTTTTTCTCAGATTCCCCTGCTGCTTCAGCAACACAGCCTGCTCTCTTCAAAACCAGCCCTAAATATGTTCCAGCGATGGCACATCCTGGCATTCTTTCGGATGAACACATTGGGAACCCCCAGAAATTATATCAAAGCTAAGACATCATTTTCAGCACATGGGGATGGGTACTGTTATTCAAAAGTTTTCAAGAGAGAGGAGAGGGTACATATATCAAATATTCTGTGGCTCCTGTTAAATCACCTTAGGTTTTGGAAGATTTTGTTCACGTTTCAAACCTCCTTCCTGAGGTGCTATTCTGGATGGTCAAGAGCAGGAAGTTTCAAAAGAAAGGATGTTACATTTCAAGGTTTGCTGCTTAATGATGTTCAAAGGAAGCTATTGTAGGTGATTAGAGTGTGAAGCCACAGGCAGGGTGCATTTTAATTTCCACTTAAAATGGGGAGCGAGGCCATGGGGAGCCAGCCTGACCTCATTTAGCTGGCAAAAGGTAGGGATGTGCATAGCTCATAATGAAAGTATCTTACATTTGTAAAGGGCTTTATGCTTTGAGAAGTTCTTTGACATACATTATTACATTTTGATCCTCCCAAGAGGAGGCCGGAAGTATTTTTCCTGTTCGGGGTACATAGAAAATGAGACGCAGGAAAATGCAGCAATGGGCCCAATGTCGCTTGTAAACTCGTGATCGCGTGGGCACAAGTGCAGCTCTGGAGAGCACTTCCTGCGCTGATTCATTTACAGTGAAACCACCCACGAGCTATGGTGCAATCCTTCTTTTAAAGTTGAAATGAAATCGGTGTTGCAATAGATATCACCCCTGACTGTATTGGATTCATGGTCCAATCAAGCAAGATATTTGATCTCTCTGGAGCTTAAAATCCTCTTTCCAAGGATCTCAAAGGAGCCAACGTTTCCTCCATGTCTTAGAATTGTGTGATTCTCTTAGTTGCCTCCTTTCTGGAACATTTTGTTACATGGTTCCTCACTCAACTTCCAGGGAAAGACAAGGGCATTTTAATTTGCTTCCCAGGAATGATGTGGCTATTTTGGATTTTGTAAACTGCCTAAAATCCCTTAGGACTGTTTTCCTTTATTCTAAGGATTGGATGAGGGGAGGGATTAATTCCGTCTTTTTCTTTAGTAATGCGGATAAACTAAAGCATAGCTTTGTTACCATGCAATTAAAAAGCTTTCAAACTATGTGGCAGAGGTGCTTGTAGGTATAAAGAAGGGAAGGAATACTAAAAGGTGGAAGACAGGAAGAAGGAGAAAATGGACTCTTCTAGTAGAAGTTCTAAAATGTACAATATGTGTATTAGAAAAGAAAAAGGCATCAATAAGGTGCAGAAGCAGGAGACTTTTAGAACAGGGAGGCCTTTAAAATCCATGATGTTAGCCTCCTCATTTTATAGGCGTGGGCAGTATGCTTGGAGAGGTTAAATAACTTAAAGTTATATGGCAGGCGATGGCAGTTCCAGAACTGGGGAAAATCAAGAGCCAATTTTTGAATGCCTATTATAATCAAAGGTTTTAAAAGGTTACCTCCCAATGTTATCAGTTCAATTGTAATTGCGCCTCCCCCAATTCATAGATTGAAGTCCTAGCCCCCCCCCAGAATGTGAGACAGTCTTTACGGAGGTAATCAATAAGGGTAAGTCCTAATCCAATAGGATTGCTGTCCTTAGGAAAAGGGAAATTCAGACACAGACATGCAGACATGAACACAAAGATGACCAGAAGCTGAGGACAGAGGCCTGGGACAGAGCCTTCTCTCACAGCTCTCAAGACCCAAGCCTGCCGACACCTCGATCTCAGACTTCCAGCCTCCAGTACTGTGCGACAATAATTCTTTATTGTTTAAGATACCAGTTTGCAGTCCTTGTTCACGGCAGCCCTAACCAACAATCACACTCAGCAACCTATTAGGCAGGCATTGTTTTCCACGTCCTGTAGGTGAGGAGACCGGACAGTTTAAATCCAAGGTCCACACGTCTTCAGCTGTGAGAGGCGGCTCTGCTGGGAGGAAGAGAGTTTTGAGGCAAATGGGCCTCCCCTCTTCCTCCCTTGCCCCACAGCATTTGGCATGAAACCTAGCCTTTGAGCCCTCAAAACATTTAGTGATCACCCAGCTTTCTTCTTAATTGAATCATGTAGTTTTTCTCTCCTTTTTAAAGAGGATTTTTTCCCTAAGTGTTTTCAACTGTGAGCATAGGTAGGCCCTAGGTACAGATAGATAAGCCCTTCACTTTAGCTGTTGGAGAATTTAAACACTTCAGTGTATCAAGTGGTTTGTTTCACTTTGAACCCAAATACCTACAGAGGCAACTAGAAATGGTACAATCAGTCAAGTGTCAGGCCATGGTTGTAGAGAAGTTGAAACACAGCCATTTCTTTTCAACACTCGAAAGCCCTCTGAGGATGGGGCTGAAATGGGAGGTTAGCAGGCCTGCTGGCGTGATAAGAAGCGGTGTTCAAAGCAGCTTTGGAGGAGAAGCTGTGTGTCTGGACCTAGGTGGTTCCACTTGAAACGGAGTTCCAGAAATAGTTTTAGTGGCAGTGCATGAACCCTGGTAGTCTGTTTTCCAAGTCAGGGCAAGCACTTTGTAGAAAAACTGTTTTGTAAAACCACATTGTGTCGAAAAAGCATATTTAGGTACTCAAACATATTTTCTTTTGTGTTTAAAATCTCTAAACCTCCGTTTCCTTACTGAAGTGGTAAAATTGCCTTGTGGGTTGTGAGGATGAATGGGAGGCGTGTGGGCAGTTTAGGGACAGCGGAAAGCCCTGCACTGACATAAACAGAACTGTTTAACCAGACTCTACACTTACCCTGATACTCAAGAAAACAGCCCTGGAGGTTACAGAGCCCTAGAAGGAGCCTAAAGCTCCTTCTTCCTATTTCTGAGTCTGGAGTGAGCTTTTTTGTGTATGGCATACCTTGACCCTTTGGGGAGAAAGTGCTGAGTGCATTCACGGACTTGATATGTGTGTCCCTCCTCTCACACTTGACAGATGACTTTCAGCTACATCTAAAGGTTTTCTTTTCACTCCATTTGTTTTTGTGGCTCTGGCTCTACTGAGTCAGACTGGACTCGCACTGGCCACAGTCCAAGGTTTTGAGTTAAAAAAAAGTTAAGAAGACGAGTAGTTGGGTTACCACCTGTTGTGCCAACCCCACCACATGCTACATACAGTCTCTCACCATTGTCTCTTCTTGCCACGTGGATGGGTTTGTGGGAGTCAGGGGGGAAGAGCCCGGAAAGGTTGGATGACACATGGCCAGACCTGCTGGTCCAGGAGGCGATAATAGCAGGTACGTCCGGAAGTGGGGAGTGTGGGATTGAAGGATAAGGTGGAGGTTGAGATTGTGGTTCTGGAGACGGACTTTCTGGGCTTGAATTCCAGTTCCCTTTCAATGCCTCAGTTTTTGCGTCCATGGAATGGGAATGAGGAAAGTGTGATGACGACGTGAGTTACATGTGTAAGCCACCGAGGCCGAAGCTGGCACACAACAGCAGCCCAGGCTGGCGGTCTTACTCTCTTCTCGTGATGATCGGTTGGCGTGTGCTTTCCCCTGCGGGACTGGAGCTTCTCCAGCATGTCTGATTCCTCTTTCTGTCCTCTAACAGGAACACTGTGGAATGCGGGAGCCATAAAAGTTATAGGAGTGTCGTTCACCTTCACCTTCCCTCTCAGCCCCATCTGACGTTGGCACTATTGAGAATAATGTAGAAGTGAGTTGGAGGGTTTGTTTGATCAGAAAATGATGGGGCGCAGGGTGGATAATGGCTTAATTTCTGAAGTTATTTGGTTGTAGATGTACACAAGACATACGAATGTACTGGGTCATGGAGAACATCTCAGAGTCGACAGCAGCAGGTTTAAAAGTTAAAGGTCAAAAAAAGCCCTGAAGGTTTGTTGCTATTTAGAAGGGGTAGCAAGTGTCTGTCTAGAACAAAGTGGCTGAATATACAATTTGCCTCACGGGAGCAACATCAAGGGTAAGGTTGTTTCCTTACAGATACTGAGGGGCTCATTCGTTATTGTGGTCCCGGGCTGTCCGGCCTTGCGTGGCCTTGCCCCTGCCTGCCTCCCATTTTTCCTGTCCTTTGTGTCAGGGTTGTTGGTGTCATGCCAGTCTCTGGCCTAAGGGAGGGGCTGTTCGCCCTTACACTTCCCAGCCTTCATCCCTTCCTTATCCCACATTGATCAAGACAGTAAGCACTTCATAAATGTTAACCAAATTAGTTCCTGCCTGCCTCCCTCCCTCCCTTCTGCTCTCTCTTCTCCCCAGAGCCAAACAGGCCAAACCTGGATACACTTCACTTGGAGACTCATACATTTCAATGCACCAGCTAGGGTCACACATGAATTGAGACTAGCTCACGTGCTATGAGGACTAGTAAATAAGCATATAATTCAGTGGTTTTTATACCCAAAGTGGACTTCCATTTTTCCAGCTCTCAGTTTTGAAGCCTCATTGATCTGTAACAGGAAACAGAGGCCTATTATCATAAATCCAGTAAAATTCAAGGGCTCTGCAAATGGATCCAGGGGCACGATCTCGTACGCTGTACACACCAGCACAGCCCGAGGGTGCAGCTGGGTTGGGAAGCTGAGGGCTGGGCTGCTGAGTGAGGCAGTCCCTGCCTCTGCCATCACTACAGAATCTCCCGAGAAGTTGTGAAGCTCACGCTCTGTGGATTTCTGTGTCTGTCTCCTCATTCCTTGTTCATAGAGGGTTTCGTGGAAATGGTTTATTGAGGATTGACTCTGGTCTTCCTTTAGAAATGATGTTTTTAAAATTGCTGGTTGCAAGACTTGGGGTTTTCTAGAAAGATTCAAAACCAAAAATATTAACTGGTGTGCGTGTGCGCGTATTGAGGTGGTATGCCTGGGAGGACCCAGAAAGGTTTAGAATCAGCTGGGCCAATTTCATACTCAAGAACCCCCCCCCCCCCCAAGAAAACAACTTACCCTGGTATCAGAAAGGGGAGGTAGGAAACCTGCATTCTGCACCTTTGGCTCTTTTTGGCGGCAGGATACAGCCTGCTCCCTTGGCACACCTTGGCATTGGGAAGAGTGTCATGGGCAGAGGCAACGGCCTGTGTAAAGCCTGGGAAGAGTGCAAGTTTGGCTCATTTGGAGAACTTGGAGTGGGCGAGTGGGGGTACAGTGCTGTGTCTGAGCAGTGGGAGTGACTGGAGGACGGGGTGCTACGCAGGGGTTGCTGGGTCAGGAAGGGCCCTGACTATGGCCCTGAAGGGTGTGACTTTTATCTTTGTGAAATCACAGAGCACAAGGGACTGGTGCAAAAAGGTGAGCAGCCTGGTTGGGACACTCTGGCATGTGGACAGTGGAGGGACAAGAACTGGATTAGTGGATGACTTTGGACCAGACAATAAAAGAAGAGAAAGTTCTGGGAAAAAGTATCTCCCCAAACCCGCCAGTCTGTGGATTTCACTGACACTCCCGTGAGGAGAGTTAGCAATTAGGCCAGAGGCGTCCATCCCAGAGTCATACTGTTGGATGGTTGGTGGTTTCTGTGAGTGTACACACCTTTATCGTCCATATTATTTGTTAGCAGGCTATATGTTATTTATTCCCGAGTGTGCATTAAGCTGTTCTCAGCTGGTCCTTCTTGGTCATGTACTCATTTATTCTCCAAGTATTTACTGTGTCTAGCAGTGCCAGATGCTGCGGGTAGAATACCTGACAAAACAATTACTGTCTGTCCTACAGTCTAGAGTGAAAGACTGACATTATGCAACTAGTCACACTAATAAACCTAAAATTGTCATTGGGATAAGTGCCAGGAAAGAGAAATACATGGTGTTATGAGATCGTAGTTTTGAAGGTCAGGAAAGACTTACCTGACAAGATGCGTTTTAGGCTGATAAGTGACAAATGAACAAAAGTTAATTGAGGGTACAGAAGGATAGAGAAAATAACACCTGTAGCAGAGGAGAAGATGGTGCATTTAAGCACTGAAAGGAACGGTGTGGCCAGAGCCCCTGGAGGAAGGGAGTGGCAATGCAATAGAGAGTGGGAGTTAGAAGGTTCCAGTCTCTGCAGAGCCTTTCTTATAGTTGTGCTAAAAAATCTGTGTGTGTTCCAAGGGCCATGCAAAACCTCTGGAGAGTTTTAAATGAGGTTATAGCATCAGATTTGTGTTTTGCAAAGCTTATACTGGTTGCATGGTGGAGCACATATTGGTGGGAGCAAGAATGGACGTGGGTGTAGACCTGGCTATCACGGGAATCTGGGCTAAGAGGGTGGTGGCAGTTGAGTAGAGACTAAAAGAATTCAAGAGATGTTTAGGAAGTAAGATTTTCAGATGTGGCGGCACCTTGTATATGGAATAGGGAGAGAGAAATAAGTCTCCTACATTCTGTGCAACCAAGGTGGGGACACTGGATCCAATTTTAGGGGCAGGATCATACGATCAGCTTTGGTCATATGAATGTAAAGCTGAGAGAAGGGTTCTGGACTGAGATATAATTTGGGAGCACTAGCGTTCAGGGAGTGATTGATGCTGTGGTGAACAGGAGAAGTCCTAGGGAGACAGTGCAGACTCAGGAGGGATGGAGCTGAGGAGAGCCTTGAGGTGCTCCAGGCCTTCAGTGGAACCTGAGAAGGACCAGTCAGAGCAGCAGGAGACAAATCAGGAACAAGAGGCATGAAAGGCAAGGGAAGGGATGGCTATTCCAAGAGGAAAGATGTGGTTATCAGTGTTGATTGCCATGGAAATGTCTCTATGATGATGAGTGAAAAAATTGGATTTAGTAACATGGAGGTGGTTATTGGTCTTAGAGAGAAGGTGCCTGAATGGAATACCTTTTATAGTCAGTAGTAAGGGCTCCTTCAGGTACTGCAACACAGAGGCAAGTAACCTGGCTGGATTCAGCAGGGGTGTTATTCCCAGGTAAACAGTGTCTCTTACAGAAAGGTATGGAAGTGAGCGTTCTGTGACCACACGTTATACATGTGCACACGTGCGCACCCTGAATGCACTGAACTTAAGTACCCTGGGAGTAGGGTCAGGTCTGCCTTACGTCCACCTCGTCTTTAACCAGAGAGCTCTCAGTGCACAGTTGTTTAACTAGGATGTTTACAAATTTAAAAGTACATAAAATACTGAAAGTGCTTCATTAAACTTGTGTTGGATGAAATAGAAAAATTATAAGACTTTATGTTGTTAAAAAAAACCCAGCTATCTACTTTTTTAGTTATATTGTAGAGAACCTGAAAAAGAAATAGAACTGCTCCAAGTTTTTCCCAGAGGGCTGCAGTTGATTAGTTTTGGCCAATACTGAATGCCTTCAAAATTCCTGCTAAGTTTGAACTCCTCGAATGTAATTTATCCTTTGTTTATCCTCTTGGGCAATGAGAATAAGAATTTGTCTCCAACTTGTATTACCCCCGCTTTATTGAACCACTCTGCAAAAACCGAAGCATGATTTACAGTAATGTTTCATCACAGCCAGACTTAATCAAATGGGTAAAGACGAGGCTCTAAATTTTGGAGAGAAAAAAAAAAAAGATATCATGAGTTGTAATTTACAAAAGAGCTGGGTTAAATTCAGTTCTCAGACACAAGAGCTCTCTGCTTATATTTCTTCCGCTTGTATAAAACAAACATTAAATACTTCATGCTGATTTAAAGGCCGTTTTATTCTTATGTGGCCATTGATAGTTGCTCTGTAGAATGCCATGGAATTTCCAAAGAAGCGTCTGTACTGTCTCCTTCTTCAGGGCGGTAGCTCTCCTGATGTGGTCCCGGGACTGGCAGCGCGGCAACATCACCTGAGACCTGTTGGGATGTAAATTCTGTGGTCCCGCCCGGACCCGCAGGATCAGACACCCAGGGGCTGGGGCCCAGCAGTCTGTGTTACAACCAGTCCTGCTGGAGGGGTTCTGATGCACATACAAATTTGGGAGGCACTGCCCTTAGGGTGACCATATCTGGGTGTACGTATGTGTATTAGGTGTGTATAGGTTGACACTGAAATATGACACCCCTAAATCAAGCTCAGACTACACATCAAAAACGATCTCAAAGGTAGAAGCAGAAGTAGAGAATTTTACCCACTCTATAAATGCAGGCTCAGCTCACTTCTGGCTCCTTGTGACCACAGAGGCCTGGGTTCCCCCTGGAGCACTGGCCTGGGACATCCCTTGGATTTGTCATTCAAGGATCCCAAGAACAGCATTATCGATGATTCAGACTTTGCTACAGTAGTAACCAGGGGGCGTGGAAATTACTTCTTTTAAGGTTCCATTAGAAGAACACCACCCACAAGCCAGGGACTGTGGTAGGTCCCTTATATTCAAGATCTTTTTAATCCTCAAAACAACCCTTTGAGTATTTTGATCTTGAAATCACAGGTGAGGACTTTGAAGCTCAGAGAGGCGTGAAGACACACTTAAGCATCCTGTCTACTGAGGCCTTGGAAGCCTAGGCTCCAGGTTTCTTTCTACAGCTGTGGTTGGCTTGGAGCTTTTGAAGTGATCATCCCATATCCTGGGGTCAAGAATCATTAGAAGGATGCACAAAGGTGTTTTTGAGAATTTTGAAGAATCAAAAAAATTGAACATAAACACAAGGGACATATCATTGGAAACTGGAGGAAAAGGGTCCCTGTTAAATAGTGGCTGATTTGTTGGTCTCAGAGTGTTCCTTTAAAAAAAAATAATGAAAATCACATCCTGTTCTTTTTTCATGAGTACAGTATCTTTTCTTTTTCTTTTAAAAACATTATTTATATTTGTTAATTTATTGTTTTGATTGTTGACTTTATTAGCTTTGTTTTTCTGAGTCCTTTGTCCCATTGGTTTATTTTGTTCTTTGTCTTTGTGTTAGGTGAGTTGTTCTAATGTCTGGGCAGCCTTGGGTAACAATCCATAGTTGAGAGCGGGGCACCACAGTGCTGCTTGGAACCTGTAGGCATGTGTGTGTGTTGGGCGTTTTGTGGTCTTCAGTGTAGGCTAATTGCATAGTGATCCCATATCATTGGGAAATCCCTAATATCAGTATCGATGGGTCATTTCTCTTGACCTGATTAGTTCACCAGAGAGGAAGTTGTTAATTTTCTATAATACTTGCCAGTAACCTTTTTGGTGAGACTCAAGGAAAGGGACCAGGGGTGGAGGGTGGGAGGGGGGATGTGATCTCGCCATGCAGTGTTCAGATTTTTCTTTTCTGTCCCCGGCTTGCTAGTAAAGCACTGCCCAAGCTTCACCAGGTTCCTCTGACACCAAATCCTTCCTGGTTTAATCTCTTGAGATATTGAACACTCGGGCTTCTGCTGGGATAGAGAAGGAGATCTGCGGCTTAAAAGTTGCTCCTTTTAAAGACTTTGGACCAGTTTTCCTATTTTCAGTCCTACTTCTTGCCCATTTCTTAAAGATACAGGGTACCTGCAGTTCCTGAGCACTGCATACTTCTCTTTGATTCTGTTTTCCAAATGGCACTTAGCTATCAACTCTCTGTGGTCTGCTAGGCCATTTGCCTCTTACTTACCTGTTTTCCAGTTCTTAGAACTTGTTGTTTGTAATGGGAGGGAGTTGAGGTAAGTAATAGTTGGCAGCATTTGTGCAAATGAATGAACACATCTAGTCCACTGTGTTCACCTGGAGCTCCAACATCTTTGCCACAGAACGTTGCTTCACCGTGTGTCCTTACACCAGCAGCGTCAGTGTCACCTTGAAATTGGTCAAAAGTGCAAACTCTTGAGCTTTATCCCAGACCTCATGAGTCAGGAAATCTGGGGGTGGGGCCAGCAATTTGTTATTACCGGCTTTCCAGGAGATTCTGATGTACACAAACATTTGAGAATGACATCATAGAAGAAAATTAGAACTTCCTAAAAATCAAGACACCTGTCTAAATAATCTATTACGAGATCTAATGTTATTTCCATCTTTCTTTTTTTTTTCCTGATTTCTGGAGAACAGTTTTGTTTTCCAGTGTTTAGCTCCTATGAGCTCATTTCTAGGATATCTGAGAACTGAAAGGGCCTTTTAATTTGAAATGTAATTTGACTTCACTCATTTACTATTTGTTCAGTGTCTGTTTATTTTCTAAGCAAACATTTTAGTATTCCCTAAAAGGCTGCTTGTATTTTTAGTCATTTAAAAAAATTTGTCTGTCTTTATTTTATACCCTATTTAACTATGTTGCTCTCTGTAGCCCCTTAAACTGAATTCAAATGCATTTCAGTTATTTCTGTTTCAATATTTTTTGAATACTTTCCAGTTTTTATAGTTATTTTTTCAATACGTTATAGAACTGTAATTAAAATTCCTTGTTTACTCTATTGCCTCTCAACTCATTTTCCAAATGTTAATGTTTTCAGCTTTTCTTTCCTCATTTAAACCACCTAACAAGAGTAAATATTGAGATGATTTTTTTCCCTTCCCAAACTGGAATACTTATTATTTACAGGAAATGGGACAATATAGAGAACGTTTTCTCTTACTCATAATTAATGTTTAACTTCCTTTGTTCTCAACTGCCAATGACTATAGCCAAGGAGCACACTCAAATCAGTCTCAGGAAGCTACAGCTTGCAGTGTGGCAGGGCCAACCTCTGACCCTTAGCAACGACAGAGGGCCCTTCAGTGCCTCCTGATGCCATAGCTAGCATCCAACACAGGAGAAGGAGAGCACTGGGACAGTACTTCTCATGATAAACTACCTGAGTAACTCCATTTACATAAACCTACTTGCAGTCATTTCAACAACATTATAAGTTTACCTTAACAATTCTTAGGCAGAGTCAGTTGTGTCTGTTCATTTTACAGGTAAGGAAACCAGCTAATTGGGTAACTGGGGCAAAGTCATGTGTACTTTGCTAGGACTGCCACAGCAAAATCTCACAGATTGGTAGGTTAAAGAGTTTGAATTTATTTTCCTACAGTTCTGGAGGCTGGAAGTCCAAGACCAAGTTTTGCGTTTATAACCAATTTCAAGGTGATGCTGATGCTGCTGGTCTGAGGACAGTTGCTGAACCATTATTTTATGATGAAAATAACACAGTGGTTTGAATATATTCATTTATTTGCACAAAATGAGGCAGAGTATTTGCATTGATCTCAACTCTTATTAAAAACAACAAGTTTTAAGAGCTGGAAAACAGATAGATAAGAGGCAGTTGGCAGGTTTGGTTTTTTCTGAGGCCTCCTTTCTTGGCTTGCAGATGGCCACCTTCCCTCTGTCCTCAATGGTTTTTTCTCTCTGTACATGCATTCCTTGTGCCTCTCCATGTCCCTCAGTCAGGTTGCCTTAGGGCCACCCTAACGCCTTCCTTTCAACCTAATCACCTCTCTGAGGCCTCATCTCCAAGTATAGTCCGATTGTGAGGTTTTAGAGGTTAGAACTTCAACATATAAATTTTTGTGGACACATTCAGACCATTACAATGATAGTAATCAGCTGTTCGATCTTAAGTCCAGCTTTTTCTACTTAACCATGATAGAGAAGAAAGCCCAGATCAAGGCTGAAACAGAATGGAGACCTAGGAAAATTAAAGAAAGAGGCCCATACTAGTGATGCCGTGTGGCACCTGGAGAGGCCAAGGGAGCCGCAGCCTGATTCAGGTCTTTGCCACAGAATGAGGAGGAATTCAAGAGCATGACAGAAAGATTTAGCAAAACAATTACATTTATTAAAATGATAGCACGCACTCTGGAGCAGGTGACCTCAGAGAATGAGATGTACTGATGGGGTCTGGATGGAAGGTGTTTCTTTCTTTTTTTTTTTAAGATTTTATTTGTTTATTTTTAGAGAGAGGGGAAGGAAGGAAGAAAGAGAGGGAGAGAAACATTGATATGTGGTTGCCTCTTGTGCACCCCTTACTGGGGACCTGGCCTGCAACCCAGGCATGTGCCCTGACTGGGACTTGAACCAGCGACCCTTTGCCTCACAGTCCAGTGCTCAGTCCACTGAGTCATGCCAGCCAGGGCTAGGTGGAAGGTTTTTATTAAACGCGGGCGGAGGCATTGGGGGGTGGATAGGGCGGTCCTCGGTTTCTGACACTGGTGAAGTGACTGCTGATGCCACTATCCTTGTCCCTCCTCCCCAGATAGTGATTTTTTGGGGGAGGGAGAGAGAAGTAGGGGAACAGGTGGTCAGTGAAGGTCACTGCATCTGTGATGTTCCAGCTGAGATGGAGAAGAGGAGGGGTAGAGCTTGAGGCCTTTGTTCCCTATTCTACCTTTCCTGCCTCACTAGCACACATGCCAATTCCCACGGCCTCAGGCCAGTTTCCAAAGAACTTCCCCTTGTCTGAGTCTCTCTGGGTTTCTAATTTTTATTCCTTTCTTCTTTCAAAACTCATGTTCTTACCTAGGAGTTATTTGGGCTTCCTTTTTTTAGTTCCATTGAAAAGCGAATACTTTTTTCTGGCTGGAAGTATAGACACAAAATTCATCTTTCAAACTCAAGCTAATCCTCATGTATCTATTTTTAGGGTGTCTGTTTCCTGAAAGCAGCACAGAGTTTGAGGAAACCTGTGATGATTATGGCTTTCAGGTGCGGTGCTGGGAAGTACTGCGTCCCTGAAGTACTCCTGTCCTTGTGTGTTGTGTGGCTGCAGGCTTCAGGGCTTGTGAATTAACATAGTACCCCATTCAGTCTCCCTGTAAATTCCCTGCCAGTTTTCTTTCTAACTGCTTTAGCATTTTAGTAAGATAGGATACTTCTTTCACTGGGGACAGTGAGAAATTGCCCTCCTTTCCCTTAAAGTACATTACAGAGTTTAAGAATGACTGAAAATTCACTACACTTCTTGCACAGATATACTTCTGAGTCAAATTTTGCAGAACGCAACACTTCGAACTTTGTCTGTTTTACTTAAGAAGCACAGATGTGCCTAGAAAATAGGGTTTATTCCGTGGGAATAGGAATACTTTTAGAAACTTTTTGTCTGTTTAGATCACTTTCCCCTTCCTTAAACCATGTATACAAGGCACTTGGAGATCGAAGTGAGTGTGTGATACAGTACAGCCCAGGTTTTAATACAGAATTTCTGAAACTGTGGACCTGGTCACATCAGAATCCCATGGCATTTGCATGAAAGTCACTTGGAGTGTCTGTTAAAAATGCACATATTTGAGGACCACCCTAGAGCTGCTGCTTCAGACTCTTGGAATCTGCATTTAATAAATACCTAGCAATTCTTAAGGGTTAAAAGTAATCTTTTCTGTTTTTGTGATTTCTGCTCATACAGGGAAGAGCTGAAGCCTCCTTTCTTTTCCTGCTGCACAAGGCTATAAATGGTCTCAGAACGTTGTGTATTTCAGGGATTCTATTAGCATAATGGGAAGGGAGCCTTGGGGAAGACGTGATCTAGAAGCTGTGTTTTCACTGATCATTCATTGGACCGATCACTGAAAGAATAGTGAAAGGAGAACCCAAGGTCTGAGCCTGGATGATGGTCAGGCTGTGACTGGAGCTCGAAGGGTAGGTAGATTTGTAGAGGAAATATGTAAGAGTAGACCCCGGCAGGCTGTCAGGAGAGGGGGGCATGGCATTTGGTGAAATGAGGCCTTCAGTGGTGGGAAAGGTTTGTAACTGCTGCTGAAAGAATGAATAGCAAGTCAATACAGTGACTAAAAATTATCAGCCCTATTGTGGACTTCACTGGGTTTAGGGATCTTGGTTTTGGAGTACAGTCAGCAGAGTAATTATGGAACAATCTTCTAGGAAGCTCCAGGGCCAGAACATGGGAATTGTGATTCTGAAGGCTTTTGTCTCTTGGTTATTCCTCTAATTGAAACTATTGATTATAATCTAGAGGTTCTATGCTTTCAATCTATAATGAACTCAAAGACTGTGGAAATAGCAATAAAGAGGGGATGAATGGGCCTTGGATACATTTCATTGATATTGAAAATTACTATAAATCACTACTCTAAATTTTTCCTGTAAATAACTACATGAACTCACATGAGATGAAACAATAAAATAAAATTAAAGAAAAAATGGAAACAAAACCAGAAAAGCTAAATCTTAGCATTTCTCAGCCCACTTAAAGGTACAAATAATTTAAGTTTGGGTCCTCCTACATTGAGAAAACAGCAAAGAATATGTAGGTTTTTTTCCTTTCTTTCTAAGAGGAAAAGGTGATCAATTGATAGACCTTTTTTATCTAGAAATATCTGATTACTCCGAGTTAATACACAGGTTTTGGTCTTATATTATCTAGACCTGTGCTGTCCATAAAATACAATGTGAGCCCATCTGCAATTTAAATTTTTTTAGCAGGTCCCTTTAAAAAATAAAAGGAAATAGGTAAAATTAATTTTAGTTACATATTCGACCTAATATATCCCAACATTATCATTTCAATATGTAATCTTATAAAAATTATTGAGGTATTTTGCATTCTTTTGTAAAGATTTTATTTATTTATTTTTAGAGGGGAAGGGAGGGAGAAAGAGAGGGAGAGAAACATCAATGTGTGGTTGCCTGTTGCACACCCCCTACTGGGGACCTGGCCTGCAACCCAGGCATGTGCCCTGACTCAGAATTGAACCAGTGACCCTTTGGTTTGAAGGCCTATGCTCAATCCACTCGGCCACACCAGCCAGGGCCTGCATCCTTTTTTCATACTAAATCTTTGAAATCTGATACGTATTTCACACGTACAGCCCATCTCAGTTTGGACTTCCCACATTTGAAGTACTCAAGAGTGACACAGGGCTATGGCCTGCATACTGATGAGCACGTATCTGGAAGGACCTTGTACTCCGTGCTAACGTATTGCTGTGTGTTTACAAGACCTCTTTCTGCAGTTTGATACTACACTTTGTGATTTTCCCGGCTAATTTCTCTTTGAAGTTTGCTCGATTAGAAAGATTTAAGCTAAGAATTTTGCCTTGAGGGTTTTTAGGGATCAAGTCTAAAACCATTTTCTGACTACAATGGTGTTCCTTTGTGGAAGATAAGAGAATCACAAGTGTTTGAACAAATGAGTTTGTTTTCTTTCTGTTTGACTTTAGAAACAGTAAATTTTGAATTTTAATGTAACATTGCCATGTTTTTTTTTTCTTGTGAAACAGAAAAGCATTGGTACTTTTTTGAAGACCTAGGGAATTGCAGCTAGACTAACAGCTCCACGTTGGATATGTGTATGTAATGACAACACTTGCTTTCGTGTATTGGGTGGGATACAGCTTCGCAGGGATTTTTGACTTGGGAGTAGATAGATGATTCCCGACTCTCAAGAATGGGTAGTAGCAGAGAAACCCACTGGACTGGTGGGGCCATTCGGACAGAAGCGGGGACATCTCACGCCTGGATGGCAGACTAAGAGTCACAGTCAGGGGTTTAGCAGATGCCTTCACAACTGGATAGCATTGTTCATTATTTGTTTAACAAGCACTTATATAACGCTTACTGGGCATCAGAGGCTATTCAAGTGCTTAATGAATGTTAACTCATTTAATCCACACGGCAACCCCACGCCACAGGTACTGTTATTATCCCCAATGCACAGAAGAGAAAATGGAGGCACAGAAGGGTTAAGTGACTCACTGTGGTCTTACAGCTAATAAGTGGCAGAGCTGGGATTCAAACCCAGGCTGTCTGGCTCTACATCCTCATCCTTAACCACTCTGTTCCTCTTAGCTGCTGCAACCAGTTGTCACTGAGAGCCTCCCTCAGGGACCCTTGGCAGATGTATTATATGTGGCCCATTCTTCTGAAATTGTATGTCACCCTGGGAATGAGGTCACCAAGATTATATTTTTACCATCCCCTCAGAATGGGCGTTTGATATAGGAATGTTAAGTTATCAAAAATAAAAATGCCACATTTTTTACGTATCTGAGTTTCATGCCTGTTACACAGATGTAATTTATTAACATCAGTCATTGGCCTCTGGAGTCTATTTTGTTTATGTGCAGTCTGTTCAATTCTTGGGAACTCAGAGGGACGATGTGCTATTGGGATTCTACAGGACAGGCCTAGGAGGAACCCTTCTGCTGTCCGCGCCAATGTTGCCCTCACCTGAGCAGCAGCTCTCCTTTGCTTTGCCTGTCAACGGTGGGGGTGGAAAAAAGAAGTCAGGCAGTGTCTGAAGGGGAACTCCTTTGCTTGCTTATGTTTTTGGAAGAGCTAAGATTGTCCATAGTTCAGTATGAGTAGAGATGTTGGCCATGGGTTAGGCCAAGAGGGAAGGATAAAAGGTTTAGAAACTTCTGCAACAATGTCAAAAGATGCAGAAACAATTAAAACATTTTTTCTTCTGTGTGATTTTAAACCAGAAACTCATGCCAAGCCCCCCACCCCCCCCCACCCCCCGCCGAATTAGTTTTAACTCTGGACCCTGAGCTCAGAGGGTTCTGTCGTTGGTAACTGAGAGCATGATTATTCAGTTAGCCCTTGTTTCGTATAAGAAGCTGTTCGTCCTCATGCTGAATTGGTCCACACAAACATCCGATGGAAATGGGGTTTTCATCTCCGTTAGGAAGGGCTTCCGGGCACCTCGCCCAGGCTCTCCTATCGGGTAGTATTTTTCTCTGAAATTTTCTTAGATTATACAGCCTTATCGATAGTTTTATACTTCTTACTATAGGAAAAGATGAAAGCTCATTTTTAGGTATATGAGGAGTTATTTATTTCTGCAGTGGACTGTGGGACCAGGGATGGCTAAGTTTGGGGTACATGAAGCAAGAAGTGCACTCAGATTAACGGACTTGATTAATAGTAACTAATCTGTTGAGGAATTCCACATGCCAGGCACTATCATAGTTTCTTTACACTTTTTATGTTATTAAAGCTTTACATAGAACATCAGTTAGGTACTATTATGGTTCCCTCTTAAAGACCAGGACACTGATGCTCAGAGAAGTTAAGTAACTTGCTTAAGGTTATGTAGAAACTAATGTCAGGGCTTGGATTTGAACCCCCGGGTCTATCTAGCTTTATGGTTCTAACTATTGCATTCTACCGTCAGGGCCTGGAATTAACCTCAAGTAGGAGGAGGTAAGGAGTGTGTGTGTGTGTGTGTGTGTGTGTGTGTGTGTGTGTGTGTGTGGAAGGGGGGACGGGGTGGGGGGAGAGTTGGTCTAGCAGGGTTGGGCAAGCTTTTTTAGTGAAGGGCCAGATAGTAAATATTTTAGGCTTTGTGGGTCACATACGGTGACCTCCCCATTTGTTCCTCCCTACCCCAAACTCACCAATCACCCCAAGATAGGCGCAAGACCTTAGCCTAAGATTTCCAATTGGAGTACTAGTTTTATTATCCAAAATGGAGACCCCCCCCTAAGTAGGAAAATTGGTGTTTAGCCAAGAAATGCACACTGGTAGCTAGCTACTTTATCACCATTTTATGGAAAACTGGATGAAGAAAATAGATGTCACCTCAGCTTTTTCTTAGCCTGAAAAGGTAAAATGCTGTTTGGCCATTTGTGAGTTTCATCCTGCTCAGTGACGTTAATGTCAAGATAGTGACTTATTGGGCTACTGAAAAATGCTGGAGGAGATCTGGCCCATGCACTCACTCTGGTGGCAGCTTGTCTCCCAGGGGCGGGATGTCTGCCGCCCAGCCCAGCGGACCCGAGGGCCCAGAGACAGAGCCACAGTCATTGCCTTTCAATGTGTTCAATTCTAGGTAAGTAAGCTGACTGGGGGGGATAGAGGCTCATTTAGGCCAGCTTGAATCAAAGTGTCAGAAGCAGGAAAGGGTCAAATTGAGCCAGTATTCTCTCTGCCTAACACCAACCATCCTGTGTTGCAGAGAAGCCACTGAATTTCTCCCTTAACTTTTCCAGCTCCCTGCATTTGGGGCATAGAGCCAGCCTCCCAAAGTCACATGGTTCTCTTGACCTTTCCCCTTTTCCTCCCCACACCCACCCCGTTTTTCTTTGCAGTCCCTCCCTTCTTTTCCCCCTTCTATCTCTCCTTCCTTCCTTCGTACCAAATGTGTGGTAAATACTTCCTCTGCATGGCGCTGGGATACAGCAGCACGCAGTTCAGGCACCGTGTTGGCCCCTGTGGAGCCTGTGGGCCACAGGACGGCCCAGATGTCCAAGAGGCTGAGACCTCTGTTGTAGCTCTTGTCCACTTGAGGTTTATTGGGGGTTCTTGGATGTGTAGGTTTAAATGTTTTATCAATTTTTATCAATTTTCATCTGAAAGCTTAATTGCATATAGTATTTTGTGAATTGATATAGAAAGCATTCAAGAGGCATAAGACTGCTTTTATTTTACACTTAAATGACTACTTTTGTTAATCTGTGTTAACATTTGTTTGAAAAGACCATGAAACAGCAGTGTAGGGCACTGGTTGGGGTGGGGGCCTATTGTGGTTGGTAGATGCTGAAACATCCTTCTACCACAGAGCAGCTGCCTGAGAAGGAGGTCCAGGCTGCCTTTCCATCAATGTCCTGTTAGCTCTCTGTGTAGTTTCAGCCTGCAAACTTGTAACGTTTTTGGTTTTTCTCTGTGAATGTGTTCAACAGAGAGGAGAACATTTATTGTGAATAGCAGGAAGGCTGCATACAAGGCCAGAGAGCCAGAGATGAGGTTTGTCTTAAGTCAGGGAGTAATTCACTAGACGTGCCTGGTGGAGAGCAGCCCAACCTCAGAAGGAATCAGGGCACTTGGATTTGGGGTCATCTTAGGTCGTACCCGGCAGTCACGGAACTGAGAGTCCAACCCACATCTGTCCTAGGAACATAATATAGAAGCTTTGGGGGGGCTCGAAAGTAGTTGCTCAAGGGGTGTGACTTCAGAAGTTCACTTTGGTTATAAATCACAATAATTACACTCCAAATCATTGCTAGCAAACCCGTTTCCACCCAGTCCTCTGAGAGTGGCTTCTGCTGTCTGCACTTCCTTCCACATCTTTGAAGAATCATTCATATACGACAGTTCCCATATTAGTGATGAGACAGCCTGAGATTTTTGCTTCTTTTCTCTTTTCTCTGACATACCATTGGAATTGATTTACCCTAATTTACAACTTCTGATTTTACCCCAGGGCATAGATGACTCAGGGCTGATTAGGCTCCCTTCAGTGGATCTTTAACGTTTTGTTGCTAATATATTTATGCTCAGGGTCAGAGACACTACATCCAAAAGCAGCAGGGGGCCTGATGGCTTCTGGGAGTGAAAGATTCTTTCTTGCCTTTTAATTTAAGAAAGTTGAAGATAAATCATCACTAGGTATAGGGCTAGAGAGCAGACCAAGCCAAGGTTTGGCAGTGTTACCTGATTAGCCCTCAGGCCCAAGATGATTTAACAGACTGCAGATGATGTAGGCCAATAGGCCAAAAGGTCAACGGCCAGGTTAGACCTATCAAGGTGCGCAGCCCTCCTCCTGGAAATGGGTGCCCTTGCTCTCCATCCTAATAGCGGGCACGCGATGTCCTCCAGCTGTCGCACCGAAGTGTGCCTCTTACTAAGGACTGCAGAACGTGGAATATTAAATGCTTTGCATGAGAACATTTTAGTCCTTTCTTCTTGCTGGTTGGGAATGGGGGGGTGAGCTGTAAGCAGTAGAAAAGTTAAATGAATGGCAGCTCCCCCTGTCACAGGAATCTGTTGTGTGGACTCACAAAACGGTGCAGCCATTCCCCAAAGCAGAATTCAGCCCCAGCAGCCCCCAAATGCAAACACCGTGCGTGTTGCTGGGTGTACGTCCGAAGAGTTGCTGAACAGCTGGTCGGGCTGTAGAAATTTCCCTTTGAACTACTGTGTATCCAGTGATATAAATGTATCTGTGTTCATTGTCTATGAAAAGATAGTATGATGTATGCATTAAAAGAAAAAAATGCACCCAATGGGGAGTATATTGTGATTCTACTTCATAAAAAGCATACATTGCATTTTGGAAATATGTACATCAAAATATTAATAGATATTAATAGTACTTATATAAGAAGTTTGGCTTTCTCATTTTTCTACAAAGAAGATGCCTTGTTCGTGTGATTGGATTATTAAATTAAAACTAAAATTCCTGGTGAGTTGAGTCTGCCTGTAATATTTCTCAAATCCGAGGTTGCCTTATGAATTCTGCCTGAAGCTAGATCCTCTGCACACAGCTTTCCTGAGGCTTGGTAACCCAGACTCACCTTTTCTGACGCTGCTGCCTGCTTTAACAGCTCGAGGGCCAGCGGACCTGAACGCTGGAAAGCTTCCTGGAGGTTTTCCAGGGCCTTGGTTGTTAGAAACGCACGAGAAATAGAGGCAAGAGGAACTGGATGATCTGATCCAAGTGCCTTTATTTGATGCTTCGCTGAGAAGAGGCCAAGTCAGGTGACTTCAGCACTGGGGGAAGGCAGGAGTGGGGTTTATAAAAGAAAAAGTGTGGGGTCTGTGTCGGGATAGGGGAGGGGTTGTTCTTCTGGGCAGGTGCCTCGGGGGTTTCAGGATGTGAGCCAGGAGAATGGGTTAGGTAAAGGGCTGTTCCCAGGTACAGGAGGGTCAGTCTGACCACTGGATGGTGCCAGGTGTCTCTCTCCCCAAGTGGGAGAGAGTTTCAGTTGAGCAGGCTATCAAGTGAGTTGGGATAACTGAGTCATGGGCAGTCCAGAGGGTTGGAAACTGGCCTGACTGGGTCATTAGCAGTCTGGCGGGATGGGGAACTGGCCTGACCCTTTTGCTTGTCAGGGCTCTTAGATGCTTATCATGCTTGTGATACACTAACTCATATCAATAGGGAGACACACGAGCATGGGAACTATTCCTGGAGAGGAACTTTTCACCTCTACCTGCCCGTATGTGATTGAATTTCAGTTTCTCTACCTCCACAACACTTTTTTCTCATGTCTCGAGAAAAGAGAATGGTTTTTGTCATTTGGCTATTTTCATTAAAATATATGTATCTATGATGGGGACCAGCTGAGAAATGAAGATGTACTTGGTTGTTTAAAAACACTCACATTTCTTTACATTTTCTAATCACCTGCCCTACAGAGCAGGAAGTTTGTTGCCTTCTACTTGGGAGTTGCTTATCCTACCCCCCAACCTCCAAAAACTTGGGGATGTGTTCTGTACTCTCCACCAAGAGCCACACAAAGGGAACTGAAGTCCTCCATGGCCGTTGTCTCTTGGAGACACAGAGCTTCACTACTGAAGTTGGTTGCTGAGGACTGTGGTGCCTGGTCCCTGTCTAGGACACAGTGTGTACAACTGGGACCCCAGGATGACTGTTCTTCTACTGCCCTGCACAAGCATGGCCACTGTTCCCCAAAGCACAGGGCACAACCAGATCTCCCTGTGCCAAACCCTTAGTTTTGGTCTTGAGCCTTCGTCACCAGCCTACACTCTCCAGTGGACTTTATTTCTTGGGGCTTTTTGTCTTTCCATGCCACTGTGTCTTCCTCAGACCCTCTCTAGTCGACTCCAACCTTGCTGGGACGCTCGGACAGCAGGAGTGGAATGGTACTTCTCATCTCCTTCCTCCCAGCGCTCTGAGTCCAGCAGGAGGTTGGTCAATGTGACTAGGCCATCTGTGCTGGCTAAATTTCAATGACCAAAGTCAGCCTCCTACCCTCTCGCAGAAACTGGGAGACAGGGGCCCTGGCTTTCTTGGTGATCACATTTCAAAGAGGTGGCTCCCAGGTCCTGAGGAAGACATTCCTGGGTCGTAGAGGATTTACATCTCAAAGGGGCAGAGAAAGAACGTACAATTCCAGGTTTCTAAAGTAAACACCCTGAGAAAAGGGAGGTCAGGGGCTATAGTCTGTGTCAAGTTTAACGAATCCCAGAGGAATGTTAAGGCTGTCTTGGTGGGTAGCAGTGGCAGTCTGGGTGCAGCCTTGAAACAATCACGAAATGTTCTCAGCTATTCCCTTCCTCATTGCCATCCTCCAGTGCAGACAGCTTTCACATCCACAGAGCTCAGGGAGACTAGCAGAACGCATTTTCTACAGCAGGGGACAACAGAGGTCCGCCTTGTAGCAATTTTGTCAGACAACCAACCACAAGGCACTTGCTGTTCCAGATTTGATGGTAATCCTCTTTGTGGGGAGTGGATATTCATACAATATAATGCTTTGGGTACACAGGGAGTTAAGAAATTACACCTTTTTAAGGGAAGGCTAAACTGAAAGTCGGGGAATTTATATTTTCTTTTCAGTGACTACTGGTCGATTTTCTGCTGCAACTTTATAAACAAACTGGCACCAATGTGCCTGCTACACCCCAGCTCAGCACTCAGAGAGAGTTCACTTCCTTAGAAGTCACCATGATGCCACTTCCTATCATACAGGAGTTCAACATGCATACAATGTGTCCTCATTTGTCCTTATTTAATGGTTAAAGGTATATGGTAAAATGTACCTTTAGGTTGGTAGATTTTTAGAGACTACTAAATACTAAATTCTATGTAACTATCTTAAAACCCACATGAGGAATTATAACCAGATTATTAACTCCGTTGAGATCAAGACATAACACAGAAATTTCTGTCCATTTAGGAACTTAATTCTGTGTCTCTCTGCCTATCAAGTCAGGTTCCACAAACACGAATGTTTCCCAAGCACCTTCATAGGGGACATGCCGTGTTGTTTGTTCTGTCATCACGAGTGAGAAGGAACTTGACATTTTCATTGCTAACAACTCCCTTGCAATGAGTATTGACACTTCAGTCATTTTTGAACCAAATCAACAAATAATGAGCTCCGTTCTGTGAAACCCACCCACACAGTTCCTGCTCGCAAGCGACTCAAGGCTGCCGAGGAGCCAAGATGTAGACGTGTGGATGGTGAAATGATGATAGACTACTTAAATAAATGCCACAGTTGGAGCGGAGGTTTCATGTGGAAGTACAAAACGAACTCTGCAGACAGTGACTACTACAGGTGGCGAGAGGACGGGAAGAACATGTACAGAATGGACCTCACAGCTCTCCCAGGCCTGCTCCGTCTTTCCCACAATCTCTTTTGCGCCAAGCATGCGCCCTTAAAGCTTTCCCCATGCCCCTGCCTCTTTCATCTGCTTTCTGATGCCCATCCTTCACTGCAGATGTGCTAACATGCTCTCCAAGTGGCGCTCATGTACCTGAATGTTTGAAAAATTCTGCTTTAGAGTGCCCTGCTTGGTTCTTTTTCTGTACCTCCTCTTTTAATGGGGTGCCCCCATCCTTGAACATGCTTTGTAACCAGGCTCTAAAACTCTCTGCTCTGAGTCTGTTTCCAGAATCTGTGTGGGTCTCTTCCCCAGGTTCGCCAAGCGACAGTTGTTTGTGGGGGCTGTGACTGGAGCTTGGGCAGCGTGGAGCTGAGGGCAGAAGAAAAGGGCAGTAGCCACAGTCTGGGGGCTGTTTTTTTCTGTCCTGCTCATTCTAAATTGGAACCTCCTCTCTGGGTCATTTTCAAGTTGTGTTTATTATGATAGCATTAGAGAACATATTTTATTTAGCTGTTTGTATCTTGGTTTATTTAGACATTCAGATATAGAATATGAGGGTTTTTATTCGTGCCCTCTGTTCAGGCCTGCGACTGTTAAGATGGAATCTACTCTGAAATTTTAAGGCCGAGGTCCTTTCTGTGTGCTTCCCTGGGCTAGAACTCCTTGGGGGCATGGACTGGGTTTTGCTTAACCCCAACTCCACCGCCTCGTGCAGCGCCTGGCATGTGACTTAGCAAATGTGTGCCCAGTGGTGTGTAAGTGAATGAGTGCCTCTGTGAAGGTTGGGGCTGTCGGAACACCTTGTGGGGAGACGCTGGGCCCCTCTGGCTGTTTGCTGGGTGGGATTAGTGAGACCACGGAAGACGGTGCCCCTCAGGCAGGCACACTCCCTGCGAACATCATGTAAATTGATGGAATTAGGGAACATAAAGGGGGCAAAACACTGACATGATGTTGTCTGGTGGAACTGATTCCTCAGACCAAACAAAGTGTGCTTCAAAGCCCAAGCAAGGTGGGGAAGAGAACCAAACACCACAGATTAATTACAAGTAATGAAAACAGCTGTCAAACTAGCCTGAAACCTTGGCTTACGACAATTAAGTGTTCAATACAAACTAATTAAATTAGCAGTTCCCAGGTGTTGGCTTTACAGATAGTATAAATTATGCATCGAGGCAGGAAGCTTTGTCTATACCAAGGCCTTATGTAGGTGGCTCATCTCATTTTATGGTTTTCTGTGGCATTTGTTTCTGGTTTTACTATAATACCTCATGTCAGATATATCACAATGTAGCAGCGTAATGGAACAATTGCACATAGATGCTGAATATTTAAATAGGTTCATATTTTATTTTTTTTTCTTTTTGAAATTCTTCTTTTACTAACAAAGACTGGGCCCTACAGATATTCCCAAATCTTGTTGGCTCAATACATATCAGGGAACGCTGGAAAACAAGAGCTTTATAAATACGAGAGGTATTGTTAATGCTGGCCGCTGTGAAATGTTGATAATAAATAGGAGCTGATCGCATCCACTGTGATGTTTCACTCAGTCTTGGTGGTTGGGGAAGAGCACAGATTTCCAGGCAGAGTGAAAACAGGTTGTCTTGGTGTTTGCCATGCTAAGGGGCGTAGACTTTATCCACAGAGAATTGGGGAGAGATGCTTGAAAGGGTTATTAGTAGAGGAGTGATATGATTAGGACTTACATTTCAGAAGAATGCATTTCTAAGGAATTTAATTGTCGTGATAGGCAAAGGCCTTGGACTGTCCACTCACTTTCAGAGTGAAGAATGGGGATGTGGAGTGTAGACTGGTGTTTCTCCCACTTGACTGTGCAGCACGTGGAGGGCTTGTTAAGACACAGGTTGCTGGGATCCGCCCCCAGAGCTTCTGGATCGGTAGGTCTTGGGCGCGTCTTTGGAGTTAGCATTTCAACAAGTTCCCAGGTGATGCCGATACAGGGACCGCACTTTGCTGGAATGTGCAGCAGGAAGAATAACGGCCTCCAATGGGGTTCATACCCTAATCTCTGGAACCTACGAATGTATTATGCTAGATGGCAAAAGGGAATTAAGGTTTTGGATAGAATGAATTTATAATTAATTTATTAGTTAATAAATTAGTAAAGGTTTCGAAAGAGCTGACCTGAAAACAGGGTTAGTAGCCCGGATTATCCAGGTGGGCCCAATGTAATCACAAGTGTGCTTAAAAGCCTGGAGAGAGTCAGGAGAGGAGAGTCCGAGGTAACTGCAGCAGGTCTCCAAGTAACATGGGTTGTTTCAAAGTCGTTGCCCTACAACGTGGATGAGATGCCGTAGTGAGAACCTACTGTGCTGAGCCATGGCAAAGAGATGCCACATTGCTGGCTTTGAAGGTGGCGAAAGGGTACTGAGAGTCAAGAAATGTGAGCGGCCTCTAGAAGCTGGAAAAAAAGGTAAGAAAATGGATTCTCCCCCTAGAGTCTGCAGAAGGACCTCTTTAAAAGCAGGAGCTGTGTCTTATTTTTAGTCGTATCTCCAGCCCCTAGCACGGCACTGACATTTAAGGGGCACTCAATACTAGTTTAAGTAACATTGTTGGGTTGCAGAGGCTCTAGAGTTTGTACTGTCTGGGTGCAATTTGCAGCCAAAGGTCACGTGCTGCTCTGTGACTAAGATGCGATACTAGCCTAGCCGGCCCTTTGATTACAGCCTGCTAAATCATGAGTCAGACTTTTTACCTGCAGAAGTGTTAGCTACTACAGTTGTATTGTTTCAAGCTAGTGTGTTTGTGGGAATCTATAAAGTAGCAAAGGGAAACTAGTACAAATGCCTCCAGGTATTGTGGTAGGTACTGCGAGGACCAAGAGAGAAAGCCAAATGTGCTTCCCAAACCAACCACAGAAGATGCCCTGCCTCCAGCTTCCCAGGCCAATGTCATCCAACCAGAGCACACCTGAACCCTTTCTCCTTCTTTTTCGTTCCATTATAGAACCTTTCCACTCCCCTGTCTGCCTTTGAGTCTCTGCCAGTCACAAGTGCTGGTGGCTGACTTCCTTATTCTGGGAACCTTTGAACAAGTAGCCTGCTGGTTCTCACTTGGGTCATCTTCCTTGCTTTCTACAAGAGATAGTGCTCCACTCTGTTTTCTTACTGATTATTCTAATGCAGTGGTTCTCAGTGGAGGGGGATTTTGCCTTTCATGCTCCCTCCCCCTGCCCCCCTCTCCCAACAAACCCAAAGACATATGGCACTGTCTGGAAACAGTTTTGTTTGACACAACTGAGGTCTAATGGGTCTGCTAATTTGCTACTGGCATCTAATGGGTAGAGACCATTGTAAGAATCTGCTAAATATTCTGCAGTGCACAGAATGCCTCAACACCAAGTAATTATCTGGGCACAACGCAGAGATGCTGAGGTTGAATGACCCTGAGTTAATGATAGGAATATGTGGCCCTCATGTGGTAGGGAGGTGTGTGTGGTGTTGTTTTTTTATGTGAGTGGGACAGTAATCCTAAAATAAGACAGAGGTGCCCATCAGTCTGCCTATATTCACTCTGACTCAGCTTGGTCTTGTAGCAAAAGTAGCCCTTGCTTCTGCTTCCAAAAAAAGAAAAAAAAAAAAAAAAGATATCCCTTGCTCTGAAGGAGAAGGAAAGTCTAGCGTTTTCATTTTCTTCCTCTGCCTAGTAACACCTAGAGATTTATAGTGTATGTAAAAATATGCCAATACATTTGCATCTCATCTTTACATATACATGAGAGATATGGCTATAACATGAAGTTTCCATGTGTGAATTGTGGAAATGATCCCTTCATAGCTGTATTATCCACACGGACACATGCATACATTTATTTGTTTCTAGCTGGTTCAATTTGCAAAGCTACTTCTCCAATTCTCTCCTTCCACCGCAGCCCCGGTCAAATAGGGAGTATTTTGTTTGAGCTTTATGTATCCGAGATGCTCTGGTCTCTGGATCTTCAGAGCTGATTTGGAATGCATGCTATCGAAGCCTCCACATTCCTCGTGCATTTAAAACAGAGGTGTAGTTGAAGATTTCTTCCACAGATCAACGTCTAGAGTTTCGACTGACAAGCTCAGGAAGAAAGGGGCGCAGTAAGGCGTGAGCCGTGGAGAGAGGCATTCTCAATCTTTTTGCTCTGACATTTTGCAGGCTCACAGGCTAATTAATCAATTTCATTAAAAAAAAGAGAATGTTGCCATGGTATCCTGAGGCATGTTTGTCCTGCCACATTAAGATTTCAATGTATTTTTAATCTTTAATTACCTACTTCCTTTTTTTTTGAATTGGCAAAGGCCTTAAATTTTTTAAATGGGGTTTTCTGCCAGTGTTTTCTGAGATTGAGGTACTAATTGAAACCGAGCTGCCTCTCTTCTTTGAGGCGAAATAAGATCACCTCTGGAGCCCTGGTCCGTGTAAGATTTGATTAGAAGTTCCACAGAGGCCATTGCACCAGCCTGCCTTCCTGCACATGCTTATACACAAGGAGACACTAATTTATCACCAGAGACGTGACCTAGAGGAGTTTTATCTATAATACATGTACCATATGCTTGCAAGGATTCTGTGTTTCCAGAAACATACTCAATTCTAGCTATTTCTTTCCCTACAGCATCACAAAAATGTTTAGTGTTAATGATAAAACAGGTGACTTTTTGCCCCCGATGATAGTTTTCTGGGAGCATCAAGAGAATTAAAAATGCTCAGTTTCATTTAAAGAACTTTTAATTACTTGAAGCAACAAGTAACACTCTGATTATTTAAAGGGCCCTTTTCTGGCATGTTTCCTGACTCCTAATCATTAAAGGGATGAGTGAAGATACGGGAAGAGAAGGTGCAGTGCAGCTTTTGAATCAGATCAAACTGAAATCTTTCTTATTAAAGTCGACCAGGAAGAACATAATAAAAACAAGTCAGACAGAAACACTTTTCCTGCATCTTATGAAGCAGGTGAAAATGTGTGCAATGATTCTTTTTTGGGGGGAGGGATTTACTATAAAGTGTCTGTGCTTAGGGGGATTTAGAGTCTTATTAAAAGAAAAAATGAATATATGGAAAATATAAATGTCTGTCTTTTATAAGGGCAGTCTAGCTAGTGTGTCCTTCTCTGGGTCTCATTTATGCATTATTAATGTTTAATCTGTGGCTTAAATTGTAATGTTCATTTATAAGATGTGTCCATTTATAAGATATATATACTGAAGCTGACACCTTAGGTTTTTCATGCAGCTCTGCAGTGTTCAGTGGTGCAACTGGAAAAAACCCACTTCTTCAGGACACAGGTAGTGTCCCAGCAATGCTACCTATAGAGAACATCTCAAAAACAGAGTGCCTTTCAGTACAGAAACCCTACACAGCACCACCAGGAATCCACATTTCCATCCGCTGGCTGACTCATGAGCTGCTTTGTGTCCTAGGCTGCTCCCTCCCAAGCCTGAGATGCCTCTGTCCTCTTAGGTTCCACATGAAAACAACAATTAGAATTGCCTGCTAGCCTGACCAGAGAGCTAGTCGAGGTGACCGAGAGTCCAGCAGTGCAGTATGAAAAGTGCTCTATTTTCAGCTATGTCCTGCATTCAAAAAAAATCACACACTGTAAAAATGTCCTGAAAAGTTGTCAACACATTTCTTTGTGGCATATTTTAAGTAGGATTGAGGTGCTAATGGCCTTTAGGATAGGATGAGCGTATTGTTGCAAATCGGACTTTTTGGCTGGGATGATCAGGGTAGGTAACATCTGCATTGTCTAGTGTTGCATTTGGGTCATGTCGCACGTGACCTTCAGCTGCAACTGCACAAAGACAACACAAACTCTAAACCCTCTGCAATCGAACAATGTTAATTAAACTAATATTTAGTGTCCCTTAAGTGTCTGTGAAGGGGCTGGAGCTACTACTAAAGATAAGAAACAGTCCCTGTTTTCAAACAGTTTAGACTCCTTGGTAAGGTGGATGGAAGGACACAGACAAGAGAAGAGGTAACTAAGTGTTAGTGTTCATGTAATTAGCTTATTTTGACTTTGGGTTGGAGTCAGGATTTACTGCAAATCTATTCCATTTGCAATTTGCACAGGAAGTTCTAGGAAGTGAGCACTGTGTTTAGTTCCTTCCTAGTTGTTTTAGGAACACGGTGGAGGGATAATTAGCACAGCCTTGGGGAATCCACTTTCTAGATAAATTATGTCTCCATAATATCCTGAAGGGCAGATGGGTGTTACTAATGAAGGAATTGGGGTTGAGGGAGAAAGGGTTCAGGGGCAAAAGCTGAGGAGTCTGGGGCATCTGTGGCTGGCTTGTGGGGAGCTGGGCTCAGATTGTGCATTTGTCATAATGGGAAAGTGACATGGGGTTAAGAATCATCTATTTATTGGTTTCCACAGCCAGAAACTTTCTCTGGAGTGTCTCAAACGCACGTGATGTGTGTGAGTGTTGGCTTTGGAGCAGTGAGATGAATGAGGCAGGGCATCACAATTGGCTGTGGGAGCCCCTGCGGACTGTGGACCTGGGAGGAACCTGGAGCACTGTTCATTCTGGGAGGCAGGAGGCATGGTGGGTGCTTGGCGAGGACGGCTGGCTGGCTCTGAAGCCAGGCTTAGCTGTTGCTGAATGACCGTCTGTGGAAGTCAGTCATTTTTTTTTGTCTCTCAGCATAAGATCTATGTCTGTTAAACAGAGTCACATAATCCCAGTTCTATTGCTCACTTTCAAAGCAATTAGAAGTCTTAAGCTGAAGTTGTACTAGGTGAACAATAAATAGATTAGAAGGTCAGCTTTCATCCTGCTTTGGAGGAAAATGTGTACATGAATGTGTGATGAGGATTCAGGAAGCCAGGCAAACTGACAAAACAGTTTCCCTGGTTTTCATAGTTCATAGGACATCTTTTCAGAGAAGGCGGTGCTTTTTTTCCCCTTTAACAATTAACATTTCACTTTCCCATAAAGAAAAATGACGCTGAGCTTGTGTGTGGTGATGTCTCTCCCTGACGTTTAGTGCAGGCATTTACCCCAGGCCCCGGGCAGTGTGCCAGGAGTTAGTATGCTAGCCTCTGGCTGGGGTCAGCGTTTCCTGGGCATAGAGTCTTGGTGGGAGTGATGATGGGCACAGAGGACCTGTGTTTGCTTGAGGACAGGGCCCTTCTCTCTGGCAGAGACAGCGGCGCTGAATGAGACAGCACTGGCTGGCTAGGAGCCAGAAACTGGGGTTTCATTTCAGCCCAAGTGCAGTTATTTGATGGGTTGTCATTAATATCCATGCCTGAGCTCCCTTCTCTTACCATCAAATCCAGCCAGTAATACCTGCCCCTCCCTTGTTACAGAACTATGGTAAGGTCCAATGGGATGGTGATTTAAAGTATGGTAAAAAAAAAATCTAAATAGAATTAGCATATGTAAACACAACTCAGTTATATTGTGGCATGAAGCACTTTATTAATTATTTTTACAAATAACTGAGTATTATAGCTTTAATTGAAACATTTAAAAATTGCCCCCCTTAAAAAAAAAAAAAACCCTTCAAAACGCATGATACTTTTTATGGCCATTAAAACCCAGCCGACACTGAACGTGATAGTCTAAATGAGGAGTTGGTGAACTTTTTCTGTGAAAAGCCAGGTAGCAAGCATTTCATGCTTTGCGGGATGTGGTCTCTGTTATGACTACTGAGCTCTGCCCTCATAGCCTGAAAGTAGCTGTGTGGGAGAGGGGTGCATTCTTCTCCCACATCTTTCATGAACCAACACTTTTGTAAAATATACCAAGATATAATGCATTTTTACAAAAGGAAGAAAGTAGGCATAGGCACTTTGTTCACTAAGGAGTGTGGCTCTGTTCCAATAAAACTTTATTTACACAGACATTGGGTTGAATTTGGCCCATAGGGGCTGTAGTTGTTTGCTGACTCCTGGCCTAGCTTACCTTCAAGGGGGTGGAGAAATGTAGTCAAACCATTCTATCAAGAGAAGGAGGACTAGAGTATTTATGAAGAATGTGTTCAGCTGTGTGAGTGCAAGCACGGGCTAGGCAGCTGGTTGAGTTTAGCCAGGCTTGGAATTTTTGCAGGTGATTATGAGTGGCATGTAATAATCAGGAGTAAAGGAATTAATGGTGTTCTAAAGGGAGTGATTATTTAGACCCTGTGTTACTAAAAGAGTGAGGAGGTAAAGGGTGTGAGAGAGAGGTCAAAGGATTGGTGGTTTTGGTGAAGTCTAGAAATCTTGAAAGGGAACAATAAGTGAGTGTACTGGAGGGGGAGAGGGGTGGTCCCGGCAAGCAGGGACTTGACATTTTTGGAAGTGGTTTGGCTATTAATGTGATTGGAGGGGGGAAGGAAAGATAAAGAAAATCTTACTAGAGGCAAGGAAGTCAAGAAACAGGTAAACTGCTGAATGACTCATTCTTGGAGATATTGAAGGCGTCAGGAAATATACAGAAGCAGAGGGCAAGACAGTAAACTAGGTTCCAAATTCACTGGTAAATGACGGGGAGTTCCCAAGAGGCCTGTAGGGGTACTGAGTAAGTCTGAAGCTAAAGACTTTAGGTGTGTTGGAGTGAAAGAAGGCGTCCAATGGTCTGGAAGGAGATCTGTGGCTTAGATGGACATTAGTGCTTCTCCCTGGGAGCACAAAGTACATATAGTTCTTAGCCTTTTTCTGTAATTAAGTGTGGTCATGTGATGTGTTTCTGGTTCACAGAATGAGAATGGAAGTGATCCTTAGTATTTCCAAGCCTGTCCCATAAAATCTTCCCATATGTGATGCTCCACTCTCCGTCTTCTCTTGTCTGCTTGATGGGTGCAGAGGATTGGAGGACTACCAGGGGTGGGGAGTGGGATTTGGGGGAAGGCGAGATGATAAGCCACTAAATGGAAGGATCCTGGGTTCCTGAATGCTTGCTGCTCTTGATCACTGGGCTGGACTTTACATGAGCACGAAAGAAACTTCTGTCATGCTAAGTATCTAGCATTACATACTCTGCTCCATGTGCCCTAACCCTAGGCTCGGAGATACAGGGAGTGCGAGAGGAAAACATTTTTAAAGCAAGTAACAACCCAAAACCTTAAGAAGGCTGCACCGGAAGTGGTGTCACCCACGGACAACCAGATGTCTGAAGATGATGGTAATAATATCGGCAGTAACGACAGCAGCGGCAGTAACACCACCACTACCACCTGTCTGGTCCCACAGGCTGTAGCGGTTTGAGACTCCTGTCCTGGGTTCTGGGAATGTGGTTAGAGGTCATGGTGGCTTTGGGGATAGTGAATCCACTGAGCTCATTGCCTCCGAAAACCCAAGCGTTTTTTTCACGCTGACCGCTATTGCTCTGTTCTCTTTCATCTTCCCCTTGCTCCATCAGGATTTTCAGATCTCAAATGCAGAACCCTTTATTATCCTACTTGCTCCCTCAGTTTCCTTGGAGATTACCATGGGACTTGGCATATTTACCTGCTATTCTCTTTATAATCTCCTTAAGCTTGTTTCCTCACTTGTAAAAGAACTGGTATGAGAATTCAATAAAATGATTCCTGGGTGGAAATCACTTCATACTTAGTGTCCAGCACATAGTAAGCCCTCAATAAATGTTGACTAGTATATTGTTGTTGGTTGTTCAAGAATCTAATTCACCCAAAGCAAGGAAAGGAAGGTATTTGGAAGTCATTCTCAAGTGTGGTCCCCAGGTCAGCAGCATCAGTGCAGAAAATGTGGGGACCACCCCAGTCCTACTGAAATAGAAACTCGGAAGGTGGGGCCCGGCAATCTGTGTTTTAAAAGCCCTCCAGGTGGTTTTGAAGCTTGCTGAAGTTTGCGAACCATTTCTTATTCATTTCAGCAATGCTTAATGTTTCCGTTCTGAAAAAAATCTTCTAAGGAGATTTAATTTCTTTAAAAACTTAAGAATAAAAGTAGAGAAGATCCTCCCAACCGTTTACACATTACTGTTTTAAACTGACAGCAGAACGTGTCAGGTGTCAGAGAGTGCGACTCTGGCGTCTGACCCCGGTGCTTCGACCACACACCAGCCCCTGTCGTCTGCCTTGTTTTCGCGGAGACTACAGCATGTATTTAACAGGCCAGCGACCTCGCAGTGTGTGTGTCAGTGATGCCACAGTGCTGGCAGCTTTACAGCTATAACCCTTCACTACAAAGGGAACGGTCAGGAGGAATTACTTTGCTGTTGGAATGGAGGTGCTGCTGTAAAACCAGCTCAACCCTTGGAACCGTCCTCTTAAATTTCTTGGTGGATGGCTCAGAGTGGCTCAGGTAGATGGCTTGTCTGTGGCTTTTTTGGATTGATGCCTCCTTGGTACTTTCTAATCTGGCTGTGCTTTGCCTTTAGGCTCAATTAGGTCTTGAGGGCTTTTATTTTATTTTATTTTTGTCTCAAATATTTACTGGTCAGCCTGAATCTTATCACCCTGTTTCTTTTCACCCTCCTGCTTCTCCTTGTGCCTTGCTAAATGTTGGAGCTGGGAAGGAAGGAGGGGCCTTTAGTCTGACTGTCTTGCACCCAGAAGGGGCACCTGGTGACCTGAGATGTGACATGACTCATTCAAGGTCACACTGTTGCTCTCATTTCTAATGTCGCAAGGCTGTCCTCTCTTATTTCTGTCCTCTCTTATTTCCTTCTTCCATCCTTTCCTAATTGACTTTTCCTTGCTGTACTTTATTTTGGAATAGGTATTCATTCCTCTTTGGGAGTGAGGTGGTTTTGGTGAATAATGATTCTTCTTTTACAAGGGTGATGGCAATTTTGGTTTTGGTGATGGGCAAGAATTTCTATGTTTGCAGAACTGTGTGGCTGCATCCACATAATTACCGTGTTGTGGTTCATTTTTAGGTTTCATGGTCAAAAATTTTTTTAAGAGTTGGGTTAGTTCCCTTCTCTCAAGTTATGATCAGTTCAGGAGAGATGACTTCAATGCTGGGGGAGAATTGGGAGCTCTGGTGGATTTTCTGACCCCCAGAGTCATTTGGTGAGGGCATTGGGGGCAGGCCTGGCCACCTGGGCTCTGCAGCTGTATGTAGAGCATTCTCCACCAGCAGATTTGAAGCCAACACCAGCGTTTTAAAGATGGACTCTAGAGTCGGCTCTGGAACCAGGGTAGTCAGGGAGGGGATCTTGAACTTTCTTTAACAGAGCCTCCTCATCTCTAACCTGTGCTCTTTCCCCCATTTTAACTGGTTGACTGAAAAGTTCAGGACAGAATTGCTGTAGACTGAATGTTTTTTTGTCTCCCCAAAATTCATGGTTGAAACCTAATGCCCAATGTGATGATATTTGGAGGTAGTGTCTTTGGTCACGAGGGCCGTGGGATCAGTGCCCTTGTAACAGACATAAGAGAGAGACGGCCACATGAGGACACACTGAGAAGCTGTCTATGAACTGGGAAGTGGGCTCCTACCAGATACCAAATCTGCCAGCATCTTGAGCTTTAGATTTCCTAGCTTTCAGAACTGTGAAAAAGAAATTTCTGTAGTTTCTAAGCCACCCAGTCTATGGTATTCTGTTACAGCAGCCCAAACAGACTAAGAGTAACCTCGTATTCTATGTGCATTTTTAGTAAGTGGGCTCTTTAAGGTCCAAAGGAATGAAGTTCTAATATTGAAATGACAGGTACCATGTTTGAACATTTTCCAGGATGCACTCAGATAGGTATGCTAAACAGGCGGCCTTCAGCGTGAAGGGCACATACTCCTGTTGTTCACTTCTCGTGATAAACCACTCTGCGGTCCTGACCGGGAACCACTGTGGTTCCTGCAGGAGAAAGAGGGCTTTTAGTCTGGGACAGGTAATATGTCTATTGATCTTATCAGGACATCAAACCAATTATAGTACACGGTCAGTATAAAGTTCTGTGTGAATGGGTTAGAAATACTTTTGCATTGGCCGGTGAATGTTAGAATTAAAAACTATTTGATAAAGGAAAGAAGAGAAAGATGGAGTAAGATGAAGCAAAAGACAGTATATGTGAGAGAAACTTCTATAATTTAAGTGTAAGAAAAAGAACTCCGGTGATCTGATTTAAAACTGAACTGTGGACTTGGATAGTTCTCCGAAGAAGACTAGAGAAGATTAGAGATAGGTTTATGAGAACATGTTCAAGGTCACTAATCACCAGGGAACTACAGATCAAACCACAGTAGGACATCATCGCATACCTGTCAGCTATTATCAAAGAAATAAAATGCAAGTATTGGTGAGGATATGGAGAAACTGGAACCCTTGCACACTGTTGATGGGAATGCAAGATGGCACAGCTGCTGTAGGTATGGAAATTCACCGAAAAATAAAAAATGGAAATACCATATAATTTAATAATCCCCCTTTTAGGTATTTAACCAAATAGATTGAAATCAGGATCTCAAAGAGACATTAGCTCTCCTGTGTTCACTGCGGCACTAATCACAATAGCTAAGACGTGAAACAACCTGAATGTCCGTTGATGGATAAATGGATAAAGAAAATGTGGTATACAGTAAAATATATATGATGGGATACTTTTTAGTCTTAATAAAAGATTGTGCAAGCTGTAACAAGATGGATGCACTTGAGGACATTATGCTAAAAGAAATAAATAAGTCACAGGAAGATATACTATATGATTCCACTTATGTGAAGCATCTAAAATAGTATAATTCATAGAATCCAATAGTGGGATGTTGGCTGTCAGGCTGGGGGACAGATGTGAAGTTCCTCATCAATGAACTCGATGTTTCAGTTAAAGTTGAGTGAGTTCTAGAGACCTGCTGTACAGTATTGTACCTAGAGGTGCACTAAATGAGATCTGTCTTAACAAATCTGTAAGTATTCTTATCACTGAAGTAAAATAGAAAACGAAATAAATTGAAAACATAGTTTAAAAAATATATATGCTATCACCTACAAAGCTTAACAAAAAAGATTACACGTAAATCCAAGGATATAAAATTCTAGAAAATGCAAATGAGTCTCCAGTGACTGGAAGATCATATTTGCCTGGAAGGAGGCAGAGAGGAAAGGAGTGAGCACAATGAGACCTTAGGACACTCGTGAGGTGATGGATATGCCCATTACCTTCATTGCGGTGATGATTTCATGGTCGGTACAAGTCATCAAATTGTGCATCTTACACATGTGCATGTTAGAGAGTGTCAGTTATATCTTAAAGCTCTTTCTAAAACAAGAGAACACGCTAAGATTTATGTGCTATTTTACTTGTGTGCCTGAGTCCAGTGAAGAACATTCGTTCCAATGACAACCACATCCCTACCTGCAGGCCATTCCTTGATTCTCTAGACATCACTTGTCTGTGTGATATGGACAGATGAAAAGGGAGACAGAAGTCTCATAGGTTTTGTACTTTTGCTTCCCCATTCCTCTGCTTCCTTCTCCTTTTTGATACCTTATTTCCCCTCCTCTTTCCACCCCTCCCCAAAGTCACCAGAATGTGAAAGGCTACATCTGTTCCTGCAAAAGCTATTTTGCAGTGCAATTAAGCATTCCTCACCTTAGCTCCCCAGGAAGCTGGAGGCTTGTGTGATCACTGGCATAATGGATGGTGCCCAAAGCCCTGGCCCAGGTGTGCAGAGGCTGAATGCACATCCATGTGGGCAGGCGGAAGCTGCTTCCTGGCGCACGACGTGGGGCTGCAGCTCTGACTTGAGCCTCTTCAGAACTCAGAGCAGCTGCTACCCTCCAGGTGACCGACATGTCCTGCCATCGCTCACCTGCTCAGGTCAGCTGACAAATGGAGTTGGCGCATTGCAGACTGAATAATGATTCTGTAGCCATTTCTGGCTCTAGGCTGAGACAGGAGACATATAAGCTCTGAGACCTGACGGGATTCTTTGAGCCCTGAGAGAAAACCTGTTTAGAATTCATATCCATACTCCTTTTAGCTCCTTTCAGAAAGCTTGAATGGCTCCTGGACATTTTCTGATATATGAATGTCCATTTCCCAGTATGTATAAAACAATTAACTGGAGTTTCCAAATCCTATGCAGATAATTATTTAGTTTCTGTCATTTTAGTTATTAAAAAATAATGCGTATGTATTTATAATCTATAGGAATATTTAAGCATAATGCCAGAAATAAGTAGCAGTTAAAAAGTACTGCCTTAATGAGTTTAGTTTGATCATTCTGTGGCTTTTTAGAATGAATTGCTAATAAAATAGTTACATTATTAAAATTTTGGACGTTGAGTCCACATTGAACATTTTGAAACTATTATGTTCTCCTCTGACTGGTTTGTCTCAACATTATTCTATCTGAGACCTCAATTTGTTCTCTAATGAATACCTCTATAAGAGGAAAAATTATATAGACTTCCTTTGCACCCTTCCAGCTTAATTGTACAACTATATTGTTACAAATGGACTGAAACAGCCTATTTCAGGTTTTTTTCTCTCCATAACCAGTTCTGAATAGATGAACAGAAATAGCTCTCTTCATGTCAGAGACTTTAATTAAACCATTCTGAAAATAAGCATGTGGAAGTACTGGCAGGACCTTAATTTAATCACATTTCCTGCTCAACTGTTCCTGCTGCTTACTTGAAGGGGAGAGCCGTGGCTTAGCTGTGCCCCTGCTGGTGGAGGTGTGGACAGGGGAAGACCTGGGGAGTCAGAAGACTGTGACCTTCGATCTCTTGCACTGCCTCACTAAATAAAAATCAGGACTAGAAGAAGGCATATGGCTGATGAGCATCCTAAGAGAGATGCATGTGAATGGGTCACATGAAATTAATTGATCCCTATTTACATACACATCTCAAATATTTTTTTTGTATTTTATTATTTAGTAAAAATTTACAGCCTCATGTATTTGCCAGGGACTGCTGCAAGCACTTACAGATAGTTACTTTTGTAACCCTTAACAGTAATCTTATGGGGTAGATACTCTCTTTATTTCTATTTTACATGTGAGGCGACTTAAGTAAATTTTGCAAAATCATTGTAGCTGGATTTGAACCCCAAAAAACCAGTCTCCATATTCTGGGTTGGTCAATACTATTTTGTCAAAATTTAGGAGTGCTCATTTGGAGGGAATCAGGTTTTTCTTTGTCTTTTTGTATGTACCTCTTCACCCCAGCATCCAGCCTTCCAAATCTCTCCAGGGTGATTATCCCAGCTCAGTCTACTGGCTGCTGAAGGGCTGATCTCCAGGTTACATGCAACATGCAGTTTTTCTGTGTTGTTTCATCCAGAATTGTCAGAAGATCCTAACTTTCCTGGATGATTTTTTAAAATTGTTTTTTTTTCTATCCTAGATATTAACTCTTGAGCTTCTTGCCTTTTTTCTTCCCCACTCACCAGTAATCACTTCTGGAATGATATAATCAGGCCCTTTCACAAGTCATTGAAGTAGGAAACTAAAAGTAGAACTGAAATAGAAAAAAAATAACATTAATAATATATTAAAAGATCATTTTGTTTTTAATCCTCTCTCCCACACACACCTCCCACCACACATACACTTACATAGCTTTCTAATGAGAGATACCATATTTCCATCCTCATATACATTGGCTGTTAGGCGACATGTAGCTCTGAGATATTACATTTTTCAGTTGGGAGAAATGATGACATCTATGTGGTGGGATTGATGCTTCCATTAAAAAAAAAAACAACCTATATTAAAGAATTTGTAACAGCTATTAAAAATCAAATGTACCGAACAGCCACAGAGAAAAAATTTTCCAGTGTAACTGAATTTAATTATTGGGTTGGCCAAAAAGTCTGCATAGGTTTTTTTTTGTAAAATAAAAGACACATTTTTCATTTTCACCAATAACTTTATTGATTTGTATATTTCGAGTATGTCAGCTATCTCCTGCATTGTATAATACTGATTATTCTCAATGTCTCAGTTTGATCGCTATTAACTTCAACTGGTCTACTCTACTGTGGAGCTTTGTCCAGTGAAAAATCTCCAGCACAGAACTTTGTAAACCACCTTTGACACATTCGATCACTCACAGCACCTTTTCCATATACTGCACGAATATATTTTTGTGTTTCAGTTGTTTTTACCTTTCTTGAAATAATAAAGCATAATATGCTGAAAATGTTGCATATTTTCTTCCATCTTCAATATTAAAATGGCTACACAAAAATTCATCAATTTTGATTTTTTAAAAAATGCATGCTGATATGACAGCTTCCACAATACAGTCTAACA
The DNA here is from genome assembly GCF_022682495.2 of Desmodus rotundus. Classification (NCBI taxonomy): domain Eukaryota; kingdom Metazoa; phylum Chordata; class Mammalia; order Chiroptera; family Phyllostomidae; genus Desmodus; species Desmodus rotundus. The sequence goes on along the minus strand of NC_071391.1, from coordinate 130,512,945 downwards.
ATTATTTCAAATGAAATTAAAGACAACTAAACACTACTAGAACTATCTTATGGAAAAAACCAAATGAATTTTTTGGCCAGCCCCATAGCTTACAAACTATCCTACTAGTGTACAAAACCTTGTTCACAAAGGAAGTGATTCTAAAATAAAATGATTTTGATTGGCAGATATATTTAGAAAAATCAGAATGCTCGCAGACCTTCTGGAGTCACAGAGGTCCCTGTACTCTTCTTCTCCCTGTGTGATGTGAAGTTAGTGCGAATCAGAATGAGCATTATGAAGCCATCTGATCCACGTTTTAAGATAGTTAGCTGGATTTTTCTAAAAAGAAAGCAGCTTTTGTTAGTAGTGAATCATTTATATGGCTCTGCAAGTCTGAGAGATTTATCTTCTTTTACTTTAACCATCTGCGGTTATTTCACAAGAGTTCAGCTGAGCCATTTCCTTAAACATCTTTAAAACAAATGGTGTGATGGGTTGCTTACAAGGAATCTGAAATTCTAGACGAGGTTTTTGGCTATTAAAAACCCTACCTGAAATAACTGTTGATCAATATGTCTTTAAAGAAAAGGTTAGAGAAAGTTTGGCAGCCCTGAATTACTCTGCTTACTTATCTTTACTTAGAATTATGGGAGGAAAAACCAACCCAGAAATGGCAGCAGCCCTTGCACTATGGTTGAATTTCATTAGCACAACCTTGCATAAGCTGCTTGGCTAAACTGTTCGGTATGTGGGTCTGCTAGATGGCATCAAATATTTTCTCTGTGCTCCTCAGGACTCCAGGTCACCCTAGAGCTCTTCCACCTTTCCAGTGTTTCTTAGTTTTACAAACTTCTGGGCTGGTCTCTTGCCTCCCAGGGTTTTGCCTGCTTTTTGTAGTATCCACAGCTGCATCTTCAACTAATAGGTATGAACATAATAATAGGCCCTAATGCCTTGAATTTCTCTCTCAGGTGATTTGCATTTAAATAGAGATTCCAAGACTCTTACAATTCTGCCCTTATGACTGTCTTTTAATATTGGGAATTTCAGGCAGCTTTTTTTGTGCTGGATTCTTCCATTTCTGTGATTTTCCATCCATTAGGGTACATGTTTGGAAGGAGGCACTTGGATGGCCTTATTGGTTGTTAAGATATAGAAATCGGTCCCTATTATGAGGGTAAATAGACACTGCCTTGATCTCCTGAGTAATACCCATCACCCGGCGGTCAGCCTGACCTCCCCCCTGCCCACTTCCCCAGAGCTAAAGAGCTGGAGGCTGAGCACTGTGGTCTCCAGAATGCAGCCTAAGTGCCGGGGTCATCATTCCCTCTGATTGACGGCTGCCCTGTGGTATACTGGGCATTAACTATTTTGACTCATAACCTTGCATACAGGAAACTAACTTCAGGTGGGCTTAGCTTTGGGTTGAGCCAATTGGTGATCCATGCAGATAGAGATATTTTGAAGACCAGACCATAATGAAAGTTGCTTGACTCAGAAATAGTCTAAGAAGCAATGTGAGAGTACCACCAAACCTGATAGCAGTCTTCTGGGAAGAGGAATTAATCATGAGATGTTTGTTTAAAAGAGACCAAGCTGCCAAAAACAGACTGTTTTCAACTGTCAGAACTGTTTTTCTTCTGTCGTAGTCTACAAAAGTAGGGAAGGTTATGTCCTGAATATAGACTGTGATGAAGCAATGGAGTTTTATGTCTTAATAAAGTAATTCCTACTTATGTGCATAGGTGGCTGGTGATTCAGAATAAGGCTTTGGGTCACAAAAGGGTGGCCACATTTGTGCGTGGCAGGTTGGAAGTTTTCAGAGAACTTCTATGCTTCAGCTATAGGGATTGCCTAAGATGATGTTACATATACATCTGTGAAAGCATGATATTGTATAAATCAATGATAATGATAACTTTAATATGTGGCAACACATTTTGATTTGGGCATAATTTTGAGGAAAAGTGTTTTTATTAGCTGGACAGTGATATGGGGAAAGCTTGAGGTTCAGGTCGGTACCTATGTGGACGAGCTACTGTTGCAGACATTTTCCCATTCTCTCATTGGGTCTTTCCAGTAGCATGGTGAAGTGGATATCGTTAGCTGAATTTTAGAGCTGAAGCCCAGAGAGGCCAAGTGATTAGACTTCCAACAGCCTTTTCCACAACAAACGGCTTGGAGCATCTCTCTGTGTGTGTCTGTGCTTCCGTGTTGGAATGGCCATTAAGTCACACCTGCTGCTCTTAGGAAAATTCTGTCTTAACTCCTAATACACCTTTGATCTTTCTTTGATGCTAAATGGATGTCTCAGCTATACAAAGAGTGGCAATGTTTGCTCAGTTGGTTTGTGGTGATGTATACTGTATATGGGTACCTGAAAGATGAGGAGCAGACTCAAGAGGTGAAGAGTACTGAGGCCATAGGCTGCCCCCCTCCAGGTCAAAAGAAATTCTAGGGTTTCCCTCTGTTTTCACAGTGTGAAAAGTTGAATAGAAAGATTTAGACTTTAAAACCTTTATCAAGTGAGTGTTCATTATCGTTAGATTTCTTTCCATGCAATTTCCCATCTAATACTCAAAACAACCCTTGTTTTCCTGATGAGATATCTGAAGCTGTGCAATCTTAGATAAATTTCATGCTAGAATTGGAGGAGATTTGGGTCCAGTTTCAAAACTGCAGCCTACTGTAGCATTTCTATGGAGCAAAGCTTATAACCCCCACTTTTATGAATGTGAAAAACTAAAGCTCCAGTTTTGACTGGAAACCTTTCCTTTCCAGTTTCTCATTAAGTTTAGTTTATACCGAGGGATGAATATTAGATTTCTAAATATAAGCAGTTCATTTCACTTAAGTCAATAAACAACTATAGTGCCAAGGTGTTTATAGTATCATATTTTAAAAATCTTTTACTTTATGAATACCTTGCCAAAATTTCTTATACTAGAGAGAAGTAGTTTAAGGTAAAGCAATTAAAAATAATCGAAGTTTCTATTAAGTATAGAGCCATATGTCTATGAGACAACATGCTGAAAACAAATACACTATAAATTAAAATCTGCATTTATGAATAAATTGAAAATTTATAAGTTTAATAGTTAAACACATACGTTTTTTTTAACAAGTTTTTTTTTTTAACACATTCTCATCCAAGCTCTAGTCGACAGTCTATTGCATTGACTACATGTAGGCAGCTGCTTTTGCAAACCGCTGACTCTTGGCAGGAACTATCGAGCAGTTCTAATTCAGAGGTCAGCCACTGCAAGGAGATTTATTAGCTCCTTAATCATACAAATATGGCCGAAGCCACGCTCCCTCGATACAGGTAATGGCGAGGGCAAACAAGTTCTGCATGCACCACTCTAGCCGATCTCTGAAAGAAATCCACTGCCCTCACAGGGTGAGGCTCCTTGTTTCTTTTTTCTGAACGGATGATGACTTCTACCCGCTATGTAGCAGCTCTGCTAAATACTGTTTGTATTCTAGTCGCTTACAGTTTAGTTGCAGGCATCAGAAACAACCAGATGCATCTTGCAAATTATCTAAAGAAGATGTGAAAATGTGGCTCAGCATGCAGGACACACATGGGCTTTGCTTGTACTTCTTCTTAGCTCTCACTAACGATCATCTGTCTCATTGACTAGAGAAGCAGCAAATTCACACTGTTTGTCTTTGGAAAGGGTTTCAGACCCACTATGAGAAGGGCCCATGAGCTTACCATATATTTTGGCACGTGGCCACTGGGATGCATGCATATATGCACATGGCAACAAGGAACAGTTACAGGGGCCCCATTCCCTGAGCATCTTGTCAAAGGGCAATGCTTCTTTATTACCCAAAACACCTGAAGTTCAGGAATTGCTAATACTTCTACAGAGTATTCTCTTGGAGCTTTTCTATACAATAGCATCAGTCCATTTACATCTCCGTATCTTTTCTCTTGAATTTCCTTTAACTACATTATCTTCCTTTGTTGGATGTAGAATTATTGAGAAGTGAAGAGAAGTTACCAGAGTTTCAGTGTTAATAGCAATAACACACCTGTCCCTCTCCACATAACACTGTCTGCTACATCAACACATCTGCTGTGTGACTGGGGTTAAGTACAGGGTTGTGGACGGCAGACAGTGTGACAGGAATATTGTCGAGGTGGCATTAGCTTTGACAGCAACATGCTGGAGAAGGAGACATAGGAGCTTGAGCACGCAGGTGATGGCATTCTTCTCACAGAAGCATTCAGAGTTGTAATCAGAACCCTGTATGAAATAAAACAGGCAAGGCTGCGCATTTTCCACCTCTCCGAGGTCTGCTACTAGCATCTGCATCTCTGTGTGCTGAGGGTTGTGTTTCTGGGACGTGGAAGCATGGAACTTGTAATTTGGAGGCAATGTCTATCCAACTGTAGTTCTTTACTGCAAAAGTAGAAGGTGGAAATCAAAAGCACCCACTTCTGCATGGGGCAAGCCAACAGTCCTGTTTTCAGGCAAAAGCCAGGGGAGTAAACATGGAAGTATGCTTTCCTTAGGATTATCTTTGATGGTTTAATGAGTCCACGTGAAATTTCAGGTGCATTCCCAATTCTCAGCTTTGCCCCAAACTTTGTATTTTAATTACTCTGGAGCATAGAGGGAGATTTGGTTAATCCTTAGCTATAACATGCTTGAGTGATTTGAATACTTCAGCCCCAGGTCAGTAGCATGCATATTCTGTATTGAGGCCCCATTAACTATGCAAGGGACCAGATGAGGACCTGTGAGAATGGTTTCCAAACCATAGTCTCAGTGTAAGGAATGCATTGTTGCTAACTCTAAACAATTTACAAACTCCCAACAAAGCCCAGTGCCTCCTCTCACCTCAAGCCACACATTCCTGGAGAAGTCTCACGGGATGTAACCATCACAACTAATACATTTTGGGGTATATTTGTTAAGTTTATTTTATTAATACAATTTTTAGAAAAAGACAAATTTACTATAGAGCCGAGGTATCATTCACTGATGTATCTTACCTTTGAAAGGTCAAAATTTGTATCATGAATCCAATTAAAGGCTATTTCCTAGGATTCTAATCTCCTGCATTATGTTTTTGTGGTCCTTGTCCCCACGATATCATTGCTTGGGCTTGAGAGGCTAGTCATATTAGTAGGAGGCGAAGGTGAGAATGGTTAGAAGGGAGCTTAGAAATTGATGTGTGGCTTGTTCCCAAAGCAATCACATGCATGCTGTCTTCTCCTTGAGTTGGCTTGGGAACCCACTCTCCACGTCCAGGGATTTTGCTAGGGTAACACATTTTGGGGTCTCCTTTGGACTTGGCTGTAAAGACTTCCTCATTTACTTATTTATATTAGCTCCTTGTTAAAACTAAATTATTTACCTTATGAAATTTTATTTCAAATAATGTTTGGCTATTTAAAAAAAAAGACAAACTTGGAAGAGAAAAAGGATGTTGAGGAAAAACAGGAAATCTAAATAAACTGTGGACTTTATTCAAAAATAATATCTAGGTTTATTAATGGTAACAAATGTATCATACTAATGTAAGGGGTTAATGATTGGGGGAACTAGGTGTGAGGCATAGGCAAATTCTTTGTACTCACTGATAATTCTGTAAATGTAACACTATTCCAAAATAAATGGATTTTTATTTTATTTTTATTTTTAAAAGGCTTTAAAAAGAGATTATTTATTTTTAAAGAGAGGGGAATGGAGAAAGAGAAGGAGAGAAACATCAATGTGTGGTTGCCTCTCACATGCCCCCTACTGGGGACCTGGCCCACAACCCAGGCATGTGCCCTGATTGGGAAGAAAACCAGCAACCCTTTGGTTTGCGGGCCGGTGCTCAACCCACTGAGCCACACCAGCTAGGGCTAAACAGATTTTTAAAAGGATGGACCTCCAACCTGACATAGGTGGCTTATACTTCTCATTGGCTAACAAACAAAGAGGGAATGAGGAATAAAACAATAAACAAACTAACCTTTTCTAAGTATCTATTATGTTCCAGAACATTACATATATACTCCCATTTAATTCTCACAATAGTAGTTTTTATTTCAATCCTACAGGAACAACAACAAAAAAGGATGCTCAGGAAGGATAAATAATTTGGCCATTGACAAATAGCTAATGTGTGCTAAATATTAGAATTCAAATGTATTTTACTTGGACTTGAATTCTTTCCACCACATAATCATATTTCTTCCTTAAAAATGTCATAGGCTTTGTAATTAACTCCCAAACTGCAGTTTCTAAAGTAATAGCAAGTACAAATTTCCCCAAACTGGACCACCTTGATCAGGGTAACACTGATGTGGATATAAAATTTCTAGTATGTTTGTCTTTAAAATTAGTTACATTATTTTTAATTTTAATTACTAGTTTTCTGATCTATCAGCAAGGTGATAGGTAAGGGTGACAGATCTTTCACACTTGTAGGAGTTTGAGTTTTCACTTCAGGAACAGTGGCTGTCTTGGACCAAGCTCCTTTCTGAACTTGTCATCAGGCCAAAACATCCATTTGGTGGAAAGGCCTAAAGTGTGAAAACGAGATTGGCTCTAGGAAATGTACAGTCCAAATAAATGTTTCTGTGGTAATGGGAGATTCGGGACTTCTGCCAACATTATGGCTTATGAAGCTGCCAAGGTTACCATAGAGAGATAGAGGGACCTGTTGATGAAGCCAAAGAGTGACTTGTTGGCGGTGGGTTGTTGCACCTGTGGGGAGGCTGAGGCGCAATGCCCCATCCCTCCTTCTCCATGGACCACTTACTGTCCCAGCTCCCTGGAGTTTTGACTGCTGGCAGTTCACAGACTATGTCTCCCCAGGGATTGCCTTGCTTCTGATGAGGGACCTGCTTCACCCAACTTTTGTCCCCTCCCTTGGAGTTGCCTGCATCTAATGGCTAATAGATGTTGAGGTTACAAAGGCCTGGCCCCTTGCCTCAGTACAAGGCATCCTGAAGGACCACCCCAACTTTAGAGCTCCCTCTGGGATCCCCTGAGGCCTCTCTTGCAACTGCTGCACCTTTTTCTCACCTCACCTTTTGCTCAGTTCTGCTTCTCACACTCCCTTACAGGCGTTGATCCTAGAGCAGTGCTCAGTAAACCATCTCTGCAAATCTCAGAGTTGCCTTCCTGGGAAAGCAATTTATGGCAATATCTCAATGTGTGACTGCCCTCTCTCCTCGTGGGGAGAATCCAGTACTTTTAAAATGCTCTCTTTACTTAGAAGTATAGACATCACTCTTTCCAGAGAGCCTCTCTGACTAGGTTAGTGCCCTCTCAGGAGCTCCTCCAGCCTTTAGTTAGCTGCATGCTCCATTAAGGCATTTATGTTGCCACATTACAATTGAACTGTACTTAAATACACCAACTCAGTCAAGCCCCTTTAAAGGTCTTTTATTTATATTGGTTTTGCTCCAAAGTTAATTTATCTTTTAACCAAAAATATTGATGGGGTTATCCTGGACACTTTATTTCTTGTTTTTCAATGCCAGCTGATTTTTTTTTTTAAACAATTGTCCCAAATGCAAAGGGATGAAGTCCTGAAGAATGAAATCCGGAAAGAAATCATGAAAACAGATTTGCCTATAAATAAACTTTTTCTCTTTATTATATTTGATTCTGAAATAGAAGCATACATACATACTACAGAATATATAGCTCAGAAGTTATGATGTTTCCTTCCAACCAAGAGATGCCTACTTAGAGATGGAGGAAATCTTACTGTGCTTCCGATAACGTAACTTCATTTTTTACAGATCATGGGATTGTCACACATCATTTAGCACTCACAATATACATGGCGTCTTCTCAGATTCCTCCAGCTCACTGTGCCATTCCTCTTTCTGTTGCCTGTTTCATTTGTGCCAACTATGAAGAGTTGATCATTCATGGGCCTTGATCATTCATGGGCCTTGACCACCTTAGCAGATAGGCCACTGAGGAGTCTCTGGTCACAATCGCTTTGAACAAGGGCCAAGTCAAGTTAGAACTGAGATACTTCCCAACCCAGCAGGAGCAAAACCTGAGTGAAGATGTGGATTTCATAAGCTCCCAGGGTGTTCATTTCTAGGCTCTCTAGTTGCTCCCTACCATGACCACTGGGCTTGGGGGTCAATCCCTTATATTAGTATTGCTTTCTCTTCTAAGGCCTGTGATAGGTGTTTTATCCTGTTTCCTCTGCCTGAGACCACTCCCTTAATCCTCATTTAATGTCACAATTTTGCTTCTTCTTTCCTTATTGATCCATGATTTGTCATGGTTTCCTTTTCAATAAATTTTTAGTGAATTTGTTGAGGTGATATCAGTTAATAAAATTATATAGGTTTCAGGTGTACAATTCTATAATATATCATCTGTATATTGTATTGTGTTTGCCACCCCAAGTCAAGTCTCCTTCCAACATCATTTATCCCCCCTTTATCCTCTTCTACTTCCCTCCATCCCCTTATCCCTCTGGTAATCACTATATTGTCTGTGAGGGTTTTTTTTCCTGACAGCTGTCAGTCTGTTTTCTGTAGCTATGAGTCTGTTTCTATTTTCTTTGTTAGTTTATTTTGTTCATTAGATTCTACATATAAGTGAAACCATGTGGTATTTGTCCTTCTCTGACTGGCTTATTTCACTTAGCATAATATTCTCCAGGTCCATCCATGCTGTCACAAAGGGTAAGATTTCCTTCTTTTTTATGGCCAAGTAGTAATACATCATGTAAATGCACCATAGCTTTTGATCCACTTGGGCTGCTTCCAAATCTTGGCTATTGAAAGTAATGCTGCAATGAATATTAGGGTGCTTATATTCTTTCAAAATAGTGTTTCAGATTTCCTCTCATATATTCCCAGAAGTGGAATCGCTGGGTCACAAGGCAGTTCCATTTTTAATTTTCTGAGGAAAGTCTATACTGTTCTCCGTAGTGGCTGCACCAGTCTGCATTCCCACCAATACGGCACAAGGGCTGCCTTTTCTCCACATCCTCACCAGCACTTGTTTGTTGATTTATTGATGATGGCCATACTGACAGGTGTGAGGTGATATCTCACAATGGTTTTAATTTGCATTTCTCTGGTTAGTTATGGTGTGCATCTTTTTATATGCCTGTTTTTCATCTGTATATCCTTTTTGGAGAAGTGTCTATTCAGGTCCTTTGCCCATTTTTTAATTGGATTGTTTGTTTTTCTGGTGTTGAGTTGTATAAGTTCTTTATAAGCCCCTTACGAGGTGTATCATTAGTGAATATTTTCTCCCATTCAGTAGGGTGTCTTTTAATTTTGTTCATGGTTTCCTTTGCTGTGTAGAAACTTCAGTTTGATGTAGTCCTATTATTTATTTTTTTTTGTTTTGTTTCCCTTGCCTGAGGAGACATGTCAGAAGAAAATATTGCTATAAGTGATGTCTTTAATGCCTGTGTTTTCTTCCAGGATTTTTATGGTTTCAAGTCTTACATTTAAGTCTTTACTCCATTTTGAGTTTATTCTTGTGTATGGTGTAAGAAGGTGAGGTAATTTCATTTTTTACACATGTCCATTCAATTTTCCCAACACCATTTATTGAAAAGAACATCTCTTACATCATCGTATGTTCTTGCCTCCTTTGTCAAATATTAATTGACCATTAAGGTGTGGGCTTATTTATGGGCTTTCTATTCTGTTCCATTGATCTATATGTCTGTTTCTATGCCAGTACCCTGCTGTTTTTTTGTCTTCATTTTTATTGGGTTGGCCAAAAAGTCTGTTACATTTTTTTTCTATATGATGGCTCTAGTAGCACTTAACTTGATCCTAAAAAATTTGTCTAACTTCATTCTAAAAAAATTTATTAGATTGTATTGTGACAGCTTTCATATCAATGTGCTTTTTAAAAATCTTATCAAAATTGGTGAATTTTTGTGTAGCCATTTTAATATTGAAGATGGAAGAAAATACACAAAATTTCCTCCTCTGATTGTTTTTTCTGCTACCTTGTCTTCCAGATTGCTGATTTGATCCTCTGCTTCATCCAACCTACTGTTTATTCCTTCCTGTATATTCTTCATTTCAGATATTGTATTCTTTACTTCTGAATGGTTCTTTTTGTGGTTTCTGTGCCCTTTTTTATGCTTGCTATTCTTTGTTGATGTTCACTCAGTTCCTTGTTCATTCTTATAATCATTTTTTTGAACTCTGTATGTGGTAAATTGCTTGCTTCCATTTCATTACCTCTTTTTTCCTGGAGATTTCTCCTGTTCTTTCATTTGGGGCCTATTTCTTTGTCTTCCCATTTTGGCTGCCTCTTTGTGTTGGTTTCTATGTATTAGGTAGGTCTTCTGTGACTGCCAGTCTTAACAGGGCAGCCTCATGTAGTAGTTGTCCTGTGGGGCCTAGTGGTGCGGTCTCCTTGATGACCTGAGCCGCGTGTTCCAGGAGAGTTTTGTATGTGGGTTATGGGCCCCCCTGTTGTAATTGAGTCTTGATTTCCATTGGCCTGTTTGTGTGTGGGGTTGACCTGACTGTGAGGATCAACCCAGACCACAGTGCACAAGCTGCTGTGCAGTGATGACCACAGGCAGTGGGATTTGCCTCAGTAGGGCCTGGTGCCTGCGGACATTTTCCCTTGGATATACCACTTGCGAAGTTAACTGGTTCATGTTGTCTGAAGATGGCCACATGTGTGTTGTTTCTGGGGCCTCTTGGGAGGGACTCCGGTACAGAACAATATCAGATGCTGCCAGTGACTGGCCCTGGGCAGCCTGTTTGAAGCTACAAAGCAATCCATAATTTGTGGCTACCTTTGCTGGGCCTGGGTGTGTGTGGGAAGAACCAAGCTGTGCATTGAGGCTGACTTTTACTAGCATTGGGCCCAGGGGCAAGCCGGCAGAAGTGTCAAGGCACCCTGAGATCCGCCTCTGCCTGCTGGCTTCCTTTTAGGCTCAATCAGTGAAAGAGCTTCTGGCTGTACTCAAGTTTCATGAGGTAGGTTCTTAGTGAGTTCCCAGGTAGGGGTGAGTGGTGTTTACCAGAATGATACAGGTTCAGACGCAATGCCAGTGCTGGGTCTGAGGCCATTCAGCAAATGTCTCAGGGTATATCAAGTCTAGCTGCCACATGTCAGGTGCCAATAGACCTTTGTGGTGGGGCAGGGTCTCAGGGAGTTATCAGGGTAAGACCAGCAAAGTTTATCAGGCCCAAATGGACAAAGATTCGGCTGCATAAAGTGAGGGCTCTGTACTGGTTGGATATGTGAGAGAAAAATGGCCCCTGACCTTGAGCCACATGACTCAGTCAGTCCAAAATTCTGCCAGGAGTCTGAGTTCAATAGTGGGGACCACTGGGAGTCAGGAGGGCTAGTAGATCTCCTGTGATGGAGAGGTACCAGTCAGTCTGTCCAAGATTCTGCCCAGACCTCAGCAAGGCTGGTCCACCTGGAGCCTGGAGGGTGGAACTAGAGTATGTCCTATGAGAGGGAGATGCCCATCAGGTTCATGGGAAAGTAGGGGAATGGCCCTTGCCCCAAAGCCACACCATTCAATCACTGACAGCCACTGAGTCTGCCCAGACCTTTACACCTCTGTCCAAGCAGCTGACTCCCCAGCACTCTGCAGGGTGGGATGAAAGGGAGTCCACAGGGTGGGGCTGTTGCATTCCCCCAGGCTAATGCTGCATGGAGTAGAGTACTCCACCTAAGAAAGATGGCATCTGTGGCTGTCCCTTCAGCTCTCTTCCCAGAGCCACAAACTCGTTTCTTTTCACAGGACTCTAGTCTGCTCTGCCATCCCTCTGCCAGAGTCTAGGGTGAGTGGCTGTGGATGTGATTTTTGTGCATTGGCCCTTTAAGAGGGCACCTATGCCTCTAGCAGCTCCCACTAATTTTCACAGCCATGTTATGTGGGTGCCTCTTCCTGGCTCTGGTGCTCTGTGCTTGGGAGCTGAGGGTTGAAACCCCACTCTTCTCTGGGAGGAAAACTTTGCCCTTCCTACTGGTCTTGATGTGGCTTCTTCTGTAAAATCCTTGGTTATAAGACTTCTATTCAGTTAGTCTTCAGTTTATTCAGATTGATTGCTCTATGTTTTAGTTGTACTTCCAGTTTGATTCTGGGAGGAGGTGAGTGTAACATCCACCTACTCTCCTGCCATCTTGGATCTCTTGTGGTTTTCTCATTGTTATAATCATATATAGCCCAAGTAGAAGGGGAAAATTTATGTTGTAGGGATGAAATATATCTTTCTAATACATTGCACTCGAAACTTTTACATATTTTCAGAGCTGGGTAGGTCTAGTTGAAGTTATGGGTCTGCTGTTTCTCTAGATGACTGTTAAATCCCCACTCAATCCTCTTAGACTAGAATATCTTCATTAGTAAAGTGATATAGTAGCTAATAAAGAGAAGCAAGTACTTTGTGTTTTACCTAACATGAAGCCAGTTTTCTTATTGCTTATCATACTCATGAAGCTTTATATTCAGTCCCATAACCATTAACTCTCTTTCATTGATGTTTAACTCTTCACATATGTCTCATCTTCTTAGTTAGAATAAATGCTCACTGAGGGAAAAGATTTCTGCCTTGTATATTTTTAAACCTTTCAAAATGCTTAGAATGCTATTTTGCCTGTAACGTGCTGGGCCTAATATTCTTTAATATACTCAGCATTCACTTCCACTTCCTTTTTTCCCCTCCAACCAATTCATATAAAAGGGGCTGGGAGGCTAAAACTGACATTTTTTCTTAGACTTTTAGCTGGTTTGATACATGTGATTTACATTCAGCCAGTGAGATGTACATGCATATGATTGGAAAGGAGCTGGTGCATCTCTTTCTACAGAGATGTCAGCTGACCAGCAAACTCCTAAGGATGGGGGTATTTTCACCATCCAGGTACCACATTTTACTCTCTGGATGCCAGCTTTATAGTGTGGGGCACATGGTAGTTAGCAGTAACCTCTGGGTCACAGCTGAGGGGATGTGGCTTTGAAAACAAAATTCAGTCAGTGGCAGCTTCCTGGCTTTTCACTGCTCTAGTCCTTTTAATGACATTGAAAATCATTTATTCCTTATTAAATCCTCTTCTTATTGAAATACTTAGCCTGTTCTATTTCTTGCATTATGCCCTGGCTGACACAATTGCTCTACATCATTTAGTGATGTAGTAAAAATATCTCCTCATCTGGATTATTTTTTAAAAAAAGGTTTTACATTGTAATTCTACGTGCTTTTGTGTTTCCAATTTCTGATAGACCAGGAAGGCTTTAAAAATTCTACAGATTCATCCACATTTTTAAGTCACTTTAACAGTTGCAGAATGAGAATCTGGATATTTCAAACAAGTGTAAACATATTAAGTTGTTCAGGAACAAAGGATTACAGCAAATAAGATACTAAAGACAGACGAAGTTTGAGTTTTTAAAAACCTGAATATTTTATTGGCAGGTGAATTTCAGATTCCTTTTGAAGAGAATCTGAAATTATTTACTGAACAGCCCAGTTAAACAATGAACGATTAATTTCATTGGTCACTAGGTTTATTACCCAATGGGGCATGGGTTTGGGCAGGCTAGTGGAGTGTGGGTTCTTCTTTGTGCAGGAAAGATTTCACAACACGAGTTCATATGATTATGAGGGTACATTTATTAAAGCTGGGGACAGTGAAACAAGAAAGGGCTTAAATAGAAGATGCAACAGGGGAGAGCCTAGGTGGGGCTGCTGTTGGCTCACTGAAAAATCAGAGAAAAAGGGCCTTACAGACAGGTTCAGGGGTTTTGCTGTCTGCTGTTCCCCTGGTTGCAAGTCCCATGGGGGCTCCAGAATTAAAAAAAGTACATGCCCGGGAGAAGGGCTTCTGCAAGGAGAGTGCATCTGTGTCCCTTGTTTTGAGGCCTTTTTTCTGTCTTCTGCAGGCAGGAATCCTATATTCATCAGCTTTCCAGGTAAGTTCTTTAATATACTGATGTTCCAAAATGAGTGCAAAGAGGAACTGGTGTTATTTTCTGGTCAGTTTTACCTTCAAAGAATGTCACTAAAGAGGGACAGGGAAGAGGCCCGTCTGCCCTGGCAGTGTCTGGAATACGTAACCTATTTGCCCTTCAGTGCCCTTGTTTAGGAAAGATAAGACCTTGGGTTGATTGTATGGCTATACATTGCTGGACCAGTTTGTTCAGCTATTTGTCTCAGTTTCCCCATTCTACTGGCAAGGAATTTTCCTAGCTTCTCATTAACCTGCCTCAGGTTTACTTATGTCCACTAAATCTTACATGAGTGCTTTTGATCACGTGGCACAAATCCACATTCTGAGGTTGAATGTTGTAGACTAATTTTCTGAATGTATTGGGTTGGTCAAAAAGTCTGTTCAGTTTTTTCCCATAAAATAAAAGATACATTTTTCATTTTCACCAATAATTTTATTGATTTGGATGTTTTGAGTATGTTGGCTGTCTCCTATGTGGAATAATGGTAATTGTTCTCAATTAATGTCTCCATTTGATCGTTATCAACTTTAACTGGTCTACCCAACCCTGGAGCATCATCCAGTGAGAAACTTCCAGCACGAAACTTCGCAAACCACTTTTGACTCATTCAATCAGTCACAGTATCTTTTCCATACACTGCACAAATCTTTTTTTGTGTGTTTCACTTGCATTTTTACCTTTTTTGAAATAAAGCATAATGTGGTGAAAATGTTGCATATTTTCTTCCATCTTCAATATTAAAATGGCTACACAAAAATTCACCAGTTTTGCTAAGTTTTTTTTTTTTAATGCACACCCATATGACAGCTGTCACAATACAATCTAACAAAATTGTTTCGAATGAAGTAAAAGACAGCTAAGTGCTACTAGAGCCATCTTACAGAGAAAAACAAATGAATTTTTGGCCAACCCAATAATTTTTAGGGAAATGATATCTTTTATGTATAGCAGGCTTATCATAGGAAGAGCTCCATACCCATGGAAAAATGAGGTCATTGATCAGGCGTGAATCATGAATCATTTGGCTGTCGCCGAATTGTACTTCTGGTTGTGAAGTTAGGACAACATCCCGGTTGTCATGATGCTAGCCCATGCACAGTCCACCGCTGCCTTTTGCCCTTGGTCTTTTGGGTCTGTGATGAATGAGTCCTCTAATGTGAGCTTTCTGCCATGCTTCCTCACGCATGTCTTCACGGTGGGGCTGTACATGAGGACTGCATCCTCTGGCTTGACAGCCTCAGCTCTTGTGACTATACTGATGGCTGCTAACATTAGCAAGGCACCTTACTATTTACAAACACCTTTCACAAATTTTAATTATTTGAGCCTCTCAAAACTGTGTGAAGAAGTAAGGCAGGCAGGTATTTTATTATCCTCATTTTACAGACAAGGAGAGAAATCTCTGAGACAGGCAAATATTTTTAAATGAAGGATGGAATCAGTTGGGATTTCTTTTTGAAAAGCTATTTCTGCACTGTTAGTTGTTTCCTTTAAAAATATTTGCTAGCAGCTTGAACTATTGTGTTCAAAAACTAAAAGTTAATAGTACTGAAATGCTTCAACTTCAAGCCAGTGTGTGGTAATAGATATGATAAATATGTTTATTTCATAGGAGGGCCTTTCATTAACGGATGTTTGCAAGTTAGCATGGTTTATTAGCAGGAGACAAAGAAGACCTTCTCACAGGAGAACTTTTGACCTTTTGCCGATTTTAGCAATATAGATTTTGATCCAAAAGGAAGGGATTATTCCAGTCTCTCTAGTTTTTTGGACTATTCTGGTAAATCAGTTGTGAATGACTCAAAGGCAAATAGCTTGTGCCTGACCCATTTGTAAACCAAGTTCCTAACAGTTCAGAGAACACAATCAAATGTCCACTAAGCTATGCTAGTCGTTCTTATCCCCAAGTCCCTCTGAATTAATTCATTATCTGTTGAGGTACTTCACTGAATGCTTAACCTCAAATGCTAATGTGTATTTCCAGCCCTTCATTCGGTATTCTTTCCTGGTACAGAAGCAATCAATTTTTCCTGGCATGACGATTCTTTATAAAGGCTTGTTTATTGCGTCCGCTCCCATTATTCTCTTTCCTTACACATTTAATTCACTCATGTACTTTATTTTCCTTGTATTAGATGCTATTGGTAAATCACAGAGTACAGATAGAATATGAGTGGAACATATCCCTCTCATTCTAAAAACATAACCATGCATTTTATTTATTTTTTAAAAAATATTTTATATATTTATTTTTTAGAGAGGGGAAGGGAGGGAGGAAGAGAGAAACATCAATGTGTGGTTGCCTCTCGCGCGCCCCTTCCTGGGGACCTGGCTCACAACCCAGGCATGAGCCCTAACTAGGAATCGAACCAGTGACCTTGTGATTCATAGGCCATCACTCAGCCACTGAGCCACACCAGCCAGGGCCAGAACTTTTTAAATATCAAGTTGAGAGGAACAGTTGGAACACTGAGCTATTTCCCAGGGCTTTGAGAACACCTGGTGCTGTGGCAAGGCTCACCTTTCCCTCTGCACCTGCCACAGCTGTGTTCATATTGGGTTACAACTGCAGAGGGACTCAGGGTGCCCTTCCTTGTATTAGATGCTATTGGTAAATCACAGAGTACAGATAGAATATGAGTGGATCCCTCAACCCAAAGAGCATTGGCTCTTCCCATGAGCTAGAGTGATTGACAAGCAGGTTATATTTCTGTAGAATTTTTAGGAGACGAGGCTCTATTACCTTTCTGTTGGCTATCCATTTTCATGCACCCTTTTCAAAGAAAAAAATACCTTGTGTTTTTGAGAGGTTCATCCAGAATAGAATTCCTTTTTGGTCCCTAAGTTATGAGTATTCAAAAAAACTTTTCTATTACCCACACCCTCCCAAAGTCTAGGAGGAACTGACTTGGCAGTAAGTAGAGCATCTATTCTCCCTTTCCTGCGGAATTTCCAGAGGATCCTTTCCCCAGAAATACAAGCTCCGATCGTGCCTACTTCTTGTTACTAATGCTCAGTAAGTGAGAGATGGCAACACTAAAGCAAGCAGCTATTAGCAATGGATTCTGGCTTTGAGTGGTTTGCAGATGTTGGGAGTGCAATATTTCAGAATGGGGCCGAGTGGAAAAGCCAAATTCAAATTGATAAAGGGGCTGTACATGTGCTTCATTTAACTTCAGACAGATTTTTGACTACTTGTGTCATATGCAAATGTGTACAACAATGCTTGAAATTGGATTTCCATTTTACTTAATTAGATTAGTGCAAGACCTGCATAGTAATCAGCAGTTAGTAGCCTTGTTACTGCTGGGGTTCAGAATTCAAAATGATTGCCGGTTTTTAAGTTTAGTCTGTTCTGTGGGAATAAGGTCACTTGGCTGATTTTTAGGTATAACTGTGGTTGGTTTGACTTGTATTTGTCTGGTCCAGCTAAAAGATCTCCATTTTCTTTAACTCAGGTAGGTAGGTAGGCATAAAAAAAACAGAATGTGTTTTAAAAATCCTGAAGAAGTAATTAAGATTTTTTCTTTTAATTAAAGACTGCCTGCCCTAACAAAAATAAGTTCAAGTACTATTTCTTTCCCCAAGTTTTACTGAAAATGGGTAATGAAACCTCACTGCATGTTTTCTCTCCAACGGAAGTAACAGGAATTTGAAATGTGTTATATTACAATTAGGGTGATTTCTCTCCAGGTTTTAGGTAGCTACAGTGTGTGGCCTGCAAAGAGAACAGCTTTACCTAATTACAAAAGACAAGGAAGATTGGTTTCGAAAAAGCCAATGGTGGAACAGCCGATTACACAGAGAATCGTGGGGAGGAAAACAATAGCAACACTGAGAGAGAGCGTGAGCTCCAGAGAGCGATACTAAGAACTCATTCTGAAATCAAGAAAACTCACATTGCATTTATCCAAGCAGAGAGCAGCTCTGGAGTGTTCTATTAAGCAAAAGGAAGGCAGATGTTCCATCTTGTCCCTGTTGGGAAGGTTTTCATTTGTAGCTGGGTGATGTTTTTAACTAAGACTTCCCTAAGTTGCTCCCTTGTAGAAGAAAATCGAATTTCATGACAGGCTAGAATTGTTTTAGACCAATCTGCTAGCTCTCAGATGTGCAGTTTAGACTTTGACTTAAAAGGAACATGTAGGAGTAAAAAACATTAAAGACTTAGGATTGAGGACCGTATGGATGCTTTTGCCATTCAGTAGGCTATCTACCTCTTCAAGCTTCTATGTCTTCATTTACTAAGCAGGAGTAGTGATAACATGCTGTAACTGTGTGAAATGGTATACCTCTTAACTTCCCTAGGTTTGTCTGTAAAGTGAGATCATTTTATGATTTCAGTAAGGGAACTTCATTTTTCTTGCATGCTAATTCTCAATTACTTTCTTTTTTTCTCACATTTAATGGCTTTGCTTTTTCATCTTTCATGGAGTATATATAAAGATGAAATATGACCATGTACAAATAAGTGTTTTAAGGGGCAACCTAAAAATCAAAGTGGGACTCTTACGGTTAATTCCACACCAGATTTTTAAAACAAGTTACAATTTATGATGTATAAATCCTAATTCCACTCTGGGATAGTATCCTCAGGGAAAACTTCTTAAACTCAAGTTAGTAAGTGGTGGAGATGGAGTTTGGACTCAGGTCAGGGTGATCAAGACCCATGATCCCGATGACTGTGTGTACTGGTAGATGACTGGTAGAGAGATGACTAATGTTAAAAGGTAAACTGAGGCATATTAAATATTTTAAGAGTTTATTTGAGCAAAAACCATTTTGGATTGGGCAGCAGCCAGTCTAGCAGATAAAAAGGAGCTGTGAGGAGCTGTATAAAAGGAAACACATTCCCCCTCAGCATGTTAGTATTTTTACTTCTTATTTATTTAAACAAATTTTAAGTTACAGTTGATATGCAATACTATATTAGTTTCTGGTGTACAACATAGTGATTAGATATTTATGTAACTTACAAACTGATCACCCTGACAAGCCTAGTCCCCATCAATAAATAAAGAAGATGTATTACGTACATACAATGGAATATTACTGAGCCATGAAAAGAATGAAATCTTTCCATCTGCAGCAACATCAATGGACCGAGAGGGTATTTATGCTAAGTGAAAAAGTCAAAGACAAGTAACATATAATTTCACTCATATGTGGAATCTAAAACACAAAATAAACAAAACAGGAACAGACTCATAGATACAGAGAACATTTTGATGATTGCCAGATGGGAGGGGGTTCAGGGTAGGGGTGAAAAAGAGGAAGGGATTAAGATATACACATTTCCAGTTATAAAAACAGTCATGGGGATGTGAAGTACATCATGGCAAAATGAAAGATATTTATAGCCAGAAGGACTGGAAATGAGGAAGTTATAGTAGGTAGGTTGATTATTGCAAAGGTTACTTTCCATTCGGGTTTGGCAGGGGTCTGGCAGGTAGATTATGTAACTAGTGCCGATCAGGTGATTTCTGATTGACCGGTTTAACATTCTATTTCTGGGAAAGCTGAAATTGTAGTTAAGTCTCAGTTTGGTGACATGAAACTTAACATAGGTGACTCCATTTTGTCTCTAACTGGTTTAGGGGGAATCCTGATGAAGGGGTTTAAAACTTTCTCATCCTTTCCTGTTGGCTTCCTTCTGTCACGAGTGAAAAGTCCATACTTCCTTCTTTGCTTCGCAACAGGCTTCTGTAACAGCATGGGACAGGTGCTCTGAGGTATTTTCCTTTTACTGAGTGGTCTGAGGAGTTCCAGTTCTTGTGATTAAGTTTTTGATATTGGAAATATGTATTCTGCCTTTTGGGTTATATAAGGTCTATCTAACTTAAGCTTTTTTTTTTTTTTTTTAAACAATACTGGATGTCTAAATGCATTCTTAAAAATCTGTGAATGGCTGAGGTTTCCTTAAATTTTATAACCTAAATTATTAGTAATATAGCTTATAAAATCTCAGGAAGATAAGAATATATAAATAGGTAAACTTTTTTATTAACGAATTGAAATGTTTATACTGGGCTGTACATTGTGGTGGTGATGATGCTGGTGTGTGTGTGTGTGTGTGTGTTTTATTCAATTGGGAAGAGATTGGTTTCTCAACATCTCTGCTGTGTCTCCTTTTTCTGAGTCAGATTGGAGACAGGGTTTTATCCAGTCCTATGGCAGCTGACAGGCACAATGAGATCAACAACATTTGCTAAGATCCTATGAGTTAGACTCACATCTGTGCTTAGAATCCTTAAGCACCACATACGTAGAAGTGGGAATGTCTTGATGCTCTATACAATCTGGGTGTGGAAAGGAAGGAAGTAGAAGGAACCTTGGATGCATCAAAGGTTTCCAAATTGAATGACTGGGATGGTGGGGACAGGATAAGAAGCAGCCTTGGCAAGAAAGATGATGAGTTTGGACTTGATCATCTTGTTTCTGAGGCAGTTGTGAGATATCCAGCTAAAGACTTGAATAGGGTCTCAGAAGTATAGATGTGTACCTAAGAAGAGGTGTCAGTACTTGATATATATAGAATTGGACTCACCAGCTTGGACAAGAGGGGCTCATCTATGGGAGGAGATGGACATTGGAGTGGGATGTACACAGCTCCCTTCTCAGAGCTGGTTTTAAACTGAGGCAGGTACATAACGAAGAGGAGAAATACTGGCAAATAAATCTGAGTGCAACTTAACCTGGGCAACAACCGCAAACTCCTACTTTAGGGCTTTAGCACATTTTGCACTCTGAAAAATTCTTGCCCCGTGGAACTGTGTGAGTCATTGCCTCATTCTCTTTAGCACTTTGCTGAAATGTCACCTTCTCAGTGAAACCTTCAGTGACTGCCCCAGTGAAAACTGCGGTCTCCCCCGTGCTCAGCATTCCCTGTCTGCCTGCCCTGCATTACTTTATTCTAAAGCACTTATCCCCCTCTGACATACTATAGTATTAAGCTTAACTTAATGATTTGTTTTCTGTTGGTCCCCATCCCCTGGATTTGCAGGCTCCACAAGGAGAAGGAGTTTTGCTTACTTAGCTTCACTAGAACTGCTGCGATTGCCCACACATAACAGGCTTGAATTGAGACCTAAAGGCACAGATCTCATGTGATCATTATCCTTGAAAACTGGAGGACCCAGTTTTGATGGGAGAGTGAGAAAAAAGATGAGACACTAAAACATGACAGCCAGAAACTTGAGGCCACATTTTGTGATTAGAAAATGTTTAAGGAAAACAAATAGCAATGCAATTTGTCTTCTAGAGAGAATAATTTAGAATATTAATGGGGCTGCTGATAAGTTGGTTGAGATAATTAAGGATGTGCTTGCAGTGTGTGTGAAGGGGGAGACGGATGACAAGACGGCCTGTCTGGAGCGACGTCAGTGTATCTGAAAACCAGGCAGGCTGTGACTTGGTTGAGCTGGGCGTAATCTCTCTTATGTATTCAAGGTGGTCAGGTTTGGTTTCTTAAAGTGCTTTGTTAAAATCTCTCTAAAATGCAGAAAAATTAAGGATTAGAACAGAGAAATTGTCCAAGTTGATAAAATGAAGAGAAGGAATATTTTGGATTCCCTAGAATTTGAAATTAAGTAGTTTTAGAGAAAAACATGTTTTCCAGAATGACATAACTAAAATTAAAGCAATGATTTTAGGATAGATTAGAATATATGGAAAACTGTTTAACTTGAAATTTTTATTGCAGAGTTTTAGAAGGATGCAAACCAGTTGGGAGAAGGCCTTACAAGTTTCCCTCAAATGTCTAGGTGGCTCATGCACCTCCTAGAAGTGTACCTTTCCACACTTGGAAGTCACCTGTGTTGCTAGAATCCCACCTGAAGCGGCTATTACATGGTCTCAGCAAAGGCCTACTATGTGGTATGAAGTCCAAGAGACAAAAGATTGACTTAATTCTATTCAGGTGATGAGCTGACCAACATAATCTGTATTTAAAAACTTATTTCCTAAAACACAAATGACTAAATTCTGTTTCCATATGTTCAGCTTCTTTTTTTTTTTTTTTTTTAAGGAGAGTTTGGATAATTGTACCTTTTCAAGAGGAGTAATACCCATTTTATCTTTCCATGGGCCAATCGTTTTCAGCGATGCTTTTGAGTTCGGATCTAGGCAGTAAACACCAATCTAGACAGTGAAGCTGACAGGGCTGGTCCTTTCTCAGCTCGAGGAGGCCTTCTACTCTTCTCCCCTCTCTATTTTCTCCTCTACGTGCCTCAAGGCTCTCTCACGTTTACTTCTGGTGCCCTTCCGCTCTTCAGTTGCAAGCAAAAGGCACCGGTTCTGACCAATTCACAATAAAAAAGAATTTCTTGAAAGATGAGAGTGAAATTACAGGACTGGAGGGGACGTGTAATAATCAGTCTTGACCAGACAAGAACCACTCAGCCGCAGGTGGTCTTGGAGGCGGAGTGTCTGCACGGTCCTGCCTGGGCTGAGCTCTCAAATGCATTCTGTCTGGCTATTTTCAGTGTTTGCATCACACCGCTTATGATTTACATTCTGGGAAAGGAATGTCTGGTTTGTCTAGCTTGGTTAAAGAAGATAGGATCGCTGATCTAGTAGGGGAGAGGTTCCCTAAAAGAAACCAGAGAATGTGAAATACATCCTGGGCAGCGAAAAAGCAGCTGCCATCCCAAAGCCCCCCGTGGATGAAGAGAGCACTAAAATTGAAGCAAACTACTGTGCTCCTGCATGAGGACACAGCTGTTTAATTTCCGGGCCTGGCATTTTATTTGGCCACCCTTAGCACCTCGATGCTTTCTTCCGTCGTCTATCAGAGCGCCAGTGGAAAATTAGTTGACTCTTTTTGGATGTGTCGTTTGAAGAAATGATGGGCTCTGTGAAGTTCCTATCTGCTAATCTGTGTCCTGTAGGTGAATAAAAATTGGATTTGGAATAAAGCAACCTGGGCAGAAAGTTATTAAGCAAATTTTTATAGTTTTAATGTAGCTTTATTGGAATATTTTCATCATGATACTTCCTGCTAGGGGAGGTCTGTTTTTAGCTTGATATATAGTCAGAAGAAGACTTCCTTACCAGAAGGGGTTTGTTTTTCTCAGGTTTTACTGTAATAATAACTCCCCAAGTCTCAGTAGATTACAACAACATTTATTTCTCACTTGTTGGTCTCAAGGTCCAGTGACTCTGATGCTGTGCTTGGTTGGCTTAGTTAGGTCAGCTGAGCTCAGCTCCAGGCTGCAGGCTGGGTTTAGATCTGCTCTAAAATTGTCTTTATTCTGGAATCGGTAGCTTCGCAAGATATGCTTTCCCTCCCCCACCTCATCCGAGGACATTTCCTCATTGCTTTTTAGAGAGAGTGGAAGGGGAGAGAGAAAGAAACATCAGTGTGAGAGAGAAGCATTGATTGGTTGCCATACATGCCCAGACCAGGTGTCACCCACACCCCCATCAGAGGTCGAACCCACAACCTAGGTATATTCCCTGACCAGGAATCAGACCCACAGCCTTTCTGTTACGGGATGATGCTCCAACCAACTGAGCCACACCGGTCAGGATAAGGTATGCTCTTTTTATGGTGGATATAAGAATGCAAGGGGCTGGTGAATCTTGCCAGGACTCTTAAACCCTCAGTTTGGAACTAGTGTGTGTCACTTCTGACCATGGTCCATTGGTTAAAATGAGTCAGGTGACCAAGCTCAGTTGTCAGGGAAACAGTGGCAAGAATGGAGAGCAAAAGGCAAATCATAAACAAATAATTCTGTCTTCCTTAGGGATATTTAAACAGCTGAAGACAGCTGCTGTCTTCATTGCGGCTGCATGTGGGTTGCTGCATGCCCTGTGCAGGCGGCTGAGTGCCCTGGTTAGGAGGGGAGTGTGAAAGGCTGCAGAACCACACAGGCAGCACGTGCTGTGGGGTGGGAAGGACAGGAAGCTCTGCACTGGAATGAATCAATAGAAAATTTGGTATGTAAATGCCCTAAGCATGGATCTTGTCCTCAGCAATTCCAGAATGAAAGACGAATGGCAACACAGACTGTAGATGGCACAGGGCCTGAGCAGGATGGGGTGAGCAGAAGAGGGGTCATGCTCATACCCCCAAAGAACAGAGGCTATTCTTTTTGCCATATGGTCAGATTTTAGTCAGATCCAATGAGAAAGATTTGGAGATTAGTTTTAGGACTGTTTACATTGTATGGTTCCTATATAAACCTATATAGTAAACTATGAAAATATTTGATGTAGAGAGGACTGCAAAAATATCTGACACCAAATGGTGTCCACGTGACAATATCTACTCCACTATCTTCCAAGTTCACTACGTTTATTTTTCTCAGGGTGGCTCCTCAGTCATTTACAGTGAACTTCCCCTTAGGAAACCCTTGGCCGTGGATGGCACGTCTGGGTAGGCGCCGCTTAATTATACAGGCCAAAGTGCTTGTGCGCAGAATGTGCAAAGCCAGGGAAGCAAGCTTTCTTACGGGAGACCATATGTGTGTACGTGTTTACAATTGAGTAATATCTTAGTTTTGTATCCCAAAGAATTAAAGTGTAGGCACTCCAAATAAATCAGTTCATTTTAAATATAAAGTTATTAAGCAATATGTGTAGATATAGAATTAAATTTCAAGCACAAATGATATAAGAGCAATAACTAAATAATGCCATAAATAACAAAAGCCTTTAATTCACCCTGTGGTGTCTTTTCATGGCCTCTAACCTGTCCAGCCCTGTAAGGCTGTAGTTAGCATCTGAGATCAGAAGGTGCCAAGGGTAATTCATCCAAATGTTTTTTCTGACACAGTCTACATGCCGTCCAGAGGCTACGCACACAACTCAGTCTAGGCAAATAGAACGCTGTCTTAAGTTTATTTCTGTCTTGGAAGGAGATACATGTTACCTCGCCCTTCTCACTTGCCAGCTGTGTTTGCCTCAACCTATAAAATGGAAATAACAATAATAGTAATAATAACAAAAACAATAGTACAAGGCAATGAAAAGTCATTTTTCTAAAGATAGGAGATTTTGCAAGAAAAGAGCTTTGTGAGTGGTGACGCACTATTCTTTACGTATAAAGAGATAATTTAGGCATCATTTACAGATTGAGCGTTACTGGTACAAACTGAGCATTTCAACAGTCGAGCACACATGGGAACATGGCACAGTATTCTACGAAGTGTTAGGCTCCTAGGGCTGCCGTAAGCAATTCCCACCAGCTTGGCAGCTCAGAACAGCAGGAATTTATTCCTGAGTGGCTCTGGAGGCTGGATGTCTGGGATCAAGGTGCTGACAGGGCCGCATTCCTTCTGAAGGATCCAGCAAAAAATCTTTCCTTGTTACGTCCTCACTTTTGGTGGCCCTTGGCAATCCTTGCCATTTTTTGGCTTATAGGTCCAATCTCTGCCTCCCTTGTCACACTGCCTTTCTCCCTGTGTCTCTGGGTGTTTCCAAATCTCTCTCTTTTTTAAATGAGAACATCAGTTGTGGCATTTAGTCTCCACTCTAGTCTGATATGACCTCACCTTGATTACTTCTGCAAAAACCTTTCTAAATACAGCCCCATTCATAGAGGTTAGGACTTAAAACCTATCCTTTTGGGAGACATAATTCAACCCACCCCAGATATATATCAGAGTGAAGTGATAAAATGACAATCTCCTCA
Source organism: Desmodus rotundus (assembly GCF_022682495.2). NCBI lineage: Eukaryota > Metazoa > Chordata > Mammalia > Chiroptera > Phyllostomidae > Desmodus > Desmodus rotundus. The sequence goes on along the minus strand of NC_071391.1, from coordinate 130,487,390 downwards.
CTTGACAAGATAACATCAGTAGATCAGCAATAAACTGGAGTTGGTCACTGCTCACTCTCTGTGAATGGAGAGCCAGAAGTGTAAGTTCCTAAATATTTTTAACACAATGAAAGACGCTGCAGATCAGGCTTAAAAGCATATTCTCTTCATTGTTTTCATATAAAAATTGAAAACTTTAATCTGGTAAAGATAAATAAAAAATGGTAAGTGTAGGTTTTAATATACCAGTTGGAAGAAAAAAATCAGATGATCACACAGCATACTAATCGGGAGTGGGATCAGTATATAAAAACCCTTGAAATTTTCAGTCTCAACTACTTCTCCCTTTAAAAGGAGAAATTGATCAGGACACAGATATCCCAGCAAGAGGTGAGACTATAAATAAGAAATAACGTTACCATGTAAGCCACCTGAGCTGACAGGTTGGCAAAGTACATGACCTTTAGACCGACCCGTGTAAGAAAATAGATCTGTTTCAATCAGTAGCATCAGCAGGCTGAACTGCCGTTATGGTTTGACTCAAACAGTAAAAGAAAACGCAGAAACCCTTTTTAAAGACTTATACATTTTTAGTTAAACAGGCGGTTTCATCCTGCATGCTAATTAACAAGAAAATATTTTAAGTCAACTTTGGGGGAGATTTTTTCGGAGCTCCCTAGTATTTTGTAGAACTGTTACCAATTTCAGAATGCCAGTGCATGCAGAACAGCAGACATTTTTGTAAAGCATCATCTACATGTCCTCCATAGTCATTGAATTAGGGACTCTGTTGGTAGAGTTAACATCGCATTAGTACACAGAGTTGTTAGAAATTTAAGGGCTTCATGGGCAGATGTCAGTTTATAAGAAATTTAAGGGTTTCATGGGCAGATGTCCGTTTATAAGCTCCAACCTCTATTGGCTGCTGTGATAGTTAAATTTTGCTTCTCACCTTGACTGGTCTATGGTGCCCACTTGTACGGTCAACCACTGGTCTAAATGTTGTTGTGAAAGTACAGCTGACCCGCGCACAATGTGGTGGTTAGGGGAGCTGGCCCAGCAAGCGGTCAAATCTGTGCACTTAACTTACTGTTAGCTCCCACTATGCAGATCCTCAGCTGCAGACAGAAACTACAGCTGACCCCAGGACGACACGGTTTGAGGTGCACACAGCTGATTTTAAGTAAAGGTTACCCTCCAACATGTGGGTGCGCCTCATCCAATCAGCTGAAAACCTTCAGAATTCTGCCTCAAGACTAACGACGACCCTGCCTGTGTTTCTGGCCTCCAGCCTGCCATATAGATTTTAGACTTGCCAGTATGGCCTATTGGCTGTGTTTTTCTTGGCAGAATCCTGACTGATACAGTTACTTTAGACAGTATTTGAGTGTCCTCAGCTTTGAAGTTCAGAGAGATTTTAAACTTACGGAAGTGATGAAGATGTCACGACAGCTACTTTGGCCCTCGTGTCCACTACAGGGTGGCATATGGAGTTCTTAGTCCCAGGCAGGGGGCATGTTTATCTGAACACTCTTTTATAAGTAGTACCGGAGTCTTCAAGGCTATCAGACCTGTGCTCTTGGCTCAAATGTCTTCTCTTTGGTGATATTTAGGGGGCCCTTTCATTTAGGGCTTTACAAGCAAAATATAACCAAAGACATTGAAATTGAAAACAGGCTGACAGTGACCAGAGGGGAGAGGGGAGGGGATAGTGGGGGAAAAGGGTGAAGGGTTTACAGGAACTATAAAGGACATATGGACAATAACAAGGGGGGTGGAAACAGGGGAAGGAGGTGGGGAGGGCTTGTGCGGTGGGGGGGGGGAAAGGCAGAAAACTGTACTTGAACAATTAAAAAAATAAAATAAATAATTTAGGGTTTTATAATGACTATAGAAGGATATGATCAGAATCACAACCCATACTCTGGAATGTGATTACATATAAAATAAACATATAAAATACATACATATATATATACTACTCACATATAAAATAAACATGACCACGTGGTTCTCATGCCTACCTTCCAGCCTAGCATAGCAATGAACTGATGACATCTCAGTAGGTGGGTGTTGTGTCAGTTTTGGTCCCGTGCAGGCTGCCACGTTGTCCTGGTTTGGTGTGTGGAACGACCAGCGCGTGATTCTTACCACCTCCCTTCCACGTTGTCTGCAGTGACAGGGCTGTCCTCTTTAAATTTAGGCTCTTATTCTAAACGTAGGTAACTCTCAGTACCTTTGTCTATAGTTTCTTAGAGAAACAGAGTTTACATCAGCCATATTCTTTCTCTTCCTCTCGTTATCCTCGATCGGCATTTGTTTACTCAGAAGTACTTCTTGAATGTTTACACTGAGTCGTGTACGAGATGAACAATAGGCGTAGTCCTTGCACTTGTCACGTTCTCCACTCCTGTACAAACAAAGCCCCCGCTGGCACGGCAGGCATGTTGGTCTTCTTCAACGTGCCCCCCCCTTAATGCCCGTGAATCCCTTGAGAAATGACCTCTCTACATTACGTCTCTTCTCTACTTTGCTGGAGGCTTGGGGTGGGAAACAGTTCTCCCTTCTTCAGATAGTTTCTGTGGAACATTATTAACAAGATTCCTTCTGTTGGTTTGGGATAGGTGATTATTTATAGTTTAAATATTTCACGCCTGCACGTGTCTGAACTCAAATAGTGTTAATAAACAGATTCTTTAGAAACTTTATAAAGCCTTATACTGAAAAGAAGATGACTTTTTAAAATACTATGTCCTGGGCTATGAATTATATTTTGGCATTCTGTGCTGGAATCCGAACTGTCTGTCAGCTGGAGGAAGGGTAGAGTAAGTAGTTCATTGAAATTCTCTCTTTTCAGGGAAAATATAATTGCATGTGCAACTATGAGAATGTTAAAATTTGTTCTTATTAAAAAAGGAGTATTTGAATAAAAATTCAACTTTATTTTTTAAAGCAAAATTACAAAAATTGGAGGTAAAATGGAAGAGTGTTTTTAAAAATGTTCTGGAAGGTTTTAGTTATATTACTCCAAGTTGGTGATGTTAATGTTTTTAAATTATAATGGCTTCATGGTGTATTATTCTCCAGGGACACTCTGAACATCGGAGTTATACCGCTTATTAGTCAGGTAGTGCTGGAAGTGAAAGACAGGCACTAAGAGTGAGAACCAGGAGCTGCTGAGTTTTCCCTGATGTTTCCAAGTTTGTGCCTAACACAATGCTTTTAATCACGTATTCTCTTTTCCCCCACCTTGCTGCCAATGTCTGCTTTGTGTTTGCACAAATTTTGTTTTTCTCTTGAGAAACCCTATTTCCAAGCAGTATTCCATATTTATATCCCCAAACATCCTTTTTTTTTTTAAAAAAAAGATTTTACTTATTTATTTTTAGAGAGAGGGGAAGGGAGGGAGAAAAAGGCAGAGAAACATCAATTTGTGGTTGCCTCTCATGCACCCCACACTGGGGACCTGGCCCAGAACCCAGTCATGTGCCCTGACTGGGAATCGAACCAGTGACCCTTTGGTTCTCAGGCTGCCGCTTAATCCACTGAGCCACACCAGCCAGGGCCATGTCCCCAAAGTTCTCTTATAGATTTAATTCCTGGTGGTCTACAGAAAGCACAATAGACTCCTCCATTGCAACAGACTGAACACAGCCTTTTCTCCCACTAGTATAGAATGTTACTTATCAATGCATAACAAATCATCATCACAAATTTAGTGGCTTAAAATGACACACATTTACTGTCTCATCATCTCTGTGGGCCAGGAATTTAGGTGTGCTCGGTGGGTTTCTTAGTTCAGGATCTCTCACAAGGCTGCAATGCAGTTGTTGGTTGGGGCTGAGGTCTCACCTAAACATTTGACTGGGGAAACATTTGCCTCTGAGATCACCTGGTTATTGGCAAGATTCACTTTCTTCAGGTTGCTGAGCTGAAGGTTGTTCAGTCCTTCGCCTGGCTGTTGACAAAAGGCCTCTTTGAATTCCTCGCCCACCCGTAGAGCTCTCTCTCCATTGGGCGGTTCACAGTATGGCAGCTTGGCTTTCTCAGAGCCAGCAAGGGAGAGCTTCTGCTAGCAAATTAGAAGTTACACTTCTTCTAATCTAGTCATGGAGATGCTAGTCCATCCCCTTTGCTGTGTGTTACCCATTAGAAGCCAGTCGCTAGGGAAGCCCACACTCAAGGACAGGAGACACCCAGGGCGTGAGAAGCAGGAGGCAGAGGTCACTGGGGTGCTGGCGGAGCCTCGTGTCACAAGGACCATTTCTTGATTATCTTTTACCTGCCAGTGATGTCGTTATTTTACAAATTGTCCTGGCCTAAAACTTGAGAGTTTTGATTCTGGTTTCTTTCTTTGTTTTCCACTTTTCATCTGTTTCTGTACCTGTGTCATAGTGAAGAGTATAGTCAGAAAACCTCGTTACAGTCCTGGCAATTTTACCCACCTTTGGGGAGTCACTTAAATTGCCGAGGCTACCGTTTCCTTGTCTGTACACTGAGGTCTGGCACGAAGTGGTCCTTATAATTCATTTCAGCACTAACTTTCTTTGCTCTCAGGAATGCTGAGTTTTCCTCTGTGAATCTGGTTTTTTTTTTTCTTTCCCAACTCCAGACCATCTGGACCATCACTTTCATTTTGCCATTTGCCAACCCAGGAGCCCAGAGGAAATTCTAGCCGGCTGCAAGATGAAAGCCAAACGTGCTTCAATGTATTATTATTAGAGGCTCTCCCCAGTCTGTCCCAAACTCTGTGCTCGACTTCATCGTGGACTCTAACACTCCAGGAAGCCCCTAGCTCTGTCTAGCCTGAGCTGTCCACCCATCATGCCTGGATTTTCTTTTCTAGTTGATTCACACTAAACTCTCTGCCGGACTGTCCTCCACACTTTGCCTCTACTTGTAGAATTTCCACCTATTCCTTGGAGCCCAGCTACATCCTCATCTTTATAATATAGGTATTAGTGTACTGGTTTTGAATTCAGAAAGCTAGGGTTCAAATTCTGTCATTCTACCTATGAACTTCATTACTTATGCATGTTTAAACTCTCTGAGTCTCATTTTTAAAATAAGGATTTTAATACCTTGCTCATGGGTTTTTGTGAAGATTACATAAGACGATGCATGTCAGGTGCTTAATTTGTTATGCACCAGTCCTTGGTACACAACAAATGATGCAAACATTATTATTGTCCCTGGCTTTTTCTAATCTGTGTTTAATTTATCTTGATGTTGTAGTAGATGGCACGTTGTTTATTGGTTCCACTCATTCACCAGAGTTTTTCTGCCTTTTCATGGTTTGTTTACTATTTTTTCTTTTGCGTAAGTGTTATTATGTCCTAGATAGTACATTCCTTAAGGGCAATGGCCGTGCCTTATGCTCTTGCATGGCTTTCTCATCACCTGGATCCTGCTCCGCAGCGATTTGACTGCCTTCCCTTCCCTCCCCTGACTCTGTCGCCCATTTCATGCTGTCGTGGACAATGTCCTTTGCCCTCAGCTCTTCTTTCATTCTTAGCCTATCCGTGTTTTTTATTCTTCTTGGCTCAGCCCTGAGCATCTCCATTATTCATTCAACAGATATTTATTAACAGCCTACAAATATACTAGGCACTGTGCTCTGCTCTGGGGATACACTGAGGAGCTAGAACCAGCAAATTTTCTGGCTCACAGAACTAGCAGTCTAGTGAGGGAAGACTGACATTTCTCATCTGTTCACAAAAGCACATGCCCATGGCTCCAAGAGAAATTGGAGTATATCAAATAGTCCTACACATTTCCATGGCGTAATGACGACTGGGATAGGGAAGTTCGACAGGGTATTTGATACCTGAAACATGAATAAAAGTCACCTGGATGAAGTGATGGTGGGGATGGTGGTGTGTGAGGAAACGCGGTGACTAAGATCAAGGGCAGAGCTTGGTTCTAAAACTAAGGGAGTAAACTTGGGAGGAGGAATAAAAATAAAAATATAAAATTAGGGGAGTGAGCCTAAGGGGTGGTCCAGGCCAGGAGTGGGGGAGGTGACATGTGAGAACACTTTTTCACCGTCTGTATTACACGTATCAAGATCTTGCTTTCTGCTGCTTTCTCTTGTCATAATCTTAGTAATTGGCATGCTAAAATATTACCTTAGAATAGCTGAGAAATTACTTATTTGGGGGGATTGTAGTCAGGGGAGCAATCACACAATCTGCTACCTCCAGCTACAGTTCTGAGCAATAGGCACTGAAAGTCCAGGATAGCTGGACCTCACAGACTGGGAGAGCCAGCCCCTGGGAGTAAATGGGCTCTGAGGGGTACCAGGGACCAAATGGGAACTACATACCAGGTTAAGGAGATTCGTTCAAGAGGTAATCACAGGGGAGTTATAGGATCAGGTTTGTATTTTGAAAGCGTATCGTCGGCTGCTATGTGAAGGTAGCGGACTTCCCTGAATCACATTTCGTTGCTTGATTGTGTGTGAACAGGATGCTATTATATAATTATTTACTCTTCATATTATACTATTATTCCCCATTCAACTATATGCTACATTAATTAGGATTTAAATTGCTATCAGTAACAGAAGTAACCCAAATAACAGCTGAAACAAATAAACATTTGTTTTTCTCTTACCTAAAGGAGCCTGGTGATAGGCATTCCGAGACTAGTATGAAAACCTCAAAGGCAACCAGGAGCAGTGAATGTCTTTCTCTGCTCTGGCAGCTCAGTGTATATTGCACGCTGGCCCAAGGGGGCCACCTGAATGCCAGGTATCACATGGGGTTTTGAGTCAGCAAGGAGCAGGGATTGATGAAGGGCATGTCTTCTCCCTTGAAGGACACTTACTGGACATGACACATAATGTGCCCATGTTCTGGAGCTTAATTACATGCCAATACCCACCTCCAATGGATTCTAGGGTATATGGTCAATTTTCTGTGGTGTGTGGCTAACAGTGAAAGATTCTATTCCTATGGAAGAAGGGGAACATGAATGTTGGCGACAAACTTGGACCCTAGATTTTTTGGCTACATTCTCTTCCTTCGTAGAGAGGCAGCCCTGAGTACCATTACTAATGACTAGTTACTAATTCCAGTTCGAAGTCTAGGATCTCCGGAACATAGGCAAAGACAAGTTGTTTGCTATAACAACTTGTGGAGGAGCAGGAACAGGCTAACTTCCATGTCGTCTTCTGTTCAGAAATGGGGAGAAGAAAAAACAGCCATGAGTCACTGATACCTAAAAAATTCTGGATTCTTTCTGTGCAGGAACAGTATGGGGTAAGCTTCTTGATTAGCCACCAGGACTTCTAGTTTTTAGGGAGGAACTCCCTTATCTGTTGTCTTCTGTGGTTCTGGCTTTCCTCCTGGGAAGTGTTTCATTTACATTTTCCTCCAAGAAACCTCTGAGGACAACAATGGGTAGTAAGCACTTCTTGAAGGCCCCAGAGCATTTACAGACTACTTATTACTTCTTACTGGTTTTCTGGTGGGAAGTGGTAGGAATTATATTTTGAAGGTTGGACAGTTACTTATAAACTTGTATTTTCTAAAGATAGCTGTAGTAGTACCTCCCATGAATTCTTAGAACCTTGCTATTTTCCAAACAAGAAGCAGAATCTATGTCCCCTCCCCTTGAACCTTGGAACATTTTGCCCCAACCAATAGAGTGAGGCAGAACGGCACCACGCGACTCCCAAGACTAGATCATGAAAGATGATCTAACTTCTGTCTGACCCTCTGGGGAGCACGATCCTTGGAAACCAGCCAGCATGTTTTCAGGAAGCCCAGGCAACAAGGAGAGGTCACATTAGTGTTCTGACTGACAACTCAGCTGACATTATAGCCACCAGCTAGCATCAGCCCCCAGACATGTGAGCGCTGCAGCTGCTAGGATGGCTCCTGCACCAGCCACCGTCTCATTGTAACTACGCGAGCGACTCTCTCTGAGCGCTGCCTCACTGAGCACAGCGTTCTCCCCAGACTGCAAGGGTGACAATAACAGCAGCAAAGGGTTGCTGTATTTTCACACCACTAAGTCTAACATAGAGGGTTCCAGAGGTAGGCAATGCAGGATTTGTATGATAGCTCCATGATTTTCAAGATAGTGCCTCAATCTTGATGTTCTGACGTTCTTAACTTGCTGCTTCACGATCCAAAATAGCTGCTTGAGCTCTAGCCAGTACACCCACCTTCTAGCCAGTAGTAAGGAAAACCAGAGTGAAGAGGAACATGGCTTCTTTTAAGGGCACGTGTCAGAAGCTGCACATACAACTTCCTGTTGGATCCCATTTGCCAGCAATCAGTCACACTTAACTGGCCACACTCACCTGGGAGGAAAGATGGGAACTGTGTTTGTTGTGGGCGGTCATGTGCGCTTATTGTACTTTCTTTAAAATCACTTAGCTCTTTTTTATATATTCCTTACACAGTTCTCTCATTAATTTAAACTGCTAAGTAGACTATGCTATGTGAGGAAAACATTACTGGGACTTAATCAGAAAGAAGGCGTTTGAGATGATCAAGCTGAGAAAATGAAGCCTCGCATGTGTCCTTGGGACCCAGCCTCCCAGGATTTCACTAACTCTGGCAACGTAATCCCCCGTGCTGACCCTCATTAGCTATTCTGACAGAAAGTGCTGATCCACCCAGAAGGATTTATTATTTGAAGTTGGGGAGGCAATTAGAAGTTTATAGTAGGATTTAAATTTGATAAGAACCCCAGTGGCCTTTTCTGTATTTCAGCTCAATAATCTGACCAGGAGTTCCTCCAACCTCCCAAGTTTAACAAACTTTGTCTCAAATCTGATGCTAGAAGAATGAACTCTGCTCAAATAAAAGCTTCATTTTGTTCATCGGCAAGTTGATAGGAAACAATGACTTTTCTCTCATTCTTGTTAAGAGGAAGATTAATGAGGTATTCAGGCGGTAAAAGCACACCAAATGCATTCATTCAAAAATGGTCCTGTGAATTTATCATGTAAGATCCACGGCATTAGCTGTTGGAGATACAATAGTGAACAAAGTTACAGTGTTGACTGTGATAGGCTAAACAATGGCCCACAAGCACATCCAAATCCCAACCCATGAATCTGTGAATGTGACCTTACATGGCAAAAGAGACTTTGCAGATGTGACAAAGTTTAGGACCTTGAGCAGGGGAGATTTTCTGGGGGGAGTCTAAATGCAACCGCAAGTGTCCTCAGAGAGAAGGGGAGGGATATTTGAGAGAAGAGGAAGAAGGCAATGAAGCGACTGGGGAAGCAGGTCTAGAAAAAAATGAAGTGATGTAGCTGGGCCCTGGCAGAGAAGGCAGCCTTCAGAAGGCGCAGGGGAGGCAATGAAAAGGATTCTCCCCGAGAGCCCCCTGAGGGAGCTCAGCCCTACCCGCGTTTTGATTTTATCCAAGTGAAACTGAGGGCTGACTTCTGGTCTCCAGAACTATGAGAGAAGAAATTTCTGTTGTTGTAAACCACCAAGAATGTGGTAATTTGTTACATGTAGCCACAGGAAACAATACATAGCCTTTCACAGAGTTTATAATCTAAAAGGCAATTAGAAACAAGTATGCAGTATCTAAAGGGAAATTTGAAAGAGCAAAATGAGTTGGTCGGGTAAGGTGCTAGGGCAAGGCAAAATCAGAGATAGCTGCAAGTACTGGGTTTTTGAAAGTCATTTAGTCTCTTTGAAGTGAAGAATGCTTTTGTGGAGTGGTACAAATGTGGCAAGACATGAGGCTGAATGAACCACTGAGCAGGTGCTAGATGACGGAGATACATGCTTTTGGGCTTCATTCTTAGGATATTGTTATATTCAAGAGTTTTGAGCAGGACCGTAGCATAATTAGTTCTGTATTTTAGAAAAACTGGAGGTCTTCTAATTCTACATCACTCTTTTAGGGACCCGTTCATGGACCTTTGAGATTATATACATTCAGACATTTTGTAATATTATTTTGTTTCTTAAAAGTGAATTTTCAATTGCAAGATTATCTTGCTTTCACACAGCTATGCTCCTACAGATCTCTTTCCTGCCTCCCCCTCTCCATCACCTCCACAAACCTCTTCTGCAGCTCAGTAGATAACAACTTTTTTTTTAAAGACTATGTTTTTAGATCAGCTTTAACATGTGCAATAAACACAAGAAGGCAGACATATTTCCCATATACCCCATCCCCACACGTGCATAGAGTCTCCCATTATCAATATCACTCACCAGAAAGGTACATTTTTAACTAAGGATGAACCTACACTGACAATCGTAATCACCCAAAGTCCATGGTTTGCCTCAGAGTTCACTCCCGGTGCCCTACACTCAGTGGGTTTGGACAAATGTGCGATGGCATATGTCCGTCATTGTACTGTCACACAGAATTTCCGCCACTCTAAGAATGCTCTGTCCTCTGCCTATTCATTTCTTGCCCATTCCCTCCTCATCCCCCGTCCGGTAATAGTCAGAAGTCTAGTATATTACCATCATTTTTTATCTAAAATCGTGTTCTGAAATTGATAATTCCAATCAAAAGAGAACCCATGGTAGAAGAGAGGCAAACAACTCAGGCAATGTGTAGCTACTAAAAGCTTTTTCAAATCCAAAAATAATCTGTTATTCCCTTTGGAGTCTTGTTTTTCCCCCCTAATTACTGCAGTGCTGTATATAGACTTTCTTCTTCTAGTTCAAACCGACATCCAGTTCCATAAAGCAGTCTGCCTCTGATTGCAGCTAAATGCTTGACAAGATTAGAATACACTCTCTTGTCATCATTCATGTCTGGAAGGGAAATGCACTTTGTGAAAGATGTAATTTTATATTTCCTTTTGAGGACCACATGAAGATTCATTGAAATGTGGGGAGTGGCAACATCATTTTCTGTTTTGTTGCCTAGAGAGTCTTTGTAGGTAAATTCTTTCTGGATAAATTTTATTCACAAAGGAGACCATAGCTTGCTTTTTCCCATTTTCATGACCTAGTAAGGCAGAGATGTTCCCCAATGCACTGTTTAGGGAATGCCCACAAGGTCCAATTCCTTTTGCCAGAGCCCGGGTCTCTGGAAAGAGGGCCTGTTGTCCTGGGGTGAGGACATTGGAAAGCAGCTGACTGGTGACAGAGCAGTGCCTGGACACAGTGATTCTGATTCGTAGAGATCTGGCTCCCTTGCAGATAGTAGGAGCAGAGCTGACGTGTAGGAAGCAGTCCGATTGGAAGCATACTGCGTCAAATCCGAGCGTGACTTCCTGTCCCAAGGCTTCTCTCTCTGCAGCCTATGGCCCACGCCATCAGAATCACTGTGGAGTGTGTTAAAACAGGCAGATTTCTGAACCCCACTCCAAACCAAATGAATGAGACTCTTTGGAGGCAGGACTGGGGAATCTGAACTCTTAAAAGCACTTCAGAGGGTTATTTTTCAAATTAATTTTTAAAAAATTTTGAGGTAACTTTAGATGGACATGCAATTGTAAGAAATAATATAGAGAGACTGTCTATAGCCTTTCCTGGAGTGTCCCAATGGAAACACCTGGCAAAGCTGTTGTACAGTATCACAACCAGGATGTCAGCACTGATACAGTCAAGACGCAGAACTTTCCCATCACCACCTGGATCCCTCCAGTTGCCCTTTCATAGCCTCGCCCTCTTCTTTCCCGCCTCCACTTCTTTCTTAACCTCTGGGGTCATTAATGTTTCCTTTCCTGTAATTTTATCAAGAATGTTAAAAAGAAGCCACATACTATGTATCCTTTTGGGATTGGCTTTTCAACTCAGGATAATTCTCTGTAGACTCATCTAGCTTGCGTGTGTAACAATAGTTTGTTCCTTTTTATTACTGAGAAGTAGTCCAGGGTATGGATGTACCACAGTTAATCATTTACTCATTGATGGGCATCTGGATTGTTTCCAGTTTTCAGCTATTACAAATAAAGCTGCTATAGACGTTTGTGTAAGGTTTTTGTGTGAACATAAGTCTTCATTTCTCTGGAATGAGTGAATGCCCAGTCTTGCAACTGCTGTGTAGTATAGTTATTGCAAGTTTAGATTTTTGTGAAAGAAAGTGCCAGACTTACCCAGGTTGGTTGTAGCAGTTTTACATTCTCATCAGCAGTGTATGAGTGATCCAGTTTCTGTGAATCCTTGCCAGCATTAGGTATTGTCTTTATATTTTATTTAACAAATTCATGTGCTCATGCATTTGAGAGCTCTGCTCACCATTCGATTTTTGAACATTTTTTCCTAAATATCTTATAGTCGTGCTTTTTATATCTGTGATGTATTTGGAGTTAATTTTTGTGTAAGGGATGAAACTTAAGTCAAGATTTTTTTTTTTTAACCTAAGGATGCACCATTTGTTGAAAAGGTTATCTTTTCTCCATTGAATTGCACCTTTGTCAATATCAGTTGTAATATTAGTATGAGTCTATTTCTGGGTTTTCTGTTTTGTTTTTTTGATCTACATCTATCCCTCTGAAGAGAACACACAATTCAGATTACTGTAGCTATAGAATAAATTTTAAAATTGGTTAGACAAATTTCTTCCACTTAGTTCTTTACCAGAATTATTTCAGTAATTCTAATTCCTTTGCCTTTCCATATAAATTTTATAATAACTTTGTCTATATCCACAAAAAGTGTTGCTGGGATTTTGATAGGAATTGCCTTAAACCTGTATGTTAATTTGGGGAAAATTGGAAGCTTGACATATTTTCTATTTTGAATCTTTTAGTGCATGAACACATTGTCTCATTTAGTAGCTTCTAGAGTGCAAGTCTGTACCTGTTTAGGCTTACACCTAAGTTTTTAAATGATTGTGAGTGGCTTTAACTTTGTTGTCTACACGTTTGTTGCTAAGCCTATAGACATGTTATTAATTCTTGTATGTTTGTCTTGTATCCTATGATCTTACTGTCACTTGTTTTAGAAATTTTTGTAGATTCCTTAAAATTTTCTATATAGACAATTATGTCATTTGCAAATATGGGCAGGTTTACTTCTTTCTTTCCCATCTGTTTGCCTTTTGTTTTCTTAACACAGTGACCAGGACTTCTAGTACCATGCTGAGGAAGAGTGGTGAGAATGGGCATTCCAACGTCCTTCCTGATCTTAGGGAAAGCATTTCGGTCTGGCACTATCGAGGACAGTGCTTATTGTAGGCTTTTTGTTGATGCGCTTGATCAGGTTGGGGAAGGTCCCTTCTATTCCTATTTTTCTGAGAGTTTTTATTAATGGGTGTTAGCTTTTTTCAGCTGCTTCTTTTTTTTATTAGTTGAGATATAATTGAATTATATCTTCACTGATTGATATGATCATTGTGATTTTTCTTCATTAAACTATTTATATGGTAGATTACATTGATTAGTTTTCAAACATTGAATCAGCTTTGCATTCCCTATAACTTCCACATGGTCTTTAATTCTTTTTATACCTTGTTATATTCTATTTGCTAATATTATGTTAAGGGGTTTTGAATCTATATCCATGAAGTATATTGGTCTGTGGTTGTCTTTTTTTGGTGTTGTCTTTGCATGGGTATGTGGGTAATGTTGGCTTCTGAAAATGAGTTGGGAAATGTTATCTTCTCTTCTGTGTTCTAGAAGAGATCATGTAGAATTGGGGTTAATTCTTTAAACATTTGGTAGAATTCTCCAGCAAAATCATCTAGGCCTGGAGATTTCTTTGTTGTGAGTATTTGAATTATCAATTCAGTTTCCTTTAATAGTTTACAGGACTAGTGAAGTGATCTCTTTCGCATTGGGTATGTTTGTGCTTTTAAAGACATTGGCCCATTTTATCTAAGTTGTCAAATTTATGTGCGTAGGGTTGCTTGCAATATTTTCTTAAACATCCTGTTTGATATCTGCAGGATCTGTAGTGATATCCCGTTTCATTCCCCGTGTTGGTCATTTGTATCTTCACTTTTAAAATTTGTCCATTTTGCTAGTTTATCAATTTTATTGAACTTTTCAACAACCAACTCTTTGTATCATGGTATTTCTCCAGTGTCTTCCTATTTACAATTTCATTGATTTCTGCTCTTTATCTTGCTTGCTTTGGGTTTATTTTTCTCTTTTTTTTATAGGTTTTTGAGGTTAATGAAGATTGTTTACATTGTTGATGTGTAACTTAACTTTTAATTGATGCATTTGGTTTATAAATTTTACTTTCAGTACTGCTTTAACAGTGCCTACAAATTTTGACACATTTTCATTTTAATTCATTTCAGTGTATTTTTTCAGTTCCCTTAAGACTTTCTATTCACTCATGAATTATTTATAAATGTGTTCATTAATTTCCAAGTTTCAAAATTTTTCTCTCACCTTTTTGTTGTTAATTTCTAATTTGACTTTGTTGTGATCAGAAACTCACTTTATATGATTTTAATTCTTTTAAATTTGCTGAAGGTTATTTTATGGCTGGGTATATGGTCTAACAGGGGTCATGGTCACTGGAAAATAATGTGTATTCTGCCTTTGTCGGGTGTAGTGTTCTGTAAATGTCGATCCCATCCTGTTGGTTAATGGTGCTGTCGAGGTCTTCTATATTCCTGCAGTTGATCAGAGAGGGTGTTGCTATGTCCTACCATAATTCCGGGTTTGTCTATTTCTCCTTTTAGTTTTATTGGTTTTTGCTTCACATATTTTATAGCTTTCTTGTTTAATACATACTTAGGATTGCTATGTTTTCTTGGTGGATTGACACTTTTATCATTAAGTAATATCCCTTTTTATCTCTGGTAATTTCCTTTGCTCTGAAGTTCTACTTGATGTTGATATAGCCACTTGACAGACAATTCTTTTGATTAATATTTTCATGGTACATCTTTTTGCATTCTTTTACTTTCAACCAGTCTGTATAATTATATTTCAAGTGGATTTCTGCAGAAATTCACAACCATTGACATAGATCCATGACATATCTTTGGGTGACATTTTTTGATCCATTCTGTCAATTTCTGTCTTTTAATTGGTATATTTAGGCAATCTATATTTAATCTAATTATTGATAATTTAGGGTTGAAGTCTTCTATTTTAATACTGGATTTCTGTCTGTTCTTTGTTTTAGGTTTTCTCTTATTTTTCATGCCTTCATGTGGTTACCTGAATATTTTTTTAGAATTTCATTTTCATTTCTCTATAGTGTTTTTGAGTATATCTCTTTAATATAGCTCTTCTAGTGGTTGCTCTAGGTATATAACATTATATACACAAAACTTATCAGAGTCTACTGATACCATCACTTTACCACTTCAGGTGCAGTATAGACACCTTCCTTCCCTTTATAGTCTTTATCCTCCTTGTTTATAATACACTTGTTTATAGTATATTATATATAAGTGACTATGTTATTGGATAATTAATTATAACTATTTGTGATATAATTACCCTAAATATTTCCTTTGTATACATTTAGAACCATATCAGGCAGTTATAACTTTTGTTTCAACCATCAAACATAATTTAGAACTTCAGAAGAGAAGGAAAGTTTATTGTACTTTCCCACATTTTTGATGACTATGTTCTTTATTGTCTTAGTTTCCAATTGCTCTTGTAATAAATCATCACAGATTTACTGCAACAAAATGACATAAATTTATTATCTTAGAGTTCTGGAGGTCAGGTGTTTGAAATAAATTTCGCTGGGTTAAAAGATGAGGTATCAGGAAGTCTGCATTTTTTTTCCTGTTGGCTTTCAGGGAGAATCAGTTGACTTTCCCAGCTTTTAGAGGCCACCTGCATTTCCTGGCTTGTTTTGTCTTTCTAATCTGGCAGGATTCAACCCTAATAATTTGTTGTTTTCCCCAACCCAAGTTATGATTTGCTGGCTAATAAATTCTTAGGTAGATACCTTTGAATCGTATTTTAGTTTCACCTTACCTGCAATTTAGTACCTTCAGTTATGATCAATGATATTTTTTTTTCATCACTTTCTCCTGAGTCACAGATCATCTCTCTGTGTTCTAGTTCTCAAGACTTAAAAAAAAATTTCTGCTACCCTGTTTTTCTCTAGCCACAAAACAGACATAATATATGTGAATACATCTCCCTGATGATTTCTATCTGTTGCCTGGACTCCTGCTTATAGATAGCTTGGGCGCCTTCTGTGTCTGTGCCCTGCATCCACCTGCAGGGACCCTGGCTCTTCCTGGAAACACCGCAGTCTTTGCATGTTCTCCCCGGAAACACTGCAGGCTTCAGTGCATCCTGAACATGACTGAGCTTTCTGTGCCCTTTGAACATTTCCTCAATCTCACTGTCCAGGCGCCATTTTGCTCTCATAGTTGTTTTATCTAACATGGGAATTGAAATTTCAATGAAAATGGAGAAAAATCTTACAAAGAAACTTAACCTAAGAATGGCCAATTTAGCTCCATCAGTTTTCTATAAACCAAGCTTTCCCTTTAAAAATTCGTAGTGGCATAACCAGGACACCTTCTTGTGGTGCAGTGGCTCTGGTGTTCTGCACGATTCTGTGCCTGTGTTCATCTCACAAATTGTTTCATATTTTGGTTTTAGAGTTTTAGATATTAGAGTTTCACGTTTGAATTTAGAGTTTCAGATTATAATTTTTTAAGTATTTTATTTATTTTTTAGAGGGAGGGAAAGGGATGGAGAAAGAGAGGAAGAGAAATATCAATGTATGAGAGAAACATTGATCACACCCCCAACTGGACAGCTGGCCTGCAACTCAGGCATGTGCCCTGACTGGGAATCAAACCAGCAAACTTTTGGTCTGCAGACCAGTAGTCAAACCACTGAGCCACACCAGGCAGGGCTCAGATTATAATTTTTATTGCTGATAGTCACAGTGCCATTTATTCAGGAGGCTGTACAATGCGAGGCAATACAGCTCCAACTCTGGGTCAGACTTCCTGGGTTGAAACTTGCTTCCATCACTACTAACAGTGTGAGAACTTGGGCCAGTGATTTAATCAAAACACATTTATTATTAAACTGGGAATAAGAGTAATAATGGCATTTGTTTATTAGATTTTTAATGAGGATCAAGGAAAGGAAAATACTTAGCACAGTTTCTGGCATATTGTAACTTTTCAATAGATGCTGTGATACTTTTAGGCAAAAATTAAAACTTCATTCTGGCTAAACTTAACACTATCAATTCCTGTTACCAGCCATTAAGGTTTGATTAATTTTACATTTAACAAATAACTAAAAACTATTGCTTAGTAACTGTGTATCACACACCTGAAAGGTAGTCTTTTATAAACAAGGACAATCACAGGCCAACCACAGACGTAGTTCTCAGAGAGCATCACCAGGAAAGGTAATAGAAATGAAAGTTCTTGGGCCCCGCCCCTGACTTGCCGAATCAGAAGCTCTGGGGATGAGTGTTGGGAACCGCCCTGCCTGGTTTCAGAGGCTGTAACCCCCCATGGTTAAGGCTGAGTCAGAGTTGGGACCATAAGCCACTAAGGAGACAAGGCTTATCTCCCTGGCAGGTGAGCCACCTCTGCCCACTTCACCCTGCTTGGCCCTGAGCTTGGCCAGTTAGCCAATGACGGGTAAGAATCCTCAAGGGAGGATCAACCTAAGATAGGCTCTGGTCACCAGGAATAAGCTGGCAGGGAAGGACTTGGGGGGCTGTGGCAAAAGGGGGTGATGGACTCTCGCCCCTCACTTTGAAATAGCCTGAGTCCTCATTCTCTCTGCATGAAGTCTCCTAATCTCTTGGCTGCCTTACTTCCCTTGACTGTCTTAAGCCTGAAACAATGACAGAGGGCGGTGCAGTCCTGTGCTGGGAGGGGCGGGGAGGGGCGGGGGGGGGGGGGGGGGGATTCCCTGGGGAATCAGGCCTAAGAAAAATAGATACATTCCTGTGAAACCTACTTAATTTGTACCCTCAGCTTAAAAGATAAGGGTCCAGACCTGAGATGAGTCTGGCGCTTAACGTTTTATGGCCTTCTCACTAATTGGCTGTAACTCAGAATAAGCCCTCAAAGTTCTCTGTAAATCATGTATTGTTTAACCCCTACTGGCTGACAATGATTGATGAGCTTGATTTGTATTCCTATGCGAATGAACCTAATAAGAGCCCATGGAGAGAAAGGCTCTGGGCCCTTCTCCTTTGAGAGATCGGCCACCTCTCCTCCCTAGGCAGATCATGTCTTGGTAGTCTTTTCTTCATCCGTGGCAGACGGGAGGGGGAGTGGGGGGGGGGCTGTGTTAAAGCCCCCGCCCCCACCGACATCTGGCG
The DNA here is from genome assembly GCF_022682495.2 of Desmodus rotundus. Classification (NCBI taxonomy): domain Eukaryota; kingdom Metazoa; phylum Chordata; class Mammalia; order Chiroptera; family Phyllostomidae; genus Desmodus; species Desmodus rotundus. The sequence continues at coordinate 130,469,229 of NC_071391.1, read as the reverse complement.
CCCGGAACAGGGACCTGAGGATTTTCAGGACCTGCGCGGACCAGAGGCTTTGAGCCACCATCGCCATGGACGGCATGCCTAAGAGGATGGAAATTAGCGCTTTCATCCCCCCAGGGACAGGGGCACCAAACGGTAAGGTCCCCAGGTGTGTTACAGATAAGAGGAAAGGTTTCTGTCAGGCCGCCCCTTGAGGGGTTTTCTTCTCATTTCTCTCCCCTGCACCCTCTTCCATGAATAGGAGTCTTGCTTTCTCTCTCCCAAGCATTTGCTGAGGTTTAGGCTTGGGGAGGAGAAAGCAAAGACTTTCCCTTTTATTAGCTTTCGTAGCAAGGTATTTATGAGCGTCTCAGCTTCTTGCTGAGCGCCGAAGAAAAGAGGCACTTCCTCCCTCCCGCTCGAGATCTCACGTGCCCCTACGTGAGTGGGGGCCTCGGGGAGGTGTCTGGGGTCGAATCTGTGAGATGTGCAGTGGCCTCATAGGGAATTCCATCTCACGTAATTTAACTTTTGGCTCGGCCGGGGGGAGCGCGATATAAGGGTTGGTCACCCAGCGCTTCCGAGCCCTCCCAGCTGATTTAGGCGGCTGGGAAGAGAAGCCGAGACCCATAAGTGGGGTTTGGGTACCCGAAATATCTGGTAACCCGCCCTGACTGTGTTCCACCAACAGCACATTTCGACCCACTACAGATGAGTTCTAGTAAACTGTGCTTTAACCAGCCCTGCAGGGGATTCTGGGGGACACTCAAGCTTGAGAGCCCGTTAGATTAATGCTGATGTCCCACACAGGTCCTGTCTCAGCGCTCCTGCTGTGGTGTTTCCTGCTCTCCTGGCTGGCACGTTCATCACGTGTCTTTAGCTGGTTAGGAACCTGAAAGACCCAACATGGACTTAAGTATGTTAGCTTTAGTGGGGAAAACATTTTTGATCTAAAGGTGGGGGAAAGCTAATGGCTGACCCGAGCAATTTTCTACTGTGAATAATCACTGGAATTACCATGATGACTTCATTTGACTATTTGCTTTTCTGTTCAGTAGCAACAACTAAGGCTTCAGGATCTTTATGTTCCTTCCTTGGAAGTAATCCTTGAGAAACCAGGATTGGTTAGTGTCTGTAACTGCCTTCCAAATTGTTATTTTAAGGAGGCTCTTAATTTAATTTTAGTATAAGCCCCTTTTCTGGGTTAGTGTTCCAGTCCTTATTTCAACACATAAATAGACTTAGAGTGACTACTTAAAAACATTTGGGCTGATTAAAACCATTTTGGGTACAGGCTGGGCAGTTGTAAATATAGTTTCATTTATTCTGAACAGATAATTTCTGGATAAACAGTAATTCAGTTGCTAAAAGCTATTATGTTAAGGTTTTTACATGTTTTCTAAGCATGCAAATTGAACTATAAACATTACATAGAATTGAGAAAGGAAATATTTAATCTTTTATGAATTTAGTGTTTGAATTTTCAGACAGACCTGCATAACATCACTTCTGCCACCTCCTACTGTGGAGTTTTTTTTTTTTTTTTTTTTTTTTTAATCATACCAAACTTCTAGTTCCTCATATTTAAAATGAAGACAAGAAAGCCAATTCCAGAGGTTGTGAAGATTAAATGAGATAATGTAAGTAAGTATCTGGCACAGAGAGCTCAAGAAATATTGTCAGTATGTCTGAGGCATTTTGAATATTACCTAATTTTGATTTGCATTTAGTTATGTTTTTAGTTGATAAGGCAATTTAGATACATTTTCATTTCTGGTTCCTTGTTTGGGTGTTTAAATTTTTTTGAAGTATATAAAGTAAATTTCTTTATTAGATTTTTTTTTTAGTAGAGAAGAATTTTAATGATATTTAATGATATTTAATGATATTGCCATTTCTGACAGCTTTGACTTTGTTTCATAAAACTTTAGAATCAGATCTAGGAGTGATTGATTTTGGAGGCCATCTACGTTTAAGCTCCCTCTTTACCAAATAAAGAACCTGAGGCCCTGAAAGTGGAAATGACATACCAAATGCCTCATAGATGGTTGTTGACATGATGTCACCTGTTCCCTATAAGTTGGTAACCTGTTAGATGACAGGGAGAAATATATCTTCTCAAATGTCCAAAGCTCCTGTCCTTGGCCTGGGAGGCTCTACCCAATATGGGCTCTAGTTACCTCTCCTTATCTTAACCGCTTCCTATCTAACACCTCATGATTCTGCAATATGCGTAATAGTGAGGATTTTCTTTATTCCAGCTCTGCTAATGTTATCTTTCTTTCTTTTTTTCTTTTTCTTTTTTCTTCTTTTTTTTTTTTTTTGCCTGGAAGACCCTTCCCACTACTCCTCATTTTTAACTCATTAATTCTAATTGTGAATCACAGAATAGATTTCCTTGAAGCCCACACAATCCTATTCCCACCCCTCAGCCCCTACAAGTTATCCCAGACTATGCTCTGAAAGGGTGCTGGAAACATGCCTTACTTATTTCCCTATTTTCAGTATCAAGTATAGGATCTGGTACATTTTATAGGTTCAGACAATCTTTGTTGAATCGAGCTGTTGTGTGGCTTCTTGAATTGTATTTTCGATTATCTTACATGCCATTGTGGCCTTCTCTGGACCAACATTTTAAGACCCTACTGCTCACGACTTTGGTTTATTTACAAATAGCTACAAAAATGGGACCTATGGTCCAGAGACCTGTCCCAGCTTTGCTACTAAAATGTTATGAGAATACAGAAAATTTATGTCTTAGTGCCCTGCTTTCTTCCTTAAATTTTTCTGTGGTAGTGAAAAATAACATGCAAACAGAAAAATGCATTCCACATAGATTTACCCTTAATTGACATACTACAAATGCCCCTGACTCCACCACAAAAGCTGGGAAATAAAGAATTGCCAGCTCGCCAGACGCTACTCTCTGCTGTTCACTGATCACAACTCCTTTCTTTCCGCTAGAGGTGAGCTAGTTCTGACCTTATTGATAGTTGCTTCTGTACTTCCTGAAATATTTTTGCTATCTAAGGATACATCTCAAAGACTTTAGATCAGCTTTCCCTCTTTTTGTACTTTATAGAAATGGAAGCATACATTAGCCATTATTTTGTGCTCGGCTGATATAGAAAAATACAATTGACTTTTATCAATTATGGTATAAGTAAAAAACTTACCATCTCAACCATTTTTAAGTGTATAGTTTAGTAGTGTTATATACTTTCATTGTTAAAATACAAATCTTCAGAACTTCATTTTGCCAATATGAAACTTTACACCTATCAGCATGTTCCCTTTCCTTACTATCCCCAGCCCTCGGTGACCACCATTCTACTTTCTGTTCTTATGAATTGGACTACTTAGATGTGTCATGAAAGTCCTGCATAATATTTCATTGTGTATATGTAGCACATTTTGTTTGTCCATTCTTCTGTGCATGAATATTGGCGTTGCTTCCACCTTCTGGTCATTGTGAATAGTGCTGCTATATACATGAGCATGCAGACATTTCTTTGAGATTCTGCTTTCACTTCTTTTGATAGATACATAGAAGTGGAAACTTTAATCATTTTCGTTGTATGGTTTAGCTTTGTAGTTTCTGCAGAGTAGGTGTTACAGGCCAAAATAGCCCTGACCACTAACTTATTGATCAGTCTGATGAGCTACGTGCTAGCAATTAGAGCGGGGTGATGTCAACTTTTAGCTGGATTTCACGCACCAGAAAAACCTAGGATTGGCTGATACCATTTTCAACCTTGATGGGCTCTGTAAATAAACAAGAGAGATGCTGGGGAAAAGTAGGGAGGTTTGAGGTCACATGAATCATTTGAAGAACAAAAGGGCTAGGACATTTTTTCCTAAACTATAGTCTGCATGTTATAGGACCCCACCCATGCTATTCTGGAATAGCTGTGGTGTTCAATTGCCTACCACCAAGAAGTAATGACTCCCAATGCAAGAGTTTGGTGGAAAAGGAAAGGGGTTGTTTATTTACAGGTTATACAGATTCAGACTACTGGCAGATTTCTGCTCTTAAGTTCCATTACCTTTCAAACAGCCAAAAACACATAGTCTTGACCCCCTTTGCCAACCCAGGCCAGTTTCAGTATGCACCAGTCAGAGGTTCTGTCTTACAGAAAAGCAGAAGTCCGTGGCTCAGTATTCCCGGTCCCAGTTCAGCATTCCAGGCATCTCCCACTAATCTGTGCTTGGCTAGGGAAGGTCCCCACACAGCTCCATCAGCTCTGCTGCCATGTTCTCCAGGCAGATTTCCCAGCAGGTCTCCTCTTTCTTACTCCAGCTCTTACTCCAAAACCATATGGCATCTCTTTATTCCAAACCACATGGTACCTCCTTACACACCAGACCTCATGGACCAATTCCCCTACTTCATGGCTCCTTCCTCATGACTACCATTTACTACTGACCTCATTGCTGATGGGGCAGCCCTTCTACACCCTTTCAAACTGCATGGCTGCTCTCTCATGACTGTCTGCCCTTATTTTTAAATGCTGACCTGGAACTTCCTACATGACCTCATGGCTGGCCCCTCCTACAATGAGCTGCCTTTGCCAGTTCCCTTATACCATCTTTTTGCCTTCTTCCAGCTGCCATCTTTAGTCAGGGCAAGAGTACCTCATGACTCAGGAGTCTGTGCTTCCTTGCTTCTCTTGCAGGCACCATGTAAGTTCCACCCCTACCCTCCCATGTCACAAGTCACTGTACATTCTGAAAGTCACATACTCCTTTTGCCTGGGGTGGCAGCTGCTTCTCTTCAGGAAAGACCCAGCTATCAACTTGCCTTTGATATGTAAAGTATCTTATCTACCATATCATCCTCTTCCCCGATGCCTCAGCCATGGGCTGTGGGGAATATGCTTTGCTATTTTCAGGGACCTCACTTTTCAACCTGTTTCATGCAGACCCCTTGGGATCTCTGAGACCCTTTCAAAAGGTTTGTGAGGTTAGAGTATTTTCATAATAATCAGATATTTGCCATTTTCACTGTGCTGATATTTGCACTGATGTTGCGAAAGGAGTGACAAGATTGCTGACGCCTTAGCGTAGGGATTGAGGCAGTAGCTTTAAACTACATTCTCTATCACCATGCACGTGTTATTAAAAGGACATGTGACTGTTCTCAATTGAGTAGTAAAAAATTATTTTATTAAACTTTGATCTCTGAGTATGTGCTTTTAATATTTTGTGTTAAAAATGGAATGTATGCATAAAGCATTTGTGTTCTACATTGAACTATGATATCTTTTAATAATAGTTGTAATAGAAGACTATGGACTAAGAAAAAGCATTTGTGTGATTGAGTTGAAAGCTGAATTTGCCACCTATTTATGGAACACCATTTTTACTTGAAAGTATCGTTATTTAGACTTGTGTATTTGGTAGAAAGCCATTTTCATGAAAATGTTTGAAGTGAGTTTGTTTCTTCAATAGACAACTCACAGTAATTATTACTAGTGATGAAATTTGAAATTTCAAGTGAAAAAGAGAATTTTTGGAAAACTTGTCTTTGTCACTCTGTGCTTGATAGTTTCCCAATAGTTGAAGGCTATTTTTGATGACCTCAGTAATAATATTGATGAATTTTCTTTTTTGATATTATATTATACAATTTATCAGCATTTGAAAACTTTGCATAACTCATGAACCAATATTTTCCAAATTACCAAAGCATGGTATTATAAAATCATGCATGACTAAATGACTCATTCAAAGCATAAGATAGATAAATTATTTTAATGTAACAGATTATGAAAATTTTATTCAAACTGAAATTTTCAAATAAACTACCATTTGTTGTTTGGATGTAGTATAAAAAAGTAATATCCACAATTACCTGAAAAGGCTATTAAAATACTCCTTCCTTCTCCAACTATGTCTGTATAAGGTTTTCTTTATATCTTTCAACCAGAAAACATAGTACAATAGATTAAATGAGAATCCATAGTCTTCTATTAAGACTATTACTAAAAAATATTTGCAAATATATAAACCAAAGCTATTTTTCTCATTACTTTTATGTTTCAAAAATGAAGCTATCTTTACAAAATGGTAATGTGTCTTGGGCTACTACTACTATTTTCAAAGAAATTATTAAATATATTTAAAATTCTAGTATGGTAAATATCAATAGATATAAACCACAGAAACAAAGCTCTTTTTTGGCTGTTCATAATTTTTAAGAATGTGAAGTGGTCCTGAGAACAATATATTTGAGAACTGCTGGTCTAGGGAAAATAGTACTTATCTGTTCCTTATATCTTTCCCAGACATTTCCCTGCAATCTCAGAAGTTTTGAGAACCAAAACTTTTGCCTAAAACAAAGATTGTATGGACATATAATCTTGTACCTTTAGAATGGTAAATACCAAGCTTTTTCCTGGTGAGTGCAGTATACATGCAAAACAGATATTAAGGGCCACAGTAGAGCTTTTATCAACTGTGTACTTTCCCTGGGTCTAATTTGGAAATAGGACCTTGCTCAATGGTAGAGGACACAGTGAAGGAGAATAGTCGCATTTGGATTTTCCAAGTGACTTGATATATCAGAAGGGATTGAGTATATTAATACAAACATAAAATGGGTTTTTTTTTGGAGTGGGGGTTGGTGGAACTTCTTTGCAATCTGTTAAAATGGTTCTCAATTTTCATCAACTAGATAGCATCATCTCAAATGCATATTCAAGAAAACTCACACACTTCATCTTTGTTCTTGGCTTTCCAATTTCAGAGCACCTGGGCTGAGTTGACATTTTATTCCCTTCCCTCAGGAGTACTGATTTGGTGTTTATCCACCTTCCAAGCAAGGATCATCTTTATTTATGGCTTGAAACTTTTTTTAGATGCATCAAAAGAATTCCTGTAATATTTCATAAGTATTAGACAGATGGATCATGCCTCTATTTCTTGATGAGGTAAAAATGTGATAGATATAATTGAATGTGATCTAGTTCTACCCTAAATTGGAAATGTTGATAAGGTGATAACTAGTACATAATGAATCTCACAATCTACTGACAAACCTGCAGTTCCTTAAAGGGTCTATATCTGAATATTATTTAAGATCTGTGTTAAGTTTAAAGTCTTCCTATGGCCATTTTTTGACAGGTTTTCTGATATATCAAGCTATATATTTATGTAGCTAACATTCATAATCTCATAGATAGAAACTGGGTGAAATGAATGAGAAATAGCACTAGTGTATTAATAAAATATTGGTATAAATAAGCACAGGATATGTCTATTGTTCAGTTTTCTGTGATTTAAAACAAAAGTGTTGGAGCAATACAAAAACACTAAAATTCAAAATTAACCGTTTAAGGTTTACTGTTGTGGAAAATTGAAACTACCTGTCTAATCATGTGCTTAGCAGTACAAGGTACTGACATTATTACCTGCCTGCAAGTTCAAAACAGATATCAAAAACATTCCTACATTTAAAACCTGCATTTTTTAGGGGTGTAATTCCTATATCCAACACCTACATTTCTTGCACCTGTAAGATGTTGCATTGAAACCCAGATAAATATACTCCACCTCTTAAATCTTCGATTATTTTAAATGCCAAAAACAATGGTGCAGAAGGCCTTTATGAAATGACCCTGTCCATCCCTCTGACTTCATCTTTCCCCATTCCTCCAGGTGTACCCAATATTCCAGCCTGGAGCTCTTTGAACTTTCCTAAACACACCATTTTTATTTTTAGATACCCCTACTTCACACATATTGCTCCCTCTGCCCAAAAGAGCTCTCATATTTTAATTCCTAACCAACATGTAATTATTTTTCAAAATATAAGTAACACCTTAATACTTATATGTGCTTAGTATGAAGAAAGTAATATTCTAAGCATTTGTACATATTTTGATTCCTTCATCCTCACAATCACTCCATGAGATAAGTGCTATTATTGCCCCCCATTTTAAAGAGGACAGTGAGGCACAAATGTTTTCAGAACATACTCCCATCATTAAGGAAGCATGACTGTACCTAATATTGTCACCTTTTCTAGAAAGCTTTCTATCACGTTTCTGGGAAAAGTTTTCAAAGCTTGCGTCTCTGTCCCTGGTTCATATTTTGGATATAGCATTTATTATATGGCTGCCCTGATTTGTGTTCACTTCTCTTTAACTTAGATAGTGAAACTGTGGAGAGCAGAAATTGTGTTTTCTTCAACCCTGCAGAGGGTTGGAAGAATATGTCACCCCAAAGCATATCACTTTGGCATGTGGATTATTTTAAACTGAAGGAAATCAAGACCAGCAGATTTAAGAAAAACTTTGACTTCTGCCTTAACTAAAAGAATTTAGATGGTGGTGGGGTGGGGAGCAGGGGAGGGGGGAGAGAGAGAGAGAGAGAGAGAGAGAGAGAGAGAGAGCTCGAGCTCGCAAGTGAGCTATTACCAGACACCTTTTATCTGAATGACCAATCTCTATGGCAAGGCAAACATTTAATTACCAAACACCTGCCATTCTTATTGTCCTGTGAATTACCCTCTTCCTTGTTGAAGCCTCTGGTCTTTATCCCACTCCTTAGCTCGAGGTAGCATATAAAGCTTCCATTGCTCAACTTGTCCTCGGGTGTCATATCTTTGGCCCTCCCCCCATACATACAAAATTAAATTTAGTTTTCTCCTCTGAATCTGTCTCATGTCAGTTCAATTCTTTGACCAACAAAAAGAACCTAGAAGGGTAAAGAAAAAATTTACCCTTCCCAGCACTATCCTGAATAGATTACAGGATTAAATATGTCTTTCTTACTTTGAAATTTGCCCCTAGAGCTCTAAATATTTTTTAACAGACTGGCTTTTTTTTTTTTTTTTTTTTTTTGGTAAGCCAAAGTTCACTTCTCTAATCTGGGTAGATCTGTTAGCAGAACTGAGGACAACTGGACATCGATCACAATTCATGAATGTTCAACGGCTAGAGCAGAAACCTGATTGCAGAGTGTGTGCTACTCTTGTTTTTCTCTTTTCCAAGGAAACCGAGTTAGTCCAGGGGAAAAACTTACCCAGTGTCAGAGATTTTTTAGCAGGGTATGGATCAGACTCTGGTCCTCCTGTCCAGAGTAAGTTTTCTGGCAGAAAATGTTCAATTTCTTCCCTAAAGTCTGCAATTATGAGTTAGATTAGGATTCTCAGTTTCTATGCTCAGGGCATGTTTGAACTCTACAGTGAATGCAGTATATGCATTTTAAGAAAATAGTTCTAAAGAATTAGGTGTTTCTTTATAGGTCAAAACTGCTTTGTTAAAATTTCCCTTCTGTCAAACAAGTTCCAAATTTACAAATGAATTCCTTTTTGATTACACAGAAATGCTTCCATGCTATCTCATTAAAGATGAATATTTCTTCCTTTAAGTTTTAAAAGTAACTGGAAGACAAGCTGCCCCAAACCTAAAATGCTATTACAGAAGGAGATTTCTTTAAATTCATGGTAAAATATAAAATGCCATTTTTTTAAAAAAAGGCTTTTATTCAAGTTACCATTTATAATTCATTTTATTAAATTCTTCACTAATGGGGATACTTTTGGCAGCTAAAATATTTCAATAAAAATATGTAAAAAGGAGAAGGAAGCCTGGGGGTGGTAAGAGAGAAAAGCCTGTGGGAGCTTTCTGTGAATGCTCAAAGGAAAAGTATTGGAATGGACTGTAAATTTAATAAGTGTGTAGATGAGAAGATGCTATTGGAAAAGCTAGGGTTACTTTGCTGTCTCGGAAGGGCCTGGGCAATGTAGCGGCTACTGTGGTTTAAGGTAACTTGATTAGAATTGGCAAAGGTATGATTTAAAAGAATTAAAATATTAAATTGCTGTTAAAATATAGATGAGAGTTTGCTTTTGGTACAACTCCTCCTCCCTATCCCTTTATATGATCCAAAAGACTTAAATTAATCTTAAAAGTCTGATAGGTTTTGATGTAATGGGAGGGCCACTTCTCTCAGCCTAATAGATCTAAAGAGCATTCAGGTTCCTTACAAAACTCTGTGGATATTAAAGAGGGGAATAAAGTCAATTGCCACGTAAATCGCCAATTTTTACGCACTGTGCATATATCCCAGTTTCAGTGAGGTGTGACCCCTCAGCTGTTCTCAACTAAATGCGTTCAGTTCCTGGATGTAGTGGGTAGTAATAATACTTTCCTTTTGTGTTCATTAAAATAACATCTTCGTCTGAAGACACAACACTTCTAAGTGGAAATTTACTCCTTTAATTGGGAATAGCAGTAGAAAGTCCACCCCCCCTCTTTTTCTCTTTAATTTACATTTCCAAAGGTGAGCACAGTTGGAGTCCATTTTGGGACAAAACTAGTCTATATTTCAGTGGAGGGTCTGCTATGGAAATTCTTACCCCAAACTGTTGGGACAAGTCAGGAGTGTATTATTTTCAGTTCAGTCTCATTGCCTAGGTACAAAAGATGATATTTCCAAAAATGTTTCTCAAAGATACTGTTTGAAGAAAGGACTGGGATTTTCTTGGTGGGCTGTATTCTGTAAAAAGGCATAGCTTATTGCTGTTTCAGACAGATACCTCCACAACAGGCAGAAATACTGAACAGTTAGAGATTTTCCTTAGAAACACAAAGACAATAAGCATAAGTGAATGAATTTTGCTAATTGTATAAATATAGCAATTAAAACTCATCTGTCTCGATTAAGTGCTTTCTAATGAAGCATTGCCTCAGGCAATTTAACCCCAAATGGTCTGTACTGAGCCAGAGAAATCAGGGAACCAAAATGAGGAATAACACTATAGTGTTAAAGATAAAATTCTGTCAAGTATATTTGAAGATCTAATTGGCTGTATTAAGCAACTCATGAACTGGGCAGTATCCTACCTAACAGCCAGAAGGGGTGCTCTGAGGGGTTGTACAGAATGGGAGGTTTTTACAGGCAGCAAGAGGATGGGTCAAGAAGATACTAGCAAAATAAAAGGGAGAATTATTTTTAGGCCAGGACATGTTTTTCGGGGGGCCAGGGTAAAGGACTGGCAAGGGTTTTAACATGCAGTTTGCCTCTTCTTCCTCTGGGGCATGGTGAGGCCTGTATGGCAGAAAACTCCAGACTGGTTATGTAGGATTTCATTTCTGGGAGGGGTTGAAAGTACTGTTAGGTTAGGTATTAAATCTATAAAATCTAAGTTGATGTCATGGGCTTTATCAGGAGTGATACCATTTTGGGTCTGCAGTTTTCTCTTTAGTGATAGAAGCCAAGAAAACCCCAAAAGTAACCGAAATAGGATAGGAATAGATACATGGGTGATCTTCGACTTCCCTGGGAAGTGTAGCTACTTACCATGCTCTTGTCATGAGATTATAGGAAGGATAATCAGTATAGAGATGACCCTGAACAATAAATGAAGGAATGTAAATATAGCATCTTTATTATTTGTTGGCTATACTTTTTACTTCATCCTTCAGTGATTCAAAGAACAAAAAGGTTAGGTTTCATTTCAGTAACTCTGCATAAGTAAAGAGTTTCAATGCCCAGATAATGATCACAACATAATTCCAGAGGAACCCTATTCTGACGGAATTTGAGCTGTGAAAGCAAAAGTACATAGCACTCAAGAGCAGGCAAGTTTCACTAAAATCAGTTCTGAAGTAGAGATGGACATTTCTCCAAAGATTTATCCATACCACACAGATCTATTTCAGGACACAATAAAAGTGCTTTAAGATTTCAGCAGCTTTGGCCTCTCATGCCTTATGTTACTATTTCTAGCTGCCCTTGTTGTTTAATCAAAGCCACAGATTACAGTCATTTCTGGGATATAGTTGGAGGATGCAGTAAAAATCAAAATCATTATTCTTTAGGGATTCTAGACTGTTACAAGAAAAGGGTACAATGGGTAACCCAATGGGCTTTTTCGTAGCCTAAAGCTGGACCATTTCTTGCTCATCTGACATAAAATAGAATTTGTTTCCTGCTCTTAAATCTCTTTAGAGTTTTAAGCATTTAAACAATGTGGAATTACCCAGAAGAGATTTATATATACATATAAACTTGAAAGGAGAAATGGAAACACGAAACATGCTCAAGAGATCTGCTGTATCCTCTCGTCAACAAACCTGCCTTTCTGATGGGGCGGCATGCAGTCTCTAAGCAAGATCATTTCCAAGGACCAAAGACGGAAAGTAATGAGGAAGAGGGGTAATGCATCACACTCCTCGATAAAAGGAAAGTTAATATTTGTCCCTTTGTAATTATTATATGCATTTCTCTTAAGAAAAATAAGCACAAAAGATAAAGCCTTAGGATAAACTACATGAACCCTAGGTTAGAAAGGAGGTCTAGAAAGGTAAAATTATTTTTATTTTCATATTTTTTTATTGTTGTTCAAGTACAGTTGTCTCCATTGTGGGCCCCCCCCCCCCACAGCCATCCCCACTTCCCACCCTTCATCCTACCCCTGTTTGGTTTTGTCCATGTGTCCTTTATACATGTTCCTGAAAACCCTTTCCAACTGCTTTATTTAATCCAAATAGATTGTATTGCATGTCTGTTCCTTCACGCTACTCCATTTAACTACTTCTGTTAATGTGTTCATGAAGTGAAACCATAAGCCAAAGCACATTAGTACCATGGAGGGAATTTGGAAAGAGAATATATAGCACAGTAGCCTGAAAGAATTGGGGCTCATATAGGAAGACCAAGGTTTTCAATCTACTTTTACGTGAACTCTTCTTTAAACTCAAGTTGCTTCGTGTGTACAAATCCTTCAGAGGGTGTTTTCCGCACAACAACTTTCATCTCTAAGATCTATACCATGTCTAAATCTGAGCAAAAGGCCATTTTCATTTTGCTAAAATTAAGTAAAATATATTAAGAACCACCCCCAATGGTCTGAGCAGAACACGAGGCGGCAGTCCTAGCTACAGTGAGACTGCAATGGCTTTCCGAGAGTCCCCTGTCCTAAACGTGTCCTGTTTGGCTGATGCAGGACTCGCCTTAAATCGTGAACGTGTGCGTGTGCTTCTTCAAGTCACCCATTCCCAGACGTTTGTGGTTATCTGCCATTGTTTTTAAAAAGCCAGCGTAGATTTGTTATTTGTTAATTCTTCGATATACCTGAAGCTATTTGAAACTTTAGAAAACCACAAAGCAGATTGCTTCCTGGTTATATTTGTGTCCCAGCCCACTCTAACAACCCATCGGTAGCCCGGTCACTGCGAAATGAACTATGCACGAAATACTCAAAAGTATTGTTCAAGCTCAGCAATTACCAAAGGAAACTGTGTATTTTTTTTACCTTCACCATTTGATAAAATCTACTGTTCTGGTTACTGTACTTTGTACTATAATGGTGGGGGGTTCTTTGGTACTCTAACTCTGTACTGGTAATTATTGATATTGTTTTGAGTTGAGGTGGGATTCTTACCTTTACTTTTTCATTAAATGATAGATTCTGCTTCCATTTAGTCTTCCCTTGGTTCAGTGAATCAGAATTTTTTGCCAGTGAATCAGAATTTTTAAAGAAGAATGACAAAATCAAAAGAATAACCATTTCTTTTGATGAATTTAAATAAGTTCTATTTACGAAAGACTTGACCCTCTACTTTTTAAACTTTCAATCTAGACTGTAGGAGGCAGAATGTGGCAGCCCTTAGCCGGGCTAAGGAGTCCCGGCGCCGGGGTGGAGAGGCTGAGGCTGGCGGTTTGGGTTGTTTGAGTTCCTGCCTCACCCATATCCTCTGTTTGTTTCATGTATGTTTTTAAGTGCCTTTACTGTCCATCTAAATTGACATAGAAAAAGTTCACTCTGTGTTTTACTTATGCAAAAAGTAATGATATATTCTTATTAAAAATTATAGCCCTCCGTCATGCTTTTATTAGACTTAGACTAACCCTGGTTTGGTCTATGTCATTCCAGTTTTTATACACACATTCTCCCAGAAATATACAAACACATACATACATTCATGTGTGTATATATATGTATATATGTAATTGTGTATCTTGAAAAACAAAAATAAACATATTTTTCACCCAGACCGGTGTGGCTCAGTGGGTTGAGTGTCGTCAGCCGGTTTGATTCACGGTCAGGGCACATGCCTAGGTTGCGGGTTGGGTCCTGGGTCTGGGAACATACGAGAGGCAACCGACCACTGTTTCTCTCATTGATGTTTTTCTCCCTCTCTTTCTCCCTTCCTTCCCCTCTTTCTAAAAATAAATAAATAAAATCTTTAAAAAATCATTTTTAAATGAATAGGGCTTAGAAACATTTCCACATTAGCACTCATACGTAAGTGTTTGTTCAGTTTCTTTTTTAAATAAAAAATAAAATTCAGTGATGGACAATGCACTGATACTTGTTTTTCTTCAGGTAATATATCAGAACTATCTCTTCAGCTTAATACATAGGAAGTGAATGACTCATAATTTATATAGCCATTCACCTGTTTAGGGACAGCTGTTTCCAAATTTTACTGTTATATAACATACAATGACAGTCTTCTACATACATCTTTGTTACCTGGTGGGGTAATATTTTAGTATAAATTAATACATGTAAGAATAAAGGACTGAACATTTTAAATTGTCTTAGAGAATGCCATCTTGGTCCAAGAAGGCTTTACTAATTCACATGCCCACTGTAATGCATGAGAATGCCTGATTCCCCCACCCTCACTAATACTGATGTCATTAATCATCTTAATTTTTGTCAACCTGATAGAAACACTCTATTATTGTTTGAATTTGCCTTTCCATTAGTACAAATTAATTTGAGGATCTTTTCTCTTTTTTTAATTCTTCTGCACATTGCTTTTTCATAGCCTTTGCTCATCTATTTATTAAATTATCAATCTTTTTTGACTTAGAAAAGTTCTCAATATAGTTCACATCAGTGTGCCACTTATTTTTTTTTTGAGTATATTTAATTGATAATGCTATTTTAGCTGTCCCAAGTTTTTCCCCTTTGCCACCCTCCACCCCGTATCCCTGTTCCTTCCAGCAGTCCTGCCCACCTTAGTTCATGTTCATGGGTCATGTATATAAGTTCTTTGGCTTTTCCATTTCGTATACTGTTCTTAACATCTCCCTGTCTGTTTTGTACCTAACAATTATGCTTCTTAATCCCTGTACCTTTTCCCCCCTCCCCACTGATAACCCTCCAAATGATCTCCACAGTGATGATTCTGTTCCTGTTCTAGTTGTTTGCTTGGTTTTTGCTTCTGTTTTTTAGATTCAGTTGTTGATAATTGTGAGTTTGTTGTCATTTTACTATTGATAGTTTTTAAAAATATTTTTTAATTATTTTATTGTTGTTCAATTGTCTGCATTTTCTCCCCACCCCTCTCCCCCACCCCAGCCAAACCCATATCCCTCCCTTGCTTCCACCCTCCCCCTGGGCTTTGTCCATGTGTCCTTTATAGTAGTTCCTGTAATCCCCTCTCCCTACTCTCCCCTCCCCACTCCCCTCTGGCTATTGTTAGATTGTTCTTAACTTCAATGTCTCTGGTTATATTTTGTTTTTTCTTCTATTGATTATGTTCCAGTTAAGGGTGAGATCATGTGGTATTTGTCCCTCACCACCTGGCTTATTTCACTTAGCATAATGCTCTCCAGTTCCATCCATCCTGTCATAAAGGGTATGAGCTCCTTCTTTCTCTCTGCTGTGTAGATGTACCATAGTTTTTTGATCCACTCATTTGCTGATGGGCACTTAGGTTGCTTCCAGTACTTGGCTATTATAAATTGTGCTGCTGTGAACACTGGGGTGCATAGGTTCATTTGGATTGGTGTTTCAGGGTTCTTAGGGTATAATCCAAGCAGTGGAATTGCTGGGTCAAAAGGCAGTTCTATTTTTAGTTTTCTGAGGAAGTTCCATACTGTTTTCCACAGTGGCCTCACCAGTCTGCATTCCCACCAGCAATGTACTAGGGTTCCCTTTTCTCTGCATCCTCTCCAACATTTGTTGATTTGTTTATGTTAGCCACTCTGACTGGTGTGAGATGGTACCTCATTGTGGTTTTAATTTGCATCTCTCTGATGGCTGGTGATGCTGAGCATCTTTTCATATGTCTCTGGCCCCTCTGTATGTCCTTCTCAGAGAAGTGTCTGTTCAAGTCCTTTGCCCATTTTTTAATTGGGTTGTTTGTCTTCCTGGAGTGGAGTCATATGAGTTCTTTATATATTTTGGAGATCAGGCCCTTGTCTGAGGTATCATTGGCAAATATGTTTTCCCCTACATAAAGAGTTGGTTCTCTTTTCATTTTAATGCTGTTTTCTTTAGCCATGCAGAAGCTTTTTATTTTGATGAAGTCCCATTTGTTTATTCTTTCCCTTAAGCCCCTTGCTTTAGGGAATGTGTCTGTGAGAATGTTGCTGTGTGGAATGTTACTATTGATAGTTTTGATGTTCTTCTTTTTCTTAAATAAGTCCCTTTAATGTTTCCTATAGTAAGAGCTTGGTGATGATGAACTTCTTTAGCTTTACCTTGTCTGGGAAGCACTTTGTCTGCCTTTCAATTCTAAATGATAGCTTTTCTGGATAGAGTAATCTTGGTTGTAGGTCCTTGCTTTTAATCACTTTGAATACTTACTGCCAGTCTGTCCTTGCCTGCAAAGTTTCTTTTGAGAAATCAGCTGACAATCTAATGAGATCTCCTTTGTAGGTAACTATCTTCTTTTCTCTTGCTGCCTTCAAGATTCTCTCTTTATCTTAGTGCTTCTCAGATAAGGTCAAGTTAAAGGAGTTCATCATCACCAAGCCCTTATTATATGAAATATTAAAGGGATTTATCTAAGAAAAAGAAGATAAAAAATATGAACAGTAAAAATGACAGCAAACTCAGTTATTAACAACCACACCAAAAACAAAAACAAAAGCAAACTAAGCAAACAACTAGAACAGGAACAGAACCACAGAAATGGAGATTACATGGAGGGTTTTCAATAGGGGAGTGGGAGTGGGAGGGGGGAGAGAGGGGGGAAAGGTACAGAGAATAAGTAGCATAAATGGTAGGTAGAAAATAGACAGGGGGAGGGTAAGAATAGTATAGGAAATGTAGAAGCCAGAGAACTTATATGCATGACCCATGGACATGAACTATAGGGGGGAATGTGGGAGGGAGGGGGTGGGCAGGATGGAGTTGAGTGAAGGGGCGGAAAAGGGACAACTGTAATAGCATAATCAATAAACATATTTAAAAAAATTCTCTCTTTATTTTTAGCCTTTGGCATTTTAATAACGATGTGTCTTGGTGTGGTCCTCTTTAGGTCCAACTTTTTTGGGAGTCTTTGTGCTTCTTGTACTTGTATGTCTATTTCCTTCACTGAATTAGGGAAGTTTCTTTCAGTATTTTTTTCAAATAAGTTTTCAATTTCTTGCTCTTCCTCTTTTCCTTCTGGCATCCCTATGATTTGGATGTGGGAACTTTTGGAGATGTCCCAGAGTCTTAAACTCTCCTCATTTTTTTTTTTTTGAATTCTTGTTTCTTCATTCTGTTCTTGTTTGACTGTTTGTTTCTTTCTTTTGTTCCAAATTGTTGATTTGAATTCCAGCATCCTTCCCTTCACTGTTGGTTCTCTGTGGATTTTTCTTTATTTTACTTAAATAAAGTAAAATATGAAAGTCACTCTGTGTGACCTTCATTTCTTCCCTTATGCTTTTGCCATACTCAGTGAGTTCTCTGAGCATCCTTATCACCAGTGTTTTGAACTTGGCATCTGATAGGTTGGCTATCTCCATTTTGTTTAGTTCTTTTTCTGGGGTTTTGTTCTGTTCTTTCATTTAGGCCATATTTCTCTGTCTCCTCAATTCATCAGCCTCCCTGTGTTTGTTTCTGTGTATTAGGTAGAGCTGCTTTGACTCCCTGTCTTAGCACACCTATTAAGTTGTATGGGGTGGAGCCTTAGGTATTCATCAGAGCAGGGCAACCAACTTCACTGCTTTGTGGTTCTGTATGTGGGGAAGGGGTTAGAGAGGGGACAGTGTTGCTATCTGGCTGCTGGAGACTTGCTTGGCATGGCACTTGCCCCACTTCCAGTCACTTTACCCACTTTCCATATGTGACTGGTGACCCTCTTGTTGTTGGATTGGTGTTGGTTCCCAGAGTGGGTGGGTTTGCATATGTTCTAGGACTGTGTGGGCCCTTTAAATGGACTCTTCTGAGAACTGGCAGTTTCTTCCACTCCCTTAACCTCCACAGGTTTTTATAGCCAGAAGTTATGAGGCTTTGTTTTCCCAGCACTGGAACCCTGGGCTGCACCATCTGGCCTGGGGTGGGATTGCTCCTTCCAGGTATCCTCCCAATTTTTATTCACCATGCATGAATGTGGGACTGCTCGTTCTGCTGGCTGCTGCTGCTGCCTTGCTGCCACCTTGCCACTGCCGCTGCCACCACCTCTACACTACATCCTCTCCACCCTGTCCCTGTCCTCACCCCTCCTACCTGTATGGATGAATATGGCTTCTTTCAATCCTTGGTGGTTGGACTTCCATGCAGTTCGATTTTCTGGCAGTTCTGGGTATTGTTTTACCATTAGTTGTGATCTGTCTTATGGCTGTGCAAGGAGGCCAAACTAGTGTGCCACTTATTTTTAATTTTATAAATAGAGTCTATTAAATCTCAAATAGTCAGCTTTTCTTTTTCTGGGTTTGCTTTTGTATCACATTAGAGGTATAGGGATAGATATTATTTCAGATATTATTAAGTCTGTCATGCTTTGTGTACAGGTTGAGTCTAAAAATTATATCCAATAAACAGACTTAACAGTATTATGAGTATAAAAGTGGTTTTCACTATAAAACCAAATAGTACATATGGGACCTTGGGAAAAGAAATGGAATCTGTTAACACCAACCTCATGCCTCTCAAAAGAATATAGTAAGGACAAAGGATTCTCTTCTTCCCCCTCCTGAGATAGGTTTACTGATTTTTAGAGAGAGAGGAAGAGAGAGAAACATTGATTGCTTGCCTCGCATACATGCTGTTACCAGGGAACAAATCTACAACCTAGGAAAGTGCCCTGACTGGGGATCAAACCTGCAACCTTTTGCTGTATGGGATGATGTTCCAACCAACTGAGCCACACTGGTCAGGGCTGTCTCTCTTTTTTAATATTCTAAAAGTATTTGGAATATGTCTCAAAATTGATACTTTTTAGTTTGCTTCATATACAGACCATTAATTTTTATACAGCCTTTTGTTTTTCTTGATGTTTTTAATTACTTCTCAGTAGTAAAAACATTACACTAGTTACCAGCAGGATAGAAAGGAAAGTCAGTATTCAAAATTAGAACAAACTTAACTTTGAGATATCTGACTTTATATGCCTTTGAGATATCTGACTTTAATTTTTATATGCCTATCAATAGGATTCAGTTGGTAGATGTACATGAAATACTTCATTTATTAAGGTGCTAAAGATTTTGGATCTGGAGGTATACACATGGAACTACCGTGGTTAAAAGCAGTCCAGGATCGTCAGTTCTTGGCCTTATTTCAAGGGCATCTCTTTATTTCTGAATCTTTACATGTGAGCACATCGTCAGTAAGTCTTCCTGAAGTCTGGAGTTCACATAGAAATAAAGCCTGGCATTCCCACTGAAGGGTGAGTTTTAAATTGGGTGGGATTCTACAGAAATGATTTATTTCTTGGTGGGGCACGAGGAAAAGGCACGGGGAGATGTATAATCTCCCCAGGTGGCTTAGACAAATGAGGAAGCAGTTTTTGAAAAAGCCATTAAATCTCTGAAAAAGCTTATTATCAATACAGCAATGTGACTATTATGTGACACAAAATAATGTACAGTAAGGCCTTTCAAAATCAAGCACTTGCCACATTTAGAGTTATTTTAAGATACTGGAGACTTCCTTAGGTTTTCTTAATGCAGCAGTATTTTAAAATGATAGATTACATGTTTAGAATAGGGACAGGTGGGGAGAGAAATGGGAAACGCCAGCTTTAGAGTGTGTACTTGGGTAGAAAAGTATTTCTAGAAGTTCTGCCCTGAAAGAGGAAATGAACTAGCATGCTGGTTGGCTCATTTGCTGCAATTTTCTCCTCTGGTTTCCCATTACTGACTCATCCACTATCCCTCTTCACTACCTATGGCCCTGGAGATCCTTGCCAATATGCAAACACAAGAATCAGTGCTCATCTCACTGACATCTCTTTCTTGCTTAAAACAAACATAACCCCCCCCCCCCACCTTGCCGCCGCCCTGAGAATAAAACACATTTTCTTTTGGATGGGCTGGGAATCCTACGTCATGTGTCTGTGACAGCAACCCACACATCTAGCCCTGGCATTAATGTCTACCAAGAATACAGCATAGGTTCCGTACTTAACACTGGTATGTTACAAGTCAGCATGACTGCGATCATCTGCTGTTGAGTAAATCTGCAAGCCATGCTGAGGTCTCAGTACACTTAAATAGCAGTCATAAAGATTATATTTTCTGAAGCTGAAGTGACTATCACAGTCCTTTAAGTTTATGTGCTTATTAAGTCCTGGACAAACCCCCAATAACTTATGTGGCTCTATCTTTTGAAGTAACGCCAAACTGGGAATCTAAGGGAGGAGTGGACAGGGTTGATAATATACTTTAGTTAATAAATAGTTCATTTCAGCATGTCCTTTGAATTTATATGCTTGGAGTTGGCTGTGATTGAAATTACATAGCAGCAGGAATGAAAATATTTTCTGTAAAAAATGAGCGGCTGAGAACATTAAACTAGTTTTTATGAAAGAAAATGTGTTTTCTCTCACAGAGACCATTGTGGATCACTTAAAGAACAACTCGAATAATGGAGTGACTTGTCAAATTTTTGAGGTGACATTTAGGAGTACTTTTGATTTAAGGGGGACAATTAAAAGGTGGTTTAATGACGTGTTAGGAACAATAGAGCGTCTAATCTTATACTATACATGGTTGTGGTTATGGGAAAGAAAATGACCTGAAATTATAGAATAAATGATGTTTACTTTCCGACACCTTCTGGGAAAAATAAAGCAAGTACTGGAATTGTTGGGTTTGAAAAACTGAGAACCAGTGTGTGAAAATTAAAGTGACCAATTACCATATATTTCTACCTACAGCTTCCACACCTGATTTTTGCCTCTTTAAAAATACTTAAAGGTACTTGAAGGCATAACATTTTATCACAATTTATTTAGCCTCATATAAATAAATATTATTATAGCTGTTTACAGTATTATTGAAGCTGTTTAGAAAAGGTGGTCATCTCTACAGGGTGCCACGCTCATTGTGGCATATGTGATAGCCCCTCTGGGGTTTCGGGGTACAACCTATGCACTCTGGTCTTCCCACCCTGGTAGATACTTGTATAAAGTAACTCATCTGCTGGATTTTATTTATTTATTTATTATTGTTGTTCAAGTACAGTTGTTTGCATTTACCCCTCACTACTCCCCCCGCACCCCACCCCAGTCATTCCCACTTCCCTCCCCTGATTCCACTCCCCTTTGGTTTTGTCCATGTGTCTTTTATACATGTTCCTGAAAACCCTTCCCCCTTCCCTCCCCATTATTCCCTCCCAACTCCCTTCTGGTTACTGTCAGATTGTTCTTAATTTCAATGTCTCTGGTTATATTTTGCTTGCTTGTTTGTTTTGTTGATTAGGTTCCACTTAAAGGTGAGATCATATGGTATTTGTCTTTCACCTCCTGGCTTATTTCACTTAACATAATGCTCTCCAGTTCCGTCCATGCTGCCCCAAAGGGCAGGAGTTCCTTCTTTCTTTCTGCTGCGTAGTATTCCATTGTGTAAATGTACCATAGCTTTTTGATCCACTCATTTACTGATGAGCACTTAGGTTGCTTCCAGCACTTGGCTATTGTAAATTGTGCTGCTATGAACATTGGGGTGTGTAGGTCCTTTTGGAATTCGTGTTTCAGGATTCTTAGGGTAAAATCTTGGCAGTGGAATTGCTGGGTGAAAAGGCAGTTCCATTTTTAGTTTTCTGAGGAAATTCCATCTTGTCTTCCACAGTGGCTGCACCAGTCTGCCACCTTCTGGATTTTAGATGTGGCTGTTTGTTGTTGGGTGGATGCCTGAGTGATGGCAGCCATATTGTGATCTTCATGTGACAAACTTGCTGATGAAAGCAGCACTCTGAGGATGAAAGTGGAGAGTGTAATCCCAGGTTATGTCATCGTGCTGCTAGGCTAATCAACTCTGCACAAGTCTCTTTCCAGGCTCTTGTATGTGACATAATAAATGCCCTTACTGTTTAAGATCCTTTTTTGCTGCTTTTCATGAAAGACATTCTAACAGGCATGCAGTGGGCATTTTCTTTGTCTTTGGACTTTTCCACTTAGCTAGGCTCATATTTATCCTATAAATAATTACAGCACAACATTTTTTTTTAGCAGCCGCTGGCATGTCTTGAAACTCTTTTCATTCAGAGTTGATTTCTTGCATTTGAGGGAAGAGGGCAGTAGCCCTGGAAGCACTGGGAAATATTGCAACATGAATCTGCAGCCTTGTGAAACATATGTTTTCACCAGAGGCAGCTCTGGTCAAATGCCAGTGTGCAGGATCCACTCTTCCTCCCTGAGGTGCACACCATGACATGGAAGCTGAAGGCAAAGGCAGTTGGCATTTGGGAATCTCCCCCACAACTCCCACCTGAAGTCATCCAGCTCTGGGACATGAAGCACTTCTTTCACCTTTTATTCTAATTGGTTAATATCTTCATTAACCAGAGCAGCTCAGACTGCGTGTAATGGAAGGTCAAAACCAAACTGATTTTCTTATTTTTCTTCCTTCCATGTTATTTTTCTAACAAAATTGGATCTAATCATTTTTAAGGAGTTTAATATGTTTTAGTTTAGTTTTTGGCTTTTCAGAAATAAAGAGGAACTCATACACTTACAGACTCTGAAGCTGACTGTGACTATACAGCATAACTAATGCAGCCAGTTGTCATCTCCTAATTGTTGTGAAACTCTTAGGTTTATGTGATAATAAGTTACCTTTCAGTTATCTAAAGTTTGTGTTTTCAGTGATTAAAATCTTAGTCAAGATTTAGGTATTCCTTTAAAAACAATGCTTATTTCTATTTGTGTTGAGGTGGGTTACACTAAATAGGCAAGAACCATCTTGCCTTCAGCAATAATCTCTTATTGAATGTGATCTTTTATCTCTGGAGTCCATGTTCTTTCTACCAAGGAATGTTCTCCTGTATTAGGCCCAACTGGAAATGTCCTATTCATCCTTAGCAACTCAGCTTAATGTATTGTCTTTTAGATGAATGTTTTGACAATTTTTTTTCCTCCTGTGTAAGACAGTGATATGACTAATAGGGGCAAATAGTATATGTGCAACAACAGCTAGTTCCTCTGCTCCCACTAGACTCTACTCTTGTTGAGGGTGGGTCTGTGAACCAGGGGAGAGTGAACCGAGAATGTGTCATTGGGGAAGAGTGAACCGATTGGTGACTTCAGTGAACTCAGTTTTCCACAAAAACGAATATGGCAAAATAACAAAAACAACCATTTTAGAACTTTATAAATGAACCAGATAACCCAGAAAAAAAACAATAAGGCATCTATTCAAGAGATATGATTGAATTTAGGTCAGACAGGATGGTCTTTGATGTTTGTGTTTGGGGCTCTTCCCATTCTCTCTCCTTTCCCAGGTGAGTGGCATGGTAGTTGTGGGTGGCCTTGTAACTAATGAGGACCATCTTTTTGGAGCTCCATTAAATGTTCTACCTGCAGAGCAGAATGAGTGTGCCTATTTCTAGGGTGTTATGGCTATTTGATGAACTTAGAGTTCAGGTTGGTGGAAGCATCATGTGCCCAGGATATTACTGAAAATAGTAGCAATCTGCTAGCAACATCACAGCTGCCTAAGGCTGCAGTTTCAGTTGAGTTGAACAAGATCCTAAGTAGGAATTTAAAAAGATTATACACCACAACCAAGTGGGATTTATCCCAACAATGCAAGGTTGGTTTAATATAAAATCAACATATAAATACAAAAAAGAACAGAAACTACATAGTCATCTCAATAGATGGAGAAAAAGCATTCAATAAAACATAACATCCTTTCATGATAAAAACACTTAATAAACTAGATATGGAAGGTAACTTCCTTAATCTGATAAGGGATACCTACAATAAACCGCAATTAACATCATGCTTCCTGTGGATGTTTGCCCCCACCACTTGTATTCAACATTGTACCTCAAATTCTAGCCAGAGCAATTTGGCAACAAAGGAAATAAAAGCCATCCAGATGAGAAAGGAAGAAGTAAAACTATTTCTATTTGCAAATGCTATAATCTTATATACAGAAAATCCTAGAGAACCCACTAAAAACTGAAATGGTTGACAAGTCCGGTGAAGTTGCAGAGCACAAAACCAGTATGTCAAAATCTATTTAATTTCTGTATACTGTTAATGAACCATCTCAAAATATTCAGTAACTAGTTGAATTTACAATAGCATATGAGTGAATTTGCAGCAAGAATGTCAAGACAATTCAACAGGAAAAGAATAGACTTTTCAACAAATAGTGCTGGACAACCGGATATCCATACACAAAAGAATTAAGCTGGATCTTCATCTCATATCAAAGGATGAGATAATTAACTCTAGTGGATCAATGTCTCAAATATAAGAGCAAGAACTGTAAAAATTTAAAATAAAAACTAGTAATAAACCCTTATGACCTTGGGTTAGGTAATGGTTGCTAAGGTATGACACCAAAAGCATAAGGAACAAAGGGAAAATATTTAAATTGTCTACCTTAAATTAATTGTTTGTGCTGCAGAAGATACCATCAAGTAAGTGAAAAACTACCCATTGAGTGGGAGAAAATATTTACAAATCATGTATCTGATAAGAGATTTGCCTGCAGAATATATAAAAAACAGTTGTAACTCAATAATAAAATGACAATCCAATTAAAAACTGGGTGGAGGATATGAATAGATAGTTCTTTAGAAAGATACACAAATGACTAATGAGCTCATGATCAACATCAGTAGTCACTAGGGAAATGCAAATCAAAACCACAGTGAGATACCACTTCACATCTATTAGCCTGGCTATGATAAAAAACCCCAAAGGGATGGTAAGCATGTGGAGAAATTGGGACCCTCTTCATTGCTATTAGAAATGTAAAATGGTGCAGCTGCTTTGGAAAGTATCTTGCCAGTCTTTGAGAATTTTAAACATGGAGTTACCTTATGTCCCAGCAATTCTACTAGATAACATTCTCAAGAGAAGTGAGACCATATGTCTACACAAAAGCTTGTACAACAATGTCCATAGCAATATTGTTCATAGTTATTAAAAAGTGGAATCAACTCAATTGTTCATCAGCTGACAAATAGATAAACAAAATATAATACATCTATACAGTGGAATATCATTCTGCTGTTAACAAGGAAGTGCCTTCCTTGATATACGCTACAAAACTGGTGAACCCTGAGAACATCATGTTAAGTAAAAGAAGTCTGTCACAGAATATCACACATTGTATGATTCTATGTGTGTGGAATGCTCAAAGTAAGCAAACCTATAGAGATATGAAGTAGATTAGTGATTGCTGTGGCTGTGGGTGGTAGGATGGGATAGGATATGGGGAAGGCCTACAAACGGGCATGGTGTATTTTTTGAGGTTATGGAAATGATCTAAATTCAGATTAAGGTCATGGTTGCACAATTCTGTGCATGTACTAAAAAACCCTGACCCACACCCCATAGATGAATTTTAGAGTGTGAAATACATCTCAACAAAACTTAAAAATAATATACGTCCCTCCTGTGCTGTAACAGAGGGTTGAACCGTGCCAGCAATAGCGATTGGGACAGTAATCTCTGTCTTCATTTTGAGACTCGCATGAGTCCCAAAGCGATGCAGTTGAAAATAATTTCTGTGTCGTTCTAGAAGTTTTATCCCTTATAATTCAAAAATTAGTTCATAGGGGAAGGGCAGTCAGTGTTTTTCAAACTTACAAACCTTTCTTCACTCTGGACCTTAACTGGTAATGCTTTTTTCATACAGCCTCTTGGACTTTAGAAAATGTTAAGTTATGCAGAAAGAGTAATATAATATATAACAGAGAACTTGTAAAGATAGATGTCCCTTTTTTATATATGAATTTTGAAGATTTTAAAAAATTAATTAATTTATTTTTATTCAGTTACAATTGTCTGCATTTTCTCCCCTTCCCTCCACCCCACCCCAGCCAGTCCCACCTCCCTCCCCCCACCTCTACTCTCCCCCTTGATTTTGTTCTTGTGTCCTTTACAGTAGCTCCTATAGACCCCTCTCCCCACTATTCCCTCCCCACTCCCCTGTGGCTATTGTTACAATGTTCTTAATTTCAATGTCTCTGGTTATATTTTGTTTGCTTTTTTCTTTTGTTGATTATGTTCCAGTTAAAGGTGAGATCATATGGTATTTGTCAGTATGGGAAAACATATTTGCCAATGATACCTCAGACAAGGGCCTGATCTCCAAAATATATAAAGAACTTACACAACTCCACTCCAGGAAGACAAACAACCCAATTAAAAAATGGGCAAAGGACTTGAACAGATACTTCTCCAAGGAAGACTTACAGAGGGCCCAGAGACATATGAATTTTGAAGATTTTAACTGTGTGTTTTACAAAGCATTTCCTGATTTTTGATTTCTTACCATCATCTGAATGGAGATGATAGAAGAAAGACAGGAAGTCTTCCATTCACTCATCATTTACATATTTATTCAAAAAGTATTCATTAAATGCCTCCAAGGCATCCTAGATAATAGAGAATACTATGTGAACTGAGATGTCAAGGATGTTTAAATCTAGTGTCAACACTCTAATTGTAATTTGCTGAGGCAGACTTTTTGTGGTGAACATTCATTGCCAGGTTAAACACTTAGGAAACTGGTAAACCTCATGGGTCACTGCCCTTGAACACATGTTTCCCAGAATTCTTAATAGTTTTTAACATCTTTTGCAGTTGTATATTGATGAGATGCAGTGAAATCACCTTTTTTAAAAACTTTAAAGAAACCCTGAAACTCCTCAGGATGTAGATGTAGAACAACCACCAAATATTACATTGTCAGTTAAACTATGAACTGAAAATGAATAGGCCAGATCTTTGGAACTAGAGACAAGGCAGTTACCACCAGTCTGGTGTTCTTCCTGCAACATGGTATTGTGAAATCAACAGGGGTTCTTGACTTGTGCTTCCTGGTCCCTTTCCATGGAAAGGAGCTATGCTGCCGATTGTGATAAGTTCCCAATATGTATTATGTTCCTTCTCAATTTCTCAGTCTCAAAAGTCAGCAGGCATAGTTTCTTTTTTAATTGAAATATTGAGTAGATATTGTATGTTCATACCTGATGAGTCTGCTAATGTATCCCCTTTATTAAATCACTTGAGAACCCAAATGGGCACCCTAAGTGATGTGACCCCCAGCCCTGGGGACTTAATAAATCAGTAGTTTGGATCATGGGGTTTTGGTGGAAAAAAATGTTACTTATTTTGGGATTTGTTCTCTTCTGTGCTTTCTCTTGCACATGCCTGTTTTACAACTGTGATATCTGTCTCCAGGGCAGCCAGAGCTCTGCCAGATTAGCCATCTCTGTGATAATGAAAGCCCTTGCTGACCCATCAGGGCACATTATGAAAAGGGGGCATGTAAGACTGGAAGAGCCCGTCTTGAGGGGTGTTAGAGCAGGTCATTCAGAGGGCATAACATTTGGTCGACCTGAGAGCTGGACCCCAGCATTAGGAGGCTCCTCATTCCTTGGAATGTGCGTTCTGCCCGCATTCTCACAGCAGGAGCAGGTTTTAAGGGTGCAGACTCAAGAGAGGTGTGTGGTTTTGAAACCATCTGCATAAGGATTGAACCCTGTGCTGTTCTCTCTATAAACTTTTAAGATTCTGAAGGGCAAGTGCAGAAATCTATTTGTCTTACACCCAAGACAAGCCTTCTGTGTAAGTTCCCTTGCTTATTAAATCTTCCATCTACAAAATAAAAAAAAGAGCATGTCCCAGACTTTTGTGTGTATTTTTAAATTGAGTTGTCTTTTTCTCAGTGACTTGTAGGACACGTTCATGCATTCTGTGTATGAGCCGCTTCTTGATGGTGATTGCAAGTATCTCCTGTTCTGTGGCTCGGGTTTTCACTCTCTCTCTGATTTTAACGTGTTTATGGTTATAAGGAGTTCTAATGTTTAATATGGTCGCATGTATCATTCTTTTAATTTATAATCAGGCCGACGTGTGTTTAAGAATACCTTCTTTGAAGTCTCGAGGTCATAAAGATTCTCTCCTATGTTAGCATATAAAATTTTTACAATTTGCATTTCACATTTAGGTGTGTAGTCCAGTTGGAATAGATTAAAAAAATAAAGTAGGGGTTGGGTTTCCTTTTTCTTCATATGTGTTCTCAGTTGTCCCACCATCATTTTCATTTGTGAGAAATCTGTTCCTCACCTCCTGTTTTGCAGTGCCAGCTTTTTTGCATATCAAATTCCATAAATGGTGCTCTATTTCATATGTTTTGGGTGTTCTCTTCTGTCCCTATTTATTTTTTGTTGAAGTCTGTTATGATTGTACTATGCTGATCACTGTATCTTTATAGTATGTCTTGATTCATTAACGCAAGTCAGAGTTTTTAAATTTGAACTGTTATGCTTATCATTTTATAGAAGTTCTTTTCGTGTTGTCCTCAAATTTACTAGGCATTATTTTAGTCTTGATATTTTTCATGTTTCCATTCTTTTGAAGAACATAATAATTATATATTTTTATACTTTATATTTGATAATTATAATGTTAAGTGACTTTTGGGCCTAATTCTGCTATTGCTCCTGTTGGCTTGCAGTCAGGTGCCTTGGCTCCTTGCGTGTTTTATGATTTTTGACTTTGATCTCCTGTTTCTTAGAACATTAGCCATAGAAATCTTTTGAGGTTTGTTTTGGAGGTGGATTTCTTTAGAGAATATTTACACAATTTCTCTCATTTCTCTACTTTGTCACTCCTTTAAATTGATGTTGCATGAAAAGAACTCAGGCTGGAAACCCATGAGGAGGCCCCCTTGATGTAAAAAGTACTCAGCGTCAAGTGTTTTTTAGGTTTCTCTGTTGGAGTCGTTTATTTTTCCTCAATACCTTTGTCACCCCAACTTTTGGAGAGGGCTTATTCTATTACATTTCTTACTCGGGCAGGCCCCAGGCTCTGTCTTCAGTCCTTTGTTGTCTGTGAGACTTTGGAAACCCAAGTTCACCTCACCTGACTAATGCCCTCAAGGCAGTGGCCAATTTTTGTGAAGAAAGACTTAAAAAACCCTATTTTTAAATCTGCATGTGAGTTAGGCTATCTTGTTACATAAAACAGAATCCCCCACATGTAGCTTTACCAGCATCTTTGTAATGCTGCTTTCCACTGGGCTGCACCCAGTTACTAACTCATACAAAATGGCCCTCAGGAGTAGGGCGACCATTAATTTGTTTCTCTAACTGGGGCACCCCTGAGATGAAATAAGCCACAGTGAATAATTACGGAGAGACCACAGGCACAATATGCAACTGTCGTAGGCACCCCGGACCTAGTGCAACTCCACCGACGGGTGAAGGTCTGATCATGGGGGAATCGGTTTCCTTAGCTGTTTAATTTCATGCAGAATCTTTGGATTTGAACTGCTTAGAGAGAAGCGACATCCAGTGGAGGTGACAGAATGTGATTAATCTAGAATTATATTTGGTTTTATCATTTATTACTTGGTAAATAATTTAACTTTTCTGAGGGTTAATTTTTATGTGGATCCACATATATAATATATAACTGTGGATATAAGAAACATCCAAATCTGTAGATAATTTTTATGAGTTTATTTGAGCCAAACTGATGACAATTACCAGAAAGCAAAATCTCAACTGCCTGAAAAAATGCTCCCCCAAATGGCAGTTTTACCCCTTATTTTATGTATCACAATCAAAGGAGAAGATGTAAAGAGGATTACATGAAATCCATTGGTGATAGATTACAGGGGCAGTGGAAGGCAAAGTGAGGAAATCGCTGGCATTGGAAAAAGTAAAATGAATAGACACATATTCTTTTACATTGGTGGGTACCAGATAGTTAACAATTAACATTTACAGCACATAGAGATGGTGTATGGAGAACAAGACAACAGTGAGGGGCTCTGTGGTCTCAGGTTCTGGTGGGAGATTGTGCCCAGAGGGGTCTGGAAAAGGGGGATCACTCTGACCTTCCAAGGGTATGTTATCCTAGATGCAAAAAGACAATAGACAGCCTCATGTAAGGTAAAGATTGACCTTCGTCAATGGAGGGACTGGCCTAGGACATAACTACCTGCCATGACCTGCTCTTAGGTCGTTTTAATTCCAGACCATCCTATGTGGGTACTTTAGGTCTCTGAGTTTGTGAAGCCGTTGTGCAAGCCTCCCCTGAACCTGTCAGGGTCAGTAGGTGGCCCCCTTTTTCATCCACCCAGTGTTATAGCGAGGATTACTGTGGTGTGCCTGATAGGGTACGTCCCATGCTCTCAACAATAGTAGCTGTTTCATTGCAAGCATAAATTCTTTACAATAAGAGATGGCTTAGAAATTCAATATTCAATAGAATGCTTTTAGGCCTTGCAGGTAATGTAGTCACTCAGCAACTTGAATGTGACATAATTAAAAAGGAAGATGTAACTGTTAAAGGTGAGGCTTGTAATCAGCGCTGTCAGTTGAAGTACATGTGTAGAAGTAATTATAAAACTTCTCGATTCCTGTAATAAAAACAGCCCATTTAGAAGGAGTCATTCCCTTCTGTAGATCATTGCCTTATACACTACTGCTGGGGCCCAGAAGGGACATTATAGTCTTGAGGCAGCAGAAATTTGTAGTTTAAAAAATGGTGCCCTCATCACACTGTTAATCTAATTTGTAAAATTTACGTATCTGTTCCCTGAATCCTGAATATTCATTATTTTTCCTAGTTCTTGCTAAAGCAAGCGCTTTGAGAAACATTATAGCACATACTCAGGCCCCTTGGATTTTCAATGATTCTTTCTTTATATGTTGACTTCAGGATGGAATAAAACGATATGAATTTCAGGAAGAGGCTAGTATCTCAAGGCTTTTAATATGTCTCAAAGCAGTGATTGGTTACATTAAATTGGAATCTGCAAAAAAGTATTTAAGTATTTGTTAGCTACTTAATTGTATCAACACTATCAAAAACACTAGTAAATATATTAAAATGAATTTATTTGCCAGTAGATTAACATATATTTTTAATATCTGTGGCCTTGTACACTCCCATATGTAATCTTTAGGGGATGCAACTATAGGGTGGACACAATTTTGTATCTCATACTGCAACACAGTGTAATTTTTAATTACTGTGTGGCCCTTTCTCTATCATGAAAGGGGCTTTTTCATTAAAAGTATTCTTATCCTCACCATGTATGTCATATCAGGGACCAACCAGACTTTCCACAACTGCTCTGCATTGAAGCAGAAATGATTGAGATTGACTAGTCCCATAAATCTCTGTAAAATCAAAGTAGCTGCTCTCTCTCACAGGCCCAAATGACAAAACAGAGCAATGCTAAATGGCTCTCTCTAGGGGCAAAAATGCCATCTTTGCAACAGTGAATGTTGCATACACAATATGCTTCCAGACATCTCTGTTGCAGAAATCAGGAAAAAGAAAACTTACTTTATCTTTTTATTTTTATTTTTTAAACAATTAGCTTGTTCCTAGGATCTTCACTGAATAGTAATGTGATTCTGAGTGACAATGGTGGGCAGGGTGGCTTGCCTTTCTCGTCTAGTTTCCCATTCCAACTGGTAGTGTTTAATACCAGATGCTTCTAGGAAAGGCTTCAGACACCATCAGTACACCCAGTTGTCTACTCCTGTACCACAGCTTGTGGTGGTGATAACAATTAAAAACAAAATAGGCTAGTAATTTTTGTGTGAAACTCGAGGCTGAGAAACAGTGCTCTTTTCAGTAACAACCTCTTCGGGTGAGTAACAGCTGAGTGTAACCCACTGTGTTACTGGTGTTGGGGTTCTTGGGTTCCCCAAGGTAGAGATGGAGAAGAAACCCCAGAGAAATTTCCAGACAGATTTTATTAAGCTTATGCTTGAGCACAACGGAGATAGCACAGAGGAAAGGAAGGCCCTTTGGACTGACTTGGGCGCTGTCTGTGCTTGGCTGCTTCTACAAGCTGGGAACAAAGCAGGCTTTTTGAAAAGGCAGGCTTGCTTGCATGAAAAGGCAGGTTTGTGAAGGGTGCAGAGAGTGGAATTTTCCATGTCAGGGTTGCTTGGCCACTATCTCCATGCCTAGGCTGAGGGGGACAAGATGATGGTGTTGCTCACTTTCTGCCCCCCTAGGAAGGTCATATAGTGGCCAAACCTTGATCATCTATTGTGCATATGGAACAGTGGTTTCCACATCTTCTGGCCACATGGCCTTAACTTCCCGGCCACCCAGCATTTTCCCATTCCAAGGCCCACATTTCTGTACAATCTCAAGTGTGTGTTGTTGCCACGCTCTCTTCTCCATGGCCTTTTGTTTCAATATCTAAGCATTTTACCCTTATGTTTTTATCTTTTAATGACCTTTCAAATAATCGTTCAAATTTCTACTGAAAGGCTAGCTGTTCAGTATTCCTGGGGTTCTTGCTAAGCTATTTGACTCCATAATGCCCAGTGGGTATAGTAAAGCCTTTAATTACTATGCCTTGAGTATAAAGAAAGTTTCTGTTTTGTTGGCTTTAAATTTTAAATCATCT
Organism: Desmodus rotundus; assembly: GCF_022682495.2. Classification (NCBI taxonomy): domain Eukaryota; kingdom Metazoa; phylum Chordata; class Mammalia; order Chiroptera; family Phyllostomidae; genus Desmodus; species Desmodus rotundus. The sequence goes on along the minus strand of NC_071391.1, from coordinate 130,436,487 downwards.
TATTTTTCTCATATAGAGACAAACAACAGGAAAAATTTTAATATTGTCCATCATTTTGAGATGAACTTTTTCATGTCACCAACTACTAAGCTTTCATGATTAAATAACCATTTGTTGCTTTCCTAGTAAATCATTTATTGCCTTACTTTCTCAAAAACAATACATTTCTGCCCTGGCTGGGTGGCTCAGTTGGTTGGAGTGTTGTGTTGTACACCAACAGGTTGCAGGTTCCATCCTGGCCAGGGCACATACTAGGTTGCGGGTTCGATCCCTGGTTGGGGTGTGTACAGGAGGCATCCAATCGATGTTTCTCTCTCACATGGATGTTTCTCTCTCTCCCCCTTCCTCTCTCTCCCCCTTCCTCTCTCTCCAAAGTTTCAATACAAAAATATCCTTGGGTGAGAATTATAAAAATCAATATAGTTCTCTATCAGATATCTATTGCTAAATAGCAAACTAACCCAGAACTTAGTAGCTTAAAACAATGATGATTTTGTGGATTGGCATTTTAGGTTGAGCTCATTTGGTGGTTTATTTTGTCTGGGCCTTGTTTGGCTGCTCATCTGGTCTGGCTCGTGGGTCTGAGTCCAGCTTTGGGGCAGTTGGGAGTAGCTGGTTTGCAGTGAGTCGTCTTGGATGGCTGGGGAGATTGGGGCTCTCCCCATGTGGTGTCATTCTCCAGCAAGCTAGTCCAGGCTTGCTCATGTGGTGACCAGTGTGCAAGAGAGAATAGGAATAGGAGAGCAGAAGCTGCACAAGTCTCCTGAGGTTGAATTGTGGGACCCACACTGAACCAGGACGGTACAAAGATTACATTGAGCTGAAGATATTTGAGATACAGCTGACACACAAAGAAATGCTTTCTGAACTTCCCTTATCTGATTAAAGTTTTACAGAGCTTTCTGCGAATGAAGCTGCCATACTTCCCTTTCTGAAGGAGTGTCCAAATAGGAACGAGACTGGTCAGTAGCACTGGAATGAGAAATTGCATAAACAAACTTTTTCAGAAGGCTCCGTATCTCCCATCTGTTTCCCTTAGAAGCCTATGTGTTTCCCAAAGAAACCTCTCTCTCCCTAATAAGCTGGTATATAAACCTTTACTCCCAGCTGTTTGGTGATCCATTCCTTAGTGAGTGATGACCCACATACATGTGAATTTTGTTCTCTTAATCTATCTGTTGTCAATTAATTTGTAGACCCCCAAGCACCTAAATGGGTGGAGGAAAAGTCTTCCTTCCAACAAAGTGTAGATTCAGGAATGACACAATGTTAGCTTTGCCACATTCTATTGGTGGAAGCAAGTCACAAGGCCACCTTGGAAAGGGTTAACGAAATAGACTTCATCTCTTCACGTGAAGAGCTGCAAAGTATTGCTGTCATTTTTTCTAATCCACCACCATATTTCTGTTGTGATGATAAAAAGAAAAAAATCTCTCTATTCCTTCCATGCAGAATTAATAATAGTTAATGTCACTGTATCTTCATTAAGGTCCTAGCAGACTTTTTCTATGTGTCTTTTTCTTACATACTTATAACATATGGAATTATTCATGTACCACTTTTACTTAATAATATATTATGAAAATATATGGTGTCAAAATTTATCTTCAGCTGCATATTTCATGTTGGTATTCAATAATATATACCAGAATAAATTGAACTAGTCTTCTCTTTCTGGACATTTTGATTATTTTCTGTTTCCTAATAATGCTATAATGAACATGGATATAGATGTATTTTTGAGTTTGTCTTTGATTTTTTTCCCTAATGATTTTTCAGGCCATAAGTCTTAATATTTTGTACATTGTCTTCTAGCTTCCAGTGTTGTGGCTGGCAAATATTTTTCCAATTTGATTCCTAATCATTTGTATATATATTCTTTAACTTCTCTCTAGAAGCTTTTAGAATATTTTCTTTATTCCTGTCTTAATATTATTATTTTTAATATTTTATATGCCCTGATTAGGTCTCTTTAAATTTTATATTTTCCGTCACTCTGTGGGCTCTTTTCAATGTGTAAATTCATGATTTTTGTGATCTGGGAAACTTTCTTGAATTACTTCTTTGGTAAGTTTTTCCCCTACTTTTTCTATTCTCTCTTTCTATAACTCCTATTATTCAAAGGTTGGACTACCTTGCAAGATCCTTTTATATTTATATCTTTTTACTATTATTTCTGAACACTCTTCATATTCTTCTTTGTTGGAGATTTTCTTAGTGCTGTTTTTAAATCTATTAATTTTGCTTTGTAATTATCTGCCATCATGTATTCTAATTTCTTGGGGCTTTCTTTGTGTCTCTGAAGCTCTCCCCTTCCCCACTCCCCTCCATGTCTGTCTCTCTTTCCTTTCTCTCATTTAATAACATTTTGTTCCCTTCCTGGCTATGATAATGTTGTCCTTTTAAGTTTTCTTCTGCCTCCATTGCCTCTGTGTCATCTGCATTCCTTTTTGGTTTGTTTTAGTGTCTCTGCCTTATGTGAGAGGTGTGCCTCAAGTGTCTCCTGACCCCTGTCTGCTTTATATTTAAGAATGGGGAGCTCAGATATCTAAGGCAGATATGTCTCTCATAGAGTGAGTCTGGTGGGACAGGTTACCAGTCTATTTTGTTAGGGAATCTCCAAATTTCAATCTCAATCCTTTTGTTTTAGTTTCATCATTTCCCCAGAGAAGACCCCTTAATCCCTTTTCTGGGTCCAATTTTATGGCTTTGTTTGGACAGTGACAGATTTTCTCTATTTAGATTGTGCACGTTCTATCACCTTTGAACCTGGCTATATGTAAATATAATATTACATAAAATGTTATATTTTATGTAAGGGACCATTTACATGTGAAGCAGAAATAAAACAGGAGGGAAATTTCCACATCTGTTTCCTTCTTTAAAATAAGAGCAATCATTCTATTACTATATTTATAAATGTACTGCTGTTATCAGATTCTGTCGGTGGAGCTCATTATAAGCCCGGGTCCTGGTTTGAACATGTGAATGGGAGACTTACTTTGAAACAATACATTTAAATAATGAGTGTGGACCGAGATGGGCACTCTGACTGGAACATCCGGGAGAGTCACACCTTGAACTCCATGGGCTGGGCCGTGGGCACGACTCCTCCATTTTTTAAGGGGGTAGTGTTCCTAGTCAGGAACACTAGTCAGGTTGAGGAGGAAGTTGCTACATTTCTGCTCCTTTTCATCTGTGAGCAGAATTAGAACAAAATTAATAGGAGACCTTTCAGCAAAGAATTTAGCTTTTGGTGAAATGCTCATATGAGCATTCCATCCTTGAAAGCAGAAATAGTGAATGCTTCTTAGAATAAATGGTGAATGATACTCAGCTTTGGAAATATTCACATTCTTTTGAAATATTTGTTTTTACTTAAAATTATTAATGCATTATCATCTACTTTCCCAATGGGTGGAAAAAATCAAGTATTAAAAAAGAATAAAATTATCTCAGATTGAGCCATTCATATCACAGTTTGGCTTTTTAAGGAAGTCTGGTAGTATCTTATTCTCAACATATTAAAAAATCATAATATTTTGGAATTCTTAGGTTCAAGTTGCTAAATATTCTGAATGTATTGCTGAAGTATGCTACTTAATGAAGTCACATAAAATAATAGAATTATTCTTCATCTAGTTATCAGTGTTATAAAGAAATGCTATCTTTTCTGTAATTAAAAAAAAATAGCAACCTTATATACAGACCTTTCTACTCAATAGTCAGCATGATGCAGTGTTAATCAGGAGGGTTGTATATTCATGCTCATTTTTCCCAGAGCCCACTGAAATGTCTTATGCTCAGTGGTTTCAATTTGATCATATTTGTATCTGTGCTATTTCCTTTAACATTTAATTAACAACGGTTGACCAAAACCTGATTTTTGAAAAGGCTGTGTTTGGAATGACATTCAGAAGAAATACTTCTCTTTAGTCATGTTCTTTCTTGCTGTACACTTAGCTGATATTGATCAGTACCTGCCTCAATATAGTTCTCCTCCATCTACATTCCAGCTAATGGATTTTTAGCATGACCAATGGAAGGTAGTTTTCTAGAAAAGGTAGACAGGGAAAGCAGCCCTTATTATAAGTGATATTTAGCAGAGACCTAAAGCAAGTGAAGGACTCGGGGGTTCCCATATCTGGAGGAAGAAAAGAGGAAGTAATCGGAACAAAGGGTCTAAATGAGTATATGATTGACTTGTTCATGGGACAACTATAGGGCCTGAGTATAGGGAGGGGCAAGGGTGGGAGATCGGGTCAGAGAGCTCATGGCGGCCAGATTAAGTAGGGTTTTGTGGACCATCGTAAAGACTTTATATTCTATTCTAAGTGCAAAGGGAAACTTACTGGAAAGGGGGTTGAAGAGGAGTCACATAAGTGGCTTACATTTTCAAAAGATCACTCTAGCTCTCGTCTGGAGAACAGGCAGTGAGAGGCAGAGGTGGAAGCACTGTGGTGCCTTAGAAGTCTGTTGGGCATAGTCTGGATCAGAATCGGTGCTGGCTTGGTCTAGGGCAGTGGTTTCCCATCTGAAGTGGCTTAGCTTTGGAATCAACTGGAGGGTTTGTTAAAACAGAGTTATGGGGCTCTATCCTCGGAGTTTTGAATGCGTGAGTTTGGTGGGGCCAAAGCATTAAAATTTCTAGCAAATTCCCAGGTAATGCTGATAATGCTGGTCTGGTGACCACACTTTGAGAACTATTCAAGGATTGTTAGTGGGACAATTGTTGAAAAGTTGTTACATTCTGAATATATTTAAAAGGTGGAGCCAGAAGTATTGGGTAATATTAGTATGTAGGATATAAGGTAAAAGAGTCAAAGACCATTGTAAGATTTTTTTCCCCCCTAAGAAACTGAGTAAGGGAGTTGGGGGAGAAGCAGGTTTTATTCTGAAAGTTGACTCAAAGCTTCCAGTTTTAGGTATCTTGATGTTTGAGACCTCTACTTGATTTCCAAACCCAGGCATTACATATGGATTTATAAAATATGTGTGACATTCAGTTGAGAAGTTAGGATATAAAGTCTGCAGCAGATGAACAGCACTTAAAACCATGTGCTACATGAGATCTAGCAACAGAGCAGAAGAGGGAGTGAGGAGATGCAACTTGTACACTGAGACCTGGATCCTGCTCTTATCTGGGGATCAGTCAGATGAGGAAGACTGAGCAAAGAAAACAGGAAGGAGTGACTAGCTGAGTAGGATAAAGACAAGTGAGTGATATCTTAGAAGCCAGGAGGTGAAAGGAGGAAGAAAGAGTGGAGAAAGAAGCAGGATATTATCAACTGTGTCAAATCCTGTTGATAGGTCAGAGGAAGACCTAGAATGGACCAGTGGATTAGGCCCAGCAGAAGTCATTCATGGCTTTATTAGGTGTAATTATCTTGGAGCAAAGGAACAAAAGTCTGTTTGGAGTGGGCTTAACAGGGAATGAGATGAGTGAAAACAGCAAATGTAGGTGGTACTTTCAAGCTTTGCTGTAAAGAAGAGAGGAGAAATAGGGAGGTAACTGGAGAGGGATGTGGGTCAATGGTGATATATTTATATAAATATATGTAATCTATACATTTAATATGAGGAATGCTATCCCATATTTCTGATGGAAGCATTATCTTTTGTAATGGAAAAGAAGGCCAAGACTATGGGTCTGATGCAGAGAGGATGACATATTTGGTCATGAGAACTTAAACAAGTTGCTTTTAATTTTGCTTTTAATTCTGTCTTTTGTATTGAACAGGCAAGGTTGTCAGTAGATCGGTAGAGGGAAGGAAGCATTCGAATTTGAGGGGGAGGAGACATGGGAAAGAGAAACAACTAAGTAAATACAGCAAAATGGTCAGGCAGCACAGTCAACAAAGTTGTGTGTTTTTCTTAGGTCACATGCAAGTCCTTGGGAAGAAGAGGAAAGAGCACGAGATTTAGCCAGGGGGTTGTGATTTGCCAGTCTTGAAAGGTGGAAGGAGAGAAGGATATCAAGGGCACTACAGTGATAAGCCATGGAATCTAAGCCAATTTAGCAGGAAAGTGGGGACCTTCAGGGGTTGCTGGATGGTGGAAATATCATAGGGTCAGTAGATGGCCATTCTCAGTATGAATGATTTGGGCTTTCGAGGGAGTGAAGTGTATGGATAGGAGAATGTGGTTGCACTGTGGGATTTTGAGAATGGGGTTGTAGAGGATGTTCAGTTGTAAGCACAACAAGGCTCAAGGGATATTTATAGAGTAGGTGACTGGGGGTGGGCGGGGGACAAGATTACTAGAAACAAGGAGATGAGGAGGTCACTGAATGCAGAGGGTGGGGAAAAAGGGAAGGTTATGGGGATAGCAACAGTAATCAAGAATTGTGACAGGAGCAGTGGTGGAGAGAGTGAGAGCCAAGAGTAACATTTTCTGAGAATGAGAGAGAGTGACTCTGAGGTCTGTCGTTAATGCAACAATGAAGGGTCAATAACTGTATGATCTGGTGGCATGAGCCTTTGGGGGAATTTATGAGAATTTTAAGAAATGACAGTGGCCTTATATCTTTGAGTTTGGCAAAAAAAGAAAAAAAAAACCCAACCCACTAAATTAGGTTGTTAGTAAGAGACAGCAAGATTTTGTTTGGAACAAGAAGGTAAAGCAAATATTTGGAGAAAAGAGTTATAATAGAGGGCATTTTGCTTGTGATGCATGATTACTCTGAAGTTCAAGGGTGTTTCAAGTGTGTAGGGAGGGCAGTGGTCCATATCATTGTACGGAGGTGCATGGAGGTGAGAGTCTAGTTGAGGGAGGGGTGGCTGGGATTCCAGGGACTCTTGAGACAGCTAAACAAATAGGGCTGTAAGACATGATGTTAGGTGGATGGAAGATCGTGGTTGTGACAGCATCAGCAACAGGGAACACTCAGTTCCGCATCTCTTGGCTCCATGTGGAGAAATCTTCCTGGTCTTTCTCAATACACTGTACCTACTCCCACTGCTAATGGGAGGGAGAGGACCATATGATTCGTGAGTTTGGAAGAAGAAAGCGGGTATGCTCAGCCAGCCCCATCCTCTCTTCTTCATGTCTGTCTGTCCACAGGAAGGCCGCACTCTGCCCTGCTCCTGCCTCTCAGCAATGGCCTTGCAGCATCTGTCGAGGGAGGCCGATGCTGTCCAAGTGTGGAATAAGAGGGGTGGTAAATCTATGCAGGGAGATTGCCCTGTCTAAAGCCACCATCTGCAACCTAGCTTTTCAACACCAACTTTGAAAATTTGACCCCCAGGGCTCTGACTCAGGTAGGGAAGGAGAGTGTTGTTCCAGCCAGAACCCTCAGAGATGCTTTCGTTTCTACCCATTTTTAAGTCTGTTCCTCAGCCTTGTGCTGATTCTGTACTAAGTTCTTAATTGTCCATCCAATAACCTGCCATTTGCCTATTATAGGTAGAGTCAGTTTCAATTACTTTAAACCAAGCACCATAACCTGTATAACCATTTCATCCTTGTTTGGGACAGACTTCATTGGTTTGCTAGAAAGGTTGTTGTGTTTTGCTTAAAAATGGCTAAAATGCTTGCGTGTTACTCTTTGACTTTTCATTACAGACAGCACACAGGGGAGTGAATCACCAGTCCAGGAAAACCTGGTTTTTCAGATAATTATCATTGTATTTTGTATTCCCACTCTGTTGTTTTGGCTGTTTCTGCTAAATTCTTATATTCAGAGATTCACTTGACTGAGCATGTACAAATTCACTTTCTGTATTCTATCTGGAGTCAAATTAAATGATGTTTATGACATTTTTATGTTTTACTTTCTGCATTACAGTTTCAAACTTATATTTGCTCATCCATGCACAGTATTAGAGCCATTGTTCCATGTTAGGGAATTGGTGGCATAATGAGACTATAGTACCAGTAAAAGTATAAATTTAACAACTGTAAACAACTACATAGAAATGTAAGTACATTGGCTCAGACAGGCTGCATACTGTCAACAAATATCAGCCAAAATAAACAGATCAATGTTGTCTTTGAAGCACTTCCGTGACCTTTACAGACTCAATGATTAGTAGGAATCTCACAGAGATTCTGTGAGAATCATTATTAATCTTATTGTTCTGGTTATCTAGTGCTGTCTAACAAGCTACCCCCAAACCCAGTGTCTTAAAACAACACCCTCAAACTGCATCTCACAGTGTGTGGGTTGGAATTGGGGCAGGGCTTGGCTGGCCGACTCGTCTGCTCCCCATGGCCTTGGCTGAGATCACTCAGTGGTATGCAGTGATAGTGGCTGGCGGAGCTGGGGACTCCAAGGCATCTCATTCACCTGCCTGGTGCTTTAGTCTGTGTGACTAGAAGGCTGAGGTCAGCAGGGCCTCCCTCTATGTCCAGGTAGGTGTAGGGGTGTAAAACAGGGTAGGTAGATGTCTAACATAGTGGTTTAGGGACTTAAGAGTAATTTTCCCAAGAGACACAGGGAGAAGCTTTAAGGTTTTATTATTTTATTATTTTCATTTTTATTTTGCAACACAGACTTGGAGGTCCTGGGAGTCCCTTTTGCATTCTATTAAGTTAGTAAGTCACTGAGACCAGGCTGGCTTCAAGGGCAAGGGAATTATACTATCTCTCAGCGGCAGAAATATCAAACATGTACAGCCATCTTTAATCTACCTTGTGAAATTTACTGGATGAATGTGAAGAACATTGTTCCGTTGCTTTGTCTTTGAAATAAATTGCCTGTGGATCTCTTGTTAGATCCCTTGAGGCCAGCAGTGCTCCATGGGCCACATTTCCATTGTGGAGAAAATAAGGGTGGCCCTACAAAACCTTTAAAACTCCCGAGTACCAATGCTAATTAAAACCATATAATATGATCTCCAGCTCTATTAGAGAGGCAATATAGCATAACAGCTAGTGTGGTCTCCAGAGGTAAACTACCTGGAGTTCGAAGCCAGGTGCTAAAATTATTAATTGTTTTATAGAGACAAGTGTCTTAATTTGTTTATTTTCTTTTTCTCATTTTCCTCCTCTCCATCTGGGGATAATAGTATCTCCCATTTCACAAGAACATTTTGAGAGCTAAACGACAAAATGGAAGCAAAGAATTTAGTATGGTACATGGTACAGGGATGGGCTACTGAAAATGTGTGAATCTGTGTTTTTCAATGATTCTTTTACTCTACTAGTTAGATTTTGGTCTCTTGATTTAGCAGATTATTGAGGACCAAGAGAGTTGGGCGGTTAGAGACTCTCAGGCCAATAGAATAGTGTGGAGAGATCGAAATAATGAGTCAATATATCAAGAAACAAAAATCAAACCAAACCAAAAGCAAATAAAACATCACATACTCTATTTTTTCCCCCAGCAGATTCTCCGTATGCCCTTCTTTTCTTCTTCCAACATGAATCCAGTCATGGCCTTTTTTTCTGAACTGAATAGTTTGAGCTTGGATAGTAAAAAATTTCACATGAAGATCTCAAAGCTTTCACAGGTTAACGGAGTGCCTGCCGTTACGGCACTCCTCTTTCCATTGAAGTCCTCTAACGCCCAGTGAATGTGACTTTATTGGGACATAGGATCTTTGCACATGATTAAGTTGAAATCTTTAGGGAAGGTCCTAATCCCATATGACTATGTCCATATAAAAAGGAGACATTTGGGCACAGAAACACACACACAAGAAGAATGCCATGTGAAGAGAAAGCAGAGAATGGGGAGATGTATCCACAAGCCAAGGGATGCTAACGATTGCCAGGAATCACTAGAAATGAGGAGAGAGGCAGGGGAGCCAACCCATCTGACACCTTCCGGCCTCCAGAACTGTGAGACAATAAATTTCTGTTATTAAGCTACCCAGGTTGTGGCACTTAGTTACGGCAACCCTTACCAAACTAATGCTCTGATAGTTTTTATTTTCTCTGGGAAATATTTGGCAAGAGTATCCTCTGAAAGTCAAGAGGATAAAGATGGATGGGAATGGAGTTGGAGTTGGAAATATAGGAAAATCAGCTTTATGTTTTTTTAAAGAAATGTTTGAAGAAGACTTTTCACTAATTCAAACTGACCTTTCTCTTAAGGATTGATGTTATCGTGTGACATGCAAAATTTGCATTTATATCAAACATTTATATTCCATTGTAACAATGTAGGGTTACAGGCTGATGGTTACTTCACTGCGTTAGCTTGGCTGGGCTGCAATGCCCAGATTTTTGGTTAAACATTATTTTCAATGTTTCTGTGAATTTTTTTTTATGACATCAACCTTTAAATTAATGAGTTTAAGTAAAGCAAATTACTTTTCATAAGCTGGGTAGGCCTCAACCAGTCAGTTGAAGTAGAACAAAGCTTGATTTTTCTAGAGCAAGAAGGAATTCTGCCAGCAGACTCTTTTTTGGACATGACCTACAACTCTTCCCTGGGTCTCTAGCCTCTTGGTGTACCCTGCAGATTTCAGATTTACCAAGCCGTCATTCATAAATTTCCAAATAACAGAAGATTGTCACTTTTTAAAACCATTCTAATAACTTCCAAAAAATGTACTACATTTTTCCTTGCTTTCAAAGCTACAAGAAATATATTTTATTTATATTTATTTTTTATCCTCACCTGAAGTCATGCTTACTAATTTTAGAGAGGGGAAGGGAGGAAGAGAGAGAGGGAGACAAACATTGATGTAAGAGAGAAATATTGATTGGCTGCCTCTGTTATTCATTCAGATCAGGGATCAAACCCACAGCCTGGGCATGTTCCCTGGCTGGGAATTGAACCTGCAGCCTTTTGGTTTATGAGATGATCCTCTAACCAGCTGAGCCACATGACCAAGGCTGAGAAATATATTTTAGTATTTTCATTATATAAAAAATTTTAACTTTTTCATACTCATATTGATGACTTCAAAAACAGAAAAAAAATTAACTGCTCAAAACTAAAAAAATGCCAGTTGAGTATCACTTCATTTGTATTGTCTCAGCTGTCATTTACTGTTGCAGGTATGAGAGGTGACAGCTATAATGTCTGGCAGTTACCAACAGGCTCATTCTCACTTGTTCTGTGCCTGAGAAACCAGACCAGGTCCATTGGTACTACACCAAATAATACAGTAAGCAGGTCCTCTATCTCTAGCTCCATCCCAGCAGATTTTACACTGCGTGCCAGTTAGTTACAAATATATCTCTCCTTGTTATCATCCCTGCCTCCATGCTCTCTCTCCATGAATGCTGGTTTGATAGACGGAACAAGTTCAGTGATACAGGGTACAGCCTGACTTCCTGTCCTATAAGGTACTCTAGGTTGATCTGTTAATCCTTTCTGTTTTTCCTCTACCAAGCCACAAAAGGAAAGGGAATTATTAGCCCTTAAAGCATTCCAGGAGTAGTTCCTCAAATTTCTTTCCCTTTTCTAACTGGCCTGTTCATTTTTGACAAAAAGTTCTGAGATACAATAAAGCTACTTCTCATCACATCAGGGATCCACTGTCATGGGAGCCAGTTCCCTGAAATCGATCAATCAATATATGTTTTTCTCTCTGTCCTGTCAGTTCTATTTTTCTGAAATAACCTACCCAATACAACCAACAGGCATAGGTTTCACTCTTTGTTATTTGCAAACACAGTATTATAATTTTTTAAGGAAATAATTTATACTAGCTATTAAAAATTCAAATAACACAGAAGTAAAAGCAAAGTGTAAAAACCACTCTCAAATATCACAACTCTGTGTTAACGGTGGTACTGTTTTGATGAACGTCGTTTTGGAACTTTCCATACTCTTTATGACTTACTTTTTCTTTTTTTCAGTCAACAATATGTCATGAGCTCCTTTCTCTGGCAATACATATAGGTAATTTAAAATAAAACATAGCATTTCACGGACATACGGGTTTGTCAATTTTTGATAGTGCATGCACGTGGGACTACTATGAAATCCTGTCTCCTGAAATTACATTTTCCTCTTCTGCGGTTTCTCCTTATGCTGGTCTCTTAAGTGGGATTTCTGGATAAGGTTACTTTTGAAGTTAGAAAACTCAGAGTCAGAAAGATTTTTCACATGTCACAAAAAGAGTATAAGCTTGGTTAGTACTCACGGCCAAGGTCTCTCAAGTTTCTGTCTAGACTATGACGTTTTTTCTTAATACATGTCTCACTGGAAAAGTTCCATTCACTGTAGAAAATTTATATGGTCTACTGAGACCACAGCTTTGACAGAGCCTTGAATTTTATTTACTGTAATCACCCACTATAAGAGCGAGCTAAATCTGTTGGTGGAATTGTTTCCTGTAGCATTTTTATTTATATTTCAAAAGAGAGAGAAATCCAGAAGGGTTGCTTATGAGGCTCGTTTGCCCTGAACATGTGGGGTGACTGGGTGGCGGCCTTTTGATCTCTTTAATGGGAACCTACACACGAAACCACGGATCTGATTCACCCATGCCTGCTGCTGGGAAGTAGAGTTTTATGAAATAATAACATTCATGTGGAGAAAGGCTATGGAGTCTGTAAAGAAAACAATAGCTATGTATGGAGCTAATGAGCAAATTTTCTTTCTAATCAGGATATTAATGATAGTGAATAAAAAAATCTTACATTTCATTTAACTCGGTAACCAACATGTTTTAAAATTTTAATCTTTCTAAGTATTTTTCCTCCTTTCCATAAAATGATCTTGCTACTCAGCCAACAACTTCCATAGTAGGTGCTCAATAAATATTTATTGAAGAAATAACTTAATGAATCTGGTAAAGCTGAGTTATTTATATTCATTTATATTATTAACATAAAGATATTGGTCTTTCTGTAATTGACAAGCTTAGTAGTAAATATACATTTATCTTTCCCCTACGAGATGAAACTAGAGTTAGTTTATAGGCCAGCACCATTCAATATGGTAGCCAGTAGCTACATGTAGCTATTTAAATTTAAGTTAATTAAAACTTAAAATTCATTTTCTCAGTCACAACAGCTCAGTAGCCTCCCAGTGCTGGTGACTACTGTATGAGACGGCACAGGTATCAGGCATTTCTATTAATGCAGCAAGTTCTGTTGGATAATGTCATTTAGGCGATGCTCAATCACTCAAAATTTCTCTATAGAGTAAATGAGAAGGAGTCTTAATAAAACTATGTCAGCACAGTTACTCACTGACAATGAGCTGTTTGATAATTTAAAAGATTTTAAGTTGCTGTTGCTGAAGCGGTAGATGTTCATACACGTGATATATCATCTTTAGATCTGGAAGATTTTTGTTTAATGTCTCCAATTTATTGTTACCATTTTTCTCTTTATCTAGCCAGCCTCTTCCCTTGAGCATCTGTCTATAGTAAATACCCTTCAAATTCTGCTGCCACCCACCCCCTCTGAGGGTCCAGTACACTCACAGAAGAGGCCACTCTTTAAATATCATGGGAAGCCCGAATCTGGGTTCACGGGGCTCAATTCTAATCCTCAATGAGGGTTCTTTTCACGCGGCCTCATATAATTACCCAGTTGGAAATGTGGCCTATTTATGCAGGTATAAAAATGTTTTCTTCACGCTGGATTACACATTTTAAGGGGAAGATCTAAATTATAATTGGTATAGTCAAAAAGGACTCAAAAGCATAAGTTTACTTGGCAGAGGCTTGTTTCCTAACTGTAGGCGTAAACAAGTGGTGGGCTTCCGACCAAATCCCAGCACCGTTACTGCATGCAGGTCGGCAGGCACTATCTTATTTGTGGGAGATTGCTTCCCCTTTATTTATTTATTCTTCATATCAAGAAAAAGATACAGGTGTAGAAGGGAAGCCAATTTATGTCCAAATTCTCTGTCCATAACAGAAAACAAAATCCAAAGAGCCTTCCGAATTAATTTGGAGAAGAGTTCATGTTTGATAGCTGATATGTTTTTGTCCTTCCTCTTCTCAAATTTTCAGCACTATAAGATCTTTCACACTAAATGTATGAAGAGGAAGAATTTTAATTCATTTATATACTTTATATTTTGTTTTGGCACAAACAAAACACAAGCCATTTGTCAAGAGACAGAAAAGCAAGGAAATTAAAATTAGCTTGTACTGTAAACAAGTAGTAATTAAAAATCTTTAACCTGAATTAGTTATACTTAATGTTGACATCATCTTTCAACTATTCACATTCCTTTGTGTAGGTTTTTGAAAAGCAACACTAAGAAGTGTTAATGAATTTAAGATGGCTCTACGTTCCCTGGGAACCACTTTATTTGTTGCCAGGTTTTATTTTCTCGTTTGAATTAGAGACAACTAAAATGAGTATCGATATGGCGACTGATTTTGCCCAAGTCATTTGTCAGAATTACTTTCCTTTTGGGACCCTAGCTTACCGCGCAAGGTCCTCAGTGACATTAGGGAAAGAGTTATTTTCACTCTAGATTTTTCTCTTCTACAAACAGGAGCTGGTTGTGCAGTGTGGACATTGATTTCCCAGGATAGTCTTTGCCACACTCCACCTGCCGCAGTAGAAAGAGTGTAGCCTTTGAAGTCAGAGACTTGTTTAAGCTTTTGACTGGCTGTTCAACCTTGCATAAATTATTTCATTTCTCTGAGCTTCATGTCTTTCATCTCTAAAATGGGGGTGGTTTATTTACCTTGTAGGCCTTGTGAGAGGATTGTATGTAATGGACAGAACCCGTCTGAACAGCGTCTGGCTAACGGCATGTACTCAGGAAAGGGCTGTTGCTGTTTTTAAGGAGTTTAACTTTATGCGGTGGCCTTGAAGCTTTAGGAGTGCAAAAGATTAAAATTTCTCCCCAAGTTTTTTTTTTTTTTTAATTTTAAAATGCTTTCATTATGGTTGTAGGAAAAATGGTTAAGATACACAGAAACATCATTTTTCCTTGCCCCTTTCGAAGTATCTGAAGCTAATATTTTAAGCTGGAGAGAATAATTAGTGACTGATGCTTCAGGAGGCTATCTACATTTCTACTGTGGAAAATGTCTATTTGTTAATTTAATGAGATCCTGCATAGTGATTATAATCCTTCTCACACAAAAATATCGACTGATTCCAGGTCCAGGCTGACAATTGACACTGGGACACACTAATATAAATTGATGACTGCTGAGGATTGAGTCAAAAGTATAGGAATGTTACTTAAAATAAGAGTAAGGTTGATGAGCAAAGTGTAAATACGATACTAATTAATGTTTCTATTGGTCATTGGAATTTTCAGCCATTAGCTTTTTGCTACATTATAGCTTTCTGAAAAACACATTTTAAGTGCAAGTTAATTTTGAAACAACTGTACGTATATACCGGAATCGAACAATTAAGTGCGTGGCTGGCGGATGTTTTCTCTCTGTTGGAGTAGAAGTCTGCAGACAAAAAATGGGGAAAAAGGCTAGAATGACCCAGGTGGCCATGGATTAGAGTTGGAGACATTACAGTTATCTCATGCTTTGCTTACTATAGTTACATATGAACAGCTATTTATAGATACGTGCATATACATAGATTAGCATATACCCATCCATTTCCTTGCTCTGTCTGCTGAGAGGCCCTGGAAGCAAGGACACTTTAGTAGTAAAGAGCACACCCAGTGCCCAGATTTTGGTTGCAAATGCCATTCCCCCGTAAGAAGAATCAGGGCTCCTTGGAGAAATAGCTGATCCCAGGGCTGGAAAGGGAATATACAAGATGAACCTGGAGTAACTTGTAGTAACAGGAAGTAATGAATGCTGAGAAAACAAAGCAAAATAAATTGAACAAACAAAACACTCAGACCCTACAGATGCAGGCACGTCACGGGGACACAGGAGCCAATAGAAAGAGCTCCCAATGGGTAAAGAAGAAAAAAATTGAGCAAAAAAATACAGTAGAATTGTATTATATCCCCAAGTATAAAATAAATTTGAGTCCATACTGATATAGATAAATTAATGAATAAATAAACAGGGGAGGAATGACAGATCTCTCATGTACAACATTTCCAAACAAGGTAACTCTGTCCTTACGGCGTGGAACGGAACTCCCATGCTGTGAGCACGGGCTGTGCACAGTGACCTGCTTCCTGAGTGCAGTAAGGAAGCGGGAAGAGTGATTTTACAGTAGAAACAGGACACACGCTACCTCAGACAGGTGCTCAAGGTCAACATCAACAGTAGTAAGTCATGTTACTAGTGTGTACTTTTGATATGAAGTATATAAATGTCACTTTCCCTCTGCGGCCTTCCTCCCACAAATCCATAACCTCAGTCTAATTATGAGAAAAAACAGTCCGATCCAAAGAGAGGGACGGTCTGCAAAACACTCATTCAGCACTCCTCAGAACAGTCAAGGTCATCCAAAACAAGGCCATCCGAGAAACTGTCCCAGTCACAGGGGCCTAAGAGACATGATGACGAAATGTGATGTAGTGTCCTGGATGAGATCCCAGAGCAGAGGAGGGATATTAGGCAAAAACAAAACAAAACAAAAAACTAAAAAAAAAGAAATCTGAATACAGTATGGACTTTGTGTTAATGAGACCGTATGGATTTAATTATAATAATTTATCACAGCCAGGTATGTCAGGTAACTAGTGGCTCGATGGCAGGTACAGCTTTCATAACTGAACATGCTTGATGACTTTCAATTGGTTTGAGGCATTTTATAATTATTAAATTGTCTTGTTATTTTCTTCAGAATTTTTCAAGCTTTAAAAAACTCTTTATTTCCTTTGGTTTTAAATAATTTAAAATCAATTATGATGCTCTCCTTATTTGATAATATTTTCATGGGTATTTTTCTTTTTGCAAAGTGGATGAAAACCAATTTCAAAAACCAGTGACTATTACAGTAAGTTGCTTGCTCTTTGTTTTCTTTATAGTTATGTCACAAACTCTTGCAAGTTAAACACACACTGAATGCACACGTCTCTGCAAAAGTCATATGGTAAAGCCTAATTTCCAATGTGGCAGTATTTGGAGGTGGGGCCTGTAGGGCTTGATTATAGAATAAGGGTCGAGACCTCATGAATGGGATCAGTGCCCTCAGATTCCAGAGAACTTCCTCGCTTCTTCCACCATGGAGGCCCCAGGGAGATGGCAATAGTTTGTGGACCAGGCAGCAGGTTTGTACCAGGCACCAAATATGCTGGTACCTTAATCTTGGACTTTTCACCCTCCAGAGCTGTGAAAAATAAATTTTTGTTGTTTATAAGCCATCCACTCTACGGCATTGTTATAAAAGCCCCAAGAGACTGATGTTCCATTTCAAAACATTTTTTCAGCCAATAACTCATTTTTTATGCTTTGCTCTGTTTTGGCATTATTGAAAATATTCATTTATTTTGATTAGATAGTCTAAATTTGCCTTGAAGAACAAGAAGAAGAAGTACAGCTGCACCATTGAAGAAAATAACCTAAGTATAATTTAAAAATATTTATCAAGCACATACAATACTAGGCACTTGATACAGCACAGAAAATGTAAGGTTTTTGCAATGAAGTCCTGGAAGAGACGAAGATGCTGAAGACCAGAGCAGAGACCCAAGGCCTGTGATCCTGTAGCTGCCAGACCAGAGGGTGACAAGCTGTGCTCTGAGCCAGTCTCACTGAGAACAAGTCACAGGCAAGGAAACTATTTTAAATTGCCAAATCACAAAAAGCTTTGAACTTTGGAGAGAGAAGGAGGGGCAACAAGAAAGGGATGTTATTTTCAATGACACCAAATTACAAACGTGTAGTGAAAATGTGACAAAAGGAAATCCTGGTAATTTCTGGAGGGTCAGAGACTGACAAATGGAAGTTTATCGTGCAGTCCCCTTTGTTCCTGTTTTTAGACGTAGCCAAAGTTATTCATGGGATGGTGGACTTGCTTTATTCTAGAGAAAATAAACATGCCTATGAAGGCTTTCATAGTTTTATTTGTAATCTTGCCCCCCACCTTTATATTCCCCAAAATGACTTTCATTTTTCAACTGCCAACTCCACCAGAGAGAAGTTCTCAAGACTCATAACTCTTAGGTTTGGGAATAAGTAATTAGATAGTTTATTAAAGTAGTCACAAAATGAAAAATGGGTCATCTTCTAAATTCAGCTAAAAGCCAGATAGATGTTTGGAATTAAGAAGCATAGCTATAATAAGGTAGCAAAACAAGTTCCTGGTCAGTCTTAAAATACTCATTCAACATCCAATGAGAAAATAGTACAAGTTTTTTAAAATTTGGAGTCAGAAAGAAGAAAAGACAGGTGTCATTTCCCAATCCTGTCACAGGCCTCTAGGAAAATCTTGAAACAGAAATTCTTTCAAATATCCTTCCACCTTCCATTTCCTAATATTGTTCATCCCAGGTGCCCTGATCTTTTTTTTAACATGATTTTTAAAAAGACTTTATTTATTTATTTTTAGACAGAGGGGAAGGGAGGGAGAAAGAGAGGGAGAAATACATTAACGTCTGGTTGCCTTTTGAGTGTCCCTGCTGGGGACCTGGCCCGTAACCCAGGCATGTGCCCTGACTGGGAATTGAACCAGCAACCCTTTGGTTCACAGGCTGGTGCTCAGTCCACTGAGCCACACCAGCCAGGGCCCAGGTACCCTGTTCTTAACAGATATTGCCTTGTATTCCTCACTAGAGCATTCTAATGAGGGCTGCCCTCTTGCCTCCTAGAGAGCCATAAATGCTGGTCCAGAATCCATTTCCTCATTTTTTTAATTCCCCTGCCTCCTCCCTTCCTAAGACTTACCATACATTGCAGGACAATGTGAGTGGATGATAAAGGTTCAATTCTCTCAGAGGGGTTTGTATTTTAAAAAGATGCTTGATAATTCAAATGTATATGTGTATACAGAAGCTTAGATCAATAAACTGAGATATTATATATAAAGCACAGAGCCAGGAACTTCCTAAAGGTCATTTCTCAGCCAATTCCTAGTATAACAAAGTGAAAATTAAAATGATAAAATTACAGTGTGGGGAAAATATGCGTGGGGAGGATGTATGGTCATATTTTAGACCTTTTGAGGAGCACAGAATCAGAGTGGAAAAAATGGCTGTGTGTGGAAGAAGGTGGAGCTTAGCTAGTTTGAATATAGTAGTGGTAGATTTTGTTTCTTTCTCTTTTTCCCAGTGATAGATTTCTTACAAGGTAACACTCAAAATCTCTTTGTTTCTGTATTCTTTGAAGAAGTAGAACCATGTATTACATGGCTGTTTTCATGCTGCTTACAAAATGTTTACTTTTTGTATTTTGGAACATTATACCAGAATGTTAGTTGGGGAGTTCTAGAGCCCTGATATCCTTCCACATTTTACTTATAACTTGAAGTTCACTGTGAGCTTTAAACTTCTTCCTATCCTTGTTGGAACTCATAAAAGTTTAAATTCCATACTCCTGGGTGGTCTTTGGTGGGTTTGAATAGAGACCAAAAAGTCATGAGTTATACCTAAGTTTGGAATGTCATATATTTTGTTTTTATGGTATATTTTTGTTATCTAACACACATTTAAAAAACCTATGAGTACCCAGGAAGAATGTAACATGTGAACTTAGACCCAAGTTATTTAAAAATATGTGAATTGAGGGAAAGCAGTGAATTTTTTTCTTTTTTTGGTTATGATTCTACCATTTGATTTTTTTTTTTTAAGAGGATACCCCAATGCGTTTGGATAAGTTGCATTTTCTTCACTTCAAGTTTCTCTTATGGATCTTAAGATGCTTTAAATGTATTATTAATAAGTAGCACAATTCAATATTTATGGTCTTCCACATTATGCAAGTCTGAGTGCATATTCTTTTGTATTTTCAATTTTATAGGAAACAATTTTAATTTTTCCACTTCACTTAGCCTCTCTCAATTGCCCATTGAAAGTTTGGTCATTCTATTAAGCTTCATTCAACTTTCTAATATAAATTTCTATCTTCAAAACCCTTCCTCCAAAGTCACGTTTTTGCTCTTGTTACAATCATCAATATTTTAAAGTGGCTATATTATGAACTTTGGTCGAGCTCTCCAACTTAGATATCACATGTGGTCCTTTTCTACTTATAATTGCGTCTGGCGCTTCTGACTACTCAACAGTCTGGGTAAGGAGAATCTTGTGTTAGCTTCATACAAGCTGCTTTACTTTGTTTTTAATCATTCATAAAGAGATACCCCCAAACCACGTGATCGTTTCTTGTGGACTTTTTAATGAGGAAGCATAAGGAGTGTAACTTTCCAAAATTGCATGGGTATATATAAATATTTTACCTTAGATTTTAAATCATTATTAAGATCAGTCTTTTTAAATTCAGAAGTCTGTCACTATTTGAATTTGTAGTAGAAAATGTTCTTTAAATGTCTAAGATGGAAATTATATCAAATTAGGGACTTGATTAGGGAGTAAGTATATGGTGTTGATATGAGATTAGAATTTATGACAACTCCTTTATGCTTCAATGACCCAAAAAGAAGGCTCGCCCCTTACTCAGGTCTTTGGTCTTGATGTAATCCGTAGTGGGAGAGCACACCGAGAAAACGTGAGAGGTGTAGAGAAGGTGGGTATGATTATGCATCTGGCTGTGTGGGCTTGCCCTTTGGAGATGGCTTGTAGGAAAGCCTGGAGTGGTAATCACATCACTGGTGAAGGTATTGGGGCAGTGTATTAACACGTTTATTGTCTCACGTTATTTAAAAAAAATGCTCACTGAACTCTATTCAGTGTAAACAATCATACATGTTCCTCTTTTTATTATTAGAATCCCTTAGGTCTGAAAGGCTCTTTTTTCAAAAATAACATTCTTTATGGCCTTCTAAATTGGTTTTTATCATTTGCTTTGATTCTAATGATTAAGGAAATTGTGCAACTTCATAAAAGATAAAGATTCTTTTTCCATTAAAGATGTATTATGTGGAGAACAGAGGAAATGAACATAATGAAGCATATTTCATGCCTGTAAATCCTTTTTCTGTAATAACATAAATAACTATATATTATTTTTGTTTTCATGGTTGCCAAATCTGATGCTTATTATACTTATATCATCTGATTAAATTCATAGTCATGTTACTTATTAATTCTTAAGTGCTGTGTGAGAAAAATTCCCCTACTAGCAGATTTAGCCAGTTCTTTTAGTAACTAAGAAGGAGGCTAATAGGAGGCAAAATCCAGTTTTAAAAATTCCAGCTACATGATTCTACACAGTTGCAGTTAAATAGCTTATGACAACTTTACAGCTATAACCCTAAATAGTGACTGATTGAAATGAATGTAATTTCCACTTGGCATTTATCTTCTAATTGTTTAATAGTTCATCAGTAATATTCTTCATGAATATCAGGGTTTCTCGAAGACAGGGCATCGCTCAATGTAGATTAGCTACTGACATGTTTTAGCAAAAATGTTTCTGAAATATTTGGAAACTGAAAAAATATTGTATGATATTCAGCACCACATTAGAAAGCATCAATAAAAAACAGAGGCAACAAATTAACAGTGAAATTAGAAAACAGTTTAGACAAAAGTGAATTTGCTGAAAAATAAAATTAGCCATCCTTTTCTTGTTGTAGTGTTTGAAGGTCAGGAAATTCTGCCTGCTTTACTTTAATATCTGCAAGGAGAAGTTGGACTTTGTCTTTAATGTAGTACCATTTTCAAGATTAATGGAGTTTCAGTTTTCAAGAACCTGGTAATTCCTGAGATCTGTAAGAACTTCAGACGGGCTTGGCTTTCTTGTCTGCTCCATAAGGTCACCAAATTTACGGTGACCTCTGAGCTTCTGTCCTGAGTGCTTTCTGAGTACCTTGTACTTGTCAACTCAGGCTGGATTTCATAACCCTGAACCTTGACTTGAATAAAGTAGGTCTGGATCCCTCAGGTTAGACAAATGGTTCTTGTAATCTGAAAAGACGTCTGGAAGAAAAGAGTATTCCTCAAGGTCAGGATTGGGCCAGGGAAATTTCTTATGCTTCCCTAGTCTTTAAACTTGTGAACAACATAGGGAAGACCTATTTGAGAATATATCATTTATGGAATATTTCATTTCTTGGAAACATATCATTTACTGCCTCGTTAGTTCCACAAATAATGTTGTGACGTATCTTATAGGTGAGCAGATGCTCAGAGTGCCTCAGTGCTCCCTCCGTGGTCTCACAGTTAGAAAGCAGTAGAACTGGAATCAAGTCCAGGTTGAACTGAGTCCAAAACTGGTGTGTGTTTCCCCAGGACTTCTGTGTGTGAAGGGAGGACGAATGCAGATTAGGACAGTAAGAAGCCTTGGAGGCGGGTCAGGGTGCACATTACCACAATAAAGCAGGCTCCCTCTTTGAAGGCTAGGTTGACTGAGAGTGTGTATCCACCATCAAAGATAGTGTTGAAAGCATGGGTTTGTCTTTACATGTGAAGGAGAAACTACCACATCTGCCAACAAGGCTTTGGCTCATGAGTCAATGCTGATGACATTTTTTGGGTCAGCGAGATACCACGATGTGATAGTCTGACACCCAGATTGTGCTTCATTCTAGAACACGTGGCCTGATTTGTCTAATTAGTATAATACTTTCTAACTATTTCTGTAAAGTGATTTTAGAGTTGATGGATAATATAGACACCATTGCCTAAAAATGTCATTATGAAAAACGCTTTTCTTCAGGTTTTCCATCCACTAAAAGGTTAATTATGCTGACATACAATTGTCTGATAAGAAATTTTCTATAGAGATAGATAGAACTGTTCAGATATCGACAAGCTATTTTTTTTTTTAATGTGAAATGGAGACCAAGACAGTTCCAAAAATGAAGTGGACTCGCTGGTTCGCCTTTCAATAATTGTGCAGTCAGCATCCAGCTCTGCCTCGCGGTCTGCGAGCGTAATTCATCTTGCTGACGCCGGTCCTGCCTTGAAACTTGTGCCTGTGCTTGAAGACGAGCCTTATCGGTCGGACAGCAATTCGGTTAAATGAATTCAATTTGTTTCTCACTCTATAGGTCTTATCTAATTTGATTCTCCACGGGGAAGGAATTCTGGTGGGGGCACTTTGTAGTTTCCTCACAGTGTCTGGCAGGAGAAATTTCCATTCCTAGGCTGGGGGAGAAGGTCAGGA
Organism: Desmodus rotundus; assembly: GCF_022682495.2. Lineage (NCBI taxonomy): Eukaryota > Metazoa > Chordata > Mammalia > Chiroptera > Phyllostomidae > Desmodus > Desmodus rotundus. The sequence continues at coordinate 130,413,514 of NC_071391.1, read as the reverse complement.
GGACAGTGATCAGTTGTGGTCAGAAGAGAGGAACAGCAGTGTGCTTGCTTTCAAGGGGGAACAGACTCATCCCTGAGTGCACAGCGAGAAGCGTGGGCGGGGGGGAGCCCCTGCTTTTCTTTGTGTGTGTCTGGAAGAAGAATCCAGACAGTGTGTATCTTCTTTAGAAAAGAATGATTTGCAAGTAACTCCCTCAAATTCTCCATGAGTATGATTAACGTAGAACCCTCCTGCTCAGAATGCCTCTAGTTTTAGGCTTTTTGCAAATAATGAAAAGTTTGAAACCAAAAGAATGAATTCCTTTTGTTAATGCAGCAGAATTTTTAGGGGCGTGGGCATTTTCATGTATATTATGCGTGACTAGTGTCTCCCACTAATAAAAAGTGAATATGTTGGAACCTTTAGACTTAAATTTATCTGTGGTTTTTTTTTTTTTTTTTTGCTCACTTCACCCTGGTTTGGTGTCTTAATATATCAGAGGTCAAATTGGATTCAGTTAAACTTTCAGGTTAGTAGAAAGATTTCTTTAGAACATAGGTATGTGGATGTTGATTGTGCATTTTTCTTTTTCCTAAACATTTATTATGTCTGTGCCTCAAACACCAAACTGGGTGCTTAGGTGCCCTGGTGCACAGGGGCACCTCAGGGGATTTTAAATCTTTAGAGAAAACAGCAGTCCTCACCATCCGTTGGAGGCTGTTAACTAGATCAAGGCAGTTCCCCGTTTCAAGTTTCGGTTGTACTCTGTTCTTTTAAAATGTCACATCTTTGCAATTAGGCGATCGCTTTGATACAATAAAAAAGTACCTCAGAAAAACCAATGTGGAAGAGTGTTGAAGGAGGTCATTGAGAGGGCATGGCCGCTGGTTGACCTGTGAGCTGGACCCAGGCAAGCAGGGGCTTCTCAGCCCCGTTTTTTTGTCCTTTCAACATACGTTCCACCTACCATCCCCACACTGGGAGGTGTAAGGATGTAACCTTGAGCGAATAGGTGGTGTCGAGACAATCTGGATGGTGTATGTGGCAACCCAGGTAAGGGTTCTACATAAACTTTGAAGATTCTGGTGGATGAGTAGATCTACTCATCTTGTAGCCACCCACGACGAACCTCTTCTGTACCTTCCCTTGCCTAATAAACCTGCTGCCTGCCAGTCTAGAGTGGTGTGCCTCTTTCTACGGTATCTCCTTGTCCTCCCTGTCCAGAAGGGTGAGGACCAGGGACTGGGGGCGGGAGTGGGGCAGTTTGCAAACCACCAAGCAGCAAATGAGGGCGGCAGAGTCTGATCTATTTCAAAGTTTGGGCAACTGTGGGTAATGCCTATGAAGTACAGACCTCACACTGGTAAATGCAAAAATTATTTTCTCTTTTAAGTTATATATATTATTTTCAGATGTCTAGTAAGTTGTTGGAACATAAATATTTGTTAAGTCATTTGGACCTCACCTGAACAAACAGAATGGTTATCTGTCTCTTTGGGTTTGGAGTGCCCTGAAATCTCTGAGGCGCGAAGGGGGCTGTGGGTCAGGAGAGCCTGAGGTCCTTTGGTCTATGCCAACAACGCAGCAAGGGGCGGGGTCACAATATCTTATGGAGGAAAAATAGTTTCTTATTAACCACTTTACCATCATTAGAAAATTCATTTTAATGTTCTTGGGAAAGACCTAATTGGGAAATTATCCTAGACTTGTTTTTAAGTCCTATTTAGTTCATTATGGAGAGTGATTCAATGTCAGGCAAATGATAAGCATTCAAAAATATTTGTGGAATGAATTAACAGTATAAATTATATTTAATCACAGAATAATTGTTCCAAATTATCAAACTTTTTCCGGTTGCCATTACATTAGCTTTTATAACCTGAATATTCCCAGGAAGTTAGGCCATTGTTCAAGTAACTGAGTTTAAACAAACAACCTGTATTTACCTGTAAGTCACTAGCATGTTGTTTTGACGGTGGCGAAACAGTTCCTTATGTATATCTTCTCCTTATGCCAAGAGAGATGATACCTTTTATCTATGGAAACTTGCTAATTCCATCTTTTCTGTCAAAGAGAGGACAGTGTGAAAATATTCAGTAAAAACCAAAGCATACAAGGAATCAAAATGTAAATTACTCAGAAAGATGTAAAATAAAAGGGAAAACCTTCCTCCCCAGAACCCGTTGCCCTGTACCCAGAAGTTTGGCTCAATGATAACTTTTGTTCTGTGAGACTCTAAGATGGCTTTGAGTGACTCCCCCCGCTGGTGTCCCTGTCTTTGTGTGGTCTCTACCCTGTGAGCGTGGGCAGCATTAGTAAGTGCCCTCTGAACAATGGAACATGGCAAAGGTGACGGATGTCACTTTGGTTACATCGCAAAATGAGAACTTCTGTTTTGCTCACAGGCTCTTTCAACAGATTCTCTCCCTTGCTGGCTTTGATGAAGTAAGTTGTCATGTGGAGAGTCGCATGTGGAAGAAATTAAGGACGACCTCTTGTCAACAGGCAGCGAGGACTGAGGCTCTCATTGGCCTGCGAGAATCTTGCCGATGGCATTGTGGACTTGGAAATGGATCCTGCCCCAATCAAGATTCAGGTGAGACCCCCAACCCTGGCTGGCAAGCTGATTGCAGCTTTTAAGAGACACTGAAGCTGAAGACTTGGCTAAGTCAAGCCCGGATATCTGACTCACAGAGATTGTGGACTAATAAATGAATATGATGAAAAGCTGCTAAACTTGTGATAATATTGCTATATAGCAGAAGATAACTATATATTCTTCTGGAAGTATTTACAAATGGAATCACATTATACGGACTCTGGCAATTTGCCTTTTTTATTCTTTGAAGGAGGTTGTATTTTCAGTGCAAAGTAACAAAAGAGAAGTAAAAGAAAAAAGTTCTCGGTAATGCTCTTTTTGTTATTAATAGTTGTAGACAACAAAGCAATTTACTAGCAGTATGTGGAAAGAATGAACTCTCACTTTTCTCTGATTATATTTATACTTGTCTTCTCTAAATTTTCCAGATATTTCATGGTTTTTGCTACAAATCATTTCCTCCAACTCCATTACATGCTCATCTCCTCTGTGATTTCCTGTCACCTAAATTACTGGTGTTTCTTTTTTTTTTCCCTGGAGTTCAGTTTTGTTTATTTTTTTAAAATATATTTAGTTGATTATGCTATTACAGTTGTCCCCCCCCCCCCACCCGGGCACTTATTTGAGGCCAGTCCGTGCTGCTCCTGGCTCAGAAGCCCTCTGTGATCTCCCTGACTGGGTTGAGTCTCTCTGTTTTACCCTCTCACAGAACTGTGTCTTTTTCCTTTATGGTATTTAGCACTTAGAACAGTTGTAATTTTACATTTACTTGCAAATGAAAAAAAAGAAAGAAATCTCTTTCCTTCATAATACCTACAGTGTTCTGGGTTATTAGTCTCTTTCAACAGAGAAAACAGCCAATGCCGTATATCTTAGAAAAACAAAACCAGACCCTTCATGGATATACAAAGCCCTCGGTAAAATGTATTCTGAATGAACTTGGTTTATTCAATAAAATGTCTCTGGTTTTTCTACTAGTCCTTTTTCTTCTCACCTGGACCTTCAAATAGTAAAGTTAAAATCAGGAATATGAGGCCAAGGTTCTGGTTTTACCTTGGTAAAGAATATGAGCTTTTCCAAGAGGAAATGTGGACCATTCCCTAAATTGCCTCTTTTCAAGTACTTTAAAGTGGGTCATTATTAAATCAGTTCCTGGATGGTCTCAGTTTCTGATGTGCAGAAAATTGCGTGTTCCACGGTGGGGAGTGCACACATCTGTGTGGGCTGTTCTTGCTTCTCACCCTCTGTGGTGCAGGTGAGTAGAGGCTGCCCGGCTCCATCAGGGCGAAGCACAGCTAACCTTAACTTGTCTCCTTCCTTCTTCACTCTAGTCCCTACGACTCCTATGGATTCATAAGCTATAGAGTGGGGAAAAATGTTTATATTAGAAAATATTTTTAGTAGTTCAGTTATGATGCAGAAACAATCTAAATGCTCAGGCGTCTGACGTGATAGAAATTTCTTTGCTGCCTTTTATGTTCTTGCAGGGATGTTAGGGGGCCGAGTCCTGCATTATCACTTCGCCACCAAGGCCATGACCACTGCTGGCTGCCCCATCTGGAACACGCAGGCTGCTTCAGGATCCATGGCAGGTAAGGGAGAGGACCGCAGAATTTCAGGCGGGTTTTCATCACCTTGGACCAGGAGCAGCACATCCAGTGTCAATGTCACTTCCTCTGCACGGGTAAGAAATAGATGCGTGACTTCCCCTAATTGCAAGAAGACTAGGAATTACAGAGGACAACAGGCAACAAATGGACTGTTTGGTAAGTACGTCTGTCATGAAGTTTTCCTAAGCATAAGTAACGAGAGAGTATTTTCGAGGATGTGCATGAGGCAGGTGACTCCAGATGGGTGGGAACTGGGGCATCAGTGTTGTGGGAGTTTAATGCTAAGACTGTTTGGGCATTGCTAGGGTAACATGTTATTATCACATCTGGGGACTTTGCTAAAGACTCGTAGGGGATTGATTGTGAATTTTCCGGTTTAAGTCCGTGGAAATGGAATTGTTGTGAAATATTATGGCCAAGGTGTCTCATCTTTTAGTTAAAATGTCCATGTTTTCCTGAAGGTGAGGGCCTGTAGCTGTTTCAGACTTACTCATAACGGAAATGGGTCTTAAGATCTCATCATTGCTTGTGCTCACCTTATCTATTTAAATTGAAATCCTTCCACCTCAAGTGTTAATGTGTAATTTTATCTACACAGGCATGTGCCATTACTGCTGTAATTTCATCCATTCCTCAGATTATGGAAAAATTAGCAGTGGCCATTTACCTTTCACAAGTTTCTATTCACTATTACAATCGTACGTTGAAAGTACTTTAAGAAAACTGGAGGCAGGAGGTATCATGTGACTTGTCCAACCTTTGCTAATTTTCTACTTTGTAACAAGACACTTCCAATAGTTAGTATATTGGAATTTGTGGGTATAGACATAAGTAAGGAATGGTCTTCATACTTGAGAATTTCAGTTTATGGCAGTGGCTCCCAAACTTTTGTAATAATCACTTGGCTTCTTGTTAGAAATGTGATTTCTCAGGTCACCTGCAGAGATCTGGGTTCTGTGGGTCTGGGGGATGGAATCGACATTTTGATAAGCCTGTTCCATGTAACTATAATGCAGGTGATTGATCGACCTTTCCCTAAATGCTGGCTCACTGAATTCCATAGACCAGTCTGATTCTCCCTCCCTCACCTCTCCTCTCCTCCTGTTCTGTTCTACTGAGGGTAAAATTTGGAGGGATTTGACATATACAAATATTTATGTCTGTATCAGAGCCCTTTGTCACAAACCATAAAAATGAACTGTGGCTGTTTGAAGCACAAAAAGATTGTATTAAAGTGTATCAGGCAGCTCAGAGTAACTCCGGGAGGGCTGGAGAGCCAGGCGCAGAGATAAGCATCCAGGAACAATGCCTAGAGTCTGCCTCAGAGCTGCTCCATTGGCTGGGCCGCTGTTGCTGGCCTGGGCAGAGTTTCTGTGGCTTATCCAGATGATAGCCCCAACTCTGAGCACTGGGTTGTACCACCAGAAGCTCCACTCCAGCCGCCCCAGCCATGTCCAGAAACTGCATGTAGCTGGGAAGGAAACTAGGAAGGATTCCATGTGGAACCTGCTTTGCTAGGTTAATGCAAAGACCAGCCATCTACTCTGATTGGCATATTTTGGACACAGTCTGCAGCCAGCTCCAAGGCCAGCTGGGCAGGCTTCTGTAGTGGGAGGTGTTCTCTGCCTCTTGCCATGAGTCATGGGACAATCGTGCTCAAAGGGACTGTGTTGTCAAAATGAACAAAAGGTCTGCATCACATTTGTCGTATCTGAATGCGGGCACATAGGCGGCTTTCCTATGCATGGTGGGTTGCTGGTTTCTAGTGCTGAATTAATTAATGGTCCTCTGATTGAAAATCAATTTTTATCGCAAGTAGATTTCAGCATATAATTTATCAAGAACTATTTTAAAAGAAATGCTTTCTTTTATATTCTTCTACTTAGGAATATTTCATTTAAAGACTAACTCTAATATCATGTTGGTTGAAAAAAATTGTCCTTTCCTCCTCAGGGAAATACTTAGTAAAGGAAGAAAAGCTTTTCTGAGAATTTCTTTGGGAAAAAAAATTAGTTGAAACAGGAAAAAAAAAATCTCTCTTTCCACAGGAGAAATACAGTTGAGTCACAAAAGGTTTTCTACTGTGAGAAAAAACTTTGGAGGATTCAGGGTGTGTGTGATTTTTTTTCTCAGTGTATTCCTTACATAAGACCATGTGAGAGGTTCTTGATTACTTTGGACAGAACATGCTCCACGGAGAGCTTTTATTTTTTGCACTTCAGCTTCTTTGTTGCTAGGCACTGCAATAGGAAGAATACTGGGGGAAGAAACTCTAAATTTTGTACCTTTAAAACAGAAAAAAAAATGAAGGAATCAGTGAAAAATGATTCATTTACTCATCTGGCAAATATTTGAGTGCCTACTACATGAAAAATTTTATCACTACCCTTAAGAAGGTCACAAGCAAGTGGGAATACAGCAATAATCGAATTATACAAAAGAGAAAAGATAGGGTACTATGAGACTAGAGATACTACATATTTAACTTAGTCTGGGAGGTGCCAAAGCTGGCTTTCTAAAATGAGTAATTCATTTGAGGGTCAGGGGGAGGAGGGAAGTATAAGGAGACTAAATGGTAATGGAAAAGGTACAATAAAAAAAAAATTAAAAAAAAAAAGACTGAGGAGTTAGCCAGGCAAATGGTGGATATGGGAGTATTATAGAGAACAGCATGGGCCAGAGGCAGGCATGTGTCACAGAGGCATTGAAAGGACGTTTAGGGAAACTGCTATAAGAGGAGACCATGATATGGGACTAGGAGAGCTGAGCCTGGAGAGGCAGGCCGAGTGGGGCCAGGCCCCGTGTTACAAGGACAACGGAAAACCACTGGAGGAGTTCAGTTAGGTGTGTGTTAGTGATTTGTTTGAACACAGAGAAATGGGATGAAGAATGATGAAGATGGAAATGAGTTTGGGAATGTTCCAGTAATCCTATCAGGAAATGAAGAGGCCATACATGTGAAGATGGAGAAAATGAAATGGATTCCAAAGATACTTATATGAGAGGATTAATGAAACATAGACTAATTGGATGTAGGGAGTCCAGGAGAGGGTTTAGGCAAAGATAATTTCCAGACATATAATTTGGACAACTGAATGGACGGTGTTGCCGCTCCTCCAGACAGGGTATTTCTCTGGGAGAAAGTCCATGGTTTCACCTTTGGGTGTCTGTTAAGGGGAACATCCAAGGAGACACGTGCAGTTAGTTGGCAGTTGATTATGTGGGAATGGAGTTCAAGAGAAAGGCCTAGACTAGAGACATGGATTTGTCAGGTTTTAGGCTGTAGTTGGAGCTTGGATAGGGTAACAATGCACAGTGAGATTAGGAGAAAGAGGGCAACGAGCGGAACCCTGCGAGATGCCAGCACGTGAGAAGGATGCGGTGCAGCCCGTGAAGGAAACTGTCGGTGTCAGTGTGGGGAGAAACCCTTCTCACCATCGCCTGTCAACTCCCTTTGCTTCCTCACTTATTATTCTCAGAAAGGTTGCACAATCTCTCCCCTTATGCTTCTCTGTGTAAAGTGAGTGTTCCTGTCTGCACTCCGCCTTGTGGTAAGAGACGTGTCTCTTTGGGACACCCTGAGGCTGTCCAGCTGTGCTGTTGCCTTATGAATAAATATGTTAATTCAAGGTAGAGTATCAACATGCCTCCCTGACTGCCCACCTAATCAGTGATTCTCAAATTACCCCACTCCAGGGGGTAATTTGGCAGTGTCTGGAGATACTTTTGGTTGTTATAATTGGGGCGAGGAAGAGAGAACTATGGGCATCTAATGGGAAGAGGCCAGGGATGCTGCTAAAGATCTGACCGTGCACAGGCCAAGTCATCTCCCCTAACAAAGAATTATTTGGTCCAGCATGTCAGTAGTGCCAAGGTTGAGAAAACTGATCTAAGTCTGATCTAAATCATATTCTTTAATAGTGTATATTAATAAAAAGGTAATACTTTTATATCTAGTTGTTTGGCTCCTGAGTTTGTCTCTGGTTGACTACAGGTTTTGATGAGAAGAGAAAGGCTTCATGTATTGGGCTCCTTCAAACAACAGCAAGGAGTGGCCTAAAGACAGGAAAGAAAGCAGGAGGATGGGTGTCATGGAAACGCCAACGACAGTGTGCCTGAGAGGGAGAGGCCATCCTGGGTCAACTGCTTCCCAGAGGTCTAGTGAGGCAGGAAATGAAAGAGTTTTTAGATTTAACACCTGTGACATTCCTACTGACCTTCAGAGGCATTTGAGTGAGGAGATGAAGCTAGAGCAGATTACCTTGAGGATCAAATGAGTGGTAGGGAAATGGAAACATTCTCTTTCTCTGCCTATTTAGGAGAAGCAAGGGTGGGGCCCAGACACGTTTGTGTAATACACAGAGAGGCTAGCAGAGAGGTGTCTGCAGACAAATGGGGAATTGTGTGGTAAAACATCCCTGCTGGGGTCGGAAGGAGACAACACTTGGAGCACCAGTGGAAGGATCGGCTTTGCTCTGGAGAAGAGATTTCTGGTCCTTGGATATGGAAGTGTGGGAGAAAGTAATCGGATGAGATCTGCAGAACTTACTTGCCCACTAGTTGCAAGTTAGTCTTACTTTATTACATTTTGAAGCAGTTTTATGGAAGGCTGGGTGGGAGAGATCTGGTCACTCACATTTACAACCAAGTCAAGCTAGCAATGTCAGGTGCCCACATTCTGTTGCCCCCAATCTGTCCTTCCAGATGGCAGGCAGACTAGGAGGCCAGCAGACTAAGATGGCTTCCTGCTTCTCTCTTGCCTCCCATGACCAAATTCCTGGAAACATCATCCTGGGTATCTGGCTTTTCTTCCAAAACTCAACATTTCCCATGCATGTTGTATATTTACCCTGCTGCCTTGCCATACCTGCTGAGAATCTTAGTACCTTAGCAGATAACCTATCTCAGCCTGGTACATTGTATCCAGTACTTGGAGTTTAGCATCTCTTGCACCTATGGTTTAGAATGTATGGTTACTAAATGTGATGTTGTTGGAATCCCAAGTTGTTCAAGTTTTTGTGAGTACTTTAGTGGTCCATAGAGACAATGGAATGGAACATTGAAATAGATGTCGCACTGGGATGCCAAGGAAAAGACAACCACCTGCTTCACCTCCTTGCAAGAATGACTGTAGATACTTTGCTCCACTGACTTGACTTTCTGAAACACTCATGGTACTTTGATGCACAGCCCTGCAATGGAGAGAGCTTGAATGTCTTTAGTTGTGTCTCTAAATTTCTGCAAGGATTTTAAAGTTATTTTACCCACTGAAAAAATGTTATAGTGATATTCAGGTAGTGTACATTTAAGCTTGCCTTTCCTCTCTACATAAAAGTGCAGGATAATTAAAATTAAACCACATTCAATAGATAAACAAATTAAAGCAGAGCAAATTGTGTGCATGCCTCCCTAAACAGCACACACATTATCAGTGAAGGCAACTCTAATTATTCAAGGATGTAGCAAGAGCTATTGAAGGAGATATTGATTCTTTTTAAGATAAGAAAGTGTCTCCAGTATTAATGGTTATTTGTTTACAAGCCAAATTCTTTGCATTAAAAAGGAAAACTGGATTAAAGCTACCCAAGCCTGAAACACTAATCAGAACTTACCAATTTCACCAGTAGATCATGATCTGCTAGTATTGTTTTAATATTTATTTTTAATTACAAGGAAATGCATGCATTTATTTCCTTTGTAAAATGTTACAATACCTCTGACCATCACCAAATAGCTGTGCCTTCTTTAGAGGAAGCACTTGCTGTTGATTTGGTGTAGACACTTCTGAATGGTTTCTGATGCATTTTAATTGCATTTATCTATATTTACTTGTACATATTTTACAATAGTGTATTGTAGATTTTTGTCGTTTTTCGTTTCCAAGATAAATGATATCATTCTATATATATCATTCTCTCAAATGCATTTATCGTTGAATAATGTACCTTAGAGATTTTTGATAATGATACATACAAATCTACTTCAGTATTTTCCCCCCTAAATATATTTATATCAAAGCAATAAATGCCCTTGATTAAAAAATCAAAAAAGAGCAAGAAAGGCTTATAAGATGCAACAATCTGCTGCTCCACGGCCCCCAGTTCAGTCCCACTTCCTACAGGCAATTACTGTGAGCAGCAGCCTGTGGTTATTATCTCCACGTGCCTAAGGACTCTATGGCCACATCAGTATTAATGAGTTACCCATATTGGACACTATACTGGCGTTCTGCGTGAATAAGATTACCCTTCCTTATACTATTGCTACCTCCTTCCCCATCTTCTCCGGTGTAATCCAAACATTGCATTTAATTCTTTATTGGCTGTCTTTATACTTACAATAAAAATGCTTAAAACTTTACTTTTTATGAACTATATTATATCTGGACTCCTGACTTTGTATAATGACGATGCCACCTCTCCTTTCAGTTTTCTTTTCCTTTTCACCCTCCAATTTATTTTATAATCAATATCCTTTCTAATGTTAACTTGGACTATGTGCTTTGTTTGTAAGTGGAATCTAAAAGCTGAAAATTGACAAATGGCATTCACATTATTGTAACTATGCAAATATGCCCAAAGAGTACACTACCTGATTTTGAAAAAAGAAATTGTATGTTTTCTATTAACATTTATTTCACCTGTACCCTCCTCCACCTCTGTCCACAATCACCACAGGTGTCCATGCCCACAAGTTCTTTCTCCTTTTTTTCTTTTTTGCTCTATCCCTCTACCTGCCCTAGTGCCCCACCCCCAGAGCTGTCAGCCTGCTCTGTATCTAGGAGTCTGTCTCTATTTTGCTTGTTAGTTCAGTTTGTTCATTAGATTCCACATGAGAGAAATTGTAGCATACTCTGATTTTTTTAAATGTAGCTTTTAGTTTTTATTTCTGATGGCATTTTGTTTTCTTGCCTTATTTTTCTTTATCATATCCTTAAAAATTTTTTTTTCAATAAAGTAATTATGGGCTTTCCTTCTCAGAGATCTTCCTTCAGGGCCATCCATCCATTCTGTTGCTCCACAAGGACTATCGTTCTCTGACTGTTGTGCAGCGTTTAGGCAGTGCCATCTCCTTACCGTGTCTCCAGAATGTTCCTCTCATTTCTCGTTCTTATATCTTTTTGCTCCAACCTATTCTCAAGTAACTTACTAGGAAATGGTGTGTGAAGAGTAAATTTTCTAAGCCTGTCTGAAAATAGTTTTTCTACCTTCAGACTTGATCGACACTTTAATTGGGTGAGAATTATTTCCCCTTACAATGGTAAAGGCATTTGGTATTATTGTGAGAAGTCTGAAGGCAGCCAGCTTCTTATTCTTCTGTTGGTGACTTTGTTTTTTGCCTTATCTGAAAGTTGTTTTGTTTTTTTTTTTATCATCTTTATCCTTACTATTGTAAAGTTTTATAAATATTTGGCTAAGATTTTTCATTCAAAGTAGGTCTTTTAATTTGGAAATTTGTGTCTTTCACTTATGAAAAATTTTTTGTACTATTAGATAATTTTTCCTTTCATTTTTTTCTATCTCTTTCTAGATTTCCTGTTAGACTGGAATGTCTGATGCTCAAGTCATATGGATTATTTTTTACTTATATAGTTTTTCATTTCTTTGCTTTTTTATTCTTCATCCTGGGATATTTCTTTGACTTTATTTCCAAATGATACATTAATATTTTAACTTCATATATTTTCAACATGTAGAAATTTCTGGTTTTTCACTGGCTTTTCCTTTTAAGTAATCTCTTATTGTTTTGTGGATAAAATATTATCTTGATGTTTCTCAAGATAATAATTAGAAGTTTTTAAAATTTTTACCTGATTCCTTTAAATTATTCTTTCTCTTATCTGTGCCTTCCCTTTGGAAATATCCTTCAAATGCTAGGTGATCTTAGTGTTAAGGTCTCCTTAGGTCTTTTAGAATGAAGTTATGAAAAGCTGAGGGCTCCGTGTGCGTGGGTAGGACCTGTCCACTGGGGGCCTCTGCCGTGGGGCAGTAGCTCAGAGACCCTGGATGCTGGAACGTAGTCTTATTTTCCGTTCAGTGAGGGGCGGACGATCTGGTTGCTCTGTGCACAGGAGGGCTAGTAGGTTAGCCAGGATGGCTTCATAGGACCCCTCTCTCAGAAGGACCCCACTTTCGGTTTGCTGCACTGTGTTCTTTGTGTTGGAATGATTAATAACTTTACCTTTGAATCTGTGTTTTGTAAATCAAGTTCAATGGGACAGTGGGGCATGTGCAAGGCCCGTAGCCTCAGCACCATGTGTCCCACCTCCTCCCCAGGACAGCTTTTCTGAGTCTCCGCTCTGTGCCACCTGAGTCCCCAGCTAGCCTTGCCTTCCCTGCCTTGCCACGGTCTGGTGACCCCTGAGACCTCCCACAGAGGGCAGTGACTGGAAATGTGTGCTGAGGTGGGATTTTGGATAGCTGGAGTCCCTGAGTGACTACGATGAATAGAGGTGACCCTTCAGCAACACGCTGAGTATGTAGTGTGAATGAGTAATAAAATTTCAAACTGCAATTTTAAGACTGTTTGTTACAGCAGTGTAACGTGGCCCACAACAACAGAAACAGATATTGTACACTGAGTGGGGGTTGTCGCTTTAAAGCCTGGAGGATGTGGCTTTGTCTCATCGGTTGGCTTTGTCTTATTGGTGCTGGTTGGCAGAAAAGTGTTATTACAGGCTGGATAAATGGTAAACTGTCTCCTGTGATAATTTGAAAGGGAGTTGATGGACCTACTTAATTTGTATCTCCAGGAGAAGAGGTAGCAAGTAGAATGTTCATAATGCATGTTGGTTGCTGTTTACTCTTTACTGACAAGATACTTTAAGAAAGATGAATTCAGATGAGAACTGAAAAATTTACAAGCAGGAATAAAAGTAATAGAGTTCATAAATTCAAGGAGTTGTAGGCTTGGAAGAGGCAACTTTCTCCTAATATCAAGAGTGAAAAATAAAATTGAAAAAGCTTTCAGTCAAGAAAGGCTGATGAAATTTAAATGTATGGCTATTACATTTATTATTAAATCCTCTGAATAAGTAAAGATATCTCCCTCAATGTTAAACTAAAGGCACGACACCAAGTAAGTCTTTCCAATTGGACAAAATAGCTCAGGAGTAAAAGACTAATGTGAGCAGAGTACTCTGCGAAACTTTGTTGGACATAAAGTAAGAATAGGAGATGAACATTACTTTTTTTTCCCCCCCCAAAGATGTAAAGGAAAGTGGTTTATCTGCAGATGCTGGCCACCTGGAAGATGGGGGACTCGCATGTGAAAGCCCATCTCCTGAGAAGATGGGTGACTCCCATCTCAAAGCCCGTCTCCACATCTCAGGGGAGGCAGAGGTTTTTATAAGGATGGAGAGGGGAACAGAACACAGAGATGAAGGGAGGGGTTGGGAAGTTCTCTACGTGCAGATGAGCACAGTCCATTCTGATAAGGCAAGTTATGGTCCCGTGCGCATCGTCTTGGTTTAGTCATCCTGGCTCCATGGTTGAAGGTCAGCATATCTCCTGGAGCTGGGGTGCCTGAAAGCATGTATCAGAGTCTGTATCTTTTGAAGTTCATTCCTAGGATTCTTACACAAACATGCTGTTTATCTAAAAGCTGCATATTAGTCAGAGTTACCACTTATAGAAACAATGTCAGAAGAATGGTGGGGTGGGCTATCAATACAACTCTCCACTGTTACAATTCATCCCGAAGGCCCAATCTCCAGGTACCATCACTTTGGGGTTAGTATTTCAACATATGGACTTGGGGGACACAAACAGTTAGTCCATAACACCCTGTGATCCTGAAAGACTTGCTTCCTTTGAATACACCCTATTCCTTTTGCTTTTATATTATCCAGGTCAATCTGAACCTTGGTGATGTATTTACTCAAAAGGGTTCAGGTGGTTTTATACTTTTAAAAGAATACGGTACTTACAGTTATTTGCTAAGTTCATGCGAAAGTCCATTTGTCTTTTTAAATCACCAAATTTCCTTTCTCTGACTTAATAAAGCCTATAAACTAAAAATGAAACTTCATAAAAATAAATTAAAAAATAATTCCTTTTGCAATCCAATTAAAAACTGGGCAAAGGACTTGAACAGACACTTCTCCAAGGAGGACATACAGAAGGCCCAGAGACATATGAAATGGTGTTGCTCAGCATCACTAGCCATCAGAGAGATGCAAATTAAAACCACAATGAAATACCACTTCATACCAGTGAGAACGGCCATCATCAACAATCAACAAACGAGTGTTGGAGAGGATGTGGAGAAAAGGGAACCCTGGTGCACTGTTGGTGGGAATGCAGACTAGTGCAGCCACTGTGGAAAACAGTATGGAATTTCCTCTGAAAACTAAAAATAGAACTGCCTTTTGAACCAGCAATTCCACTGCTGGGATTATACCCTAAGAATCCTGAAATTACCAATTCCAAAGAACCTATGCACCCCAATGTTCATAGCAGCACAATTTACAATAGCCAAGTGCTGGAAGCAACCTAAGTGCCCATCAGCAAACAAGTGGATCAAAAAACTATGGTACATTTACATGATGGAATACTCCATAGCAGAAAGAAGGAGCTCCTACCCTTCCTGACAGCATGGGTAGATCTGGAGAGCATTATGCTAAGTGAAGTAAGCCAGTAGTGAAAGACAAATACCATATGATCTCACCTTTAAATGGAACCTAATCAACAAAACAAACAAGCAAGCAAAATATAACCAGAGACATTGAAATAAAGAACAAACTGACAGTAACCAGAGGGGAAGGGGAAGGGGAAGGGGGGTAATGGGGGAAGAAGAGGAAGGGTTGTCAAGGAGCATGTATAAAGGACACATGGACAAAGCCAAAGGTGGGTAGAATTGAGGGTGGGAGGTGGGGATGGCTGGGGTGGGAGGAAAATGGAGCAAACTGTACTTGAATAACAAAAAATAATTCCTTTTGCAACTGCAACCAAAAGAATAAAATACCTAGGAATAAACTTAACAAAGGATGTGAAAGACCTATATACTGAAAACTACAAAGCATTATTAAGAGTTTGAAAAAGACACAATGAAATAGAAAGATATTCCATGTTCTTGGATTAGAAGAGTCAACATAGTTAAAATGGCCATATTACTCAAAGCAATGTACAGATTTAATGCAATCCCCATCAAAATTTTAATCATTTTTTAAAGAAATAGAACAAAAAATCATCAGATTTTTATGGAACCACAGAAGACCCTGAATAACCAAAGCAATCCTGGGGAAAAAAAAAAAAAAAAGAATGAAGCCAGAGGTATCACACTATCTGACTTCAAATTATAGTGCAGAGCTATGAGTCAAACAGCATGGCACTGGCAAAAGAACAGACACACAGACCAATGGAATGAAATTGAGAGCCCAGAAATAAACCACATGTATATGGACAAATCATTTTTGACAAAGGAGCCAAAAACACACAATGGAGAAAAGAAAGCCTTTTCAATAAATTTTCAGTTATTGTTGCTGGGAGAATTGGAAAACCACATGCAAAAGAATGAAACTAGATTAAAGTGTGTTCCCATGTACAAAAATTAATTCTAAATGGATTAAAGACCTAAATATAAGATCTGAAACTATAAATTACATAGAAGAAAAGATAGACACTAAACGTATGGTCCTTGGGTATAGAGGATATTTTATGAATTTGACCCCAAAGGCAAGGGAAGTAAAGGCAAGAATAAATGAAAGGGACTATATCAAATTAAAAAGCTTCTGCACAACAAAAGAAACCACCAACAAAACAAAAAGGCAACCAGCTGAATGGGAGATGATATTTGCAAACAACAACTCTGACAAGGGCTTAATATCCAAAATATATAAAGAGCTCATACAACTCAACACCAAACAAACAAACAATCCAATTAAAAAGTGAGCAGAGGACCTGAACCAACACCTCTCCCAAGAAGACAAACAAATGGCCAACAGATATGTAAAAAGATGCTTGACTTCACTAGCTGCTAGGGAAATGCAAATCAAAACTACAGTGAGATACCACCTCACACCTGTTACAATGGCTACTCTCAACAAGACAGGCAATAACAAGTTTTGGAGAGGTTGTGGAGAAAAAGAAATCCTCATTCACTGCTGGTGGTTATGTCATGTAAACTGGGACAGCCACTATGGAAAACAGTATGGTACTTCCTCAAAAAATTAAGATTTCATTATTTAACTTAATTTGCTAAATTACCATATGACCCAGCAATCCCTCTTCTATCTACCTGAAAAACTAGAGAATAGTTATTTGCAAAGATATGTGCAGCCGTATATTCATTGCAGCACTATTCATGGTGGCCAAGACATGGAAACGACCAAAGTGGCCTTCAGTAGAGGATTGGGTAAAGATGTGGTTCACATGGATACCATGGATACTGCTCAGCCATAAGAAAAGTTGAATTACTGCTGTTTGTGACAACATGGATGGACCTTGAGAATATAATGCTAAGCAAAATCTGTCAGTCAGAAAAAGCTGAGAACCATATGATTTTACTCATATGGAGGATATCCAACTGAAATTCTAGACACAGACAACAGTGTGGCGGTTGCTGGAGGGAAGGGAGTCAGGGGGTAGTAAAGGGAGCCAAACACACGGTGACAGAAGATGATCTGAGTGTGGGTGGTGGGCACGCAATGCAATGTACACATCACGTATCATAGAAATGTGCCCTTGAAGCCTACATGATCTTATTAACCAATGTCCTCTCAATAAATTTAGTTTAAAAAGCATCATACAATACATACTTGTGCACATTAAGCAGAACGCTGGACATAATGACTGTTGTCTCTTTTTAACTGACATCGCTTCTGCGTTTACCTCTCCTGCCTTTTGAGCAGGCTCTTTTTTGTTTCTGTTGTAAACATTTTTGCAGTGCCCTCAGAGAGATTTTTATTCTTCAGGCAAAATATCCTCAAATCACAAGCAGGGGCTTTATTGAATACTACTTGCCTGTTATTTCTTTAGAAAGCTGTTTTTCAATCTGCCGTTGTGTGTCAAAACGGCACTCTAAATAATTGAACTATTAGGGGCAGCTAGGGAGCTGGGAAACATCCCCTACAGAGGCTGGGCTGGCATTTGGGAGAGCAGAACCCCGGGCTACCTAGTGACAGACAAGTTAACTCCAAACAAGAGATGTTTCCCTAGCTTGTTGCTGGCAAACCCATAATGTCTGAGCGATCAGTGATGAGTATGCTTATGCCTCCAGATGACAAGGAAAGTGTCTGAAAATTCAGTCGTACTATTTGATAGGAAAGGCCGTTTTGGAAGAGGATTTTGAGTTGCCTCTTACCCTCAGAATTAAGTTGTTGCATGTATTTCAGCAGCAATCGTTTCCCACCTCAGTTGAGACTGCTTTAGTTTATTTTATTGTGATAAATACTTAAAAATTTATGCCCACGCTTTACCCCTGACTCTTGATCAATATTGCAGGCTCAGTATTTAAATGTGCTCTTGAGAACAATGGATGTAGCTCAGGGTGATGGTGTGGAAAGGCTTGGTGGAGAAATCTGGGACACTGTGGGTTTTTTTTTTCCTTTGAAGATTTTATTTATTTATTCTTAGAGAGAAGGGAAGGGAGGGAGAAAGGGGGAGAGAGTAACATCAGTGTGAGAGAGAAACATCAATTGTTGCCTCTCACACATGCCCTGACTGAGGTCTGGGCCCACAACTTAGGCATGTGCCCTGACTGGGAATCAAACCAGAGACTTTCACTTTGCCCGATGATGCCCAACCAACTGAGCTATACCAGTGAGGTCATGGGACTCTGGGTTCTGAGTCCACCTCTGCCACTAACTAGCTTAAGACCTGGCATCGTTCTTTAGCCTGGCTGGGCCTCAGTCTTTCCCTCTATGGAAAAAGAATTTCAATTAGGTGATATTTATAGTTGCCTTCTTGGTGTACAGTTTTATGATTTCTGTATACTTGAGGTATTACAAGGAATTTTACATGAAACTAGAAAATTCATTATTATTCATTTTAGCAAAAAACTGCATGAAGCTAACAAGTGTTAAGAGGAAGGTTAAATTTGTTTTCCAAAAGACTAATTATAGCAGAAGAACTAACTCGAGGGCCCTCTTGTGTTACATTGATTTTCTTTGCAGGGACCATACATGGTTAATGACTGGATCATGTGAGAATGTGCACCATGAAATCAGTGTGACCAGTACGATCACTTTTATTTTTTACCTGTACTAAGATAATAGTTTTGTGTGTGTGTTTCACTGTGAAGTTGAAATAGGGCAACTAAATGGCTATAAAGTTAAAACTTAAGCTAACAAGCATGTATACAATATTACACCATCTATGCTAAGTTATGTTACAGTAAATTATAGGGATGGTTCCAGCAACCCAGGAAGGTATCATTCAGTTGGACTATATTGCAAATTTCTATCAAAAGATAATCATGTAGGATAATTTTTTTTTTTTGAGATGAAGGAGACATCTATTGAGATTAGTGACATGTTAGGCTCCTCAGCTATTCCAGGAGGATGCCAGCCCTACTTTAGTTGGTATTATTTTGAGGTCTTTGAAGCCTTAGGCAACTAGAAGTACATATTTAGCAGCTTTTCAGGGAGCACAATACTAATCTTATAATGATCATATGAAATAAAGTATGTTGAGGTCAGTAGCATGAATCCTGGAGTCAGACTCCCTGAAACTAATTCTGGTGCCACCCCTTGCTGCGTGAACTTGGATAAGTCACTTAGTTTTTCTCTTTCAAAGTTTCCCCATCTGAGAATTAGAGATAATTATGAGGATTAAATAAATTAATATATTATAAAGATTAAATGCGCTAACATATTAAAAGGGCATAGAATAAACAATTTGTAGCACATAGCAAGTGATATCCAAGTGTTAGCTACTCCTATTATCATTGTTATTACCTCATCATCATTATCATTATATCATAACACCCAGTTGAGCAAAACAGTATTGAGGGATTTATGAGATTTAGAGTTTATCTATTTGGCCCACTGATCAAATCCATGTCATGGTCTAATTCAGGTTGAACGACTTGAAGATACTCCTGCGAGCTAAGAATATAGGCTCCTTCCACTGTGTGGTACTGCCGTCCTCAACATGAGCCTTCGAGGTCACTGTGGAGAAGAAAGGGAGATGGTGGTTTGCCCAGGCTACTGAGGGCCCATTCCTTTGTATTGTCTAGAACCTAATCACATGGCCCCAACCTAATCTGACGTGGGTGGGAAATGGAGAGTTTCTGGGCGTGCACAAAGAGGACACAACGCTGAGGCAGTCTCTGTCACATATGGTCCCGCGCACTCATTTTTACCGGGCTCTGATCAAGCCAGTGAGAGAAACAGTTCAATGCGACATGATCTTTTTTATTTATCTTCTTTTTATTGAGTAGTGTCCTCTTCGTGTGAGTCTCCGGCGAAACCCCGGGCCTGAGCTTAGATTAAGAATAGCTGTGCCTTTCCTAGGAAAATTGTTAGTATTTCTTTTATGGAAAGGGAATTGAGATCAGACTTCCCTTTTCCAGTTGGCAGGCTCCTGGGAAGTTTAGAGCCAAATGTGTTGCCCATCTGTAGCAACTGTTTTCCTTGCTCAGTTTTATGCCCCATGGACTTAGTTTTCTTACGTTATTTCTTTCACAACTAGTTCGTATTAGTTTTGTTTTATTTTATAAATGTTTATAAACCACAATAGATATATATTTTTAAATGGGGCATAAGTAAAGAGGTAAACAAACTCCCTCATGTAGTTATCACTGAGACCACTAATTGATGAAGGTACTCTTCCGTAAACCCCTCGAGAGGTAAAATACTCCCATTAGTAGTAATGGCTCAATTTCATAAGGATTTTCAATTCAGGAGGGAGGGATAGACCCCACAGGAGGACTCATTAGAATGTTCAGGGAGGGAATGAGGAAGGTGGAATTCACCCTGTGCCCCCAACACACACACCTCCAGTGCCACTGATACGGACAGATATTTAAATAGTAACACACTCCTTCACTGCCACATTATCATAACTCCACTCTTTCTCCATATTCTTGTAGAATGTTTTATACTTATCTCCTAAGTAATCTTTAAGAAGAGAAAGAGCTCTCCCTTATCAGAATATTGGGTTACCTTACTGTACTGCACACTCCCAGGGTTGAACTGACGAGTGGTTCTTGGGCTGAGGTGGGTAGAAATGTTCTTGGCTAGAGAGAAGCCGAGTGCAAGCCGGCTATGGACGGTGTCTCCTTTCTTTTGAGAAAACACTGATCGAAATATTTTACCCCTAACATCACTTCTAATTATCCCAGGAAGGTGTCATTTCCCTCTCTTTGCTTCTTTTTCCCAGGAAAACTGTTCTGTGCAGTCCAGAAAAAGGCAGAGTGCCAGCTAGAAAGGGAATGTATTTTGAAAGACAAGCATTTTTAAGGAAATTGTCTTGTCCCTCACGCTACATTGCTTGCATGCAGACTTCACAAATAGAGGACACAGATTTACCTTAAAGAGACAAACCTGGGTGAAAGATGCTGTATTTATGATTAATTAGTTTACCTCATGCCCAGATCCCACCAACTGAGCCATTTTTATGGCTTACCAGTAGGGCTTTCTTGCAGAGCTCTTGTTGGAGGATGTGGTGGCCAGCCTCTAAGGTGGCCCGCAAAGGTGCATACCTCCTGGTAGTCATATCCTTGTATTGACTCTTCCCACATTGTACCAGGGCTGGTTCAAGTGAACAGCAGCATGGGCCAGATACGATGGTAATTCACTTATGAGTTTAGATTGTAAAAGAGTGAAACTTCCATCTTGGGTGTTGACTCTCTCTCTTCTCTCTCAGATCTCTCCCTCTGTCTCTCCCTGGCTCAGGAGAAAGAAGGCAGCCATATTGTGAGTAGTCCACAGTGGAAGGCACTGAAGTCTACCCAACAGCCAGTGAGAAAGTGAGACCTGCCAACAAGCACCTGAGTGAGGTTGGGAGCAGGTTCTGTTGCCTCAGTTGAGTCTTCAGGTGACTCTTGTTCTAGCTGACAGTTTGACCGAAACCTAGTGAGACAAGCTGGGCTGGAACCACCCAGCTAACCTCTTCCCAGATCATGGCTATCAGAAACCACTGTAGAAAATAAATCTCTGTTGTTTTAGTCTGCTGAATTTTGGAGTAATCTGTTATGTGGCAAAAGATAACTAATACAGATGAGATAGAACAAAGGTAAATCTTTTCCCTCCAAATATAGGAAAATAAATCATTAGGTTTTCTTGAACATTGAAAGTGTTCAAGAAAACCTGGCTTTTCTATTTTAATTTCTTTCCTCCTTATCATGTTAGTAAATATACATTGCCTGGAATAGCGAAGGAAATTCGATTCTCTACTAATGTTGAAACCTGTTTGACAGTATCTTGGGGTGTTGACTGAAGAGATGAGAATGCTCCTGATGCTTAATGTGAAAAGAATTTCCTCCAACAAATCTTGTAGTCATGGTCATTATTAATTATCATTTAGGCAGCTCCCTCCTTTTTTTTTTCTCCTTTCCTTTGGAGAG
This sequence comes from Desmodus rotundus, assembly GCF_022682495.2. NCBI lineage: Eukaryota > Metazoa > Chordata > Mammalia > Chiroptera > Phyllostomidae > Desmodus > Desmodus rotundus. The sequence continues at coordinate 130,391,818 of NC_071391.1, read as the reverse complement.
TCGGAGAGGTATCTCCTTTGTTGGGAATAAAATATAGATTAAGGTAGAATCTGCTTCTGGTCTGAAGTTAGCTTTTTCTCTTTACATGCTCTGTTTTCCTCCTTTTGTATTTAGGGTAATGGACAGAGAGCATACAGGAGCCAGATATTTTGTCTTAAATTTTACCATGAGATACTGCAAAGAACCACCAATCAGAATTGGTTTCACTTTTTTTCTCTGACATAAGATCTGAGTGGGATGCTCCTGTGAGATAACTGTAGCCTAGTGTTCAATTTAATGTTCTATTTAAGTGAAATGTCTTTATATTTCACTAATGTTTTAATTCATAATACAGCTTCTTTTGTAAAGCATAATAAACATTTATTTAAGTGAGGATACATTTATTCATTTATTGATTTGAGAGAAAGAGAGAGAGAGACAGACAGACAGGCATTGATGTGAGAGAGAAACATCGATTGGTTGCCTTTTGTCTGTGCCCTGGGGGATTGAACCCACCACCTAGGTATGTGCTTTGACTGGGATTCGAATCCGCAGCCTTTTGGTGTGTGGGACAAAGCTCCAACTAACCGAGCCACCTGGCCAGGGCAGCGTAGTTTTACTTCCATTATCTCAGAGACTCAGATGATATTACTCTGACTTAATAAAGTGAGAAAGTACTAAAAGGATCTGTGATTTATCCAAGCTTTCCAGATGGGCAGAAGCATTCATGGCTAGAACTCCATTTCCCACCTTTGTTCCAGGTCCCTCTAACCCTTTTAAAAAAAACAAAAAACAAAAAAACCCCACAAGAGTAATCAGTCAATTAGTTGAATTCAAATCCATTTCCTATTCAGGCAGAGAATGACTTTCAAACGTTAAGAATGGCCTAAGATAGATCCTGTGAGCTTTCCTAAATGGGGGCCATTAATTCTCTGAGATAGTGAGTATAGGTTTTAATAGCACAGAACAGTTTGGACAAGTCCATGCAATTTTATTATTTAATAAAATTCATTTTATTTAAAATAACACTTCTGCTAAAACTAAACAGCACCTCTTTGTCTTGGACAACACAGTAGTACAGAATATGGCAAAAATATTCAGAGTATGTTCGAGGTTCAGCCATGGTGTATCAATGAAACAGATACCAGAAAAATTACTTTCATTTGAATCAGCCTAAATTTCTCAAGTCTGTCTTTGCAGCACCTCTGCTGAGGTGTGTCTTAGGGCGCCTATTTCCAGAACAGCAGTGTGTAAGCAGGGGCTGCCTACCATCCTGAGCATGCTTAAAAGCAGAACTAATCTTCATCTGGAATATGCCTGCTTCTGTTCTATTTGTCCTTGGAGGACATTAATCAGTGCTTTTTTGGAAGAAATGTTCTGGTCTATGAGCTAAAATTATAATGAATCTAGAGAGGCAAATGAATAGGTCTAAAAATAGATTCCTATTCAGCAAAATCCACACCACTCTATCTGGACACAATTCTCCTCCTTGACTGTCTACAGCAGTCAAGGGCGTGGAGCTTTGCAAAGCTGTGCCTTGGTGCACATATGGGCACAACCAAGGCCCTGCGGGGCTGCTGGTTTCTTGTGCAGAGCAATTAAACTGCCAGATTCCAGCTGTGCTGCTCCTTTCAGATTTTCCTAACATTAATTTCTACATGAGCCAAGGCAAAAGAGCAACTGGGAAACCTGATTATTCTTCTCCAGGCTTCCTCTGTGGACCATCTTATTTCTTTCCAATGCAAGAAGTGTTCTACAATTCTGCCATGTGCATACTAGACGTTCATTTATTATCTTGAAGGAAGTACTCCTAAATAACATACACATAACTCCCAGTTAGATAATGTTAATTTTAAGCATTATGCAAATCTCATGAGCCACCTTTAATTTTCGTTGCTCTTAGATTGGATGTCTTTCAAAAATACAGAAATATTATTCCAAAATACCCACAACAGCATGGAATAGGTTTCATGAACGCTGATCAGATTGGCATTAAATAACTTCAGGGATTCCATCATTTATGAATAAACACAATTTGGAACTGCAATGTTTTAAATTGAAAATTTGCCAAGGTCATTTCTGTCGTCATTGATTTGGGCAGGATGGGTTCTAACTGAGGGACTCTCACATCTGCTGCTCTTTTGGAATTCACTGGAAATTGTGCACCTTAACTCTCTAGACACGTGCACACTCTGTCGCTGGTAAGGATGTGGGCTTTACAGCCTGCCTGGTTGCTTATCCTGGCTCGATGCCCTGGACCATGTGATGGTCACAGGACCCTTCCTTTCAGGTGCATTCAGGCCCTAGCAGCCCACTTGGTATGCACAGGGCCTCTCTGGACTCGAGAGGCAGCAGGAGGTGGAGGCCTGGAGTGTAACTCACCAAATGCTTGTTAAATAGGCCTGAATCCTGCAGAAAAGAGTTCAAGTGATTGAGAAATGAACATTTTCCTGAACCTAATTCTATTGAAAACTATTCTATTTCTGCTGAAAGTTCTACCATGTAGTGACATGTATGTGTGTGTGTCGTTCTGAGGCCTCCATTGTCCTTGTCTTTCAGAGCAGTTCCTCCTTAGAAAACAGCCAGGGAGGGAGAAAGTCTTGGGCTTTTCCCCAGAACATAAGTAGTTAATGGGGAAGTGGGGAACTATGAGTAGGACCCATGAGTGAACAGGTGGGGTCCATGAGTGAACTTTGGGGCATTCTCAACTCTCCTGAGATGTCATGAAAGTAGCTCTTATCAGTGCTCAAAAAGGTCTGGGTTCCCTAACTGAAGGATCACTGCAATAGAGGTCATCAGCAATCATTACAGGCAGGCTCTGTAACTGAACTACTAAGTATGCTAGGTGCTGGGGCTTTAAAAATGCAATTATGAGAGTGATTAATTAGAAATCATTTGCTACTGGATACACAAAATGCTATTTGAGTAAAAATTCATAGTATCCCAATAATCAACACTTTGTGGAATGCCTCATGGTTCAAACTTTCACTTAAACTCCGAACTGACTGATTTATTTCCGATATGCCAGTTCTTTGCTTGTTCTGCTCTCATGGACTCTGGAACAGAAGTTCAGTGATAATGGAGCATTTGCAAATTATGTTTTTTAGTAGAATGGAAATGGAAGTTTCATTTTTCATTCTTTTTAGTCTAGTAGAACTCTGGTCTCTCATGCCAGAAATGTATTTTCTTTCAAAATCTATCTTTTCTACTGGCTGAGTATTTATGATGAAAAAGAATCTTCTAAAAGTAAGAATAAGTTGAGCACATTGTATTTCATCTTTATGATGAAATGCAGACTTCCCATTAAAAGGCAAATCCTTCTTTTGAAAAAGTTGAATAAAAAAAGGCACTTAAACAGTCTTACAGCTTAAATTTGGAGGACTAAGAATAACTGATAAAATTTATTTGATTGTGAATTAGATAAATTTCCACTTATTTTTTAGTAAGTTCTGATGTGTACGTGTGTGCCACACACACACAACACCATATTATAGAAAAAGAACAGACTGCCGGGCCACCTAGTGTTTGCACAGGACTGAATAAGCATTACTTTGTTTTTACCAAGACAATTTTTATTTTATGTGGTTTAGCAAGTATTCATTCATTTTTACATTTATTTATTCACTAAGCAGACATTTGAGTGTCGACAAGGTGCTAGGGCCTTTGTTATTCTGTGATGTGAAATATGAATGAGAAGTGATCCCTTTTAAAAACCCTGCCCAATATGCCAGGGGTCACTGTAGTCAGCTTCTATAGGGAGGGATCCCCGGAGATGTGAGATCTCCCCGGCATAAACTTGGTGCCCTCACACGCCAGCCTCCTGCCCAGGGCCCATCGCCACACCACTTGGGTCTCAGACTCTGTGTTTATGACAAGAGTACCACCTCACAGGGTTGTCGTGAGACTGTCAAGGCCTTGGATGGCCAAAAATTCTGCATGGGTGTTGTTATAGCTAATCTGAGCATTATTAAACACAGCATGAACGAAACACTTGGGAGCACAGGGAAAGGGGCAATGAAAAATGACTCAGAAGGTTCTGGTCCCATCCGAGCTGAGCGGGGTTGGGTGAGACCTTCAAAGGCACACAGATGGAATGAAAATGCGTGGTGTTTAGGGGAGGAGGGCTAAGGCTGTGGAGAAGGAGGCTTTCTAGAATGCTTATAGTGTTTTTCGTCAGGTGTGCAACTTGGCTTTTTAATATCTTACAGAATTATTCTTTACCTTTTAAAGGCTTTCTCGATATCAGAAAATAATTTAAGTCTAATAAGAAATTGCCACTTTTGGGTCTCTTTATTTCCAGTTAGCTAGTTTCTCAATATGGATTTATTACTTCCATAATTTAACTAATAAATATAGACTTTCAATTAGAAGTACATTCCCATTTACCCTTTGCCTTGTATTTATGTTATGAAGGCTAAGGTTTTCTATTTTTTATCTTGCTTTATTTAATAGCAAGTATTTTAAAAATATACCTACTTTCTTTTATTTAAACCACCTTTTATTGAGCATTCTTTATTTTGTGCAGTGTTGTTTTATATGTAATTAGGCTCTAAATTCTATTTTTCATAGCAACAAGCTTGTAGAATTTATATATGAGTGTATTTCCATGTGTGTACATATATGTATCTTACCATTTTGAAAATATAAGACCATTTTGAGTGAAACACCTTTTCCTAAACTTCCTGACTATCTTGTGAGCTATTGGGAAAAGTGGGTACAGAGTAGCAATATGGCGGTGACTGAGTGACAACATGATTCATAAGAAAAAATGCTCCATTTGTTTAGTTCACAAACATGTGCTATCATTTTTATTAAATTGTCTTTGCCTGTGACCTTCTTTTAAATTTAGCCTAAATTCTCCAAGGTCTTGAACCTATGACACTTGAGATGTGAATTGATTCAGGTAGTGTATCCAAAATGGCAAATACCTGTGGTTTTTATTACTTAAAGGGGCACATATGAATAGACTTAAAATTTAAAATAAAATCCTTATCAGTTAATGTTTCCAAATCAATTCATATTGTCAGTGGATTTGAATGCTTTTAGAGAATATAATGTTCTTGCTGCACACAGAGGTACTCAGCAAGTGTTAGCCTTAATTTTCAGATATATGAGAAATCAGTGTACTTGAAATACTATTATTTTAGCAATATCTATTCTCATATTTAATATAATTCTTATCTATGAATATGTCTGCAAAGAATTCAGTGCTGTTAATCTAATTGAAAGTATTTGATTACTTGGAGCTGAATGTTAAAATGACTAATATTTTTTTGGAGACAAATTTAATTTGCTTCTAAGTACGATAGCAAATGACATTCTTCTAGATCTCTGAATAGTATTGATGTTTATGTGTTCAGGTGTTCCACAAATTAAGGAACTAAATCACTTTCATAGGTAGGAGTTCAATGTGGTAGAGGAGTCATTAAAGTAATTTACAGCTGATGATATGTCAAAGCAGTTTCCGACGAAATCTCACGGAGATGGGAGGGAGTATGAATCATTGAAAATTAAAGATTTTTCATCTCTAATTACTTTAGCTCTCTTAGGAACCAGACATACATTTTTAATGTAAAAAATAAAGACAACAAACACCAGAGAGGGAACATTACACTTAAGGCTGGCTTACTCACATTTTGTTTCTCAAGACTAGAATTCCGGGATCAAGCTGAATTTGGATACTTGATTTTTAATGCCTCTTCATCATCACTGAAACAACCTCAGCAACAAATTGTTCAGACAGCCTGTGAGATTTCATTCATTTGTCCTATTCAGTTGATTAAAATGAATGGGGAATGTCTAGAAGGCGTTCTTTGAATATAGATCTTTTATTTTTAATGCAAGTTAAATAAACCCCTAGAGTAAAAAAATGATTTCAGGTATCCCTGAATTTGTATATGAAACACAAATGTGTTAATCACCATTATTATTTAATTTAATTAGGGTTGTAGTGGACACCTATTGTTTTGGTTACACAGCATCTACTCACCATTCTCTGGATAAAATCACCCCATTTCTCTCCTGGAAAACCCTCTGTCACTTATTCATCTTCAGGGGAAGGGAGTATGTGGCTCAGATCTGGCCAATCAGAGCATTACATTCCTACAGCCACAGTGTTGGCTCGGGGATGAGGATATGAGCACACTATTGTGTTAACTGTAAGGATCTTGAGAATGAAGTTAACATGGAGGAAAGTAGAATAAACATCAGGGGTAACTCCAAGGTTCAGTGATTTCTTGAAACTCTGGAAAAAAGACCTAGAGTTTTTAGTAACTTTTCCCAGAAGTCTCTCTTTTCATTTACGCTGGTTTGAATTGGGCTTTCTGTCTTTTGCAACTGAAAGAATCCTAACCAAAATATGCACAGAATTTTTGAGTTGGACATCAATGAATTGAAAGTAGTGGGGGTTAAAATGAAGTGCATCTTTATTTCTGTAGCCAATTTCGAAGGCATGGAGCTTTTCCTCTTCACATATTATTTTTTTTCAAATAAGATTGCTGAAGCCTATACTTAGATGTAGGCATGTATAAAGAATCAATCTGGCAGTTTTGAAATAAAATTCCTGAGAAAGTAATCCAAGTTCTTTTATGTTTTCTGAGAGAAATGATCTTTTTCCATATTGTGTCTCTGAGATGAAGATAAATCTAGGTTTCAGTTTTTCAGTAGTCCTAGAAGAATTGGCAGTATCTCTTCCCAGCAGCAGAAAATGGCCTGGAGACCACCTGACTGCCCACGCCTGGAGGCACAGAGCTAGACAAGCTGTGGCCACCGTGTGCGTGCCCTGAACTCGCACTGGGGCGACCTGGACAGAGAAGATACCCAAGTTTGTGGTGACAGGGAGGTCTGCAGGAAAGCTTTGGGATAATCTCAGGAGGAGGAGGCAGCTGGCTGCCCTGGCCTCAGAGAATCAGCTTTCTGGAGATTTTTGCAGCGACCTCTCCCCCGTGGACTACCCTCTGAGCCTCATTTTTGGATATGAAAGAAATTATATCTCCTACCTTCTTCCTATTACTAATAACATTGTGGGCAACTAGAGGACCATTAATACATGTCAGGTTTTACCATACATGTTGGTCGGGAATTAAAGGAAATTAATTGCAAAGAATACACTTCTATGACAAATATGTCAAAAGCCATGATTTACTAGCTGCGTCTAGACTGTCTGGTCCAGCAGGGCAGCTGGGTAATGACAGATGGGGCTGACTGATCATCACTTGGAGGTAACATTAATAACATACTTTCAGAAGAATGTAAATGGAGTGAAGTGAAGGTAGCTCTTCTTCCTCCCAATCGTGCTTACGTATAGGCCATTCTGATTCAGAATGTTATGATTCAGAATCAGCCAAGTTCTAGAAGTATTTTTGCATTAGTGACTTAAAGTTGCCCTTAACAGCAATAAAAACTTCTACCCAGACTACTGATTTATTACAAATACCAGTGTGGCCTTTGCCAACATCTTTGGATCTGTGGGCTCAGAATCAAGCAGCTGAAAATAACAATTACTCTTGTGCTTCAAACGGAAGTTAAGGCCCGCTGTCTTCAGGACTTAGCATAGTCGAGACACTTAAACCACAAGGGACAATAAGCAAATTGTAGCTAATAAGTAGTTTTAGCAAAGCTTTGAATTTGGGTCCATTGCCTGTTTATCCCTGTGGGAAAGCCCATTTGGTGCCTGAGGGGGCACTTGTAAGCAAGTTTGCTTCTGCCCATTTGTACCACTAGGACCTTTGGGTGGTTTCAGGACCAAGGAAACAGCACTCTATGTACAAACCCCAAATTACCATAGCTCATCTCTGCATTTCCTATCAGATAGCAATGAGCTGGAGAGATCTCAGTTTCTGGTTATAAGTTCTGAAGCAAAGCTTTGTGCTTGACTATTTTAAAAAATACATTGTCGTTCGGCTTTTTTCCTTGGAGAGTTGTAGTAACCAAGGGCAAACAAATTATGAGGGTAAAATATTCACCTACCTAGTATGAATGTATTCAACTATTATATTGATATATTGGCTTACACATTCCTGAATGCCTATTATGGTGTATCTGTTTTGGGTTGTAATTTTCAAGAGGACAGCATCCATGGTGGTTAACTGTTTTGTGCCATATTATAAGCAAATAGTTGTATAGCTAATGTTGTTTGAACATGATAGTGGTGGTGACAATTTTATATACTATACATTTGTTTTCAACATTAACCTAATTGACCTGCTTTGGAGCTGGATGTGATGGGTTTTGAAATTGGCTTAGCATCTTTCCATCAAATCAAAAAATCAGTTTCCAGCTTGAATGACAAACAGAAGTCTGTCTTGCCAAGAGTTGCAGGATACCCCTGCGACAGAGCTTCAGAGTGTCAGATGCTACACAGAAAGAACCACAGTCTGAAGGTGCAGGGTAGAGCCCTGGCTGCAACAGCAGGTATTGCTAGAGGAGAAAGCAAAACCAATACCATGTGCCTTGCAGCGCTTCCTGAAGAAGAGCGAAGATCTTTAGCCATAACTTTCATGAAGACTCTTACCTTAACAGGAATTTTAAGCAAGAGCATAACACCAAATACATTTTTGAAAATAGTAGTGCAGTGAAAACTTTGTTTTCCATTCTTTCTTTTGATGTGCTAGAACAAAGTTGTCAGAAAAGAGACAGATCAGATGCATTTAAAAGACTGGGAAAGTTAATTTAAGAGAAAATAGCCTTGTGCACAGGGAATGTTGTAGTGCGTGGGGAGGGGGTGGGACAGGTCTACCTGATCGCTGGGACATAGGGATTCCTGAAACTTAGGGAGTGTGGCATGGTGAGAGGTAGAAACTGTGAGAGATGTCTGGCACAGTAGCAGCAAAGTACTCTAGTGAAAAGCTATTTGAGGTGGCTTTGACTGGAAGGAGCAGCAGAGGCAAGAGCAGGAGTGTTTATCCACCTGCCATACAACGTCTTAATTGTTCTCCTGATCAAAGCCTTCATATATGTGAAGTTATTCTCGGCACAAGTGGTAGCAGGTCAGCAAGGGTGGCATCTGATATAACGAGTGGTGATGCAATCCTTTGGACCTGCAGAATTGGCCAGTTGGAGGTGGAAGTGGCAGCCATGTAAGAAGTAGAACAGATGTGAGAGACCTCAGAAATCTTTGTCCCACCGCCTGGGTCAGAGGAGGGGGATCGAGGGGTCAGACTCCTCAGGTTCCCCAGCATCAGCACATCAGAAACCAGGGGATCTTCCTAAGAAATTGTGATGGATGCCCAGTCCACAGCGCACAGTCTCTGCCATGCATCAGAGCATCACTTGGTCCATCACTCAGCTTAACCACCTGGCTCCACATTTTTTTGTCCCTTCAAATTCAGTCCCCTTGCTCTGATGTTCCCTCTCCCGGAGTCTTCAGAGGATCTTGGTTCCATGCACAGAACAGTGTAATGTACATTGTTTTTGCACATATTTAACTTATGAATTTAAAATTTCTTAAATCACCTATTTTTCCACGAATAGGTCCTAGAGTAGAGTAAAACAGTGTAGTAGACTCCAGCAGTGATTTTCTTCATTTTTACTCCATGACCTGTAAGAGGAAATTCACTGTGTCATGCCCCATTACACAAACCTATACACATACAAAGCTAAAAGATTTAAGAAAATAATGTTAATACTAGCAGTGTGGCACATACTATAATTTTCCTAGCCAATCCTACTTCACTTTTGAAAATGCCTTCTGTAATTCACAAAACTGATAACACTCAGTGGAACTATCTGCATTTTAGAAAACGCTGGTTGAGAACAAGGGTCAGAAGCTGTGGCCAGGGCCGAGTCTGCTGACTGTTTGGTAGAGGCTGTGGGAACACAGCCATGCCCATTCATTTATTTACACTTTGGCTATGGCTGCTGTTTGTGGAGTTGCCACCGAGACTGCACACGTAGAAAGCCTAAAATAATGTACTATCTGTTCCTTTACAAAGTAAGTTCATTGACCCTAAGTCTGGAACAAAGAAAGGCAGTTTAGGCATATATAAAAATGAGTATATATGTACAATTTTTATTCATGTCCATATTTTATATACATCTATATCTGTGTATAGGTCTATTTATATTTATTCTCAAGTAATTTTTTACTTGCAGTCAAAATATGCTAAGGTCCCTTAGAATGTTGTGTCCACTGAAGACCAGGGAGTATTTAGTGGCTGCTGCCATTGAAGTGTGTGAATGACAAAAATTTCGGGGTTGCCTGTTACAGGGGGAATATGGGTTGTTATTAACAATGCTGGACAACTTAAACAAAATGTGGTAATGAAGAATTTCTAAGTTTTTTGCTCAAAAGATAGGCTTCTCACAGGGACCTTCTGTACCAGATTAAAAGAAAAAAAAGTTCCACATTTTTAGAGTGTTAGGACTAAGAAAACTAAGTTTGACCGTGCTGATTACTGGCATATAACTTCAGTTGAGTTCATGAGTCTAACAGACCTATTAGAAAGTAAGAGCACTGGTTGTTGCAAACATTGTGGTAATTTGGAACAGATGCTGTCGAGGGCCACTTTGTGGTAGATGCTGTAGGGAGAACTTTACAATCTACGTGGGGGGTATTGGATGCATGTGTGACCACAGGGTGAGACGCCATTGGCGGTGCCTAGTGCTTGCAAACAAATGCAATAGACATTAAAGGCCAGGGAGATAGAGAAAGAGATGGTCACAGCTGAGCTGGAGAAACTGTAGGATGCTATGGACTAGGAGTTAGGGGAATATGAGCCCGGGAGCCAGTCTGTATCTGCCTTTTACACTTGAACAGTCACATATACTTTCTGCAACTCCTAAGTCCTTATCAGCAAAAGTTTGGTCACAAATGATTTTTAGAATTACGGCATTATTCTACATTTTATAGTTTCACTGTCAGAGAAGAAGTAAGAATGAAATCAAACCGTAAGGAATTTAGGATTTATCATGAGGATGAAGGTGCAGGACTTTCAGGAGCTGGGAATCAGATGAGCCAAATGTGTGGACAGGAGAGTGTGAAGTTCTTGTCTGGGTATGCAGTGGTTTGTCCTAAATGCTACAGATAAAATGTCAGAGGACAATATTTGGAATTGTAAGTAAGCAATACTCCATGGTGAGAGAAGGGACAATGTAATTAAATTTGGGCTCACGGGGAAAGGTGTGGCTTTAAATCTATCCGTTCCTAACTGTTGTTCACTTGAATCTTTAAAGCTTCTTATTCTGGCCTTTGATCAGTATCATTCCTCAAACTCTACCCCCACCCCCTCCAAAAAAAGGCACAGTAAAAAATTAGTCTGTGTTTTTGTATGTTTAACATTAAAGCGAATATAGTTACAGCTCTGGTTACTTTAAGAAGGTTTCTTATCCTAGAGACCCATAGTCTATAAATAAGGCATCGCCACCTTCATCATCCACGAAACTTGTGCTAATGAAGCGCATGGGTCTATATCATGAAAGTTTTGAGCATATCCATTTAGAGCAATGTATTGATTATATAATATTTAGTGTCACATCAAGTAACAAATAAGCAAGAACTTGCAAATTTTTCCAGGGTCTGAGGGACATGGAAAATGACACAAGTATTCTCCAACTTATACAATTCTAATTTAAGCAAATTAGCAGCAGCATTGTTTTAGGGAGTTAACAGCTTTTGTGCAGAAATGAGCTTAGGTAGATTGTTTTGGCTTTCATAAGTCATCCTCCCAAGATGGTATTTTTCTGCCTTTTTATTTCAAAGGCTATAAGATGGTATTAAAGAGATTATTTTGATTAAAATACTAGATAGCTTCTTTCTATTTATAGTTTTAATCAGGCTTCAAAATAACTCTTGTTTGGCATTAAATTCAATATAACTATGAGGATTGAATATTGCCATTTTGAAGCTACAGTGTGGCTTTCTTGCCATTGGCTCTCATGTAAATATTTCTAAGGATGATTGGAATTGTGTATAAATAATCATACTATACATATTTAAGTACCATTTTTCCCTTTTCAAATCAAAGATCTTATCAGTGGAAATGAGGTTAAATTCATAAGAGCAGTGCTTGAATATTTACTAAATAGCAGTGCCATTAGTAAAGAAGATATTATTTCTATTATTATTCCCAAGGGAACGAAGGTAAATAAAGAGTAGTATGCTTTAACACGAGTGGTTTGTTGTATCATCATGGAGTAACAAACAAGCTTCGTGTGCTTGCTTGACAATGAAGACAGGCTATTACAGAACGATGCCTATTTTGAATTTATTCTTGTGTGTGGTGTAAGAAGGTGGTCTAGTTTCATTTTTCTGCATGTATCTTTACAATTACACCACTTATTGCATAAACTATCTTCAGTCCAATGTATGTGTTTGCTTCTTCTGCCGGATATTAATTTACTATCAAAGTGTGGGTTTACTTCTGGGTTCTCTATTCTCTTCCACTGATCTATGTGTCTATTTTTATGCCACTATCATGCTGTGTTGATTACTATGGTGTTATAGTTTGATATTAGATAGCATGATTTCTACAACTTAAATGTAAGACTCAAAACCATAAATGTTCTAGAAGAAAACATAGGCAGTAAAATGTTGGACATTTCTCATAGCAATATTTTTTCTGATATGTCTCCTTGAGCAAGGGAAACAAAAGAAGAAAATAAATCAGGCTGCATCAAACTAAAAAGTTTTTGCACAGCAAAGGAAACCATCAACCAAATGAAAAGACAACTCACTGAATGGGAGAACGCATTTGCTGATATATCTGGTAAGGAGTTAATCCAAAGTTTATAAAGAACTTATAAAACTCAACACCAAAACAAACAATGCAATTACAAACTGGGCCAAGAACCTGAACAGACATGTCTCCAAAGAGGACATCCAGATGGCCAATAGACATATGAAAAGATGTTCAATGTCACTAAAAATCAGAGAAATGCAAATTAAAACCCTAATGAGGTATCACCTCACATAAGTCAGAATGGCTATCATCAATAAATCAGCCAACAAGTGCTGGTGAGGATGTGGAGAAAGAGCAACCCTTTTGCATTGTTGGTGGGAATGCAGACTTGTGCAACCCCTGTGGAAAGCAGTATGAAGATACCTCAAAGAATGAAAAATGGATCTGCCTTTTGACCTAGAGATCCCACTTCTGGGAATGTATCTGAAGGAACCTAAAACACTAATTTGAAAGAGCATAAGCACCCCTATATTCATTACAGCATTATTTACAATCACCAAGATATTAAAGCAGCTCAAGTGTCCATCAGTAGATGAGTAGATAAAACAACTATGGGGCATTTACACAATGGAATACTATTCAGCTGTAAAAAAAAAAAAAAAAAAGAAGAAAATTTTACCCTTTGCGATGGATTGGATGGACCTGGAGAACATTATGCTAAGTGAAATAAGCCAGTGAGAGAAAGACAAACTCCATATGACTTGACTTATTTGTGGAATATAATGCACAAAGTGAAATAACAAGCAAAATAGAGATGCGTAGATAGAGAGCAGGATGCCAGCTCTGGTGGTGGAGGGTGAAAGGATTGAGCAAAAAGGAAAAAGGACTCATGAACATGGACAACAGCATGGTACTTGTGTGGGGAGGGGGCAAAAGGTTGATAAATAATGAAAAAATACAATACAAAAGGGAATGCCAAGAAAAGAATAATGACTAAGGTTTTATATTAACTTATTAACCACTATTATTTATACTTGAGTAATAGACTAGCAGCAGAAGGTTTGAAAAAAGGTCCGCACAGTTTTAGGTAGGATGCATTTTTATCCTATGCTAGTTGGACTTCTCTAAAGTTCCAATTAACACGATCAATGCTCCCTATTCCATGCATTCACCCACCTAGCACCCTGGCAACTGGGAATACACTTGGTCTGTCATATAAGACATGGTAATCAGAAGATTCAGCTAGATGTTTCAGTTAATAGTACTAAAACTATCTTGAAGTTATTTTTGTAGACATAAATAGAAGCAGTATAATACTCAAGTAGCTTGTGAATCCTTGCACTCCCTTCACTGCCTCCCATACTGGTAATAGTAGATCACCCTTGTTGAGTATTATGCTTAGGGATGACTTCTGATATTGTCTGTTGACATGTCACGTGAATATCATTGAAGCACAGACAGTCATGATGTGAACTGGGTTTCAAATGTGCAACAAAATAAGGAAAGACTGACAATATCAATTATGGAGAAAAAGAGAGAAATATACTGTGGATGATACTTAGAAGAAATCAGGAAACAGTTTTATTTATTGAGTTTGACATGCTACAGAGGGAGCTGAAAGATCATAAGTGACCTTGGTCAAAACATCTGAAGATACTGTAGTAGTGAAGACAGAAGAGGGAATAGCCTTGATCTCTAGAGGTTGTTACTGGTGAGTAACTCATGAAGATGCCTTGAATCTTGCATGAGTGATTACTCATTCATTCACTCATTCATTTATCTCTTTTTAACTGAGTGACATCATGTTTTAGGCCTAGGTCTAGGCATTGGATTTATTGAAGAGAACAAAGCAGTCTCCCACTGTAAAATTTACATTCTAGTGAGGATACACGGATGATAAGGAAATAAATATATAGTTTCTTTTCCATGGTATAATAAGCGCTTTGGAAAAAATGAAGTATGCAGTTGGATAGATGGAATAGGGTGTGACAGGGAGAGAGGTTTTATTGCTATTTTATAAAGCTGGGGGAGGAGATTAAGAAGCTTCCTTTAAAGTGGGAGACACTGCAGTGTGTGAACATTGATAGGAATGATCTGAAAAAGAGAGAAAAAAGGATTCATCAGAGAATAAAATCATAATCATAAAAGGAGTTCTTGACTGAGCATTGGGAAAATGAGGTCTAGTAGTATAAAGTGGAGACTTGGATTTAGGTAGGAGCATGGATACGTGGAATGCTGAAAACTGAGATTTATGGAGAGGTGCAGTTATTGATAATGCCATGGTTTGGCCATGGGAGCAGGTGTGGAGGATTAGGTCAAGAACAGGGTGTCTGGGACAGAAAAGTTCAAGGAATGAGGAACCAGGGCATTATTTGATAATTACCTAGTGCAGGGGTGTCAAACTCGCTTTTACTGGGGGCCACATCAGCCTCGCAGTTTCCTTCAAAGGGCCAAGTGTAATTTCAACTCCTTAACAGTTAAGGAGTAGTTACATTTATACAGTCCTACAATTATTTCAGCTCTTTGAAGGCAACTGCAAGGCTGACGTGGCCCCTGGTGAAAATGAGTTTGACACCCCTGAGACCTCGTGGATACTAAAATCACCAAAAAACTATGACAGGAAGGGTGTTGGAAAGACTTACAGTGAGCCAAGTGCTAAATTTTTCAAGGAATAAGGGGACATGATCCAAGGGGTCTGTAGATGATGCAACGATATTTAAATAAATAAATAAATAAAATCCTTCACCACTTAGGAGATGGGTGATCCTGTCTGATCCCTCTTCCCTGATGGAAAGGCTGAGGAATAATTCTGGTTTGCCTTGGTCCAGGGAGACTGTCCTTAATCTGGAATTTCAGGGACATTGAAGACCAGAGGGCATACAAAACTAATAGTTGAATGGGATCAGCAGAATCAACTGGAGAAATAGATACAATTGAGTCATCCAATGAGACAGCACTGACGCCCTGTGAGGCATATAGCTGGGAGGTCTGAGGACCAGGAAGAGGAAAGCAGAGGAGACTGTGGCAGTTGGGTAACTGGAAGGCTACTTGGAGATGGAAGGGCCAAGCAGGCATGCAGGAAGTGGTGCTTATATGTGGGCCTTGGAGAGGTCCCTGAAGTGAGTGTGGCAGCTTGTCCAGCTTTATGTAGTTAAAAGGCCATGCATGATCAGAGTAGACAACATCCAAGTACCAAAGAATATTGTTTCTCCTGTATGGTGACTTATTCGCCATTGGAAACACTCCGACCATCCAGAACCCCATCTCTCCATTCTGACCTCACTTATAAAAGCCCGTGTGTTTTATCACTCCACCAGCCTCTTTTATTTGGGCATATTGTACATGGAAGCTGAGAAGCATGTTTCTTGGATTAAGAATGTTAAATCAGTTTTAATTGGAAGGACTGAGGCTTCTCATCTGAGACTGCAATTGCAGGGCACTCAGAGCAGCAAGACAGCATCTGCTTCCTACTTCAGGGTGGATCAACATTAATTAATAGAAGTAGGGACGGCCCTGTTTACCCCTCTGATGCTCTTGGGACCCTAGTGGCTGCTGTCATTTGCACTGACATTTAAAATTCTCTGCTCTTTCCATTGTGAGGTCTGCTTCCCTCATTGAGTCTCTTTACATTCACAGCCTGTGCAAAATTGTCTCCTGCCTGAGAAAGGTGCTCAAAATGCAGAACCTTGCCTCCCATCGCTTTTTACTTCCTGCTGCTGTTCTCGAAAATAATTGCTCTATATAGTCAATCCACAAAACACGAGAATAGGTAGAACCTTTATAGATTCTACATTATAAATTTAAGATTGCAATCTCTTCATTTTTACAAATGCCGAAGATGAGGGTCTCTGCTTTCATTTCTTTCCTGTCAAAAGGACTAAATTTAGTTGGTTGGTTTACTTTTTATCATCCAAACATTAATTTTGCAAAGCAAAGAAACTTCTCCAGATGGACTTTAAAAAGATAATATATCTGATTCCCAAAGCCCCAAATCAGAGAGAATGTATTAGGGACTTTTTCTGGGAGTGAGTGTTTTTTTTCCACATTCCATTTATCATTTAGTAGATTTCCTCTTTATATGCAGAAATAAGGTGTGAGAGTCTGCATTCATCTGTATTTTCTATGAAAGTAAAACAGGTATATATCTTCAATGTTCTCCCATAGTGTGCAGATTATTAATTAACTTCTAGAACTTGGCTCTTGATCTTGACATAAAGGTGTTATTCAATTATTTGTCTTAATTTTTGCTGCTTGATTGTGAGATGGATGAGTTGATTGGAAATAGAACCTTGACAGTGGTATGTGTGGGGGCAGTAAAATAATTCTGAGTTGGTGCATTACAAAGCTCTTGGCAAAGCCCTAAAGCTATTGTTATTCATTTCCTTAACTCCCTAGTGAATTTTCCAGTAACTGTTCTAAACCTTTCTCATACATATCCAGTTTTCATCCTCCCATCATCCCTTGGGTAATCTTGCCTCTTCCTTACTTGGGGAGATTTTGAAACTATCTTTGAGACCATTTACCTGCCTCAATTTCTTCCTACATTCAACTCTTTTTTAAATCCTCACTCAAGGACATGTTTATTGATTTTAGAGATAAGGGGAAGGAGGAAGAGAGAGAGGGAGAGAAACATTATATGAGAGAGAAACATTTATCACTTACCTCTCATACATGCCCGAGCCAGGGACTGAACCCACAACCTAGGCATGTGCTCTAACCAGGAATTGAACCCGCGACCTTTTGGTTTATGGGATGATGCTCCAACCAACTGGGCCACACTGGCCAAGGCCTACATTGAACTCCTTCTTTTTTTCAAGGCAAACCACAGAGTTATAACATGGTCATGGTTCTGAAACGTCTCTAAATGTCCAAGCTGTTTTCAAGCCTCTTCAACTGCATGCACTTGGTGCTTTTGAGGGATCAGTATGAGAAGAAGCTCTATAATAACACTTTTTAGTCTTGGTTCTACATTTATATTTAACCAGTGCTTACTGTGAAGCATTTTAACACATTTTTTCACATATCTGCAGTTTAGCTTTGACTCAATTCTTTATGTAGGTTTTAAAGGAGTCATGGGTGATGCATTTGCTGATTTCTGGTACGCTTCAGAGTGGGTGTTATATTGCAAATTAGAAGTATCCTGATGCCAAGATTTAAAATCAGAGTTTAAAAGTTCTTTTATAATCTGTGTAGCAGGTAGAACACTGAAAATGTATAATTGGAAAGATGACGAGGTAAAATTTCAGCAGTTAACTGGAAATGAAATTCACAATTATCCTAGGAGCAAAATACAGATTTATTTGTTCATTAACTTAAGCACTAATTGAACAGTACTATGTGCTAATTGTTATTTTAGGCACTGGAAATACAGCAGTGAAAAAAGGGGACAAAAATCCTTGCCTTCAAGAAATTCATTCTCCTGAACAATAAACTATATTGATAAATAAATATGGGGTCAAAAGTGCTAAGGAGAAAGAAACAGAGGAAAAGAGATGCAAGTGTTGGTCTAGAGATTGAAACTTTAGGTTGGCTAGGGAAGTACTCATTGGGAGGTGATTCTTAAGACCTGGTCTGTGTAGAAGGTAAATAACTTGCTTGTTAAAGCGAAGGCTGGTGAAGGGGCAACACTCCCTGTGAACATGTGAATAGAGACGGGAGCTTTCTGCACTCCAGTGTTTGCTGAGTTAGAGCGGAGACCACAGCAGGCCAGGACCTTCCCAGGAGGTCTTGAGCCCGTGGAGCAAGCTGTGTGCTCCAGGTTTGAGTGCTTTCTGCCCATGGGTTTGTGTGTACTCGTATTTGGCTTAGGTAACTGGTGACCTAGGAATTTATATTAAAATTGAAAGTGACCCTAGAAACAATCTGCGTCAACCCCCTCACTGAATAACGAAGAAATGAAATGGCTTTCAAAATGCTTGTTAAACTGAACTGAACAAAATAATATTTGTGAAGATCCATACTAAATCTGCATATCGTTTTTCTGATAGTGTTTATTCCTAGTATCCAACCAGAAGCACCATTGCAATAGTGGCCAGTAGAGAACTCTGGAACTCAGATCTAAGATATGGCCAGGAAATTTGGAAAATAAACCCCAAGCAGAACATTTTTCTCCTCTGTCATTCATATTCTTTCAAAGTAATGAGCTTTGGCAAGGCATTGATTTCTAAAGACACTGATGATATTATTCCATCTTTATAATAGAGCTGGATCTCCCATTTCTCTTCCAACAGACTTTTAAAAAAATTTCTATTTTCCTCCCTTACAGTGGGCAGAGCAGCTGGTTCTTTCTGACCTATTGATTTGGATTTGGCTGCAGTGACTGCTTAATTCTTTGTGCATCATTCAGCTCTAGTCTGCTCCACTCCTCAACAGACATTTGTGGGTGAATATAGGCGGGAGGAGTTCCCCAGCAAGGGCCTGTTTCAAGCACAGTGCATCTTGGAAGCTCTTATATTTAATGCAAAATATTCACCAATCTCTGTAATTAGGAATGAAGTTTTAGTGTTTTGCACCTCATTTCATGGTTCCATAGACATTGGGGTTGGGATTTGTAACATTTTGATTTGGTGAGCAGCTTAATTGTGTATGAAGTAAGCCCTTATTAATGCAACCAGCTGCATCCTCTCTCACATGTACGTTGCATTATAGAGACGGTTTCTATGATATCTACTCACAGAGGACATCTTCAGTGACTGTTTTCTGCCAGGGATACTGAAAATTTGTCAGGATGTTTGTGAGGTCACAGTCATGGTGATTAGATGCAGGTGATTCATGGAAAGCTGTTTTCCTTGTCTGAGTGAGGAGCTGTTCTGTGTGTGTGTGTGTGTGCGTCCACGTGCACAAGCACACGAGTGTGTCTAGAGAGTCTCTAATTGCTTGGTTTTTCCTTCTTTTCTTTCCTTGTATCTAGGCCTGTCTAATCTTCTGTTACTATCCTAGGACTTTACTTCTTAGAGCTAAGAAAGAATACTTAGGGGGGTTAGGGAGCAAACCCCTTAGGGGGCGCAGGGATTGAGCAAAAAGGAAAAGGGACTCATGGACATGGACAACAGAGTGGTGATTGCAGGGGAGGGGAGGGAGGTATAAGGGGGATAAATGGTAATGGAAAAGATACAATACAAATACTTAAAATATAAATTCCCTTAAAGGAATCATGATTTTAGAGACTGACAGTATTTTAGTTACTTGAAATATTTTTTTTACAGGACTAACCCTAGGAAAACAGCCTTTTTAATATTTAATCATGTTAACTATGCAAATTGTGACTTCTTTACTTACATGGCATGAAATAAAGTAGCAGATATTTCTAGCAGTAGTGTTCTTCAAAACGTTCAGCTAGCACAGTGCTATTTACCTAGCAAATACTCAATGAACTGATGTGGATTAGTTGACTATGGATGTTGTCAATTTCCTTTCATTCATTTAAAAATTCAATTGTCTAAACATGCATTTCTGCACAATTGAAAGAATACTAATTATGGGCCTGTAATGCATTAGATTCCAGGTTATACAATGATGAACAAGAGATAGTCTTTGCCCTCAAGGAACTCAGTTATCACAGGACGATAAAGAAACTTCTAAGGCCATTTGGTTAACGTATATATGGTATTAACCATCCCGAATGGATGGCCATATGTCTTGAGCTGGAGAGACCAAGAACATTAATGAAGCACTGTTGCCCTCAGGCAGCTTACGCATCAATTAGAGGGTGCGATCTATACCTACGACTAGAAGACTTGCCGTGTAAGGCCATCGTGGTGACAGACGAGTGCTGCTCACTTTGTCCTTTCCTCTGTGTTCCGGACAAATAGATGTTTTCCTCATACAGTCCATGGCTGGAGCTTCCTAATTCTTCCAGTGAGTTACATTTCCACACTAGAATTCTTCCCTTTACTTTCATCTTTCACTCTTCATTTTTAAACTTCTTTCTCACATTCTGAGTTTCAAAGGGAAAGGATCTAGCCCCACTACTCTCACAGAATCCTTTCTGCTTGGAGGAATAATCATTTAACACAGGGCCTGGATTTTTTTCAGGCGCATCATCTCCACTGAACCATGGAAGTCCCCTTTGCTCTCAATTTTTTGATCAGTTCAGACTGCATCTGCAGAAGACCCCATTATGACCACAGATTCTTCAGTGAACTCAGTGACCTTCATCACGTTCTAGGCAAAGACCCGCAGAGGTAATTTGAGCAGAAGTGAATCCCTCATATTTGATTTGATGAAAGGATAAAATTGCTCTATTCAACCTAAGTGACCCTATTTGGACATTTTATTTAACAAAATCCTGGATTAGTTTAGATTGTCAGTGACCATCCTTGCATAAGATAAAATGTAATTACAGGGCAATGCTAACCTCTAGAAATTTGTTTTAGAGGTGAAAGAGATACAATTAGGTAAAATAAGTGAGAGAGGAAATGAGTAGGCTTTATTTTTAGTTTCTCTATTGCAGCTGCTAAATTCTAAATGTGAACACAGTATGGCAGACTGCTTTGTCATGGTGCAGAGTGCATTACTTATTCTAGAGATGAGAGAAGAGGAATGCTGTCAGGTTGTATGAATGAATGAGTCAGAAATACATTCCCCTTCTTGTAGATGCTGAAATAACATAAACCATAAAGCCCTCTGATCAAATATTTCTTTTGTGGAAAAGGGGTATCATCTTGTAAAAGGATTAGTTGTTTTGGTTTGTGTTTAAATACAGAGGTATAGTTTATTCTCTCTTGTCTGAATAATTGGAATTGCCTTTTAACTGGTCTCACTGCCCCCAATATCTCCCTATTTAAATCAGTTTTGCATTCTGCTATTGGATTACTCTTTGGGAAACCCTTGTATCACTCTTCCATTCAAAACTTTAAATGGCCTCATGTCATTTCAATAACAAGGGTCAAATATTTTATCCTGGTATTTGAAAAATATTTAGTTGATCTTTTAAAATATTATTTACATGTGTTTTATTAGTTTGTATCAGTAAAACTATTTTTTGCCACATCCAATACAAACTTTTCTATTTCTAAGCACTCTCCTTTAGTGCTTTCTCTATTTTTTTAAAATGCACTTTCTCTGATCTCCTTACACCTAATGTGTTTCTAGAGTTCAAGACTGAAAGTCTTCTACTTACACGGTCTTCCCGGGATCTCCAGTGCCTAAGTCATCTCTCTTTTGCATAAACTCCCAGTATGCTTTATTTATGCATTTTGATCACATAGCACTTTCTATCCTAAAATATATGTATATGTATATAAATACATATAGTTTATACCTGTCTGATTTACTTTACTAGACTAAACCCACTAAAGAAAATAATGGTATAAAATAATGGTATAATCTTCATCGTTCCACTTTTTTCCTATACTGTCATTTCTATAGTAGCATCTAATAATCATTCCTAATTTGGAATTTGGTGAGGCTTGTGTATATTAATCTATGGCCAAAATTGTAGGATTATGGAAATGCAGAGTAAAAGGACCCTCAAATAAATAATTTTACTGTAGAGAATAACTGAGTGACTCTATTTCATGATGAAACTATGTGAGAGGTTACGTGGTAGTTAGTGGCCCATCCATATCACTTACAGTTTCTGTCAGGGGACTAGAAGGACCATGAAAGTAGCTGGTGCAGTTGACTGGCAATCCTACCAGACTTATTAAAATGTGATACAATTGAAATACATTTAAAAAAGGAAAAGAGTAACAGCATGTGACAGACTACAACATGTGGTCCTGGTATCAAACAGGAGGCACGACAGGCTCACAAATCAAAGGCTATACACAGTTTAGGCAGCTAGAAATGACTCAGTTGAGGGAGGTGGCTCTCACTTTTCATGGCCTTCAACTAAAAAGCTACGGGGATGTGTTCAATGTTCAAGATGCAGGATCCACATATTTGGTGACCCTGGAGAAGAAAAGCAAAAGTGGGGCAGATTTAAAATCATATTCAAAAATGTTATTGAAATAAATGAAGATCTGAATCTATATATTACAAGGATCATATCGTGTCTGCCAAAATAGATCCAAATGAATCTTCAAAATATAGCAAAGAAAGAAGACAAAGTCATTATAAATAAAAGGAAGTAGGTTGACATCAAATTTCTTAATATATATTAGAACAACAAGTAGTGAAATAATGTCTTCCAAGTAATCAAGAAGAGACATGGAGGATGTTATTCCATTCCAGTCATAAGTCTGAAGGCTGTAGGAAAACTAGGGAACACGCAGAAACTCAGGAGATAGTGTTCCTAGAGGTTCTTCCTAAGGAAATGACTACAAGATAAGCTTTAGGTATAAAAAGTGACAGGGGACACTTTGACAATGAGATCTGCAGTGAATATTTTATATTCTTGACTGTAGCGTGAGAATCTTAAAGTTACAGACAGGGCTAAAGAGGAGTTGTTAGTGTTAAATGCAATACCAAGGTAAAAATAACACAATTAAAGCACAGGGAAAGGAGGGAGGGAGGGAGGAAAATTAAATGATGTCTTTGGATATTATCGAGAGCAGACAAACAAATGATAGAAGCTTCAATACATTTAAGAGTAGAAAGATTTAGCACTAAGATATTAACATATATTAATATCTTATTGATGTATTAAGATCTTATATATATTAATATCTTAGTGCTGAAGTTCATTAGTAGCTTAGTGCTAAACTAAAAGTTCATGGTAGAGAAAAGGGTGGGAAAGGTAGTATAAATGGATTTTCTTGTGGTTCGTAGTGATGAAACAGTATGTCTGAAGGAAAAGGGGGCTACAGGCATTACCAGAAATATTAATAAAAATATAATTAATAGAACAAAATATCAATTCCCCTGATGCCCAAAGAGCACTACAGAACAAAACTTAGTGGCTTATATTTAAAGGGTGAAAATAACTGCAAGGAAATCTTAAACACCATTTGGTAATGTTAATACCAGTAAAATATTAATATTGTTTGTGGTTTTTATGTATTGAAGAATAAGCCAATATAAACTGAGATTTTTCAGTGCATGAAAAGAACAGATACAAGTATCAAATCAAAGAAATTAAATGAAAATCCTGTGGTGTTAAATTTGCTTTGGGAATATCGATCTGGTTTGTGGTGATATAAAATATTTCCTATTTCTACCCGGCAGAAGGGCACAGGAGCAATGGCACTCTACCTGGAATCACAATGCTACTGCCCAAGTGTTTTCTAAATACCGTTTTTCACAAAAAGGAATCAGGTTTCCATGGAGAAATAGCCGATTTCAGGCTTGAGGCAAGCAAAATGCAGTACCGGGTGAACTTAGGGTACCTTGTTGTGCTAGAAAGCAAGGGAACAGGCTAATTGGTTGGGTTAAAGGTCCTGGGACAAGCATTAAGAAATTATGCTAAGTGACATAAGCCAGGCAGTGAGGGACAAGTACCATATGATCTCACCTTTAAGTGGAACCTAATCAACAAAACAAACAAGCAAGCAAAATATAACGAGAGACATTGAAAGTAAGAACAATCTAACAGTAACCAGAGGGGAGGTGGGAGGGGATAACGTGGGAGGTCAGGGGGAAGGGTTTTCAGGAACAATTATGAAGGACACATGGACAAAACCAAGGGGGAGTGGAATCAGTGGAGGGAGGTGGGGATGGCTGGGGTGGGGAGGAGTGGTGGGGGTAAATGCAGACAACTGTACTTGAACGACAATAAAATAATTAAAAAAAGAAAAATTCTCATTGGCTAAATTTGGGATATTCTGAGCACCCAAAAGGGTCATGACTCTAATTGATTGAAATACATGGAGTACTTCAGTATTTAAGAGTCCATAAAGATATAAAAGAAGGGAAAGTTTTAAAAATGAGTTACTTGCCACTATTGAAGATGACTGTTAAATGAACTCCTGAAAATCGGCAATTAAAGAGAAATTACTAGACATTTATCCTGAGTGGTCCATGGAAACTACAGTTCTGACAAACCAAGCAGACTAATTCATGAGTGGACGTTTCCTCTAGGAGGAATGTTAGCTAGTAAATAGAGAACAAATTATATAGAATTTGAAAAATATATACAATCATAAATAATATATATCTATACATGTTTCATGTATATATTTCTATGGAAACCTTTTATTTTATAGGAAAGTTTCCTGTTGTAAAAAATGTATATTTTGTAAAAAAGCATTCATTCATTCAACAAGCACTTGAGGACCTAATGTGTGCCTTCAAAAAAAAATGCCCAATGCTTAATATTTTTGTATTATTTTCTTAAGCTATGTCACGTAAAATAACAGTTGTGAACGCCATTAAACTATACAGTTTCACAACAAGAGGGACCCAAAGAGGTCATTCGGTCACTCCCCTCTCCCTGCCACTTCTCCTTTCATAAATAGGGATCACATTATCCACACGCATAATGTGAACACTTTTTGGCTTCTCAGTAACTGAGGGAAGAAAAAGAAACTTACAGTTAAGAAGCTGAAAAAAATTATTGCAGCCTATGAAGGTTTGGCTAATATTTTAAAATGCTAAGCACTTCTTTCATTTATTTGTTTTTAACCTTCTGAAAATTAAAACACACAGATGGCCAATCTGGATCATTATGGATTTTTTTCTTTCTTTGAGCAAATTGATATTTCCTGTAGGCCGATAGCAGAGTTGAGACGTGTGGCTGAGGCAGTAGTTCAGAAACCAGGGCATTCAAGTGCCCTCTCCACTCAATAACCAGCAAACTAATTTGATGTTCCTATTGACTTGAATCTGTCTGCTTTATATCTGGAACCTATGAGTGTGTGACCCCTTCTGCAGAGGTCTGCTGCTTCTGGGCATTTTGTAAAGCACTGAAATTGTCTGGAAAACCACTCTCTCTGTGCTTTGCAAAATAATGGAAAAAGAGAGTATTTCGTATCTGCTTCCTGCAGCGATTTCCCAATAACAAAATTGAAAATGTATGTTTTAATTTTATTTCCACTTAGTTTTGAGAACCATCCTGAGATATTTAGGTTCCTAACTATTACTCTTTATCTGTCATCTTGTACGATTCATTGTTTCTCTCAGCTATAATTTCTTTTCAACTTTGCTTGATAAAAACAGCTCCGTATTTTCCTGAGTCATTGTGCTTTTATTATTTTTATTTTTTGAAGCAAAGAGGGAATACGCAGATAACCTTTGGTCAGAATCTCAATCTTGGCCATTTCCTAATGTGTTTAGCAACCAGGCAATTAAGAAACTGGCCTTCCCTTTCATCATCTTAAAAGTCAGGTTTTCCTCACGGTTAAATTGTATTTCTGAAAACAATGGAGAAGCCTTTTTGTAATTTATGCAGAAATTTTGTTTTCCTTGAGCTTTTGTGTATACATTAGTCATTTAAGAAAGAACGAACTTAATTTTCTCTTTCCCTTTCTTTTTCTTTCCTTTTCTAATTGTCCTTTTTTGAAATCTTGCTGGATGCACTATTTTAGTGTATAGGCAAATATACTTTCGTTTTAGCCATTTAAATAACACAGCATGCTTCTGAGGTCATGGAGTAATCTAGTAGTTTGTTCCCTAACTCTTACATAAATACGTTTATTTTCCCAGGTGCAGGGTCTTCACAGACAGCGAGAAGTTTAAGATGGCTTAGCAAGGAAATAACCTTTGTCCTAGGATTTGCACACATTTCACTGGTCTGCTCCTTGCTAGGACTGCCCTTTCTGGTTCCTTGACTGAACTTGGAGACCTTGGGGCTTGCCTGTTTGGACCGACTTGCTCTGTCAGATGTCTGCTCTAACTGAACTCCCTTCCAGACTTCTGCTCACCTTACCTTTGAGCATCCTGTGAGGTCCCCCCCCCCCCCCCCCCTGCTTAAACTTCCATTGTTGTAATCTGGTGCTGTGTCTTCTTCATTCTTGTATCCTCTCACATAGAATCTGTCCCAGAGTGGGGTCTCTATAAATATTTGCTGATCGATAGTATCAACTGTAGCACACAGTGAGTTTGTCAGAGCTGGGTTGGAAATGCTGGGTGGTTCAGATTTTGGAAGGAATCCTCACGTGAGAAAGCCAGGAAGGATGGAGTGGGTACCTGGGCTATTTTCCTGGGCACTTCCTCTCCTCTTCCTCTTCTGCATTTACTCTCATTGAGCTGAAGTGTTGGTCAGAGTAGGACTGGAAACAGATCATGCCTCTGAATAATATTGTCGTTGGTTACCCCACTTTTCCAGTTTCTGCCCTTCATTCCCCTTAGCAGAATGATACGAATTCCCTTTACCAGAAGAGCAGTGAACTGGCTTATCACTTTACTCATTTTATAGATACAGTGAAAAGTCTACATGACCTGGGTACAGAGGGAGAAATTTGGATCATGAGAGGTTCAAAGTTCAATGAGGATGTATGTAACATTCAAAACTAAACTTGGACGAGGCAAAATGCTCTAGGAGGATCAGAGACAATAAGCACAAATTGTGCCTTCAGTGAGTAGGGGCACAGAGTCAGTAAGAGAAAGGCACTGGAGCTGGAGACACCTCCTCTGCTGGGTTCCCGACGGCAGGCAGATGTTCAGTTGTCAGTGTGTCTTTGGGAAAGCCGGGGCTGGGGGGGAAGCTTTCTTCAAGACTGGAGTAACGGGTGGCTGCAGCAGTGAGCTTTTGTGTCTGTTCTGCTTTTGGCACAAGGCTCCTTACAAAAACATGTATGACTACTCAGATGATGGACATACTGCGCTCTTCGGTAACCACTGACGGTCCCTTCTGCGAGGCTCCGTCAGAAGCCACGATGTGTCTTTCTCTTTATCCTTTCAACTGACATTCATTGTGTGGATTTGTGTGGCTGCTTTAAGATAGGGACTCCTTTTTTTTTTTTTTTTTTTTTAAACATTTCTTTTCTGCACCTTATCTTGCATTAGTTTTGGACTGGGAAAATGAAAATCCTGGGAGTACTGGGGAGCTTCTGCGACCCAGACAGACAGCAGGGGCCTGGAGAGTTCTCTCTTCTCTGTGTTTTTATGTCCTTTCAAAATGTCAGTCTACACCTTTAAAATGAAGTCTGCCGTCAAAGACACACTCTTCTCCTCCCTGTCTGCTGTGCCAAAGATAGACATTACTCGGCTGCAGTTCTCAGCTTCCTGTCATGTTTGGCAAAGATTCAATTGCCTCTCTCTTCAGAACACCCTTTATTTGTTTTCTTAGCTTCAATATCTCCTCTAAAGGAGAGTTTTTGAGGCAGGGGGATATAGACAGCTTTTGTTTCTGCCTCTTCATGATTGGCTTCCCAATGTCTTTTAATGACACTTTATGCCCAGCAAAGACGCCACAGAAGTCAGGCAGTGTTGGTTTGTTCAGGGTGACGGTTCACCTAGGCAGCCAAGTTTACTCAGGTTTAACTCCATCCTGTATCTCATTCTAGGCAGTAGCATTTCTCACTGCCTTCTAGCACGCTCCATACACTGTCTTTGCAAATTGGTTAAATAATAATAATAATAATAATAATAATAATAATAATAATAATACTCCCTCTCAGCTTCTTGTATTCCAAACTTACGTTTCTTCTGTTTAGAGGCTCCTTGCCCTTTATCCTGGTGGCTTTATACTAATTCTTCAAACCT
Source organism: Desmodus rotundus (assembly GCF_022682495.2). Classification (NCBI taxonomy): domain Eukaryota; kingdom Metazoa; phylum Chordata; class Mammalia; order Chiroptera; family Phyllostomidae; genus Desmodus; species Desmodus rotundus. The sequence continues at coordinate 130,363,697 of NC_071391.1, read as the reverse complement.
GGCTCAAATGTCATGTAGAATTAATACTGCTTTCTTCTCTGTTGCCATAGCATTTTTCACATATGTTGACTATAGTGCTACTATACTCACTGCACAGAATGACTAATTGTCCATGTACCTAACAGCGTAGCACACTCACTCCTCTCACCCAAGGTTACGAGATGCCTGAGATTAACGAATGTGTCTCATACCTTATTCTTTCTCAAATCCCCAGCATCTAGCCCAGGGTCAGCTATATAGTGGTAACTTAAAAGATATTTATTAAATATTTACATTTATAGTGAATAAATGTAAATATTACTCTTGTACCTAGATCTCATAGCTAATACTGTCCTCAAGTATTGTCCCAGACAGGAGCATGAATTTACAGGGAACTGATTTTGCAAATATTTACATGGGAACAAAGGATAAAGAGAAAAGTGTTGGAGAGTAAGTAAAGGGTGGTGACTAGCTATCTGCTTTGGAGTGTTGTGAAGAAGTCAGAATCTCTTGAGATTCATAAACAAAGGGAATGAATGCTAAGGCTTTACAACTGAGGAAACACGCAGGGTGGATAATACAATACTGCAAGAAGACATTCTGAGAGGGTGCGGAGAGTATAGGCTTCTCTGGTGAAGGGTTTGAAGTAGAGATGAGGCCATTGACACTGGTCTTTAAGAGGAAGGCAGAGTGACCCTGAGTGTAGAAGATCACTTGGGGAAAAAATATCTGGAGAGGGTGCAACTAGAGCCGGGGACGCTGATGCCTCAGAGAGAGGCTGTGTTGGAAATCCAGTCGAGGGGTGAACCATGGTGGACCGTGTTGCTAACTCTCCCCGAGACAAGTTCCCCAGAAGAGCACCCCCAGGTTCACAGTGCTGTTGTTTGCTTTCACCAGCACCCATGAGGCGGTGCATTGTGGCAGGAGAAGCTCTTCCTTGGGAAGGCAGACAGGTGAGATGCGAATCCTTTCCTCTCATGTGTTAGCTGTATGACCTGGGGGAAGTTACTACCCTCGCTGGGTCTCAGTTGATTTATTTATTATATGGTAATAATGACATTTTATCTGCCTGAAGGGAAAGGATTGTGCTGAATGATTTATTGAGCTCTTCTGCTACTATAAAATACATTATCTCTCCCTGGAAATTCTACATTTTGTCAATTAACATGGGTTTTCTTAGGAGTTTATTGTTTAAATTATCTCATTATGGAGGTCCATGATGGATAGAAGTCACATATCACAAACAGGGCACGTGACCCTGAGCATGGTCACCTTGGAAAAGACTTTCTTGTTTGTAGTATTGAAAATGTACATTTAAGCCAGATAAGCTTTCTATTATAATAAGAGAATGTTAGAAGTTGATATTGCCTCAAAATCTGAAATGTATAGGACTGAAAAGATAGTTGAATGTTCCATAATGGTAGAACTCTGAAATAAATATAATTTTTTAACTTGAAAAGATCTTGGCATGTTCTAGAAGGTTAAATAAGACTATTTCTTAAATCACTTTTGCTTTTTAACAGAAGAAATTCCTTTTAATCAGGTGAATAATCTTTTTTCATTTCTACCCCTTTCGAATGCCATATAAGCACAACCACATTGTTTAAAAACATATTTCTCATGGCAAGATGATGGAAATATTTATTATAAGAAGAACAAAGATGAAGAAAAGCCTGAAGAAGAAAATTAAAATTATCCCCTACAAATAACTACAGTAAACATGAACACTTCTCTTTCAATATATCTGTATAGGATGAGGCAAAAGTAGGTTTATAGTCGTGAGCATGGGAAACTGATGTTATTCTTGTATTTTTATTGGTTAATTATTGTATTATTCTTCTCACAAATAACTGTCAGCCTGCTTTTGCCCCACCCTGTATATCTATGTCTGTCCTCTCTCACTGTTTTTTGTGAATATGTGTGTATGTGTGTGTGTGTGTATATCTCTATATACATATCCACACCCATATACACATATGTGAGTATGGGTACCATTTTATAACTTGCTATATTACTTAATAATTTATATCTTTAGAGTCATTCAAATTATTTTGCCTCTTAAGAAAAAATCAAATGACAAAGAAAATAATCATACCATAGAAAAATTAGAAGTTTTCTTTATTATCCCTTTCTCTTTAAAGTTCTATCTACTTTCTATGGGTAACTATTTTCAACTATTTCAGTTTTAGGTATTCTAATTAATATACTTGAGTATGTTTCTTAATTTTATTCCAATATCTTACTCCTTGTTACACAGAAAATGAGAAATCAGGACTAAATTCCTACCTTTCTTTTCTCTTCTCTCTACTTCCTATTCTAAAGTTATTACTATCTTTTGTCTTTTGGTGGGTTCTCTGATAACTACAATTTATATATTGAAAAGTACATGTTGAAATAAATAAACTTTGGAAGATACCCAAGAACTCTCTTCTATGTAAGGTGGGGAAAAATCACACCTTATTTTTCTTTAATTTTCTCCCCCATTCCATTAGTTGTACATCATCAAAGTGTGTAACATTGATCTTATGACCTGTAACCATAATTATTGTATGTACTGTTTTAAAGTTGGCGGTAAAAATTAAAAACCAGTGAAATAATGTAGTTGGTAAAAGCACAGGCCCTGAAACTGTACTACCTGGCTTCAAAGTCCAGTTCTGCCACTTTCTGTCTTGGCCTTTGTAATTTTGGATAAGGTACTTAACTCCTCTGTGCCATAATTTCCTCCAATGTAAAATGGTCATAGAGTAGTATCTACCTGATAGTGCTGTGTGAGCATTAAATGAGTGGATACTTGTAAAGTCCCTAGAACAGTGCACGGCATTGTTCTAGTACATGCTCCGTAATAATTCTCTCTTGGAGAGCCGCGTAGTGAACCTGTGTCACTAAACCTATACTGCCTGAGGGACGATATCCTAAGAATCAGAGTCAAATGGTTTTTCTTTTCCTCTGTCCATTCCACTAATTATTCAAGTTCATGAAACGTATTAGTTTACTTCATGTTTCAACTATGACTTTCTTATTCAACTTTTTGTTTTGCCTGGAATTTCTAATTGGTTTTCATCTGGTCTGTTAATGGAAGACAGAAATGCCCTCATCACATTGTTAACCTCTCCCAGGAACTTCTTTGTTAAATTAATTTAAATAGAGATTGAAAATACAGTAGCAACTTAGACTTTTTTCTTATAGATTATTGAGTTATAATTTGATGTTGATCTTGAGGCTGTTTAAGAACCAGATTTGATTCTCTGGCTGGCCTCAAAGACCAGCAGCTCTACAAGACAGTCACAAATAGAATTGACTGACTTTTTCTCTTTGTGCATTTTCCATCTCATTATTCTGGTTTAATGCTTCAGATTGGCTAGCTGTAACTCTGAGTTCTTGAGAATTTTCTTCCTCTGGAAAAAACTCGGAAATAAACTGGGTATCATTTTGCATGTTCAGTTGGTGCTTTAACTTCTATTCTCATGTACTACTTCTCTAGTACTTTATTCAAGGTCAAGACTCCTAGACTGAATTTTGAGAATTGTTCAAACAGCCTTAGTGGCCTGCTTCCCTAAGACGAGTTGTGCAGGAAAGCCTTGTTTAGAGGCATTCATTTTAGGATGATCACTTATGATTGGAGAACAGTGATCAGCTCAGCATGTCTGCAGTTAGGAGAGGGTCTGAGTGAGTAATGAAAGATCAGGCTGGATAGGGAACTTGTGGGAGGTCACAAAGTATGTAGAACAATTTGCCAAGTAATTTGAAATTCATTCGGGGCTACAGGGAATTATGAAAGGAATTTTAGCAGAGGAGTGCCATGATCAGACTTGTGTTTTAGAAGAAAAATCTGTGGTGGAAGCTTTGAAGATGATTACAAAAAGGAGAAACCAGAGAGAGAGAGAGAGAGAAAAGAGAGAGACAGAATGAATTGATTGGAGGCTGTTGCACTGAAATATTTGGCAGTGAAAGCTGAACATCAATACAGTTATAAATAGAATTATCAGGATGTACTATTCAGTTAGATATAACAGATGAAAAAAAGAGGAGTTGAAGACAAAGTTATAATGTGAGCATAAGAGTAAGCTTTGGGGAAGAAGATAAAGAATCTAGTGTTGGATATTGGTGTTTATATGCTTCTAGGATATCCAGACAGAGATGCTTAATTGGTAGTTGGAAGCCAAGAACTAGAGATCAACAGAAAGGAGACCTGGATACACACAGCCCTAAGAATCATCCATATAGAGGCTATTGCCAGTGAAATTGGATAAGCTCCTTTTGGAGAGACTCTGTTGCGCAAAAAGAAGTCTAAGGAGTAAAACCTAGGGACCACATGTGTTTGAGAGATGATTGGAGGAAGAGGAATCAGTGGTTAGAAAAGCACCTTATTCATCTGTATGTCCTCAGTGTCTGACAGTCAGTAACACAAATGCTTATTGCTGGATTTCATGAGACTTAGAGAAGAATTTAAGAATGAAGAAGTGAAATCAGACCTATTAGTGTTCTAGAAAGCAAAGGCAGAGAGTGATGCGGACACCGTCCCACAGTGTCTGTGGCGTTGTGGCTGAGATGAGACAAATTCACATGGACAACCGAGTCCTGTGGAGGAAAAGGGACGGCACAGCCACTCTCTCAAGAGGAGAACATGCCGCCAACCCTTGCCTTGACAGGCTTTTATTGGCTTAGTTTGCATAGGAATACGGGGCGTATATGGAAAGCTCATCAGTCATTGTCAGGCAGAAATGATCAAATAATAGATAACATTTACAGAACTATGAGGGCTTATTTAGAGTCAGGGACAGATCCTAAAGGGCCATAAAACTTTGGGGAAACAAGCTCATTTCAGGCTTGGATCCTTATCATTTAAATTGAGGGTATTTGCAAAGCAGGTTTCACAGGATTTTATACATTCTTTGTCAGGCCTAATCACCCCAGGGGACCCACCCTTTCCAGCACAGGGCCGCACTCACCTCCTGAATTGTTTCAGGCTTAAGGCATTGTTTCAGGCTTAAGGCATTGTTTCAGGCTTAAGTCAGGGAGGGGAAGTAAGGCAGCCAAGAGATTAGGAGACTTATTGGAGACAGAATGAGGACTCAGGCTATGTCAAAGCTGAGGGGCAAAGGTCCATCACCCCTTTTTTCTATAGCCCTTCAAGTCCTTCCAAGGGCCCTTTTGTGACCGTGCCTGTCTTAGGTCATCCCTCCTTTGAGGAGTCTTACCCATCATTGGCTAACCAGTCATCCACCCAGGGCCAAGCAGGGTGAAGTGAAAGAGGGCAGAGGCAGCACCCCTGCCAGGGAAGATAAGCTTTGTCTCCTAAATGGCTTATGGTCCCAAGGTCTTTTTACTCAGCCTTAGCCACTGGGGGTTACAGCTTCTGAAACCAGGAAGGGAGGTTCCCAGCAAGAGAAAAATGCAAGCAAGAAGCAGACATTAAATAAGATGAGAAATGCCCTTGGGATTCGACAATGAGGAGGTCATTTTCCACCTCAGCAAGAATTTGTGTTTTAGTGGGATGGTGGAGCCAGGGCAGTATTGCATGTATTGAGGGATTTGTGCTAGACAAGGAAAGGATAGAAACTGTATTAATCTTTGAAGAATCAGACTGTGAAAGGAAGGTGATATTTATAAGATAAAGGGTAAAAATGGTACCTACTAATAAGGGTTCCTATTTGACAATTTTGTGGGGAATGAAGGGGCCTGAGAAAGAAAAGACTATAGAATGAAAAGTGGAGGGAAGGAAAAGAAACAGTGACTACTCACTTGGTACTGAAAATTCATCACCTCATGATTTTTTTTTTTTTTTGTGTGTGTGTGTGTGTGTGTGTGTGAGAGAGAGAGAGAGAGAGAGAGAGAGAGAGAGAGATTGATTGTATGTCATTTATGTGCAATGAGACCATCAGTTGTTAAGAGGCAGAAGTCTCACCCTATACTTCTATCCTTCCACAGCCTGCTTAATACAGGGCATGTAGTTGGCTATTATTGCTTGAGTATAGCTCTTTAATGTCACCATGTAAGAATGTTTGGGGGAGGGTGTCCAACCTTTTGGCATCTCTGGGACACACTAGAAGAAGAAGAGTTGTCTTGGACCACACATTAAATATACAAACACTAACGAAAACAAAAAAATCTCATAATATTTTAAGTAAATTTACAATACTGCGTTGGGCTTTATTCATAGCCATCCTGGGATGCATTTGGCCTACGGACCGTGGGTTGAACACCCCTGGATCCTTTCAGTCATGTTTTTAAAGTAGACTTAATGTTGAAACAGTGCCATGGACCCCTCCGCAGCCAGCGTCAGGCCTCGTGCTTTGTAGGACAGGATGCAGTCTCACACTTGAGTTGGCCCACTTAGTTTTGGTGGATTTGAACACTGTTACTTCTTTTTAAATAAGATAATTGGCTTGGTTTTTGGTAAGATTAGGGAATTGGTAACTCTATACTTTGGATCAGGATAACATGCTCTCAAAGTAGGAAAAAAAAAAGGAGGGAGAAAATTGTGACATCATCCTTGTTTCTCTCCATTTCACCTGTTCTGAAACCTTTTCTTTTCTAGGGTATAAGGGTTTCCTGAAGCTCTGGCCCCACATAAGCTTCTTGTTTGATTGTTTTTTTTTCAGTCTACTGCAGATCTTTGCAAAGACGCTTTTCCTGCTTATACTGAGGAAAAGGGCCAAAATGTTTCACAGCTATGCCTTGAACTTGATGATACCAGTAGATGTCACTCTGGACAGCAGGATAGAGTACCTCTCTTCTTAGCTGTGGTTCAGAATGGGCTGTGGTATTCCTGCTCCCAGCCACTTTCACACATCTCAGGGCTGACACATCTGAATTATGACATTCTCTGCATTGCCTGTTTTACTTCTAGGTTGTGAAATAAGAGGGCTGGGAGAGCTGCCATTTCACCTCATTCTCATTCAGCTAGGATGCCAAATGCTTACACAGTTACACCAATCAACTAGGCAAGAAGAAAATGGTTCAGGGGAAAATGGAGGGAATGCATATTTTAAAGCAGCATATCAGAATCCAGCATTCAGCTGCATTAAATTCTGCTGAGACTTAAGGAAGAGAAGCAGTAAATACTTTCCTGAGTGCATGTATGTACCTGGGCCCAGACTAGTGTAAGCTGACCTCTCTTCCTCTGTCTCTCTCTCTGTCTACATGATTTTATATTTATAAATATGAAATCACTTTTCATGACTGCCCTAAATCAGTGATGCTCAGTGAAGGTCTTGGAATAAGGAAAAAGAGAAGTTTTTTCTAAAATACCTAGAAAACATAAAGTTAATAAATAAACTTTCCTGAAATTCACTTTTTCCTCCATATTCCATTCCTCTCCACCAATCTTTCAAATCTGCTTCAACATATAATCAGATCAATGACCAAACAGCAAACAGGGAATGTTGAGAAAAGGGTGAGTCTAGTTGGACAGACTTGTATTTTGTAGATATATGCTTGTGATTGTGTGCTGTCTACAGCTATATTTTATCATATTATCTTTTAAAGTGGTTTCCATTATGGACATTGTATATATGTATGTGATGTTGTATGTATCAGTTTATGACTTCTGTCACCTGAACAAGAGTGAGGACTGTGCCCTGCATGAACTGCCCTCCACAATTAGTCTTGGAGAGTCGTTTTACCCTGTGCAAGCCCTGCCCAAGTTTAGGGCAAAGGTCTTGGTTGAGCTTTTATTTCTGACTTGGAATTCCCTTCCATATCCCTTACCAAATGTATATAATCCAGCCAACACTCAAGACCTATCTCATATCCCACCCCCTTTCTTTAAAAAAAAAAAACTGTTAATTTTAGAGAGAGGGGAAGGGAGGGAGAAAGAGAGGGAGAGAAACATCAATTGGTTGCCTGTCTCACTCCCTCAACTGGGGAATTGGCCTGCAACCCAGGCATGTGCGCTGACCAGGAATTGAACCTGTGACCATTTGATTTGCAGGACGATTCCCACCACTTTCTGTAGGGAAATCTTGATCAGACAATAGGAATTATTAAGAAAGGGAGGAGCAAGACAGTGCATGCAGGAAGAAAGGACTTTGGGAGATAAACATGTGGCAGATTGGGGGCTAGGTTGAAGGGCTCTGGGAGCTCATGGAGGGAAAGATCTCTTACAGCAGATGTGATAGGGCATACTTTGTTGAGGAGGCAGAATTGATACTCTGCTCTTTGAAGGCTGAGAAGTCTGTGCCTCCCCAGAGAAGAATGAGGAGGAAGGTCCTCTAGGAAGAGAAGACACGAGGAAAAACTCAGTGATGGGCAAGGTTCAGGGTGGGTGAGGTGACCGAGAGGTCTATTTGTCTGGAACATAGGACTCATGACTGAGAGTTATTATGGATAAGGCTAATAGGACTTCCACCCTCTTTCTTCTTCTCTACTGAGTCTGAGGACCAAAGGAATCACAATAATATTTTCTTGAGTACATGTGGCTCTCCTCCTACTCTATGTAAGCTATGCTCCCCCTATTTATCCCATCTCCCATATTCTCTTTATATTATCACCTTGCATGTGAATCACTCTGAAGATACAAAAATAAAAGACAACACTTGGCTTCTCTATGTACTTTGTCATAGTTTTAGAGGCTAAGACTACTACTGATCTTACGGGTGGGTGTTAGCTCAAAATACCGTATGAAAAACAAGTATGTAGATAACTCAAAGGGAAAGGCTCATATAAAGCTGTAAGCCTCTTGTGTAGAGGAGGAGAAAGAGACACAGATAATGCCACTTTAATTAAAGTTTTCTTAGTATCTCCATTTGGAATTTCTTTCTCGAAGGGTTATGTGGGCGTTAAGTCTGTGACATTGCACTGAACAAGTGGATACCATTCAATACACAAATAATTTTCTCCCTAATAACTGTATTTTCAAAATGTTATGTCAATATCTTATTTTTTGGAAGTTAAGGACATGTTTCTGTTTTCCTATGCAAAGATGAACTTAACATTTTACAAGATGAGAATAGGTGTGTTTCCAGGGGCTTTCTTTTAAAAGTCCTATTATGTTATTCTCAGAAATTAATATATGTACTTAATTGGAAACTCTCCTACTGAGTAATCTACAGTTCAGATGTGCAGGGAAAGAAAAAGATGTCTTTCTAATAGGTGAGGAGTTACAAACTATCTATTCTACAGTCCTCTGTGTTTACTATCCAACTATATAATGCAATGAACTATTGGATTTTCTTCTAAGTTATAAAGTCCTTATTAATCAAAACATGTTGGTGCAAAGTAGAGGATTAATTGTTTGCTTTGAAAATTAAGAAAAGGGCATGGAGAAAAAAGGATATTAAATAGCATGATATTTCATTCTGTTTGCAATTAATGAGCATCATGATCACCTTATTTGAATTTCTGACCTTTGCCATATTATCAAAATTTATTTTGTGCAGAAGAGTCTATGGAGATTTCAGATCCATTTGTTATGGATCTAGATGACTTGAGAAGATTATTGTGATCCTTCAGAATCTTCGTTATGATGTCATTTAAAGTAGGGCACACGGGCAGTTCCCAACTTCCAACTAGAGAATATATATGGTCTCCCTTTTTACAGAACATGCTGTCTGATAGAAGTGGTCTCTTCTCTTAGACTTATAACACTTTGTACGTTTTATAGTAAGTGACATTTGCCACCTGATATGTGAGAACAAAGACTGTGGTTTTTCCACTGACAGAGTCAAAGGAAACTGAACTCAGGAATTGGTAAATAAATATTTATAAGATAAGTGTAATGGCTCACTTCATGTCAAGTATTTAAAACGAGAAAGGCAAAATGAAATGAAATTTCATTTTGGTTAAAAGAAACCCAAATCATACTGCTGTAGTATCCTTTATAACTTAATCCTTTTGGTGCTAACTTTTATTATTAAAAGTTGAGACTAGCACGTGAAAGGATGTAGACAATTTCCATTTCCTTTCCTTATGTCTCAGTGCATCCCTTTCCTCCTCCCCTGTATCCCTCCTGCAAAAGTAGCGTATGAGTGCCAACCTTATTACTATGCTTCTGATTCAATTCTGAAATAGTGTTCTAAGATCCGAGTATAAATGCATATGGAAATTCCAATTTTATATTGTAGATGGAGAAGGAAAAAAAATCACCTGTAAACTATCTCAACTATGTCTAAATTAGATTCAATATTGTCAGTGATTTTCTTCATACAAGATTTAGCTGGGAAATTCATGTTATGATTACCCAAGAGCAAAAATTCAGCCTTTCCAGACAAAAATCAATTTCTTAGGTAACTTTCTTTATAGGGCTCAACAATGTAAGCTAGAGGGACCCTGGCAGGTCCAATATGGACCCTAATAATGCTCTTTACTGCAGGCCACATCTATGTAAGATTAATATTTGCTCTATTTTAGATGTCCTTCTTAGATGCTACCAAGATAACAATACTAGTAATCATTAATATTTGAGTGTTACCTATGTGCAAAGTGCTTTTCTAATCTCTTAAAAGGTAGTACATCATTTTAGCAAACCAATGTGTTAAGGAATGGTATTATCTCATTCTCTGGATGGGGAAACGGGCATATGTCATCCAGTCTTAGTGCTTCATGTGCTTTTGAAAGCATGTGTAGCAACATATTATGCTAACTAAGGCTAACCCAGGGTTCGTGGATCAGGGCCTAAACTCATGTCTTAATAGGATAGACATATTTTAGTTTAAGAAAAATGGGGAAATTTTAGTAGATTTCTTGAGAATGCCAATATAATGATATAGATTCTTTTTTTAAAAAAATTTTTATTGTTATTCAATTATAGTTATATGCCTTTCCTCCCCATCCCTCCACCCCACCCCAGCCAAACTGTTAGTGGGAATGCAGACTGGTGAGGCCACTGTGGAAAACAGTATGGAATTTCCTCAGAAAACTAAAAATGGAACTGCCCTCTGACCCAGCAATTCCACTGCTGGGATTATACCCTAAGATGTGGATTCTTAATATAAAATTAATTTTGCTCTTTGCTCCAAACTGTAAAATCAGTTGAGTGTTGTTAGATACTCAGATCAGCTAGCAGTCTTTAACTGCATGTTATAAACCAAAATGTTCTGCTCAGTACTTAGGTCTGATCTTTTATACTGCTTTATTTTTTTAAAGAGTTTGTGTTTCATGAATATTGTGCATATTTAAAAAAAATAATGCTGAATCTGTCTGAATAATGTAAACTTTGATATTTTGAAAAACTAGATCCTAGTTTGAGCTTTTGATTAATAATGTAAAGCAAATGCCAACCTATAGACTTGACAGAGATATTTTTGTAAGTTAATTTTATACGACTTTTCACATTTAAAATGATGCTTTAGTTTTGCTTAACTGTTTGGCTGCTGGAGTTAGTACAGATACTTGAAGCTATTTGGTCTATACAACTCAGATGTTCCTTATTAAGAAAAAATTTTTAAAATTAGGATCCATCTAAATAAAAAGGAAACTGAAGTAGGGAACAAACATGAACTTGAGATTTTCTTTGAGATGGAGGTTGCATATGGCTAATTTCTGAGTGGACACTTGAATGAGACCTCCTGATAATTCTTTGTGAAAGGTCATTTCTGCAGAGTCTTCAGTACTATTTTTGTCTTTACCATGGCTGTAGGCAAAATAGACGGTCTGTGTTTCAGTTTCCTCAATCACAAAATGGAAGAAAAAGTAAGTATCGGATTATAGCATTTCTAATGCCCTTTTTAACAAATAAGTGGATGATTTTATTCTATGTTAAGCAGAAAATGGCTTAAATAAGCTTCACCCTAGTCGAAAGAGGAATAAATAAATCCAAAACAACTAATAAAACAGTAGCCAACAGTCCTTGAGCATTCACTATGAGCCAAGTACTGATCTAAGGGCTTAGCATATATTCACTGATACATTCTTTAAACAACACTGAGTCATTGAAATTATCCCCATTTAAAAATGAGGAAGTTGAGGTGCAGAGATATAGGGACACTTACTGAAGGTCTTGCAGCTAGTAAGGTGTGGAGCAGGATCCCAAACCAGTCGGAAAGCTCAAGAGCCCAGAGTCCAAGCCACACCGCTCGCCATCCTAGAGGAATCAGAGAACTTCCTTGTAAAATGGTCCCTTCTCTGTGTTCTCATCTTCAGTACAGATAGTAGAAAAGGTGGAGAAATACTTAATAGCTGGAAAATCAACTCTAAATCACTTTTGGGACTACTTTATCACCTCAGATGACTTTTGGAACATTCTTTTTTCATGCTTAAGCAAGATTCTGATATAGTGCTATATTGTCAGAGGTTGTAAAGTGCCTGTCACTTTGGCATTACAGTGCTAACCTGGGCTTTTCCACTATCCAACTCAAAGCAACCGTGTTATATAAAAGATCACACAGGCTGACTTGCAAAGTCTTTCTCATTCATGCCTTGCTTGTGGCACTTGAATATGTCATTTTTGAGCAACCTTGGGCCATGGCGAACAGCTGGGGGAACAGAAGAAATTCTGCAGAGATGTGCTTCTTTTTGAGGGGATTATAAGTATTCTTCAAAGCATTTTGTAGGAGGCATGTCTGTGCATTGTAAATGATGCCTTAGTTTAAAGTGATTTGTTACACAGTTTTCTTTACTATAGAGATTTCCTGGTATCTGCCTATCCTTGTTAATAGGTTATGTAGTTGTAGAGTCATGTGGATTAAAGATGGAAAGCGAAATGTATGGCCAGTGGGTTAGTCAAAATCACTCAGAAGTGAAAGTAAAGCATGACCCCACCCCAATTTAATGTGTTTTATCATTTCATTTGGAGGACCTCCTTTAATGTGTAAAGAGAGGTCTACTTCCACCATTCTACCTGCTCTAACAGGCTGCAAATCTTTCTGTTACATTTTCAAAAAGTATTCTAACTAAGCCAGTGGTAAAGTTGTGTTCCATTAAATTGGACCTTTTGTATGTCTGTGGTGAGCAGATCCAGCCCTCATCTCTCTGTTTTAATCTCGTCTTTACTCCTTCAGTGAAAGAGGGATTCTCACCTGTGGTCATGGGGATGGTCCAATACATGACACCTGACACTGGACAGATGAGCTCAATGACAGTTTATTTATCCAATATACTCACCACCCAGGGAACCACTTGCCAAGCAGGGTGACAGGGGGGTTGCACTTGGGAAAACAGGAACAACCAGGGGCCATTGAAAGCAAACTTTCTAGTCTCAAGAGGATGGAATGACTCCTGGTTTGCAAGAGAGGGTGTAATTGGCTTGTTGAATAATTTCATGAGCTAGAAGTGACCTGGAACTCACTACTCAGGTATAGGCAGGAACTGTGCCTGGTCCCTTTGTTAAAAGGGTTGTTTGGGTAGGGGACATTGTAAGTGGGAGTGGAGTTGGGGCAGGGGGAGGCTTACAGTAGGTCATTTGAAGCCTTACTAGTTTCACCAGATGTCAGGACCCAGAATATTGGATCTTAATTTTAGGCCTTACACCACATTCTGCTAAATTCAATTGCTGCACTTAGTTTCTAGGCCTGCCTCCTGTATTAGTCTGCTTGGACTACTGTAACAAAATGCATGCCTGGTGGCTTTAAAAACATAAATTTGTTTTCTATTCCTTAAAACTAGTTACCCATGAACAAGGTGGCCGCAAATTCAATTCTGAGTGAGGGCTCTCTTACTGTCTGGTAGATGGCTGCCTTTCCTGCTGTTTCTTCATGTGATATTTCCTCTGTGTGTACATGTGGGAGGAGACAGAGACAGGAGAGAGGAAAGAGGGAGCACGGCTTTCTGGTGCTTCTGATAGGGGCAGTGATCCTATCATATCAGGGCCTAATCCTTAACCTTATACTTCCTGAGAGGTCACAGATACAGCTACGAGGGTTTAGGGCTTCAGCGTGTGGATTTGGGGGAACACTAGCAGTCAATAATACCTCCTCCTGTGTTTTTCAACAGTCCTCACCCCTTTAATAACCAATTAATATATTTCTTCTTGATAGATTAAATACTGGGAAATTACTAGTACTACCGTGATGTCTAGCACAAAATAGGGTCTCAAAAATGTGTTCAATTGAATTCGGAGTGGAATTCGGATTTGAGTTCTGTTTAGGTGCTCAATGTATCTAACTTTTTCTGAGATTTTCAGTTTGATTTGACTGACACATTTTTGTTTTGGTCTTTAGCCATCAGGGAGCACGGGAGCATGGAATGCGGTGTTAGTTTTGATTCTGGCATCTTTAATGTGGAAGTACTGATACCTATCCCATCTGTCAGCCTGTAGAGATAAAATCAGAGCACGAATATGGAAGTTCTTCATAAATGACAATTCACACAAATGCAAGATAGAATCTCAGAACACACTGCACATACTATGGTGCTGTTACAATGTCACTTCCAATGTCCTACACTGGACTTACTGAGCTATAGTCCTGATGGGGCCCAGGATTCTGCATTTTAACAAAACCCTAGGGGATTCTAATGTACATTAAACTCTGAAGCCAGTGTATGGTGTTGAATTGAAATCAATTAAGTAAAAACCTCTGCCATAGACACATAATCTTCAAGTTTGCAAGGGGATATTAGATTTAATTTAAAATAAGCAAACAATGAACTAGAGCCACTTCCCACAAGCAGCAGCAAGGCCATGGGGTGTACTTGGTTTGCACTGTGTATATGCTTGGCACTCAGAACTATGAATTTAGTGGTTGCCAAGCCTGAATGATTTCAGAAACACATGGAAGCTTTACATATCCAGATTCCAGGGCCCCTTTTCTGGAGAATTTGATTCAATAGGCCTCTGTCAGTACTAGGAAATCTGTTTCTCAAATGCTCAAATGATGGTTATAGAGATTTGGGGACAGCCCATTGAATTATGGTGAAATTTAGTGGTTGTCAAGTCGACAGCATTTACAATTTCTTCATTTAAATTTCTTCATCAGTCTCAGTGCTGAATTATGTAATATGACATTCACTCATCTTGATACACAACGTGTAGGTACGAGAAAGTGACAAAACTGACTGTGGTCCTTGCATCTTTTTGCTCAGCTTTGGACTGTGTACACCTGCTTGGAATGAAGCCCTTTTCATTTTGATTCGGGTTGTGCAAGTGAACGCAGGACACCGACGGAGCCTAGCAGTTCTGACTGAATGAGCTCTGGCTCCCAAAGTCTTACAGTTTTTATTTACTGCCCTCTCTTTGATCCTGGGGCTTGAGAGGGAATCCAAACATGAAACCTATCACAAACCTGTGTGAACACAAAAGCTAATAGTCTTTATTCAATTCCAGAGAAGTGAGTTTAAATGCTTCTTTAGACTTGTACATACCGAAGTATGTGATAGCAAGTTCATGCTCAATAAATAATATTGAAAATATTAAATTATTTCTCAATGCAGAATCCAGGGCATATACAAATTAACCTTATGGATTAGGGTTACTGTTGCTTAGTACAAACATGTGCATGGGGAAACATTTGAAGTTGACCGAAGTGACCCAAATATTAGCTGAAAAATCAGAGTGTGATGAAATATTTTAAAGAGCTGTTACAAATTGTTGTATCACTTAGGAGTATGTCTCCAGTGGTTTGCAAACATTCTCTTGATTCTTTCAACCACCCTAACAGCTGGATAGGATTGTGCCACTTCCCTCCCTTGATAGAGGAAGAAATGAAAATGGGGTAGCTAATCTAAAATTGGCCATGGACTTAATTAGTATCATAAATTGTGCTAAAACTCAAGTCTTCTGATCTTAGTTCACTTCTCACTGAATCAGGTGGGCGTGGCTACAGAATATATACCACCCATAGATGAAAAGGATGCTATTGTTACATGACATGAAAATCAGTTTAAATGTGTTGGATCTCATGGGCATCAGGGGCCAAAATTTTCCATCTTTTCTGGTTGTACTTCCTGTATTCAGAAATTAACGGGCACAAGAAAAGATTGTGCTACTCTGCTTGGTGTGTGTGCTTTTCACAATTGCAGTCCGTATTTCTACCTCTTTGATCAATATCTGGGAACATGATTAATGATAACTGTACAGGTTTCTGAGAACAGAAATAACTTAAAGGCTCTAAATTCTGTTAGAGATTAATTTTAGATAAAGGCCAGAAGTATTTAGACACATTAATGAAATTTACTGTATGGAATCAGCTAGATACATTTAATGTCTTCTTGATGTGTATTCATTAAAAACCAATGTATAACATGGAAGCATAGACAACTATTGTTTTGAGAGCTCTGGATAATTAAAGAACAATCTCAGTTTATTAGCATACAAGTTTTTAAATTCATTTTGTCTTGGTTACTGATCATGTTAAATTATATAACTCTTCTTTTAAAAAACAATAAGAGCTATCTTAAGTCACAGGATTCTTCAGGAGACCCTTCAGGTGAAGAGGTGGCAAGAGAATAAGAGAAAGAAGATAATTCAGTAACAAAATATTTGTATTTTGACATTATCACTAGTCATTCTCTGCCTTGGGATGCCCCAGCCTGTAGTATTTGTTACAGCGGCCCAAGCTAACTGATACAATGACATGTATATGGATACATCTTCATAACTTCTTTCTACCTTGTAAGGATCTGGGAATCTCTTTAAATTCTATGAAAAATATTTGTTAAGAGCAGTGCTGGCTACATCATTTTTAGATTTCAGTGTAAAATGAAAATAAGGGGGGCTTTTTTCAAAACACAGGAAATATGTGCCTTTTTAAAAGAAACTGTAGTACCTTTAAGGTACTAAAATATAAAGTTTTTTCCTTTTGTCCAGGCATTTGTCTTTCAACTTGCCATTTTAATTTCTAAGTAAAGAAAAGTAAAAAATATATATTATCATGTATTTTCACATTCATATTTCTATTGGGCAATGCAAGTTTTAAATGCCAATATAAAAGCATTTAACCTGTATGCAGAATCAACAACTTGCACAATTGTTATTTTGTAGTTTGTACATTTGTATTTCTTACCAGAACTGTAGTAACACTGCACAAAACTAGCTCAAATGTTTTTACTCCACTTCTTGGTACACATATGTTCTAGCAACACTCACTACCTGTGACTCTGTGACATGTAAGAAAGGACTTAAAGGGAAAGGAACTATGGGTCACTCTATCTTTTCCTTCTGTGTGATCCCTTTCAGGGTAGGTGATTAGTTATTACAGGAAAGTAACAGAAATGACCAAGAATGCAATAAGCTTCCTTAGTCATTTTTGTATCTTAGGACATCATTGTGTTCTTCCTGCATTTGAAATAAGTTTCAGTTTGAAAGTGTGGCCACTTAGGGATACTGATGCCTCTCCTTACTCAGTGGTAGATGTACACGTTAACCTCGCCTTTGCTTTGAGTCTTGCTGAACTCCCACACATCGTGAGTCCCCTGGAGTTCTGTGCTCATGAGGCGTTGTGAATTCTGCATGCAAATGGAGTGGCAAGGACGGGGGACATGCATACTACCCATTCTCTGCTCATGTTCCAGTATCCCGTGGGACTCTCTTACCAAACACAGGTTCAAAGCTAAAATTATTAAGTATTCAAGATAGCAACATCAGAGTATTAAAAGATGCATGAGGACCTTCTGAGCAAGGGACCCTGTGTGACTGCACACATCACATGCCCGCGAAGTCAGCATGTACAGGCACATGTGTGTTTGTGGGTGTGTGCATGTGCACACAGGAACATATTATATATATTTCTGGAAAGAAAATGCAGACCCTTTATCAGATTTTTAAAAGAGGGCCTGACCTCACATAAAAGATGAGACAATACTATATTAGAGGTATTCTTGCTCAGAAAAGAACCTCATCACTTTGCAGGGAAGGTAGTAAATCTTATTTCTCCCCTCTTTCAACAACCTCAGGAGCTGATTCAAAGCAAGGGGATGCGGTGCCACTCACAGTGCATTCACAAAGCCATCGAGTTTGGAATTACCCCTCTGAAGGTTTCACTGAAAGGACATATAAGTGTTGCAACGTCCTAAACATCTGAGCTCGAATACCTATTACCTCTATTTTTATATATAAGGAAAGGGACACTAGAAAGGCTCATTGCTAGAGATCTTGTAACTGTTTACAAGCACGTTCTGACCATTGTCCTTTAAGGCTATAAAGCTAAGGAAGAAAGGGGCTCTAGGGTGGCCAAGGAATGAAAGCTGGAATCCTCTTAAATTTTTAAAAATAATGCTTTTGGCAAAAGCAGTCACTGTTCAGTGGTGAGTAACATCTTGGTTCACATGTGGCTGGCAAAATAAATTGCCTGCATCCTGCCTCATCACCTCTGTTAGGCATTGATATCATGCAGTGTAAAAATGGGTGTTTTATCCAGGGAAAGGACACTAACATTTGTGTGCGCCATTCTGGAGTCTTTGATGCTGATGGGTGCTGTGATAATTACACACAAATATTCATTCAGTCTGCCAACCAGTTCTTTGTAATTGACAGTTTCTTACTCCTGGGCTCACTGGAGAGTTGCACATTTGGTGCAGCCCAATAAAAGCCAGGAACGGGTTTCTGTACATTGCTCTGTCAGGCAGGCACAGTTCTGGGGTGTTGGAGTCATTCATTACAGCCTTTGCCGCATCAACCCACACAACTCCAGCCGGGATTCAGTTGCATGAAGGATTGTTTTTGAGCTTTTAAACAACAGTGGTTGCACTCTGAGATAAAAACTAGGAGCATTATGAATTTATGATTCTAGCAATACTGTTGTTAACTATTTAGCAACGTGGAGATTTTAAAAAAATTATTAATATTTATAGGCTGAAGAAAATTATTTACTTCTTTGATTTTGCCCAATAGTAACTGAAAAGAATTCAAGAAAGACAGTACAGTAACAGTAGGTGGTAAAAGGGCTTCTGTCTCTTAAACAGGGAAGGCAAGGTTGGGAATGTTTAGAGGTTACTTTTTCCTTATTAAGTTTGAAACTCAATACAATGTCAGAAACAGTCAACATAATGTATCACTGCTATTCCACAAATGAAACAGTCCCTGTTTACAATAAAAGCATATGGTAATTTAGAAACATTAAAATACTTGCTATAAACATTCTGGAACTGAAATATTTGTCTAAAGATATGACTGATCAGTTGTGTTCTCTATGCTTTATTAAATATTTCTTTTCCTAATGCCAGAAAGTGAAGATAAAGGGTACAGACGAGCACGTGCCATCAGTGGAGGGAACGAGGGAGATGGCTGACACACTGACCCACAGAATCCCGCTCTGACTTTGCCTCCTGCCTTTCCGAAAATTAGGGCAAATGGAACGCTGAGGTCCTTACAAATGTCCGATTTTCTGATAAGAGGTTTATTAATTTTTTCTTTTATTATTTGGTGACAGTTTCAATCCCATTTCCTATCTGCATCTGGCCCAAACCCTCAGAATGGATGCTTGTGATGAACCCCTTTTCCAGGCATCACTATGAGCTCAAATAAAAGGCCCAGAAACTATTGCTAGCAATAATTTTTTCTTTATAGGGCTTGCTGTTTGCACTCTATTTTTGTCATATGCCGCCAAGTCCCCTTTGAACAAGGAGGTCTGAGAGCAGACTGGCAAAGACCATTTACCGTAGAGGCGAGGAGATCTTCACTGGCTCCCATGCTCACTTGCCCTCTCCGAGCATCAGGGGTTCGTGTGTAAAGGGTGTTACTATGAGCATTCCATGAGTTAACACACATCCTCAGCACTATCCATGTTTGCTTCGCATTCTCAACAGCTAGAACTGTAGTATTACCGCATAGAAAGCAAGTTTTAGTTTTTAAACAGTTGAGAAAAATTTTTAAAGTTTCCAAAGCTTTTAATTTGGCCAGCTCTGTATTTGGTTGCCTGACTTTACAATCTCAGTGTCTCTTGTTACTGCTGAGATTGGCTTTTGGCTTCTTTTCCCCTTCATCTCTTCCTGCCTCTTGTCCTTGTTTCCTTCCTTGTTGGAGAAAGAATCCCTTTTCCTCCTCCTAATGCCTTCCATCAGCAGTCCCAAACCTTTCCTCTGGAAGGGGCTGGGAGGAGACAGGAGGTGGAGCTCAAGTGAGCTTAGCTCACAGACCAGTTCCTAAGGGGCCACAGACACGAGGCTGAGGGACTGGGGACCCCTGCCCCACATGGTTTGATGTGGGCAGGTCAGGAATGGTGCCCTTCAATGAGTTCGCACTGCTTGGCCCATGTGGCAGTGACAACTCCTGACTTTTTGTCTCCTTAGCCCCTTCTTGGATACTCTGTTGTTGCTCATGTGCTTGTATTTGTTGTAGCTTTCTGAGATTTGCTTATAGAAGTTTCAAGGGGCTACCATTTTGTAGATCATATCCTTTTATTTTTTTCTTCTGTAGGTCATTTTTTAAAGTTCTTCCAGAAATTTATTCTATTATTTTTTTATTGCTCAATTACAGTTGTCCCCATTTCCACCCCATTACTCTTCCCTGTCCTACCTACCCACACCTCCCACATTCAACCCTCCCCCACCCCTGGTCTTTGTCTCATGGGTCCTTTATACATGTTCCTTGATAACCCTTCCCCTTCTTTCTCCATTATCCCCCTTCCCCCTCCCCCCTCCCCCCTCCCCTCTGGTTACTGTCCGTTTGTTCTTTATTTCAATGTCTCTGGTTATATTTTGCACACTTGTTTGTTTTGTTGATTGGGCTCCACTTATAGGTGAGATCATATGGTATTTGTCTTTCACCACCTGGCTTATTTCACTTAGCCTAATGCTCTCCAGTTCCATCCATGCTGTTACCAAGGGTAGGAGTTCCTTCTTCCTTTCTGATGTGTAATATTCCATTGTGTAAACATACCGCAGTTTTTTGATCCACTCATTTACTGATGGGACTTAGGCTGTTTCTAGCACTTGGCTATTGTAAATTGTGCTGCTATGAACACTGGGGTACATAGGTTCTTTTGAATTGATGTTTCAGGATTCTCAGGGTATAATCCCAACAGTGGAATTGCTGGATCAAAAGGCAGTTCCATTTTTAGTTTTCTGAGGAAATTCCATACTGTTTTCCACAGTGGTTGCACCAGTCTGCATTCCCACCAACACTGTACTAGGGTTCCCTTTTCTCCGTATCCTTGTCAGCACTTACTGTTTGTTGATTTGTTTATGATGGCCATTCTGACTGGTGGGAAGTGGTACCTCATTGTGGCTTTAATTTGCATCTCTCTGATGGCTAATGAGGCTGAGCATCCTTTCATATGTCTCTGGGCCCTCTGTATGTCCTCCTTGGAGAAGTGTCTGTTCAGGTTCTTTGCCCATTTTTAATTAGATTGATTGTCTTCCTGGAGTGGAGTCATGTGAGTTCTTTATATATTTTGGAGATCAAACCCTTGTCCGAGATATCATTGGCAAATATATTTTTCCCATAGAGTTGGCTTCCTTTTCATTTTGTTAATGTTTTCTTTAGCCATGCAGAATCTTTTTATTTTGATGAAGTCCCATTTGTTTATTCTTTCCTTTATGTCCCTTGCTCTAGGGGACATATCAGTGAAAATATTGCTGCGTGGACTATCTGAGATTTTCCTGCCTATGTTCTCCTCTAGGACTTTTATGGTGTTGTGACTTACATTTGAATCTTTTATCCATCTTGAGTTTATTTTTGCATATGGTGTAAGTTGGTTGAATTTCATTTTTTTGCATGTAGCTGTCTAGATCTCCCAACACCGTTTATTGAAGAGGCTACTTTTACTCTATTTTATGCTCCTGCCCCGTTTGTCTAATATTAATTGACCATAGATACATGGATGTATTTCTGGGCTCTCTGTTCTGTTCCATGGATTTATGTGCCTGTTCTTATGCCAGTACTAGACTATTTTGATTATCGTGGTCTTGTAATATAATACGGTATCAGGTATTGTGATCCCTCCTACTTTCTTCTTGTTTCTCAAATTGCTGTGGCTATTTGGTATCATTTATGGTTCCATATTAATTTTTGAAATGTTTGTTGTATATCTGTGAAATATGTCATTGGTATTTTAATAGGGATTGTGTTGAATCTCTAAATTGCTTTGGGTAGTATGGCTATTTTGATGATATTAATTCTTTCAATCCATGAACACAGTATATGCTTCCATTTGTTTGTGTCTTCCTTAATTTCCTTCTCCAGTGTTGTGTAGTTTTCTTTTACCTCCTTGGTTAGGTTTATTCCTAGATACTTTATTTTTCTTCTTGCTATAGAAAATGGGATTTTTCCTGATTTCTGTTTCTGATATTTCATTGTTGGTGTACAAAAATGCCATTGATTTCTCAATATTGACTTTGTATCCCACTGTTTTGCCGAATTCACTTATTAGGTTGAGTAGTTTTTTGGTGGAGTTTATAGGGTTTTCTATATATATATTATCATGTCATCTGCAAACAATAACAGTTTTATTTCCTCCTTTCCAATTTTTCTTGTCAGACCGCTGTGACTAGAACTTCTAACACTATGTTAATAGGGTGGTGAAAGTGGACACCCTGGTCTTGTTCCTGATCTTAGGGGGAAAGCTTTTAGTTTTTGCCCATTGAGTATGATGTTGGCTGTAGGTTTGTCATGTATGACCTTTATTATGTTGAGGAATGCTCCCTCTACTCCCACTTTGCTGAGTGTTTTTATCACAAATGGGTGCTGTACATTATCAAATGCTTTTTCTGCATCTATTGATGTGATCATGTGATTTTGTCTTTCCTTTTGTTCATGTGATGTATTACATTTATTGATTTGTGAATGTTGTACCATCCTTGCATCCCTGGGATAAATCCCACTTGATCATGGTGTATGATCTTTTTAATGTATTGCTGGGGGTGGTTTGCCAATATTTTGTTGAGGATTTTAGCATCTATATTCATGAGTGATATTGGCCTGGAGTTTTCTTTCTGTGTTGTGTTTTTATTTGGTTTTTGGATTAGGATTACATCATACTCTTTTAAACAATGCCTAATATCTGTGTAGCTGTCTGTCTATCGAACCATTCATCCAGCCACACATTATGTATCATCTATCTATCTATCTATCCAGTGCTTAATAAATGCTTGTTAAACAAATAAACTATCATCAGCATGCCGCATGTAGGAGTTAGAATAAAAAATTTAGATTTGGAAATCTGGTTTTTATTGTGCGTTGTTATCCTCTTGTGTCTCTGCCTCAGTGTTTCCATATATGCCTTTTAGAGTGTTTTCAATTCTGACTATGCAGAAGTGCATTTGAGGGCGTTTCCCATTACTTGTCTTTAAATATCTTAATACTAACACGTAAACACCAAATCGTTGGCAATTCCTCTGTTGTGCAACCTCAGATGTTCACCATCTGGCCCAGGGTCAGCAAATACTTTTTGTTAAGGGTCAGGGTCAGATACTTAATGTTGTGACTTTGATGGCTTTACATGGTCTTCAGTGTCACAAATCTCTTTGTTTTAGTTTTCACAACCCTAACAACACAGAGACTATCTTTAGTTTACTACACAAAAACTACAGGCCTGTAGGCCGCAGTGTGTGACCCGGATCTAGATCCCTTACCTCAGCTGCTTATGCTCCATTGCACAGACCTTCCAGTATGTTCCATTTACTGTATATGTCATGCAATTTTTTAAGGGTGAATTTTCCTTGTGAAAATTATTTCAGGATAGCTGCAAAATGAAGTATGGACAGCAATGAACTTGAAGAGTATTGCTTTGGTACCAAGTTGTATTACTGTCATTGCCGGTTTAACAACAGTCCTGTTCACTGTAACAGTTTGTGACAGATGGCTAATTCATGGATGCCTCACCAATTAACCTGTGTGAATGTCTCCACAGTCCCAGGATAATCGTGTTTGGGCTAAATACTCCAGGTGAAGTCTTCACAAGCCTTTAGTGACACTTCTGACTCCCTGGGGTGGGGTTCAGGCATGTTAGATCCAGAATTTTCCTTGAAGGACAACTCAAATGCCACATTTTTCATAGAGCTTTTCTTACTCCCAAGATTTTTCTTTCTGAGTCCCATGACACCTGATTGTCACTGTCATGCCTTTTAATACTTTTCTGATTTTAATTGTAGCTATTCAAATCCTGTTTTTATCATTTCAGTCAGGGCTTATATGCAGGAAGAATTGTGTTTTGTTCCTCACAAATTCCTTAGCACAATGTCTCTCACATGGTAGGTGTTAAAAAATATTGACCTGAATTGAAAACCTACCTGATACCCAATTAATAGATTTTTTTCCTCTGAGCCTTCTGTTGGCTTTTAAAGAGACAATGAATAATCCTATAAGTGATTTAGTGAGAGCCTTTTTCATTCAAACAGAGCCTAAGGAGAAATGGCTTCCTCACAATTTATTTTTCTAGAAGTCTATTTCCTTGGCAGTCTTGTCAATTTTGATACATTTAACGATTTTTGAGTTAATAATGAATTCCCGAAGTCTGGCACTTAAGTTTTTGGTTGTTATTTTTAGTAAATTGTGTCAAAAAATGACTTAACAGAGTTTTAAAATTTTCTTACAGTGTCTCCTTTTTCTTTGTCACGCACTGAAACTTTTCTGAAGGACTACCGCTATGGCTCAAACTCTCTGTTAGAACTTGAAAGGCCCTAATACACCTCCTGCCTCCCCACACCCCTTCCAGCAGAGGTTCTCTTCAGTTTTTTTTCCAGGCAGCCACACCTTCACCAGGCTGCCCTTAGCAACACACAGGCTTAGCAACACGGGCTGGGATTCAATGAAGATTAGCAGTGTGAGGCAGATGGAGCTATGGTTTGATTTCAGTGATCCCCTGCCCCATGATCTTTCCTTGTTCTCCCTGACTGTGTAACCCTAAGCTTTCAGGAGTCACCTGCCTGGGGGTGTGGTAGAGTGTCAATGTAACTTGAGGGGTTAAAAGAAAATTGATATCTAGAAATGGCCCTGCCAGTCAAGCTGAGAGTGGAATAGGGATATTGGAGAGTGCGGGTGAGGGGTGGACTGACATGGTGTGGTCTGGAGGCTGTTGGTAGGATCAGTTATTTGTTCATTTAAAAGTATTTTTGGTTGAATAATGGGTATTCCTTTCAGTCAGGGTTATACTTAGACAAAAGGATATAAAGTGCCTTTTGATGACAGCATGTATTAACTGTTAGCTTAAATTTATATTTAAGAACATATCAATCATAAAAATGGGAGAACTTAAAAACTGCAAGGAACTAGGGAAGAAAATACACACACAGGCACATACAAGGTCTGTCTGGAAAAAGTCCAGACATTATTAATATAACGAGAACAGTTTGCATGACATCAGATGTAACCTGGCAGCCTAGGATAGTGGACTGGAAGGTACATGCATGAACAATGACAACTTCACTGTACCAGTCAGTGGGGGTGGTAGATGCCATTGAGTGAGCATGAGTACTGTGTGGTCCTGCATTCAAAATGACTGAGCAAATAGAGCAAAGAATCTGCATCAAATTTTGAGTTAAGCTTGGACATTCCTCTGTGGAAGCTATTTGGATGATTCAGAAGACCATGGCAATGGGCAACTGGTGATTGGCAGCTTCATCATGACAATGTGCCCACTCATGCATCACATCTGGTGAAGAATTTTTTGGCAAAATATTAAATCACCCAGATGACTCAGCCCCACTACAGCCCAGGTTTGGTGCCCTGAGGCTTCTGGCTTTTCCCAAAACTTAAATCACCTTTGAAAGAGAAGAAATTTCAGACCATTGATGAGCTTCAGGAACATATGATGGGGCAGCTGATAGCAATTGGGAGAACTGGGTGAGGTCCCAAGGTGCCCATTTTGAAGGGGACGAGGCATCATTGTCCTATGTACAATGTTTCTTGTATCTTTTATCTTCTTCGATAAATCTCTATTTTTCATAGTATATGGCTGGATACATTCTGGACAGATCATATATGTGTATATATATATATATACATACACACACATATATATACATATATATATATAGAGAGAGAGAGAGAGAGAGAGAGAGAGAGAAAGAGATATTAAGATTGAACTTGAAACCTGAAGTATCACCTCTTTCCCTAATTCCCCAATAAAGCAAATTCAAATCTAAGATGCAATTGCTCCTTTTGACTCTGAGTACCACCATGGCTGTGGGCAAGAACAAGTGCCTTATGAAAGGTGACAAAGAGGTACAAAGAAGAACGTGGTTGATCCATTTCCTAAGGATTTGTGTGGTGTGAAAGCCCCAGCTATGTTCGATGTAAGAACTATTGGAAAACACCAGTCACGAGAACTCAGGGAGCCAACATCACATCGGGTGGTCTGAAGGGTCATGCTTTTGAAGTGAGCCTGGCTCATCTGCAGAATGATGAAGTTGCATTTAGAAAATTCAAGCGAATTACTGAGGATGTTCAGGGAAGAAACTGCCTAATTTCCTTGGCATAGATCTTACCCTGGTCAAAGAATGGCAGACCATGGTTGAAGTTCACGTTGATGTCAAGACTACCAGTGGGTATTTGCTTTGTCTATTTTGGGTTGGTTTTACTAAAAAACACAACAGTCAGATTCAGAGGACCTCTTATGCTCAGCATCAACAGGAAGAAGAGGATAGAAAATCCGGAAGAAGATGATAGAAATCATGACCTGAGAGGTGCAAAGGACATGACTGAAGTGATCAATAAATTGATCCCAGATAACATTGGAAAAGACATAGAAAAGTCTTGCCAGTCTATTTATCTGCTTCATGATGTCTCTGTTAGAAAAGTCAAAATGCTGAAGAAGCCCACGTTTGAACTGGGAAAACTCGTGGAGCTTCATGGCGAAGGTAGCTGCTCTGGGAAAGCTACAGGAGACGGGACAGGTGCTCATGTTGCACAAGCTGATGGATACGAGCCCCCAGTCCAAGCATCTGTTTAAAATTCAGACATATAATGGTAACAAATAAAAAGGCCAATTTGTGATAAAAAATAAAATAAAATTCAGTTGCTAATGTCAATGAGTTTGTCCTTGGGTTTGGTAATCTAAATGCCACCTTGACTAATTATATTTAAAGTTACAAACAATAATACTTAAAATTTGCCCTGTAAATTTAGATTATTTTATTCCTGATGTTACTGAAATTCTCAGACCTTGGCAATATGATCATAAACTGGCAGTCACAGGGTTTTTTTTTCCTGCCTAAAGACATTTATAGATTGTGCTAAATATCAGGATACTAAACTGAAGATGGCATAAACTTAAATGAAGAAAAAAAGTTTCTTGTCAAGAACGTAGAGAGGAAGGCTGACACAAATCCTAGGACAAGAGAAAACTCATCAGGGGGTATGGCTTCAACTGGATCCTATAACCGGGCTTTCTATCTTGCCAAAAGCACAGTGGCCACCCTGGAAGAGAGAGGACCCCTCTAGGAACAGCTGAGAATGTGGAATGACCAAGAGGGCTGTGGAGTTGCCCTCAGCTCCACTAAACTTGAGACAGGTTTTCTCCTGACTATAGGTGCTTGTCCTCTCTTTTCCTAGAGCTTTTAGTTTAGAAAACTTGCCATTGTAAATTATTTGCCCCTTGGAGATGTAAATTTTTCCCCAGCCTCTTGAAGTTGAAAATATAGGAAAAGTTTCTTAGGGCCCTGGCTGGTGTGGCTCAGTGGATTGAGCACCGGCCTGCAAACCAAAGGATCGTTGGTTCCATTCCTAGTCACAGCACATGCCTGGGTTGCAGGTCAGGTCCCCAGTAGGGGGTGTGGGAGAAGCAACCACACACTGATGTTTCTCTCCCCTCTCTCTCCCTCCCTTCCCCTCTGTCTAAAAATAAATAAATACAAAAATCTTTTAAAAGTTAAAAAAAAAAGTTTCTTAGGGACCTGGAAGTTATTTCTCTGAAATAGAAACATGGAAGGAGATAGCACCCCATTTGCCAGTATCTTTGAGGGTAGGAGCCTAACTTTCATGGACACCAATTAGAAAACACAGACTACTTAACCACAGAGAAAAACTTTTGCAAACTCAGGAATAATTCAACATGCTGAGCATATCCCATTGATCAGCCTCCACCTGGCGTCCGCCAGTACTTTTCCACAAGCTCACTCCAGCACTTAAAAACCTCCTGCCTTGTGTATGAGCAGAGCAGAGTATCTGTGCTCTGTCCCC
Source organism: Desmodus rotundus (assembly GCF_022682495.2). NCBI lineage: Eukaryota > Metazoa > Chordata > Mammalia > Chiroptera > Phyllostomidae > Desmodus > Desmodus rotundus. Next base: position 130,335,790 of record NC_071391.1, on the reverse strand, counting down.
TATTGCTGGTGATAGCATTGGAATAAAATTAACTTCTGTCTGCTCATCTGGTTCTGTGCGATTTTCCTTGAACGGTAATCATACCACCTGCCCTCATAATATGTCTTAAGAGTGATTTTGTATCATGGAAAAGTAGGATGCTATTCTTTTGCAACCAGGCTTTAAAAGCGTATCTCATTTTGGAGAACTTGCAATCTTTATATTGCATTTAAGTCAAACTTGCATGTGGGTGGGGGATGAGGGTGTGTGTATGTGACATGCGTGTTTTTAAGCAGTGCCTGATTGCTAGAAAAATCACTAGGAAATTTAACGTTTGGCTTTTTTCCCTTTGGGGGTCAGTTTCCTAGACCTTTTCTTTGTCTCTTGCTCTGAGAATGTAGTCCAGAGGAGCTGGCGCTGTTACCAGCTCCTTAACCCTCCCAGGGAGGCAGCAGTCTTCTTCCTAGGGCCTGCCAGGAATTTGGTAAAGAGAAAGCTGGCTTAATCCCGGGCTTGCTCATCAAACGAGAATGTGATCTGACTGCCTGGAGAGGCTTCTGTACATCCAGGTAACAGCTTTCCTGACTTTTAGTCATAAAGGAAAAAGAAAAAATATTCCACCAAAGACTCTTACCTTAAGCTGCCTTTGGAGATTGCAGGTGGGCCTTCCCATGAATGAAGGGGAACCCCTGGTGTACTTCCTAACAGCAGTTTGTACGAGCGTAGAGAGAAGGAGTTTGGGCAAAGTGGCTCTCCCCGCGAAGGGGAGCAAGGTTTTTGTGACCATCTGGAAGGTTTCTGTTGCTGGTTCCCCAAAGGAAGTAAACACTGTCCCTCTGATGGGTAAGGAGTGTTTTCTTCAGCTTTTTGCTTTCCCTGTGATGAGCCAGTGAATTTTCCCAAGATGCCCACAGTGGGGATTAAATACAGATTCGAAGCTTGTAAATAGGGTAGAATGTGAGGATGGCTGATGCGTCCCACAGGGAAGGACACTCTGTTTGGGGGCTTTTCTTATACAGAAAACTTGGGGAGAAGTCGCTCCATTTGAAGGAATGAAAGTAGACAGACAAGGAAGCAAGTCTTGTTTTTTTTTTTAAACCAAATTAACATCTTGCCTATGGTATGATGGGAACAAAATGAAAGAAACATGGAGTATACGCTGCCTTTTTGTAAAAAGTGTCAAAAAAACCCAAAGCCCTGTTGTTTGCCTAAGTGCCAATGGATCGACTTCCAAATTGCGAAGTGCCGGGCAGCGGAGATGATGTGCGCGAACTCCTCCTGCCGCTGCCAGTCCACTCGTGGCCCATTTCCTCTGTTGTTTGGTTTAAAGTTGAGGGCTCAGCTAAAGTCAACTGAGGGAAGAAGTTGACAATCTCGTAACTACCTTTGGCTTTTCTCTTTTAGGCAATGGAAGAGATTAAAGGGTTAACGTAGTGAGTAAATACTTTTCTAGGAAGATAAGGTTTTTGGTTTTTTTTTCTTTCTTAAATCTCAGATGGACTCAAGTATTCAAAGTTGCCTCCCAGAAGAATGGCCTCCACGATCACAGGGAGACTAAGGGAGGACTGTCCTCTCCACCAGCCTGAGGCTCTCAGCAGCAGGACACAGGCTTCCTGGGCTTGGTGGCAGCTCGGCTCAGGGAGGCCCATGCAGGTGGCTCTTTGTTTCTGTTCCCAGAAAACCCAGAGGGGTCTTGTCTTATTTCACAGAAAATCTGCCTTATGAAAGGAGATGAACAGAGTAGAAAAGATAGAACTTTTTATACATTGATGAGTATATAGACAGAAAGGGTAAAAGGTTCATTCTTGGGTATTATTTAATTAATTAGCATGACGCTTTTCTTTCTGAACCTCATCGTTATTCCAACAACTGGCCCATTGTATACATTTTTATTTATTTATTTTGCACAAAAAAGTAAATCCTTTCTTAGTTAATGTCAATCCCAACTAGTTTGGTTCTATTAATGAATTAACTAATTAATTTATTGATATCATTTAAAAATTATTGAGAGCATTGTATGTCAATCACTGTGCTAGGTACGGTCAGATAGAAACTCAGATAACTTTTCCTACATTAAATTCTCATACTTTTAAGATGCAGCCATAATCACATGATTGCAAATTTTAATTTTGCTTGCAATTATACTGTACATACTATTTGGCTTTCCAACTAAATTTTAATTTCTGAGCAGTTAGTGTTTAATACTTTTATTAAATATCCCATGGCACCTAAAATAAGGTAAAGAATATAGTAGATACTCAATTCCTTTTGACTAATTGTCCCCTTTGGTCACCTTTGAGTGTATTCTCTACATTTGAGATACAATGACTGTTTCTGCATCGCCAGGATTATTTTTTTTTCTAAGTTGTCTCTTTCCTTTCAACCTGAGCTCTGATCATGGCTTCACATGCGAAACATGTCAAATCAGACCTAACGGAGAGTTGGGAATTTTGAGAAAGCCCAGAATGTGAGAGAAGATGACCTGAGCAGATCTGAGCTTACATCAGGAGAGAAGGAGCACAAAAGGAGGTAGTATAGGCAAGTGGACCATGTCATCTGCCACATGTCCCCCTCCATGCCCTCAGTAAAACAGTGCCTCTTTCCCCCAACCCTTCAGTTCCATTACATTATCACAGTTACTTTCTTACTAGGAAAAAAGGAAACATTCCACAGACAGCTGGGGGGAATCTAAGGGGTCTGCAGAGCCATCTTACCCTTGCTACCTGGTGAAAAATAGACATGATTTTTCTAGAACTGAATTTTGAATTTGTTTCTTATAAATTGCCGTGGTAGTTAATGGAAGAGACATGTCACCAGTTTTGGCAAGGGCCAACCCTCTAGCTGGAATCAGCAGTCCGGTGAACCGTTCAACACACTTTATTTTCAATATAACCGCTGAAGAGAAAAATGGAAGCTTGACATTTTTCCTTTGAAGCCACGTCCATTGCTGAGTTTTCCATGGGCTTGCTGTGCATATATGATTTTTAAAATGAAAATGCTATTTGTGTGAAGAGAATGATCAAGGTGACAGCAGCGGATTGTCACTGCAGTGGTTTGAGATGTCAGTCATTCTTAAGCTAAAAGGACTGCTGTCGTGATTCAACAGGACACCTTTAATTTCACATTCATTGTCGTCTTTTACTTTCATACTTTGGAAATCTTGCCCACTGAGCTGATCAGACTGTATTTGATTGCTATGGAGAAATGGTGTATTTTAAAATTTGGGATCCAAGAGAAAGATAGAAGGAAATTGTATTTTGATTTCAAAGTATTTGAAAACTTAATTGTTTATCTACTGTGGTCTTTTGTATTTCATTATTATAGGCAGCCCACTGAAAAGACCACTTTGTGTACTTTTTTTCCTGAGTCTTGATCAATGAAGGAAACTTAAAAGTACTTTGCTAAAATAGTCACACATGATTAATATGAAGGAATTGATGTCTATTTGTTTGTCTCCCCTTACTACAAGAATACATTTGACCTTGGAAGTAAAAGCAAAGAAGTTCTTTAATGTTACTTCACATGACAGAATCTCAATTATATTTGGGGTATGATTAGACACGTCTTTGGTACCTACTAGAACCATCACAGCCCTGGGGCACCCCACACAAGTGGGAGCAGGACTTTTCAACTGGTGAACAATTACATGAAATGTATGCTTCTCGGGTGCATCATCCCGGAATATTATCCTTTGATTGATACCTGAATTTTATAAAGTTAGGGACACTCTAAGTAGACCATTGAATGTATTTATGCATAGTAAAAGTCCAGATGAAAATTTTTTATCAGCTTGTCTGATTTGATGGGAAGCCATCATCAGTAGGCCAATAGTTTGTATCAGAAATACTCCAGGTAAAAATTTCAGCTTGGAAAGGGACCAATAAACCTGTCCATTGGCCAGGATCCCAGAAGAATATGGCCCAAAAGGAGAGAAATGCACTTTTAAACTCTTGGGAAGTAAAAGTATCAAAATCAAGTACAAAGAGGACATTCCAGAAACCTCAAAGGACGAGGAAGGTAAACCGTATAGTAATCTGATGGAAATAACATATTTCAGTGGGGGAAACAAAGGACTGTTTTTTTAAACTGGCACTTGTGGATTGATCTTGTCAGCACTTCCAAGCAGACTGAGTGGGGAAAAAAATCATCAATTTTATCTGATTCTTTTGACTGGTACTTTCTAAAGTTCTTAGAGGGTAGATAATATTGGGAAAATTTGAATCAACTGAGTAACTCATCACCCATCTTTGCTGGGCTTGACTGTAATTCTGATTCCTATAAAAATGTCTCGACTTGGGAGAAGTCATCTGTGTCACGAAGGCAGCAAGCACATTGTCCAATGAATTCATGGCTCTCTTTTTGTCAGTGTCTATGTAGCACACTGAGGGTGAATTATAATAACCAAGGCTTGGCCCCTTACTGCAGCCAGTCTTTGAAGAGATCTGATAAGAAAACTCTTGAGAAATATATTATTTAGGCTACCTTAAATTCCATAGGAATCCATAGGCTAGGAAATCGCAAGGTATAGCGAGGTATAGCACCCGTGCATTGCACAAATATTCTTTCTATACATAAGCTTGCTTTGTGCAAGTGCTGTCTGGTTAAAGAATAGCAGGGCAGAGAGTTAACAGTGTCGTATGCTATTGTCATTCTCACTAGCCACCCTGCAGAGCTTTAGGTCCAGCACCTTCCTTTCCTGCTATTTTGCATGATTGTTTCCTGATGGTGGGTGGTGGTTTTCTGTGTGTTAAATTTTGACTAATTTATTCTCACACCACTCTCCTTCCCTTCCTTGTTTACTAACCACAAAGACTGCAAAGCTCAGAGACATTTGACTCTGCTCTTTTGCTGGCTGGATCACGGCATACAGAAGGCATGCATGTATCATTAAGTGCATCTCTGAGTGACGGTCATGGCATCATGTCAAATCATGGGGTCAGCATCTCATTATGTCACATCACATCATGCTTGACATAGACACGTTGCTCCGTCTGAGCGTCTGGGAGTGTTGGGGAAGTACGTCTTCACAGCAGTCCGAGCAGAGCTTTCAGAAATAGGAAACGAGAAGGCTGACCTTTCAATTTTGTTTTTTACCGCTGCAGATACAGTGACCCCTGTTAGAAGTCGTGCATATAAATGTCTTCATGTCTCAATGGAAACGAAAGCATCTGTACAAAACAGGAGTTTTCTTTCTGCATTTTTCTCCCGACTGTGAGACAATGCCCCTCCTATGTTTATTACTGTTTTTGGCAAAATCTAATTCCTGGAAGCAAGTGTTAATCTAAAGGATTTTATTGATGGAGTGATAACTACACAATAGTTATTAGGGATTTGCAATGTGACAATCAAACTAAGGCTATTCAAGGAGAGCTGGACTAGGCCGTGGAGAGAGATTTCTGGAAAGTGTCTCCTGTGTAAAATCAATCCGACCTGAAACATTAGGTCTTTTCCTTTTGCCTGATAAATCTGGAGTGTAAATCCATACCCTAAAGTACTGAATACATCTGATTTTAATCTTGCCTTGGTGATGAACTCTCAGTTCCTGAATATAAGTCTTTAGACCCCTTTCCCTTTATTCCTCCATCTTTAAGGCCTTTTTACATCAGAAGCTACTAAAAATAAATCTGAATGAAGTAAGATTCTTAAAAATTAATGAGGATAGTTCATATTCAAATAGTTTCTTTTCTTTTGCCCCAAGGACAGCTGGAAACTGTAAGTGTGAGAGAGAGACAGGCATGTTTCCCCTCCCACCGTTAGATTCGGAATCTTTCAGTAATGGAAAGGTATGTTGTGTTTCAAGAAGGTGGCAATGATCATCTGCATCCCAGGAAGCTCAGAGAGGGTTGGGGAGGGGCCTTACCATGGTCATCAACAGAATGAAGACTGCGGATACAGTTTCCTTCGTGTTTTTAGCTTTCTGTTCAGTAGCCTTCTGTTTGTTTTAGATATTTAGTGTTCTTTAGGCTTCTCTTTTATTCTCTACCAAAATTTCCTCTCCTGGCTATGCCTGACAACTTAATGTGTTTATGTGTTTTAATAGGAATCAAAACCTTAAGCGCAGAAGTGTAGTGATTGTCATGTACTAGGTGGAAGTGTGTGTAAGGAAATAGTGGACTGAATTAGACTGGTTAACCCGGAAATTACAAATATGGTCAAACTGCCCTTCTATTCGTACATAAATTTATCCCTGGTCTATAACATTACCCTAAAGCAGGGGTCCCCAACCTCTGGGTTGTGGACCTGTACTGGTCTGGGCCTGTTTGGGAACCGGGCCACACAGCAGGAGGTCACTTGAATGTAATGCATTTGAATCATCCTGAAACCATACCCCCCACCCAACTGCTGCAGTCCGCAGTCCGTGGAAAAATTGTCTTCCAGGAAACAGGTCCCAGGTGCCAAAAAGTCTGGAGACTGCTGCCCTAAAATATTTCTATTGCCATAATTTAATAGCATGTATCACACACTCACTGGCAGAATGCTATTGTGAAAGAGACTTAATTGATTACAGATCCAGTGTAGGGGTGTCACCACTACTTGGAAAGCTAAGGCAAACTTAGGTTACACTAATAAAACATTGCATCTTGATCAGGGGCAGTAATATTCTCTCTGTTCTCTGTGCTGATCCTACCGCATCTGGACTATTGAGTTCACATCTAGATACTATTTCTTATGATTGTGTTTGGGATCATTTCAGATGGATTACAAATAAATGATCAAGTTTATATACAATACACTTGTATAAAAAGACATTGTTTGCTTAACCTTTAAGGATGCTGTAGGATTTACTAAAAGGGATTGAAGGAGCCTGGAAAAACCTTTTAGATTCGAGGTAAGAGTGAGGTTGGAATAAGGCTGGATTGGGGTAAGAAAGAAGTGAATATGAGCTTGGAGTGAGCACAGGGTGTGTCCAGGGGCACAAGGTGAACTTCTGAGCTTTGGGATATTAGAGAGATGGGGAAAAATCCAACAAGGAGTCTAGAGAGGCCCAAGAAACACTGTCAAGCTTGGGCAGCAGATTGATGTGTCATAGTGGATGTAGGGTACAGGTCACACTAGCTAAACTTAACACCTCAAGACATAAGCAACCTAACAACAGACAATCAACTTTAGCTGGCTGCACCTGCACTTTTTCACCATATTTATTATATTCAGTCATCTGAGCAGTCCTATGCCTGAATCCTCACTAAATCTTCAAATGTGGAAAGGGAGTCGAACAGGATGTCAGAGTCAAGAGTTACCCCTGGAATTGTTGTACAAACTGGAGGTTTGTTTAGAAAAAAAAAAAAAGAAAAAGTGGGAAGCCATAGTTCTTGTCACTTAACAGTTGAAATGAGGGTCATAATGTGGAAGAAACTGCAGTCTTGGGCTTCATTTCATCAGATAGCAGAGTTGCAATGGGTACGTGGAAGTTAGAGGGTGAGAGCCGAGAAAAGCTTTCTACCAAGGAGGGCCGTGCAGTGATGATAAGCATAACCATGTAAGCAGGGTGTTCCCATTTCTACAAGTGTGCAGGAAGAGCCTGGTGGAATATCATCAGAGGACGGTCTAAGGTCCTTTCTGAGACTGTGGCTGTTAGTGATTTTGATTTTTTCAACTATTTTAATTCCAAAGTGTCTCCTTTTGAAGAAATCATACAGTTTTCTTCTTAAGATACAGAAGAAAATAAAGAAGTTGATGTCTCTAAAACATCTAGTATGTGCCCCATTTTCCTAGTCACTGTCTTCCCTTGACTCTTAGAGGAAACATGTTGGAGAAAAATCTAATTGAATAAGATGTGCTGATTAATACAGAATCAGTTCGGGTGGGTCAGAAATACTCAACGAGGCAAAGGAAGATTTATAATATGACTAAGAAACACGGTTATTGAATATTCTTATTTTATGTTCTCCAAACTATTGCTGACCATAGTTTCTTTGTACTTCTATTTTTGCTCATTTTGAAAAAGCGGTGTGAGGCTCCAGTTGCTAAGCCAAGAATGCTCCTTTTCGCTGGCAGTGTTTTCCCTTGTTGGCAGAACCCACAGGCAATAGCTTTGATGTTTTTTTGGAGTTACATTTGGTGTCTGTCACAGTTCATGCAAAGATAAGCTGATTGGGTTGTCTAGTTGGTCCCAGATGCTTTTGGCTTTAATGCTCCATCAATTCTCTTTGAAAATGAAGTCCTCGGCCAATCTCATTTCTCAAGGGACACTTTCAGATGACTTGTTCACGATCAAAAGGTAACATAATTTTCTGATGTCCGTATGTTTTCTCTGGAACTTCTTTTGGTGTCCTCAAAACTGGTGTTTTTTTCCTAAGTGGACAACAGATTGTCATTAGAAAAGGTATACACTTCAGGAGTGTTTCCTTTAGAGTCTCTGCAAGTGAGTGTCAAGAGTTTGAACTGGGCTTAAGAAGCCAGGAGGGGAGTTCTAGATCACAGCTGTAAAGTCAGGCCCCACAGAAACCATGGTCTGGATTTATGTATGGCTTACTACTGCACCATGATTACAGCAGGTGGGGATTTGCAGAGTAGAAATTATCCCCGTTTTTTAGTTTTTTTAAAAAAATTCTTAAAAGTAACATCTGTTTTCACATATTTCCTCCTCACAAACTTATTTTCAATCATTTTGTTACAAAGAAATACAAGGGGCTAGGGAAATTAGTGCTGTGGTCATAAGTTCGTTGGAATTGAGGCATTAAAAAGAAAAAGGGCTCATGGACGTGAGCAACAGTGTGGTGATTGCAGTGGGGAGGAGATGGGTGGATGTGGAAGAGTGTGTAAGAGGGATAAATGGTTATGGAAAAGTACAATAAAATACATTAAAAACATAAAAATATTGCCAGGCATCAAAGGCAAGTAAAGAGTCTTTGTTTTCTGCATTTGTTTTCCAAGAACAATGCCTCCAACTAGAGGAGAGAGCCGAAGCCTGTGCTTTCTTGAGGCTGTCTCAGTGGGTCATTGTGCCCCTTCAGTAATGGGTTTATTTCAGGGGAGCTTCTGAGTCTCATCTCCCCCTTCACCTCCAAACAAACACTTTTTAAGCATTTGGGGGAAGAGATGTTTGGAGTAGTTCTGTGTACAGTCCTGACTGAAGTGGTTGCCCCCTCGTATGTGATGGAGGAGGAATGGTAAAAATCCATAATTAGAAAGGTATTTAAGAAAACCACATAAGCCTTTGCAATGAGGCTTTCATTCCCATATGGGAGGAAGATGAAAGCAATGGTGAAAATTCATGCTTTCAGATGATGTTGGGGAACAAATCATTCTTCCATCTTTTTCTAGTTTAAACAAAGCAATTGAATTTTATGAAAAACTCAAAAGAAGAAATGGTGAGAACAAGGAGCCGCCTGTCAGTTACCTGTTCTTTTCTCCCATCTAGTCACAGCTCAGCCTTTGCCTTGCAGGGCTGTGAGTGCTCCATTGTGTCCTGTATGCCGCCTTCCTCAGGAATCAAGCTGCTGGACTGAAACAGTGAACTGATCAACAACGAGTAAATTTAGACAGTATTTTTAGAAAAGGGAAGGCTCCGTCTCAGTACTTTAGGTACCTGATCTAGAATATCTATTTCAACAAACCTAAATTTCATATTAACCTTATTTTAAAAGGTTCTATTTATTTTTAGAGAAAGGGGAAGGGAGGGAGAAAGAGAGGGAGAGAAATATCAGCATGTGAGAGATACATAGACCAATTGCCTCTTGCACACCCCCAACTGGGGACCTGCCCTACAACCCAGGCATGTGCCCTGACTGGGAATCGAACCAGTGATCTTCTGGTTCACAGGCTGGCTCTCAGTCTACTCAGCCACACCAGCCAGGGCATGATATCACCCTCATTTTACAGATAGGGTAATTAAGGCTGGATAAATTGCCTAGGCTTAGTTGGTAAATTCAAAGCAGGGATTTGGCTCAATTTGACCCCAATCTGACTCTAAAATGTAGCTTCTCCAGTGCCTCCTTTTTTCTGGTGGACAAGATAAATGCCTTCTAGGGATCATTATTGTTCTCTCTCTCAGCAGGTACCATTTATATCTGACTTTTTGTTGTTTAAGTGTGAACTTGAGAGTGCATCTTAATAGTTATCTGTTTCTGCTTCCCGAGATATATAACCATCACAAAAATAATTTATTGAGTCCAAATGCAGGAAAAGTAGGCATTACTTCCATATTCCTAATAGTCTATGGGCATCTCTCTGGATATTCCACAGGAACCCAAATTCAAGAGGCCAAAAGCTGAAGAAATTTTCCTCCACACTCTGATATTTCTGTTTTATTTTTCCCTATTTCTGTGAATGTCATAAGCCTCCACCCAAACTGCTAAGCTGTAAACCTAGGTTTTATTCTAAATGTCTGTTCTTTAACTTTCTCTTGTCTGTTTCTCCTTCCTATTCCCTACATCTAGGGCTTTATTTCAAGGCTTTTACCTTTTCTCACATGGATTATTTAATGTCGTATTGTTGATCTCCCTATGTACAGCCTTGTACCTCCTTGATTCAAATTCTCCACTGCCAGTAGAGAGGTTTTTTTTTTTTTTGTAAAAAAGAAGTAATGTGATGTTTTATTCCCCTTTTGAAAAACACTTCAACATTCCAAACTTTTTAGTGTGACATGCAAAGCAAACCACAATCTTGTTCTATTTACTGTTTCCAGCTTTTCACTGCATCATATCCCTCTGGCATCCCATCCTGAAGGCAAATGAATCTACTTGAAATTCTCCAAATTTGTCATTTTTCTTTATTTTTTAATAATACAGCTCATTCTGGTATGCCCTCTGCATCCTCCCCACATGTTTACATAGTAGGAGATACCTACTTGTCTTCCAAGACTCAGCTCAAGAATAAACTCCCCAAAGCCACTGGGGGTGTGTGTGTGTGTGTGTGTGTGTCTCCATCCATGCATTCTCCTTTCTGCCCCCTCTCTGTATTTAGTTGTCTATTGTTGCAAGCACACCTTATTTCCTTCTTTACTTTACTCTGTTTCTTGATGAGGCTGTAAGCTGGGGATGACAAGGCTTGTCTTATTTCTCTTGGCGGTACCAGGATCTAGCGTAGTGAATGGCTCATAGTCAGTTCTCAGAGACTTTGGTGAAACTAATAAATTGAGTGTGAAAGTAAAGTCTCTACTCTAGACCAGAAAGTACACCAGACTGGCAATAATCTAAAGGAATAGATTAGTAATGAACCGAATAGTTGGACCTTTATGTATTATTATGGTCAAGAAGCTGTTTGTGGGAGAATCTATATATATTTACTCCACAGAATTTATTCTAAAGTTGCCTTTCCAAGTAGCTCTGTATGGATTGTCATTTTTCTGTGAATGGACTTAAATGTGTGTTTAGAAGAAAATTGGTTGGCTAAAACAGTTACAAAAATAACAGGTTCATTTCTAATAAAGTGGATGACATATTATCTTAACAAGAACTTGGGTCTAATTAATGTAGTTGATAAAACATTATTTTCTCATGTTCATTATGAAAAAATTTTTTGAATTATGTTTTATTGATCATGCTCTTAAATGTGTCTTAACTTTTCCCCCTTTGTTCCCCTCCGTCCAGCACCCTCAACTCCCTTAGGCAATCCCCACACCATTTTTCATGTCCATGGGTCATGCATGTAAGTTCTTTGGCTACTCCATGTCCTGTGCTGTACTTTACATCCCCATGGCTGTTCTGTAATTACCTATTTGTACTTCTTAATTCTCTCACCTCTTCACCCATTTTCCCCACACATCCCTCCCATCTGTCAACCAACAAAATGCTCTCTGTACCCATGATTCTGTCTCTGTTCTTGTTTGCTTAGTTTGTTTTCTTTTTAGATTCAATTGTTGATAGATATGTATTTTTGCCATTTTATTGTTCATAGTTTTGATCTTATTTTTTTTTTAAATAAGTCCCTTTAGCATTTCATATAATAATGGTTTGGTGATGATGAACTCCTTTAGTTTTTTCTTGCCTGGGAGGCTCTTTATCTGCCCTTCAATTCTAAATAATAGCTTTGCTGGGCAGAGCAATCTTAGCTGTAGGTCCCTACTTTTCATGACTTTGAATATTTCTTGCCAATCCCTTCTATACTGCAAAGTTTCTTTTGAGAAATCAGCTGCAGTCTTATGGGAACTCTTCTGTAGATAACTAACCGCATTTCTCTAGCTGATTTTAAGTTTCACTCTTTAACTTTGGTGTTTTAGTTATGATGTGTCTTGGAGTGGGCCTCTTTGCATCCATCTTGTTTGGGACTCTCTGTGCTTCCTGGACTTGATATCTATTTCCTTTACCAAATTAGGGAGTTTTCTATCTTTATTTTTTCAAATAGATTTCTAATTTCTTGCTCTTTCTTGTCTCCTTCTGGCACCCTTGTGATATGAATATTGAAATGCTCGAAGTTGACCCAGAGGCTGCTTATATTTTCTTCATTTTTTTCTGGATTCTTTTCTCTTCTTGTTCTGATTGGTTGTTTTTTTGCTTCCTTATGTTCCAAATCATTGATTTGATTTTCAGCTTCTTCTCTAATGTTGTTTCCCTATAAATTGTTCTTTATTTCAACTTTGTGTATACTTTGTTTCTGACGGGATGTTTTTTACACTGTTGAGGTCCTCACTAAGTTCCTTGAGCATCCTTATAACCAGTGTTTTGAACTCTGCATCTGATAGATTGCTTATCTCCATTTTGTTTAGTTCTTTTTCTGAAGTTTTGATCAGTTCTTTCATTTGGGCCATGTTTCTTTGTCTGCTCATTTTGTCAGCCTTCCTGTGTTTCTTTCTATGTATTAGGTAGAGCTGCTTTGACTCCGTGTCTTGGCAGCATGGCCTAATGTACTAGATGTCCTGTAGGGTACAGTGGCACAGCCTGCCCTATCACTCAAGATGAGTACTCGAGGTATGCCCTTTGTGTGGGCTGAGTACACCCTTCACCTGTAGTTGAGACTTGATTGCTGTTGGCAGGTCAATGGGAGGTATTTACTCAGGCCAGTTAGCTGCAAGGACTGGCTGTGACTACTGACCACCATCCTCCAACCTCCGTGGAGGATCAGCTTGCAGGAGAAGAATGGTGGTGCTCCAAGTGGTCTGTGGCTGTCCATTGGGTACACAGATCCTGGAGTTAACTGGATGGTACAGGCCAAGGTCAGCTCTCACCTGTGTTCTGCCCGGGACCACCCTGCATGAACTACAAAGCAAGATGATATGGCTGTTCCTTGGATGGGCTTGGAGTTTCCCAGATGAAGCCAAGCTGTAACTCTAGTCTGACTGCTGTTAGTGCCAGGCCTGGGGCCACTTAGCAAGAGGTATGGGGGCTGGGGGTTCACTGAGGTTGGCTGTTGCTTGTTTGAGAGTTTTCAGGAACTTGTGAAGCATGAGCCGAGACCAGCCATTCATGTGGGAAAGCCACTGTTAACAGCTTGGGTGGCCAAGTAAATTGGGTGGGATGGAGTCGCAGGGCATTTCCAGGGCAGGGAAAATAGTGTCAGCCAGGTTGATTGACTCTCTGATAATGGCATATGCCTTCTGTCTCTGTGGCTCTGTTGGGGGAAGGTCCTGAAAAGGGACAGTGGCCTCTGCCCAGCCTTCTGTTTGGGAGAAAGCTGTCTCCCAGCTCCCACCTTGATGCCAGGCACTTCAGTTCCTCCCTTTATGCCACTGGTACCTTTTAAACTGCTACCCAAGTGTTGGAGCTCAGACAGAGTGAATCTGAGTGAGTCCGTGTATGTGTTCTTTAAGGGAAACTGCTTGGGACTCCAGAAGTTTCTTTCACTGACTCAGTATCTGCTGGTTTTTATAGCCAGAAGTATGGGAACTTATCTTCCTGGCACTGGATTCCCGGGCTGAAGGGCCTGGTGTGGGGCTGGGACACCTTGCTCCCAAAATTTTAACTACCATCAGTGGATATAGGAGTAGCCTGTTCCATGTCTCTGCCCCTCTACCAGTCTGGATGGATGCGGTTTCTTTAATTTTGTAGTTGTCAGACTTCCATTCAACTCAATATCTGATGATTCTGGGTGATGGTTCTTCTATAGTTTAGTTGTAATTTTGATGTGGTTGTGTGAGGAGGCAGCCGTGTTTACCTTGTGTACCATGTTCACCATCTTGACTGGAAGTTTTATGAAATTATATAACATGAACCAATGTAATGGAAAGCAACTCGGAAAATCAGAAATAATGCATTAAACAAATGAGATGCAATTAAAGAAAACATTTTAGAAAAATGAAGCAACATCTAAAAAACCTGGTGAGCTGAATCATCTCTATTTACATGTGCTCATAATTTATTTTTCACAACTCTCTGTATTTATCTCATTTGAAAACCACATATGAGTTGCAGCTGTTGCCTAAGTCATCAGTGTTTCTCTGTATTCTGAGGTAATAAGAATCAATTTGGATTCCAGTCCCCCAAAGCATAATCAATTTGTGTATAAACTTCCTTGCTTAAGGGTAGTATAGTAATTGAGAACGTATGGTCATAAAACTTGGTTTCTGAGATACTGGGCTATTATTCTTTTTTGTTTGTTTATTTCCTCTTCCACAACTCTGTTTTGAGTGCAACTTTTATAATCCACTACTGGATAATCTACTTTTTCTTTAGGTCCATATTTATACGATTGGAGTCAGGAGTATATAGACTCACAAATGAAAGTTTTTAAGCGGGAGCAAGTAGATTAAATAACACTACGGCATAGACACCATTTTGCCCCTGGCCTCTCCACGTCTGGGATTTAGGGATGGGATCCTAAAGGCAGGAGTGCGTCCATGGCAATGGAGGATGGCGCTGAGGGATGCACATCCTCCTCACACATGGCTTTATGAATGCTGACAAGTTGCTTTAATTTGATAAATGGTTCTCATGCATTGTTACAAGCACATTTATCTCATTCATTCTTTCAAATTGTATTTGACCCAATTTACATTCGCTAACGTTTACTGACAGCGGTGACAGCACCCCGGTGTTTGTAGTTTGTACTTCCTTAATTGTTCCACACTGCGTGAGTATACTTAGCACAGTTTCTTTTCTGTGTCTCTAACTCTTTCTTTTCCTTTCCATTGTCTTTTAGTTCTTTTCTTCCCTCCCATTCACTCAATCAAGTCACATCTCAATACTGACCAGGTATTGATCTCCTCAAATCTCTGCCTGTGACCAGCCACCTATGTCATTTCTTCCAGGAAGAAAACTATGCCTTTGTTGGCAATAGTTTTTCCTCACACTTGCCCTTCCCTTCTTCATGCCACCTACCCATCCTCTCCTCCCTGAAGTTGTAGGTGTTATCGTTTGTTGAGCAGGTATTATTCTCCAGGCCCAGGATTACTTACTGTATATATGTTATCGTATCAATTCAAACAACCACCCTATTTTAGCAGAATGAATTCTGTGAGAAAAAGAGTCCAGAGAAACTTGCCTAAAATTTTAGAGCTGTAAGTAGATGAGCCATGAATAGAATACAGTTATGTCCAACTCAAAGTCCATTCTCTTTTATCTCTTCCTTTTTATTTCTTTAACAGATTTTAACTTAATTTTTAGGTTCTAAAAGTTTTGGTGAATCAAGACAATTAAGTTGTTATAAGTTTTTTTTTTAATGTAGATATGACATCTCTACTGTTGTCAAATTTGTAGAAAAGTAGGGAGTGCACAGGTAAGAGTGATTATTTTCAGAATTCCATCGAGTGCCTATGCTTTCATAATTAAAGCAATAATAGGAACATATAATATTTTGATAGCACTTAGTTTTCTTTAGAGCAATGGATCATTTAAAAAGAATCTATTTAACAGAGACATTTACAAATTGAACAAATGCAGAACTTTCTCTCCCAGCAAGACTAGAATGTCAGCTATTTGCACGCAGTGTTTGAATGATGGGGCTGTCATTTAGCTTGGTATTTGAAGTCAAACTATTGCTGTGCATTTCTAAATTACAAAGAGAGGAGAGAATGGTTGGTTTATCAGGAAGATATGGTAATTGTCTTCATATACTTCCCCCTCCCCCTAAATGTCCTAGTTTAGAGGTCATGAAGTATTTTCCCTGATTTTGGGCAATACCAGACCACTTCATAATTGACTGAAAAGTAATTTCCCTTTTTTAGTTACTGACTATTTAATCATATTCCAGTGTGTATTTGATATTGTGCTTGATATTATGGGGAATATACCTGTAAATATACTCAGAGATATGGTACTTGACCTTAAGAACTCTACAGTATGGTTGGGCTTGCAGTGTATTATTGAAATAAATGTATATCAGTTTTAATAGAGTTTTAAAGATTAGGAAGAGGAAAACTTCAAGTGTAAATTTCACAAACAAAGTTCCTTTTTAGTCTGTGGAAAACTTCTGTTGGGATACTTTTGTCTAATTGGAGAGCAATACACTCATATCCTCAAATAGAAATGAAAAGACTGATGTAAATATGATGGTTCCCACTCCCACTATGTGACAGAAACTTACCAAGTAGCTAGGTTGCATTAATTTAGGACATATTGAGTCCAGGAGAAAACGAAAAGGTTCCTAGTGTAGTAAACATGCTCCTGAGTAGGAAGACATTTAACATATCATTTTAACATGGTTAGTATTATTGAAGGGATATATAGGTGTGTTGGGGGTGGTGTTTGTGGAACACTGAAACAAATGAAACAGATCAGCCTATGGGGAAATATATGCAAAAAGTATCTCAACATTACATCCCTGAAGACAATAAACAGCACCACCTTCTAACCTTTCATCTTAAAACTATGTATGGATTTATAATAAGAGTTAGATCTTAGATTTTTTTTCACCTTCCCTCTAATTACTAGGAAAAACCATGTTAGTGTGGTGGTTGTGTTACCTGTTAATGCTAGATACTAGATAAAGAGTTACGATACAGTTGTTTGGGTGATGAGAAGGAAGAGGGAGTCATACAGAATTTCACAGTGCAGAGGGTATTTGGTTCACAAGCCTGGGAAGGCCTACTAGTGCTGGACTGTGCCTGCTCCATCATGCTGGTAGGGTCATAAATTTTCCAAATGTCGTGTAAACCAGGGTGGTCTCTGTCCTTATTATACTACCTTCATGACCCCAGGGGGAGAGGAATGAAGGACAATTTTTTCTTATATTGAAATATGTATTGATAATAGCAGTTTTCCATTCAAACTCAGGCATTTGGATGCAGCCTTCAGATAATTTTGCAAAAAATTGAAATTCTTGGAGTGATTCTCACTGAAACTGTATTTTATTTCATGTGTGTTAGCTCTGCTATAGGAAATCGAAAGAATCTGATCTTTTTCATCCCTTTGTAAAAGAGGAAGTTTATAAATGACATCTTGGTTTTTGCTGACTGGGTAAAACTTTCTTTCTGCAATCTGGTTAATGCTTTTCTGATTTGCCATGTTCTACACATTAAAGATCAGTTTGCTAGGCAATTATGAAATATAGCAGTCTCATTTTTTATTACTAATAAATGAGAAATTTATGGGTGAGCTAATTAGTCTAAAACAAAAACTAGATTTTTTTTTCTTTAGTTAATCCAGTTGCTATTTTTTTGCTAGGAAAATGTGTTGTGTGATGATTTCCAAGTTAAATGTAATGCTATATAATTTTTTTTCTTATTTCATACAGTCTGTAGCTTTTAGGATTTTATGTAAACATAGGAGAAAGACCACAACATATAACATGAACAATTTTAGGAGAAAATTTTGAGTCAATTCATCTTCAAGATAAAAAAGGACAATAGTTAAGATGATCATAAATATAAGTAAATTAAATTTCTTAAGGTAACATTCTTTGTCCTAATCTCATTTCCCTTTATATTTTTATCTTTTTTAAAATGGCATTTCTTTCTGCCTGCTCTCTTCCATTTCTTTCTCTTATTGCCCTTATTAATCAAGTCAATCAGAAATTAAGTCTGCTAATCTCTTTGGCAAAATTTATCAACCCTTTAGCTTATCTTTTTGCTTTCCGTTGCTGTCATTCAAATCTAGGCCTTTATTTCCTCATGCTTAGATTATTGCTTTTTTTCTTTAAAACAGTTTATTTCTAATTAATATTGTTCCCCTATAGGTCATATTCTGTCTAGTGGCCAGATTAATCTTCCAAATGTACAGTTTTCATTAAGTCCTCTTTTGCAAAGACAAATATTTTTTACACTAAATTACATTAGTAATTTACATCTTTATGATAAAGACCCCCTTTCTTTTCCTGGTGTACCTGGTATTCTAAGCCCTTCCCTTCATTCTGCACTCTCAACCATATGCTCACTTTAGTCCCTCCCTGTGCTACAGCCAAAATGGTTTAACAGCTTTAACACTACATCTTCTAATGTGTTTTTGCCCACTCTTTTTCCCAAGCACTCCAGATTGTATTGGATTCATTTAATTCTGTCAACATCGAAGGCACAAGTTTTATCATCTTGATAAATTTGGGTGAGACTATCTTGTAATGCTTTCATCTGCCTCTGAACTTTCATAGCACTTATACCTGTATGACTTTGTGGTAGTTGGGAGGGTGCATGTGTCTCTGTGTGTGTGTATCTGTGTGTATATTTCTATATGTACACATACATATGTATTCATACATATGCATCTCTTTCTCACATGCAAATATATCTGGGTTTGGGGCCAGGCTTCTGGGTTTTCATTCTAGTTTTGCTGTTTACAAACCATATGATCTTGAGTGAATTACCTAACTTTCCTGAACTTTAGTTCATTTATCTATAAAATATATTAACAAAGAGTACTTACCTTTATTAGTTTCCTAGGGCTTCCATAACGGGTGCCACAAACTTGGTGGCTTAAAACAAGAGAAATTTATTCTTTCATAGTTCTGGATGCTAGAAGTCTGAAGTCAAGATTTTGGCAGGGCCGTGTGCTCTCGGAAGCCTCTAGTGGAGGGTGTCCTTTTGCCCCGGGGATCTCCTGGTGATTGCTGGCAATCCGTGTCATCCCTTGGCTTGAGACACATCACTCCCATCTCTCTGTCTTCATGTGTCACTCTCTCTGAGTCTAAATGCTACTGTTTCCTCTTCTTATAAGGATACAAGCCAGAGGTTTAGGGTCCATTCTAATTCAGAGTGACCTCATTTTTACTAATTACATTTACAAGGTCCATATTTTCAATAAGATCACGCTTTGAGACATACATTTTGGAGGGACACTCTTCAAGCCAGCACACTACCTCAGAGTTGTGTTAAGGATTTCATGAGATAATTCACGTAATCTGCTTGATGAAGTGCACTGGTACGTGGCAAGTGCTCACAAGTTTAGATATTGATATTATATTAATACTATTAGTATTTGGCAAATTTCCTTGTATAAGAAACTCAAGGCATTAGCCCTTTTGATCATGCTTGTTGAAAAATTTCTTAAAAATCCAAAGCTCAAATATTTAGTAAAGGGAAAACCATTCTCTCTAAAAGGCAAGAGTTATCAAGATTTGGGAAACTTCCTGTTATCATGGTAGAGTTACATCTGTCAACTGTTACTTGCAGAGAGTTTTTTAGAATTCTCACGCCCATTTTTAACAAAAACTACTTTAACTCTATTAGCAGCTCTTGACTGAATGCGTGTTTATAAAAATATAGGTATAAAATACCAAAAAGGGGCAAAATGACAGAAGGATATTGGGGTGCTTTTCGGTTGAGTTGTTTTCAGCTGCATTATGAGGAGTTTTTTAAGACCGATGACGATTGAGAGTTTAAATGTTTGCTAAAACTACTGTCAGAGAAAAATGTTAACACAGATGTTAATAACATGTAAAGTATATACTGACTGTAGAATGGCATTTTAAAAAGATAAACATAAATCATTGGACGAGAATTAAAGGCGGCCGGAGAATAATCTCAATGGGTAGTTAGGCTGTGTTTGGATCTGTGACATATTTGGAATGAGATGAAAATTTAACTTTTGTCTTGTTATAATAATTTATAGTTAAGTATGAGTGTTAGAAATTTAAAGACAATTACCATTTCATACCCATTAGGAGGGCTATTATAAAAAAACAAGCATTGGCGAGGATGTGGAGACCCTGGAACCCTTGTGCTCCGTTGGTGGAAATATGAGATGGTGCCGTGGCTGTGGTAAACAGCATGAATGTGCCTCCAAAAATTAAAATTGAATTACTGTATGATTCAACAATTCCACTGTTAGTATCTATCAAAAATAATTGAAAGTAGGGTCCCCAAAATATATTTGTACGCACACATTCATAGTAGCTTTATTCACATTAGCTAAAAGGTGAAAGCGATCCAAGTGTCTGTTGACAGCTGAATGGAGAAGCAAAATGTGTGATGTACATACAAGAGAATATTTTTAAGCCTTAAAAAAGGAAGGACATTCTAACACATGCTACAGCGTGGATGATCCTTGAAGTCATTATGCTTAGTGAAATAAGCCAGTCACAAAATGATGTACTTAGACTAGTCAAAAACATAAAGACAGAAAGTAGAATGGTGGCTGCTAGGGGCAGGGGTGGGGGTGGAGGATGAGGAGTTGTTGTCTAATGGGTGTAGAGTTTCAGTTTTACAGACAAAAAGAATTCTGGTCATGGACTGTGGTAACTAACTGCAAAACAATATGAAATGTGTTTAATACCACTGATCTGTATAACCTAAAAATGGTTAAGAGAGTAAATTTTGTTTTGTATTTTACCACAATAAAAAATTAAAAATAAAATGAAGGTAATTACTGAATGAATAGATATATAATCTATGATATCCTACCAACAAAGGGCAAATATAATACTTTATTAATTCCAATAGAAGAAATTCCAATAGAAGAAATAACAATGAAGAATACAATCAAATAAAGAGAAAGGTCAAAAATAGAAGAAAAATAGGATGAGAGAAGTCAGTAAGATAATTATCCACACATTATCAGACATGATGTAAAAATATTCTGCCATATGATATCGACAAGAAAAAGACCTAAAACAAAACCATGCAGAAAATTTGAACATAAGAGATGTAAAAGAATATATTAGGCAAGTATGTATTAAAAAAAGCAGCTTTTTAATTTGATGTAGTACCACTTATTTATTTTTTTCCTTTATTTCCCTTACCCTAGAAGATATATCAGCAAAAGTATTGCTACGTGGGATGTCTGAAATTTTACTGCCTATGTTTTCTGCTAAAACTTTTATGATATCACGACATATTTAAGTCTTTATCCATTTTGAGTTTATTCTCATGTATGATATAAGTTGGTGGTCTAGTTTCTTTTTTTTTTTTTTTTTGCATGTAGCAGTCCAGTTCTCCCAATACCATTTATTGAAGAGACTATTTTTATCCATTGTATGCTTGTCCCACTTTGTCAAATATTAATTGACCATAGAGACATGGATTCATTTCTGGGCTCTCTATTCTGTTCCATTGATTGATGTGTCTGTTCTTATGCCAGTACCAGGCTGTTCGATTACAGTGACCTTGTAGTATAGTTTGATATCAGGTACTGTGATCTCTCCAGCTTTGTTCTTCTTTCTCAAGATTGCTAAGACTATTTGGGGTCTTTTTTGGTACCATATAAATTTCTGGAGTATTTGTTCTAGATCAGTGGAATATGCCATTGGTAATTTTACAGGAATTGCATTGAATCTATAGATTTCTTTGGGTAGTATGGATATTTTAATGATATCAATTCTTCCAATCCATGAACATAATGTATGCTTCCATTCATAAAGAAACCATCATCAAAATGAAAAGAGAACTAACTGCATGGGAGAACATCTTTGCCAATGATACATTGGATAAGGGTTTGATCTCCAAAGTATATAAAGAACTCATATAAATCAACACCAGGAAGACAAACAATCCAATTAAAAAATGGGCAAAGGACCTGAATAGGCACTTCTCCAAGGAGAACATACAGATGGCCCATAGACATATGAAAAAGGGTCAATACCGCCAGCCATCAGAGAGATGCAAATTGAAACCACAATGAGATACCACCTCACACCAGTCAGAATGGCTATCATTAATAAATCAACAAACAACAAGTGCTGGTGAGGATGTAGGGAAAAGGGAACCCTAGTGCACTGTTGGTGGGAATGCAGACTGGTGCAGCCACTCTGGAAAACAGTATGGAATTTTCTCAAAAAATTGAAAATGCAAATGCCTTTTGACCTACCAATTCCACTGCTGGGAATATACCCTAAGAATCCCAAATCACCAATGCAAAAGAACTTAAGCACTGCTATGATCACAGTAGCCCTATTTGCAATAGCCAAGTACTGGAAACAGCCTAAGTGTCCATCAGTAAATGAGTGGATCAAAAAACTGGTACATTTACACAATGGATAACTATGCAGCAGAGAGAAAGGAATTCTTACCTTTTTGTGACAGCATGGTCGGAAGTGGAGACTATTATGCTAAGTCAAAAAGCCAGTTGGTGAAAGACAAGTATCACATGATCTCACTTATTAGAAAAATATAATGAACAAAATAAACTAATGAGCAAAATTGAATCAGAGGCATAGAAACATGGAACAGACTTACAGTGACCAGAGGGGAGGGGCAAGAAGGATAACAGTGGGAAGAAGGGGAAGGCACGAGTCAAAGAACACATAAGAATGACCCATGGACATGGACAATAGTGTGGGGACTGACTGTGGGAGTGAGGGGTGGGCTGGGCAGAGAAGAGCAAAGGGGGAAAAATTGGGACAACTGTAACAGAATAACAATAAAAAAAGAAAGCTGCTATATCAAAATTAATATTAGACAAAGTAAAATTTAAGGCAAAAATTATTTATAGGAATAGAGATACTATATTTTAATAAAAGGTAGTCTACAATGATATATAAAACAATTATTCAATGATTATTCATTGAGTATCTGCCAGATGCTCAGCATCATTCTGGGTATTGGGGAGGAAAAGTCAACAAAATGTCAAAAATCTATGCTTTCATGGACAGAACATGGGCAACTTTGAAAACTCCACAATATTATGGGCGATTTTTATCACACCTTATGAAATGGAGAAGCGAAGCATTTGAAAAATTAGAGGGATTAAAATGTTTGAACAAGAAAACTAGCAAGCTTGATTTAAAACATATTTAAAAACTTATGTCCCATTTGTACAGATATATATTCTTTCCAAGTGCCCATAGAACAAAAAGTAAGTGAGTAGGAATAAATTCAACAAAAGTACCTAAGATTTTTATGGGAGAAAATGTGATATATTACTGAAGTTTTAAAAATCTGATTAAGTACAGAGATATAAAATTGTGTATGGGTCACATAATTTGAAAAACCACACATTATTAACCTATAAATTTAATGCAATTTCTTTCTAAAATGCAATAAGAATTTAGCTAAACAGACAGTTACTAAAATGTACATTGAGGAGCATGATGCCAAGTACAACTGAGGCAATTTGAAGGTGATTGTGTTAGCATGGCTTCTACAAGGGAAATAGAACCAATAAGGCATGTACATAGGAAGAGGTTTATTGTGAGGAATTGGTTCATGCAATTATGGAGGAGGAAAAGACCCTCGATCTGTCATCTGCAAGCTGGAGACCCAGGAAAGCTGGTGGTATAATTTCAGACAGAGTCCAAAGGCCTAAGAACCAAGGAAATCAAGGTATAAATACTAGTTCAAGGGCATGAGAAGACCAAGAGCCTAGCTCAAGCAGGCAGGCAGGAAGCAGAAAGGGCAAATTCCAGCCCTCACCAGGTTAGATGAGGCTGAATCGCTTTGGGGAGGTGACTACTTTACTAATTTCATTAATTAGGATGCTTACCTCACCTGGAAATACTCTCACAGATACACTCAGAAGTAGTGTTTAATCCAGGTACCCCCTTGCCCAGGCAAGATGAAATAAAATGAACCATTGCAGAGAACATGGTGAGGGTTCTTCCCTACCAGACCCCAAGGCTAATTAGTAAACATAGCAATCTAAATAGTGTGGAAACACTGTAGCATTATTTCAGGGATTAAACAGAATAACGTAACAGAATAGACAGTCCTAATATGAACCATTCAAATATGAAAATATGACAAATGCCAGGGGTGACATTATAAATCAGTGGGGAAAGATCGGGGCACTTAATAAATGATACTGAGCAAATGATACTTGACAATGATACTTGTCTTTGTCAATAAAAAGTAAGATGAGGGTCTACCCCATACACACAGGGATATGTCCCAGAGAGATGAAAAAGATGAATGTGAAAACCAGAACTTTAAACTTTTAAAATAAATATAGGTTCTTAAATATACGTATTGCAGGAAAACATTGTTTAGATGCAGTGAGCACAAACCATGAAGAGTAACATTAATAAGTTTTACTACATTAGTGCTAAAAATATCTGCACAACTATAGATCAAGTTATAAGTCACACTGGAGGGTTTGAATGATTTATGTCAGAATACAAAGTGAAAATTTAAAAAGTAACAGACTAGAAACTCAGGATGAAAAAAAGAGTAAACAGTTTATGGATAAAGAAAACTTAATGGCCAAGCACTGTAAGCAAAGACACTCAGCCTCGCTGGTTATGAAATAAATGCAGATAGAACCACAATGACATGTACGTATAATTCCCACCAGACTGGCAACAAGTACAAAGTCTTATCATACCAAATATTGTCAAGATAGTGGAGCAGTGGGGCTATTAGTTTGTGTATAAATCGGTTCAGTCCCTTTGTAGTGCTCATTGTTGAAGATGCCTCTTTTCTACAGCCATGTACTTTCTTTCATGTCTAGGTTTATACCCTAGAAAATCTCCCACATGTGCTCAAATATATAGATTTTCTCCTTCCAGCGTTTAATATCTTTGTTGTTGTTATTCAGGGGTTAAAATGAATTGATTGGAATTGTATATATCAACTCAGACAAGTCTCAGAAGTTAAGTTGAATAAAGCAACTTTCAAAATGTGACACTTATGTATGCAGGGTGTGGCAAAAGTATAATAGGTTTACAGTTGTGAGTTTGCAAAAACAGTTTACTCGTATTATTAATTATTATTTTCCATAAGAATACCTGTAAACCTACTTTCCCCCACCTTGTGTGTGTGTATGCATATATATGTACATATATGCATACACACACACTTATATAATTGTCCAGAGGGTATCCAGCCATGTAATATCAAAAATAGAGACATTTATTGAAGAAGATAGGCATCATTGTCCTATGTATAATGTTTCTTGTAAGTCCCTTTCAAAGTAGGCACCTGGGGACCTCACACAGTTCTCCCAATTGCCATCAGCTGCCCCATCGTATTTTCCTAAATCTCATTGATGGTCTGACACCTCTTCCCTTTCAAAGGTGATTTTAATTTTGGGAAAAGGCAGAAGTTGCAGGATGCCAAACCTGGGCTGTAGGGGGGCTGAGCCACCTGAGTGATTAGATGTTTTGCCAAAAAACTCTACCAGATGTGAGGCATGAACAGATGCATTGTTGTGATGAAGCTGCCAATCACCAGCTGCCCATAGCTGCAGCCTTCTGAACCATTTGAATAGTTTCTGTGGAGGAATGTTCAAGCATAATGCAAAATCTGATGCAGATTCGTTGCTCTACTCACTCAGTCATTTTAAATTCAATGGCCACACATGCTCACTCAACAGCGTCTACCGCCCCCAGTGACTAGTACTGTGAAGTTCACACATGTGCATTCCAGTCCACTCTCCTTGGCTGCCAGGTTACATCGATGTTGCACAAACCATTCTTGTTATATTAACAATGGCTTGGGAGAGAGAGGAGGAGATAGAACTTGAAAGGATCACACAAAATAATTCAACAGTATTTGTGAAGTTTTAGGTTGTTTGTTTGACTTTACTCTGATTTGCTTTGTTTTAATATTTAAAGCAACATGGAAAAACATGAAGCTTACTAAAGTTAGTTGGTATATGAGCATTTATTTTATTATTTTAGGTCTTTCTGCATGTTTAAAATATTTCATAATAAAAATACATTGTAAATGTATTTTAACACTGACCCCAAATAAAATGAGGGACAAGACAAACTTTCAAGCTAGGTTCCAAAAGCAGATCCAAGAGACTGGCTGACCTGAGAGTTCAAGAAAAAGTCTCATGGCATTTAATTAACTGCAAGTCTCTAGAGATCAAAACTAAAATAAATGCAGTCAACTCAGTAGAAGACAGATTTGGAATCAAAAAAGAAAGAATATAGTTGTCCAAATTGGATGGGCTAATGGCAGGAAGTGACCTCCTTTTCTCAGAAGTGCTCCAACAGAGCTGGTGACCCCAGCCAGTTTGGTGGAGGTCGTGGTGATATTTTGGGTACAAGAGTAAATGAGATGAGTACTAGGGTCTCTTCCAAACGACTGATAAAAATGATCCTTTTTTTCCTTTACTGATGAAACAGGAACTCCTTACAGGGGTTAAGGTTGTCTCTCTCCACATGAATGGTCATTATCCCGTGACCGGGCAAACTTTCTGTAGTCTTACCTTAGATGGTCTTACATTTGGATCGGGCTTTATCGCACCCAAAAGTTCATCTTTCCTGTGTGAGCAGATTCTTGGTTTAGAAAAGCCTGGTTAAATCATTACTATTTATTCAATAAAGTTTTATAAGCACTTCCTGAGTGCCATTCTCTGTTTTACTATGCTGCTGCTCCCTCAGCTTTGTCTCAGTTATCTCTTTAGATTAGAAATTGTTTTTAAAAGTCAGGCATATTCAAGTTCTATTCCTTTATTCATTTATTCAACAACTGTTTTTTCAGTTGAAATCAAGTTATTTAATGTATTGAAAATCAGCAGTATTGATATTATCGCATTGTTTTAGAGATAGAAGTACAACGCCTAACATTGCTTATACAGCTTAACCTGCAATTTATTTTCCTATTTGTGTAGAACTAGCGAAGCTGACCTTGGCCTCTGTCTCTGGAGATTACTTGAAAGAAACAAAAGCATGGTCTGCTAAGGTCACCCTAAAAACCCATTAAAATTTTATTAAAGACCTGAGTTAGTAGTAGGCAGATGGAAAATATAAGTATCCAAGTAGAAAATAGAATATTGTGGTGTAGCAGGAAACATAGGTGTATAGCCATGAAAAATCAATGGGAGTGACTTAAAAAGGTAATAAATCTCTCTTAAGAAGTATTGTGATGTTGTCTGAGCCTGCAACTATGAACTTTTTATCGGATGAGTTAAAAGTTCCTTGCACTTTCCTATCTAGTAATAAATTAAAAGATTGGGTTTTTTTAGTGATTGAGTAGTGAGATAGAGAATTTTTTCTAAAAAAAAAAATCATCTATTGAAGCCCTGTGTAATTGTTCTGATACTATCTTTGCTGCAGCCTAAACAAGGAACTGTGTCATCAGTTCTAGCATTTATGAGCAAGGTTACAGTGATGTGACCCACTGGTCTTTCCCCCTGAAAGTTCCATAGCCCGTATCTCTAGATCAGAGATGTGTAACTAGAATGGTATGAGCTGCCTGCATGAATCAGAAAACATATAAGAATGGTGGTAAGGTATGGTGAGGGGGGTGGGGTGGATGTTGTGTGTATTGAAGAATGAACTCTAAGAAAGAGAAATAATTTTTTGGAATGTCTGCATATTTAGTCCTTTGACTCACAAGGTCCAGAAAGAGGTCAACTCGTTTTGCTTGATAATATCAGTGGGTGTTTTTCTATCTCTCCAAGAACCGAGAACTCAGTTTCTACTGGAAACAATCTTAGACTTTGTATTTGAATGAGCAGCTGTAGTCTTCAGGAGTGTGTTATAATTCACGCTCCCCAGACTGGAGAGCATTTATGTCTCTCATTTTTTGGTGCTTGTATTTGCCACGATGACCTGCCTATTCACAGAGCTATTACAGCAAAGACTTTTTTGTTTGTGATTTAAAATTTATTTTATAACATGCGATATTGTAAGAGAACTCACCACCTCAAACCGTACTTTTTGACTAAAATTTCCAGGTGTCTCCAAGCTGTTTTTAAATGCTTTGGATCACATAAACACGGCGGCTTTGAAAGTAATGAAGTGAAGCCTTCCAAATAGTTTGACAAAATTGGCAGCGTTTCAGAAAGGACAGAGCCAAATGAAAATGTCCCTGTGGAAAGTGTACTGCTCAGACAGTTGCAGGATAGTGGATTATGGTGGGACAATGCACATCGTGTTTTCCTTGTGTATCAAGGCCAGAGAGAGCGCATGTTTTGTGATCTTTTGTTAGGAACCAAACTTGTACTGTATACTGACAGCTCTAATTTAGTTACATGGACATAACAGATTCATTACCCTTTCAGTTTCCTAGTCTGAAAAATAACGTAGACATTTTCCCTTCAACATTATTAAAATTCAGTTTGCTCGTGAATAAAAGATATATTGACTTTACGTGAAAGTATTGTTTCGGTGAATATAGCTATGATTCTTGTGGTTTTGACACTGAAATGTAACAACCATATTTCTATCACATCCAGAAGTTATTCTAGACAAGCTAATGTTGTAAGTAAGGTTCTCTCTAGTCTATCAATTTGTGACAGAAAACTTATCAAAGTTGTATTATTCCATATTGTGTCTTGGCATGCCATTTTTAGGAAGCCTTTTTCCAGTTGCTCTTAATATTATTAAAGGCTGACAAGATTTTCCAGTTACGATATTTAATACATCCTTCATGACTGACTTTTTGGAGACCAAAATTGCCAGTTCTTTTTTACCTTCGTATTTAAGTGGAAAACAAAAATACATAGTTTGTTTCAATTCTTCAATAGCCTAGGGAAGTAAAACAGATGATGGAGTGGACTGGAATTGAATTTCAGCACTAAAATACAATTTTGTAGACATTTACTGTCTTCTACTTCAGAGGACAGCCATATTTTATTCTAGTGTAAAAAGCGCTTCATTGTGTTTCTTTTAAAGACAAAAGTTTTTGGCAGGAAGATGGAGGTGCACTGTTACAGTGAGGACGGACTTGATTTGACGTCCCCAACATGGCCAAGGAGTGTGACTCTCTGCCTTAGTGAGGAAAACTGACTTTAGGGAAGACTGGGAAAGGGCTGATGCCCTTCATATGTGAACAGAAGTAAGCATAAGACGGAGTAGTGGTTTTCGTCCTATTTTGGTCTTACGTACCTTTCTGAGTTATGTTTTTTATTGTATACTGGCAGACTTTACTGTTGCTGTTGGTGGATATGGATAGAAGAGAAACTCCACGAAAGCATTCTTTTCATAAGTTGTTCTCTTTCTTTTGCAGAGAAAGTTACACACACACGCACACAAGCACACACACCCCCTACATGCCATAGCAGTGCTTATGATAGATACATGATCCCCCACCTCCTGCCTCCCCCTTCTACTCACAGAGCTCCAGAGGCAATGGCTTCTAGCTCTTTGTAATTTCCTTGGGTTGTTGTTTTCACCTTTTTCCTAAATGTTTATTTACCTGCTTCCAGATTCAGACATTAAGCTTCCTACTATGCTAAAGCTTTAGGTGAACTATACTCTTTATCACCTCTTCCCTCCCCTTTTCCTGGTGGAGCTATAAAATTTCTCGTTTCTTTATTTGTTCCTTTTATATCTTCAAATGGTATAATTAAATCTCTATGTTTTATTTTATCTACTACAGAAAATATTTCTCTGCATGTGTGTGTATTTGTATAGTCCTAGTTGGTTCATTACCCAAGGTCAAAGGCAAGGTTCAAAACCAACGTATTTAGTTAGCACCTGTCTCTGTGAATGTGTGTGTGGATGTCCGTGTTCTCTGCACGGTTTTCCCGCGGTGCTCAGTGGATCACGGTGAGCATCTTCAGGGGGTTCACAAACAATGCGCTTTTCCTTCTGCTATTCAGCCAGTCTTTCATCTTTTTGTTTTTCTGTGTCATACATTTGAATTTTATTTAAAAATAAGATCACTTCTCGGGAGGCTCGAGTTTTAGCCCAGCTCTTGTACTGACTTATTTGTGACTGGACTAGGTCATTTGTGGTGTCTGGGTGTCAATTGCAACAACAGCCCAAATGACAAAAACATGGAACTTGTAGCAGTGTGACTGGGCTGTCATTATAAAGCACCACGGTTTGGGGGCTTAACCAACAGAAATCCATTTGCTCACAGTGTGGACACTGGAAGTCCAAAATCAAGGCGTCAGCAGGTTTCTTTGGAGGATTTTTCCCCTCGGTTTGTAAATGGCCACCTTTTCATTGCATCTTCGCCCTCTGTACACGCACACCCTCTAACTTCATCTCTTCTTTTTATAAGGACACCAGGCTATTGGATAAGGCCCCACCCTAAAGACCTCAATGCAATTTAATTATCTCTTTAAAAGCCCCAAATCCAAATACAGTCACATTCTCATGCACGGTGCCTGTTGGGTACTGGAAACACCTGGGGGAACACTTTGTAAAGTATATAACTGCTATGCCGTACACCTGAAACTAATACAAACAATACTGAATGTAAACTGTAATTTAAAAAAGGAGAATCCATTAACCACACACACACACAAGACCAAATACAGTCCATTCTGAGTTTTTCTGCATATGAATTGTCAACATGTATATTTGGTGTGGGGGTGGGGCACAGTTCAGCTCATAGCAGAGCTGGTAATCTCAAATTTCATTTGCCTCTAAAATTAAAGGAATATTGCTCACCAGGAAATAGGGAGTTGTTCACATTTTACAAATATTTTTTATTTAATTTGTAGATTAAGACACTATCATGCAGAGAACAATCATCGCTTTTTACACTGTGTCTTATTTACATACTAGGTATGCTGCCCCTAAAGTTTTCCCCCTGGCTTGAATGCTCACTGTCAATCAAAAATTTTATTTCTATTTATTTTTTTATTCATTCTATTTTTCCTCATTTATTTCTCTCTTCATTTTCTTATTCCAAGTTTGACATAATAAAAATTAGAGTGGCTTTTCTTCCAATATATTTTTTAGTCTTCTTGTAGTTCCCTCCCCCCAGCAATCACCACACTGTTGTCCATGTCCTTGAGTCCTTTTACCTTTTTTGCTCAATTTCCTCCACTCCCTAAGCCCTGCCCCCACTACCTGACATACGCTATCCATCTATGAGTCTGTCTCTGTTTCGTTTGTTAGTTCAGTTTGTTCATTGGTTCCAGAACAAAGTGGAATACCATAAGAGTGGAATCGTATGGTATTTGTCCGACTGGCTTATTTCACTTAGCATAGAGTTCTCCAGGTACATCCATACTGTTGCAAAGGGTAAAAATTTCTTCTTTTTTATGACCGAGTAGAATTCCATTGAGTAAATGTTCCATAGTTATTTTATCCACTCATCTATTGATGGAGACACTCATCTATTGATGGAGCTGCTTCCATATCTTAGCGATTTTAAATAATGTTGTAATGAACATAGGGGTGCTTGTGTTCTTTTGGATTAGTGTTTTGGGTTCCTTTGGATAATTCTCAGAAGTGGGATTGCTGGGTCAAAAGACAGATCCATTTTTCATTTTTTGAGGTTATCCCCACACTACTTTCCACTGTGGCTGCACCAGTCTGCATTGCCACCAACAGTGCAAATGGGTTCTCCTTTCTCTACAACCTCACCAGCACTTGTTTGTTGATTTATTAATGGTAGTCATCCTGACAGGGGTAAGATGGTATCTCATTGTGGTTTTAATTTGCATTTCACTGATGTTTAGTGACATCAAGCATCTTTTCATATGTCTGTTTGCCATCTGTATGTCCTCTTTGGAGAAGTGTCTATTGCCTATTTTTTTATTGCTTTTTTTTTTTTGGTGTTGAGTTTTGTAAGTTCTTTATAAATGTTGGATACTAACCCCTTATCAGATGTATTGGCAAATATGTTCTCCCATTCTGTGGGTTGTGTTTTTATTTTGTTGATATTTTCCTTTGCTGTGCAAAAACTTGAGTGATGTAGTCTCACTTGTTTAGTTTTTCTTTTGTTTCCCTTGCCTGGGAAGATATATTCGATAAAAACTTTCTATGAGCAAGATCCGAGATTTTGCTGCCTATGTTTTCTTCTAAGATTTTTATGGTTTAAGGTCTAACATTTAAGTCTTTGATCCATTCTGAATTTATTCTTGTGTGTGGTTTAAGAAGGTGGTCTAGTTTCATTTTTCTGCATGTGTCTACCCTATTTTCCCAACACTGTTAATGAATAGGCATCTATAACCCATTGTATGTGCTTGCTTCCTCTGTTGAATATTAATTGACTATAAAGGTATGGGTTCATTTCTCAGCTCTCTGTTCCGTTCCATTGATCCATGTGCCTGTTTTTATGCCAGTACCAGGCTGTATTGAACACTACGGCTTTGCAGTATAGTTTGGTATTAGGTAGTGTGATTCCTCCAACTTTGTTCTTATTTCTTAGGGTTGCTGTTGCTATATGGGGCTTTTTGTGTCAATCAAAAATTTTAATTCGTGGATTAGCACAAAAGGCTGTATCTAATGTTGGGTGGTAAAAATCCAAACATTAACCAAGGACAGATTGAAAATGCAGCCCAGGTTTGTCCAATGTAAAATAAATTCTTGGATTGAACAGCTGGAAGGGGAAATGGAGCACAATTTCTTATTGTAGATATAAACAAATGATCAAAGACTAATTTATCCTATTTAATTCACCAGTCCTAGATAGAGTATGGCCCCAAATCATACTCCATCCTAGCTTAAAAGGCAGCCTTTAACATCCTTTTCTCAAAATTACAGAGGTTATTATCTTTTGGATATACCCAGATAATATAAGACCAGCTATCTATTTAATAGATTTGTGGGCATGAGTCTGTTGTTCTAACTGCATACCCAGTGTGAAGAAGAGGTCAGATATACAAAAGATATCTTTTCCATTGTTTTATCTTTAAGATTGAAGAATCTTTTGCATATTTATAAGGAAAATGTTGTTTTTATTTAGTCTGATCCTTTTAAGTGGGATTTTTAGGTTTATTAACATTTAATATAATTAGTAATATAATGCAATTTTGTTTAAGTCTACTGTTTCCTATTTACTTCCTATTTATCCCAATGATTTGTGATCAATTTGTTCTTCCTTTCTTAGGGTTAATCAAATAACCTTGTGTATTTAATTTTATCTTCTGTTCTTGTAGCTATAACTTTTTGCATTTTTAAAGAAGACACTGTAGGTATAACAATGTTACACATAAATTGTCACAGGTTATTCTGAATAAATCTTATAGTACTTTACATATCACATAGCAAATTTAAACAGCATAATTTCATTCATCTTTTCTCATTCTTTGCATATTGTTATATATTTCACTTCTAGATTGGTTTTCTATATAGAGTAATAGTCACAGGTTTTGGACATCAGTACTCAGACATATCTTTTGGTGGCCTACCATGCCATTTCTCTGTTTAAAACCCTCCAAAAGCTTCGTGTGTAACTTAGAGTAAAAGGCATAGTGCTTATAATAGACTGCAAGTTCTTATACAACCTGGCTTCTCACTGTCTTTCTTCTTTGACCTCATATCTAATTTTCTTTTTTCTCTCTGTACCCCAAGCACACCAGCATCCTTTGATATTGGAACACAGCAGTCATGCTCCCCACAAGGCAATAAACTTATGGAAGACTTTTGCTCCAATTCCAAGTTCACTGCTTTCTTTCAGAGCTTTGATCAAAGGTTCCCTTCTTATTGCTTCTTACTGAGGTTATTTTCCTAACTTTCTATTTAATAATGCAACTTCTTCAAATACCCTTCCCTATTTCTCACAATCACTGTCTTTCCTAATAACTCTCTAAAAAATTTTCCACAATATATCACTTGTCACTAATATATTTTTTATTTAGTATTTTGGTTATT
Source organism: Desmodus rotundus (assembly GCF_022682495.2). Lineage (NCBI taxonomy): Eukaryota > Metazoa > Chordata > Mammalia > Chiroptera > Phyllostomidae > Desmodus > Desmodus rotundus. Next base: position 130,302,184 of record NC_071391.1, on the reverse strand, counting down.
GTCAATCCCCAATCATTAAAATGTAAGTTCTGTGAGGGCAGACATTTTTGTTTATTTTGTTTACTGCTTAATCCATAGCACAGAACAAATACTCAAATATTCATTCAATGGATGAATAAGTGTCTTTTAAAAAAATTAAATTTATGAGGGTGATGTTGGTTAGTAACATTAAATAAGTTTCAGGCGTACAATTCTAAAACACATCATCCTTTTATTGCATTGTGTGCTCACCGATCAAAGTCACTCTCCTTCTGTTACCATATATTTGAACTCCTTTCTCTCCTTCATCTTCCCCCTGTCCCCTCTCCTCTGATAACCCCCATACCGCTGCCTGTGTCCATGAGTTTGTTTGTTGTTCATTTGTTGCTTTCTGTTTTATATCCCACATATGAGTGAGACCATATGGTTCTTGTCCTTTTCCATCTGGCTTGTTTCACTTAGCATGGTACTCTCAAGATATAGCCATGTTGTCACAAAAGGTGATGTTCACCCTTTTTATGGCCAAGTAGTATTCCATTGAATACGCAGGGTGGGGAAAAGTAGGTTTACCATTGTAATACAAATAAATAATACAATAATTAATAAATTATACAAGAATAAACTTTGTTTCACGTACTCACAACTGTTAACCTCCTTTTGCCCACCCCTGTATGTACCACAGCCTAAGTGTCCTTCAGTGAACGGCTGGATGAAGGAGATGTGAATAAATATCTTATGGCTTCCATTTTTGCTGTTGAGAAATCCGTCAGAATGCTTGTTTTTATTTTGTGGATAAAGATACTTTCTGAGTACTTTAAAGATGTTCTTGTAGTTTCTTGTTTCACTGCAAAGTACATACACATTTATTTTTATGTGTTCTTATTAGTATAGGTTATACTTTCTTGTTTCTAGACTCATTGATTTCTTTAGCTGCAGAAGATTTACAGCCATTATTGCCTTAAACTTAGCATCTCTTCTGTTCTATCTCGCCTCACCTCTGGAGCTCTGAATGCATCCTCCATCCATTCGTTCGTTTTCTCCATCACACCCAGCATCGTCTGATCTATTTTTTCTCTACTTCCTACTTACTTTAACTTTTTTCTGGGAGACTAAAAAATGCCTAACACGCAATTGATACTTAGTGAACATTTGTTGATTGTCTAAGGAATTGATAAGTTAATAAATGCCATTTCTTCTCTTTCCGTACTCTGTATGTCTTAACTTCTCTTTCAAATTTTCCATCTGCTTTTCTGCAATGGCTCTGTATTCATGACTTTGGTTGGCCTATTTTGATGTTTACCTATTAATGTTTTTATTTCAGCTATGTTTTTTTATTTTTATTTTTTAAAACAGCTGTATTGAATCATAATTGGCATACATAAACTGTGCGTATTTTATGCATATAATATAATTTAGTGAGTTGGATATATGCCTACCCCATGAAACCATCACCACAATTAAGGAGATAAAAATACCCATCACCTTCAAAAGATTTTTGTCCTTTTGCATGTGTATATGTGGCAGGAATACCTACTGTGAGTTCTACTCTGTTAAAATTTTTTAAGCATGCAACAGAGTATCGTTGACTATAGGTACATTGTTGTAGAGCAAATCTCTGGAGCTTATTCATCTTGCTTAACTGAAACTTTATATGAATTAGACAAACTTATTTCCTTTTCCCCTTAACTCCTAATAACTGCTGTTCTATTCTCTGCATCTATGAGTTTGAATATTTTAGGTACCTTATAAGTGGAACCATACAGTATTTGTCCTTCTGCGACTGACTCTTTTCATTTAACATAATGCCCTCCAGGTTCATTCATGTTGTTGCAAATGACAGGATTTCCTTCTTTTTAAAGGCTGAATAGTATTCCATTGTATCTATATACTATATTTTCTTTATACGTTCATCTATTTGTGGAATTTGCATTGTTTCCACAATTTTTTATTTCTAAAATTTCTACTTATTTATTTTCTGTTCAGATTTGCCCGATTGCTTTTGATAGTGTTTTATAGCTTGCTCATTCTAAAAATTCAATGATTTCTTTAAGTGTCTCATCCATAGGCATATTATAATCTCTAGCTGACAATTGCAATACTTTAAGCACTTGGATATCTAAAACTTGCTTATATTTTTGTAGATTTACATACATGTTGGCTTGTGGTCTTGCATGTTTGGTGATTTTGATTTTCTGTGTATAATGACTTACTATCTATAAACACATATATTTTATGTATGTTATGAGATATACACACACATAAAACCTGTAAGCCCAGAATGTAGAAGTTTTTCTCAGAGAGGATTTGCATTTGTTTAACCAGGCACAGGAAATGCACACATCTTCAGCTCCCTTCCTGGGGCCCTGGCTTAATCTCGGAATCTTGCATTCAGTTTTTCTTTTTTTCTTTCTTAAGGCAAAGTTCAATGTCTTCACTGCAATGCTAACATTGACATTTCAAAGCAATTCTGGCTTTTATATTTGGCTTGTCACTTTCTGCCCTGGTTTTAGTTCTCTTTTTTGTGTTTGTGTCCTTGATGTATCCTTTATCTCCTCCAAGCCCATCGATGCAATAAGCATTATGGACAAATATGTTTATCTATCTATATTTATAGGTGTGTATCTTTTTGTTCTCTCGTGGGCTTTCATTTATCTGGAGAAATGGCTTGATGTATTTTCTCTACTTTTCTTTGAATTTCTTGTGGAATTGATAAGGATCTCAGGTAAATGGATATCAAAAGTTGGGTAAATGAAATATTGTTATAATAATAAATGTAGAAGCATTTTTCTGCAAGTCTATGAGTTGTTTGCATCATTAACATTTAATTCCCACATGTTTCACGATCTCAGGTGTAACACTCTATCTTTCCATTTGTATACCCCCTGAATATTCTGGCCAAGTATATAGATTAAAATCTAATTTTCTTTTAAACTCCTTTTTAGTTAGATGTTTTAAATTATTTTCCTTTGGTAGGAAACACTAAATTATCAGTATGTCTCTTTGAAAAACACTCTGGATACAATACCTGCTGTTGCTACTTGTCGGCATGGAAACACTTTGTGATAGTAGCTGAGGCTAAGTATTTCCTTACCAGATTCCTATGTTTTTCTCTATTGTCTGAAAATGTATCCTAATTTAGCCGCACTCAACAACCTGGAGTAGATTTTAGACTTTGGGGTAAATTCTTGCTATGGAATTGACCTGCAGAGGAAGCCAATGAACTTCTATGGAGAAAAGAGCCTCCTGTTGGAAACAGAGGCCTAGCAGTGGCTGCCCGGCGGAAGCAGTCACGAGCATTACAGAAATTTCACATCAGGCATTCTGTGCAGTTTTGGGAAAGTCGTGCTGATAAGTTCTCTGACTTACAATTAATCTTTCTTCCATCATCTAAGAAGTTCACTGACTTTTAATTTTATTTTTATTAAATAAGAGCGAGCAATGATTTAGGATTATATATAGGCAATATGTAATCTGTGGAAATCTTTTAAGCTTTACCCATAAAAACCTTGGACTTGAGAGTTCTTACTGTAGAATTTAAATGTTTCCATTTTCTCTATGTTGTACTTTCACATCAAGATAATTCTAAGTGTGGAGTTCAGAGGTGGAAGAGGGACTGCAAGATACCCTCCTGAGGAAGGAAGAGGCTCGATTCAGAAACATCTGGCTGAAAGTGGAAATAAACATCTGGGGTCCCTAGGCCTCTACATATTAAAAACATCCAGTTAAAATGGTGAAATAAATGACAGAATATTTCTCCATATTTTAGACAGATGGGCTACATGTTTAAGTGGACATCTTAATTTTTATGACTGTTGAATTGTGCTATCATCAATATTTTTCAAGTAACACATTTAAAGGTATATATTCCCTTTTTAATTATAGATATTTTTACTTTTTTTTGCTTAAGACTGTGATTCCCCAATGTGATACCTAATTTCATCTCACAGTATACAACTTAAAATGCTAGATTTTGCCTTCTTTTATGGCTTCTATTGATATTATCCAGAAGGAGGAAGTTTTGAATCTTATTCCTTTTTTTTCATGTATTGAGAGAAAATCAAGAAAGTTGATCAAGAGAATGGGAAAGAAATGCAAGATTATGATCCTTAAAGGAGTCATGATTAAAAGTATTTATTCCCTTTCTACAACCCCAAATTGATAGGACTTGGGGGCTGTAGAAAATGTACGGTCATTAGGGAGGGGGCTGGGCCTTTAGCCTGTTGCATGAAAACCCTTGTTCCCTTTGGAACTTTGACAGATTTTATCTAGTAAATATGGACATATCAGTTTTATTTATTTATTCATTGTTTGCATAAAAGTAGCAAGTTCTGTGGTTCCAATGTCTAACTGCCGTCCATTTCTGAACTCTTGCCGAACCTCGATCTCCTTTCATTATTTCTTCCCTCTTGCTTTTCCTCCATCTACCTTGTTTTGTTTTTTTTTTCTTCTTCTAGTAGCACCAGTGACTTGGAGGCTGTAGTCAAAGTCAGAAAAACAACAGCCAATGCAATGGAGAAACTCTTTCCGATTCTGTTCTCTTAACTTCAGCTCAGATTTGAATTCAGCTTTGTAAAGATAGAGTCCACAGTGCATCAAAGACCATTTACTGAGATCTTCCTTTTCTAAGAATACACTCAAGGGTGCGAGTGAAAGGGAAAGCGGGCTTTCCAGAATTCGGACGATGTGGCTGGCCGTTGAAAATTGTATCTAGACAATATATTCTCTTCCTCATCACATGAGAACAACAGCACTATCAAATCACTGTGCCCTGGGCCTCAACGTCTCAGGCACCCTCCCTTTTAAAGCCATGCACGGACTTGGCTATTAAAAGGTCTGTGGAGTCAGAACTGGGTAAAGTTAGTTTTCATCTTTAAACCTTAGTTGGTCATCTGTAAAATCAGGACATAAGTCCCCAATTTATAAAATTTTTGTGATGTTAAATCAGAGTAAGTATTAATAACACATAATACCGTTTAAAGAATTAGTTTCATGCTTAATAAGAGACTACTAAGAGATGAGGTATACTAACACAAATAGAATCAGCAAAATCACACAATGTGATTCCTTATGAAAGGCCATAGGTAGGGAAGGAAGGTTTTGTTTTGTTTCAGCTATCAGAATGCCACTGTGTAGCTTCATCATATTAATGATGTTGCATGGGGGTTTGCCTGTGTTAGGCTGCTTAGGTGTTTCCTTAAGCTTGAAGGCACACGGTTCCTCACAATGTCTGGTTAACGAGGTGGAAAAAGTTCAGTGAGAGAACTGGGCAATTACAAAGCTTAGACACTGGGATATGAAAGTAGTGGCCTTTTGCCTTTTTTGTTTTCACGTGGAGGTACCTCTGACCACAGATGGCAGAGGTCCTGTCCACACAAAGGAGGGACAAAGCACTGGTGATCTGATTGAATTGTCTTAGTGTGTTTCTAAATCTTTGGGTTTACCTAATTTCTTAATTGGGGGATATTTTAATTTGTGTTTAATTGAAAAGAAATAAATTCTGTAGGTTATTCTATTTTTCTGTGATACACTTGATAGACATTTTTACCTCTGACTGTTCTCTCTAGTGTCCAAAACTATATGAATTGCCTTTTCATGTGCTTTCAAAATCTTGACTCATTTGTTGACAGCATTAGTCTTTTTTCCAAAAATTTCCTAGACTTGCTGAAAGTTCACAATGACTGAAATTAACTTTATCCATGGGAAATTTCCTCTGGAGGTACACATTTGCCCAGACAAAATATCAAATCTCACGCCAACAATAAATTGGAGGAGGAATGAACTACTATGTTGTTACATCTGTCCAAGTAGCGAGGGCGGTGTGCATCTGGCAGCACATTATTTTGGTGTATGATTTGTCTCCTAACAGCACGTGGAAAACTCAATGCTTCTGCAAAATTGTCATGTGTCAGGGTGATGTTATTAACAAATTTTTTAAAGCATTTATCTCAAGGGAAGAGTGTGAACATATCAATTAGTCAATCTAAGCTGACACATGCAGAGTGAGAGGGAAGGAGCACAGGGGCAGAGACCAGGGGCTGAGAGAGGGAAGGGCTGGGTGGGGTCCTGCAGGTGTCCAGCTCTCCCCTGTCAGTAAGTGGCCATATTAACACAGGTGAACACAGTCAATTAATGTAGCTCCTGATAGTTACTTCTCTGGTATTTCAGTGAATTTGATCGAAATCTACTTTTTAAACCTTATGTATTTATAGACATATATACATTTGATTCAAGCTACAGTAGGGTATAGCAGGGCAATGTATTGGAAATGTTTAAAACATGTGCTTCTAAATAATGCATAGAAGTATTAAGACAATATTTCTATGAACTTTAATAATACCTCCACAATATGGATATATGCTGACTCCTGATTCTCTAGTGGTTTCTTGCATGTAGGCTTTTTCTTTTTAATATCTTCTGCAATATCTATGGTGCAGTACTGAAAAGATACCGTAAAATTTTTTTACACAGTATTTCTGTCACAGTACTGAAAACGCACAGTATTTAAAGTTCTTGAGTAAAAGATTCTTGAGTAAGAGAAGACCCTGATAGAACTTTAAAAATGTCTGGAGAGCATTATGACCCATTAATTGGCCTGCGCACTCTCTTTTGCTAACCTATTTCCATCTTTGAGTTATGAACCTACTCCCCACCCCTCCCCTTGTGCCAGACAGAATTTCCGGTGGCTCTCTCTCCAGTCACCACTTCCCCTTGCAGCTGAGTCTAGAAGTTAAGGCACCTACTTAATCCTAGCCAGGGCGTCTGCAAGGTCCCTGCTGCTTCAGCTTCAGAGACGTTCTGAATGCATGCCATTGTTAGGATTGGACATCTGAGGGACAGTCACTAATATGAGCCCCCCCCCATCATCTTACCTCCTATAAGAACAGTTTCCTTTTGCTTTCATGTGCCTTGCTTATTAGCCACCTGCCATTTTTTAAGGTATTTTGGTCTCCAGGCACTATGCTAGATTCTTGACAATTCAATAGATAAACGGAACGTGCCCATTGCCTTAAAGTCACTAACAGTCAAGCATTTTGAGTATTCCTTCCTTTAAGCTTCTGCTTATGTTGTGTACCCTCTATTTTTTAAAAAAGATTTTATTTATTTATGTGTTAGAGACATAGGAAGGGAGGGAGAAGGAGAGGGAGGGAAACAGCGATTGGTTATTCATGTGCCCTGACGGGACCGAACCTGCAACCCAGGCACGACTGTGAATCAAACCACAACATTCCGCTTTATGGTAAGACACCCAAGCAACTGAGCTACACCAGTCAGGGCAATTTTTTTTAATTCTAATTTTTTATTTTAGAGGGTGAGGAAGGGAGGGAGAGAAACATCTATGTCAGAAATATTGATTGGTTGCCTTCCCTAGTCGACCCAACCTGGGACCCAACCTGCAACCCAGGCATGTGCCCTGACCTGGAGTTGCACTGCGAGCCTCAGTCTGTGGGACGCTGCTGACTCAGCTGAGCCACACTGACCGGTGTGCCCTCTTTCGAATGACATTATTTTCTATTAGACTTAATGACTTCCACTCTGTCTCTTACACCCTGAGATATTGGCTGTATATACCTGTATACACTGACTACTCCTAAAAGTATATTTCTGGCTTCTTGTTTCCACTGAGCTCTGATTTCTACATGTAACTCACAACTCCCTAATTGTTATCTCCATTGCATTTCACAATTAAGTTGTCCAAAACCCAGATAACATCCCCCCAAACCTGTGGCTTTCACCGTTCTCTCCATCTCAGGAAATGGCTTTTTCTTTTCTGTTGTCCAGGTAAAAAACATTGCAGTCCACCCTCACTTTCCCTTTGTATCAGTCATTGAGTCTTGTTGCCTAAGCACAGCTACCACGATAATCTGATCCGCTGTTGCTGCATAACGAATTAACACTAACTTTGCAACTTAAAACAACACACGTTTGTCACCTTGTAATTCTGCAGGCCAGCGTATGGGCATTTTTTTTACTGTGGGTTCTCCTTTCGAGTTCTGAGTTCCCTTTCTTCAGCCCAGGCGACGGCCTGTGGAGCAGAACCAGCTGAGGCTCACTCACCTAAGGAAAGATTTGCTTCCAAGTGTCCTCAGGTTGCTGGCAGAATTTCTTTCCTTCTGGCTGCAGAACGGAGGATTTGGTGTCTTGCTGGAGGCTGCCCTCAGCAGTTCAGGGCCTCCTGCTGATTTCTGACAGGCGGGCTTCTCCAACACTGCGGGCCACTTGCTTTGTGGCGGCTCCCTTCCCCACAGCTAGTGAGGGCAGGGTCTCCAGTGGCTCTGCCAGCAAGACCAGGTCTTACGTATATGGGAAGGTAATCACGGTAGTGACATCCCTTTGCCATCTAATGTAACCTAATCACAGGGTGACATGTCATCCATCACCTTTGCCATGTTCTTTTGCTTAGAAGCAAACGGGCTCCACGCCCAAAGGTGAAGATGACATGAAGGTGTAAATATTGGAGGCAGAGGTCACTGAGTGCCCCAGAGGGATTACCTGCCGCAACTCATGGCTTTGCCTAGATGTTTGAAATACTCTCCTGATTTGTTTCCTGGTTCTATCCTTTCCAACCCCCACTCATTAGTTAGAATGATCTTTAAAAATTAAGCCATATAACATCATTCCTGGGCTCCAAACGTTAAATGGCCTTTATTTCAGTCATCTTAAAAGACAAGTCTTTCTGAGGTCTTTATACACGATCTGAACATTTACCTCTCTGATATCTTCAGAGGGAATGGGCTATTCACTGTCTGAAGTACCTTTTCCCCTAGTTATCTGCATGTATTACTCTCTCACCTCTTCTGAGTCTTTACTCAGATGTTACCCTCAGTGAGGACTTACTAGAACCCCTGTGCCCTATTTGAAATTGCGACCTCCTCCTCCTCCCCCTACTCAGCCACTTCTTTGCTCTGTTTTCCTCTTCAGCACTCGTCACCATCTGACATCATGCATGTTTGCTTTTTAAATTTACATCACCTACTGCTCTACTTGGGTATCAAATTCATACAGCAGAGTTCCATGAGAATGGATCCACTTGCTGCTGTATCTAGCATCTAGTTAGCACCTTTCACAGAGTGGACACGACAAATATATGCTGAATAACCAAACGGATATCCCCCAGTCAGGCCTCCGTTCCTCGTGGTAGGCTTTTTACTATCCAAACCTCTGGGAATACTCAGCTTGTAAAAATTGTGTTCAAATCATTGTCTGTTTTAACTTTTTGGCTTATCTTGTGAGTTTACATATATGGTATCATATATGTATAGTTTTATTTCTGCTCATTTTGGTATTTCTTGAGGAATCAGAACAATTGCTCAAATTTCAGGATGGAGTCTGTTGGTTTGTAGTAACTTATATTTATTGATTAATTTTGAAGCTCTCACATTAAGGATTGGTAGAGTGATATTTTAATATGTAAATGTATGAATTTCTTTGTAGAACTCCTATTTGATTATCACATAAAGAACTAAGTAACCTCTGTCTGTGCTTTTAGAGGTTTACTTGGAAAGGACTCTTGTTGGCCTTGCCTGCTGATCAAAAGTTTTTGCTACTATGCGGCCATTGAGGAAATGCCAAATTAAGTTCCAGATTTGATCTTAAAAATCTCAGAACAATACATGAAAAAGACTTTGTGACTTTTGCAGAAAAATACTTTTTATTTTTTAACTGTGTATTGAGACATAATTGATATACAATAAACGTCACATATTTAAAGTGAACAGGTTTTTCTGTTTTGACCTACGTATGCATCCATGCCATCTTTACCTCAACTGAGATAGTAACCGCATCCGTAAACCCCAAAAGTTTCGTTACGGTGATCTCTCTCTCCGGCCCCTCCTAAGTGTCCGTGCTCCCTGGGTCCCCAGCAACTATTGATCTTCTTTCTCTTACTATAGATTTGCTTGCTTTATTTGGGGTTTTGTATAAATGGAATAATATAGTATGCACTCTTTAGCCTGGTGTTATTTACTTAGCAAAATTATTTTGCGATTTAATCATGTGATGTTTATCAGTCCCTTCGAGTGTTGAGTGGGATTCTGTCGTATGGCTATGCTGTAGTTGGATTTTCCATTTACCTACTGATGGCATTTGGAGTGTTTCCAGGGTTTGGCTTTTACAAATAAGTATTCTATGTATATTTGTTTTCAAATCTTTGTATAGACACACATATCAAAGTGTTTTCCAAAGTGATTATGCCATTTTGCATTCCTAATGGCAATGTATGGGAGTTCCATTTGTTCTACATTCTCTCAACACTTTATATGGACAATTTTTTTTCCATTTTATACAAAATGGAACTCTAAAAGGTGTAAATTGGTATTTCATTATGGTTTTAATTTGCATTTCCCTCTTTGCTAATGATGTTGACATCTTTTCCCGTACTTAGTTGACTTGGTGAACTGTCCTTTCAAATCTTTGGCATATTTAAAAAGCTTTTTTAATCATTAAATTTTGAGGGTTTCTCATATTTTCTGGATACAAGCCCTTTATTAGATATATGCTTTACAAATATTTTATTTTAGTTTTTGGGTTGTCTTTTTGTTCTCTTAACAGTGTCTTTTTGTTTTAAAGATTTTATTTATTTATTTTAGACAGAGGGGAAGGGAGAAAGAGAGGGAGAGAAACATCAATGTGTGTTGCCTCTCGTGCACTCCCTTCTGGGGACCTGGCCCACAACCCAGGCATGTGCCCTGACTGGGAATTGAACCACCGACTGTTTGGTTCACTGGCCAGTGCTCAGTCCAGTGAGCCACACCAGCCAGGGCAATAGTGTCTTTTAAAGAGCAGAACTTTTAATTGTGATGAGGGCCAAATATATCGATTATTTTAGATCATATTTTTGGTGTTGAATCAGAATCATATTTTTAATCCTAAAGTGACATGATGAATTAAGAAGCACTGATTTGTTTAAGATACATTTTAACACAGAAATAAGATAAAAATCAAAAATTAAACTCCAGCCCAGTTTTATATGCCTTTAACATCTAAACAAATCTCATTAAATTTAATTATATATTGTGCACTTAACTTTAAGCTGCCTGTTATTTGTACATGAATATTTCCTTAGACCAGAGTTCCTCAATGTTGGTACTATTGATACATGAGGGCAGACAGTTTTTTCCGTGAGGACTGTCCTCTGGACTGTACAATAGAATCCCTGTTTAGCAGCATCCCTGGCCTCTATCTACTAGATTCCACTGGGAGTTTTAGTTGGAACAATCACAAAAGTCTATAGACATTGTCAAATGTTCCCCAGGGGGTAAAATCAACTCCTACTTCCCCCACCAACTTCTGCTTGCAAACTATTTAGTATATTGCTCTGATGGGCCTGATTCTGGTTTGGCTGCCCCAGGCTGTCTGATTTGTACTTGAAGCCAGATAATAAACCCACAAAAATGTTGTCCTTTTCTCCCTTGGTCTGGCCACTGGTGGTATACTGAGAGAGACAGATGTGCCTCTCTGAGTTAATGCCTATGCAAATGGACCCCCAAGTTACACATGAAGTTGTTCTCCAATTGGATCCCTTTCCTGTTCCGTACTTGAATGGGGTTGGGTACAGACAATACGTGTGAGACCTTTTCTTGTGGTGAACACAAAGTATGCTAGGTGTACTGTTACTCCTAATTCGGGGATGGTTACTATCTAGCTCAGACATTACCCAGGTCTCTTGGTATCCATTTGTAGATACATTTGATACTAACTTGGACATGATTTTTTTCTGACCTTTTACTTCAGGTAGAGTATAGGTTGTTGTTTAAACTGACCCTAAATCATAGCATTTGTGCAGTTTTAGCTCAAAGTATAAGTCTTTCTAAATTATGAGAATATAGAAAATTTGGAGGGCAAGCAGAGGCAGAAGAGTAATCACCATCATTTAATGTTATTCTTTTCAGTGTATAATATCCATGACAATAATTTTTTTCAAAAAATTATTTACTCCCTATTTCAGACCATTTATAATTTTTAGATCATAACTGAGTATTTTTAGAGGATTTTCATTTCTCCATTGCTGGCTTTCCCTTGGAGAAGACTGGGAATATCTTCTCCTTAAATGACAAGGAGATGACATTTCTACCATTCTACAGGTTTTGGAAAAGAGCTGAGCTTCCTGTGTTATATCATAAAAATGTAGGATAGGAATTTCATTTTCCCCCCTTTGGGGATGCAATTTACAAATGACACAAGATGGAGTTTGTAAGCAAGACAAATGCCAATGATGGGAGGAAATCTCTTGGAATAGGGGTCTGTATGAAATTGATAGCTGAGACTGAACATCCCCTTCCGGCCAACATGCCACATTAAATGATTGTTAGTGCAGTTAAAGGAGCTCAAAAGGAAGATGATATGAGATGTTAGATGGAGCTCATCTTGTTTTTAAAATTGGCACCTAGTATTTTGATGTCAATATTACAAGAACTACTGTGTGCAGCAGTGATCAAATAGTGGTAGCTAGGCTTTTCTGAAATAATAAATTTGGTAGCAAACCATTTATTTTCAGAGCAGGGAAGCAAGTGAATGGTGCTTTTAAGCCTTTAGGTCACCAACAGGCATCACATTATTTTACTGCGTGAGCCCATTGTAATTCACCCAAATTGCAAGGCAAGTTGCTGGAAGTCATTTTATTGTAACATCCAGCTGAATGTGTGATGGCATTTTCCAATTCCGGCTGAGAAAGTTAGAAGAGACTGATGATTAAATGCTGGGAGTCACTGCAAATGTGATCTAATTCCATGAAATGACAGAATTCAGAAGCCAGGCTCCTATCATCATCCCTTTCTCTATTTTTTTTTCCTGGAGGGAGAGTTCTTCCTTCCTCCCTCCTTTCTCTATTTTCCTATTCAGTGTATCAAGGAATGGAAATTCTGCTTTAGAGCTGTTCTCTTATCGATCTTTCTTTGTTTCCTCCCTTTTTTCTCTTTAGTACCCCTTTTCTTTTTCTCCATTTCCGTCTGCCTAGTTCCCTTCCTTTCCTCCCCTTCAGTCCTCCTCACCTGGTTTCTTCTTGTGTCACAGTTGCAGTTTGTGACAAAGGTGCTAGGCATGCAAGGTTCTGCTTCTGTCCCCCAGGAATTAGCCGCCTGTATCTCAGAAGCAGCGTTGACTTTTCTCTTCCTGGTTAGCTTCTCAGCACTTTTCTCTCCAATTATTTTCCTAATGATCACAACTGGTCCTGCTTAGGCCCAGTGTCGCAAATGTGACATCGTTACTCACCAACGGCCACGGGAAGCCAGAAACAAGTGCGTGTCACTCCTCGGACTCCATTTAGGGAACGGGCATCACTTTATATTTGGGGATAAATAGGTCATATGGCTCAGCATAGCATGTTTTGTCCAAGTTACTTAGTAGAAGCAAGGATGCTCATTTATTTCAGTGGACTTGTATAAAGTAAAAACTAAAAAGGTGCCTGTTAATAATAACAGCTCCTTCCTTGCAAGCCTGTGGGACTATATGAGGTAATGCATATAAAACAGACTGCTCTGTCGGCTCTGGAATCAGAACTGTGTTAGTTCTGGTTCTGCCACTTGTGATTGTGGTGCCTCGTGTAACTCTTCTCTGCCTCTGATTACTCGTCTATAAAGTAGGGGTACTTTTTAGAGTGAATAAGATAATACATATTAAGTGTTTTGAAATCCTTCTGGTACATGTGTGGTTATAAAAGTTACTGCATATTATCCTTTTTAAAAAATCAGTCTTACTAAAAAATATAGTACATATAAAGAAAGATTGGGACTATAAATGATTTCCCTAATAAGTGTTCTTTTTGTGCAGGGCTTCTTTTCTCAACACTAGTTTGTAAGATTCAACCATGTTTTTACATATAACTGTTCTCTATGCATTCTCATTGGTGTTACAGTGTTCTATTGAATAAATGTAATGCAATTAAATTATCCAGTCAACTGTGAATGGACATTTAGGTTCAGTGCAGCCGTGAATATTCTTTTATCTGTCTCTCGGGCATATGAGTGAATTTTGGTTGAGCCTCTACATAGGAATGAAATTGCTGTGTCCTAGAGGGCAAGTGTTCAGCTTTAGTCAATAATCCCAAACTGCATGGAGTGCCCATTTCTCCTCATCCTCGCTAGCACTGTATTGTCAGCCTTTTTAATCTCAGCTATTCCAGGAGATGTTTAGCAATATATCATTATGTTTTTTAATTTGCTTGTCTCTGCTGATTAGTGAAGAAGACCAGCTGTTATGTGGCTGTGGGCCATTTGACTATATCTTACATGTGGTGTCTGAGTTCTGAATTTCCACCTCCCTCATTGGTCTATGAATTGCAAACAGCATCTCCATTCTGTGATTTTTCCTTCAACTCTCGTAATACCTTTGGAGAAAAATAATTTCACACAGTCAGAAATATCAATCATCACCTTTATGGTTAATGCTTTAGGTTTTCTGATAAAAACAAAAATATTTCCTTTTTCTTGAGGATTTTATAATATTGTTCTTTACTCTTCTAAAAGTTTTATCATTTGCTTTAAAATTCATCTGGAATTAATTTTTGTGTGGCAGAAAGAAGAAGTGAAGCTCTGTGTTATTTTCACATGGATATCCAACCATTGCAGCATAATGTATTGGAATGACCGTCCTTTCCCCATGGCTCTCTGGGCCACTCCTGTCATTTATCAGCCAAGAGTCCATGTCATATGTCCGTGTGTCTGTTTCTAGAATCTTTGCTTTATTTCATTGGTATATTTTCTCTCTTTCTGCCCATACCATACTGTTGTAGTAATTGCTACTTTATAATAAACAGACCAGGCCATTACTCCCTCTCCATTTTATTTAAAAAATTTTTTGGCCAGTGCTTTCCAAAATGTGTCTGAGGCCCACGAATGCGATCCTTTCAGGAGGCACGTGACCCATCTTTTCTAGCAACATGTATGTGTGAGGCTGGATTTCCTCGCATACTTCACCCAAACAGCGTACGCGACAGATCTAATTCTGAAGAAGATATTAGAAAGTAGTAGAGTTAGTAAATACGCAAAACAGGGCCTCTGTTTTTAATAATTATTGTTGTTTTAAAAAATACACTATTTTATGTTATAATATAATATGTTATTTTTTATTTACTCTTTTAATCCTCACCTGAGGACATATTTATTGATTTTGAGAGAGAGAGAGAGAGAGACATTGATTGGTTGCCTCCCATACATGCCCCAACCAGGGATCAAACCTACAAACTACGTATGTGCCCTGATCGGGAATCGAACCCATAACCTTTTGGTGTACAAGGTGATGCTCCAACCACCCGAGCCACCCGGCCAGAGCATATAGTATAATTCATCCAGAGGTCTGGAGGTAGCATTATTTTATTGTTGTTCAACTGCTTTTTAAGTGTGTTAGCCAAAAAATGCTTTTATTCTAACTTGAGTTCTTTATGATACCACTAGACAATGTTTCTTTAAGTCATTTTTAGGTGACATTATTGAGGCCATATCTTTAACACTAAAGAAATTGTTTATATACCTATCAGCTATTATATACAATTCATCTAAAAATTTAGCTCTATAACCTGCACACTTGGATGGGTATATATCGTAGTGGTAAGAATACAGGCATTTGAGTATCAAAAGTGGCTTTAAGTCATGACTCACTAGCTGTGTGACATTGGACATACTAATAAATGTCTTCTAAGCTTCAGTTTTCTGGGTCGCTAAATGGGGTGGGCAAGTTTTAATCTCATGAATTTAATGTGAAACCTGAATGAGATTATGCATATAAACTGCTTAACACATTGCCTGGCACTCTCCGAACACTTATAGACCTTACTATTAGTTTTAATGTGAGGATGTGATATTATTGCAGTTCACTTCAGGAGGGGGCTTCTGAAGGAAGACCTCATTCTGCCTGGCTCTATAAGCATGTATAGCATAAGCTCCAGCTTGAGCTGCTCCTCGCTGTAATTTTTATAAGAGTTAACCTCAAGGCATGCACCTCTGACTGGCTGTATGTACAATTGCTCTTGAATCCAATACAAAGCATATACATTGATGCACATCTAATTTTATGTACTTGGATTCTTTTGATATTATGTTTACCTTTTATTCTTTTATCTCAGTTAGCATGTTTGTCCATAAAATAGTGGTGTTCATTCAGGTCATTGATGAAAATGTTACACTCAGTAGAACCAAGGTAATAGTGTAATAAATTGTATGTAATAAAATCTGGCTTGTAAATCTTCATAAGTAGTTCAGAAAAAGAAGCAAATTGAACTTAGTAGGAGTACCACTCTGGCGGCCCATAGAGATCACCGTAGTCTTTTCTAAGGGTGCAGACTTTCACGTTTAGTAGTTACTCCAGATTTTACCTGGACTTGAAGTCAGTGAGTTAGGTTATGGTCTTCTTAATTCGAGACTAGGACATCATTTTCAAAATTTTGATAGCAGAATTTTGCTGGAATTTTCCCACAGATTATTGCCATGAGATCTTTCTTACCCTTCTCACAAAATGATCCTTTATGGCTGGGAAAAATGCACTTGATTTAAAGGTCATTTGCTTTTTCCTACATCTTCATGAATACCCCAAAGCTCAGTCTTCCTTAAAAACAGCCAATACTCATACTAAGAACTTTTCATAAGTTTTGTGACATATTTGTCTTAATGCTATAACATACCTAATTATGTGTTTTTTATTACGTTAGGTGGTATCATCTCCCTCCCTCCCTTTGTATGACAAATTATTTTGATGGCAAGAAGTAATAGGCTTGGTGTGTGTGTTTTTGCAATAGATTGAAATATTCCACTTTAATAGAATTATTAAGTCTTAACTGTTCTTATAAAAACAAAGTAGAATTAAGTGCACTGAAAAACCATCAGGAAAGTATTTAAGATTACTGTCTGCTGTGTTTAAATACATATTAAATACATTAAATGTGCATATATAGTGCTAAGTCAAATAATTGAATAAGATGACTATTCAAAAATTATTACTTCATTAAAATGTCATATGGTTACTTAGAAAATAATATAATTTTAAAAGTACAAGGGACATTATCAAGCACTGAATTAAGGATACTTATTTGAGTGGAAATAACTTGCCCTAAACCATAAGGTTTTCGTGATGACAGGGACTATATCTGTGTCTCTTGACTTCCACTCTGTTTTGACCACATGCTTTTATAATCCCCAAACTTGCCACATGGGAAGAACTGATTTCCTAATCGATAACATCATCATAATTTTGTATGGTGACAGATGGTTACTAGACTTAACGTGGTACTCACTTCATAAGGTATATAAATGTCAGATCATTACATTTTACACCTGAAACTGGTGTAATAGCATATGTCAGCTACACTTTAATAAAAAGGAAAGACTAAATTTTTTGGTGTGGCAGAAGATTTAGTAAGTGGGTATTGTTCAGTCTTCTTGTGGGAGGAAAAAGGCAAAAATGGAACTGGTGAAATAATTGCTACAAGAAGAAAAAGAATCCGCCAGTCAGTTTCTCCTTTCCTTTGATGCCTGAGTTTGCAGAAGTGACCTTTGGGATCAAAGAAATAAAAGATATATCCCAGTATCACCATGTGTGGAGGAGGCAGGATCGCGCTTGTGACAATAATATGAAGTTCTAAGGCCTTAAAGGTTTCTTCATTAATTATCTTTGAAAAGTTCAGTTGTTTGTTCTGAACAAAATGAAACCAAGGGCTGCAGGAACGGAATAGAATACCTAACTCTGGGGAACTACTCAAGATATTCCTCATAACCTTTACATCGGGCTCAGGAAAATGTAACAGGATTCTTGGTAGCATTTTTACTTCTTTTTCCTGTCTGCTGAAGCTAGCTTTGTATTCTCTGTCTCTTGTCTGTCTCTCTGTTTCTGTGTCTCTTTGTCTTTTCTGTCCGGTGCATTTTCAACATCCATCTCTGACTCTCTGTCTGCCTACAGCAAGCTCCTTGCTCACGCTTAGTCTTCACAGCCCCAAAGCTGATTCTCACAATTGCTCTTGAAAAACTCTCTCTAGTAGCTCAGCATTCTAGAAAACTGAGCTACTGGAGGGTTCAAGAGCTGTGCCACTGCTCTCCAACTTTGTTCTTTCCTGGGATGTTTGCCCTTTCAGTTTTCTAAATGGCAAGTGATGGAGATGCAGTTTTAAGTCAACTAGAATATTCTATGATGAATGTTATGTTATAGAAAAGTGCTGTTTCCTAAGGCATTATATAAAATGAATAGTCTTTATATCCTCATTATCTAGTAGATAGAATTTCAATGTGATTTTATCTATATGCAAATACATCGAGTGTTTCTTTTGAAATCTGTCTCAGGAGTAATTATATTTGGAATGCAGAGTATGTATGCCTCCCCTTTTCTATGTATATGTTATCCTTAAATAGCATTGGCCAGTGCACTGAGGTTATAGATAATAATGAAGGCCCAAGATTTTTTTTCCTTTTGGTTATACTTAATCAAGAAATAACATTAGGTATATTGGAAATAGGGATGTTTTAGTTTAATTATACACACTGTGTCTCATATCCGCACGGTCCAATAATTGGCAGTGCCTCTGTGGCTTACGCATTTTGCAGGGGCATGTCTTTCCACTGTCACATAGTAGCCCAGGCCTCCCTGACCAGAATGTCATAAAAGCCGAAGGAAGCCCATAACCCAGTAATATGAATCGCATTTTAACTCCTATACATGTTCCTGTGCCCAATTGGGAAATAAATTTACAGTAAAGTGATAATGATTAAAATCACTCCTAGAGTGTATTTTCTACTTTGACAAGAGCCTTTAATATCTTGATCCAAAGGAACAGTTCAAATCTTGTTTCATTTTTGGTTAAAATACTGTTGATTAGTAGTTTGTTTTACACAAGCACTTCCATTATACCTCAAATCACAGCAAATATATCCGTCTGTTTAATCGGCAACAGCGGTCAAACTGACCAGCCTCTTCCAGGATGTCCACATCCAGCTGTTGCAGAATCGCGCACTCTCCAGCCACTTTCTGAATTTGGGGTGCGCAGAAAGTCACTGTTTTATGAGGAAACCGTTCTTCTCTTTTTCAGGTATAATGAGATATAGTTGACATATTATTATTGTTCATTGTGTAGGTTTAAGGTATATGGTGTGATCATTTGATACCCTTATATATTGTGAAATGATTACTATGATAAGATTAACACATTTATCATCCCACATAATTACTTTTTTATGTGAGAACATTTAAGACTTACTCTCTTAACTTTCAAGCACAGAATTAAGTATCTTCGCCATGCTGTACATTAGATTTCCCAGGACCTGTCCATCTTGTAACTGGAAGTTTGTACCCTTTGACCAATATTTCTCCATCCTCCAACCTCCACTAAGATATTCTGTTTCTATGAGTTTGACTTTTTTTTTCTAGATTCTACATACACGTGAAACATACAGGATTTGTCTTTCTGTGTCTGGTTTATTTCACTTAGTACAATGCCCTCGCGGTCCGTCCAAGCCGTCACATACTACAGAATTGTCTTCTTTTCCCGCTCACCTATTTGGGGCACTTAGGTGGTTTCCATGTGTTAGCTACTGTGAATGATGCTTCAGTGTACACGGGAGTGCAGATACCTCTTCAGGATAATGACTTCATTT
This sequence comes from Desmodus rotundus, assembly GCF_022682495.2. Lineage (NCBI taxonomy): Eukaryota > Metazoa > Chordata > Mammalia > Chiroptera > Phyllostomidae > Desmodus > Desmodus rotundus. The sequence continues at coordinate 130,282,640 of NC_071391.1, read as the reverse complement.
ACTTCAGATGAATACCCAGCAGCGGGACTGCTAGATCATAAGGCAGTTCTATTTTTAGTTGTTTGAGAAGCCTCCATCCTGTTTTTCATAATGACTGCACCAATTTACATTCCCACCGTGTACAGGGTTCTCTTTTTGAAGAGACTATTCTTAATTACAGACCATGTTAGGTTAAAAGTTACTTATTTTTGTTTAATCCAAATTTCTTCTTCTCTTAACTTCTCCATTCATTCTTCGTGTTTCCTGCTACGCTGCACGGACCCGGTTTAAACTGTGACACTTTGGTGGTCTCGAAAACAACTCTCTTTGCCGCTCAGCGTGTCTTTTCCCTGAACCCATCAGCCTCCATTTACAGAACTGCCATTCAAGAGCCCTCACTTCCAGCCTTCACCAGCTAGTCTTTGCTCTCCCTTAAATGCACTCAAGGGCATTGAGTTTTCCTCTAATGTGACAGAAAAGAATTGGTACAGAAAGGCAGATAGGGAGCTAAAGATGCGTAAGAAAGATGCATACAGAGAAACAGACAGCAGAAGGCAGCTGTACCAGAAAAGAAGAGTGGAGCCCAGGGGCTGGGGTGTATGTATTTGCATTCCCATAGACTTCTCACTCTTGATATTTTTCTTCTTTTAATGAAGTTCCTGGCTAGTTTTGGCAATCTCATGTCACTGTTGATTCACATTGAGCTCTCAGCCAAAACCACCTCACTCTTTTTTTCAAAAAACACACACAATAGCATTTTAACTAACATTCATTGAGATCTGACTCTGTGCCTGAGCATCCTTTAAACTCGTTAATTCTACAACATTCATAATAAATCAGTACCCTTTTTATTATACCCATTTTGCAGATGAGGAAATCGATACAAAGAGGTTAAGCGACTTGTTCCAGTGCACCCAATGAACAAATGGCCCAGGGAAGATTCCAGCCTGTCCTGGGCTTGCACAGTTTTAGTAAAATGCACTTTTTATAAAATCCAGATTACATTTTACTGTTTTCACTTTCTTTTTGATAAACCTGGCCCATTACTTTATCCTGTCATTTTAAATTCTAACTCACTCTTTGGCTTGCATATTTCTTTCCCTGTCTTTTAATAAGTAAATAATAAGCATGTCACCTTTTCCGCACACAAAGCACCCGTGGACTTGATGAAATGTGGACAGGGATGGAATACAATGGCATGTTCTCTGAGCCTTTTCTGCAAGAGGTACTGATTCATATACCTATGCCATTTAGATCAGGACTTTTACCTATTTTAGAGTTAATTGGTATCCAGATGCATTTTCCATCTTATTATCAAGGATATTGAGATAGACTATTTCTGATACTTGCCTGCAATTTATTTATACCAACTGTTCCTATTCTAATGGTTTACCAGTTGTCCTATCAATTTTTTTTTAGTACAATTATCTGTATTTGAATATATCCCAAGTAGTTTCAATGGGATAATTTTCAAAGGTAATTGACAGTTCAATGATTTTGCATTATGTAAAATAGTTTCCTACAATTAGAGATTCTCCATCTGATCCTTAAAATACAGATATAAAAATATGAAGACCTGTGTGTGTACACATACACATGTATACACACAAACCCATGGGCAGAAAGCACTCGAACCTGGAGCACACAGCTTGCTCCACGGGCTCAAGACCTCCTGGGACGGTCCTGGCCCGCTGTGGTCTCCGCTCTAACTCAGCAAACACTGGAGTGCAGAAAGCTCCCGTCTCTAGTCACGTGTTCACAGGGAGTGTTGCCCCTTCACCAGCCTTCACTTTAACAAGCAAGTTATTCCTTCTACACAGACCAGGTCTTAAGAATCACCTCCCAATGAGTACTTCCCTATGCATAAAAACTTTCCATGTATAGTCTTATTCCAACTGTATAAACTTTTAATTTTTGGAAACAAATTCTGCTATTTATAGTATTAATTTTAGTTCCAATCCTGGCAAATTTTCAGAACTGAAATAGTGAAAGTGCTCAAGTAGTGAAGAACAGAATTCCTGTTATTTTTCTGCCTTTTAGAATCATCCAAGTCCTAATCTTACATTGCAGTGAATACATGTTTCCCCCCTTTTTTGAGAGACACTCGAGTAATAAGAAAGTGAATTGAATTTCCAAATCGAAGTATAGGTTTAGTGAATTGAATTTCCAAATCGAAGTATAGGTTATTTTAATCTTCTGCCTTCACCTCTCAATTTCTTTTCAAATGGACCACTAGAAAGTAGAATTAAAAATTATTTATGTTGCAAGCAATACTGACCCTCTGAGTTTCTGGGGGGGGTTGGACAACTTATTGTTTGTAAGACAGATATTAAGTAAGATAGGTATTAAGCTTCGCCTGGGTGTTTTATTAAATGCCCGGCCTAGGCAAGTACGGTCTTGAGAAATACTTGAATAAATGGCACCAGTCTGGTGTCTACTGTCAACTGCAGAAATTGTCCAACTGCCTTATCTTTGTTTCTGCTGCTGCTTCCTGGGATCAGAGAGGAACAAGGCCTGTCCGTTTTACAAGTAGAAGATGGTCAGCGGGTGCAACAAAATTAGTATGTACATCTGTAATTGCTCAATCGTCTCCCTTCCAAATGATTGTAACTGACTCTTTTTCTTTGCAGGATTAATTGCACACCTGCTTTTCAAAACACAAAAGCTGGGTTTGCCTTTGTATATCAAACATGATTTGGAGAATTTGGGGATCATGCAACCACATATTTACATAATCAAATGGCAAACTGCAATTTATTTTAAGCTCACGGATTCTCTGTTTTCCCTTACCCAACAATCATGTACATAATGCCGAAAGTGCTGGTGTCTGACACGCGGGTGGTTAAGTTTGTCTAATACAGCATCAAGGACACGTGGCAGAGTGATGGATACAAATGATTTAGGACATTCTACTGAAAATGCCTCCTATATTCTGGTACAAGCCAAAGCCATTTTTAGATTTTTTTTCTATCTACCCACATTGTGCACATTACAATTTGTGTTCCCTTGGGGGAAAAGAAGTATAAGGTTTCTTGTTGATGATCTAAGAAATGTGAATAAAGTTGTTGGCAGATGGTTCGCACATTTCATTCTGAAATATCTTATAGTGACAAATAACAAAGTGTATATAATTAGCTCTATGCAGATGGCATGCCAAGTGTTGATATTCGTCTCTGCAGACTTTGTACAAAGACACTATTTAAGAGTCGAGATGAAAAGCTGAACCTTCTAAAGAGGAAGTAATTTGATACCATGGCTATCCAATTAGCCTTTTCGTGATCAGGTGTCCCATCCTAGACCCTTTTAGTACTCCGTGGGAGGAAACCTCACAGTGAGTTGTGTGTACACACAATTGCTTCGACTGTTTTGGTTCCATTGGCAGAGGCAGGCACCATGAACTTAGGGGACGGTGTTCATTACATTAAAACCACAGCGCTCTTCTTTCTTCTCTTCTGTCCAGCCAAGCCTTCGCACCTGCAGGTCTCTTTACCAAAGGTGCTCCTGGCTGCAGCCTCTTGTCGATCAGGCTTTAGTTTAAATGCCACCACCTCAGAAAGGCTTTCCCTCATTGCCCAAACACTTCTGTTCCTCCCTGTTACTAGTTTCTCTCGTATTATCCTGGTTTATTTTTCTCCTAATTTTTATCACTACATTTGAGATAAGTGGTAAGTGAGGACCTTGACCATTTGGTTCACTCCATGTGTCTGGCCTCAGTTATAGGGCATGGCACAGGAGACCTCCTTAAATACTATTTACATGAATAGCTTTTGTAACTCACTCCTCATTGGTCACAGTAATCTAAATGGTTAAGCTAATACCTTTTCTGTATTTACCCAGTATTAGTATATATGGCCAAGGTTAACACATTGAGCTAATATTATCTCTGCCATAAAGATTTTATTACTTTTTTTTCAATATTTGCATTCATTTAGGTTGATAGCTACATATGGTAGAGAATATGGAAGCAGACCAGGACTGAATATAAATAGCAGAACTTGACATATTTGTTTAAGTTTTTCAAAAAATAAGTATTATGTCTGTTTATTTATACTTTGTCTACTATGAGCACATGTGACTAATAGATACTTTGGTATTAATGACATGCTGGATATATTGTAAAGGAAAAGTGTTTTTACTGAAAAGATTTGATTCCTAGCTTTTCATCTGAGTTACTTCATAAATATATTATAACTTAACAAGATATTCTATGTTTGAGCTCAATCTCTATATATGCAAATAGATGTCTCTGGATTTGGTGGGGTTAATGAAGAGAATATATTCCAAAGAAATAGAAGTAGGCATATGCCCTGGCTGATGTGGCTCAGTGGATTGAGTGCTGGCCTGCGAACTAAAAAGTCGCTGGTTAGATTCTTCCCAGTCAGGGCACATGCCTGGGTTGTGGGCCATGTCCCTGGTGGGGGGCGCACTAGAGGCACCCACACACCGATGTTGCTCTTCCTCCTTCCCTTCTTCTCTCTAAAAGTAAGTAAACAAAATCTTTAAAAAAAGAAGTAGGCATTATTCTGGTTTTATTTTGAATTATTCTTTGAAAGAATAGCATCTCTGAGTTCCCATCTTGGTGATACAGTATTTTCTTACAAATTGTCATGTTTCATGGTGTGAATACTTACTTAAAATTTTTTTCTATCTCAGTGCACTGAAATTTTGGAAAATATGTTTCTTTAAAGTTTTTTGAGTGTCTTGGTTCATAATCTTGTTCTAGATCTCATATATTTGCACCTCTGGTTTTAAGCAGGAACAGCTGAAAATTTTGAGATCTCAGTGAACAAATTTACAGGATCAAACAAAATGGGACATTACCTTCTTCCCCAGTGTCTTTTTAATTGTTAAATTTAAATGATTCAGACTGAGTATCCATAAAATGCAATGAGTGCTTCAGCTGGTATTCTGCTGTTTTCCAGTTTCTTCATGTATTTTTTAAAAATGCAACTGTTTTTGTTTTTAAAAATATTGCAAGTTCTCTGTACTTTCTCTATTCTCTAAGCTTTTAGTACACAGGGGATCTTATAATAGATTTGTTTTAAACTCTCATTGCAAAAAGTTGAACTCATTAAAGTCACCTAATCTCTCCATTCTTCATCTACATGGACTCCAGTGGGCCTCTAACTGCTGGGAATGGGGAACAGCTGATCCTAATTGCTCCCTAATGGAGGGGCTTCCTGGAAAGCAGGTTTCTATATGGCAACACTTTAGAAGCCATTGGAAACCCAGCAGATGGAGGTGAAAACCAGCATCCACATCTTAAATCTCATTCGCTAGACAGATACAAGTCGATATCCAGTTTGTGGGCCACTTTGGAGTGCTGAACGGTGATTAAGGATGTGTTTTCTAACACGAACACACTAGACTAGAACTTAACCACAGATGTTTTGTTTTAGTTAAAAGAAAAACTATGAAAGAAAGCATGAGTAAATTACTAATTTCTTCTCCTACCTTTATGGATACCCAATTTAATTAATTTTCTCCTGTAATAACTTCAGGTTCAACTCCATTATCTTCTCAGAATCTCCTAAACCAATCATGACCAGAATAAGATGAGTTTAAAAACCTGTTTCTTCCATTGATGAGCTTAGAAATTAATGGAGGCTTCAGAGGACCCAGTTGAATGATAAAATGGAGATTGTCACTTAGATTAAAAAAATTAATTATTGTTGGTATAAAATAGTATATTAGTTCTGGGTGTACAAGATAGTGATTTGACAATTATATACCTTAATGCGATTACCATGCTAATTCTAGTAATCATCTGTCAATGTGCAAAATTATCACACTAGTATTAACTGTACTCCCCTTTTTACTCATCCCCCTCACCTTCCTCCTCTCTGGCAACCAACAGTTTAGCTTGATCTCTGTTTCTGTGATTTTTTTTTTTGAGGGGGGGTTATTGTTTTATCTTGCTTGATAGTTTAATTTCCTCATTAGATTCAACATATGAATGAAATTATATGGTACTTGTCTTTCTCTGTCTGACTTATCTCACTCAGCACAATATCCTCTAGGTCCATCCAGGTTGTCACAAATGATAAAGTTTCATTCTCTTTATGGCTGAGTAGTATTCCACTGTGTGTGTGTGTGTGTGTGTGTTTATTACATCTTTATCTATTCCTCTATTGATGGCCACCTAGGTTGCTTCCTTTTCTTGGCTATTGTAGATAATGCTACAGTGAACATAGGGGTATATATTTCTTTTTGAATTAGTGTTTCATTTTCTTCAAATAAATTCTCAAGTGGAATTGCTGGGTCATACAGTATATTATTTTTATTTTTTTGAGGAATCTTCACATTGTTTTCCATAGTGGCTGCACCAATTTGCAGTCCCACCCATAGTGCGTAAGGGATCCCTTTCTCCACATCCTCAACAACACACATCACTTGTTGACTTTGATAATAACCATTCTGACTGATGCGAGGTGGTATCTCTTGGTTTTGATTTGCATTTTCCTTATGACTAGTGATGTTGAACATCTTTTCATATGTCTGTTGGCCATATATCTTCTTTGGAGAAATATCTCTATGTTCTCCACACATATTTTGATAAAACTGTTTATTTTTTGGGTTCCTTATATTTTGGATAGCAACCCTTTAATCAATATATCATTTGAGAATATAGTCTCCCATTTAGTGGGTTGTCTTTTCATTTTGTTTGATTTCATTCCCTACAGAAGTTTTTCAGTTTGATAAAATCCCATTTGTTTATTTTTGCTTTTCCACTTTTGAGGGGACATATACAAAGATAATTCTCACACTGATGTCAAATAGTTTACTATCTATGTTTTCTTCTAGGGGTTTTATTGTTTTAGGCCTTCCATTTAAGTCTTTAACCCATTTTGAGTGTATTTTTGTACTGATACCTGGTGTAAGAGAGTGGTCCAGTTTTTCCAACACCACTTGTTGAAGAGACTGTCATTCCTTCATTGTATATTCTTCCCTGCTTGGTGGTAAATTAGTTCACCATATATGTAAGTGTTTATTTCTGGGCTTTCTATTGTGTTACATTGTGTTACATTGATCTATGTGTCTATTTTTGTGCCAGTAACATACTGTTTTACTATAGGTTTGTAGTGTAGTTTGAAAACAGGGAGCATGATACCACTAACTTTGTTCTTTCTCAAAATTACTTTTTGGCTATTTGTTCTCTTTTGTGGTTCCATGTAAATTTTAGGATAATTTGTTTTGGTTCTGAGAAGTATGTCATTGGTAGTTTGATAGGAATTGCTTTAGGTAGAATGGTTATTTTAACAATGTTAACCCTTCCAATCCATGAGCAAGGTATATTCTTCCATTTATTTTGTGTCCACTTTAATTTCTTTTTTCAAATTAATTTCTTAATTTCTTATAGTTTTCAGAGTACAGGTTTCTCACCTCCTTGGTTAAATTTATCCCTAGATATCTTATTTTTTTAAATGAAATTGTAAATAGGATTGTTTTCTTTAATTTCACCTTCTGATTGTTTGTTATTAGTGTATAGGACCTGATGGATTTCTGTATTAATTTTGTATTCTGCTACTTTTCTATATTCATTCATTTAATTTTTTGGTAGATTATTTACAGCTTTCTATATACAGTACCTTATCATCTGCAAATAGTGACGTCCTTACTTCTTTCCAATTTAGATGCCTTTCGTTTCTTTTGCTTGTCTGAGCTGTGGCTAGGATTTCCAGTACTACGTGGAATATAAGTGGTAAAGTGGACATCCTTGTTTTGATCCTGAGTTTGGAGGAAAAGCTATAAACTTTTCACAATTGAGTATGATGTTAGCTGTGGGCTTGTCATAGATAGCTTTTCATATGTTGAAGTTAGTGTCTTCTATACCCACCTTGTTGAGAGTTTTTATCATAAATAGATGTTGAATGTTTGTCAAATGCTTTTTTTTTTCATCAATTGAGATGATCGTATGATTTTATCCTTGGTTTTATTGATGTGATAAGTGACATCAGCTGTTTTGTGGACGGATGCTAAGCCACCCTTTCACCCCTAGTACAAATTTTACTTGATTATGGTATATGACCCTTTTAATGTATTCTTGAACTAGGTTTGCTAGTATTTTGTTAAGGATTTTGGCACTTTTGTTTATCGGGGATATTGGCCCATAATTTTCGTTTTTGTAGTGTCTTTGTCTGGTTTTGGTATCAGTAATATTGGCCTCATATAATGAGTTCAGAAGCATTCCTCCTCTTCAAATTTTTGGAATTGTTGGAGAAAGATACATATTCATTCTTTTTTAAATGTTCGGTAGAATTCACCTGTGAGGCCAGCTGGTCCTGGATTTTTGCTCATTGGGAGTTTCTTGATTATCGCTTCAATTTCATGGGTAGCAAGCGGTCTGTTCAGATTCTCTGTTTCTTCCTGGTTTAGTCTTGGAAGGTTTTTTAGTCTCTTTTTAGAACTATGCCACTTCCCACATACCACGTATCTCAACATTTATGGAAGATTACATCCATTTGGTAAAGATAGAATGGAAAGAAAATAATGTTACCATTGTGTAGTTGAGTGATTAATTGCAAATAAAAAAGCTGTGATCTTCTTTGATGCAAAAAGGAAGGGTAACAGTGTATCAGTGGGAGAGACTACTGACTGGCACTAATTCTAAAAGTTTTCAGGGCTCTGATGTGCTCTTCCTGCCACATTCCAGGACTTAGAGAACATGTTGGTCTTACTAACCTGACTTAATAAATTGCCATTGAAAATTATGTTGAGTTCGGAATTGTGCCAACCTCTTTTTTACCTCTGGAAAATAATTATCTAAAAATTGGTATGATTTTTAAAAGAGAAAACTATCATATAATCTCTGGTGAGCCAAACCTAAACATCATTTTTGAGAATTTTAAGAACTCTAATGAAGGTCAGAAATAGAGATCCAGCCATTATTTTGGAAGACCTCCCAGTTCAGACATGTAACATGTTTTCCTGACTCCCCTGAACCCACCTCCCATCCACATGCATGACTTCATCTGTCAAGAAATCATAAATCTATTCACTCAACATTTATTGAGCACTCACCATCTTCTAGGTGTTATTGTAGGTACTGAGGTTACATAAATGAACAAGACAAACATTTTTCTATATTCTAGTGGGTGAGACAGTAAAGGAGCAAAAGAAACTGTTTAAAAAGGTAATGCCATATTTTGATTTGATTAAGTGTGCTCTGGAGAATATACTTGTCTTCGCACACAAAGCTGGGCAATATGAAATGATATGGGTAGTAAAGAAAGGCCTCTCTGAATAGGTTATAGTTATACAAATTGAAAAGCTATAGCAGCCTTTCAGCTAAGGCTGGAGGAATCAGGTTAAGCAGATGTGGTAATGGGTGCCAAAGCCGTGAGATAAATAAGAGCATTTGTGATTTCTATGAACAGAAATAAAGCCTATTAAGCAGGAACAAGGAGAAAAAAGGTAGGAGATAATGTCAGAAAACTAGAGTCATGATAGGCCTGGGTATATAGTTTGGGTTTTATTCTAAACATGATGGGCAACCCTTAGAGGATGTTAAAATAGGATGTTACATGATGTTGTGGATTTATAGAAAGGCAAGAGTGGACTAGATGAGAGGATGTGGTAGACCATGACTACAATCTGGACAAGGATAGGGAACTAACTGTAGCAGTGAAAATGACGGACAGCTTGACTTTTGGGAGTGAAGAGTCAGGTAGAACAGACTGACTCAAGGATTAGAGGTGAATCAGCAAATCAAAGATGAACCTCTAAATTTTTAGCTTAAATAATTGAGTTGATGATTGTACCACTATAAAAGAAAATTTTATTTAAAAAATAAAATTACTTTCCATGCTATTGACAGATCTATAAATGTGGGCACTAAAATTGTCCTTATTAAGATGGTGCTGTTTTTTCTCTGCTGCTCAAATGGGCCTTTTTAATGGCAAACATTTCCAAAAGCATTTAATAACTTTCTTTTCTAGTATCTATATTTCTTTAAAAAAGTCAGAATGCCAGAATAGTTTATTATTATATGAATAAAGTAAGAAAAGTTTGCATATCCCTTTTTTGAGGCTTACTTGAAAAAATTAAAGATATTAAACATAAATTTTAAAAGTTTCTAAGTATAATCATGTATTACTTACCTACCAATGGGGATACCGTCTGAGAAATGCATTGTTAGGCTATCTTGTCATTGTGTGAGCGTCATAGCGTCATAGAGTGCAGTTAAACAAACCTTGATGGTACAGCCTACCACACAGTGAGGCTACAGGCTTGTACAGCATGTTAGTATACAAAATAGCACGAGATTAAATCAAGCACAAGAGAAAACGATGCAATCAAGAGACACTGTAGATACGTTGGAGCTGGTCCCGATGTAACATGACATGCTATTTTATAGCAAATGGTTTATAAGTAGAAGGACTACACCATAAAATGACAATAAATGTAGAGTATACTAAGTACATAGGACAGTAACAATCATTATTATCATTATCAAGTATTCTGTACTGTACATAACTATGTCCTATATATTTATATGACTGGCAGAGAAGCAGGTTGTTTACACCCGCATCGCCACAAACACACACGTGATTGTGATAACGTCATCGAGCTGTGACATTATGGTGGCAATGCCATCTCTAGCAAACAGGAATTTTTCAGCCATTATAATCCTGTGGGGCCACTGTTAGATATGCACTCTGTTGTTGACCAAAATATTGTCATGCTGTGCGTGATACAGTTCAATCACAGCTACATGGTGACCCACAGAGGAACAAATAGTGTTGACTATCTGGCATCTAAAACTAAGCCTGGTAAATAGTTACCATTCAATACAAGTTTTTAAGTGAATACATAAATTAAATGAAATCCTTCCCAAGAAATGTACTATGAAATCTGGGCAACCATATTCTGAATAACCATAGCAAAGTGACCAGAAAAGAGAAATCCCATTTCCTAGCAACTGTAGGGTGAGTATCTAGGCTGTTAAAATAACATGAAACATTTCATTTTCCTGGTGTAGCAGCAGATACGGGCATCATTTCTTTCTTGAGTTTTGACAGCCACCGTTTTGCCAAAACTGCGCCAGAATCCATAAGGTTCTACTGAGATTGGTTTTGAGGTCCTTGGCTTAGTAGAATTACAAAGATGCTCCGACAAAAGGTGTTCTCTCATTGGGCCTTATGTGCCAAACTCTACTTCGGGCCATGTGAGTCAGTCTCAGCATCCATCTGAGTGCTTTCTAGTTTCTTATTGCTGAATTCACCTTGTTTTCCTAGGATTTATAAGCAAAAAGGGGTTTGCATAAGGTTGTTAGACCAAGGTCTTTGTATAATTAAGTCCAGTCTTTGAATAAGGTTATTTATACAAATATATTACCTTATATGGTAAGTACTGAGACTTAGGTTTTTGTGTAAGGTCATTAGACCTTTAGGTTGGAAAGTATGCCATTTGGCAAATATTCTTTGCCATTAACCTGTTTATTCCCTGGTGCTTGCTTTGCTTTCGCTCTTTTCTGCATATATGCATAGTCTGGTTTTATATAGTTTTGCTGTTTCCTGCATTTTATTCGTTCTGTTGAATGTATAAAGGATCTTTCATAGGGAATAAGTAGAAACATATGCCTAATAAGTCTCAATTCTAGTGCAAGGCAGCTCTGAGGGCTAACGGTTTCTTAGACCAGTGACTAACTTATGAAAAGTTAATTGGTCAGATTTGGCCCTGGGTACCCTATTAATCTTCCCTGAGAATCGTTCTTGTTTTGTCTCTTTGTTAAAGAAGTTCCTTTCAGTCTGCATTTAAGCATTAGTGCAGCTTATTGATCATATTGAGCCTTCCTAGCCTCTGATTGGTTGAGAAACCCAAGACATTGTTTGCAAGCACCTATGTGTCAAGTAATAGTAGCTTTTATTTCTCGTCTGGTTTGGGTTTGTCTATGTCAAAGCTACTACCTCCTATTGAAAGAACTCATTGCTTCGCCAAACCACTGTCTAAAATTAGCTGTCTGTAGTTCCTGATTAGCATAGCTCTCTGTTATTATTAAAAAAATCAATAATTTGTCTTTTTATTTCAGATGTTGACAGGTAATCTCATAATCCTTTGGCAATTATGGGTTTGTCAGTATCTGAAATATGAAGACAAAGAGAAATTTACTGCTTGCTAGAGTAAGGCAGAACTAAATTGGTCAGGCACAATTTACCCAAGGAAAGAAACCTGTTAATTTTATATAGTTTTGAGAAGCAAGGAGTTTGAAGATAGGTGGATATTACAGAGGTGTGAATGGTTTGCCCACATCTATATAAGTGTAGCAAGTGTTGAGTAGTTGGTGTAAGTAAGGTGTTTATTAAAATGAATTCACTTCTGAGTATTTGGTGTAAGTAAGGTGTTTATTAAAATGAATTCACTTCTGAGTATTTGGTGTAAGTAAGGTGTTTATTAAAATGAATTCACTTCTGATTGTCCAATTTTGAAAAACAAAAAAACCGTCACTGATTGTTTGGCTTTTAAAAGTGTGTTCAAAGATTTTTAGTGATGAATAAATGGGTTTAGAGCTGATTTTAGTGGCTATTTGTTAACACAGCTGCAGAACACCCAGTCATTTCCTAAAAGTGGGGGAGCCTCTATTTTCAGACCCCTGTTTCTTTCTCATTCAGCCAAAGCTGCTTCTATTTAAGAGAAGAGTTTTGTAACTTCGGCACTATTGGCATTTTGGATCAGATAACTGTTTTTTGTGCACCCTTGTGGTGGGGAGGCTGTTCTGTGCATTGTAAGATTTTTAACAGTATTTCTGGCCTCTACGTAATGGATGACAATGGCACCATCTTCCCTCAAAAATGTCCCTAGTAGTATTACAAAGACAATGCAAAATCACCCTGGTTTGGAAAAAAAAAAACCCAAAACATTTATGTGTCTCTAGTAAACTCTAGCCTTAGGCAGGGACCACTCAGTATGGGCTAAACCTGAAGGGCCAAATCTTAAAATAAACAAGAAAAGTATGAAGACAAAAATAAAATAAAAGAATACACAAAGGATTGTGTAACACACAGGAAAACTTGCCATCAGTAGCTCTTTGCAAGGATCTTAGTAAGCAGTACATTTCTACAGCGTGTCTGCTTCTGGAGGTTCACTGAAATAGGTGTGCATCTAAAGAGTAATTTTCTACTGCTGCTACAGGTGCTTGCATTTTTCCCCAGGAGAATTGGATCTGATATAGAGAGTAAGGTTTCTGAGTAAAAGGCAATGTCTTGCATAATTCAAGATTATAAATTAGTATTTCAACTAAATATATACTTCTCTCACTGGATAAATATGGTGGAATGTTCTAGGTAGGGAGTACAAATCTAACTGTTTTCTGTTTTTCCTCTATGAATATAGTGGACTTTTATAGCGACACGTTTCAACCAATTCAGAAAGAAACAATAGTTATATATTTATAAATGATAAAGGCAATTAAATAACATACACTTGGAAACAATCATTCTTTATGGCATGGTTCTAATCCATGCTAGACCTTATAAAGATATAAAAAGTATATAAAACATTAAAGATACCTGAGATCCTGCCATTGTGATCAAACCCTGCTAACATTTGGTTATGATTCTTTCTGTCCTTTCTCTTATGTTCTGTGTTCACACACACACATAAACACAATAAATGGAATCATGTGTTAGACAACTTCTCATGTCAACGAATGTATGTGTGCATAATTGTATCTAATATTTTCATTACATACTTGTACTATAATTTAAATGATTAATTATCGATGGGCATGCAAGTTGTTTACATTATTATTTTTACTCAAATCATACTTCAATAAAATTATACTTCAATAAATGTCCATTTAAATCATACTTCAATAAAATTATACTTCAATAAATGTCCATTTATCTGTGAAATTTTACAGCTATTGCTTATTACAGGGCCAAACTTTCTAGGTATTGAAATTTTGATTCAAATTGTCAAAATGGCCTTCAGAATTTCCTATCTGAGTTAGTACTCCTAAAAAGATACAAATTGATAAATTTATGCCATGGCTGATAAGGCAGCTTGACTTACTCTGAGACATTTACATTTTCAAGGAAGATACCTGGAGAATGGAATGGATTAATTCAAAAGGAAAGAAACATTAAGGATGTGATTTATAGGACTCCTTCTAAAGTCCCATAAGAGAAGCCACCATTTATGCCAACTAGGAAAGTGATGTATTTATACGGGCTGAGCAACATGGTGTTAGTGCAAAGGTGAAAGAATTAGCTAATGATCTCTTTTGTTTAACAGGTATGATTTCCTCAAGGAATTGGTTAGGACCTTTGATAGCTCCTATTTTAATTACAGGAATAATAAGTGGGCATAAAATTGTTCAAGTACTCAGAATACATCAACTCCCTTTTAAAACAATAATTTACATCTTTAATCTTTTAATTTTATTTTGATACAATGCTTGTGTAGCCAGATACCTACTGATTAGCTCCTGGGAGAAATGAAAAAAAAAAAAGAAAGAAACTACTAGTACGAGGAGAATAAAAACAAAGGAGAGGATGAAAAGCGAGTCATTTCTGTGGGGCGGGGTTAAAAATCAGAAAGGAATTGGTCATGGAAAAAGAAAACTTGATGGATTTTACTGGAAGGAATTATACAATTATTACAGAAAAGAGAATGAAAAATTAAAATTTGACCCTCTGATCACTGTAATTGTCAGTAATGGTCAATTGTAATTATTATAATTTAGAAAAATGAAGGAATCTGGCTGGAACTCAAGCATTTAATTACCATGTTATGACCACACCATTTGGAAAGCTTTCATTTGCATTCATGGAGATGAATACTTTCTTTCTGATTTAATGAGAAGAAAACAAATTTCCTCCACTTATATCTTACAATCTGCTGGAGGAATTTATTATTCAGATTCCTTTTATGCAAATGATCTGCCTTGTTATCACAGTTTTAGCCACTTTTTCTCTCCATTGTTGTAAATTCTCTTTTGAGGGAAGCGTTTATAGTCCTCAGTGGTGAACAACGGACCAAAATTCTGTCACCCGGAAGCTGCTGTTGTGGGATGTTGATTTTAAGCTATATATTAAGAAACAAAAGACTCAGAAGGAATCTTTGGCCCTACCCTCCTTTCCTGCCCAAGGGATGAAGACAGAGAAGTCTGCTCCAGGAAGGACAGTTTAGGATGTTGCCTTAGTCTAATCTGAGTTAAGTATCATAAATAGGAGGCCTTCAGGCAGCTGACTGTTAGCTAGCTATCTCTTGCATCCCATTGGTTCTTAGTTGCCTAGCGAGGATTTTCGCCCATGTATGTTCCTTCTTCCTCAACTACCTACAAATTCCCCATTCTTACTTCTGAAATTGAATACTGTTCCCCACTTTCTCCACAAATGTCTTCTATTCCCAGTGTTGCCTCATTGTCATTGGAATTTTCATGCCTCTATTGATTCCCCATGTGCGTGTATTAAAACTTTTAAAAAATATTTTTTATTGATTATGCTATTACAGTTTTCCCAGTCTTTTCTACCTTTGTCCCCTCTCTGCCCTGACCCACCAACCCTCCAGCATTCCCCACTCCCCTTAGTTCATGTCCATGGGTTGTACATATAAGTTCTTTGAGTTTTCTGTTTCCTATACCATTTTTTATCTCTTCCTATTTTATGCCTACTAATTATGCTTCTTCCCTGTACCTTTCCCCTCCTATTCCTCCCTTCCCCCTCCCCACTGAAATCCCTCCATGTGATGTCCATTTCTCTGATTCTGTTCCTGTTCTGGTTGTTTGCTCAGTTGTTTTTCTTTTCTTTTGGGTTCATTTATTGAAAGTTGTGAGTTTGTTGTCATTTTACTGTTCGTATTTTTGATCTTCTTTTTCTTAGATAAGTCCCTTTAACCTTTCATATAATAATGGCTTGGTGATGATGAACTCTAACTTGACCTTATCTGGGAAGCACTTTATCTGCCCTTCCGTTCTAAATGAAAGCTTTGCTGGATAGAGTAATCTTGGATGTAGGTCTTTGCCTTTCATGACTTGGAATACTTCTTTCCAGTCCCTTCTTGCCTGCAAGGTTTCTTTTGAGAAATCAGCTGATAGCCTAATGGGCACCTCTTTGTAGGTAACTCTCTCCTTTCCTCTTGCTACTTTTAGGATTTTCTTTTTATCTTTAATCTTGGGTAACTTAATGATGAAGTACTTTGGTGTGTTCCTCTTTGGGTCCAACTTCTTTGGGACTCTCTGGGTTTCGTGGACTTCCTGGAAGTCTGTTTCCTTTGCCAGATTGGGGAAGTTTTCCTTCATTATTTGTTCAAATAAGCTTTCAATTTCTTTTCCTTCTGGCAACCCTATAATTTGGATATTGGAATGTTTCAAGTTGTCCCAGAGGTTTATAAGACTCTCTTCCCTTTTTTGAATTTTTGTTTCTTCATTCTGTTCTGGATGGATGTTTATTTTTTTTCTTTCGTCCCAAATAATTGCTTTGAGTCCTGGTTTCCTTCCTGTCACAGTTGGTTTCCTGAATATTTTGCTTTATTTCACTTTGGGTATCTTTCATTCGTTTTTTTTCATTTTTCGACCAAGCTTAATCAGCTCTGTGAGCATTTTGATTTCCAGGGCTTAAAGTTCTCCATCAGATAGGTTGGCTATGTCCTCATCATTTAGTGCTCTTTTTAGTGCTCTTTCTGAGGTTTTGCTCTGTTCTTTCATTTGGGCCATGTTTCTTTGTCTTGGCACAGCTGATTGGTTGTAAGGGAGTGGGGCCTTAGGAATGTGGCGCTGCCTGTGGGGGAGCGGCCAGAGAGGGAACAGTGCAGCTCTCCTGCTCTTCCCTAGCACACTTTCTGATGGACTCACTTTTGATACTGGGAGTTTCTCCCACCTTAGCAACTGCCATAGCAACTCTGAGTCTCAGTTTCCCCTTAAGTCAGCCTTGCCTGCCCTGTCATTTATTATATAACCTACCATTTATTATATATTACTATAACAGAATATATTTATATTAATATAAATATAACACATATTTTATATTACTATAAATAAATGATAGATAAGGTCTGCCACCTTGCTGCAGTTTCTCTCTGCAGGCGAGCCTGCATGGTCTGCCGCCTTACTGGTCTGGTTGTTCTGATTGATTTTTTTGTTAATTCCTTGGTTGTCGGAGTTCCATGCAGTTTTGTTAATTCCTTGGTTGTCGGAGTTCCATGCAGTTTGATTTCCTGGTGCTTCTGGTTGTTTATTGATTTTAAATTGTTTGTTATTCTCCTTTTGGTTGTGAGAGGAAGCGAAGGGTTTCTACCTATGCCTCCATGTTGGCCAGAACTCCATATATTAACACTTCGATTTTCTCTCTGTCAATATGTTTATTAGCCAAGCCAGGAGAACTAAAAAGGTGGGGGGAAAGAATATATTTTTAGCCACCACCGTGGCCTAAGCCTCACCACTGAATATCAAGCTCCAGCTGCAAAGCAGTCACTAAAGTGTAGCAACTCACTGGTTAAGACAAATACCACATGATCTCACCTATTAGTGGAACCTAATGAACAAAACAAACAACCGAGCAAAATATAACCAGCACATTGAAATAAAGAACAAAATGACAGTAACCAGAGGGGAAAGGGGACGAAGATAACAGGGAAAGGAGGGGAAGGGTCATCAAGGAGCATGTATAAAGGACCCGTGGAAAAAGCCAAAGGGGGGAGGATTGAGGGTGGGAGGTGGGGAAGGTGGAGACAACTGTGCTTGAACAGCAATAAAAAGTGACATGATATTTGTTTGTATTTGCAGGGGACTTTATACTATTCATCTGATAAGAGCTTTCACATTCACATGTCGCAACTTCACTGTGAGTTTTTGTATCATTATTTTTCAGATAAAAAGGCTAAGTTAGAGAATTGAAGGTTTTTTCTCTTTTTTTCCTATTTTTTTCATTCTTGATCCAATATTCATTTCCATGATGTGATGTAAGGTCCTAAATTTATTTTCTTAGAAGTTATTCTTTATACTAGTGACACATTAAATAATCCCTGTTTCCTCTTGGAGTTGAAGTATCACTTTATTGTATGTGAATTTCTCCTATGCACCTGGATCTGTCCATTTATGTATGCTTGTATTCTTTATGGACTTTCAGTTTATACTCTTTATTCAAAACCATACTATTTTGATCACAATAAATATATAGTCAATTTAAATATCAATAAAACAAATATCCCAACATTGATATGAATAATACAGCAGAATTTCTAACAAATAGTATAACTTTTAAATATATAATATATGATAGATAAGGATATAAATAATTCAGAGAATGAATTACCATAACCTCAGTAACAGTGAAATAGCTGTGAATTAAAATTCAATGTGAGACTGATTTTTGCACAGTAATGAAAACATGGAAAGAAGAAAGCAAGCATTAATAAAAAGAGCAGAGGGGTGGCTTGGGAATTTCTAGTGCTCATTCTCTCCCTGGAAACATCAGTTTGAACAACCACCCAAGTACAAAAACACCTTTACAAGAATTAAGAATTCCAGGTGAAGGATTACAGCACCTGGGTGAAAGACAGGAATAAGAAAAGATGCAGAGTGAAGATAGATTCACATTATCCCATCCCGGCAGCCCTGTGCAAAGAAAGGCCCCCTCCCTGTGAAGGAAGAAGAGTGAAGTGAACACCCAACTTCATCACAGATCCCAGAGCCAGCCCATCCTAGTACCAGACCTACTTCTGCAGCCCTAAGGTGGCTCCCCGCAGACTCCTGGGAACCCAGGCCCCCTGCTCACCACATTATCTGCTGCTTGAGTTATCAGAATTCTCCCAGAAAAGAAAAGCCCAGGACCAGATGGTCTCACAGTGAATTCTACCAAACATTTAAAAAGAATTAACACCATTTTTTTCAGTCTTCTAAAAAACTGAAGAGGAAGGAACATTTCCAAGCTAATTTTATGAGACCAAACTTACTCTGATTCCAAAGTCAGATAAAAACACTATGAGGAAAGAAACTTATAGGCCAATATTTTTGATGAATGAATATGTAAAAAGTCTCAGCAAATTACTAGCAAACTGAATTTAACAGCATGTTTAAAAGGATCATACACCCTCAGAAAACTAAAAATGGAACGAACTGCCTTTTGATCTGGCAATTCCACTGCTGGGATTTTACCCTAAGAATCCTGAAACACAAATTCCAAAAGAACCCACACACCCCAATGTTCATAGCAGCACAATTTACAATAGCCAAGTGCTGGAAGCAACCTACGTGCTCATCAGTAAATGAGTGGATTAAAAAACTATGGTGCATTTACACAATGCAATACTACACAGCAGAAAGAAAGAAGGAGCTCCTACCCTTTGCAACTGCATGGGTGAAGCTGAAGAGAATTATGCTAAGTGAAATAAGCCAGGAGGTGAGGGACAAATACCATATGATCTCACCTTTAAGTGGAACCTAATCAACAAAAAAAACAAGCAAGCAAAATATAACCAGAGACATTGAAATTAAGAACAATCTGACAGTGACCAGAGGGGAGTTGGGAGGGAATAATGGGGGGAAAGAGGGGTAAGGGTTTTCAGGAACATCTATAAAGGACACATGGACAAAACCAAGGGGTGCGGGTTAGAAGCAGGGGAAGGGGGTGGGGATGGCTGGGGTGAGGGAGAAGTGGTGGTGGGGGGGTAAATGCAGACAACTGTACTTGAACAACAATAAAATAATTAAAAATAAGTAAATAAAAGGATCACATACCATGATCAAGTGGTATTTATCCCTGGGATACAAAGATGGTTCAACATATGCAAATCAGTAAGTGTGATGTACCATATCAAAAATAAACAGCATGTGATCAATTTAATATTTTACAAAACTCAATGTCCTTTTATGATAAATATGCAACAAATTGGATATAGAAGATATGTACCTCAACATAGTAAAAAGGTTGTATATGAAAAACCCACCACTAACATCAAACCCAATTGTGAAAGGCTGAAAGGCTGAAAAATTGTCTCCTAAAATCAGGAACAAGACCTGATTTTAAACCACTACAATTCAACATGGTACTGGAAGTCCTAGCCAGAGCAATCAGGTAAGAAGAAAAATAAAATGCATCCAGATTGGGAATGAAAGAGTAAAACTGTCCCTGTTTTCAGATCACATTTTTATATATAGAAAATCCTAATGACTTCACCAAAAATGATTAGATCTAATTAACAAGTTTAGTAAAGTTGCAGGATACAAAATCAACATACAGATATCAACTGTGTTTCTACATACTAACAGCAAAATATCTGAAAAAGAATAAAACAATTCTATTCACAAAAGCATCAAAAACAATAAAACACTTGGGAATAAATTTCATCAGAGGGGTGAAATATCTGTATACTGAAAACTATAAAACATTGATGAAGAAAACAGGAGACACAAATAAATGAAAAGATATTACATGTTCATGGGTTGAAAGAATTGATATTGTTAAAATATATGTTCATACTACTCAAAGCCTTCTTCTATAGGTTCAATTAAATCACTCTCAAATCTTCAATGGCATTTCCTACAGAAAACATCTGAAATTTATACGGAACCACAAAGACCCCAAATAGCTGAAGCAATCTTGAGAAAGAAGAACAAAGCTGGAGGCATCACACCTGATTTCAAATGAAACCGTAGCTAGAGTAATCAAATAGGTATGCTTTTGGCATAAAAACAAATCCACAAACCAATGGAACACAATCCAGAGCCCACAAATAAATCCATGTATATGTAATCAACTAATATTTAACAAGGGAGCAAAGATAATGGGTTAAGGATAGTCCGTCTAATTGATGGTGTTGAGAGAACAGGACAGTTGCACGCACAAGAGTGAAATCAGACCCCTATACTGCCACTTAACAAAAATTAACTCAAAATGGATTAAAGAGGTAAATGCCAACAGGGATGAAGTTGGGATCACTCTTTTACAGATAAGAAAAGTAAGACTCACAAAAGTTAGATGTATGTCAACATCACATGACTAGTGAGTGAAAAACTTGGATTCAATTATAGAACTATCATAATTCAAAACTCAGGCCCTTCACCTCTGCTTTCATCCCAATAAATGTCTCCCTTGATCTGATACTCATGTGCTATTATTATACCTTATATATTGGCAAATATGGTTCACTTCTTTTCCATTAAAAACTATTCTATGTGGTGATTGCTGAGGGGTGGGTAGTATAAGAGGACTAAATGGCAATGGAAAAAATACAATAAAGATTAAATTGAAAACCTATTCCACTTTGATAGTAATGGCTTCTGTTTATAATATTTAGTTTAATGATAATAACTGCGTCATGTTTAGAGCAATCCTATTTCTGATCCTTGGTGTTATATTTGGTGCTATAAAAATCATCACAAATGAAGGGAAAAAAGATGCAGAGAGGATAAATCATTTGCCCATTTTCAAATAGTCATTATGGGGTAAACTGTCAGTTGTGCCTCAGTTCAATTCATTTGCTCTTTGGGCTAATATATGCTGTCTCTTAATCACATTTTCTTCTTGACTGTGCAATGTCAGTATGATTAACTGACATATGATAACTGGCAACTTGGACTTGTCACCTTCCAATCTATCCTTCATTCATTACCTCTTTAATTTGCTAAGCAATCACACATTTGCACACACAACGTGGCAACATAATTCATGCCAGCTTCTCCCCTTAGAGATGGTGTGACCTCAGTGCCTAATAGAGCTTCCATCTGTTCCACTTCGCCCACCGTTTTCTTCTCCAAAACCTCCTTCGGCCATTACTGGCTGACCTCAGGTCCCCTTGCTCAGCCATTCACCATATGCAATGCATTTCAGTTATCCACAAAGTTGGAGTTTAAAATAGATTTCCAATATCCTCCCTCCCCTTCATTCTATCGCAGCATCACCACCTGCTTGCTAGTCAGAGACTCTCTTCTGATCTCTGAAATATGAATGTCTGGGGAGAGGGCAAGCCATACCTCTTCATTCAAGCCCGCCCTCTGGGGCCCAGTTCTCAGTCATTAAAAACCTCAGCTGCATGTAGTGAATCTATTAGGCATAAGGCACTGTGGGAGTCTTTAGAGAACATCGCACATTGACTCATTTGCTCCCCAGGTAGCCAAAGAACCAGAGCAAAGTTATATATTGTCATGGCATTTATTGAGCCTGATTCTGTCCTCAGTTTGCAGGAGAGTATCATTTAAGGTTAAGAATATCCTAAAGTTGCCATTTATCTTACCCTTTCTCTAAGAACTCTCATTGCTTCTACTTGAGTTTTGTAGAATTGTTACACTCTCTAAAATTATTTTCCCTCCCCAACTTTTTATCCCTGTTTCTACTATCTATCTACACTCTCTAAAATTATTTTCCCTCCCCAACTTTTTATCCCTGTTTCTACTATCTATCTATTACTCACCTATTGAAACTGCGCCCAGCACAATCAGGGCATCTAAGGCACACACTTGGTATCAAACGCTTCATCCTTCAGCGCTCTGTGCAAACCCCAAAGTCTGATTTATTGTCCTCTTATTTCTCTAGTCTCCAAACATATGGCTTCATATTTTAGTAATATTGGCTGAACCTGTTCAGATTAAAGCTTGTGTAAGTGCAGTTTTATTTTTTATTTTTAAATAACAGCTATAAAAAAGCTGAATCCCAGTATTGCTATTCCCTAGGAGGACAATAAGTAGAGGTTATATATACTCGCTCTCTTTCTCTCTCTCTCTGTATGTATGTGTGTCTATTCTCTCTCTCTCTCTCTCTTTCTCTCTCTCTCTCTCTCCTTAAGTTAAAGGGTTCGATTTTCCTCTGGAAAGAATACAATGCAGCCATTATAATTTTCATCTGGCAAATCAAACTGCAATGTCTTTCTTAGGGGCAACATTGAATAACTTTGGGAATAGTGGATGTTTGGTCCTCTTACAAGAGATAACTGTTCACATCACTAACCATTATTAATTTCTGTCAAGTGTGCCAAATGAATTTGCTTCATTTTTCCTGATCTATTGTCTTCTTATTGAGGATGTGACACTACGGTGTACAGACCAATGCAGTGTCCTAGGCTATCATTTCTAGAATGGGATCTCCTGTGTCCTGCGGGAGACACAGCCACGGGGGAATTGAATAGCTTCTCTAAGACTCAGTTTGCTCACGTAAGAAAAGTAAATAATAGTACATTCTTCACACTGCTGTTGTGAAGATTAAATGAGTTCAATTAAATAAACTGCCAAGTACAACCCCTACCACAAGGAAGTACCCTAAATATATGACAACTCTCATTAAAAACAAAGAAGAAAGGAACAGTGGAAAGCTTCTCATTCCATTAAAGTCTCTCTCTGGGGTAGGTTATGACCTCTGAGGAAATATGGAGAACATTCCAGCGTGTGCTGGTCTGCATGCCCCTTATTAGACAAGACCAAGCAGCGCCTGTGTCTCTGTGCCTGCACTTTGAAGCAAGTCACTGATGGGATAGTCTTGGCTGCCGTAGGATCTGCCAGTGGGTGGACCCACTCCTAGTTGGCACCGGGGAAAAGGAACAATTTCTCCAGTAGGTGCCAATTTTATCAAACTATTCTAACATACTTTTATATCCCTGCCTTGCTTCTTAGAGCAGAATAGCAGGAAAATGCATCATTTTGATCAACCCTAGGAGTAAGCATGCCAAACTTCTTGACCAATACCAAACACATACAGTTCTGTATCTTGAAAAGCTCTCTAGAGTAGGTGGACTTCATGACCTTGTTTTCACTGGATGGCTGTAGCTACCCTTGCCATCCAGAGGCAGTTAATATCTCCTAAGAAGTCCTTCTAAAACATCTCAAGAAGCAGTAAATACAGGTCACCAGGGGCTTCTTGAACTGAAGAGACAGAAGGATAGACTCAAAAGCCCTGGGCCAGGGCCCAGCTTAACTACCAATAATCTGCCTGACCTTGACCAGTCACAAGGGCTCTGAGCTTCTAGTTGCCTTACCTGTAATATGAGAAGACTGGGCTTCATGATAAATCAGTATTTTTCAAAGTGTGTTCCATGGAACATCAGCCCAAAGAGGTGAGCAATGAAAAGAAGTTTCTGTCATTAAATTAGTTTGGGAAATGCTGCATATATCAAGTTACTTTGGAAAGAGCTGTGTGTGTGTGTGTGTGTGTTTAATCTGTGTTTATGAGTCCTTTGAGCTATTCAAACTTGTTTCAATCAATGTTTTTCTAACCCATTTGATTACTGTTCCTTTTGGTTTTTCCTCTGACACACTGCTGTCCACACTCCTCGTGTCTGGTACCCACAGACCACTTCTGGAGGGGCACGTGTCATCTCCTGGGTATCATCCAACCATGACTCCAAATCAGCCTCTGCTTAATGAGATTTCTAACTCTGATTTAAACTAATATCTGAGCCGAAGGCTATGCCACTGCAGCAGGCACAGTCAGTACTCTGGTATGCATTTCTACACGCCCGAAGACTGCTGTCTGGGATCAACTCAGACTCTCTGTCTGAAGGTTTGATTTGTCATCTATGGGAGCAGACCCACAAACACAGGGCAAGCCAGAAGTGGGAGAGTTAAAGACCCTGGAGTCAGCTCATGACAAATGGCAGAAGGAGATCTGGTGAGAACACTGGAGCATGTTCTGCACTGACCCCCAGAATTCCCCAGGGGGATTGAACTCCAGTTGACCTTAGTAGTAACTTTGTGAAGAATGATGTTATCTTTTGTTTTGTCTCACTTCCCCCTCTAACAGCATTTCCTGGGACTATCTCCCAAATGAACTATTGTCTTAGAACCCTTGTCACAATGTCCACCACTGGGGAAACTCAAACTAAGATATGCTTCCATGCTGAGTAATGTCCCCAGGCTATAGCACTCCACTGACAAAGGCATTGCCGACTGCCCTCAATAGCCTGACATTGTGAACTAAGGTAAAAAGTCAGGTTCCACAAGCAACTGATACTACCAAATAGAAGTTAGTAAAGAGAAAAGGTCCTCGGCAAATTTTTAAACTTCCTATTGATGGGCCCCCAAGAGAGTGTGCACAGAGCTCATGGGACCATACTGCCACCACCTGACATTTGTGCTTCTCATAAGTGTATACAGGTACTGGAGGGAGGATTACCAGAATGAATTACAAGGGACGCTTTAGTTATAGAGGACATTCTGATGAGAGCAGAAGTTCAAAAGACTAGGAGGCAGTGGAGTAAAGACCATAATGACACTGTCCCTTTTTTTTCAAATATAGATAACTTAACTGAAAAAAATCTCCAAAATCACTTATATCCCACTGATGTTAAAATAATCTGATATAAAGAAGGACTGTTCTTACACACAAGTAATTATTTGTAATTATGCATCAGGATCATTTGTAAGAGGGGAAGAGAGAAGGAGCCTGTTTCCCACATCATTTACATTACTTGGTGTGAAGGCAACAATATTGGAAACACAATATCATAGGGTTGGATGTTCTCTGACCAAACCTTCCACACTATGACTTAACATTTCTAAAGATCTTTCAGAGAACATCTTGGCAATAACAAGCTCATCAATTCACTAATAGGGCACATTCCAGTGCTGTGAGAGGCTTGCTTTCTTTATTGAGCTAAAATCGATCTTCCTACCCATTGGTTTTTATTCTATCATAGAGTTAGAGATACAGCTAGTCTTGTCCCATTTCAAAGCTCTCACTTCATATAGAAAAAAATATTTTAATCTGCTGAAAATTATAATTATAAATCTAGGTAGTTTAGCTATTTTTATAATAAAAACACCATTCCCTTCTAACTCGTGAATAAGAGGTAATATTTAATGATGTCTATTGGAACTCTACTTGCTGATCGTATTGCTCTAAACTTATAGTAATCTGCACCTAATTTTAAAGAATTTTAAGCAAAGACAAAGATATCCTACAACTTTAGTTACAGAATCCCGAGCTTCACTGTGGTATGGTTGTCTAACTTTTCTCTAATTACCTAATTTGATGCTTTGAAACTTGGGATTCCAAATAGGAATTTGGAATTCTGCTCTCTCATAGAAATTTAATCTGCAGAGTATTAACCAGGCTTTTTCAACAGATGAGCTGGCACCCCACAAGTTCTATAGCTAATTATGAACTTGATTCTCTACGCTCCATCATATTTGGAAATTTTAGAACCAAATGCCTGCTTGGTAGTACAGTGCTTTCATGACAGACTCTAGCCTGGATCATTGCTAGCAGGGTAATGGAAAGACCACCAGGATTGGTGGGAAATTTAGAGGATGAATCAATGCTTCCGATTGATAAATTTTAGTCAATGTTAGATGATGAAAAGAACATAGAATTTAAAGACAGAATACTTGACTTTGAGTTATGATATCGCCCTTCTAAATGTATGTCATCTTGGGGGGGGAATTGTGAGCCTCTGTTTCCAGGTCTGTGCTAGGACTTTCAGTCAAGATGGAGGCATGGGTAGATACACTTCGCCTCCTTGCACAACCAAAAGAAGGACAAAACAAATTTAAAAACAAAAAATAAGCAGAACTGCCAGAAAATCAAACTGTATGGAAGTCCGACAACCAAGGAGTTAATGAAGAAACATTCATTCAGACTGGTAGGAGGGGCAGAGATGGGCAGCTGGGGTGGAGAGGACATGTGACAAGGAGGTGGCTGGCAGACAAGGTAGTCCCATATTTGCATGTGGATAAATGAGGAGGAACATCTGGGGAGTGAGACAGACCATACAACCCAGGATTCCAGCATGGGGAAATAAAGCCTCAAAAATCTGTGGGGGTTGCAGTGGCAGGAGAAACTCCTGGCCTCACAGGAGAGTTTGTTGGAGAGACCCACAGGGTCCTGTCCTAGAATGTTCAGAAACCTGTCCACCCAGGAATCAGCACCAGAAGGGCCCAATTTACTTGTGGGTAGTGGGAGAAGTGACTGAAAACCATCCAGGAACCCAGAAATTGGCATGGTTCCCTTTCAGATCCCTCCCCCACATACAGTGCCACAATGGCAGCTTTGTGGCCCTGCCCTAGGGAATACCTAAGGCTCCTCCCCTTACTACAAAACAGGCCTACCAAGACAAAAAAAAATATGGCCCAAGTGAAAGAATGGGATCAAAGCTCCAAAAATAGAACTAAGCAATAAAGAGACAGCCAACCTATCAGATGCACAGTTCAAAACACAGGTAATCAGGATGCTTACAGATATGGTTGAGTATGATCACAAAATAGAGGAAAAAGTGAAGGCTATGCAAAGTGAAATAAAGAAAAAATATACAGGGAACCAACAGTGCAGGGAAGGAAACTGGGGCTCAAATCAACAATTTGGAGCAGAAGGAAGAAACATTCACCAGAACAGAATGAAGAAATAAGAATTCAAAAAATTGAGGAGAGGCTTAGGAACCTCTAGGACCACTGTAAAGTTCTAACATCCTAATCATAGGGGTGCCAGAAGGAGAAGAGGAAGAGCGAGAAAGGGAAAATTTATTTGAAAAAATAATGGAGAACTTCACCAATCTGGCAAAGGAAATAGACTTCCAGGAAGCCCAGGATGCTCAGAGAGTCCCGAAGAAGTTGGACGTAAGGAAGCACAACAAAGGGACAACATAATTACATTATCCAAGATTAAAGATAAGGAGAAAATCTTAAAAGCAGCAAAAGAAAAGGAGAGAGTTACCTACAAAGGAGTTCCCATAAGGCTATCAGCTGATTTCTCAAAAAAAACCTTGCAGGCAAGAAGGGGCTGGAAAGAAGTATTCCCAGTCATGAAAGGCAAGGACCTACATCCAAGATTACTCTATCCAGCAAAGCTATCATTTAGAATGGAAGGGCAGATAAAGTGCTTCCCAGATAAGGTCAAGTTAAAGGAGTTCATCATTACCAAGCCCTTACTATATGAAATGTTAAAGGGACTTATCTAAGAAAAAGAAGATCAAAACTATGAACAGTAAAATGACAACAAACTTACAACTATCAACAACTGAACCTAAAAAAATTAAAAACAAAAATAAACTAAGCAAACAACTAGAACAGGAACAGCATCACAGAAATATAGATCACATGGATGGTTATCAGCAGGGAGGAGGTGGGGATAATGGGGGAAAAGATACAGGGAATAAGAAGCATAAATGGTAGGTAAAAAATAGACACGTGGAGGTTAATACTAATATAGGAAATGGAGAATCCAAAGAACTTACATATATGACCCATAGACATGAACTAAGGGGGGGAATGTTGGTGGAAGGGGGGTGCAGGGCAGAGGGGAATAAAGGGGAGAAATAGTGGGACAACTGTAATAGCATGATCAATAAAGTATATTTAAAAATAAAAAAATCTGTCATTGCAAAGTGATTTTTCATGCTTAAATCAAATGCATCGGTGGAGGTTGAGGAGGGAGGGGGGTTCAGCTGGGGTGGGGTGGAGGGATGGGGTGGAGGGATGGGGAGAAAAGGCATACAACTGTAATTGAATAATAAAAATTTTTTAAAAATTAAAAAAATGCATCAAATGCATCTATAAAAACCTATTGTTATAAAATGCTGTGCAAAAACATACTATTTTCAACTTAAAAGTCTTTAATATCATATACCTCCATATAACTGTCTTTAGTTAATGAAAGAGAGCTCACCTGATCCTAGACAAGAATCCTTTATATACTAGGCAATCATTAGTCTATATTTTGTGGTCTCAATGTTTGGATTTCTTGAATCATCTTGCCTGGCAGCTGGTGTTTACCAATTTCCTTATTCACACTGGCACTCCAGCATGCCGTGGCTGGATGTGGAAATCAGAGTGCACATGGCTTCAAAGAGTGAGTGTTCCTCTGACCTCTAAAAAGAAAAACTCCAGCTGTGTGAAAGAGAGCCGAGTTCTTCTTTGGTTCATACCCTCTGAGAGCCCTCTGAAGAGAAATTAAAAAAAAAAAAAGAAAAAGGTATATGATCTTTATACTCCTTGTAGAACAATTAAGTTTGGGAACGTATAAAATAATGTTGACTCCACTACCTGCTCATGTTTTGTTTGGCACCAAAGATGTCACCTCCCTCTGGGATCTTTCAGTACCTGTATTTGCACTGAGCCCAATAAAGTAGGCATGTGCTTTGGGAGCCCGCAGATCACAGTCACCAAAAATTGTTTTGAAAAAATATTGTATGATATTTTTAAGGTGAGCATAAAAAAGGCTGGGACCTTGAACATTTTTTTGTCATTCAGTCTAGAATGTTGTCTGGCCATGTCTTTTTTTTTTTTTTTTTTTTAAAAGCCCTCCAGATGATCCAAATAAACATAAAAATTAAATCACTGTTTTTGGATAGCTACCACCATTTGTTTTGTTTCCTTTTATAGCCAAGTCTTCTCTGCGTGATTCAGGTGCTTTGCAACGAACTCCTCCTTGCTTTTCGTTACTAGCTAGAAGGGCAAGCTTTTGCAGAGTTGAGATAGGCCACATTTCTTCTCTCCTTTTAAAACTCTATTAAATAAGAGTAGATGATAGCAAAGGGTCATGCATGTTATAACAACAGTGTCAAGACTGAGAAGGGAGCTATTAGAGAAAAGAGATTTCAACACATTTTTACATAATGAAGATCAAAATAGAGAAAGGCAGCTGCTCAAAGTAGAGGCAATTTAAGCCTAGACAATATCCAGAGGAAGACCCGCTCCGTGAGAGACGGTCAGACTGCTAAAACCACAGAGAGTCCAGACACACGCTAGCGTGGAAGCTAGACTGAGAATTGATTGAAGACAGAGCTGCTATTAATTCAACCGCAGTTAAATTGTTCAACTCTCCAGGCATAATTTTTCACAGCTGTCTTCTCCCCAGGCAAAACAAAACTAAACAAAACCCTCTAAGAAATCTGAATTGGTCCTAGAGAGAAAAGAATGATCTCCATAATCTAGCATCATAGAGTTCCACAACATCGTAAGTAGTTCCTGTCGTGCACTCTGAGGCAGGCCTGTCAAAGTATAAGCCCTGCAAATGTATACAGGTCCTCCAGCCAGCTTCTTTTTGTGTGTTGTCTCCTAAATGTGAACAGAGAAGCAAATATTTCCTGATATTTGATGAAAGCCTACCCACTAAAAAGGATATGATAAATAAATAAGAAAAAATGACCTTATATAACAGAAATACATTAAGGACTATAGAGAACTTAAGCATTAAAATATTCAGTGCAGAGCAGTCTAGGAAGACATTTTATTCATATGTTAAGATCACGCTGTCTTGTGAAATAAGAAAACAAGAAGCATTTCTGAGAAAATTACCACAATAACAAATTCATGACAACAGAATATTAAGTCAAGATAATTACTTAAAAAGTATTGGGAGGGGGTTTAAATAAAGGCATGGAGAAACATTCTAGGGGTTACAACTGCAGCAGGGATTCCAGAAAAGAAGCACAGAGAAGTGGAAAGGAAATTATATCACAAAAATGCCAAGTGAGAGAATTATTTTCTGGATTAAAAGATTATAGTGCCAGAATATTTAATAAATATAAAGATCTGAGTGCCAGAATAATTAATAAATATACTTACATGCATAACTATGAAATTTCAAGACATCTAAGAAGAGATGCTCTTAACCTTGGAGGTAGACAAGATTAAAGGGTGGGAAGTCATTTCTTAAAAAGAGAATGAAAATGGAGGCAGCAATACTGCATGCTAGGAAATAAAGGGACTACTCAAAGTGCTACAGAAAAAGATATTCATAACCTGTATCAGTAAACCCAGTCAAAGCATTACTCAGCTAAAATGTTTTGAGATTCAGGAGTCACTGGATTTAGTGCAGAAGATGGGGGAGGGAGGCCCCACGAGGAGAGTTGTGCAACAGTATTTGTGAGAAGCAGACCCAGATTGAAGCAGGAAGCTTCATGGTCCTAGGGGAGAGGTCTCCAGGAAAAAGAAAAGAGGGGAAAACACAACAAAATACCTGGTATAATAGAGTGTTTGAGGGAAACAACTAAAATAAAATATAAGAAAAAAATAAAAGCATATAGCAAAATCCAGAAAAAACAAAAACTTGTATCAAAAAAAGTAAATCACGGCATACAACTTATCTTTAAAGTGAACCAAACACATAATAATATTCTAATCATTTTTTATGATTTAATTAAGTGGGGATATAATTTTACTGGAATATGGACAAGGGGATATAAGAGGTTATGTAAAAAGCTAAAACTAATCAATCTATCATGGCGAGAAGCCAAAAGATTTTGTCTAAAACTGTCACAATATTGGAGAAGATGTGGTATTTAGGGACAAGAAGGGACTATTGTAGCAGTTGCTGCAGGTGTTAAAATGATTACATTTGGGGACCAGGTCTGAGAGATGGCAGAAGCTTGGAGAAGGAGACTTACTTTTCATGAACAATCTTTAGTAATTTAGATTTGTTTCAAGCATGTGTGTTTTAATCACAACTTGAAAAGTACAGTTTTGAAAATATAAAGTGTATAATGACAACTCTGAAAGAGTGGAGGTGGAAAAGTTACCAATGGCTCTGGGGAAGAGGAATAGCTCTGTGGCATTAATGACAGATTCGAAATACCATTCAGAGGTTATTTCACCCCCTTCACACACACACACACACACACACACACACACACGCACACACACAATTTAAGATACATTTACTTCAGTTATTGACACATAAACATACTAGTTTTCTTGTGAAATTTGTCTTATTCTCTTTTAACTTATTTGGAAATAATTTTAGATTTACAGAAAAGATACAAAAATAGTACAGTTCCCACATACACTTCACTTAACTTCCCTAATATTAACATCTTATGTAACGATAGTATAATCATCAAAACCAGGACATTAACACTGATTCACTAAATCTAATCTACAAATCTTATTTGAATACCAATTCTCCCAGTAATTTCTCTTTTTGGTTCTTTTTTTTTTTTTTTTGTATTTTACAATCTTGGTGCTCTTGAAGAGCCAGCCACTCTGCAGAATGCCCCTCAAATTGGTTTTATCCATTGCATTTCCATGACTAAAGTTATGCATTTTTGACAAGTGTATCCCAAAAAGCTATAGTGTGCCCTTATCACTCACTGTATCATATTGGAAGGAATATGATGTTTATGTGTCTCCTCACAAGTAATTTTACTTAGAGTGGTGCCTGCCAAATTTTTCCACAATAAAGTTTTGATTATTCCCTGTAATTAGTATTTCATGGGGACAGGTCCTCAGCCTTTCTTAAATCTAACAATGTTTTTAAGTCACTAAATGTGCAGTGCATCAAACAACTAGTTACTTAACTGTCCTTGTTTTTTGAAGACTTAAATTTCTTTTTAACATCCATTCATTTATTTATTCAGTGAGTATCTTTTTAATTATTTAGGACACTTTCCAGAAAATCCTGTCTTTAGTCTGGTGATCATTTATGCTGTGACTGCGGCCTTCCCTAGGCCAATATAAACTTGACCGCATCATGCATAATATCTATAGATAATAATAGTTATCCTGAACAGATCTTTTAGCTTTGCCTATGACATGGGGGTCTAGTCATAGGTCCCCATGTCATTTTTTCTCTTCTCAACAGTTATTGTTATGCAAGAAGGTGGGGGTTTTCTCTCCTCTGATTGAGCTCTACAATATGAAATCCATGCACAGTGGAGCCGATCAGATATACAAAAACCTTCCTTAGACACAATATTCCGAGGTCAGCCTTCCTTGACTATAAGTAATTGAATGTATTAACATAGTTAAAGGAGATCATATGGTATTTGTCCCTCACCGCCTGGCTACAACTGTAATTGAATAACAATAAAAATTAAAAAAAAAAAACATAGTTAAAGGAAGAATGTGTTCATCAAAAAGGGATGCCTCTGTCTACAGAAGCACATTGAAAGTCACTTTGCAAATATGGGCAGCAACTATGCAAGTAGGGTCCAGAGGAGAGGGTTTTGGCATCCTTTAGAAGGGCCGCATCCAGGCTTGCTGCAATCAAAACTCCAGGTACTAGAACCAGCTCCTCTTGTTTTGAGCCCAGTAGACAGATCATGTGTTTAGGACACCAACCAAACAAGGTTACAAAATATTACTTTTGAAAGAATATGATATTCGACATTTTAAAGAAAATATAAGATATTAGCCACGGGGAAAAAACAAAACTTTGTTGGACTTTTCTCATTTTTATAGTTTTGTATTGCTTATATTTTGAGTAACAAAGAGAAGTGGGAGGCAAACTAACATGGTTATGGCCTTGAAAGGTCTTAATCATGCCCTGTTCTGACCCCAGGCTCACCAAGCAATCTGTGTGTCATAATGTAGCCTCTCATGCAGGAGTTGTTATATGGTTTGCTGGAATAGAAAGTTGGCATTAATAGTTCAGTCCATGTAGCAGCAATTTTTCTCACTGTAAATCAATAAATAGGTATTCTGGCTTTATGCATTGGTCTGTGAGCTTATTTAATTTGAGCCTGGCTCTGAGATGTGATGTACTTTTAGTGACTAACAATATCGGTCACTAGGTCTGTTGATCTGAAACCAGAGTCTGGTCAATGCAGCAAACAAAGGGTACCTATTTCCTCATGGAAACCACCTTTAAATCAAACTTTTATTTTTCAAACATTCATCCATGTTTGAAGATTAACTCTTCAAAGTAAAAGCTCTTAAGAAAGTACCATATGTTTCTTAATGTTCAAGAAAATAGAATCCTAAGTCTATATCTATAGGGATGGAAGAAGTTTTAACTAATGTCTTAAGAGCAAGCTTAATTAGGAAAATAGACCTAAAAAACAGCATACTGACTGAAATTAAGACCAAAGAGAATCATTCTCTGAATAACAGTATGTAGTTAGTGATTTACTGGACTTAATCACCTTTTTTCCCCAAGGAGTTTAATGATAAGATAACTATTCTTGCAAAACTCACAAGACAGAGATATTTTCATATCTTTGATGAAATATAGGCTGGGGGAGCTAGTTTTATGTAAAGGAGATGCTATGTTCATCTCCTGAGAAGAACATAGATGTAGAGTCCAGGTTTTTAAATAAAGGGATATCAGTTAAGGGAGTGACATGGTAGACTTGGAAAATTACACTGGGCAGTTTAGAAGTCATGAGATGGAAAAAAGATCAAATGAAATTCACTATATGTGAAAGCAAGAGATCAAAAGCCTGACGGTCATCTACAGGTGGGTAATGAATGGTCTCAAAGTCATGTTTGTGATCTTGATGTTTCACTGCAGATGTAAGTTGGGGAGGGGGGGAAAGTAATTTTCTAGATAATGGGTGCTTGATGTAACATACACATCCCCCCCCCCCCCCGCCCCCCAAAGACAATGGTTTCTGCTAAGGGTAGAAACAGAAAAGAGGAGATTCTGAAAGCAGAAAAACTGACTAAAGTTAGATGGTTTTCATTTTTTTTTTAATATTAAGAATTAATTTATTTTTGAGTGCCCCAAGCACCCTGCCTCCCTTTTAAGGGAAGTGTATTCCAGAAACCCATGTCCTTACTAATCAATCTGCAAACTTATACTGAGAATTTGTTCTGTGGGCAATTAGTCGAGACTGTAGAAAAGAAAGTAAAAATTAGTAAAATGGAAGTCAGCCCTTACTTCTTTATAATCTGGTTGGGAGACAAGATTTACACACATAAAATGTTAACCAGAAATGTAAGACAAAATGTCAAAACCCTCAGCAAGTGATTTCATCTCTCTAGGTTTTACATTTTTTTGATCTGTAAACTTAGAACCTTGTTTATTATTTTTGTGTTTTTTAACAAATTTTTATTGTGTTTTTTCCATTACCATTTAACCTCCTTATACCCCGTTCCCTCCACAATCACCACACTGTTGTCCATGCCCATGAGGCCTTTTTCCTTTTTGCTCAATCCTTCCACCTCCTAATCCCCCCACCCCTGCCAATAGCTGTCATCCTGCTCTCTCTCTCTGAGTCTGTCTCTATTTTGCTTGTTAGTTCAGTTTGTTCATTAGATTCCACATATGAGTGAGATCATATGGTATTTATCTTTCTCTGATGGGCTTATTTCACTTAGCATAATGTTTAAAAGTCCTAGGATTCTGAGGTATCAAAGGAAAGTCTCAGATAATTAGGGGATGAGAGAAGAGAAGGAAGTTGTGGGCTGGGATAGTCTGAAAGAGCTTTAGGGGTCCTGAGTCCTTACGAACAGGTAGATTGAGGTTGGGGAAAGTCAGGATTACAGAATAGTGTTCAAGAGAATATATATTTTTGATG
The DNA here is from genome assembly GCF_022682495.2 of Desmodus rotundus. NCBI lineage: Eukaryota > Metazoa > Chordata > Mammalia > Chiroptera > Phyllostomidae > Desmodus > Desmodus rotundus. Next base: position 130,247,561 of record NC_071391.1, on the reverse strand, counting down.
TATCTCCATACTGCTTCCTACAGTGGCTGCACCAATCTATATTCCCACCAATGGTGTACAAGGGTCTCCCTTTCTCCACATCCTTGCCAGTGCTTCCTGTTTGTTGATTTATTGATGATAGCCATTCTGACAGGTGTGAGGTGATATCTCATTGTGGTTTTAATTTACTTTTATCTGATGATTAGTGAAGTTGAGCATCTTTTCATATGTTTATTGGCCATTTGTATGTCCTCTTTGGAGACGTGTCTATTCAAGCCCTTTGCCCATTTTAATTTGGTTGTTTTTTTGCTATTGAGTTTTGTAAGTTCTTTATAAATTCTGGGTATTAACAACTTATCAGATGTATTGGTGAATATGTTCTCTCATTCCATGGGTTGTCTTTTTATTTTGTTGATGGTTTCCTTTGCTATGCAACACCTTTTTAGTTTGATGTCGTCCCATTTGTTTATCTTTCGTTTCCCTTGCCTGGGGAGACATATCAGATAAAATATTGCTATGAGCAATGTCCAAGATTTTATTGCCTATGTTTTCTTCTAGGATTTTTATGGTTTCAGGTCATTTGAAGTCTTTAATCCATTTTGAAATGGATCTGCCTTTTGACTCACTGATCTCACATTGAGAATGTATCTGAAGGAACCAAAACACTAATTCAAAAGAACATAAGCACCTCTATGTTCATTGCAGCATTATTTAAAATTGGCAAGATATGGAGGTAGCCCAAGTGGCCATCGCTATATGAGTCGATGAAACAACTATGGGACATTTATACAATGGAATACTACTTGGCTGTAAAAAAGAAGAAAATTTTACCCCTTGTAACAGCATGGATGGACCTGAAGAACATTATGCTAAGTGAAATAAGCCAGTCAGAGAAAGACAAATACCATATGATTTCACTCATATGTGGAATCTAATGAACAAATTGAATTAAGCAAAATAAAGACAGACTCATAGATAGCAGGATGACAGCTATGGGGGTGGAGGTTAGGGGGTGGAAGGATTGAGCAAAAAGGAAAAAGGCCTCATGGACATGGACAACAGTGTGGTAATTATGGGGGGGGGGAAGGAGTATAAGGGAGCTAAATGATAATGGGAAAAATGTAATTAAAATTTTTTTTAAAAGAATGAATAAAATAATCTTTTCTCCTCTAAAGGAAAAATACAAGGTTTTTTTTTTTTTTACATCCTGTATCTACATTGACTAAAGTTTTCTTTTGAACACCCTTTTTTAAAAATTTTATTTGAACATCTTTTTAAAATTACACACATGTCTAGCATCTATTTTTTTAAAACTAGAGAGGTCTTTATAATAGTCACCCTCTTCAATCTCTCTAAACTCCTGTCCACTCCGTCCCCTGACTCCCTCTGCTCCTGCTGTATTTACACTGCTCATTCTGCTTCCAACTCCAGTGCTCTCTCCAGCCTCAATTAGTTCCTGCTTTATGCTTCCGATGTCCTCCCAGTTTACCTTGCTTGTCTGGCAACCACCTTCCAAATCACCCTTTGGGCAACCAGGAGAGGATACCGCCTCCTAATATGAAGTTGTGGGGGGTACAAAAAATAACTTTTCTCCCTCTATCTAATTTCTTTTAGTTGAACTAATAATCAAATAAACATGAGATAGACTAACAGGAGAAAAGGTCCAAAATTTATTGCAGATGTGCAGGTGGAGGCGCCCTAAGACATGAGACATGAAGACGCATTGGGCAGTTGAGGTTTATATGCCATTTTGGACAAAACAGAAGGGGATGGGCAGAGATCTGGGATTTGAAAAGAAAAGTAGACAATTTACAGGTAGATGAGAAAGAGCAAACAGGTGGTAAACAAATTCTTGCTGGGCCAGCCAGAAACAACAGGACACAGGAGGAAATCTAACAGGCTTTGTTAGATTTTTCCCCTGTCTTGGCCACATTTTGTTTATACTATGATGTGAGGTGATACTCCCTTCAAAGCACTTTTTCTATTTAAATTACATTAGGCAGGTAAGGAGGAAGGGTTATAGGTACTTTATGAGTCTTTCTTAATAACCAAGTTAAAACCAATATTCCAAAAGGCATATTTTGGGGGGTGTAAAACTTCAGTCCTCCTCAGAGTCTTCTCTGTCCTCCCTGCCCCGTCCCTGCCCTCCCACCCCCTTGGAGGGTTGATTACGTTTCCTTTGGTGACAGACTGCATACTGGATCATGCTGCATCCCCATTGCTTGCTTACACAGCAGCTTCCCCACTCCTCTGAGTTCTCCTACACTAGGTGTTATATGGCTCATTTTTCATTTTTGCTCAGTACCTAGCAAAATACATAGCACATAATAGATAGTCACGGAGGTAAATACATACAAGTGAATACATTGAGTGAATAAGTTAAGTGAATCTTTAGGGTGCCTGTTACTCATCCCTTTCTTTCTTGCCCATGACAAATGTAAATAATAGATTAGAGAAGGTGCCATACTGAAGTGTTCTGATAGTGTTTGCCTCCTAAAAGATGTTTCAATAATACATTTGCTAACTAGGCATAAATGAAGGCAAAATGAGAGCTCCACAAAACCATGGCCTTTTCACAAAGAAACAAATTTTATGAATCATTGCCATTTTAAATTTATGCTGTAGTATTTTGTCCTAAGGGCTCTCACTAATAACATGGGTGGCGGGGGGGAACTGCAAAAAGAGTTACCAGATCTATCAACTTGCTCACCACTAAAGCTATTGTCAAGTTCTTCCCCACAAATGTTTAAGAAAGGCCAAGTCAGGTTATAATTTAGCTAACACTTTTCCTTCCAGAATAAGCAAAATAAATGCCAAGTAGAGCAGAAAGCGTTGCTTTTTTCACTCCCTAATGGACTGACGACTGTCTAACCAGCTTTCTGGAATTGACAACTTTCTCACTGTCCGGGACACATCAGGCTCGATGCCGTCCCTGCCATTTGAGGATAATGAACCATCATATTCTGTCAGAAATAAGAACTTAATGAATAGTACAGCTGGCAATCATAAGCAAGAAAAGTGCTTTAGTAGCTTTTCACACCATTGAAACACATCTAACTTCCTTTGTTGTGCTTCTGTTATATTCTCACCATTTCTCTAGGGTGTTTTTCTGATGTTTCTTTTTTAGCAAAAGTTGCTTGTTTTTGACCACCTGCCCCATGTTCTTCCTTATTCTCTGTTAATGTTTTAAAATTCAACTTCCCCAACTCTTAGAAAGTCCATAATTGCATATACATGCAAGGTAGAGTGTTCTAAACATTGGACTAAGAAACAGTTTAGTATCTTCTCCCTCAGTTGTCTACCTAGTAATTTTAAAAGTACTTTCAAAATAGTATTTTAAATTATTTTACACAGAAATTTCATCAAACTGAAAAAAGCAGTGTTGCAACCCTCCCTTATTTAATTCATAATTATCTTCAGATTTTGTTTTTAAAAAATGACACTTTACCGGGGCCTATTCACTTAAATTTTGAACAAAAACTTAATCTAGGAATCAAAAAATAAACACTCCCACCAAAAAGGAAGAAGTAGGTATATATGTATAAGGAAACAAAAAAGAGGAAGAAGTATATTACCACATAAATGCTTTTAATTGCTAACTTTTAGTACTATTTCATGTAATAATATTTTGCATAATCTAAATACTCATTATGACCACTTATAAACCTTCAGGTGGGCAGTGTGTTGGAATACCATAAGCACTGATGTCAAATCTCAATTTACTACATCCTAGGAAGACTCTAGGGCTTATTCATCCAAGATAAAAGAAAAAATCTTTCAAGTCAGGTGGTCAAGGAGTAAACTCCCAGCTCTAAGGTGAACTGACTCCTTCCTATGCTTTCATTTCCTGCTCTGTAAGGTGGAGATTATAACTGCACCTACTATACATGTAATTTTTATGAGGCATAAATTAATTACAACTAGGATTTTCAGGGTGATTTACAATTTTCAGAGCATTTTTCACATGTTCACCAGAGACATATTTAATATGTTCATCTCTCTCATAAATGAAGTATTGTGTTAATGTACAAACTGAAAAACTTAAATATCTCTTTTAAAGTATTGCCAATAAAAATTGATGTACTATAAAATGTAATGGATAATGCTGTCTAAAATGTGTTACAAAATAATACTCATGGTAATACTGAACATTTACTGAGTACTAGTAACCATATGCCAGCCACTATGATAAATGCTCTATTTACATTGCCACATCTAATCATCATATAAGCCTCTGCGGAAGGTACTGTTAGTTATGAAAAGCCTAAGTAAGTAAAAGTTGGTTGTAGACAAGGCTTTGAACCCAGGCATTCTGATTCTAGTTCTTGTGTTAATATAGACTTACTTTTCAGAGGCCATATGTTGCCTTTTAAAACAAATAAGATAAATAATTAAAACTATTATGGTAGACTTCTATTCAACATAGTATTGGAAGTTCTAGCCACAGCAATTAGACAAGAAGAAGAAATAAAGGTATCCAAATTGGAAAGAAGGAAGTAAAACTGTCATTGTTTGCGGATGACATGATAGTGTACATAGAAAATCCTACAAACTCCACCAAAAAACAGTTGATCTAATAAGTGAATTTGGCAACACAGTGGGATACAAAGTCAATACTCAGAAATCAAAGGCATTTTTGTACCCCAACAATGAAATATCAGAAATAGAAATCAGGGGAAAAAATCCCATTTGCTATAGCAACAAGAAAAATAAAATACTTTGGAATAAACCTAACCAAGGAGGTAAAAGACCTGTACTCAGAAAACTACACAACACTGAAGAAAGAAATCAAGGAAGACACAAACAAATGGAAGCGTGTACCATGCTCATGGATTGGCAGAATTAACATCATCAAAATGTCTATATTACCAAAAGCAATTTATACATTCAATGCAATCCCTATTAAAATACCAATGACATATTTCACAGATATAGAACACTTCAAAAATTTATATGGAACCATAAACGACCCCAAACAGTTGCAGCAATTTTGAGAGAGAAGAACAAAGTAGGTGGGATTATCATACATGACATCAAACTATATTACAAGGCCGCAGTAATCAAAACAGTCTGGTACTGGCATAAGAACAGACACATAGATCAATGGAACAGAATAGAGAGCCCGGAAATAAACTCAAATCTCTATGGTCAATTAATATTTGACAAAGGGGGCAGAAACATAAAATGGAATCAAAATATAGCCTCTTCAACAAATGGTGTTGGGAGATCTGGACAGCTACAGCAAAAAAAATGAAACATGACCACCAACTTACACCATACACAAAAATAAACTCAAGATGGATAAAAGACTTAAATATAAGTCATGATACCATAAAAGTCCTTTAGGAGAAGATAGGCAGGAAAATCTCAGTCCACGCAGCAATATTTTCACTAATATGTCCTCTAGAGCAAGGGACATAAAGGCAAGAATAAACAAATAGGACTTCATCAAAATAAAAAGCTTCTGCATGGCTAAAGAAAACGTTAGCAAAATGAAAAGGGAACCAACTGTATGGGAAATACATATCTGCCAATGATATCTTGGACAAGGGTTTGATCTCCAAAATATATAAAGAACTCACATGACTCCACTCCAGGAAGACAAACAGCCCAATTGAAAAATGGGCAAAGGACCTGAATAGACACTTCTCCAAGGAGGACATACAGAGGGCCCAGAGACATATGAAAGGATGCTCAGCCTCACTAGCCATTAGAGAAATACAAATTAAAACCACAATGAGATACCACTTCACACCAGTCAGAGTGGTCATCATAAACAAATCAACAACCAGTAGCTGGCAAGGTTGTGGGGAAAAGGGAACCCTAGTGTACTGTTGGTGGGAATGCAGACTGGTGCAGCCACTGTGGAAAACAGTATGGAATTTCCTCAAGAAACTAAAAATGGAATCGCCTTTTGAGCCAGCAATTCCACCACTGGGTGTATACCCTAAGAATCCTGATACACTAATTCAAAAGAACCTATGCATCCTAATGTTCATAGCAGTACAATTTACAATAGCCAAGTGCTGGAGGCAGTGTAGGTGCCCATTGGTAAATGAGTGGATCAGTAAACTATGGTACATTTACACAATGGAATACTATGCAGCAGAAAGAAAGAAGGAGCTCCTATCCTTTGTGACAACATGGATGGAAATGGAGAGCATTATGCTAAGTGAAATAAGCCAGGTGGTGAAAGACAAATACCATATGATCTCACCTATAAGTGGAACCTAATTAACAAACTGGCAAGCAAAATATAGGCAGAGACATTGAAATTGATAACAAACTGACAGTAAACAGCGGGGAGGGGAGAGGGAAATAACGTGGGAAAGAAGGGAAAGGGATGTAAATGAACATGAAAGAGGGACCCATAGATGGAGCCAAGGGGGGTGGGACTGAGGATGGGAGGTGGGCTTGGGTAGGGTGGGGGAAAGTGGTGGTGGGAAAATGGAGACGACTGTATTTGAACATCAATAAAAAGAAATCAATTAAAAAAGAAAACCATTACGGTAGAATGATAATTACTTATCTGGGTCAACTCACTGTTAACTCTTGTTTCTGTTATCTTTGATTTTTCTGGCTACCTGTAAGATTACATTCTTTGCCTTTAGTTTTAGTTTTCTGCAGTTCTATATTATGATATACTTAGGTATGAATTTCTGTTTACTTATCTTGATTACGATTCTTTGGATCCTTGGAGCCATGGAGTTATGTTTTTCCTTTCTTCTGGAAGATTTCAGCCATGTTCACCTTAAATGATGCCTCTATCCTATACTCTGAGCGTCAAAGTTCTAGAAAATTTCTTCTGACCCAGCTTTCTATACACTAATTTTTTTCAGCACCGTGTAATTTGGCATTAAATCCATTTATTGAATTCTTAATTTGGGGTGTTTTGTGTTTAACTTCCAGAACTCCTACTTGGTTATTTTGGAAAACTATTTTACTTTTCATAATTTCCTGCAGATATTTAAAAGTGTGTCTGATTTTTTTTAAAGATAACAAGTATGATCCTTTGTTTTTAATATTTGTCCACTCATTCCAATCTATTTCTCTCTTTTTTTCTGCTGCCTTTCTTTGGTGTTTGTTGTTGTTTGCTTTATACAAAGATGGCAAGATTATAGAAATCATTTGAGGGTTTGCATAAAGCTCTATTCTTACTGAGAAGATTGCTGCTGTTTCCTCCTGTCACCTGTCTGGGGCTCCTTACCAGTCCGAGAACATTTCCTAGTTCATCCAGAGAGTGAGTATCTTGGCTGCAAGTTCACATAAGAGGAAGTTTATTTCCAGTTCAAGTTCCCCCTGACAGCATAGGCATTCAGAAGCTTCATATATCAGTTGGACTCTCCATCCAAGGTGACCCTGTGTTTGAAGTATTGTCCTCTTGGTCTCAGAAGACCACCAAAAACAAAAGATCATTTACTTTGCCTCTTTTTTCCAAAATGGGAAAAGGCCCTCAGGGAAAAGGTCACTGGACCCTACTGCTCTGGTTTCTCATCTATTTCAGGATTTTGTCCTCATTCCTCACTTTTTAAAAACACTCTGGTGCTTTTTTAGTTTGTTCTGAATAGAATAGCCACTCTAAATCCCATAACCTGCTTAAACTAGAAGCAGAAGTTTTAGTTCTATACAGTTTATTTCTGCTCATCAATTTTTTTTTTATCCTGTAGTTCACTGTTCTCTTTCTCTTGGGCTGATATCAAATATACGTTAAATAAAGATCTATTGGTCATGCTAATATTCACCCCCAACAACTTACTGGACATAGTGGTGAGAACCCAGCTTTGGCTTTGTACACTGCTCCCAGGAAACTCTAATAATCCAAGGTAGAGAATTTAAGAGGGATAGCTCCTTTAAGAAGCAAGGGGTCAGAACCCACATGATATTTAAGATGGCTTGAGTGAGTGCTGACACTTTACATGAACGGACAGAATAGATAAAGTCAGCAGTGTGACAGCATTCACCTGAATAGTATGCCTGTTCCCTGCTTTCTAGCAGCACCGACTCTGGCCTAAGGCCATCTGATTTCTGGCTCAATCGCATTCTGTAGATATTTTCCTCACAACTCACCAACATTTCTTGTTATGTCTTTGACTGAAAGAGCGGAACCATTAATCTGGAAAAACCCTGATATGCCAAAGGGTCACTTTTAGGCTGTCCTAGGGAACACTCGCGTTTTGACTCTGCCCAGCCCTGGGCCACAAGAACACTAGCAGAATTGTTTTTACTTGCTGATTTTACTAAAAAGTTTAGCCATTTTACCAAGAGTCTGTCTCATATTAGAAAACTTAATTAGCCCAGGCATAGTTTTAAGCATTTTATTATTCCATCTACCAACTGATTACTCTTTGATTATTCTTTCCTAGGTACACTGCTTGATTTTTAAAAACAAAGTCAAAGAGCATAAATGCATATATGCATAACCCATGGATACAGACAACAATGTGGTGAAGACTTGGAGTGGGAGTGGGCTGGGTGGAAGGGGGCTATTACAGGGACAATGGGGGACACCTGTAATGGTGTCTACAATAAAAAAATTTTTAAAGCAAGCAGTAAACATAGGGTTTCTACCTTCATCTCTGTTAGAATGATGACATACCTTACTAGATTTCATTTAGCAAATCATCATGCTTGTAGAAAACTACTATTACCTCATACAATTAATACTGCGTTCATCATTGTCTGTTGATGAACCCAAAATGTGATGGATACGAAGGTCAGATTTGATGATTACCAAGACAAAATGAAGAATTAAATCAGTGTTTGAGAAATTTTGAGGATAATAGAAAAGGACTCATTATTTAATGAAATCCTCACACCTTTGTCCTGTCCATACTTTTGTCCTGTGAGCATACTTAATACCATTTAAGAAGAATTTCCTGGACCATAACATTGTGCTCAGAATGGTGCGAATAAAGTATACACACAAGGTCTTTGTCTTCAAAAAATAAAAAAGAAAGATTCATGTCTTCTGAAAGAAGAAGACATACACACAGCTAACATGAGGAGAAGTTGAGAGATGGAGAGGTGAGTAGCTGCAGGAGGGACAACATATTGGGAAAGTATAAAATGTGATGTCAATATGAGTGCATACATTAAAAGCCTCTGTTGGACAGTAGTGGGACAAAGGCCTGGATACAAAAGGTCTGACTTTACTAAGGAACAAAGATCTGTATCTATGGACTTTGTAATCTATCATCAACTATGGAACCATTCTAAATTTTCTGGATAAGAAAAAGAATGATAAATAAAAGTTTATGATCATCAGAGGTTTTCCAGTATTTCTGATAACAATTTAAAAAATGAGTTGATATTGGGCAAATCTTGGAGGAGAAAAATGATTTGGAGAGTACTTTAATAATTACATGCTTTTAGCCCTGGCTGGTGTAGGTCAGTGGATTGAGCACAGGCCAGCAAACCAAAGGGTTGCTGGTTCCACTCCCAGTCAGGGCACATGCCTGGGTTGTGGGCCAGGTTTCCAGAAGGGGGCACGCAAGCCAACCACACACTGATGTTTCTCTCCCTCTATTTCTCCTTCCCTTCCACTCTCTCTAAAAATAAGTAAATAAAATCTTAAAAAAAATTACATGCTTTTAATAGGTGATGTCAGCATGAAGCTGTTTTCAGAAAAAGATCACCAGGCTCTATCCCTGGATCTTTGGATTTTGAAAGTCTAGTTTAGTACCTGGGAATTAGATAAACAAGTTTGGAAATCACTAGTTGTGAGAAAAAATAAATGCCAGTCTATGGTAATGATGGTAGAAATGAAGAAGGAATTTATTAAAGAGTTTGCCAAAAGGAGCCTTAGTAGTATTTGGATTCTGGACATGAAAATAAGAGAAAGAGGTGTAGCAAAGATGATTCTGAAACTGGTAGCTAAGCGTTCTCAACAAATCTTGATTGACTGAATAAATGCCCTTGACATTTTAAAGTCAAATTTCAGTGAATAGTAGGAGAAAGAATGGAAGGAGCTCAAGTCATTAGTCCTTAAAGATATCGTGAGGATGGGACAGAGCTAAATTATAGCAGAATAGCACACCCCCAACCTGCCCTCCCACAACTGGTAATTTGATTATCACTGGCAATCAACTGCATAGAAAAAAATTCTGTAATCAGGGAGGAACTGATCACATTTAATTTCCCTAGATGCACAATTTTAGAAAGAAGAAACACTCAGTTATTATCAAGTAGGTTATACTTTAGTTTTTGGGAGAAGTGTACTATTTTTAGAAGCATCTTTGGTTAAATTAATCTTTAAGTTGGGTCAGTCTGGAAGCAATGACAATAAAAAGAAAAATCAGTTTGTAGTGCCATGGCTGAGCCAGAACATTCTGGTCTTTTAATTAACTTATAATGAGCGAAATACCCGGGATGAGGGAAGAATACACAATTTCACTGGGTTACCTCAAGCAAGTTTCTTCTTCTCCCTCAGCTTATTTCTTTACCTCTAAAGTGAGAGAAGGACTAAATACATCTCTGAATTTATTTTGGTTCTAATTCATTTCTGTATGATTGACATTCTTGAATTATCAAATGCCTTATTTATATTAGAATTAAAGAAATGTAATGGGATAAAAAAGCCAGCAAAAGGAGATAATAGATAATATGTAATAAATTATTATCCAGTTATTTTCTTTTCATGAATTAATGTTTATTTTGAGAAAGGCAGAGAAAAAAGTATGTTGTTATCATTATTATTATTATCACCATTGTCGCTTTTTAAAAGAGTAAAAAGGGTTGGGCCAAAGGTGAGGTTATCTCAGTCAGACAATTGAAGTTAGGCAATTACTTAAAAGTACTCCGTGCTGGAATGTTCAGGTTATTTCCTAACACCGTGAAATGTTAAGGGACAGTTACACAGATGTCAGGGGTCCTAGGAAGTCAGTCAGAAGGATTCTGAGCCTGGTCCAGAAACGGGTTTCTGACATGTGCTGACTAGTCTGAGGGACCGAAGGACCCCAGAGGTGACTGGGATGAAAGAAAATACACAAGAGTTTCTTGGACTGAAGCAGAAGTGGAATGGACCAGAAGTGATCAGAGCTGAGCTACTCAGCGGAAGCGGGGGAATTGCCAAGTACTTTATGAGGCTGGGCTACACCCAACCTGCTCTTTGCTGTGTGGTCTCTGGGAGGAAGAGCCCTCTGCAAGCTCCGCAATCAAGACCTGTGTCACTAGGATTCAACAGCTGTGCTGCCAGAATACTTTAAGAAAGAGCTGGTTGGTAGATGCTCAGTCGTAGAAAACTGGGGAGGGAGACTGAGTTCAGGAGCCTAAGAAAGGCAGGCAGAGATGGGCAGAGGCCGCTGGCTTGGGCTGTGTACTAGAACCCCACAGCGAGTTCTGATGACCCACCTTCCTCACCTGAAAGTACCTGTGGTGTTACAGTTTTACAGTTACACACGTCTGCCTGACTCGCAGTATTCTCTAGTATAGAAATAACTGGAAAACATTACCTTGCTGATATAAAGAGTTGGGGACTGGAAATATTGACACTGGGTTATTCTGACCTATCTTTACATGTCAACAGGGGACACTCATGGCGTATTGGTTATGCACCTTCTATAACCAGTTTGGTTGCGATATTAAAGCTAATTTTTGAAGACTTTCTAATGTGCCCATTACGTCTCTAAGTGTTTCCCATGGGTTATCTAATATAACACTCAAGGTTAGATGCTCACAATTCTAGGTAGTTGGGGTTATCCACATTTTACAAGTAAGGAACCGGAGAGACAGAGGTTAAGTAATTTGCCCAGTGGGTCGTGCTTTTATTCATGATACCATTCTGCTTTGCCAGTCGACTGGTTATTGTTTCAAGTGAGAGAGTAAATGAGAACTGTGTTTCTAAGACTACCTCTCTTGTACCTGCAGGTTGTGTAGACCAAAGTGTATGAGATCATTTTTTCCCAAGTTCTTGTCATCACTGCCCCAGACTATTATGTCTACTTGCCCAATGTACAATGCATGCCATAGGCCCATCACATAATGTAAATGGCTCAGGCAGCCAGTCTATTGGTGAGAAAGTATGTACACCCTTGTCTCATAGGAGAGAATTAAAGTTACCCATATTTAGGAAGATTCCCCTATTTTCCCAGGTCCTATTGCTGAGCCAAGACATCTAGCAAATATCTTTAACTTACAAATCGCTATCTTAATGCTTTATATATAGCAACTCTCAGCATCATGCAAGACCAAGGTTTCTGTTTGAAGTAATAGCCTCTTTTTCAAATAGCAGTTCATTTAGGGAGCAGTATGCTGGACACCTTTCTTGCACAACTCTCCTTAGTACACAGAACCCTTGGCACACTTGTTCCGGTCACTGTTGCTAGCACGGCAAAGGACAGAGTGGGGCCCCGGACTCTACACAACCTGAGTAATCCCGGAATCCCCACAGCCCTCTCTGACGCCATTTACCCAAAGCTCTGTCAGGGGGAAAGCCATCGTCATCGCATGTTCCACCTGTCATACATGTCTCTGGTGAGGCCAGTTGCAGCCGTACATACTGTTGTTGTATAGATAGCTACCTCTGGGTTCATGAAAATTAAAAAAAAAACAAACAACTTTTCATTTTGAATTAGAAAAGAAAAGTATATTTAAGTCTTATTGACAAAAGGAATTATGGAATCCCTAGGTAGGCCAAGTGCGAAAATAAAAGTCAAATCATCACTCTGCAGCTGTTCTAATTTCACCTCTTCCATTTCTCCTTAGCTAGCACTAATACCTGTATCATGTACAAATTTCTAATCACGGGAAATTAGTGAATTAAACAGAGCTCTACTATCACTTTTCCTTAAGAATCCCCTCTTACTGGATGAGCATATCACCTGTGTCTCTAATGAAACTACTGAGCTCCCTTTTTCCTTCTCAAGGGACAAATCAGATTGTTAGTTTGCAATTCAGAGTTGGTGTTGCTGTTGTCTGCTGCCATATTCTCGACTGGCATTGATGTATTAGAGAGAGAAGTTGCAGGCACTTCTGCATATTTAGAATGTGAGCTGAATAAAGAGTTGAGAAAAATCTCTCCAACATAAGGTAATACAAATACCACTTAGTGCTTCACTTACAGTCAGGGCAGGCAATAGTGCTCTTGTATTATCGTCCTCCAAATTCTGTGTTAACTATTCCAAGTGTGTGTGTTTTAGGAAAAAGACTGTTTTTGTATTTTTGATTGAAATGAACAGCTCCCGGAAAGGTATCAAATAGACAGAGATTTACACTTACCCAAAGGGGGAAACTTTAAGTACAATGATGTCACTATACACATTAGAATGCAAATTGTGTGCTCCAGGTTTAGAAGGCACAGCTGTAACCTCAGAGGTTTCCAAGTAATGGAACAACACTATCATCCTAAGGTTTTCAGACAGTACTACGGCAAATTTAGAACACCCTATGAGAGCACCAAATCCAGAAGGATGTAAACTTGTGAATTAATAACAAAGATATTAGAATATTGCTTTGGTTTTTAATATAAAGTGTTTCTATCTTGGAGGGGAAGACATGGTTCAGTTCTACTCACAACACATATCACTTAAGATCTTAATTTATTCATTAGGTTTTATAGCATTTTGCTGGTGTTGTTTCCTCTTCTGTCTTTATTCTCCCTTTGAAAACTCGTTTGTAATAGGTTAATCTCATGGGGTGATAGAAACCTTTTAAATGAATGTGGCCTAGAAATCGTATTCATTGCCTGTAGTGCAAGACCATCTGTATTAGACTTACGGCGTATGCTAAGTGCCAGGGACTGTTCTAATGTTACAAACATTAACTTTTCTCAACCGTACTGGAAAGGTACTACTGCCATCTGCATTTTATAGATTAAGAAACTGAGGCATAGAAAAGTTAAATTACTTTTTCACAAAGGCAGGAAATAAAAGAACATGGATTTGAATCTGTATGGGCCGGTTTCAGAGACAGTGCTTTTAATTAGGGTCACTAAACGCAATTTTTCATCCAAACTGAGATAACTTTGAGAGTTAAAGGGGCCCTACTAAAAATTACACTGGGACAGTGGGTATAAATTGAGATGATCCCAGGCAAACTAGTATACAGGGGTTGGTGAAAGTAGGTTTTCAGTTGTTTGTACGGAAAAAAAATGCAATAATTAATAAATAATAACATAGGAATGAACTGTTTCATGTACTCATAACTGTAAACCTATGTTTGCCCATCCCTGTATATGGTCACACTACTCTCAATCTCCATTTTGTGCTGCCCATGGTTATTACCACACTTACTATGTTATCAAAGAAGCATATATGTAGGGTAAATGTAGGCATTTGTAGTAAATATAGGCATTTTATAATCTATGGAAGTGATATGCCATAAGTCCTCATTTAACACCATAGATTGAATCTGGTAACAAAACCAATATTACCACACACTAATAGATACAAACAAGAGTTAAGTTCCTAAGCCATATTTCTGGTCACAAAAACATCACCAAACTTCTACATAAAGACATAAAACAGTTCTAATAGTAAACATTGAGATAAATGTGAGCTATGCATACATTTATGAAAGATTAATAAAATCACATAAGATAATTATTTTTCTAATCTGCTTATTGCAATTCAGGGTCACAGGTGGCCAGAGCCTACCCTGTGGATCAGAGTGCAAGATGGAAAAGCCCACCTTGCACAGAGTGCCCTTCCATCGCAGGGCACACTCACACCTACACCCACACTCACTCAGACTGGGACAGTTTACACACACCAGTTCACCCAATGTGCACATCTTTGGGATGCAGGAGCTAAGCAGAGTCCCCAGAGAAAACCCGTGTATGGCCAAACATGGGGAGAATGTGCGAACGCCACACAGACACTGGTCCTGCTGGGAATCCATTTTTTTCTCATCAGTGTTATAGCAAAAAGACATTGAACAAAGTGACGTTATTTAAGGACCACCTGAATAGATAGCCAGTAAACACTTTCACCAGCAATGAAGCTATTTCCCAGTTTCCACAACAATGCAGAGTACGAGCTGCTGTTAAGGGTACCACCTTACCTACTTATTTTCAAGTGTTCCCCAACCTTGTTGTCAAAACAAATTAGCTACCTGTCTCCTACTTAAAAGAGATTTACTGCTGTGGGAATGAAGTCCAACTTCACAAATCCCATGGCATAGGCTCCCATCACAAAATAAAGCTAATGGTGACAAGTCAACACAAAATAAGCAGTTGTCAGCTTTGTTAGTCTTCTGCCATAACAATGTTGTTTCCAAAAAGCAGACCAGGCTGAACTAGTGACTTTCAACCTTTTTCATCTCATGGCACACATATGCTAATTACTAACATTCTGTGGCACACCAAAAAATATATTTTTTGCTGATCTGAAAAAATTGGTATAATTTTGATTCATTCACACTGGATGGCTATTGTGTTGACTGTTGTCATTTTTTAATTTGACAATCTAAGGAAAAAGATATCAGTGCCCCTGATCAAATAGTCAGGTATTGCATGTTTAAAAATTTGGTGGCCCAGCAGTGTGCCATGGCACACCGGTTGAAAATCTTCGGGCTGAGTGATTGTTAGGGTGACATCGCAGTACCTTCTTTTGATAAAAATGCATTTAAAGTTCATTTCTAACGCACTGAATGGAGTTATATGCTAAGAGACTGATGGAGTCTTTCCTGAGGACAATTAGGATTTAACTGGAAAAATCTCATTTACAGAGAATAACTAAACCTCAGCTGATGCTTGCAGAATTTAACTACTCAGAATCAGAACATATTTCACACATGGGAACTTTTTCTTAAAGGAAACATAGGACGCAGCCATAAGTCAAATGCAGGGTCATTATGTGCACAAATTAGTTCCTGTAAGAAATAGGATTAGAGACTCGGAGCTCATTGCAAGAAATGGGCGCATGAAGGAACTTATTTTAAAACTAATTAGAACGAATGTAGGTTCTACACTCTGTTTACAGGAATGTTTCCGTAAAAGCCTGTTTATACCCAACCATCATTTACTTTGATGTTAGATAGCAAGATGTAGCATGTTTCTTTGTTGAACTGTAAGAAATAGCCATTCATTGGAGGAAGGAGAAAAAGTACCCTACTTGTCTAAGCAATTATATATAGCACATAGTCATTTGGTTAAAAGTTAAAATATTCAATGTGAGGGTATCAGCAGAAATGGTGCGGTGAAGACCTCTGAAAACATGCTCTCCATAAAATCAATGAGAATAAACACAAAACTGTCAAAACTATATGGAGACTGAGACATCTCCAAGGTGCTTTAAATCTTTGATACGTACTTGGGGATCTAGAAGCCCATGCACATGAGCAGGGCCATGTGTGTGCCTTGGAAAGACCCAAGAAGGCCTTAAACTTTCAACTCTGCAACTCTGGCTACCTTGAGGCTCGGAGCAAGCACTAAGTTACAGCTGAGGCAGAACTGTAAACTGCCTGCTGGTATGCTGAAGGCATGCCCCCCAAACACAGAGTTCCTATGTTGCTGTGATGTCTCCTCCCTTTTTGCTGATATTGTCATAAATTGCATCTATGTAAATTGTGTCTGTCAACAGAGATTTGTAATTATTGATTTATATAGTTTTAAATAAGACTGGAATGAAAAGGTTACAAAAATACATGCATATTATCTTTTTTAGTCTAAACTGTATTAGTATACACAAAGTATAATCAGAATCCTCTGGACAACTGCAAAATAGTTAATTTTTAAAATATAGCAAATGAAAAACAAGGAAATTAAAAATGGTCCACTAAAAACCATCTCTTTAACACAAATCACGTATACAGGAATACAGAAACAAAATTTCATGAGACATACAAACAACAAATAGAAAAACAGAAGGTCTAAATCATACCTTATCAATAACATTTTTAAATGGAAATGAATTAACTACTCCCATGAAAAGGCAGAGATCAGAAGAATGGATAAAAAAGAGTCAACTAAAAAAGAAATAGAGCCTATATACCAAATAAACAGTAAACATATATCTGGAGCTACTGTGCTGACACAAGACAACATAGAGTTTGAGACACAAAAAAATGCTACTAGAGAATAAAAAAAACATTTTCTAATCATAAAAGTGTCAATCCATCAAGAAGACATAACAATGATAAACATATATAGACCTACAACAGAGATGCAAAATACATGTGGCAATATCTGACAAAATTGTATAGACAAAGACAACTCATCAGTAGTAGTTGGTCATGTCACTATCTCATTTTCAATAACGACTTGAACAACTAGCCGAAGGATCAACAACTTCAACACTGTAAGTCACCTGCACCTCATGGACATCTACATAACATCCACACGACCGCAGAATACGTATTTTCAAGTGCACATGAGACATTATGCAAGACAGACCATATATTATCCCATGAAACAGCTCTTAATATATGTAAAAGGACTGAAATTATACAAAGTGTGTTTTGTGACCAAAATTTAAAGGAAATTAGAAATTAATAGCAAGGAGAAATTTGGACAAATCACAAATATGTGGAAATTAAACAACACACTCTTAAATAAACAATGAATCAAAAAGGGATTCACTAAGGAAATTAGAAAGTATGTTGAGATGAATGACAATAAAAAGACAACAAACCACACTTATGAAATGAAGTGAAATGGTTCCTGTCCCCACGAAGCTTTGATTGCAGCAGGTAGAGACAAACAAATATAATAAATAAATTGCCATATCAAGTAGCTCCCCTAGAGGCCACTACTACTGTGCAAAATAGATTCTATCTCTGTCACCATCTGTCTTTCACGACAGTTCAGGACATCTTCCACTCTGTCACAAAAACAAGGGAAGTACCAGTTCTGCATCCTCCCTCCTTCCTCAAGTGGCAGGCTGGGCATGAAAAATGCACCTCGATACGAGGAGAAGAACTCCTTCCTTTGCAAGTCTTCCTTTTCATAAGCAAGCATGGAAAAAAACGACTGTTTTAGTGGTGGAATAATGAAAACACTTTGGTCCAAGGAAGTCTGGCTTTTCGTGCCACAACCTGTTCCGAATTTTTGTCTGGTTCCCGAACAGTGGGGATTGCCAGTCTCCCCGCTTCCATTTCCCCATGTCCTATCTGTGGGAGAGAGTCACCAAGCCGTAGGAAGCTGACATGGGTACAAGTTTCAGGGCCCTGTTAGTTCATTGTTTAGGCAAAACAGCAGTAATTACACAGGGTCTGGCACAAACAATGCCCCTTTTTTATTACAAAATCTTTTCTTACAAGATCATAAGCATGCAATTCTGTAACATAATGATGTCACACTCAAGCACGCCATATGACATTTGAAGTGGAGTGTTCAAGCTAAAACTAAATTATTACACCCATATTATTACCCAACCAAGCACACCCAAGCAGGCATTACTTCTGCTGGACACTATACCTCTATCCCAGCTTTGGCTCATGGGATTTTGGCTATTAACTGAATTAATATCCTAACTTCATACTACTTTTTAGCATATCTCAAAGATCCTGACTATCATATCTTACAATAAGAAAAAAATGTAGTTGAGCAAACTGTGGGGCTGAGAAAAGCTCCCTTCCATCTTGAAGTGAAGAGATGGCCCATGCTGAAGACCACATACTGACAGACGAGAGATCCTAGCTTCAGACTCTCACTCTCTCTGAAAACACTATTTTCATGGTACATTTAGCAAATGCTTTATTATAATTGAACTTCTATGAAACTACATATTATGCAAATAAATTAATTATCATTTGTAGCATTACAATGGCTGGTAAATCAATTTATAATTATATGACACTTAAAATAAATAGAATAACACTCTTTAAATTTCCCTGCTGAAGTGCTAATATGTAATATGCTCAGTAGCAAAGCAATAAAACAGTAAAAGGAGATGCCACATTGTACCCTGAATCGTGGGTACTGAGCGTGAAATGAAGCCATAGTGATTGCGAGCTTTGCTCTCCATTCCTCTGCAAAGAAACCTTTCGAACGCTCCAAATCCTCTAAAGAGCTGCCTATAACTTTATCCAATATACTTTTATTTTGATGATTAGTAGCTGATATCTGAGGCCAGAACGAAGTATATTAGTTAAAATAACCTTGTAACTTTTACTGTTTTCTAATCTGGAATATTGTTTCCAAGAAGCCTCCTATATTGAGGAGATTGCTTTGCCAAGCAAGAACAATTGATAAGGTGAAAAACAAAATAAGATAAAATAAGGTAAAATAAGATAAAATAAAATAAAATAAAATAAAATAAAATAAAATAAAGAAAAATTCCTGCCTTAGTACTGCATTTGGAAAACGTGTAGTTTGGACACAGTACTGCTGGTGGTACTCTCGTAAGCACGTCAATGGTGAAAACCTCTCCAGAAATCAACATATAATCCAACTCTGAAGACAGACATCAGATGAATCTGAGGCTTTGGAGAGACAGTGAGACTAAAGCATCAATAAGGAAACATTCCTTATTTTGCATTTCTTTTTTAATGTTTAAACTTATTTTCATTTATTTTTAATTTTTTATTTATTGATGAGAGAGATCAGTTTGTTGTTCCACTTATTTATGCATTCATTGGTTGATTCTTATATGTTCCATGACCGGGGATCAAACCTGCTGCAACCTTGGCGTATCAGGACAATGCTCTAAACAACTGAGCTACCCAGCCATGGCTGCACTTCTTTATTTCCTTGTCAATGTTTGAGGATCCTGTAATCCAAAGAATGTCTGTAATCCAAATGTCAAGGGAAGCATTTGGTGTACCCCAGAAGTCACATACATTTAAAGGCCTCAATAGGTAAAAGAAGCAAGTTGGCTTATTTATTTTATTGTCACAGTAGACATTGGTACATGTACACTAGGAACCGTGCTCTGAAGAGCCAATGGAATGTATAATAAGATGTGGCTTTGACATGCTTGGTTTCTCCATTCCATAGTAAATCATGAGAATGGCAACAGCATGCTGTCAGAATGTAAGATAAATAATACCTTTCCTGAGTCCCAGGTACTCTGAACCTCTAAATGAGGAGGAAACCAACTTAAAAGCAGTTACATTTTGTGGAGCATCGATGCAAGAAAACAGGACTAGCAGCAGAGGGCTTGGGTTCTCCAAAAAACCTGTCTGTGGCCTTGGAAAATTCATTTAGATCTTCCTGTTCTAAAATCTGTGAAATGTGAAGATTTGAAACCTTACCAATGTACCTCTGACAAATTGTTAAAAGCTTGAGATTAAATAATATTAAAATAGTAAGTATTATCAGTTGCCAGATGTGATAAAATTGTGAGTTGAAATTTTGCTAATCAAGTCTCATTTCATAACTTTAGAAGCACCCAACAGATAATTGTTCCTAACAGTTAATATTTGTCAAATACTGATCAATAGAACTAATCTTAATGTATCTGAAATATAGTGGAAAGGTTTATTTTCAGGCTAGTAAAGGGAATAAAACTTTTTTGCGGGGTGCCTGGAAGCAATTAGAGGAAAATTACTGGAGTCTGGGAAAAGTGGGGTAGTGAGTCTGCAGGGAAAATCTAAACTTGGCTTGGCTTTTAAAATTTGGGGGATAAAAATATAGGGGTGTGTGTGTGTGTGTGCATGCGCCTTCTTGTCTGCTGGGTGGCCCTAGTTGCACTGGGGCCACTATCACACTCAGATGACGTTAGAGTCCCTTAACACAGGCACTAAGGAAGCTCCATGCAGAATTGAAACTCAAGGTATGGGACACAGTGCTTCTAAATTTCAGGATGTCTAATGCTGACCTTTTGCATGGAAGGACACTAATGAAATTTGGTAGTTCTCAAACCAATTCGGAAAGCAAAACTGAATTGAAGATACTCTTGATCTTGCTAAGCCCCTTGGCTCTCTCCCTTCAGGGGGGGGGCAAAAAAAAAAGATATTCCGGCAGAGAAAGTTTCTTGAACACATACATACGCGCATACACAAAACGTCATAAAATTGTTTTATTGACTCTTCCTTCTGTAGTAGGCTTTTGTGGAATTTGCAAGTAGTAACTGTAAGAACTGTTTTACTAAAATCTCTGTGATTGGATCCAAATCAGTGTAAAAAAACCCGAGGAGGTTGTTTTCTACAGAAAAGCCAGTGTGGTTTGACTTCGGGCGGTGAACACACAGTGCATCACACAGATGATGTGTTACAGAGTTGTGCACTTGAAACCTGTGTAATCTTATCAACTGTCACCCCGATGGCATTTAAAAGTTATAAAACATGTTAAAAACGAGTATATTACTGCCATGCTTAGAGTCCCACTAAGTCCTTGCCACAACCCAGACACACATCCTTGCTGTAATGCCAGACCCACTTCAACCTTTGAGGCTCTGTGCTTACTTCCTTGCTCAGAATTCTCTTTTCCAACTTATTCACATCCTCTGATCTCAGATTAAATGGCTCTTCCTCTGAGAGGCCTTCTTATTGACTCTATCTCAAGTGATTTACTCCACTTACTCATCACTCTGTTAACTTCACAACATTTAACACAATCAATAATTCATTTGTATAACATGTATTTAGATGTTTATTACATTTATCCTGCACTACAATGTTACCTCCATGAAATCGGGGATCTCATTCTTTTATTTACCACTGTGTCTGCAGTGCCGGGAACAAAGCTTTGCACATAGTACAGGTTCAATAATTGTTAGATAAATAGAGATGCCCTAAACTCTGCAATGTTTTTAGTACTGAAATTAACTCAGCCAGAGAGCTATGCATATTGTAGAATATTAGAGATAGATCACATCAGGGAACAAGATCACATAGAATACTAACTTCTTCATTTTACTGCAGATGAAATGAGACTTTTTGTAGCCATGAGCTTTGACTACCAAGGTTGCTTACCTAACAGTTATGTAGTTATCCCTGAGGCTAGTGTCCTAAAACAACCATATCACACAAGGAAGAAAGCTCCCATAGAATTCTACTGACTTAAGCATGTATGAGTCTGATCCATGTAAGCTTTTGTGGCTTAACCCTATGAATTTATGAGGGTCAATCACGTTATCAACGTTTACCATCCGAACGGGAAAATCACCCTTGAGCCTGTATTCTTCCCTGAAATAGGATAAATTTTCTCAACTGGTATCAGCAATTAGTGAAGGAGGTCGCACTTCTTTTCCTGTCATCCCTGAAAGAATATTCAAGAAACTATCACAGGTCACCAGAGCAACTCTAAAACAATAGAAGACCTCACTCTTTTTGTATGGCATGTGCATGTAGAATTTTGTATGAAATTTTCTCACATGGAACAAGGGAGTAAGGGCTTGTATGTGTACAGAGTTGTAATCCTAGGTGGAAGGACAGAGGATGATATTGTCATCACTTGGATGTAATTACAGTTGCCATAAACATTTCAAGTTGGACACCTTTGCTTTCTGTGGACATAAGATTCAGTTGTATTCCTCGTTTTTTTTTTTTTTTAGGAATCCAACTGGGACAGACCTGGGATAGGAAGAATGAATGGGGTATGTACTATGCTACTCATATGTATTTAATTGCACATTATTGTTATATAGTCAAAGTAATACAGGGCCAAAAAAATAATCATAATCAAGCCACCTCAACATTACTGGATCACTAACACACTGAAATCAAATATACCTATACCTTTTTAACAGTGTACTCTTCTCTTTAGTTTTTAGAATTTATCCTTTCCCTTTTATTACCATATATTTCATAATATATTTCTCAGCTCACAACTGTAGGGGGGATTTTGTTTATATTAACATCCAACAAGAAAAATGCTATTCTATAATCTACTATTTGGTTGAAATTAAATTTAATCATTTTCTTCATCAAAACAACTACTCACTGCATAATAAATTCCACTAATGCCACATCAGCTGAATTATAAAGACAAGCATCAATCAACAAGATGACATCAGATTTGTGTAGATGGGAATAACTCTTGATATGATTCTGCAATATCAGAAGCTATTAGAATAGTAGCAAGTTTCTCTTTAGAAACTGTTTCAACGGAATGGAATGTCCATAGGTCAACAAAGTGATCTCTGTGTCTCTACACAGAATTGTAAAATTTACAATGTAGACCATAAACATGTCTAGAAATTTGAAGAGGGGACAAGGAAAGAACATTTTATTGCCTTATTCAGTAGCCCTCTGGAATAATGATACCTCTAATTTCTAACTATAGAGCCTCTTATTGAGGTCACGATTGGCTTGGTTGCTGATTATACTTAGAATCTGCCAATTACTAACACACATCAAACTTGAAACCGGAGATAGGTAAAGATCTGAAACTTTAAACATGAAAAAATAGGGACTGAATTGCACACACATTTGAAAAAAAACTATGAAAATAATCTGTGAAAGAATGATAAATTTTGCACAGTAAAGTGATAAATTCATTAATCTGAAAAAGAAAAAGCAAATAAAGTACAGATGAATTCCATGCACTTGGCTGGCACCCAACAGCTGGTTGGTATTTTCGCCTACTGTTTCATAGTCTATAAAACTGTCTCGACATGAATAAATATGCTCAGCGACTGTCTTTCATCTACAGCAGGGCTTTCGGGAGGAATAGCCAATTAAGAGCCTCAGTTAGCCATTGCCACAAAATAGCAAATAGTCTTTCATCTGAAATGCACAAAGTGACAGATGATTTTACTTTTAATTGCTCTTATTTGAACCTGAGGACCATCTTACAACTTTACAGAGATACAAGGAGAAATAGAAATGACTTCCATTCTGTTTCTAGAACATTGGCTTATGTTCTGTTTCTAGAATGTTGTAAAGAAAACTCAAGTCACAGAAGACTGTTCTACTATTGAAATTACTCAGAAAACCAAACTCCAAACAATTAAGCCACACTCTCTTCACTATTGCTACCTAAGTGCAGATTTTCTGGATGAAGACATTCATGTCTGATAGCATCACATTCGAGCTCTGAAGAGAACCCCACACTACCATCCTACGAGGCCATCCCAAACCTTGTAAAGATTAAGGCTAGAATCTAGTCCTCCCCTTGCCTGCAAGAGTAACACTTTGGCCCTTGCATCCAGTTAATCTCAAGGTATTCTATTTTGATTCATCTCTCCACTGTAACATGACAATTAGCCTGAGATCAATATTTGGTCATAGGGTTTGCACAAGAAGGCTTGACTAAATTCATGTACAAGTACACTTAAACCTGTGCCTTTTCCCACCCATAAGAATAGTGATGATAACAAAAGATTGACAATAACTACATTCTTCATGAAAAGATACACAAAAATACAATGTGGACTTTCCACTTTAATATGAAGTCTACAATGCAGGGAGTAGCCAGTATCCCTAGATAATGTTGGAGGGGATCAGCTAATGCTAGCATTTCCCCTTCTCAGTTTGACTACCCAAGTGAGATGAAAAGAACTATCTGACTTTTGAGAGATCCTATGAGTGCATGAATGATGTGATTGTTCCAAGAGTATTTTCAACAGCTAAACACACCATTGCTCAGCCTCAATATAAAAAAAAGGAAGTCTATGGGGAAGTGTGGTTCCAGCATTTCGCTGATGGACAGGGTACAAGAACAAAACCCATTTTATATTTTGGAGGAAAACAATTAAGGGGTTCAAGTCAAGAGCATTTACTGGTAGAATGTCTTATGCATGGAGCTGGATTTCAGGAACTGATTCCAGGTCTTTCTCTTTTTTGGAGGCTCATTACCTTAGGTTTTTCACTTTGTCCCAAAAAATCTGGCTCCCAAAAGTCTGCTGTGAGAAATTCTCACTTACTAGCCTAGATCTCTATATTTTTAACCCCATTTTCCTTTTTACTTAATTCTCCTCCTAAAGAAATTCCCTTTATTGCTGTTCCTGTAATTCAATAGGGTTGGCGAGATGTTCTTTAGAATGCATATTATTTGAAGGAGGGAGAACTGGATATAAATGCAATACAATTATTAGCCATCCTAGTAAATAATTATGGTCCCTAAACAGTCAGTTTTGTAGACATGCCACTGAAATTAAAGTGCCAGAAAAGGAACCATTCTTACAGATATTAATTGAAAATTAGTGATTATTTTATTTGTACTACAAAGCCTAAAACGTCTTTCTCATATGTAATTTTTAACACATCTAAATGCTCTCTGTCATCCTCCTTTTTTCTGCTAAAATCTAAAAGAAAGGATATTTTTCTCTCTATGATTCATTTCTCTTTGATTTTTTAAAAAGTTTTTATTTATTTATTTTTAGAGAGGGGAAGTTGGGAGAAAGAGAGATAGTCATCAATGTGTGGTTGCCTCTTGGGCACCCTCTACTAGGGAACCTGGCCCACAACCCAGGCATGTGCCCTGACCAGGAATTTAATTGGCAACCCTTCGGTTCGCAGGCCAGCGCTCAATCCACTGAGCCACACCAGCCAGGTCTCTCTCTTTTGATTTTTAATATCACGAGATAGTTGAATTTATAAGCCCTGCTGTCTTTCAGAGTTCATTTTTTAATTGCTTTTATTTTACATTCCAATTAAATTATAAACTACTTGATGATAGAGATTTTATGTATCCCTCACAGAACCTCTTATTGTAATCTAGATTAGTAATTGTTAATTGAAGTAAGCCATTAAATTTTATTGCCTATTCTTCTTCCAATTTGGACTAAGGTTCTAACTGAGGCTATTATGTCCTCATTTTCACTTATAGTGCTTTACAAAATTCAGTATGAGTGAATTTAGGGATCATATGTACTTTTCCTTGCTCTATTATGATCCTGCTCTATTATCGTTGGACCTGATCATATAAATACAGTTGGTTGGTGGGTCAGTGTTTAAATACCTAACAAATTATTTTGTTTTAATAAGTAATAAGCTTTGTATGTAATGACACTTCAAAACTTATATTTTAGTATAATATTCATATTACATGAAAAAGAACACTAATTTTTATCAACATGCAACTTCAACTTTGCTATGTCCTTGTGATAATTCATACTCTTAATTATCTTATTAACAGCTTTTAGAATAAAAATTATCTGCATAGCATCCATGATTTGGCATATATTACAGGAGAAAAAATGAGAATGAAGTGGTTCAATAATAGTTCCAATAGTAGAAACAGCTTTTTAAACACTCAGAAGGAGTTCGGGTATGTCAGAAGAGGTGGTAATACAGTAATATAATATCACAAACCAACAAGCATTTCCTCATTCAAATAAATTGAGCTTGAATGAAACCTAAAATAAATGAGAAGAGACTACATACTCATTGAAGAAAATTGATCTAATGAAATTAAGATTTCTGTAAATAAATAGGATTATTTAATTATGTAAAACATGTGACTATGTCATTTGGATATCAAATTGCATTAGTTTATAGTGTGTGTGTTATCAGTCTGGTAACCAACTCTGATAAGAATGCAGAGCACCAATGTGGCATACGGTATTCTGAGAGATTCTAAAGTGAGGTTCCAGTCAATTCCATGTGCATATACCTCTGCTATCATCTTCCACTGAGTCGATGTAGATCACATGCCTTTGCATGTATTCCACTAAAATATAGAACTCTTTCCCCCAAAGAAAAATCCAATCCAAGAGTTATTGGTATAACTTGAGCAATGAGAGCCAGAGACTCATATTCTACCCCTTGCTAAAGGCAAAAACTCCTTGGAGGTTGTGAAGGGAGAGGAAATTTTTCTGCTATTAATATTTGTAACTTCCTCCTGTGCCTAAGCCCTAGCACCTACTGGTGCACATTGCATAGTAGATATATAAATTAAGGAATTAATCTTAGAAAAATAAATTTTCTTTCTGGGGTTTAACATGAACTTGACTAAAATAGTAACTATCAGACAAATTGGGAAGGATCATTTATTTCTTATTTCCTTATATAAGAAGAGATCATAGAACATATCCATAAAAATCGTAAGATGCTGTACTGGAAAATTACCTTTATCCTAAAATTCTGTAAGAATTGTTTCCTTAGGAAATTACAAACTGAAGTGCTGTGATGCAAAGTCACAGCACCTCACTGAAAATTTGGGGCCAGATTCTCAAATGAGCATGATGCTCGTCTCCACTTGGGCCTGGCTGACAATGTGACAAGTAGACAACAGACGGAAGATTTGGGGGTCTCTCCAAATGACACCAACATTGAACTGAAATTGCCACCTCTGTTATTACTAAGTGACCTATGAATGTATGGATTTTGTCTCCTGCTTTCTTTACTTTAATAAGCATCAATTGAATTTCTACCATGTTCTAACTCATTGTGTATATGGAATAGTGGAATCTCAAAGATGAAAATCTCAAATAACTGAAAATATAGTGGAAAAGACATGTACACAACTACCTGTGATAATGATTGGTTTATTAGCTTTCTGCTTCATCATTAGCTTTTTGGTCCCCAGGAGGGTGAAATACTAGGTGGGACTGAGTGATGACCACAGCAGAGCTGAGGGTGAGGGCAGTGTTTCGGCATCAACTGGCCATAGTGGAAGGATGATAAATTGATAGACAAATCTACGGTAGAAAAGCACTGCTGAGATAATCCAACAAATTCATTGTTTGGGTTAGGATTTTCCATGTTCTTCTTATTATTGAAACTAAACTGCTGAAAGCTGTGAAATAAAAAGAAACCCAAAAGTTAAACTTCTTGAAAACATTTTGGAGGGTCAGGTCACATTCTCAGAATTCAAAAAGTTAAGTTTGCCTGGGTTTTGAGGGAGAGGGTTTTAAGAAGCAGGCATAAGTTAAAGAAATTCTCTTTTTTGTCCTGCCTATGGGAGTTCTGAGGGAATGTATTTGAAGACAAAGGGGCAAAAATTAGAAGCAGTAATATCGGACCTGTTTCTGAGTGTGCTCTAAGGTTTGAGAAATGTCCACATTTGTATGAGGCATGACAGTCATTGGCATCTTAAGGCAGACTAAATAAATAACTATTCTCAATTTTAAAAAAGAGATAAAATGTAAGATCTCCTTTGATAAAAGATTTTTTTCATTTGATTCTCAATTCAGAGGCAGAAAAATAAGACAAAAGGGCAGACTATATAGTTAATAAAATCAAAAGCCTTGTTTGGTTGATACAACAAACAATAAAAGGAAAATAATGGACAACTAAAATTATCTAAAGAAAATATATGTAACGAGCTTATAGAATAATGCTATTCTGATATAGTGTTATTTAGTTTTAATAGTTAATTTGCAAAATTTTAAGTGTTGCTTGGGACAAGTATGAATCCAAGTGAGTTAGAATCTAATACCACTTGTACCACTCGGGTTTTACCACCCAGCTCAATGGGATTGTGCCAGAGGGAATAACATGAAGAAACTGTGGAGGGCCCTAAAAAGACAATCACAGGAATGGCCTTGAGGGTTTGAAAACAAAGTCAGGTTTTATTTCAGTAACTATTTGCTTTTAAGAAATCACTCCGGACTTAAAGCTGAGGCAGCATAGTGCTGGGTAAAGTTAAGAGTGCCGTCCTTGGGACAGACTGCGTTTGAATCTTATGTCTGTCCCTTATCAGCTGTGTGACCATGGACACCATATTTAAACTGTGTCACACTGTCTCTCTGAAAAACAGGAACAATGATGGCACTTATTTCATAGTGTCGATGTGATGGATGATTAAAGAAATTAATGTCCATAAAGTGCTTATGAGAGTGTCCGATACAGAGTAAGTATCACATTCACGATTCCTATTATCATTACAACTGAATCCTGGTGGAAAATCAATGTCTGCCCTTGGGATAACAAGTTAGCATGCCACTTGACCTAAACTGTGTGTTGTCTGACCACCAAGTGCTAAAACATGCACAATGGCACCCTGTCATCAAACGACCACGGTTTGTATGCGATCAGGCTCAGTTAAGGCCTAAGGAAGGAACAAATGAGAATTATGAACAGGTGGTGGTTAATACTACAGGTTCACCTCCTCCTTCTTTATCAGCACTTTTTCCTCCACTCTTTATAAGAAGGCCCCTAAAACTAGTGAACTAGGAAGAGCACATTGGAACCTGGATTAAAGATGGTTCTATATGACATTCTGGCCCTGGCTGAAAGTGGAGGGTTGTAACACACCTGATTGTTTGTTTGTCAAAGGATGGCCAGGGACTTGTAATAATGAGACCGAGGATTTGATAAAAAGGAAGTCTTGAGGAGAGATGTGGATGAGACTTTCAGAATAGGCACATGTTGTACGTGTGACTACATCTCGTAGGCATGTCATCAAAGAATACCAGCTGCAGGAGAGGCTCTCAATGATCGGGTGGATAGATGACTCATTCTCCAGATGTCTCTTTACCTGGACATTTCTGTGCTTGTTCAAAGGCTCATAAACAAAGTGGTCATGAAGGTAAAAATGTAGATTATGAAAGGGCTCAGTAAAATGGACTTCTTTACAACATGGCTGATCTGACTATCATTACTGCCTGGTTTTCCAAAGGTAGAGATTAATCTAGAGTCTGATATGGCATGATGACTCAGGAAACCTGGTCACAAGTTCATTACTTTTTGACTCCCATTGCCAAGATTAGACCTTCCTGGATTAGATACTTATTATGAATATCTAATTGCTATTATGGTATATTGGTGTGTATACCAGTCCTTATTGTATATATACCAGTCCTTATTCTACATATAGAAGGACTATGGCTATACATATGCCATCTCTGCCTGTCATGCTTCTTCCAGGAATGTTTCTGCAATATTCAAATAACGTCCTATTTCTGACCAGGGAATTTAATCGTAAAAGAAGTAAGCCAATGAGTGTATATCCATGGCATTCACAGATCTTAGTATGTACTCAATCATTCAAGACCTGGCCCTTATGAAAGCGGAAATGGCCCTGTCACGGCTTCAGATATGGGGCAACACCTTATTAGGTTGGATTTGGCCCCACACGGGAGGCAATACGTGCTGTAAGTTAGGGATCAATACACATTTGCTCTTGAATTTTAATCTCTACCAGAGGAGACCACTACAATGACATCATTAGAAAGCATTGATGCTATGCAAATTATTGGTACTGGTAGCAATTCCAACTATCTCTTACATACTATACAACATTGTTTCCCAAAGTATGTTTCACTGATTACTACTTGCCCAGGATATGTTAGTAAATGCTCTACTGCTGAATTAGTTTGAGAAATTTGGGATTAAAGAAGGTTAAATGGATTTTTTTTATTATAAAACGTTTGAGACTACACCATGGCAGGTTGCTTTGTG
The DNA here is from genome assembly GCF_022682495.2 of Desmodus rotundus. Lineage (NCBI taxonomy): Eukaryota > Metazoa > Chordata > Mammalia > Chiroptera > Phyllostomidae > Desmodus > Desmodus rotundus. The sequence continues at coordinate 130,217,474 of NC_071391.1, read as the reverse complement.
AATTTTCAAAAGGAGTAGGAAGTGGCACCATATCCCAAATTTATCTGATCATGGAATGCTACTTATTTATTCCTAAATACTTTTCTTATATTACTGTATCACAGGGAAACATTTAATGGAAAATTTGAGGAGATGTTTTAAATAATGATATCTGGATAGAAATCAGTCAAGTAAGTGATGTGAGAAAACTATTGCTATTGTGGTCATAAAAATTGCAAAAATTCTAATAAAAAAGCCCTAGGTAGATAGATATGTTGGGTTTGGTATAAACATAATGTTTGGCAGGATTCTTTAGCCTCAAGAAAGCTGGTATCTACAGGTAACAAATTATCAACCAGTAGTTACAGTCCCACATTCCTAGTACCTCTATTTACTAGTATTAAAATCAAAGCTACTATAAAGGACACATGGACAAAATCAAGGGGGAGGGTGGAGGGGGGGGAAGGAGGGGAGTTTGGCTGGGGTGGGGTGGAGGGATGGGGAGAAAAGGCATACAACTGTAATTGAATAACAATAAAAATTAAAAAAAAATCAAAGCAGTGAGAAATATACTGTATCCTGGATTCACAAGCATTTACTCAAGGATTCTTAGCAGTTTCACAGAGATTACATTTGCAAAGTAAAGGCACATTTGTTTTTATTTTCAGAATATTTTGAAACAAGGAGATGGCATTCAATTCTTAGAGCCTGACAAGCTACAAGGTAAAGAAATAGAATTGTCATTCATCAACCTGTGTCAGAAGATATAAAAGTAACTAATTGAACAATCCTGTTTGATTTGGTTTGTTTTTGTATTTTAATATGAAAGAAAAACTAGGGAAAGCTGACTGATAGGCATGAAATGTTACTTATAAATGAACAAGTACTTTAAATCCAAGAGCTGACGGAGCATTTGATTTTGTCTTCAGAAGAAGAAAATCATTAAACACTTAACAGTGCTCTTTTTGGGTTCACAAAATCTGACATTTTTAACAAGTGATGCTTGTACATCTTATTCTATGATGAAAAGTATCACGTATTTCATATTTCCATTCTCTCTTCTTTGCCTATAAAGGTCTTTCTTTCCAAAATCTGTCAGTGCTATTTTAAGAATTAAATTATATACTCTCTACATTAAGTTTTCCTAAGTAGACATGCATATAGCCTTTGAACTGGAAATCATGTCATTTAAATTGGGCCATAAGTTCCTAGGAACAGTTACTTCACAAACCAAAGTTGTTGCCTGGCTTGAACAATTCTCTGAGATTTCTTATGCCAATACATTACTCAAGTTTTTGACCAATTTTTAGAAGTGTTCTTTTGTTAATGCTTAACCAATTGTTGAGGCTCATGCTCAGGCAAAATTGATCAATTTATTTGCTCAATGAGTAGAGCAGAGTAAAAAGAGAGAACATATAGCTTCCTTCTAGAGTTTAGCTTTGACATTGTGGAACACTATATGCAATCCGCCTCTGTTTAAAACATTGTAGTATGTGAAAAGCCAGGAACTAGCGAGGGGAAGGGAAAAGGTAAGGCATTTAGCCAGGCTATATTCAGCACCTCCTACTGCTAGGCCTTATCCTCTCTGGTTCATATGAACACTATGTTTTATCTAATTTGTTATAATTAAGAACCTTAGTTATACCAGTAGTCCTGAAGTTTTGCGTGCTGAGTCCTCTGTTTCTTGTAAAGACCGTGGCATAATGAATAATCCTCTCTTGATCAACATCCTTGGAAACCAAAATTACACATAGGTACAAACACACACACACACAGAGTACAGTTTTTCTACATGCATAGTAAAAATTATTAAGCCCTGAGATATCTGAAAATATTAAAGATTAATTGAATTTCTTGATTTAAATATTTAGTAATCGTATTAATAAGCATATACAACAATGCCTAGATAAGATTTCAAAGCCTGTTAGCTTTTGCTAAAATTAATAATAATAGTAATTGCTGACACTTACTAAGTCTTTGCATTCTTTTCATTTACTAAGTCTCAATGCTGGGCATTTTTTTGTAAGTAATTTCATTCATCCTCACAACAAAATGTTGAGATATACATAATGTTGTCTATATTACAACTGAAACTTAGACTATGTAGCTTATTCAAGGTAAAACAAAAGAAACCCAAATGGTTATTGGCTACCATCAAGTAGCTATTAAACATCAGATAAATGAATGAGCAAAACTTCAGGTGACTTCATTCCCCAGCAGTTGAGCTGCTCCCAGTAAATAGTGAAGCTAGGATGAGAACCTAACACAGTATAGTCCCTAACCACCAGTGCCTGAAACATTTTAGACATGTTGGAAGAACACTGGATTGGTGCCTCTTATGGCACTGGTTGCAAATATGAATCATCAAACAATATTGCTTTGGGGGGATTTTTAGATTTGCTTATCTAGATTTGAACAGAAATTAAATAATGCCTTAGTACAATGTTCTGAGCCAGAGGCCAGGAAAATGCTGATGTAAGAGAAGCAAAGCACTTCATCTATCATTCATAGTCTCCTGCGACTTGTCAGAAACAGTTATTTTCTTCCTATAAAATCTCTTTTACTGAATTGGAAAATATGATACCATCAAGTAGCCAGGCACCTGTGTATATAGAGTCCCTTACAGTGATATTGTGGGGTTTCTCACTGCAAAGTGGCTGGCTTAGAGGCACTTTTTCATATGGCATATATTAACAAGAAAAAGAAGTTAATGACAATATTGTTTGTTTTCCATGTCTTCTTCTCTCTTTTGTTTCAATAATGACTATATTTATATTTTTGAATGTGGGAAGGGGAAGTCACTTATGTCTTCTTCAGAGAGAAAATAATTTTCTTAGATATAAATTTTCTTAGATCTAAAATAGGACATCAGAGCAAAATCAGTGATGTTAGAAACATGTACACCACAGTGAATTTATCATCCAATAAGATATTTTTAAGGTATGCAGACATTATGAATTCTCCCTTTACCATCATTGCCCATTTTATTTCAAGAACTTGAAATAGTTTACTATTGTTAGTAGCTCCTGGAAGAAACTGAAGAAACTGAAGAAGTGGTGAGAAAAGACAGCTGTTCTCTTCTCTCAATGCAGTATTTGTTCCCTGGGTGCTGAAAGACCCCTTACTCGCTCAGTGGTTCACAATTAAAACTAGAAAACACAACTAAACAATCAGATAACCAGTGTGATACAATACCTACTCTGGAGTGAAGAATTAGATTTTTAGCGATTATGGAAAATCACTCTTACATTAATTATTTATTTCCTTAACACTATTAAACAGTCCTTCCATAAAAGGCAAGATTGAGAAGCAATTGAAAATTAGTTATATACATCTATAAACATCTACTAATCATTTGGATCTATGCAGATCACTCACCAGGTACTGTGGGGCATAAAGAAATAATATAATAACCCTCGTTGTCAAGAACTAGAAACTAAATCAAGGCATGAATGCAGAGATGTGCTTTCAGGAGTCAATTCTAAAACTGCATTTTCTCTGAAGCTCCAAATACATCAAATATTACTAAAAAGCATTTAAGCTCTCACATTTTCATCCCTTCTAAAATAGCTGGCTCATAACCAATATCAAACTTTTTTAAGTCAGGGATACCACTCACTCATAATGGGATAAAGACCATGGGGAAAACAAACACAAATGCAGTTACCTTAATGGAAAAGAAAATAAAGCCTTGGTATTTTCTTAATGGTAATAGAAATAGAAATGATAATGGTGACAAAAAAAGGTTATCACTTCTTAAGCACTTATTATCAGCGAGGCAGGAGATTTAGTGCTTTACAAATCTTAATTCATTTAAGCATGCCAAGAACTATTTAAGACAGAAAAATCCTCATTTTATTAACAAGGAAAGCAAAAGTAATAAATATAAATTTTAGGCAACTAGTCGAAAGTCACAGAGTTGGGAAACAGTGAAGCTTGGGCCCAAACCCACATGCTTAAATGCTACACTACATACATATGCCTATGTATGCCACTCCATGTTTTTAAAAATTCAAATAATAACATATTTAAGCAGATTCCTAAACTGATTTATATCAACTAAATCCTACAGTAGAAATCACTCTATTGACTGCCAGTCACCTTTACCAGTAAAGTTGGATCACATTACCTCTTGCAATGGCATTTCCCAAAGGTGGCAAAGCCAATACATCCCACTGCACAAGCTCTTTTTACTATGCACGGTAGACTCTTTCATCTTGGAGAGTGGTCTATACATCCCTCCCTTGAATACGGCCAGGTCTGCAACTATGGCATCAGTGACCCAATGTGACTTCCTGGTTCAATTGTTAAAAGATTGTTGAGCTTCCACCTGGTTCTCATGAGATACTCACCCTTGGAACTCAGCCATGACGTTAAGAGCCACACAGAAAGATCATCTGGCCACAGCCCTAGTGGAGGTAATATTTACTTTCTAGCATCAACCGTCAGATAAATGAATGAGCAAACCTTCAGGCGACTTCATTCGCTAGCAGTTGTGCTGCTCCCGGTGCTGTCTTGTGGAGATGAGACAGGCTGTTCAGATGTCAAGTCTGTGAACAAAATAAACGTTGTCATTATTTTATGCCACTAAATGTTGGGCCAGTATGTTACACAGTGACAATATATTCATAATATCTGTCTAGTTGCACAGTAAGATACCACATACGAAAAGATATTTTAAAGAGCTAAAAAATTATATGACTATCATTGCTTTTGTTTTTATTATTATAATTGCCCTGTAGAGTCACTTCAGATGATTAAACTTGTTCCTATATGCTCTGCTCTTACTACAAAAATATAGTCCATGGACCAGCAGCCTCAGCGTCACCTGGGAGATGGTTAGAAATGCAGAATCGGAGGTCCCATTCTACACCTATAAAACCTGACTCTGTATTTAACAAGACCCCTAGGGGATTCCCATGCATATTTAAGTTTGAAAAGCACTGGTATAGACTACCTGAGCAGGGCCACGACTGCAGGGTGTGTCCTTCATCAACCACGGGTGCTGGTTGGCCTAAGGGAGTCACTACTCACGTGGAGAGACACTAGCTCCTTGTCTTCTATAGATAGGTATGTTACACCAGTAAAAGAAAAAAAAGGCTCTATGCATTTCCATGGGGACATTCATGAAAAATAAAAAACTTCAAAAGTTCTGTCTCTTTCAAGATGAGCAGAACAGTGACAGAGGAGAGCCAGCGTGATCTGACAGATGGCATGTGTCAGATGGATGAGTGGAAAAGAAGAAAAAAGAGTCTTTCAAAGTACCTGATTGTAGTCTTGGCTAAAAGCTATCTTTATGCCAATTTTCCAGACTCTAGTAGCTTTCTAATGTTTTGAATCAAGCGTTCACTATCCCAGTATTTTGCAGGTAATTGGCTGGCTAGATTGCCAATTACCTGCATAAGTAAAAGGGACCACCCTTGTCTGTGCCTTCATTTAATTAAAATTGTTGCTTTGAGAAACAAATATAAGCCATTATTAATATAATGCTGTAAGATCAGAGACTCTTCAACTTTAATTTAACCTGGTGTTTCAACTCCAAAATTTCCAATTGGATCTTAATTTCTAACTGTATTTGGCCCTTACTCTTAATATTAGTTTACACATATTAGTCTATATATTAGTTTACATAGTTTTACTTGGAAAAAAGTGAATGTACTTTTGTATATTCACTGTAGGTTTGTATCATTGTTTAGACACTGTAAACATTATTTAAACCAGCAGAAAAACAACTAGGACTCCAAAATTAGCAAATATCTTTGAAAGTAGGAGAAAAGAAAAGTCAAGACTATGTTTTCTTTAAAATGGGTTTTAAAACACAACATCCTCTTTAATCAGCATCATCATGGAATTGCCAAACAAAGTGGGATTTTGCTGTCTGCCGCCATCTACAAACATAACTCAGTAACAGGTGGGGAAGAAAAAAGGTCTTTATTAACAGAGTTCCCAATTTTGGGGGAGTGAGGGCTCCTCAGCTCCAAGCCAATCTCTTTCACAAAATACAGAAACCTTCTTGTTTCCAAACAGAATGAAATCCAAACCCATGCTCAGAGACCCCCTTCCATTCTTATCTGTCCTTCTGGAGTCCAAGGCTGCTATGAAAATGGGTCTCTGTGTCTCCAGCTCCAGGTCTGTCTGTTTCTCTCTGTCTCTCTGTCTCTCTCTCTCTTTCTCTGTAGTGTGCACTTGTGGGGCTGGCAACTCCATTGCCCCACCACAGCTTCATCCCACTCCTGGGGCTGGGGTGCACTGCCACATCATTGCAGCCAGTCATGCAAGGGTCTCCATCTGCGAGACCCTGGTGCTCAAGGCTGCTCACAAACTTGGAACCTGCACATCTGTGCAGTGCTCTCAGAGCAAGAGAATAGGAGCGGTCCGGGATGCATTCTGTGTGGCCCAAGGTCACAGTGTCATGCATCCTGTGCAAACAGGACAAGGCAAGAGCTATGAGCTGGACTGGGCATCTGCTAGGTCCAGGGAACACACTGATCCCCCCCAACCAGGCAGGGTGAGGGGAATGCAAATAAAAGGGTGAGTCTCTCCATTTAAATTTTTTGCCCCCAAATCCTATGCACTGTGGGAGTGTCCACTTGTCAGCCAATGACAAGTGGCTAACCTCCACCATGTGCATCAGCCCACACAGTGTCCCTGCCCCTCCTTCTGTGGCCATGTTCCAGAAGTGGGTAGGAGGGTTTCTAGCCAAGTGAAGGGGCATAGCGTCACTGTCCTGGGTGGGGTGTCATCATGCTCACCTTCATGATACACATATATTGTGACCTCTTCAGACCACTCATGCTCTGTGTAAGCTGTGTTATGAGCTTCATTAGTTATTTTCCCTTCCCCAAGGGTACGGAAGCCTGTCATGAGGTTTGGGTTGCAATTTCAATGCATTGCCTTCAGCAGTTCCCGACTCCTCTTGGGTGTCCTTCCCCTCCTCCCAGTGACCTGGCCAGACCTCTGTTCAACAATGGTAATAAACTTCATAACTATAAGGTATTTTCCAGCTTTCTGTTTGGCCCTTTCAGCAGCCCTGTGAGGCTAGCAGGCAGCATCTATTTTGTTTTACAGGAGAGGAAGGTGAAACAGAGAGAGGAGATCAATATAGGTAACATCACCAGTTATTTGTTTTATGGTTGAGGAAAAACTAACATTCATATTTGCTAGCTCCTTGTGGGACTCCTGTATGAAAAATAGAAGAGGTACCTTAAATTTAAGGAAGAATTATAGCTAAAGCCGTACATAGAATATAACCCCAGTCTCTAGCACAGCGCTGTCCAGTTTCAATAGGACTTTCTGAGGCAATAAGGATGCTCTTTGTCTTACTCTCCAATATGGTAACCACTATCCCCCTGTGGCTATTGAACACTTGACCTGTGCCTATTGTCACTAAGGAACTGAACTTGGGGGTATATTCAGTTTTAATTTAGTTTTTAGAATTTAAATTTGAGTAGAGCAGAAGAATGAAATGCTGAGAGCCAAGCTTTGGAAAACCATCCTCCAACAATGATTTCTAGGCACGTTCTCAAACAAAGTACCCTGTTACTCTGACCTACAGAGACCCTGAGATAAAAAAGAAAATACATTAGTAGAGTGGCCAGAGGCCACTGGGATGGGAGACTGAGGAGCCTGTTTAGAGTCCTGAACTCTGTTCTCTTATTTGAAAAATAAGAAAATTGGAGTTGGTAAGTTTTAAGGCATCTTCCAGTTACAAAATTGTGTGATTTTTTAGCAAAATCCCAATAGGTTTCTCCATGCCCCCCTTCTGTCCCCTACTTTCTCTCTTAACATCATCTCGAGATTTCTTTTAACCTTAGAAAATTCAAAAACACATTTCCAGTCTGCAATTTATGTTTCCCTTTCATAAGTCAATTAAGAGTAAAGGGCCTACATCCAAGATTACTGTATCCAGCAAAGCTATCATTTAGAATGGAAGGGAAGATAAAGTGCTTCTCAGATAAGGTCAAGTTAAAGAAGGTTCATCATCACCAAGCCCTTATTATATGAAATGTTAAAGGGAGTTACCTAAGAAAAAGAAGATAAAAAATAGAAACAGTAAAAATGACAGCAAACTCACAGTTATTAACGACCACACCTAAAACAAAAACAAGAGCAAACTAGGCAAACAACTAGAACAGGAACAGAACCATAGAGATGGAGATCATATGGAGGGTTGTCAATAGGGGGGTGGGAGGGGGAGAGGGGGGGAAAGGTACAGAGAATAAGTAGCATAGATGATGGGTGGAGAGTAGACAGGGGGAGGGTGGGAATAGTGTAGGAAATGTAGAAGTTAGGGAACTTATGGGTATGACCCATGGATGTGAACTATAGGGGGGGAATGTGGGAGGGAGGGGGTGGGCAGGATGGAGTGGAGTGAGGGGGGGAAATGGGACTACTGTAATAGCATAATCAATAAATATATTTAAAAGAATTAAAATAAAATAAAATCATAGCAGAAAAAAAAAGAAAAAAAGAGTAACTTGCTTATGGTTATCATTTTCCATTTTACAAAAATTAGGTAGCATATTCATCCAGCTTCTGAGATATGGCAAAAGCAACTAATTCAAAGCATGACCTTGTTCTTCCTATTCTCTTGTCATTTAAGAATCATTAATCAGGGTTATTTAGATGTGGTACTTAGACTTGCTTTGCCAGAGGATGTTCCAATCTTTTCTTTACAATGGTCTCGTCCACAGTTATGCTAAGAAATATGCTCTATGCCCTAGGCAGCTCTTATTTTCCTTGACTTTACATTAAGTGCAAAAAGGAAATAGTGGTGTAAAATCCCCCATTTCCTGATAACTTGTCTTTAATTCTCCACTCTTCAATTTTACTAAGGCTACTTTTCTTTCATATATGCTCCCAATACACCTGCAATATTTTTTCCTTAGTAAGAATGTGGTCTGAATGATATATTCCTTTTACTATCCCTAAGTATCCTTTTAACTTGTCGATATTCACTCTCGATCCATCTCTTTTCCTATGAGCCTTCTCAGATTATAAACAAGTTATTCATCAGTTTTAATCAGATCATTTTAGTGTCCTACATTCTTCTGCTAACATTCAGATTAAACCCAATTTAAGAAAAGTTGCATCTCTTTAAGTTGAAGAAATGTACTTGGGGATTTGAAGTAATTTTGAAGATGTTTTACTTTTGGAATCCTATGAAATATATTTAGGACATTTATTTTCTCAGAGTCAAAATCAATCTGTTTCTTATGATTCTCATTTGTTTTTGTTAGTATGGAATATTTTTTAAATTTTTACTTATTTATTTTTAGAGAGAGGGGGAAAGAAGGAGAAAGAGAGGGAAACATCAATGTGTGAGGGGAATATTGATCAGCTGCCTCTCACATGCCCCCAACTGGGGGACCTAGCCTGCACCCCGGGCATGGGCCCTGACTGGGAATTGAAGGAGCAACCTCTCCCTCTAGAGGATAGCACTCAGTCTACTGAGCCACACCAGCCAGGGCTGATTCTTGTTTGTTAGAATCGTGGCCTACAAAAGCAGGAATCCAAGCTTCTACTCTCATCCTCCTGATGGTTCAGGGACAGAATAAAGGGCACCTAAATTAAATCCATGGAGTTTCAACAGATTCAAATCAGCCTTAATACATCTTCATTTTGGAGGACTCTGAGGAGAAATAAGGTACATTTTCATAGGTTTCCAGATCAAATCAGATCGAGAAAGGATCTTCAGGAAAAATTCAGACTGACTCAGATACTCAAGAATCTTGAACCCAGTCTACAGCTGACGGAGGAAAGCACCGTCTCTAAGAACCCAAACTCGTTCTGGAGAGAGGTGGACAGTGGAGACAGAGGGGCTGAGCCTTCAGGTCTCTCAGTACAAATCACCGTAGCTTCCCACTCTCTTAATTGGTTCATTCCAAATTGCTGAGAAGCTCAGAATTCCTATGGATACTACTTTAGGTTTTAAGAATGAAAAACTATGTTGCTATGGTCCTCTTATGTTACTCACATGAGAATTCTAGCTCTGGCAGGAATTTTCTCCACTCTCTCTCATCAAGTTCTTTCTTGTACTTCCTGAATAATTAAGAAATCCATGTGACCTTGTTTGCTCTTAGAGTTCATCATAAGAAATATTTTTTCTTTAACTGTCTATTACAGCATTGGAATATGAAAACCTGCCACTAGGGAGACCAGCTATTTTCATTGTTTTCCCTCTGAACCAGTTCTACTTTGTAAGCCAAAATATTCATATCCCTTTCATTCTGCACTTTCGATATTATATTTCTCAATTTGTATCACCTGTATCTTTTCTATCCTCCAGGCACAGCCTGAGCTAGCAACTGGTTTTTCCCAGTGCATTTGGCTTAAGGCAAATGCCCCCCCCCCCACACACACACACACTGAACAAGGGATTCTGGAAGCACACTCACATGTGACTACCCACTCCTCTCAAGAGTTCCCTGGAACCGTTCCTCCCATGTCTTGTTAAACTGTTTTCATCATTCATCACCCAGAGGTCAAGCTTTCTCAGTCATCCAGCATCCCCAAGCTCTCTTCATATCCTGCTTCTGAGGGTTCCTGATTGGAGCCAGTCCCCTGTGCTACCCCACCTGACTCCCAAACACTTTATCTGCATTTCTGGAACTCCTGTTCTCATTATTACATTTTAGTATAGTTTCAAGATTTTTTCCTGAATTTATTATCTATCATCAACCCTCAACAGAAAACTTCCCTGACCTTAGAAAATATTTCCGTTTGGACTAGGTGAATGTTAGTTTCCTCTCCAAGAGGTTGACAAGTTTTATTCCTTTCTCCCTGTTTGATATTTATTATTTTTCCCATCTCTTGCCACATCTTCTGTGAGACATGATGCTTATAGACACAGGCATCCAGCTGCTAGGGTTCAAGTCCCAACCCTACCCTTTACTAGCATTGTACCTTTAAAAACTGTTTTATTTCATTCTGCCTCAGCTTCCTTATTTTAAAAACAAGGTGAAAATGTACCTTACTCAATAGAATGTTTAAACCTTATAATACAAAGATGAAATAAGTTAATATGCAGAGTACTTAGAAGAGTTAATGATATAGAGTAGATAAGATCCACTTTCATTATTGAATTAAGGGGTCTGAGAAGGCCTAAAATTAAATAAAAACATAGTTTTCTTTTATTCATCTCTTCAAATGTATTTGACCTTGGCACACCTCCTCTGCAGGGGAACCAGGCTGTGAAAATATTATGATGTTCATATTATAGTGGTGGGAAAAAAACCATAATGAGTTTACGGCAAGCCCCGGTGGGAGAATCATAGCACAGACTCCGTGCCATCCACAGGGGAGAATTATCCTATTGTAGAGAAAGGACATGCCTGGGCCTGGTCACCGAGAGATCATGCAGCCACACCTCTCCATCATAAATCAGGTACTGTCTGAACCACTAATTCATATGGCTGGTCAGGGACAGGAAAAATCCATTATAGAATGAAAACAGTACATTTGGGACTGAACATAAAGAAGACAAAGTTAATAAAAAAGCTACATAAGCAAAGTAGCTCAGGTCCCCATGTATCCACTCCTGCTGCAATAGCACCTTTTCCTCAGATTACAAAGAACGTGAGTGGGAACAACTCTGGGCTCCGTAGATTCCGAGGTCCTGTTTCCAAAGCGGGAACTGGAACACTCCCCCCTCAATAGCACTAACAAGAGTCCCACAGACTGGAGAAAACAATTGCGATTCAAGTATCTGACAAAAACTTGCATTCGGAATATATAAAGAACTCTTACAACTTAATAATTAAAAACAAACAAATGAAAGCCAACGAGAAAATTCATCTAGTTTATCCAAAAATAGACTGGTAAATTAAATGGAGATGTGATGAGTATGACCACACCTGCATCTTTAGAGCTGTATGAGTGGCACTAAGTTTTGCTGTCCCCCTAAGATGACAATGCTTTTATTTTATTTTCTTGGCTTGGGAGAAAAAGATAGGAGGGAAGAGGCTTCCACTTGGACTTTGCTTACACTTGGACTTTGCTTCCACAATAACTTTTGCTCCACAGACCAGGAAACTTTGGGACTTGTGCCAACTGCTAAGTAGGTCTATTTTCCATTATATATTCAGAGAATGAAGAAATAGCATCTGCCAGTGTTATGAATTGGTCAAACTAACACTTATTAAGTGGTGCACAAGGTGGGCTCATGGTGAACACAGTCCAACAACAGACCAGAAGGGGAACTGAAATAGAGAGGCTGGGTATTCGTAAGTCCTGGAGGAGGTACACGGCATGGTTCTGTTAGGTAGGATGGATAGCAAACCACGGCAGGGAGAAGGAAGGAGACATGTCTCACCCACTAACTCAGCAGTCCTGAGCCTGGTCTGATAATATTGCCAGGTGTTCCAACATCACAAGAAATACCGTGCTAACATGGGAGGGGGGAAGCCCTTGAAAGTCTATGTATTGTCTCCACTATCTGGTAAAGAAAGCCTTCAAATGGTGCTTTCACTGCAAGGCCTGAAAGGCAGGAGAGGGTCCACAGTACCCAAGGGAAGAGGCCCATAAAACAACTTTGGTTAATGGCCTACCTCTAGTCACTATCTGTTTTACAGGAAGTCCCTAATGCTTACAGAAAGAGCCCATAAATAACTTTGGGTAACTACCCCAACTTTAATTAACTGCCTCCTGTTATGTACCTGTTTTACAACAAGATGTACAAATGAGGTCTGGAGCAAGATAAGGATTTGGGCTAACAGACCCCTACACATACCTAAGTTTGGATAGTCACATCCCCCTGGAAAAGCTGGTACCACCTTTACCTGTCAATCAATATGTAACTCCTTCACCTCATCCCGGCAACTACGTAAGTCCTCAGGACAAAGGACTCTCTCTCGGCTCCCTGGGCACCCAGCCTCAGGCCGTCCCAGCCTTTGGCCACACTTGCTTTCACCACCCTTACCCTGCTTTGCCTATGCCTTTCACCTCTCCCACCCCTTCGCCATGCTGTTCTCTTCCATGAGAATGGATCACCAATAAACCCTGCTTGCGTGCTAATAGATTTGCTGATCTATAATTTTTCTACTGCACTGGGGAGGAGAACCAGGAGTTTCTCACATAACAATTCCAGAGGCCCCACAGGAAGGTCAAGGCTGAGCATAAGCAGAGAGTAAGAGACAGGACCTGAGTAACGTGCCTTCATTAGAGTCCGTGGGTAGAGTGCTTTATGGTTCTTGGGCTAAGGCTGGCTTGGTCAATTCAAACCAAAAGTGTAGGGTTTTGATAATCCCCATAGGGGTCTTTTACCTAAAGGGTGCATAAGGGAAATGCATTGAGAGGCAAGGGATACTGCTGATCACAAAGAATGCTGGGGAAGGCATAAGGAACTTACATTTACTTGTGGCTCTGCAAGCTGCTGTCTAAGGCATGCACTCACCTGAGAGCTGGTACCAGTTCAAGGTCACTGCAGGCCCCTTGGCCAAACAAAAGGGATGCTGAGAACGATATCATGGAACAGCTTAGCTAAATTCTCAGCAAACAGGGCTCTATTTATTATGTATGTCCTGTGTTCCCTTATTCTATCATGATGACACTTTCGGTTTCCAAGGAACAGTATCAGCATGGACCCTGTGTTCAAGTCTTTGAACTGTTTGGGCATTACCCTTTCCTCAGTGCCTATTTACCCTAGTGAGTATCCAGTTCTTCAGGGGAGAGCCGGAGGAAGCCAGTGCTGTGTGCACTGTCTGTGACACGGCTGTGCGCCGTTTCCTGGGGGCCTCGGCCCTTCTGGCAGTGTGTTCTGTGTCCTAATCCTGGCGCTTGTCCATCGGAGAAGGGATTGTGCCTTTTATCGGGTAACTTTCCTCGACTTCTGAATCATCCCTTCCTGATCCATTCTGATGGTACTAATTAAATGGAAACCTTTTTGGCTACTTTTCTATTTGGTCCCTAGGGTTCTATGTCCTACTGACCATCTCCATGACTCTCTGTGGGTCAGGTCTCTTTCATGGCATTCATTAGCATAGTATGTCCAGCCAGCTTCTGAAGGTTAAGCATTGTATTCGTGCCTCTATTGTTGTCAGACACTATCACCTTCACCCCCATTGCTATTAGTGAACTGGTTTTTATAGCTAGGCTATCTCTGAAGGTAGTGACAGCTACAGGCTGTCTGCGGCCAGCATTCCCAGCAGCTGGGCCAAAAAGCCCTTCATGGAAAGGCTTTCTAGGACGCTGCAGTGTCTCCTGTGTGGAGAAAATTCTACTACAATGATTTCCATCCTTTTTCTGGCACCACACCCTTCTACATCAAAGTTCACAACTCACTGTATGGAAGTAGGCACTTCCATGCAAGTTTTGTAAAATAGGGAAAGCACCTGGTGGAAGAATGGTATGTTGGTTTGTCAGCCTGGCTCTCCTGGAGCACCGAGCAGCCATGGAAGAAGCCTGACTATCCTCCGGAGAGGTCCTGTGGAGACCCCGAAAATATGTGGAGGAAGGAGGATGGCCCAGCCGAGTGCAGCCTTTCAGCCATCAGTGCTGAAGTAGAGCACAAGTCAGTGAAGCCGTCTCGGCCCTTCCATACCAACCCAGCTGTAAACTGAGTACTATCGAGGGGCCCTGGAAAATGACATGTGCACCAGAAGAATCCGCCGTCTGAGTATTGCTCGCATTCCAGACCCATAAATTCATGAGGTATAAGAAAATGATTATAAGCTGCTCTATTTTGAATGTCGTTTGTTACACAGCAACAGATACCCAGGGTGTGTTTCATTTGTGTGTCAGCCACAGAACGTACAGAGGTGCTCTGCATTATAGGTAATTGCTAAATATTTGATTATTTATTTCAGCCAGAATTTACTGTGTCAACTGTGTGCCAGGGATAGCACTTTGCATATATTGTCTCATTCAATCCTGACCACAAGGTACCAAACAGTGCCAGTCAATTATTAACTGTGTCTCAGCAATCAATGTTTTCTATCTCCTACTCTGTTCTGTGATGCTGGGACCCAGCTACATTTTCAGACTCATTTTCAAGTTAAAGTCTGGTTAGATTCTGCCATTAGGAGGCCCTAGAGGAAGACCACAAGGTAGGAGGAGGAAAGGGTGTCCTTTCAGTCTTGCTACCCATGTCAGCACCATTTCAGCAACAGCAGCTGTCCGCAGCCCGAGTGCCTGAATTTTAGCATTCTTAGAATCAGCCTCAGTGTGCTCCCTCAGAAGTACTGGCGAGAGCAGTCATCCTGTGCCATCTTCTCAGTGTTCTGAGCACCAGCCCTGCGGGGACACTCCTGAGAGCTCCGGAGGTGTCTTTTCCAAATTTGCTTCAGGCTACTCAATAACAAAATAAATGATGCTTTACAAAGTTGAAATATCCTTTTCCTCACTTCCCAATATGATGTCCTACTCTCCAAGGGAACTTCTTCCATAATTCTTAGTGACACCCTCCATTGGACAGCTACCTTTTAAGTTTACTTTTTAAAAAACATTCTCAGAAATTATCTGCTTATATATTATTCCACGAAAAATACATAGCATAGTATTTTGTGTTTTTAATAGATCTAAATAGCTCCTGTATCCATAATTTTCCTCAATATCATTTTAAAACAATCATTGTAAGTATATACATATCTAAATCATTTCTTTTATCTGATATACAGAATTCCATTATATAAATACACTGCTACATATTCACTGTTATTGATACTTTCGGGGTGACTTCCACTAAAAAAGTTCCTTTAATACTGTCATTGAAGAAAAACAATTCATTTGTTTGGAACCAATGTGGATTTTAATTGAAAAGTATTTATTGCTCATTTCTTTTGCCATTTAATCACTTTTTAGATATATTAAGAAATTGTCATAACCTAAAGCTTCTAGAATGTTCTTTTTTTTTTTTTTAACTCTCACCCTAGGATATGTTTGTTTATTGATTTTTAGAGAACGAGGAAGGGGGGGAGAGAGAGAAACGTGGATCAGTTGCTTCCCATATGCACTCTGACCAGAGATCAAACCTGCAACCCAGGCATGTGCCCTGACTGGGGATAGAACCTGCAGCCTTTTGGTGCACAGCATGATGCTCCAACCAACTGAGCCACCCCACCAGGACTAGATGTTAGGTCTTCATTAAAACAAAACATATGTTCCTCAAAAGAAGGTCCATCTATGTGATGATCTGAGATCTTTGTGGCTTCTCTAAACTCATTGGCTCAGTTATAGCAAGGTAAGTGTTTAATAAAAATTAAAAACTTTGCACCTGAAACAGCTATGATCAACTGACTGTTTATTCTATCTTTTCTATGTTTTACTAACACTTTACCCACCCCCCAAAAACACCTATAGAATATACCCTTACTTCTATCAACTGCAACGTGTCCTCTTCTCTTTCTAGAGGGACTAATTAAAAAATGGCTGATGTGATTAAAAGCTAACAAACAGCTTTTAGCTTTAACTAATTTCTAGAAATTGGAAGTAGTAAGTGAAAAAATCAAGTCATAGAAAATATATTTCCTTATCCCAGTTTTCCCGGGACAATCCTGGTTCTTATGAGCTTAGACTTTATAAGTGTGACAAAAGAAAAATAACCCAAATTTGGATAAAGTATAATAATCATTGATTTACTACAAATTGTTCAGTTCCAGTACAACTGAGTAGGTGCCTACCGTCCTCTATGCCACAGTGAATACCAGCCCAACAGTCCGCCATGGCCCACTTCCCATAGCGCTCAAACAGGCTCTACAGTTCTTCCGTAGAGCAAGGTGATCATCAAACTAATCATCCAAGCCAGGACATTTTGAAAACGAGAGAGAGTGCTGCTAATAATTGTACCACAAAAACACAAATGAAACATGCATATCAAATAAATATAGATAACTTTAAAACACCGAACAAACCTCTCTATGATCGAACAAGTTTACACTGTGCGTTAATAATTTAACTAACTCAGTTGATCCTCACAACACCAGTACCACGTACTATTAATATAATTTCCATTTCACAGATGAAAACAAGGAAGACTGGAGATGGTAAATAACTTGCCTAAAATCATGCAGCTGATAAGTAACAGGTCTGTGATAGAAATCCAGTACTTCTCATTCCAGAGCTTATGTTTTAGCTGCTCCATTCTACTGTCACTTAAGATCTGCACCGTATCTCTTCACTGGTCCTATTGCCCTACCGGATAATTTCAGTGATTTTACATGGAAATTACTCAATATTTTCCTTCTGGTTTAAAATGGTATCTTTCACTATGATGCTTGGTAAGAATTCCTGAAACTTCTTGAGTAAAGCAAAAACAACGGCAACAACCAGAAAGAAGAGAAAGATGTGTCATCTCCAAAATGGCTCGATTTAAAAGTATATGTTCATTTACACACAATCCTCATTACTCATAGAGTATTCCATATTCGCAATTCACCTATTTGCTAAAATGCACTTGTCTCTCTAAAATCAATACTTAGGGCACTTTTGGGGTTATCTGTGGACATGCACGGAGTCCTGAAGGATTGGCTGCCTGGTGCAGATGCTCCTCCTAGCTGGGGTCTAATAAGGCGATGATCTGCCTTCTTGTCTCAGCCCGTACCCTGTAAACAAGTGTCCTCTCCATGGTTTGTTGAGTGCCACACTTCCCATTTTGTGCTCTTTGGTGGTGATTTTGCTATTTAGAATGGCCTCCGAGCACAGTGCTGAAGTCCCATCTAGTGTTCCTAAGCGTAAGAAAGCTATGATATGCCTTATGGAGCAAATACACGTGTTAGGTAAGCTTCATTCAGGCATGAGTTATAGTGCTATTGGCCATGAGTTCGATATTAATGAATCAACAACATATATTAAATATGCATCTTTGAGTGGAAACACATATAAAACAAGGTTGTACATTCTCAGTTGATGTAAATATTGTGACTGGAGGCTCTGAGGAACTTAACCCTGTATTTCCCTGAAGAGCGATGCTTCACTATTCACTAATAACTACAGTGAATAATGAGGATCAACTGTATATATCCATCTATTCCTTCCTCAGGTGGTATTATAAAGGAAGAAATCCAATCTTTTTTCTTGTTTATATTATGTAATGAGGAGTCTCACTCCATGTTTGATGTTTGACTGCTGCCGCCTTTTAAGCCTTGCCCCTTCATCTTCCCTTGGCGCCCCACACCTGGCAAGCTAATTAGAAAGCCTAGGTTGTTCTCTTTGTGGCACTGGAGGGAGAGTCAAACCATGCAAGCCCCTGCCCACCACGGGACTCTCTCAACTAGCCTCACTCATAGCCATCATAAAAACCCAGGCCGGTGTCCTTTCTTTGCTCTCTCAAGCCATATTGGACTTTTTAGCAAGGCCCGTCCTGCTCTCCCATCACCCCTCTCAAAGATGTTAGTAATAAACCTTTTTATACCCTATTAGTAGGTGTTTAGTATCACTAGTCCCAACATTGAAACCAAATTTGGGGTCGAGTGTCCGTCTGCCTCTGCAGGTAACCATATATATATATATAAAATGTTCATTTTGTCTTTTTAATCATCTTATGTAATATATCACTTTATATAGCAGAGTGATCCTAATTTTGAGGACTAGAGTACATAAAAGATGCATTTCTGGGAAATAGAATGGTGTTTGGTAAGGCAAGGCTCTGAGTCAAAGATAATAATACCGTGGTAATTAGTAAGCAGAGGTGTATTTAACCAGTGTGAGAGCAAATCACTCTCTCTCTATGAGGCATTAACTAATGGCTTGCATTTTACTTCATTCTTTGTTCACTGCTCTATATCTTTCAGCCCCTGATTTCTTTCTTTTTCCTGTCATGAAGGTGGAGTTCACAGCCGTCTTACGAGTTCCCTGGAATAACAAGAATTTACCCGAATGGAAACTTGGCAAGTAGCCAGAGAGCTTCCCTCAAACCATGCAACATCCAAGTCTGCAGGGGTTAGAAACTAAACTCTTCATCTAAACACATGTAAGTCTTTGTAGTAGTCTTCAAAGGAACACACTGCTCCCTGCCCTAGGCATGGATTTTACCAGGCCTGAAAACACACGCATAAACAGAGCTATCAGCCACCCTGAAACACTTTCCGTTTTATAGGTCAATTCCTTTGGTCTCTCCAGACGGTGAAGACAAGTCTAACGCTTAGAACTCACTCCAAGTTACAAAACCTACCCACCGTAAGAGCAGAGCGGGTGCCAGGATCCAAGACGTGTGTGAATTCTTCAAAATCACCCAGAAGAATTTTTAAACAGTTTCTATTTTCATCAAAAAAGCTGGCATATACCACTGCCAGCTTTTGGAGAGGACAATTAAGAGTTTGCTAGAGGAGGGGAAAAAAACTCTGCCTCGACAGATGCATAATTTAAAGCACTGGGATCAAGAGCATCATTTTCCAATTTTTTAAAGAAAGGATTGCTCAAGCTAGATGACATTGCTCACAGAGGTAGCAGGAGTGGCTTCTGCTCTCTGCTGCTGCTGCATGACTTGCTTCCTGGCTAATAACATTATATGACTTTGAGCATTTACTTTGCATATATACTAACTGTTTTCCAAACCATGATCCAGATGTAAATCAAAAACACTTATCCTGGTGTGTTTCTCCTTTCCCTATCTGTCACATTGAGATGAATAACTTAAAGGCATGTTCCTCCAGGGCGGTAGAGACAATGTAGAGACTGTTTTTCCTTTAAAGGTGCTTTGAATAAGATACAGGTCTGAGATTGGGGAAGAGGCATGAGATACAGTGACTTTCTCTTTTTTTCCATAGATTTTAAGAAGTAAAAAATTATGGAAAGTTCCAGATATTTTTATAACTGTAGTCTCATTTATAGTAGCTAAGATGCTTACATTTTTTTAGTAGCTGAAAGTATTATGGGTCAGAGAGATTGTGACAATATCAAATGTTGCCTCCCCAAAGCCACCCCCTTCCTTTATCTATATTAACAGCACCTCAACGATCCAGGAACTGTGTGCTCAATAATCATAATGGTATCATTTATGTTGCTAGTGACTGGGACAAAAAGGGTATAATTTAGTCACGAGACACTGGGTGAAGTCTTCCGGAACCCATTTACTCCTAAAAAAGGGTCCAAGGAAGAGATGGCCTGTCTCCCAGTATTTCATGTTGCTGTGTGTGGATGAAAACCTTGGAATTGTGTGTGTATTTTATGGGACAACCTGAAATCAAAAAGCAACTCTGGGAGGAGGATGGAAAAGTAGAAAAATCAGGACCCTTGATTGTGCTCTTGGATCCTTTTCATCCTCCCTTTTCTTTGAATATATTACACTGGTTAATACATTTTCATTTTAATTCAAGACATTTTTAGTAAGGGCTTCTAATAATTTTAGGGTAGACCATCCTGAATAATATGTAGGTTAAGTAACATACCCACATCATATGTAATTTAGTGAACTCATGATTCAAACCCAGATTTTTCTGACTACAGACTTTTGGTCTATTTTTCCCCTTTATTTTTATTGTTGACACTAATATAGAGGTCCCCATTCCCCTCTCCTTTGCCCGCCTCTACCTATCCACTCATCAACTACCTATTCTAATAACAGTTACTTCTCATCCCAAGTGAGTGTGAAGTAGCTGATTAATGAGGAGAAGGCAAAACATTGATCTCCATCTCTTTACCAATGCGAAAGCAGAATTCTGTAATTTTTTTGAAAAGTAGATGTATCTGTTTGTGTGATTACTATATGACATATATTTACTTTGTTTAGTATTCATTGTATTTATATTACTAAAATTATAATAATTATAAGGGGTTTTAAATATTTTCATTTAGCTTCCGATTTCAAATTCTAGATTCTCAATGCTTCTTTGTAACTGCCTCTAATTCTCAATCACAACTCATCTTAAGTTCTTTCTGCCTTAAATACAAACTTAACAAAATCAGCATCGCCATCATCATTATTTTCCCAAATCTTCTCTTCTCCTCCCTTCCTGGATAAGTCAAGTGAGGAATGAAAAGTCGCTTGGGAAAATATCTTTGGCATTTCACTTCCTCCACATGTTATCCAATTCATATCCAAAACTATCTTCTCCTTTAAACTATCTGGTCTCTTCCTCTTCAAAACATTATTAGTGTATTATCTGACCTCTAAGCAGCTCTTCATGCCTGGTTGGTGAGTAGTAATCCATCACCTTCTCCCCATACACCTTCCTGAGCCATTCAGGGCAGGCGCTATTCCTTAACATGCCGAGTGTGACTCCACATGTCAGAGGATTTCCTGTGTCCCCGTTGTTTCTGTGAGCACATTTGGGCAAATGCTATTTAACATCTCATTATCTCTCATACTTCATTGATGTTCATTAAATACTGATGATATATGTATATCTCTCTGTGTGTATACACACACAGATTCTATAAATCAAACAAACTTTAATGTAAATGGTTTACAGAATTTATACTGTATACTGTGTGCCAATAACTATTGTTCTAAGAGCTTTCATTAAATATTAAACATATTAATATTTAATCCTTACAATAAGCTGCGTAGGATAGATGATATTACTATTCCCATTTTTATAAAGGAAGAAGCCAGGGTTAAGTAGCTTATCTCAAATCACACAGCCAAGAACTGGTGGAGTCTGCATTTAAATGCAGGCAGGCAGGCTTTGGAGCCCATGAAGTTGCTGTACTTATGGCTGACTTCATGGGAACATTCATCAGCTACCCACAGGACTCAAGATGCACTCATGCATGGTGGTTCACAATGCTTGCCTCACTTAGAATATTGGTCACTTAGAAAGGAATGTACATCTAAGAAGAACTGCTAATAATTACTGAGCAGTGCAGAAGAGATGAATAGTTGCTATTAGAATGTGTATTACCTCTCCCTGATAGGCGTTTGGTCCTGAGAGCTAGCGGTCCAGCAGGGATTACAGTTCCTGGATCCTACTGCACCTCATGTGTTCTTCTTGTCAATAAATTCACAGTGAGTGAGCAAAATTGATATGTCATTTCTGGAGCAAAAATTTTTAACAAATTAGTGATCTTCCTGTCCCTTGATGTCCCTGCTACCAGCTAGATGCAGAAGCTTTTAAGGCCCTGTTAAATGGTAAAGCAAAATGATAAAAGGATCATGGTCTTTCATGGAGAGAAGGCACCAGCCACTGGGGATATTCTCATTTGACTTTTAAGTAAGCACTAAATAGTCATCTACTATGTTTGAAGTTTTATTCAATTTTAAAGTCTATTACAACTGCTAGGTTTTCAGTAACTAATGCAAACACGCAATAGATGTCAGGAATGGCACAGGTACTTGCTCACATGATTCGTGCTATATTCTGTGAGACAAGTACTTTTATCTTTGTAAGAACTAGGGT
Organism: Desmodus rotundus; assembly: GCF_022682495.2. Taxonomy (NCBI): domain Eukaryota; kingdom Metazoa; phylum Chordata; class Mammalia; order Chiroptera; family Phyllostomidae; genus Desmodus; species Desmodus rotundus. Next base: position 130,195,224 of record NC_071391.1, on the reverse strand, counting down.
TCACTGAGATTGACTAGTTTGTCCAAGGTTCTACAACTCAAGAGCATTGACGCTGAGAGCCATGCAGTGTTATTACAATGTGGTGTCTACGACATGCAGCTTGTTTTTGACCTTACGCATTAAAAGTCATAATACTTTGCGGACAGTCACACCACTTTGAACAAAAGAACTTCTTAAAAGGCATTTATCCCCTCACTCTTAAAAGTTATTGACTGATTTTAGAGAGAGATAGAGAAAGGAGGAGAGAGAGAGAAACATCGATTTGTTGATCTACTTATTCATGCATTCGCCGATTGTTTCTTATATGTGCCCTGATGCAACCTTGGTTTATCAGATCAATGCTCTAACTCACTGAGCTATGTGGCCTGGGTCATCCCCTCATCCTTTGGCTAACAGAACCATGTTTGGTTTTGGTGCAGCTCCAGGTAATAAATGATTCACACGTGGTGTAAGCAAGTTAGGACAATGGGTTCCTCAATTCCTACTCTGCCTTTCTATCCAAGTAACAGAGTTTACCTGGAGAGGTTGTGAGAAAGTATTTCTTCCCTTGTGAAGGGAACAGAAACAATTGATCTCCCCCCTCCTTTTACTGCTTGAACATGGAGAGGATCACGGGAGCTTCCCCACTCATTTTGTGTGACCATAATGGAAAGCCAATGCCATGGTACAGAGGTGTGGATCAACTCCAATGATATTTTACCTTTCAACACATTTTTATATGAAAAAAATATCTCTATGTGAGTATGCTATAGTGTTAGGCTTTTTGTTATTTAGAGTTGAAAAAAAATGTTAACCGAGAAAATTATTGTTCAGAAATCATTTCTTTTTCAGTATAATCTTTACTAAAATACGGGGATACTTCAAAGATATTGAGGCTTCATTTGCAGACAATTACAATGAAGTGAATATAGCAATTAAGCAAGTCACATGAATTTTTGGTTTTCCAGTTCATATAAAAAGTTGTGTTTATACTATACTGTAGTTTGTTAAGTGTGCAACAGCATTATGTCTAAAAAAACAACGTACATATGTTAATTTAAAATACTTCATTGCTCAGAAGGCTAATGCTAAAATGTTAATGCTAAAAGATGTAGGATTGCCACAAACCTTCAATTTATAAACAATTCAATCAATATCTGCAAGGCACAATCACCAGATGTTCAATAAAACAAGGAATGTCTGTATACGAACACCCCATCAGGTTACACTCTAGTCTTCACGACGCTCTAAATGACTCTTCATCAATACTTGAAAATTTTCATATTTACTGTATTTACATTTACCACAAAGCTATTATTTTCTTTTCTACAGTATATTTTATTGATTATGTATAACAGTTGACCCATTCCCCCCCTCTTTATTCCCCTCTGCCCTGCAACCCTCTCACACCCGCATTCCCTCCACTTAGTTCATGTCCACAGGTCGTATATATAAGCTCTTTGGCTTTTCCATTTCCTATACTATTCTTACCCTCCCCCTGCCTATTTTGTACCTACCATTTATGCTTGTAGTATATCTTCATAGAAGGAATTTGGTTTGTTAAATATAAAGAGTTTAATTTGTTAAATATGTATCCATCCTCTATGTGGTTTGTGTGTGTGTGTGTGTGTGTGTGTGTGTGTGTGTATAATGAGATATTAGGGAAAAGGTAGAAAACACCAAATACTTTGATATTTGGTATTTGAAACATTGAATCAGAATTCAAAAGGAGCAATAGAAAACCTTTTCCTATTTATTAGCTTTGGAGAAGTTTAGCTTCCTTACCTGTAGTATGTGATGATAGAATGTAGCTCACTGAGTGAGTCTCCAATCCCATGCACAGTGTCATGCAGGTTGAAAGGCCTCATCAAATGAGTTGTTTTTGTTATTGTTATCATCTAATATGATTAGGTTCTGAAATGTCAAAATATCTTTAATAAAGACACTAGTGTGAATCACTAAAATGATTTAGGAGGATAGTTACTTTGTGTGAAAGCAATTTACTTTGTGTGAAAGCAATAGAGTAACTTTAGAATTAGCCATTGGATGCATTCACTTTCTTGGCTGCCTTTTAACGTCAAAAAACTACATCTCAAGTTCAATGATACAGAAAAACAATGTGCAACTTATAGCACTGAGCTAGCAATGTGAATGTTAAGCAATTTTTTTCCTGCTCTCTCCCCAAATCTATTTTAAAGGACATAGCAACCATGCTTCTAGAAAAAAAAAATTCCAGTGTAAATTGGCAACTTTCAAAAGAAATTAGAGTCTGTAGAGAATATTTGTCCTCTGTATAAACTACTTTTAATTCAGTGCTTTATCATGCTGGGTTAAGGTTTATTCTGACCTCTATGAAGTACAAGAAAATTTAGATGGCCCTATTTTCTTTTAAGTTACTTTTCTCTGCTTTTAAAATAATAGAATAAAATTGATCCTGTAAGTGGAAAAAGCATCGGGTTGGAACTTTGTAAAATACTTTGAACTATTGGAAATAGATCCTGTAAAGTCACTTGATCTTTTGACTCTTTTTATTTTAACTTTAAGAAGCATTTTAAAAGTCCTGCCTTCCAAATCAGATAATTTTTCAACTTCAAAATTTGTGTGGGGCCAGTTTCCATTGCTTAGATGTTAGGTTACTAAATAATATCTAGGAATAAGTTTATATCTGATTCTGATTCAAAATGGTTCACATAATTTAGTGTGAATATTTAGAAATCCAGTTTCAATACCAGATACTGTCACTAAACTAACCCTGCACCATGTGGGAACCCATCTCCTTCTCTTCATCAGAATGTTCTCAAAAATAAAAAAAACAAAGGATTGAACTAGAACTCTTTGATTTCAGCTTCATTCAGTTGAAACTCGATTATTTGCAACGCTTGTTACGATCAGGGCTCTCTTATGTAATAACACAACAGATAAGATCAATTCTGATAGTCCTTAAGAATAAATAACTGTTCATCATAAAAAATAATCACCAAAGGTTAGGAATAGAATGTTTACAGAAGAAGAAACCCACGAAAAATACTTGGTCTCATTAGTGATCAGAGAAAGCAAGTAAGCAACAGTAAGGTAGGTTGAACAATTAAAAAACTGGGAACATTAAGTGTTAGAGCTGCTGTGGGGACAGATGTCTCTCACACATTGCTGGGAGGACGGACTGGCTGCCACTTTGGAGGAAAATTTGGAAATAATAGTATTCTAAAATTAAACTGCACAAAGTATACTGCCTAGGAATTCTATTTCACTCTTGTGATCAGAGAAACAGTTTCCCAGTTCATAAGGAGACACATTGCTAGAGCATTTATGAAAGTATTACATATAATAAAGACACATTTGCAGGGAGAAATCATGACTCATTATCATTAGAAAATCATGTAATAAACTGTGGTTTATCTACACTATGGAATACTATGTGGAAAAGAATAAGGTAGATTTACTGTGCTAATTTGTATCAATATGCAAGATCTGTGTTCAATCAATATACACAACAATGTACACAGTATGATAATGTGTGTGTGTTAGTAAATAAATGTTAAAGGATCTAGGATATTAAAGACCAACTAAAGACTTTTTCTCTGGGGAGATAGCGAGGGACTGGTATACCTAAACAGCCTTCTCTACAAAGCCTACATTTTTTGTAAGCACAATGTAATCATATGTTACTTGTGAAATTAAACATTATGGAAAAAAGAGGATTTAATTTTTGAATGTTTACCATGAATTTTGTCTAAATTAATTTTGTAAAAAAATTAATTAACCATAGATTTATGGGTATATTTCTGGACTTTCAATCCTAGTGCATTGATCTATACATCTTTTTACCCCAGTAAAACACTGTCTTGATTACTGTATCTTTGTAATTCTGGTACACCTAATACAGAGCTTTTCAAATTTGTTTTATTTTTATATTATACTTAACATTTTTTCTAAAGCAGTTTGCTAAGCTTTTCCCTTAATATAAAGAAACAGCAAAGATAAATTTCTACTTTGTAAAGCTACCCTCTCAGAAGACATAGGGAATGTGTTGGTCTATGGGACTCTTAATGGGTATCTGGTTGATTTCTCCTGGAAATTTCAAAAGATTGTTCAATAATGTCAATCAACATTGGTATCTCTTATTAATTATTTGAGTTCCCCCTCTCTTTCTCTCTACTGCTTATTCTTTCTCTTCTCAGTACCTGGTCTCTTATGAATTTCTTTCTAAATTACTTGTATAAAAATACTTTGATTTGCCCTTTAGTAAAATATTCATCCATGGAATGATGACAACTGCAATAAGTTCAAACATAAAACATTAGAATTTACAGAGCACTTTTAAATATTATCCTATTTATTCTTATATTTTATGCAAGCAGCTCTTATTTTATAACTATTGACATATGACAAAATTGAGGACAACTGCATAATTTGAAAGACTCCAAACAATAAATGTGTAATAGAGAAGGAATTCAAAAATAAGTTTTTGATGTGAATTACAATTACTTTGTCATTGTGGACGTAATCATGTATATGAAATATACATGAAAGTAGTTGGCAAACTGTAAGCACCACAGAAATCTTAGATCATTTTATTGCTAACTTATTATTGTTATGCAGAAGAAAATTAATCTATAAAACCAAACATATTGCTCTGTAGAAAACTGCATAGGGAGGAAATCCTCCCTAAAGCAGCCTCCAGGACTTAATCCACAATGAGACTTTTATTAAATAGCTGAAGGTGAGATAAGGGAAAGTAGGAACTAAAAACCTTTAATTATAAGGGTTACATATGAATTATGATATAACAACTATATTAGAAATAATGGTTAGGAGGGCAATAGTGGCTTCAAATTATTTGGATAGAGACAAATAGTTTGGATACTTTCAAACTATCTCACTACTAAATACAAAACACATTTAACCCACAAATTCCTGAGAGAACAGGGCACTTTATCCAATGGTATAATAGACTACCAACAAAACTAACATGTTTCCCAAAAGGTTTCCAAGTAGTTCTTTTTTCTACTGTGTGAAGTTTATATGACATCAGTCACAATACTTTGTCAGCCCAAACCTCCCTTGAAAGAGGCTGTTCCTCAAGGATGTGACCCAAGGAAAGGTGATGTATCAGCTGTTTAGTTACTTGTTGTGCTAATTAGCAATTTATTGCCTCTCAGTTTCTAATCCATTTTTCATAGTGTGAGGAATGTGGTAACATAGATTGACCCTGTAAATATTTCTCTTTATACTTTTGATGTTAACTTTATTCTTCTCATTAGTAAAAGAATAATCCTATCTTGTAGGATTATTAAATGATGCTACCTATGGAAAGTGATCATTAATGTGCTGAATACATTTTAAGTTTCATACAATTGTTCATGCTCTTTTCCTATCTCCATCTGATATAAGTCTTACCTACATGGATTCAGATAAAGTTCATTTTCCATATGAAAATTTAAATGAAAATATAATGTTCATGAAAGCCAAATAGACTCTATTGTTCAAGACTAAGGCACATCAGCACAATCAATATGCTTGATCAAACCATTTATTGAATGAATTGATAAATAATATCTTGCATACTATTGCAGACTCCAGTGATTTACCCTTTTCTGCTATGGTTTACTATGGTTTAAGTGTATTGGTTATTCTTCTTTTTCTTGAGGTCAAGCAATATGACTTCTTTTGTATCCCAGGAATTGTGTGGGGAAAGGACAAGTCCTCAAACATGCATATTGATTGAATAAATGGTATTTCATAAACCCTAAATGTTGGATTTATGATGAAACTTAAATAAGCCAGCCTCTCTCTTTTCTGGACACATATAGTACATGAGCAGCTACGTTTTGCACTGTGGAGGTGGAACTGCAGCGCAATTTTCTTTTCTAAGTTATCTTGCCGTGCCTCCTCCTGAACTTCCGACATTAACTGTCACTGACTCCCGGAAGAGCTATCTCTAGGCATGAACCAATCTTTAAGCTAAGGATAACTGTAAGCGAAGTTGCACAAGTCAAGTGTCTCTTTACTTTCAAAAGGATTGCCTTTTCCTGGTCTCACCCTTCATGAGAAGCTCCCTTTCCCTGTAAGAACAGTATCTGAATAGCCAAGTCCATCTAGCACTTCAGTTTCCAGTCTGCTGATCATGTGAATGTACACAGCCCCAAAGGAGAAAGCTAGTTCTCTTACATTTTCAATTGGAGCACTGAATAGCAGAGTACAATTCCAGATCTGAGCTTCTCATGAGAAAGAGAAAAACAAAGAATAGGAAATATGTTCAAGGCTGACATTAAGAGAAACAAAAATGATCACAGAAGTTGGGAAAATGGCGAGTATACAAAGTTCAATTATATACGGTCTCAATAAAAGGCACTTTTAAGATTTGCCTATAAAAGCCTGGAATTGATAAACTGTGTTAAATAAGCCTCTTTTATTTTTTTTTGGCCAAGCAAATAAAACACAAGGATAAAATAAGTTGTTAGTCTTTCCCCCCTCTCCCCGATGGTAGTAGCTTTATTTTGTCAATAAAACATTAGAGTCAATAAGCAATATAGTCTCAATCTATACAAATTTATATTATTATTATATAGTTTATACATGTTATTGTAGAAAGAATTGAATGTAGAAATGAAATAAGATAACAAAATAACCTTCTACGATTTCACACAGGAGATATCCACTGTTAACATTTTGGAAATGCTGTGTTAGTCTTCAAATGTGAATCGATAGCAAGATGGCAGAGGAAGTAAGAAATGGGCCGCGTGTCCTGGCTGAAATACGCGTGCCGGAGCCTCTCTGCACTCTCTTCCTTTTGGACATTACACAACTGATTCACATCCCTTAATGGTGGCTGATGCTAACCAGACACCATTGCCATTCCATTTCAATTCAGTCTGTAAAACCAACCACAATCACCTACTGTATTATATAAACAAATCATCATGCTGCTTATTTGTTGGACTGGGAATTTCATAATGCCCATTTTAGTGTTGAAAATCCCACAAAATCTAGCCTACTTGGGCTAAATTAAACCACGGTTGTCCAGCTTCTCAGAATAAGAGAAACTAGGATTTCCATGAATATTCCATTTGAGTAAAATGAAGGTACGGTGAACAGTTAGCCAGAAGCAGAGAGATTGATTACAGTCTTTTGTTGGTGAGAATGAAATTAGATTAGTCTGCACCTGAGAAGTTGCACCCCTAGCTGGGCAAGAGGTTGAAGGAAAATCATACAAGGCAGGATGATTAATTTGTTTGTACATCTTAGTAAACTGTCTTACACTTTACTTCAGACCTCTTTTTATTAAGGAGTTGCCCCTTGCTGTGGATTTCCTGTGTAAAGTAGATGTTCTTTTGCTTAATTTGCAGTGGACAAAGACGGAGCATTCAATTCCCTATTAACAGATGAACTAGTGCAGAAAATTAAGACTCCATCATGCTTTTTCTGCACATGGATGATTATCAGTTTAATTCTATTCTAATACTTGTAAGGGCAGTCGGAAGCATAAAACACCCTCACAAGACAATGCAGAGGAAGGAAATGAGGCTCTCCTGCAGAGAAAATAGAGATTTCCTAGCTTCAGAAAAACCCAGGACCTGGATTAATACAGTATTTTAAACATCAAGCTAATTTCCTATTGGATTCTTTAAAATGTTTGCATTCACTTCTGAACAGTCTATCTGCCTTCCCAATGCCTTACTCAAGTCTCCTCCAAGGCCTGGCATTGACATTAAGTTCTGCTGAGGTGTTCATTTTCCTTGGCCTGCCACTTTTACTGTATCAGCTGCCATCGACATGCTGTATCTCACAGGTTTAGTGTCCTGCCATTTATTGGAAACAAGTTAGCAAGGAAAATGGGATGGAGGTAAAGTGGAGTGGAGGGAGGGAGAGAAGGATATAGAAGTGTGACAAAGGAAGACAAGAATAAAGAAGAGAGAAGAAATATTGGGTTGGCCAAAAGGTCCATTATGTTTTTTCTGTACAATGACTGTAGTAGTGCTTAGTTGTCTTTAACTTCATTTGGAACAATTTTGTTAGATTGTATTGTGATAGCTGTCATATCAGTGTGCATTTAAAAAACTTGTCAAAATTGGTGAACTTTTGTGCAGCCATATTAATATTGAAGATGGAAGAAGATACGCAACATTTTTGGCATATTATACCAAGAAAGGTAAAAATGCAACTGAGATGCAAAATAAATAAATAAATAAAATTTAAAAAATTATGCATGTATAGTTCTCTATCCTGATTCCAGGACTGGATTCCAATTCCACAATCAATGTGGGTTCAAAAAATGCTAATAGATAATACACAGACAAATATGCAAATGAATAAGTGAATGTGTAAATAAGGTGGATGGAACTTTATCAGAGTTTCCTGGGAGTATGCAGGATGACAGAGGGGTCTGAGGAGATATGGTCCTAGAAGCTTAGCCATCATGAAGCCCTCCCTGGACAAGACTTATTCCAAGAAGTGAAGTAGAGACATTCTGATTCCCTTGAGTAAGAGATACAAACTGAAGGCCAGTGGCAGAATTTAATATAGAGAGGGATATTTCAAAAATGTCTAGAATGTGCATACCTTTAAGCAGATATGTGTCCAGCCAGTTGGTACCATCTTACTATATCCCAGCTTCACTAATTGATTGTATATGCCTGAACTCTAAAAATGATCATTTTGGGGCCTCTGGCTAGATGAATATTTCAAATCACTGTACTCCAGATCTGAGCCTAGTTTGAAGTAGTATCAGAGTTGTTTATATGTTTGATTGGAAAATGGTGAGAAAGCCTCATTGCACATTCTACCCAACTATTGGCTGTCACCTTGACCTTCATGGCCAGTACCTTCTCTCTTATCAGAGGTGATAAACCTGAATGAGGACATGCTGGGTTATCCCTGAATTGTGGGGGAGATAGAAGAATATTCACACATTCCCCTCTTCTCATAATCTTCTATTTCAAATTTTGCCTTGGGCTTAGTAGTATCTTGCAATTTAAGACTTTACAGAGCATATTTGTCTTTGTGCTCTCTAAATTGGAGACTAACTTAAAATACACTTTAGAATTCCACTAGTTTTGATTTGGGATGACCCTAACATAAGTAGAAATAGATGTGTCACTAAGTCTATACAGTTCTGAATTTTTTTAAGTCTAATTTTTGAGGAAACAGAATCACTAAAATAAGTGGCATTTTCAAAATCATTAAAATGGCTTTCAAAATCATTACAGGTATTAAAACTTCTTTTACATGCCTTCATTTTCTTTATGCAGTAATTAGTTCTCTAGTGTTAACATGCTTTTATATTTTGAATCCATTATTATGTAAAGGGAGCCTATTTCAAATTGCTATTTTCTCATGAGCTTATTTCACTTATCAGTATACAATTATAAATGTGCTATGTGCTTGAAAATTAGCAAATTGCATTTGCATACAAATATTTTGATTTTGACCTTTATTATTTTTTAAATTAAAAAAATAAACCTGCAGTTTATAGTCAATATTATTTTGTTTTAGTTGCAGGTACAATGGTGAGACAATTATATACTTTACAAAGTGTTGCCCCAATATTTTGAGCATCCAGCTGGCACTGTTCATAGTTATTACATCATTATTGACTATATTCCCTATGCTGTACTTCACATCCCAATGACTATTTTGTAACTACAAATCTGTATTTCTTAATCCCTAGAGGGTATTATGCTAAGTGAAATAAGCCAGTCAGAGAGAGGCAAACACCATATGATTTCACTTATATGTGGAATCTAAAGAACTATATGAACAAATAAAAACAGAAATGGACTCATGAATACCGAGAACAGTCTGACGGCTGCCAGGAGGGCGGGAGCTGGGGGACTGAGTGAATTTCTGCCTTTTAACTAGGTCGTTCTGAACTTCCCAGGTAATAAACATCTAAGTCTTCTAGCACATAATTTACTGGGTTGTTTTTATTATTATCATAAATTTTAGCACTGCCTTTACCCCTTTAAATAACTAGAAAATCCTCTAGGCCACTTTTTTCCCCCTCGGTAGTATTGCGGACCATAGCTGAGCAATAAACTCCTCACTGCCTCCTGAACAGATGAAGAGTTTGACAACTCGTGACTCTGCAGAGCCAGCGTCCTGGGCCGGAATGCTGTTTCCCAACTCCTGCCTCTTCCTGAAAAGTCCCTACTCGTCTTCTTCCCTCGGACACCAGCTCCATGTCACCTCTTCTGTGAAGCCTTTCCCAGCTGTCTGGGAATAAGTTAGCTGTCACCACTCTTTTCACACTCTGCGTCTCTTTATCACAGTATCACAATACCCTGTATGGTATCTCCTAATGACTTCCCTTATGTCTGCCTCCCACATATACTGTTAGCTTATTAAAACACACAGAATCTCATTCATATTTTTAATCCATGAAAAACAGTGGAACTAACCCCTTGATGGCAGACTTTTGGGGACTATGATTCTGGGATATTTTTTTAAATAAAACCCCAAATTCTCTGTATAATTCATGACTCTAAAGCAGCAATTTTCAACCTTTTTTAATCTCACGGCACACACGAACATTACTAAAATTCTGTGGCCCATTAAAAATATATATTTTTCGCTGATCTGACAAAAAAGGTGTAATTTTGATTCATTCACACCGGATAGTTATTGTTGTGTTGGCTGTTGTCATTTTATCTGACAATCTAAGGGAAAAGAGGTCAGTGTGCCTGACTAAATAGTCAGGTGTTGCACGTTTTAAAAATTCTGGCAGCACACTGGTTGAAAAACAGTGCTCTAGGCCAAAGAACAGAAAAAATTCCTCCTGCTGCTGCCAGATGACCTGAGAATGATGGTTGTCGTGATAAAACTGCAACACGTATTCACTGAAAAGTTAAATGTTGTAGTTAAGAAATAATTTTATTTCTTGAGTTCATTCATGGAGTTCAACACAGCATTTTCGCCACTTTTCCTAGTATACTTTATTTTGTAGAACAGTTTTAGATCTACGGAAAACTTGTGAAGACAATCCCGAATTCCCATATAGCCTGTACCCAGTTTCTCCCTGTTAATATCTCACTTTAGTAAGGTGCATTTGTTGCATTTAGTGAACCAGTGTTGATAATATTATCATCAACTAAAATTTATATGTAGTTATATTTCCTAAGTTTTTATCTAGAAAAACCTTTTTCCGTTTCAGGAGCCTGTGCAGGATAGCGCATTACATTTAGTTGTCACCTAGTCTTACACTTTTCTTGGTTGTGACAGTTTCTCAAATTTTCATTTTATTGAAGAATTTGTAGCTTTGAGGACTCCTTGTCAGGTTTTGTAGAATATCTGGCTATTGAAATTTGTCTGTTTTTGTCATGGTTAGATTGGGGTTATGGAGTTTTGAGAGGAAGGCCACGGAAGGAAAGCACCACTTTCATCACATCATATCAAGGGTATGTACTATCAACATGACTTACCACTGTTGATGTTGACCTTGGTCACCTGGCTGCCTGGCTTGGCAGCTTTCCCCACTGTACAGTACTGTTCCCACCCCACCCTTTCTCTGCTGGGGTCTTTGGAAGGAACTCACTGTGTGCAGCCCACACTAAAGGGAGGGGAGTTACATATTCCTCCTCAAGGGGCCAGTATCCACATAAAATGTTTGGAACTCTTCTACATAGAAGATTTCTCTTTTCTTTCTTTCTTCCTTTCTGATTTCTTGACTTCTTTTATTGTATTACTTGTTTCTATGAGTATGGAGTCTGGATATTTATTTTATGCTTTGGGTTTAATTCAACACTTCTTTATTTTTTGCTCAAATTGGTCCAGCTGTGGCCACTGGAAGCTCTCTCAGCTCCTGTGTCCCTAGGACATAGGCTCCTCATGCATATTTCCTGCCCCAGATTGTAGCCATTCATAAATGTATTTGAAGTGTCCTTTTGTATTCCTTAATTTCAAATTAACATACATTTTTCTCAGAATAAGCAAAAATTTTAAAAAGTATTAGAGAAGTGCATCAGGTAGTCAGCAATTTTGTGATGTTGGTCAATTTCTAAAACTTGTGTTTTGGAGCATATGCTCCTGGTCGGCACCCTCAGCCTTAGAGCCACGGCGGACACAATGCGGCTCACCACGGCTTGGGGCCTGACTGTGCCGCAATGTCGAGAGCAGCAACTTTATGGCGCACATAAGCTAATTACTAAAATTTTGTGGTACATAAAAAATGTATCTTTTGTCGACCTGACAAAAGAAAATAGGTATGATTTTTGATTCATTCCCACCAATGGCTATTGTTGTGTTGGCTGTTGTCATTTCATTTGACAGTCCAAGGGAAACAGGTCAGTGCACCTGACTAAATAGTCAGGTGTTGCATGTTTTAAAAATTCTTGCAACACACCAATTGAAAAATCTCTACTGTAAAGTATAGGTTGCTAGTGAAAATGAATGATGTATTTTTATTTTTCACAAAAACATAGACTCTAAAAAAGAGCTCAAAAGTAATTGGAGGGTTTTCTTTGTCTTGTTTTTTTGTTATTTAAAATTTTCAGTAGTGCTTCAGTGAGTGCTTTTCTAGACCCTTCCAATGTTACCTCCAACACCGATAGCATTTCAGAAAAGGATTTTAATATTTGAAAAAAAAATACAGGAAGAATGAAAGTTAAAAGTCAAAAGAAAAATATCCAGGGAAAAATTTACTGCCTATGGTTATTCCCTAAGTTGGTATACTTAGGAGGAAAAATTTTGAATAGGTAGAGTTTAGAGGAGACTCAGGAAATAAAGTACCTGTGCGTCAAAGACAAACGTACTGGGAAGAAAAGGGAATAGGTGAAATAGTTGAGAGATCAAACACAGACCCTAAAGCTCCATTTGTGAGCAATATGAGAAAAAAAATAAACCCCAGTGTTCTAATACCTAGACGGAAATCAACAGATTCTAGCCCTTAAATCACCAAAACTTCATTGAAAAATGTATTGCTTTCCTTTGAAGCTGTACTTTTAGTCAAGAATGACTCATTTTGTTTGGCCAGACTGAAGACCCCCCAATTCCAGGCAGGCTGCAGACTTTTTCATTACACCTCCTTGCATGGAGGTGCACACACCTACATATGTGCAGACACACCACTCTGGTTTCCTGTCTCTTGCTACTGACACTCTTTTCTTTGACTATTCCTGCACTTTGTAGTCCAAGTTAATGGGGTACCGAAGTTCCAAAATTCAGTTCTCAAAACCAAAATAGAGATTAAAAACACAAACACAGCTGGGCTGTCAGATTTCTAGAGATAAATCTTTATGCTCTTCAGTAAAATAACGCTTGCTTGCCTGTCTCCTTTTTCCTTTTACAACTCACTGCTGAATAGCTGTGGTTAACTCTAGGGAGTCATATAATTGGGTATTCACTATTCATCTGTTCAGTTGATAACCTAATCAGTCCTTAGGGTATGTTGACTTAACCATCATCCTGTTATACTGGCCACATACTCACAATCCAACTATCAAACTGAATCTCATATTTGAATTAAGAAATTCATTAGTCTTGTTCTTGACCGTGACTCTATAGAAACACGATAAGCATCCCATTGCATTGACTATTGGCTTTTAAGTTAGGACATCCAATTATCCTGAGATTTGTGTACTTTGGCATTCAAAATTATTTGGGAAGCATAAGTCACTAACCTGAGAAAACTGAAAAAAGACAAATATTTGCCCCAAAAAGGAAACACAAGCACAAATTAAAGTCAATTAAAGAATGGCTTTATACCTATGATAAAGAACGTTCCCAGTGAAAATTGGAACGATTGTCGATTAAAATTTAAGCATGGAAACTATGAGATTTTATTTTTTCTGACAGCTTTGTACAATATACATTGAATTTAGAATATATAACTAAATATCAGTGTGACTTTCAGAAACAAGCTATCATATGCAATATAGGACATGTTTGTATTGTATGGAAAATAAATAAATTACTATGTAAAAGCAGAGCAAATAATATTTTCTTCAGTTGCTTGCCAACAGTGAAGCCCAACCCACATATGCTCAAACCAGCTGCACTTACATCAGTGTTCGCCAGAACACTTGACATCAAGAATCCTGTATAAGGAAAGGAGGTTACGCATAACACAGAAGGCAATACTGCCTTAAGTGTATAGAGCACTGGAATAATAAGATGAAAGGAGGTTACATTCAAGGGGTTAATTTCTTTTCTCAAAAACTTAATTTGATTTCACTTGAAAAGTGCTTCAGCAACAATATACCTCCCTTGGTTGAATATCTTGAATGGGATAAGAGGAAAAATAGGAAGAGTTATTTTAAAACAATTATGTACCAGTAGTGGGGCCAACGCCCCCCCTGCCTGTATCTCCAGATGCGTCTCCATTGTTCTTCCTTCTCGTGTTATACTCGGGACATATCACACTGGCTCTGGTTCAAAGAACACACTGTGTTACTGCATGTCTCTGTGACTTTGACACATTAGTTTCTCTGCCTGCCTTTCCTATGTCTGCCTGGTTGGCATATCTTCAACAAAGGCCAATCTTCACCTTTTACACTAAATTTTCCCAGGGCTCTTGAGCATTTAATTACTCCTTCGCTGATATATTTCTCACATTACACTGTAATGTTTTGTTTAATGTGCCCATCTCCCTCTGTGCGCTGGTTGGTAGCAACTTCCAGATCTTTTCTGTTGCCTATCACTAGGTGCACTTGGTAATATCTATCAAAACATGGACAAATAAGAGTGTCTGGACTGGTTTTCATTTACACGTGTCATCTCAGGAACCCAGACTCTAATCTCAATACTAGTGACTTAGTAACTCTATCCTTTGCTGAAATGTCTGATCTTTGGAAACTATATGTGTATATGTATATGTGTATGTGTATGTGTATGTATATGTATATATTTTATATCAAGCAAATAAAGCATTCTAACTTTGGACTGATAATTTTTATTTCCTATATTGTGGTGTCCTGTAGTATGAAAATACACAACTAAACTTAACGTAAAAGTCACACCTTCTTTTTTAGTGGAGTGATTATAGGAAAGATATATTGTATGCCAGGCTTTTTCTAGGCCCTTCCCATGTAAGAGCTCATATTTTCTTTGTATTTACCTTGTTCATTTATTCAACAAATATCACCAAGTTTTTCTCTAATTCGGCCACCATCCTAGGCAGTGGGGCTACAGGTACAAGATGTATGATGTCCCTGCCATCACGGCATTCACACTCATGTGGACCAGACATGTTTGAAGCAAGTAAACACATTCTAAAGTACTATTAAGAAAACAAAGCAGGATTGGGAGACAGGTTTTTTTCCTTTTTTTCTTTTCTTTTTTTACATAATGTAGTCAGGAATGTTTCTCCAAATGAGATGACATTTGAAGACACTTAAATCATGAGAAAGGGCTAGGTATGAAAAGATCCTGGTGAAAAGTTTGCCGGGCTGAGAGAACAAGTAGGATTGCCCTGGGGAGACCACCGCGCTCTCTGTTTGAGAAATAACAAAGAGAATAGTGAGTGAGACAATGACATGGGAGAGCAGGCAGGAGCAAGGTCATGCAGGACCTGATAGATAATTTTATGTTGTTTGATAAAATATACATTTATATTTTCAAAGTCTACTCATGCTTGAGAGTAGAAAGTGGGCTTTATGGTATCAAGGTAAAGCATGAAAATGATGAAGCTATTGTGTAACCAGATAAGAGGTGACAGAGGCCATGGTGTAAATGACAGGATTCCAGATGTTTTCGGTAAGTAGAGCTTGCCTGCTCCTGCATTGGATATGTGGGATGATGTGAAAAGTGTTAGAAAAAAACAAAGATGACTCCTAGGTTTTTGGCCTGAGCAATTGGGTAAGTGGTGGTATTATAAATGGAAGTAAAAACTGGACAAAGTAAAGGTTGACGGGGAGAGGAATAACAGAGTGGCCACGATAGTGGGTAAATGATCTGTTTTAAGTTACCAAGAATGGTACCGGAGACAGTGAAAGAGACAGCAAAGTGGTTGCTCACATTTAAAGAATAGCACCTTATGAGCAAGTGGTCAGTGGCGATAGCAATAGGGAGGCCTAGTGGACAGCAGAGTCCAATTCTGCAAAAGTACTTTGCTGACCTGATTCATTTTGATTCAAAATGGGAAAAAATAACCTATAAAAACGTGTAGATTAAACCTGTAAAAAAAGATCCTGATACCTAAGTAGACAGATTGTTTTGAAGTGCTCTAACCACAGTGTGTACGTCAAAGTACATCGTACAGAACTCCAATGTGCTGGCCTCCATAACGTTATTTCAGAGGGTCAGTGCTGCTCTATACAGGTAATTTCAGATAGTAGCTGCAGTGTAGTCCTCAAAACAAGATGAAGTTGAGCAAGTGAAGGAGACTGGCCTACATGACTTTTGTCTGAGGTTCCATTTAATTCTCAGTACAATATGAACCGAAGGATAGCTTTGTGGGCTAATGGGAGAAACATTATGCAAAGGGTGGATGCTATTGCAAATTTTATGAAAATAACATCAATTTCTCCCAGACAAAATATGCTTTGAAGCTCTTAATATCAGTCATGACAATTCAGTCCTTATTACACTGTGTATATGTAATAGCTATGGTTACTACAGTTTTAACCAGGTATATGGTATCGTCAAGACAGTCCTGGTTTGTGCCTGTTTGGTTTAAACTGTGTTAACAATGCCCTCTTTGCTTTCAAAATTTCACTGCTTTAGAAGGTAAAGTATATGGTCATGCCAATTAAAAATGATATGTTGTGGATCACCTTGTCAATTAAGGCAAAGAAGAACACATTAAACAAGGAAATGAAGGCATCTCAAATGCCAAAAGACATGGCAGCACAGAGAAGTTAATATGCTTATTCTGAACATATATCTACTACCAAAATAGGAGAAAAAGCTGGAGTAAGTAAGGTTGTTCCTTTCTCAGAGATGAAGTGGATTTCCATCTGCCTCTTTTATCTACATGCTTGATTTGTGGCAGGTAGCACATATTAGCGATCTGGGCATGGGCACGAACAGGAGGCAGATCTGGGTTTAAATCCAAACTTTGACACTTCAGACTATGTGACATTAGATGAGTTACTTAACTTCTCTAAGCCTCACTTTCTCATCTGCAAGTTGGATAGAATAGGAGTTCTTTCTCATAATGATGCCCATTGTTAGAATTCCATAAATGAGAGATGCTACCAGTGTAATACTCATCATCACCATCGTCATTACTGTCATCATCATGATTACCATCTATTCTCCCCAAGACCCGGGACAATGTTTTATCAGTTATCCCCTATTCTCTCTAATAGTTCATTTTTACTGTATTTTTTCCACTACCACTTATCTCCCCTATATCCTCTTCCATCTCCACCTACCCCCCTACCTCCTGCAATCACCACACTGTTGTCCATGTCCGTGAGTTCTTTGTCTTTTTTGCTCAATCCTTCCAGTCCCCTGCCCCACCCCAAAGCTGTCAACCTTCTATTTATGAGTCTGTCTCTATTTTTCTTGTTAGTTCAGTCTGTTCAGTAGATTACACATATGAGTGAAATCATATGGTACTTGTCTGTCTCTGACTGGCTTATTCCATTTAGCATAATGTTCTCCAGGCCCATCCACACTGTTTCAAAGGGTAAAATTTTCTAAGTGAACTACTTCCCCTTCATATTTGGTTCTTCAATTACTTCTAGTCTAAACAAAAAACAAGCAGAGTAAAACAATATAACCAAACACAATGGGCTTTCATCATCCTCAACTACCAGCAAACAACTTTAGAAGACAGTCATCCTTTTTCTGCAATTTTCCACCCAATGCAATTTGGTTGCTACCCCTTCCATTACATTGAAACAGTTCTCTAAAGAGTTACCAAGGACCTAAAAATTGTGAAGATGAGTTGCTCGTTCTCAGTTTAATCTTACTTGACAATGTAAAATATTTGATACTACAGAACACAGCCTTCTGTTTGAAATGCCATTAGGTTCCATGGCATCATCAGATTAGCATCCTTTATTTCTGGTCCTTAGGTCTTGCTAAGTTGTGAGATATACATGTTCACTGGAATGTTTCATAAATTCCTGAACCCAATGGATTGGAAGCCAAACTCACCTTCACACGCTGCTCTTTCTCCATTACCTCCTATCTAATCGATGTGGTTTGAGAAGCCCCCAAGTCATCCAAATTCCTCTCTTCACATAACTCTCCACTGCCAGTTGAGTCCCACCAAGTCTCCCTCTTCATTTTTTTCAAATCCATCTCTTCATTTTTACCATTATTACCATGTCAAAATATCTTTATTTCTCATCTATTATACACAATGTTGTAATCTCTAACCCTGCCTCCAGCTTTGCTTCTACTTCTATACATTCTCCATATTTTGACACAGTAGTGTATATTTTAAATTAAAATTTAAACATACATATTACAAACTTAAAATCCTTCAAAATTTCTCACAACATGTATAAGGCAAATTTCAAAATTCTTGGCATGTCCTACAGGACGAGCTGCCCCTGCTCGTAGAGTTCTGTATAAATAAGAAAATGGCTGACCTTCCTCAAATTAAAAAGAGGATGCTCCTATTGCCTGATCAATCACATGCTATGACTCTTAGAAGTCAACAGGATCCACTGCAGTGTGAATCTCCTTCTCCGCTAGTCCAGAGTCTGTCTGGGGAACTGTCATGAGTACATACACACACACACACACATTTCCACAACATTTACCTGTTCCCCACACCCTAGATGCCAGTTGCACACACCTCAGCAACCCTAATATTCCATGCTTGCTCCTATGCCCTGTCCTGCAGATCAGGTGACCATGCCAGGTTTGGGGTGGAGACACCAGACCTCCTAAAGTGACAGTTGGGTGAAAGAAACCAGAATGAAATTAGGAAAGGTCACAGCAGTGGGCACCCATGTGTGCCAGTGTATGTCTCCCTCCATGCTTTTCTGAGCTTATTTATGGCTAGCCTTCTCTGCTTCAGGGTATTATATGTTCACTGTGTGAAAATGTCCTCTCAATACACCTTCATACAATAAACAACAAACAGCCATCTACGTGGCTCTAAGGTTGGCCATGCCTGGGCTCTACACCTTTCCATCCATTTTTCGTACCACCTGCTGCCTCAAAACATGTACTTTAGTATTACCGAGCTGCTTGTAAATTAAGCTCTCATGCCACAATTTATCAGCTCAATGTCTTCACTCATGCCTCTCTCTCACTTAGCATTTCCCTCAGTCGTCTCTTTTACATGCTTAGGGTCTTAGTTGTGAGGATTGAGCCCAGGAATCATCTGCTTTGCAAATTCTTATTTTAAACTCACACACATACATACACACACAGTCACACACACTTGACAGAGGAGGCCAACCTTGCATTTTCCTCTCCTCTGTTCCATGACACTGTGTTCCTATTTCTGCATGATGTTTATTAGTTTGAACTTATACACTTATGTATGCTTCCCAAAACTAGTTTTCATGTTATTCCAATAGCATTTTCAGCTCCCAGATAAGGATACATATTACCAATACCATAGCAGCCGACTTCATGCCCACTATATATCTTTTCCTCTAAAGGTAACAATTCTTTTGATATAATAAGTGATTAATTTTACCTGATTGAAATTTGTGTACTGGAATCATATTGAATATATTTTTTTTATTTCTGGCTTCCTTCACTCAACACTCTATTTGTAGGATTTAGTCCAGTTGTGTTCAATACTCTCATTGCCACATTGAATTCCACTGTATGATGACCTCACATTTTCTCCATTCTACTCTAGTTGAGTACTTTGTTACCGATCATTAGCTATTATAAACAGAACTACCGTAACTATTCTTGTACATGTCCTTTGGTAAGTATATGACCTCCTCGCAGTGAGTACATTCCTGGAGTTGAATTGCTGTATTAGAGAATATGCATATGGTGAGAATTTGATGTTGCCAAACCATCCACCAGGGCAGTAGTGCCAACATACACTCCCAGCAGTAGTGTATGAGAGTTGCAGTCTAACTAACCCTTGCTCACTAACCCTATGCTCACTAACCCTTGTTATTGTAAGTTAATTTTTTTAAATAGACTTTATTTTTTGGTTATGTTCACAGGAAAATTGACCAAGAAGTGCAGAGTTCCTGAATACCCCTTGTCCCACATTAGAGTTTACTCTCAGTGTTGTATCAGTACATTCCAAGGATTAAAAAAAATATTTTATATTTAGGACAGTTTTGGGTTGTTTGCAAAATTGAATAGAAAGTGCACTACTGTGCATTACTTATTCCATTTATACAGATTCTTCCATTTACCACTTCTCCCCAACAAACAGCGTCCTCACTATCAAAATCCTGTGCCAAACACATGTAAGAAAACCATTATCAGAGTGAAAAGGCAATCTACAGAATGAGAGAAAATATTTGAAACCACATATATAATAAGGGGTCATCAATATTCAAAATATGTAAGGAAAACCTAAAACTCTATAGCAAAAACAAACAAATAAAAAAACCCCAACCAAGTTAAAAATTGGGCAAAGAACCTGAACAGACATTTCTCCAAAGACATACTAGTAGCCAACATGTTTATGAAAACATGCTAACATTGCTAACCATGGTACAACCACTATGAAAAACATTGTAGAGCTTCCTCAAAATATTAAAAATAGAACTATCAGGTGGTCTGGCATGATATTTACCCAAAAGAACTAAAATCAGAATCTTGAAATGCTGTCTGCACTCCCATGTTCACTGCAGCATCATTCACAACAGCTCAGATGTGGCAACAACCTAAATGTCCTCTGGCAAGTGAGTGGATAAAGATAGTGTGGTATATACATACAAAATAGAATACCATTCAGCCTTCAAAAAGAAGGAAACCCTGCCATTTGTGACAGTGTGGACGAACCTTAGGGACAGTGTGCTGAGTGAAATAAGACATTCACAAAAGGATGAATGCTGAATAATCCCACTTATGTGTGAGGTATCAAAAATAGTCAAAGTGATCGAAGCAGAGTAGGATGGTGGTTGCCAGTGGCCGGGGTGGAGGGGAGGAAAAACTGGGGAGTTGCTGTTCAATGGACATAGAGTTTCAGTTTTGCAGGATGAGTAATTCTAGAGATTTGCTGTACAACATCCTGGCTATAGTTGATACTGCATTGTACGCTTAAACATTTGTTAAGAGGGTAGATCTTGTGTTAAAAATTACCCACACTAAGTGGTACACTGTTTTAATTGATGTTCTCATTGAATTAATCCATTCTAGTATGCATGTGTCTCACTCCTGTTTATCTGATGAGGATGTCAAGCAACATTTCATGTGTTTATTGTCCATTTGGATATTCTATTCTGTGATTTTGTGACACACACGTTGAAATCTTTCACTGAAATTGTTCAATGGGTTATTGATTTTTCTTTGAATTGATTTGTAGAAATTATTTGTATAATCTGGATATGAGTCTATTTGGATAGAAGCATTGGAAACATTTTCTCTAACTTTCACATATTTTTCCTATAATCCAAAATATCTGGATTTTCTGTGCAATGTTTCTATTACCTGTGCTCTTTTTGTTTGTTTTATATGTCACCTGGTCCTGCTTTCCACCATGGCTAAAAATTCTGTATTGAATGTTGTGTGCTATTTATAAAAAATTAAAGTGGCACTGGATGGTATTACCTTCTCTAGGAAGTTTTAATTTTCTTCTCAGAAGCAGACAGAATATGAGCAGATCACTTTGATTCCATGGAGGCTGTTCTATTTGTTTAACATTTTTTCCTGAGCATATAGCCCTTCTGAGATTTTGACTGAATGCCTAGGGTGTTTACCAGGGCTCTCATCCTTGGCAGGCCCTCTTCCAATTTTTGTCTCCCCAACACCATGAGACTGCTAAATTCTCTACTTACATATTTAACCACCTAGCAGTAGTTCTCTGCTTGGTTTCTCTGTGTCTTACCCCAAGCATGTGCAATCTTGGAGAATGCAATCGCCTTGAGAAGAAACTGAATGCAGAAATTTGGGTTCACGTTTCACTTGTTCCCTTTTCTCCAGGATCTTGTCTTCTAAAGCCTTGGCTATCTGGTAGTCCTGAACTCCATTTCCATCTCCCCAGGTGAGTGAAACAGCAGCAGTTTCTAGCACCCCATATTCTGTTCAGTCTCTACGCTCCATGTCCTCTACAAATCAGTCTCTACAAATCAGCAAATACTCACAGGGAAGAAAATGTAAGACTCCCCTCATTACCTACGAGTTACCTTCATGTACAAATGACCTTTATGGTCTTTAACAAGATGGATTATACCTTCTGTTTGTACACATTAAAGACATAGAAATTAAAACATATAAAGGACTTGATGTGTTTAAAATTGAAGGATAATCAAAGTGAAGTACTTCTATCTCATATGCCTACTCCTTAACTCAAGTTGCCCCAAATCTCCCCATCCTTTAAGACTCAAATTAACTGCCACTTCTTCCATGGTTTCTTTTCTGACCCCACCAGTCAGAGTTGAACAGTCTCCCTGTGTACTACTTACTCCATTTATAGAGCAGATTTGTAAGAAAGCCTGCCCTGAGCCTTCTACTGTAGAAGGCCTACTTGGATACTTTCTTGTCTTAGTTCCTCTCCAAGGGGTGCATTCCCCCCGACTTCTCAATAATATGAGTTTCCTAGTCTACAGACATGCCTGCCCCCAAAGCCCTAAATCCATCCCAGGATTTGAGTGCACCTTTGACCAGGATCCATTCCTGTGATAGTGCAGAAACAGCCTTCAGAGTGTGTACCAGGGGCCCCACAATTCGGCCGGTGGGTGAGTGCCTGTAGGAAGGGTTAAATACAGATTAAATGCAGGATCCCCAGTTAAATTTGAAATTCAGGTAAACAACAAAATATTGTATGGGACATATGTTTGCTAAAAATATATTTGTTGCATAGCTGAAATTCATATTTATGTGGGTCTTGTGTAATTTTATTTGCTAAATCTGGCAACTCCCTTGGAAGGGATGTTAACAAAAACGGTTTTGTAGGACAAGGTGTCCATCATGGATGTCCAAGGCCCCTCGCATGTTAGCACAGGGGCAGGAGTGGAAAAAGAGTGAGAGTGGGTGCGGACCAGGGAACAGGAGCTGCAGAGTCAGGGACCTGGTGCAGGCTCTCCCTGCATATTCACAGTCTGGTGTGAAGCCCCAAGAAGTCAGAGAACTCTAACTTTGAATCTAGTCTGCCAGGTGGTTATGGAAATATGCCTGTCAAGACAAGAGACTAGAATATATTTTAATTAGCCTGATTTTATACATTTTAAGCACCCGGAAACTAGACATATGGGATGTGGGCTCTCATTTGCACTTCTGCCTAAATACTGGAAATGCTGGAGGCAGGGCGGTTGCCTCTGCTACAGGGCTTAATCCTTATGCATCTTTGTGTTAGTAATCTGCACATTCAGCTCAGTTACCCGTAAGGAATCATACAAAACCACCAAGAAGCTTCAGGGAATAAACACATGCTACTTTCCCTTTTTCAGGGTTCCTCTTCTAGATGAGGATGCATTTTATACATGAGGAAATTGAGGCCAGAAAAGTAAAGTAGCTGAGCCTGCCTCTCAAGAGTTAAAAGCCTGAATTCTGATTTGAGAGGGCAAAGCAGATCCTAGAGGAATCCCTCGGCTCACTTTTGTGCCTTAGTTACTTCATCTGTAAAATCAGAAAAATAAATAGGACCTCCTCATCAGTTATTTTAAAAATTTAAGTTAATATATGTAAGGCAATGAGAAAGCTAGTTGGAACAAATTTAGCAGAGGTTGAATTTTAGTTACTTTAGCTATTTTTTTAGTGTCTGGCTTCAGAGACTAAGGGGAACCTGCTGTAGTAGGATAGTCCTAACCTGCCTCACAGCTCCTGGTGTCGAAAATGTTGATAATCCAAATCTGTTCTTGCTCTTTTTTATGTCTCTTTCTGGGAAATCCTGGAATTTCTTATCTGTGACTCTTAAAATGACTGTTCTGTGTTCACTAGTATCTCAAAACCATTATTTTGGTTTCCACTTCTGGAGAGGGAACTGCCTGAAATCAAGTTAGAGGCACCAAATCTCCCAGCAAGAGGAGATAAGAAGGTCCTGACTGGTGTAGCTCAGGGGTTGGGCATTGTCCTGCAAACTGAAAGGTCACCTGTTCGAAAGACTGCTGTTCGATTCCTGGTCAGGGCACATGCCTGGGTTGTGGGCCAGGTCCCCAGCTGGGGGTGTGCAAGAGGCAACCGATAGGTGATGTTTCTCTGTCTCTTTCTCTCTACCTTCCCCTGTCTTGAAAAAAATAAATAAAATCTTAAAAAAAAAATAGAGAAGGCAAGGAGGTTTGCAAACTTTGCATCTTAGTCGTGTGGCTGAGGAATGTGACCAGGGATCTTGAAAACAGAAATTATGCTCACTTTATAGAAAAACCACTTGCTACCCCAGGCTATGTTCTTGCTCATAATAGCTGTACATTGATATCCTAATGGGCTTCTTTGTACTTCGACTATAGCAGCTTTCTAAATAGATAAAGCACTTATTTAAAGAGGCAAATGAAATTACTCTTTAATAGTTCTTCCAAAAATGCTGATAAAAATCACGGGTGACTGAGTTCTGCCAGAGTCTGAAGCTCCCCACTTTGCTGGTGTCTGAAGAAACTCAAGCCTAGTTCAGTATCTAGTTTTCTGGCAGTTGGGAGGGATCTTTGACCCTGGCAACTGTCTGCCAAATTCCCCAAGGTGGCAACTATTTTGCAGATTCCAGTTATTCTGAGAACACCATCCCTGGGGACTTTTGCTCTTCTAAAGGCTGCTGCCATCCCTGTGCCGAGCCAGTACCAAGTTATATGTCAAGCAATAGAAATGGGGATAGAAGAGCATAAACAACTATCTTTGCCCTCAAGGACCTTGTGGTCTAGTTGAAGACACAAAATATTTATTTATACCCAAAACAATTTCAACTAAAAGTATGAGGTTTGGTGTCAGAAAATAGCATAGAAAGTAATAATTATGATAACACATGTAACAAAGTCTAACATTTAAGGATTTATGATACACCGGCAACTATTCTAAGCATTTGCATGTATTATTTATTGCAGAGGAGGGTGATTTAGTTTTCTGGGGCTGCCATAACAAATTACTGCGAACTAGGTGGCTTAAAACAAGAGGTGTTTATTGTCCGACAGTTGTAGAAAGTGGATGTCTAAAATTGAGGAACTGGCAGGGCTCTGGTGCTTCTCAAAATCCCAGGGGAGAACCCTTTTTTCCCCTCTGCTGTCTTCTGGTAGCTTCTGCATTCCTCTGTGTCGCTTGACTTGTAGCTGCTTCACTCCAATCTCTGCCTTTGTCATCACATGGCTTCTTCCCTGTGCCTGTTTGTGGCCTCCCCTCTACTCTAAGGACACCAGTCATTGAATTTAAGGTTTACCTTAATCCAGTATTACCTCATCTTAACAAATTACACCTGCAAGGAGCCTGTTTGCAAAAACAGCCAGATTCTGTGAATCACAGAATCACACAGGGACACTATTCAACCCACTGGAGAAGGTTAGACTGAGCCCAATTAAGAGAAAAATTAATGATTTATGGGCCCTGACAGATGAGTGGCTTTGGGCAGAGAAGAGTTTGAATATCTATTCAACAAGCACTTACTAAGCAAATAGTCTGTGTCAGCCACTGTAGGAGACTGTTCTGCGTGGTGTAGGCCCACCTCCCACTCAGAAAGGCCAGTGGAAAGTGAGGTCTGGCATACAGGACCCATGCCCATGGATAGGTTCTCCCATGGGGAATCAGGCCTGCATTGTACCTAGGCTGCTTTGAGACTTGCTTTTGCTAAAACTCCCTCACCCTGAATTGTGGCAGCAAATATTTACTGCATATCTTTAAAGTAACTTCCTAAAATCTATGCTAAACCTTCCAAGGATGAGTGTGACCAGTTCAACTACTTCTTCCTTTGCATTTGCAAATATCCTTCCTCTTTGATGTAATTAGCAACATCCTTTCCTTTGTTTTCTGTAAAAGGTAACCACCCAAAGCAATCTGTGCATAGTAAATGAGGACCATCCTCAATGTAATGTGCCTAGAAAAGCAATAAAAGCCTGTCAAGGCAAGGGTTGGTTCTCCCCTTGACAGAGCGGCTGTGCTGTCCTTTTTTCTCCGCAGGACTCAGTAGTCTGTGTGAATTTGTCCATTGCTGCCACAACACAGGATCCCATGGGCCGGGATCCCCATCAAGCCACCATGTCAGCAGCCATTGGAGATTCATTTTTCAGTCTGTGTTAGTATCTAGAAGATGTGGCTTCATAGAAATCAAAAAGAGTAAATCTATAGAAGCTTAAATAAGACGGAGGCTCATTTTTTCTCTCTTTTAAGTAAAAGAGGTCTAAGGGCCAGGTGTCCAGGGCAGGCTCCACGGCTCTGTTAGGGACCCACATACCTATGTCGTGGGACCTCCATCCCCAGAGCTGGCTTCTACATTCCATACTGTAAACCACCTCACAGTCCGGGATGGTTGAGGGGGCTCCAGTAATCACCTCTGTATTTCAGACCAGCAGCAGAAGGAGCAGGAGATGGACAAGAGTCAATTTTCCTAGCTGAGTCAATCTTTTTAGAAGGTTTTTTCACAGCATTTCCTTTTAATTAGTCATACAGCCATACTTAACTGCAAAGGAAGTTGGGCCTACTGCATTCTTTAAAAAAAAAAAAAGATTATATTACTAAGAAGAAAAGGGAGAATAGATATTGGAACTTTGCTTCTCAGTCCTGATCTAAAGGATCTCAAAGTCCATTTGAAGAACATAACTTAATAGATGTATTAATCTCCCTTTGCTGCTGTAACAAATTGCCACAAACTGAATGTCTAAAAACAACACAAGTTTATTATTTTATAGTTCTGGAGAACACAAGTTCAAAATGGGTCTCAGTGGTCTTGAGTCAAGATGTCAGTGGAGCAGTGTTCCCTCTGAAGATTCTAGGGGGGAATCCACTTCATTCCCTTTTCACCTTCTAGAAGCTGCCTTACATTTACGGTCCCTTCTTCCATATTTGCAGCCAGTGAGATGGCATCTCGCTGCCCACTCTTCTGTAGTCTAATCTCTGTCTGACTTTGAACTCAGTTGGGAAAGATTCTCCTCTTTTAAGGACTCAAGTGATCAGCTGGTATCTATCTGGCTAATCCAGGATAACCTGCCCATTTCAAGATCCTTAATACAATCACATCTGCGATGTCCCTTTTGTGACATAAGGTAATATATACACAGGTCCCAGGAATTAGGACATGGGCATCTCAGAGAAAGGCCGTTATTTAGCCTACCACAAGAGATAATGAAAATATCATAATATAGGTGAAACAATAAAGATAGACAAAACAAAACAAAACAAAAAAGAGGAGTCTTTATCAATGAGCATGATTTGTTAGAGGAGAAATGCTTCATGTACTAGACAGAAGATTCATGTAAGGGTTGAGGAGAAATTAATATTTGAAGAAAAGGAAAAATGGAGTAGATTCTTAAATACCAGGCCTGCCACTGAACATTAACTGGCACCCAATGGGAAAGTGTGGGTGATTCTTGACTGAAGGAGTGATTTGATAGAAGTCATGACTTAGAAAAATGAGTCTGATACAGTGAGCAGGAAAAAGATTAAGAGGCGACTAAAGGATTTATGTTTAAATGAGAGGTTTTCAGTTAGGCTAGAGATGGAGAAAAAGGGAGGGATTTTTGAAAAAGAGATAAGAAAAGTTCTTTATGTGACAGAAAGACTAGCAGAGAGAAATAGTTCACAAAGTAGGGGAAGCAACTTGGTGTATCAAGTAAATGCTTTCTTATAGTAAAATTATTCCTCATCTACTCAACATTATACTAAAAGACTGTCAGCTATACTTATTTTTTTAAACCTTCTTTTTTGTATCTAAGTAATAAATAATAGTTAAAATACCTTGCATTTTTGGTGAGTTATTTGGGTTTGGTTGCCTCAAATATTGTGCCATTCCTTTTTATTTCCTCTAGATTACTTTCCAGTCAACACAAAACATACAGGGGTGAGCAAAGGTAAGTTTACAGTTCTGAGTATGCAAAACACAGAGTTTCTTCTTGCATTATTATTTATTAATTATTGTACTATTTCTTTGTATGACAGCTGTAAACCTACTTTTCCCCACCCCTGTATAGAGCAAGGCCCTATCATAGCCCAGCGGACACAGCCCAGGAACATAGAGAAACCCTCTCGACCCAGAACAAAGTTTTAATGCCCTACAACATGCCTCTGGGATATTGATTTTAAGCTCCTTATTTTTTTTATTTTTTATTGTTATTCAATTACAATTGTCTGCATTTTCTCCCTATCCCTCCACCCCACCCCAGCTGAACCCACCTCCCTCCACCCTCCCCCTTGATTTTATCCATGCAACAGCATGGATGGAACTGGAGAGCATTATGCTAAGTGAAATAAGCCAGGTGGTGAGGGACAAATACCATATGATCTCACCTTTAACTGGAACATAATCAATAGAAGAAAAAAGCAAACAAAATATAACCAGAGACATTGAAGTTAAGAACAATCTAACAATAGCCAGGGGGGAGTGGGGTGGGGACAGTGGGAAGAGGGGATTACAGGAACTACTATAAGCTCCTTATTTTTAAGAAACAAAGGAGTCAGAAAGAACCTTTAACCGTCCCCCTTTATCTGCCTAAAGGAATTCAGATAGAAAAACCTGATTAAAAGAAGGGCGCATCACTTTAGCATCGGAATACAAACCAGATGGGCAGACAGGGGGACATCCAGCAGAACCTGTTTGTTGGGCTCCCCTCTGTGTCCCACTGTTTCCGGCTGGCCCAGTAAGAATTTGTTTGTCACATACTTGCTCTTTCTTAGCTACCTGTAAATTGCCTACTTTTCTTTTCAAGTCATAGGTCTCTGCCCACCTTCAGCTTTGCCCAAAATGGTGTATAGTGTGTCTTCAGGTCTCACGTCTTAGGGCACCTCCACCTGATGGCTGCAATACATTTTGAACATTTTCTCCTGTTACTGTTTCATTTTAAGTTGATTACTAGCCCAACTAGAATAATTAAGAAGATGGGAGAAAATTCATTTTTGTGCCTCCACAATTATTAGGTACACATGGAAAATATTTTAGGTAAAACAGGAAAATAATTGTAGGTCTGGCCATAAGATAAGAAAATACATGGGTGGAATAATTGACTAAGCTACCACTGTTAAAATAGTTTATCTTATTGGTTACAGTATATGCTTTAAAATTCAACTACAGGGAGCATTTGTGTGGAGGATTCTTTATTTGATAAGCCCTTGAGAAAAATTATGTGTATTAAATTGCACTTTGTGAGATCTATAAATTACTTGCTATGCTTTCAAAAAACAATTTTGGTATAATCAAATTTCAGTCATTTTGAAGTTAATATTTCCAGGATCATCTTTAAAACATACTGACTAGGATTTGTCAGGCTTGCAGAAACAATAGAAATGTTTAAGGAACCTGCAGGAAGGACCGAGAGGCAGAGGTGTCTGTACCTGCACCCCAAAGCACAGAGTGCAATGCCTGGAACAGCACAAATAGAGTCACTGAAGCACTCAGGCATGGTGATGAACACATATGAAATATCTATCAAGGGTTTTAAAAAGATTTGAGCAGGAATTTGAATGGAAATAAGACCCATTTATATAGTTAGAGTCCATAAGCCAGAGGAATTTGAACTATCAGCTTCAGCGTGAAGTTGTTTTGAGGCAGGCTAGCTGGAGAGAGGTATTGGCCCCTTCTCCCTTACCCTCCCTATGAAACTGGGTTTGCGAGAGGAAACAAGCTCACAAAGGAAAACCGCAGAGTCCAGTTCTATCCAGCTGGGCCAGGCACCCTGGCCAAAGGTGGCCTGTAGCCAATTATAATGCTCCTATGATATCATCAGCATTGCACATAGACCAGCACCTGTAATGCACGGGCACCGTGACAGTTCCAGAATGGACCAAATAAGGATGAAAACTCTCCCTTCCATTGGGGAGGTCGTACCTCACCTGCTCCGGCTCCACTCTGTCCAGATCCACCCCTTCATGAGCTCCTCCTCACTAAGCCCAGGACCTGAGATTCTTCCAGACAACTTACTTCTTGAGTCTGCCTGCACTCCTCATCTGAGTGTGCACTTTCCCTTTAATAAAATCTTTGTTCTTTGCTGACTCTTTCTTTTCTGTGTGGAGACAAAAACCTGGACACTGTCACTGGGTTGAGGCCTCCCTTGGCCTTGCCGTGAGCATGGGACATCATCCTCTGTTCTTAGGCTGATACATTATGAGC
Source organism: Desmodus rotundus (assembly GCF_022682495.2). Classification (NCBI taxonomy): domain Eukaryota; kingdom Metazoa; phylum Chordata; class Mammalia; order Chiroptera; family Phyllostomidae; genus Desmodus; species Desmodus rotundus. The sequence continues at coordinate 130,165,031 of NC_071391.1, read as the reverse complement.
AAATTAAATATTTGTATATGCATACTAATAATGGCAACAAAATTGTTTACACCTTTAAAGAATGGTACCTATGATCTTTTCAACGTGCCAGCCAAGTTCTTCTTAGCCACCCACCATATAAGCTGAGCTTCTTTCCTATTTTAAAGCAAGAGCTCTAGGGTCAGATACCTCTGCTTCAAATATCATCTACTCTATTAGAAGCATTAACTTGGGCATGTTATTAAGCTCCCCTAAGCCTCAGTGTCCTTATTTTTTAAATTAATATAATAAGAATGTGTTCCTCATACTTTTTTTTTGTGACAATTAACAAAGATAGTCCATGTAAAAGCACTTGGTAGAGACTTGAAAGAGAGCACTCAAAAAATGGTAAAAACTATGTCATGAAAATGTAAGACAAAGTTTCCCAAGGAAGATGAAGACCCTTCCCCAGTAAAGAGAGAAAGAGACAGACTGACAGAGGGGGAAATATAAAAATACAAAAAAAATTATATCTTTATATTGCTGTATTATTTTATTGTACTCAAATGCACCCAAGCCCAGCCAGCAGCCCTCAGCACGCACTAGTGTGCCGGCAAGCTGACAGCTGGGAGGCTGCAGACCTGAAGCTCCATGAAAAATGTTTCTGCTGTCAGTATAAATGAATATTTACCAGCTGATGTCTGTTGCAGCCTTTTGGCCGGGAGCACACAGGGGTAAATATTAGTTTTGCCTTCTAAAACTAGAGGCTCTAATTATAACGAGGAGTCCACATACCTTCAATGAGTGGATTAATTAATTATAAAGCCTCATTAAAAGTCATGCTACCCATTAGCTTAAATAGCTATCATATGAACGCTTGATTTATTAGAGCTGAGAAATTCTAACAGGACTTTTCTTTCTTCTTCTTTTTTTTTAGGTTACAGTGAAGTGACTAATTACCAGCTGAGGACAGATTATTCATTTTGGCTCTTATGCATTAGATGATTTGCCACTGGTCAAGAAGACAAGAGTGAGCATTTTATTCTTAAGATTGGTGTCACACTGGACTCAATGCTCTCAGTATGGGAATCAGAGTCCCATTATAATAAATCACTTTCACTTTTAATGAATCACTAGCAAACTAGGTACTTTTATGATCAATGAGCTATTCCAAAAAGTGAGGCCAAGGTCCTTTATATCTTTGGTCAAGTAAAGAAACACTTTTGTTTGCAAGACTCAAAAGTCATGCTATAAAGGGACTGGAGAGTCCAGTGAACTGACAAGCAGTAGGATCTGCCACACAGAGGAAGGAACCGAGAGCTGGCAACACACCCGAAGCATCGTACGGGATTGTTTCCTGCCTTCAAGTGGGGAGCTGTCGAAGACTTGCCTAATTTGGGGGAAGTCCACTGCGGTCTTGTATGGCTTCCATTCTCTCTGGTTTAGGAAGCAGATTGTGGTAGACCATCAAAAAGGTATCTTAGCTGGAAATAGAATGAGGAATTACCATCCCCTCCCTGGGAAGAACCTTGGAGGTGGACCATTGAGGTGCTTTCCTGATTCAGAGGAAGTGCAATTATCAAAAAGCAAAATAAAAAATCTATGATCCTTTTTGCCCCTCCAACCGCAGCTTTTATACCCTACTACTCATTTTGGTTAGTTGACCATATATCCCTGTAATTGAGAAACCATCTTCGTTTATACCAGTTGTTCCTGCATAAAATTAATCATGCCACTTATATTCTTAACTGTATATTAGTTTGAATAATAAGTGAAGTGATAATCCTACTTTTATGGGGCATTACTATTTGTGGTCTCAATGGAAAGGAAACTCCCAGTCCCAGGGCCCGCTTGCCTCTCAATGCCTCCTGCTGTGGCCACGTTAAGACAGAGGTTAGCATGAATTACAAGCACAGTTGGTCAGACACTCCCAGAAGTTTGAATCTTGAGCGAGGGACACAAAGTTGGAAGATACCATTGACTGGATTCATCACAGTCTGAGCTGGGGTGGGGGGGGGGGGAGCATAAGCTCATAGCAATGCTGTGCTGTGGCCTTGGCAGTAATTTCGACGGCCTACCCTGTAGCATTCACTGTGCTACTGCCTGCTGCATGCATCTGATCAATCAGAACTGGGGGCCCCAGTTCCTTGTCAAATAATCCTTTTTTGTCTTAAAATAATTTCTGTTGCTTACAGAAGAGAATCAACAGCCTCAGTGTGCTAGAGGAAGCCATTAAAGAATTACTTAAAAGCAGATAGCCAAGCAAGCAGAGAGTCTGTACAATGCCTGTTCTCACAGATCTGACATTCTACTGCATGCAGACAGAGAATACACAAAAGGGGCAATCTGTATATCATTTTAAAGGAGATAAGAGCTTTGGAATACAGACAGAGAGGACAGAGAGACAAGAGGAAAGAGTGTGGAGGGGAAAGAGAGACAGACAGACAGACACAGAGAGAGATGTGAGGTAAGGAAGATTGGAAGGCAGAGTGAGGATAGTGTAACATTATACTTGGGTGGTGTTTGTGGCCTTCAGTGGGTAAAACTGCATCTTTGTAAGTGCGACTGTGAAAGGGCAGTTCCCCCAAAGTGATGAAATATAAACAGAGATTTAAATACCACCATGTATACTTTATCTGTAGGTCCAATAATTTATTGGTATTTTAAAAATATTTAAAGTCTGTTAACATCAGCTGCCTCGATCATTTAAAAATGGCATTAATTTAATCAATCAATGAATATTTGTGAAAGCATGAAATACCTGTTGCGGACTGACTGTGTATGTCCCGACTTATTGGAATTCCAATCCCCTATGTGGTAGTATTAGGAGGTCGGGCCTGTGGAGGGTTTCAGGTTGTGAGGGGGGAGCCCTCAGGAATGGGATCGAGCCCTTATAAGAGGGACTCCAGGGAGCTGTGTGCTATGGGAGGACACAAGAAAACAGCCGTATGCAACCAGAAGAGGGCTCTCACTGGCACCTCACTGTGCTGGCACTCTGATCTTATATTCCCCGCCGTGAAAAATAAATTTCTGTTGCTTCTAAGTCACCCAGTCTATGGTATGCTTTGATTGCAGCCCAAACTGACTAAACATACTTAAACTGGAGCAACACCTTGTATTTCATTCTCCATTAAAAAATCATTTCTTGCAATTATATATTGATGGTGTCAGGTGGACAGGGGACTGTGAATTATATAGGGAACCCTCTCTGAAGAAAATCACTTGTACTTTAAATTTAACTTTCTGAAAAGTTGTTTTTACAGACTTAAGTATAATTAACATATAATAACATAAACAGATGTTTGAGTTTTTGATGTATGTAGGGAATGTATATGACTAAAACCATTACCATAATCAAGATAATCAACTTATCTATAATCCCCCAAAGTTTGCAAGTACCCTTTTGTCATCTAGTCCTCTCTCCAACTCTCCCCATCCCCAGGAAATCACTGATCTGCTTTCTGTCTCTATAAATGTATTTGTATATTCTAGAATTTTATTCGATGAAATCATACATTTAAATAATCATACATGGTAGAAGAGAGAGAGAGGGCCTGGGGTTCTGCTTTCTTGGGGTTGAGGGTGGAGGCCTACGGTTTTGAAGGCTCACTCTTTATTGGTGAATTTCAACCATAAGAATAGAAATTTAAAGTGCAGGGAGAGACAAAAAGTAACAAGCTGCTCAAATGGTCAGGTATCAAAATCTACACATTTGTGAAAACCCACGGAGCTGGACATCCCAAAGACTGAACTTTAATATGTGCAAACCTAGAACAACAACAAAAGAAAACCAGAATGAAAATATAATCTCATCCAACCGTATAACTGATATATTTACATTTATTGCATGTAAATGCAATACTTCTCCAAATTTTAAACACTGAGGCATCCTGAAAACTTCATTGCTCATTTGGCCGATTTCTTAACACACCAAATGAAATGGGTTTGTCAAATAAAATGAAACGAACAACATCAGCCCCAAACACACACTCCTATTGTCCTTTTCTTCTGGGCAGTAAGCCCTGTTTCATGTGCTTTTGGTCTATGTTGTGTACAACACTGGGAGTATCGCATGGTCTAGGCATGGTGCCCTTGTGTGTCAAAACTGAGTATTTGTGACCAAACAGAACATCCTGGTTAGAGCTCAAGTTCACACTGTCTCAGACAAGCAAGTGAGGGGCTGTCTCAGCTAAAACTGAGCTGGAAAGGGCTGGGGTGTGTCTTCCACTAGAAAAAATAAATAAAAAAAGTAAGTGGAATCAAACATGCACATGAGGTCTTTCCAGAAAGTAGCCAGCCATGTAATATGAAAAATAGAGACATTTATTGAAGAAGACACAAGATACAAGAAACAATGTACATAGGAAAAGGATGCCTCAGTTCTCTTCGAAGTAGGCACCTTGGGACCTCAGTTTTCCCAATCACCATCAAATGCCCCATTGTATTTTCCTGAATCTCATCAATGGTCTGAAATCTCTTCCCTTTTAAAGATGATTTTAGTTTTGGGAAAAGCCAGAAGTCACAAGGCGCCAAACCTAGAGGGGCTGAGTCACCTGGGTGATTGATGTTTCTCCAAAAAAATCTGCAAAAGATGTGATACATAAGTGGGTGTGTTGTTCTGATGAAGCTGCCAATCACCAGTTGCCTATAGCTGCGGCCTTCTTAATCATCTGAATATTTTCTGTGGAGGAATGTTTAAGTTTAATGCAAAATTTGATACAGATTCGTTGCTCTAGTCCCTCAGTCATTTCAAATGTAATAGCTACACAGTACACATGCTCACTCAATGGCATCTACCATCCCCACTGACTAGTACAGTGAACTCATTGTTTATGCATGCACATTCCAGTCCCCTCTCCTTGGCTGCCAGGTTACACTGATGTCACACAAACTGTTCTCATTATATTAACAATGGCTGGATTTTTTCCAGACAGGCCTTGTACTTTCACTTTGTAAACACCTTTCTGGTCTCTGTTTTTATGAGTTTGGCTTTTTAGATTCCACATTTCAGTGGTATCCTAAAGAATTTTTCCTTCTTTGTCTGATTTATTTCACCTAGCATAATGCCCTCAAGGTCCATGAATGTTGTCACAAACGGCAATATTTCCTGCTTCCAGTCTCCTTAATATCAGCCTTTCTAGTGGGTTTCTAATGGTATCTCATTGTAGTTCTAATTTCCATTTTCCCTAATGGCTAAAAATATTTAGTATTTTTTCATGTGCCTATTTATCTTTAGTGCATCTTCTTTATGAAGAATTTGTTCAAATCTGTTTTCTTTAACAAGCTTGTTTTGTTTCTATCATTGAGTTTATGAGTGTTTTATATATTCCAAGCACAAGTTCTTTTGCTGATATGTTTTGCAAATATTTTCTCCCATTCTGTGGTTTTCATTCCCTTTTTAGAAAAGAGAGGAAGGGATGGAGAGAAGGGAGAGGGGGAGAGAGAGAGGGGGGGGGGAGAGAGGGAGAGAGAGAGAGAGACTGACTTTGATTCGTTGTTCTTCCACTCATGCATTCATTGGTTGATTCTTGTATGTGCCCTGACTGGAGATTGAACCTGCAATCTTGTGGCATCAGGTTAACACTCCAACCAACTTAGCTATCCAGCCAGGGCCTCATTCCCTTTTTATTAACAAGTATCTTTGGAAGAGCAAAAGTTTTTAATTCTGATGAAATCAAAATTAAGAGCATATTTCATGCTCTTTGTATTCTACTTAAGAAATCTTGACCCAATACACCAAAAAGTCATCACCATAACCAAGTTCAGTTAGGTTTTCTCCTATGTTCTCTTCTAGTTTTATAGTTTTGCATTTTACATTTTGATCTATAACCCATTTTGATCTATAGCCCATTTTGAGTTTATTTGTGAAGGGTATAAGTCTGTGTCTATGTTTTTTGCAGGTAGCTGTCCAGTTGTTCCAGCAGCATTTGATGAGAAAACTATCTTTGCTCGATTGCATTGCCTTTCCTCCTTTGGCAACGATCAGTTTGCTATATGTATATGGGTCTATTTCTAAACTCTTCATTCTGTTCCACTCACCTGTCTATTCTTTCACCAGTACTACACTGTCTTGACTAATCAATTGACTTTTGACAAGAGTTCTAAGAAAATTAAATAGCAAAAGAATAGTCTTTTCAACAAATGGTGCTAATGAAAACTGAATGGTCACATGCAAAAAGTATGATTTTGTATCCATAATTCTCACCATATACAAAAATTAACTCAAAATGTATCAGAGATCTAAATGCAAATATTATGAAATTCTTAGAAGGAAGCCTAGGTGCAAATCTACTTGAGCTTGGATTGATTAGGCAGCTATGTCTTTTGTCAAACACCAAAGGCACAAGCAACAAAGGAAAAAATAGATAAGTTGGAATTCATTAAATTTTTAAAAATTGCATCGAAGGACACATGAATAAAGTAAAAAAAAGATAGCCTAAAGATCAGAGAAAACATTTGCCAGTCATATATCTAACAAGGGCCTAGTATCTAGATTATATGAATTATACTACCAACCCATGTCTTGATTGATTTGTGAGAGATAAAGAAAATGTAATTTACCCCCAAGCCTCGAAAATTGTACAATATCTTTGAATAGGCTCTGCAATTAATTCCATTATAGACAATGGTCTATGTTTTAGAATAAACATTCACATTGCCGAACATTCGTGACTGTAATATTTACCTGGGGTACTTGTTAGAATTCAAGTTCCCAGGTCACTCTTCTAGAGGTTCTGATTCTTTCAGATGAAGAGGCACCCCAGTGTCTGCAATTTTAATGAGCACCCAAGGAATGCATTATTATTTCACCTTTGAAAGTATTTGCCTAATTATAGTTACTAAAAGTAGTCACGTATTTTAACTAAAAACTCAACCAAAACCAAGAAATGATATTTTAATGAAGAAAATATTATTTAACATTGAAAAATTTATGACTGTAAATTACATTAGGTGTTATATTATCAAACACACAATTAAGATGGTTTTTCAACTGTTATTGACTAATTGAACAGAATTAAAAACAATCAAAGGTTCTTAGAGTTAGAAAAATTCTTCAACATCCTATATTCCATCTTATGTACCATAGAAGGCTTCGCCTGGTCACCTAGAAGTTTAAAGCCCTGACTGAGAAGATTCTAATTGGTTATAGAATCCACTGCAAACAGGATCCCCATAAAAGCCAGAGGAATGTGTAGCTCAGGCAGAGTCAGCATCTCCCATAATAATCAAGTTCAGAACTTCTATTATTGTCTAACATTTCACTGCAAAAAATGTATTTATTGGAGTAAGTTTAGCCATTGGTTGCACAGGTTGGGTCCTTTTCTCTGGTGCAAAAATGTAATTGATCTTTATACACATTACAGTCTGGCTTTTTGTGAGTGGGCACTGAAAATAGAAAAGAAATTTCAGAATAAAGAGGAAATGTCAAGGCAATGAGGAAAATAGCTTTGATCTGTGATGAGAAGAAAGACATTTTATCCAGCCTGACACAGAGAGGCCTGACACAGTGGAGATGGAAGCCTATACAGCTCTAGAGACTGGGCTTGGTTTGTTCACCATGCCTTCTCAACCACCTCCGCCAGCTCTGCTTGTTTGTTCTATTTTTCATTTATTTTCTTTGTTCCTTTTCTGTTCTTTGTTTTTGTTTTTACATTTCTTTGGCTTGAGTAATTTTATGATTCTGTATTATCTCCTTTACTGGCTTATTCACTATACTTTTACTTAGTTTTTAAATGTTTGCTATTTGACTTACATTTTACATCTTCCATTTATCAGATCTATTTTAAGGAGTATTATATACCTTTATTTATACCTTATAAACCTAAAATATATATACTGCCGTTTGCCCTATTCTGGTCTGTGTGCCAGTGGTCTCATAATTTAAATTATACATACATTATAAACTTTTCAGTACAGTATTTTATTTTAAACAGTTACAAGAAATTTTTAAAATTCCAAGCGGTTTTATGTGCTTATCGATATATATCATTTCTGTTACTCTGTAATTTGTTGCAGGTACATATTTTCATCTGATATGCATCATGCACTTATAATACTTATGGTTATGGTCTGACAGTGGTGAATTTCTACAGTCTTGTATATTTGAAAAATATCTTTATGATCCAAGAATTTTGTTCTAGGTATTTACTCGACTTATGTGCCAATTTATGCCTATACAACAACATGCACATTAATGTTTATAGTAGCTCTATTTATAATCATCAAAAACTGAAAACAACTAAGGTGAATGGGTAGACAAACTACAGTCAATCCATAAAATTGAGTAGTATTCAGCAATAAGAAATGAATAAACTACCAGCCACAGAAAGATATGAGTAAACCTTAAGTGCATACTGCTAGTTAGCAGCCAGTATGAAAAGGCTACATATTGTGATTCCAATTACACGACATTTGGGAAAAGACAAAACTGCCCTGAAGAGTGAAAACACACCAGTGGTTGTTGGGAGTTCGAAGGGAGGGTTGAACAGGGGAAGCACAGGGAATTGTTTAGGACGGTAAAACTATTCTGTATAATATTATAATGTTGGATACATGGATGGCATTGTATATTTGTCAAAGCCCATAGAAATGTATAGCACAGAGAGAAACCTCAATAAATGCAAATTTTAAAAAATCATTTAGCAGGTTAGGGGATCCCAAGATGGAATGAAAAATGTGATAAGTCTAATTTTATCACAGATATGTGAAACAATGACCCTGAATGGGGAAGGAGAAAAATGGGCTGGCTAGGAGGGTAGAGGGTGGATACATGGTAATGGAACATAAAGTAAATAAAAAAATTTAAAATGAGTGGAGACTGTAAGATTAGAGGCAAATGGACTGTAATAAGCAGAGTACGGTAGTTGATACAGGTGTTTCCCATGGGTGTATGGATTAACAATTATGAAAGCACTATACACATACGCTGGAACTGAATAGGTAGGTAAACAGGTGATTGATGGTGGGAGCCAGATTTCTTGCTTTAGAGTGGGAGGTTACAAATAAAAGAAGAAAGCTATAATAATCCATATGGTAGTGGAATCAAGTTGGAGACATCAGAAGAATTCATCATTAGCTTAATATAGATACAATTGTTACATACAGAAATATTAATATGTATGTGAATACACACAGTTTAATATACACAAATGTTTCCTTATTCTGTTAGCTGAGAGGGCCTACAAGCAATGACATCCCAACAGCAAAAGTACACCTAGTGTCTAGTGCTTGTGCTCAGATACTGGCTTCTAACCTCACTGTCTAATAAAAGGAAAGTGTCCTTTTGTTCAAATAGTTGATTCTAGAACTGGGCCAGGAAATATGCAATATTAGCTTGGAGCATCTTTTGATGTTGTGATACTGGAAAGTAAGGAAGCACTCAAAACACAAAACTCCTTAATAATAAGGCTATGTCAAAGTGACAGAGGACCCTACTAAATTTGATCATTAAAAAAAAGAAGTATTACATTATAACTCAAAGTATAAAATAGATATCTATGGGCCTGTGTTGATATAAATCAATGGTTGAATATGTAAGTATTTTATACAGGAATATGACTTAGTATACAATAATTCCAAATAATTATCCCATTCAGAACTCCAAATAATTTATGTTAATACTATGTCCTCAAAGAAGTGAAACACAGTGAAATTGCTTTCAAAGAATTCAGTACAGAAAGGGGGAAGCAAGTGACTTTATAGTGAAAAACATCTGACAAACACAATGTCAGCCAGGTGGTCAAGGTTAAACTTCAACAGTGATAAGTTATGTTATTGGTTTATATCCTTTTTATGCTGTGATGAATATGGTATTTTATCTGTGTGATTTTCCTCCCAAGACCACAGATCATCAGTGTCTTTGTTTGTTTGGGTTGTTACAGCAAAATACCATAAACTTGAGAAAAACAAATTTATTTCTCATAGTTCTGAAGGCTGGGCAGTCCAAGATCATGGCATTGGAATATTCAGTGTCTGTTGAGAGCCCACTTTCTGGTTCATTAAATGGACATATTTTAGTAGTGTCTGCATATGGTAGAATGAGTGAAGGAGTTCCCTTGGTCTGTTTTATAAGAGCCCTAATCCTACTCCTGAAAACTCTGCCCTCAGGACATGAACATCTCCCTCCAAAGAGCCTGCCTCCAAAATCACCTCATGGGAATATTGTTTCAGTATATGAGGTTTGGGAGGACACAAACATCCAGTCTATTGTAACCAGTCTAATCATGAAAACCCCACATTAAATAAATCCCACTTGATAGACATTTTATAAAATTTAATGATTATTTCTCAATATTGTCAAAGTCATCAAAAACTAGGAGTCTGAGAAACTGTCACAGCCAGAACAGAAGAATATCAAGTAAACGCTAAGAAAATCTGAATAAAATATGGATTTTTAAAATAATAATATCAATTAATTAATATGGTACAAGTGTACCATATAAAAATAAAAATAAGAGAAAATGAGTGTGGGAATTCTTTATACTATGGTTATATTTTTACTTAAGTCTAAAACTGTTATAAAATTTTAAAATTCATTTAAAAAGATTTTATCACTCCTTTGTTTTTCAAAGATATTTTCTTGGGTATAAAATTCTAGATTGACAATATTTTTCTTTTAATACTTTAAATATTTCACTCCACAGTCTTTTCTGGCATGAGTTATATCTGAGAAGTCTATTTTCATTCATATCTTTGTTTTATGTATGTCTTATTTATTTTTCTCTAGTTGCTTATCACTTGTTCTAAGCAATTTGAATATGATGTGCTTTGGTGTAGTCATATGAGACCCTCTCTGAATGAAATGGCAGGTGTTCATATTTGAATGTTAACCCACAGATTTCTTAAAACTATCAATTAAGCCTATAAAACAGAGCACGAAATTAATTAATATGAGAATAAGAGAACCAAATATATTCTCATGTTCAGTAGGGTCAACACTTAAAAGACTACCATTCCAAGGTTAGAAGTTAAATTATACATGAATCTCCTTATTTTACAAATAAAAAACCCCTGATGACCAAGGATGACTAAATAATGTTTTAAACCTCACAGCAACTTAATAGAATGGAAACTGAGCTTATTTTCCTGTTGGTTACTCCAGCACCTATAGACCAGAATCTACCTCTCCAGCCAGGGTGCTGAATGTGAAGAGCAGGCACAGCTTGGGTTTTTCTTACCGAGCCTTTTTTCTATATAATTAGTCTCACACCTACAAGAATATAGGAAATCCAGGACTTGGAGCCTATGAGTCCTCTTGATGAAGATACATTTGCTCTCAGCCATCTACTGTTCCTTCTCTGGCTGGATCCTGGTTATGGTATGAACCTCCATTGGATTAACACCTTATCTTTTGACTCGGACCCATTCTATGTTGCCAGGCTCCATTTTGACTTTCTCTTAACCAGGGTCTTCATTTCTATGTTCAATCTTGACTCTGTATCAGATATAAATGACCTTCACGACTTATGCCTCAGGTTCATTTCTTATAAGGAATGTACAGTTCCAGCCATAAAACCTGAACTTTTGGGAAGACTGCTGGGAAGTTCGCCACAAAATACTCTTTCTGTGGGAAACAGCTCTTGAAAATTACTGCTATTGGGATGCTGGGGGATAAGCTGCAATACTCCTTTTAGTTAATAATCAATTTTTCATGAAATTACCACTTTACTCATAAAGGACAGCTATTTCTTGAAAAAAAGAGGCCTTTTAGAATTTACCTAATATTTATCCAAAGGAATTTATTTAATAATAAATGTTTCTTTGAGCTCCTCTATACATATTGCCATTGCAAACTATCTTACGTATGCTAGGCACACAATAAAAGTCAATGAAATGAATAAAACAATGTCAAGAAATGAGGAACTCAACAATAAAGCAAAGAACGTGGGTCTTCTTGGGTAGTAAATAACATACATTAATAGTCAAAGCCATTCTGTATAGGGGAACACCTATAGCAGAAACATCTGTGCCTTTCCCATATTCAAAGAAATAGCAGCGTGACCCAGATCTGTTCATGGAGTTTGCATAGATGCAGAACATTGGAAACTCTCAGTGGACCTCATGTTAAAAACTGTTAATATAGTTTTAAGTGAGAGGTTAAATGCTAGCAGGTCTCTGGAGGCAGATATCAAAGATCTTCCTAGAGGGAAAAAGTGAAAATCAGGTCTACATATATTATCTAGATAATAATTTATTCACAATCACCCTCATATAAACAGATACATTTCCTATGCTGTGCTAGGAACTGTTGTAATTAATCTCACAGTAATCTTTTTGGAGTTCTGAATGCTTACCCTGCATAAAACAGAGGAATTTGTTTACGCAGGACAAAGGAGTGGTTAAACATGGAGAGGATAAAAGGAAGTATGAGGTGAGATCTCATTTTGAGCTAAGGCAGCAGATTTCAACCTTTTTCATCTCATGGTACACAAACTAATTACTAAAATTCTGCAGCACACCAAAAAAAATTGTTTTGCCAATCTGACAAAAATAGGTATAATTTTGACTGATATACAAAAAATAATAATAGTAATTAGCTATCCTTTTTGCTCCAAAGTGACTTTCGAAAAAAATCAGATGCCTATATTTGTATACAAGGATTTCTGCTACCAAGAATTAATGAATCAAACACAAACTTATTATATAATGTGAACAATAAGATGCAACTGTTATATAACCAATGTATTTATGGTACAAGACGGGGTGTTCACACCTGTGGCTGTGTTGTGTTGGTGGGTCACTTTTTTATTTGACAATCTATGAGGAAAGAGGTCAGTGCCCCTGACTAACTAGTCAGGTACTGCATGTTTTAAAAATTCTCACAGCACAATAGTGTGCCGGGGCGCACCAGTTGAAAATCCCTGAGCTAAGTGATTCAACAGCTGGATATTAGTGTCTGCTTCCTGGAAGCTGACCATGACTAAGTTCCTAGGTACTGGACTCTGGACTATTGAAGGTTATCTGGACAAGTACCTAGTTAATTACATTCTACAAAACAAACAAACTTTGGAAAACCATCCAAATTACTCTTCCCTGGAAAACCTGAAGAAATAAGATAAATGAATGTATTTAAATGGGACTTGTATCACAGAACTCTGAAATTGGTGAGTAATAGGCCTACGCATATAGAGACAGGTGGATTAAAGGAGAATTTATCCACGTCTATACATAGACATCCTCGTACACAGCAGATGAAAACAGTTTGCAAGGGTAATGCTGGAAACAACCTTTGAATATGTAGCAAAATATCTTCTCCTGTGCAACAAATGGTACAACCAAATTGGAAGACATGCTGCTCAGTGACCAATTTTACGGCATCTTGCTAAATTGCTTTGTATATTTGAGCACTAAGATCATATACAGATGGGCAAAGCCCTCCCATATTTGGTACTTTTTAATAGCAACACAATTGCTAGTAAGAAAATGAAATGTCCATTTATTGGATATCTCTGGTCTGCAAAGTACCACATTACATCCTTTTGTTGTGCACATACATTTTTCAAAATTAAACAAACAGAAACTACATCTAATCCATTCACTTAATGGGGGTGGCTAACAGTATGGCGCAGAAAGCCATGTTTCTGCCCCAAGGGAAATACCTGCTTTCACTTAGATACCAATTAGGAAGTAATTGTCCTCACTTACTGAATATATCTACCCACAGCACACTCAACATCAGTGAATTGATAGTAGCATTGTACAAGAGTGGTGCAGATTCGCAATTCCTTATTTGCTGTTAAGAAATCCAAAAAGTACCCCCCCTGCCAAAAAAAAAAAAAAGTGTTCCACAACTTGCATTTCACAACTTTTTGGCAGCAGAACCTAACTAGAACCAATATTTTTAGCCCTTTATAAAAATCCCACTTAATGTAACTATTCATCCATTTACTTAAAAAAGTATTAATATCTGATTTTGGGATACAGCCCCAGACCCACAGGAGCTGTCATATTACATGCAGTTTATGTCCCAATAGTTTTCAAAATCTGAGGAATTCTGAATTTTGAAACACATTTAGGAGTGATGATGATAACGAAATAGTGATGAAGGCAATTTACGCATAGAAGCAGGGGGTTATAGGGAAATTCTCTCTTCCTCTCAATTTTCCTGTGAGTCTTATACTGCCCTAAAACAATCTCACACACACACACACACACACACACACACACACACACCATATTTGATCCCATCAATTTCAGACAAGGAATTTTGGATTAACACTACAGATGATTTGAAACCCTTGGGGCTCTTTATTTATTCAGTCACAATAATTTTAAGGAATGGGCATATTCAGAGAAACAAACTCCATATTAGATTTCTGAAAATTCACATCATAAAATAAGTTGTAATCCAGAGGTAATTTAACCTGTCTGCCAAATCCTTTTATAATTGTTTGTCAGGCTACCAAAAACATTACTGACAAATTCATCCAAGTCCTAGTCACATTCTTAATCTTCCCTTGCAGTCTCCAATATCAGATGGCTTGTTGTCATATTTGTTTATTGGCAATCGCTGATTTTTTACAAGTGGCAAATAGTCATTTCCTTGTGCTGTTGGTTTCTTTAGGCCTAGGCACACAGGGACTGGAGGCCAGATGATTTTTAGAACAGGAGATATATTTCCTGCTTAAGCATTTTGACAATGAGACTGTCTGATGCAGCATTACAGGCCAGTGCTATGGACCTTGAAGAAAGTAAATGAGTATCGACTTGTGGTGATGGAGATGACATGTCTCAGGAAGGTCCCCAAGTGTTCACAGAAGACAGAAACTGAGAGTAATGACGTTGGCATTACTCTGTGAATAAAAAAGAGCTGCAGGCTGTCGGGGAGGACAGGCATTGCTCACTGGGCGGTGCACCCTTCATACTGAAAGGAGAGGAAGAGACCTTTGAGGGTGAGGTCTCCCTTGCAGACACACCTGAGAAGCAGGCATGCTGTCCTCCAGACCCAGAGACGACCTGGCTGCGAAATCTCATTTGGAAAATGTGGTCCTAAGGAAGGACTATTACAAGAAAATAAATAATTGTCAACATTTTCACCCAAACATGAGCTTGTAATGATTTTTAGACCCTGAAATAGTCCTATTTCACTGATTTTTAAAATATAGGATGGCTCCTTTTGGAAGAGCAGCTTAGTAAAAAGGACAGTGCAGTTCTCTATATTCTTGAATATCCTTTCCTTTAAGTTTCAAAAGCAATTGCTGGTTTACAAATAAAATTGATTAAATGTGAGTCACTATAACATGGACCATTGGAGTTGATACTGATATTCTCTGGCAGCAGTCCTGTGGATAATGGGTAAAAGGAATGAGAAAAACTGCAATTGTCTAGCTCAGTTTGCCTTAAACAAACACAGAAAGAACTGGCTGACTCTCCAAACAGAATGTAAATTATCTCCACAATGTAAATTAGACCACTCACATTTTCAAATAGCTTAATGTTCACTCTCCCTTTTTACTTCTGTTTAGATATTCTGAGTAAATCCTTTTTCAATCGGAATCCACAGGAAGCTAGAAACCCCGCGATGAATCCACTGTGAGCTCAGGATAACTATGTGGTTCCTTGTGGGGACCAGCTTCATCATCACCTGGGTTCTTGATAGAATTTCCCAGGCTCCATTGGAGCCCCACTGATTACTGATCTCTGGAGGTAGAACCTAGTAACCTGCAGTTTAACTGGCTGTCCTATTGATGGAGGTATACTGAAGTTTGAAAACCATTAGTTTATATTATGAAACTTAATCAGAGACAGAGGTGCAGATCAAGAATCAACCAACATGGGGAATTATTGGCTGTTTTGGGGTTCTCTCTGTATTATGGTCTGCAAGGTGTTAACACCTAAGCTTAATCAGTGTCCCTTCCTACCATTCTGCACAGACCCTCACCAGATGAACAGAAAACAGGTGTTTCATAGAACTTCCTGTTGTCTTCCCCAGAATAAATCCTATGTCCTAATAGAATCAAATATTTTTTTTTTTGCTTTTTGCTTTATTTGTTCCCTATGGGAGGGGTCATAAAAGTACCTGAAAGTAGTAAAGAGTAGGAGAACACTATAATCAACTCACTTCCTTGCGGCACCCAACACGGAGGGAGTTGTTAGTGTTCCACAGCCTTGTTCTTCAGCCAGTGTTCTTGCCGATCAGAGCTGGTGTCAGAATATAGCAAATCGACAGAGAGTGTTCTTTGTTGAGAATTTATTCTTACCATCCTCTACCCCCCAAATCTCCTGGATTAATGAATGCACTTAGAGCTCATTTCTTTACATTATTATCTCACTGTGGTCTGGTAACAACCATTTTCAGACAGGCAATGGTCCGAGGACTACATTTTAAATAGCACTGTTCAAAAGCACCTGTGCATCTTTAATAAAAGAGCTCTGTGAGCCTTCACCAAGAGCTGAATTTGATTTACTTTGATGTTACTTTCAATATGAATTGGGCAGGAAAAAGGATAAGGCAGAGCTTCTCAATGGGTGTGAGCTGCCACGGAATTATGGGTATACTCAGGTATATATCTCCTCAGTCATTGGAGTTGCTCAGTGGAGCCTGGAAGGCCAATACATACATATTGCAGAATTATCATTTCTCCATGAGAGAAGAAGTAAAAATAGGTGAGAAGCACTTGGTTAGAGATACAGGCCATTCTCAGAAGACAGTCGCAGGGAGGGCAGCCAAGCAGTTGAATGTGTGTCTGCCTGAAGGGATGTGAAGAGGGGGGGCCGAGTCCCATCAATGTGCAGGGAGTCCAGTGTGGCACGCTTGGCCTTGCAACAGAATTCTAAGTGGAAAATAGTCAGCATGGTCTTAAGAAACATATATATTAGGACCCCAAATATTGTTTCAGGTATAATGAGTAGGAGCCAGTGTTCCTTTCTCCCAAAGAAAAGATTATGTGAGAGAAAAGTCTCCCTGATATCATGCATAAACTGGTTTTATGAGGACGCTATGGTTAAAATAATGTACAAAATATTGTGATATCATTGCAGAGTTTAGACAAGAGGTAGGGATACTCCTCTGAAGAGGGAGATAGATCATTCTTGATTTAAGCAAAGAATGGTTATGCCCTCCTAAATATGCAACTCTACCTGAGATGCAAGACTTTAGTTTCCTGGATGACAAATTTCAGAAGAGCCAGGGTATCTGGGAAAGTGCCCTAGGGAAGAGGGAAGCAGAAGATCCATTTCCTGAAAGCCACAGTCTATGGCACTGAAGGGCAAACTAATTAGGGGGCATTGAATCTCTCTAATTTGCTAAGTAAATGATTACAGTCCTTGTAAGTTTTGTGTTTACATCTGTTTAAGGGACCATGAGTACTTGCAATATTATTTTGATAGTTTCAGCCTGTCTTCAACAGGCCAAAGAGAACCAAGGGCCACAATAATAAAAAAGAACCTCACCACCTGGGGCCAGCATGGTGGTCAGAGCAGAACAGTGGCACAGAATCTCAAGAAGTCAAAATTCAAGAAGGCAGGTGTCACCAAGTGATTGAGTAGATTTTTCATCCTGTGTCCAACCGTGTCTATTTTAAGTTTTCTTCTGTTTAGCAGAGCAACATTCTCTTATATCTGACAAGGTCCAGAAAGCCTACAAACTACAGTGATGAAGGTCAAATCAGATTTTCAGTTCCAATCAGAAACTAGAATTCAAGGCAAGTAACTCGGCAAGAAGTTGAAATGTGGTCTTATCCACAGCAGAGAGCAGGTCAGGCTGCCACGGCTCACCACAGACTCATTCCACTCCAGGTCTACGTCTACCTGATGAATGTCAGACTCCCTAGACGCTACCTGGTTAGAATTCACTCAGAAAAGAAGATTGAACCTGCAGTAAAAGTGAGCACAGAAAAAAAAAAATGAGAGAGACATCAACCAAAAAGCACAGTGGCCTTGCACCATTCCATTTTGGGAAAAAAAATGCTCTCTCACACTAATATATATTAAGATATTATAGTATCACAGAGCAGCAAAATAGCACTTTGACAATAATATGACTTCCATATAAAGGTTATAAGATGTAAAAATCATAGAACTGAAGGGATACTGTAGGTCAAATGTGGGTTTTGGACCACCTCATGCTCTAGAGAGTTCAGGTTAATTTTTTTTTAAATAAATGAATATAAACTTGGTCTTGGCATACATTGCATGTTGTGTCCAGAATGTAATGTATTTAGAATTAAACATCTCTATCACTGACTTTGCCTATTAGCACACTATTTTGTCTAGACCAGCATTCATACGTATGCTCAGGCACACATTTGTCCTTTAATTATATTTTCTACTAAAACGAATCAGGGGTTCTTGGAGAGCAGATGTTTCTACATCCTGTTGAGGAGAAAAATCAAGGTGATCTTGGAGTATCTTATTGCTGTCACAAGGTAGGAAAAGAATGATCTGAGACATGTTCAGAGACGTGCCAAAGGAGGAAAATGGCTACTGAATGGACATCCTCTGGCCATATTTTCACAACTGGAACATTCATTTCATTAGAACAGTTATCTTGGGGAAAAAAAGAACTATCAGTTAAAGTGATTAAAATATTTACTCTACAGAAGGAAGAGTAGGTTAAAGTTTCCAAAAATATATATTAAAACAAGCAGAATGATAGGCAACTCAAATTATAAATATTTACTCTTCACTATTTGAGTAGTACCTAAGTCTATAACCATAGTTTATAATCCAATCTAAAAGCTTTAAAATAAGCTGTAGACAGTAGGTCAGTGTTATGTATAAATGATAGGACTCTGAGCCATGTAACCCTGATGAAATAAAATCTAAAAATATATCATTTCAAGAATCAAAAACTGATGTGATCGACTGAGACTGGAAAATCCCAAGAAAAAGTCATCAATTCAAAGGTTTCACTTTAAAGCTAAATTATTTTGCCTCTAATTAGGGAGGTCAGGTATAAAATAGATCTTGAAATCAACCTTGATCTAACATCCACCAATAATTTTATAAAGAGAATTCTTTTTGTTGACTGATAAGATCACTGTCACGCTGAGGTTACACACACATACACATACAATCAATCTGGTGACAATAATGCTTTTGTTCTAGGTTTTTGCATATGCTTTCAAAATTATTATGCATGTCATGTGTGTTTTCTGTTCAGGTATTTGAAATACTTAAAATAATGGGTCTTACTAGTCTTATTACCTATTAAGCTATTAATCTATTAACTTTATAAAATACATTTAAGTATTCATAATTTAATTGATAGCTTTGTAATACAATTTTAAGTGTTAAAGAGAATTTGATAGACTTGTGATTTTCATTTAGTAGGGTTTAATTAGTTAATTTAATGATCAAAGTTTGAATACTGAAGAGAAATTGATTCATTAGCTACATAATTATCATGTTTTAATGATTAAACAATTGTTTACTGAATGTACAAGCCAATTTATTGACTATAAATCAAGGAGCAAAGTGTTTACGAAGGTTCCCTAGAAACACAAACAGACCTTGGGCAGTAAAGAGCTCTCAACAGACCTGAATCAAGAAGAGGAGTTCACATGTGCTTATAACTTCTGCTCTAAAGGAGACAGGAATATAGAACATATTTTTGAGAAACATTTCCATAAAAAGTGATAAAAACAGATTTTGGTACTGAAAGTAGAATGTGTCAATAATTTGGAAAATGCCAGCATGTGAAACACTTCATTCCCTACCAATATGGGATAAATGAAGTGTTGCTGTGCTCGTTGGTTGGTTTATTGAAGACATCCATCATATAATGATGCTTTCTTAATAGATTTGCACATCTGAAATGATAATTTGCTACTTCTATAGCAATTTCCAGATACAGCCTAAATTTCCAGACAATGTGAACTGACTCTCAAAAGCAAAAACTAAGCTTGCTACTGAGAAAGCAGACACATTCTCCTAGTCTCACAGAATCATAAAGCTGGAAGAAACTTAAAAAACTCTCTTAGCCCTATAATCTTATTTTATAAATAAAGGAACTAGCTAAGGGAGGTTGAGTAATTTATTCATGTTGTCACAGCTACTTAGTAAAAGAAGAACAAATAAGCATCTTATGACTCCCAATCTTATGGTTTTTCTCCATCAGAAGTCTTATTTTAGGTTATACACAGTTGTCACTTTAGTTCAGAAGTTTTTTCTTAGCTCTATAGACAAGGGAAAAAATCTACTGTGAAAAAGACTGGAAATTTTCAGCAGTAATATGCATTCTTCTTTACAGTTCTTCACTCTTGCAATGTATGTCTAAATTTCATTTAAAAAGTGATGGGATTATGATAATAATAGAATGGCTAACACTATTAATTTCTATGTATTGTGACATTATGCTTCCTCTGTGCACTCATGTCTCTGGCATCTGTCATTGGATCTCAGTCCCCTACATTTTCCATTAGATCACTAAGAGAAAGGCCTCATTGTCCCAAAAATTATTTAAGAAACTGAAGCACAGGAGGCCTCTCTGAGGGGTTTACAAACTCAAATGTGCCTCAGGCCACCGCGTTACAAATAAATGAACGGTAGTGCTAGTTGAAAGAAAGAAGTGGTGGCACCTTGGACAACTGAGTTTGTGTCCATGTAAAATACACTCAATCACTGTCTCTCGCTCTCCCCCACCCCCTCCCTCTTTCGCGAGTGTATGTTTCACGGTGCAGTCTTTCCTATAAGCCAGGCTTAGATTCCTGCTTGGGTTGTCTGATCTGGGCCTTAAGAACTGAAAGCACCAAGCTGCCTACACAACCACCAACCCTACAGGTGACACCAGAACCAAAGAATAACAGTGAGTCAACACAGGCGACTGTGCCATTCACTATGCTTTCATTAATGCAGATTCAATCCAAGTCTGTACTAACCTAATAACAATAACAGTCACTCAGAAACATAGGGTAATATC
Organism: Desmodus rotundus; assembly: GCF_022682495.2. Lineage (NCBI taxonomy): Eukaryota > Metazoa > Chordata > Mammalia > Chiroptera > Phyllostomidae > Desmodus > Desmodus rotundus. The sequence continues at coordinate 130,144,213 of NC_071391.1, read as the reverse complement.
ATCACACAAGAGAATTGGGGATAACGAACCCGAGCCCGAAGAGTCCAGATCACGTCCGAGTGTGGGAGGCAATCAGACCGAGCGGTTGGCATCTTGCAAGGCAGAGTCAGAGGGACAGAAGCGCAGTGGAGCTCTTTGTCTCCCGAGGTAGAAAGTGCAGGACGTCACAAAGTAACTGTCTCTCTGGATGCGTCGTCCACAGTCTGAAGTCCTCTGCTTTTATGCTTCTCTGGTTGCAAAGTCATGCTGATTTTGCACGATTTCTCAAAAACATGTTTTTCTTAAGTTGAATAAGCACATGCTGTTTTCCTCAGTCCTGATAGGCACATGTTATATATGTATCAGCTTTGATACGCACATATTTATGTCAGTTCTGTTGTTTTGCGCAACCCCTGTAAACACATGTGGTTCATGTCGCTCTATTGCGCATGCTCTGAGAGAATGGCGTTACCCTGCAGATGAGCACTTGTTGCTGCCACGTTGTTCTGTGCGTGCTGAGAGGTTGTTACTATTTCTCCGAGTCATCGCTGTACTGTGCGCGCTTTTAACATGGCTTCAGGCCCTGCTCTTCACTCACTGTCATAGATAGATGGATGGATGGATGGATGGATGGATGGATGGATGGATGGATAGATAGATACTGTTTAGGCCAAAGGTTACAGTTATTCTTTTCACTTATAATCTTCAGTTTCTGCCATAGAATGTTGTTTTCTAAATACAATCCTCAAACTTTTTGGGCTCAGTACTCCCTTACACTCTTAAAAGTCACTGGGGATCCCCAGAACCTTTTTCTTCATGTGGGCTATATCTATCAATACTTCTCATAGTAGAAATTAAAACTAAAAAAAACCCTTCAGCATATTATTTATATATTTAAAATGAATAATAAACACATTTCACAGCAAAACAAGTAACATAGTGTATGAAAAGTAACTACATTTTCCAAAACAAAAACAGAGAAGTCACATTGCTTAAATTTTTGCAAATCTCTTTAAAATTTGGCTTCGGACAGCTAGATTCTCCTATCTGCTCTGCATCCAGTCTGTTGTTTTGATGAACATATATGAAAAACATTTGGACTCACAGTAGTAGTTGGACAAGGGAAAGTGTTTCGAGGCCCCCAGGGGTTCAGGTCACACGTTAGGACTGTTGTCCTTCAGTGAGGGTGGAGACCAGAGCAGAGATTCACATTAGCTCAGGCCAGTTTCAGATACTCATTTAAACTTCTGGAATGGTCCAAACAAAAATAACAAGTTTGGGGGCACCACGTGTGTCTGTTTTTGGCTTCCTGTTCTGGAGACAGGTCTGCCACAGGATTTCACGTTCCTGTACGAGATTCATATCTGCCTTTTGTCTTTTCTATTTTTTGCGGCTGCGGTAACCTACAGCCATTGCACACCCTTCGTTATTGTCTGCGTCAGTCTTCACCTACCTACAGATGTACATCTGTCTATATGTCTCTATCTGTCCATGTCTCTACGATACTGGCTGCAAACAGCATATTGTAGGCTAGGATATTTTTGCACATATTTAAAAATAAAATACCCCTCTCATACATAGTCTGAGTTGTGCATTGGTTGTTAATCACCATGCTAAAGTGAAAATGTAACCAAAATGAAGAGTTGAAGAATGACGGCTTAAATACTTGTCAGCAGCGAAGGCAAATACAGACGTCGCTCATCAAAATCCAATGCTCTCTTCAGGAGGATGGAGCAAGTCTGTGAATACGTGGTAGAAAGAGGTGGCTACCGTGTCAAAAGCCAGGCAGGCTCATAGACGTGCTCCTTCCTTCAGGGCTTTATTATGACAACTGCAATTACATGCTTTCTAGGTCTCAGCCAAGGCTGTCAGCCTTTCTGTAAAGATGAGTTACGAAAAAGTCCAAGACTGCTCAGAGATCGCAACAGATTGTTCCATTTGCCTCCCACCCCCAATAGATCATACACGGCAGGAAAGTAGAATATTGATCTTTTCCCACCTCCCCCATGTGCCCCCGCACTCTCACAACCCGCACACTTGAAAAAACCTCCTCTCACTTTGTTTTGGGTAGCAATATCAATTCCTTAAAAAATATATTTCTAAACACTACTCCTTAGACTTTGGACAACACTGGCTGGTATTTCAGAAGAAAGTGTATTTGTCATCATCGAACATGTTCACGTGAGTCAAGCACCAGTGTCACCATTGGAGAAGCACGGTCATCTTTTTCCTTCCCTCCCTTTTCCTTTCCGAGTTTCAGAGAAAGGTCTACAGTATTGCAAATGCACACATGTTGATGTAAAGAAAATGCTATTTTCCTAAAAATAGGCAGAATTTAATGACATCCCCAATCACAGACCCTGAGTTTGGTACTGGGCATCATGCACCTCTCTACACAGAGGCGAGGTGGAAAGGAGAGTGTTGGGTGTTGGAGGTGACTCTGCCATGTTTTTCTACAGAGGAGAGATGATCCTTCATGCTATTGTTTACCTTTGTTTGTTTCTTTCTGCACATCTTCAGAAATGCAAACAACTTATCCATGCAGATTTTGCAAGCCACTGCTAAATGGTGGTTATTCGTTATGTCTGAAGGAAAATGTTTTTCAGCAGGTCTGGGTATTATGTAAAACTTGTTCTGTCTGTGACCTAGTCTTTCTGTAGCTTTTTATAATAATCTGTGATAATGACTAAGAAAAGATTCAAATCAGAATCTTGTCTGCCCTATTTTGACTATTTGTCTTATAGTCTGTAGAATAATCTAAAAACAAACAAACAAACAAAACACCAAAAACCCCAAACAAACCTGGGGATACATACCACAGTTTATTGTCTAAAATTGGTGTCAGTGGCAGAGACAAGTTTATAGGAAAGACACTCAGGGTGGCATCCATTAACAAGAGTGGATTTTCATTTCAGGCTGTCTTTTAGGCACTAAGTGATTTAAAATAAACTAAAAATTCAGAATAATCATTAATTTTTTCACCAGATTATTATTGCTGAGATAAAGGCCTGTCATCCCATATAAGTTATGCAGGCTCTTTGAACGTCAATACAAAGGTAAGTAAAAATTGCTATGCTAATAACTGTTTGACCTCAGACAATAAACAATTACAACATGTTTTATGATATAAAAATAACTTTCTCATTCACTATCTTTGCCTATTCACATATTTTATCAGCCTTGCCAGATAAAGTACAGGATGTCTACTTAAGTTTAAATTTTATAAGAACAAAAAAATAATTCAGTATAAGTATGTCTCAAGCATGGGGCATGCTGTATTTTCATCTGCTAAATCCAACAATTCTGTATTTGGAAAAACTGAGGCTGAAAGAGATAGGCAACTTACCCAATGTCACCAGGCCTGGACTCTGTTCTGACTCCAAATCCAGTCTGGTTTTGCTATACTATCGCTGTGCTTAGGCTCAATAGTCTATCTCTTGAAAAAAAAAAAAAAAAGAAACAATAAAAGAAATACTATTAAAGCGCCTTGCATTTACAAGAGGCTGTGCTCACGGAGAACTGATGTGAAACAATGTTATACTACTTGCAAGACTACATTAGTCAAAGTTCTTGGTTGTAATTAGCAGAATACCCCTTTGCTCATTGAAGCCTCCCTGCCACTGTGCAAGAGTCTAGGGAGCTTATGGGAAATCCCTGCCACTGTGCAAGAGTCTAGAGACTTGGGTTCAAGGACTGCCAGGCAAAGACCACACACAGCGCCATTGCCACCGGGCACAAGCTCTGCAGCTCGTGGCCAATGCTGAGAATGCAACATTCCAGAAGACACTGACTATTGCTGCCTCTGAAAGCTCCATGTGTCTCCACGACTCTACCATCCTCACCAGGAAGGATTCTGTGCAGAGCCTCCGACTTTGTATCATTTTTCTCTAAATTGAAATCTCGGATCATGTCTAATTGGTGTTGCCTCAGTCACATTCCTATGTGTTAACTGCAAGGGAATCTGGAAAAGCAAGTCCCTGGTTTTTACCCGACACAGGAATGCATCATACAGTGGGGAATTGCCTGTTCATAGAGATGGTGTTCAGAAAGTACTGGGCAGCCGAGAAACTACGCAGCATATGGACTTTAGATAAACATGTTAGAATGTTACACTCTGCCAGGATAATTGTGTTCATTGTCAACAAATACACATCATACTCAGATTCTCACCACACATACATATGTATCAACTGTCTTAACGCAAGCTGTTTTAACTATGTTCCTTTCCTCTCAAATCCTAACAAAGGGCATATGTATTTTATTATATACTGAATCCTCACCATATAAAAACTTGACCCAAAGCACCAACTGATAAATGCAAATTACCATAACTATCCAACTAGCACTGAAAGTTCCTGAGTTTCCCATGTGGTTGGCAGATCCCCAGATGTCATTTCACTGTAGGGTAGAAGCACACCCCTCCGAGAGAAGTTCTAGTCACTTTAAATTCCAATATCCCACATGAGTTTGCTTCTCAGCTAGATCCCTGAAACACTAAAGATACTGACAGTTTCTCATCTTTACTGTAAATGGACTTTGTGCTTTATATGCAAGGTCTGTAATGTCCACATAAAGTTTTATGATTTTTATCATTGATTTTTATTGTATTTTTCCCATTACCATTTATCCTTATACTCTCTTCCACCTCCACCCCCACCCCTCCCAGTCGCCACACTGTGGTCTGTGTCCATGAGTCCATTTTCTTTTTTTCTTGATCCCTCCACCCCACAACACCCCCCACTCCCACCCCAGAGCTGTCAAATAATCTACTATTGTGGCTTCCACAGGTTTATTATGCCTGTAGAATTGACATTGTAAGTGCCAAGCATGGGTCATCAGAAGAATAAAAAAGATGTTGCAGAATACACATTGGTTTTCTGAATACCAGAGACATCTAAAAGGACTAGTGAAGACTGAATGCTCCTATATAAACCATTCAGTGATGTCATTACTTAAGCTGAACCCATGACCTGGCAGTGGTCTAACTACACTCTTCAGAAACCCTCACCCCCTAGTGCAGAAGTAAAAAATCTTGGTTCAGTGACATCCATGTTCTTCTGGTAGATGCACAGATTAAATTAGGGTAATTTTTTTTTTATAAAACACACATCATTTTTTAGTTTTATGTACCTCAAGTTGATTTTTGATTCTTAGAAATCATATCTGGAAAAATGTTGAAAAAAATATTTGGGCCTGAAAAGAGTTTACAATTTTCTTTAAAATGTCTCTATTTCCAGCTTTAAATGTGTTTGTGTAGTCCTGTACTCTGAAGAGAAACAAAGTAGAATTCAATAGTGTTTAAGGAAAATTTCAAGTTTACTCCAGAGCTTTATTCCATCCATTTCAATTTGGATGTAAAGGCAGAAGAATAGCTTTTGGGAGAAATAATTTTCTCTATGAATAAAGAGGAGAAAATCATGCAAGATTCCCCAGTTAATACATTATTTTTGGGTAGCTCTGACTCAGTGGAGGAACCTTAATCTCTTCTCATACAAATGGTTAGGAAAACTGAATTTTGTTTGACAGCCCGAGTTCTCAAGTCATGCACAATTGAGTCAATGCTCTAACACTAGACTCTTTCCCAATAAAACAATGACATTTTCCTATTTTCTTTTTCAGGTAGAAAATAGAATATGTAAGGACTATTTATACTGAATTTCCCCATTAACTTATAATAAGTGATCCCCCAGGATAAGTAAAAGATACAATAAATAAAAGAACATTCACATTAAGCATTTTTTTATTTTCCCATATAATCTTGAATATAAAACTTTGTTAAAATGAAAATCTAAATAAGCCTTGAAGGCAAAAGAAGTTATTAGAAACTAATTGCTAGTCTTTCACACCTGAAGGAAAGCGGATGGATATTTTTGCTAGTTTGCAAAAACTTCTTGACAGGAATATGGTCCGAAGACTGACCGTATTAGTCCGCGTGGTTACGGACTAATCGTGTTCTATCAGTAGCCCACGCCTGCCTTCCTGGTGTCTTCCTGAGTCACTCCCTATCCTTCATCCGTTTGTCTGCATACAATTTATAATTACCTGACAATTTCTAGAGATGTCCTCATATACTTCAGCTGGATACCTTAAAAATGCCTCACAATAAAAAGCATATATGAAAATATGTTTTTCTGCTTCAGATAGCACTTGGTCTTCATTTGTGAAGTCACTCTGAAGGAGTAAACTTTTCATCAGTGGCTCTGTATGCAAAATCAAGTAGAACTTTAGAAAGCAGGTATTCTCAGGGAGCTCTCTTTCTATGTAACAGGGGTAATTACCTGCTCAGATGTATTTATAGTTAGAGTTCTCTTTAGCTTTGCTGTATTTTTAACAAAATGTCACAAGTTTCTCAGAAAGCAATTAGAAACACAATTTAATTACTGATACCTGTCAGTGTTCATTTCATTATCACATGTGCCAGACATATTTATGAAGATGACAATTATTTATCTCAGCAAACCTGTTTCTGTTCAAAGAGCAATCAAGAATAGGAATAAGGTAGCCTCACACTCCTGTACACAGTGATAGCTATCTCATCTAAGCACAGTGCTTAGGCCCTGGGGAGGGAATTTAAATGTTGGTACAAGCATCCCACTTCTCAAGTTTGATATCTTGTTTGAAATGTTAAAGCTATAATACTAATGAATTTTCTGCATAAATAATTACAACAGAATATTTTTGTTCTGGTTCTTAAATACTGAATTCAGAATACATTGGCACCCCATTGCTTTCTTTTCTTTAAATATGCTAAAGGAGATACCGACAGCCAATAGGTCAATAGTAGTAACTCTATGCCATGTGACTGAGGGTGTATGGAGGAATCCAGGGATGCAGAGGTATTCAGCCTGTCTCTGTACCTAGCAGGCCCATGAAGGATAGCCAAGGGCTGATTGATTTTAACTGCAAAGTAATGATTTCCTGGGCCTCTCAGTCATTTGTCTAACTATTCTGGCTTGGTGTTTATCATCTCACTAGAAGACGACGACCTGATTGAATGTGCATTTTGGAAAGCTCCAGAGATTATTAAAGCCCAATTGTCAGCCCATAAATCATTCTAAGTTTTTATATTACGTGACTCTGAGGCATCCATGCTACTAATTGCAGATTTCCTTCTAAGGCTTTTGTGATAACCAAAGTGCAATTCTCAATCCCCTTGTGACTTAGTCTGTCATTTATATACTGAGGAGTGTCGCCATCCAGGCTGCAGACGAAATTTAAATTTGGTTGGAAGGCTAGCCTGAATATGGTTGGCTGAAGCATCTGCCATCTGATCCACCAATAGTTTACAATATTAGCTATGTCACTACAATCTGTATATTTTCCCTTGTCTTTTCTTTATTTCAGTTATTTCCAAAGTTTTTTGCTTTTTAATTTTCCCTAAAGTGTTTGCCAATACAATATCATCTTATTTAAGATAACTGAGATTCAATTCAAGAAATACTTATTGTGGTACTACTATATTCCAGGAACTATCCGAAGGGATCACTGTTTGAAAAAAGAAAGAAAGAAACCTGTCATAATCATGTGGAACACACAAGGAGACACTGAAAATTCTGCAAAGAGATGAGTGCTCCAACAGATGTACAGATAGAGACAGAATCATGGGAGCTTCCCCAGTGGTATTAACCCTAAGCTAGTCAATGAGAATTCTTCTTGGGGTACAAAAAATATGACTACTTCTATGGGAACTTAAGTCAAATATAAGAGACAGAAAGATCTGTTTGGGAAATAGTGGCCTAAAAGAGAGTTAGTTGTTTAAGAATGGAGAAGCTGGAAGCAAATCTTGAAAGGGGATCTGAAACTAGTTAAAACCTATTCAGATTCTTGTTCTTTCTGAATCATCTAGGCTCTATGTGCTCCCATCCCCAAACTACAGTGGGGCATTATTAATTCACAGGTTGCCCATTTAAAATGGGTTTCCTGTCTCCATACTAGTTACTCTTGCTTTCTTTCTTTCCCTTAGTCACACTCATTTTTTTACATGGTAAGCAGAGAATGTAACTAAGACACTAATCTAATCATGGCAGTTTGTGTCTTTGTAGCTCCCACCTGCTCTGGCCCATGTGTTCCCACAGGTCACACACAGTCCTCCAGTATCTGCCCTGGCTCACTTTCTAGTTCTATCTTGAGGGCATTTCCAGTTAGCAGTCCTTCAATTCAACATGCTCTCCTACCTCTGTGCTTTGGTATGTGCTGCATCTTTAACTCGAGGACCCCTCCTCTCACCTCTGCATTTCCTGAAAAGATGGTATGCTTCTTTAAAGAAGTGGGCTTCTGCCCTGGCTGGTGTGGCTCAGTGGACTGAGTGCTGGCCTGTGAACCAAAGGGTCACTGGTTCAATTCCCAACCAGGGCACATGCCTGGGTTGCAGTCCAGGTCCCCACTAGGGGGTGCATGAGTGGCAACCACACATTGATGTTTCTCTCCCTCTCTTTCTCCCTCCCTTCCCCTCCGTCTAAAAATAAATACAATCTTAAAAAAAAAAAAAAAAAAAAGAAAAGAAAAGAAGCTCTCCTTGGGGAGTGCTTTCTAGGATATTAGAAACACACAGGGTTGGCCTCTCCTTCCTCTCTGCTCCTACAGCACTCTGGATATACTTCAATGAAAGCAATTATCACACTGATTATAATTCTTTTTTGATTCCTCCCTTTATCTAAATAGTCCATCTAGTTTATTACCTCACCAGGAACTAGCAACAGATCCTGGTCCACAGCAAGAGGTTACTATATGAACAAGCAACTGAATACTGATGTTAAGTCAAAGAAGAGAGAATTTCAAAAAGGAGGGACTGAGTCAGTAGTCATTTTATATAGAAAGGTCAAATAGAATCAAGGTAGAAGTTACTAATAATTGTTTTCAATATTTTTTCAAAAGATTATAAAGCATTGAGAAGTGAATTGATAGTAAGTGGCAACAGGAGGCTGTACAATAATTTTTAATTCATTTTTTTGGTTATGCTATTATAGTTTTCCCAGTTTTTCCCTCTTTGCTGCACTCTACCCAGCAACCCCCCTCCCTCTGGCCATCACCCCCATTTGCTCATGTCCATGGGTCATGCATATAAGTACTTTGGCGGTTCCATTTCCTATACTGTTCTTAACATCCCCCTGCCTATTCTGTACCTCACTACCAGCAATCCCATCACCTTTTCCCCCATTCCCCACTGGCCACCATCCCAATGTTCTCCCAATCTATGATTCTGTTTCTGCTCTGCTTGTTTGTTTACTTTGTTTTTTAGATTCAATTGTTGATAGTTATGTATTTATTGCCATTTTAATGTTCATAATTTTGATATTTTTCTTAAATAAGTTCCTTTAACATTTCATATAATAATAGTTTGGCAATGGTGAACTTCTTTAGCTTTACTTTGTCTGGGAAGCAATGTATTTATCCTTCCATTGGTTTTCTTTTTTTAATAATTTTTTTTATTGTTGTTTGGTATAGTTGACTCCATTTTACCCCACCACACTCCCTGGCCCCACCCATCCCCACCTCCTACCCTCAAACCTACCCCCTTTGCCTTTGTCCATGGGTCCTTTGTATATGTTCTTTGAGGGCCCTTCCCTTATTTTCCCCTGTTATCCCTCTCCTTCTCCACTCTGGTTACTTTCAGTTTACTATTTTTTTCTTTATTTTATTGTTGTTCAAGTACAGTTGTCTCCATTTTCCCCCCACCACTACCCCCCACCCCAGCCACCACCACTATATCAATGTCTCTGGTTATATTTTGCTTATTTGTTTTGTTGATTATGTTCCAGTTATTGGTGAGATCATATGGTATTTGTCTTTCACTGCCTGGCTTACTTCACTTAGCACAATGCTCTCCAGTTCCGTCCATGTTGCTGCAAAGGGTAGGAGCTTCTTCTTTCTTCCTGCTGCGTAATATTCCATTGTGTAAAAGTACTATAGTTTTTTTATTCACTCATTTACTGATGGGCACTTAGGTTGCTTCCAGCACCTGGCTATGGTAAACTGTGCTGCTATGAACATTGGGGTGCATAGGTCCTTTTGAATTGGTGTTTCGGAGTTCTTAGGGTATAATCCCAGCAGTGGAATCTCTGGGTCAAAAGGCAGTTCCATTTTTAGTTTTCTGAGGAAATTCCATACTGTTTCCCACAGTAGCTGCACCAGTCTGCATTCCCACCAACAGTGCAGTAGGGTTCCCTTTTCTCCACAACCTCCGCAGCACTTGTTTGTTGATTTGTTTATGATGGCCATTCTGACAGGTTGAAGTGGTATCTCATTATGGCTTTAATTTACATCTCTCTGATGGCTAGTGATGCTGAACATCCTTTCATATGTCTCTGGGCCCTTTGTATGTCCTCCTTGGAGAAGTGTCTGTTCAGGTCCTTTGCCCATTTTTCAATTGGATTGTTTGTCTTCTGGAGTGGAGTTGTGTGAGTTCTTTATATATTTTGGAGATCAAACCCTTGTGTTAGGTATCATTTGCAAATATATTTTCCCATCTGGTTGGTACCCTTTACATTTTGCTGATGTTTTCTATAGCTGTGCAGAAGATTTTATTTTGATGAGGTCCCATTTGTTACCCTTTCCTTTATGTCTCTTGCTCTAGAGGACATATCAGTGAAAATATTGCAGCATGGAATATCTGACATTTGCCTGCCTATGTTCTCCTCTAGGACTTTTATGGCATTGTGACTTGTATTTAAATCTTTTACCCATCCTGAGTTTATTTTTGTGTATGGTGTAAGTTGGTGGTCATGTTTCATTTTTTTTCATGTAGCTGTACTGCTCTCCCAATACCATTTGTTGAAGAGGCTATTTTTACTCCATCCTATGCTTCTGCCCCATTTTTTAAATATTAATTGACCATAGAGACTTGTATTTATTTCTGGGCTCTCTATTCTGTTCCATTGATCTATGTGTCAGCTCTTATGCCAGTACCAGACTGTTTTGATTATAGTGGTCTTGTAATATATTTTGTATCAGGTATTGTGATCCCTCCTACTTCGTTCCTCTTTCTCAAAATTGTTGTGGTTATTTGGGGTCATTTATGGTTCCATATAAATTTTTGAAGTGTTTGTTCTATATCTATGAAATATGTCATTAGTATTTTAATAGGGATTGCGTTGAATCTATAAATTGTTTCGGGTAGTATGGAGATTTTGATGATGTTAATTCTTCCAATCCATGAACACCATACATGTTTCCATTTGTTTGTGTCTTCCTTAATTTCATCAGTGTTGCATAGTTTTCTGAATATAGTGAGACTGTACAATATTTATAACTTTACCATATCCATAAGACCACGGAGAAGTTAATAAAAAGAGAAAGAATTACATATACTGCAACACATGGGATAACTGATGGGAAAAGATTCCAATGGAGATAAGGAAGAGGATCAAACTATGTTTGGAGAGATTTTTCTCATAGAGTAGGAGTATTTCTTTTTCTCGGACCAGTGGTAATGAGGTACGATACAAAGTGAAGAAACAGGTAAGTTCACAAGTAGAAGAAATGGGATATGAGCATTTAGGCATTTATACCTTATGTGTTTATTCTTTGTTTCATTTCCTGGACCATAATAATAGTTCAATAAAGATTTTATAATTAAATATAATTTAATTATAAATTAAATTAGATAGGAGTTTATTATTGCAATATAAAAACCTAAAAGAATGCGTATTTGTAGAATTTAGAGTAGTGAATCAAGTGGTGAAATCAAGTTTCTCTCTCCATAATATCTGTGAGGTAGCCATATAAAGTTCAAATAATAACAGTTATATAATAGATATGGATTATGAACTGTCTTTCAGTCTTAGGTAAGTGTGAAAGTATCTTCAGAAACTTTTGGTATTTTCTTGAATCTGCAATATACAAACTAAATGAAAACAGAATGCTATTATGCAAATACAAATTCAAGGCAAGTCTCTTAGCTTCCCTTTCAAAAACATATCATCCACCTTATGTTCTTTCTACACAGAAATACTAGCACTGCCCTTGCATATTTGCCATGGGAAACATGTGAGAAAATAGACTAAGATGGAGTAGAAAAGTTAAAATCAGCACAAGGACCTAGTTGAAGGTGGCTGACTTAAATCTGTAGTGATTATCAATTGGCAATGCTTTCAAATTATCTAGTTTGGGTCTTGGTAGGGCAAATCCAAGGGTCTAGGATTTGAGCTGGTGAGAATGTCTAAGGGAGTCCATGAGGAGAAGACAAGGCCAGCAGGGTCCAGAACATATGGGTAGGTGAGGAAACAAGTTAAGCATAATTTATCCTGCTTAAACTGGAAATTAAGGCTTCAAGTTTCTTTAGCCAGAATGTCAATCAATGAGCAGGTTAGAGAGTATGTGGGGAGAGAAGAGAATGGGTCTAGTACGTTGTCAGTGAAAGCATTTGTTTGGGGCTACCCCTCCCCTCTTTCTAGGAGGCAGCTTTTTATTATCTCCTGTGCTTTCTCATGCCACCCAGGCTCAGAATGACCTCTTACCATAGTTATAGATCAAGAAAAGCATCTGAAGTTATTTCAGAAAAGTTTGTGGATGCTTTCTTGGCATCCTTTCCTTTTGGTTAGATTTGTCCCAACTCACACATTACATCACTCATTCATTCAACAACTATTAACAGTGAGCTGATTCTGTCAGACACCATTCCATGTGCTGGGTTATAACAGTAAATAAAGAAGCAAGGTCCATGTTCTTAACAAAACTTAACATTCTGGACTGTGGAAAAGAGATTATAAATGACTCTTCATACACATAAAAATAAAAATTAGGTAATTTTTATAAGAAACATTGAAAAAATGTGTAAGGATAATGTGGGGGTAGAAAGACACTTCTTAGTTTGGGAGGTCAGGAAAAACCATGCTGAGAAGTTCAAATGTGATGTGAAAACTGATGGATACTGAAGAGCCAGCCATGTGATGATATGAACGTAGAATATTCAAGGCAGAGTTAGTAGCAGAAATAATGACCTCAAGGCAGGAATGAGCTTGCAGTGTGTCTGGAGAACAGGAAAAAGCTCACAGAAAAGGTAAAGTGTGAGGGTCACAGTCAGTGGGGAAGAAAGGAGCACTAACTAGATAAGGACAAATGAAAAGACAGGAAACAGATTTCCTCTGTGAAAGGCTGTGCAGGTTATACCAAATGGTCTGAATATATTCCTACCTGAAATGGGAAGCCCCTAAGGGGTTTCAGAAGTTTGATGTGAGTTACTTTGTATTTGAAACAGCAATTTAACGTTCACTTCAAGAAAGGATGTGGAGGAGCAATAGGGAAGTTATTGTTAGGAAGCTATCAGAGTAGCCTGAAGAGAGAAGATAGTAGCACTGTCTAAAATAGTAGGGGTGGAAGTGGAAAGAAGTCGATGAACTCAAGATGTTATTAGAGGAGAACTGACAGGACTTTGTCGTTGGTTGGATTTGAATCTGGATGAAACTGAGAAATCGAAAATCAGTTCTGGGTTTTTACTTTTGACTGAATAGATGAGGGTGCAACTTATCAATGCTGGAGAGGAGTTCTCCCACTCCAGCAGGGTGGAAGTTCAGCCCCAAAGAAGAGACCGTGTCCAGCTATGCTAAAGACCCAAAGATCTATGTAAGACTGGGAATACTCAAATTCTGATTGCATAAACCGAAAGCTTTTCAAAGCTCTTCCTCCCGAGCTTCTTATCTCTTTAGCATGACCTGACTTCCAGTGACTTCAGTTGGAAATGTAGTCATCTGTGACTTCTCCGTAACTTTCACAAAACAAATCCAGTCTGTCACCATCAGCCATGTGGATTGTACTTCGAAAATTTCTCTTAAATACGTACCCTCTGCTGTATTGCTATTGACATAGTCCAGATCTGTTCAGTCTTCCATGGACCATTGCTTCATACTCCCACCACCTTTGCCTACAGGTTTTCCCTTCTCTGCCCACTCCCATCAGGTTACAAGCTGCTGCCACAGTTGTCTTTATAAATCAAAGACTGGATGTATTTATGGGCTTATGGGGAATAGAAGTCAGATAAAAAATAATGATGATTCCCAGCTTATGAGTTAAGGCTGGATCACTGATCATGTAGTATAATAGATGTTTCCAAGAGCATATGATTAAAACAGTGCCATTCTCTGATAAAATTTTAACTTGCCTTAAAAAAATGAAAAAATAGGACTTCTACATCTATACGTATATCTTTTTCAATTTAGTGGCATATGTTTGCCAAATTGTCCTTGCTTCAGAAGGACTGTATACTATGCATTTTGATACTGTGTCCTTCGTATATGCTTAGAGATTTGTGGGTGATACCTGCTATTAACATGTGATGGGCAAGTGTCAGGGACACCAGTGGGGCGGTTCAGCTGGGACAATGCCAATGGTTCCTACTCCAGCCACAAGTGCTACAAAGGAAAATGACCCTGATCATAGAGAATTCTTCACCCCAAAATTGTACACAATGCTAGAGATGATTTATTTTTGTGAGAAATTGGAAGGCTATGGGACTCTAGACCATTGCAAGTTTGCTTCAGAGGTTTAATATCACCTGATGTTCTGTTTTGATAAAACTGCCCTTTACCGAAGCCTGGTAAATTGACTTACCCTTTCAGGGGGTGCTTGGGTATTCTGGTGAGCATTTAAGAATGTCTCAATTACTATAAAATAGCTAGTATATTCTCAATCATAGGTAACTAAGCGGAACCATTTTATTATATTCACTTAGATTCTTGCATTTTTATGCATTTCTTCACATGTGGAAGTCCTGATTCTCCAAATAGTTTGTGAATTTATTTGTAAGTTATAGGTGTTGTCAAATATTCATCCATTTTCCATAAACATCAGGAGAAAATTAGGGTTATTCTCAAACATTTGTTGAGTTAAACCAATTGCTTCCAGGGTCAAATCATTTACACTGGTATCTGCTAAAGTCTTGTTTGGAATTACCAGAAAGAAAACACCAGAAAGAGATGGAAGGACTTTCTCTGAGTTATAGGAAGGGTTCCATTAAGAAGGTGAAGAAAACATATCAGAGATAAATTTGTCTTATGGTACCAAGTAGTAAAAGGTGAGCCTGGGAAGAGATATACTTCCTGGTCTTTCTGAGATGACAAGGCACCAGCAAGGTCTATAAATAATAAACCCATAAGAAATGATAGAAAAAGCCAGCTGAATTTAAAGCAAAATGGTCTTTGAGTCCCTATGAATCTGTTCCCAAGTTAGCCTCAAAAACCCTTAATTTAAAATTTCACAGTCACTCCCTCAATGGGAGCACATGAAAGGTAATTACTATTTTTGAGCATTGCATACAATTTAGACCAGATTCAGGCAATGCAGTGTAAATCATGTCCCTTGAGTCTGACCTTAACCACAACGTCTAATTATCTAAATAGGGCAGTTAGCAGGGCAGAGAAGAACCCCATATCTAAAGCAGGCTTTTGCAAAATGTCAGTTCACTTATTATTTATCAGCTAAAAAAACAATCTGACCTTGAATTTGAGTATGAAATCATTCTCTAAAATTCATCTTGGAATCCAGTAAATCCACCAGAAACTTAGTGGAAGTGGAGAATGTGAGCACCAGACACACGTTTCCCAGACACAGCCTGACATGATAGTGCAGAAAGCATTTCCTGTGTTAACATTTTGATGCTGGCAACCACTGCAGAGGTGTATTTGCATTCAGAATGTGCAGTCACAGAAGCAACGTGATCTAAAAGCTTGTCATGTGTAAAATGGCTCACAGTGTTTTGCAGACAACAGGAAGTTTCACTTGCACAAAGTACTAGAATTAATGTGTCAAGGTAGGTGACAAGCTCTTAAGCTGATACATACATCAAGGAACTGAGCTCCTCATAACCAACCTGTCATACTTGATTATGTTCTGGGAAAATGCTCCACATACAAATGTGACTTTGTTTATTAAATCTAACATATTAAATGCAGTCTGCTGCTAAAAATTACTCCCATTTTCTATAGGAGAATGTATTTTCATAAACTGTATAATGGAGAATAATTTAAACAACATTAACTATAGAGATTTTGGAGAAAACATTGTTATAATCTGCATTAAAATGTCGTGAGATCAGAGAGGCTTACAACAAGTGATTTGATGGTGTCTTATTTCCTTGCAAGTCCGTTTTATTTGAAGTAAACACTGCCTTAAAATATTCCCTCTCGTAAACAGAACAATTCAATCTTAAGAGTTTCTAACACAGATATCTGAAATAGTTCATTTGGGCTAATGACAAAGAATAAAGGAGGAAGGGAGAGTCATGTGTTCCTCAGGCAGAAGAAACTGGTTATTAAATCCAATGTGACAGTGTGAGCTCGCCAAGCTCCAGCGAATGATGCATATTTGCACAAAGGCAGTATCAAAGACCCCAGCATAGTGGGAGCCAACATCAGCAGCAGGTTCAGGGTCCAGTGACTCTTCCAAAGAAATGGAGGCTGACTCATGAAAGCTAAGTGAACTATTAATAGTCAGGTATAAAGATTAAATACTATGGCAGAGTCTGAATGTAGACGGTACAGAGTAATGGTTCTGTATGTGTTCAAACCTTGAACGAGGCAACTTCACAGGGGTGGGAGTCATGCAGTGGGGAAGGCAGAGGGACCAGGGAACTATGATGACTAGTTAGTTACCCTCTTGAGCCACTCAAGCAGAATGCCTTTTTTCTACGTGTCATAAATATAGGGAGTCAGTATTACGTATGGCTATGAGAGCAGAGGTTTTAGCATCAGAATAACATTAGCTCTCTGACCAGAGGTGTGTTACTGAACTTCCATCTGTAAATGGGATAATACTAGCAGTTGCGACTATAATAAAGAAGCTACGTAAGCGCTCAACAATATAAGTGGCATATAGTGAGCGAGGCACAATAATATCAACTTTTGTTGGTATTTCCCTTGTGCTCCTTACGTCACTCCAAATCACAGTGAGTTAAGACAAGATTGATCCCAAGCCTGAGAGGGGCTCTGGTTCTGTTGCTTTAATGGTCCCCAGTTATGTTTAGGGACAGGTTCAGTGGCCCAGACAACCACTAGCTATGAGGCCTTTCTAGGTCCAGCAGGTCTCCATATCAGCCACACCTTACAGATACCATGGAACTTTATAAGAACTAATTCTGTGGTCCCAGTCTCAGAGATTCTAATATAGTTGATGTGGACAGTGACCTGGGTATCCGAATTTTTAAAAGCTCCTCAACCCAATGATTCTAATGTGTTGGGAAGACCAGTGTCATAGTCTAGCAGAATAGCCAAGTGAGTGGAAGGACATCCAAGAGACTAAAGGTTTCTCTAAAAGAGAATGAACTATAGAAACAGCAACTATTTAAACCAGCCCGAGCAGGGAAATAAACTGAGACTTGACTGTAAATTTCATAGAAAAGGAATAAACCAAGAGAAACTAGCCCATTATTAATTGGGAAGTTTAAATTTCTTTAATATCCACTAGGATGGTGACTTACAAGGAAAGTAAAATCAGTTCTAAGAAGTTTAAACCTGTGTTTTATATGAACACCTCATGAGTTGTATGGAGAGAGATGGGGGTGGTGCAAGCAGGGGCAGGGATAGAGATCAAGACAGATACAGAGAAGCTCAGCCCAGTCTTGAAGACAACCTTGTGAATATGTAATTCCTGGGTGCGCCAAACATTTCAAGTTCTATATTTGATGAATATTACTCCAAACCTGAATGCCTCTGTAAGTTTAGAAGTAAATTTAACAGTAAAATAGGAAGAAGCTTGGAAGTACTTGATGGAGAAGGAAAAATAAAAGAAAAAGAGGGATGTTTAGAAACAACAATAGGAGCAGCAGCAAGAATGACAGATCAGTCAACTGAGCGATGAGAAAACAATAAAGTCAAAGGGTTGGAGGTAGAGTGCAAAAAACACGAAATTAATATTTTAGAAGGAAGCAGGAGAAATGGCAGGAAGGAAAAGGAGTAAGTGGCAGTTTAGGCAGGAAAACGCTTTTTGTTTTTGGAGGAGATTCTGATTAGGTTGGGAAGCCTGACCTCTCTCCATGCGGAGTGGCCCACAGTAGTAACACAAGTGTGTTCTCCTTTGTCGGCATGTGCCAGGGGACTCAGCAGCCTATTTTCCACGTTCTTGTCTTTGAGCCTCTAACCAGAAGCACTGATAGTGGGAAGACAATAAGCATGCAAGGGGTGACGGATGAATGCTCCCTTAAGAGCAAGTAGGAGGGCTGAATTTGGATCTCCATTTTCAAAGAAGAAAGAAATCTAATCACTTCGTAATCTCTGCTTTTGGCAGCTGGAAGTGTTCTCCCAATAGATTCTCCTACAGATTTCAGAGCTCTAAACCTCACATTGCTAACAACAGCCTTGGCCTCTGCAGTCCATCTCACAGCCCCACAAGGTCATCCGTGATTTGCATAATTAGCAGTTCTAATTTATTTTTTCCTTCAAAAATCAGAGTTGTGATAAAAATAGAAATGTGATAATATTCTTTTTCTTCAAATAGTTTTCATTCTGGCATGCAATTGTTTTTAGGTACTAGAAGAGTGTAATAATTAGGATCTATTATCAAGATGATTGGATTTTTGAATCACTATAATGACCTCTGTCTATATAAATCATGGTGGGCATGTTCCCATAAATGATAGTTTTATGGCCATTTCTGGAATCTGAATGCAAGGAAACAAAATAATGCTGTCGTGCTGAGACAGACTCTACCTCCGAGAATATTAAGTGGAATTGTCTTTTCTAGAGAGAAGGGTGCAAAGATTTTCCTTCAAAGCAGCAAGGGGAGGGGGACCACATTTAAACAGGGTCACCAGATGGCAGGGCCCACATCCGCCAGATGCTGCAGTACCCTTGGCGCCTATTGAGAAAGGAGAGGAGGAGCTTTGTACATGGTTTACCAAATTCTCCACTAAATCACCAGCTTCTTGAAAACCACAGCTCACTCTTGCTCTCTGGGGAGCAAGCAATAAAAAAAAAGCTGTGTAAGGGATAATTTTCCATTATTCTCTTCATCAGAGTTTGTGCGTAGTAAAAGGAGGGTTTCTACATGAATATTTGTGACCTATTGGCTGCCCCGGTCATTTATTTCAATGTTTTCACCACAGCTCTTTCCTTTGTAATCCATGTAAAATGACTCTGCTTTATTATATTTTTCTCTAATTTTATTGAGATGTAATTGATATATAACATTGCATAAGGTTAAGGTGTGAAACCTAATAATTTGCTATATGCCACATATTGCAAAATGATTACCACAGTATGTTTTGTTAACATCTATCACCTCACATAGTTAAAAATCATTTTCCCAGTGATGAGAACTTTAAAGATCTACTCTCTTAGCAACTTTCAAATATTCAATTCAGTATGTTAACTATAATCATGCTGTATGTTACATCCTCAGAACTTACTTATTTTATAACTAAAGTTCGTACCCTTTGACCACCTTCACCCAATTTCCCCACCTTCTACTTTCCCCCATTCCCCTTCTGGCAACCACAAATCTGATCTCTATTGTTTTTTTTAGAATCTACATAAATTGAGATCATATAGTGTTTGTCTTTCACTACCTGACCTATGTCATTTAGCATAATGTGAAACAATTTTACAAAAAATAGCTTCCTTATTATATATGAAATGCACACCTTTAAGGCAGGTCTCTGGGCTCCTCTCCCAGCCAGGTTGCTCTGTGAGACCCTGCTGCCCAGAAACGTGGGCCTTCCACCTTCTACACCCGCTCTGAGGGCCCATGAACTCCCCCTGGCGTCAGACCCCACACACTTCCTGATGGGAGGGAGTGTCACTCCAGGGTCCAACTCTCTTCTCCCAGAAGTTTCAATAAACAGACTAGTACCAGTTTTTGCATTTCCCAAGTCTAATTTACTTAATATGTCATGAAAGTAAATTCCAGGAGGGGGACAGTGAGGGAGTGCTGTGGAGGCCCCACTGAACAATCCAGCGTGGCTTTTGGTATGCTGAATCCAGGCTCCTGTAAGAACCTCTTCGCAATGTGAACTGACTTCGTTGTCTCTCTAATCATCCAGCAAGTGATTGTCGGAATACACCCTCACGTACACGTGCACATGCACACAAAACCATCCTAGACAATCACTGGTTCTCAAAAATAGCGCAGTCTCAATTCAAAAGGAGAGAGAAGAATCTGTATTTATCGCCCTGTACTTGGCAAGGCCACCAATGCCCGTGTGGAGGTAGCATGCTACGTATTTTATGTCAGTGATATCAGCTGCATTTTCCCATCCTGCCTATTTTCACAGTAAGTCCTCTGAAACCTGCAAAGATTAAGAAATAGATATACATCATTATAGAAACTCTGAATAGCTTCTTAACACAAAAACTTTTCATTTTGTGAATAATAGTTAGATTCAGGAATGTTCAGCTAGTGGTTGAGATTATAAGCTGGAAAGACCAGAAAAACGTGCAGGCACAGTGCCCTCTTACTTCCCCACCACTGTCTAGAGGGAGAGTGATTTCGCTTCTATTGTTATAATACTGCAAAAAAATTGGGGAAAAAATCTTACATTTGTATCATTCTCTGTTTTCTTTTTCATTTCTTTACATTCTCTTCCATTTAAACTACTCCTGCCTTAAACACATTCACATTACACAGGATGTTATATGCGGCCCATGAGCAATGTCATGAAAAATAAGAAAAAACGGGCTTACAGCTATTTAATGCTTTCTGGCGAAAAAAAATACAATGATACTGAATATGTGTCCAACAAAGTGGGTCAGCCCACATATGGGCACAAAAACTTTTCATTTCCACCAAAAACGTGAGTCAGCATGGGACTGTCAACAAGACACCATGATGTCAAGGAGATATGGGTTCAAATCCTGGGACTGCCACTTAAGCCTTTTGTGACGTTGGTCAAGTTACTTAAATTTCCCTGAAACTTGATTAATTGAAAAAAGGGATATAATATTCCCTGTTTTATAAAGTTCTTAGGAGAATTAAATATGAAGGCGAGTACAAAACCATCGGACGCTATGTGTAGTGCACTTCCACTGCCAAGTAAGTCACTGCCCACTACCTGGGGGACAGAGTCATCTGGCTGCCTGACCACCACACTTCAGACTCAACAGAGCAAAAATGCGCCTGCCATTCCTTCCAACCAATTTCTCCTTGAAAAGTATACCTGGTGACCAACATTCGTGAATCATCAGTGGTCATTCCTTCTCCCTTACTCTACATCCAATCAGTCAATCAATCTGGGGCCCACTTCAAAACAACTTTCATATTTTTTCCTCCTTTCCCCCATGGCCACAACACTAGTTCAGGTCTCCATAATCTCTCTTCTGGATTATTGCAATTTTTGCTGATCTTTGCTGTTCTTCCTGCTTCCAGTCTCTACCCTTTTTAATCCACCCTCTCAATTGTCCTAAAGTAATCTCTGAAATGAAAATGCAATCACATATAGTTGCCCTCCTTGAAGTAATTCAGTAACTCCCCTTTGCAGATAGAATCATTTTCAGTTTCTTAGCCTGGTGTATATATAGAGAAGGTTCATTGGCCCTGTTTGACCCTCATTTTTCTGCTCCTTCTCAGTAGGCGCTCTCTAGGCAGCTACTAGTTCTTCCCTGAATGTGTCACACTTGCTCAAGCTTTTGGGCCTTTATACACACTATTTCCTTTAAAATGGTTTTTTTCTTTTACTATAGAATTATTGAACTTCAATCATTCGTTTTTTAAAGATTTTATTTGTTTATTTTTAGGGATAGGGGCAGGGAGAGGGAAAGAGAAAGAGAGAGAAACATCAGTGTGTGGTTACCCTCTACTGCGGACCTGGCCTGTGCCCTGACCGAGAATTGAGCCGGCAATCCTTTGAGGCTCAAATCCACTGAGCCACACCAGCCAGGGTGAACTGAAATCATTCTTTAAACTCAACTGCAAAGATTCTACCAGGGTTGACTGCTCAGTCTTATGATCCTAAGACACTTGTAAATAAATTTGCTATAGCAGTATGGAAAGACTATTTAAACGTCTTCTGCCTAACTAAAAAGTATGAGTATTTGCCTTTGAATCTTCAACATCTAGCACAACATTTGGCACCTTGCCAGGCTCATTGCCTGTTCTGAATAGACAAGTGAGTGAATGAGCAAGTGGAAATGGAAACATTTATTTGAACTGACATGTTATAGGCATCATGGCAAAAGAAGGCTGGTAGTTGTAAAGTGAAAACTCTATGGTCAAATAACCCTGAAGGCTGGAAAAAATTACTACCATACCAGGAAAAAAAGTCAAAATGAGTTTTCAGTGCTTATTTTAAATGCACCCAACCTGTTTTTGTTCTGGGAAACATTGCTACTGTGTTCATCAAAGTACATATGTCTAACAAAAAAAAATGCACAGGGCTGCCACCAGTTACCTCGAAGTGACCTCCTAGGAAGGAAGACGTTAGTATGGAAAAGCTTACCAATGTCCCAAAGGTTGATCATAACTCATTTCATCAACAAGTATTTATCTGAGAACCTAATATATACAATACCATATAAAATCAGAAGAAGTCATGTGACTCAGTATGTAACTATACTTGCAGTTAAGATTTATTACAGTGAAAATACACAAAGCAAAATCAGCCACAGGTAAAGGCACATTGGAGAGAAGTTTAGAGGAAACCAGGCAAAAGCTGCGAAGAGTCTGTGGAGCCATACAGGATGCCTTTAACTCCTCTCAGAACAAGTTGTGATGATGCAGGGGGCTGGCTAACCTCAGTGTTATTACCATTCGCGATATGGTCGTGAGCAGGGAGAGTGAGCACACGGTTGAAACATGTTACAAAGGAAGTCTCAAAGTAAACAATGTGAAGAGAACACAAAAATCTTGCACTGCAATGCAATTCAGACCCCACAGGTTTATAATCTGTGATTTTAATTCGCTTTATTTTATTTTTATTGTATTTTTTCCATGACCATTTATCCCCCTATACCCTGTTTCACCTCCACCCACCTCCCTCCCCACCACAATTCACTTTAAGCCCCAACATTTCTACTTTTAAAAATCACCTCTATTTTCCCATAATTTGTCACTGGGAATAAATATGTATTAGTATCCCTCTTAATGTGTTAGTAAGTTCTGTCTTCCTTTAAGAAATGACTATAATTAATACAGTTATTTTTCACATGACCAGCTGGCTCCTAGAGAACAGATACTATCTGAGTCCTCCTAAGGTAATAAACTCTTAACTGCTATATAGCAGGGGTGAGCCAACTACCATCTGTGGGCATAATCCAGCCCAAAGCTTGTTGTAAATAAAGTTTTATTGGAACACAGTGTGTGTCCATTTGTTTATATAATGTTTATAGCTGCTCTCTTCCTCAATGGTAAAACTGAGTAGTTGTGATAGAGACTGGATGGATTGTAACACCTAAAAGGTTTACTACCTGGTGCTTTACTAAGTTTGCCAAGCCTTCTACTCTAGGATCCAGGCTATAAATTGAGCTTTATTTCTAGAAACCCATTTCGTAACATAGAAATACTAAAACAGATCACAGCAATAGACTACAAGAAAAAGATTGTAAATGTATTTTTATAAACTTTCTTCAGTATGTCAAAATTAAATATGGTATAAACAGTATAAGATAAAAGTTCCTTTTCTTGGTAGCACATTTCCAAATAAGCAGAAAGGGCCTAGGCTTTATTAAAAAGGACCATTAATACGTGAACCCTGAGAAAGGAGACACCTACTAAGAAGGGCTCCTGGTGGCTAATGGGCTCAAGTTTTAAAAAGCAGAGCCTAGCAGCCATTTCTACATAGGGACCTGCTATGCGAACTGCATGTCACCAAGAAGCCTACACTGAACTGCCTGCCTGCCCTGAGCCAGTCCTTTGAAAGGCATTACTGAAATTCTATTTAAACCAGTGGGACTGAGGCTTTCCCCATTTATTTGGAGCTGTGCAGCTGTGACCAATGAGAGCAGCTCTATTCTGACCAATCAGGACAGTGCTTTTTGGACCAATTAAACTGCAAAGATTTGGAGTCCTCATTTGCATGAGGCTAGACCATCTGGGGACCAAGGGCAGGAACTTCTGTCTATATAATCCAGTTCCCCTATTGCTCTGGGAGTGCACTTTTCTACAGAAGACTAAAGACTATGTTTCCCTGGCTGAGCTGAAACACCAAAGATGTCTCACCAAAGCAGAGTGGAGCAGACCAGTGCAGGCCAGAGCAGACTGGCACAAAGTGGAGCAGACCAAAGCCCAGCAGAGCAGGCCAGTGCAGCACAAAGCAGACAAGCAAGGAGCGGAGCAGAGCTGGCGAGCCAGAGAGTACCCCGGCCCCAGGGTATCATAACTGTATCACAACTGAGCTGTTTTGCACTGAATAAAGTTTCCCTCTTCCCAGAACTCAAAATTGGGGATTCCTACTGGTGTTGAATTGGTTGGTGCCAACAACCATCAGTTGACAAATATAAGCCATGTTTTCTTTTCTAAAACTCTGTAGCAAGCAGAGCCTTCCCACATTGCTCCAAGAATTTTCAAGATGCTTTTAAAATTAACATTTTCTCCTCAAAAATATTATTCTATGACTTGATGTCCATTAATTGTCTTAAAGTTTTGAGGTGCCAAATTTCACTGAGAGGTAGTTTCTTCTTATTCTTCTTTAACTGTTCCTTGGTTGAAATGTGGCAGCAGATTGAGTGTCCCAGGCCTATTCGGTGCTAGAGTCAATGGTGCAGTCATTTTATGGACACCATTATGGGCTGGCTGTTATTTTTGCAGGCTCATCAGTAGTTATTATTGTCCCAAGAACCCAGAGGAAAAGTAAAACCAGAGGACCAAGAAGGGGTCCCTCAATCAGAGCACCCACTGAGAATGGGTTTGCTGCTTGCTATAGCTTTAGCTTTTAGACCCCTGTGACCTAAATTACTCTTGCTAGAGCCTGACTTTCATTACTTTCTTATATATGTTAACTTTTTACTGTAATAATAATTGCACATCAGAAATGCTGTCTCATGAAATAGAAACTATAGAAAATTCTATTGGTCCTAAAGGATAATTCAGACATTGCCGTAACGCATTTTTGCCATCGCCCACAATTTTTCAGCCTGCCCTACATTTGCGTCTCGGGAGAGTGGGAGCTCCACAACAGTGCTGCCCACACACTTCCACACTGCTGCTCTGGCTTCCCACTGACAGATCTGGGTTGGCACTTTTCTGTACTGGCTGCACAAACTTATGGCATTGTTGGAATGAGGGAGCAAACAACAGTTGCATTTTACACATTTAGCACTTCTGATGTTGAGCAGGAGCTGAAGTGTTGAGACCTGTTCTGAGGGATTTGTGGAGCCTTCGAATCTGTTATAAGGCATCTCATTCCCAGGAGGAGGCCTGTCTGCCCTCTTCTGAGTGCTTCACAGCATCTGAGAGAGGGACAGCCCTGAATAAGGGAAATCACCTGGCAAGGGCCCATAAAGAAATCTCGCAATGGAGCCTAGGGAAACCAATGAAAGTTTAATTTTTTTAAAAAACTTAATATATGAATGATTCTTTTATTCATAGGCTTAATAATAACAATAGTAATTACAAGTAAAAGTTTTAAATCCTTACTCTGTGTCAGTAAGTATATCAAATTACAATGATCAGGGGACAGAAAAACTATGGTCCATGGAATACCACCCCTTTTTGTAAATAAAGTTTTATTGGAACACAGCCATACTCATTTACTCACATGTTGTCTATAGCTGCTTTTCTTGTATAACAACGACTATATGGACCCACAAAGCCTAAAATATTTTACTATCTGGCCCTTTACAGAAAATGTTTGCTGACCTCTGATATAGACGATCTCAATTAATTTTTGTGAGAACCCCTGTGACATAGGTATTATTCTTGCATAAATGAAGAAATTGAAATGCAAAAGGTTAGGGAAGATTCCTACTATCACAAATTCAGCGGTAGAGTCTGGGATTTGGAATGTGCTTATGGAGCTATCTTGTTAGGCCCCACAGAGTTGTGTAGTGACCCTAAGCAACTGATTTCATTTCCCTCATGGTCGCCTCCTTCCGCTTCCTCCTGGACAAAGAAAAGCTTTGGTTCAGAGGCCAGCCCTGGTGTTTCCCATTTGTAACCTTGTACATGTCCAACCTGTTTTGTTATTTCACACAGAGAATGTAAAGTCAGAGTTTGCTACGAAAGCATGATACCTATTTATGTCAAAGGAGATTTTCCAAATGCCAGTCAGGAAAGGGATTTCACTGAAATTACCAGAGGAAAATGAAATCATCACTGTTATACCAAGAAGTGATGCCAGAGGCATGTTTTCTATCATTAAATCACACGAATGCTTCTCTACAGTACCATGAACACAATTACTAGTTCTAGGACAAATTCCTTTCAGCACCTACAAATACAAAAATTGGCTTTGAGGATCATGAGATATGTTACAAAGGAACCTTCTGATGGCCTCCTCAGCTAACGCCCTTTTGGTGTGAGCAGGCTCCTAAGTACTCCCTTTAATTTCATCTGTAGGCACGCAGGTCACACCACACGGGCTGCTCTGTGGCTCATTTGCTCTGAAACCCGTTCTCGTTCTCTTTCTCCCCTGTTCTGCTCCACATCATAGAGGTGCTGACCCCTTCTGTCTGTAGTTCCTAGGCCCAGCATAATTGCTGCTGGCTGGGTTCCCTCAATGGAAGGCACTGAATGGAGGGCAGGCGAAAAGCCTTCTGTGGGCATGGGCGCTTCCCCCCCAATCTCTGCCTTGGGCAGCATCTCTGTCAGGGAGAGTTTCTTTTCTGACATGGCTTCGGCTCATTTCCCACCAGAAAGACAGGTTACAATTCCAGCTTCTTTTTCCTGACATCAACCTCTGGGCTCTGGTTACCCTTTCCTACTGTGGCTAATTTCAAATTGCTTCACTTCTTCTTCTTCTTCTTCTTTTCTTTTCTTTCTTTTTTTTTTTTTTTGTGCTTATGTCACCTGTACAGCTAGGTCCCTGTATTAAATACCCTTTGTTTTAAACACTGTGCTTTATTATTTCAAATGGGACAGGGCTCTGAATGCTAGGGAAAAATTCAAAGGGTCCATGTTCTGCCATTGAGGGTGGTCCACTTCTTCTCTCATCCTTTTATAACTGATTTTTCACTAAAATTTAATTAAATTTTTTTAAAAAGTGCACTTGAAAAGAGAAAACATTGGAAACTTTCATATTATGCAATTTCATTTTTGAATTTCTTAGGAAACAACTTGGAAGTCATGGTGTTAGCATGGGTAGCTTGATGTTAATAAAGGAGGGGAGCAAAGGGAATCAGACATAATTAAGTCTAATAAACTGGGAATCCAAATCCAACATTGGTTTGCTTCCCTAGTAAGTTACAGCTTTACACACTTTCCAGGAAACTACCAGGTCTGTCCCTCCCCGCCCCCCCACCAGGTACCTGGGGAGAGGGATAAAACCTTGAAGGCGGAGTAAGCACATGACCAATAGAGGCCGAGAAGGCACAGGGGGAGATGCTTCTGCTATGAAGCATGCACAGTAGAAACTAAGATGGCAACTAGTAGAAACATAGAGACCTGTCAGTCTAGCCTGATAAAAGAATCAGATTGGATAAGGGACACAAAACTCAAGAATATCTAGGAAATAGATTGGTTAGGGGGTAGATGCATCAGAAGTCCACAAAATATTGGGAATTTGATTGGTTAGTTGGAAAGGGCACCTGTTCGTTCTCAAGCCCGAGATAATATAACTGAAGCTTAACAAAGAGCTCTCACTCACACTCTAACATGAGCTCACCCCATTTGCTCATGTGTTCTCTCTCCATACCAGGCATGTGGCCCTAGCAGCTGCCTGGGGCCTGGGCAGACAGCATGAGCCTGGACACCATGCCATTTGGAACACAGATAGGAATAGAAGCTAAGGTAGCCAGATGGGGATAGAGACACGGAACAAATCGATGGTACAAAATGTGTGGACATTGGCCCTATTTCCTGGCCTGATGAAGACAAGGCTGAACTTTTCCCATGTCAGCTCAGACAGACTTGAGATGCTGGAAACCTGGGGGCAGCTTTCTATTTTGACCCAAATAAATCTTATCGCAAAGCCTCAACTTCTCATACATGGGTTTCCTGAAATGATTTTCTTGTGACCCCATGGAAAAAAATACCATTTCCGCTGGCAACAATAGTTCCAATTTTGATGTGTCTTTGCTTGTTGACTCTCCTTATTCCCATTTTAGTGCATAGCTGCCAGAACAATTATACTAACGTATCACTAGAATCCTGACACTCCCTGGTTTTCATTGCCTAACCTCACAATATGTCTGGCTTCCTGTCATCCGAACTTTCATAGGAGGGGCCTTTTAACACCTACCTCTAGGTCCAGCTCCATCCCAGACTCGAGGACAAAACAAAATCCAAATAAAACAGATTCTTATAAATACTAAATAAGATTAAAAACATCATCCAATAGGACTAAGTTATTGATTATATTTGGAGAGTGAGAACAAAGATAAAGTTAGGAGTCATCTCAGGTTTTTCAGTGGGTGGCTGTGTCTTGCTTCAGTTAATATGGATTTGTGAGAACATATGAAACATACACAATAAAAGGCCACACAGGCAGCCAAGTATATAGATCTAGACATTTAGGACTAAGAACTTAATTGAAGATAAAGAAGTAAATGTGATTAGCAAACAGGTGAAATATGAAACCCAGGAGTGAATGTTATAAGCCAGGGAGAATCTGTTAAGTGAGATATAAAGCCCAAGAAAGAATGTAGGGAAACATAAAATTAAAGCATGGGAAGACAAGACGACTCCCAAAGAGTCAACAAACAGCTCAGAATTCTCCTCGGAGACCCAACTTCCCATACTCAATTATTTAACTACACTTTCATAGGTATCTCACATTTTACAAACCACAAAATCAACTCGTGATCTCTCCCTTAGGCTACCAAAAACAATTTGATTGCTCAAACAAGAATGCTTATTCTGCTTCCTGTTACTTCATACACCCAGTTATAAAATCCTGCTGCAACTAAACTCCAAAAATGTATCTCAACATCCTTAACTTAGCTCCATTTTCACTGTCACCTTCTCAATCCAATTGATCAGCATCTCATGCTGCAATGTCTTCTCAATAGTTTCTATCACTGGCCTTGGCCTATTATAATCCTGGTCATGTTACTACTGCCCTGCCCTGCATGAAAGCTTTCAATATGCTGTAAAATTTAAACTGCCCTCCTTCCAAAGATTATAAAAGGTGCTGTGTGATCCTTCCCCCTTCTTTTTGTTTCTCAACCCCATATCTCACTCCTGTTTTTCTCTCATTGTGCTACTGTATTAGTCAGTGTTCTTCAGGGAAACAGAAGCAATAAGATAGATGGAAAATTGGCTCACACAATTATAGAGACTAATAAGTCCCACAATTTGCTGTCTGCAAGTTGGGGACCCAGGAAAGCTTATAGCATAATTTGGTTTCAGTCTGAAAACCTAAGAACCAAGGGAGCCAGTGGTGTTAAGTCTGAGTCCAAAGGCCCGAGAACCAGAAGTGCAGATGTCTACAAGCAGAGGACGGATGTCCTACTTGCAACGAGAGAGTAATTTGCCTTCGTTCCATCTTTTTGTGCTATTCAGGCCCTCAACAGACTGAATGATGAATGATGCCAGTGAAGTCTACAGATTCAAATGCTAATCTCTTCTGGAAACACTCTCCTATTTTTACACTAAATCCTCTGAAGTGATAAAAGATTTGTTAAAATATACATAGTCCCATACATGACAATGCTTACAAATGAGCAACAAACCAGCAACTCCTAGGACATTCTAAAAGACAAAGCAGATGGGAGCAAGGTGAAAAAGACCACATCCTAAAATAAAATGTACAACATCAAGGGTGTTCCATGCCCCAAAGTGGTAAATTCTAGAAAGAGACAATAACTCGAGGTTATATAAGAACACAATTTAATGGAAAAAAACTAAAACATAAATTTCAGGAAAGAACGTCAACCTGTTTGAATCTCCCCTCCTCCTCGAGTGAAAAGCAACAATCAGCAGACAACTGTTCTCAACAGGAAAACATGGAATGTTGGAAGCTTGTCAGTACTTGGAGCAGCCATACCCCAAAATCAGCTGTCCGAGTGTCTCATCTATAAACCTCATTCTCTTTCAAAACAGGCCACAGTACAAGCTACGAGAAAACTTCCTGCCTCTTTCTCCAAGCAAGTTGCAAATCTACAACAGGTAATTTAATAGGAAATACCCATTAATGATGAGCACATGTAAAAAATTAGCACATATGAATAAATGCCAACATCACAACAAGGAAAAACTCAAATGCAAATCAAATTCGATGGGTTTAATAAAACAGTTACAATTAATATACTCAGATTGTAGAGAGAAAAATCAAATGCAGAAAACAACATAGGTCATTATTTCAAAAGTGAGAAATTCTGTATACAAAAATGGAAAATTTAAACTAAAGACATCAGTGAATGGCTAGATAACACTGTGGGCAAACAAAAGAGCAAATTCATGAGCCAGAAGAGCTATTGAGAAGTTATCTCAGCATGAAGCACAAAGGCCATGAAAGGCCCAAACAAACAAGAAACTGTAACATGTTTTGAAAGAAAAAATACTGAGAATGAGAAAGAGCTAATATTTAAAAAATAATAGAATATAATTTCCCAGAACTCAGGGAAGACAAGAGTCCCCTCATATTAAAGTATTACATGTACTCAATGAATAAAAGCAGCACGCCTAGAAATGGCATAGTGATATTTCAGAACATTGAGGTAAAAGAAAAATACTTTTAAAACTTTTAACAATTAATTAATAAAGAGATTACTTATAAGAAAGAGAAGCAGATCAATGTCTGACTTCTCAGCAGGTACAAAAGATTCAAGAAGCTGATAAAGTGGTATCGTCCAAGGGTTGGGAGAAAATTACAGTCCTTGTGTCTCTTTTCCTTCCCTCCCTCTTTCCATCTCTCCCTCCCTCTGTCCTTTCTTCTCCCTGTATCTTCTTGGAGTCCTTAATTTTTGTTGTTTTTAACATTTGATATCCCAGTTTGCTAACCCTTGCAAGAGTAGAATCGACAATTTATTGGAAAAGACAAATTAATGATATAAACGTGAAGTGAAAACTCAGAAAACGAAAGGATAAACAGTGATGGGAAATGAAACAAAACAATAAACGTGGAAGGCTAATAGGACTTGCTAACTCCTGGGCTAAACCTGCAATTTGGTAAAAGTAACTTTAAGGGGACTTAAATCGTAAAAAGCACTTAAATCTTAATGTATTTTAAGCACTGTTTTATTACAGCACTGTTAAACAGTGCTGATTATTAGCACTGTTTATAGAACCACTAACAAAAACCCACTGAAAAGAGGAAAAAAATTGTATGGTGGAACTTCACTTCCAATAAAGGTGGAATAACAGGGACCAGATTAATTCTTCCATCTTGAAGTAACTAAAAAGCAAGGCAAAATGTATAAAGCAATGATGGTTTTTAAAACACTGGACATGAGGCAACTCAGAACAGAAGTGCTTGAGATAGAAGAACAAATAAGGAGAACCCGACAATCGTCCCACTTTCTGACCTGAGAATACTTCCAAAGACTAGCAGAGAGAGTGTGAACCCAAGAAATGCCTGGAACTCCCTCACTGAGTAGGAGTAGATGAAAGGTCAGGGAAATCAAGTGGACAGAATTCGTAGGGCAGTGTAACAGGAGAAGGCTGTGTGCTCAGGGGTCGGCAAACTACACCCTGGGTGCTACAAACCAGCCCCCAGCCTATTTTGCTATAACCCATGTATGTATTAAGAGTGGTCTCTACATGTTTAAAGAATGTAAAGGGGAAAAAAGAAAAAAATATGTTGTCAAGTTTGCATATGGCCTGCAAAGCCTAAAATATTTCTATCTGACACTTTACAGAGAAGGGTTGCAAACTCTGATATTGAGAGAACACGGAAGATTTGCAGAGGCCCCACCCTTAAGTATTCTCCAGAGAACTTATGATGGCTTGTGGGTGAGAAACTTGCCTATAGCCAGGGAAAGAATTACCCGAAAGCTCTAGAGGAGATTCCTTAGAGAAAAGAGCTGGCTCTCTGAAGCCACGTGATTTAGTTGGTATGAGGTAGAGGATGCAAAAGGGTTTTAAGTGATCATCAAATATAAAAAGAAATTCTAACTGAACTGTATTGGTAAATAGTTAAGAATGGTAGTTATTTTTACCATTATTACCTCCAATACATTTTCAAAATTTGCTATTCTACCTTATTTCCCATCATGCATATCATTTTTATTTTATTCTCTTGTCTACATTTTCATCTCAAAGTCTTCTTTCCTTAGGTTATTTATACTTTTAGCCTTCATGCCTTCTGCTGTTTGGTCAGCGTTTCATACATTTTTATAAGTAAGTATTCTAGTTCCTGTAACAGATTGTTTTCAAAATTCAGTTTTGTATTCAAAGGTTTTTAGAATTCCTCAGTTGGTGCTATTTTCCTTTGTTCTGTAATATTTTTATTGGACTTATTGGTTCAATTCTTTTTACTGTTCTTTGGTAAGGATAGATCTATTCAGGCCTTGTAATTGGACCCCTACGTTACTACATAGATATGAAAACAATACTTTCTCACATCATTTTTATTTCACTTACCAAGGATAATCTAAAAATTCTGGACCTAATGATGCATTGTGAAAGGCAGGGACAAAAAGCATTATTTCAAAGCTTCAACTACTTATCTATCTGTATAACCAGAGGATATGCAGGCAAAGGCAGAAAATGCTGTTGTTTAAAATAGGCTTGTTAAAGGCTCCTATTTTGTGAGCACCCATGGACCTCTGGACATAGAATAAAGGCAGAGGAGGACAAAGAAGCATAATTACATAAAACTATCACTTTTGTGAGTAGCAGTGCAGATACAAATTTAGAGAAATATCTCTGCTTCTTCACATTGGTCCAGATAGTGCTATTATTAAGATTTATCCCCTGGGGAGTGTGTGCATGCGGGTGTTGTAATGTGTGTGTCTCTGTGTGTGGAAGCATGTACACATGCAGTTGCAGTGAGGTCTAGGGTTCAGACATTGTTATCTGATGAACGTTCATTAGATACTAAACAGCATATCTACACTTCACACTAGTGGTGAATACTGAGAGACTGTGAACTACAAAACGTCCCTGAAATATTCCACAGATGTTCCTCTTCCACTTTCCATGGATGTTTGTTACACCAAATGCTCATTTTGGAAAATGACCTGCCAGGACTTGCTGTGTCTAAAGCTTTGCATTTGTGATAGTAGATGGAGGTAGCTCGTGGACAAAGTGTTAGAAAGTAGTGACGATTAGCCCTGAAGAAGTTTGAAAAAGGAAGAGCTTGGGAACCTAAAGACAGATAGTAACAAAGGTGTGTGTTTGTGTAGGACTGTGCTGCTATGCTGTGCTTAAAATATGTGCTTTCCTTGTCATAGAACTTTAAAAAATGTCCCTCCATCTTGTATTTAACTCATTTGTTTACTTTCAGTCCTGCAACAGAATTTAATGTATCTACACCCTTATGTGCATGAGTTACCAAAAATTAAGAAGCAGAATAGGAAAGCTAAGTATAGCTTGCCTGACTTTTATCCATCTGCTGAGGTTCATGTTCACATACAGGCACTGTACCAAGTCCAAATGTTCATGGTGACTTGTAATAAAATTACAAGTAATTTTTCAGTTGAGACAAAGTAGTATAAAGAGCCATGACCTAAGCAACAAGGCCTCACTTTCATAAATACAGTAAAATCAGGTAACCAGTTGATAGCAGGTGAAGGAGTTGGAAAAGCTGACCCTTAAGGTATGACAAGAGGCTACTGTGCATGTTCCAATTCCCTGCCCTGTGGGACACTAACGCTAATTCATTTTCTACAGTAAGATGGAACGTTTATGGGCACTGGAATGTATATGAATAATTGTTAATACCTAGTGTGGCTCTGCTGGACCAATATGGGATCTTCTCCTGTCGCCAATAAATGGCTTCCTGACAATCTCAATATGCCAACTTTATTAAAACTAAAACCCCCAGAATGTCCTCCTTCCAAGGTTTTTCATGTCTTAGCTGTGACAGATTCTAACTTGAGAAAATAACACATACCAGTAGGCAAGGGATTTTGATCATTCCCCACATCCAACTATCTGCTTCTTTGAACATATTATAGCCACAAGATCATAAGTGTACATAGAAAGGCTATTTTGGTTATTTAAAATTTATCTCCAGGAAATGGAGGAGTAATGAATGAATTCTCTGTTTGCTAGAGACTTCATTTTGCTGGATCAAGGCAGGTTGGCTCAGACTAGCAGAGCCTAAATTCCACTGGTTTTGAATTTAGTGAAAAATCACTCCCTAATTCAGAGGCTAGGTGGAATGTTATCTGTAATTTTGAACTTCTGATTAAGTTTTCATCTCTTTTTTATTTGGAAGCCATGACAATGTTACAGGTAAGAAGTAATAAGAGTCTTGAGTTAGAACTATGGGAAAGTGAAAAGCAGAGAGGGAGCATAGGGACATCATTTAACAAATGAAAGTGCAGAATCTATGAGAATTAATATGTATCAGATGCAACCACGAAGAGGAAAACAACAACAACAAAATATGCCACTGAGATTTCAAGCCTGAGAGACTGAGAGAATTCAGGTTGCCATTAATAGGATAAAGCCAAGAAAAGAATTCATTCCAGAAGTAAAGGGGGAATAATAAAACCATAAAAAATGTTTTTGCATAGGTTAAGACTGAATGATCTGCAAATTTCTCTGAAGCAGGGTTGAGGTAGGAGATGTTTTACTAACTCCATTGAGCTATAGTGACTTTAAAACCAGGGGACTAAGGAATAATTTATAACACTGTATTGGAGTTCAATCTCTGGTCCTTATTTCCAAAGTATTTCTATATGGTGATGGAAACATAATTCAAACAATCAATCAAAAGGTAAAACTACATAAATCCCCACATGTAATCTTAAATCCCACATAGCTTTAGACAGACATTTGACAAAGCCCCCACAATGTGGAAAAATCCCTTTCTACATCTCCCTTTTGCTACGTTGTGATAGATTTCAGGTATGTTCCAAATAGCATTTAAAAAATGGTTTTCAGAAAGTAGAGAAACTACTTGCTAACAGAAGCATCTTTAAAACATTTGGGTATGCAATAAGAAATATTCCAAATCCAGTTTCAGAGAAAAGTGCCTACATGATTTTATGAGGCATACTGCTGGGTTGAAAGTCATACTCCTTGCTGCTCCACAAATTACTTAATATTTTAATATTGTGAATCATCAACAGGAAAATACCCATGCAGAAACAGAAAGTGGGTATTCAACATTTATTACTGAAGAGCTTTGAGTATCAAATGTCATTACGAACAGACTGATATTTAAAGCAATAGAGGATTCAGCAATAGAGGCCATGTCTAATTCTGCAGTCTTCTTAAGAACGAAGTAACTTATAGAGCTAAGATGTTATTTCTAAGATGTTATTTCACATGGTAACACAATATGGTCAGTTTCCCTAAAATTATTTATATCGTCTTTAAAAAAATACACAGACAAAACAGAAAGAAACTTAAGAAAAAATAAAGGGAAGGTGAATGGAGATACAATGAAGTCAGTGGAAATGCTATTTCCACTGACAGAGGCATCAAAGGATAATACAATATTTGAGGAATTCTTTAAGGTTAAAAAAAAAATCACCCATTTAAAACTATGATTCAACAGAGTTCAAATCAGAACACCTATGTTTAAACCTTTGATTTATATTTTTGTGCAGCTTTTTAAGGCTTCTTTTAATACTTGTTTTCTCATGTATAAAGTGAGGACGGTGGAAACCCATTCACTGTACTTTCTATACTAGTATGTACCAAATCCACTTCCTCTTTCCTGTCTCCACTCTTACCTAGTCTGTGCCACCATTATATTCTGTGTAGATTCCCAAATTATCTAAACTGATCTCCCTGCTTCTCTATCTGCCATGCCTACTCCATCTCCCGGTTTGACTTAGGAGTCGGCGTGAACTTTCCATAAATATATAAATAGGATCAATTTCCTTCCCTGTGTAAACCATCCAGTGGTTTTCTCCTGCATTTAGAATAAAGTCCAAACTCACTACACTGATTAACTCTCTGACCTTATCAATCCCTATGCTTCAATCACAAAGGTTTCTCCACACCTAGAATCTCATACCTATCCCAGGGTCTTCGCACTTTGTGCTCTCTCTGCTCGGAGTGCTCTCAGAGCATGTACGTGTTAGTTTTCTCTCAGCTCAGGTATCACTTCCTCCATAAGGCCCAGACTACCTAATCTGCAATCAAGTTTTGACCCCTCAACCCACAGCGATTTCCTAACACGTTGCTTTGTAGTTTTTTCTTCATAGAATTTACTATCCCCTGAAATTAGCTTATTCACTTATTTGTTTATTGTTTCATTGCTCCAGAATCTCATTTCTTATGAGCAAGGATCATGTCTATCTTACTTAACTAGGACTATATGCTCCTGAAATCTAGAACAGTACCATAAACATATTACATGCTGAACAAATGGGTGTTCAATGCATACTCCAAGTGCCCCTGTAAACACAACATGCATAAGATTACCCAGAGTGAACAAAAGGGAGATGTGAAACATTACATCTATTGTAAGGACGTTGTTGAGAACATCATTATGTGATCTGGTTTTGAGAACTCTGCTATAAATTCTGAGAATGGTTTTACTCTAAATTGGTAATTGTTTTGTTTAAATCATGTGGCATTGAGAGTCGTGTAACTGGCAAGGTTTTTCTACAACATTTAGAAGCATATTATGGTTCTACGTTTTGCACTTTCCTCTCATTTTCTTTTCAGTCCTGTTTCCACTTTGTACTAATCCATATTTTCTTTGGTAGCCTCACTTTGAATGCATGCTAACTGATTGATCTAGGATGGCTTTTGATCTAAAGGCAGTTTACCTAAAACCTCAGGTTGGCCACTTTTCTATAAAGTGTCCTGGTGGAAAAACTCGGGTTCAAGGAGTACTGATGACTAAATTGGTCAATCAGATCTGACGTCGGGATGATTTTAAATTTGAGACAAATACAAGGAGGGGCCGCCCCAAACCCAGAATTTATTTATAAAACATTTTGTATTTATTCTTGCACATATAAACTCCAGTCACCTTCAAAGTACTCTCCATTTGACAAAATACACCCATAGAGACATTTTTTCCCACTGCTCAAAACAGTTTTTGAACTTGTTGATTTTGATGCCTTTTAGTGCTTCTCTGTTTTTTGTTTCACCTCTTCCACATCACCAACATGTTTCCCTTTGGGGACTTTTTCCATCTGGGGAGGGTGGGGCACAGGGGTCATGCCGTTTTGGGTAAAATAAATGCTGAATACTCAGCATGGTGTGGGAAGGTGTGCTTGTAACTTACCCATCATCAAATGGGCAAACACGTTGAAAGTATCTACAAAAAAATTTCACTGACGCTGAATGCAGCCTCTCACAACAATGCCAGCTCATACACTGACACAGATGGGTTCCTAGAATACTCACTCTCTTGGGTTGGGGGGGGGAAGACTGCATTATAAGGGGGCCACCCTCCAGAAGATAATTCCAGTTTTAGGGGGGCCATCCCTCATAATACAAAGGAGTTGGGGTTACAGTCAAAACACACAGAAAGAACCTAAGTCAGATATTAGTCAAGGCCTCACAGTGAGAGCACAGACCAAGGGTCAGAAAGTTTTTGCGGCTGAAACGTCAGCCAGGTACCTGAACTACAGGAACAATTTTTTTGCCTGAGAGCTTCTGAATATTTCATCTTGAGATTAAGAAGCAACTTTTAGGTCTATATAGGGTAGTGATTTTCAGTCTTTTTCATCTCGTGGCACACATAAACTAATTAGTAAAATTCTGCAGCACACCAAAAATATTTTTGCCTATCTGACAAAAAATAGGCTTAATTTTGTATTCATTCACACTGGATGGTTATTGTTATTTTTTATTTTATCAACGATCTAAAGGAAAAGAGGTTAGTGCCCCTGACTCAACAGTCATATAATGCATGTTTTAAAAATTCTTGCACACACCAGTGTGCCTGCCACATTGAAAATCGCTGACATGAGGGATTACTACATGGAAAGGATTTGTCTTTCTCACAGATTCTCATTTCTTGAGGTGATTCAAATGAGCCTCTGTTCTTTGTGCCCAGATAGGTTAACTAAAACAAGGATATTCTTCCAACCGACATACACAGAAGATATCACTCGGCTAAAATCTGGCAAAGGAGTAGACATTAGAACTGCTCCAACTAACAAATAAACTGTTCTTGCAGAGAGATTTTTTCCCCATTCACATCTTACATATATGCATACGTGGAAAAACATAGACTAAAACTTTAGAAGACTTTAGCAGTTACCAAAGCTAGTAGAAAAGAATTAATAAGTCCCAGGCAGATGATCATTCCCTTTCTGTTTAAATACTAAACTTTCAGGGACAATATTACTCAACTCATGTGGTAGCTCCCTGTATTGTTGTAGAAAAAAATCAACACCACAACTATGTGCTAAATGTGAGAAAGCTTTTACCTATACTGTGTTAAATACTGTCTTCCAGTAATTTATATCATTAGTTCTTCTCGACTAGAACAACAAAGACTCTTCCCTCTCCTACGTGACAATTTTCTAATATTTAAAGATAACTGCAAAGTCCTTATAATTCCTCTTTCTCTCGGGTAAACAGCACCATTTTCTCCATTTACTGTTCCTCAAATAATATAGTTCCCTAATCCCTCATTATCCGGTTATACCCCAGTGATTGCTTACTGATTTATCTCTGAGTAAAAACCCAAAGTTGATATAATTGCATATTTTTCTATATCCATATTAATAAGCTTTCAATCATAGTAATTTATTCTGTGAGGGGTAAAAAATCCCAGTTTCTGCATCTGCATATTCCACGGTGGGCATTATGCAAGACACAAGGATGTTCGAATCCTATCAGTTGTTTGCAAAGAGGTTATATCAAGTTTAGAGGATAATAAACATTTCATTTTATAGTCATTACCTCTCTAGGATCTGCTTCTTTTACATCTCTATCATCTCTGTGGGTTATGCCACTTAAAAGGAAAATCAACACTAGAGAGTAATCAATACAAAAGCAATGGATTTGGTTCAAATAAACCAAGAAACACTGAGGTTTTTGTAAAAGTCTGGTTGCAGGAGACTTCCAAATTTCCCCTAGAGGATTTGTGAGCATATTGAACAATTTTCCTTGATTCTAATTTAGGCCATATTCCCATTATACATTCTATTTAATTAGGGCATTTGTAAAAGTCCATAATGTTAATTCATTGGAAAAATTCTAATACTAGTTTACTAGACTTTTCGTGTTAACATTCCCCACTTTTTAGAAACATGTTAAATAGATACGTTATTAAAAGTTATACTATAATGATTGCAATCCAATTCTGTTTCAAACAGCAAAATTATTTTTTATTTATTATTCAGTGAAGTGCTATAAATGTACAATTCATCAAGGAGTTTTTAGCATGCTGTGTGCACTTGGCCACTATGACAAAAGAACTTGTGCAAATTTTCTCAAAAGGAAATGTATATTTGATTTTTAGCAGAGTAACAAAGAGTGTTTCTTTATCCACTTAAGTATCATAGTAGAAGACACATAAGCCAATGGTATGTCACATGATCAGAATATTAAGATATTTCTGAACATGCCTATTTTGGGCACAGCAGAGGGAAATTATATGAATACAAGATACAATATTCAACTTTTCATAAAAAAATTTTGATAACATGGTAGGCAATAACATATCTGGCTTCCTACTATTAGTCCTTCCTTGTACTGAGCTCTAATCAACTCTAATCACACAGCTAACATGTTTATATTTATTTATAAATTACATACATTTACTACTCCATTGACATACTGTAATAAATAGAGCAAACAATAGAGAATTTAACAAACAATGATATAAACATGAAATATTTTAAAGTATACTTGTAGTTTGACTTTGATACACTAATTTCACAAGTTGTTTTGTCCCCGCAGTTGTTGAGAACACTGTGATTGTATAATGTGATTAACTACGTCCTGTCTAACCAGGTTAGCACTTGCTTCACTCATCTCTTGGCTTCAGAGAAGTCCTCTACTAGTAAAAGTATCATCTCTGTCATTTTTCTTCTGTTTTCTTATGGTTGTATTGTTCTTCCATCTTCAGTAAGAATTTCTTTGCAGAAACTTATTTTGGGAGAGTTAATTTAATTAAAACCCAACAGAATAATCCATAAATCTATTTCACCAGGCTGATGTGACATCAGAATGTATTCTAAGGCAAAGAGAGAAAACTAGGGCAGGAAGGCAGGTCTAATTGGGCCCGGGAATCTGTATTTTTAAATAGACTTCCAGGTGATTCTTGGTTTTCAAACCACACTTTGCGATACTACTTTAGACTGTGGGATCAATCAAGACTTTAGCCTAACTTTAATAATTTCAAGTTAAGTGTCTGAGTATCTCAGCACCAGGGAAAATTTGCTTATTGTCCTGGACTGATTTTACTCTTTAATGATAGTAAATGAACTTCCTTCCTTTCCATATGAAGTCAGCCAACAACCTAATATCTCAGTCCAATAAGCAATTGTTCTTAAGGTTCTTTTACCTTTATTCTGTCCCCTCTGATACTTACCACAAGTCTGGCTAGATAGCTGCATACTACCTATTACTGACTTGCAGTATCTCACACCACCTCTCACTTGTCGAACGTCCGTGATGTCTGGGTGCCCCCACTGAAGTAGGAAAGAGATCTAACATGACTTGGTGTCTAATATGTGTGATACATGTTTTTTCATCATTTACATTCATTATCTCAAGTAACCCTTATAATAATGCTAAGATGTAAACTACCCAAGGTATGTGTTTTTAATCCCTCTCTTACATAGGAATAAATAAGTTCAGAGAGCTTAAAAAATCTGATGAAGGTCACTTCAGCAGTAGGTAGCAGTGCTCCTGATTCAAAAGGCTTTGCTCTTTCTCAGACACTGTCCTGTCTTCCCATTAGCCTTTCTCTAGCTGGACAAGCTCAATGCCTAGTTAAATGCTGTTCAAATATTGAGATATTTTATTTTGATCTAGTATATTCACTGATCCCTCAATACAAATTAGAAAAAATAAATTATAGCACTTTCCTTCCTTAAAAAACACTCCCCATTTTATGCTGTATGTTTATTATTTATTACAACCAAAATACGGGATCCTGCACAACTCAGGAAATAGAATCCTTTCTTTTCGCCCTCTAATTCATTATGCAGAAGACCCATTTCACAACCAAAGAGAACACAGAACAGTCAGCAGAAATACTGATTGAAAGTGTGCTTAGAAAAGTGTCAATGGTATGGGAAAAGATTAATAAGTCTCATTAGCTCCCTCCAGGAGGAGAACGCAAGACCATGGACTGGCAAGAATCATCAGGAACCAGCAATGAGAAATGGGCACAGAAGCACAATGCAGCACATGATAAAAGGTTGCAAAACATAACTTGTACACAGTGCAGAGAAACCCAGAGCTTATTACTAGTGGTTATTGACTGTGTGACATCAGAATAGGCACATAATTTGAATGAAATAAGAATGAGGCCCCACAAAAACACACACATACACAGAGACACACAGTTCGCTATCAAAATAAAAGGACTCTAACACAATTTAAACAAGAAAATCCAAATGTTTGCTTCCTGGATCGCAGAAAAATGCCATTTTTATCAGATTATTTGTTTTCATTATAACTGTTATCCCCATGCTTTATCAGTGCCAGATGATGTACGGCAGTGGTCCCCAACCTCCAAGCTGTGGACCTGTATATGTCCCGGCCTGTTAGGAAGCAGGTCTCACAGCAGGAGGTGAACTTGAATGTAGTGCATTTGAATCATCCTGAAACCATCCTCCACCCCTCCTGGTCCATGGAAAAAACCGTTTTCCATGACACTGGTCCCTGGTGCCAAAAATGTTGGGGATCTCTGATTTATATAATTAAAGTAATTTGACTCCTGCTATGTGCCAGCCTTTCTTTCAGGCACTACATTTCTATTCTGTAATCAGTGCTTACTACAACTCTATGATATTTTTGTTCCCTCTTCTGTTTTACCACTTCTACTTATGAAGAAATAGACTGAAAGAGATTTCTTAATGTGCCCAAAGTCATACAAGCTAGCAAGTTCTGATGAATCCTAAAACCCATCCTCTTTTAGGTATTTTGTACTGGTTAATTATATTGGTGTATTATAAAGAAAACACTTGTTTGTAATACTATATCTGAGAATGAAGATTGCCTTCCAAATAAGCAGACTTCTGAGAGAAAAGATGCTCTATGATAATTATACCAAGTAGGAATAAGCCAGCACCTGCAAACCAGGACATAAGATCATGACAGAAAATTATTTCCCAAAATTATTACAACAATCCCTGTCCTTTCTCCAGTGTGACTTGGCCACTACTCCCATCCATTTTCCTCTCCTTAAATCTGGACTGATCTTGAGGGGAAAAAAAAGGGGGCAGAAATGATATTTTAGGATTTAACTTTTCTCATGTTATCAGATATGTGAAGATAGAAAATCTCTGGCATTTGTTTAGCTTCTCACAATGTCAGGACTACATTTTTTTTCAGTTTTCTTAACCTTTCCTCATGTTCACAAGTTGTGATGGCTGTATCCATACAGCCATCACAAC
Source organism: Desmodus rotundus (assembly GCF_022682495.2). NCBI lineage: Eukaryota > Metazoa > Chordata > Mammalia > Chiroptera > Phyllostomidae > Desmodus > Desmodus rotundus. The sequence continues at coordinate 130,101,617 of NC_071391.1, read as the reverse complement.
TTTATTCAACGAGGGTAGAGAGATAGTATCAAGTGTATCCATTTTTTACCAGAATATCTAAATCTTTCCTTTGGCTGACTTCATTATTTTCTGTGGATATGCAGCTTTCCCAACATCAAATTTTGGAGAAGATTGTCCTTTCCCCGCTATCTAGTCTAGAAACTCTTGTCTATGATCATTTGACCATAGATATGAGCCAGAAACGTGTCAATGCATTATCTCCCCAGCCTGTATGGTAGGGGCAGACAAAGAGGAAGGAGGCTGGGAATCTCCTGGAGGTCTTACAAAACATCCCAGAGAGTTTTCCATGATCTCTACCACAGTATTAATTTCAGTAAAAGAAACATAATAAACACTGCATACATGCTTTTTTCAATCAATGAAAAGAGTGGCAACCTACTACTTTGTCTCCTAAGGAACACTGTGAAGTAGTCTGAGTAAAGTCATTAACATTGGCAGTTCTAGAAAATTATACATTTAGTAATAAAAAATTAAGGACAAATTAAGACTGTAATTCATTATATATCTCCCCAATGAGCTCATATGAGAGAAGAAGAGAGAAAACTACATAAACTAATTATAAGAACAACAAAATAATTGTGGTAAAGAAAGAACATTATTATATGGGTATACATGAGCCAGGGGTAGCCAGGAAAAAAATAGACATCATGAGTGAACTTAAACTTAATTAAAAAAATTAATGTCTCTAAAGCCCTGGAATAAAAAGGTAAATCACAGGGCAGTGTTGAAAAAAAAAAAAAAACCTACGGGACTATAGTCAAAACAATAAAAACTAAGATCACAGAGCAATTTAGTAGAGAATATGACGATAGGAATATGACTATCAAGGTATTGCCTAAACTAAACACATTTATTTCTCTAGAATAGGCATCTATCTATATTTCTCTAAGATCAGGAACAAGGCAAGGAAGCTCACTGCCGCCATTTCTCTTCAACATAGTACTATAAGTACTAGTCAGAGCAATTAGGCAAGGAAAAAAAAGATATTCAAGTCGGAAATGAAGTAAAATTATCATTTTTTAACTTACAATCTTTTATGTAGAAAACCCTATAGAGTACACACACGAAAAAAATTGTTATAATTCAGCAAAGTTGCAGGATACAAAATCAGTGCACAAGAATCACTTGCATTCCTATACACTAACAATGAACAATCCAAAAAGGAAATTAAGAAAACAAATTCCATTTATAATAGCATCAAAATTAATACAACACTTAGGAATAAACTTCACCAAGGAGGGGAAAGATTTATACACCAAAAACTACAAAACATTGCTGAAAAACTATAAAAATATACAAATACATAGAAATACACCCTGTGTTCAAGTTTTGGAAGACTGAATGAAGTTAAAAAGTCAATACTATACAAAAGAATCTACAGAGTCAGTATAATCCCTATCAAAATCCCAATGGCATTTTAGGGAAAAAAAATATTAAAAAATCCTAAAGTTTATGTGGAATCTCAAGGGACCCCAAGTAGGAAAAATAATCTTTTATAAAAAAGAACAAACCTGGAGGTCTAACACTTCCTGATTTTATAATATGTAACAAGCTATAGTAATAAAGGTAGTGTAGCACCAACACAAAGACAGTTATACAAATGAAACAGAATAGAGGGTCAAAGACAAATGCTCACTTATAAATAAAGTGAAAAAATTTCATTTGCACCTTGGGGAAAAACCAGGTTGCCAAGACCCCACGACAATGAGAAGATAGGCTCTTTAGCTAATCGTGGCCGGAAAATCAAGTATCCGCTGCATGATAACTAGCTTGGATTCTCACCTTACAATATATATAAAAAAATAAATCAAAATGGATCACAGGACTTTATGCCTAAAACGATAAAGCTACTACAACGAAACACAGAGGAAAATCTTCATGACAATGGATGTGGCAATGATTTGGCAATGACACCAAAATCACAGGCAACAAAAGTAAATGAGTTAACATCGGACTTTTAAAGTTTTATGCACAAAAGGAAACAACAAAGTAAAGGCAATGTAGGGAATGGGAGAAAATACTTGGAAATCGCACATCTGTAAGAAGTTAAATTCCAGAATATTTTTTCAAAAACCTCCTGTAACTCAACAACAAAAACAGCATTATTTAAAAATGTGCAAAATACTTGAATAAATATTTCTTCAAACAAGATACACAAATGGTCAACAAGCATATGAAAAGATGTTAAACTAACATTGATTAGTAATGACATCACTAATTATGAGAAAAATGCAAATGAAAACCATAATGAGATTATCACTTCAGCCGCATTGAAATGGCCACTATCAAAAAAATAACAAGCACTGGCAAGGATATGAGGAAATCTGAAGCCCTGTGCGCTGTTGGAAGCAAAGTAAAACGGTGCAGTCACTGTGGAATACAGCCTGGAAGTTCCTCAAATAATTAAAAATAGAATTACTATATAATCCATCCTTCTACTTCTTTTGGTTATATACAAAAATAATTAAAAGTAGGATCTTGATGTTTATTGTATTATTTCATTATTCTCAATAGCCAAGGTGTGGAAACAATGCTAAACATCCACTCACAAATGAGTGGATAAAGAAAATGTGGTATATACATACACTGGAGTGTTATTCAGCTTTGAAAGAAGGATCTTTTACATACTACATACTACAACAGGGATCAACCTTAAGAACATTATTATAAGTGATATGAGTCAATCATAAAAATAAATACTGTATGATTCTACTTATATGAGAATTGTAAAATAGTCAAGTGCATAGAAACAGAAAGTAGGATGGGGGTGGTCAGGGGCTGCAGGACGTCGGAAGTGAGTTGCTGATCCATGGGTAAAGAGTTTCAGTTTTGCAAAATAAAAAAGTTCTAGAGTGCTGTTTTACAACAATGTGAGTACAGTTAACACCACTGTACACTTGAAAATGATTAATGTAGTATTGTTATGTTTTTACAATTAAAAACTAAACAACAAAAGGATAGTCATCTATATTTTATCCTGCTATATCATCATAAAGCATGTATCTTGATGAAAAAAGAAATACAGTTCTCTCTTCCGGTATCACACCTACACAACTATCCAGAGGTAAGGTATTACTGTAACCGGGAGGAAAGGGACACTCAAGAGGGGTCGGGAAGTACCCCGCGGGCAGACTGAAGTGTAGCTGGCGCGTGACTCCATACCACGGGATGTGGGTAAACAAGCCAGTGTGTGATTCCCCACCTCGCCCTGGGCAGAGAATCTGTGCCCCTGAACGGGGCGAGAAACCCTTCTTCCCACTTCCAGATCATGGCAGCAGCAGGAAGGGCAGGGGTGCCGTACAAACTGACAAGTGTGTTGGGCTCCAGCCTAGATTGGCTGGGAATTTGGCTGTGGGATTTTTTTGGCGAAATATTTAAATGAAGGCCGTAGAGGGAGTCGCCCATTTTTGTGTTCCCCTCGCCCTGTCCAGTTGAGGGGACAGGAGCGTTCGCATGACCCAGCAGATACTGGTTCCCACACATAGCTTTTGCCTTGCTCTGCTCACCTGGGTCAGCAGCAGGCTCGTGGAGGACAGGTGCCTTACCATCCGTGGGCCTGTAGGACTCAGCTCTGGTCCTGGACCACTCCCATTCTTTCACTCTGATAGCAATGCACAGATGCGAGGGCTGGGAATGTTTGCTGGCCCCAGAGGGTGCGTGAGCAGCTTTGGATTCCCAGGCCCTCGGACAGACTGGTCCCAGTGATCTGACAGTGCTCCCTGGCCTTGGGAGAGGGATGAAGCTGTGGTGGGGCAATGGAGACGCTGGCCCCACTCCAGAGACAGAGTCTGGAGCTGAGCTGGACAGATGGAGACCCATCCGTGCAGCAGCCTTGGTCCCAGAAGAAAAGATAAGGATGGAGCAGGGTGTCTGGACACTGGTTCTGGTCCTGGGGGTGGCTGGCTCTTCCTGCTTTTTGTAGAAGAGAATAGCTTGGAGCAGAGGAGTCTCCAGATTCTCCAAATTGGGCAACTTTTTAATGAAAACCTTTCTCCTTCCCCACCAATTGTTGTGTTATGCTTGTATACAGCGGCAGGCAGCCAAATCCCGCTTTGTTCAATAACATTACCTTTAGAATGAACTCTTCATAGAATGCACCTTCACTACCAATTCCATTTGCACTCTTTTCTCATTATTAACCACTTATATCATAATGCCTTTAATTTTCCACTGAAAATTAAAACTATACTTTTTTGTTCCTCAAGCCAGGAATTTTCATTAAAATATAGTTAGTAAGTTAGATAGATATAAAGATGAATTTTCTTTGAACTGGTTAGCTATTTCTATAGTAAAATATTTTTATAAGAAATAGCAATACTATTATTAGATTATTGTATTCAAGTTAGAAAGTCTATGATTTTCCTTTTAAGAACTAGCTCTACATGTTGAATTGTGGGAATTTACACTGAAGTAAAATAATTTCACTAACTTTTTATTAATTAAGGAACTTAATTCTTCATCTATTGCAGTAGTTTCTTCTTTTAATGATAACAAATCCCTAATACATTTGGTTGGTTTGTCTATCTTTTTGATTACTTAGAGTTGTGATCATTATTTGAGAAATTAAATTCTCAGTCTCAATCTTTGTATTTATAAAACATCTTTTATTATTGTAGTTGGAAAGCATATTATAAACATTCTAATCTGGAAGAAAAGTGGACATCACAAAGTATTTTATCAAGAATTATGAGATTGGAAAAGTCACAAAATTCCAATCATTCAGATGTTATCATATAACTAATTTTTTTCATCATTTCTGCCATACTGAGTGGATTAGCTATCCAAACTCCTAGGGGGAGGATCTGAATGTGAGGACTCTTAAAGATGAGTTCAGCTAAAAATATAAAGTAATATAAGACAAAGATAGACCCCAACAAAGCAGCAGAAGAGGCCAAACCAAAATATATTTTCCAGAATTTCCCTCCCAGTACTTCTGGCTTAGTGGTGGCCACAGGAGACACTTGCATGAGATTTGGACAATGAAAGTGAAGCAGTAGCCATACAGTTTTATACTGTGAAGGTTGATGTAGTGCAGCAGTTTTCAACCTTTTTCATCTTATGGAACACAAACTAATTACTAAAATTCTGCAGCACACACAAAATATATTTTTTGCTAATCTGACAAAAAATAGGTATAATTTTGATTCATTCACACCAACAGCTCTTGTTGTGTTGGTTGTTGTCATTTTTTTATTTGACAATCTAAAGGAAAAGGAGGCTAGTACCCCTGACTAAATAGTCAAGTATTACATGTTTTAAAAATTCGTGTAGCACACTGGTTAAAAAATCACTGATGAAGAGCATCTTAGGAGTCGATTAGGGCAATAACTGGACCAGCAGCTCCTCCAGGTCCCATCTAAATCCTTCATTTCCTTTTATTCTTGGGCCAGTGTGTGTGTAGCTGGTGGTGAAGAGTACCATCTTCTCTCTCAGGTCACCCACCACACTAAGGTTAGAAGTGTAAGAGACAGACTCGAGCCCCAGTTTATGTTCATGAACTCTAGTTACTGACTTCTCCTACATCCTTATCTTCTTCCTGAGCGCCAGTCTGCCTGAATGAATACTAGACAGAAAGGCCTACAGCTTACTTCAGTAGGTCCCACCACTATGTAAAATTTAATTCCTAAAATAGATCCCTTATTCTATATCAGTGGATGAGTTGTAGGGGTTACGCTTCTCTGATCAACCATGACTGAATAAAAAGGTCTAAAAAAAAAGGTTTTGCGGGGTGGTAGGTGTATTGTACTAATGGTCCTGATTATTCATGCCCTCTGTCCTGTAGCATTATAGTCCCTTCAAACTCTGATCTTGGCTTAGCCAAATAACTTCCTTTGACCAAGGGGTATTAGCAAATATAATGCAAGTTTGAAAAGGCACATAATCATTTTTTCTTGCTTCCTTCTACACATGGGCTTGCTTGCTCTTGAATACCTGCCTTTGGACAAGATTGCTGAAGGGATAGGAGAGAGACAGGGAGCAAAGCCCAGTCGTCATATACAAGGTCATCCTAAACTTATTCTCCCCATCTGACTCATTATTGATTGCATGATCAAGCCCAAGGGAGATTAGCCAAGCCAGGCCTCGATTAGCAGAAAAATCTAGCTCTGTCTTCGTGAGAACATTTTTTAAATGGTAATTATCTAAAGAGTTTAGAGTGCTTTGTAATGCTGCAATAGCTAACTAATGCAATAAGCATAGATCATGTTACCACAAAAAAGGTTTTCCTAGGTATTGGGCCAGGGAAGAAATTAGCACCTATCAAGTATTTACTATGCTATACTCTATTCTAGATAGTTAAAGTATACTACTATGTATAACACCACAATAATCATACAAAATAGATACCCTTTTCCCCATTTTACAAATGAAGACAATGTGTTATTTGTTTAAGATTGGAACCTATAACTGGTTCATTCTAAAGCCCACGCTCTTACCATTTCGTTTCTAACAAACGACATACACATACACACACGTGCATGTGCACACACATAGCACACACCCACTTGCCATTACAGGCTAGTAAGGACGGGATAACTAGACCTACGCTGTGCTCCTTTTAGCCCAGGGGCAGGGAACCAAGGGTAGATTATCAGTCACACAGAAATCCTCTAAAATACAATTTCACCTCTTCATTCTGATGTGCTCCCAGAAGATTAAAAGGTTAGTGGAGTTTAAAGGACTGTCTGTCTTGGCTCATATATAGCGAGCACCTCCTTTCTCCCATTGCTGTGAGCTACTGAGCAAAGTGCTCTCCTTACACAAACATCAAGAGAACAGATTCCCTTTTTGGGAATCAAGTCCCATGGGGCTCTGGTTACCTTAGAAGAGCTGCAGGGGAGCCTTAGGCAAAGGTATATTCTCGCCCCACTGCCTCTGGCTCATTCCTCATTGTTTAAAACATTTATCCTTAACACAATTCCTAACATCTAGAAGATAGGGAGAGAATTATGATAAAGGAGACTTTCTATATTGGTAAATAGGAAAGAAGAGTGGAAAAGGACAGAATGAGTCTAATATTTGGGCTGAGATCCCAAATTGTTTAACCTCTGATGGATAAAGGCAAAAAAGTCTGATGATGGTCTAGGTGTGATAAAATGGAAGCTAAAAAAAAAATAATGTAAGTTTGGGGCATTTCATTTCTACAAGGTGATATGAAGGATACAGCAATCATCTCCTGTAATCTCACTGTTAGTGAACTGTCCAAAGATGCAGAACAGTGTGGGGGAATGATGAGCATACACCCTTTGAGACAACGCAGGGAAGTCAGAGAAAGAACACTAAATTATGGATATATTTTGGCACTGTTCACAGCCTAACTTGCTTCAAAACCAATGTGATAAATTCAGGGCCAGACTTTAAGCCAAGATCAATACTGTAACTTCCAACATTTCAAATATTTAGGGGAGAAACCAAGACCCATAGGGACAGAGTAATTTTTTAAAAGGAAATAGCATTGCCTTGTGGTAGTGTGGAGTCATTTTTCCAAGAAACTCTAAGCATTTGATGTGATACTAATATGATTCAATATTCTTGAAACACAGAACTCACAGATGACAGAACTGATAAAAATGACAGTAAGTGACTAAATGGTTGTCTTTAAGATCACCTCTAAAGGATAAACCAAATCATCCAGGTGAGGTAAATGAGTGGAAAACCGAAAATATAATCAAGATGATGATGAGGAAGAGTTAACCACATTTCGGATTTCTAAGGTGTTTAATTTTCTTCCTGTGGAGGGCAGGGCCTGAAGCCATGCTTAGAGCACGCACAGTAGAGCGATGGCTCAGAGAAATAACACGAACCCTCAGTGCCCACCGCACAGTGCTGCAAACCACGTACGGCTATTAGAGCTGACGTGAAACAACATTTGCCTATCAGAACTGATGCAAACGTGCCCACGGAGACTGAGGAGATCAACATGTGTTTGTCCAAATTAAGAAAAATGTTTGTGAGAAATCGTGCAAAATCAACATGACTTTGCGACCAGAAAAGCATAAAAACAGAGGACTTCAGACCATGGACGACACATCCGGAGAGCGAGTCACTTTGTGACGTCCTGCACTTTCCACCTCGGGAGACAAAGAGCTCCACTGCGCTTCCGTCCCTCTGACTCTGCCTTGCAAGATGCCAACCGCTCGGTCTGATTGCCTCCCAGACCCGGACCTGATCTGGACTTGGAACTCAAGTTCATTATCCCCCAATTCTCTTGTGTGATGTTATTACTGGTAGTTTGAGTGATTGTTAGGTTTGTGTGGATTTGGATTGAATCTGCATTAATAAAAACTGAGGGAATGGCATAGTCACTTGTGTTGACTCATTATTATTCGTTGGTGCTGGTGTCACTGGTAGGGCTGGTGGTCATAGAGGCGTCCCAGTGCTTTCTGTTCTGAAGGCCCAGGTCAGCTGACCAGAGCAGGGATTGAGGGTTGACTTATAGGAAAGACTGTATCACGTAACATACAATGACGACATCCCCCTAGCTATTTTTCACTAAACAAAATAAACTGGTATAGCAGGGAATTCCCAGGAGTGGTTGCCAGGACCATCTTGTTAAATTGTTAGGCCAAATCTGGACTCAGAGGTACAGGTGCCTCCACGTCTGTATTAAGACAGCCATGGGCCGAAGATCAGGCATTGGCTGTGCATACACCCCACAGATGTCACCCACACGTTGAGTCAGGTTTCTGTTGCTATTCATAAGTGCATTCCTTGCAGGGCTAGTTTTCATATTTATAGGTACCATTTTTATATAAAGCGATAAATATAGCTATAATTGTGAAATAAAAAATTAAGCAAAAATGATGGGGCTTTATTTTTTCCACGTGTCTTCCCATGTAGGGACCAGCCTCTGCCCTGCTGATATTCCCTGCAGAGAGTAAAGCTGTTTATAATGACTGGGTAGTCTACTGAGGTAAAAATCACTTGAAAAAACAGACATCTTAAAACTGTTTGATTCAGGAATAAGAAACAGAATGATTGAAATAAAATGAACATTTTAAGTGACTTCTTTAAAGATTTGTTAATTGTTTTTTTCTCAGTCTAGTCTGCCCGATACCATAAAAATAAGAAGTCTTATTTGTGCTTTCATTCAGCTTAATTTGTATCCTTTCAACACAGTCTACATATAACAATATAGAACCCTAAGACTGGCAAATTTTTACTGTCTCGTTACTATCTTATTTTGAAGAATATCAATACTGGATACTCAACACTCAGTTCAAAATAGGTGTTCTTTTCCCCCTTCAATGGCAATTTTTTTTTATCTGCAGAATATCTTTTTTTTTTCTTTAAATTTTATTTTTATTTTTATTCAGCTACAATTGTCTGCATTTTCTCCCCATCCCTCCACCCCACCCCAGTCAATCCCACCTCCCTCCCCCACCCCTACCCTCCCCCTTGATTTTGTCCTTGTGTCCTTTATAGTAGCTCCTGTGAACCCTTCTCCCCACCGTCCCCTCCCCACTCCCCTCTGGATATTGTTACATTGTTCTTAATTTCAATGTCTCTGGTTATATTTTGTTTGCTTTTTTCTTTTGTTGAATGGCAAATATTTTTTATAAATTTCACATAGAAAAGAACTATCTCAATGTAATAAAGGATTGTAAATTTTTTTGAAACAAGAAGATACAGAAAAATAGAATTGAGTTTTCTGTGTTCCTACAACTGTTCTGTTAAAAAATCTCATATTGTCTTTGCTCATGTCTATGTTACACATAAAAATGTTTGAGCAAATAACTGCTTTAAAAAGTATCCTGATTTTATTTTTCCCAAGAAACCCTGACACCCTTAAAACAGTCTGTTCTTTACCATAGAAATTACCACCCAAACTTCAAAATGGTGACTGCCCTGCATTTAGAAGATAGACATTGAATTTTTTGCAATCACAAAAGAAAATCCAGTAGGTTTAAGCACCACCTCTTATTACTGAGCAATCGAAAGATATCACCCCTAACAGCGGATTACAGACAACAGGATATTTCTCTTTGGTTGCTGAGTAGCTGAGTCAGGCCAGAGGAAGTCAATGGTTGCTATGACAATGCATGAAACAGAGAAGATAGTATGTCTGAACACAGAGAATTCATTACCTATAATGATCCATTTTTTCCTTGATAGGATGCAAATGCTTACTTAGGAGGGACAGATGTGCATACTTTAATTACCAGATATTCACTTAAATTATCTTAGTAAAATTGGGTGCCTATCATTTTTACTTAAGTAGTAAAAACATCAAACCATCTTGCACTATATGAGACTGTTTCACCTCTTTAATTTGCTCTTTGATTAAAAGTGACATGGGTAAATATCATATCTTTCTCTATTCTCTTTTTCATGTCACATTGTGAAATATGCCCATATGTTAAGAATTTAAATGTTTTTACTATGGCATATTGCAGTAAACATTTTATTCTTTAATAGTTATAGGAAGCTGAAATATAGTGATATAAGCCAGGGAATGTAAAACCACACAAACCCATGATTCCCAAGTGTTATAACCCAACCAGAAAATTTTTCCCTGGACTAAAATCAGTCACACAGGTATCTATGCATGCAGAAATTTATTTTCAATTTGTCAGAAACTACCTGTAGCTATGTTTTTACTTTTACGACTGCAAGTCGTCAACTCACCTGGAAGATAATTACTTCCATCTCCACTCACATGCTGGTTAAGTAGGTAAGATTGCAAGTGCACTGGCACAATGCCTGATAGAAACTGATTAAAACGAAGGAAAGAAGGAAGATGCTAAAGCATGAAATGCTATTTTTATTTATTTGCTTTTTCCATTTCCTGTATCACAATGTAAGTTCCTCTTGTGGCCAACTGGGAGAGGGGATTCTGGGAAATTCAGTTCCCATTAGTCAAGCTGGTGTAGAATAATTCAAAACAAAAGAAATTTCCCCTCATCAACTTTATAGTGACTCTGAGGTTGCTTCCATTTTTGTTTTTTTCATTCAGAACGCTGGTATACAGAGTAAAGTACAAATTCAATTTTCTCTCTCCCCAAATGGCTATCATTTATTACATTTTTAATCTGCCCCCATTGATTTAATATGTAACTCTGTTCTACACCACACTGGCATATGCAGTTTGATCTGTCTCTCGGTTTCCTACTCATTCCATCATTGCTTATGCTCCAGTAACAACACCACCTATTATAGAGGCTTGATAATATGTTTTAATATTTGGTGGGGGTAGCTTATTTAAAATGCCAATTTTAAAGGTTTTTTAAGTTTTCCAGTTTTATTAAGATATAATTGACATATATGACATTGCATAAGTTTAAGGTATATAATGTGATCATTTGATACACATATCTATTGTAAATCATTAGCATAATAGGGTTAGTTAACATCTCCATTGCCTTACATAATTACCATTTCCTTTTTTGTGGTGAGAACATTTAAGAATGTAAGCGTTTGGAGATTGAAAAACTAATGTTTGGTGGAAATCAAGAAATACCTCTACTCTATGGTGAAAATGGAAAGGTAAATGGGCAAATGCGTTTACCTTCCATCTGTCTCCAATCACTTTAAAATAATAGAACATATATGAAATAAGAGGACATAGGCAAAGAACAAAGCCACAGGTAGAAGAAAATATTGAAGACTTTATAAATAACATAAAGCAGAGAAAACTATATCAACCGTAGACCCTAACTTGAATGATAAACTTCACCACTAAATAATTAAAGACAGGATCACTGAAAGGGTCTGTTTCCCTAAAAGAAAGCTGTAATGGCCCCTTAGCAGATGCAGCAGAGGTTGGGAGCCAGAGCTGGGTGGTCAGGGGGATAACTGATGACAGGTGTGTGGAACAGCTGCAACCATCCCCTCCTTTTGATGCTCTGGCTCTGATGTTTTCCTTCAAACTAAACACACAAGAATAGGTTTCTGGATAGAGCAGTAAACCTGCTGCCGGATCTTCTCAAAGCCAGTGCAGGAGCCGAACTGAAGCTGAAGGAAATCTCAAGAAGGCAGACTTACCTCATACCCCAAAAGAAAGGCAGTCACAGTACATGCTGCCAACCTGTTCTTTCACAGAAGCTCAAAATTCTTTCGCAACCTAAATTTGTTGCCAGGAAAACAGAATATTCATGGCCGGTGTGAAAACACATTGAGGAAAAATATACCACTCTGTCAAGGACCTTATATAATGAACAGGTGAACAAGATTTTCCATGAAATATTTAAAGAAAACAATAGCATAAAAGAAACATTGAAGTGAAAAAACACCAAGATTAACCTTCATGGCAACAGAATAATGTAGGAAACAAACAAATCTTTAAGTAATTAAAATTAGTATCCTCAGATATGTAAAACAAGAATTGTGTGCTATGAAAGAAAAGCAGAATGTTAGAAGTTAAAAATATGATATCAAAAAAAGTATAATAAAAAATAAGTAGTAAAATTATTTCAGCTGAAAACAATAACAACCTAGAGATATTCCCAAAATTCCACATAAAACCACAAAGCTATGGATGTTTTAAACATGGTTAAGAAACATGGAAGGTAGATTGAGAAAATGCACTACCTATCAAAAAAAAAAAAAAAAAAAAAAAAAAAAAAAAAAAAAAAAAAAGAACCAAACAGTTTCAAGGGAGTAAGCCCTTGCCTCCATTCAGTCTGCTCCTGTACCACTTCTTGCCATGAGATTGATGGAAACATATCTTGCCTTCAGAGAAAGTTTGCCTCCCTCCCTCACACATAAATATACCTTCGAGATGTGATCTGATCCCCTGCATTCAGGAAAGTCAATTCCATTAAATCTAGTTTATTTGAGAATTTTAATTTGTTCATGTTTATTGTAATCACTACTATATTTGGTTTTATTTTTGCCATACCATTAGTGAGGTCAATACTAGTAGCATTTGAAACAGACACAAAAACATTGTATAGTGACATAAATGTAATAGAAGTTTGTTTCTCATGTAATAGTCTTACATGAGAATAGAGAATAGAGTGGGCAAGCCTAGCAGGGAGCAGAGGGTGCATCTCCATACAATTATTGAAGGACTCCCAGTAATAGAGGATTTGCCATCTTCAGTGAATCAAGTTCAAGTTTGTCATAGTCATTTCCATCCTGTCTGAGGAAACCAGTGTCAAGGAACGGTCAAGGGGGAATTTTTTGGACCGGTCCTGAAAAATGGGTGAAACATACCAGTTTTTCTTATGCCTGCTTAGCTAGAAGTCACGTGACTACAGCAAACGGCTCAGAATGAAGGAAACTGTGATTTAGTGGTGGGCCCACAGTAACAAGAAAGACTAGGCTGGTGAGATTCTAGTACAGCCATTTTAGTTTTCAATGTTTACATTTTTCTTTTTTCTCCTTAATTATTGCCTACATTAATCACATATTACTTGTTTTTTGTTTGCTGCTACATTGGCTGTTTTAGTTTGTATTTACATTCTACTAACGTACATGTTCAAATTTATAGCTAACATTTGAAAACATAGTTTCATATTAATGTGAAAAAAATATGATAATCTAGCCTCTTTTTCATTTGACCGAAATCTATAAGTACACCTTTACTTATTTTCTCTTTCCATCAGTCCTCCACTCCTAGTTCTCTTTAATTTACTGATTTTGTTTACTTTGTAGTATTGCCTACGTGTTATATCTTTATTTTTAAATCCTTGCATAACAATTGTGCTTAATTTCATAGTCTCTCTATTTGCTACCATTTCTCATATTTTTCTCAAACTATCACTCAGCCTTCTCTTTGCTGGAGAACATGAATAATTAAGTTTTCAGAAGAACTAGTGGGTGATACATTTCTAGATATTTATACTTTTAAAAATGTCTATTTTTCTCCCATGTGGGGATTACTTGGACTGTCTTTGATTTCCTAAAGTCAAGATCCTTTCTATGAAAAGAGTATCAGAGCGGTCACAGAGGCAAGGTGCCAGCAGGAAACCCAGGGGGCTCCTCGGTTGTTTAGACAGCACCCTGACAATGATATGTAAGGTCATGGGACATACATGAGTTTATGTGGTGATGAACACTCAGAAATAACTGTAGAAATCTTGACAGGGGCTAATACCCACTATGTAATCCAGTAATGGGGTTCATGCCTTGCTTGTTTCCCTTTAGAACAGATGTGTAATCTCATTTTTTTAATCACAAACCACTGAGAAGCATAAAACATATTAAATAATTATAATAAGCAAAAAATAATGACTATTCACAATCTTTACTGAGCACCTACTATGTGTCAGGCCCTACAGGAGATCTTTCACATATATTATTTCTAAGATAATCAATAATTCAGCAATATCTGGTTAATTTTTTTTATGCATGACTCAACAGACTCATTGAGATAATTTTGTTGAAAGTCACAGTTAGTAAATGGGATTCAAAACTAGCTCTGCTCTGCCTAACTTCTAATTCCCTGTTCTTCCATATGAACCACTTATTGTTATTGTAAATCTAAGATTCTACTTTGATTTTATATCTTTCAAATCAGGTTTTGGCTGCTCTGTAAGTGCACTGTCTAATATGCTATTGACATATTCAGTCCAAGGAATGTGGCTGGCTAAGTGTGCTATACATGTAAAATACACAAACAGTATGAAAAAAGAATGAAATGTTTCATAATTATTATATGATGATCTGTTAAAATGGTAATATTTGGATATATTAGAATAAATAAGATATAGTATAATTAATTTTACTATTTTTATTTTTTAAATGCGATTACTAGAAAATTTAAAATTACATGTGTGGCTTACATTGTTTATCCATTTGTGCTGCTTTGTAAAGAGTGAAAGTTAAAACTATGAACTACAGGGTAACTCAACTGGCCAAAAGCCATGGTGACTTCATGGTAATTCATTTATTCATTAACATGCTTAACAAATATTTACCAGATGCCCATTTCTGGCTAAGCCTTGTTTTGGGCATTAAAGAGAGATCAGAAGGGAAAAGTAGAAAAATGCTCTTGACCTCGAAGAACGTACACGCAGGCCCTGGGTTCTGCCGACTGTTTTCTGACATCCCATTCTGTGTGCCATATAATCCAGTCCACTGTCAACACTTTTATGACTCCTGAAAATTAGGAGTTCTAAAACTTAAAGTCACTGAACTACTCAGATTAGAGAACAGATGGGGCCAAGAATATTTGTTTAAAGAACCTAGTAATTTGTTTTCTATTCGCAAAACTACAGTTGCTAAGAACCTGGTCTTATTAATGGTTTAGTAAACCAGTAGTTTTATAGGAGCTGTGCTGTTCAGTAAACATTGTTATTTCTGATCAAATGATCACTATACCACATTTTATATATGTTTCAGTGCTGAAAACTCTTGAGATGCTTAATTATTACTCTTTAAGCTAGAGATTATAAAAGTCATTGAATCAAAATGAAGGTTTATAATCCTGTAATTTGATAAATTATCTCAAAATTCTTATATATGGGCAGGCTTCTAGCTTTTTCATTTACTTCCTTTCGTTCAAGTCAATATGTATATTTGGCACTGTGCTGGTGTGTTTGTTTCATGTTACTAAAATTATCCCACTGTGGCGAGAAACTGACAGTCCCAAAATTAAGTGTTTTGCCCCAGTTTCACACAATCATAAGCACATATGCTTTGCATATATTATACAATTCAAAAAATACATCTCCATGGTCAGTTTTATGTAATGATTTTTAAAACCACATTTATGGTAAATGGGACTGTAATTAGAAAAAGAACACCTACATTACAGATCTACATATAATTTCTCAATGAAGCCAACTGTGTTTGAGATATCCCTCACTTTACTTTCTAAAACACATTCCAGCAAGCAGATAAATGGCACCCATGTGAGCTTCAGTCATATTTTTTCTTTAATTTTGGCTATATTCTTATTGGGAAATGTCCCAAAGACTAGGAGAAGGGAGGCGAGAAATTAAAAACCTGGATAACCTATAATTTAGATAGTAATTATTCATTTACTGTCTCCCTAGTTCTGTACATTTTCTTCAATGAATCTAACTCCTTTACCCTACTTCTCTTATGTTACATAAATTAATTTGCATAAAACATAACACAAGCTGCTACTTTTGTGATCGGCAAAGTCCTGGCTCTTCAATCTTGAAAAATGTTTTGTCTCTTACTGCTTCATTCTTCCTCTGCACCCTCCTTCCTCGCTATTTACATTTTGGTGTTTGTGAACAGTTTTATTTCCATTGAGACAGTCAAGCTGGAGTTTTACATTTAAGTGGACAGTTGTGAGCACCCAAATAATTACGAGCTGCTGATGTTTAATGTAGGGCATAGCACCATACACATGCACAAACTATACAAAAGGCAAAGAGAGAAGGAAGAAAAATAAGCAACTGCTCAAAAACACTATGGATTTTTCCAGTATTCCTTATTTTTTACAGTCATTCCCAGACAGGAATACAAAATCGGAACTTGAGCCTTGCATGCAGAATCAACAACCAGTTACAGTTCTCGGCTTCGGGTCACTAGGCATCCTGTCACCAACCACCTGCCTGGGCTGTGAAGCACTGGCGGGTTGTTTCCTTGCTGAAAATGAAGCAGGATTTATGTGACCTTCACGAAATCAGACAAGGAGCCTAAATCAGACAAGTACATAAAATGTCTGGTGAAATTAACACGTTGTTCAATAAGCTTGATCAAAAGTGTCCACTGACTATGAACCATTTGGAGGCATTACCTTTCTTGTCCCTTCTCAGTGGCATCTTTCCCTTATTTAAATTTCTGTCCAAAATGTCTTTATACCAGATTCTAATATGTAATTCTCCCACACAAAAGGCAGAACACAAATAGACAACATCATCAGTTGTGGTCTCTATATAATTTGATGGAGCACAGAAATGCCCTTCTCTAAGACCTATATGAAAATATTTGGATTAGGATGATCGGTTATCTCTTGTGCCTTTTGAGAATTTTAGTCAGGCAGTAAGTGAATATTAATGAGTCTTGACTTTGTATAAGGTTTATATGGTTAAATGTGATAAGTGTGTATATATTGAGCATTGAATAAAAAGCATGACTTTTAGACTCTAAGGTATTAACAGAAAATATTAAAATGTAAAACAAAACCAGATCCATGGATACATTAAAATATATGTAAACCAAAAGGAAAAAAATCAGCCATGAATTTACCACCCAAGTGAATCATTACTAGTATTTTGTAAGTATCTTTCAATCTCCCTGACCCACTATGGCTCTGCCAGTCCCTGGTGTGTAGGCCTGTGACCTACTGTCCTCATTGAGAAGCATGTAATGAGCATTTTAGGATATCAATATAGATGCCCATATTTATTATAATAGCTTTATAGTAAATCATTTGATGAATGTCCTGCAATTAATACATTTAACCAATCACTCAAGTGGACATACAGGTTATCTCCAAATTTCTGAAGCAATACGCAGCAGTAAAAAACAAAAGAATGTACACAGCTTTATATATATACTCCATATCATTAAGGTAAATTTCTATCACAAAGTCACACACATTTTTTTAAACTTTAAAGAATTTGTAATTAATATTTAACATTTATACAGAAATGTAAATAGATGAAAGTATAAACATGGATGAATTTTCACAAAGACAGCATACCACGTACAGCATTCATTTCAAGAAACAGAATGTCCCCTATAGCAAAATGCCCATTTTAAGCCTATTTTCCAGTTTAAAAGTCCCCAGAAGGTAATCATTATACTGACATTATATTGATTAGAAACAGCATAATTTATATACATTAAATGACACCTTAGGTTCTCTTTTGTACCCAGATTTTTGGTGAAATGTATCTATATTGTTGTGTTTAGTTGTATATTGATCATCCTCAATGCTGTATAGTTTTCCATGTGGGGAATACACCCCAATTTCCTTTTCCTTTACATTTGGTGGGCGTTTACCGTTGTGGACGTCTGAGAAGTTTTTGGTGTGGGCTCTTATAAACAGTACTGCTGTGAACATTCCTTTTCTCCTTTCTGTCTTTTTGTGAACATAGATTTATGCATTTTTGATGGTGATGAGTAGAAATTCTGGGTGATAGGGTATCTGTGTGTATATTACATATATGGCTTTAGCATATCCAACCTATAATAGTTTATTGCTTTGTAACAAGTTAATGTATTATTTTATAGTTTCTGTGGGTCAGGAATCTGTGTACACCTTAGTGAAATGTCTCTGCAATTGACAATGATCCCGTCTGTAGTCATCCCAAGGCTTCATCAAGTACATTCACTGATTAAAAATCTCTAAACCTCAATGGATAGCAACAGTTTCTACCATGCTAATCCTGGTTACGGTTCAGATTTAGGTACATAAGTACTAGATAACAATCCCTCGTTCTTCCTCCTATGTTCCATTCTCCTCTCCACATTCTTCAAGGACATGCACACATTAAATGATTTGCCTACTTCAGGATTCTCTAAGGACATAATTTCTTACACTGTTCCTGGATTTCAATTAACAGATCATCTTTGTACCTCACTCTATAATTTTGAGACATAATAAAATTGTATATACATTAGTTAAAAAGAAATAAGTGCAATAACAAAGCCCAAAACACATAATGGTTCATATATAACAAGGATTTATTCTTCTGGCAAAGAAGGTTCAGATAGGAGTTCTTGATTAGCAGAGGACACTTCTCTAAATGGTGATTCCTCGATGGCCATACCGCCCTGAATGCACCTGATCTCGTCTAAATGGTGATCCAGCTACTCAGCCTCCTTCTGACTTGTCACTGCAACATTTTCATTGCATGGTTTCCAAGATCACCATCCAACCCCAACAACCATCTTCAGCCAAGTAATGACGGATTGCTAATGGGTGGTTTATGGCATGTTCCTGGGGAGTGGACACTTAATTTCTGTTCATATTCTATTTTCTGGAACTCAGGATCCACATCTAACTAGAAGCAAGTCCTGAAGATGTGGTTCATGTGCTCAGGAAAAAGCAAACAAGGTTTGGTCACCAGCTAGCTAGTTTTGCCCCATAATTCCATTGCATAGTTCAGTCCCCCATTTACCGTTATCTTAAAGAGTCCAATCTCTTTAAGAAAAAATTGCATTAAGTGTAATAAACCCAAGAGGCAGGAAAACACTGAGAATAGGAGATGTCATGGGACTATTTTCTGGAGGTACCTGTGACACCATTGGGGTAGCTGTGAGAACCAGGAGAACCGCTTGCTTCTGACTCTCTTCTGATACCCATCCACATGAATGTTCCCCCAACCACCTCATTAATTGTTGTTTATTCAGCAAGGGTTTCTGGAGACTCTTGCTACCACTAACTAACAGAAAAACCTATTGACACCCATCAGAGAAATAGCAGGATAGTGAGAACTTTCGCTTTTCCCTTTGTGGCAGAAGGTGGTTCATCAAAACCAAAGACCAAAAAGTAAAGGTGAGATGTGAGACTAGCACTGACCTTTGCTACTAGAATGATTGTGACCATCCACGGTGCTTTAGAAACTTTACACATAAGGGAAAACACAGCCATTGTTCCAGCTGTCGTATTTGAAAAGAAACGCAAACAAACGGTTATGTTTCTACCTGCCTGTCTTTATAAATGCATAGCTCAGAGGAGCCTCAATCCTCTTTTAAATCTTAGACTTAAAATAAAGCCTCCTGTCACTTAGGATCAGGAAACAGTAAAGTGTAGCATTTGCAAAAGTGTCCCCAAGGACACAGACAGTGTTGAAATCCTTGAAAATAAGATGAATTACCAATTATCATTATTCATTTGGCTCCCACTGAAAACTAATAGCTGAGTAATTTTCCATACATCACATTACCCAAGGTGCAAGGTATATAATATAATATGTTAGCATTCTATTAACTAAAATGTTATTTCCACAACAACTTTTCTTCTAAATTTGAAAAATGAACATGCATTAAAAGTAAGAGAAATATTTTTTCACTGTATGTTTCTATAATTTAAGACAAATGTTGCCTGAATGCAGAAAAGGAAAAGATACATACTTCTTTAAAAAAAAGATAGACTGAGCTACAAAAAATAATCGTTTACAAAACAGTATTTATAATCGTTGAGGTAAAATTAATGTCATTATTCCAATTAGGTTAGGTTTAAAGCACATTTAAAGCACAGTGAGAAATCAAATCTTCCATGTAAAATTCATGGATTAGGTAAAATTCATGGATTAGGTAATATGAGAAGGTATATTGTACCTGGAAGGGGGCGGGTATCTGCAGAATAAGGAAAATAGATAAATACGTTTTGTTCTTAAAACAAAATTAGCATGGAGGAGCCCTGGGGGCTGCAGTGAGGCTGGCCAAATGGGTCACTCACGTGTCTGTGCTGAATTTTGACTGTAGCCTGGTATCCAGTCTACAATGGAGTGTGAACGGACTCAGAGGGAGACAGAAGTCAGAGCGATACAGTAGGGAAACCTCAATCAGATACCCTTTTTGTCTAAACATTCTTCTTCCAGTGCCAAACCTTAGCTCGGCTGCTAACAGAAGAGCAGGGACAATTATTAGGCAATAAATTGTGAATAGTCTGTGATAGATCGCATCACTATTGCCAGTTGAGCTGCCCTCTCCCAGTGTTGGGATCACTCCTTCTGTCCTTTGACGTGTGATGTTGCAATGCTTTTCAGTAGGTGGACCAAACTTTCATCCCATGGCTGTGGGACTGACCCAATGACTTATGATTTATGTCCAGTTATGAGAGGCTTTTAAATAATTGCATGCTTTTAATTGGTCTCTCTTACCAAGATCCACCATGAGAAAAAGAAATACCAAGATCAAGATAATTAGAAATAAAATATTTGTTATTATAAGTGAAAAAGATTGGGGGTGTTGTTAACAAAAGTTGACTAATGCATAGTCTAATCATTTATTCATAACACTGTGTGCTTACTCTATGATTTACTGGGTTGGGAATATGCAAGCACACAAAACAAACATGGTTCCATTCCTATTTTCTTTTGTTTATATCCTTTTTTATATTCAATATTATTTCATATTAGTTTCAGGTGTACAGCATAGTGGTTAGATAACCATATATTTTATAAAGTATATCCCCTGATATTTCCATTCCAACCTAGCACCATGCATAGTTATTACAATATTATTGATTGTGTTTCTTATGCTGTATTTTATATCCCCAACATTATTTTGTAACTACCAACCTGTACTTCTCAATCCCTTCACCTTCCATTCTTATTTTCATACAGTTTAAAGCTCTCTTCTCACTCCCCCCTTTGTCTTCCATAGGACATGATTATCTCAAAAGGCTCATACTTGAGGTGAACCACCACTGGGGTGGCTTAGTACTCTTACCTTCTCTGCCTTACTACTGGTCAAAATTAAAAAAAAATATATAAGGCAGACTTTTCTTCAAGGACATTCTCTTAGCCAGAGACAACCATGGTAATTAGAATTATAAGACATCCCCTACTATGATCGCTGTCCCCTGGTGTTACACCTCTGATTATGTTATATTGCTATATTACATGGCAAGAGGAATTTTTCAGATGTAATCCAGGTTAATTAGTTGAACTCAAAAATAGGGAGATTATCTGGCTTTATTTAATCATATGAGTCCTTTAAAAGCAAAGAGTTTTTGAGGAGGATCCAAGATGGTGGAAGAGTAAATGGTGGAGGAGCTACACTAACCTCCTCCCAGGACCAATCTAGAATTACAACTAAATTGTAGAGAAATCATCCAGAATAACCAACTGAACAATAGCTGGAGAGAAGCCTTATAACCATGGACAGACAGAAGAACCACATCAGCACAACATGACTGGTGCAGAGGAGCCTCGAGAAGGCTGGCTGGGCTCCCATGGGCAGCAGTTGAAGTGCCAGGGGGAAATTTCAGCAGCTAGGGGGTTCCCCCTAAAAAGTGTGGTGTCTAAACCCCACGGCTGGGCTCCCTAGCCTATGACACCAGATCTGGAAAGGAACCCAAATAACATCCATCTGTGAAAAGCAGCAGCGTTTCTGTCTTCCAGGGAGAGATACAGAGAGCCTATTAAAGGGCCAACACATAAAATTTTGTTTGTAGTCGCTTGCCTTGGGATCAGCAAAGGAAAGGCAGGACTAGAGATGTTTGATGAGAGTCTGGGGATTGTGACTTTGGGGAGAGAACTTAGAGAGCAGCCACCAGGATCCCTGTGCTGAGTCATCTTCCACACTGCAGGACCCATCTTGCTCAGGTAGACCACTCCCCTCCAAGTGGCATCAGTCTGAAGGGAAACAATAGCCCCATCTATAGGAATTACTCTACCCCACCCTATGGTGCTTCAGCCTGACTGCTGATTGCAGATTGACTAGATAAACAACTGAAGGAGTCAGCCACAGATGGTAAATTCCTGATAGTCTTGAAAAGGCTGCTTAAGGCCAGACTGGGATACCATCTGACATCACTAGGGACAGATGCAGAAAAAGAAGATAGTGGTAAACATGAGATTCTACTGAGATGAATTCCACCGAGGTCTTATTCATGATTTGTGTTATTTTCTCT
Source organism: Desmodus rotundus (assembly GCF_022682495.2). Lineage (NCBI taxonomy): Eukaryota > Metazoa > Chordata > Mammalia > Chiroptera > Phyllostomidae > Desmodus > Desmodus rotundus. The sequence goes on along the minus strand of NC_071391.1, from coordinate 130,079,143 downwards.
CCTGTGTAGCTTTTTAACATTCATTTCTTGTTGTTCAAGTTTGTGATATTAGGTCACTAGTTTTTATATTACAGTATATTTCAGATTTCATATTTTGCTCCTCCATTCTCTTACTCCATTTTACTTTTTCTTTCCTCTTCTCATTCCAAAAAATTTCAAAACTACTCTAAAAAAATTCAAGAAGAGGGAGGACTCCCAAACTCCTTTTATGAGGCCAGTATTATTCTAATTCCAAAACCAGGTAAAGACACAGCAAAGAAAGAAAACTACAGGTCAATATTGCTGATAAATATAGATGCTAAAATTCTTAACAAAATATTGGCAAACTGGATCCAGCAATACATTAAAAAGATCATACACCATGATCAAGTGGGATTCATCCCAGGCATGCAAGGATGGTATAATATTTGCAAATTAATAAACATAATACACTACATAAACAAAATTAAAGACAAAAATCACATGATCATTATCAATAGACGTGGAAAAAGCATTTGATAAAGTACAGCACCAATTTATGATAAAAATGCTCAGCAAAGTGGGAATAGAGGGGGCATACCTCAACATAATAAAGGCCATATATGAGAGACCTACAGCCAACATCATACTCAATGGGAAAAAACTAAAATCTTTCTCCCAAAGATCAGGAACAAGACAAGGGTGTATGCTTTCACCACTTCTATTCAACATAGCTTGGAAGTTCTAGTCATATCAATCAGACAAGAAAAAGAAATAAAAGGCATCCAAATTGGAAAGGAGAAAGTAAAACTGTCATTATTTGCAGATGACATGATAGCATACATAGAAAATCCTATAGTCTCCACCAAAAAGCTGCTCAATCTAATAAGTGAATTTGGCAATATAATAGGATACAAAGTTAATATTCAGAAACTGAAGGCATTTTTGTATACCAACAATGAAATATCAAACAGAAAGTAGGAAAAAATATCCCATTTACTATAGCAACAAGAAAAATAAAGTACCTAGGAGTAAACTTAACCAAGAACATCAAAAGACCTGTACTTGATAAACTACAGGACATTGAAGAAAGAAATTGAGGAATACACAAATAAACAGAAGCCTATATCATGATCACGGATTGGAAGAATTATCATTATTAAAATGTACATAATACCCAAAGCAATCTATAGATTCAATGCAATCCCCACTAAAATATCAATGACATGTTGTACAGATTTAGAACAAATATTTCAAAAATTTATATGGAACCAAAAACAACGTCTAATAGCCTCAGCAATCTTAAGAAGAACAAAGTAGGAGGGATCACAATACCTGACATCAAACTATAATACAAGGCCTCTATAATAAAAACCATCTGATACTGGTATAAGAACAGACACATAGATCAATGGAAAAGATAGAGAGCCCAGAAATAAACTCCTGTCTCTACGGTCAATTAATATTAGACAAAAGTGGCAGGAACATAAAATGGAATAAAAATGGCCTGTTCAACAAATGGTGTTGGGAGAACTGGAATGGTACATGCAAAAGAATGAAGCTAGACCACCAACTCATACCATACTCCAGAACAAAGTAAAAGTGGATAAAAGAATTAAACATGCTATGCTAATGTAAAAGTCCTAGGGGAGAACATAGGCAGTAAAATTTCAATTACATCACACAGCAATATTTTTGCTGATGTATCTCCTAGGGCAAGGCATACAAGGGAAAGAATAACAAATGGGACTACATCGAATTAAAATCTTCTGCACTGCTAAAGAACACATCATCAAAACGAAAAGAGAACCAACCATATGGGAAAATACATTTGCCAGTGATACCTCAGACAAGTGTTTGATCTCCAGAATAGATAAAGAACTCACACAACTCAACACCAGGAAGACAAAAAATCCAATTAAAAAATGGGCAAGGGACCTGAACAGACACTTCTCCAAGGAGGACATACAGAGGGCCCATAGGCATTTAAAATGATGTTCAACATCACTAGCCATCAGAGAGATGCAAATTAAAACCACAAAGAGATACCACCTCATACCTGTCAGAATGGCCATCACTAATACATAAACAACAAGTGCTGGCAAAGATGTGGAGAATAGGGAACCCTAGTGCAATGTTGGTGGAAATGCAGACTGGTGCAGCCATGGTGGAAAACAGGATGGAATTTCCTTAGAAAACTAAAAACGGAAATGCCTTTTGATCCAGCAATTCCACTGCTGGGACTATACACTAAGAATCCTAAAACACCAATTCAAAAGAACCTTTGCACCCCGATGTTCATAGCAGTGTTGTTTACAATAGCCAAGTGCTGGAAACAGCCTAAGTGCCCATCAGTATATTCATGGTATACCATGATATATTCACACAGTAGAATACTATGCAGCAGAAAGGAGGAACTTCTATCTTACAGGACAGCATGGATGGAACTAGAGTGTTGTGTTAGGTGAAATAAATCAGGCAGCGAAAGACAAACACCATATGATCTCACCTATTATTAGAGGAACCTCATGAACAAAACAAACAAATGAGCAAAATAGAACAAGAGGCATGGAAACAAGGAACAGACTGACAGTGACCAGAGTGGAGGGCGGGGGATAATGGAGGCAAGAAGGGGGAGGGTCTAGTCAATGAACATGTATAAATGACCCATGGATGTGGACATGGACAAGAGAGTGAGGATTGACTGTGGCAGCAAGAGTGGGAGGTGCAGGGGAGAGCAATGCAGGAAAATTGGGACAACTGTAATAGAACAACAATAAAAAAAATAAAAAGATAAAAACAGAAGTAGAGAGTTTTCTCAGGGCTGTTAGCAGAAGAGGAAGCCAGAGATCACAGCACAAGTGAGATGCAAAACTGGCTTGCTATTTCAGGCTGCTTTATTTGTGGTAATTTTTTACACAGCAATAAAAAAACAAATATAATGACCCGATCTAGAGTGAATATGGCCGTGTAAGCCAATATTCGGCACCAACCTTCTGACTAAGCAGAGTGCGTAGCCATCTATAGAGTCAGCCATCAATTCAGTGTGAACTTTGGGACACTTGAGTGCTCTCTCATTTGTGCAGCAGTGCCTGAAATCCCTTGAATTCTGAGCAAAGCCTTTCATTATAAAGCAAAGCTTAAAATGGAAATCTCCTTCAGAAAGGCACGGCAATGACTTACATTTATTCGTACCAGACACTACAGGGAGTCCAAGCTGATAGCAGATGCTCTTCTGAGAGCAAGCCTTGACCAGAGCACGTGAAGAGGATCTGCTGGCACAGAGCACCTAGTTAAGTGCGGGGAGGGGTGGCAGAGTGAGAGGGAAGGCAAGCAGCAGAAAGACGACTGACCCTTTATAACTGTCTAGTACTGACTGCACCTGCTCCCCTAACCCTGGACTACCGTGAAATAAAACAAGTTCATAAAGTGAAACCTTTCCCGATTTCTCAGGTCTTTCTTTTCTTTTCATCCCGGAGGCAAATTCTCTTATTTACACATTTAATATGCATCCTCTTGCCTTCTTACCCAGGCAATAGGTTGCAATTGAACTAAACAAATCACAACAAACCCGTTCCTCCCTTTCCTTTATCTAGGAGTAATCACGTGTTCCAGGTCCGAGTGAGCAATGAGCCTGCTGGTGGGTAGGGCTTCTAAAAGGGAAGACCCTGCTGGCACAGTCTCTCCTTTTGTCTTTGAATATGATCATGTTCGTTCAAGCTTCAGCTTACGGTCTGAATTGTGTTCCTCCCAAATTCATATGTTGAAGTCCTAATGCCCTAAACCTCAGCATGTGACTGTATTTGAAGACAGAGTCTTTAAAGAGGTAATGAAGGTAAAATGAGGCCATTAAGGATTGACTAATACAACATGGCTGGTGACATTTAAAAAAAGGTGATTAGGGCATAGAGACATTTAGAGGGAAAAACATGTGAAAACACCAGAAGAAGATGGTCATCTACAATATCAACCAAGGAGAGAGGCCTCAGAAGAAACTACCCCTGGTAACACCTTCATCTCAGACTTCTGGCCTCCAGAGAAAATTCATGTTATTTGAGCCGCCCAGTCTGTAGTACCCGTTATGGCAGCCCAAGCAAACTAATACAAGCAGGCATCTTCTGAGATAAGCAAAGGTCAAGAAAATGACAAAGTTGTCGATCTGACATCACTGAACCACTGAATCAATGCCAGCCATTGAGTGCATCTGGCCACCAACACAACGTGGGAGGACGATAAATCCTTTCTTCCATAAGATACTATCAACTGTCATTTTAACTGCTAACAACATGCATTTCTAACTCATCCAAAGCCCCATCTCTAATTTTCTTCTCTTTATCAATGGACATCCAATTGTGGAGGTTCTAGGAGGACAGTGTAGTATAGCTTTTTAAGATCTGATTACATAATAGGCCCACTGACCTAAGATGTGAGGTAATATTTCATTCTGTTGTTAGTTGAGTACAGATTACAATATTTTGGAAGATTTGGTCCTTTCTTTCTATAAGTCTTACCACCAATTCATTTACTGTTTATGCCCACTTACACCTCACGAAGAAAAATATATCACTAGGGCAAAAAGACGGAGCAAAGGATTCTGATATTTACAAAGACTACAAAGAACCAGAAACAAAATGTTTGCTACAGCAACTCAGAGTTGATTCCTTCCCAATCTCCCCAGTGATTTTAGTGTGAAGCCACTGGCAACCATGCACGTCAGGGAATGTGCTCCTCCTCAGAAAACCAGGGGCTCAGTTCGTAGCCATGTGGCATTCCCTATTGAAAATGCTCATAGAGAGTTCACTCAGACTTATCTTGGTTTTGGAAATCTTATGAGATACATTGTTCCTGAGAGGTTTCCTAGACTTGGAAGCTTGGGCTTGATGAACGCATCCATCTAGGAGAAGTGAGAAAAAGAGGTCCTCGTGCACGTTTCCTGGGTTCACTAAAGGGTCGCTTTCTCAACCCTAGCTAAGCTTTCTACTTCAGCAATAAAATGCCCAGAGGGTTCCCCCGTGAGAAATACTCGTACCATGCTTCTGCGATTTCAGGTCCCACGTGGTCAACCCTCGTTAGAGGGTGATCAGCTTGAGGTTTACTAAATAAAACATGTTTGATAGCTTGGCTCTGGGCTTTCCACATTGCCATTAAAGGAAGGGGGTTTGTAATTGATTATCCTCATTCGTTTGTTCAGTCTACATCAGAAGTATCTCCCACCACAGACTCTTTTTTATAGAGTAAGGAAATACACCAGTACTTCCACATTACTCCCGTCTGCATTAACATACTCTGGCTGAGAGTTTATCTGCCATACAGCATTCTGGAATGCAGCTGAGGTTTTTTCCTAGAAATCCATCTGGCAGGAAGCTGAAAGGAATCTTCTCACTCTTTCCCTAGTTCCCCTGATTTATAGAGCAACATAATTGATAGAAACTATAACTCTCTCACCTGAGAGATCTCTTCCCATTGACTCATTTATCACATGATCAAAACCTCTCTTGGCTGTCCAACCACCTCTTATTTCAGATATGCTTGTTGGAGACTTCCCCTTTGTCATTTACTGAAATAGCTGTACCAGAAGCTCGAACCTGCAACAATTCTCCTATTCAGAGCTATAGAGAACCACTCTAAATGCTATTTGGGGTATGAGAATAAGTGTCTGTGTTGTACTTTTGGTGAAACCAAAACTGATGGTAGTCACCCCATAGCACTCTCAGTGACAGGATAATAAATTCCATGGTATTATTTTTTTAATCAATAACCTAATTGTAGGCTTTTTCAACTGCTTTGCTACCATAAGCAAATTACTGTGCATCAGCACTTAAAGAATTATTAACAACAACAGATTTATGGTGACATAGTTCAGGTTAGGACTAATTTTAAACTCTCAGTGAACCTTCTCAGCTGGCGTCTGGGGGCACGCAAATAAAGCACCAACATTTGTCTTACTCTGGCTTGTTGGGCGGCCATTTGCTTCTCCATTTTAGCTTCTGATCTAATGAGAGAGCTTGATGTGAATGTGGAGCTATTACTGGAAAAAGAGAAGTGGCTAATTGCTTTCATCAAAATGCCAGAGGGATGCAATAAGGTTAAAAAGATCAGAGCATTTTATCACATCTGAGTCCCTGGAAAGATCAATAAAACAGGTGACCACTTTTCTGATATCATTTTTTTCCTGAAAAAAAAAAAATCCATTGCATACCATATAAAGTCATTGATTTTTTTTTTCTCCATTGCAGATAAGGAGAAACACTTGATTGAGTCTTTTGTTCCCACAGTCTAGACACTCAAGTTATACAACCTATTTTTAAAAAGGCTTCAGTGGTAGAGTAACTTTTTTACATTTCTAGCTGTGCCCTTACAAACCATCACATTTATCATGTCAGAAGCTAAGGCAACTCAATATCCATATGGTGGAAATGTAGGAGGCCCTGAACACTTTCATTTTTCCCAGTCTCCCATGGTCCTAGTTCCAACTGCCATGATCTGTCATCTGAATTGTGGCTCTGCCCCTGATGCGTCTCTCACATTTTAAGCCGCAGTTTCTGCAGGGCTAAGTCTTGGCATGTCATGCCTGGATTCTCTGCTCAGGGCCTCACAAGACTGAAACCAAGGTGTGAGCTGGGCGTGGTTATCATTTGGAGTCCCCTTCCAAGTTCGTTCGGGTTGTCAGAATTCAGTGTTTTGAAGTTCTCATTTTCTTGCCAGCTACCTACTGGGGGTCACTCTCAGCTCCTGTAGGCTGCCCTGAAGTCCCATCCACTTGTCCCTCTCACAACATGACTATTTATGTCTTCCAAGCCAACAGAAGAATCTCCACCCAGCCTGACATTCTGGAATCTTATATAATGTATCACAATCATGGGAATGACTGTTCCATCACCCTGCCATAAGTGTAATCTAATCAAGTACATTACTCTCCCTGGTATTCACAGGTCCCACTCAAGTTCATACCTGAGCAGAGGGGATTAGAGAGGATACATATGCCAAGGGCAAGTTGCTTGGGGTACATCTTAGAAATCTGCATAGCACATACATAGCTACGTAATACATAATTACTAAATAAAATAATGAGATAACAGAATTGAATTTTGGCTGTAGAATCACCACAGTCAATGGAAAAGAATGGTTGTTAGCAGTTCAGGCATCCAGTAGGGCAGCAACCAGCACACTGCACCCATCGGGCCAAGTCAGCCCCAAAGAATGCTGCTCACACACGAACACTGGCAATTGATTTGATGAGGAGGAACACTAATTTTGAACCCCAATTTACTGAACTCTTATTCCTCAAAGAATTCCATTCTTCTTATTAGTAGTCTTGTATTACAAAATGTGTACTCCATCATATTAATTCATCAATAAAAGCGATAGTGGATTTGTTTTCTTTCTTTTTATGTAACTGCTTCTGTAATATTCTTGATGTTGCTTCTTGACCCAAAAAGCCTTAAAACATTTACTATCTGCTCTTTAATGGAAAAAATTTTCCTGACCTCTGCTTTTGAGTGATTCAACTAGCAGTACACATTGCTAGTCAAATTTGTTTGTCTGAGAAATCCTTCAAGACAGGAAAGCAATCACAATGAAAATACCCCCCATCAAAATAAAGACTGAATAATAATAATTCCAGGACATGTTACAACTGCATCAATGGCATGGAACATACCATCCATTCTGAGACAGAGCTGAAAAGCTGGCCTCAACTATTTCTGAGTAAAAATTAGCATACTCAAAGCCAAAAAAACGGGCTTTCAGTTTCTTTCCTCAAGCCTTTGAATTGCCTTTCTAAACACGGACTGTATAATCACTGAAACAGAAAAATAAAAAGCAAGGGAGGGCAGGCCATTCATATTCACTAGTGAGACTGTCTTCTACTCTGAGGATGTACAGATCTCTCCCTGTGACCTTGGCAGATTCCTGGAACATAATAACACCTTCATCATGACATTTACTCCATCACGCTGATTCCCACAACAGGAGGGTCGGCTTCCAGGGTTTCAGTAAACAGCTGCTGTTAGCCTAACTTGAGCGGTGAAGTCCACCCTTCTCATCCCTCTCAACCTCTAGCCACAGGAACGTTCCAGCGTGTTGCTGGCGCCTACAGTGTCACACTTGAGCAGTCATCTCTTTGGGCTAAAGAATCTTCCCTTCCCAGGAAGCAAACATGTCTGTGGGGCAGTTGTCAACATCTTAGGGTATCTTGCCGAGCACTTCGTTCACACCATTACCTCAGCATGTGAAGTTTCAGGCTTACCTCAGGACTCAGCTCACAGGTCAACTTCTTTATAAAATCATCCTTAATTCTCTGAGGAAAGAAGTAACTGTCCAGCCTTTCAAGAATCACAGCCTTTAGGTATTGTATATTATACCTAAATGTAGTGTGTGTATGTAGTATGTGTATATTATAATTTGTGGGTATCACATTGCACACCATGAAGAAACCCTCGACTGGCTCCCCATGGCGATGAAATCAAAATCCAAACTGTGTTTACCAGACCCCACATCTTTCTCCATGAAATGGTCCTGCCCACCTCTTTGACCCCTTGCTATATCGTGGCCCTCTTGCCTACTGAGCTCTAGCACATGGGCCAACCTCGGTACTTTCTGAACACTCCATTCCCTGCTTCTAAATTGTTATATTTGCTCCTTGTCCCTGCAAAAAGGCACTGGCCTCAGACTTTTGCATGGCTGGCACAAATATCACTTCTGCCAAGAGACCTTCTATGGCCTTTGTTTTGTTTTCTTTGTAGTGCTTCTCAATACCTTAATTGTTCTAGTTTATTTATTTAGGAGTAAGTTTAGGAATCTGTTGTCTGACTACCCCAAGAGAATGTAATCTCTATGACAAGAGTCATCCCTCCGTCTCACACACCACTGTGTTGCCAAGGCCTAGCCCCGTGCCCAGCACATACTTAGTTTTTTGAAAGAATCAACCAGTTATCTCTTTTTTATTGATTGGTGTTAAGCTCCTTAAGGACAGGACCTTTATATTATATTATGTTTCTCACTTTTGCATTCTCTACAGGGCCCAAAGCAAAGTTCACGACACCTAGCACATGATCTATAACTGCATATTAAATGTTGACTATTTCACTAACTAATTAGTTATTGACACTTCAGATTGAAATACTTTACTAAAGTCTTTCTAACTGATTTAGGTAACTCAGGAGTGAGAGAATGATTTATTATTGTTTATTCCAAAGACACAGCCCTGTGAGATCTTTTTCCATTATTTTTCTGGCTGTATCTAAGACCTGCTCCTCAGAGAAATACGTAGAACTTGTGCTCATTTCACCTAATCTTCACAGAAGTAAGCCAGTTTTTATTAAAGATATGCAGCTGAATGCTATCAGAGTGAAAGAAAATGCCACAGAGTTTCAGTAATAGTTTGTATCTAGGTCACAAAGCTTTATCTGGCAACACAAAGCATTTTAAAGCAAAATCAAATTTGTGATTTTTAAAAAGAAAAGTTTTGAAAATATTCCTCCTCCAAGATGTAGCAGAACATCCATTACTGAACTAATCACCTAAGGTTCTGCAACCTACACTAGTCTATGTTCTTCACTCTGGGATTACTTCCACACCCAAAGAGATGCTGCACCAGCTATAATTGTTTCCTTGTTCCTCTGAAGCCATCTTTGGTACTCATGTGCACTCCAGTGCTCTAAACATGCTCCTGGAAACGCTATAGACATGTACTCTAACCACATCCATCTTCAAGAAATTCTAAGAGTGGCCTTGCTTAAAACTGTTGAAGCTATCTCCTTTTGACTGATTGAATTGTCTAACTGTTACACCCTGTGGATCTTTTTTTAGGAGGAGGGTGTTCATTTATACAGGTTTTTATAATCCTTAAACATAGAGAATGAACACTATATATCTTTGCAACCTCCTCAAAGCCCAGAGGATAATGAAGAAGAAAGAGGCAGTATGCTGGGAAGAAGATGGTCCTGGGTGTCAGTCAGTTCTGGAACCAAACCTGAACTGTGTCACTTGATAGGCAAGTGACCTGAAAAACTTAATTACTCTTCATGTACATGTCTGCAATTATAAAATTCAAAGTTAATTATACTCGTACAGTTATTGTAAAAAGTTAATGCAATACTAATTGAAAGGGAGACTTCCTTATCCAAACCAGACTGACCTAATTACATACTTTGCTGTGTATCATGCACACTTTTTGCCCAGACTTTTGAGGGAAAAATAAGGAAGGGCATTGACAAGGGTAGTATCACAAATACCTTGTATCTGTTCTTTTATTTTGTAATTACTTGTTACATAAAATTTCTTGTACCATAATATGTTCAAAAATAAATGCTAAAAGTCCTGTATGATGTAAAGACCACATGTCTAAATATAAATAAATAAGAAATTGAATTAAACAATTAAAACAAAAGATTTTTTTCCCTTAAAGTTTGGGCCAAAAACATGGGTGTGCACTATACATGGCAAAACACAGTACGCTCTCTCTTCCATGACAGCACTATATTGAGTGCAGAAGTCTAACGGTGACTCTGACAACTACTGAGTTCTAAGACCCAGCACTGTTCCAAATCTGTCACATACCTCTGCTACTGTGGTTATTATACCACCTGTGTTCATATATGCTTATTCTCTTTGAAACCCATACTCCTTAAGGGAAGAACTTTTACTAATTCTTCTCTCTGTCTAGCAGAGTGAATGGAGTGGATCAATAGTTGTCACCACTTTTTTCTAGCTTCCTAAATGGTACATCTAGATGAACTCAAGATCTTTCTAGGTTGGTGGATATATAACAGACCCCTCCCTAGAAATACGATTCTATACTTTGCTTTTCCACGAGAAATGATTTGAGGCACTTTTGTGACCCTTTCTGTGTGAATCAAACTTGGGTGTTTTCAGACCATAGATACAATTACTGGAGTGGAGCTGAATGGTTTAAAAAAAAAAAAAAAAAAAAAGTCCCTCTTTTCTAACGAGTCACTGTAAGCAAATTTGTGACTCACGATAAGTGGATGTTTGCTGTCATCTCTGAATTTTAGATTCAGAGATTGTCAGTAGATGATACAAAAATAACTAGAGAAAGGTGAGACGAGTATTAGCCATTTTATTTGAATCAGACAAAATGCCTTTGAAATAATTGTGGATGTAAAAGTGCCCACTGTATTATTGAGGCTCCTAAACATCTAAACCCTTAAGAAGATGGATAGTCTGGCATCAGACTGATCTGCAACATGTTGGTTATCGGAGCTGAGCAGTATCAGAAAGATGAAGTTCTGTTTAAAGTAGATTATTTCATGATAAATATGCCTTTGAAGAGGTAGATGAAAACAGAGCATATGCCTTATTGTGAGGAATTGTTTTTCAAAAGAAGGCAGGAGTAATAGGATAGCTGGGAACGCAGGGAGTCTATCTGAGAAAATGAAAGAAAATAAAAGAACTTTGGCAGCAATTGCAAAAGAGATAGTCAGTATTCATCTACAGCATTGGAATGGATATTAGCAGTTAAACCCGCATTTCCAGGGTCCAGCCTGCTTCTATAAAGACACAGCTATCAGGGTTAATGTATGAGCACATAGAATAGAGATGTATTGTACTAACACATTCAGTATCTTTTTGAACTTTCCCAATATATTATCTGAAGATTGTAGATAACTGCTGCTTGAAAAGAGTGGGGTATTTCTCTAAAGAGTTGAATTTATCTCAAGAAGGTTGAAGAAGAGCACCGGAGACGCAAAAGGTAGTTGCCTGGGACCACAGCCCCGTACCCTCACTACCTCATTTGTTTCTCTTGACTGACACACCCAGTTCTTGTCTCTCCTCGAGAATGAAAGCATTTGAGACGAGCTTGAACTCAGTGTTTTTCTCAAGAATATATTAAAATGACATGGGCCAATACGCTATTTCCAGTTCCCTATTCTTAGCATTTCTCCTCTCTCACTGCTTTACTGTCTTTTCCTCCAAACATTATTCTCTTTTCCTTCTAAAATAGAATTAAAACTCCATTCTGCTTTGGAATTATCCAGTGACTAACTCTTTTACCTAGATCATTCCTTTACTTTTTATTACCTCAAGATTTAGGTATCCATGTAGTATTCATCCTGTACCTTGCTAATTATTGGGCATTGATTCTTCAAGGCCTATCTCAAGTCTCATCTTTCTTATGTGTAATTTCCCATTAATTGCAGTTCAGAGTTCCACCCCTACTAAAACCCACAGATCTAAAATCTGTATTAAACATTTAGCAAAAAGATTATGTACTGTATCATTTTATAATACATACTGTATGAAATATATAAACATAATATATTAAAGATAATAACATTACATTATATATTTCACAATAGCATATATTTTATTACACTTTACATTGAATATTATTTTTAGTATAGTTATTTCATGTTTTATTTATTACTTTTCAGAAAAACATATGGATTACATTCTTTGTGTTTCCTATAGTCATAGTAAAAATACAGGTGGTAATTGAATAATTTCTAGATTCCTCTCACAGGTGAAATCATATGGTATTTCTCTTTCACCACCTGGCTTATTTCACTTAGCATAATATTCTCCAGTTTCATTCATGCTGTCACAAAGGGAAAGAGTTCTTTCTTTCTGTTGCATAGTATTCCACTGTGTAAATGTACCTTTTTTTTTTTTAATCTACTTATTTACTGGTGGACACTTTGGCTGTTTCTAGCACTTCGCTATTGTAAACAATGCTGCTATGAACATTGGGGTGCATAGGTTCTTTTGAATTGGTATTTCAGGACTCTTAGGGTGTAATCCCAGCAGTGGAATCTCTGGGTCAAAAGGCAGTTCCATTTTTAATTTTTTGCAGAAATTCCATACTGTTTTTCCAGTGGCTGCACCAGTCTGCATTCTCACCAACAGTGCACTGGGGTTCCCTTTTCTCCACAACCTCACCAGCACTTGTTGTTTGTTGATTTATGATGGCCATTCTGACCAGTGTGAAGTGGTATCTCATTGTGGTTTTAATTTGCATGTTTCTGATGGCTAGTGATGCTGAGCATCTTTTCATATGTCTGAGTCCCCTATATGTCCTCCTTGGAGAAGTATCTATTTGGGGGTCCTTTGCCCATTTTTAATTGGATTGTTTGTCTTTGTGGTATTGAGTCATATGAGTTCTTTATATATTTGGGAGATCAAACCTTTGTGTGATGTTTCATTGGCAAATGTTCTCCCATACGGTCAGTTCCCTTCTTATTTTGATGGTAGTTTCTTTAGCTGTGCAGAAGGTTTTAGTTTGATGTAGTCCTATTTATTTTTTCCTTTATTTCCCTTGCTGTAGGAGACATATAGGCAAAAATATTGCTACGTGAGGTGTCTGAGATTTTCCTTACCAGAATAAACTAAAAATGTATTAAAGACAAATAAGTCGTGACACCATAATTGATCAATTTCTAATTTAATAGCATGAAACTATGTTGTATGTCCTCTATTATGTGTAGATTGTTAATTTTAGAAGGATGAAGAAACACAATATTACTTGTGATTCTATTGCTCAGAGTTCCTAGATGTCCATAAACATGGGAAAAATCATCAGTGAATGAATGGTAATATAAACAGATAATACAGAAAATAAAGGTAAGGAAAGTTAATTGAGATAGTTTGAAAGATTACACAGAGGGCCATTGAGAAAATGTTTTACTCTGCTTAGTGATGATTGTATTCTTTTGGAAGTGGTACATCAGCCTGACTTGGAAAAATCTTTTCAGCTCTAATATTCATTTATTCAAGATAAAAAGCAAGCAATGAATGTTGCTTGTGTTCAGAGGCTCTGGCCAATGCAATCACACAGGTCAAATTTATCCCTTTAGACAACACTAGAGACCTTCCTCCTTCGGAACCTCTTCTATTGGCTTAAACACATCTTCGTAGAATAAGGGCATGTCAGCCATTGATGTTCTCTTAGACCTCAGGCTTTCTCAACAGCCTCAGCACACATTCCAACACCTTTCTGGGCATATGTTCTTCACTTAAAAGGGTTTAAGTATGGTAATTTTGAAAAATGTGTGTCCAAAATATGGAACAGATGGGCACATTGATGGTATTATATGGGCTGGGACTTCTCAGCAGTTGCCTTCCTAGTGACCCACGCTTTATCTTCTTCATCTGCGTTCCTGCCAGCACGTTAAAAGTGGGAAGGTTGGTCAGTTTCAGAAAAACAAACAAACAAACGTATTTACATTTTTCTTCTCAGGTTTTCTAGTTTCTCTGCTGTCGCAGTGGCAGGTGCTAACTGGCCAGCAGTGGTGTAGAGGCACAAGTGCTCCTGTTGGGGCCAGAGGCTAGCGTTCAGTCTTTGCTCCAACAATTGTTAAGACTGTGACCTTGAATGAGCAATTAAATCTTATTTTATTCAATAAATGAGTCCCTTCTTGTGCCAAATATTGTGTTAGACTCTGAGGATGGTACAGCATTAACCTTATTTTCATTTCTACTTTTCTGTCTATCGGGGAACTTAACTGAGGAACAGGCAATTAAAATGTTCAACTCTATTTCATTGTTTTTTTTTTTTTTTTCAATGAAATAACATAAAAGTACCCCAGTAAACTGTAATGGATTATACAAATATATGTTGTTACTTTACTATAGTTTATTTCATAGGCAAACATAAATTTTCATATTCAGAAATCTTGGATACAAAGACCTAGGATGTCAAAGAAAAGTTTCTGATTACAAGTGAATTTCTGCATGCCATTGACAAGATAAAGACGAAATAGAATCTCAAGTAAATCATCACATTCATAAACAAGTTCCCCACCCCCAAGTAATTTTAGTATGAAGGGATTCACTTTTAAGAGTGTCTGTCTTACTTACAAATGACTTACTATAATAATCTGTGCAATGGATTTTACACTTATTCCAAATATTCTCTGCCTCTTTTTCTGGGTTGATTATACTTCTGTGTCCCATTCATACCAGGGTTGGTTCTTAAGTTGCTTTGCTCAGTAAAATGTGAGAAATAATGTATGACATTTCGAAGAAGTTAAGAGCCACTGTGAGCTCCATCACCTTCTTTCTTGGCCGAAACACCCTATCACAGAGGTGAAGAAATGAACATTGCACAGATAACTTGGCAGAATTAGTAAGCAGGTTGAGAAAAAGTTGCTTTATAAGCGACCAATATAAAATTTAATTCCCTTTGTAGATATCGCAAAGCGAGACACACTTTTTATGAAAACGTTACCAAATTCAAAGGAAACACTTGTAACATTTTAGGATTCAAGAAATCTTTTAAGTTTTGCAGATGCCCTTTGTACCAATTAGAGATGTTCTCTTCTACTCCTAGTTTGATGGTTTTTTAAATTGTGAAATGGTATGGCATTTATCAGTGTTTTTTGCTCGTATATTAAAATGAATTATGATTTTCTCCTTGATTCTGTTAATATGGGAAATTACATTGATTGATTTTGAGCTGTTAAACCAATGAGCTAAAACATTTGGAAACTCATATGAAGAAGGTTCTGTTCTTATGCTTATTTCATAGAGGAAGACTGAGGCATCAGAAACTAGCCCAAGGTCACACACTTAGTTAAGTAGTGAAGGCAGAATTTGAGCCCAAATAGCCTGGCTCAAAAGTTTCTGTTCTTACCCATGGAGCTTACCACCACTTTCGGCCCTCACGTCTCCGCAGTTACTATTTGATCATCACAAGAAAGAGGGAGTAATGTCTGAGTAAAACAATTACAGAAAGAAAACTATTTATAACCCTGAAAAATACATAGTAAAAGTTCCTAAATTGGAGAAATTGTGCAAGATGTGCTGAAACTAATCATAGCCTTACTCCTTAGATACCTTAGTTGATATGTTAAGAAGCTATGTTAAGAAGCTAGTGAATCCTTTAGACTTACAATGTCAGAATGGAAAGTGCTCTGAGTATAAATGAATACAACATCAAAGACATGTTGGTGTGTTAGTAGTTTACTGCTGAGTAAAAATTACTCTAAAATCAGTGGCTTAAAACAACAAACATTCATTGTCTAACAGTTTCCATAGGGGAGGAATTTGGGAAGGGCCGAGTCCAGGTGCTCTGTGTCAGGATCCACCACGAGGATGAACGCATCTGAAGGCTTGACTGGGACCAGAGGGTACACTTCTAAGATGGCTCATTCCTATGACAATTGGTAGGAGGCCTCAGTTTCTGACTCCACGGGCCTCTCCCGAGTGTCCTCATAACAAGGTGGCTGGCTGTCCCTGGAGACAGTGATCGCAGATAGAGAGCGAGCAAGACCAAAGCCACTGCCATGTTTTTCTCTGCCATTCTCTGCATGTCATAACTTCTGCTTTGTTCTACTCACTGGAAGCATCAGTCACTCTAGCCTACACTCAAGGGAGGCTCCATTTGTTGAAGGGAGAATTACTCAAGGATTTGATATATATTGAAATCTCCCAGTCTGGTAAATGCTTCTTAATTCAAGAATAACCCATTAGTTTTTCCCCTCTCAACTCATTCCCAGTGTTCTCATTGAGAAATCTGTCTCTTGATCTTTCTCAGGTGAGTCAGCTGCTAAAAGCTTGACATTACTTCGGTTGTCATAATTTTTATTTGGTATTTACTATTTTTAGAAAATTATGGGAGAAAGGAAACATGCTTGAACTTGAGAGAATGCAGTGCATTGTCTAAATACAGGATCAGTTATAATTTCTATCTTTCTTAGTCCAAATTTATGTTTTTCTCAAAGAAACCACCAATTTATTTAAAAAGAAAGATCTACTCTTTATTAACCATTGCAAATGTAAACTTTTCCAGAATCCAAATCAGCCTGAGTTAAGTTGCTTCTATCAATTGGCAAGTATTATTTTTACTTGAGAAAAATATCCATTTTCTAAACCAAAAACTATTTTTAAAGGGATATAAGACTGGAAAAAGAGAGGAACAGCAATTTCCTACCTGTGAAAATTACCTGTCGTTGGTATGAAGAGATATGATGT
Organism: Desmodus rotundus; assembly: GCF_022682495.2. Taxonomy (NCBI): domain Eukaryota; kingdom Metazoa; phylum Chordata; class Mammalia; order Chiroptera; family Phyllostomidae; genus Desmodus; species Desmodus rotundus. The sequence continues at coordinate 130,062,253 of NC_071391.1, read as the reverse complement.
TTGGGCAGAAAACATTTCAACATTTTCCTCAGATAGTAAAAATGTTCTTCCATTCCATCCTTTAAACACTTAATCCACATCAAGAACACTAAGCCGCTGGGAAATAATATCTAGTCTATCCTAGACTTACTCAATATTTCAAGATATTCAGACTCTTTCTAGTTGTTGAAATTAAGTTTCTCTTAAAAGTTAACTATGTGGTAATGTTTACTTACTACGAATGGGCAGTTGAGATTCTCAAAGAAAAGTCAAAATAATACACTAACACACATAAGCAGTGTAAGAATGTTTCCTTAACAAATCATAAAGTATAAAATACCAGAGAGTTTGAGAATGGGTAAGTTAAATGTTAATATTAAAATCAATCTAGTTATAATAAAAAGTGAATGGTACATCATGGTGAAGAAGAGATGACAAAAGATAAATACCCAGCATTCAGTTTTCAGTTCTACTTCAAATTGGACCTCTTGAGAAGCCATTGTAGGACAGGAGCAAAAGAGCAAAATCTAAATTGAAGGGAAACACCTGCCATTATCTGTCTGTGCATGTGGTTTACAGTAAAAGAGTGCCTGGAGCAAAACTATTTTTGGCTTCATTGTGGGCAAGCATGGAGTCAATTTGAGATCGCTGTTACGAATTTCTGAAGTGTCACAAGAACACCTATGTAAAATAGGTTTTTATTTTCTTCTAGAGCATCAGTATGTGTCACTGTGTCCCAATCTTGAGAGTAATAGAATGAAATCAGCTTTACATTTCTTTCCATCGTTTTACCTTTCACCTTTGTGTAACTGATTTAAGAGATGATACTTTAAATACAGAAAACTCCAGAGAAGTTGCTCCTTGACTAAGCACACAATAGTGGACCTGGATTTCGAGCTACCCAGTTAGCTCCATTGTATTGTATGTTCAAGAGATAAAACAAGATTCACAAATATACAAGATTAGCCTCAGCTGAGATCTTTAGGCAGCAGGCCTCAATAGTGGCCCTGCTGCCCCCTAGAGTTCATTTGGTGAATTCACTGGGGGGAGTTTTCAGTTATCACAAGGTCTGGGGGGGAAAGAGGCTGAAGATTCTACTGCCATTTAGTGGGCAAGTGCTAGAGATTCCTATCTTTCTGATATTCACCAGAGAGTCTCATATAAAGAGGAACAGTAAGGCACTCTACATAGCTTTCCAATGCCCCGAACAGCCACATACGTGAAAAATTGTTTACGATAATCAGAGCTCAGAATCCAACTCCATTTTACATAGACACAAAATATCTTTTGAAAAAATTTAATACACACTAAATATATAGACCAAGTTTTAATACAAGATCGGAGCTGCATTGTAAATCAAGACAAAACTTCTGTTTTGTTCAGAAATGTATGAAGAGTTTCACTGTTTGGGGGGAAAAAAACCCCCAAACTGTGTCTGACTGCAATGTTACTTGTGTACACAAGCTGCCTGTACAACACACACATCAGTGTGCACGTGTAGCTGTGGCATTCAGTGGTTCTAAGATTAATTATAGGTACAAGCAACTGGCTACTTTAAGACATCTTCTAGTGTAGCCATACCTGTGTACTTAGAATCAAATAAGTAATGTGCTGCTTATTATTTTTTGGTTTAAACTACTTTCTATTTACTTTTTTTAAACTTTATTTCAGTTAGGGATGTATTATAATTGAAATATAAATATTATATAATGAATAAATTTATTTTAAGGTAGTATAAGGTGGTTCAAAACATTTGGTAATAAAAATGAGGTTGAGTCAAGGAATAAAAACTACTGATGAATAAGAATTTAGACTTCAATTCCATTTACTGTATTTTGCCATGTATAATGCACTCTCTTTTGCCCAAATTTTTGAGGGAAAAATAAGGGTGCACATTATACATGGGTATGATGATTACATACCATGGGTATATTAATGGGTATAATCCATGTGTAAAGTGCACAAAAATGTGGGTGAGCATTATAGATGGCAAAATATGGTACTTCTGGATTTAAGTCTTGGCTGTACCACATATTAAGTTCTAGGTCCTAGGGAAATGTTCTTAACTTCACTGAACTTCTATTTCCTTATCTGGAAAATATAGGCAATATTGACCTCAGAAAGCTGTGGTTGAGATGAAATGAGATAGTATATATCAAGTCCTGGCTTGAGATCAACTGTTTAAAAATAAGTGGTGACTTTAACTTCAATTGTGTGTGTCTCTTGAAGGGACCTAATATTTGTCTATTTCCTTCGTGGTTCGGCTGAAGAAGCTAGAACAAGTCCCGTGACTTAAGTCTGCCATCGCATAGCCAATCATCCAGGTCTCCCTTGCAACCTTGTAAATCCTGACTCAGTTGGTCTAGATTGGGGCCCAGCTATAGGTATGTTCTAAAAATTTTTCCCAGGTGATCTAATGATCAGCCAGGTTTGAGAACCACCGCATTAGACCTACCCAATGGACTGGCGGAGCAGAAACAGTAAGCAATTTGTAGACAAGAAAACATGATCACATGGTCAGAAATATACCTTTTGCAGAAGGTAATGCAATAATACAGGACGGGGCAAATGTAGGTTTACAGTTGCTCATACAGAAAATAATACAATAATAAATAATACACGCATAAACTGGTTCACACACTCAGAACTGTAAACCTACTTTTGCCCAACCCTGTTTATTCAAGAACATTCAGATCTGTTGCAATTGTAATATAAAGAATGACAAGAAGTTATTTTCCATTCCAGCTTCTTCAAGCATTTAGGTGAGAAAACAAAGTGTTACAATGTTCCCACAGCAACTGATACATTATACTGCATGGGATGGGGTCCACTGGTGTCTATTCTGGTGTATAGGGGTATTTATTAACTGTAATTTGATTAAATTTAATCTCAATATAGTCTCTCATTTCTCTGTCATGTATCAAAACTCCTAAAAGAGTAAGAAGGGATTTTCATTATCTTCTTTACTAAATTCAAATTACCTCATTTTTTAAAAAAATCATTTTTTTAGAAAAAAAAAATTTTCTTGTTCTTAAAGTAAAGTGGCTTCATATAGTCCACAATTAAAGCAAAGAAATAGAGGCTTCTGGTCAAGATGATGGGATAGAAAAACACTATGCTCACCTCCTCCCACAACCACATTAGAATCACAGCTAAATTACAGAACAATCATCACTGAGAACCATCTGAAGGCTAGCTAAACAGAAGTTCCATAACTAGGGACATAAATATAAAGCCGTGTTGATACTGTTAGATGGGGCAGAGACACAGAATGGGCACACCCATGGTTTGGTGGTTAAGAATAAGGAAGGATATTATGGATGTGAAGGTCCCCCCATGCATAGGTTCCCCCTAAGCACCTCAGGGCACCAGTGTCAGGAGGAGAAGTTTCCATAACATCTGGCTGTGAAAACCAGCAAGGCTTGTGTCTGAGAAAGACAATGGGCTGGTATAGACTTAGGCATTGAAGATCTTGATGGCCTGTGCATAGGCTCATTTGCTTGCAAAGTCACTCAGCTGGAGCTCCAGCACATGGCAGCAGCTCAAAAAGCACCAGAAATATGTGGGGGAGGAGCCGAACTGGACAGCTTCAGGGCAAGGGATGGAGGGGCAGTGGTCAGGGCTCCAGGATGGAAGTGCTGGCAAGTGTCCTTTTTCCTTTGTTGAGAGCTCACCCCAAGCAGCCTGCAGGTGCAGGAGGGCGCCAAATCTGAGCTCTCCATTCACATTGTTAACACCATTTGCCCCATCTTAATGATTCCCTGACACCCTGCCCGACCTAGCTCTCTTGCAGCAACTTTTGCACACAAATGGCATTCCTCAGGTCATGCTATGGACTTCCCTAAGATCTCTTGGAGGTCCACAAACCCCCCAAAAGCAGTGGCTGGCATAGGGTGTGCTCTGTACCTCTGGCTAAGTGACCCCAAGCCTGCCACCAGTGGCAGCCAGCTTCAGTTCACAGCATAGCCTCTCCGAGGGGCCTCCAAGTCCAGCTTAGGCTGCTACCAACTGCAGATCACTTTATAGCTATAACCGGGTGAGCCCAGGCCAGGCTCAGGTAGCAGCTCATCCTGGCTGCACCTGGGCCTCTCACCAAAGGCCGCAGAACCAACAGATCTGGTGGCTGACCTCAGACTCCACCAGAGCTTCACTCAACCAGCTCCATAAAGACACACCCAAAGGGTGGCTTTGTCAGGCACCAGAGTCCCGCTAAAGTGAATCCCACTCTGTGGGGTCAGCCCCCTTAAACAACTCACCTGCTGAAGTAACAACCCATCCTTGCAGCCAGTCTGCCTGCTGGTCAAGCCCACCCACTGACGTGCCAGACTGTTGCAGGAGCCCATTTCTTCTAGTCTTCAGTTAAATAATAAACTGTCTGATACTAAGGGAGCCAACATTGAGAAGCTAAATTTGTGCTTCCTAGCAGATGTTTGCAGCCGGAAAAGCACCGATGCACTTTATGGAATCTTTCTCATAGCAAATCACAGACTATTTCAAGTTCCGATCCATATCACAGGCACAGTAACTGAAATGTGAAGGAAAATAACACCAGGAAGAAAGCCCATTCTGCAGGTGATGCTTCACGGCACCGGCTACAGCCAGCAAGAAAAGCCGAATATCAACCGTCTGTTTTTCATTTATCAGTGAGTTGTTCTGATTTGTTTTTAATCCAAGCAGATTCACTGGGGTATGTGAAGAGTGAGTACATACTATAGGAAGTGCACACATCCTATAGAGATGGTTTAGAACAGCACTGTCAACAGTGAGCTCTAAGAATTCAGAGCAGAGTTAATAGCAAGAAAAGTGGAAAAAGACAAAAGAGGTTAGAAGGTTCTATGTGTTTATGCTGTTGAGGGGTGGGAGAGTTCTTGTGTTGTCTGGTAACATCGAAGAGATCCATAAGGTGGTACATATCCCTGCAGCGTGTACAGATCCAGCAAAGCCATCAGTATTTTCACAATCTGTATTTCTCCACGGAGTTTGACTGAAATGTTCTATGAGTAAAATGCATGCAGGAAACAGTATTATACCTCTTCAGCACTAAGCTTGAGAAAATATGTATGTGGTAATATGGTCTGCATATTTGGCTGGCAATATAAACCATGGAAAATGCCTACAATTAATTCATTGCAAGAATCTCTGGGGCTTTAAAAGTACCTTCTAAAACTTACTTCACAAATACCAAGAAAAACTTTAAAGACTTCTATGCCCATTTTATAGAGAAGATAAAACATCATAGAAGCAGGAGCTGGACTGGTACAGGGACAGCAAAAGTTGATAGGGTTTTGTTAATTCTGAGTCATGAATCCTCATTGTCCTTGAGTATCAGGCTCAAGGGACAAGGGTCTTTCTACACTGACCATATTTTCTGGAGAAATATCATGCTACATTCATATAACTCATAGACTTTAATTAAAGAGGCATCTAATAACAAAGTCTTGGGAGATGTGATTTAGTGCTATCTTGGATAATATTATTGTCTTTACATCCCTCCTTTTTAAAACACTCATTTTTGTGCCTTATGGAGCTATTTTAAAAAAATATATATTTATTTTTAGAGAGGGAGAAAGAGAGGGAGAGAAACATCGATTGGTTGCTTCTTGCATGCACAGTCCCCCATTGGGACTGAACCTGCAACCCAGGCAGGTGCCCTGACTGGGAATCAAAACCGGAGACCTTTTGCTTTGTGGTATGAGCCCAGCCAGCTGAGCCACACTGGTCAGGGTTTACGGAGCTATTTTTGTCACTCATTTTATGTATCCTGATAGAATGTATTAAACTATGTCAATAAAAAAGAGAGAAACCAGTTTTCACATTATATATGCAAACTACCAGTCTGTGATTGCGCTCTGCTCCCCTTGGGTGGATGCCGAGGAGAGGACAAGCAGCAGCAGGACACAGCCGGAGGGGGCGGGCGTTAGAGCACATCTGGGACAAGATCCACTTTCAGTGTTTACTCTCTCATGGTCCTGGGGAAGTGCCACAAAAAAGGTCTCTTACTCAGGTATTTTCTAGCCTTCCAAATGAGATTGAATTTGAGCCATGCTTACACTAGCCACTTGCAAAATAGGTGGGGGAAAGCCTGTTTGTGGAATAATGAAAGCATACATATTTGCAACAGTTACATTTCCTTGGTTTATGTTCTCCTAAGGTTCAGTCAGAAGACAGAGTGGCTTGGGAGGCTAATTATTGTCTTACCTTCTTAATTGTATCCAGTGTTTGGCAAGTTTTGATATCAGAACATTTTTCTTGTTACACCTAGTTAGCTAGAATAAAGTTATCTGTACTTTGTTACATATTTTATATCAAAAATATACCTAATATATTGGTATTGCTTTTTTATTATTCCAAGAAAAATAATCATAATAATATTCTGTGAAAAGTTATCCCTGTCATAGACTGATGTTTGCATTCCTCTTTCCCCCTGGACTGTTTCCAAGAAGGGGAATAATTACAAACACACCTTTAAGGAATTCACTAAATGGCAAATAATCTCTCAAAGTTTCAGTTTCCTCACCTGTGAAATGGTGAGACTAATACTGATTTCATAAGGTGCTTGTGAGAATTAAGTGCGTTGATGAATAAAGTGAGTTGATGACTATAAAGGGCTAAGTATAATGTACGGATAGCCAATAGTCAATTTATGTTAGCATTGTTATCATTATCACCCTGCCGAATACCTTCATTTTGCATCTCCAGATCTATTTTCCACCCTCCTACGGACTTCCAGTTACCCTTGGAGGCTGACCTTGCCTCCAGCTTCAGATCTCAGTTCACTAATAAGAGCTGTAAAAAGAGATCAGAAGGCTACCCTATATCCTTCCCACACCCTTAAAAATAAACCCGTTTTGAAGAATTCTAATTTGAGTATGCCACCTGTTTTCTAATGAGACTCTAACTCAAATTCATCTTTATGTTCGTTATCTTCATCTGAAAGTTTAACATTATGAAAGAAAACGTGTATAGATAATTAGCTGAATTTACAAGTTTTCATCTACATATATCATTCGTAGGAAAAGTCAAACTGAGTAAAATTTGCTTCTATGTATTCAGACTCAATTATCATGTAAGTCTAAATTACATTTTCAGTCAAGCAAGAAATAAAGGTGCTTTAGCTGATGTTCAGGAAGGGTAGAGTTTTCAAATATGTTGAAAATGAGATTTAATATAGGCCTTTAATCTGATAAGCATTCTGGCTTAATGGCTTCTTTTCAAATGCCTAATATGTCTATTTCCATTGTTCATTTCAGATGTGTAGTAACAGTGGCAGTTCATTCTCTCTGTATCCCATTCAAAATATTGATGTGACAAACCTAGGTTGATTTTTTATTGTTACTTTTAAAAAATATTTTCATTTGTTATAACATTTGTCTAATGACATTTACCTATTGATACTATTATCTTTATCTTATCTCACATGAAAAGAATAGTTCTGGATAAGGAACAGAGATGCTTCATTTCTAGCCCATTGCCCATTGTTACAGAGATACATTCCTCAGGCGGCCTTCTTACCACACCGCACCTCAATGTTCCCATCTGTGAAAGAGGAATATTATGACATACCTACCCCCTTGGACTGTTTTAAAATTAATATGAGATAATGTGAAAGTACTCTCAAATGTTACAAATGTCAGGACTTTTAAAATATAATTTATCACATAAAACTATTCTACTTTCTTTGTGTGAGAAAAACAACAGTGTTGCCATTTATTTAAATGCACATTGATGTAATTCCATGCATCCAGATTAACAGGAGGAAGAAATGATTCAAACACATGTAACCTGAGAAAATTTTTGTGGGGTCTGCTTGGTCCATCTCAAAAAGAAAATGCTGGCAGGTGAGAATTCTACCACTGAACAAGCATTTAGAAACCATCATAGCATTTTAACAGAGTAATTTAATACCTGTTGAATCTAAAGATCAGTGATTAAATGTGTACTTTGCATGTCAAAAAAATGCTAGGAGTTATCTATTACAGCTAAAGCTCTAAGGTGAATTTTCTAAATTCCTATTTCTAGTTTCTCATTGTTTCCAAGAGAAAACAAAAAAAATGTTATAAACAGTTCAGCTGGAAAGATCAACAATTTTTTAAAATGGTACTGCTAAAAATATTTTTCTTTATAACCTGAATCTACAACTGAGGGGATAGTATATTTCAATAAACAGAATAAAAGAAAATGGACAAAGAAAAATGTGCCCAATTTTGGCTTCAGTAGGAATATGAGAGTCAACTCATAAAAAATGAATATACACATTATATTTACAAGTTCACAAATACAAATGTAAACTTAACATATATTTGGGTTTGAATCATCACAAATATGTAATACTGACCTCTATAAGACTCAATTTCCTCATTCCTTCAAAATAAGTGCATTCATCTCATACCTACTACGTGCCAGGCATGGCCGTAAAAGCTACAAAGTTTGTATTAAACCTTTATCTGATAAAGTCCTTAGAAATGTGGAGATTGTATCCTAGTGGTGGACAACAGAAAATGAATAAATTAAAAAAGTAATTTTAGATAGTGCTTTGGGTTGTGAAGAAAACCAACAGGGTAGATGTAACCAAGAGTATCCGGCTGGAGGGATTAATTAAGATGAGGTTGCAGTAAGAAAACCTCTCTAACAACATTTGACATGTGACGATCCTGAAAAGACAGAGCCAAGGAAGGGAAGACCTGCAGGCAGAGATTCCAGACCGAGAGAATATCCCCTCCTATCCCCCATCTCCCTGAAAACTAGCAAAACCCAGAGGAAGGACTAAATTTGGCATGGCTGGGGGGAGAAGGCTAGTGTGAATAAGGGGAGCAATATATTGCAGAAGATAAGAAAGGAAGGCAGGGGAAAACCTATTGAAGGCCTTGTGCCAGGGTAAGGGCTTTGTGTATTATTTTAAGTGCAAAGGTAAGCCATTAAAATGTTTTAAGTAGATAAATGGCATCCATTCATTCAATCAATATTTATTTAGCATCATCGATATGCCAGGCATTGATCTAGGTTGATGATTTTGTAACTACAGACCAAAATCCCTGTGTTTGACCTAGGCAATATCCCACTGGCTGCTGTGGAGAGAATCATTTACATAGAGACAGTGCTGAAGCAAGGTTGGGAGCCTAGAGTAGTAATTCAGGCAAGAGATAGATGGTAGTAATTTGACTACAGTAGGGATTGGGGCAATATATATATATATATATATTTTTTTTTCCTAATTCATAGGTGTCCTATGGGCATATATCACCTAACATTATGCTACCATATAGCAAGTGCTCAAAGTTATAAATATTAGAGTTACAGAGGAGCAGAAGGGATCATTTCAAATCACACTGATTGTCAGGGTAAGAAACTTGTACCACCCACTGGTTCTAGATGAGAGGAACAGAGGCTGGGAATAACTGCTACTTCTAACAGTCACTGGCATAGCTAATGCATGGGTAAGAATTGGCAATGGGGAGTCTTCGCACATGAACAATGATCTCTGAGCACCATTTATTCTTCTCTGGATGTGGGAATATGGTAGGGTGGAGAAATGGAAAAGTACATAAAGACTGGAGGGATATGATTCATAATGGCATTCCAAAAGTGTGTTAATCCATTTACTGTGGCCACTGAAAAAAAAAATGACACAAACAATTCCAAGTTGGTTTGAACAATGAAATGGCAGTTAGGAAAAATGTTTGCTTTGTATCTCTTCAGTTGACCGATACAGATATGGATACATGGATGCATACATGTATACATACATATGTATTGAGTGTGCTCATTTTGCTGAACAATTTAAAGTTGCAGATCCTACCTACCTACCAGTAAAATGCTTCAGCATGGATAGCCTCAGAATAGGGCCATACTCCTGTATAACCACAATCATACCATTATCAAACCAAAACACTATCACTAACATCACTAACTTATAGCCCATATTAAATTTTGACCCATTTTCCCAAAAGTAATTTTATAACATTTTTTTAAGAATCCAAAAGTCCAGTTAAATTTTCACATGGCCTTTGCTGGGTTTTTGTTTTTGTTTTTTTAGTTTATAGTTATGATTGTTTTTGAGTAAATTATTACTCAAAGGTTATAAAATAATTTTAAAATTACATCATTCTTTCTATACTTATTGGCTTTAAAAATAACCATCTTTATATTTATTTGAAGCTATGGAAACATAGAAAAATATATTTTTATTGTCAATAAAACCTAAAGAAATGAATATGATTGATTTTCCTTTAAACAAGGAAGATCTGGATTGAGAATCTGATAGTTTTTTGTTTTTTTTTTTCCTTTCCATTTCAGGGAGCAGAACCTCAATTTTCTTTTACAGGAACTACACAATTCAGTTCATGTGGTTTGGGAAAAATGGGCATTTCTTCCCCTAAACTAAAGGAAAGAAACATACCCCATGCCTGAGAAAGGAGAGAATTCTATGCCCTTGACCACGGAACGGGAACAGACACTTGACCCCAGTCAGACCAGTCATTATCAATTGTAGGGCGTTATTCAAATGACTAGGAAGGAAATGTTCTCTACCTCTGGTACTATTACATGTAGGATAATTAACTTTGGAGATTCATAATTACAGCATAAAAACAGTTGGCCCAAAAAAGCAGCCAAAAAAAAAAAAAAAAAAAGCCTTCACTTTTTTTTTTTTTGGTGCTGGTCTACCCTCAGACTTTCATCCTAATTAACCAGCAAATGAATTCCCAGTAAAATAAAGGCACATGGAGTTGGGTTTCTGTCTTTGCCGCAGAGTCATCCTGGTTAATATTAATACATTTTTTAACCTTTTTAAAGTTTAGACTAGAATAGGTCTTTGGTGTAATCTCCTCAATTCATACATCAAGCTGGGAGACTGCACAGCTGGTTAGTTGCAGAGCTACAACTAAAAACCAGGTTTCTAGACTCTCTGTTTAACACTCCCTTCTAACTCTTGCCATTTGGCTTCAAGATGTATTCTGTATAAACCTAAAGAGGTATGTACTCATTAACTACATTTTAGATATCTATGTGTAAGTAAATCAAAGAAACCATGTTAAAAAAAGATTTTTTTCTAAAAATAAGTGTTTTATTTGAGCTTAAAACTTGCTACAATTATTGGAGTCTCTCATATCTTAGTAACAGTCGAGATCAAAATCCTTCAAGCATAGAAAGCATAGACTACTACAATGCCATTCATGCCACTGGACCTCCTTGAAGATAAAACCACATTATAATAGGGTGACTGTTCTGCTACCATTTTCTGTGATTGCTGTCTGCAAATACTGCATCTTCTGTGCTGCAGGGAATGGTAACTTAACTGAGCTTCATTTTACTAGCTATGAACTATATGACTAAGTCAGATATTTTCTGTTTTAAAGGAGAAGAAAACCAGGATATTTAAAAGTTTCATGTAATGTTGTTTTAAAAACCTGTGATGATTACAATTTTAACTCCCCAAATATATTTCATCTCCCCCACCCACCATCCTGAGGTCACTTATTTGAAAGATAGATTTCGTGCATCCTGAAATTATATTCTGTTAATTTTCCTAAGAACATTGCAGTAACCTCTGGAAATACACATATACCATCTAGCAACCTGGTTCTGAATCCAGTATTTATGTCAGACTCAAGAAATGATATCATTCTCTATTAGTTGCACTAGAGAGCAATATGAAAGCAGCCATTTATTTTGTTTTGTCATTTTTGTGAGCAGGCTACTCATAGGGTACTTAAATCGTTGATTTTCTCTTTTGCCATCTCTAGGTTAACAACAAAAATATATTCAGCTACCAAGAAACTAAATAGCTTATTCTTGTTTCACTTGTCAAATCTGTATTTCCAAATATCCCCTGAGCTAAGACTTGAGGAGGAGGTAAAGTTAGGATGGGGGATATTTCAAATATTTAATTTAATTTTTAATTCTAAAGAGATATTCCTTCTTATCCCATTAGTTTGGCTGAGCCTCTACAACAGGGGTGTCAAAATCATTTTCATCAGGGGCCACATCAGCCTCCCAGTTTCCTTCAGAGGGCTGAAATAATTTTAGGGCTACATAAATATAACTACTCCTTAACGAGGGGCAAGGAGCTTGGCGCTGCTGCCGGGTAGAAACAAGGTATCCCCTTGTTTCTAATATGTACTAATGAGTACATGTTGTGATAAAACAAGGTGGAGGGCTGGATTCAGCCTGCCGGCCTTGTGTTTGCCACCTGTGCTCTACAATAGCAGTAGTAACGGCATCACCTGCTTTCAATTGTTTCTGTGGCCACAGAGTCAAGGGGCCAAAGCAAATGACTGATTTTCTGGTAGGAGATTGTATCATATTGTCTTACGAGCATAATAAAGTTTCTACTTTCCTCCCACTGCTCGCTCATTGCTAAATCACACTACACATGCAGTGTCTACATCATAGATGGCAGATGCCTGGAATGAGAACTAATCGATTCTCCTTTGTCTTAGATTTTTTCATCATTTCCTAAAGCTGACCATCAAGAATATCTTTATCCAGCAGAAAGTAATGTTAGAATATCTGGAGGATAATAAACTCTGGTTAATTAGATGCTTTTCTTGTTATATAGTACTCAATGAGCAATAGCTCCCTACAGAGTTTATTTCTTTCCCACTTTCAATATAATCCAACTTCTCTACCTGTTATCATAGTGCTGCCTTCGATCATTTCTAATTTCAGTTTGATATCACAATACTTATCAACTATAGCAAAGGAGGGAGGGAGAGCTATTATATTCTTTCTGATAAATAACATTTTACTCACATGTTGATGCATTAAAGAAAATGAGAACTCTGACACTGCCAACTCTACCAAATTAAAAAGTTCTAACAACAAGCCACGATAAAAAAGGCATGGTGTTCCACTGAGGGCAATATCTTGGGCTAGGCCGCCTGACAATGCTTCCACCCAGGACTTAAAAATGTCCTGAATACACTATTTCAAAAGCATATTTGAAGTGCATTTATTGGTCTACAAGAGTAAAATCTGAGACCAAAATCCCGCTGAAGACAACCCAGCAAGCTAAACAGAGCAATGAAGTTGGCTTTCGCTTTAGTCTCTGCCAATTTCTATCAGTTTTTATTAGGTTGACCAAAAAGTTTGTTTGGTTTTTCTTTCTGTAAGATGGTTCTAGTAGTACTTAGTTGTCTTTAACTTTGTTCAAAACAATTTTGTTAGATTGTATTGTGACAGCTGTCATATCAGCATGCATTTAAAAAATCTTACCAAAATTGGTGTATTTTTGTGTAGCCATTTTAATATTGAAGATGTAAGAAAATATGCAACATTTTTGGCATATTATTCTTTATTATTTCAAGAAAGGTAAAAATGCAACCGAAATGCAAATAAAGATTTGTGCAGTGTGTGGAGAAGGTGCTGTGACTGATTGAACGTATCAAAAGTGGTTTGTGAAGTTTCGTGTTGGTGATTTCTCACTGAACAATGCTCCACAGTCGGGTAGACCAATTAAAGTTAAATAGCACTCAAATGGAGACATTAATTGAGAACAATCAATGTTATACCATGCAGGAGATAGCCAACATACTCAAAATATCCAAATCAATAAAGTTATTGGTGAAAATGAAAAATGTGTCTTATTTCATGGAAAAAACTAAACAGCCATTTTGGCTAAACCAATAGCTTTTATTGTTGAAAGTGGAGAGGTGGTAGTAGAAAGAGATATAGCTTGGGAACCTTGTAAAATGAAGAATCTGACAGATGACCCCCACATTTAACTGGTTTCCCCCTAACATTCATCAATGTAATGATGACCAGAAATAAATCTGTTTTCCCTCAAGGGGAAAAGATACAAAACTGTCTGTCTCAAATTGTGGCACTGGGGTGGGGAAAATAAAAACTTCTCCGGAAAATGCATGATCACCGTTGGCTCTCATGATGGGAAGTAGCAAAAACCTTTAATACCAGATTTTATTTCGAGTTGATCCCAGGAGGGTATAACTCTGAAGTGGTGGTCAGAAGCAGGACAAAAGCATTCTGGAATACCAACTTTTGATTCCAGTGTCTAAAGATCCCAACCAATATTTACCAGGAACATAGAGACTCAATAATCACAAAATTCATAAGGAAATAAGACGGCATGAGCAAACCCCAGCAGAAACCACTGCCATTAGACTCAAAACTACAAAGACTCAGGTACTAGATTTATCACAGAATTAAAAATGAGTATGTTTAGTATGTTCCAAGAAATAAAATAGGGGCCTGAAAATAAGAATGAGCAGCAAAGATTATGTAAGATTGCCAAACCAGTTTTGAAAAGGAACCCAAAAGAACATCTAGAAATAAAAACTAGAACATCTAGAAATAAAAACATCTAGAAATGGTAATTGACATTAAAACTCAATTAATATATTAGGAAGAATATTGAAGAAAAACAAACAAAAAACTGTTTGGAAAACTGTAAGACTGGTCTAAAATTATCCAGAAGTCAGAACACAAAACAAAAAGACAAAAATTTGAAAGAGACATAATGAAGTAAACAGGTCTGCCAAACATCTAATCAGAGATTCACAGTAAAATGAGGTAATGGCTGAAAAGTTGCTGGAACTTACCTTTTTTAAAGCAAAATTTATACCTCATAACAAAGAGAAATACATTTGAAAAACACCCACATCTAAACATAATGTAAAAAAAAATTCAAAACAAAAAATAAAGTCAAAGAATTTTTTAATCACAAATAAGAAAATTATAATAAAAAGCATTTATAACTGCAGTGAATAAAAAGGCTATTGTCAAGAACTTTATGTCAACAAGTATAAAAACTTAGTTGAAATAGAAGCATATCAAAAAACATAAAATAACAAAAGAAACATGGAACATGAGTAACCAATGTTAACATACATGTATTTATATATAATACCATGACAAGGAACCCAAGGCAAAAAATTATCTCTAAAAGAGAAAGGAGCCCTTCATCAACAGATTCGGTTCTGCTTTTCTTGCACAAATAGCCCACACTTCGGGCATGAGTGCCATGCGTTCTCTAGCTTCGCCTCATCTCTTTGCAACCAGGGCTAGACTTAGACCGTGATCCAGTCCAGTTGAGTACTTACGGTTTGGAAATTCCATGCCGCCCTTAGCCTCCAGTCTTTGCCTGAGCTGTTGCTTCTGGCTGAAACCTGCTTTCTCCCTTTATAAAGTCTCCTTCTTCTATCTTCAGGGAATCTGCTCATAGCTCATGATGGAACTCAGTTGTTGCCTATTTCAGGAGGCCTCTGTAACTTCCCTCACCTGGCCCCCATCTTTGAGTAAAGTTCTTTCCAGGTGTATCTGTGATTGAATGAGTTGAGTCCTCGCATCTCTGAGAGCTTTGATCATTTGTATGCTAGCTATTTCTTGACCGGCTCTCCCAGCACTGAGAGCCTCTGCGGACAGTGACTTTGACTTTTGATCTTTTGTTTCCATGCTGTTCTTTAAGACTTGGCACAATGTCTAAGTGTGATAGTTTTTATATCAGGTGTGCAATAATTCCTTAATGAATGAATGGAACTTATTTTGATATTATTGACCATTTCATTCATTTATCTCACAGCTTTTGTCAACAAGCAGTTTTCTGCTTGATTTCCCTGTAGTTTTTCGATGAGGCTTTCCTCATCAAAAAATTACATCAGAAGTGAATATCTAGTCTGATTAGTGGCCTACTGTAGAGTTAAAATTTGTCTTTTAAATCACTAGCTTATCGGGGTTGTAGGAGTGAATCACTTCTCTCGATCCAATTCCTAAGGGCCCTATTCAGGATCATAGTAAACTGACCAAGAGAAATAGCACCTTCTGAGGGCTTGGGTAGCCAGCCAGATAACCTTTCTTTACATACATCGCTGCACCTGGAGTCCTCTTCCTTCCAGAAAAGTCTTCACGGCACTCTTCAAACTGAACAGGAAGGAACACTAAAAAATAGGTTTCTTCTTCCTTCTATATTGCAAATATTTATATTCTGTTCGGTTTGGGGGCAGCCACATAAGGGGGTAATGGCAGATTTCACTGTCAGGTGGACTTGAGCTCATTTTGTCTCTAACACTTATTAACTGCGTGTCCTTTGGGGAATTTTTGAGCATGTTTTCATTGCCAAATTGGACAGTAATCCCTACTTCACTTAGTGTGGGAATTCCATGCAAACCTTTGGCCCATTGCCTTGTACCGACTAGGCCCTGGGTTAGTTCACTATCCTACCTGCTGAAGTGCGAGCATTCTACAGCCTCTTCCACTGAAGTGCATAAGTTTCTTCCCTGCAAAATTAGAAGCTTCTTGAGGGCATGTACTTCATCGTGTTAATTTCACATAATATAATGCGTTGCAAGTCACAACACCTCAATAAATTTAGTTGAATTCTATACATACAATTTCTTTTCCAAGTAGGCATATGAAGGAAACCAATTTTTAACAACTTGGAACTGGTTTCCACCTTAATAGTGAACATATAAGTAGCACTTGATGGCCTAGAGCTGTGTGCCAGAATCAAGTTCACCTCACAGACTCCACACAGCTGGTGTTGCTTCTTGGCCCCCTGGCATGTACATCCTCATTCTCCACCCCCCACTTCTCACTTCTGCCTGCTCTCAGGTAGTGAGAACTCCAGGCCTCTTTTGCCTTCCTCGACACCCGACAGTCAGCCTCATCTCCGTCTATCTGTCCCTAAACCCTTCTTTACTTTATTTTCTCCCCATAAATAAAATATTAAATGCTATGTAAATGAAACATTCCCTTCCACAGCATTTCCTCAATCTGAACTACCGTGTCTCCATTTTTTTCTTTTTGCCTGGAAAATCCCTATTCACTCTTCAAGTCCCAGCTAAAATGTTTCCTTTTCTATAAAGCACTTTCTGACTCTCCTTTACAGTTTCTCAGTTTTCCTCCTAACCTCCATAAAACTCTACATATTTTTTTTGAATCCTATTTGAGTGCGATTATCATTTTCTACATCTACGTGCCTATATCTTTGCAGATAATAGCCATGTCTTATTCTTTGCAATAACCTCCGGGTCTGGCACAACTCTTGACACAGAGAACTTGTTCAATAAACATTGAAGGAGAAAGTGGATGACTCTTCAAAGCATGAAGGCTGTCACTGACCCACCTTTGCATCCACACTTCTCAGGTTCTTCCAAGGTGCAAAATCCTTATTCCTGTTCTTATTCCTCTATCTCTGCAGAGCCTATGTCTCCTTTTTGTGCTGTGATTACCTCCCCGAACCTCAGGTGTGCACTCCATCACTACTTACCTCTCACACTAGCTCTCTGTTGTACAGCCACTTAGAGTTTCATCATGCCTCCAGGTATGCTACTTAATTTATATTGAGCAGAACTCCATTATCTTTAGCTTTACCAAAAATAAAAATAAAAACCACATAGGCAATTTGTACGCAGAGCAAATCTCCAAAGTTGCATTTCTCTGAGCGTGCATAAGATCCTCTTCAGGGCGCTAGACGCCTCGCATAACCGCCTTAATGTCTTAGGGCATAGTGATTCTCCCAGTGTAAGTGTGCTACAGAGCCCCTGCTTATCCTCTCCTAAAAATAAAAGGCTCTGTTTGAGAAAGCTCTTTAAGCTTTAGTCCCGCGCTGAGCCTTTAATTTACCGAGGGCTGCAGTGCATCTTCATGCACAGAGGGACGCTTTTCTCAACAGGAATTATGCAAAAATGGGAGAACATTAAAACAAAAAAGCAATTTAATGTACTTACAATTTCCTGTATTCCCTCCCGTGATTTCTAATTATCAGAAGATTTGTGTGTGTGGAGAAGCCATCTCTTCAGCAACCTTGCTCTGTCCTGATTTTCCATCCTGAAGCCAGACATAATATGGCATTTGAGATATGGCACGTATTCAGGTCAGAGATAATCCACGAGTTCCACACTGCATGCCAGGGTTGTCTAGCCCACACAGGTAGGGAGCTGTGGCAAGAAAGATCTACATGCAAATCTAAATACTTAATTTTGTGGGAGACTATTATGCTAAGTGAAATAAGCCAGTCTATGAAAGACAAATACCCTATGATGTTACTTATAAAAGGAATCTGATGAACAAAATAAACTAATGAGCAAAACAAAACCAGAGGCGTGGAAACATGGAGTAGACTGACAGCTATAAGTGGGGAGGGGTGGGGTGGGGTCTGACTGAAAGAAGGTGAAGGGACTAGTCAAAGAACATACATGAGTGACCCACGGACATGGAGAGTGGTATGGGGATGGACTGTGGGAGTTGGGGGTCGGAAGGGTGGAGGAGGGCAAAGGGGGGAAATTGGGACAACTGTAATAGAATAAATAAGAATAAAAAAAGTTATGAGGAAAAAGAATAGTGAAGCAAAGACTGAGAAGTGTTCCAAGCTGGAAGGCTGTTGAAATATTTACATTTCCCTTACTTGGTCTTTGCCTCTCCTCTTCATGGTTTTCCAGGTTAAGAGGGAGCCACTTTCCTGTCACAAAGGGGAGGGGTTTGGGATGTATAGTTTTTCTCAGGTAAGGTTTGTTTTAGAGAAGGTGGTATGGTAAGAGGGAATGGTAAATTTGGGTGGTGCCAGAAAAATGTACCTGCTACTAGAATTACTTTCCCCTTGTCACTAATGGTAGAAAATGTTTGATTGCATAGTGGGAAAAGTCCTAAAGTAGAAATATCAGAAAGAAATATAGTGATATAATAAATTCATACTCTCTACATAAATAGTTGCTGACAGGGCTTTCCTTCAGAATACATTTTAAAGAGATGTAAGGTGTTAATTACAGGAACAAGGGGATGAAGAGGAAGGAAACATTTTCCGGAGAGGGGCCTCCAGAAATTACCCAAACCAGTGTGCTGAAAGTCAGTCGACCACTGGCGATTTCCAAGGACACCATTTCCTTGTGCAACAAATCATGGAATAAACATTTAAAGACATTTTTTAAATAAAAGTAATTTTTCACTTGGAAAAATAAATATAAAAGGGAAGAGTTTTTATTTTTCTTCTATAACTATCACTAGTTTCCTACAACCCCAATGACTAGAGGAGGAAGAAGTAAATTTCAGTTGCAGTAAAAACTTCAGAATGATTTACAAAGAAGCATTGACAAATAAACATTATACATTCTAATGAAGACATGAGAAAATTTATGAAATTTTCTTCAATCAAAAATGTGACAAAGATAATAGATTCTCAGCTGATGCTGTCCTTTATGGTAAAAACCAAACATAGGCAGGAATAGAAATCAAATGATTTAACATTTCTGTCTCACTACAATATACCTTGAAAACCTCCCTCTCTCTGCCTGTCTCATTATAAGGAACTAAAATTCTCCTTTCCATTGTTTCAAATTCTATCAGTTCCATGACTTTCCTCATACTCTACTTTTTTTATTATGAGGCTTAATGCACGGAAATTACTTACTGTATGTCAATTATACTCAGAACTTAGTGCATACAAGAAAGAACTGATGAGCTTATTTGAGAGATTCTGATGCCCATGTCCAGGTAGTTTAATTTTAAGACTTACTGGAATGGCTCAGAAATTTGTGTTTCATTTGTTATCCAAGTGATTTTCATGCCAGCAGGCCACAGTATCTACTTGGAAAGACTGGTCCCAGCTCCACTGATTCTCCTCAACTGCTTAGAACAGTAGAGAGGTACATGCCAGAGCCATATCCTAATTAAGACTGGAGCTCTTAAGAAGACAAATGCCCAAGACCCATTTTCCAGACATTCCAAGTAAAAACCTTTAAAAAGTAGAGGGGGGTGGGTGGTCAATGGGATTGGCCACCTGCGTTTGCTAACTGTGCATCATCGCAGTTGGGCTCCTCCCCTCCCACAGAGATCTGGAGCAAGGGGAACTACCTTTCTTGCTGATTACAATTCAAAGGGATGGCTCCACATCCTTGAGAAAGACATTCTTGGGTTGTAGAAGATTTACATTTTAATGGGGCAGAATTTACAATTGCAAGTTTTCTAAAGTGATATTCTAATGAGGCAGGCCAATGGCCTAACATCAGGAAGAACCTGTCTAAAGTTTGGTCAACCTGAGGGGAAAAGGAAGGCTGGCCATCTCGATTAACCTGTTTCCCTTCTCGTCTCTGCCCTTCGCCTTCTACTCTGACAAGGACCCAACTCTGCTCTTTGAAATCAGCCTTTTAGGCTCCTCTCCTTTTTTAAGTCTCAAGCTTCAGAGTTGTGGTCTAAACTTCCACCGTAATTTCCCAGCTCCCATTAATTCTCTTTAGCAGAGAAAAATCTCCAAAAGTGGAATTTGCCTACTCAAGAACGACAATGAGTAATCACTGTTAATGATGAGTGCTTTACCAGCAGATCTTAAACCTCCACACAGTTGAGTAAATTAAACATGGAGGGTTTCTCATAAAGAAAATTTGAAAGCTAACGGGTTGTATGCTGCCTAAAACTGCCAATTCTGTGACGACTACAGGCAGTCACTTCCTGCGGGTGTTGTTCAGATGCAGACCATGATCTCCACAGAATCGCCATAGTGTCTAGAATAAATGGAGGGCATTTTATTAGTGACAGATGTAACTTTTCTTGCAAAGAAGATAATAACTTTAGAGGTGATTGCAAAATAATATTTAAAATGTTATGTAACAGTCTCAGCAGGATAGCTGGCTGGAAGCAGCAGGTTCAAATGCTGACTGGCTATTGAAGGAATAAGAAAATTATTAAATTATTTACAAACCGTCTAGGAAACTATGACTGTGAAGAAGACCTCAGTAAGCTAAGAACAGTACAATTTTTCAAAAATATCTTGTTTTCTCCTTTCACTGGAGGTTTCTTGTAGAAAAGTAATAAAATGATTATAACTTGAGATTGAGATGAATTATCAATTCATCAGAGTGTATGTTTAATGTGATATACTTGCACTAATGGTATGTGCTTTCTAATTAGGGAGCTATTCTCAAGGCATAAAAAAATTCATTTTCTCAATAAAAATATTTTATACCCAAGATATGGTGCCTTAAAAAACTTAATGAGCTCTGAGGCTGACATTACTGCAATTAAAATATGAGTAAAAAGATAAGTCTGTCTTGTTGAACAATCTGGATGATTAGAGATATTTCCCTTATCATATGGAATATAGGTTACATTTTATATTATTTGCAAGGATCTGCAATTTACCTCAAGGGGAAAGAAAGCTAATTTTCATAAAGTGACAATGGGTTCTCCAGCTCTGGCTGATGTACAAATACCATATTCACTGAGAAAGTGAGTATTTCTCGCAGTGGGTTAGTAGGGGTTTTGCAGAAGTCTGGTAAATTACAAAGAGGCAATTTTACAATTTCGAGGACAAGTACCTGGTGATTAATGGGGCAGAATTGATCTTTACCAACAACTGGGCGATAGGATTCTAGAATTGATAAGCTGTTCTCAGTGAATGATTTCACCCGAGTTTGACAGAAACTGGAGAAGCACACTGGCTTTCCATCTGTCAATCCAATAAACACTTACAAAATATTACTATGTAGATAACACCTAACTACATATGAGTACACATGAGTGGGCACCAGGTTAAAGAATTTGGACTTCTAAAATGAAGCTCTCGATTACTCTTAAACTTGCTTCTCACTCAGTTGTCTGCACATTCATCCACCTGGTCACTCAACTCCAGAGCTGCAGAGCTGCCCTTAATTCCACCCTATGCTTCATACCCTGTGTTCAGTCTACAGCGAGACCTACTGACAATGCCAGACACATCCAGAGTCTGTCTAGTTATCTCCAGTACCACTGTCCCAGTGTAATCCAAGCAGCTGTTCTTTCTGTTTCAGAATACAATAATTTTTTCTTTATAAATTTCCTTATTCTTGTCCATTCCCTTATTATCCACAACAATCATTTTACAGGCATAAATCAGACCTTGTTACTACCCTGCTTAATATCTCCTAATACAAGATGTCCAAACTTTTGGCGTCTCTGAGCCATACTGGAAGAAGAATAGTTGTCTTGGGCCACATATTAAATACATTGCATTATGTAATCACACACACAAAAAATCTCATAATGTTTTAAGTAAATTTACGATTTTGTGTTGGGCTGAATTCACAGCTGTCCTGGGCTGCATGTGGGCCACAGGTTGGACACCCTGTAAATTTCCCCTTTGCCTTTAGAACAAAATCTCATTTCTTTCTTAAAGACTGCATTATCCTATATAACGTGACCCCTGCTCACTTCGCCAATATTACATAGAATAATTATTTTTTTGATTTCTCACTTTGTCTGATTCGTACTAACCTTTTTTAAAAGTAAATTTCTGAAATCTGTTAAGTATATTCTTCCCTCAGAATAATTTTCTAGCCTAATCCATGACTTGATGTTCCCTTCCCCTCATTCAAGTCTTAGACCCAATGTTTCCTTCGCTAACTGTTATTCCCTAATGACCTAGTCTTCTTAAATAACCCTTTCCCACCTTTATATATACACACTTTGGCTACATTCCATCCCTGTTTTTTCCCCCCTATCAGACCATGAATCATTACCTTTAATAATCTTGTTTATTTGCTTGATTTCTCATTTAACTTTTGTCCTGGATCCATGAAGGTGTAAGATCTACAAAATCGAGGTGCTAATCTATCTTGTTTATAAATATTCCAAGCACCTAAAATACCACCTGGTACCTAGGAGGCATTCAACATGTACTTACTGAGTAAATTAATGAACTCAGCCTGATAAGAAATAAGAAGCCGAAAGGAATTACTCAGAAGAAAAGTGTGATGTTAAGGCCAATCTGACAGCCTGACTCCCTAAAGATCTGGTGATGAGAGGCAAAAGAGAGATTCAGAATCCTAGACATTGGAGCCAGAAAAGTCTGGGTCTCAGTTCTAGTTCTGACACATGCTAGTTATTGACCTTGTATAAAGTTGTTAAACTTTCCTAAGACTCAGTTTCCTCATTTATAATATGGAGATGACAATACTGTGCCATTGCAGTACTTAGAATTAAAGAAGCTTCAGGCAAACTGTCTGAAAGAGATTGCGTGTCCCCTCAGTCTCTTCCCTACATTGAGAAAATCATTGTGCTATCAATTCTCTCTTAACAGGTTGACAGCTTAATTATGGGGCTGTTCAGGAAGTAACCAAGGCAGCGATAGAGAGAAGTAAATGACAGGACACTTTTTACAGTAAGACCAGAACTAATCGCTCCCCAATGCAAACAGAGGTTTATGTGGAAACAAAATGAATTGAGAAAACCCTTAGCAACAAAGAAAGAAAATGAAAAAGAAGCAGAAAAAAGTAAATCAAAAGCGTTGGGCTTTTTGTTGACAGGAGGTTACCTAAGAATCATACAAAAGACCTTTAATGGTAAAGGGTTCATTTAGTGATTTCTTCCTACCAACTTGCCAGCACTGTTCCTCCAGATGGGGGTTCTGAAACAAGACAGTGATGGAGGACAAGGGCACTAAAGCTTAGCTTCCTCAGTGCTGGTTGCCATGACTACAACCTGAAGAACTCCTCATTTCACAACTAGGCAAAGTCTGCAGCTTTTGAATCAAAATCAACTTATTTCATTTTCATCGGAGTCATATCTAACCATATTCCTACATGCTTTGTCTGAAACCATAGTTTTTCTCTTTGTATAATATCATGTTTATTAAATAAAAACAACTTCCCCCCACCACTCTGCTTCACTTGCAAGAGTTTTTTAAAGTGCCAGGTCCCAGAAACTGAGGAAATACATCCTCATATGACCTGTAAGGTCTGAATTGCTTAATATCAGCAACAATATTCAGACCAAACTAGATATAGATGGCTGTATCAGAAGTACAATTTTATATAGATCACTCCAAAAAATACACATTATGCTTTCAGATTTAAATCAATAAATGAAAAAGAAATATTTTTCTCAGAAGACCTAATGACTCTTTTTTGAAATCTAATCAGATAAAGACTTTTTAATATAAATCTTTTTGCCTCTATCTGGACATGCAAGACACTTACCAAAATAGAAAAATAATTTTTAATTATATATAAAAATCAAAATAAGCTCTTTTCTTTCAGCTGTTTTATGCCTGGTTTGTTATGCATTAAAAGCACAATTATGGACTCATTTGGGGCAGCTTGAACTTGAGATGTGAGGGAAATAAAGATACAATCCTGGATTTCAGTAGAAAACTATGACCCGGAGACACGGATGTAGTATCAAATGTAACGGCTACTGAACTCCAGGGAGAACAACTGGAGAGATTATGCAGAGTAAGAAAAGAGGGCTAAGGACAGAAACAAGGGGTCCACAGACTTCGAGGAAGTCAGAGGAGAAAAAGGATACAGCAAAGTTTGCAAAGGACATTTAAGAGAAAAAAATAAGGTTAATTAGTAAGAAAGAAAGCCGTGGAATCAGTTCATACTCACATTCAGGCAACCTCCAAGCTGGCATCCACTGCTTGTAATGGTGACTTGCACACGTCCTCCGTGTTACCACACTAAACACATTGCAAACTAGTGTGTTACTTTCCACCCAAGGAGGCAAACAGTTCATGTCTCAGTTTTGACCTCACAGATTCCTTAAAAGGCTCAAGGACCCACAAGAACCTTTTCCCTAAAGGGAAAATAAAACCCTGAAAAAATAAGACCAAGAGATGTAGTGATTTACAAATAAGTGAGGACAAAATGTAACCTTAAATATCATTTAGTGAAAAATAAATGAGAAAAAAGAAATAGAGTATGCACTAGACAAATAGGAAACAAATAGCAACATGGTAGTTTTCAACCATAATTACATTAAATATAAATGGATAAAACATTAATAGGTTAGACTAGAGTTGTCAGAATATACAAATTCAAGATTCAAATTATATGCTGTCTAAAAACAACTCACTCTAAATATACACATATATAAATTAAAAGTAAGAAGATGGGAAAGAGGAACCATGTAAACACACTAATCATAGGAAAAGTAGTAACAAGAAATATTTATTACTTATCAACTTTAAAAAAAATTATTTTATTGTTGTTCAGTTACAGTTGCCTGCATTTACCCACCACCATTCCCTCCCCACCCTAGCCAAACCCACCTCCCTTCCTTGCTTCCACCCCTCCTTGGTTTTGTCCATGTGTCCTTTATAGTTGTTCCTGAAAACCCTTCTCCCTTTCCCCCCATGATCCCCTCCCACATCCCCTCCGGTTACTGTCAGTTTGTTCTTAACTGAGGTACAGTTGATTCGTATTATTTGTGGCTTCCATGTTTGTGAATTCATCTCCTGGTCAAAATTTATTTGTAACCCCGATATCAATACTCCCTGGACTTGATGGTCATTTGTGGACATATGCAGAACAGGGAACATTTTTGGTCTCCCAATGTACGTTCCCAGTTGAATCTAAACAGAGCAATGGTCTGCCTTCATTTTGCAGCCCTCATACTGAGAGGACCAGAGGGACACGATGGCAGAGGGCAGTGATGGACAGTACTGGAAGCCTTGTTTCTGAGACCAGATGACCTGAGCTTAGACTGCAACTCTAGCTCCTGTTAGTGGGGTGGCCCAGGAAAGTCATTTAATGCTTTTGAAGTTCATTTCTCTTTTGTAAAAATAAAATAGAATCTACCAGGACATGTTGTTTTATTTTTTAAAATATTATAACATATACACATATACATATTTTCCCTAGGTGCAACAGTTCAGTATTCACTAATTCAGTGTTTACAGTGACATTACAGAACAAAACTAGCATCAATAGTAAGAATCGACTGTACATTTATAGGTCAACTCTTCAAGAAAAATACAAATCCTAAAAGTCTATGCACCTAAAATTAGAGCTTTCAAATACAAGAAACAGAAACCGACAGACATATAAGGAGATATAAATAAATCCACAGTCAGAGCTAGAAATTTCAAAACTCCTCTCTCAGTAATACATAGAACAAAAAACAAGAATGAATTTAATTGACATTTCAGTACATTCCTCTTAACAGTCAGAGAATTCACATTCTTTCCGAATGCATATGAAATACTCTGCAAGACTGATCTGTGCTGGCCCATAAAACAATTTTCAATACATTAAAAAGGATTATAATTAGAGTATGTTCTTTGATCACAATGAATCAAGTTGGTAATTGGTAAATAAAAGGATATCATTGTAGCATAAAAATATCACAAAGGATAGACTTTGAGGCCATAAGCATTAGTGAAGAAGATGGGACTATCAGGATATATTATAATTCTCAATTTCTCTGCAGAAAATGGTGTATTCAAATTATATAAGGAAAATTGAAGAGAACTAAAAGAAATATAGAAATAGCCATTATAATGATAGAAAATTTTCAGTAAATAAAAGGTAAAACAATAAAGCTTTGAAAATATAACATAGGAGAGTATCTTTAATGGAGAGTATCTTTGCCTTTGGAAGGCAAAGATTTCAGAATGCATAATGCTCTAGATATTAAAATGATTAAGTTCCTATAATATCATGAACTTTGCTTCATTAAAAGATCCCTTTAAAAGGGTGAAAATCCAAACTACAGTAAAAGAGCAAATATTTGCATTGCATGTACCCCTCAAAGAACTCATATCCATAATTTCAAAAGAACTTGTATGAGTCACTAAAAATAGATAACCTATTTTTTTAAAAATGCAGAAAACACTGCACAATAGGAGATATACAAAGAACCAAAATTTACTTGAAAATATATTAAAGCTTATCAGATCATCAGGGCAATGCACACCCACCAGGATGGCTAACATTCGTCAAAGCAGGTGCCTCACGACGCCCTGCTTTGGCAAGAAAGGACAACTGGAGCTCTCATACGCTGCTGTTAGGACTGTACACTTTTACCACCACTCAGGGAAACTGCTCAGCACTATTCACCAAGCTGAACAAGTGCATACCCTATGATGCCATAATTCCACTCACAGGGATGCTCCCAACACAATGCAACATAGATGCACCAAACGGCATGAGCTTTTGTAGTAGGAATATCGGTGGGAACCTCACATTGGAAACACATATCCTTCAACAGTAGAATGAATAAGTACATTGGCACAAATGAAATGCAGACTAGTGCTGTCTGCTGAATGCAAAAACATGGGTGAACCTCTCAAACACGATGTTAAGTGGTGGAAGCAAGACAAAATAAATAAGAATTACACACCTTAACAGAGCTGGATTGACTGGGCCGATAATAAAGGTCCTTAAGTGGCTCAGATTCCATCAAAAGCCCTGTATCTAATTTTGTATCTCTAGGTCTGTTTATTTCAACAGTCCCCCCAACTGTTTAAGCTTTAGACTCCCATGAAGCTCTTCTTCCCTTGAGCTGTGCAATTTCAAAATAATAAAATTAATCTATAGTACTAGAAATCAAGTTAGTGGTTACCTCTAAGATGAAGCGGTTAGTAACTGGAAGTAGGCCCAGGGGTGGCTTCAGGAATACCCGTAATGTTCTATTTATTAATCTTCAGTGACTAATCTGTGATGGTAAATGCTTAACGACTTGCTTTCTGGAAACAAAGTAACTGATGTTTAAATATGCCCAAGATGCCCCATTTCAAGCTGCCAGTGTTTGAACAATCAGCCACAAATTTCCTGAGTATTTTACAGTGGGGTCCCCAGGGTGGTACAAGCCATCTCTAGCATGTGTGCAAAGTATACACGGACATGTATACTTTGAGATATTTCACTGAAATGTAAACTTAGGGTGTCATATAACATCTGTTTGTATTTTATAAGCCTATGAAAAATAATATTTTAAGAAATTCTAGAGACTGTGCTCCCTGATGGGGAAGTATTTTAAAAATGAAACGAAATTAATCAACATTCCAGTTATTATGGGAAAATGATTTTAAATGACTGAATTTTAAAACTATAGAAATTAGTTAAAAAAAATAAGGTATATGCCAATACATCTGAGCTTCCCAGACACTATCTATACATAAATGTGTTAACATTATTTTTTATAATGCATTATAATTATATTTTTACTTTTATGCAATGTCTGAGCAATAAGAAACTGCATTTTATTCTACAATGCAGGCTTAGTTACATAATAATGTCTGCCTGACATAGAGTGTATTAAATAAACATACTGAATAAATAAAACAATCACGAAACATGGTAGTATTTAAAAGAACCAGAGCATTCATGATGTTGGAAGGCAAAAAAGGGAGAAACCACTTCTGCCGCTGTGATCAGAGAGTCGGGGAAGCTTTTGTATATATTTACATATTTCTATGTGCTTCAGGCTACATGATTCTTATTGCACTAAAACGCTTCACCTGGACTCCACAAGATGTCACAGTCTTCTTCCTCAGTCTACAGAGACTGAGGGATCTTATTAAACAAACCAGGCATAAAACAGCGGAAAGAAAAGAGCTCATTTTTCTTTTGATGATATTTCTGAGTGCAAAAATTATGCAAAGCAAGCAGGAAAAAATCCTGTGTGTATTTCAAAGTATTACACTGATGCCGAAAATAAATTTTTATTCTACATTTAGCTATCTTGAGAATAGTCTGAAGTGTCAATAGCGTGCTATAGGTTATAGTCCCTGGAAATATTCTTTCACTAAGAATGAAACGAGAGCTTGACAAAAAGAATCAGTTACTGCCTGTCATGGCTACTCCACTTGAACTTTAGATTTCACAGTTGCCACTGATGCCTCAATCAGATGCTCAGGGAATCTGAGCTCAGACGTCACTTTTTTATGTCCAATGGCAGAATTGGCAAAACCTCAAATAGGTGTTGCGTACTATCCTGTGTGGTTTTTTTTTTCAACGAACCAACTATAACTCAACTCACGGGGCCCAATGGCGCACACGTGTGCATGTGCTTTGCTTTCCTCTCCCAGCTGGGCCAGAAGAAGTTTAATCCTAGAAGTGGCTAATTGCCTTCCTCTGTCTGCAGAGACTCTCATCTGAGCAAGTGATAGGGACAGGGGAGGACAGAAAAAGGAACTTTTACAAATCTCTGTTTCTTGGAATAACTTAATCTGTATCTAAGGGTTGCCCAAAGTGTGCATTTTGATACTGCTCATTCTGTGATAAATGCATTTTTGGGTCAAGGACAACACTGGAGTCCAAGTTCATACTGGAAAATACTACAAGGAGTGTTGGGGAGAAGGGAATTGAGCAGCAGGCTAAACACCCAGGGCAAAGCTGCCATCAGTCAAGCTTTGGAGGCTGATGTCACATCAGATTGTATAGCAACAGTGGTCAAAAAGGCCTTAGAGAAAGATGTAGAATTGTAGGGAGTAGCTGACTACTAATAGGTGAATAGGACCGTTTACAACATGCCCTGAGGCCTCTCCCAGACAGACTGGGCAATGGACAGAGAATACTACTTCATTATTTCCTCAAGTAGATAGACAGGAAATGAGAAAAAATACGGTTGCATTTTATATAATTTTGAATTATCCAAATTTGAAGTAATGTGATATAAAAATAGCAGTAAAGTCTCCATTTATGCAAATAAATGAAATAGTAAACACTCCACCTAACTTTTTTTTAAAGTGTAAAGAATCATAAAATGTAAATCTGCTAGGACAAAGTGAGTCCACAGTGTTGCTCGACTGTGGTGATAGATCTGTCATCCTTTATCAGAACCAGCCTTTGTGGTCGGACAGTGTGCGTGGGAGGATGTTAGCAGCATCCTGACCTCTGCCCTCCAGTGTGACAACTGAAATGTCTTCAGACATTGCCAGATGCCTTGTGAGGGACAAAAATCTTCCTCAGTTGAGAATATAGGGACCGTGGAGATCAGTGTATCCTGAGTGCCATGAGTTATGGGTAAAATGGTTTCACAAAAGGCAGGAGAGTTAAACAGGGCTAGGTCAGGGAGGACTTGTAGGTCGTATAAAAGAGTTAGGATTTCATTCTCGATGTAAAAGGAAGCCACAGAGTGGCTTAATTAGGGAAGTAATGGGATCACATAGGAGGGCAAGAAAGACAGCTGTGAAAATAGGATGCATCTGCAACTGAAAGATAATGGCAATTTGGACTGTGACACGGGCAGAAGAAATAGTCACGGATTCAGGATAGGGTGAGGAGAAACAGCAAGACTTACTGGAGAATCAGAACGAAGGTGTCAAGGATTAGTCCCAGACTGAAAGCTTCAGTGAGTGATGCTGGGATGGTTTCCATGGTAAACAGAATTTGGCTACAAATTCTCTGCTAGTCTTTTCACTGAGAGGTGGACTATAACCTCCCTCCCATCCCCTACTCCCCCAAACTTTGAATTTGGGCTGACTTTGCTAAACCAAGAAATGTGCCAGAAGTAACTTTCAGGGACTTTCTCAGGCTTTGTTAGAAGAAGCCTTGCCCAGGTTTATGGGGAAAATTGCTCTTAGGTTCCCCAAGTTTCAAAGGAATTTTGACTACCTGGAGGCAGTCATGCTGTGAGAAAGCCTCAGGCGGAAGGAACAGCAGGGATGGGAGTAGCTCCTCTAAAGTCCAGACAGTGGCATTATCTTAGCTGACAACCCAGATAGCGTGGGGTATCTGGGAAGTGCTGGTGATCGGTGATCCCCACTGTGCCCTGCTCAAATTCCCCACCCACAGAATCTTGGGATACAATGATAGTGAATTATTGTTTCAAGCCACTAAGTTGTATGATACTTTGTTATGCAACAATAAGTACCTGAACCAGTGTTACTTATCAAGATGAAAAAGTTTTAAAGAATTAGTTTAGGGGAGAAATCAAGAGTTCAGATGTGTTGTTTACCAAGTTTATGAAATATGTGTGGGAAGGAAATAACCAAGTCTTACAAGAGCCTTAATGTTAGGGAAGACTCTGATCTGAAGATATAAATTTAGAAGTCGTGAATATAAAGATAGTATTTAGACCCATAGCAATAATTAAGATCACTTGGGGAGAGAATATAGCGAGAGAAGGGAAGGGGGCCTCCATTAAGTGCTAGGAAACCTCAGCATTTAGAGGTCAATTGGACTAAATATTCCTTTTTGTGTTTGCTGATTTTATATTATAGTTATTTTGTTTACCTGTCTTTTAATCAAACGGTTATCATTACCCCTCCTTCAAGCTCTCCTTGTAGTTATAGAAGCAGAATTAATTGCTCTCATATACCTGCTTCCACTGAGCTTCGCAATGAATCTCTTTTCTCTTATCATATTAAAATTATTAAAGCACCTGTATCACTCCTAGACAGTGGTTTCCAAACCCGATTAGCAATTAAGATCAGCAAGCCTTTCCGCAGAACTTCTGATTCGGTGGGTCTAGTCAGCTAATTCCGATGCACTCAATCTGTGACCTAGAATTTTAGGGTTCTTTTCAGAGACTCTGAACTACCCTAGGGTGGGTTCCACTCAGTAAGGGGAAAATGTAACAGTTACTGAAAGTATCAATTCTGGTACCTTATTTAGAATTCTAACTTAGTGATCTTCTAGCTCTATGTTATTGGTAAAGTGATGAACCTCTTTGGGCCTCAGTGCCCTCATTGGTAAAGTGAATTTCATTGTAGCACTTAACTCAGAATTTGTTGTGAGGAACACTATATGTGGAGTAAGGGAGCTCAATAAATGTGCACTGTTGTTATTATTATTAATTTTGTGTTCTAAATGTCAAACACAGTACACACGGTTGATGCTAAAAGAGTGCTTTGTGAATGGCTTGGAAGGGAATTTAAGTAAACTGAACTTTACAGAAGATTCCCAGTGCTCAATAGAAATAGTTTATAATTAACTAGACTCTATTTAACACGTATTGTTAGGAACGAGATGTACAGGATGTGAAATTGCCATTAGCGTGGTTGTAGTAGTAGCGGTAGCCAGGCTAGGCCAGGCTATGCACACTGAACAAATGAACCCTGAAATCAGTGGCCTAACACAAGAAAAGTAATTTTTTTTCATTATGATACCTGACTAATACTAGTCAGGAAGAGGTGGAAGAGGAAACTACTTCATCCAGGATGACAATGTCTCCACTGTATTGGTTCATTCCATTTGCAGGGCAGGGGAAAAGGCAAATAAAGAATCACACATTGGCTATTCAAGATATTGTTGCAAAAGGAATTTGTGTTACTTCTGCCCATTGCCCACTAATGAGAATGACTCATGACCCAGCTAACTGTAAGGAGTGCAGGAGAACAAGGGAGGGCTGACAAAATGTTTGGTGAGTACCATTGTCTCTAGCTTATTAGCATTCTTAGTAATAGTTGTAGCCACCAAAAATTCAGTCCTTACTCTGTTCTAGCCAGCGTGTTGCATTTCTAATGGTATTCTCACAGAAACTTGGCATCATGGATATTATTATCTACCGACAAAGGAGGAAACTTAGGGACAGAGAAGCTTGTTAATTGACTTGTTTCAAGACGTCTCCACTTTTTACTACCCCTTTATCATCATGGCTCACTAATGAAAAGCTGTGGCTACTCACTCCAAAGCTGACCCTTCCACCCATGCTGTCTCTCTCAGAACTTCGCATTTCACCATTTATTTCTCCCTTATCCCCAGGCTCTCCTTCAACACCAGCACCTCCCCTTATGGCACAACCACGGCAAGACTTCTATATCCATTAAAACCATTCAAAATCCCTACACTGTTCCGAAATTCCCTTTTCTTTTACTTTTAAACTTCTCAAAACATGGCATATATGTCTCATTTCTACTTCTTCACCACTCACCTAAAATCTTGTAATCTGCTCTCTGCTTTAGCTATAACAGTAGTTATCCTCTGTAAGTGCAGATATACAAGCTTTAGAAGTCATGACGAAACCAAATGAGCAATGGACTTAAAGTTTTAGAAGCTATATTTGAATCCTTATCCCTTAATAGCTGTGGAGCCTACAGCAAATTCATGCATTTGGCTACAATTCCTTGTTTCTGAATACTGGTCCAATAATATTTGGGCTGCCGACCTCAGGCACTGGCTAGGTAGATTTAATGCAATCATGTAAGTAGAAGTGATTGAGAAATCAAGAAGTAAATCAGAATATCCCTCATAGTTTTTTTTTTTTTAAATCTAATGACCTTTCCTTAGTACTAATTAACTCTTCATATTATCATTTTCTGAAACCAGCCAATTTCCACATTTTGACTAATCCTTTTGAGACTTCCATCATATTTTCCTTGCTTTATAAACATGGTTAACTTGCTCCTGTATTTCAAACCTCTCCCTGGTTCTTCCTCCCCCAGTGACTTGCCTCTACTCATCCCCTCCTCATACATAATCCTGATGGGGTGCTCGGTGCCCTCCCATTTTCTCGGTCACTCATGTATGTCTTCTCCACAGACACGTCTTTTTATTAACCCGTTTCTCTTTAAGGTCTCCAATTACTTCCTAATAGTCAAGTCCAATGAATATTTTTCAGGTCTTATCTTATTTGAATTTTCTGCAGCTGGCCTGTTGACTACTTTCTGTTTGACATTGCCTTCTCCTTTGCCCTCTAGGGCACCATTTCCTTCCTTCTCTGTAACCATTCTTTCTCAGGCTTTTTTCTCAGGATTCACAATTTTTTTTATTATCCCTAAAATATTAATGGTCCTTAAGGTCTATTCTTAATCCTCTTCCTTACTTATCTAAAAAATATATCACTGGAAAAATTAACCTATTCTCGTGACTTGAGAGTAGTTAGCATCTTAATGCCAATAACTTCTGAAGCTATACCTATTACCCAAAGAGGAAACCAGACACCCACTTCTAATGAGTACCCACATAAACAATATTTAATTATTTTCCCCAAACTGTACATCATGAATCCTTGACTCCAGGAGGACACATCCACCCGTTGCTGTTCAAACACACCCGACTTATCTACAGCTTTACGCCTTTTCTCTTGTTCTATCTGTAGTTACGTTTTTGCCTGCAACCCCCTTCACCCGTCCAAATGTTATTCTCTGCTGGTTCCCGAGGACTTCCAGCAACTCATCTCTGCCCATAATTTTTTTGAATTAATTTCTCAAATAAACATAGTTTAAGATATCCTGCTAGCATCTGACACTTTTCTCCCCTAGAAATTTCTCCTCCCCCAGGTGTTTGACCCAGCATGTATTTTGTATCCGTGACTCCCCGGCCCAGCCACAGCTGACCGAATCCGGGAGTACTGACTCCTCTCAAGATGACCCAGTTACAATCTCTCATGATAACCAGAATTGGGGCTCAGGGTAGCTAATGGCTCTGGCCTGATTACTTGAAGTAAAAACACATAAAGTTTGAAATAACAAAGAAGCCAGTTTTAGTCACATGCACAATGAGGCAGCAAAACTTTAATCCACAGACAAATAAGGAAAGAACATGGTAGTTCTGAGGAGATTTGAGGGCAGTTGCTGACCAAGTTTCTAACAGTTTTCCAGTCTCTTGTGATCTTTTGCTGCATATTCTGCCTTAGGCAAGAGTATTCTGATATCTTTTAAATCCTTTTTTTTTTTTTTGCTTTGCCGTTTGAAGTGATTTTCTAATATACTTTCAACAAGAAAGAACCCAGGAATTACCCATTTTTATCCTTAATCACCTATTACCTTGTGCCATTACTTAGCTATGTCAATGTAGTTTGTTTCCCTAATTAGGCTGCGAAGCTTCTCTACTGTGAGTATTTTGTCTGATTTTTTTTCCCCTTTGAGTCCTCCCGACAGTTCTGTTTCCAGTAAGCACTCTGGGAACTCAGTGAAACCATTGAGGCAAACACGGTTAAGATTAAGTCTGTTTGTCCTCTTCACAGTCTACTGCAGTGCTGTGAACATAGCTGATACTCTCATATTTGAGTTAAATGAGTGAATGAGTTTTTGAGATTCCCATGTCCATTCCTTTCAATCTTCTGTCTTCACTTCTTAAAACAAGTAAATAAATAGGGGGAAAAAATCAGTGAGCCTGTGTTTAGGCACAGAAAGAGAGACAAAGCAAAACCTTAAACATAGAATGCTATTAAGATATTTACTCACAAAGTCAAATCTTTTCCTATTCTAATATTTTCTTAATCTTTGCCCAATCTTCAAAAAGGTGGTGTGTGGGGGGAGTTATGCTCAAATAATCAAACCCCAGATTATGAACAAAGGAACTCTTTATTTTTAATTCCTTGAAAACTTAATGATTATATCCAAATCTGTTTTGATCACCACTAAACAGAAAGGGGATAGCCTTAGGAAGCTGAACTGGAGTCTTATCTTTGCTCTGTTATTAATTAATTATATGACCTTGGGTAAGTTATTTAATATCATTGCACTTCATTTTTCTCAGGTGCCAAATGACAAGAATATATTACACTATATGTCTCCTAAGAAAATGCAAAGATAAAAAGGGGTAATACATTAGAAAAATATTTAGAAAGTGACATTAAATGTGGTCATAGGAAGATATAATCAAATAACACTACTTTGCAATTTTAACAGAATGTGGCTGGGTGTAAAAAGAAGACTGCAGGGATTTAAAATATCCCTGTATTAATAATGAGATTCTCTATTTGCCAAGTCCCTTTTTAAGCTTATGTTCAACCTACCTGCCATTTATCTTCCCTGCTATTTTTCTGGTTCCTCTTGAGGCCAGAGTGCCAGCTGTGTTAAATTGTGTGATAATTCTGTGCCATGAACTATTCTCCTGAGGAAGCAGAGTCAAACGCCAACTCCGTGACTGGTCTTGGGAAGAGAAAACCTCCAACCTGCAAATTCATAATATCAGTCCCTTGAAGTTGCTTGTATTACTATATTACTCATAAAGACCTTGAAGAAGGAAATAATGGACCTGTGACAGAAACCAGAGTGTCTTACAACTTAAATATGGTGAATGATCACTAGTACTACTTGGGGACTTCTAAGCTATGGCTCAGAGCTCAGCGTCAGACAGGTGGAAATATTCGGTCTTCATCAGCCAAAGATGACCCTAAAATGGGAGGTAGTGACCAAGCCTTGGTGAATTACTATGACAAGCCCTTATATAAGTCTATTTTCATTTCAGAGAAGACACTGAGGGAAGGGCAACACTTACTTCCCTTGATTTTTTATTTTTAGAACAAGTCAGATGGAGTGATAATTGTGTTAGTAATAGAAGGTGTGTGTACCTGAGGATTGTTATAAAATAAATTGTTGCAAAGATAATTCTCAAGTCTCAGAAATAAGCACCATGCATGCATAAGCATGGTTGCTTTTTCTCCCATTTCACTTGTTTTAACTCTGGTTTTTGAGTCACAAGACAAAAGCTTACATCTTTCCTTTATTTTTTTTTGAGTAAACGAAGAGATATTTTATCTGTGAACATACTCCTTGACCAACTTCAATATCTTAATGAATAATAGATAAATATCATTTGCTTCTGATCCTCTCTCTACATGACAAAGTGATCTTTCAAAAATTCGTACCTAATAATGTCACATCTTGATGACAATCCTTCAGCAGGTCCCCATTGTCTCAGGATAATGTCCAGATTATTATACATTTTAAAAGTTTTATGACCAGTTCCTGATTGTCTTTTGAACTTTGTTTCTCTACGTTGGGCCTTGTAATGCACTCCTCTGTTGTACAATCCCCCATCCCCGGCCCTTGCACACACAGCCATGTACTTTGCCTTCAAGTTACACTGACTCTCTTTAAAACCCCTGAAATTACCACATTCTCCCCCTCCATCTGATCCCTGATCCTGAGGTGTGCCCCCTTCTACATGCCCTGCAAGCATCCAGTACTCATCCTCTCATGCTTTTGTCATAGATAGCAGCTACCTCATCATAAGAGTCATTGTCGTCTTGTATCCTCAGTACTTAGCTCAAAGCCTAGCAACAAGGTGTAGCTCAACAAACACTAGAAAGAGGTTATACAGAGGATGGCTGGAAGATATGGAGAAAGGAAAGGAGGAAGAAGGAAAGATACCAGGGAGGTCAAGAGCCCTGGAGTAGTCTTGTTTTTGCTGTGCCACCTGTCACCACTCCTCTTTGTTTTCTTTCGCTTCTGCCGATTCCCAGTTCTGGAGGGAATAGTAGGCCTCTGGCTTCCTCCCATGCTTTAGGACTTCCTCATCTCTGCTCCTTCCCTGTCCTGAACTGTGTACTCCCAAAGCAATAGTTGCCCTTCACTGCTACATTCCTCCCAGGTCTTCTCAAATATGGTTCCCACTAAAACTTTTTTGGTCTCAAGATCTCTAGGCATTAAAAATACCCTTTTCTCATTAGAGACTGGGGACCTCTATGGTGCCTCTATCATGATGATATGTCTCATAACGAAGGAGGAGCAGCCCAGTAAAATCCAGGAAAGGCTGTGTATGAAAAAATGTAGCCAAAGATGAAACCAGAATTTAATGGTAGCCCAGGAGCACACAATCTGAGAGTGCTGATCTCCTTAATTCCATCTGTCATTTTCCCTTTATATCCATTTAATTAGACATCTCCAATGTAAAATAAATGGCAGTATTAAATGCAGCAGGGTGCCCTAGGGGCAGTGACATTCCTAGAGGAATTCCTAAAGGAATTCATCATGGAAGGTAGCCTTTCTTGCAAAAGTAGATGCTGAGAGAGGAGCCTTTAAAGGGAGAGACTGTAAAGGGATAACTTTAGGGATAAAGGGATAAGTTATCCTCTAATAAAAAGGAAAAAAGGAGGAGGAGCTTTCTGGGAGTATACATGCAGCAGCAGTCACCAGAATCTTGCCTGCCCCGATGTATCTAGTATTTCGTACTTATCTAGAAAATCGACTAAATTTAGCCACCTGGATTTGTAGACTCTAAGACTGAATATGATGCTGAAGAACTGCCCTGGCAAGTTTCTGATTATGCTATTGTCTTCTGAAGCCAAATCCTTGGGATATACACTCATAAATATAACAACAGTAGTTCTGTAATTTGCATACCTTAGTGAATTTTTTTAATAAGTTGAATTGTAGGTAAAAGACATTCCTTATCTTATGCTGATTCTAGTTTTAATGGGCGCATTGCTGGTGCAAACAACTATGGTGAAGAGACAGGATGCTTCACCTCGTATTAAGTCAAGGTTGAATGGTTGTAAAATGTAATTTGTTTTTACAGTAATCATTACATAAGTGTGCTATGAAATGCCAAGAAAAAAGTACAGACCTAGATTTGTTAATATAAGGAAATGAGCACAGACACACTATTGAATATCAATAGGGAATTCTTAACTATTTGGATATCTGCTGGAAGTCTCATTTTTATGAAAATAGAGCATCTGACAAGTTATTGAGAATAAAAGAGAAGGCACAGAGATGCAAATAAAGCCATACACATTGAAGAATATAGGTGGTTGCTGCTTACTTTATTTGAAGCCCTGTTATACATATTAAACCAACTTCTCTCTTGTAACTTGATCCAAACTCTAATATCATAGCATAAGTTATTATAACTGTCTTATTTTCTCTTCATGCATCCTTACTTTACTGTTTTACATATTTCTGCTCTTGTCATCTTGTTTCAATATCAGTTTTCTTTAAAAAAATTACTAAGCCATACATCGTGTGACTTGCTAAAGGTTTGGTGGTTGTAGGAGAGGTACGAGGTCATGGTTAACATGGCATTCCATCTTTGTACTTGTTCCGTCAGCCTTCCTACACAGAATCCTGAACTCCCTGGATGGGAAGAAACCTAGCAAGACCAGTTTCCTGACCCCAGCACTCTGGGACAAATAAAGAATACTATTTGTTCCTCCACCTATAATGTAAATTATCCACTAAGCTAAGTAGGCTACATAAAAAATTGCTCTTTAATGCATTTTAGTTTTTGAATTAATTCATTTTATACCTCATTTGTGCTTTCACAATCTATTATAAAAATATTGAAACAAGTAGATGAGTAGAATATCTTCATGTAAAAATACTAAAAATACTAACATACACACTTACACACAATGGCAAATCTCCCTAAATATTTTCAGTTCATTTATGACCATGTACAAACTCAAGACAAATAGGAACGATGGATAATATTTTTTAATGTATTTCCTTCATTAGTTTATGGTTTTCTAGGAAAAATTCTAAAAACAAAAATAACATAAAACATTCATTGATAATGAAATACCAGGGTGATTATTAATGACACATTTGCTTTATAGTTATGTCTGAAAATGACAATAATTTAATAACAGTCTGCGTTTGTTTCACGTAAACATTTGATCTGAATCATGTTTGTCAAATTTTTGTACAAAATGCATGTTCTTTCAGTTATAATTATTGAAACCATCCTCCAATATACCCCTCCCCCTATTTTAGGCATATAAGTCTCTTTTTTTTTTTTTTACTTTTGTCTAACAAACACTCTAACATCTCTGTAAGCATTTTCATGAATGAAATTTTCTTTTAAAATATTGTTATCCATCCAAATAAAATGAAATGGAGCCAGCTGCCAACAACTATGGCAGTTTAGTTGTTATAGTGCTTTTATGAAAGAGCTATAAATTGCCAAAGATTATGGCTTTGTTTTCTTTGAAAGGAATAGATTCCAGAGATAAAATTTCCAACCAAATTTTTAGTTGATATTTTGTCCTAAAAGAAACAAGATCTTATAGCTTAACAGGGGTAAACCCTCCTGTGGGTCATCAATATGTAATATTTAGTGTCCTTTCCACAGTACAACTAATCAATAAATAGCACACAGCACATGGTACAGTTGCACTTAGGGGGCACAGAGGAGGAACAAAGTAAGCCACCCACAAAATAACCTCAGCTCCCAAAGGAATGATATAGTTCTCTGGAAATAAGAAGTACCCTGCCTTACAAAGAGTCTTCCCATCAAGAAATAGAAATTGTTAGACAGAAAAGGAGACAGGCTTTGGAGAAAATTACTAAAAAGAAGCAGGGCATCTAAGACAACTACCTAGAAGTCTCTATTGTGTTCTGATTTCTATAACCATTTTAATATTATCTTTGAGACACTTCCTCTTCCTCTACAGATCGTCAATATTTCTCAGCTCCACTATTCAGTAAATTGCCTTTTGACAGTCCTGTATAAAATCTGATTCTCACTAGAACATACGCTCCACTAAGAAGGGATATGCCTCTGTTCTGCACACAGATGTGCCACGCCACTAATAACAGTGCTTGTTGAATTGTGTTGCTTAATGAATATTTGTTGAGGAATTCCCCCCTTCTATTTGTTATCTGATTAGGCATGAATTCAATGAGACTTCATTATGTTATCTATGTCTGGGAACCATTTTTTTTCCAAGGTTCCTGTTTGCTATTTATCCACCTGATTTTCATGTTTTGAAAAGTTTGATCTACCAGCTGGCCTATATTCTGTAACAGTTTTCCACATGTGTAAGCGTGTGTGTGTGTTTTAAACTATTAATAAAAATGTGTATGAGATTAAAGAATACCACCACATTGAATTGATACATAATTCTAGTCAAAAACAAAAAAATGTGGTTCAAATAGCCTCCCTTGCCTTGTTGTGCGTAAATATATGGTTCCTGTTAATTAGGCTTTTTGAACTAATGATACTACTCAATGGACTTTGCTACTTAAATGGCTCTGTGAATCTGGGAATCATTGATCTAGGTCAATAGGTCAGAAACATTATAAATATGAAGATATAGTTAGAAAGATAGATTTATGGCATAGTTTAATACATTTACAGTGAAATGCCAAGTCTGAAACTAAATATACAGGGGCTAGCAAAAGTATGTTTATAATTGTTCATATGGAAAAAGACATGCAGGTTATAATTATTACAATAGCTTTAGTAACCCAAAAGAATGTCACAATGCAACCGTGAACCTACTGGCGCCAACCCCTGTGCTCAACTACTTTCTTCATAGTTAGATAGAGAGAAAAGGGAAGTTACGTGTTTTCCTTCCCTTCTTGAAGAGCATGAGTTCATAAAGGAGCAATAAAATATGTCATAAATTGGGTTTAGTACTAATGTCAATTATTATCCCAGTGACATAATGACTGTGGGAAAAACTTAAACGTTGTTGACATCAATAGCTATTATCCAGCCAGGTCCATGGTGTTATAAGAAAGTG
Organism: Desmodus rotundus; assembly: GCF_022682495.2. NCBI lineage: Eukaryota > Metazoa > Chordata > Mammalia > Chiroptera > Phyllostomidae > Desmodus > Desmodus rotundus. The sequence goes on along the minus strand of NC_071391.1, from coordinate 130,021,489 downwards.
GGCTGGATTTCACATTCACCAAGCCCCCAGTGATTGCCCGTACCACATCAGGGAGCCTCTGGAATGGCGGACAGCACACAAGTATACAAAAAACTAGCAGGTCAAATCACTGACTCACAGAGATCTTATTCAGGTGTATGTGGTCAAAACAAATACAAAGTGTTTCCTGAGCAAAAACTGTGAGTCCAATCTCTCCTAGAAGTCATAGATGATAGGCAAGAAATAGATACTCCAGACCTAAGCTCAAGTTGGGTATGATCTGTGGGATAAGACAGAAGAGTCAGACGTGATGAATTTCAGAATGTAGTGCTTGTCTTCCCCTCCCCCATGGTATCCCCTGACACCCTCTTTGTCAGCTGTTGATGGCTAGATCTATTTGTGATCCCCATCCACCGCCTCAGTTCATACCTGTCTCTTCTCTTTTCTGTTCCACCATTGTAGCCTTTTCAGATCCACTCTTCTTGCTACCAGTAGAGTTAAAACTCAAACCTATGTCATTCCCTTGTCAAAAACATTTCAATGCCTTTAAATTTTTATTTGTTTAGTTACTAACTCCTGAGCACTGATGTAAGGCACTAGGAGACTTACTTCCTCTTTTATTTCTTTACAAAATCATTTCTTAAGACTCCTCATTTTCATTTCTGTCAATTTTATTTTTGTACAAATCCTGCCTCCAAGTCAGGCTTCCTATTTAAATCTTCCTACCACTTATTATAGCACTGTTTGGGTCTGTTGAGCAAGATATACTTTGACGTAATCACTTTTTCTGGCCCTATAAGATGCTGTAGCTACTATGATGCTTTCCGGTGGGATAACTCTCCTCTTCCGGCTGGAGTGGAAGCTTGCTGAGGCCAGCCACTGAGCAACCTCCTGTGCAGTAATTGTTTACATAATTTTATTTTGATAGCTGAGAATCATAAACTCATGATGTATGGATTTCAAAGAAATTTTAGGAAATATTTGATCCAAAATCATTTTGCAGGTGAGGAAATGGAGAAAGGTTATGGGACTTGTGAAAGTGACGATTACCACTAGTGAGGTTTAAAGGGGTGGAAACTGTCACTCTTAAATATTAGCTCTACATTACAATGAAAGTGGAAATCTATTCAAGTGCAATTTTTATTACACAAAAGTAGAAATAGGTAGATAATATAGTTTACTCAAAGAAACAGGAATACAATGCTGCTAAATAATAATTCTAATTGTAGCTTTAAACAATACACAAGCTCAAAATCATTTTTATGTGTTAACCCCCAGCTCACAGTGACACTTTATAAAATTATAACACCACTAAACCAGGATTAGTGGAACAGATTTATTTTGTACTTCAGGTGTCACATTATCAACTTGTACCCAATCTACCAGCAGTTGCTGGCAAATACTACTTTCAGAGCTAAAGAAATAAGACTAATCAAGTAATATTGAAATCTTTGGATAGAAAACCTTGAGAGTCCTAATATAAGAAAAAATCTCCACCCCCACCTCCAGCCCAGGGCCTTCCACACCCCTCCACACAGAATTTCCCACTTGCAAGGATCACTGAGCCAGGCCTCGTCAGACAATACAGTCGACCCTTGGATAACATGGGTTTGACTGGTGCAGCTCCACTTCTATGCAAATTGTTTCAGTAAATACCATCCTCCCTTTGTATCCACAGTTTAACATCCAACTGCAGGTGAAAGACAATATTCTTGAATTTCCAACTGCCAACAGAAGTACTGGCTAAATCTGTGGAGGCACAGGGCATACTGTAGTAAAGTTTCAGAGATGTGAGCATGGGTAGATAACATAAACAACCAGACAAGTGACCCCTACTATGCCCCATTATATAGAGATAATCTCAGGAAGAAAGAGATTTAGGATTAGAAGTCCCGAACTGGCTGAGACATTTTTTTTTTTTTCATCTTGACAAGATGGCGGGGCACTGCATTGCACAGCTTTGGGAGACCTTTTGCTCAGCATGGTCTATGTGCAGAGCTTGCCTGGAGTTGTGTACTGCACAGGCGTTGGCAAGTGACCCGAGAAAGGATGCTTGAAATAGAGTCATTTCAATTCTAGAGAAGAAGCTTTCAGCAACCTCACTTTGGGATATGGATCCAAAGTAATTGAAATCAGGATTTCAAAGAGATACTAGCATTCCCATGTTTATTGCAACACTATTTACTATAGCCAAGATACAGTTAACTACCTAAAAACCCTTCAACACGTAAATGGATTTTAAAAATGTGGTATACATATGCAATGGAATATTGTCAGCCTTAAAAATATAAGGAAATGCTGCAATATAAGACAGCATGCATAAACCTTCAACACATTATGTTAAGTAAAATGAGCAGTCACACACACACAAATACTACATGATTCCACTGAAATATATCTAAAATAGTTAAATGCATAGAATCCAAAAGTGGAATGGCGGTTGTCAGAAGCTGTGGGAGGGAGAAAATGAGGAGTTCCTGATCAAGGGCATGAAGTGTCAGTTAAGTAAAATGAATACATTCTAGAGGTCTGCTGCCCAACATTGAACCCAGAGTCAACACTTTTGTATTGCAACTGAAAACATTGTTAAGAGAGTACATCTCGAGTGTTCTTATTACAGTAATCTTTTTTAAAAAAATGTAAGGCTCTGTTTGTTGTGTCTGTAAACTTAAAGCCTTAGCCACTTCTCTTTAGCACTGAAATGAGTTTTTTACTGTTGTAATTCGACTATATCATCATATAATCATGCTATTCTGCAGCCCAGGCACTGCCCCTGAGGGCTCCAGGCCTCTGCCAGCCTTGGCTGGACTGCATGAGAGCAGCTCAAATGTGTTTACAAACAAATCTTGGACCCGTAGCAACTGGAAGGACATGTTAGTGTTAACTTCTTCCATAAGCTCGAAGAAACTGATCTACTTCTTTATTTTGCTGACACTGTGTTGGTTACCTCTGACCCAGAGGAGAATCATTTCCTAAATCCTATGAATGTCTAACTATGAGGCTGTATATCTGAAATTAATATAAAAGAATATTAAATGACAACTTTGACAAATAAAAATGACCATGTTTACCTTGAACTGCTTCTAAAACTTCATTTCCAGGTGTGCAGCAAGTTTAGTTCATCAGTCTGGCTGGGCCATCCACACTGGATTGTCAATAAATCCGGCAGTGGCTCCCGTCTGTGCACGTGTCCTCCCTGCACCCGGGGCAGACGCTGCCGTCTCCTCTGCGGTTTCCTATTCCTGGGCCCCTAATCCTGTTATTTTAAATGTATATGAAAAACAGTTGATTTGCTATCTTTTCCTCTTTAAAGACACTTCAAAGTCATCACTTTACGGAAGTTACCACATAAATTTACTTTCCTGTTATTCTTCTGAATATCGTCTTTAACTTTTGTGTGTCCTTTCCTAATCTTCTATGCCACGTTGAAAAGTATGCTCTCCTGATAATGTGCTCTTGATGGATCTGCACTGGTCTATTCACGAACTCTTATAAATCTTATTTGGAGCAATAAAAGTATCTGTAAGATCCTTCCCAGAATACATTACATTTAATCGAAAATTTAACTCATTTCCCCATTTCATCAATCTTTTCCCTCAAATTTAGAAATGTTTCTATTTAACTGCCTCTACAAAATAGCAACAGAACTATTTCATTACCCCCAGATGTAATAAGTTTCAAATCATTTGGTTTTTTTACATTAATAAGCCCTTCCAACTTATTATTTATAAAATTACTTTATTACTTAAAATTTATTTTAAATTCCTATTATTTTGGACCTCAACATTTCTATTACCTGTCTTTACTAATTTATTTTGTTTCAATGTTGTGTTTATTATTCAATTTTCTAGAAGAAGTGTGCTATATATATTCTTATTTTATTTTTCTCATTTAAAGTACTGATAGCATTATTTTTGTGTATGTGTGGTAGCAACAATGACACAGAGATTTCTCGTTAGCTTGGTTTTATCCTTGTGCTTTTACAATGAGCTTGACTTACAACTCTACATTTAAAAAATTAACAAAAAATATTTAAACTTTAATGGTTTAAGAGGTACTCAGAAGTAATTCTTTTTAAATGGATGATAGCACTTAAATAATTCCTAGTTCTTTAAGAGAAGAAACTAAGGTAACCAACCAAGTGCATTCCCTGATATACTATAGTATTTCCTTTAACTTCTTAAATAAAAATACTGATACTTTTTAAGCTTACTTCTGAAGCATTTATTTTTATAGAAACAACATTCCATAAGCTCTGCTTTTTTTCATTCGCTGTCCATGAACAGCTGCCCAGAGTCATGCAGTGTGGGAGAACATGAACTTGGAAGCTAGATGTGCCCAAATCCCAGTGTCAGCTCTCTCGCTTCCTAAGAAAGAGCTCTCTCTCTTTCACAGTTGTGAAACTGTGAGTATGAAATAATCTCCCCAAACTTCAGTTTCTTATCTATGAATTGAGAAGATGGTAGTACCTAACTTATAAAGTTGCTGAAAGGATTATGTAAAATAATTTATTTAGTAAAATATTATATATACTAAGTAATAAATATTAATTAAAATCATTTATAGTCCTAAATGAATTTCAAAACATGCCTCCCAAAATGTTCTTAAATATATATTGAAAATTAGTATGGGAGGGCTAATTTTTAGGGAGATGATTTTAGAAATGTTAGGTTTTTCTTTAAAATCCATAGCATTAAGGATAGTACAATCTTCATTTAAGTATTATGGTGCCATTGCCCAGTTCTAATGTCAAATGTGCTTTTCAGTTTTACGTTTTCCAGCAAATGTTACAGAAAACCACCATAGCCAGAAACATCCAATAAACCTTTCACTCTCACCAATCAAATGTTTAGTGGTTCAGCATAGGGTAGACATAGCTCCAACAAAATAGTATTAGTTGAATTACTATGATGTTCTTTTAGAATCTAAAACTGAACCCAGGGCAAATCACTTTATAGTTCTCAGCACACTTTCTTCCATATTTTGAAACTTCAGTGTTACATAATTAAGGTCATTTTAATGACTAATACTGCTAGATATATTCTAAATTAGTTTACTAACAATGTTTTCCCTCACTACTCTCATTGAGAAATAATTGATGTTTTAGAGCCACCCATCCTCTGAATTTCAGGAGTTGAAAATGTAATACATAGCAATATATGAAGTTGATAATGTTTATATGACTATAATTTTAAATGCTCTTCTCCATTAATAAGTATTCTCTTCAGATTAATCTTTTGTTCCACATGCTAATGATTTGATCTTGCTCATTCCATTTACTTTATATTATTACAAACTGATTATGTACTCAACTTGACATACCAATGATGCTCTATCATCATAAAAGTTCAGAACTAAGGCCCTAGAAGTACATCAATTTTGTCTTAGTTCGCAGCTATATGCCTAGCATCTAAAACAATGCCTAATATAGAGTAGGCACTCAGTTAATGTGCATTAAATAAAATTGATCCTCCAGCTTATATGAATTGAAATACCATGTCCTCCACCAAGTGGAATTTCACCACCGTTGAGATTTAGAAATATATTTAGTATATTTTAGCCCCTTAGGTTCAGGGCCTCATAGTGATTTTGCTAGTTAAAAAACAAGAAATATAATTACTTCATTTGTTTGGCTACTAAGAAAATAATAATGATGGACTTATTTTACATACCCATTAGATATCTAGCAGATTAAAAAGAGTATGGGTATGTTGAAATGATAAATAAATAGATTACAATGCTTAACTATTAGAAGACTCAATGTTGTTAAAATTGAAATTTTTTTTCAAATCGACTTATGGATTAAATGCAATGCCACCCACTGCCCAAATAATTTCTGTAGACACTTTTAAAAGATGATCAAAAACTGATTCTATTATTTTTAATGAAAAAAAAGACTTTGGAATAGCTCAAATGATTATAAAAATAAGAGCAAAATTGGAAGACTTATAGTACTTGATTTCAAGACATACATACTACAAAGCCATAATAATCAACAGTGGTATTGGCATAAAGGTGTATAAAGACAGCAACAGAATAGGAGAAAGTCAGAAATAAATTCACATATGTTAAAATTGATTTTAAACAAAGGTAGACAGAGGAAAAGATAGTATTCTTAACACTTGGTAATAGAACAATTGTATTTCCAGTTTGAAAAAGTGAACCTTGATCATTACACTATGCACAAGAATTACATCAATGTTCATAACAGTCCTACTATAGGCCGACTATATAAAATGTGTAGAAGAAAACATAGAGAAAATCTTTATAGTGCTGGGATAGGTTATGATTTCCTAAGTTGGCTTGGACAAGGATAAATCATAAAAGAAAAATTATAAATTAGACCTCATCCAAAACAAAAAAAAATAGAGAAGATACACATTAAGGAAATGAAAAGCTACAGAATATAGGAAAATAATCACATTGCATGTTCAAGGTCCAGAAAAAGTCCAGCCATTGTTAATATAACCAGAATGATTTCTGTGACATTGAGTAACATGGCAGCCAACGAGAGTGGACTGGAATGCACATGCGTGAACAATGACAACTTCACTGTACTAATCAGTGGGGCAGTAGATGCTGTTGCATGAGCATGTGTACTGTGTGGCCGTTGCATTCAAAATGACTGAGGGAGTAAACCAACAAATTTGCATCAAATTTTGCATTAAGCTTGAACATTTCTGTGCATAAACTATTCTGGTGATTCAGAAGGCCACAGGTATGGGCAACTGTTGATTAGCAGCTTCATCACAACAACACACCCACTCCTGCATTATGTCTTATACAGAGTTTTTTGGTGAAACATCAAATCATCCAGGTGACTCTGCCCCACTACAGCCCAGATTAAGGGCCTGAGGCTTCTGGCTTTTCCCAAAACTAAAATCACCTTTGAAAGGGAAGAGATTTCAGACCATCAGTGAGATTCAGGAAAATACGATGAAGCAGCTGAAGGCCATTGGGAGAACTGTGTGAGGTCCCAAGGTGCCCACTTTGAAGGGGACTGAGGCATCACTGTCCTATGTACAGTGTTTCTTGTATCTTGTATCTTCTTCAATATATGTCTTTATTTTGTGTATTATATGGCTGGATACCTTCTAAACAGACCTCATATATAACAGATACTTATATCCAGACCACATAAAGAGCTCTTTATAATTTAATTGGAATAAAACTAATTGAATAAAGGTGGGCAAAAACTGAACATTTATCAAAAGAAGACATACAGTACTTGCTTGTTGATTTTTTTTTTTTTTGATGATGGCCATTCTGAGAGGTATGAGATGATATCTCATTGTGGTTTTAATTTGCATTTCTCTGATTAGTGACGTTGAACATCTCTTCATATGTCTATTGGCCATATGTGCTGGTGAGGATATGGAGAAAGGGGAACCCTTTTGCATTGTGGGTAGGAATGCAGATAGGGACAGGCGGTGTGGAAAGCAGTATGGAGATATATCAAAAAATTAAAAAAGGATCTGCCTTTTGACCCAGCCATCCCTCATCTGGGAATATTTCTGAAGGAACCTAAAACACTAACTTGAAAGAACACAAGCACCCCTAAGTTAATTGCATCATTATTTACAATCACCAAGATACGGAAGCTGCCCAAGTGTCCATCAGTAGATGAGTGGGAAAAATAACTATGAGTCATTTACACAATGAAATACTACTTACTTGGCCATACAAAAGAAAAAAATTTTACCCTTTGTGACAGTATGGATGGACCTGAAGAACATTATGCTAAGTGAAATAAGCCAGAGAAAGACAAATATCATATGATTTCACTCACATGTGGAATCTAATGAACAAACTGAACTAACAAGCAAAATAAAGACAGACTTATAGATAGAGAGCATAGGATGACAGCTGGTGGGGGGCAGAAGTTAGAGGGTAGAGAGATTGAGCAAAGAGGGAAAAGGACTCATGGACATGGACAACAGTGTGGTGATTTCTTGGGATAGGGGTTGTAAGGGGACTAAATAGTAATGGAAAAAATACAATAAAGATTAAATTTAGAAAAGAAGATACACAGAAAGATGTTCAACATCATTAGTTATCAGGTAAATGGAAATTAAAACTGCAATAAGATACTACTATACACCCATTGGAATGACTAAATTAAACCAACCATACAAAGGATTAACGAAGATGTGGAATGAATGGAGCCCTCATACATTGCTGGTGAGACTACAAAATGGCACCACTGTTTTGGAAAATAGTCTGGCAGTTTTTTCATGATTAAATACACACTCAACATGTAAGACTCAGCAGTCCCTTTCCTAGGCATTTACCAAATAAATGAAACATGTGTTCAAACAAAGAGTTGTATTTAAATTTTCATAGCAGCTTTATTTGTAATAGCCCCAAATTGGAAACATCCCAAATGCCCATCAACAGGTGAATGAACATATCATTTTATATCCATACAATAGAATGATCCCCAGGAAGTTAAAAGAAGTGACTATTGAAACACAATACAACACAAATAAACCCAAAATACTCTTTGAAGTGAAAGAAACCAGATACAAAAGACTACATATTATACAAACTCATTTATATGAATCCATAGTAAAGATAAATATGACCAAAAAAAATACAATAAGGTGGGCTTTAGGAAATTAAATCAGAAGGAGTACAGGTGACTCTTTGAGGTGATGCAGAACATACGCTCCGTATTTTGAGATTGTGCTGATAACCCCCTCTCTGTATAAATGCATTAAAACTTCTCTTAATGAACACTGCAAATGGGGATATTGTATTCTATGTAAATTGCACATCAATACATTGAATTTTGAAAGACGATCAGAAAGAGGGTCAGTATGAGCATTACTGTTTATCCGTGTAATATAGTCATTAGGAAATAGGACTTCAGAGTTAAATCAGGTCTAACCCGAGTTAGACTTTCAACCTTACAAGTTCTGTCACCTTCATCTTATTAATTTCTATAAATTTTAGTTCCTTATTTCTGTACATATAGGTAATAATACATATCACATATATCACTGCTAAATATTAAATGATATAATTATAATCTGACTTGGCACTGTCAATTATAGTTAATAAATTGTTATTATACTACTAATAATGTCATTATTATCATCCTCATCAGCTAAAAGTCTTCTGGAATTCTAAAATAAGACAGTATTTTTTTTGAAATACAACCTTCATAGTTTCAGTCGTATCACTTGCCTGGCAACAGGAATAACAGATGGTTAGTGCCTGTACTTAGTGCAGGGGTGTCAAACTCATTTTCACCGGGGGCCTCGCATGGTCGCCTGCAAAGGGCCAAACGTAAGTGTAGGACAGTGTAAATGTAACTACTCCTTAACAGTTAAGTGAGAGCTCGGCGCTGCCACCGGGTAGAAACAGTGCTGGGCGGATAAAACAAGGTGGAGGGCTGGATTTGGCCCACAGGCCTTGTGTTTGCCACCTGTGTCTTAGAGTAATATGTGAGTGGCAGCCACTTTCTGGATTTGAAATACATATTAGTATCTTCTGAGAAACTGGGGCTGTTTCCAAAAGTCACAAAATCTGATTTTTGCTCTACATAATATTCTCCTGAAACCCATGACAACGGTTCCCTTCTTAATTTAAACTCCTCATGCTAAAATTTTCTAAATTTTTTGAGAATGAATACTTTACAATTATGATCAAATATCACTCACTTGGAAAAAACTCTATCTTAGTTTTTTATTATCATGTACTGTGACATTGGGAAACTCATGTAAAAGATGGTACATGCACAAGTAATTGAATTTTTATTTATGCCTCCATATTTTTTTTTGTTAAAAATTAAGAGTGAGATAAGTTTGCAGTTAGAGCTCCATGTGATTTAATGGCTCTGGAATATAAAATGCTCTTCCAGTCTGATCTCCTTAGTTATCTGTGACCTGTGAAGAGCTGACTCAAGGTTTTCCTATTGCAGAAGTCTCACCTGATTCAAGTCTCACATGATTCCAGTCTCACACAGTGTTGCCTCCAAATAATACAGAAACGCATTTCTCTATTTGTCATCATGGTTTTAAACATTCAATATGCTGCTCAGCCTCTCTACTATAGGCTGACTCTTGAGAAAGATTACAGGAAAAACTGTGTCTTACTGGAAATTATGCCTGCGGGCATCTGTAGCCAACTGGAGGTAGGATGGCTGAACTAATTTTAAAAGCCATAAAACTCCAATCAGTTGTCTCAGAATAGCCAAGCCTAGTTTCTTTAAGTGTAGCCTCCCAAGGTCTACCGCGAAACAGCATAGTTCAATACATCAGTATACTCTGTCATATTAGAAAATCTAAAGTATATTCAATGTGACCAGTGAGGACCATATATATATATATATATAGTTATGATATTCTTTAGATATAATATCATGAACAGAAGGAAGCACTAAAATGAATAAATGTGGCTAAAAGCATGATATTTGAAGCCATACATACCTAATTTTAAAAATTTAATCTTTATTGTATTTTTTCCATTACCATTTAGTCCACTTGAATTCCTTCCCCCCAGCAATCCCCACATTGTTGTCCATATCCCTGAGTCCTTTCCCTTTTTGCTCAATCCCTCCAACCCCCCCACCTTCCCGCCCTACTAGCTGTCATCCTGCTCCTTATCTATGAGTCTGTCCCCATTTTTCTTGTTAGATCAGTTTGTTCATTAGATTCCACATACAAGGGAAATTATATAATTCTACCACTTACTTATAAATTTAGGAAACTTACATAATACCACATAAACCTCAGTTTCCTTGTGTAACCAAAATGATGTCTATAGGAATGCTAATATAATAACAATAGTAATAATACCTTTCCTTAATTGTTGAGTAATTTATTGAACGTTAAGAACTTCCATTATACCTCATGTATAATAAGTTCCCGATAAATGCTGGCTATTATGATTATGAAGTTATTTTACTGTTTCTTACTATTTTTTAGAGTTATTTTATGTGTTCATTTTATTTTATTTATCACTTTAGATTTTACTATTATCTACCTTGAAGAGCTAATTTTCTTGACCATTTTCTGCACCACCTACTGTTTCCCTACACATTTCACCCTTAAAGTGAAAAGTATAAAGAACAATGTAGACACTACACATAAAAGATTTTAAAATCAAAATCTAATGTATAGATCAACATTTGAAAGTTTGAGATTTGAGATTAGGGATATTTTAGTCATGTAAATAGAAGACAAAAACAGGTTTTAAATCCATGGTTGGTTAAATAAAAGAAAAACCAGAAATTGGGTGGGATTACTATCTTGAAGCAAGATAATGCCTATAAGAAAAACAGATAAGGTCAAAAATAGCATTTGAGATTCATATTTTAGCTTGTCATTTCTTTACATTATTCATAACAGTATTTTCCTTGAAGTAGAAAAATGGCTTTACACTTTGAAAAAAATTGTAGTACTTAAAAACAGTATTAGTCATCTTTCACAAAACCCATTGGAGTGATCAGAGAAAGGTTAATATAACAATTACTTTTCAAGTAGAACAGGACAATACACTCACATAAAAATTTAAGTTACTAGAAGTCAAGGAAGAAATAGAATTAATTAGTGGTTGAAGAATTTAAGTAATTTCAGGCCAATTTTAGGTCAAAGAATAATGTTTGCAGCTGGATAAAATATTTGGCTTCTTCATCCAAAATGTACTCAATAGGTAAATGGATACACAAAGTGTGGTACATTCATATAATGAAATGATATTCAGCAATAATAAATGAATTGCCAAGCCATAAAAAACATGAATCTTAAGTGCATATTGTTAAGTGAAAAGAGCCACTTTTTCCACTTTTTGTTTTGAAGAGGCCATATAGTATATAACCTATTTACATGACATTTAGGACAAAAAAATTTTAGATGGTAAATAATGCTGACAAGGGATTTGGGAGGAGGGAGGTTTAAAAGATAAAGCATGGGGGATTTTTTAGAGCAATGAAATGAATATATTGTGATACTCTGATGGTGAATACTGCATTGTCAAAATGCATGAAAATTTATAGAACAAAGAATAAACATTTGTGTATGCAGATTTTTAAGAATAAGCTAATTAATAGATTAGGGATTTCAAGAAGGACTGCAGACTATGATAAAAGATAAAACCGTGTCCCAAGTATATGAAATAATCTCACAGAGGGGGAGAAGAAAAGAGGTGCTGATCCAAGTGAATTTAGAAGCAAAAAGAATCTGTAAGAGTAAGGACAAAAGAAACTATACACAGCATAGCACTCTAGTTGATAAAGTTGTTTCCCATACGGGTATGGATTAACAATTTTGAAATTTCTGTACCTATATACTGGAATTTAACAATTAAGTAAATGTGGGGGGGCTCTGCCCTCAGGGCCCCCCTGGCCACCATGGATGAGAATAAGTCTACCAAGACAGGAGCTGCTTGGGGAGGAAAGGTAGCCGATCTCTCACAGGAGAAGGGCCAGGAGACTGTTCCTCAATGGGCTTTTATTGGGTTTAATTTGCATAGGAATACAGGGCATATATGTAAAGCTCATCAATCATTGTCAGGCAGTAAGGATCAAACAATAGATAACATTCAAAGAACTCTGAGGGCCTATTCTGAGTCAGGGTCAGATGGCTATAGGTCCATAAAGCTCTGGGGAAAAAAACTCATTCTATGCTTGGACCCTTATCATTTAAATTGAGGGTATTCATAGCAAAGCAGGTTCCACAGGATTTTATGCATTCTTTCTTAGCCCTGATCTCGGGGAACCCACGCTTTCCAGCACAGGGCCACACCCACCTCCAACATTGTTTCAGACTTAAGGCATTGTTTCAGGCTTAAATCAGGCAGGGGAAGTAAGGCAGCCAAGAGATTAGGAGACTTCTTATAGACAGAATGAGGACTCAGGCTATGTCAAAGCCGAGGGGTGAGGGTCCATCACCCCCTTTCCCTATAGCCCCCCAAGTCCTTCCCTGAGGGTGCCTTTGTGACCATGTTTGTCTTAGGTCGTCCCTTATCTTACCCGTCATTGGCTAACTAGTCATCCACCCCGGGCCAAACAGGGTAAAGTAAAAGGGAGCAGAGATGGCGCCCCTAGCAGGAAGATAAGCTTTGTCTCCTTAGCGGTTTATGGTCCCAAGGTCTCTTTACTCAGCCTTTACTATGGGGATTACAGATTCTGAAACCAGGCAGGGCCGTTCCCAACCGCCCAATGGAAAGAACTCCCAATGGACAAAGCTAGAACAATGCCAGCAACAGTATCAATGGTAAAACATTGGATTGTAATCTAATGCATAAACAACAGCATCCATGATATATAAATAAATATTAATAAAATGACACTGATATAAATAAATGACTAAAATCATAAATAAATTAGGGAGAACATGAATTCCCCATGCAGAAGAATTACAAATAATTCATTTAGATACTCCATCCATCCTTAAGGAGGTGAAACATCCACTTTTTAAGTGTGGCCATTTAAAGCAGATAATATCAATTGTATCCAAAACTCTACACATTTACTTCTACCTCACACTTTTTATATCACTGATGTCATACTTTACATGTTTTTATCATGTATCCAGTAACACGCTTATTGTAATAATAGTTATTTTAAATACTTTTTTAGGAACCCATAATTTCTTGCTCATTTAGTGTCTGCTTTTCTGCAGCTCAGGAAGTTGGAGGCATTTCCACTCCTTTCCTCCCCCTCTGTCAAAAAGGAGCTGCAGGCTCTGAGCCTTCTCCAATCTTGCAGAGCTATGCTGGGCATAGAAAGGATCCCACTCCTTTCCTTTATTTTTGGCAGTCCCCAGGCACCCCAGCCATGCTGATCCATCACCCTTCCACGTGAGGAAAGATAAACCAGTCTTTTGACAGCATGCCTAGAGACCAGGATGTTGGAGGCACAGTTCACTCCCGTCTCTCTGAGATTCTGCATGTTCTCCCAATCTTGCAGAGCTAAGCTGGCAGCAGCAAGCTGCTGAGCCATTCCTTTGCTTTTAGCTGCCAAAACTATACTAGTTCTGTGAGCGTTCCAGGTGAGGTGAAATAAAAACCAGTCTTTCAGACAGTGCACTGCAAGTCCAGGAATGTTGGATACACACTTTCTCTTTTTCCTTGAGAAACTTGGCACAGGCCAAGTTCCTGAGCTGTGCGGGCTTGGAGGAGAAACTCGTGGGTGAAGTGAAATTGTTCCTTGTACCTGTTTCAAGGTGGCTTTTTTTGGTTTTGCACTTGTCTGCAATACTGAAACTTCTTAACTAAATTCAAGTCTTCTTATACAAGCAGTTTGGTTCATACATTGTTGCTAATCAGTGTTTCTGTGGGGGACAAGGGCTGGGACTTCCTATTTTGATATTTTGCTGACATTGCTCCTGAATGAATTGTCTAAAATCATTGAATTACAACGAGAAATATGGCATCTATTCTAAAAATACTTTGGAAAATTAGAGTATTTTTCTCTAATGCCTCTAACATGCTACACAACTCTGTGCAATTTCAAGTGGTATTTTTCTGAGAGGATGTCTTCAGAGTGGCTTATTTATCATGCATTTATAACACCCTCTTTTACTGCACATTCTTAAACCTTAGGAGTTTTGCCTGACTGCTATTTTGTCCAATTAATATTTATAACCTCTGATGTCCATTTCTCTCAGACCCAGAATCCAGTATCCGCTTAATTATCTGATTCATGTCTTTGCTCATTTAGCTCTAAAAGTTTTGCCGGGTTATACATGGGATTGACACAGTGTCATCAGAGCCCTGCAGTTTTCAGGAAAAGAGAATTCAAGGCGATGAGGACAGAAGCAGAACAAAGAGTGGGGCACCGGGCCATCTGCCAGGATGCGATGAATATTCCTTCAGGTCTAAGTCACAATAAGTTTGATTCTTAAAAGTACTGCACATCAATTCACTGACTCCAGACAAAAGCATTAATAAGTGCTAATGAATATTTATTGGACAGCAATTTTACACTAAGTGCTGTAGATACCTTTTTAAAAATGTTTTGTCCCTGCCTGTATCAGGCAAAGCTTTCCAGAGAACGTAAAACTAGTAAGATATCTATTTGTCTATCATATATATATATATGTGTGTGTATATATATATATGTATACATATATGACCTGTACAATAGGATCTATAAATACATAGATAAATATATTTATTTTATAGAGCTTTATTGTAAGGAATTGGCTCACACAGTTATGCAGGCTGGGAAGTCCCACATCTCTCATTTGCAAGCTGGAGGCTAGGAAAGCCAGTGGTGTGATTCAGTCCAAATCAGAAGGCATAAAAACCAGGGGACCTGATGGTATAAATCCGGATCTAAAGGTCAGAGAAGATATGAAATATCCCAACTCCATCTGTGAGGCAGGAATAAAGTAGGAATTCCTTTTTCTCTCTGCCTTTTGTCCTGTTTAGGTTCTCAACAGACTCTGCGATGCCCACTTATATTGGGGAGGGCAATCTAATCTACTGAGTCCACAGACTCAAAGCTAAGTACATTCAGAACAGCCTTAAAGACACACGTGGAAATAGTATTTAATCCAGGCACCTCGTGGACAATGAAGTTGACACATAAAATTCATGATCACACTGCCTTTACAATATTTCAACTCATCAACAGTGCAGAAGTTATGACTATGGACAACCACACATCTTTGGGAAAGGGAACAATTTTATTTAATAGGATACTCCATTTCTAGCTGCACAAAATTTATTTGGAGTTTAGAGTATACCTTTCATCTTTTAATAAGCATTTTTCTTTTGAAAGTATAATGTGCAATATGAATCCTCTTGAATATGTATTCCTTTTTTTTCTTAGCCAACCAGTTATGCTGCTTCATTACTGTTGATAGCATACAAATTGATATGAAAAGCTTTCTGAGACCCCCTTCTTAGGACGATACCAAGGGCCATCACTGGGCGCCTCTTTGCCATGTAATGCTGATCAACTGGATAAAGAGAGAGCTACAGAGAAAGTCAAGAGCAATATGATTCCACTTATGTGTGGGATATAAAACAGAAAGCAACAAGTGAACAAACGAGAAAAACAAAGACACAGCCAACGGCAGGGTGATTACCAGAGGGAGGAGGGGTGAAGGGTAGTAAAGGGTGAAGGGGTTTAAGTTCATGGTGATGAGAAGATTTCTGTTTGGGTAGTAAACACACAGTGTAATATACAGATGATGTGTAACAGAATTGTACATTTGAGACCTATATAATTTTATTAACCAATATCACCCTATACATGTAATTAAAAAGTTATATTTACATTATAAAAGAAAGAAAAAAAATACAGACAACTGTCAACACTGCAGCTTAAGAAAATTTTCAGCATATTTTTCTTTTTACATGTTACTAGGCAAAAAAAGGAAACATTTAACAGTAAGTTGAAAAGAAAAGTAGAAACCATACCTTACCAAGCACAGTTAGTTTCTAATAATGTCAAGGAATCATAAACATATTGATGGAGGTCTTTATTCCCTTCCTATTTCTATCCCTGTGAAACAGCCTCTTCAAAACTGCATTTCAAGAAAATGAATTTGTTCCAACTTTCACTCTGAGCAAGTAACTGCAAGCATATGAAAAAAGTCCAAAGAACTTATTGAAAAAATAAGTTCTGAAACACAAGGAAGAGACAGATGCAAGTAAGAATTATTATAATCTTAATAAATATGGCATGATTTACTTAAATGTTTTTGTGGCAATATGATCACAGGTATTGTTTTATATATATATCCATAGGGTTTCCAAACCAAGATCCTCATAATTCTACCTGGATGGTATAGAGAAGATAACTAACTTCTCTGACTCTGTGTTTTCATCTGTAAAACAGAGATAGTATCCACCATTAAGAGTTGTTTTGAGAATTCGTTAATCTAATATGGGTAGAAATGCTATCAGTGTCAATAAATATTACCTAATATATGGACAAATACCTATAATAAAGTCAGAGATATGTGGTATAAACTCAGTAAATTTTAGTGTGCTTGATAGTATGTAAGTCCAGAATACAAAGATTAATAATTTTAAAATATCATTTTTTTCCACTTTATAGCCATTTCTCTATTTTTTACATTTATCTAATTTTCAAACACTGGAAAACTGGAATAAAATTAAAAATTCTTCAACATATCATCCTTTTAAAAATTGATTTGTTCATTATTTAGAATTTGAGGATGAATGCATTGAAAGGAAATTTACTAGGACAAATTCCAGTAATTGAAAGAAATGACTATTGTAATAATATTTGTCTCAAACTTCTGTATAAACAATGATTATCTTCTAATAGATATTGTATTATCTTAGCTGACAAAGTCAATGGTGATTTTCAGTAATGCACATATTATGTGAAAGCATCTAAATTCACAAACGGCTCTAAAGTACATTAAAGTTACAAGACCCCACTATGTCTTCCTCAGTTGAGGATTAAGAGATTTTTAAGATTTAGTTTTTTCTAATTTTTTATTTTGCATTAGTTTCATATTTGCAAGAAAGTTATAAAATTAGTATCAAAAAATCCTAAATAAATAATTGAATAAATAAGCTAATGGGAGAAGGGAATGCTCTTCCTGACAGAAGAATACCAATTTTTAAATGTAATGATAGAATAGGAAATCACCACTTGGGAAACATTGTAATAATAATTATCTCAAGCTAAAATTAATGGGCAAATGTATGATCAGAACTAGGATATTTGCATTGTCTCAAAATACTTATTAGTTACAATGTGGAAGCCAATATCTTTATATTAGCAAAATTTGGAGCATACCACTTCCACTAAACGATCAAAGTTAGCATCCTATAGATATCAAGTGATCTTTGATATGATACACTGAGAAAGACACATCATTTTTGTGGCGTTCTTGCCAAAAAAAAAGATATTTAAATAAAGCAAAAAGATTCTCTCAACACGAAGAGAAAAAGGCCAGAGTCATAAGAATCTCTCACCATTTCTTTCTAACAATCTCTAAATGGAATATAATATAATATAAATCTCTAAATTATATAAACATCCGAGATTATGTAAGATGACACAAACTGCAGTTGGAATAAATCAATTGGGGTGCTTCGAGTTAAAGTGACTTAAATAATAAGGGCACCCTTAACTCCACAGACACAATTAATTATATCCGAGAATAAAATACAAAGTACTATCGCCTCTCCCCTGTATGCCACCACACTTCATTTTCATAACAGAGACAAGATGTAGCGAGAAAGCGTATAAACTTATCTCAAGTCTCTTGTAAAATATTTTTAAACCATATATCAAAACCCCAGAATTTATTTTTAAGAGCTGCAATAATTAATTGGGGCAGAAAAGTTGGACCTAAAAAATTCCTAAGACAGGTGTAGAAAAAGTATACATGGAGACAAATGACTTTTTTTAGTTTCCATTTGCTATGTAACGAATTACCTCAAAAGCTAGCATCTAAAACAACAAACATTATCTCCAGACTTTCTCTAGGTCAGGATATAAGAGGAAGTGTTTAGCCAGTTGATCCTCCTTCAAAGTATTTCATGAAGTTGCAGCCTGGAGGTTCCACTCCAGGAAGATTCAGCCCCCAGTTCTCAGGAGGCCTCAGTTCCTCACTGGCTATTGGTTAGAGACCTCAGTTCTTTGCCACACAGGCCCCTCCCTAGGCTCCCTTCGTTTTCTCAAAACAGGAGTAATCCAAGAGAGAGGAAGTCAGCACAACCACGCCAGAATGACAGAGGCTTTTGATTGCCTAGTCTGAAGTTGCACACGGTCACTTCCTCTATATTCTGTTTATTAGAAGAGAGTAACTTAAGTCAGACAATATACAACGGGAAGGGAATTGGGGGCTACCTGCCGAATGAGGAGTGTCAAATAACTTGTGGTCAAATTTTAAACCGACACAAATGGCATTACATGTTTGCCCAAGTGTCATCCCCTACACATGGAAGTGGAAAATCCTTTGACTGCAGTCTTCCTCTCACGAAGCCATCTTCCCAAGCTGCTCAGAAGGCCTCTCATGTGTTATTGTTCCACCTGATGGATTCTCCTCATTTGTATTCTTTCTCCAGAACAAATTCTTGTTAAATTTTCTTAGTTCTAAATTTCCATTTTCACGCCTTTAGAAGTAAAAGAAAGTGACAATGTATGCTTATAATTGCTTTTTGCAACTGATAACTAGAAGGAATTTCTTTACTTTAGTTCGACACATTTTTCTTCCTTTTGCAAAATAAAATTTCTGACACTACCACAAAGTTGGCTCAATTATTACAGACATAAAATTGACACAAAGTTAGAAGCACACAGGTCCCTAGATACTTACTGTAACTTAGCTTGTAAAATAATAATTTAAAAGTGGATATTTCTGCTAACAGCTATCACTTCCACAGTCTGAAATGTCAGAGGCTATTTTTTCTAAATCATACAAAAATACATGCCCTTAATTGTGGATTTATAAATTGCTCAAACTTTAATAGTTTATAACTGAAAACCTGTATTTTTCTCTTCAAATTTTGGGGTATCATTTGAAAAGGTATCCATCATATTAACTAATACAGTATATGTTTATTTGTGGAAAGATACACAGGAAAATTTTACCTTGCAGTAAAAAAAAATATGTACATCTTAAAAAGCCTGAATACTGATGATTAAATTATTCTTAAGTTTTCTAAAAATATTTTTACATCTTAAGATAAAACACCTTCTTCATGCTGGTATATTATATGCTATATATTAAGTTGAAATGTGTTTATTAAAATGAATTGCTACAATGATACAAAGCAAGTAAATCACTATATACAATGAGAACCTACTAGAAATTTAAAATTAATGTTCAACATCACAGAAATAAGCCTCCCATTAAAATCAAGAACCTTCTTACTATATGCTTGGCAGGTGAACAGGGAAGGCTTTCCCAAACTTTCTTGCTCATAAAAATTTCATGATGTGCTGGCTAAAAATGACATATATCTATGACTGTCTCCTGACCTACTGAATCAGAACTCCAGGGGAGAGTCAAGGAGGCTGTATTTTTATTAGGAAACCTAGCTTATTCTTTGCATGGAATAGGTTTGAGAGAGATCGATTTCATCTTAAGCATTTCTAGTAGTAGCTCCTTATTACTGTACCCAACAGGCCTTTTAAGGCTCTAGGTGTTTAGAGTCACACTGTTGAACTGAACCCCCAATTTTTTTCTCCTTGGAACCTCTACTGTTTGGGTCTCATAGGGCAATTCTAAGTATATCCAAACCCTTTGCCATATAGAACTGCTTCAAACATTTGAAGAGAGCTAACTCTCTGTTCTTGTCACCCTATCCTTCAATGTGTCCTGTTCCTAGATCGACAAGCTCCAATTTCCTCAAACATTCTACACACAATATGATTTCCAGAACCATCACCATTCCAATGTTCCATTCCTCCTCCTCTAGCCTTTTCACACTTGCCAATGTGGTCCTTGCCCAGGGCTGAACCCAAACTCCACATGGGCTCTGATCAGAAAGAGGACATATTGTCTACATAACAGTCTAAAGTCCTATTAATTATTTAACAGGCTTGTCACCCTTTTTGGCTCACATTGAATTTATAGTCCATTTAAAGCCCTCCACCTTCTGAGATTAAACGGCTTCTATCACATTATCAATCCATTGCCTTGCCTTGCCTGATGGATTACTTGGACTCAAAAGCTTTACTTTGAATTCCATGAAATTTCAACTTGTAAATGTTTTTCAATTGTTCCAGTAGTGCAGAATGTTAGGGCTTTTTGAAAAGACAAATGAGGTAGATACCAAAAGGACTTATGAGGTCAACCTCCCTCTCCAGGTCTCTCTCCAATATTTAGAAAGAAAATGTATGTCCAAGAAGATTAAGTAAACAAGTCAAGGATGAGAACTCGAAGGTACTTCTCAGCTTTTATATATATATACATATATATGTATATATACAAACATACACATATATATATGTATATATATATATGATCTCTCCAGAAGGTATCCAGCCACATAATATGAAAAATAAAGACATCTATTAAACAAGATATAAGAAACACTGTACATAGAACAATGATGCCTTGGTGCCTGTCAAAATAGGCCCTTTGGGACCTCACACAGTTTTCCCAGTTGCCATCATCTGCCCCATCATATTTTTATAAATCTCATAGATGGTCTGAAATTTCTTCCCTTTCAAAGGTGATTTTAGTTTTTGGAAAAGCCAGAAGTTGCAGTGTGCCAAATCTGGCCTGTAGGGGAGCAGAGTCACCTGGGTGATTTAATGTTTTGCCAGAAATCTCTGCAGGAGACATGATGCATAAGTGGATACATTTTCGTGAAGCTGCCAATCACCAGTTGCCCATAGCTGTTGCCTTCTGAATCACCTGAATAGTTTCCTTAGAGGAACATTCAAGCTTGCTGCAAAATTTGATGCAGATTCATTGCTCTGCTTGCTTGGTTATTTTGAATGCGATGGCCACACAGTACACATGCTCACCCAATGGGTCTACTGCCCCCACTGACTAGTACAGTGAAGTTGCCATTGTTCATGCATGTGCATTTTGGTCCACTCTCCTTGGCCGCCAGGTTACATCGATGTTGAGCACACCATTGATGTTATATTAACAATGGTTGGCCATTTTACAGACAGATCTCATATGAATATATAAACTTTACCATGTTCAGTTTTATTTTATCAATAAAATAAACTTAGAGTCTATGAGAGAAAGTAATTGACAGAACAACAATATTAGCTATCATTTATTTATTACATGACAGAACATATATTAAACATACATTATATATAGATTGTTTCATTTAATCCTCCAAGCAATACTATGAAATGGGAAAAGCTATTATTTATACTTAAAAATGAAAGAATACTGAGCTATAAAAATGGTAAAAAAAATTTACCCAAGATAGTGGTAAAACATGTTTTAGACATAAAAGTAACTGAATTCAAAAGCCATACTGTTAGCCACTGAGCTATATATCCATCTTGTATCAGTGTACGGGAAAAGTCAATTGTTTTAAAGAATTGGGAACCAGAAAGTGGACCAGAGACATTGGAAAAAAAGGTTATACCTTTTCTGGTTGATTAATGCACTTCACAAAATTAGGCATTTTTTCCTGTTGAAAAACAGGGCCATTAAACCAACAACTGTGAACTTTTCATTCATCTTCAGAGCATTGTAACAAAAAGCATGAGTTTTGGATTTAGAAAATAGTTGTACTTCTTTGACTACGCACTTACTAACTAAGAAACCTTGGGCAAGTCATTTAAATCCTCTGGCTCTGAGTTTCTTTTCCTACAATAGGGATAACAGTATCTGCAACAGAGATCGGAGCATGGGTCCCTGAAGGCACTGGGGTGGAGAAGAGTGCCTGCAGAGTGGAAGCACAACATTTGAGGCCCCTTGCACAGCAAAGGCAGATTAACACCCCTGCTTTCTGAAAAGAAGGAGCTGGAGAAGCTGCCCAGGGCATACTGTGTACTTGACTGTGAGAATGTGGGCCAGCAGTGACTCAGCAGAGTGACTCATAATGTAGCCGGGGGTAGGGGGGAGCTCATACAGCACCTGTGTGAGCTGTGGGGGCCGGATGCCAACCCTGGATGCCTGTGTGTGGCTGGGAACTCTTGCCTTGATTAATGATGGCAGCCAAAAACAGGCCCAAAGACACTGGGGAGCTGACAAAAATGGCAGTCACTAATGCACCATAGGAAGAGTCGATGTTCGGCTGTATAGGAAGTTCTGAGACAATCCTTTAAAATTGGAGCACACTGAGAAACCCGATGTCCCCCTGTCTGTCTGTCTGGAGGGCTGGGGGTTGGTAGGTCAGTTGGAAACATCCTCAGCATCCCTTCCACACAGAAGACGGCAGCAGAGCTGGTGGCGCTGTGGAGGGCCCGCCTGGCCAAGCACAGACACATGAGAGATGCCTGGAGCCGAACGGTGACCAGGAATGCTGAGCTGTAGACTTCTGCTTTTCTGAAGGACAGTACTTCTGAGTGGCATATTCTGAAACTGGTCTGGCTTGGCACAGGGATGCAGGGCTATTCATTTTGGGGTGTTTTAAAGGGAGTGGGACATAATGGCAGAATTCTGCCATTATTGTAAATCTGTATAACCTTTAAATAAACAATTCCTTTTCTTTTTCACCAAACTCTTGCCTTGGAAGTCACGCTGCTTGGTGGTGGGCAATTGAAGCCCACAACTGTTCTAGAACACTATTGGTTGGTTCTGTAACATATCTACTTAGCACAACAATTCTAATTCCCATAATATTTAAAATATTTCATATAGGAATGTTAGATGATAATGATCATGATAAAAATGACATTGTGCCAAACCAAGGAATATTACATAACTACCGACCAAAGATAATGTATGATATGTCATATTATAATCTTTTACTCACAATCTACATGTCATATTATTGTATAGTCTCCCAGAAAACATGTATAACAATTCCCTGTTTTACAATTGAGAAAATTGAGGTTCAATTAACTTGTTACCATTATCAATTTTGAATGTTTACTGGGTGCCAAGAAATCTTGCTACACATCTTATGTTGCCTAATTTAATTCTCACAACAACCCTGTATACTAAGCATTAATATACCTGTTTATAGCTGAGCAAATATGCAAAGATAGATAAAATAAATGTCACTCAACTACTAGGAAGTGGAAGATCAAGATAGGAACTTAGGTTATTTGCTTCTGGAGCTCATGTTCTTACCACTATAATAATTAGGAATTTTTAGTTATAAGCAAAAAAACCTTTTTTTTAGTCGGTCATGGCTACTGAGAGCTCTCATAATCAATAGAAAGAACAGAGGAAACAGAGTGGCAACGGCAGGAACGCTGGAAATTTCAGAGGGCTAGGATAATGAAATTGTGAGGATAGACTCATAGCAGAGACAGACTAGTCAGGGTGCCTTTACTGAGATAAAACGTAGCCATTTCTTTCACTCTTGACCAGTCACTCAAAATTCGGTCTCACAAGAGTCCAAGTAGCAGAATAAAAACCATGTGCCTATGGTAGGCTGTAAGAGGAGGAGAAGAGGGGTCTGGCAGAGAAAGCCCTCAGGGATGACACAGGCTTCTGCAGTGGGGATGTGGGGACGTAAATATGCTGCGTGCTTAACCAAGATTAGGGGAGAGATCGTCTACCCCCTAAAAAGTGGGAAATGAATATCAAATGGCCCCAAGAGGAAAAAGTCCCAATAAACACTATGTTATATCTTCAAAAAAGAATTATCAGAAAGAAAAATAGAATGTTAAATAATAAAGAAGTAAAAAGTAACTGGTAAGCAATTATCACAAAAAGATGTTGGCCTCAGAAAAGCACAGAAAGTCCTGGTCAGATGGCTCAGTTGGTTCGAACATCCTCCCACACACCACACTGTCACAGGTTCAATTCCCTGTTTGAGCGCGTACCTAGGTTGCAGATATGAATCTGGTGGGGGCTCGTATGGGAGGCAAGTGACTGAGGCTTCTCTCACATCGATGTTTCTCTCTCTCTCTCTCCTCTTTCTCCCTTCCTTTTTCTCTAAAATCAATAAACTTATCTTCTGGTGAGGATTTTTTAAAAAGCATAGAAATTCCAAATAATCAGTTGTTATAGGCACTTAGATTGATTTGACATAATTCAGCAAATTTTGTGTTTTCTTTTTCACATGACTTTGCTCTGTCCAGTATTACTACTAAATATTTTATTCAGCCTACTATGTTCAAGATACTGTGGTAGTTACTGAAGGTACAATAATAAATAGAGCATAGCCCCACCATCAAGAAATGTATGTTCTACTGGAAATAGCAACAAAGAAGTAGAACCTCACAAAATTGGTGGGGTAAGTGCCACAATCGAGTAGAGTGCAGGAGAGTATGGGAACCTAACCAGTGGAGGACTCAGTGATGCACTTGACCTACCGCTCCACCAGCAGGAAAGGTGGGCTTGATCTCAGTATGCACTGATCCAACGGCCACCACCTGAGGTTACTAAACACGTTTTGCTCAGAGGAGTATGACTGAAGATAGGCATGTTTCTTCTTAGAGAAAAGATCAATTCTAAAACTTTATTTGTTTGACCTTTCTTAACTCACCCAATTTATTCTATTTTGAATACTCTAAATAGTATGTTCGTTCTAACAGCCCGTGGGAGGAAAGTTTTGGTAAACATCTCTTGTTTAAAAGAGATGCAATTTTTTCTTTTTCTTATAAATTGGTACTTCTCAGACTTTAATGTAACTAAAAATCCCTTTTTCTCCTAAACTGTAGATTCTGACTCAGGAATTCTGGAAAGGGCTTGATATTCTGCTCTCAGACTGTGATGCTGATGCTGCCGGTTCACTTTGTGTTGCAAATGTATTCACCATAATAGTATATCACATTTTATCAGGTTTTCTTCTTTTTCAGTTTGTTTTTCATTAGTCCTACATAAAACCCTATGAATTTGCTGAAAAACCCTATCTTTGTCAGAACTTTATTGATATGAAAACCGATGATCAAAGAAGCCAATGGTTTTGCAGAACATTATGTTTGTAGCGTGTTGGAAATGAAGACACCAATACAAGAACCCAGAAGCCTTGTTGCTCCTTCTGCCATAAACTCAGGGCTTTCTCCCTTTTGAATAGCAGTTTTACTTAGTTTTCATTCCTACTAATTCTGATTTATTGCTCTGATTTTGTTTTTATTTTGTTCATTTGTTACTTCTTATCAATTCACATTATGAAAGCAATTATACTTAATACTTAAATTCCTAATTAGTCTGCCTTTTTAAATATTATTTAACCTAGTTATTCCATTTGTAGTAACATATGTCCAAACAAAATAATTATTTCTCTACATAAAACTTGAACTACAAGATGTCACAACGTAGTTTATAATGTGAACTCAGAGGTAACAATGAGATTGGTAAATCACCTGTAGTCAAGCTGTGCACTGAAATACAAAGAAGAAATTATGTTGTAGGAAAAACTTTTAAGTGCTTATATTTTAAGCAAAGAAGTTATGAAAGAATTTAATAATTCTTATTTTTAAAAATGTATACACACATATATGTGTGTGTGTACATATATATGTATGTGTGTATGTGTAAATAATTTATACTTATATATCAGGTAGAAAGAAATGCAATAAAATTTGAGCAATCTTTACTTTCTTGAGTAATTTTTACTTTCTATTTCATTTCTAAATATTTTTTGAAAAATATTCTCTTTATTTTAAGGAGGGAAAGATGGAAGAGGGTCTGAAGGAAGGGAGGAAGGAAAGAAGGAAGGAAAAAAGGAAGGAAGGAAGGTATAATTTAAATATAGTCCATTGTACTTTATAGCTGTTTAATGAAAGTTCCATAACAGTAGTTGAGTGGAAGAGAGACAAGAAGACTGATAAAACAGATCTGATTCTGGCCTGACGAGTGGGGTTTTTTTGTTTGTTTGTTTTTTAACCTCTAAGGAGAAATAAAGCATAAAAGACAAGAATATACATGGTTCCTATTTGAGCCAGATTAAGGGCAAGCCAGCTGGGCAGCTGTGACTAAGCCAACCTATAAAGAATACTAAAATACCACTTTGATAAATCTAAAATTTATTGCCAGTTAACTCAGATCTCTACACATGAATTTCTTCTGTAACTAGTGAAATATAAAATGTTCAACTCCCCTCCCTAGAATGGAAAATAACAAACAACAGCAAACATGTTTTACCTGAGTTTTCTTTAACACCATTAAATAAATGTAGAACACGTTCTCCAAGGAAACATTGTGAATAGAAACTAAGTCATTAACTTGCCCAAAGCCCATGTATTTTGGAAGCCTCTGCTTTAGATTTATTTCAATAACCTTATTTTTTAGTCTGGTAACTTGGCCTCATTAGATGTTTAAGCACAATTGTTTCAGCTACTGTTTTGGTTCTGACTTTATAAGAAAAATTTAAATAGATATGAAAGCTTTAAAATAGGAATTGTATACTAGTCACCTTAAAGTAAAGCTAAATAGCCTGAAAATAGAAAGAAATAACAGAGTGATCAGGGGCCTATCAAAATGATATAGAATTGCCTTTAAATTTGTACCTAAGAGTGGTTTTATAGGCCATCTTTAATTTTACTTATCTGGCTTTCAATTTGAGATTTTGTTTATTCTCTATATCTATAATAGCCATTTATATGTCCTCTTTAGGATTTTGAGCTGCTTCAAAAGCAGAAACATTACCTTGTTCATCTTTGCAATCCCATCGTTTAACATAGTATATTACAAAGAATCTGTACAGGATGCATGTTTATCATATGGAAGAACAAGTGGGCAGATAGCTGGCTGGGAAGAGACAGACATATGAACCTATGCCTAAAGACTTGGATTTCAGGACTGAACCAACTCAGTAAGAAAATAACATCTCATGGTACCTATTTCAAGCCAAGTAAACAAAGTTCTAAATGTTGTGACCAGGTTCTAAAGGACATGCCTTAAAACTTATTCAACTTGTAGGATGACCAACCACCTACAATCCTGGTCTTGTTTCTTTCATCCTCACAGTCTTACTACTCCACAAGTCTTTCTAGAAAAGGTCTATAAATAAAATTCCTTTCTTCTCTCATTGTTTACTCATCAGGAATAGCAATAGTAACACCTTCCTTTATTTTGCACAACACTTCTGGTGTATAAAACACATCATCTCATTTTATTCTCACAGTAATCATAGGAAATCAAGATAAGGAAATTGAGGTGGAATGATGAAGGGAATATCAACCTTTACAGTGAGCGTTCAAGCCTGTCCTTAGACTCCAGTCTTCCGAATACGGTTCCAGGGTTCTCCCATAAGCCACACACATCAGCTCACCACAGCCCCCTCCAGCCTCCACAGAGTTAAAGGGAAGGATTCTAACCGCTAGTCCCACTGCTGCGTCTGCATTCCTCATTTTCTGCTAATTACCACACTTGCTGTCAACACCACATATTTCAGGGAAAGTGACAATTCAACCTCCTTTTGTCAGATGTACGAAAGCTTCCTCCCCAGAATGACAGCAGGTCTGGGACAAACTGTGGGAAGGACGGTGGCAAGGATTTCTCCCACAGTTGGCAGCCTGTCCTCCCCTAACTGTGAATGAATTCAAGGATGGAAGAGGTGAGAGGGGATGGAGAAATGTATGGTGTATAACACTTAAATGTTCCTCCACGTGCCCAACAAAGCTGACATCTTCGGGATTTAGTCAGAATGGCACCCCACTAATAAGGTAGCGGAAGAATGCCTGTGAATAAGCAGGACTCATCAGGCAGTTAAAAACGTTATCGGAGAGACTGAAATTGAACAGGAAGTATGAAGGCTTCAAAACTGTTCCCGCTGTTTAACTGGGGGAGCTGCTCCGTTAGCTCAGCTAATTGAACACTCCGTTATGGCACTGGGATTGTCCCTGCAGAGGAACAAGGGGCCATACTTTTGCTCCCTGAAACAGAATCTGAAACTGGTGAAGAAAGGCAAGAGACAGGACATATGCTGATTACTGTATTTTGACATCAGATCTGTGACTAGGATTAGCTGTGCTCAGATATATCCTTTCAGACATTCCCATCCACAAGCAACCTATATTGTAATTGGCAAAACGGGCCCAGAGGAAATAAGAACAAAGAAAAAGGAAACTTTGCCAATACCTAGGAAGAAATAAAATATGTGTAGTATTTTATTTAATGATGCAAGCATATAAAATAAGGTGAGCAGCTATTTTATACCTAAACATGAAAGATGAAAAGGTAAAAGTGGAAAAAAATCGCTTTTCTTTTTTCATATATGTGCTTTTAGCTTTGTGCTTTTGATTTTCTAAAATTTAAAAATAAAACAAGTATCTCATGACTTAAAGTTAAGTTTAGTGATACAAATGTACTTAGGCTGGTTATTTAGCTGCCAACTGTTTAAAAATACAAGCTACATTCACATTTCATGTTGTATATTAAAACATATTGAACTAGAATACATTTTTAAAATAAAATATGCCAACAATATAAGGTAAGCAGGCCTTTCTCAGCAAAAAAGGAAATGATAACAAAAAAAAGTTAACTAAAAAATTGAGAATATAAAGACAAGTTTACTGTACAAGGTCTTTGCAGAAGGTACCCAGCCATGTAATAGGAAAAATAGAGACATTTATTGAAGAAGATACAAGGCACAAGAAACCCTGTACATAGGACAATGATGCCTCAGTCCCCTTCAAAGTAGGCACCTTGGGACCTCACACAGTTCTCCCAGTTGCCATCAGCTGCCCCATTGTATTTTCCTGAAATTCAGGAAAGAGATTTAACGTCTTAAATCTCTTCCTTTTCAAAGACAATTTCAGTTTTGGGAAAAGCCAGAAGTCTCAGTGTGCCAAATCTGGGATCTAGGGGGATTGAGTCACCTAGGTGATTTGATGTTTTTCCAAAAACTGCATGAGACGTGATGAATGAGTGGGTGTGTTATTCACCAGCTGCCCATAGCTGCGGCCTTCTGAATCACCCAAATGGTTTCTGTGGAGGAATGTTCAAGCTTCATGCAAAATTTGACACACATTTGTTGCTCTACTCACTCAGTCATTTTGAATGTGATGGCCACACAGTACACGTGCTCACTCAACGATATCTACTGCCCCCACTGACTAGTACAGTGAAGTCACCATCATTCATGAATGTGCATTCCAGTCCACTCTTCTTGGCTGCCAGGTTACAATGACGCAGCACAAACCATTCTCATTATATTAACAATGGCTGAACTTTTTCCAGATAGACATCCTATATCAAAACATTATTGAAAAATCAATTAACAGCAAGTAAAGAGCTAAAAAATTGCACAAGTATTATGAAAGTTTGAGTTAATGAAGATCCTTGAAATGAAAAGTAAAGGACTAAAACCAAATAAAAAAGTAGATAATTTCGCTAAAAGTTAGTAGCAGAAGAAATGTAACCACCCTATCCACATAAGGAAACTGTTTAGCTTAGTAATTAAAGGAATTAAAGTATGAATGGTAACATACCTCTTTAAATTATTCTTAACATAAAAAATAAGCAAAGGTTATTTTATTTTTTACATACAGTTAGCATTCAACATTATTTAGCGTTCGTTGCAGGTGTAGAGCACAGCAGTTAGACAATCGTATACTTTACAGAGTGCCCCCCAATAGTTCCAATATCCACTGGCACAGTAGTTATTACAGTGTTATCGACTCTGTTCCCTAGGCTGCATTTTGCACCCGTGTGACTATTTTATGACTACTAATTTGTACTTCTTAATTCCTTCTCCTTTCTGATGCAGGCCCCCAAAACTCTGCTCGCTCTGACAGCCATCATCAGTCTCATCTCTGTGTCCATGAGTTTGTTTCTATTTCGTTTGTTCGTTTATTTTGCTCTTTAAATTCCACATATAAGTGAAATCATGTGGTGTTTGTCTTTCTCTGTTTGACTTCTGTTTACACAGTACCCTCTGGGTCTTACAGAGGGTCCCCTGATATTTCTAGTACCCACCTGGCACCATAAAGTGTAATCACAACATTATTGACTATCTTTCCGTACATCTCCGTGACTCAAATATTTCCTTCTTTTAAAGATTTCATTTACTGTTTTTATAGAGAAGAGAAGGGAGGGAGAAAGAGAGGGTAAGGAACATCAATGTGTGGTTGCCTCTCACGCACCCCCTACTGGGGACCTGGCCCAAAACTTAGGCATGTGCCCTGACTGAGAATCAAACCAGTGACCCTTTGGTTTGCAGGCCAGCGCTCCATCTACCGATCCACACCAGCCAGTACTCGAATATTTTCTTTCTAATTAATGATTGATTAATAAATGGAAAACATGACTTGAACTATATATAACAAAGAACTACTGGTGGTAATTGATACTGGTACAAATTTCCAGAAAGCAATTTAGCAATAATCATTAAGAATCTTTATGAACATTTCTATTTGGGTCTCAATGACTCTACTTTTAGAAATCTATAAAAGGAAATAATTGGAGATGTGGATAAATTTTTGAGTGCAAGGAGAGGTGTCGAAGCATACAAAATAACAGAAATATAGAAAATGATGTTTTTAAAAACAATTCAACTTTATTCTATGCATATAAAGGAAATATATACATTATACAAAAATAATTTCATAACATATAAACCCTAAATATGAATTCATTTTAAAAGCATCTTGATAACAAACATGGAATAATAGGAATTATTTAAAATATTTTGGAAGTATGTTCAATAACTTGGAAATTATCTACAATATTTTAAGCAAAGAAAAGTGAGTTACAAGAGATCAGGTATAGTATTAATCATTATCTTTCATAAAGCCAAATGATAACTGCTATAATCAGGTGCTGGTGATTCTTGATTATCCTTCACTATCTTTATTTCCTAAATTAACATTACTTGGCAATAAAAAGTTTAAAAGATAAAAAACTAAGTTTCTGAAAAAATCTTAATACTATGACCATATGCTCTTTATATAGTAACTAGTGTTTTACATCAGGTGTGTATGTGGGTGCACATTTGGAATAAGACTGTGGGATGGGGGGGCAGGATGGAGTACTGGGAGGAAGTTGGGATAACTGGAATAGAACAACAATAAGAAAAGAAATATTCAAAGTGCTAATACATTCTGCATGTGATAATTTAATTTTAATTTTTCTCTACAACCACAATTCCTTCAACCTTTTCCCAAACAATGTTTTTATCATGTTTCAGTGAGTCAGTGCTATTCTAGTGAATTCTACTTCTGAAGCCAATTGTGTCCGGGGTCCCCAAGACCACCCTCATGGTCGATGATTAGCTGGAACTCACGAGACTCAAAAAGCTCTTACGATGATGATTATAGTTTGTTATGGCAAAAGGATGCCAAAAACAACAGCATGGGTGCAGTCCAAATGAGCCTTGGATCCAAGCTTCTTAGTCCTGTTTGTCAGGCAGGCGTGCGGCACTTGCATGAGTAACTTCAGATACTCAGACTTCAGGCTGCTAGATCAAAAACGGCACTCACCATAATCATATTTTTAGCATTAACTATCTGACTGAACTGCCCTCAGGCATACAAAGTACTCTTATCAGGTAGAATATTCCAAAGGCTCGTTATTCATCTCTCAGGTGCCTGCCGAGAGCTAGTTTTAAAGACAAGCTAGTTTTGGGGGGGAATGTGCATAGTTTCAGTAGCCTGGTTTCCTACATATTAACCTTGATATTAAAAACAAGATATGCATATCATTGTTCACAGCTGGCCAGCCAGAGTTCTCTTCACTGGGAAAAGATGAGCAGGGTGAGTGACTTCCTTCCCCAGCCTTTCAGGACACCACGTGAAGCTTTCCACTTGATTTCACCCCTATACAGAATGGCAAAGCTGAGATGTGTAAAGATGGCTAGGAACACGGACCAAAAACAGGGGCTACCAATAGCAGACACAGGGTGGGAGTGATTGCAGTTCACAGCTACCTGCTCTAGAGAGAAACCCAGTGGCTTTTACCACTGAAGAAGAAACTAATGGCCAGCAGAGCTGCCATGGACCCCTTGCAGATGTGCACCAGCTTTTGTCCCACAAGTATTCACACTGAGGCTGGCTGCCTGAGTCCTTTCCTGCTCCTTTCCCACTCACACCCTCTGAAGACCCAGAACCTTGCTGAACACTAACCCAGGCCTCTGTGGCTGTGTGAGTGCAAGGCAGCAACCTAGATCCCTGTGGCTGACCTCTACCGCCATACACACACCCGGGGCTAGCCCCTCCAGGTATACATTTGCATGCCAAAATATCTGTGACATTTTGAAACTTCAAATACATTTCAGCATTTGAAAGTTCTTTATTATTCTCAAAATGCACCGTGTACATTTGAAAGCTTGAGAAATCTTTCCCAAATAGATGAAGTTATTTTATTACCCAGCCTTTGTAAATGAATTAGAAATGGAGTAATTTTTAGTAATAAGCCTACTCTTGATTAAATTCTCATTTAAATTTTGGTGGATTTGTGGTTGAATGAAATGGATTAAAGACTTAAGCATGATGTGAAACCATAAAACTCCTAAAAAAAAAAACCCCACAGGAAATTAAGAACAAACTGACAGTAACCAGAGGGGAAGTGGGAAAGTAAAAAAAAAAACACAGGGAAGATATTCCTTGACATTGGTTTTGATAGTAGTTGCCCGTATATGACACCAAAGCAACAAAAGCAGAAATTAGTAAGTAGAAGGACTACATCAAAATAAAAAGCTTCTGAATAGCAAAAAAAAAAAAAAAAAAAAAAGCAATCAATACAGTTTAAAGGCAACCTGCAGAATGGGACAATATACTTATCTGAAAAAGCATTAATATCTAAAATGTATAAAGAACTCATGTTACTCATAAGTTTTAGAAATCTGATTAAAAAATGGGCAGAGAACTGAATAAAAATTTTTCCAAAGAAGACATACAAATGGCCAATAGGTACATGAAAAGGTTCTTGACACCACCAATCTGCAGGGAAATGCGAATCAAAACCACAACTAGATACCACCTCACAAGTGTTAGAATAGCTACCATTAAAAAGACCATAGATAACAAGTATTGGTGAGGATGTGGAGAAACGGGAACTCTGCTCTGTTGGGGAATGTACCTTGGTAAAGGTATGGAAGTTCCTCAAAAAGTTAAAAATAGAACTACTATATAAGTCAGCAATATCACTTCTAGGTATGTATCTAAAAGAAATAAAAACAATATCAAAGAGATATTTACACTCATATTCATTGTAGCATGATCTACAATTGCCAAAATAAGGAAACAACCTAAGTATCTGTCCATAGGTGAATGGATAAAGAGGATGTGATATATATATATATATATATGTATATATATATATATATATATATATGATACATAATACATAAAATATTATGCAGTCATAAGAAAGAAAGAAGTCCTGTAATTTGTGACATGGATGGACCTTGATAACATTATGCTAAATAAAATAAGTCATACAGAAAAATACTAATGGTATAGGATATCACTTATTGGAATCTGAACTTCCAAATTCATAGAAACAGAGGGTAGAGCAGTGATTCCCAGGAGGGGGTCGGGGAGACTGGGGAAACAGGGAGATGCTCAGAATACACATCGCCAGTTACCAGATGTGTACGTTATGAGGATCTAACGTATAGCACGATGACTATAGTTAATACTCTATTATATACTTGAAAGTGCCAAAAGAGTAGATCTTAAATATCCTCACACAAAATGCACAAAAAAGGAAATGGTAATTATATGATGTGTTGGAGGTGTGTGTCAATCAATCGACATGTTTTGCATCTTAAACTTGTACAATGCTATGTATCAATTATATCTCAGTATAGTTGGGGGAAATATGTAACATTTAAAAAGATATAAAATTACAAAATCAGAAAACTACAGGTTAAACTTACTCACAAATATAGATGCAAAAAATACTATACAGCTTAATAGAAAACTAAATTTAGTGACAAATAAAGCCAAAATATATAATGACCAAATTAGTTTTGCCTTAGAATAATAATAAGGTAATTTAATATATTTTAAAGATAAATGAAAAAATCAAATAAACATGTCAATAGATGCAGAAAAGTCACTAAATAAATTCCAAAAGAAACTCATGCAAAATTTATATCAATCTGTAAATACAAGGACATTTCCTTAATCTAAGAGTAAATGGCTTAAGAAAAACCTAAGGCAAATATAATTTTTAATGGTGGAATTTTAGATTATTTCCTTTTATTTAGAAAAAGACTGGATATCTACTCTTGCATTTCAATTTAACATTGTAAGAACTACATAAAATAAAATGAATACTGAATAAAAAATATGGTTAGTCTCAGATATGATTACATATGCATAAAACCCAAAAGAATAAAAATGGGGTTTAACAGCTTTGCCAGATAGAAAACATTTAAATATAAACAATTAAATTTGTATTGACAGCAATGTGAGTTAGAAAATGATTCTAGTTACAATAGCAAGCAGATATAAAAAGATCATAAAAGACAAGTCAGAGTGCAAAGGAAAAATTTTAAATACCATATGTAAATACTTTTAATATTGCTAAATAAACAAGGATGTAGTAAATGTTTATTGATACAAATTTGCAGTTCATTTAATTATAAGTTGTCTCTAAATTGATTCATATTATTTAAGGCAATGAAAATTTCAGCAGCATATTTTTATGCCGCTTTATAATATTTATGGCCTTCTGGACACCAAGGTTTTTTCTAAAGCTATAGTAACTAGAATACTTTACTGGGGTGTAATAACATGCAATAACATGTAATAAACATGTAATAACACCCCAGTAAAAGATGAAAAGAACAATGGCATAGAATGGAGACCCCAGCTACATATCCACATAGAAACTTGGTCTATGATAGACCTAATATGTGTATTACATCTTAGTGGGTAAAAGACAGACTATTCAATAAATAGTATTGGGAATATTATCTTTTACTGATTAGGTAGCAAAAATCAATTCCAGGTTGCTAAAATATGTAAATGTAAGTCATTAAATAGTAAACATTTCTGAAAATAATATAAGTACATGTATACATATGTTTCTCCAGAAAAACACAAGTATCTGAGAAAGAGAAAGAGAGAGAAAGATTAATTTTAAGGAATTAGTTCACATGATTGTAGGAACTGGCAAGTCTGAAATCTTTAAAGTAGGCCAGTAATGTGGAAATACATGAAGTTAAAGCTATAGTGTTGAGTTCAAAATTTGCAAGGTAAACCAGCTGACTACATACTCAAAACAGGAGATCATTCAGTATTGTCAGAATTGTCTTCTCTAGGAAACTCGTTCTAAATTTTAATTGATTGGATGAAGACCACCCATGTTATCAAGGGTGACCTCCTTTGCTTAAATTCAACTGATTATAGATGTTAGCTGTATCTACAAAATACCATGAGAGCCACACCTAGATTAATGTTTAATTAAATAACTGAGACCTATGGCCCAGCCAAGCTGACACATGAAACTATGAGAGCACCCATTTGAGAGACTTAAGAATAAAGAAGGAATTTAAAACAAGAAACAAAATAAGACACGAGAAATATAAAAAAATTAATAAATGTGATTAATCAAAATCAAGAATTTCAGTTCATCAATACACACCCTGAAAAAGTAAAAACATGTTGCAACATATATAACTGGAAGATATATAGTATGGCAAGTATAAAAAGAACTAAAATCCAGTAAGAAAATGACAAGCATTACAACAAAAACATACAGAAAATTATGAACATATCTGACAAATAAAAGGAAAACAAATGACTAATAAACAGAAACTTATTATACATCATTAGTAATCAGGAAATAGTAATTAGGAAAAGACACATTAAAGTCCTCAAACAACATTTTACATCCATTGCATGGATAAAAATTAAATTATTGATAATGCCAAGTTCATAAGGATCTAGAACAAGAATCTTCATAGACTGCTGGTGGGAGTTCGATCACCGTGGGAAACAATTTGGCATATTTAGTCAACTGAAAAGTGTTAACTCAGAAATTTTACTCTTAGTGATCCAGAAATTTTACTCCTATTCATATACACCAGAGAATACTCTTCCTTCTATGCACCTGAAGGCAAATCCAAGAATTTTCTTGGCAGCATTGCTTTGTAATAGGGGGAAAAAACGACTGGAAACAATCCAAATGCCCATGGACAGAAGCTGGGGTTATAAATAGTTGTATATTTATAGTCTGGAATATTCTACTCTGACATGGAATGACCTATAGAAATACACATGGACAAATCTTAGAAACCAATTGGTATTAATTTAAAAAGCATTCTCCAGAAAGATACACAATTTTCTGTAATATTCAAAAGCAAAGTTAAACATGTAGTAAAATTATAGAGATAAACAAAGGAACTATATAAATACAATTGTGGATATAGTCATTTATGGGTGGAAAAGGAATATCAATTGGTGAGGGAGGAATCAAGGAATTTTAAGATTCTTAATAATGTTTTATTCCTTAAACTGAGCATAGATATGCTAATGTTGCTTTTATACATTTAATCTATATGTTATAAACATTATTTTGTATATACTTAATATTTAAACAATTTTTATGCTTAGAATCCTTCAAATTTGTAATGTTTAAGTATCTTAAGGCTTTTAAAAAAGCATGTTTATATTTACTTCTCAATACCCTTTCCAAAAATGTAACATCAGTGACTATTATAAGCTATTAAGAAAATATGCATTAAAATGAAAAGGGAACAACTGTATGGGAAAACATGTTTTCAAATGATACCTCAGATGAGGGTTTGATCTCCAAAACATATAAAGAACTCACATGACTCCACTCTAGGAAGACAAACAACCCAATTAAAAGACAAGCAAAGGACTTGGACAGACACTTCTCCAAGGAGGACATACAGAGGGCCCAGAGACATAGTGATGTTTAGCATCACTAGCTATCTGAGAGATGCAAATTAAAACCATAATTAGATACCACTTCATACCGGTCAGAATGGCCATCATAAACAAATCAACAAACAAATACTGGCAACGTTGTGGAGAAAAGGGAACCCTAGTGCACTGTAGGTGGGAATGCAGACTGGTAAAGCTGCTGTGGAAAACAGTATGGAATTTCCTCAGAAAACTAAAAATGAAACTGCCTTTTGACCCAGTAATACCGCTGTTGGGATTATACCCTAAGGATCCTGAAACATCAATTCAAAAGAAACTATGCACCCCAATGTTCATAGAAGCACAATTCACAATACCCAAGTGCTGGAAGCAACCTAAATGCCCATCAGTAAACGAGTGGATCAAAAAACTATGGTACATTTACACAATGGAACGCTACATAGCAGAAAGAAAGAAGGAGCTTTTACCCTTTGCAATAGCATGGATGGAACTAGAGAGCATTATGCTAAGTGAAACAAACCAGGTGGTGAAAGATAAATACCATATGATGTCACCTGTAAGTGGAACCTAATCAACAAAACAAACAAGCAAGCAAAATATAGCCAGTGACATTGAAATAAAGAACAATCTGACAGTATCTGGAGAGGAGGGGGGAGGGATAATAGAGAGGCCATCAAGGAACATGTAAGGACAAATGGACAAAGCCAAAGGGGGTAGGTTCGAGGGTGAGAGGCAGGGATGGGTGGGCAGGGGGGTGTGGTGGGGTGAAAACAGAGACAATTGTACTTGAACAACAATATAAAAAAAGAAAATATGTAAATTAAAAGTCTTCTGAGTTTTACAAGGTCATCTTCTCTCTTCTAAGTTCCCTTACTTCTTCTCTATATCTCCTATATATTTTACACTTTTATTTTGATAAAGTGAAAATTATTCCCAAGGTCCACACGTAAGAAGTTTACGCACTACTTTACATTCCGTATGAATCATCCTAATCCTACAACTTCTTTGTTTTCTTGTTTAGCACAGCATTCAGTTTTTCCACTTACTATTTAACAATAAAATGTATAATTTTTAACTTAAATTTACATCCTTCCATTTTGACTATTTGAAAAAGTCATGTAATTTCATTACCATTAAGATCTATATTATTCTCCTAAAGACAGTTTATTTAAAATGAGATGTTATGTTTGATTTTAATTTCCCCATTTTTTAAGACCATATATTGATATTAACAATTCCTGTGTAACTAACCTGGAAAGCCATGGATATCAATATGTGACTTAGAGGGTTTTTTGTTTTGTTTTGTTTTATTTTCCTGTATATCTTCTTATTTCCTTGACCTTTAGAAGATTTGCAGTGGTGAATCAGAAAATGATAAATACTCACAAGGTACTTCTGCTGTTGTCTTTGCCCAGATCAATCTGAGATATTTTATATTTTGAGTGATAAATACATAGCCTTCAGAACCCAT
Source organism: Desmodus rotundus (assembly GCF_022682495.2). Classification (NCBI taxonomy): domain Eukaryota; kingdom Metazoa; phylum Chordata; class Mammalia; order Chiroptera; family Phyllostomidae; genus Desmodus; species Desmodus rotundus. The sequence continues at coordinate 129,982,745 of NC_071391.1, read as the reverse complement.
TTTATTTTGTTTTGGTTTTTCATCTAGTACCAGGTTTTCAGCTAGGAAGATATTCAGTTAGGATAAATAAATATTTTTTCTGTCAATGAGTAAATACAAAAATGTTTTCAAAGAGAATGACCAGAGGTTTCTGTTTTGTTGAACTTTGCAGAAAATAAAAATCAATATTAAGCATTTTCAGCCAATAGATCTTTAAGGCTAGTATACAACTTGAAAATAAATAAAAGGTGGCAATTTTATACTTTAGTAATATGTTACTTATATTTGGGTCAAAATTAGAAAAATGATGCTCATAAAACATGGTTCATCTGTATTTTTTACAAATATCACATCTTATTTTTTCCTTACTAGCTCCAGAAAGCAAAAAAATCAGGTCCATTTAAACCACAGAAAGGCATTTATCTTATTCTTCTTTGAAGGACAGAAAGCAGAATAAATTAACTAATTCATTAATATTTTTACCTTTGCAAAAAGCTACAATAAGTTTATGTTTTGCATACTACCCATTAGCAGGTCAGTAATCATCCTAATTAGAAACTTTTGGCACATTTCCATACATGATAAACATCATCGTTGTTCTGTTAAATAAAATGCAGATTAACATATGAAAACCAAAAGACACCATTACTAAAACATAATTAAGTCATCCAAATGTCACAGTCATCATATAGTCACACAATGATTCTACAATTCACTTTATTGAATATTTTTCTGAGATTTTAAAAGTATAGGTGATAATATCAGGTCAGCACAATTACATTCCATTTATGATGAAAAACACATAATGGTAGCAATGTAGTTATTATCCATGAAAGGCTTGGGAGAAAATTTCAGAATTGGCTGGTATGATAGGCAGAATAATGAACTCTCAAGATGTCCATATCCTAATCCCCGTAACCTGTGAATATGCTATTTTACATGCCCAAGTGACTTTGCAGCTGTGATTAAATTAAATTAAATCTTGAGATGCTGAGATCATCCTGAATTATCTGGTTGGGCCCAATGTAATCACAAAGGTCCATACAAGTGAAAGATGGAGGCAGGAGAATGAGAGAAGAAACTGTAACAACAGAAGCAGAGGATAGGCAAAGAGAAAGAGAGTGACAGATCCAATAACGTTATGCTGCTGGCTTTGAAGATGGAAGATGGAGCCATGAGCCAAGGAATGCAGATGGCCTCCAAGCCCAGGAGCTTGTCTCCAGGGAAAGACAAGGGAAACAGATTCCTCCCTAGAGCCTCCAGAAGAAGTGCCACCTTCCCAAAATCTTGATTTTAGCCCAGTGAAAGCTACTTAAGACTTTCGACTTTCAGAACTGTAGCCCCTAAGTTTGTGAAAAATCATTACAGTGAGACAATAGGAAACTAATGCAACTGGTGTGACACAGTTGTTTTTGTGACAAGTTATCTACTTAGAGATGGAATAAAAGAGGAGATAAAAGGAGGGAAGGACAAGGGAAAGGAGAAGAGGAGTGAGGAGGGGAGAGAAGAGAGAGGAGGGGAGGAGAGAAAAGGCATGGGAGAGAAGAACAGCAGAGAGGAGGGGAAGGAAATGGAATAAGAGAAGAGAGGAAAGGGAGGGAGGGAGGGGGAGAGGAAGGAAGGGAGAGGGAAGGAGGAGGCAAGGGAGGGGAAATGAGGAAGAACATAAATGAACAATCCAATAAACTCATTTGTATCCCTAGATCCAACTGAGCCAGAAGCCTTGTCCTTCTCTGGACTTCCTCAGTTGTCAGAGGCAACAAACGCCCCCTTTTGCCTAAATTTGGCTGAGCTGGAATTCTATCACAATAAAGTGTTCTGATCAAAAACCTCCTTCATGTAGAAGACCTAGTCTGGCTATTTACAGAACCCTACACAGCAGGATAACTGCTTGTCTATTAACCTTCTTAAAATATTGATGTGGATTTAAGTGTGTATGGGAAGGTGCATTTCACTTCAGTTCACATAGGTTTGTTTTGTTTTCCTGGGGGAATGAATTATATGACAAAACTAGGTCACCAAGGTTTATGATTGGTGGGAGTAAAAACATAGATGGAATTGAAAGGAAGTCTAATTTTATTTCTCTTAATATCAGAGATTACCAGCAATTAGCATAAGTCACATAATCAATTATTATTAGCATTTTAGTTCTTTTTTTAACCATTTTATCATTCCCAAATCTATTTTCAGAAATAAGATTTACAATTTAAAATACCTAAAAGACTTGTTTTTCTTTCTGCTAGAGCTTCACAGAGGGGAAGAGTTTTAATTATTTTGGCCTAATGAGACTATCAGAGTTCCTTACATATGTAGCTTTTCTCAATTTTCAAAGTTTAAAAAAAATTGTTTTTGAACCCTAGTCCCTTATTAATCATTTTTATTTTCATATATTGTGTAATATGTCATAGTTACTTATAGAAATATATTATTAGTCATACAAATCTAAGGATAATAATAACCCATTGGACATAGTACTATAAAAACAACCTCATAATGCATTATAATGAAAAATTATTAACAGGCTCTATATAGACAGTTCAGCTATAGAAGAGACAGAGGAAGAGAGTAATCACCTTGTTGCTTAGTCATTTTGAAGTTAGCTGGAAGTCAAATCAATGGCCAACAAAAAGCATGTCAAGTACACAGAAAACTTGATAAAATAGATTAATCTAAACTTTCCTTCTTTCATTCAACAACAAAGACACCATAATTAAATAAGAATTTAAACAAGGGTAGATTTATTACTAAAATTTACTCTATTGTAATTCCTTTCTAAAGGCTGGGTAACAAGATAACAACTTTATATATTTGAGAAAGATTTCTCAATCTTTCGAATGTACATGGTACATTTTGAGAATAATAGAAAGAGAATTTAAAAATGCTGAAATGTATTTAAAGTTTCAAAATGTTATAAAATAATGAAATCTGGACAAAAGATTAAAAGTAGTAATTTATATTAGCATATAAGATTATATATACATTTAATATGATCGCTATCATGTTGAAAGACAGAAGGCATATAGGTATTTATAAGAAACCAGTTTGTCTTTGGGACCACCTGATTACCTGCGGATTAAATTTCACTTTAGTAAGAGAGAACATGCACACACACATTAAACTAAATGTTTACAAATTGTAGACAATTTAAAAGTGATATCTGTGCCTTGACTTGAACAGTTTTTCAGAAGACAGAGCTACCGTCTCTCAGGAATCAAGGTCCATTCGATCAGAGCTGGTGTATCTACATTCCAGCGCGTCCAGCTCTTGGCCAGGACAATTGGCGATGGCCCAGTTCCCTTTGCTGTTGCACTTTCCCACACTCAAGAATTTTTTTAGTGTCCTTCCCCAATAAACTACTTGAGCACAAATCCGTATTTCAGAGCCTAATTTTGGAGAATCTAAACTGACATGTCATGAGAACAGTTCTTATTCTTTTGAAATTATACTAACATTTTATAATTCTCTAGGTGTTTACAAATTGCATTTTTTCTGATTTTCATTATACTCATTTTTTAGTTGTAAATGTAATACATGTGTATTTTTAAGTTAAAATATTGAAAAAGTTAATAATCTCATCTCCATTTTTATTTCTGCCTCTCTGAGGTAATCCCATTTTTGAAGGTATAGTGTATAACCTTCCACATATTATCGGATGCTCATAAAATATTCATAATCTTTTAAGGGTTATATTTCTCTATTTTTCTAGCTTCATTGAGATATTATTGACATAAAACATAAGTTTAAGGTATATAACATGATGATTTGTTACATTAATATATTGAGAAATGTTTACTATAATAATGTTAGTACGACAAAGGGTCCAAGTCTCCCCTAAAATAGTTCCTAATAATTTCTAACTCCTGGTTTCTCACTCTGTATAATCTTCTCTTGAGTGTTGGCTGGATCTAGTGACTTGTTTTTAACATACAGAAGATTGTAAAAATGATAGAATATCACTTCCAACATTAAGGTTACAAAATGCTGAGACTCCTGTCTTGCTGGTGTTCTCTCTCTGGCCCTTTTAATTTGCCTGTTCTGATGAAGCCAGCTGCCTCATGGTAAACTGCCCTATGGAGTAGCTTTACGATTATAAATCCAGCTGTCTTACATGATAAAACGTCTTCAAATTAAGAGTAAATAAAATATTATGCTGGTATTAGAATATTACATTTTAAAGCACATTTTAAAAAGCTATATAAAAGTAAAGGATAGAGTACCATTTGTATCTGTAAAAGTTTGCCTTGTCATACCCATTCTAATGGGCTGTTGTAAGCATTTAAAAAGCTCAGAATATAAAAGCATGGGATACAGGGACACTACCCTTTTATAAAGGTTATGGTGTTCACATTTTCTGAAATACAATTTCACCAGAAGTTAGAAGTATTTCTGTGCTTAAATCCACCCCACTTCTCTGATTTCTGCCACAGTTTGCCTTAACAGGCTGCAAAATAAACCAAGCAATGTTTATCATACACCAAACTTGATAGTAAAGAGGGGAAATGAAAAACTATAGTAGGCAGAAAAGTCCCCAGTACAAACTTCCATAAAAAGGACAAAATATCCAGAAATTCTCATAGAATATGCACATATATTTCATTTTGACTTAATTTATTTTCCTTATTTTATTATAATATTTTAGAATACAAAAAATAAAAATAAACAATAAAAATGTGGTCCATAATCAATTGTTCTTTTGACCCATTGGGAAATCAAAGTTTATTTTGTAAAAACAACAGAAAACTCAGCATTGCCCATGGAATGTGTGTGTGTGTGTGTGTACATATAAATATGTATATACGTGTGGGTGTATATTAGAGCTCCATTTTGTTACACAATGTTACCATAGGTAGTTAGCTAATTTTTATAAGAAGAGGGCAGCAAAGGGATTTAGACATTGTGGTGAATAAACTGGGGAGCACAAGCCTGTTTGATTCACCAGGAAGCTACAGCTTCACACTCCAGGGAATCATAGCATTTCTCCGCCAAGGGGATTGACATTCCTCCCTTCCTCCTCTGGTACTGGATTGTTGAGGGGCACAGAGAGGATGCTGGACCATAGAGGCCTGTCAGTCTAACTAGTAGGTATAAACCTATCAAAAGCCTGCAAAAATTTGGGAAAAGCAACTGGTTTGTCCCAAACCTAAACTAGTATAATCCCAGGGGAACACAGAATCTCCCTCTTGCTGGAGACCCACACTCATCCTGTTTGAACACACGCTCTCTTGCCAGGGAGCACACGACCATGTGGGTCTAGCAGGTCCTGGGCCCCACAGCAGGTGGAGAGCTCCAGAAGGACTAATTTTTAATTAATATGAAGCAGAAACTCTGGACACTGGCTTTCGCTGTGGCCTGAGAACACAGTTGGACTTCTTCTATGGTGGGATGGAGGGAGAGAAGACATTGGAAACCCAGGGGCAGATTTCCACCCAAATAAACCATCTTGTCACACCTCAGTCTCCCATGTGTCAGTCTATGGAATGCTTCCTCACAATCCCATGGAAGAGCCTGATTTCCACCAACAACATTAATAAGTGAGGGATAACAACCTGGGAGTAAGTCATAGAGATAGTAGCTGGCCATATTTTTGAAGGCTGGAAGCAGCTGTTTTCATTGAATAAATATTCATTTGAAGGTGTTCCATCACTGTTCTCAGGGCATGGGTTACATCTGAAGGGATCAAAGTTTTGCCACCTGAAACTGCCTTTATAGGATATTGATTTTAAGCTGTTTATTAAGAAGACCCGGAAACTTTGACCCTCCCCCCGTTTCCTGCCCAAGAGATTCAGACAGAGAAACCTGCTTCAGGAAGGAGACTGTAGGATGCTACCTCATACTAATTTGACTTAAGTGTGGTAAACAAAAGAGTTTTAGTCAGGAGCTTATTAGCTAGATCCCCCCTCCCGCTCCCCCCGTGTCCCATGGGTTCTGAGTCACCCAGCCAGGAGTTCCCCGCCACGTGTGTTCCACTCCTCCTTAACCACCTGTAAATCACTCATTCTCACTTCTGAAATCTCATTCCCCTCCCTTTTCCTGTGCCCCCAAATCTTATATATCCAATGTTGCCTCACTGGCTTTGGAATTTTCATGAATTATCATGTCCATATGCATATATTTAACCTTAATTTTCTCCTATTAATCTGTGTCTGTTAATTTGGTTATTAGTCTAGAAGAACTTAGAAGGTAGGAAGAAAAGTATTAATTTTTTTAAGCCCCCACACATCAGTAAACAAAGCAGACTCCTGCCTCCATAGTGCTTACATTCTAGTAGGGCAGGCATTCAATATTTCATATAATACATAAAAAGTCATGATATAAGGAGTATAGCAATGTGGCAGGTACTTGGATTGTTTGGTCTTTGTCCTGTGAATTTTTCTTTTGAACACTGAGGGCCCCTGAGAGGGTTATCACCTGTGACTCTGAATTTCACTGGCTTGTCGTGTGATATTAGAAATGAAGTCATAAGTAGCTACTCACAGGCTCAGGATATGGGGATTTTAGAGGTATGGTAAAATAATTATAGAAATGGATATAATCTTTGAATGTCTTTGAACATGGAAAACAATAGTCAGTTTATTCAGAGGTAATACACTTACAGAAAAAGTGGGTTGGCTTAAATGAAACCACTTCATATCCCCATCATACTTATGTTTAAACATTACTTTATGATGGGGAAATGACTCCTCACAACTGGGAAATCAAATGAATGCCAAAATAAAATTGACAATAGCAAAATTGCCTGTCACACTTATAGGTTCTGAAATAGTGAAGGACCTCTGCAGGTGCAGCCACTTCCCTCCACCTAGTATTTCTAAAGATGAGTCTGGCTTTTCCATCCAGGAAGCCTAGATACACATTAGCCTCTTCTAAACCAGACAATTTACCAGTCAGGGTTCCAGACAACAGAATTCATTCTAGATGAAATAGAAAATGGGTTAATTGCAAGGCAGTTGATATCTTACAGAATGTCTAGGAGGAGCAGGTACCAAGCTTGGATGCTGCACCAGCTTGAAACGGGAGAAATGCTGGACACACCATAAAAGTTCCAGTGGAAACCTCTCTGCTGTTTCTGCCCGTTAATAGAGTCTAGTAGAACAGGAACTGGCAGGCAGCCTACTTCTATGCAGTGAGCCCAACAACTCCATGCTCTCACCTGGGAACGGTTGTTTAATGATTCTACCCCAGGAGGGCGAGATTCATTTTATTAGGGAACTACCGGGATATTCAAACAATTCAGGTTTGACATAAATGACAGATGTGTCCTATGTTCACATTTTTCTGTAACGATCTTCTTCTAGTGTTTTTGCAATGGTTTTGGTTCCACAAGCACTTACTCCCAAAAGACCTGACTTACTCCCAAGAGACCCGACTTGCTCCTGTGAAACAGCTTACTTGTATTAAGAGGTAGCTGCTTCAACTCTTCTCAGGGTAGCTGACATAAGGAGAGAAAGATGTTGGTTTGTTCACTTACTTTCTATCCCTTTATATGTCTAGGCCAATAAATATTGGTTGTATTTACAATTAGAGAAGTTGCATGAAGATTTCTATTAGAGGTTATTCTGAAGTGCTACGTCTCTCAAGAAACCCTTTTTAAATAAATCCTATTGTTGCTGTTGTATTTCCTAATTGGTTTTGTGTAGTGCTCGGACATATGCTACAGACAAGGTCTTTATGCTCATTTTAGCACATATACATTGGTTGTGTTGAAAGTCTGAAATGTCTTGGAAAATTGCTTAATTTGGTTCTACTTGGTGAGGTGAATTTTCTTCCACTGAGAAATATAGAAAGACATAATGTAAGTGAGTAGCATGGGATAGTTCAGTCCAAAAAGTGAGGGATATCTCCTCTGAAGGAGCAATGAGATCAGATCGGAATTCTTTGTTGTAATGGTCGTCCTCACTCCGGCAATACAGGGCCATGCTCTACGGATCCGACATGGTAAGAGGCTAAGACAAAGCCTGGATCTTCTTCCCCTGTCTATTTAATGGATACCTGCAAGGTGGAAAAATGAAAGAAAATCTATCTCTTCTTTTTCTAAAAAGAAAGCTATTTTCAGCTAGCAATACCATAGCACACTGAAGGGATAGCATTATGTGGGTAATGTAAAAGGACCATATTTCTCAAGTAAATGGACACTTATCTTATCCCATGCAGCTATGAAAAGGGAATTGGAGTCCAAAGTGTAGACAATAATGGAAGGCTATTGAGGCATATCGAAGTGATCGGGCTGGATTTTGCACTTCATGTGTGATAACATTCTTTATAGACTGTAATCTTCTGTGTAAGTTTGCTTTTAGAATTTAATAAGCCGAGAGTCAGAAAATTTAGAAATTATTTGTACCCTCTCAAACGCCCAAATACAGTATCTCTCTGACTCCCACTGGTATCAGTAAGAACCACTTTAGTATTAGTTTGATGATATTTAGTTACTGCATAAAAAACAATGAATAACACAGTCTCTGCCTTTGGTATTTTTCTCAAGTGCTAAGACCTGGGCTTCTAAACCTGGAGGCTGGAAAATTCTCGTGAACAATTCAGGGTTTCATCCATGTGTCCAGGCCTTCCAACCCTTTGCTTTATGAACTGAGTTGTACTTGCACAAGACCTAAATCATAAGCATCACTTTAATAGCTATGATTCTCTTCTACGACAGATCATGGTGTATTAATTTGTTATTAATGTTAAGCTTAGCAGCGTTGAGAGATAGAAATACCATAGCGAGTGAGTCCCTTTAAGTTTCCTTGTGTGCATTTCTAGAACTATCTGAATCAGTGTCCATCCCTGCAGTGTTCCCTTTCATCTCAGTGAAGGAAGGGAGAGGAACTATGCAAATACATGCCAAGCAGTGCACTGGGGTCCAAACATCTATCATCTCCATTTGATTTCAAGTTCAACACTAGCTGAGCATAACATGAACTGAACCAAACACTATTTTTTCTTTCTAATTTAATTGTGATATGTGATCATTGAAGCATACTTAAAGAATACAGGTACTAAAAAGAAAGAAAAGAGTTTTCTTTGGAACCCAGAAGCCACCTGTACTCTCGACCCAAATGCTCACAATTCTTCTGGGACATGACAAATTATTCTCTTTTCTAGTGTCCTTTATATGCTTCGCTCTTCTTTCCCTTCAGTCTACAGTTGTTCTCCAGTCTCCCCAATACCAGCATTTCCCCTCAAATTTTCATCTACCTCATGTTGTTTCTGAATTTCTCTTCATTTCCCTTTACTACCAATGTTTTGGAGATTGTCATGTACACTTGTAGTTATTTAATACTTCTGATTAATGTCTCAGCATATAGTGGATTAGCAATTATTTTCAAACTTCATAAAAACTATTCTTACAATAACTACCAAAGTCCACCTGCCACACAGCTCTTGTTCACCCTCCTGCATTCTCATTTTGTGAGCTATGATATTCTAGACGATTTCATACTACGGAACTTTCCCTTTAGTTTCTTGATATCAGTGTCCTCTAATTCTCCTTCTAAAACTTCCACTGTTAGTTCTTAATGTCCAAAACTGGATTCTCTTCCTAAGCAAGCACCCCATACACTGGTATACCCACCCCACTGTTCTCTCATTTCTCTGTCTCCAGAATCTTTCCCTAACTGATGTCTTCTACTTTCCCAGCTCTGGTTGCCAATATCATTCTCTATCCCAGAACTCTATTCTGAGAAACATATTATTCATGTAGCTGTTTAATGAATGATTCATAGGCACTATGTCCCAATATATAATTTCTTTAGACATATTATTTTAAGCTGCCTTTCCCAATACCCATTCCTAACCCCTTTTGCCACATTCCCACTTTGAAAAGAGATGTGTTACCCAGAGCTATAGTTGCTGTGTTATGATCTTGAGGCTAAAAACAAACACAGGAAAGATGGTGGATTGAAAAGATGAAAAAGCCTGCATTCTAACTAAAGGTGTCCCTGAGTGGCAGAGCCAACTCTAACACTTACCAATACCTGGACTTCATTTATGAATACAAACGAAGAAAAATCCTACTTATGTTGCTGTTAGTGTGAGGTGTCTGATTTTGCATCGAATATATTCCTATGTGACAAATGTATCTTCCTTTCTCCATCACCTCCTTCTACTTCTAAATAGGCTCCTCATATTTATTTCCTTGATTACGGTGACTTCATCATCCAAACAGTATTCTAAGCTTTTTGACCACCGTAATTTCATTCTTCTCCATCAATCTGAACAGTTTTGCCCCAGATATATTTTGTCTTTCTCTGCCCCATACCCACTGTCACTTGTAAAATCTCAATTGGGCAATTTTAATATTTTCTAGCTTGCATTCTCCCTTCGTGTTACACACCTGCCCCAACCCGGTTCTTTCCCGTGCTTCTCCACCCGCTGTCAGTACATAACCGCATCATAATCGGTTGAGAAATGTGCCTCATATTTTTTGTTCCTAACAGTGCTGCACATTTTGAAAGTGATTTACATGCTTTATGTAAAAAGAAGATACTAAAATATTTGTTTAATATTGCTTAAGTCTATGTTTATTTTTGTTTATATTTATTTTTTGACAATTAAGAGATCCCTGGTTCCAACAAAAATTGTCCTGTGCTCTTTTAGTGTTGGTAAGTCATGGCCACAAGAGAAGATACAGGACAGGCTAAGGGGAAAAAATAATTTATTATCCTCACAGGTCCTAGAGACAGGAGGCACAGTATGCCATAAGAAAGACATCAGGGTGGTTAAGAGGCAGGAGGGGCAGAATGGAGGGAAGAACCTAGGCTACAGCCTTTATTGGCGTTTCTGCAGGAAAGGTGAGGCAGGGCAGAGTAAACCGTTTAGGATTGACAAGTATGAATACATTCAGCAGACTCTAAGCTATAGGGGTAGTCAATGGTTGCTTGGTACCTGGCCCTAAGATGGTTAAGGCAGAGAGAGGAATATTGCTTCCTGGGTATAGCAGCCAGTTAAAAGAGGTAGAGCTCTGTAAACAGTTTGCTTATCAAAGGCATGCTCTAAGCTGAGCCCTTTGCTAAAAATTGGCCAGTGCCAGAAGGGGAGTCTCTCCCTAGCCAGGAAAGTCAACATGTCCAGAAAATAAAACATATAAACAATACAGAAATGAATCACTTTATGCAAATAATTAGAAAAAATGAGATTGAAAATAAAGGAGAGTCAACATAAGGTAGGAGTTTTACAATAATGTTTAGGAGAGAAATGTAAAGATGGGTCAGAAAAAAATAAGTATTAGCATAAAACTTTCTTATCTTAATAAATCATAAAGCTAAGATGCTGGTAAAAGGTGCTCATGCTTTGATGCTACATCTCTAGAATCATAGTGGTACCTTGTAGGGGTGGTTTGAGTAAATAATTCTGCATATTATAGCCACAACAACATTGAACACTTAGATGGGAAGCAAAACTGAGAAAAGTCTCTTAGAATATTCTGTTTCTAATTCCTTTCAAGTATAACAATGGACAGCAAAGGGGGATCACAGGGGGGAAATCAATCCTATCATTGCTTGACTTAGTCTTCACTTTTGGAGCTCACCCAAGGTCCAAAGAGGTTGACCTCAGTGGAAGGGGTGGGTGAGCCACACAGTGTTAAGAAGCCTTATGGAATAAAAGGAGGCACAGAATTGGGTTAGTCAGGGCCCACAGGCTATTTTGCACTACGACTACACAACTTGAGTGTTAGGACCAATTTCAAGGAAACAAGCGACTTTATTTTTATAGACTCAGATGTGTCATATATACTTACAGGATATTCTCTCTTAACCCCACACAACAAAATAAGAGCTCTATTATGTGTGTCCAGAGAGCATGCAAGGAGCACAAAGTCTGGTATCCACAAATACTGTATTGCTCTGTGTAGCTGCTGAAACTCGGTAGAATTGGCCTATCGATGTATTGTTTAGGGTGAACAGTGGCGGGGGAAGGGGTACAGCTGACAGTGCAGGAAACTAGGCTTTCTTTTGGCTCATTGACAAAACAACTGCAGGTCTCTGGCCACTCTCAAAGGAGCACTTTAGAAATTAAGAGTTGCTTGTATTCTGGAAAACCGTGAAGACAAGGGAGAATGCCCATTCCCCAAATCCGAGGGCCCAGTAGGGCTGGATTTGGGCATAGATCTGCCACTGTGAGGATTGAAGATTTCTATGAACAGTGAAGATTTCTATGCTATTTTCATAACAGTGAGAAACAATTTTTCTAATCGGCTGAGAGAAACTAATTTTTACCATAATTCCTATAAAGTGATATGGTGCTTTTTCATGAATAAGTTCCTAGTTTAAAAAGTCCATATGATATTGACTGATACAGCAGATAGTAATGATGTCACGAAAGGGGTGTCATTTATATCTTTTAAATATTTGAAAATTTAAACTTCAAAATTATAAACATATGTGTAATTTTAAGGACTAAATCATAATGACCATTATTTTTGTATCTTCGGTTATGAAAGAAACCCTGCTAGACAAACTGAAAGTAACCATTGCTAAATTTTCCCCTGGAATTTTCCTGTAATCATGTGTTTTCTTACCGATTTTGGTGCCCCAAAAGGTAAGATAAGATAATAGAGGTCAGAGGCTCTGGTACTAGACTGCCCAGCCTTTAATCTTGGTTTGAATACTAACTTTACTAGCTGTGCAACCCTAACCAAGTTACATGTGTTCTGTGTGCCTCAGTTTCCATATTTTAAAAATGTGTCTAATAATGTTGTTCCCTTTTAGAGTTATTGGAAAAGTTAAATGACTTACTACATGTACAATGCTGCAGACAGTAGAGATAAGGTGATAAGATGAAATTTGAACCGTATTCTGGGGCCCAGAGGGGCTTGGTGGAGAGGTGCATTTCCCCAAACAAGAGTAGGAATGAAATTCCCAAAAGAACAGCTGCTAGACAGATAAAAGAATGACTTCTTCTACATTTGGAATGTTAAAATTGATGTCTGACTTATTGCTGCTATTTTAGCCATTAGCTTATGTTTTGTTATGGTTTAAATTGTATGGTAGTCTAGTCCATTCTTATTACTTGTTCTGTTTTTGAAATGGCTATTTTGTATAATATCGTTTTGCTCTTTCTTTTGACTCTGTTTTTGCCTTATACAAGTAAAATCAATCTTACTCAGAGCAAACAATTTGTTTATTCTGGACTTTCATATTAGTCCTGTGCTGCTATAATTGGTATTCTGAAAGAGCCCTGAGTAAGTGGGCTTATAAAACCACAGTCTAGTGTATTAACCAGGAATAAAAAATGACCTTGTGTTTCTACAGAAGAAAAAAAATATCCTGGTTAATCATTAATATATGAATTGCTACTTTGTCACCTACACCTGGTAGTTCTATTATTTAGAAAATGCTTCTGAAGGTCAAAGTGCCATAATAGACGATATGTGTGTGTATGTGGCTTACCATATTTTTTCAGACTATAAGATGCACCATTTCCCCTTAATTTGGGCGGAAAATGGGGGTGCATCTTAAAGTCCGAATGTAGTTTACCTGGCTCACTTGGGGGGCGGGGGCAGTAGAGCGGGGTTTTTTTTTTTCCTATTTTCCTCCTCTAAAACCTAGGTATGTCTTATGGTCCGGTGTGTCTTATAGTCCAAAAAATATGGTAAATTTCTCAGAACATGGCAAAAATTGTTTTTTATGCCAAACTTGATGTAGAAAACAACTAGGTCCATTAAATCAACATGGATAGTCATTCATAACTATTTTATTTGTTTGATGTTATGGTATGGATACATGTTTACTCCATTAGCTTCTACCTTGCGTGGAAATTGAAATAATATAGCATCGAAACATCAATTTTTAGTATTGTGTTTTTGACTTGCCCATAGAGGTAAATATTTCTTTAGGAACTCATTTAAACTGGAAAACTTCTGCAAAGTTGTGACTGCTTCAATAACAATTTCCTGAGCCTGCTATATATCTTTACATTTGCAGGCCAGAATATTAAAAATGGTGTGGTTGTTTTATATTTTCCTGAAAACCCCGAACACTAGGAGATATTACTTTAAGCCTTTTCAATGACTATTGGAATAGTAGATCATAATGTTATTGTATACATGCATTCCAAGAAAGAATGTAGAAGAGCTCATATTTCTCAGAAGAGCTCATAGATTTTATTTTCTAAAGATGGCTGTAATAATGTCTCCCATCCACATGCTCGTCTACAACGTTACCTTGTCCCTCCGCCATCAAACACTTGCCTTTATTTCTCTACCCATTGAAGCTGGTGAGCCCTGTAACTGCTTTGACTACCAGACCACGGTAGAGTCAGGGCTGGCTTCTCAGATACAGCTCGGACAACGTCTAGGACCCATGATACTCTTAGGGGGCCATTAAAATATTTTATTTCTCTTACAATCAGAATTAAAAAGTGCACATTTAGGTTCAAGAAAATGTTTGAATGTATGTCTTTTCTTTACCTTTCTATCAACACTGTCATAAAATATAATTAATATATATTTAAATGTATTGTTAATGTAAAAAGGAGGCCATGAAAGCGAAAGTGCCTAGGACTCATGAGTGTCATAACTCTGTCCGGGAGCAAGTGCTAACACTTCTAATGCAATGCTAACCCTTAGTTAGCCAGGCAGCTTCTGCTTCTTGCCCTTTGGGATATTTGTGTTTAAAGAAAGTTGATGAGACATTCTGCCTTTATGTAGCTTTGAGGTAGAGGGAGGTGAAGTGTTGGCTCATCGAAGGTACTTGCCATCGCTGAGGCAAGCAGCCCTGTCCTGGGATTCAGCAAACGGGTTCAGACACATTCCCATCCCTGGTGTTGGTCTCTTGTTGCGTTCTTTCACTCCCACCCATCATTAGAAAACGGTCCGGGAGTTCGAATGTCCAGCTCTGTCTCATGTGCCCGGCATCAGCCAGATCCTTGGTCATTTTATGTTTTACCTTCACCCTGACATCCCTCAAGCTGATATAATAATAAGACCTAACACTCAATAGGCCTTATTCTGTGTTCCAGGCATGATTCTATGCTCTTTATATATATTTCTTCATTTAATTCTCACAAAAGCTTCCAAAGGAGGTACTATTATTATCCTCATGTGTCAGTTGAGGAAACTGGGCCAAGACAGGTTAAGTAACTCACCTGAGGTCACACAGGGTGAGAATAACCTGGGCAGCCTGGTTCACAGTCTGTGCTCCTACTACTGGGTTACTGCTCTCAAAGAAGCGCCTTCAGTGTTTCTCCATGTTCTTTCTTGTCAAACTCTGGACAGGATCTCAGAGTTTTGCTCCAGCTTACCTCCCCACCGCCTAGGAATTTTTTTTTTTTGTCTTTTATATGCTAACGAAGACTTTTCCCTGAGAAAGATTAAATCCAGCTCAAGATCTTAAGTACCTCGTTCAGAATGTTTACTCAGTTTGTTGGTTGTTTGTCTTAGAGTTTACAAAGAAGTTATTCAAGAATCCCTCCTAAATGAAGCAGTCACAGAGGCTGAGCTTAGCATTGCAAACCTGAGAGAAGAAATAGGCGTGAATTGTACAGAGCTCACCAAGCAAAATTCGAGGTCATTGGTTCTATCGTCAACTTGCAAGCCCCACAAGTTTTAAGGTGATTGATATGCTGGTCACCTCAGTGGCAATGGGAAATAATAAAGAAGCTTCTCAAGGTTTTGTAAAACAAAAATAGTAAAGCAAGATATCTTTCCACTCAAGAGGACTGCATGCCATTCTAGTTATATAAAGGGAAATAGTACAAACATATCTTCATTAATTTTATGAAAAATTTTAACTGAACCTTACTGAAATATATAAAATGCTTGAGGAAAATGTTCACATTCACTTAAGCAGCTAAAGGTCTTAAGAAAGACTATTACTTGAGTTACAAAAGGTCCCAGGAAATTCGTTTTCTTTTCAAAGAATTAGCTAAAATTCTAAAGTGACTGAGTATTTAAGTATTTTTGAACTGAAACACAAATGCTGACCCATTTGCCTTTTTGCTTTCTGCTCGGTCTGGCAATTCTCTAGTTCAACGAGGAGAAATAATAGGTTTTGCCTAAGTATCCATTGAGTTATTTTAAATATCTATTCTGTGGGGAGCAAAGGGACTACTTCTTATCATATGCTACTGGTAAAAATCACCCACAATAGTAGTAGTGAATTCAGGGTAAGAAGATAAGGATTTAGATAAATAGTAAAAAGTAATTTCATATTCATTTTTAAGAGTTATGTTAGAAAATGGTCCAAAATATGAACAACATAATTATAGATACATTTACCTTAATTGAGGTCTTATCAAATAAAAAATGACCATATTATTTTCAAAATTGCTGGTAGTATTTTGCAAATTGGTCAGACTAACCTGTATTTTAAAACCCAAGAAAAATGGCAACATGGACAAAGCTGTGAATTTTCAACACTGAGTTTGTTTTTTCAGAATCCTGGAAATAATACATACGTCCTTCCCAATGCACACACACACAAACACTTACGATGAAGACCCACTGTCGAAGGTCACGATAGAAAAGACTTAGAAATCCTTCAGGATGTAGGTGAAACAGGAGGGGACAGTTGGTCAGGACAGAGTTGTGAGGAGAAAGTTATGTAAAAATGAAACCATCATCTGATTTTATAGAAAAATAAAAACCTTTTCTTCTCATACCCTAAAACTGAAGGTAATGTAGAACATATGATTCTTACTCTACTTGAAAATAATACCCACTCTATTGAAGAAAAAAAATTGAGCGATGAATTTTTCATTGTATTTGAAAGTGGTTGTACAATTTTATGGCAGATGAATTCTGTTATAGTACCTTCGGTCTCTGGTATAACAAATCCCTCACACAATAAATCTTTTATGACTTGAGAACACTGTATATTTTTTCCTAAATAAACTTTTTCCTATGAGACGTTCTTCAAAAAGTGTAACAACTTTAGAAACCTTAAGTTGTGGGATCTACTCATGTTTTTGGCACAAGGAGGCCAGTTCTTTAATTCACAAAGGCAACATGGGCATCCACATTCTCAGGGAGAGAGAGCTTTTTGGGGGGAACAAAGCTGCTTCCTCCTATGTTTCCCAGGAGAAGTGTGACCGTAGTCACTCCTTCACCACATTTTCTGGTCAGTGTTCTTAAGGCTGGAGTCATATTATCCTGGAAGGTCTTTGTAGATCTTCATTGCTGCGGCTGGAGCCAACCTTTATCTCTACAAGAGCCAGCCGTCTTCTACTCTATTCTAAGACATGCAGACAACGAAAAGTAAACAGAAAAACTTCCCCTCTTTGAGCCAAAACATCCTGTAGAGAAAGGAGCAGACTCACAGCAATGCAATTTTGTCTCCCTTTTTGATAAAATCAAAGGGAACTAGGCACAAATATCAGTAGATGAATTATTGCTGTTTCAAGAAACTAGGCCTTCATAATTTCAGTCAGTCATTATTTTCATAAGTTTTTATTTCAGAGTATCTCAACCTTGCCGTTATTGACATCTGGGGCTGGGTAATTCTTTCTTGTGGGGACTGTTCTGTGCACTACGGAATGTTCAGCAGCATTCCTGGCCTCTGCCCACTGGATGGATGTCTGCAGAGATGCCTCGCCCCGTGGTTACGACAGCCAGAGTGTCTCCAGACATTGCTAAAGGTCTCCTGAGAATAACATCTCCCCTGGTTGAATGTACAGCTTGTTAGAATCTATGCATATAGCCCATCATATAAATATTTATTGAAAATGAATGAACAAGTCAAGATGATTAAGTTGCTTATCTCATTGCCTGGAATATAGTTGAATACTTAGCACATCATAATTCTCCCTCCCAAATCCCAGGTATGATATTTTGTAACTAAATTTGCCAAGATTAGTTCCAATGCTTGCCTTGGAGTGTCAGGTCATCTTAAACAGATGCTGGTAAACAAAAAATATATAACTAATTTCCAGTTGACATAGGCTGTCAAAAATAAAATTTGCCTCTGCTCTCTGCTCTCTTTTGTAAAGGACTTTTACAAAAGGCATAAATCCCCTCAAATGGGAAAAAATGATAACAATAAGATTGTGGGGACTGGAAACCTAGAGAACATATGGTAAATACTATAGCCTGTCTAAAAAGAATTCTAGCTGGCAACAGTGAAAGCTGTGAGGGACCGTGATTTGCACACCCAGGTGCACAAACATACCCCAAAGCTCAGGGCACCAGGGTCCAGTGGAGGCGAGGATGACAGAGGGGTGATACCAAAAAGATTAGTCAAAAGGCTGTTTAAAAAGGCATTGAACCTGAGGTCTTCCTTCCTTGCAAGAAGTAGGACAACTTTCTTTCTGTGATCCTACAGAAGCCGCTGAAGGTTTATTCTCCAGAAGGGGAAACAAAGGCTCCGAAGCCGGTGGGTACAAGGCCAGGCCTCAGGCAGTGTGGAGGGAAGAAACACATGATGGAAAACAGAGAGATTCAGTGAGGATCTATCTACACCCAGAATGTTGATATCCCAGCCCTTTTCACTCACGTAACACTGAGCTTCTACCTTGCCAACGGGAACTCAAGAAGCAATAGCACTGTAGTGGACACGAACCAGGCTGCATGTTTGCATCCCTTTTGTTAGCGGTGTAATCTTGAACAAGTTACTTCTTTTTATGTCAGTGTCCTCGTCTATAACACTGGGATAAAAATAGCACCTCTCTTGTAGGGCTTAAATAAAGTAGTACCTTATAAGTACTTAGAGCTCTGTCTGGCAGATAACAAACACTAGGTAAATGTTTATGAGTTCAACTGGTAAATCAGAAAAGCTCAAAAGCTAAAGATATAGAAGAAAGAAAATTAGAGAATTGGTTGCCAAGACCCACATCTAACCAAGATTTTGGTGTCATTAACACTTTATGATACATAGCCTCTCATAACAGATAGCAATAATTAGTGTAAGGTAGAATAAAGGTCTTTCATGTGCAAAAGATCTGAAACCTTCCATGAATCTTTTCTCAGGAAGCTGATGGATTAAAGTAGGAGAGTAACCAAGAAAGAAAAAGATGTAGGACCCAGTACCAGAGAGGTAAACACAACCTCCAAGTTGATGGGAAAGAAACGTCTAAGTTGACAGTTTTGCAGCAGAGCTAGAGAGCCACTACCCACATCAGACAGTGTGTTTGATGGTTAATAATGATTCAAGGAAGCTTCATTGCATCACAGATTGACTTGGTGGAATATTTTAGAATGTCTGGTGTATTTAGAATTCAAATTTTCATAGGACAATTCATGTAACTTCATCATTTTCCCACAAAATAAATTAAGTTTTTTGATCCATTTGTGTATTTGAAAGACAGTGAAATAATCACAATGGAATATTCATCTGGCAAAATATATGTACTACTGCTTTCAAAGGTAATGAAAAATTCATGTTTGGTATCTATTTTTTAAAATGATGTTGTGATTTTTTTCCTCCCTAAAATCATAGGCTTAGCATTTTATTTTAATTCCTAAGGTTTCTCATCATCAGTTCACAGTAGTTTTTTGTGATTCCTGGGCAGTGTTCTATATCCACAAAGTCACATCTCTGTGAAAAGAACAGTTTATTCTCTTCTTAATAATGAATTCTATTCTCTTTCTGCCTTTGGGAGGCAAGCACTGGTTGAAAGTTGGGAAAATGTTCTCAGGCAGGTAATTGACTGCCTTGGGCAGGAGGCTACCACCCCTGAGACACAGACGGTTAATCTATTCAAGAAAGTGCGGGCCACAGCACAATGGATGTTATATAGGGTGTGGAGGGATGGAATTTCTGAGAGCACACTCTTTTTATCTCTTCGCCCCACCGAGTTCCTTCTCTCCAAAATCTCCCACACATTATACTCTCCATAGTATCTTTTCACTTACCTTCCAAAAATCCCGGTAAATATATAACACTCCTACCAGTAATCTTTGAAACCCTCTCAGAGCTCACATTCTGTGACAGGCATGAGTGTGGCATGTAGCACCACATGAAGGGGATGGGCTATGAGTTGAAACACCTGGCTTTTAGTTCTACTTGCCCTGAGTTGCTCTAGAATTTAGGCAAAGCTTTTCAACTTCCCACATTGCTTCACTTGACAAATGGATAATGAAGGCTATCTAAATTCCCTCCTTATGTGGTTGTGAGCAGCAATACGGTGAAATAGTGTGTGTGTGTGTGTGTGTTTGTAGTGTGCAGCATGTGTATGGGTGTTTAAATAATACAATGGTCTTAAGTATAAGACATATTATTCAATCTTGGCCCACATTGGGTCACTATTGGGGGGCCAATAGTTCTGAATAATTGTCAATTTAGTGGTGCTGAGAATTGGGTTTATATCTTAGTTATTTTTATTTATTTCTGCTAGTCTCTGGCAGTGTCACGAGTAGCAGTGTGACTTCAGATTAAAGAGAAATAAAGAAAATAAGGGAAAGGGCCATAATTTGAAGGATCCACTGAGAATTTATAGATTAAAATATTTTGAGGTTAGATATTATTAGATAGATATCTTGAGGTTTCCATTATTTTATTTTTAAATTTAACTGAAAAGAAGGCAAATAGGGTTCTTGGAAAAAACACAAACCGATGTCTGGACATTTTATGAATGGGTCATCTAACTTCAGAAATAAAGGATATGGGCCTCACTCCAAGGTTCCCTTTTGCCAACCTAAGCTCTTTAAGGTTGAAAACAATGGAGATACTGCCTCAGTTTATGTGGATTGTTGGCTGATACTTGAAGAGGAGAAAAGCTGCAATGAAGAACAAGGAGTTGACTCAAAAGCTATGTAGTCAAATTAATTGCCCATCATTTCTGATATGCTGCAATTCTGTGAGTTATTATGTCCCTTCAGCACCAAGAATCTGTAACTCCTTATTCTGTTACACATTGATGAGAACTTTCTATCTCTGCTTCCACTGCATATATTTTGCTAGCACCAGTTACACCTACTTTATGGTTTATATGCTTTCACTGTCAACTACAGAACTCTCCACTCCTTTCTTAGCCTCTAGCTTTTGCTTCTGTATGGCTTCAGATTTCTTATGCCTATTGCCTTTCATTGCCTATGATCTCTGTTTCTGAACATAGAAGGTCCCTTGGCTTCTGTGTCATTGTTCATTCTCCATGACTAATTTCAAATGCTTTACAACATTGGATGAATCTGTTGATATTTATCTGCTATAGAGAAGCCTCAACGAAAGAGATTTCCAGTGCCAGGTCATCTCCCATGCCTTTGGCAAACTTAATGATTGCTGCCATCATGAAGGTGTCCATCTTTGTCTAATTAGTCATGACTTGAAAAGTATGGTAAAGTTTGTTTCCAGAATGTGGTGTGGACTGAAGCTTACTCAAAAAATCCTTTTTTGTATAATATATCAACACAGAGGCTTTTTTTCATGATTGATTATAGTCAGCCAATGACCTCTAGTGAGAGGTATTTTCTAGCTATAAAATCAGAAATATAATTACTTGTTTTTTCCTTTTATTCACCAAAAGGCTACTGTGTTTATGAAGTTCTAACAGTACCATTTTAACTAATACTTACATTAAATATTTGATTTTTAAATATGCCCTGAAATTTATGCTATTTACTTCCCATAATAGTTTTGGTATTACTTTCCTCCATATTTAGACAAGGCGATTGAAACCCAAGCACATTCGGTGGTTTTGTTTGGACACCACTAAATTGAGAATATAGGTTGAACTTCACTCCTTTTTAATCATGCCATAGTATTTTTCAGTAACAAAGTTATCAATGTGTCAAATAGAACTATAATTTAAGCCAATTGTTCTATGTGAGTTATAAGGAAGAACAGGTAATGGAATCAAAGTCTCTGAAGGCAAACACATTTTGATCCCCCAAATATCTTCATGATTTAATAAGAAACAAGTACCATGTGATTTCACTAATATGTGGAATCTAATGAGCACAATGAACTGACAAGCAAAATAGAGAGCAGGCTGACAGCTATCAGGTGAGGTGTTAGGTGGTTGGGTGGGAGGCATGCATGGATTGAACAAAAAAGAAAGAAAAAGGAAAGAAAGCTCATGGGCACAGACAGCAGTGTGATGATTGGCAGAGGGAGGGAGGTATGGAGAGGGAGGAAGGGCATAGGAGTGATAAGTGGTGATGGACAGAGACTTGACTTGGGATGGTGTACATACAGTACAGTGTACAGATGAAGCATATTAGAATTATGCACTTGAAACCTGTTTAATCTTGTTAACCAGTGTCACCCCAATAAATTCAATCAAAAGGGAAAATATTACTTATTTTCTGTCATGTCAACTTTCTGATGTAATGCAAAGTATGTCCGTATACACCAAAAATTGTGTATAAGGTTTTATTACAGGAAAGATGATTAATTCTTTGGAACCTTTTTAAATCATTCCCTTTTTGAAGTGTAGTCAGAGTCATCTATATATTACTCTAAAATGTCTGTTTTCCATAAAATGGTAGTATGAAGTTGAATGAAAAATTGGCAAAACATCACAAATCTGAATAAGAAGTGTCTTGCTTTCACAGATAGAATTATAGTTTCAAATGGTTACATTACTTCAACCACAGAATACATGGGATTCATTTTTCGATATCATATTGAGACCTTGCCACAAGCAAAATAATAAATTTTTCACCCTGCAAAAGCTGTTAGCTAAACCCTCACCATAGGGCTCATGTAATTACCCTGTAGATTGCTGCTCAGGTACAAAAGGGAGGCTAGAGTTTTCTCCTAATTGGCAGCTATTAGAGCTGCCACAGGAAAGGATAGATGTAATCCTTTTAATCAAAATTTTAACAAAAATAAGAGGTTTTTGTTTGGTGTAGGTTTATTTCCATGGGCATCTAGACCTTGAATTTGGAATCATTCTTTAGTCATGTGTGAGAACATCCCATTCTTATGTCAACCATAATCAGCAGCCAGGTCACATGCAGGCGTCTCTGCTGAGGTGACTGAATCATGCAGCGGCTAAGATTGCTGATGCTACCTGATAGGACAGAGGAAAGTGTGGATGGTCATTGGTTATTGTGAGGAAGGGGATCAGTTCCAGGTCACCTCACAAAATATCCTTAGAGGATCCTCCTCTTCCATTGCCTTTTAATCCTCCACTGGTGATTTCACCTTTTAGACGATTTCACGATTTCACTTTTTCCTAGCTCTGAATCCTTCATACATGAAAGCCCTCCATGTAAATGAAGGCAAGCTTTCAATCCCGTGGGGTTGAAGGTTGAGAACTGGATCTAAGCTGTGTAACGACTGGATTGTAAAGTACACACCAGAAGCTGCTCAGCTCTACATTGCACTCTGAACCAGAAGGGCTTGACCGTACACCATTACGTGTGCATTCCCTTTGAGTCGTTTTTCCTATATCGGAAACTGCTATAATTTGATCCATCTACTTTATCTCCTATATAGGATAATCCTTTGCTCAAACTGTGACATCTATTATTTTGGTCTTCAAAATCCACATCAGGGGCTGATTGTCATGGTCCCCTCAGTTTCCCATTAGCATAGGCAGCGACTTCATGACTGCCTCCCATCTTTGGTACGCTGCTTCCACAAAGTTGTCACTTAAGGAATTGTTTTAATACATTTTTGTGAATGTTCTCAGGGACATTTTAATTTGAAGTGTTACTTTTAACGGTGTCCCAAAAGATTTGCCTCTGTTAAAGAAATAGAATCTTGAGCTTAGTGAGCTGGAAGGTGAAGAGCAAGAGAAAATGAATATGAACACGAACACTTAGAGACTGTTTAGCCATTTCATGACTGCTTATTCTAGCACAGTCCCATGGAGACCCGTAACACATACTCTTTGCACAGCTGGTTGAGGTTAGGGCCTCAGCTCAGTTCAGCCATGCCACAGGGCAAAGAAAGATGGCCCATGTGGACACAGAACCTAAAACTCTCATTTTATCAGTGCTTCTCTGAGGTATATAGATGCACTAAAGAATAAAAAAACAAAGCAAGTCATTATAAAACCTGCTGCTGTTGTCCTGAAAATGAAAAACAGTGTTTACCAGGGAAATACATTAGAAATGTTTATTGCTCGAGAACACTTATCTCCTCTCCCCCAACTCTCTATTTCTCTCTCTCTTTCTCCCCCACTCTCTTCTCCTTCACCCTCCCTGTTGTCTATACCGAACATAACATTTTTATAAGCCTCCTTTGACTTTATGTATTTGTGGGGGATTGATGACAGTATGATAAATAGTGTAGTAAATATTCAGATTAATCAGAAAACCGTCACCCGGGGCAACATTTTTCATTTTAAGCAACAACTATGAGAGGACAGGTGGCCTTTTTAAATGCCTGTAGTTGATTAATGAAATGTGAGATTGATTGTGAAATGTTTGGAGGGCCCACCAGACAGTATCCCCTCAACTTCTCAGAGGAGGGCAAGAAAGGACTTTCTGTATCTCACAAAATAAAGTGATTAATTTTTAACTGGGGACTAACATTTTTTCCTGTCTCTCTCTGTTTATGCAGGCCAGAAGAAAAGGCTATTCCCCTGATGTAACAGTGATATCACCTTGACTTTGCATAGTGCTTTATGTTTCATGAAGTGTTTTAAGATGAACTAGCTCATCTTATCTCAATAACCTTCCTCTGAAGCTAGTGAGCAAAGGCTTCATTCTCTTCCATTCATGGATGGGACAACAGAACGTAAATGAATTGACTAATATCTTATAGTTTGCTAGCAGTAAAATTAGAACCAGCTATTTTATTCCAACATCTGCTATTTGCTTAGGTGGAGTTATCTAAACTTAAGAAAGGATTTTGTCATTTGCTATAAATAAATGTTGAACATTACCTAAACTAAAAAATAACTGGACCTGCATTTTTAATATTGTTTATAATTACATTTCTTGTAAGTTACTAAAATAGGAATAGTAATGATCATTACTGAGAGATGAAATATGTGTTTTAATGGGAACTTTACTATGTAAATAAGAAATCAGAAAAATATAATTTGTAATTAGTATGTGTATCTTTGACGCTACTACCAAGATTGTTTTAGTTTTCTTGGTTTTAGTAAAATTTGTTAAGTATTATTATAATTTGCTCATTTCCTAGTGAATATACAGATTAGGGCATTAAAACTACTATATTTGAAGAAAACTATTCTGTGGTTCACGCTCATTTCCTGTAGCAGTTAGCTATTAATGTGTGATACACTACCATAAGATCTAGTGGTTTAAAACAACCATTTACACAATACATAATTCTATAGGTTGACAATTTGGTTGGGGCTCAACTGTGGATTACTTCTGCTCTCAGCTGAGTTCCCTCAAAAAGCAGCAATCAGCAGTCAAGTTGGATGAGGAATGGCTGATTCATACTGGCCTTATTATGGTCTCACCTTCCAGCAGCCAGCCAGCCAGACAGAGATTGTTCACATCATTGGTGGGGACAGGGCTGGAGAAGGGAAGGGGGAGGTTGTGCAAGCAACAAGGTTTGTATTGTCCTAGCCTAGAGGTTTTCATCTCATGGCACACAAACTAATTACTAAACTTCTGTGACACACCAAAAAATTTTTTTTGAGGTTATATATATAAGCATCTCTAGGTATTGATAATTTCTCTTAGAACAAATAAAGCTGGTGAAACATCCCTTTTTTATGAAGAGTACTTTTCTGTCACCTGTGTTAAAATCTGTATACTTGCTTTGAGTGGCCAATCTAAATCCCCCAATTTTTTTTTTTGACAGTTTAACTTACTTTATTTAGTTTTCTTTTTTTATTGTTGTTCGAGTACAGTTGTCTCCAGTTTTTTAAAAGTTATTTTGTTGTTCAAGTACAGTTGCTCCAATTTTTTTAAAAGTGACTTTGCTGAACTGGTAAAAAAGGTATAATTTTGATTGAGTTAAAAAATAATAATAATAGTAATTACCTACACTTTTTTGCTCCAGTGTGATTATAAAAATAAATCAGCTTCCTGACTTCTGGCCAAGATGGAGGCATAGGTAGATATACTTTGCCTCCTCACACAACCAAAACAAGGACAACAACAAATTTAAAAACAAAGAACAACCAGAACTGACAGAAAATTGAACTGTATGGAAGTCCCCAAACCAAGGAGTTCAAGAAGAAACATTCATTCAGACCAGTAGGAGGGGTGGAGACGGGCAGCCAGGTGGAGAAGACTCAAGGTGAGGCAGCAGCTGACAGACTGGGTGGTCCCACATTCGCATGCAGATAAACTGGGAGGAACAACTGGGGATCAAGACAGAATGAACAATCCAGAGCTCCAGTGTGGGGAAATAAAACCTCAAAACCTCTGACTGAAAAAATCTGTGGGGGTTGAGGCAGCAGCTAGAGAAACTCCCAGCCTCATGAGAGGTCATTGGAGAGACCCACAGAGTCCTAGAATGTACACCCACCCACCCACTGGGAATCAGCACCAGAAGGGCCCACTTTGATTGTGGGTAGTGGGGGAAGTGACTGAAAACTGGCAGAGAGGGGAGCAAGCGGCACTGTTCCCTCTTGGACCCCTCCCCCACATACAGCATCACAGTGCAGCGACATGAGTTGCCCTGCACTGGTGAACATCTAAGGCTCTGCCCACCCCTTATACGTAACAGGTGTGCCAAGACAAAAAAAAAAAAAAAAAAAAGGGCCCAAATGAAAGAACAGTTCAAAGCTCCAGAAAAAATTCAACTAAGTGACAAAGAGATAACCAACCTATCAGATGCAGAGTTTAAAACACTGGTAATCAAGATGCTCCAGGAACTCACTGGGTACTTAAACAGCATAAAAAAGAACCAGGCAGCAATGAAGGTTGCATTATGTGAAATAAAGAAAAATCTACAGGGAACCAACCATGATGGGAAGGAAACAAGGATTCAAATCAATACTTTGGAGCAGAAGGAAGAAATATTCAACTGGAACACAATGAAGAAACAAGAATTCAGAAAAATGAGGAGAGGCTTAGGAACCTCCAGGACATCTTTAAACGTTCCAGCATCTGAATCATAGGGGTGCCAGAAGGAGAAGAGGAAGAGCAAGAAATTGAAAATTTACTTGAAAAAAATAATAAAGGAGAACTTCCCCAATGTGGCAAAAGATACAGACTTTCAGGAAGTCTAGGAAGCTCAGAGAGTCCCAAAGAAGTTGGACCCAAGGAGGAACACACTAAGGCACATAATAATTACATTAGCCAAGATTAAAGATAAGGAGAGAATCTTAAAAGCAGCAAGAGAAAAGAAGAGAGTTACCTACAAAGGAGTTCCCATAAGGCTATCAGCTAATTTCTCAAAAGAAACCTTGCAGGCAAGAAGGGGCTGGAAAGAAAAATTTCAAGTCATGAAAGGCAAGGACTTCCATCCAAGATGACTCTATCCAGTAAAGCTATCATTTATAATAGAAGGGCATATAAAGTGCTTCCCAGATAAGGTAAAGTTAGAGGAGTTTGTCACCACCCAGCCCTTATCATATGAAATGTTAAAGGGACTTATCTAAGAAAGAGAAGATAAAAAATATGAACGGTAAAATGACAACAAGCTCACCACTATTAACAACCAAACCTAAAAAATCAAAAAACAAAAAGAAACCAAACAAACAACTAAAACAGGAACAGAATCATAGAAAAGGAGATCACATGGAGGGTTATCAGTAAGGGAGTGGGAGGGGGAGAGAGGGGGAAAAGGTACAGAGAATAAGTAGCATAAATGGTAGGTAGAAAATAGACAGAGGGAAGTTAAGAATAGTATAAGTAATGTAGAAGCCAAAGAACTTATATGTACGACCCAGGGACATGAACTAAAGGGAGGGAACCTGAGTGGGAAGGGGTGTGCAGGGTGGAGGGGAATAAAGGGGGGGGGAATGGGACAACTGTAATAGCATAATCAATAAAATATATTTAAAAAATAAGATAAATCAGCTTCTTATACTTGTATAAAAGAATGAACTGGTACCAAGAATTAACCAACCAGGCACAAACTTATGTGACATGAACAATGAGATGCAAATCTGTTATGTCTCATATATATAAATGGTTCAAGACAGGAATTCACACCAGACAGCTATTGTTGTACTGACTGTTGTAATTTTTTTATTTGACAATCTAAGGGAAAAGAGGTCAGTGCCTCTGACTAAATAGTCAGGTATTGCATGTTTTAAAAATTCTGCCAGCACACCAGTTGAACATTATTGCCCCAGACTCTCAGAAGTGATACATACCTTCATTCTACTGCATGCTTCTAGCCACAGCACTTCCCAACATCAAACCAGATTCAAGGGCAGAAAACAGACTCCAACTCTTGTTGTAAAGAGCATCGTAGTTCAAGTGCAAAGGGAAAGAAGAAAGATTGTGTCTATGTTTGTAATTTATCACATTTCTTATTTGCTTATTTTTGGTTTTCAGCAGATTACTGTTTGATTTTGATAATGATGTCATTGGTGAAGTTATTTCAAATATTTTCAAGGAGTTAGCTGGTATGCTATATAAAAATGTATTTTAATGAAATAGAAGACTATTGAAACTTTCTGATAGCTAAAAACAATTAAATTTTACATTAGAGCTATTTCAGAATTTTAGATTGTAATACAGAACAAAGTTGTTAATTTAAATAACAAAAGCTTCAGCAGCGTACTGACAAACCTCTCTACATATGTAGATTCATCATAATTATTCATGGTTCCCATTAGTGTGGATCCTGAATATATTATTCAGGATCACTTTTTATGTGTGTTGCAAATACACAGATATTCCAGTTGATCCTGTCTATCTTATACATTTTCCCACAAAATATTTTTTTCAACTGGAAATTTGGAGGTATTTATATGTAAGACATGACATATAAGGAGAGACAGAAAGGAGAGAGAGGGGAGAGAGAGATGCATTCATATTTATGTTTGTATATGTTGGACTAAACAGAGCATAACACACATCTTTAAGGTTTTACTGTTATTCTTAATATTTTTCTTTTTTCACATTTTAATATAACTCAATTTTTTCAAGCCTAAGTTTTAATTTTTTAAATTTTTTTATCGTTCTACAATTACAGTTGTCCCAATTTTTCCCCTATTGATCTTCTCTACCTGGCCCACACCCCCCTCCCACAGTCAATCCCCACCCTGTTGTCCATGTCCATGGATCCTTTATACATGTTCCTTGACTTAACCCTTCCCCTTCTTCCCCCCTCCCCCACTCTTCCCTCCCTTCTGGTCACTGTCAGTTTGTTCCTTATTTCCACATCTCTGGTTCCATTTTGCACATTTGTTTTGTTCATTAAGTTCCACTTATATGTGAGATCATATGGTATTTGTCTTTCGTAGCCTAATATTCTCCAGTTCCAACCATTCTGTAGCAAAGGGTAGGAGTTCCTTTTTTCTTTCTGCTGTGTATATTCCATTGTGTAATGTACCATGGTTTTTGAATCCATTCATTTACTGATGGTCCTTGGGCTGTTTCCAGCACTTGATTATTGTAAATAATGCTGCTATGAACATAAGGGTGCATAGGTTCTTTTGGATTGGTGTTTCAGGACTCTTAGGGTATGATCCCAGCAGTGGGATCACTGGATCAAAAGGCAGTTCCATTTTTAGTTTTTTGAGGAAATTCCATACAATTTTCCATAGTGGTTGCAGCAGTCTGCATTCCCACCAAGAGTACACTAGAGTTCCTTTTTTCCATATCTTTGGTAGCACTTGTTTGTTGATTTGTTAATAATAGCCATTCTGACCTGTGTGAAGTGGTATCTCATTGTGATTTTAATTTGCGTCTCTCTGATGACTAGTGATATTGAGCATCTTTTCAAATGTCTAATGGCCATCTGTATGTCCTCCTTGAAGAATTATCTGTTCACTTTGCCCATTTTTAATTAGATTGTTTGTCTTCCTGGTGAGGATTCATGTGAGTTCTTTATATATTTATATATTTTGAGATCAAACCTTGTCCAAAGTATCATTGGCAAATATGTTTTCCCATATGGTTGTTTCCCTTTTCATTTTGCTGATGTTTTCTTTAGCCATGAGGAAGCTTTTTAATTTGATGTAGTATCATTTGTTTATTCTTTCCTTTATATCCCTTGCCCTAGAAGATATATCAGCAAAAATATTGCTGTGTGGGATATCTGAAATTTTTTTGCCTATGTTCTCCAATAGGACTTTCATGGTGTCATTATATATATTTAAGTCTTTTTATGCACCTTGGATTTATTTTTGTGTATGGTGTAAGTTGGTGGTCTAGTTGCTTTCTTTCTTTCTTTTTTTTTTTGCATGTATTGTCCAGATCTCTCAACACCATTTATTGAACAGGCTATTTTACTCCATTTTATGTTCTTGCCCTCTTTGTCAAATATTATTTGACTGCAGAGATATGGGTTTAATTTCTGGGCTGGCCCGATGCAGGACTGGACTGTACTTTTTAAGCATAAACTCAGCAGTGGCCTTCATCCTGGCCTTACTGAAGACAAGATTGGACTTTTTCCATGGTGAGACAGATGGAGATGGGACATTAGAAAGTCAGGAGGGGAACCCCTTTAATTGTGCATCATTGTTACAGAACAGACCCAGGGGTGGGTGGTGAATGATATACTATTACGGAATGGACCCCCCCTTGTGCTCCGGGGCCCCCCCAACCCCCTACTAGGTTCACCTTGCCCACTGCCAGGGAAAGATGTCTCTCAATGCCAGAGATTGGTGAAAAGGAAAGGGATTATTTATTTAATGAGTTATACAAACTTCAGAGCAATGACTTAATGTCTTTGTTGAGATCCCAAAGTCCTTTAGAATACCCACAAATGTACAGTCCTTCCTTCCCCCTCTGCCCAGTCCAGGGTACCGTATCTCAGAAAAAGAAATAGAAGTCCATGGTTCTTCTCTGCCTAAGCCACGTGGTCCCAAAAAGACCTGTGGTCCCAAAAAGATGCTGCATGGCTGCCACACCTGGGTTTAAATCCCAGCGCCAATCTTCCTCTGCTGCACCATTTCCGATTCCTCCCACAATTGGCCACAGCTGCCAGCATTCCCATATTTTTCCAGCTTTACTGGGCTGCCATAGTAAGTCCAGGCAGGTGTGGCCTTGTGGTGTGGAGCCAATCATCTCCAAGCTCTTACACAGGCTCTGTAACTGGGGGGAGTTGCCTCCCAGTTATGCCTTGGGTTGAAGTCACTTCCATAGCCCTGGCTCAAAGCATGGCCACAGCTATTTAACGTATCTATGAAACTAGTTAAAGTTTATAGATATGTTAAATGACCATGCCAGAGATTAGCTGCAAAGCCGTTGCTATACAAAACAGCTCTCAATGGCCCTGCTCCATGTGTCTCATCCCCCAGCTCAGACTTGTGGGGGTGAGGACATTTTCTAATATTTTCTTATATTTCCTGGACACCCTGAGTTCTGGACCCCATTACAAATACCTATTTGGGGCCCCCCTCTTGGCTGCACCTGTTACATCATCAATAAACCATACCACAAAGTCACATCCTTCATGCAGGTCTCAGAATATTATTTTCCTGTAGACACCACAAGGACCCCACTTCTACTGGTAACACTACCAGCCTACTACGCATCATTATTGCTTCAAAGACTCCATTCTCCACATTTTCAACAGATAAAATACTCCTTAACATATGTTGTTGATTAACTCAACTCCATTGCTTAGAAACTTTCAACGACTCTTTATTACTTGGGAAAAAAACAAAAACCAAAAAGCAAACAAAAACCTCTTAGCTTTGGTTTCCAATCCAGTCAGGGGAAAAAAGCATTTTATCACAAATGCCCTATTATCATGTTAATGAAGAGTTATTTACTTAACAAAGCAGTCCAGTTAAGTCAATGAGAAGTCCAGAAAGCTAATTTCCATCATAATGCCAGCTATGCTAAATATTCATGAGGGCTCACTCTTAGAGAGTCCTTCCATCAATAATATTAAAGATGACACCTAAATTATTTAAAAAAACAAAACAAAACTACATAGTATGTGGAAAGAGTGCACAAGATCGAGCCTCAAAGCAGAAAAGCCTTCTGAAAACTCACAGTGTTTTAAGGTAGAAAGTAAGTCAACAAGCTTTTCCAACTCCTCCGGTGTTAGATGGTACCCTTACATTTCTAAAAACAAAGCTCAGGTTATGATATGCTACTCTTCATCTACAGAGAACAGAATTTGGACACGTCCTTAGGACTATGAACACTTTCGTAGAGGTCAAACAAATACACTGATCTTAAAATATTGTCAAGCATAACAGTTCCATTACACAGAGGCAAAAGGAAAGACAAATCATGGAGGACAAATAGTGGTGGGAGTTATTCTGCTGAGACTCCAGGTGCCAGCAAACACTCTCAGGTGGCAGGGTCACTTTGAATTTATATCATCAGTCCTTTCTCTTATAATCCGAGTGGGGGATGAGATAAGCACCCACATTGACAGTGAGGGGGCAAATTCAGTCTGTTTCATGAAATTAGAAAGACATCTGAGAAAACAATGCTTTTACCAAAACATAAATTTAGATAAAAGTATGAGATGGGATAAAAGGATAAGTTACCAAAGAATAAAAAGAAGAAAATACATTCAGTGGAATGGAAACAAACAAAAATGCTGGATTTCACTAAGATTAAATATTATAATGATGTAAATTGTACCTAAATGAACTTATTTGTTACATGAGGTTTTTTAAAGTGGGTAATAAAACAATAATTCAATTATAAAATTATGGGGAAATTATATTATTAACTATTGGTGAAGACGAAGAGAATATAAGAAGATCTTATACAGTTGTTACTAACTTTGTGGAACTCAATTTGATCTAATTGGTATCAAGAGGTTCAAAATCATACCTATCCTTTCTTCCAGGTAATTACACTTCTAAAATTTTATTAAAAAAAAAAAACCCACAGATGCTTATAAAGATTAAACACAAAGTTTATCTTCCACCAATAATGACAATAACAATATTGGACTCCTACGGACTGGGTAATCCATTTAAAACACATCCATATTAGGCATTAGGAGTTATGTTTTAGAATTTAGAAGACTATAAGGAAATTATCAAATATAAGGTAAAAAAGTTACAAGTCAATATTGATAGTATGGTTAATCAATATAATTTCCTCTCTCTCTCTGAATCATAAAATATTACCATATGTAGAAATGGCTGTTCAGAGAGAATGTGTATCTTTCTCTCGAGAAATTGGTGTACATGGTTCTACATTCTATCTACCTTTCATCTCATTAAACATACATTTGCCACTTAGTTGTACTTTTGGCAAGGTAGATAAGCAGAGGTATTATTAGGTATCTTGTTTTTGTTTTTAAAACCTCATTCAGGCCAGCCAAATGACTCCAACTGTTCAGGAAAATGGCTGTTAGATCCACTTGGGTGAATTGAACAACTTATTTGCCACAGAGCCATCTCCAACAGTGATGCTCCCAGCGTGCAATGGATCTGGCTCGGATTTCATTAAAAGCAAGATGGATCCTTGGCTCAGCTGTTCCCAAACTTCATCTGCAAGTTATAAGCATTGTAGATAAAAATTTACATCTTTGTGGTTATTGTTCTATTATGGCACTTCTTTTGTTAGAATTGAGATATTCCATCACTTCCTGTTTTACCAATGGGAAAAATTCATAGTGTAGGTTAGTCCCCATGGAGATGATATTTATACTTCACCAAATATTCAGGAATATTGATGAAAGTTAAATTTCATGCTGACTGGCTAAAGCCAGAGGAGTCAATAGTATTTGTTGTTTGGCTAATTTTGTCTAAAGCTTGTTCACATTAGCCATCTTGCTACTGTGATGAGATAAGCACAGGATAAAAATGAACAATCTTACCGTGGCAAAGCAGGAAAAGAGAAAGAACCAGGGGCCCTGAGAGTGTTGCTCCAGACCCCAAGAAATGGCTAAGTGAATGCCAGAAACAATCGCCAATGTTCAGATTTTTTTTTCTTAATGTAATCATTTCTTGAAGTCACATTTACTCTGTTTAAACTATTTACTCTGTTGTTATCTGCAACTGAAAAGCATTTCTAAGTGATAGATGTCATTTTCCACCATGGACAGCATTCTGTACTTATTTCTATCTAATAAAATCAAAATTTGCAACCTGTAATTGCCACTGATCACATTCTTGCAAATTGCTCTTTCTCTTGCTCTCTTTCCCTCTTTCCTCTTCTCTCTCTCTCTCTCTCTCTCTCTCGATTTACAATACCATGAGTTTATTTTTCTTTGTTTTCTAGAAAAAACCAAGGACTTTTTTTTTTCTTCTGTATTTTGAGAAATATCCTAGTTAAGTGGAGAGAGAATATAGGAAATCAGATCCAGGTTAAAATTTTGATTCTTTCATTTATAATCTTTGTGGTCTTTGGATATTACCTCATCTTTCTCAGTTTGTTACTTTGGAAAATGGAGATGATAATACCAATTTGTTGAATTATTGTGAGAAGTAAATATGGCATGTATTTGTTTAGTTATTTGTTTATATAAATAAGGAAAAATATAAAATTTCACCCATTGGCAGTTATATAGAGAGAAAAAACTCTAATAACTCCCCTGAGGTAATGGAATACAGGTAGTATTGATTAGCTCTGGCTAAGACAGGATTAACATTTCCTTTAGCTTATACTTTAACTGTAGACTGTCCTAAACTTCAAATAGGATTTTTTTTTTTTCTAACTGTAGGCCCTAACTTCCCTTTACTTAGAGCATTTACTTAAAAAAAATTGTAATTGCAAATTCTTTTCTGTTCCTCTGAAAGGTATATATCTGAAATGCAAATCTCCCAGCCTCTTGTCAGTGTTGACAACCCAGAACTGTCTTTCTGGAGGACCTGGTAGACATCCTTTTGAAGTGTGATCATCCAGAATGATAGAGTCCTTATCTTCCAGTTTCAGCAGGAAGGTAGGAACCTAACTTCAGGGAGCATCAATTAGCAAACACAGATGGCCTAACCATCTGCAAACTTAAAAATAACTCAATGTGCTCAACTCATGCCATTGACCAATGGGAAGGTACTGGATGACCCCACTAATGTCATCCAGTACTTTTCAACTATCTCACCCCAGAACTTAAAAACTCTTCTGCCTTTTATTTCAGTGGAGTTAAGTTCACTCTCTCTCTCTCTCTCTCTCTCTTTATTGCAATAGCCTTGAATAAACTCTTCCTTCCCAGGAAGAGTTTAACTCTGTCCAGTGTATTATTTTATTTTATTTTTTGTGGCTCCCAGCTTCTTCCCAGCCTCCCCTTTAAACCAGAGTGAACTAAAAGTATATTCTACAGGGGCTGGGAAAAGGACTTAAAAACAGATGGCTTGAACACTTGAATTTTCTGGGCAAAAAGCAGCAGATAGCCTTGTCTAGGAGAGCAGAAAAATGGAGGTTTGGTCCACTGCATCACTATTGTTACAAGAGGCAGATTCCTGGAATGATTAACCCTGTCCTGAAAATGTCAGCCATCTCAGGACCCGATACTACCCTATAAGACCGAGCAGATGACAAACTACTTCATGGGTTTGATCTCTCAGCTAGACCAGGCACTGTCTGTAGAAGAGCTTAACAGCCTTAACCAAGTGACTTCATTTCTCTTGAAGAAACAGGACCTTGTATGGCATACAGTACAATTTCTTAGACCACATACATATCATATTTCACTCAGCTACTTCACTAAAGATAATATAATAGAAGAAGAAAAACTAAAAATTCAGGAATAGAGTAAACATTTTTACTAGGAATCTGAATTTGGCCATAAGGCAAATATGGAGGCTGCCTGTTATGTAAGAAACTAAATTTTTGCAATACAGCCACATCCATTGGTTTAAGTGTTGTCTGTGGCTGCTTTCTCACTCAAAAGACAGAGGTGAGTAGTTGTGACAAAGACCCTATAGCCTGAAAAGTCTGAAGTGTACTAAAGTGTACTCATTAGCTCTTTATATAAAAAGTTCCTCAACTTCTATATGAAGACGCAGAAGCCTGTAGAGTTCCTGTGATTTAACTAGGATTACACCACAGGGCTCATTATAAAACTCTGGCCTATTATGACCAGCAGACATGTTTATAAATGGCACTTTTTTAGTCTTCTAGAACTCTGAACTGTTGGGAACTGCCCTTCCTGGTTTCAGAAACTGTAACCCCTTATGGTTAAGGCTGAGTAAGAGACCTTGGGACCATAAGCCGCTAAGGAGACAAAGCTTATCTCCTTGGCAGGGGCACCACCTCTGCCCTTTTACTTCACCCTGCTGGGCCACAGGTGGATGACTGGTTAGCCAATGACGGGTAAGATTCCTCAAGAGAGGGACGACCTAAGATAGACATGGTCTCAA
This sequence comes from Desmodus rotundus, assembly GCF_022682495.2. Taxonomy (NCBI): domain Eukaryota; kingdom Metazoa; phylum Chordata; class Mammalia; order Chiroptera; family Phyllostomidae; genus Desmodus; species Desmodus rotundus. The sequence continues at coordinate 129,946,616 of NC_071391.1, read as the reverse complement.
AGGCACCCTCAGGGAAGGACTTGGGGGGCTATAGAAAAAGGGGGTGATGGACCCTCACCCCTGGGCTTTTACATAGCCTGAGTCCTCATTCTGTGTGCAAGAAATCTCCTAATCTCTTGGTTGCCTTACTTCCCCTGCCTGATTTAAGCCTGAAACAATGCCTTAAGCCTGAAACAATGTTGGAGGTGGGTGTGGCCCTGTGCTGGAAAGGGTGGGTTCCCCGGGGTGATCAGGGGTAAGAAAGAATGCATAAAATCCTGTGGAACCTGCTTTGCTAAGAATACCCTCAATTTAAATGATAAGGGTCCAAGCAGGAAATGAGTTTGTTCCCCAAGTTTTATGGCCCTTTAGTTATTTGACCCTGACTCAGAATAAGCCCCTCAGAGTTCTTTGTATGTTATCTATTGTTTGATCCTTACTGCCTGACAATGATTGATGAGCTTTACCTGTATTCTTGTGCAAATTAAACCCAATAAAAGTCCATTGAGGAAAAGGCTCTTGACCCTTCTCCTTTGAGAGATCAGCCACCTTCCCTCCCCAAGCAGATCATGTCTTGGTAGACTTATTCTCATCTATGGCAGACTGGGGGCTCTGTGGGTGGAGCCCCCCCATACTGAACAAGTTGAGAAACAAAACTAAGAGTGGTGGATGGAAGCTCTTTCGGTGTTGATAACGATCCAGTGGGAGGGCATGGTTTAGAATCAGCATCCTTGGAACAGTTAACTGAACTCTATGACTAAGTAGATTTACCCTCTGGAGTAGGCCAGCACCCCTACCACCTCCAAGAGGGGCAGCAATACCTGTAGGTGGGAGTATCTGAGTTTAACATGCTGCTCCAGAGATAAAGTGAGGGAAGGCCTAGAGAAAGGACAGAAGTGTGTGCCGGGTAAATCACTTCTCTAGCAAAACCAGGAAAAGAAAGTGTTCCCTTCTAACAGAGTTCAGGCAAAAGTCTTAATAATCAAAGCGGGTGATGGGATTAGAGATGGTGGACAGTTTATGTACTGCTTATATTTGTCGTTAATGTGTTTTCAAAATAAAAATAATTATTTTGAAAAAAGCATAAAATATGTAAACCAATGATAGATACTAAGGCTTTTCTGGAAGCTTTGTGAAGATGAAACATTAAGAACAAAAAGGCTTAGCAATATTTACATTTGAAAAATCTTGAGTAGGGACAAAATTTAGGGAATTTCACAGCTTCTCTTTGTTCTTGTTATGTTATATACAGAGAGATAGAGAGATAGATATAGATAGATACATATAGATCTCTATCTATATATCCTCCCTTTTAATCCTCATAACTCACTAACAATGCTTTAACATTATCAAGTGACAGATAAGGAGGAATTATAGAACTAAGAACAGTATTAATATATACAGAATATCATAGCCTTATAAATTGTCATATCATCTTAATAAACTTTTTTTCTTGCCCTGGAAATGTCTGATCTTGTTCTTTATTTTGCTTAGTAACACTGCTGAAAATTTTAAATGTAATTGTATTCTGAATATTCCTTCATCCATTAGCTAATACTGACATACACTGCTAAATTTCTCCAGAATTAAATCTGCCTTCTGTGTAATCTCTGGTGAGTTGGGCCTCTGCTTGAGGTCTATCTTTTTGCCCATACCTTTGCTTAATAAGAACACAGCTTAGGGGAATTAATTGGATCTTACTACCTCTTGGATCCAATATGCTAGTAAAAATGGTTTTGCTTTATAGTGTCATTTAAGGAAAAAAATATATATGATGGCTGATTTTCTATTATTTAAAGGAGAGTGATGTTTACCCTTATATAAGATAAACATCTCATCCAAGGTTATAAAAAAAAAACAAAAAAACCACAAACAAACCCAAACCCCCCAAACTGAATGTAATGCTAGTTCAAGTTCATGTTGGATAGATATGTCTCTGGCAAATTAACTAAGAATCTGCACATAATCATAATCTAATACCTTTGTACCAGTGTCACGGTAAATACATTAATACAATTTGGTATCCTCTAACTGAATATTTTACTTGTGTTAATGATGTGAGTTGGATGAAAAAGAATTTCAGTCAAGTTTTATTTTATTTTATTGTATTTATTTTTATTTTTTAATTTTACTCACTGGCATATTGAACACCAAAAAAAAAAAAAGCCCTTTGGCTATTGATACACACTATTTGACAATATAAATGCTTTATTGGAATGTTCAATGGAGAAAACTTAAATATATTATTATTCTGAGGATAATCACAGGGAGAAACTATTTTGTAGATATGAATCATGTAAAAAAACCAATTGAGCCACCCTTCTTCATTCCAATAACAACTAATTCCTAAACGCTGAAGTAATTCCTATTATTATTTATTGCTATCATTATTATGTTAGACAAAAAGAGACCCTTTGCTGAAGGTACGAGACAATTTTATATGTGCAGGGCCTCAGGAAGTTAGTTTACAGCTCAATTTTTGGTGCACTATATCGGGCTCAGTAATGAGAAAACAAATTATTCTTCAAAAAATCACGACTCCTACTCAGAGTATGTTGTTACTAAAGACCCTCTTGACATCATGTGCTTCTTTGGGACTTTGAATTTTAAGTTTCCTAGTCATGTACTGAGAAATTTCCCATCTCATTTGTATTGGCCAAACTTATTCTTGGTGTCTTGCCCTTGGATGGTTCGGCTGAGAGACTGTTTTCTTTTGGAAAACTGTCACCTCAGTTAGTCTGAAGAGGAGCCTTGACTGGTAGCACAGCTGACATTCTGATCTGATCCCAGCAGGCAAAGATAGACAAGCTGTCACCCTCCCTGCAAATCGGCTGCTCTGCAGAATAATCCTGTCGGGTGGGAAGACGCTAGATTTCCCTGGAGAGAGACTACTGCATGTGGGTTTATATTTATTGCGGATTCACTTGATTTGGTAGATGGATTTGGATGGAGATTCTTATTATTCGTCAGCCTGATGTTTCTTTAATGTTCCTCGGTGGTATTCCCCCCGTAGCTATGTCTTGGCTCTGCAAACACAAAATCTCAGTTTAATGATTGGTATCCTCCCTAGGGATTTGCACTCTCCTCCCTACTCTGCTCCTGGAATTCTCCACAACCTTGTGGAGCAACCCAAGTCAGCACTTGGCATATGTATGCACTCAAGAGTCTCAGATAATTTACAACAGTCTTGCCAAACAGAGGCAAAAGGATGTTTGGATATGCAAAAATATGTGTATCTCAGTTGTTTGATTTCATAAATGGACTCAACTTTGCTAGAAGCACCAAAGTATGTGTCGCTTTGAACAGCTAGTTATGTCTGCTCTGTGTCCTGCCAGTACCCCAATTATCCTGTCAGCTTTTTGGCCCACAATTTATGCTGTCTGGATTAGAGAGGATGCCTGCTAAAAATTGCTCTAATGAAGAAACCGCAAAACTCAATAGTTCCAATGAAACAAAAGTTTGTTTCCCTCTTCACAGTGGTCCAGTGTGGTCCTGTGTGAGTGTTACCAGTCAGCTCTGCACAGTCGTTTAGGAGCATAGGTGGCTGTGCCATCAACACATGGCTTAAGGTTCATGTGTCTATGGTCACTACCATCTTGCTAGTAGAAGGGAAAACATGAAGGACTAGTCTCAGAGATTTCCTCTTCAGAAAGCGAGGCAGAAGTGTACGTCGCTTTGGCTTACAATTTATCAATAAGACCTTATTTACTTGGTTTCCTACAAAGGGGTTTAGGACACCAAGCCCTGACCTGTCAGCCATATCCCAGCCTTAACTCTGCACTATGGACTAAAGAAAGGTATGGTTGGCTGCACGTCAAACAGTGCCTTCCACCTTGTCTTTATGTGCCCGTACTCTGTGCTTCTTCACATAGAACAATGGGAACAACTAGGTTCCTTTCTAGGCCCTCCAAGGGGCATGAGCAATTCTTTTCCCTGGGCCCACTATATTGTAGTTCATCATTGGTCCTATGCAGCGGTCAACCCCCTCAAACCTCCCATCTTTAGAAATCTCCAGATGAGTAATAGGTTCCACACTCCAGCTGTATACGTATATGGCCCTAAACTTCTGGGAACACCAAGTTCTTTAGCAACACTATCACTATCTCCCTTCTGCACCCCCTTGGCTCCACCACCGATAACTCCAAAGTAGGCCCATAAATCTCTGCGTAGTGACCTTCCTGCCAGGTGTAGAGGGTCTGTCTTCTCAATTTGCCTCCATTTTCTACAAATCAGTCTTTCAGCGTCATTCTCAGTTGGTTTGGTGGTAGGAGGTGGTGAAGAATTCTCTTAAGATCTTATTTCCTGTAACTTCATCAGTTCCTCTCTCTCTGCTTTGCAGTATTTCAGGAGAAACTAGGCAAGGTGTGCCTGGGGTGATGGTTGGGGTTCAAGAATCTTTTAGGCAGTTTATTAATAAACTCTGAGGGAAGCACCTGGACTGCAGATTGTGGGCAATTTATCTTTCCTTGTTCATCAGCTTTGGGCACTAGCTGCCAGTTCTGGGATAAGAACACACTACACCCACACACTATTTTACAGAGTCGTCATCATAGCACAGGTGCAACTTTCAGTTAGCAATTGGTAATCATTCGATAACTGAGCGATATTCCATGGTATTTTTCCTTAATGATTATTTAAATTGTATGACCAATGTCATAGTCTTTTAGGAATTTTGGAAATTACAAAAAAGAGGTAAATTTTATAATTAGTCTTTATAAAAACTGATGCCTTTTGAAATTTTAAAAAATTATATAAACAATAAAAATAAGAAAAAATTAAAAAACCAAAACTCACGAGCCATGTCAACACCAATGAAGAGTTCCATTTTGGTTCAAACTCTGTTGCTGACACATTAAAATTTTTAATGAAATAGTAAATGTTTTTAAGTGTAGAACAAACATTATGATGAAGAAATTAAGTTCAGGATTGAAGAAAAAGCAAATAAGACAGCTTATCTAAGTTTATGTCTCTATACCAGATGAGTTATATCCCACAATAATGGAACCCTTTACAGTGATGATAAATTTAATAAAGCATAGAGAAGATGATAGTATAAAGATTTTTTAAAGATTTTATTTTATTTATTTTTAGACAGAGGGGAGGGAGGGAGAAAGAGAGGGAGAGAAACATCATTATGTGGTTGCCTCTTGTGCCCTCCTGACTGGGGACCTAGCCTGCAACCCAGGCATGTGCGCTGACTGGGAATCAAACCAGAGACCCTTTGGTTCACAGGCCAGCACTCAATCCAATGCGCCACACCAGCCAGGGCTAAATATTGTGATAAGCAAAATTTGGGGAAAGGCATATTTCTAAAATTCTTTATATACTTGAAAAATAAACCCTATTTTCAATTCCTGTCAAAACTCCAAAATATATTCTTGATTTTATTGAATATCTGCATTATATATAATTCCCACATTTTGAACTTTTAAAATTCTTAACTCTACTACCAAAAGTTGCATTAAAAGTATATGTACAACTTAATGAATTCAAATAAGTCAAATACCCAAGAAGCCACTGCCACGGAGCCATCTCAGAAGCCCTCAGTGGGCCTCTCCCAATTATAACCTCCTCTCCTCCTCTCTCCCACTGAGGGTAACCAGCATTGTGACTTCTGTGGAAATTGCTTTAATTTACGTCATAGTTCTGTCACACAAAGGTGCATGTCCAATCTCCGTAACTCATTTTTAATATTTTTTTAGGTACAATTGATACACAATAAGCTACACGTACTTGGCGTGTGCAGTTGGGTGAGTTCTCCTGTGTGACTGCACCCGTGAAAGTGTCACTGCAATCACCACAACAAACATCGCCACGAGAGCCAAAATTTACTTTGTGGCCCTTTGTGACGTGCTCGTCTCCATGCTCTTTCCCACCACTCCATCTCCTGGCACAATTTCCAAGTCTGACAATACTATTTCATGGTAACCACATAAATGAAGCCTGTGTCTCTTCTCCAACATACAGGGTTGGGCAGAAGTAGGTTTACAGTTATTAATATGTGAAACAGTTTATTCTTTTATTTATTAGTTATTGTATTATTTTTCATACAAACAACTGTAAACCTATTTTGCCCCACCCTGTATACTTTAAGCTCCCAACAGTACTAGTTAAGTGGAGTAAGTTGGTTTGTACGTTTTTATGCCAAGTCCAAGTCCTCCAAGTTGTTCAAAGGATAAGAAAGGACTACTGTCCTGTATGGTAGTGAATTCCATTAAGTAGCTAAAGCCCACGTATTAGTGGTAATTGTTTCAAAAGAAAGCCACCTGACATATGTTTAAAATACACTTACTATAGGTTCTAGATTAAATTCAGGGCCTATGAAATGTGTCACTGATACAACGCACCCACCTGAGTTTATCTTGACGCCTTTAGAAGACAATTGCACACTATCCCAGTTCATACTAGCTTCTGTAATCTCTAAAATTGTGATGATTTCTATGTACATCTAACTGGTCTTTATGCAAGTATTGTATAAATATGTTTTAAGTTATGGGTATAAAACCCATATGACTTCCACGACTTTCATCTGTTTTACAATACCCTGTGTTTCCTTAACAATAGTTTCCACTTATCATATATCACATTATATTTTTATAATTATGGGCTCTATCTATAACTTTCTGTTATGATTTTTTTCTTCCAATCCACACTGTTTGTAAAATTTTTGTTTTTTAATAGATATTAATATCAGCAATTTTTTAAGTTTATACTACTGCAAATAAAAAAGAAAGTGTCTTTTAGGAGATGAATATATCAATGTTCTTCCATACTTATCAATATTTTTATTGTGCATATATTTTATGTTATAAATGTGATTACATTGAATATTTTAAATGAAAAAAGCAAATTAAGTCTCTTACTCTCTATACTTTATGATTCCTTCCAATCTATTTTCCCATGGGTGCTTTTATTTTCATAATCATTGAATATATATAATTTTCCATTCTGCCTTTGTTTAAATTTACCAAACCTCTCACAGCTATTTTTCATAGAATTTCTTATGTTTCAAGCCATAATTTAAAATGGTTTCCCAAAATGTTTTTCAATGGATGCATGTTAATTGATGTTTGGGTAATTCCTAATTAATATTTGGTTTCATGTATTTTTATTAAAATGTTTTTATTACCACTGTCAGCCTTGCAAATGTATGTTCATTCTTCCAAGACTCAACTTAAACATAATTCGCTCCATACAGGGTTCTTCTGAACCCCAAAGCCCAGCTTATTCTTCCAGCAGAGTTTGGCAGACCTTTCCTGCGAGCCTTTAATGTACTGCTCTGTATATGTACTCCGTACCCTCTGTATACATACTGTTAGGGAGTGAATATTTGCGCTTCCTCTGAAATCCATATGTTGAAACCCTGATCTCCTATGGTATGGCACTTGGAGGAGAAGTCTTTGTTAAGTATTTAGATTAGAAAAGTCACGGGTAGGACACTGGCAATAGGCTTAGTGCCCTTACAGGAGGAAGAGAGAGAGAGTAGGAGGATCTTCTCCTCTCCCAGTGCTGGCCTGGAGGAAAGGCCGTGTGAGCACCGCAAGAAGGCAGCAGTCTGCAAGTCAGGAAGCAGGTTCCCAGTAGGAATGAGATCCGTGGGCACCTCATTCTGAGACTTTCCAACCTCCCAAACTGTGAGAAATACATGCTTGCTGCTCACCCACTCAGTCTATGGTATGTTGTTACAGAAGCCTGAGCTAAGACATCTACCTTTATTTCCTCAAGCATCGTGCTGCACTGTAACTGGCTTCTCATGTGTATCCTTTTTCAGAGGATAAATTTCTGTGGCCATTGAGAATGGGTTTAATCATTTCTTTGCATTACCATTGTTGGCTAAGTGCTTATCAGGACAGAATCTTTATTCAATTACAATAGTTACAGTTATAAACCCTGTAGTACATTACCTATCTTGAAATCCTGGCCTAGCTAATTCTCACCTGTCTGACCTTGCAGAAGTTATTTCCCTGTGCTTCAGTCTTCTCATCCATAAAAAGGACAATAATAGGGACTACCTAATAATAGTAGCAGCAGTAATAATAATAACAATATCTTATAGGTTGTATTAAAGATTAAATGTATTACATAACTATTGCAAAGTTCAAGAAACAGTGTGTGGAGCATAGTCTGCACTCCTCACATATCAGCTATTACTGTAATTTCCATTGGTATTAGTATTTGCCCCCATAATCAAAGCTCTCACTTGTCATTTAAGCTCAAGGATCAACCTAATCACAACGTACAGTCTTGTGCAGTCAAGCTTCCGGTTGACCTCACTCTATTCTCTACACATCACTTGTGCTAGCCAAAATAGAGTTCTCATTGTCTCTGAGAAAGATTAGGTATGATTTTACCTATGTCACTTTGCCCTCCTACCTGTATCCTCCTGTTCTGCAACGACCTATTTGCTTCTCTATACTTGTGCGAGGCCAACTGAATTCAAGCTCCATAAAGTCTGCAATAAACGTTCTCTCGGTGATTTTTTCCCTTCTCGGAAATTCTGCAGCGCTCATTCCCTCAACTGCTCCCTTGGCATTCTGCCCTGCATTTTTACTTATCATTTTATGTATAGACCCTGTCATCCCAAAGAGCTTGTCAAGACTTTAAGAGGAGATAGAAACCATGTCTCATAACTATTTATCTTCATTGCCTAATATAGAAAGCCGTGTGGGTAGTGTGCTCATGATTAATCTCTGATGCTGATGATTTTAATAAATTTGAGTTATGCAGCGACCATATGTTACAGTTAAGATCCTGGCCTGTCACAGTCTTGGCATTAGGGGGAGTTTATTTGTCATGGCTCCATGTTAACATAGGCAGAGCAACCGTAGACATGACCGTCCAAAATAATTTTTCTTATAATGAGCTATGAAACAGGAAGAATTCTGGGATAAACATCAAGAAGATATTTACACAATCAGCAATACTTGACTGAGTTCAGGCTAGAGGGCAATTGTCTGAAAGACAAAATCTAGGGCTGGAAATGCTATGGAAACAAACCCCTGATTGGTGGAATCCAGGTTTTTCTCTTCTCACTTTTCATGTCCTTTCTTCTGAAGACCTAAATAATAAAGGTCTGTGCTATTATGTGCATAGATTGAGCTAAAGCCCATGGAATTGATTGTTTCCTTTACCCATTGGGACAGAGTCTCTTCGTGTGTGTCAAATATTCTTTTCCTCTAAGCACCAAAGCCTTAACTAGTCACTCCGATTTTAAACCCCTGTTATACTATGCGTGACTGCCTAACTGAGATTCCTTAATAAACCATTCTAGGGTGATATGATATGCAGAATGACAGTTTTCTAAATATTTCTATACTTTAACCCCCAAAATCTAAGAATACATTAGGTTACTTGGCAACAGGGAAGTAGTATCGGAGCTAGAATTAAGGTTGCTAATCAACTGATCTTGAGATGAAAAGTTGATCCTGGATTATCTGAGTGGGTCCGATGTAATCACAAAAATACTTGGAAGTGGAAGAGAAGGCAAAGGAAAGAGAGCGGGAGAGATGGCAGTGTGGGAAAGACCCAGCCCAATGTTGCTGGCTTTTAGAAGGGAGAAATATCCCCATGAATCAAAACACACAGCCTCTGGAAGGTGGGAAAGGTCAGGACATATATATGTTCTCCCTTATAGCCTGTAGGGGGAATGCAGCCCTGCCAATGCATGGATTTTAGCTGACTTCCAAATTCTGACTTCTAACCTCCAGAACTGTTAGAAAATAAATTTGTGTTGTTTCAAGCAACTAAATTTTGGGGTATCTGTTATAGCGGCAATAAGAAACTCACACAGATGGTAATTTCACTGATAGTTTAAATAGTCTCTTACTGATGGGAAGAAGAAAGATCCTTAATTCCTGTTTCACAGAAGGTTTTTACAGATTAGCACTTTGCCCTTAAATTCCAATTCCTCGTCCTAGGCTTAGTGCTTGCTGCTCTTTCAAGTTCTTTTACACCCTTTATCTCACTAAAATCTCACATCATGACTGCCCAGTTGCTATTACATAGATTATCTTCATTGAAGTGATAAGGAAATGAGTATCTAGAAGTTCAGTAACTCATGTTTATGATGCAGTAGAGGAGACATAGTACAGACTAAATCTGAGAGCAGAGAAATAAAACAAACATCTTGGATCTCAAATATTATTTACTCTTTATTTCTAAGTCACTTTAGATTGAATATAAACCCTTTGTCATTTTTGTACCACTGTATAATTATTCCCAGAATTAGTGTTATAAGTTACTTTTAGAAGATGTGAGAAAAGTCATTTCTGTAAGTCTTAAAAGCTAGAAAGGGAAATGAGTAAAATGTCAGGGCCATCCCTTCTACCTCTTTTTTTTTTTAAAGATTTTATTTATTTATTTACAGAGACAGGGGAAGGGAGGCAGAAAGAGAGAGAAACATCAATGTGTGGTTGCCTCTCATGCGCCCCCTACTGGGGACCTGGCCTGCAACCCAGGCATGTGTCCTGACTGGGAATGGAACCGGTGACCCTTTAGTTCACAGGCCGGCACTCAATCTGCTGAGCCACACCAGCCAGGGCCCTTCTACCTCTTAAACCATACTTTCTCTTGTTCTTTCTTGTCCATTGCATCATAGCCTCACCCACCTTCTTCCTGTGTTTTGACACACTGAGCCCTTTCCTCCCTCAGTGTGTAGGTACTGTACGTACTTAACATTCCTGTTGTCCACAATGCTATCACCCACATTCTTCCATGCCTGATTTTATATTATCATTTAGCTTAGATTTCACTGCTCAGGCCTTTTCTGATCACCCAGTCTAGAGTGAATGGTGCTTACTGGTACATGCTTAATTTTCTTCTTAGTGCTTTTGTTTATTTCTTTATCTTCCCCTTTTTATTAAATGGAAGCTCTGTAGAAGCGAGACTCTTGTCTATGCTGTTATTCTCAATACCTAGAATATTGTCAGGAAAACAGTCAGACCTTGTTGAAAGAATGAATGGTTGCCACACATTCTTGATGCCTCTGATACTATCATTAGATCTGAGATCTGACAGACTGAGCTGAGAAGCAGGGCTCTTAAGAATAAAGACAAAGTCAGACATTAGTTGTGATTTTACCCACTGAAAGTTTGTTTGGCTTAGGATGTATAGAATTAGAATTTCTTAAAAATAAGTATGCAGTGAGACTGAACTTCGTCATTAGAAACAGACACCCCATTCATTTCATTCTGTTTTTGTCATATACTGAACGTTTAACTTACTACCAGGTGTAATGGTTTAAGGAAAACAAATCTAATGTTGGCGATATCCAGCACAAGCATGATAGATATTGCTCCAGATGACAGTGAACTAGGGACTAAAGAGACTGCGCATTTGTCCATGGCAGTTTGCCACTCTGCCCCACATGAACTGCAGTCATAAGTGATGATGTTATGATTCATAGGTTATCCTGTCTTCATCTCAGAATGATTTAAAAAATAATAACTTTCTTTTTTTCTTTTTTTTCTAGTTAAACAATGATTTTATTGCTTGAGTACAGACATTTTATGCAACCAGGGCAGAGGCTGTGGATGACTCGTATTTCCAATTGGGAGGGAGGACTCATTTGGTCTCGTAGTATCGAGCCAACCGGTGAATACGGCTCTCGATCAGAATCAGACGGAATTTAGCATCCTTATCCTTTCTGTTCCTCTCAAGATGCTTTCGAACAGCAACAGCTTTCTTGATTAAATGGTAGAGATCCTCAGGAAGATCAGGAGCAAGTCCTTTGGATTTAAGAATTCTCAAGATTTTATTGCCGGTCACAAAACACACTTGTGCAACATCATGTGAGTCTCTCAGGATCATACTGATTTGTGAAGGTGTCAGGCCCTTCTTGGCCAGTTTGTAGATCTGCTCCTTCACGTCATCAGAGGTCAATTTCAGCCAGGTGGGGATGCTGCGGCGCTAGGGCAGAGCTGACTGGGACAGGCCCTTCCTGGGAGCGTGTATGCAACCCATGATGGCAGAGAACAGAGAGCAAAAAAGCAAAAAATAATAACTTTCTTTAAGTTGTAAAAGTAAGACATCTTTCTAAAGATAACTCATAAAACACGGTTATTTAGAGAAGAAAATACACCAGTCACAAATAACCTAGTGATAACTGTTATCATTTTGATGTACATTTGACAGTCTTTTCTCTGTATATGTGTACATGCATGTGGAAATACATTTATCTACACATAATCTTTAATAAGTACCTGATTTTTCTTGAATAAATAAATGAAGGAAGGAAAGAACAACTGATTATTGGTGACTTCAATATGAAATTGAGAGTATAGAGTGTTTCAAAGATTAGTCATTTGTTCTATTTAAACTGTTGCTAACATTTTACTCTTCTCATCCTAATTTTCTTTGGCTACTTCTCCAAGTCTTAGGCTTTTAATTTATCAGTCCATTTCTATTAAATGCAAGAGGTCCCAAGCAAGACTCAATTTGGAAAGAATAAAACCTACTAAAATATGACATATAATAAAGCTGGATTTCTTCTCTTCACATTCTAAAGAAAGTATTTATTTAACATTTAAAAAAACTTACCTCAGTAGATGCAAAATAAGCATTTGATAAAAGTCGACATTCATAATACATGCTGTCAACTAAGTAGGAATGCAAATGAACTTCCACAACATAAAAAAGGGTATCTAAAACTTAGAGCTAACATCAAAATTAGTGGTGAAACACAGTCTTTCCAAGGAATGGGCAGGCCCCCCACCCACAGTGTGGTGATTAAAAATTGGGAGGGGTATCTAGTCTGCAGAGGACCCACTGAGGAGCAAGGGGTTCCACACTGGGCTTCACAGCCTGGGCACCAATGCCAGGAAGACGAGTCCCCATACCATCTGGCTTTGAAAACCCATGGGGACTGCATCCCAGAGAGAAAAAGGGCTGTGGGAGATGGAGGCACAATGCTCTTAAATGGCCAATGCGCAGACTCACAAACTCACTTCATCATAAGCTCTAGCACAGGGGCAGCAGCTCAAAAAACACCAGGGACAAATAGGGAGGTACTAAATTGACTAATGTCTGGGTGATGGCTGGAGGGGCAAGGGACAGGGCAGCAATTGCAAGGGACAGAAGTGCTGGCAGGAACTAACTACAATTCCTTTGTTGAGTTCTCCTTTCATCCACCCAACCAGTGCAGTGAGCTCCAAATCCGAGCTCTCCATTAACTGTCCGCCCTGCCATGGTGATTCCCTGAGACCCCACCCCACTTGACTTGCTTGCCTGGCCTGAGCCTCTTCCACTGGCTCCTTGACGCAAGCAGCCTGCCTTGACCTGTGCTACAAACATTCTCAAGGCCTCTCAAAGGTCCACAAACCCCAAACAAACAGGGGTCAATTTTAGTGTGTCTTGTAGGTACTGCTAAGCCACCTAAAGCCCAGCATAAGCAGTGACTGGTTGCAACTAGCATGGTAACACCCATCAGGTGGCTCCATGCCTGATATAAGCAGTGGCAAGTCTCAGCCTGAAAGAGAGCTTCAGCTAAGTGACCATAAATTCAGCACAAGAGGCCACTGGACATCACATTGTGGTGTCCACCAAAGGGCCCCAAGCTTGGCACTAATGGTAGCCAGCCTCTGTTTTGCAGCATGGCCTCTTCCAAGTACCTCCAAGCCCAGCACAAGTAGCAACCAACCACAGATTGCTTCATAGCTTCCATTAGGAGGCTCCAAGCCAGACATAAATGGCAGCAGACCTTGGCACGCACCAGAGCCCCTCCCAAGAGCCTTGAAGACCAATACACACAGTGGTTAGCTTCAGACCACACCAAAGCAACATACAACCTTCTCCATAAATGACACACCAGAGGGCAGACTCAGGTGACACCAGAGCCCTGTTACAGCAGCTCCTGCTCTATGGAGTCAATCCCTGCATAATGGCTTGTCCACTATAGTCACAGCCAGCCCTCCCACACTATCAGTCTGAGGTTCAGCCCCACCCACCGACATGTCAACAGCAACTGAGGCCAAGCTCCTATAGGAAGGCACACACAACCCACATAGGAGACACTTAGCCCGAGGACAGAGATGGTGCACTGGGTCTCACAGGACACCTTGTACAAAAGACCACTCTATTAACACCAGTAGACATAGTAGGTCTACGTAATATATAGAAACAGACACAGAAACTCAGACAAAACGAGAAGACAAAGGATCACGCCCCAAATGAAAGAACAGGACAACAGTGCAGAAAAAGAACTAAACAAAATGGAGAAAAGCAATCTGCACCGAAAACTACAAAACAGTGTTTTCAAGAGATAATAAATAAAGCAAAAATAAATAGAGATATACCATATTTATGGTTTGCAAGACTCAAAATTGTTAAAAACTCACTTTTCTATACATTGTTTTACAGATATTATTCAATCCAAAAAAGATACCCTGGGCACTTCTTTTTTGTTGAAATTTACAAGCTGATTTTCCACTTTATTGGAAATACAAAGGACCTGTATAGCCAAAATAATCATGAAAATAAAGATCAAAGTTGGAGGAACTACATTAGTTGATTCAAGACTTACTATAAAACTACGCTAATTAAGCCAGCATGTCATTGATGTAAAAATAGACAAATAGATAAATGAAACAGAATGGAGAAGCCAAAAATAAACTCACATAAATCTAGTCAATCAATTTTTGACAAAACTGTAACAACAATCCAATGAAGGAAAGGAAGAAAACATCTCATCAACTAATGATACTGAAATGCCTGCATATCCATATCCGTATGATGTGTACTTTGCACCATACAAAAATTAATTTGGGATGGGTCAGTAACACAAATAATGAAAGTATTAATATTCTGGAAGAACACATAAGCAAATGCTTTCATGATATATGGTAAGGAAGTTTTCATAAATAAAGCAGAAATAACTAGGGAAAAAATTAATTCATACAATGATAACTTGATCAAAATTTTAAAGTTTTTGCTCATCAAAACAAAACACCATTAAGAAAGGAACAGGCCAATCAAAGACTAGGAGAAACTATTCACCACATGTATAAATAACAAAGAACTCATTTGCAGAATGTATACATAACTGCTACAAATCAACAATAATCCAGTTACAATGAACAAGGGACTTGAACGGACCCTTCATAAGGGAAGATTAACAATTGGCCAATAAGCATACAAAAAAAATGCTCAACCTGGTTTGTCATCTGAGAAATACATATTAAAATAATAAGAAAATGTCACTGCACACTCTCCAGAATAAATAATATTCAAGTGAGTGATAAAGTCAAATGTTGGAAAAGATATGGAATAACCATACAGTGCTGAAAGAGAGTAAAATAATACAATCATGTTGGAAAATGTTTTGACATTTTCCTATAAAGTTAAACATACATAAATGTTATGACCTAGCATTCCAGTCTTAGCTATTTACCCACGAGAAATGCAAACATATGTTTTCGAAAACACTGTTGCACATTTGTTCACAGCAGCTTTAGTCATAGTAGCAAAGAAAAAAACCCAAATGTTCATCAACAGGTAAATGTATAAACAAATTGTGGCATATTTGTATAAAAAAACACTTTTCACAAACATAGATATGTACAACAATATGGATGAATCTCAAAAATGTTATTCTGCTCGTAGGAATTCAGACCCAAAAGACTATATACTGAATGATTCCTTTTATGTGAAATTTTAAAATAGGCAAATTAATTTATGGTACTAGAAATAAGAACAGTGGTTGCCTCTGGGTGCGGTAAGAGACTGAACAGTAAGGCAGATGATGGATATTCCTAGGAGTGATGAAGAAATTCTACATCTTGATAGGGATAAGAATCTAAAGCTGTATGCATTTGTAAAAACCCCTCAAACTGTACATTCAGCATCAGGGCATTTCACCATATTTATCTTATGCCTCCATTTCCAAGAAATTAAAATGGGGGGCAATTTTTCAAATGAAGAGGTCCAAATTGTCTCTACTTCATATGTTTCAAGACACAATTTGATTATGGATTTCTAAGTCATTATGCCTATGGATTGTTAACTGAACAGCAATGTGGTTTGAGTAGTTGAATATGTTGCTTTTCATCTGTGTCAGGAATGCTTTGGGTACAGGGAACAGAAAACTTACTAAGGAGCTGGTTAACAGTCAAGCAGGGTTAATCATTCCAGGCTTGATTCAGCTTAAAATCTCAGACTCTGTCCTTTCTAGTATATGACTGGTGCTCTTCCCAGGCAAGCACATCAAGAAATATGAATTTGGAACAAAAATTTTCCTACAGTTTTTTTTTTTATCAGGGAAAGAGAGTCCTCAGGAAAAGTAAAAAATTAATTTATGTCTCAGAAGATCTAGAAGATCTATACCTATCTCTAGACCCAGGGTGTCAAACTCATTTTCATCGGGGGCCACATCAGACTTGCAGTTGCCTTCAAAGGGCCAAATGTAATTCTAGGACTGTATAAATGTAACTACTCCTTAACTGTTAAGCGAGAGCTTGACGCTGCCGCTGGGTAGAAACAAGGTGCCGGGCCGGATAAAACAAGGTAGAGGGCCAGATTCAACCCACAGGGCTTGTGTTTGCCACCTGTGCCCTAGACCAATTTCAAGTTCAGTAGAATAGGATTATTGTGACTGGTCTGAAGCATAATTTTAGGCCTGCGTAGGAGCTTCCTTTTGTAAGATCAGATATCTCCTCATCCGACCTATCAAATCAGGGTTCATTTCTTAGGGGAGAATTTGAAGCTAGGAATAGTCGTTGATAGACAACAAACCATGTTTGACACATATTTTACTGTCTTCTCTTAAGATGAGATATTTATTTCCCAGCCCTGCTATTTTTTTTTCCAGGTGAACAGAGTTTAACTAATACAACCTCTTTCAACTCTGTGTCCTTTTATCTATCCTGCCCCGCATGGCATGAAGTGATTTAGCTGTTGGGTGAATTTGGGAAGAATTAACAGGCAGCAAGAGGAATCTTTTCAGTGGAGCTAACTAGAGGGAACACATGCCCTGTTGCTCCACCTCAGGAAGTCTCCGTCTCAGTGGGGAAGGGGTGTGAGAATCACAACCTCTTCTTCAGGCTTCAGATATGAAGGCCGTTTGACTAATTCCACCTAGTTTTGGAGTTCAGTGTCAGAAGGCCCACTAGGCTCTGACACCCAACAAATTGCCCTAACCCTGCCTTTATAAGCAATAAAGGTGATGATAGCTACCCTCCATATTAAAACTTGAGTGGGAGGAAGAAGCTGTTTATTGAGTCTCCTACAAGGCCTCAACATTTGGTGCATTGGCTAGAGGCATCGAGAACTAAACAAGGAGAAGAATTTTGGAGGAAAAAGTATATTAAAGAAGATGTTTATGGGATCAGGACTATATCTTTGGAACATGAGCTTTGATGTTACCATAGTGTGCTGATCTTAGGGGCTTTAGAAACTTATTGCTCGTATTGCTACAACTTGACCTCACATTGCCAGCTAGATTAGGGCTGACTTAACTTTATGAGGCTGTACAGGCCTCAAGCAGAGACACAGAAGGGTCTGGCAAAGGCAGCAGTGCGTCCCAGCAGAGGCACACGGCTCACATGGGTGTCCTCAGCAAAGGTGCACGGGAGGCACACAGCTGACTGGGTAAAGCCTCTCAGCTCTGCCACAGGTGACCTGGGTGGGCTTCTAACAGGTATGTGTGACCTCAGTTTAATTCATAGGCTGGGCGTTTTCTAACAAACAAATCTGTGACAAATATTTTTATTACAGAAAAAAAAGAATCTTTACATGTAAAAATATTTGCTGCATGTAGACATTAAGGAAGCAAAATTCCCATAGTTCTATGATTCGCAGTTCACAGAATCCAGAGTCTTAGTGCCAGGAACAGATAGGCACAGCCAGCCGACAGCTCCCAATTCTATTGCATATCCGGAACTAAGGAGAAACTATTGGAGGAATTAACCCTATCTTTAAGGAAGCTTTTTAACACACACACAAGAATGAGTAATTCTCAGAATAATTAATGTATATCTTTCAAGATGATTGAATTATTGTGGGGAGTACGCCTGTGCCCTGAAAGACCATTTCACAGTGTATAAAATTGAGAAATGGAAGAAAGATAGTGTCTTGAGGGCCACAAGGCAGAAGTATTGCTCTGTTTTAATTCCTTGGAGCAGGAAGCATCAAGCTGCAGCCAATAGGCCAGATCAGGCTGCCGACTGTTTTTTGTAAGTGAGGTGTCCCTGGAAGACAGCCACACCCATTAGTCTAAGGTAATATTCTCCCCCGGTGGACACGGTGAGTAGCTGTGGCAGACATTGAGGCTGATACTGTGCACCGCACTTTGAGAACCCATTTCCCTAAGCGCAAGCTTCAGAAGCAACAACAGTCATTTCTATAATTTGCAAAAGGTGATTTGCAGTTAAACCAAATGTACTGATGTGGTGAAAGCTTTAGGCCTAAGTATCTGTGTCAAGAAGTAATGACAATAAGTAAAAAGTAAAGAAAATAACATAACAGGAAACAATAGAAAATAATAAAAACAATAGAAAATAATAAAATAACTAATACATTAAACAGTATGTTATTAGAGTTCACTCTTATTAAAATACTGGGATTCAAAAATTATGCAGCTCCCAGAGGAAACAGACATGAAGAAATCTCAGAAATATATTGTACATGACAAAAGATTTTCCCATCCATATCCTTGCCCCAAACATGGCATATGCGCCAAAACAAACTGAATTACACATTCTGGTTGACTTTTCTCAATTCATTTTTTTTTGAGGGGAGGGGTACTAAATTATTTCATCTGAAGGAATGGCACAAATGACAACATACATAATGTTGCGGTACACCTTCCTGAAAAGGTAAATGTAAGCCCAATGTTCACACAATGCATTGGCGACTACGGAGAGTCACCTGGTGCCTATGGGGACGCCAGCCTAGGCTTAGCTCTGGATATTAATGTCTCCCAGGGTGCCCCTGGCACAGACTCAGGCTAAGCCAGCTTCCTGGGGTGAGAGGTGGGGTGAGGGAGGGGCAAGGAAGGGTCAGTAGCTTCTCCCTCAAGATGGTTACAAGGTCACTCGATTATTCAATGGCTTTCACTTACCTGCTCCTTCAGGCACTGAGCGTCATTTCTGTCGGAGGCCAGTTTGTGCGGTTTCAGCAGCGACTGACGCACATCCGTTTCCAAGTGTGATGCACACTCGGTTGCCTTCAGCTGCTGTCCTGTCCCTGAGCTCTGATTCCTCCATATCCCCAGGGAGAATTTGCCCACCTCCTTCATCTACAGCTTTGTTGGTTTCTCAGTGTGTTCCTTCTCCTCATGAGATTGGCAAAGACAACACTGGGCAAAGTCCTTCAAAGACCCAGCATCACCGTCAAAATTGGAGGACAGGGACGGGCACGTGTGGAGTCCCCACTGGAAGCGGTTGATGGTGGTTGGTGATGTCAGATTCAATGGCAGCATGCTGATGACTCACACCTGATGAAGCAGGAAACCCGGGCTGCTGCTTACAGGGAACACCTGGCCTTTCTAATTATCTTTGTTCCCCAATTTGGGATTCTAGAGATTCTGGCAACCAGTGATTGGCATCTCAGCAAGACTAGAGGTGTCGAAACCTCCACCCCCCTTTGAGATGGCCTTTTCAACACTAATTGCTGGCTTCTGGGAACTTGCCTCTGCTGGGTGTGGCTCCTTTCCTCGCTGTGTGATTGTGGGGGTTAGCGTTCTGCAGTCCTCTAAGCCCATTGCTCATTTACTGTGGAAATATATCAGGAACTGACAAGGCAATTTGTGATCCCAAAGAAACTATGTTACTTTTCTGAGAATGCTTAAAGAAACCAATTCCGCATGGCCAAGGTTTTGCTGAAAAAGATGGGGTTTGGATTTTTAAAAAATTGGAGTTTTGGATTCTATACTCAAAAGGGCAAACTAATTTGAGTCAAAATATTAAGGCATTGAAACTTCACTATTTTGGGGATTTTTATCTTGCAAAGGGGCTGAACCATATTTTCTCTTGGAATCTGATCATGGGGAGTGTTTTTATTCACATTGGATGTTCCTATGGTGTGGGTATATTTTTATTATTGGAATGTGTTTAATGTTTAATTTCTGGAATGCTATGTGGATAGTGTGGGTCATTGTAATTTAGGATGGCAAACTGTACAGGCAATGGATTTTTTTTCTCTTAGGAACAGGGTAGCCTTGGAACTGATTTAGATAATACATTTCCTACCATACATTTTAGCAAAATCCAAAGTGACTACCAGTGGTCCCAAGGTGGTCCCAAAGAGCAATGGTCAGTGATGAAGAGGGAGCCTAAGGACGGTAAGGGCAGTGTTGCCCTGTTAGACCGCTGGTCCCCTCTCCCAAAGAGGACAGCCACACTCGTGTTTGACTATAGGCTTTGTAAATAAAAGCTTGCTGGGGTTTGAACAAAGAAGGGAAGGCATCCTTACTCTTCATGTTTCCTGACTATACAAGAGACCCAGAATCTGTCTATCCTCTTAGTTACTGCAACAACTCAGAGGCACTGGAGTGATATGTCTGACCAGTAAAATTAGGAAGAAAAAATAGGTTTATCTGCTAATTGTTCAGCTCAGAGCTACTACTGCCTTCTAGAATTGGGTTTGTTTGATTTCTCCAGAGGTAGTTTCTGTTCCCTCAGACCATGAGAGACACTGGGTGGGTAAGTCTGCCTGGCTTTGGGGGTAGTTTAGGATTCCATTTAGTCCTCACAACTAAGGTATGGCATTTAACCGTGTTAGAGTAAACTGCAGTACTTTGGACTCCACATGCCACTCTGTTTTTCTTCAAAATATGTTTATAAACTAAGTGGTAAAAAAGGATGCTAATTTGGGAAGGAAGAGAGATCCTCCCTCAGAAACTCTTAACAGATTTTACCCTTTATTACCTTACTTTTTGTTTTTATATCCAAGCAACAATTTTTCTATAGTAAGCTGATGGATGAAGAGACTTTGCCAATTAAAACAACAAAAACAGGTATGCGGGTTATAGATCTCCATGGAGATTTACTTTATAAACTTTTTTTTTCCACAATAAGTGAAAGTGTCAGCATCACTTTGAAAACAGGTGTGTACATTCATATTGAATTATTCATTTGCTAATATTGTGGAATTATAGCACATGAGAGTAAAAGAAATCCAAAATAATCTCCATCCTTTGCATAACACATTACAAAATAGTTTTTGCAGTAAATACTCACAGTTTCTCTTTTATACTAAGCAACAAAATAAAATCCAATACAAAAAAATCTTTGAATTTATTTATTCATTTTTTTGTCATTACCTTTAGTTAATGGTACGTAGGTTTCAATTTCTAAGCACATGAGATATGTTTTGGCTGGATTGAATGTTATTATTTTGATTTCCTTTGCAAAGCTTAAAATATGCTACCCTTCCTTTCCTTTTACTCGGTATTTTTGTTCACTCACTCATAGTCATAGTTCTTCTGAGAGCTTGAAAACACCCCTATAGATTTGGCCCTATGGCCATGTACCCTTACCTCCCTGGAACCTCTCCTGCTCCTCCATTCTAAGCCCACTGACGTTTTCCTTCCTGAATAGCACCATGAGGTAGTTACTACTTGACCCAGTCAGTTTGTTATTTAATATTTTAGTTGCTATCTTTACATCCAATGGTCATATAGCATGAATCTAAAATTAATTGCAGAATTCTTAAGACAAGCACCAACTTTTTCACACTTTGTACATCACTTAAAACATTGTTTTGCATCTTGTAGGTGCTCAAATACTTTTCAAAGTATCCAACTTCCTACCTGGGAGAAATCATAGTAAAGGAAGATGAACACTTTTGGAGCTTCTTCTAGGGTACAAAACAATTTATAATGTGTTTATTTTCTGAAATCAATAACATATTTATCATAGAAATTAAGCCTAAAATGTGAACAACTCACATGAAAATAATTTTAGATATTTTTCATGTATCTGAAATTAGTGAGCTCTATTTAAGAGCCCCAGTTATCTTTTTTTCTTTTTTGGTGTGTACTCTTTTGCTTTTATTTGTAAAATCAATTTTATTAAAGTATAATTAGCATATAAAATGCATTCATTTTAAAGTACAGTTCAATTAGTTTTGAATTATAACCCACATGACAATCACTACATTCAAGATATAAAGCTTCTCCTCAACCTGAGATTCCCTTGGAGCACAAACTAGCTGTGCACGTGGCACTTACATTTACTTTTACATTATATTAATCTGCCATAAAAGTAACATATTGTTGGTGTGTTGTTAATTGGTTGGGGTTTTAGACTATATCTTTGTGTAATTTTATTTTGGGGCAATCACTCTTGGGATTACAATATGCATACTTAAAACTTTTCAGAGACTTTGGAAGTAATATATTACCCCTTCAGTGAAATGTAGATGCTTTAAAACCATATAAGTCTCTTTACTCTTCCTCCTTGTACATTCTAGTTGTCATACTTTACATCCATGTGCATTGGCCATCCCCACACACAATGATGCAATTTTTTTCTGCTGCCATATATATTTTAAAGAACTTAAGGGGGGAAGCTATTATGTCTACCCATAAATCTATGGGTAGCAGTTCTGTTACTTTCCTTGATTCAAAAGTTCCAGATTTCCTTCTGGCATCATTTACTTTTGCCTGGAGAACTGGTTTCAGCATTTCTTTCAGATAAGATATGGTGGTGAAAACTTTTGTGACTTTCTCTGCCTTTATTTTTGTCTTTAGTCTGAAAGAATGTTTACACTGTATTAGTTTATATCGACCATTTATTTCAGCACTGTGAAAATATTCCGTTACTTTCCATCTCTATAGTTCCCTTAAAGACATTAGTAATTGTTCAAATGCTTTCTCTTCTGTACATTATAATTTTTTGGCCTGTTATAAAGATTTTCTTTGGTTTTTACTACAGTACACCTGGTTACGTAGTCTTTGAAGTTTTCCTAGTTGGTGTTTGCTGAGCCTCTCGAATCTCTAAATTTATGTCTTTTACCAATTTGGGATTATTTCTGCCTTTATTTCTTCAACATTTTTCTACACCACAATCCTTCTCCTGGACTTCTGGGGCCTGTGTGACAACGCATGTAGATTTTGTTATGTTGTCTTTTGGGAAACCTGAGGTGGCTTGTTTTTTGTTTTTTGTTTTTTTCATTTAAAAAAAACTCTCTCTTGTTCAGATTAGATCATTTTTATTAATCTATCTTCAAGTACACTGAGTCATCAGTTTTACCATTGAGTTCATCCCATGAATATTTTTTATTTTCTTCTTTATGTTTTTCAATTATAAAAATCCCAGTTCTAAAATGGTTATTTAAAAATATTTCTTATTTCCCTGCAGAAACTTTCTATCTTTCCATTAATTTCAAGAGTGTGTGACCTTAATTCTGATAGAATCATTAGAAGAGATGCTTTAAAGTCTTTTGTCTCTTTAATCCAACATCTGGGTCAGTTTGCGGCTGGTTTCTGTCAGTCGGTTTTTCCTTTGAGAGTTTGTCAAACTCTCCTGATTCTTACGTTGATTACTTTTTTGTTGTATCCTGAAATATTTTGAATATTATGTTATGAGGTGCCGATCTTGTTTAAACCCTGTAGAGAATATAGTTGTTATTTCTATAGTAAGTAGTTAGCCCAGTTAGCTTTGGGCCAGAAATTCGAAACTACATGCTTTGTACACTGATTTCAATGTTAGTTGCTCTCAAACCTTTGCAGTGCTATTTGTACCTGTCTGCAAATGTACGCACTCAGCGTCTAGTCTTAGACCTAAGTGACGACCTATCCGGTAGTTCTTTCGTGGAGGCTTCAGTGTGCTTTTTAAGGTCAGACTCCTGCACATGCAGCTCAGGGGCGAGCCCATGAGTTCATCCATCATTTTACGGGATCCCCTTCTCCAGCGTCCTCTTCTTCATTCTGTTTTGAACAAGCTCCTGTACTGAGTCCACCTCTCCCTTTTTGGTTCTTTGGTTAGAGCACTGGAGATTTAGTATTTCCACTCTGCTGTGCACTTCCTGCAACAGCAGCTGAAGGGAAAAGGAAAAAACAAATGCCATTTTTTCTATTCTTTGTGGTCCCTCTTCCCATTCCTCAGGCCAGAAAGAGAAGGACTTACCCTTCTGCCTAAACTCTGTGCACAGTTCTGAGATGTATACTGTTTTTGAATGTTGGCTGGAAAACACAGGAGGAAAAGATATAGACAAATTCATCTCCAGATCATTTGTAAATTCCTTCCCCAAGTTTTCTTCCTCATTTGCTTTTCCGAGCATTCAGATAGCTGTGCACAGTGGGAGAGACTGGGTGGCGTGCGCTTGCTCTCTCTTAGCCAGTACTGGAACATTCATGGTTTTAAAATAAGATTTGTGTCTTCTTTTAATCTGGTTCCTATGGAATCTCCATTTGATGTCCAAATTAACTTATTTAACAAGGAAACAGAGGACATTTCTTTTCTTTCTCCCTGGCCATCAAGTCCCCTTCCTGTCTGTAAGGGGAAAATGTGGCGTGTTTAAGCAGTATTTTACTGTACTCTCTTTACAGCAAGGATTCTATTTCTAAAGGATAGACCTTTTTTCTGCCAGATATCTTTTTTTCTGGAAAATAAACAAAGGAAATGTTTACATTTGGTAGTTTGTTTTATCTTATTTTTTTCTTCACATTTTCAGAATCGGAGAAACCAAAGAGAGGAAAAGTCAGATAACTGCAAATAATAATGGGAGAGAAATGCAGGACGTGATTCCCAGAAATTAATTCTCAGTACTATCTTCTTTACAGTTACTGCAGTTTAACGTTTATCTCTGTTCAAAAAGGAAAGAAAAAAGAAAAAGAAAGAAACAAGGTAACAGAAATAAAAACATTTGAGAGATTACCCTGGTGAACATTCAAAAAAAATAATTAGAAGTTTGGCTGAGAGTAAATTCTGACAGGAAAAATCACAGAGTGCACACACAGAGCTTGGGTTACCCCAAACTAGAGCCTTCGCACTTACCATCTCCTTCTTCTCCACAACTCAGAGGCAAGTGAGTTGATGAGGCTTCAAACTCTAGGCATTGGTTGTCTGAATAATATTTTTGCAGAGCCTTCAAGTGCTTAATCCAATACCTGACACATTAATTTCCTATCTCCTGCATTAAATGAAATATATTTTCCTTTCTTTTGTTTCCCATCTTTCCTGGAAAAGCTTATTGCAAATCAAAACCTGAATATAAAATTCCTATTTCCAAAGCTGATTTGCTTTCCATTATGTTAAACTGATGAGATACTAGGAACTGTTCCTCCAACCACCTCTGCATGACTAAACCCTAATATATGCTTTGTAGTAAAGCTCTAATTCCATTAAGCAGTTCCTAATCTTTTATATGCAGATAGGCTGTAGAAGTAGATAAAAGCAAATCGCATCCTGATTTTTTCCTCCATCTCCTACAGATTTGGATAAGTCAGTTGACATCACTGAACCTCCATGTTCTCACTTGTCAAACGATTTCCTTAAATGATTATAAAGCTCAAGGACGTTTAGACATTATCTACATGATTTTTCAGGTAAAAGCTCTAAAGCTCAGAGGGTCAGAGTGATTTTTCTAATGCACACAGGTAGGCCAGTATGGCAGGAATTAGCCAGGCCTTTAATGAAGTATCACTTTTAAAGGATGATCATCATAATATTCTAAGTGGATAATAAGAGAAGATCAGCAACCCATATGGCAAGAAAGTCTTAGTTACCCGGTTGATTTTAGTTTACTTGCACGGGAAGAGAATTCAAAGTGATGGCAAGCAAAATAATCAGGTTTTTACAGGAAGTAAATAATTTACTGTTAATAAAAGTCAGTCTCAAGATATATTGTCACTTTTTATCTGTGTTTGATGTGTTGTTTCATGTGCTGATTCGCTTTAGTTTAGTGGTCTGTTTTTCAACCATCAATCCATCGATGCTAATGAAGAAGCCTTTGGGAATATCTTCTGGTCGTTAGATTGACACAAAGTGTTCAGTTTTTCGTTGGGTGATGTGCAGACAGAAAGGTGGGCTGTGGGATGGACTTGCCATGCACTCAGCTTCTTGGCCTTTACGGGTATTCATTTTCAAAGAAAGGGTCCCATTTTACTTCTGTTTTTTTTCCTGTTATTCAATAAAGTAAAAATAAAACTGCTAACATTGGATTTCTCTCAAGGCTACTTCTTTCTTTGGATGTTTCAGATTCAGAGACACTAGCGTCTCCAATAAGGACTGTTGAGATTTTTTTCAAAAAGGAACTATACTTCTCCTGAAAATAAAGTAAGTTAACATTTTAAGGTATGAACAAAACATCTGCTGCAAAAACTTCTTTGTGGTTGCTTTTTAAAGAATCATCAGGAGGGCCAGATCTGGGAGAAGATGAAGCTGCATCTATTCAAAATTACTGAGAGTGTGATGACGACCTACACTCTCAGCCTACTTTTACTTTATAACTTTTAACTTCATTAGCCAAATGCCTTGTGAATTGCCCTATTCCTTCCAAGTCTCAGAAAAGGACCTAAGAAACTATGTCACAATAAGCTTTAAAGGACTGTTTTACATTTTATGTTACCTGTAAATGATGTATCTGAACTTAAAAATCAAAACGTCAAGTGAAATGAATATATGCTTCAGTAGTAAATTCGGAGCCATATTTTTAATCTTTATTTGGCAGAATTAAAAGATTCTTAAGATCATACGTGTCTGTGTGTTTGTAAGACTACTAGATTTGAATTACTGTTTTCCCCGATAGCTCTCTCTAATGAAATCTTCCTCATTCACTGCCGAAACCATTGCATAATCCTCTCTACTCCCTGTAGTCACAGCCAGTTGGACCCCGAGAAGGAAATGCTCCAAATCTTCGTTTATTAACTTGGCAATAAAAATGGATTGTCCAGCCTGGCTCACTAGAAAGAGTTGGGCCAAGCAGACTCCCCTCTGAGGTGGAACCTTTATTTCTTCTCTCACTTCCCCACAGCAACACTGAGTCATGTGCTAGAAAGGTCAGACATTAGGGCGCATCAAGTTTGTTATCATTGTTCTCACTCTTATTTTTAACTTACTGATTGATTTCTTTGCCTGCGATTTGTTCCCATGGCAACAACACAGGCCACTTGGGTTAAAAAGCTCAGAAGGAGCAATGAAACTTGAAGGGAATCCATTTAATTTTTGTGTCTACTTGGCATCACTTCAGATGCTACCAACTACCTTGTAGGTCATATCATTCTTGAGTCCCTAGAATACCTTTGATGAATTTGAAGACTGTTTTTATTGCCTTCCCCATTTAGAAAGAGCACTTTGTTTTTCCTGACACAGTAAATACTTTCACTTATTCGGAAGCTTTTATTTCACATACTTTGATTCGTAATACTCAGTTATAAAGCCCATAAGGACGAGCGAGGACAAGAACTGCCTTACATGAGTCACTCCCTCTGCAGGGCCTTTGCGTGGGCCATTTTCCCAGTTTAGCTGGTTCTCCCTCCGTCCAGCCCTGCCGTCACCTCTCTCCCTTTCTTTAGCCGCATCAACTCGTACTGATTGCTTCTCTCTCAGTTCAACGTAAATTCCGCAGAGAAGCCTACCCTAGCCACTCAGACTGAACTAGACTGCTTTTTCTGCCCACAGGTCCTTTTAGTTTGTCTTCAAAGCATTTGAGTCACAGTTTGTAATTATATATATTTTAGCGGTTATTTAAATATCTTTTTCCCAACTTAAGCTTTGAGCTCCTAAAAAAAGGGTACCTGGCTCTTTGGCTCATCACTGAAATCCCAGCACCTTGTGCAATGACTGACAACATGTAAGTAGGATACATAGTTACTTATTAAGTGAATAGAAAAATCTTTAATTTCTCCATTCTGAAGGTCAAGTCGGCAGATTCTCAGGATATACTGGTCAGTGCAAGCATAACAAAGTGCCATTGGCTGACTATCTTAAAAAACAAGCATTTATTTGTCATAGTTTTGGAGGCTAGGAAATCCGAGATGAGAGTGTCGGCCACATTCTCCTTTGTGTCTTGACGTCACAGAGAGGGAGGGGAGGAGAGAGGGAGGAGGAAGAAAGAGGAGAAAAGACATCTTCTTACAAGGCCACCGATCCTACTGGATTAGCACCCCATGTTTAAGACCCCACTTAACCTTTATAACCTTCTCACAGACCCTATCCCAAATACAGTCACATTGGTGGTTAAGGGCTTCAGCATGTGGATTTTGGCAGGGACACAATTTGTCCATCCAACTGGGTTAAGTGTATTTGACCCGAAGTTGTCTCGGTCCTTTCAGCAGATGGTAACTTATTACTTTATACTTTTTTTGCTTTTGTCTTTTGCAAGCAAACCATTATGCTTTTGAAAGGAGCACTGTCTGCTAGGCTGTACAGATTTCTCCCTCCCTTTTCCCCACAACTCCCTGTCTCAATGTTGTTGTGTGACTTTCAAGAAAATAAAAATCTTTTTTAAAGTTTATTATTTTCTCTGAATTGAAAGTCATGGTTCAGGATGCCAACAGAGTAGTGTATGAATATAAGCGAGACTCAGGAATTATTATTGATGCATTAATATAGTACACATATTTCTGGTTAAACCTGCAGTGTTTTCACTGAATGTTCTTTATTCTTCTGTGGCTTTTATTTTCCTCTAGCTCATATCCTTGACTGAAGGTGAACCCTGGCTCTCTACAGTCTGCTTTCAGAGAAAGGTCTCATATTTGTCTGCAAGGGCTATATTTAATGTTTAAAATCATTTTTATTACTCTGTACAAGGGAGTAGTCTGGAATGACATTTTTTAATAAACTGCCCTTGACAAACATTATTTTTTTCTTGTGAAAAAAAAGCTCCTTTTCCTGTTTTTCTTCTTCAAATGGCCATTGGCACTTTTCTGATTGAGAATGCAAGGCGACCAAAGTAACAGCTCTTGCCAAGGGAGAAGAATTTATTTTTTAATCCTTCCTGTTTTTATGTTATATTTATTCAAAAGTGCACCATTTTAATTCTTCCCTTCTCTCCTAATTTTGATTTAAATTACTTTCGTGTAATTGGTTGTTCAGTTTTAATTGAACTCACAAATAAATGTAAAAATCTGTTAAAAGAAAATTTTAGTTATTAATTCACTGCTGGGTTGACCAGTCATTTCTGAGGGACTGAGGAAGTTGTATCAGGTATGAACCAGGTAGTGAACAGGGCATGTGAATACTGATTTTGAAGGTCTGCAGTGAATAACACTCCACTTGGAAACGCATGCATTAATGAAGATGTCATATTTGACTAGACTTGTGAAACAAAAAATAAACCTCCTAGCTTGCCACTTTACTCTATTTGAATTTCATGCCAGTCTAGACCCTTCTAAATGTCCTTTTCCAATGAAGGGTTTTTACATCTTTCTGATTCATTCAGAGTAGAGCCAGGGGCATTTATGACAAAGGTGACCAGGTAAATGGCAATAATATAAAATAGCGTAAAATCACATCACCTGGCTGTGCTGATTTATTCCCTGCCTATGCGCATCCATTTATTATTTAGACAGCATAAAGGACCAATTTATCAATTGAAGTGTTAGCACTAAAATGTTATGTATTCTTTTTTTACCAAAATGTATTGAATACCCATTTACATGAATGAAGTCAAATTGATAATCTTTTCTACCTTAAAGGATATTATAGTCTACTAGAAAAAAAAATAGATAATAGGCAAATAATTAGAAAAAGACTATGATTAAGTGTATAAGGATTCAGAGCAAAGAGTGACAACTGTCATCTCATTGGTGAAAATAGCTTTCCAGCATTGCATCTGAGGGATAGAAGAGAGCTGGGCAAATGGGAAAGATAGATGTGGGTGTTCCACACAGAAGGAAGAGCTAATGCCTCTTGGCAAAAGACATACACAGTCGTTTGCTCCCTAAATAGGTCGGAAAGGCAGGACTGGAAGAGAGAGCAGAAAGCATTAGATGCAGTTAGAGTTTAAATGTTATTCAGAGGATCTTGTGCATCTGCAATAGGGTAGTGTAGGGGAGGAGACAGCAGAAAGTTCTATTGTATAGGGAAAATTGATTATACTTGAACACTTATGGGGGGGCAAGAAACTAGCAGTCAAATTTGAATCTGTAGTTTCAATCCTGGGTGACTGGGAGGATAATGTTGTTCTTAGAGAAACTATGAGGTTGGGAGAGATGCATTTGGAGGAACAAATTTGATTTTGGAAGTAAAAGAGGTCCCTATAGAATCTCCCCAAACCCCTGGGTTTTAAAGGAATATCTAGGTCTCAGCCAGGGTATAAACTTAATACTTCCAGATTTTAATCTAGATATAATACCCAGAATTTCATCTTTGAGAGAAATTTATAAAATCACCTTTGTGCCAGTTGATATCCTTTGTTGACTCCTACTAGTTTGTTAAAAGCTCAAAATATGCCACATACCAGAGCATAGAAGCTTCATAAAAAACAAACAAGCAAAAAAAAAATTATTGACCATGCCCATGAGTCCTCTATTGGACAGTTGTGAGAGAGAGAGTGTGGAAGTGGGGGTGGTGGGGTAGGGGTGAGCAGAGGGGAAAAAGGTGAGACAACTGTAACTGAACAACAACAAATTTAAAAAATATTGAGGGAGCAAGTTGGACCAGGATGAAGATGGCAAGTGATGGTGCTAATAGAGAACATTGACAATCAAACTGAATTTTTCTGATGGTCCTGGGCTGTGAGGACACAGGATTCAGACATACCACTTCAAGGGAGTCTCCACTTTAGGCTCCTCCACAAAGGAGGGTCACTATAACAAGCCTAGAGAATTCTAGCTGGTGTCAGAGCTCTATGCTTTCTGAGGGTTCTGGTCAATGGTCTATAAGTGTCCCACCACATGTGGCAACTGCACTGAAAAGGCTGGGAATGGAGTGTGGGTATTAAGTGGAAGAGTGGTTACATGGAGGAGAAAAAAGATACGTTGTTCTAATTCCGCCTCAATTTTTTTTAGCTTTTGACCTAAACTCCAGTGAAATTTTCTTTTTTTTAAGCACAAAGACTTTAAAGAGTATTTGAGTTCTTTTCAGTAAGATTTCTTTTATAATGTTCAATTTCAATTGTCTTTGAGAAAGTGGTAGCAATAGAAGATCAAGTAATTCTCTCATTTGTTCATATAATCTGACTGATGTACTATTTTTGAAGGTATAAAAGATATAGACTGTCTTAAAATTTATTGATGTCTTATTTTTGTCAAAAAAATTTTTAAATTTTTATTGTTATTAAATTACAGTTGTGTATTTTTGTCAAATTCTGAGGTTCAGTTGAAACATATCTAAGCTTGTGTTCCTCCACCTAGGTCTATGTGTTTTTAAACTCTCCATTCATATTTTGAGTTCTGCAGCAAGTGGCTGAAACCTAATGGAAATAGATCATGAGAAAATGCTATTTGCTAAGCCTCCTTTTTTCTTTCCTACATCTAGTAAATAGAGTTAACCATAAATTTATTTGCAAGTAGAAGAAAAACTACATAGATTAGATTGAAAAATTCAGACAAATTCTCAACAGGCAGTCTAGGTGAGTATGTATCTAAATCCCAGGCAAGCAAACTGAGGAATAATGGGTTAGAAATATGAACCAGGAGACTAGTTAATGATAAATTATAATAGATCTGCGTAAGGATTGTGTGCAACAAAGGACCTGGATTTTACAATGGTAGCTGCCCAGGCTGGTAGTTTGGCAAATACTTTTTTTTTTTTTTTGGCAACATATTTTACGTCAAAGGAAGCATACATTGTTCAGAACGGGGCACTGTGATTGGAGGGTGATGAAACAGGGAAGAAGAGAACTAGAAACAAAGTGATTGCTGCTAGTGAGGTATAACCCCTTTTAAAATTTTTAAATAGAAATTATATATATTTAAGCTGTACAACATGATGATTTTATATGCATAGATGTAGTGAAATGATTATTCCAGTCAAACTCATCATCATATCTTCTCACATAGCACCATTTTTTTGTGCGCATGTGTGACAAGGGCCCCTGAAATCAAACTCTCCTAGCATATTTCCAGTATTCAGGACAGTGCTAGGAATGAATGGTCACCAGGCTGCACATTACCCGGCTAGACTTCCTCATTTTACATAACCTCAACTTTGAGCCCTTGGACCAACATCTCCTCATCCTGTTACCCACCTGTCTACTTTCTGCTTCTATGTATTCAATTTTTTTGGATTCCACATTTAGGTGAGATCATGGAAGTTTGCTGGTGTTGTTTTTCTGTATCAGACTTGTTTCACTCTGCATAATATCTTCTAGGTTCATTCATATTGTTTAAAGTGGCAGGATCTCCTTTTTAAAGGTTGAACATATGTGTGTTCATATATATTTATGAACTCATATAGATGATGTGAGGGGGCAAAAGGAGGCTTACAGTTGTATGTGAAACATTTTATTCTTGCGTTATTATTTATTAATTATTGTCTAATTTTCCATGCAAACTGTAAACCTACTTTTGCCCCACCCTATATGCATGTTTGTGTATATATATATATACATATATATATATACATACATATATATGTGTCACCATTTTTTCTTTCTCCACTTATCTGTCAATGGACACAGGTTGCTTTCATATCTTGCTATTGTGATATTGCTTCAATGAACACAGGAACACAACTAGTTCTTCAAGGGACTGACTTCATTCCTTTGAGTATATACCCAGAATAGGGACTGCTGGGGTAGTTCTATTTTCAATTTTTTGAGGAAACTCCATCCCGTTTTTCGTAATGGCTGTTCCAATTTACATTCTCAGAAACAGTGTACAAGGGCTCCCTTTTGGAACAGCCACGGTTATCTTTTGATTTTTGATAATAGCCATCCTAACAGGTGTGAGGTGACAGCTCATTGTGATTTCGATTTACAGTTTTTGAGAATTAGTAATGTTCACCTTCTCACATGCCCACTGGCCACTGCATGTCTTCCTTGGAAAAATTTCTATGTAGGTCCTTTGCCCACTTTTTAATTGTGTTGTTAGAACAAATGTGTTGTTATATTCATCCAGATAAATTTTTATTTATGATAAAATTATCAAAGCTTCATATCATGTAAAACATTGATAATACTGTAGCCGATTGAGCAATTTGAATTCCAATAATTACTCACATTTGGCAATCACAGCTTCAGCATGATCTCTTCCAAGTAATTGCCTCGCACATCCATAAAGCCACAGAAATAGAGCGTCTCATCTGCTGACTCTACGTGACTGGGGAGACATATCCCCCGGAAGATAAATGACTCTGGCTCTCAGCAAAAGGGATGCTTTGCACACCCTCGATCATACCATTTGTGATTACTCCAACTGCCTGCCCACAGTTGCTGATCTCTGATATTAGCTGGTGTTGCAAATGGTGGCAGCAGCCAATCCCAGACCTTCACGACTGCCTGTGATGCTACCGGTAGCTGACTTCACAATTTGATTACTTGGTAGCAGCAGGCAAAATAGTAATCGTGTGCTTGGAGTGACTAGTAAACAGCTTGTCCATGCAGTTGGAGATAAGGGAATCCTTCCATTCCATAAACATTCAAACACTGACCCAAACACATAAATTATGGAAATTGCCAGGGCAGTCTTCAGATGTGTCACAAAGGCAACACCTTTTTTGACTTTACTTACGGTTCAGAAGCCAGACCTTTGACTGTTGGCTGGAATAGTAAGAGAACGCCTGGTTTTCACCTTGCAATCTCAAGATACAACTATATATAAATGAACACATAGCTTTGCTGTTTAATCTATTGTTTCCTTTGTTATAGTACCACTTTGAACTGAAAATAGTGAAGCTTTGTTTTAGTTCAGTAGAAGGAGTTTGAGGTAATTAGTTTTGATTTTGGTAGCTCAAAAGACATAGTATCTTGAGGGGAAGGAATTGGTTAATTACTGTTACTGGAATAAAATTTCTCCACAATTTCTTCATTATATCTAGCCTCTTATTATATCATAGATAGGTCTGCTGTTGTGTGGTCTACCATGAAGCCTGTTTAGGTACAACAATTGGAGTTCTGGGTAAGAACTAAACCTGTGCTCATGGCCTGGGGACAAAATCTCTTAGAACATCAACCTTAGGGTGAAGAGGAAGATGATCCTTTCCCCAGAGTGTATGCTGGAACTCCTAAGAACAATAGTTCCCAGTCCTGGGTCTTCTAAGTCACAAAGACCCAGCGTATGAGAAACACAAACTTCTTTAGGTTCAGAAAACTCTAGGAAGGTAAACATTATATTTTTCTATTTTACAAAACCATAGGAGACTTTCCCACCTAACAAAAGTGGGTTTTGCCTTTCAGGATAGCATTTTTATATTTTCCTGGCGCTATTCAGAGTACTGGACTATTCTCACTAACTCAGTGGTGTAAAGATCTTTGACTCCACCCTTGACCTCTGCCTGCCTTGAGCCTGACCCTGTCATGTGTCTTCCTCGTATGGAAATTACCAGCCATCAATTACACTGATGCTGCGTGCACAATCAATGGCATTAAAATCTGGCCAGACCCTTCAACTCATTTCTTTGTCCTGCTTTCTGTCTACAGTTGGTATAGATAAGGGAAAACTATTAGAAGTAAAGGACAGTATTAGAAGTTGAAGTTCTTAAACCTAATCTGAATTCTTAATAGTTAATATGCTATGAATAAGTCTAATGATCTCAGGTGAAAGAAAGTTTGAGTTGACTATTTCTAAATTCACATTAGGAAAAATTCTGAATATATTGTGGCTTTGGTTATGTAACTTCTCTACGTCTAAACTCCCTCCTTTATCTATGAAATATTAACAGTCAAACTCTTGCTGAATCATTAAATTCACAACATGCTTCAAAATTTTCCTGTAACACTTGGGAAGGACTTTCAATATAGAAGTCAGATTCATAAAATAAAAATGTTATTATTTAGCCACTATCCATTTTATCAAAGATAACAACCACATGGTAGCGTCTTGCGTATTGATCTCTTAGATGAAAGGATTGAGTAGTTCTACTTTAACAGTGTTAAAATGCTGAAGCTGTTTTTCACACCCAGCAATTATTCAGAATGCATTTTTCACACAATCAGCAATCATATCCATGCTGCATGATCAAATCCATATGCCAAAATGTCAGGAGAGCTGGTGAGACCACCGCTACTAAGGCAAGCCTGAGAGTTTTATTTTCAAAGAACTGCACCTCTTTCTCTTGGAAGAGCAATTCTTGAAACTAGAAGTACAATCCTCAAAGGAGTTGGTTAATGCTCCTAATGCCACTGTGGCCCACTCAGTCGTCTGTCTCTCCTCTTCTATTAAAGCTGTAGACATAGTCCTCGTTAGTGCTTTTTCATCCCACGAACCTGTCCCATTGTGGTTCAGAATGACAAAGTAAAAGGGTAAAAGCGATTTATTGAACTAGTTGAGCAAGTGATTCCTCAGGGATTCACCCCTGACCTTTTAAAAGGCAATATTTCCATAAATAAATTGGGGCTTTGTTGTTTTATTTTTTCTGAAGATAGCTAATCCAAACTTTAAAACCATTTGAATGCTGGAGTCACTTTACTGTTCGTATGCTTTAATGACTTGGATCGAATGTCACTGTGCACTCAAGCTTACCAGGTAATTGAGCAAATATGCGCTTTATTTGATGATATGGTCATAGCTCCTTAAATACCAATGACCGTGGTTATGGAATATAAAATAATAGTTGGCAGATATGTAGTCATTATGAATAAGAGACACAATGCTATAGAAATACATTACTTTAAAATTTATGGGTTTGAACATTATCAACTTAGAAGAAATTGTATATTTTTAAAACATATAATTATATAATTATATAATTATGAATACTAGATTTCCCCTGGAGAGCAAAGTACTTAATTGGAAATATAAGTTTTTAAAATCTCTTTTTGATAAGAATAGTAGCTATATCAAAAATAATTGCTTTATTTCTCCAGTGAGGTTTTCTGGTAATCATGGCACATTCTCTCATAGTCTCTCTATATTTTATTATTTTTCATATGTTCATTATTTGTATTATTAAGGGATAGACTGTCTTCAGTAAGATATGTATTTTGAGTATTCTAGGGGGGCTTTGTTTTTTGGTTTGCTGTTTTCTTTTTAATCCTTACCTAAGGATACATTTCTATTGATTATGAGAGAGAGAGGGAGGGAGAGAGAGAGAAACAAACAGCTTGCCTCCTACACATGCCAACGAGGGACTGAACCCACAACCTTTTGATGTATGGCAGGGGTGTCAAACCCATTTTCACCAGGGGCCTCATCAGCCTTGCCATTGCCTTCAAAGGGCTGAAATAATTTTAGGACTATATAAATGGAACTACTCCTTAACTGTTAAGGAGTTGAAATTACATTTGGCCCTTTGAAGGCAACTGCGAGGCTGATGTGGCCCCTGGTGAAAATGGGTTTGACACCCCTGATGTATGGGACAACTCTCCAACCAACTGAGCTACCCTGCTAGGCTGGTGTAGGGTATTTGTTCATTCGTTTTTATGTTTTGTGGGTGGGAATTGGGTTAGCTAATTAATTCTCAACTTGTTATTCAGACTTCCTAGTGGGTCCTTCCTTTGTGCAATAGCTGTCCAGGTAAGTAGCATGCCTTTGATCATGAACCAATGAGAAAAAGCAGTGGGGAAGTAAATAAATGTTGACTGGCTTTGGCTCTGTGTGAGGTAGTGGGATGGGTACTTTGACTACTTCCCACAACACTATCAAGATTATTGAGCACTGAGTGTGTGTACCATGCTTGGTACTTTAAATGCATATCATCGTTTAATTTTTATAGCTACTCTCTTAAATAGGCATTAAAATTCCCATTTTTGCAAGTGAGGAACTTAAAGGGAGGACAGATCATTAAGTAGTAGAACAGTGATTTGAACATAACCTGTATTTTCCCAAAAGTGTTTTGTAGAACATAATCAAATGAGAGAAATCCTAGAACGATAATAAGTACACACAACAAAAAATGTTTGTGAATGAAGAGAATCATAAGCACTCACTTTTATTCAAATTCAACTAATATTTATCATGTACTTATTACTTGGACTATACTGATTGTTTTCACATACGATGATTCACGTAATCCTCACAATATATTAATAATGTTGGTGAAATTGTTTTTATTTTACCTATAAAAATACCCGAGCTACAGAAAAAGTCAAGCAAATTTGCCAAGGTGAAACAGCAAATTTCACACTGTGGCTGAAGATGTAAATTGGTATTGTGTTGCTGCACAGCAGTTTGGAAAATGTGTCAAAGTTTAATACAGTCAAGTTTTCTTACCTAGCAGCCCCACTATAAGTCTATCCTATTGAAATAATGATATATACATGTAATTATATTTAACACAGTGCTGTTTATAGTTGTGACCACCTAGAAACAGTCTAAATACCCTACAAATCGAGGTTTGGTTTAAATATGTTATAATACATGTATACAATGTTTCAGTATGATGATGTAGTCTGTCTATATTTATGATGAAAGAGGTTTATGATATAGTCTTGAATAGAAGAAGTCACAAAATAGTGATATA
Source organism: Desmodus rotundus (assembly GCF_022682495.2). Classification (NCBI taxonomy): domain Eukaryota; kingdom Metazoa; phylum Chordata; class Mammalia; order Chiroptera; family Phyllostomidae; genus Desmodus; species Desmodus rotundus. The sequence goes on along the minus strand of NC_071391.1, from coordinate 129,909,195 downwards.
TTCACCAAAATGTACAAATTTGCTAGTTCTGGTGGTGACATAACATTTTTATCTTAATTTTATTTTCTATGGTTTTCATATATGCTTTTGCAACAAGAATATACAAATCTCAGAAGATGACATGATATTGTATATAGAGAACTTTAAAGATTCCACCAAAAAATTACTGGAACTGATAAATGAATTCACTAAAGTACCTGGATAAAAAATATATTACTTGTATTTATAGACACCAATAACAAACTATCAGAAAGGGAAACTAAGAAAACGACCTCATTTACAATTTCATTAAAAATACCTAGGAATAAGTTTAACCAAGGATGCAAAAGGACTATAGTTGGAAAATTATAAGACAGCAAAGAAAGAAATGGAAGAAGATGCACATAAGTGGAAGCACATACTGTGTCCATGGATAGGAAGAATTAACATCATTAAAGTTTCCATACTACCCAAATCAATCTATAGATTTAACATAATTACTATCAAGATACCAATAGTATATTTCACAAAACTAGAAAAAATATTCTTAAAATTTATAAGGAACAACAAAAGACCCCAAATAGCCAAAGCAATCTTGAGAAAGAAGAGCAAAGTTGGAGGAATCATGCTACCTGATATCAAACTATACTAGAAGGTCATAGTAATCAAAACAGTATGGTGCCAGCATAGAAACAGATGCATAGACAATGGAAGAGAATAGAAAGACCAGAAATAAACCCATGTTTTTATGGTCAATTAATATTTGACAAAAATATTTGATGTGAGCATACAATGGGGTAAAGATAGTCTACTCAATAAATGGTGCTGAAGATATTGTACAGATACATGTCAAAAAAGATTAACTACAACTCATAGCATGCAAAATAATAAACTCAGAATGGATTAGAGACTTAAATGTTAGGCTTGAAACCGAAGAAATCCCAGAAAGAAACACAAGCAGGAAAATCTCAGACATTTCTCATAGCAATATTTTTTCTGATATATCTCCTAGGTCAAGGGAAACAAAAGAAAAAAGTAAATGGGGCTACATCAAACTAAAAAGCTTTTGCACAGCAAAAGAAACCATCAACAAAATAAAAAGATAACCCACTGCATTGGAGAACATATTTGCCAATGATACATCTGATAAGGGGTTAATATCCAAAATTTATAAAGAACTTATACAAAGCAATTCCAAGAGGACAAACAACACAATTAAAAAATGGGCAAAGGACCTGAATAGACACTTCTCCTAAAAGGACACACAGATGTCCAATATACATATGAAAACAGGCTCAATGTCACCAATCATCAGAGAAATGCACATTAAAACCACAATGAGATATCATCTCACACCTGTCAGAATGACTATCATCAATAAATCAATGAACATCTAAGTGCTGGTGAGGATGTGGAGAAAGGGAACCCTCCTGCACTCTTGGTGGAAATGCAGACCGGTGCAGGCACTGTGGGAAATAGTATGGAGTTTCCTCAACAAATTAAAAAGGAACTGCTTTATGACCTAGCAATTCCACTTCTGGGAATTTATCCAAAAAACCCTGAAACATTGATTGAAAAGAATATTATGCAGCCATGTGTTCATTGCAACGTTATTTACAATAGACAAATTTGGAAGCAGCACAAGTGCCCATCAGTAGATGAGTGGAGAAAAAGCAGTGGTACAGTTACCCAGTGGAATACTACTCAGCTGTAAACAAGTAGAGTATTTTACCTTTTGCAACAGCATGGATGGACTTGGAAGTATTATGCTAAGTGAAATAAAAAAAGTAAGAGAAACAAATACCATATGATTTCACTTATGTGTGGAATCCAGTGAACAAAATAAACTGACAAAATAAAAACAGATTCATAGATACAGAGAACAGACTGACGGCTGTCAGAGCGTACAGGGTTGGTGGGCTGGCTGAAAAAGGTGAGGGGGCTAAGGAAAACAAATCTCATAAACACAGACAACAGTATGGAGATTACCAGAGGGGAAGGTAGACGGAGAGAGAGAATAGGATAAAGGGGGAGTCGGGGAATGGTGATGGAAGGAGACTTGACTTAAGCTGGTGATGATATATTTATAGAATTGTACACCTGAAATTTATGTAATTTTATTAACCAATGTTACCCCAATAAATTCAATAAAAATCAAAATTTAAGAAAATTAGAGAGAATAACACAATTAATCTCCAGCTTCAGCAGATATAAAAAAATTAAAAAATAATACACAGGTCTCCATTCTCTTTTTCAAACCCAATATGGCCTAATATATTTTAGAATTGAGAAATTTTTTAATTGGGGGATATTTTTGTGATATATATTCCATATTAGTATATTTTCATTGGAGTTTGAGATAGCCACCTGTAATCAAGGTCATTAATGCTTTGCAGGAAGATTTGTGTGTATCACAATACATGGTGCTGATATGGCTTTATGTTATTTCAGGTCAGGTCAACTTTTGTCACAAAATATGTTGCAAAATCTTTTCATTTTTAGAGCTTTATTTATTACTTCTTGGAATTTCAGATAAGGAATTTTTACCTGTACCAATCATACAATCATAGAATACATGCTAACAATATATTTAGAAAAAGTGTCATCCGTCACCCTGTCTGAACCATTCAAGTGCTGCCTTTGCTAGTGTTGGCATGCCATTGATAAGCAGGTAGATAGCTACACGAGGAGGGTTTTTTGTATCTTCAGGATGCAAAAGTTATATAAAACCTTTCAGTTTCTAATGAAATATTACTTAGGGCACATTAAATCAGCTCTTGACGGCTGTCTTATATTGGTTTAAAACAGAGGGAGAAAGAGTGTTAATTAAGTATGGGTTTTTAAAAAGAAGGCAGTATCAATGATTTTGGGAAATTGTCTTCTGCAACTGACATGTCAACAAATTGTCTCCTGGGAAGAAGGTAGTTTTGCAGGCTCTTCCCCAGCCTAACAGCACACTTAGCTAGGTGGGGGGTTAATACGCACCATCTGACAGCGGCAATAGTATTCAGCCACACATCCTCCCATTCATTCCAAGATTACGAAGCATCTGTTTTATACTGGGATCATTTTGGTAATCTCCTTCTCAAAATAGACCGAGGTCTATAAACAGAAATCTCTTTTTCACACTTAGAGATAAAGATTAGACAGAGTTCTAGAATGATTTTTATGTCTCCAGCTTTATGTTTTAGAATAAACTTGAAGTGGTTACTGAACTCACACTGTCCCTCAGTCTTATGGAAACAAAGATTGTGAACACAATGTTTCTCTTTGTTTTGTTGCTGCATCACCTTAAGGCATTTCTTTCTAGACACTTTCTTGTAGAATAGAAGGAAAATACGGAGAAAAATGTAATAGAATATTAAGATTATCCACAACCTTTCCACTTAGGATTTTCATATGCACCCATTTATCTTTTGTTATTTGAGTGTGTGTGTGTTTCAGAGATAAATGTGAATATATACTGCTCTAAACACATTGCATATATTAATATTAACACATTTAATTTTCCCAACATCCTCATGAAGTTAATATTATTGTTATATTTATTTTATAAATGATTAACATGTAAAATATTGGAATCTGCTGTAAAGCTACCCATAGTACTTCATAATCTTGTTTTTACAGTTAAGAGTATGGCCTCTCCAATTCCTATACCATTAATTATTTTTTGAAAACCCTATTTTTATGGCTGCATAAAATTCTACAATATTGATGTACCATAATTTAACACGTCCACTATTATTCTATAATAGTACAAAATTTTCACATCTATAAATGATGAAATAAGTAGTTGTTATATATTAATATTTCTATAAGTATCTGATTATTCCCCTCCAAAAGAATCCTGGAAGTGGAACTATTGGTCAACCTACGACGAACATATTTAAGCTGCGGGAGCACGGAGTTACTGAGCGCAGGTTCTACAGACGGGCAGTGTGCATTTAAATGCTCCGGTTTTTCAAAGATTAACATGGATAAGCCTCTTAGGGTTCTGTGTGGGAGTAAGGGAAACAGTACATCAGATATATTCAGCAATGGGTGACTGTATAAACAAAATGCAGTATACTCGTACGATGAAATATTCAGGTGTACAACAGAAAGAAGTGCTTGGCAACATGTTATAAGATGGATCAACCTTGAAACACTATGTTCACTATGTGAATCACAAAAGATCATGTAGTCCATGACTCCAAATACATGAAGGTTCAGGATAGAGAAATAAACGGAGATAGAGAGTAGGTTAATGATTGTGTAAGTCTGGGGATGGGGACAGGGACTATGAGGGTGTAGCTAACGCTACTGGATTTCTTTTACAGGTGAATGAATTGACCTTGGTGATGGTTGCACATTTCTCTGAATATACTAACTTTTTTTTTCATTGTATTCTTTAAAAGGACTAATTGTACAGAATGTGAATTATATTTCTATAAAGCTGTTGAAAAATGTAGCCCATGGCTACTTTCTTACACCATTTTTAATCATGGGTTTTTTTGTTGTTGTTTTGCAGTTGGTTTTCTACTCATCGGGGAGGCAGGGGCCTATTAACTGTTTTCCAAATCTTTTATAAAAGTAATTGGTCTGCTAGTTATTTTGGAGGGGTTGTGTTTTTCTTTTTTTATCTTTGTTATATTTTTTCATTACCATTTAGTCCCCTTATATCCCCCACACCCCCAGCAATCACCACACTGTATTTTCATTTAAAACCTCTCTTTGTTAATATTAGGACAATTTTTTTCAATTTAAGACTTTTTATTAATTAGTTTAAATATTTTATGTGTGTATCAGACATTTATGTTTTCTTTCTCTAATCTTTCTTCATCCATTTTCTATAATTTTAACTAATTCATTAAAGTGCAATAAATTTGCAATATTAACTACTTTTCTGTGATTTATGTTGAAAATAATTTTTTGCACATTGGTACTTGCCTATTAATTTTTATAGATTGTTTTTAAAATTATAGAAGTTAGAATAGTGAATTGTTTTGTTTTATAAATGTTTTTTCCCTTTGCTTTCTTGCTTGAAAAGGTTTTCCCTACCTTTACATCAAGTAATATATATCTACATTTTTTTCTAAATATATAACCCTACAAACTGATCTGGCATTTCAATTTCATGATGATGTAGGAGGGGTTTCTATTAATCAAATATTAATTGACATATTTCTAAACAAAAATGTGCTTAAAATTTTTATGGGAAGGGAAGAAATTTGTACCTTACAATTTATTTCAACTGTATCTTGGAATTTATTTAATTATTTTTCTTCTGGTTGATCATCAAAATCTTTTTCTAAAGCCTTCTAAAAAACAAAAAACAAAAAACAAAAAAAATGCTGATAAATGAAAGGAAAATGTCAAAAAATGTAAGAACAAAAACATAGTATTTTATAAATAAAAAAATAATAAAGGCTTCTCTCTATAATAAGGATGTTGACATTTCTTATTAGAAATGTGTACAATTATGAAGTATCATCTATTGCCTTGAGTGGATCTTTTTAATACTAATCTTGACTTTGAAATTAACTTTCTGGGTTCATGCTCTCTAACCACAGATTCTCCTTTTACAATTCAGCGGACATTCAAAGTGGTATGCAAGGGATTAGGGAGGGTTTTAAAATCTCTTGGAAGACCGAAGCAACTATTGGGTTGGCTAAAAAGTTTATTCTGGGTTTTTTCCCCCTGTAAGTGCTCCCCCATCAAGTGTTCTAGTAGCACTTAGTTGTCTTTAACTTCATTCAAAACAATTTTGTTAGCTTGTATTGTGACAGCTGTCATATGAGTGTGCATTTAAAAAGACCTTACCAAAATTGGTGAATTTTTGTGTAGCCATTTTAATATTGAAGATGGAAGAAAATATGCAACATTTTTGGCATATTATGCTTTATTATTTCAAGAAAGGTAAAAATGCAACTGACATGCAAAAAAAGATTTGTGGTGTATGGAGAAGGTGCTGTGACTGATTGTATGTGTCAAAAGTGGTTTGCGAAGTTTTGTGCTACAGATTTCGCTCTGGACGGTGCTCCATGGTTGGGTAGACCAGTTGAAGTTGATAGCGATCAAATAGAGACATTAACTGAGAACAATCAACATTCTGCCATGTGGCAGATAGCCCACATACTTAAAATATCCAAATCAACAAAGTTATTGGTGAAAATGAAAAGTGTGTCTTTTATTTTACAGAAAAACTAAATGGACTTTTTGGCCAACCCAACATTTGACATATCATCATACTGAGCTTCCAGAGAATTCCATGAAGCTTTTGGCCAATATCTATATAAATTTTTTGAGCCTTACGATTTCATGTTAATGCCACACTATTAAGAGCATCTTTATTATTCTAGATAGATGTCATACCTCTGCTGTTGGTGTGAAAAGAAAAGCGAACACTGGTCTCAGATTGCGTTAGCATACTTTGAATGAAGCCTCAGTTCATTTCAGTGACCATTACAGAGGGTTTAATGTTGACTGCTTATTTTCATTTGGCATTTATCAGATGCTTGTACGATGAATAATATTGTTATTCACTTTTCAGGGAAAATATAGTAAAAGATTAAATACTTTGTTCAAGGTCATACAGGCGAAATTGGTATTTAAATCCTGTTATTTTACTTTTGCATCTCTAAGTCTTTTTTTTATTATAAAAGTCACTACCTGTCAATGATTCCATCTACTTCTTTCAATCCAATTAAAAAATATTTTTCAGTTGCTAATTTTCAAATACAGGCTGAATCAGTGTACTTATAAATTTAAATTATTCAGAAAACAATCTGCAGTATAATTGTTGTTGTTGTTTTAACCTGTAACCACATACCATATGTTTTCTGAAAGGATTTTGGTCACCATTTTTCCTGGAGAGATCTAATGAATTCTAATATTCCAGCTATTTAACATAAATTGACAATGAACTCTCAATATTTCATGGATAGAAACTTGGCTATCTGCTCAGAGATAGCATTTATTCCTTATGTTGCAAATCCACAGGCTTGTGTATGGTCTAAAAGGTTACGATGAAGCAAATCAACCAGGCTTCTAAAAAAAGAAAACTCTATTCTCCTTCTTACTGATTTTCCTTTAAAGAACTTTGGGTTAAAAAAAAATCTTAAAATCATTATATGAGATATAAAAAATGTCAGATTCTGATGTTAGGATGGAGCCAAAATCCAATTAAAACCCCCCTCCCCTCCCCCTAGGGGAGTCATGTTAATTCCCTGGGGTAACAGATCCAGTCACTGGAATATGCCAAACAGCCAGGCAATCTTTCAGTTTTCTTCTCCATTTGTCTTCATGATGCTAAATACATTATTTTATGGAACAACCTGGGTGGTTAATTAAATTATTTTGATTTTTAATCCAGGTGTTTTGGTCTTAACTGGAGCTAAGATAAAGAAAATCTAACTGTGTCGATTTAAAGAATCTCCAATTCCAGTAATATAATTAATTATTTCTGAGTATCTTACTGCATTTTCCCAATAAGTTAAAACATGTACAAAAAATGGGCATTTACTTTCACAACACCATTGAAAGTGCACAATTCAATAGTTTTGGTTTTTTTCATAAAGTTGTGCAATGATCACTATGATCAATTTTAGGGCAGTTTCATCAGCCTCAGAAGAAATCCCAAACCCCAGCAGTTACATGCCATTTTCCCTACACCCTCCAGGCCTAGGAAACCACTAGTCCACCTTTTGTCCCTCTAGACTTGCTCATTCTGGACAAAGGGAGTCCTATAACATGTCGTCTCGGGTGACTGACTTCTTTTGCTTAGCATAGTGTTTCAAAGGTCATCCACGTGGTAGCACACATCAATCTTCATCCCCTTTTACGGCTGCATAATATTCCATTGTGTGGATATCCTACATTAGTTGGACTGTTTTCACTTTTTTGGCTATTATGTATAATGCTTCTATGAACATCTGTGTATAATATTTTGTATAGATATGTTTTGTTTCTCTTGAATGTATTTCTAGGAATACAGCTTTTGAGTCCTGTGGTAAGTCTGTTGTGCGTTTAGAAGAGCTACCGAACTGCTTCCAAAGCAGCTGCACAGTTTTACGTTCACATGAGCACATGCAAGGGTTAGGTTTCTCCACATTCTTGCCAGTACTTGTTATTATCTGTTGTTTTGATCATAGTCATTCTATTGGGCATGATTACCAGTAACTTTTTACTTTACATTTATTAAAATTTCCAAAATTTAAAAAATAACAACTTTTAATATAAAATAAATGTTATTAGAAAGAAAATCATTTTTTTTTTCATTTTGAGCCAACAGCTTTTTAATAGGCTATTTTTTCTTATAGATTCAAAATATTGCTGAAAAATATGGAGAATTCACTGGTTTCAGAACCTATGATTAAATTCCAGGTCCAAGTTCGCCTCAGGGATCAGTTTCTTGATGTCAAAGCATCTTTTCTTTCTGGTCTGATGGTGAGTTTGAGATAAAGTTAGCAAAGTGTTTATTTTCCCAGGAAAAAGTCACACTATCAATACATAAGATAAGTCAGCAACAGAATGTTTACAGAACATACTTTTGTTTTATTTCCTAATCTAAATGCTATATAAAAATATAAGCCTTGATCCTGAGATATGAGTTTTCTGACCTAAACCGATTGATTGTTTCCTTGGTTACATATTTCTACTTACTTCTCAAATCGACAGAATACGTGATCCTAATAGAGTTGTAAATTGATTTTCTTTTTACATATATTATCAATGTCATTAGTTTTAAATTGATTCATGCCCACAAATACGCAGAAGGTTGGTGGTCTAGACTTGTAATATTGCTGCCTTTGTAATTACATGTGGATTTAACAATATTTATCAAGCTTTGGTGGTTCATGGGAAACATATTAAAGTAACAATTAGACATGAAATCAAGAAAGCAAGCTTTAATTATTGTTTTAAATAGCTTTTTATTAGTTTCCGAAACCATTTTAAGTAGCCCTAAAGAAGGTAGACTCCACTATTAAAAGCAGTTGGTTTAAGATATAATGAATCAATGATACAATTTTAAAATTTGTTACATGATTTGTTTAGGGCCATGTGTTTTCAAGATCAGGCAGAAGGGGCTGTGGAATGTGTCATTTTGTTTTATTAGTCTTACTGGTATGGCATGGCAAAATATTTCAGATGAAATTAGGAAATTTGCCAGCTTTGAACACACCCTGCAGGAGAAACTGCTTCCGTGACCTTGGCAACAAAAAGCTGTCTGTGGCTACAGGTTTTAGCATCACTTTTCCATGCAAAGCAAGTGTAGTGAAAAAGGGAAGCATTAAAGAAAGGGTCAGATCAGGGACTGAAAGCATCATCTGCATGCATCAGCTACAGACCTCCCTGTGGTAATGGTTTTTAAACTGATTCCCACAGCCTTAGAGTCTAAGATGTTTCGGAAGCCCAGAGTGAGAAGGAACAATGGGAGAAGGTCAAGGCTTCCCATCCCTCCTCAACTTAGCCCGCTTCTTGAATTCGTGGAGTATTTTGGGATTCTACATAAGTAAGAGTTACATAGATTAATATTATTTGAATATTCTTGTCATATTTCCATAAAATACCTCAAAGCCAGTAAACTAGTCTTCTTCTTACATTCAATTTTGTCAAGTCAAGACAATCAAGTCCATGAAATCAACAAGAATGACAAAACATTCACACTTTAAAAATATTTATATAAGGAAAATACTAGAGCAATATGTACTACAAAGTTCATTTATATCTGACAGATGTGATTATCACCAACTTACGTTTCATTTATTTCTGAAATATTTTTAAATCTCTAAGTTTAAAAGAAACATGGTAACTTTTATGAGAAAAATATGATTAGATAAGAAGACAGTTGTATATTAGCCACAAAGATTAAGAAGGCCAAGGTACTAATTCTGAATCTTTGACTAACTATCTGCAATCTTGATCAAGTCACTAAATATTATGATTTTATATAAAAAATCTAATTAGACTGAGAGCTAATTAGTCTAAGCGATTTGTAAGGTACCTATTAGATCTCAATCCTGAAAACTATCATATTAGGGAAAGCCTCGGGATATGTTTAGACTCAATAGCATCAAATATTTTGTTCTTTGCATCAGCAGTACTCCGAATAAGAGAAATATTAATCCTCTGTAGAGCAGACAAGGGGTGATCACTGAGTTCTAGAGTGTGGAACACACATCACGCAATCAACATACACTTTTAAAAATAGGCTTTTTGTGGACTTAGCATTGCCCTGTATATTTGGTGGTACAAAAGAAATTCAAAATGAATTTCTCCACAAAGAATTACTAATAAGTTTGGATAAAAGTAATATTGCCATATCAATAAAAACCATCCCTGAAATAATGAAGTTTAAAATGGCACTTCGTATTATGATATCGATGACAGAATAGGATAATTTATGAGGTTATTGCAATCAATAAGTGAAAAGCGAGATAAACACATACAGGTATGCCCAAGGGCAGATGCTACTGAGCTTTAGGAGTAAATTGTGAAGAAAAGAAATAACAGGTATTTTTTATGTTTGCTATCTCTATTGTAAGTCTTGGAGATCTGAGAATAATAAAACAGAGCCTGGAAGGACCTACAAGAAATAATCTGCCTTCTATTAAGGAGGTTGAGAGAAGAGAATTTTATTAGAGAAAGGAAAGCCTCATAGGATGGGAGAAATAAAATCCCTCAATGTTAGTCTTTTTGTTAAATATTTCTCTTTCTCCAGTGGCTTCTTTTTCGGTTTTATTAATTTTTCCCTTGCATGCTTTCCCCATAAACATGGCTTGTAGTCTTTCATAACTTTGTAATACGACTTGGCTAGCTGGCTGCTTTTCCTTAAGTAAGAATGATAATCCTTTTAGAAGCAACAATGCCAGCCTCTCCTTATTCATTGAGGTTTTTCAGTGTTGCCCTTGTTTTTTTAAAAAAACAAAACAAAACAAAATCTTAAAAAAAAATCTACAAGATGGAATTAAGGATGTGTCGAGGGAATTGCACGTAGAGTATGCCTGTCAGTGTTCCAGTTGTACAAAATGGAGGTGGGTGAAATTCAGAAAATACCTGTTGTGGCAGCTCAGGAGCTTGGGGCTGGGTAGAGTACAAACCTGGCTTATGCTTGATTACTGACTGACTTCATCACCGCAAAACCGTGCACATTGTGTCTGTTGGTTAAATCCTCATTTACTTTCTCAGGTGCTGATTAAGAAGTTCTTTTCATTCAGGTAAGGATAAATAATAGAAACAATTATTGCCAGTTATAGATGTATTTAAGAGGCTTAGACAACCTACTTGCCTACTTCTGGAGACACAACATTTTACTTCCAGCTTCAGAGTCAGAGGCTCAGGTTTTCATATGAGTGAAGGCTGACATCAAGAGTTGGAAGAGTTACTGCCCCCTGTACTACTCTTCCTTAGCTGAGCAACTTTCTTGGCCTTGTTCATTTATGTATGGGAGAAGACTACGTGGAAACTACTGGAAATGTCATTGGGGAAATGAAGGTCCTTACCTGCTCTGGTATCTGAGTTGGCAAAAATCATTTCCGATCTAGAGCAAACCATGTGCCATATGTGGAGGTTTTCTTAGAAAGATGTCAACCAACTAGCTGGGACAGCTGGACTGCTGGTGAGTATCTCTACTTTCTGAATTGATTTGACCATATCGTTTATGCATGGTGTCCTCTAGACCCTCAGGGTCTTCTTCACATTCAGGGAGACCTATGTTTTCTTTCAAGCTAACCTAGAAGTTTTTGTCCCTAACTGCTGGATGACAAAATGGTTGGTGTCATCATTCAGGTTCCACAATTTTTCTTCCCTCTATAGTCTAGCAGGTTGAAAGCGAGTAAATTGGGCCAGTCCATTGTGAATAATAACTGGACACAGTAAGAGAATTCATGCCTCTGTAGAAAGACTATGTTTCATAACGCCATGCCATTGTCCTTCATTACAGGCTGTTTTTGGCCTGAAAACATACCACTAACCTGGGAACAATTCTCCACCAAAAGATAAAACTCAAGTGGAAAATGTTCTGATTGCCAAGGAATCTAACCCAACTGGGTGTTTCATGTCTATAGAGATAATTCAATAAATAATCTCACCACACCTTATTTTAAAGGACTTAAGGATTTTTTATTATAAACAGCAATTCCATACTTGAAATTTTCCAAGTATAAAGAATGTCTTTAAATACATCTATGATTTTTCTCCTATTGCTGGGAGAAGGAAAGAGTGAGGGTTTTTATTTTAGAAATGGAAACTTTGTACAAACATAGGAATGATAGTTCAGATGGATCTTAGGGGCAGCTGTCACATGAGCAATTCCTAAAACATGGCTGTGGGTGTCCGATCACAGGCAGATGCTAAGAAAGGACAGCCTTGATTAAAGAGTATGCAGGGAAGATCGCTACCGTGTGAATCTGTGGACACTTACTCCTTTTAGGGAAAAACATCACAGATGAAGGCACCTTAGCTTCCCCTCCCTCTTCTGTTTTAATTCACAAGAGTGCTGTCTTGAACGATATACAGAGGCTGGAAGTATCACGGAGCACTATAGTTAGCTAGACCTGGTTTCCAGTCCTACCTCTGCCACTTGCCAACTATGGGCACTTCCTGAGAGATGTATTTAACTCTCCTAAGTCTCAGGTAGTGAGTCTAAAAATTACGATCAATTAAGTGCTTACTTTACAGGGTTGTATTAAGGAATGCCGGTTTACCCTTATCAGGTGTGGACAACATGCTTGGCATTTTTCTAAGCCTGTTACGTGCAGCCCATTGAATTGCCACAGTAATCCTGTGAGGTAGGAAATAGTGTAAGTCCTATTTTTCAGATGAAGAAAATGAAAGTGAAGGACAAAGATTTCATGGAATTTTCCCAAATCATAGAATACTTGATATATGAGCATGGAACCCGGCTTTCTGTTTCCAGAGTCTGAGCAATTAGCCAGTATTCTCATATAATACTGAGTATTGAGTGTGGTATTTAGACAGAGAATACCCACACATTTTAGCTTTGGGTGTTATCACTGGTAAATCTTCAGGGGCCCATAAATAATACTCTCTTTCCTGAGTTCAGAATTAATTAAAAGGTAAGCATAAGGGTTAAACGAAGATCTGAATGTCACTGATAAACTGGTTGGAAAATGTGACTTTAGAGCTACAGCTAAGAAAAGTGTGATAATATTTTGTTCCTTAATTAATTTAATTTCCCCTTGAAACTCTGGACAATAAATACAACATCCCCCCGACCCCCACAACCAAGGGGCAGTCTCCTCCCACACAGCAGGGAAGGAACCAGGCCGCTTTCATTCTGTGAATAGGTCAGGGTTTTTTTTTTTAATTATTAATTAATTTATTTTTATTCAGTTACAATTGTCTGTATTTTCTCCCCATCCCTCCACCCCACCCCAACCAGTCCCACCTCCCTCCCCCACCTCTACCCTCCCCCTTGATTTTGTCCTTGTGTCCTTTATAGTAGCTCCTATAGACCCCTCTCCCCACTATCCCCTCCCCACTCTCCTCTGGCTATTGTTACAATGTTCTTAATTTCAATGTCTCTGGTTATATTTTGTTTGCTTTTTTCTTTTGTTGATTATGTTCCAGTTAAAGGAACATAACTGGATCATATGGTATTTGTCCTGGAAGCAACCTAAGTGCCGATCAGCAAATGAGTGGATCAAAAAATTACGGTACATTTACACAATGGAATTCTACGCAGCAGAAAGAAGGAGCTTATACCCTTTGCAATGGCATGGATGGAACTGGAGAGCATTATGCTAAGTGAAATAGGTCAGTTTTGACAGAGAGAGCCCAGATGGTTCCCAGTTACACCTACTCAGCTTATATTTTCAAACTCTCCATTCAGATAAGACTATTGTCCTGAGAAGGAACAAGTGAGAGTTGGAGAGAAAGGTCTCCAGAATCATCTAACGTCTCTCCACTTGAAAAGGAAGACCAGAATTGCTCTCCTCCAAAACCTACAACAATTGCTACTTCTGTTACTACCACTGTAATTTCTGTTATTACCATTATTTCCCAAGAAAAGAGAGAAATAGTGGACCAAGAGCTGCTAAAAAGATTACATCAGTTTTGTCTTAAGCACAGACTGCCCTAAATTTGTGCTCCACTCTTGGCTGCCCTCAGCTGCCTCAGGTGGGGGCAGGGACCCTCCCTTTCCAGGACTGCAGATGTCAGGGGCGGAGTGTTGCCCCACCTGGACGGAAAAGAGGGAGAACAGCAGTGGTAATTTTCCCTCTAGATGCCATCACTAGACCTCCATCTCCTAGCTCAGGTAGGTGCATTCTATTAGGATGCAGTTTTAGAAGGCATCCTCCTCGTCGACAGGAACTGCTCTGTTGGAGATGTTAGCACAGCTGGCGTTGGAAGTGTCGTAAGCATGAAGTGAGATGTGCTTTCCTCGGAGTTATTCCTGAAATGGCATGTGCACCAGAATCTACCGATAAATGTTTTCATAACTGCCACATTTTCCAAAGAAATAGAATTTTTCACAGAGACTCCAACAGTGACCAGAGAGAGAGATAAGCCCAGGAAATTAGCCATGGTAATGCTAGATGATATCATTAAAATGAGGGTGTGAATCAGGAGGTGACCTGATCCCTGTTTCTCAAGTAATTGAAATAATAAGCCACTTAGCCAGAGAGCAAGCATTTCAGTGGTAGACTTAAATACTATATGCACTTTGAACTAACTCTGGTAGATTTACAAACCCCAAATTTAATGCTGCTCTATTTATTGAAAGCCTTGCCCTACCGTTGTCAAAACAATTGGTTAACCTTTAAAACAATTATTTGCAGATGCATTAAGTTAAAGGCATCTGAGGTGGAACTAATAGTGCATTAAACCCCATGGGAAAAAAATCATCGTAATGCCACTAATGTGTTACTTCAAACCCATGAAAGCAAAGCAATTTAGGCTGGTGAGTCCTCAAGGAAAAAATAAACACAGTGTGTCTTACGGACTCTGTTAAGAGCCAGAGGCTAAAAGTCTAGTCAATCCACCCCTGCCCCTCATCCCCATCCTTATGGGAAGTCTCAAAGCTGCAAACCTAATTGACTTGATGCTACTGAGGTAAAATAGCCCCTCAAAGGATGCATTTACTTATTGGAAACAACGAACTTTATCAGGGTGCTAGGGGCTTGAATTTTCCATTTAGTTTGAGAACACTAAACGGTTTCCTGAGAGGTAACTGCTTTAAGTTAAGTGAAAGGAGGATAACAAAAGAACACGAAGCTGTAATGTTTTTGTAACTCCACTGTCCTTTTCATGGATTGCAGAACAACTGTTATCTTCCCTTGTTTGCTCTGGCAGCGCTGCAGGAGGTCCCTGTGTCCTCTGGTGGAGGAGCAATTGAGGATGGGGGGACTCCTAGCCTCTTTTCAATCCTACTCAGATCACTCTGGAGCCACATGACTATTTCCAAAGCACGGATTCTTCTTCCTTGTCAAATAGAGAGCCATTCATTTAAATTGGGTCTACTTCTTGAAGAAAAAGTAAAAGTTATTTACATGTCCTACCAAGTAATTTTGCTCATCCTCCTTCCCCCAGCGTCAACCAGAAGGCCTTTGCTGTTCTCTGACTTTCCAGGTGTCAATGTGAGACATTTCCCGTCTTTCTTCTCATGTATCTATATTCTCTTCACACACTCAAACCCAGACCATATTTAGCATTTGCAGTCATTCATCTACCCATCTTGAAGTGACTTTCTTCCCTGTCCCCAATTTGCATAGTCCCCACTAATTAATACCTGTCTCATGAAAACTATATTACTCTGTCTTGATTTGGCTTTCATTTCCCTCTAGATTTTATTCTCTTTGTTTTAATATCTTAATTTGTATATTTCTCACTGTTGCCAGATATCTTACCTGTTTGGGTAAGTAATTGAGATTTGAGTGCTCAAAACTTCGTAAATAACATGTCTTTTTAAAATCTTTGTTTTTTCCCTAAAACCCTCCTCTACTCCGATTACATCATCGGATTTCTTGCAAGCATTTTAAACAAACCACAGGTGCAATGCAACAGGTATTGCCAATGTAAAACAAAGTTTTAATGATTCTTTTTTCCCATAAGTAAAAACATTAGCATATAAAGGGGAACAGAATTTGTCACTCCAAAATGCGTCCTTTGTGGGGGTATTGATTGTTTTAAGCTTATTATTTTTAAGGAAGAAAAGACAGGAAAAGCTTTTTACCTTCCCCCTAACTGCCTGCAAGAATTTAGATAAGAGACCTGCTCCAGAAAGGGAGCTATCATTATAGATGTAACTATAAAAAGGTACATGACATAATTTTTCCCACTGTCAACTAGCTCCACATGCCATTATGGAAATTCATTCCAAGAAGTTATCTGGCCAAGATTACATGCTATTCTGTGATAGAGCTGAGAATAAAGCCTGCAAGATTGGGGCCCAGTATTCCAGGCACTTATCTTGACCTAGACACGTCCAATTTCACGCCACATGTAAAAGCTCTCTGAGAATATTAAGTCATAATTATGGATGCAATATAAATGCTCAGTAAATAACTATTAAAAACTAATGAATTTGAGAAAGGTTGAAACCTCACTTTATAGAGATTAATGGAATATATGACTAAGGGTAGTAAAGGGAGAATGGAAAACAACACTTTTTTTTCCCTGTGGTCAAGTCCATGCTTATATGGTAGAGCTCCCAAACCCAAAACAGATAGTCTTTTTTTTTTTTAATTTTAATCCTCACCTGAGGATATGTTCACTGATTTTTAGAGAGAGAGAAGCATCAATGTGAGAGAGAAATATTGATCAGTTACGTCCCATATGAACGCCAACTGGGAATCGAACCTGCAACCCAGGTTTGTGCCCTGAATGGAGATCAAACCTACAACCTTTTGGTGTACAGGATGATGCTCCAACCAACTGAGCCACCCAGCCGGGGCAACATTGGTCTTTTGAATAATGTACTGTAAACTCTTGAAAATTCTCTCCTGAAGAATAATTTAGATTCGGTCTACAAATTATATTTTCAGAGTTTCTTCCTGAACCATTTCTCTATTAAAAATTTCTTTTTTCCCTGACTGGTGTGGCTCAATGGGTTGGTCATTGTCCTGCAAACTGAAAGGTTGCTGGTTCAATTCCCAGTCAGGGTCATGCCTGGGTTGCAGGCTAGGTCCCTGATTGGGGCGCGTGAGAGACAACCAATTGATGTTTCTCTTGCACATCGATGTTTCTCTCCTTCTCTTTCTCCCTCCCTTCCCCTCTCTCTATAAACAAACAAACAAACAAACAAACAAACAATTCCTTGTGGACATATATTCCACTGTACATATAATTTAGAAATATGTAAATGCTGTTTCATTTTTAAAAGTCTTGTTTATTGGATATCTGTAAAAAAATAGTATTTTTACATGCCAGTTTCCATGTGTTAAAATTGTAAGTATTTTGCTGTTCTCTGGGATTTCTAATATAGCAAATAGGGTCATAAAACACATGATTTCCTAAACAATTAGTCACCCCCTGTACACTTGCTGAAAGACATTTGCTCAGTTGTGCAATCGAGATCTCTCTCTCTCTCTTCAAGTAGTGCACCCTACCTACATAAGCAAGACCGATTTCAGAGGGGTGTTTGAGGTGGGGTGACAGTTGGGCATACACAACAATCAAAAAACACATCAAAATGCCTAATCAAAAAAAAAATTGAGAATGGTAAGCTTCCAGTGGCTTCTCCTGATGATATTTTGAAAAAATAGGGCTGGGACCTCTAGGGAAATGACAATGAACCAGAACAGTTGAAATGTGAATCATTCTTTATAGTCAACTGAAACCAGGAGGGAGAAGGGGACAGAGATGACAGACCGACAAACTAATAGGCAAGAAAAGAGGAAGCTCTAAAAGGTGTTGAACTGAGAAGATGAAATAGAGAGAGAGATGTTACCCAAGATCCATCAGTTCATTCACGAATAAACTCAGCCTATAAATCTGCTAAAGGCAATGGTCCAGCAATCTTCCTATTAAAGTTCAACAGGGAAAATTTTAGGAAAAGTCTTCACTATGGCACTCAACATTGGAAAAGATCGCTCTCTCTCTCCTGATTTAAGAAAAACAGTATGAAAGTGAAGACGAAGTAGAGATTTTGGAAAATGTCTGCTTTGGACACATGATTGGCCCCAAATACATTGTATGAACAGGTTGATTTTTAATATTAAGTGTGGATCTTTTCCCTAATGATTTATATAGCAGAATGAGAACTATTTTCTGATATATTTCATTAAAAAACTAATTTGTGGGGCAGTTTTAAGTTTATAACAAAACCAAGAGGAAGGTACAGATATTTCTTACATACCTATCCCCACACATGCATAGGCTACTCTATTATCAATATCACTAGCCAGAACGGTACTTTTTTTTTTTTAACAAAAGATGGCCTTACATTAACAAGTCATAAGCACCCAAGGTAAATCTATCTTTACCTTATGGTTCACTCTGGGTGTTATGCATTCTATGGATTTGCACAAATGTGTAATGACATGTATCATCATTATAACATCACAGAGAAGAGCATCACTGCCCTGAAAACCCTCTGTGCTCTGCTCTTTCATCTCACCACCCCTCCTTGCCCCACAACGACTAGTCTTTTCATTTTCTCCATAAGAAAAGTTAGCCTTCTGGAAAAGTTAGCCTTTTCCAGAATATTGTGTTGTTATAATAATATAGTATTCAATTTTCATAAGTTTCCTATTTTGCCTGTGGGCTCTTGGACATGTCACCTCTCCCCACAGGGTATTTCCAGCCAACTTCTGCTGGAATATTTCTGCTGACAATACACAAGTCAAAGCCTTCCAGTCAATGGGAGTAGGTCTTCCAATCCAGCCGTATCTCCCTATTTACAGTTCCTCTGGTTTCATGTTGCACCTTAGACTTTCCTTGTTATCATTTACTGCATTCCAGTATAGGGGAGCTTTGCCGCAGAGCCCCCCATCCGCCAGGGATGAAAATAAATCTACCAAGACATGAGCTGCTTGGGGCAGAAAGGTGGTCGATTTCTCAAAGGAGAAGGACCAAGAGCCTTTTCTTCAATGGGCTTTTATTGGGTTCAATTTGCACAGGAATACAGGTAAAGCTCATCAATCATTGTCAGGCAGTAGGGATCAAACAATAGATACCATACAAAGAACTCTGAGGGCTTATTCTGAGTTAGGGTCAGTTAGCTAAAGGGCTCTAAGACTTTGGGAAACAAACTCATTTCAGGCTTGGACCTTTATCATTTAAATTGAGGGTATAAACAGAGCAGGTTTCACAGGGTTTTATGCATTTGTTCTTAGGCCTGATCACCCCAGGGAACCTGCCCTTTCCAGCACAGGGCTGCACCCACCTCTGGCATTGTTTCAGGTTTAAATCGAGCAGGGGAAGTAAGGCAACCAAGAGATTAGAAGACTTCTTGCAGACAGAATGAGGACTCAGGCTATGGCAAAGCCCAGGGGCGAGGGTCCATCCCCCCTTTTTCTATAGCCCCCCAAGTCCTTCCCTGTGGGCCTTTTCATGACCATGCCTGTCTTAAGTCATCCCTCCCTTGAGGAATCTTACCCATCATTGGCTAACTGGTCAAGCTCAGGGCTAAGCAGGGTAAAGTAAAGTGGGCAGAGTTGGCGCCCCTACCAGGAGATAAGCTTTGTTTTCTTAGTGGCTTATGGTCCCAAGGTCTCTGACTCAGCTTTAGCCATGGGGGGTTACAGCTTCTGAAACCAGGCAGGGCGGTTCCCAACATTCCAGTAATTCTGTGACACCAATAGTGACTCCCCAGTATGACAAATGGCTCCTCAAAGGCAGTGGTCAGTATCACCCAGTCTTCTTTTACCTTTCATAATATTTATATTGTCACTAGGCACACAAACAATGGTTTTAAAATATTATATTTATTAATTGATTGAGAATATTTCCTGAATAAGGTAAAAGAGTTTGCCAATAAAATCTTAAATTACTTATTTTATCTGAAAAAAACACTTTGCAGATTAAAGAAGATGAAAATACTCACTTTAAGCAACAAGAGCTTGCCTTCTAATTATTATAAATCATAGCTTGAACATTTTTACCATTCCAGATTTCAATTTTTTTCTTCTAACTTCCTCTAGCATGAAATCTAATCAAGTGTGTGTTTCCTGCTGTTTTCTACATTTGCCTGCAAGTACACGTGGTAACATATATACTAATTGTGATTATATTCAATGATTTCTTCGAGTTGTTTTTAATACAGAGTTGCTTTAGTACAAGTTGTTTTTAATACAGAGCTCTAGATTAGCGTGGCATATCTCATTATTTATAATTGCATCAGTTATTTTGCCACCAGCTTCTAGAAGTAATTAAACACATTTTTCTCAATAGGTAGTCAGACAGCATTAACCTATTGCAGCAGTCTGCAGAGAATGGTCCTCTGTCCTTGTCCTGAACCCAGCTGGCCTCTTCCCTAACAATTGGAAGACACAAAACTCTTAGAGATGCTTTTATTTTCTTGTATCCCACGGAAATGTGAACTCCATGCTCCCCTTTCCTGTGGATCTATTATCTTGGCATTAGTCAGTGAAGCCCCCACCTTCTCCAGGTATCTGAATGTGACACCTGACTACAGGGTTAATTTGTTGTATCTGGCATGATATCTTATTTAATTCTGATGTTTTCTAGGATACCTGTCTTTGATTCCTTCCCTAAACTAACAAATTTCCAGTTTCACAAGCTTTAACTCAAAATACATGTTTTGGAGGGTTTTCCCTTTGAGTCTAGGAGGAGTTTTAAATTCCTCTGATATATATATTTTTTCTCCTGCTATAAATTTCTTGTCCGAAAGGCTTTCTCAAGGGTTGAAATCATCTGCCATTAACTCAGACACTTTGCCTATGACCTCTATTTTTTCTCAGTTAACTTCTTATGCTGAACAATGTCGCTTGCTTCCAGCTATCTCTTATTTCCCAGGCTGATCCACATTTTTATTAAAACTCGGGATTTAAGAATTCTTTTTTGGAATGTAATTATTTCTACGTGATTGTTTCTCTATTCCCAGGGTAGGTCATTTTTTACCCTGTACTGGAGTTATCGGAATAAAATATATTTTGTTATTTATGTCTTTAAATGGAAAATATCTTTCCTTAGCAATTCTAGATGTAGTATTAGCATTAAAAATGAAGTTCAGCCCTGGCCTGGTAACTCAAATGGTTTAAGAGTACTCCTAATACATCAAGGTTGCAGGTTAGATCCCTGGTCAGGGCACATACAAGAATTAAAGAATGGATGCATGAATAGGTGGAATAACAATGTTTCTCCCCCTCTCTTCCCTCCTCTAACAAATCAATAACTAAACATTTTTAAAAAGGATGTTCATGGTTACTCAATATGGAGATTAGATTTCTGGCAATTTCAAACTTCTGGACAGAGTTGAACCAAGATATCAGGCAAAACACTACAGAATTTTCAAGCATCTTGGTGGCACATCATTGGATAGCACACCATCTGATGCTGGGAATCTATCAAGCACATCCAATTTTGAGGATCTCAGGACATCTAGAAAATTCTCTTTCATCTACCATTTTTTTAAGAAGGCAATAAACTATTTAATATATTTTAAAAATGTTTCCATTGTAAATGATTATTAAATCCTATAGTCTATATTGCCATATGAATAATACAAGTTACCCTTTTTAGTCCTTACAATTGGAAAGCTCCTTAATATATATATTGTCTCATTAACCTCACCCAACAAGGTAGAGGTTCTTTTTCAGATTTTAGAGATGAGAAAACGATGGCTTTGAGAAGAATAAGTATTTGCCTAGTTTGTCCACAAAGACAGTCAAAGTCTTTGTACAGGTATCTAAGTTCCTTGGTAAAGGATTGCTCAGGTAATGTTTAAATGCACTGTGATAGTGTTGCTCTTAAAATTCTGGGGTTATTAAATTCCTTTTAAGAAATCTTTAATAGTTAGACCATTTTGCATAATCCTTGTGACCTCTAAACAGTAATAAAAGTCCCCAGTCAGCTGGTTCTACCAGCTCTCCATATCCTCTAAGAGCCTAATAGGCTGGTTAAGATATGGTATGGGGAGGACCAGACTCTCTTAGTGTGCTTCCTCTTTTAAGGGCATTCTAACCTCATTCTTGACCTTTGAGCTTTATTTTAGTTCTTGATGTTGGGTAAATGAGGAGTCAAGAGCCTAAGGTTTCTATAGTTAATTAAACCCTGCTTATTGAAATGTAGAAATGTAGACAGAGAGAGAGAGAGAGAGAGAGAGAGAGAGAGAGAGAGAGAGATGCTCCT
Organism: Desmodus rotundus; assembly: GCF_022682495.2. Classification (NCBI taxonomy): domain Eukaryota; kingdom Metazoa; phylum Chordata; class Mammalia; order Chiroptera; family Phyllostomidae; genus Desmodus; species Desmodus rotundus. Next base: position 129,886,959 of record NC_071391.1, on the reverse strand, counting down.
TACTTTTATAAATAATCTATTAAAATCAATACCTTGATATTTAGAGTATTTCTCCTATAAAATCTGATTTGCTAGAAAATAGTTCTGACATATAAAGCCACAGACTGGGGAAATATACACTTGCAATTGTCCTTAGACATCCAGGTTCTTGAAAGGGTAGTCTGACAGAGAAGAATTTTCTTTCTTTTTTTTTTTTAAGATTTTATTTATTTGTTTTTAGACAGAGGGGGAGGGAGGGAGGAAAGGATGGAGGGAAGCATCAATGTGTGGTTGCCTCTTACATGCCCCCTACTGGGGACCTAGTCCACAACCCAGGCAAGTGCCCTGACTGGGAATTGAACAGGTGACCCTTTGGTTCACAAGCCGATGCTCAACCCAGTGAGCCACACTAGCCAGGGAAGAATTTTCTTTATAACTTTAAACATCATGTACAGATTATAATTTCTTACCAACATAAACACTATGATTTATTTTTATAGTATATTCTGAATTTAGACTAAAATTAAGAAAAGAGGGTGTGATGAGGTGAAGGGTGGAGAAGCCAAGACATGGCCTTTGAATATCAATATTGTGGAATGGAGGGGGTGAGCCAGAAGAGCTAGAAAACTGACCAACTGAATATGCTGTTTATATGAGGCTTAATTTTGAAAAATCTGTTTTTGACCTACCTTGTCCAGGTGGTTTTTGTAGGATTTTACTTTCTAAGCTACTTAAATAAAAGTAGAGAATAAGGTAGATCCCTCAAGGTATTCATTTGTCTGTCATCTAGTGTGTTAAAGGTTTTTCTTCTCTAATCAGCAAAGAGCAAGGAGTGGAAGTCTGTACTTCCCCCTCACCTGCAAGTGTCAAAGAAGGAAGAAAAGAAGAGCAAGAAAAAGGACATAAGAATGTAGATTGATTGGTAAAATATATTCTTCTTTCTCTGCTATTTAATATTGGTCGGATTACTCTGAGTGTAGTAGGGTGCAGAGCATGGGTCCCCTGAAAGTAAAGGACCAATCCCCCAATCCGTTATTTGGGGGAAGGGAAGAATGGACGGTACAGAGTTTAAGATACACTGCATAACAAAAGCCAAGTTAGTAGCTGTTCCTTCCGGAAGGGAAGAGGGCTGCTGCCCAGGGCAAATTGTGTACAAGACTGAGAATGGTCAGGCACTCCTGACAAAGCTGGAGTGAGGAGAGCTCATATAGCACCTGGGTATTGGATGCCTGCGCCTGGCTGGGAACTCTCACCCTGACTAAAGATGGCAGCCAAAAAGAGGGTGAAAAACCTGGGGGAGCTGGCAAAAATGGCAGACACTAACACCCCATAGGAAGAGCCAGATAGGAAGTCACGCAGGAAGCTCCAGGCCAAACATTTAAATTAGGGCAGCTTAAAAAAGAAGAGAGAGCCATGAGGTCTGGAGTGAGAGAGAATGTCTGTTGGGAGGTCTGAGTGTCAGAGAGAGCAAGAGCCGTGAGGTGGGCAGTGAGAGAGGAGGTCTGACTGCAGAAGATGGTGGCAGAGCTGGTGGAGCTGCAGGGACCTGCCTAGCCACGCAGACTCGGGAGAGATGCTTGGAACTGAACAGTGACTGGGAATACTGAGCTGCAGAACTCTGCTTTTCTGAAGGATGTATGGAGAAGTCATTCTCTTACGACGTGTGCCTCCCTGGGCTCCACCATGATCCAGTGTAACATGGCACATGTTTCCCCAAACCACTACATGGAGGCTGAGGACAACGTACCCCAGATCCTGCAGGAGAGAGCTGCTGCAAGAGGACGGTGACTCTGAAACCCACAAGTGCACCTTCCAGAGGGAATGGAGACCTGTTTGCACAGCCAGCTTAAGAACAGATAAGAAAACGGGGAACTTTCTGGGCATGGTTTTGGCTGGTAGACTTTTAGGAAGCAAGGGAGGCTCTAGGTCTTGTGGGAGAGGAGGGCTCTGAGCTGGAGTGCTCTCAGTCCCCCCAAGGTTGGAACCCTGTTAATAAAAATCTGTTTCCTTCAATACTAATTGTTGGGTCATATGTAAAGACACCAGATGGCCAAGGCCCAGGTTGCTTGGTAACAAGAGAAGTAGAAATTATGAACTGTTATTGAAAGAAGCCATATTTAAAAATTAAAATATAAAGTCTCAAGGTCAGTTAAAAAAAGTCAATTTAAAATCCAAATCATGTTCTAACAGGGCACATGGAAAATCCATTTTACAAACACACTAAAAGAAGGCATGTTCGGCTTGCCCAGTCAGGCTGGCAAAAACCCAATCAAAAGAAAGCTGCTGACTCAGCACTATAATTGTGCTGGTTCTACTCTAAGTGATTTGTATGTGTTCACACAGTCAATCCTTACAATAACCCTACAGAGATAGGTAGTATTATTATTCCTGTTTTACAGATGAGGAAACGAAGCTAAAGAGAATTTAAGTAGCTTGCCCAAAGTTAGACACTTCGTAAGGTGATGTTTCAGAATTTAGAACTAGGCAATTTAGTTCTAGAGCCCCCGCCAGCCATTAACCACTATGCTCTATGGCCTGGACTTTCCTAAATTCCCGGGAGCTGGATGCAACTACAATGTTTGCACGGCAGGAATGTACACTGTTGTGTAATTGACTGAGTCCCTATATTTACCAAGTGGGCCGCATTTCATCAAACCCTACCCACTGAAGTGCAAAAATATAAAAAACAAAACTGAGGTAATTCAAGGAATCTTATCAAAACTTCAGAGCGGTGAGCGGTTCGTGGGACCATTGACATTGGTTCCATGAAATGCCTTCTTCGAACTTTAACTAGCACTCTCTTTCTTTCCTAATTAAATTTGGTTTTAATGGCTATTGAAATTCTGTGACAGATTTTGTTCAAGTTGTTTCCATTAAAAAGTACCGATATTAAAAACTAATAACTTAGAAACTGCCACACACACACAATTGGTCCACGAAACATTCTCCTTTCCTTCTGAAGGTTTTTATGAGGCATTATAACCATTAGCCAGTCTTTTTCTATTAAACTTAAATGGCCAATTGAGACAAACAGTTCTGAGACCATTTTTCCTTTTTTAAAAAATTACTTTGTTGTTCAATTACAATTGTCTGCATTTTCTCCCCACCACTCCCAACCCCCCAGCCAAACCCACCTGTTCTTCCTTTAATGGCTCTTTCCCATGTCTGGGCCAACTTGATGATCAAGGGCATCATTCCCTTTCCTGGGGAAAACTTGTATCAAATATTGGCCTACCGATGAAGTGGCTCTAGTGTTTTTGTAGGCAGATATTTTTATAAGTATAGCTTACATAAGTCCTCTTATCCAACGAATCTGCAACACACACACTGAATTACTATCCTTATTCTTTGACATGCAACCAACATGAATTTACTCCTCCCTTGGTGTCCTTCCTTAACTCTTCCTTCAACCCAAGTGTTTTCCTATGCAGCTAACTCAGAGTTCTCCCCATACTTCCTATTTATTCTGCAGCTTTGGTAATTGTAAAATTTCACAATATTCTTTTCCAGGGACTCATAGGCACTTTCATATTCCTGAAAGCTACTTCAATCCCTAGAAAATAAACCACACATTAACAAAACAAAACAAAACAGCAACACAAAAACAAGATAGTTGATCAAGTTCCTCTCCCGAATGTTTTTAATCAGATCTGCTGTTTTTAATTCATGTTTTTAAAGAAACTCTTTTTCTTTTCTACACACCTCAGAGGATCTAATTCCTTTGACTATTAAAGGAATTTTTGAACTGTTTCTGCATAATTCATACTGAATGTAGCACTTAGAAACTGGCATTATTTGGGTATGCATATTAATTATTTATATGCAAATTAAGAACCAAGGGATCCCACACCACTGGAATGTATAACTCTTGCTGCTTTTTCTAAAATAGTACAGTTTTTATACCTTTGCAATATTTCTTCATATAGCATTTTCCAATTCACCAAAACAAATGTCTAGTCATATTAAGATCTTAACTTTTCCATTAGGTACAGCAATTATAAATGTGAGAAGACAGGGATTGTTAATATAAAGCAATTGAAATTTATGGCTCATTTTTTCCAGTCCCCAGAAGCAGAAATATTTGCCTTATGGATTTTTTTCTTTATGAACCATATATTTCAAACACCTCACCACGAAGTCTATTTCCTCATACTTGAACATTTTTTATTTATACCCATTGATTTTCTCCTACAGCAATATTTAGAGAAACATAATTCCAAACTAAAGATGCAATAAGAGTTCACTTGATTGTGACCTCCAACCTGACAATACTTATTTTCATAGTGTGACTCCTTCCCTGGTGGAAATAAAGAAAATAGAGATAAAGGCAGAGGGGTAATCATTAAAAGCAGCAGTCTCAAGACAGATTATATTCCAAATATCAAGAGCATCCTCTGAAATAGATGTAGGAGTGAAACTCTTCACGTGACCTTTGAAATTGGCAAACTGTCTCATTCTTAATGTAACAAGTCCTCCTGGACCAGAACCCCTGAAACAGGGAGTGGTATCAGGAGGTACTTTTGTCCTATAGCCCCTGAAAGACTAATGTGACAATCTTTAAATCGAAGTCAAGGGTGACAGGAAAGGAAACAAATGATAAAAACATCAGCTTGTCCATCTTCTGTTTCCAGGAGTCCTTAGAAATATGCTGTCATCACTCTGGTTGACCTGTGATTGGACCTACATGGAATTTGAAATTGAGACAGTTGGCCTTTGGTAGCAACAGCATTGCCATTGCACTTGGTGTAATTATTTCCTCTCTTCTAAGGGTGTGTTTGTCAATGCCCCAAGCCTCCAGCCATTTTTCTTTTCTTTCACCATCACTCTATCAACATCTGTGCTCCAGAAAGACCTACACTTACACATTTAGAGTAAACGTTAGATTGCAATGTGCCACATCTCTCAGACTATTTCCACAGAAGCAAAATGTAAAGCCTTAAGAGGAAAAAATATCTGAGCTGCTAGCATTGTAAGAAACAACATACATATGAAAGACATAGGCTTTACTCAGATAAAGCCTACGTAGCTGCGTCCCATGGGATGGAAAACCACCCATTCATAAAGTACGGTCTGTAGGGAAAAAATGTCATCCTGGTTAATAAGACAAATGAAGATGAGAACCAGGACCCCTGGGTTCCTAACATCCTAAATGTGCTGAAAATTCATATAAAAATCATACCATAACTTGAAAATCAAATATATTAAGGGAGGTAAAAGCAAGAAGCAAAATTAAAAATAAAAGTCAAAGCACGAAAGACTACCTCACCTTGTCTCCTAGTACTTCCTTATCTAACAATGGAAGTGTCTTCACATCTAACAGGGCATCTTCCTTTCTTTATTTAGAATTACTAGCTAGTTCAGGCCTTTATCACCTGAGAACCAGATTCCATCACCGGTCCTTAAACTGGACTCCTTGAGCCTAATCTCTGCAACATCAGAACATCAGCGAGCAACTCCAGAATATGGCCCCTTAACAGAAAAAAAATAATGGAATGAGCAACTGAAGGTATACTGAACATTGCCCAGTAACATTTCTCTTATTCCTGCTCTTGAATGTTTTGCTGATATCATAAGATAAGAGTCCATGGTCTGGAATTTCTGGGCTGATTCTGGTTTCCAGTTACTCTCTTCCAAAGTAGCCATTCTTCAGGAGGCTTGACATCAGTTTTCTAAAGGAACATACCCCTCTGATTAGCGGTGCCATGTTTTCTTATATACGAATGTCTGTTTCTAAACCATTGATAGTGCAAATATCCATAGCCAATCCATACTTACTCAGAGCTCCCTAGAACTGACTTGCTGCTGCTCTTGTGACAACAAACTGCTCACGAAATCCCAGAGTTTCTCTGCGGTTTAAAAATTCTGCTGTTTCACTTTAAATTTTCCCATTTTTTTCTTCCCTTTCTTTTGAATTCTTATCCATTCTGTGAAAAGGATTCTGCTCATACAGTTTTTCTCTATTTATCTGGGCCCCCACAGAACCAACAATCTAGACCTTTCTTTTCTATACTGCCTTTAATTGTTTCATATTTTTGAGTCTTGTTTCCCTAGCTACAATTAAAGTTAAATAAAGCAATTTAAAAACCTTATACCAATGGTATGGTTTACTCAACTCCAAAGAGTTCAGAGCATGTGATAGGCATTCACATAATATTAGCTTAATTTCAGTTAACAGTAAAGACTCAGTTAACGGTTGTAATCTGACTTTATTGAAAACAGAAATGGAGATGGGGTTCTGAGTGTGAATATGTATGGGATAAAAGTGCTTACACCTTGGCTCCTAGAAGGAACTAAAAAGAGAAAGAGAAATGAAGATGAAGAAGAAATACGGTACCTTATGAAGTTTTAGAGTTCAGCTTGTTTTAATTCAACAATATACATTTAAATAATAATTATAGGTATTATATGATATGGACAATACAGAGGTTACTGAGATAAACACATTTTAATTTTCAAGAAGGATAAAATCCAGAAGGAAAAGAAAACTTAAATCAAGACAGAAAAATATTGGTTTTATATAAGAAGTACAACTATGTACTTCTACTATAGGAGGCTATATAAACACAGGAAAAATTAATTAATTCGAGACACGCTGATAAGTTACTTCACAAAAATGCTGGATATGGTTTGGCTGTGAAGTGTGGACAAAACATTGATACATGGGAAGAAAGAGTATTCTAAAGTGTTAAATTAGTTAAACACAAAGCCCATTAGACTAGGTGACTCTAGTGTCTTCATACCCTTATAAACAAACCAAAACCTAAGCCTGTAAATGCTTCAAGGTTAAGAAATTGAAACCTAAGGACAGCCAATCACAAACAGCCAACTAGATTTTCCAGGCAACAGGTTAACCAGTGGCCAATCAAATAATTTCCTTGCTTTACTTTAGCATCTTCTCTATAAAAGTGTCTCCCCCAGCTCCTGCCTTGACCAAGTGACTCAATTGGTTGGAGCATCGGCTCATACACTAAAAGGGCATGAGTTCAATCCCCAGTCAGGGCACATACCTAGTTGCAAGGTCTGATCCCTGGTCTGAGCGTACACAGGAGGCAATCAAGAGATCTCTCTTTCCGTTTCTCTTTTCCCCTTCTCTCCCTTCCTCTCTCTCCAAAATCAATAAACATGTCCTTCTCAAGTGAGGGTTAAAAAGTCTCTCCCAAGCTCCTGTCAGTGGAGTGCTCCTAACCACTTCTGGTTTGGTGCTTTCTGATTAGAACACATTTCTGGTCAAATAAACTCTTAAATTGTTAATATGCTTCAGTTTACCTTTTAGCAAAGAACAATAGATCTCCCGGTTGAGGGTGGGAGAGAGAAAATGAGTAAAAATTAGGAAATGAAAATATGGTTTGGATTTAATAAGTTTAGAAGAGCCAGAAGATAAGAATGCAAGAGCACCACAGTGACTTGTAGTTGTGACAATGTGATTTATAATAAATACATGTGTATAATTTGGTCTTCATCCCTGTTTCTGTAACAGAGCTCCCACAACACTTGGCATTACCTAAGTGGTGAGAGCAATAAAGGTGTCTTCATGTAACTGAACACAGGTCTGGCTGTCTGCCACTTTGAAAGCCAATACTCAAGAGACAGTTGCTGATGTAAAGGAAAATGGTTTATTTTCAGGTGTTGGCCACCTGGAAGATGGGGACCCACGTCTCAAAGCCCATCTCTAGGAAGATGGGGGACTCACGTCTCAAAGCCCATTTTCACATCTCAGTACAAGCAGAGATTTTTATAAGGAGGGAGGGAGGAGGCAGAACTGAGAGATCAAGGAAGGGGTTTGAAAAGTTCTCCACGTGCAGATGAGCACAGTCCTTTCAGATAAGGCAAGTGATGCTCTTAGTCAGCCTCGCTCCATGGCTGAGAGTCAGCTAACAAAAGAGTAAAAGAATGAATAATTTAAGGTTTGGATTTCTACTATGAAAGATGGTTATGCTCTTCAAGTATTAAGTAGGTGAGCAACTGCCATGGCTTCTAGGTTTTCATGGAGGTACGTACTCACTACCTGTAGGCCTGAACTTCATTTTCTGATACCATTTTTATAGCATTCCAGCACCCTGGGGTTTAGTAGTCAGAATCCGCTATTTACGGCAAAGACCTGAGCAGTATGCTTATCAGCAAAAATGAAAATTGCTTTACCTGGAATTGGACATCAATTCAGCAACTTCAAAGAAGTATCTTAAATAAATGGAGGAGGTAAGAAAAAAATGTATTATTTTTATTCTATTTAAAGCCTGAAGTTATTGTTTGATGATCATCAGCAGATTAGCTCCTACACTATTTCTTTCCTGAAGTTTTAGAGTTTAATTTTAATTAACAATTGAAACTTCATCCAAAACATGAGGTGCTCTGAGATGATTTCTGTTGAGTGTAGTTTCCATTTTGATATCTTGCATTGCCCCTGACATTTTGCATTTTTTTAATTGTTTTGGTTTTCAGGAAGCAATGAAAACACCGCTGGTATGAAAGTTCCAGCTGAGCTTTATTCTCTTTGATTTACCCCATAGGTAGACTCAGTGTCCACAAGCAATGGGACTGAAGTGTTGAGCAATTAGCTACTGACTATTGTCCCTGAAGCTACTCTTCTCCCAGTTGTTTCTTAGTGCCACAATTATCACAGCAGCTATTTCTTCTTTCTGATGTAGACGGAGCCCTATCTCAGCCCCTGGGCACAAATATGTAATAAAATTATCTTGGGGTGTTAGAATTTCATTGCTGGGAAAACACAGCCTCTGATCAAGCTTCTAAAATAAAATCATTAATTTTATATTTGTAATATCTTACCTGAAAATGACATCAGAGGAGGCTTGCAATTTCAAGTAGAATTTTTCAAATTGTGTCTCTGGCTATATTTTCAGGGGAGGGGTAAAGCGGTTTGAATTTGCATTTTAGTCATTCTGTGAAAATGAGAGAACCCCCACCACCCAAAAGCTGGTTCAGGTGTCAATTCTGATTATGCCACATACACACACCAAGAAGGTATGAAAAGGTTTACTACGCACATAATGAGCTTTCTGGGGGGAACAAAGTGGCTCCCGAGCAGTTCCAAAATGACTTGAAAGGGCAGAGAAAGGTGATTGGCTTGGGGTTTTCACAACAGTTAAGAATGGTGGGTTGGGCTGGAGGGCGTAGGGTGAGTGCCTGCAGGGCCTGAACGGTTTGAACTTCTTTCCACTGGGAGCATTAGGCTCCTTATCCACTTGCCCAGATACAGGACAGAAGGGGAAGGGAGAGGGATCTAGCTTATAAGCTTCAAACATCAGACTGTTTATTGTAATTTGCATATAGCATCTTCTTGCTATTGAATATTTGGTATCAACATAGTGAACATAATTTGCAAGGTTCCTAGACTTAATTAGTTGTTGACTAGGACTGATTTCTAATTTGCATTCAACGGTGGTTTGAAAAAATCACTTCTTGATAAGGTAGTCAGATAAAATGCTGAATAGCCAGTTAAATTTAAATTCTGGAGTAAGAACATAAATTTTTTTTACTGTAAGTATGTCCCATGCCATATTTGGAATGTAGTTATACTAAAAATTTTATTCACTGTCTATCTGGAATTCAAATTTAAATGCATGCCCTGTATTTTTATCTGCTAAATCTGACAACCCGTATCCTGACATTAAATATCCAGAAGCTATTGAATAAATTTTTCTTTTATTAATAATGTTATCCTCCAAATTTTCTGTAGACTCATTGAGGTTAAGATCCTGTCATTCTTTCCCATCTCTCTCTGGTAGGGCACATTCCACGAGTAAATGTTCAATGAATATTTGTTTTATGGGGTGTTAAAAAAACAAAATTCACCTGAGTAAAGTTAAAGATCTAATTGGCTCTATTCAAAGATTCATGATACTGGCAGCATCCAATCTAGCAAATAGGAAGGAGCTCAGAGGAAGGCTTGTATAGCCAGAAGGGGGTGTGACAAGGTCACTTTCCCTTAGAGGAAGGAGGGAGTCTATCAGACAAGCAGATTACCTTGCAAGAGCTGACCAGGTAATTCCAAATTGACCAGTTAAAGGAGACATGCCTGGGAGAGGCTGAGACTGTTAGTTTAGGTCTTAAGTCTTGGTTTACTGATGTGGGGTTTAGCACAAGTGACTCCTTTTGGGGTCTGTTGTCTCTTTTTAGACAGAAGCCTTCCTCTGAAAATCTTATTGTTGTCAGCTTCCAATCAGTTTTGGAAAGTGTTCAAATGTTGTGTTGGTTGATATGAACCTCTAGGGAAAAAAGAAAGAAAAGAAAAAGGATATATAAGGCAAAAAACCATGTAAAACCTACATTGACTGGAAGGTGTGATGTGTCTCTAGATCAGGGGTGTCAAACTTATTTTCACCAGGGGCCACATTGGCCTGGTGGTTGCCTTCAAAGGGCTGAAATAATTTTAGGACTGTATAAATGTCACTACTCCTTAGCTGTTAAGGAGGTGAAATTACATTCAGCTCTTTGAAGGCAACCATGAGGCTGATGCGGCCCCCTGGTGAAAATGAGTTTGACACCCCTGCTCTAGATCTTCCCGAGCAGTAGCATGATGTTACCTAGAGGAGAGGCACCGCCCTTTATTGCAACAAAAGTAGCTAATTCGTGTGGGGTTATTTTTCTTTCAAATAATGAGACATTCATATCTGTATGTTACATTTGGTTTATACTATTTTGCTACTGTAAAGGGTGCATTCAATACCTATGTGGAGCAAGCTTGCTGTTCAGAGGATCAGGTAGCTGCTGATGCTCCTCTATGCCAGTTAAGTTCTGCTAGATGTGGTTTGCACAGCGTCTCCTCCGGGGTTAAAAGACATGCTTCATTACTAGGCTCGTCAGGCCAGGGCTCTCACCTCTGCGCTCTCCACCGTAAAATGCATGCAGACCGTCTAGTGGCTCTGATTCCTGACTGGCATTTATATGCTTGATTTAAGAGAGTAATGACAAGGAAAGCGATCTTTAGAATACATTACAGATGAAACGCTGGTCAGTCAAGGAGACAGCCCTTAGAATGCCCAACGCCTCTTCTCAAAACCAAAGCAACTTTAGAATTAGAATCTCAGACCTGAGGATTTTACCCCTGTGCAGTTTAAAACTCTTCCGTGATCCCAGTTATGTCTCCTGGGATTACCGATAAGAGTTGGAGGAATGACCTGGGAATCGATATTCTTTCTAGAAACAATCCAAAATCACCTTCAAATTGTAACTTCGTGGAAAACTCATTTCTTTAATATGACCCTCTCTCCTTTCTTCCCTTTTGATTCGCACTGGCTGCATGCAGCGGCGCCCTGACTCACCTGGCCCTGTCTCCCCTGAGCGTCCACCGCCTTATTTGTTAAGCCCTCAGGACAATGAGGCCTTGATCCCTGTGCAACAAACTTGGGACCGAGCTGCAGGCCTATTGACCAGAGAGACAGATTTTTTCATACTAAAGGTAACATCTAGGCCTCAGTTGTGTTTCAAGTCCAGATCCAGGAAAAGGAAACTAGACAAGTAAGGCTGTGGCTGCCATCAGGACCAGATGTAATGACCAACTACCCCCTACCCTAGACCTGACCAATCAGTAGAGACCACGACCCTAACTTCTTCAGTCACTGTGTTTAATGATTTGTCCCTATATAACGCATCATCTGGAAGTATGGGGGGGCCCAGGTCTTTGAGCACTGCTCACCTGTGATGCCAGGCATGGTGCCATGTCCTCAAATAATAACCCCTACTTTTTGGCTGCAAACTCCTGTCCCTGTCTTACTGGGCTTTGATGCCTTGACCCCTTAGCAGTGCCTGTGTCCGTATGTGAAGCTGTCGTAATGACGTGGTGAAGAGGGGCTTTCCTGAGGACGAAATCCCATCATTATGGAACTTGGAGTTAAACCATAGGTATCAATTAGATTACCTAACTATAAAAATGCATTTTTTCCCATTGAGTGTAATATAACAATTGTGGAATAATATACAATTTGAGGAGAAAAAGCAAAAAAACTTTATATATACATATAACAAAATGGTATCATCCAAATACTGTGTTATTCTGTAATTAATGTACTGTTTTATAAATATAATTATTTATACTTAAAATTCATTTTAATATAAATAAATATAAATAGATATTATCATGTGAACAGTTGCATAATATCTTTTTTTTTAATTTTCCAAACTTATTTAACCAATCCCGGGTGATAGAACATTAGGATATTTTTTCTCTTTTTTCTTAATTTATAGTCAACATTTTAATTAATATCCTTGTGCATGTATCTTTGAATACATTTTATTTGTTTTCTTAAGACAAATTCCTGGTGCATGTGTTAACAGGAGAGACCTGGTTCTTCCTGCCGAGGCATGTGAGGAATTACAGAGCTGCAAAGGTGGGGGTGAGAGTCAGAGGTTCGGGGCAGAGAGGGGTAACAGCAGCGAAGGTAAGGGAGGCCAGAGGCTGGGAGGCCTGAGGCCGGACAGACAGCCAGCCAAGGGAGCCGAGAGAGAGTGCTCTGTTCTGAATACCTACAGATTTGGTGGGATGGGGGAAGGAAGTTATATATTGATTGACAGATAAAGGCGGTGCCCACTTTCCTAGGCGGATGTGACTACCCAGACTTAGGTATGTGTGGGGGTCTGTTAGCCCGACTCATTTATCTTGCTCCAGACCCCATTTGTTCATCTTGTAAAACAGATACGTGACAGGAGGCAGTTTGCTAAAGTTGGGGCAGTTACTCGAAGTTATTTATGGGCTCTTTCTGTGAGCATTAGGGACTCCCTGATAAAACAGATAGTGACTAGAGGTAGACAATTAACCAAAGTTGTTTTATGGGCTTCTTCTTTGGGCACTGTGGACCCTCCCTTACCTTTCAGGCTTTGAGGTAAAAACCACAGTTTCAAGGCTTTCTTCCCCAGACAGTGGAGACAATACACAGAATCTCAAGGGCTTCCCTCCTCCCGTGTTAGCACGGTGTTTCCCGTGATGCTGGAAAATCTGGCAGTATTATCGGACCAGGCTCAGGACTGCTGAGTTAGTGGTGAGACATGCCTCCCCCTCCTCCCTGCCTTGGTTTACTATCCATCCTACCTGAGTGCTAAAAGGCACTTCCTGGCAACCAGGATGCTAGACACTGGCCAGGAACAGTAATGCAGTCTGAGTCCTTCTGATGCTCTCTCCTGCCTCATATGCATCTACATTTTTCATACATGTTTCCAAATTGCCTTGTGGAAAGCCCGCCCTGGGGACTGCTGGCACCAGAATGTAAAAGAGCCTCTCTGCACAAAGAGTAAAAGGCAGATAAGGGAGAGAATACAAGTCTGTGAGTGAGAACGGAGATTTTTCAGAGAATACAGAGATTAATCCGGGATTGAAGAATAAGCATTTCAGGGAGAAAGAGGAGATGGACCATAGGTAATGTTTTGACATTGTCATTACTATTCTTTAAATCACATCTGAGGTGAAAGAATTCAATGTGCAAATTCTTGTTGCTGCAAGGTCGCTCTTGCTTCAGTCTCCTGGGGGTCACAGGACACCCACCTCTTTGCAGGTTCATACTCCCACACACAGTTCTTGGTGGGAGTGAAGGTGGGATTCTCCCTTCCACTCACATTCCTATTTCGATAATTTTAAGTCGTCTGTTAACTAAGTCAATTTAAATGACACACACACACAAGCTTTCCAATATTCAGGTGAATGAAATAAAATGATCAACTCAAATGCAGTTTCCCTGGGTACCTTCTCATAGTGGAACTTTACGCCACAGTCTCCTCCTTGCCTTGCAGTCTCTCTCCTTGCCAGCAAACTGACTTCCCTGATTTCTCACAGGGAGAAAACAGCCTGAGGGAAAATGCGAAGAGTCCCAGTGGTCATACGAGTTTCCTCCCACTTACAAAAGGTTCTGTCCCAATATAGGTGCTCTGCTATTTTGAATCAAAGAATTTGTCTTAAGTAGTGTTTGATTGGAAGAACAAACATGAATAATTTTAAGCCTAAATAAGTTTGCCTTTTTAGGTTTTTCATTTGTATCAAAAGTGCTGTTACCGGGGAGCTGGTAAACAGCCTTCTCTTTCTATTCACAGTGTGTTCAGCCTAGGTAGAACAACAGCCTTTGCTTCTCTTTTGCAATGTAACAAATTGCCTTTTGCATGTGTTTAGGCAAAAGCAAAACTCCTCCTTTTGCTTTGATCAAAACCTAACAACAAAGGGCTGTTGATTGACTAAGTTTTTCAATTTCTAATTAGCAAATTTTGTTCTTACCTTTGTAGACACCATAAACAAACCCCTTTCACTTGGAAGCTAAAAGGCAAAGATCCTTTGAGCCTCTTAGTTGTGAGGCATACTAAACAAAGGCAAAATAGATTTTGATGTTTCCTTTGGTTTAAACTTCCGCAGCGAACAAGAAGAAATAACACCTCAGCCACCAGTTTCCGAATCTTACAAAAGGAAATTAACCTCTCTGAAGAAAGACTGCCATCTTCTTCCAAGGGAAAGTTTTTCATTGTGGAGAAATAAAAATGTTTTGTTAAAGCATGTTAACAAATAACAACAATAAAGCAAAAAAATATGTATAAAAGAGCTTCCATTTATGGAGGACCTAGTATGTTCAAAGCATTATGGTATAGCAAACCTACAGAGAAAATTTTTCCCAGAGAAATCTTACTGCAATTTAACAAGTTGCCTTTCATTAGCCCCCACTTCACAAACACACACACACACACACACACAGAACATAAAGAGATTTCAAAACTTGCTTATGGTCACACAGTAACTGATGCAGCCAACATTTGAACCTAGATGTATTTTACTCCAAAACCTCTGTCCTTCCTCCTATGCATGTTGTAATATTATAAAACAGGGTATAAGACTGGGACTTCCGGTTTCAAAGAACTAAATGAATTTGTTTTTCATTGGACACTTTTCATGTTAACAGAAGTTGGGTCACTGTTTAACTTTATCTACATGGTAAAAAAAATAAGTTTACTGCTGTTTACTGGAAGTTGTTTTATCAATGCTATAGAACAATGGTTTATTCCTGAAATGGGGAACATGGCAAAACCTGAATTTTAAAATGCCGACTCTTACTCTATGCTGAATGAACGCAGTGTGTCCAGCGAAGCAGCGAAGAGGTTCTGGACGTGGTCTTGGTGATGGGGAGTAACTGCAGAATCTAGGAGGTGTTTCTTAGGAAGGTATATTGGGATCCGGTGGTAGATTGATTCTGGGGAGTAAAGAGGATGATATAATTAAATATGACTTTTTGACCTTAAAAATCCAGACGAATATGGGTGTCCCTGTTAGAAATCGGGAACTGGCAGAGCAGTGAATGCACACCTCCATCCAGGCAGTCCGAGGCGGGGCGGGGCTTAGTGCTGGATTGTGTAAGGTGGTGAGGAAGCATTGTTTGGCATCTAAGTACTTGCACTTTTGAGCAAGTTGTAAGATTATTGTGAAGGACCTGAACTTTATTCATCCTAGAATGGAAGGTGAAAGTTATAGTGATATAACTCGTAAAAATTCTGGCTTAAAGAATTGCATCTATAAGTCCTAGAAACAGTAAAAATAAAGTTTGCCTAGAAGAAACACAATCACTTTCTCATCAAAAGTCCAAGTCTACCCACTTCACTGTAACTTCATGAAGTGAGGACTTTCTAGCTTGACCTCATTTATCCAGACAAATATATTTGGATCAACTGCTTGACTTAAGTTGGGTTCAGGAAGCCACAAACCCACCTGCCTTTGTTAGTCCCATTTTAATTCATACTGTTGAAAAATTGGTTTCAAGGTGATAGTTTCAATAGCACTTGAATCACATCAGATGAAATAAAAGAAAAAGAAAGGAAAGAATTCTGATGCTCAGGCCACCCCGCAGATGCATTAAATCCGAATCTCTGCTAATGACATCAGGGCATTAGAATTTTAAAAATGCTCCCTGAGTGACAATGATTTATAGACAAAGTTGCAAAGTATTGTTACTGAACAAAAATAGAGATTTGGCTGCCTGCCACCACGAAAAGCAAGCTCTAGAGGCAGAGGCTGGTGAGAGAGGAGAAAGGTTTTTATATGATGCTGAATGATCTGGGAGAATGGGAGACTCCCCATCTCAAAGCTCATCTCCTCTATTAAACCCAGACAAAACCCAGCCATATCAAGACCAAAACAAAAGACAGGGCCCAGAGTTCTGGCTCCGTTTTAAAGTACTGTCCTTTGGAGACAAAGGCAGCTGCTAAGTGCTTATCCAGGTATCTTAGTTTCTTCCCAGCTGCTGTCTGGCTTCAGATTCCCTTCTGGAAGCTGCATGTGGAGCTGGCACAGCCATGGCCATGTGGCCACATGGGTTCTAGGGTCACAGGGTCCTGTGCTCCTGGACCAGAGACTGTGCAAATGCACTGGTGTGGTTTCAACAGGTTAGTGAGAGAGGGGGAGAGTGAGAGAGAGATTGAGACTCCCTCCTGTGGGCCATGGGCCATGTGGCGTTAGCGGCCACATGGCCCATGGAGAGGGTAGGCCAGTGCACCATCCAAGTGCACAGGGCCCAAACAACGAGTGATGGCCAGAGAGACAGAGCATTTCTTTATTCTCCTGGGCTTATATTAGTATTCCGTATGGGATAGACCAGGTGCTTTTCTCAGACTAACCGATTAACTTCCCAAACTTTTGCATACCGTGGGTGGGTCCACTTCCCAACCAATGCTTCTTTCCCAGACGAGACTGACAGGCCTCTTTGGTCCACCACCTGGCACTGCCACCATTTTGACTTGTACTGCGCATGCGCCTGCCTTCCTCTGCTCCCACCCTCAATCTGGTACCAGAAGGGTCGGGGTGGGGGCCTTTCCTTTTATCCAATCATCTGGCTAGCCTTTCCTATACTCAGTGTGAGAACCTCCCCCTGCTGCCATCATGGCCAAGAGTGGGGAGACTTCCCTGGTGCTCTGCAAACTCCACGCCTCCTATGCCCTTGTCCCCACATGCAGCGAGTTGCACACACTCGAGGTCCACCAGCAGAGACTGACCAAACCAAAGGCCTAAGTAACGAGATCCTGTAAAGCCACATGACCTCTCAGGCAGTGCTTAGGGCAGCCTCAGTGCGGGAGACAGGGTATCTGCAGCCAGTAGCAGGATCTCCACACTGGGGGCAAGTGCTTAGTACCCAGGCAATGTGGCCTCACAATCAATGACCTGCCATTACATGACTCAGTGTTCTTGCCATGGCCCTGGGTGGTTCATGAAAGTATTCTTTGATCAGTTGAATGCCACACCCTCAATACTGGAACCTCTGACCTTCATCTCTGAGGAGTTTGGCTCTGCACAAGCAGCTTCCAGGTCCAATGCCCATGGCCCAGCTCTATCTCCCCCCATGGCTCCTCCTATTCCCTGTCCTCAGCCTGCTCCCAGCAGTCCACACAAGCTATCTATTGGTAACACTACTGCTTTACAGAAATGCCATTATGGAAAAATATATACTCATTTCCTGTTCTTTAATCTTCTTTCCTAGTTAGTCAGCTACTGATGCTCTGGGTACATTAGGGTTGGTAAAATAATGCAGCATATATATTCCTGATAATAGTGGGTGATACACATTTTGTCTCTAAATTCTCTCCTCAAATAATATTTTCACATTTTTTTAAAAATATGATTTTGTAGTTAATCCATTTTTATTTACATTTGAATATTGGACCACTATGCTTTGTTTTGGAAAATATTTGAGTGTAAGTTTATGTTTTGCAGAATTGAATCTGCAGTGTGGATCCATCAGCAGGTTGCCCCTAGCTCGTGGGGTTTGATTGGCAGGAACATGTTTTCCCGTGGAGTTCTGCCAAGAACATTTGTGTACAACAAACAAGGCCAAGTCTGGGAAAGGTTTTGGGCTGGATGACATGACTGACACCAGCAGAAGGTTTCATTATTTAGCACACCTTTGTGAATTATTACTAAAACTGCATTGTGAGGACCTAGATAATTGAAATGATACTGTGAGTCTTGCAAATGCTTAGGTTCCATATACTATTAATTAGAGCATTAAAGAATATAACATGCAAGTATTGTATTGGAAATAGTCAGCCCGGGCTAACAGTGGCACATTTTATTTGACAATTTCTGCCTTGTACACTGGGTACAAGGAATGAAACAGACCGGAAGAGGTTGGCCTTGTTAGATAAGAGAGGAATAAGACATACAAAGCCTCAGAAAACAACAGGTATTACTCCTAGAACTTCAAAATTATTTCATAGAGAACACGTCTTAAAAGATGTCAAAGCAGGTTGATATATCGATGTGAACTTTTATTTACTATATCTCCTTATTTTTCACATTTATGCCCTTTAAAAGAAAGGACAAAATCTTTCTGAAATCAAAGTTTCCATTCCTTCTATGATATTTTCATGTAGTCTTCTGTTCTAATGTCACTCTGAGCCATTAAAAGAGCAATGAACTGAAAGTCTAGAGACCTAGGGTTTTGCCACTGACAAATCGCCTAATAATCTGAGCCTCCACTTTCTCATGTGAATAAGTTGGTATATTACTTTTTCCTTGCTTATTTTACAGTATAGCTATAAGTATAAAAGAAGGCAAAATGTACAAACACGTTATTCTTAGAGTGTGTGTAAGCTTCATTCAAGGTTACGTTTACGATTGCCTCCACAGACCACCGCTCTCCTGTATACTCACCCGCAGTCTCTCATTGACATTCAGCCATGTTCAGCCTTCCTTATCTCAACACATATACATCCACACACCAGCTCTTTCTCAGAAGGTACAGTCTCCTATTAGCTGTTGCCGTAACTCCCTCACCCCTATTTGCAGTCAAATTTCTTAGAAGGTGCCCACGTGTATTGAATTCTCACCTCCTTCTTCAGTTTGCCTTCTGCTTCCATAAATCTCCTGACAAAGCTTTTACTAGTAGCACTGATGATGGGTTTTTATGTCATCATATCTAAGGAATGTTTTTTGATCCTTATCTTGATTCTTGGGAGATTTTAACATTATTGACCACAGTTTGCTTCTTGATAGTCTCCCTTCCTTTGGATGTACTTTTGATTTCCTCTTGTTTTTCTGAAAGATTGTTTTTGTTCAGATTTAAAACATCACCCTCTTTTACATGGCTGTTCACTCTTGATAGAGTGACAGATTTGGAATTCTTCTATTTTCTTCTTCACATTTTATTATTTTTTCACTAGATATTGCAAAACTTCCCACTCTAATTCTTGGCCATAAACATAATTCATTGTATGCTTCTGATTTTCAGGTACATACTCCCAGCTAAGACATAGCCTCTCAGGTTTCTACCCACATAAACTAACCGAAATCTTCCTCAAAATCATCATGTCCAATTTAAACTCATACTATTCCCCCTAAAATCCTTCACTGTCTCCTTATCAATAAATGGAACCCCATTTATTCAGTTCTATGGAACAGAAAATATAGTCATCTCTAGTATTCCCATTTCCTTTGTACTTATATTTAATTAATTATAAGTTAGTTTTTAACTTCCTAAGTCTCTAGGTTTCATGCGCTTTTCACCACTTCTACATTAGTCCAAGATACTGTCCTCTTTTATCTGGACTACTAAAACAATTTCCAAAATATTCCTCCACGTCCACTCTGCCATCTTGTTACTGGTTCTCTGTACTACCACGAGACTAATACAATCAAGATGGGACTCTGTTTTATTTTTCTCTTTGTTTAAAATGCCTTAATTGTTTCACATTGTGCTAAAGATACATATTCTTAATGTAACCAGGGAGGCCTGTATAACCTGATCAATGCCTGTCTCTCCAGTCACCCACAGTATTCTCACCTCTACTGACTGCCTTAAAACCAGCTTCGTTCAGATTTTAAACAGACTTTACTTTTTTAGAGTAAGGTTGGGTTCACAGCAAAATTAAACAGAAGGTACAGAGATTTCCTATATATTTCTGCCCACGTACGAGCATAGCCACGCCCATTACCAACATCTCCCAACAGAGTGATACATCTGTTACATTTGAAGGACTTACCTTTACCTACCACAATCCCCCAACATTAATAGTTTACAGTAGAATTGACATTGGTGTTGTATCTTCTATGGGTCTGGACGAACGTATAATGAAATGTACCCACAATTATAGTGTCATACAGAATAGTTTCACTGCCTCAAAGTCCTGCTTATTCATCCCTTCTTCTCCTCAAACCCTGGCAACCACTGATTTCTTTATTGTCTCAATAGTTTGCCTTTCCCAGAATGTCTTGTAGTTGGGAACATACGATAGGTAGCCTTTTCTCCTTGACTCGTTTCATTTCAAAATATGCATTTAAGGTTTCTCCATATCTTTTCATTGCTTGTTAACTTGCTTCTTTTTAGCACTGAATAATATTCCATTGTCTGGGTGTACCACAGTTTATGTATTCATTTACCTACTTGAGGACATCTTAGTCACTTCCAAGTTGCAATTATGAATTATAAATGTTCCGGGTAGATTTTGAAAAGTAACTTTTGAGCTCATTTAGGTAAATACTAAGGGATGTAATTGGTGGATTGAAGAGTAAGAATATGTTTATTTTTGTATGAAAATAGCCATACTATTCTGATTCCAAAGTTGCTGTACCATTTTGTATTCCCCAAAATAATGGATTTTGGGGAATACAAATGGATTTTGGGGAATAGGAACAAGAGTTCCTGTTGTTCCACATCTTCACCAGCCTTAGGGATGTCAGACTCCAGGATTCTGGCCATTCTAATAGTTGTATAGTGGTGTCTTACTGCTGTTTTAAGTTACCATTCACTAGTTCCATAGTTTTGCCTTTTCTAGAATGTTGTATAGTTGGAATCATACAGTATGTAGTTTTTTCTTCAGATTGGCTTCTTTCAGTTAGTCATACGCATTTACATTTCCTTTATGTCTTTTGATGGTGTAAAAGCCTCCATTCATTTTTCCTCCTTGTCTGAAATAGTCTTTCTTCAACAAAAACACTTTTACACAGATTTAGTACTGATTTTAATAATTCTTTCCTCAAAACAACCTTCCCTTTATTCTCTTTCATTTAACTATGCTCTCAAAAATCTTTTTAAAAAATATTTTGTAATTTTAAATTCACCAGAGGTTATTTGATTAATGTCAGTCTTTCCAGTGTAGTAAATTCCAGGAAGAGAGTTTGGATTTCTCTTATTCACCATTGTCTTCCCACCACCTAGCAGAGTATGACCCACATTAGAGGATCAGAAGTGTTTGTTGAGCAAATAAGCATGTAAATGAGTAAATACATGAATGTATCACCATTTGGAGAGTAATTCAACGTTCAGAGAGATAATATTATAGATATTCTATTCTTAGAATTTATAATAGCATACAGGGCTAAGAAAATATCAATGCCATTTAAAAATCCTAAACTAATAATGAAAATGCTAAATATTTGTTTTTATTTTTGGTACTTTTATGATTATTAAGTTAAAATATATAGCACATTAAAGAGAATAGCAATGCCATTTTATAAATTTCAATTTAATAAGGGCTAAATATTACTTTTTGCTTGCCATGGTTTTTTTTAAACATTTAGAACATTTTTCTTTTCTCTCTCCTCAGCATCAATAAAAACATTATTTTTGCCTTTTGTTGTTAATTGGAAAAATGCTTTTCTGTTTTTAACCCACATCTAAATATTTAGTGATTTGCTTTTATTTATTTACTTAATATTTCTGCCCTTTCATTGGGCCTTTCGAGGTATTAGCTCAAATATCTTTGCATTTTTGTTTCTAGTATGAATTTCAGATTTTAAATACAAGTAAATTACTGATGGCTTTGTTATTTTTACCAGGAATATCTTAACAGAAACTTTTAGAGAAATTATGCATCTTGCCTCTTTGCAATATTTTATGAACTATGGGCTTACTTGTGTGCTTCGGGACTGTACATTAAAATAGTAACATGTGCAATTTAATATTTACTTAGAATAGATAGCTGAGTGGAATGCAATATTATGCCGGAAATTAGCTAGGAGGTACTATATTAGTAGGAGAAAATGACTAATGGTCTAAAAAGAAAGACCTTGCTTGTCAGCTGGTACCTTATTCCATTTACTATGTTCAGGATGCAGAGCTGTTCCAAAAAACTTTCTGTGATGACAGAAATAGTCTAGTCTGTGCTGCCCCCAAACAGCCACTAGTCACCTGTTGCTGTTACAATATTGGAATGTGGCTAGTAAGATCAGGGAATTGTACTTTAAAACAACTTAATTTGAATTAATTTAAATTTAAGTAGCTACTTATAACACACACCGAGTTTTTATAGAATTACTGGCCTTACCTCCGAGGCTGGCCTGACAACTGTCTGGTAATTTGGTAGCATTCAAGCATTAGGACTGACTAAGGGCAGAAAAAGATGACCAATGAGTGCGTTCGCTCTGGGGCCTTGTAACTGGGCTGGGATTCTGTGGAGGTTGGAAAGGCTATCTAAATCCACCTTGAAAGGGATGAGTTAAACAATAGAATCTTATTCCATGTTAGAGGAACCATCGCAAAGAGAATATATAAATTGGACAATTAGAAAAGACAAGAGATCCAACTCCCTCAGGTTCACTACAAAAGAGCTTTGTGAAATAAAGCAAGCATGTCATTGTTAAGTGTGTGTAATAATTTGCTAATTTGCAAATAATGGACAAGATCTAAGATTTGTATAACTATCTTTATATATTTTAGGAGGACTAGAAAATTTACTTAGCAAAGCAAATTACTGATAATAAATATTGCTATTTTGGATAATAAATAATGTTTTTTTGTTAATTCATTTTATTCTTTTTGGAGTTTAAGTCATAACAATACTAAACATTTTTTAAAGCCTTTCCTATATGTCAGGTGCTTTTCTAAGTTCTTTACATTTATTCTTAATTAACTTTCAAAATAATTCTAGGTGTTGTTATTTTTTTAAACTTTGTAGAGCAAGAAATGGTAACAAGTAAGTAGGGTGACTTCTGAGAGTCAAATATTAAGAGTTGCAGCCACCAATCCAATCTAGACTGCTTGCTTCTTGAGCTGCTATTCTTAATCACTGTTTTAGGTTCTTCCTATGCTTTTTATTTAATGTTTGAACTCCTAGAACATCACCTGCCTATATCCTGAGTATATAATAAATAGTTCTTAAACAAATCATAATCTTAAAAGAATATGTTACATCACCCCAAAACATTTTTTTAAATGAGTCTACCATCCATTTGGATTCTACTCACCCAAACTGGGAAGAAACTGAGTCACAGGAAAGTTAAGTTAGTTTGTCAAAGTCAAAAAGCTAGTAGGTACCAGACAGAGTCTTGATTTATATACCAGAGATTGGAATCTGGACGCTAGGATTGGGAATAACCTGTCATATTTCCTCAACTGTGCAAATAAATTTAAAAACATTTTAATATGTCTGCTCTGAATACATGTTTTTGGCTGACTTAAATTATTTAGGATATCTTTGCATGTCCTCATTTTTCCCCTTTAAAATTCCCCTTTCCTACTACTCTACGCTTCTTAAAATCCTGACCTCCACTAGGAGGTCCTTTGTGGTTAGCCTGTGAAGATAGTTGGCCTATGTCCACTATAAACTTCCCCATCCCTCTCCTGCATTACCACCATAAAATTGTAGCATCTTTGATCCTCACAGATATTAAACACCATAGACTGTGAAGAGCTTTGGAAAGCATGTCAGATGAAAATGAAGACCACAGTCAGTGTTTTGTTCACACAGCTATTTAAGAATAAAGTCTGGACTAAAATATATTCCTTATGATTCCTTTATTTGAGCTGTTTATCCACATTATATTCTATTTAAATATCTAGTTCTTTTCCTTAGGATTTATATAGTTTTTTCTATATGAATGAATTGTAATTAAACCATCTTTTTAATTTTGTTCTATTCTTAATATTTGTCTTTAAATTCTCCCCAAAGCTAATATGTACTCAGAGTGCAAAATGCCAGGTTCAGCACAGTGTTGTCATGTCATGTGTACTGCTTAGAATAGTGCAAATAAAAGTGAAGGGATGTCGACATAGTTTTTTGTTAGAAATTCACCATGGAATTAAAAGACTTGAACTTATGGCATTTTGATGATTGGGCATGATAAATCATAAGATTTGTTTTAAAATCAAAAACATTTTTGTCTCAGATGGAGAACTCAGAAATTTTTCTTAAATTCTCTTCCAACTCGGACTTGAAATCCATGGGAGCAGCATGGATGGACCTGAAGAACATTATGCTAAGTGAAATAAGCCAGTCAGGGACAGACAAATACCATATGATCTCACTCATATGTAGAATCTAATGAACAAAGTGAATTAATAAGCAGAATAGTGATGGACTCATAGATAGAGAGCAGGTTAGGGTGGTGGAGGGATTGAGAAAAAAAGAAAAAATAGAGAAAAATATAAAATAAAATCTATGGGAACATTTCAATCATGTTATGCTAGTGAATAGCATCTGAATATAAGTCCAAAACAATTTCAGGGAAACATTATATCCATAAGGCACCCATATGCACCACAGGCCTGTCAGCAGTTGTTTCGCTTATGTCGTCTCACTGATTTTTGAAATTTTAAAGGAGACAAACGAAGGTCAATGCATCTAGTGTATTGTGGCTCATGCTAACTATGACTTCTAGCCAGGCTTGGGTCTGCCAAATGATAGTTACCTACATCAGACCAACATGCTTCCCTCATAGCAACAATAGTTTTCCGAGTTCATAAATGATGCCTACTCTTCAAATAAACTCAATTTGAATGACTTAAGCAAAAATTTGTATAGAATTTTTTAAATCTAACACTTTATTTTTTAGAGAATTTTTGATTGATAGCAAATTTTATAGGTTTTTACTATACAAAATACCAAATCATAAATTATCAATATTATATATACTTTCAGCACATGCCCATATCTTATTCCTAAAATGACCATATTTGTTAATTGTAATACTTTTAACACCTAACACGGTATCTAAAACTTGCTAAGAAATGTGTAAACAAATTATTGCTAAACAAATATTAGTTAAAATTTAATTTATACAAACCTTAAATGTCTATATGTTACTAACACCAGCTTTTTTCATAGATGAAGATTATAAAGCTTTGACTATCCTTAGCTCTAAATTCTTTGTGAGTTTCTTTGCTTCCAGTGACCCTCTCTTAAATAATTATCCTTTTTTTCTTGGTCTTCTGTATTTGTGAAAGAACAGCTAAGATATTTTATGATGGGTGTATGTTACGATAAAATTTGTGTTTTCCAGGATTTTACCACAGAGAAAAAGAAAAACCCAGGACCTTGTATATGATTAAAAACGTATCTGCTAGAGTAAGTTTTCAAACAAGTGGTTAAAGAAAAGCAAATTTAGAAAAAGCAGGATAATTTATTTTCCCCCTAATTCCTCTCAAGTAAAAGAGGCAACACTATATTGTCAGCCACAACTAGGCTCTTCACTAATTCTCTTACACTTGTTTTTATTACAGGACAGTGTTTCATTTCATTACAAAATTCATGAGCATCCTTTTGAATCAGTTAAAATACATTCATTCGACTTTCAAAAGGTCTCTAAAAAGTCAGGATCCTTTTTATCTCTAGCTCTACATTTTTTGTTGAGCTCATTATTTCCAATAGCCATCTTAGTGTACCTGGACGTAAGGCTACGTACACTTCAACTCTTACAGTTTTATCACCAAAGAGGAAATAATTCTTTACTTACAGTTCAAATGAGAAAATATTGTGGAAGGTCACTGACTGGCCAATAATGGTTTGCGTGCCCACTAGTTATACCAGAGGAAGGGTTCTATGACCTGCTGGGCTGTGGACACGTATCTATTACTCATCCAGTCTAACAGTGACAATCAGGGAGGTGGGTTCATTTAAGATGGTCATTTCCATTTGGGATATGTATTTGGTGAGAAAAAGGAAAATGAGCTGTTTCTCTCCTAAAAGAATTTAGTAAAACACAGCCACTTCAGAGAGAATCAGAACAGAATACCAAACCTCTTATGCCCATAAGAATTGCTAAGAATGCAAAGCAAACATTTTTCCTTTCCTGCTTATTTATTTTATTCTATAGAATAACATGTCATGGGGAGAAAAGGCATACAACTGTAATTGAATAACAATAAAAATAAAAAAAAAAGAACTATAAGAAGCAATAGTTTTCAAGGCACTGGCTATCAAACAATGAAAGGAAGTGACTCCAGAGAGAAGGAAAAACAAATTAATTACTCAATAGTTATTGGTGAAACTGAAACAAAACAAAACAAAACAAAACATGTCACACATGGAGATGAATTGCTTTTACTTAAGTTTACATATACTTTATAGTACACAACAAATCTGTGGGCTTTAACTAAATCTATATAATAAATTAGGCTGCTCAATTGTGTACTTTGGCACATTCAGATGATGGCTTCTCCCCCCCTCACTGTTTAGTTTTCTGTAACTCCCCACCTCTGGCTTGTGTCATGTGCATTTTCAGAACGCCCCATGGACATTCTTAACCAACCGTCATAATATTGTTCATGCAGACAGGGTAATTTAGCTTTCTTTCCTCCAGTCATCTGCTAATGGGTTATTTTTACTTATACCCATATAAGGCACAACCTTTTCTGCATAGTGGAAGAAAAAAAATAAACAGGAAAACAAAATAAATGCTTGATTTTGATTGTACTCTTTGTACCATTCCCATAGAGATAGAAGTAGCCCTGGGGAGAAAATATTGAGCAAGAAAATGAATGGCAGCAAATGTTCAAAAAGAACTCTTAAATTTACAGTGAGACTCTATCTGCTATTTTTTCTAGGTAGAAGCATGCCAACCAAAACCCATTTGGTCTTAGACAAAGCAAATGCTCTCTTCTCTGGTCTTACATCCACCGTGGTCTCCAGGGTTCTACCTTACCTAGTGAGTATGGATGGGCATTTAATCAAATGGGATTTTTTATACATTCAAAGAAAAAAAATCCATATTCAAAAGAAAATATAACTAGCCAGATTCCATCGTCCACTTAAATAGTCCCTAGTGAAGATTTCTAGTTCGTGCCCAGTGGTTTGTTTCGACAGGGTGAGGGCCGCCCTTTAAGCTACGAACTTGGGACCTGCAGCTACAGATGCATTGCGGCATCACACCAAACGCTTTAATCCTGCCTCAGAACTGCTTCATACGACATGAAAACAGAAACTGCAGCCCCACTGATACATTTTGATCACTTAGAAGGAAATGAGAAGTCCCTAAAATAAAGAAAAATGTGGTCATTTTAATCAAAGCTACACGTGCTGAGTGACAACATAAAGAATTGTGAGAAATCTTTGGATCATTTAAATAAAAAATGTTCTTCCCTTGTAGCCATTAAAATTATGTTTTCAAAGATTATTTAATAATATTGGAAATATTCACTCTATATTTTGAAATGAAAAAAGTAATGTTAAAACTCTGTTAGTGTATTTTCAATTTTGAAAGATATACACAAGGATGAATAAAGGTAAGAAAAATCTACTAACATGTTACACTTGTTATATCTAGTGGCAAATTTAAGGGTGTTTTTAATTCTATCCTTAAACTTAAGTTTATGGGAAATTAGGCCATTTAAAAATTTATTAAGCTCTAAGAACTCTACTAGGGGCTCAACTGAATGTACAACCTCTATTCCTGTGTAAAAAAAAAAAAAAGTGTAGCTGAGCTTTAGATATACCAGTGATGTTTATGGTGAGTTATTATTAGTCTGTAAAATAAACATCTGACCAGAAGTTATATTTACAAGGAACAAAATGCCTTATGAAGATGGTGTCCAGGGCTCCCACTTGCTTCAGAAAAGAGAAAAACAAGCCACTTGATACATTCCTAAAGCAATATGAGGTCGCTTGACAATCTTTTATGTAATAAATTCCAAGTTTTTAAAGCACAATACCCTAAAGAAGGAAATGGGAAAAGTTAGAGAGAACCTGAGTTCTGGAGCTGTGAATAAGTCATATTGTTTTTATGCTCACATCGGAAGGTGGGCCAAGGCCCAAATAACTTGTAATCTTGTGAAAGTATCTGGGAAGAAAATATTGATTAATTCCTGTTGGTAGACCATATGCCAAAGTATCACTCTTGCTGTGTTTTGATTTCAATTCTAATAATTAAATAGGATTCTAACAAAGAGCTTCTTTACTAAACATTTTTCAAATCTTAATTTTTTTGTGAAAGGTAAAATTATTTCTAAAAGGTGGACATTTATTCCTTGTGAGAATGCGGGGAAAACTTAGTACTTTTTAATACCTTGATTAAAGATTTTAAAGAAGGGAATATTGTTTTGTGTCTTATATCCTCAATAGGTACTGCTATTATATGGATTAAAGACACATATTTATCTGATATTGAGTAAAATATCATGAATAAGTTCAAATGATTTGGTAATTCACTATCTTCATTAATTTCCTGTTATGTTTCAAGTGAAAGAGCTGCTATCCTTCTTATGATCCAGCAGATAGCAAAATGATCAGATGTGTTGTTTCACTTTATTCTCTCATCACTGGATCAGATGTCGTGAGCTGTGAAACTGTGACTAAAGAAAGACAGTTATTATCATCAAAATAATGTACTCATTACTTTTTGCCTCTTAACATACTTTGTAACTTTTTTGTTGAAAGCTAAATGTGTTGTACTAGGTAGAAGAAACCCTGGTAAATAGACCTTGACTTGTGTGCTAAGGTGTGGAGGGAGGGGCCGCGTTTTGCAGTCATATAATCATTATTGGTTTCAGTCTTTTAGTGAGCCTGTGGTCTCAGGACTGTGAACTCCACAGGCCACTTTGCAGACCTCCTTCATCTCCTCCCCATCCGTAGGTGGGACAGGATGGCCCCAGCAGCTGGGATTGGTTATTTCCCCTCCCTCAGGTTGGTTAGGCTTTCAAAAGATTCTAATAGGTTGGGCTGTGGTTACTAGGTTCTCCTAAGGGTGGGCATTGTTAACAAAACTGAATACTCTGGTTTATTTCCAAATAGTTTCTTTTCCTCTCCTCCTGCTGGAAGAGCAAGAGGAATTTTCTGATCTTCACTGAGGGAAACTGGTAGAGCGCTGGAGGTAAAACTCATAAAACGATTTTCCCCTCCTTAAACCTCATCCCCCTCTGAAGTTTTTAACCCCAGACTTGTCCACACTGAGCCTCCAGTGATTTTTCAGTTACAGTTTAGGTTTCCCTCCACTAACACTGGCGTCTGGTGTGTTGGAAGACTCCATGTAGCATATGGACTGTCTAGCCACCCTCTGCATTTCCAGTCCAGTGCATTGCTTTTTGCACTATCGCCTTCATGGTGTCTGATATCTTGGAGTTTTTCTTCCTGATAAATTATTTACCTGAACTAAAAAAAAATTCTTTGTATTTTTTTCTGTTACCATTTATCCCCCTTATACCCTTCTCTTTCCTGCAATCACCACACTGTTGCCCATGTCCATGAGTCCTTTTAGCTTTTTGCTTGATCCCTCAACCCCCTAACTGCACCCACCCCAAGCTGTCAGCCTACTCTTTCTCCGAGTCTCTCTATTATTCATTGCACCTTTATCTTTAATAGCAAAAGGTTGGATATAACCACACAAAGCAGAAAATAAACAAATGGGACTACATCAAATTAAAAAGCTTCTGTGCAGCCAAAGAAACCATCAGAAGGACAAATAGGGAAGCCACTGTATGGGAGATCATTTTTGTCATTAATACATCTGACACAAGTTTAATCTCTAAAATATACAAAGAACTAATACAACTCAACTCCAGGAAGACAACCCAATTAAGAAATGGGCAAAAGACCTGAACAGACACTTCTCCAAAGAGGACATACAGAAGGCCCATAGACATATGAGAAAATGCTCATCACTATCATCAGAGAAATGTAAATGCAAAGTCAGTGAGATATCACCTTACACTTGTTAGAATGGCTACCATCAATAAATCAACAAACAGGAGCTGATAAGGATGTGGAGAAAAGGGAACCCTAGTTCACTGTTGATGGGAATGCAGTCTGTTGCAGTCACTATAGAAAACAATATTGAGTATCCTTAAAAAAATTAAAGATGAAATCTCTTTTGACCCAGAAATACCATTTCTGGGAATATACCACCAGGATCCCGAAACACTGACACAAAAAATATATGCACCCCCATGTTTATAGCAGCACTGATCACAACAGCCAAGATTTGCAAACAGCCTAAATGCCCATCAGTAGATGAATAGATAAAAAAGCTGTAGTACATTTATACAATGGAATATTACACAGCAGTTAAAAAGAAGAAACTCTTACAGTTTGCAACAGCATGGATGGGCCTAGAGAAAATTATGCCAAGTGAATTAAGCCAACCAGTGAAAGAAAAATACCACATGATTTCACTTGTATGTGGAATCTAATGAACACAATAAACTAGCAAACAGAATAGTAACAGAAGCTTTAATACTTTAAGTAGACTGATGGCTGCAGAAAGGAGGTGGGGAGGAGTGGTGGATGGGATGAAAGATGTTGAAGAGATTAACCAAAGAACATTTATGCACAACCCATGGGCATGGACCACAGTATGTGAACTGGTATGTGGAGGGTAGGGCAGAGAGGATAGAGCTGGAGGGAGGTGGGAAAAGGGAGAAAAAGTGAGAACAACTGTAACAGCATAAACAAATAAAAGTTAATAAACTTATATGAAAGTACCCAATATCATGAATCACCAGGGAAATACAAATTAAAACAACAAAAAGAATTAAAAATACACACACACAATATCTTACCATATAAACTGTATTGCACTCTGCATTTTTCATTTAAAAATATATATTAATTAGAGTTCATTCTTTGTCAGTTTTTATAGATTCAAATCTTTCTTTTTACCAGTTACATGGTTTTCCATTGTTTGCATGTTTACCTGAATTTTTATAACAGAAGGCAGGTTTGTCTGTCTGGCACAACAAAAACCAAACTTGTGAGACAGGTGCTGGTGAGAAGGAAAGGGCTTTATTTCAAGTGCTGGTCACCCAAGAAGATGGAAGACTCCCATCCCAGAGCCCATCTTAACATCTCAGCGCAGACAGGGGTTGTTGTTAGGAGGGAGAGGGAAAGCAGAACCAAGACATCAGCGGGAAGGAGGATTGAAAGTTCTCTGCCATGCAAGTCAGTACAGTCTACTCCAGTGACTGTATTGAAACTGGTCAAGTGGAGGTCCAGTTTTTATGGTGGAGCCTCAGCAGGTCTCCCAGAGCCAGACCAACTGTCTGGTTGTGGGAGTCAGCCTCCTTCCTGAAGTTGGTTCCTGGAACCCTTATACCAATATGCAGCTTATCCAAGGGTTACATAGTAGTTACCAATTCACCTTTATAAAAACACTGTAACAGAAACAATATTAAAAAAATTTAACTAATTGAAATTATCCAGATAACTTTTTTATTCTTTATTTCCCCTTCCTTCCTTCCATTCTTTTTTTTATTATATTTATTTTTAGTATATTTTTTATGTTTTGCTATCCAATGGTTAAAACTCTAAGACAAATTAAGGCCATTAGTTAGTTTGAAAATATCATAAAGTGTTAAAGTAATGTATGCTGATCATGTTATTCAAAAGTATCAATAAAAGATCTAAGAATTATGTTTTGAAAAATAATAATGAAACCTCTAGGAATACAATAATTTTAATTTTAGATTTCTAACTAACTCTTAATTCTGAAGGTGGTGAATTGCCTAAAGCTTCAAAGAATAAGGATGCTGTAATTTCATTTTTTTTGAAAATACATAATTAACTTTTAATTCACTAATGCATTTCTGTGGAAGAGCTACTGAGTATTAAGAATATACTTAGAATTTTTAGTTCTCAAACAAACAAAAAAACATTTTGTCACAAATAAATCAGTACCATAGGTTTTATTTTAAATTTTAGTTATAACTGAATTCATAACATTGGAATAATATTCTGAGTGATATGAGGTTAAGTTTATATTTCAGTTTCTTTAAAAATTGAAATATTTAATTGCTTCTTTTGTAAAAGGAAACCCAAATTTCATTCTCACTGTCCTGGTGATGAAATCCTGAATTTTAATAAAGCTTTTTTTTTTCTAACTTGAGCCACGTCTTTAATAAAATTGCAATGGTTCTTCAACTTCGTCTTTTCTTTAGTAACCACGGTAATGTTCATCTACCAGGAGGAAGTGCTGATGAAGTAGGAGATATTGATTGCTAGTTTCTTCGGCAAAATTTCTGCAAATAAAACATTTTTGACACTCACAAGCTCTAGGGATTGTGGACTTCTGTTGACTTCTCCTTAAACTTTATTTCTTCATGTGCCAAATACGTCTATGACTTCAGAGTGCCTATGGCCTGCTGTTGGAGGTTGCCTATTTCTCCTCAGAAACATCCTTTGTATGGTAGCCCCCCTTCCCCCCATTTCCCTTTCCGTGGTTTCAGTTACCCACAGTCAACCATGGTCCAAACTTATTAAATGGAATATTCCATAAATAAACAATTCATAAGTTTTAAAGTTTGCTCTAAGTTTTGGGGTGAGATCTCAGTCCCGCCCAGGATGAGAATAATCCCTTTTCCAGGGTAGCTGCTCTGCCTACGCTTCCTGCCCAAGTCACTTTGTAACTGTAATCAGATTGACTGTCTCAGTAGGGGAGTATCTGTGTTCAAGTGACCCTTATTTTTACTTAATAATGGCCCCAAAGCTCAACAGTGGGGACGCTGGCAATTCTGACATGCCAAAGAGGGCCATAAAGTGCTTCCTTTAAGTAAAAAGGTGAAAGTTCTTGACTTAATAAGGAAAGAAAAAAATACCATATGCTGAGGTTGCTAACATCTATGGTTAAAAAACTTCCATTCATAAAATTATGAAGAAGGAAAAAGAAATTCATGCTAGTTTTGCTGCAACACCTCAAACTACAAATGTTACATCCACAGAGTATGGTAAGTGCTTAGTTAATATAAAAAGGGATTAAGTCTGTGGATGGAAGACAAGGGTAGAAGCACTTTCTGACTGAACAGTGTTGCACCAGGAAGTACTGAGCCTATACAAAGACTTCAGCAAGGGACCCCCTCAAATAAGTGACACACAGCCATTTACTACAAGTGGGGGATGGTTACAGATTCAGGAGTAGTTTAAAAAACATAATAAGTTACTGAAGAGAGAGAGAAAATACCGTAAATTTTATTACAGTATATTGCTGTGTTTGTTCCATGATATTATTATTGTAGGTATGTGGGTGTAGGAAAAAAACACAGTGTATAGGGTTTGGTACTATCCGCTGTTTCAGGCATCCACTGGGGGTCTTGGAACGTACCCCAGCACAAGATAAATGGGGAACGACTGTATTACCTCTTCTCCCTTTCTCCAGCCCTGTCTTACATTATTATTCTCCTCATCTTCCTGACTCTCTATGACTCTCCTCTCTGAATCAATCTTGTGTTTCTTTGCATTAGGATCTTCCAAAACAATGCTTCTACTAAATCACTCTTTCTTTAAAAAAATAATAGTTTCTTACTTCATTTCTAATTCATTACATGTTAAGTCTAAAGTTCCCTGCATGATCTCTAATATTCTTTTTCCATTATAGACACTCTAATGTCCCCACCATTCACATTTCATACACTCTGCATTATTATAAATAGATGAATTTCAGGTAAAGTCTAATAAACATACCCTTTATTTATATTATGTTCTCTTCCCTTCTTTCCTTGCTCTCTTCCCTCCTTTCTTTATGTCCTTCTTTCCATTTCATTACTAACTTTTCTCCCTCAGTTCTTTCCATTCCACCTACATTTATAACATAAAAAATTATAATTATTATATATTGGTAATGTCGGCCCATGCCATTTGTCTGCCATTCTTTCACTTTGCTTTTCAGTTATTGGACCCCCAATTTTTAACTGAACATATGACCAGTTATGTTTGGCATGTGACTAAGTTTCAGCCACTTAAATATGATCAGAAGTGTCGCATGCAATTTATGGTTCATATCCTTGAATTCTCCTCCTTCATTTCTTCCTTCCTATGAGCTGAAACAAACAGAATTACTGTCTTGGAACCAACTCTACCCAAGCAGAAGAGGAGAACCTTATAGAATGATTAAAATGTTAACTAACCCTTCAATGC
Source organism: Desmodus rotundus (assembly GCF_022682495.2). Taxonomy (NCBI): domain Eukaryota; kingdom Metazoa; phylum Chordata; class Mammalia; order Chiroptera; family Phyllostomidae; genus Desmodus; species Desmodus rotundus. The sequence continues at coordinate 129,852,963 of NC_071391.1, read as the reverse complement.
AGACTGTTTCTAATTTTTCCTTTTCTTTTTTTTAAAGATTTTATTTATTTATTTTTAGGGAGGGAAAAGGAGAGAGAAAGAGAGGGAGAGAAACATCAACATGTGGTTCCTTCTCATGCTCCCCTACTGGGGACCTGGCCTGCAACCCAGGCATGTGCCCTAGACTAATAATTGAACCTGTGACCTTTTGGTTTTCAGGCCAGTACTCCATCCACGGAGCCACACCAGCCAGGGCTAAGCTTTCTTTAGTGTGTTAGTCTATTCCACATTTTCTTGGATGAATAGAGCACATCTTCTATTTCAGTATTTATAACTGTGTAGCAAGTTTTTGTTCAAAACTCTTGCTCCCATAAAAAGATAGTAATTATGATGATTTAAATTGTTAAGTAAGGGTTGAAGTAGGAATGGTGTTTGTTAGGAATTCAAACCCTAATTCAAAGTAGATTTTCATGATGGATTTTCAAGCAGCACTGGTCAGTAGTGAAGATATATCAGGATAAACAGGAACATCTAGCAAGCACTTGCCATATACCAGCCACAGTAAAGAGTGTCTCACATGTATCAAGTGACATGTTACAATTTATCTTGAAAGAACCTGTGAGACTGTTAATATTTTTTCGGATTTTATATAAGAGAATGGTGGAATATTAAATAATTTCCCCATGATTATATAGTTGGTAAGAGGAGATGGGGTTTTAATTTGTTAAAACTAGATCTGGAGCCCCAAATCTTAACTGCTGTGCTGTACCATTCAATCCTGTCCCATACCCATGGAAACAAGCCACACGTGCAACTGAGCTTTCCCTATAACTCTAGATCGGGAAATAGATCTGTAAGAAAACAGTGAAGTAAAAGGTGCTTTAACAAATCACCCTAGGACATAGCAAGGTGAAAGTTGATAAAGTAAAGTGGATTTCATACATATTTAGAGAAAAAAATATTAGAGAACATATTTATGAGGATATTTTTCAGGTTTCCATTTTTGCTTCATGAGAATTATTCCTTTAATTAGATTTTATTTGGTTTGGGGATTGAAAAAGTTAGGGACATGCAATCCAAAAGTATGCCACTTGTTATCTTAGTTTTGAGCTGCAAGCGCTTGAAACACAGCACATGCAGGGAGTGCCTTTCTCTGAACTCCCCTTAGTTCCCTTATGACAGCTCATCCAAAAGGAACTCAGTCATCATAAATGCTTTCCTGGAGGTTTCATAAACCAGAGACTGACTCCTATTACAGGAGAGAAGACAAGAAGTCAACACACATCCAGACAAATGTTGTCCCATCTATTTTTCTAATGGTCCTTATATCTTTCCTAAACAGTATTTACTCTCCTCTTCTTAAAAAAATATTTTTTTATTTACTTTTAGAGAGAGGGGAAGGGGGAAGAAAGGGAGAAAAATATCGATGTGTGAGAAAAACATCAATCGGTTGCCTCTTGCATACCCCTAACCAGGGACTTGGCTGGCAACCCAGGCATGTGCCCCAAATGGGAATCAAACTGGCAACATTTTGGTTTGCAGGACGATGCCCAGTCCACTAAGCCACACTAATCAGGGCTATGCACTCTCCTCTTCCCCCATGGACATCACATGTAAGCTCTCAAATCTCACTGCTTTTTTGGAGTAACCATTTTTTTTATTCCCATGTATGTAATATTAAATTAATAAATTTCCTTATATAGACAAATGGCCTGAGTAGTCCAAACATCCCCCTCTTATCTGCTCTGTCCATGTACCCAGAACTGACACCAATTTAATCCCAAATAGATTAAAGAATCATTTAAATGTACAGCATGGTACATATTTTATTTGTTTGTTTCCAAGAGCATGTGCAAAACTACTTAGGACAGCAAGAATTCTTCTTGCAGCAAAACCAGCAATCGACAAAAGAATGAGGAAAATATGGACATCTTGCTCTGAAAAATAGCATTGTGTTAAATATGAATATGTTTTTAGCCCACAAAACATGAACAAAATCTGAAGCATTCTTTAAATCATTAAAATAGTAATCAAAATCCTCCCTGCCTGCTCTGTGGGCCAGTTTTGGCAATGAGCCATTGACCGTGTTCTCTTGGCAGAGGCAATTAGCAGATGAATAATAAGATGTGGCCACAGGTGAAGGCGGTAGGAAAAGCCAAGCAGGATTTCAGAGACATCCTAGGACCTTATTAAGTTTATTTCTACTTCAGGGGACTTTTTGATGTTTCATTGCTTTAAAGATGCTCACAAATTATTGCTTGGATGAAGTCATGATAGGAATATAGCGCAGTCTTAAAGTAATCTAATGCTATGGGGTAAGTATGAAGTGTTCCTAAACCATTGTCTGGTACTAAATTCCAGATATGTGAATAAGAACAGAATTCCACTTGTTAATGAATTCCTTGAACAGATGTTTGCCTACTTTTCTGAATAAGCCCTGAGGATCAAGGTTACATGAAATGAATTCTTGCTACAAGTCAGTTAAGAAGCAGTAACACCTGCATATGGACACCAGTTCTTTTAGGTCCTTTTTTATCCGATGAGGGGGATTACACTGATGGAAATAGATATATTTAGAATGGCCCTACTGCAGGCCCAGCTGGGGTTTTTTGCAGTAAAAATATTTTAGTTTGCAGAGTAGTTGTCTTCCTTTAATATTTTCAAAGTAGAGATTGTGTCCTGGGAGAAATATAACTATATGGCTGTTTGATTTTTCATAGTTTCTAACATTGAAAATATATTCCTTTTCTTTAAAAAATTATTTCCACCTACACAAGCATTTTGTGGTGAATCCCAATGAAGTTAGTGTCTCAAAAATGATATATCTTAAATATCAAAGAATGTCAGAGAGTTTGTTTGAGCTAGGGAATTTCATATTTTTGAATAAATACAGGGTCTGGCAGAAGTAATGTCTGCTTGAGTGTGGTTGGTAGGGTAATAATATGGGTGTAATAATTTATAGTTTTAATTTGAACATTTCACCTAAAATGTCATATGGTGTGCTTCAGTGTGATATTGTTATGTTACAGAGTTACATGCTTATGATTCTGTAATTAAAAAGCAGTGTTATTTGTGCCAGATGCTCTGTCCTACTTGGTATCATTTCATTAAGGGCCAGTTGAGAACATTTATAACTATATCTGTATATAATACCCTTTGTATTAAAGTGTAATGAGGTTTTCAATTGATAGTTTTTTTATTATAATGCATTGAAAATTCCCTGGGAATAGATTAGCCTCAGGTGATTAGAAAACGGACAGTGGTCAAATCTATGTCTCGGTCTTCCAAGAAGTTTTACTGAGACAGTTTTGTTTTGTTTTGTTTTGTTTTACTTTAACCAAAAGTGTTACTGAGATGAGAGAGTTAGAAGAAGCAGAGAAAGAGTAAAAATAAAAACATTTGACTAATGAGACCGAAAACCCAGGAGAAGATAAAACAATTGTGGATTCTCATTCATCCAGTGATAATATCTTTGAAATTTGTGATAAGGAAAGCTAATTAAAAAGCATAACCTGACCATTCAGAAAGAGCAAAGAAAGAACATAAGAATATTACTTTGGAATAATGTGAGTGCTATATGAACTGGGAGACGAAAATGTTCTTTTGTTATCTGGTGGCAATTGTTCACTATTCCTCACCATCAATATTTATTTTCGCTTCACATTCCATCATTATTAAGCATTAGGGTTGAGCAAAGCTCATGTTTTAATTCATTAGTTATCATCTAGGAGATGAGATAAGTTAGCAAAATAGGACTGGATTTAAAAAACAACAACAAAACCAAAAACAAAACATAGAAAACCCTCTGGCATTCTACACAGACTGTGACCCTGGATTCTAATTCCAATTTTTCTACTTTACCTGGAACATGTCCTTAACTAAGTCACTTCAGCTCCCTCTGTACTAATTCTCCTATCTATAAAACACATGCATGGTTTCCATGAAATACAAAATACTTTTCAGCTTCAACTGTTTAATATTGAATGTATTTTTCCCAGTGTCTCACCAGCAACTGTGATGATTGATTCATTTTCGGAAACAGTCTCTCATCATTTCAGCAAGTGACCACTCTACTTTTAGATCATTACACCATACTTCCTTAGTGCTATACTAACATTTATATTCACTAGGGATTTATATCTATTCAGACTCAGGTCATAAGGTAAATAATTTCAGAGAAATGATGTGGTCCTGCCAACAAAAATACCCCTCCATGTCAATATAAAAGGGAGAACACCACCTGTCACTACTGAAGCATTAACGGATCTACATATGTGTAAGGAAACACAACAGTGACTATGGAATTAGGACAAAATCTTATTTTAGAAGGCAATGAAGAAGAAAAAGGAATTCACTATGAGACACTAAGGGCAGCGTCTCATGAGGAACCCCTTAGTTAGTTCTAGAGGTACATTTGGACACATCTAGAGGTTATTTAGTCCAAAACTTCATAGGTATCTCTCCAGTGTAAAAACTAGAAAGTAGGCTTCATCCCCAGAAAGATTTATTTCTATTTCAAAGGTTATCATAAGGATCAAATTTACTGTTTCCAAGGAAACACTGAAATCATAAAGGAAAGAGGAAATTGCTCGTTATGTCCTGTACAACAGATAAATTTATTTTCATTTACTCTTAAAGTATAAAGAACCTCATGTGAACTTAATTACTAGGTCCTCAGGAAAAAAAAAAAAGGAAAAACTGATTCCTGTTTTGAGATGTACATTTTAGTGGAAACACTGTATATAAACACGTACAGTAAAGTGCGAAGATCATCATACCTTAGCCCTAAAGAGAAGTTCAACTCAGGAATCAGTTTTAGGCACTGTGTAGGGAGCCACTGAGTACCGCTGTCTTTGTTTCAGTCCCCGATTTAACCACACGTGCCCAGGACCTCCCAGGTCTCATCATTGTCTTGGAAAAGAATAGCACTTGCTCCATTGTTTTAACCCAGTGCCATCTAATACAAGTAAAATGTAAGCTCATGTAGAATTTTGGATTTTCCAATAGTTAAATTAAAAAAGTAAAAAGAAGCATGCAAATTTAATTTTAATCAAACATTTAATTCAATATGTCTAAAATATTGCCACATCAACATATAATCAATGTAAAAATTATTGAGATAGTTTACTTTTTTAGACCAAGTCTTTTTAACTTGGTGTATATGTTACATTCGTACTGCTTCGCAATTCGGACGACTCACAGTTCACAGAGTCAGTGGCCACGTGTGGCTATCATGTTGGGCAACAGAGTTCTACCCAGTGTCACAAGGAAATGTGACACCTGCTCTCTATGACGGTGGTACACGTATACTTATATTCTGGGATGTTAAGTATAGGCCAATGGGAGTACTTTTTCTAATTTCTGTTGTTGCTTTTTTGTGGGTAATTATTACAAACATACTCTTCTCGCCCTCTGAGTTCCAAGTTGACTGAGAACTGGACACAAGTTGTGAGTACATGTGGGTCCAAATACTGGCTTCAGTTTTTAGTAAAGCTGCATTGCACAGTGTGGCTTAGGTCTCTGTCCACACCGTATTTCCTAATGCTGTTCCCTCGGTCTAGCTTGCGGGCTGCCTGTCTGCACAGGGGTGAACATGGTGGATTCTTCCCCAAGTATACTTCCCTTAGAGAAGGAACTGAGTGGACTGGGTGCTGCCTCCCTGCAAAGAGAACCCAGGAAGTCTTTTGTCCATTTTCAACAATCAGATAAACAACTTATCCTCTTCTTGGAGGAGGAGGGAGGAAACTGGAAAAAAATTCTTTCCCATACTATTTTATTTTGGGGAACAGAACGGACAGGTGAATAGGCAGTCTGTAAAGCAACTCCTAAATTTCCAAGAGGAATAAGATTTTAATTATGTGGCAACATGTTCGAACGAGGTACACTAAAAAAGCTTTTAACTAGAATTACGAGTTATTTTATTTGCAAATGTAAGGAAAACCTGCAGATCTTTGTTAGGGAGAGGTATGCTGAAACGCTTTTAACAAAAATTATGGCTCAGTTTACTTGAAGATTTACCAACATTTACCATCATGCCAATTACACAACCACAACAACAGTATGCAAATAGCCTATCTTTCCTACCCACGTTTTCTGGTCTCCCTGGTCTCCAGCCTTTGGGAATCTGTCAAAATCTGACAGATTAGACTGCAAATCAATTCCCTGGGCCAAATGAATGCAGCTGGAGTGACTTATCTATTGTTGATTGCAGCTCAGTGAAAAATGGCTGACATTTCATGCTCAGAAGAAGGGAAATGGCCTTATCTAAGCCTGCTTATTTATATATTTCATAATTTGTTTGTTTGTAATGCTGAACAATCATTGGCCAACTGAGATGACTTAACAAAAATTGGTTTCTCCCCTTTGGCTTCCCTTTTTATTTTTTTTTAATATACTGAAAGCACCCTTCTAGTTTGGCTTTGCTTAATTTTATTCCCAAGTCACGATAAATATTTTTCAGGTACAATTACTGGAAAATCTAAAGTGGGAAGAAAAAAGATGCATTTGTTTACTCTTTACTATTTTGCTTTAGTTTTCAAGCTTTCCTCTTTTTAAAAAAATTTTTTAAAAAAATGTTTGAGGATTTCATTTTCAGTACACCAAGAAAGAGAATAGGACCCCAATATTCACTCAGCTCTCAGGTTGTCTGTTTTGAAGGATCATAAACAGTTGGGGATCAGGAAACTGTAGTTTCAAACACTCTAGAGGACAAAGTTTTAGAGCCCGGAAATGCCTGAAGTATGGAGCTGCGAGAGAGGAGGTGGCCTGAGAGACCATGGGGGGCTACTGGAGACGATTTTTGTAGGGATGACCTTGTCAAGATCATATATTGCTCCTTCAGTGACTTGGTACCATTATGTAACACCCTCCCTTTACGTCATTGTTCTACCTCTATCATAGAACACCCAACACCACTTGTTAGTATTTTCCTTGAAATGGGACCAAAAGTGCCAGTGGATACGTATATCTGTCTGAAATAAACGTCATGGAGCTCTCTGAAACAGAGAACATAGTGATCTTCAAAGAGAAAGTATTAGGACACCAGTCAAATTGCTGACTAGGGACCAGTCTTCTTTCACCACTGAATCTTGACGTCATGAACGAGGATGGCATCGCTTTTTTCTTTCTTTCCTGATCGTACACCAGAGATGAAGATCAGTGAAACTCATGAAATATCTGGATATAGTTCTTGAGGATACTGAATTATATTAACAGCCATTTTTTGCATTCCTACTATGTGACATACACTGCTAGAGGCACGAATGATATCAATATAAAACACTCAGTCCTGACTTCAGGGATTTCCAATTGTACCGGGTAGACTGCAATAGCTATGTGGGGAAAGTGTCATGTTGACACAAATGTCGTAGAACATTCCCCTAACCAAATACCTTCAGAAACTTCTTTGGAAATTCGGAGGAATAAAAACGATTTTTCTTACTACCTTCAGTGTGGCACAGAGAGACTGAAGTTCAGTTCAGAGGGAATCTCTGAAAAGAAAGGTACTGACAGGAGCTTTTAGGTGTCTGTCACACAATCTGCCTAAGTGTCTGATTATGAATGAACATAAAATCCCTTCCCATCTTTGGCCTGATATAGACAAAGCATAAGTATCTGATAAACTCAGTGCCTATGAATTATCTGATGCCTGACAAGTCAAAGAAAAATAGATTTCAATATTTGGACTCATGTAGAAGATGCGCTGAATAGATAACTGAATTCTGGATTTGTTGATTGGGCCAGGGGAGGGGTTTTATGGAGGGGAGAGAGGAGTCGAAGAGGGCAGGATCCTAGGAGAGAGGAACATTATAACACGGCATTTGCATGATACTAGTTCAGAATAGTGATACAGGGATTGATCAGTGTTTTAGTGGGAAAGTAGTGAGTCTTTTTCTCTTTCTATTGTGGTTAGCTACTGAAGAAGAACTCTCACCAGAAATTCATTTTCAAGGGACTAACATGAAAGATAAGCTAACTGTGCTGGGTAATTTTCCTACTTTCTCCTTGTTTATAATTCTTTCTGTGGTATCCCTGGCTATATCACAGTGGAATGAAACTCCTCAAGCAGAACTTAATGCATTTATAAGTGTACTGGATTAAACATTCAAAATTCATTTTTATCCCAAATTAGTTGTAGACACTGGATATTAGGTCTTCATATTCTTTTGGGGACAAATGACTACAAAGGCATTAACTAATTTTTGCAGGGATGACTGTAATTTAATTCTTACCAAGAAACAACCTCAGAAATAACTGTAGAAATAACTGTAGAAATAACTCAGAAATAGAGCCACCGCCTATTTAGTTTTTGCTTGCTTGCTCTCTCCTTACACACAAGTGCACGTACGTGAAATGAGACCCTCAGCAGGAGTAGACAGCTCACGTTAAATGGACATGTCAATGTGGAGAGGGACACTTATGGCTCGCCTATTATAGGCGACGGTATCTTAACTGCAGGATTGCGGGTACTTTTTGATCATACGAAAATTGCTAAATTTCTCTGAGTGGGAAGGCATCAAGCCACACATGAGGTTATTTCTGTTCCTCATGGTTTAAGACTTTGTGACCTTAGATCAAAGGATATCAGAACTCCCTCTGCAGTAAAGTCCAGAGGGAGTTCTGGATTTTACTCCCTGGTGGCCTGGTTGAGACAGTTTCAGGGACCTGAAAAAAACTGTAAGAAATAAAACAAATTGTTGACAATTCTATACATCCAGTAGTTTGGCCTCAAAATTTGGAGCCTTTTTCTTTGGTATGTTTTCCCTCATACCTCATATTCAATCTATGTTGACATTTTCATGAGTCTTACTATTATTGACTGACTTAATACTGAATCCGCCTCAGTCTTTGTTTTTCATAGCACATATTGTATCACCTTTTAATATAATTTAATTGACTTGTTTTTTATTTAACCACTGTTTCTTCCTTACTGCTGGAACATAAGCTTTATCTGGACGAAACATTTGTCTGTTTATTCTCTGATTTATTTGAAGTTCCTAGGAAAGTTCTCACCTCATAGTAGTGCTCAAAAATATTTATTAAGTGACTACGTGGAGCTGACATCTGAGCAAAAACATAAATGTGGTAAGGGAATAAATCTGCAGAGATCTTGTTTCTGCAGAGAAAGTACAAAGAACCAAGATTAAGAGTCACAAGCAGCAAGGATGTCAGTGTGGCTGGTAGGAGTAAGTAAGCTGAATAGTTTGGCTTAGAGTCTGTGCTCTTAACTTGTAAAGTGAGATCAGTATCACTTACTTTTTATATGATTTGGAGCAAGAATCATGAATACTCTCAAACCCAATTCTCTCACTAGTGATATAAGGGTGACTACCTCGTAGAAATGTTGTGGGAATGAAGTCAAATACTGCATTGTAAAATGACTTACAAATGGATTAACAAATATTAAACCCCTTCCCACCAAATGTCCATCCCTGACTTGTTGGGTATACTGTATTTGTTTGGGTCACAGAGAAACTCTAAAAAACAAACAAACACATTAGTCCCGAAATGTAAGCCTGAGAACCATCAGCAAATCTAACCCACCAAGCTGATATCAAGTAATACTCTGAAGGATTATAAGAAAAGAATAAATTCTTAAGTAAACTCAATTCAAAACCAGCTGACACTTGATTAATTGTCTAATCAGAGAATTACCCAGGGATAGACAATGAGTTCTGAGTAATGACTTAGCCTGTGTCGGCCTCCAGATAGCTGAGTTTCCCATTTAAGAAGAGTCTGTGGTAAAAGAAAAAGACCCAGAGCAAAAATAATCCTGATTACAATCCTAGGCAGGGGACTTCCACTTTTGTACTTGGGGGTCACTGCCAGTTACACGCTTTAATCCTCTCTTTAACTCACATGGCAGAAATTTGTAAGCACTTGTCTACTGGAGATTAACTTTACTTGGTGGGGTATGAACCCAACAACTTTAAGACTCAAAGGATTAGAAGCTTTTATAAGAAATTTTGACCTCCAATAACCCACAGTATTTCCATATTATAATAATAATCCATGATTGTCATCAACATGCAGGATATTTAAAGTCTGACATTTAAGGAAAAGATCACATTTAAATATTACCTATAAATTAAGTGATTCAGAATTGTCTTGAATCCATTTCTTTTTTTAATGTACGTCTACTATAGCCTATCAAGAAAGCAGGCAACCACACAGCTAAGGATTCACCTAGGAGGCAGAGTCAAATTGGCAAAAGCCTTTATCATAGGAAACCAGAAACCCTCTTATCCCAGCTGACGCCCTGCCTCCTTAACCCTTGCTTGTTCTGTCTGTGCGCCTGAACCATGGCTCTGCTTCTTCCCGTCTGTTCCCAGCTTGGGTTTGGTAAGCTGACTAGTCCATGCTGACGTTTTTAATTTTATGTTTTTAATTTATTTTTTTATCTCACTTTAATTTACTGACCTTGTCTCACTCCAAATTTGTACTTTTAAGTCCAGAGATGTGAGCTTCAGGTTGAAAAGCAAAGCTTAAGTCTCAGAGGTTCCTTTCTCCAGATGACGTGTATTATATTCCGGGGTCACCCACCAGACCACGTCAGTTTTCAGGGGTGGACTGCGCTTCAAGTCCTGACACCGAGTGAGGGAAAATACTGACCTTCAAAAACGATGTGATTCCAACTATGAAACCCTGCTATGACTTCCAAAGCCAACAAAATTTGTATTAATTCCTCACCATAGGAGAGTTTAGGATGTGCTGTTATTTCTAAGTGTCCATTATTCTTATAATTGAATAATTATAGCCCTTACTCTGCAGCAGGTGAGTTAAGAATGACTATATATTATTTGCTTCATGTTTTTTCTTATAATGGACATAAGAAATCAGTCTTGAAAAGGCTAATTGTAGGAGGTGTACCTTTTTTATTTTTCTTTCATTCGTTGACTCATTTAGTCTATCAAGTAGTACAAAAAATATTTAAGATACATTCCATGCCAAGTATAGTTCACATTCCTTGTTGTGCTTATTTTGTAGTATTTTAGTCCTATACTTAAAGCATTCATTTTTAAATGACTGATATCTTATAACTATATTAAACATACATGATAAGTAAGACAATTACTTTATACCAGTTTGAGGAAAGGGCTTCTGTGGATTTGATGGACATTATAAATTGGATCTATTAATTTTAATGGGCCACTCTTTTTCTGGGATGGTGTTAGTTTACCTGTGAGAATCTATAAAGAGTAATAAATAGTAATATTAGGCCAGTGGATCAGGGACCCACAAGTGGGAATTCAGAGAAGAAAATTCATGATATGTTTGATAAGGCAGACAAATAAATGTAAAGCAAAAAATTAGGTAAGCTGGACTTTTTCAATCTTTTGAGTACCTATGAATTTTTTGGTAAGGCTTGCTAAGATAGGAATAATCCAGTTAATAAAATGGATTCCTTCGTGCATAATCCAGGGTAAGACATATAAAACTTTTATGTTGGCCATGGAAGAGAAAGAGAGAGACTGGAAGATTGTGTAGGGATTTTACAAAAATCCCTTCATCTGGAGTTGACACACAATTTTTAGCCACATTTTATTGGACAGAATTGGTCACCTGCCCTTTTGTTCTCTGGAACTTGAGAGTGTATTGTTCTGATACCCAGAGTAGAGTTGTCAAATTTAGCTGCAGTTTTGGTGAGCATTAGTAATGGTTACAATTCTCTAATCAAATGCTCTCAGACATTTGCTTTTGTGTGGAGAAACATCCCCCCCCCCCTCGCCCCGCCCCCACCCCCGCCCAGCCCCAGTCAGGGGAATCCTGGCAACCTTCAGAGCAAAGCACCTTGATCTTGCCTTGGGCAATTGAAGAAAGCTATTTACTATTTTTACTCCTTAACTTCTGTTCCTTTCTAGTAATCCTTTTTTGTTGTTAAATAACCAGTTTATAAACTAGCATACGGCTACCTACATGGTGATGGAGCCAAGTTAGCTTGCCGAAGTATGTCCTGAGGTGTCTGCAGGTAGTGCCCATTGAGTTCTGTTGAACTGCAGAGTTTGACTCATGGAAACAGCACAACCTGCCCCCAAGGCTATATTTCGTGAACAGAACAAAGTTTGGAATGGATGAGCAGCTTTAAAGTTACTTTGGAGCAGAAGCAATAATCCAGGGAATCAAACTTTCAGAAACTAGCTTAAAAAGTTGGTCCAAAGAGATGTATATGACTGTGAATTTTAGAAGTGATTTATACACAAAGGAGGAAATATCTAGGGAAGCAGCTAAAAGGACAGGTCATGTACTCAGGAATGTGCACACCAAGAACATTTCTGTGATTTGAGGAGGGTTAAATCCTAAATTCTGTAATTAGATTAGAGACAAATGAACAAAATAAATAAGACAAAATGAGTAAGACAAAGATATGTGAAATAACCATTAATTGAGAAAGTGTTTACAATCTGCTTAGTTTGGTTCCTGACTTAAAGAATTATAAGACCTTAATAATTTTAGCCATTATTATTCACTTTTATAGATTCCAAGATATAGTTTTTCCAAAATTAAACCATTCTTAAATTCAGGTGTACTTAAAAACTATAAACTCTTAAAATTTTCTGCTGCTTGGTGGCAGTTATGAGTTAGTGGTATAAAAACCTTTGGTACCTTTGCAAAGACCAAAAATTAGCATCAACATGTCTATGATTATAAAAAATATGGTGTTATTAAACTATATGCTGACAGATTTCTTGCAAAAATAAACTAGGGCATAGGGGGCAAATAAATAAAATGGTTACACGTTAATGCAAGCAAGGACTGCAAGCATATTCCCATAATGATTAAACCTTAGCCCCTCTCTCAACGTTTCCACTCCTGTGGGGAAAGTGCAGATGAGCAGTGAAATGGATAGGAGACAGATCATTGAGGTTTGGGGCCAAGGATTCCTGAAAAACCAGATCGTGAATAACTGAGAGTTGACTCCTTCTCCTTGTGCTTTCCTTAGTACCTGTCCATTTCCATTAAATGAACATGCACGCTCTACTAGTTGTAGTAACAGTATTTGTAGTAGTCAGCATAGTTTGAAGTGATTATACTAAAGGGTATTGTGTGATATAAATGAGGTAGTACATGTGAAGTACTAAGAACGTGGTCTGCCCAGGTATGAGTGGCTGCTATTATTAGTTATTCATTTTATTTAATGCATTACTGTCATTTTAATATAATGGCTTTTCTAATTTAGTCTCATAGAATCAATGCAAAAATTTATTTTTTCTCCTCCTACCTTATCAACCTGTACCAACTCTCTAAAAAAACAACCTTCTAGTAATTATCTCCTGATGATTCCTTTTGCATTCTTACCTTTTTCCCCTTTATTTGGGTTCATCTCTCTCCTCTTCATCTAACTAGATTCTATTTACACATTGAGCAGAATCTAACTTTCACAATTCCTAGGTCTTTATCCAGAGGGTTCTCCAGAGATCTGTCTTCTCAATCTCATTTTTTTAACATATATTTTCTAAACAAGTGTACATTCCAGTTCTGTGTTTTACTAACTGTAAGAATTGCATTTCCCTCATCTGTAAAGTGGGGATAATTATTATATCTGCCTCAAAAAGCTGTGAAGATTAAATTACAAATGTGGTCAATGTATAAAAGGTACTCAATAAATATTAATTCCCATTATAAGTCTTGGTGCCAAATATTGTTAACTCTGCAAACTTCCATCCTTTCTACCTGACTATATTTTTAGTTCCTTGGCCAAAGCCAACACATTCTTATATATGCATGAGTCTGTTTTAGTTCCTAGTATTTTGCTTTTGATTTAATCTGTTAAGCCAGTGATTTGAGGATTTAGAACGCATTGCACGGCCATGGATCTTAGTGGTGTTGAAACTGTTCTGTATCCTGACTACCTCAATGCCAGTACCCCAGTTGTGATATTATACTACAACTCTGTAAGATGCTACCGTGGGGGAAACTCATAAAAGATATGCAGGTTCTCTCGACTATTTCCTATAACCCTATGTGAATACACAATTATCTCTAAATAACATTTCATTTAAAAGACATTGCAGCTTGCCTACAGTTGTTTGGCGCTCCTTTTGTTGTGGGGGTGTCCTGTTTTTGTTTTATATTAATCGAGGGGCTGCATATAAAGTGGTCTTTAATAAGATAAACTAAAAAGAAGAAAGCAAAATGATTTTAGTACTGAGCCTTGTAAGTACATTTACCTCTTTTTGTAAACTATTAAAATCATTTAAGTCATCCAAAATTGTTGGGCACTTGGGAGTTGTATATTCTCAGTGGCTTCAGTGAGTTTGTTTTGTAATTTTCACTTCCTTTGCCATTTTAATGCCTTATTTGCCATTGCCTTCTCCTCTCCTTGGGGATCACTTTACCTTCCCAAGCATTTTATCACCTCACGCGCAACCTGTCTGTGCTGTTTCAGGCCAATTGTACCAGAAGAGAGCCTGCCAAGCTCTCTGTGAATTCAGGCACCTTCCTCTGCCCTTGAGCACCTGGGCCTTTTGGAAATGACTTTATCTGTCATTTTTTCCCCAGAATGAACTACAAAATAACTTTAATCAGACAGTGCTGGAAATCTGAACAAAAGAAGCCAAAGGGAATAGGGGTCCTGGCTCCCAACTGTCACTTCTGAGGGCGAGTGGAGAGGACCCTACCAGAAGCTCAAACCCAGAAGATGCACCGCTGGGGCTGCTGTGTCCATGAGAGGGGATCAGCTTCCATGACCTCAACTCAAATCCAGCAGTATTGCTGGAACTCTCTTGTATTTTACCTGAAGTGTGTGCACCCAATAGCATACAGGGGAGATTAGGTCCATAGCAAAGCGCTGTGTGTTTAGATATATACACAGGAATTGTGAAATAGGTGGTTTTATAATGCTGCTTCAGTTCAAGTATTTTATTAAAAGGTGTTCTTCTATCAGTGAATTTGGAAGTGTGACAGGATTGTGAACTCTCTTCCTTGGAGAATAGCACTTCTGTAATAATAATAATAATAATAATAATAATAATAATAATAAATACAAATATCCAAAGGTAGAGCAAATATTGCCATATGACATCTGTTTTGGAAGCCTTTTGATTCCCAGGATGTTGCAAATTGAGATAGTAGCTCGACTTTCTGAAGGCTGTTGTACTTCAATTTTATAAAGATAGAGAAATAGAAAAAGGCAAAGAACGAAAGAATTTCACACGTGAACCTCCCTCCTTTCCACCTCAACCACTCTTACCATTGGGAAGATAAAGCATAACACTTTCCACACTCTCACATTGCAACCTACAGGGAATCCCTCTGTAGGCTATTTTATCCTTCATTGAACTGTGTGTGTTATGTTTCACTTAAATTAACTTGGAAAAAGTAAGGGATGTGGCTAGGTGCACAGTTTGAATTGCCCCATGCTGAATGTTCCTTCAGTGACCTGGATAATGGAAAGAATATGGGAGTGGATATATATGTGAGTGTGTTTAGTGCAGAGAAGAAAGTCTAAAAGGATTCACCCTTTGTGATAACTTCATTGGGTGGAAATAGGGCAACCAAAATTGGGGGGAAGAAGTGAAAGGATATTTTAGTTTCCTTTATTTATGATAAGAAAATAATTATGTATTTTTATGGGAAAATTTAAATGAATGATATTTCCACGGCAGTCTTGTTCTGAAGTACCATGTTTGTATCCAGCCTGTGGGTAGATGACTCCAAAATGCACTTCTGCAGAGGTGGGAACTTGACAGGTAATAATGATGTGGTTAAGGGTCATTATTCCCTACTTTCCCCTCAAATCCAAGATCCTAGCAATGACTTTAGGCTTGTTTGCAGACATTCAGACAAATGAGTTGATTAAGGCAATTAATAATAGTCATTTAATTCTCTGAGCGTTTGGCCATCTGTTTTAGTGATGGCCTCTTCCTTTCTGTTTGGTTAATTCAATTGTGGTTCCCAAACTGAATAGGTGGCATCTATAAACACTCAAGTAAACCCCACTATGACTTACTACCTCTCTAATGATCAGAATTTCTATTACCATATCATAGTAAAATGAATACAAGATTATTCAAAGGCAAGAACAGCTGATGTAGTTAGTAGGTGATTTATTACCTGAAAAGGTATTCTTTTAATTGTTTCTGAAAACTTCTTAGAGATAAAATAACAGTGATAAAATAAAGTGATTGGGATTAGAGAGAGAAAGTAGACATTTGGAAATTTAAGCTTATCAATTTAGCTCTTTACAAAATACTTCAGGAACATATAAAAGTTTAGAATTATTTTTATCTGTGTTTTCTTATGTTTCCCAAATATTTAATCCTTTTTATTTGTTTGTAATGCAGGATAATCTAAAATATTCTGATTAAGTTATTATCTAAGATAATTTTAAAATTACCCTGATCTTTTTTGACTCTTTAAATTAATGTTTCATTTTCATCTACAGCTCTTGAAATATCTTCCAGTTAGGGGCCAAGAGAATTTCTTACAAAATGGTTCAAATGACAAATGGTTTAAAGTAAAATACTTTACTGATAAGTAAAATCACTTAGGACTGCAAAATTAATATTTTAAATATACCCTTTTTGTTTCAAGCCCACAGTTTCTAAAATATTTCTGCATATCATATTGTAATAATGACATAATTATAATAACTTCTAGTACTTACAGTGACTTGGAAATTTATTCCTAGTTAATTTACTTGTTTTTATGTAGGGACTTTTATGGAACTGTGCTCTAATTCAATATTAAGCAGGCTATTATTTGAAAGTGTTTCTAACTTGGCAATAAATGGTGGTGATTTAGTTATGATTAAACAGAAATAAGTATATGAAAGCCTAATGAAGTTCAGAGAAGTATTCATTATGTTTCAATACATTTATATAACCTACTTGCCCAATATGTTGTTACACCTTTATTGTAATTAACTAGGAATTAATTCATTTAAATTTTTAAAGAGCAATTTCTAGTCTCAAAATTCTTACTTTGCTGTATATCCATTGAAAACCTAATTGAGAGTACAAGAAACATACCTTGAAATGAATCAAACTAAAAATTAGTGTAGCGTTGCAAGTGAATTATAAGTGACTGCAACGGTTTATGGAATCATGATGGATCTGTGGCATCCAACATTTTTCTGCATGGAATGTCTCTGATACTAAATATCTTTACATATTTTAATGTTCAATGCTTTGTCAAATACTGTACATTCTATTTCTCTCCTGTCTTTTATTGTCTGATATGAAGGCATTATCACATCAACTCTTGTCAGTGAGTCATTTTTAATTTCTAAAAAATCGGGTCTTTCATTTTACATTGCTGTGTTTTAATGCATTTGCCTAGCTGGGCTGGATGTGTCTTGCTTCCCACCCCCTACCTTTCCGCCAACTGTGAAAATGCTAGGAATTAAATTCTCCTCCTCTTCCTTTTGCTTGAGCAGTTTTTTTGAGATGTAATTCAGATACCTACACTTCACCCATTTAAAGTGTGCAATTCAATGATTTTTTAGTATATTCACAGATGTATGCAACTGTAATCACAGTCAAATTTAGTTCATTTTCATGACCTCAAAAAGCTCCATATACTTTAGAAATCACTCCTCTTATTCCCCCATCCTTCCTACCCCCACCCCCCATCCCTAAGAAGCCACTAATTTACTTTCTGTCCCAAAAGATTTCTCCATTCTGGACATTATATATGAATGGAATCATATAACATATGATTTTTTATCACTGGCTTCATTTACTTAGCCTAGTGTTCTCAATTTTCATTCATATTGTAGCATGAATGAGTATTTTATTCCTTTTTATGGCCAAATATTATTCCATTGTATGGATATACCATATTTTCTTTATCCATCTGTTAGTTGATGAACATTTGGGTTGTTTTCTGTCTTTTGACTTTTATGAATAATGATGCTTATATGTATTTTTATCCAAGTCGTAGTGTTTAATTTCTCATGGTTATATGCATAGCAGTAGAATTGCTGGGTCATATGGTAACTCTGTATTTAACATTTTGAGGAAACGACAGACTTTTTCAAAGTGAGTGTCATTTCACATTCCCCTCAGTAGTTTATGAAGGTTCCATTTTTTCCACATCTTCATCAACACTTGTTTTTTCCTAAATTTTTGATGACAGCCATCTTATGGGTGATCGGTGATATCTCATTGTGTTTTTAATTTGCATTTCCTTGATGACTATTGATGGTAATTTTTTTTATCAGTCATTTTTATATTTTCCTTGGAGAACTGTCTGTTCAGAACCTTTCCCCACTTTTATATTGGGTTATTTGCCTTTTATTATTGTGTTTTAAGAATTGTATTTATTTGAAATATAAGTCTGTTAGCAAATGTACAGGCTCCAAATAACTGAATGACTGCAGATTTTTCCTGCTCATCAACAACTAGCTTTTAGTGCCAAGATAGTCGAGATTAATGGTCACAACTCCCTAGGGACACTTCCGTGAATATTCTGAACCCAGTTACTGGGTGAATTCCGTGTTCATTTGTCATTAATACTTTGTGTATTTGAAATTAATATTAGTAAGAGAATTTTAGGATAAAACTGTGTAAAACAGTTTTTCTTAGCCATGTATTACACACCAGTGTAGGATCCTTTAAAAATCCCAACTCTAATATTAAATTCTTGGCACTTTGAATAACCGCAAAACCCCTCACAGACACTGAAGTACTGGGGAATTATAGTCTCAAGAAATAAATTTTCTTCTTCTGTTTCATAAGAGACCTCCCCTTGAACTCATCGTCAGGGCAATGCCTTTAAAGATAACAAGGAAAGAAATCTTCCACTTCGCATAGCAATCAAACTGACGTCAGTTATTTCTTACATCTAACTGAATGTTACTTTTATGTCTTCATGACAAACACATTTTTTTATTCAAAGTCTGTCCTTTGAAAAATAGTTCAGCAATTGGGTCTGGAGATGGTTTCTAAAGAGGATGATGAATTTACATGAATTCATTCACATATCTCCGTTTTGTTTCCTATTTCTGTATATGATCCAGTGTCTAGGGATGGAACCGTCATCTCTGGGACACAGCAATACAGACTGGGTGACACTGGTTTTTCTCCCATTGCTTCTCTAGCATTAACAGAGTTAAGTAGCCAAGATCTTGCTTATTGTTTAGTTGTCTCTTGTTTAAATACCGGTCAATTAATTCATCCTAATCACTGATTCTGTGCTCATGGCATCTTTGAAAGCATGACTCAACCATCATAGTAGCTAAAATTCTAGTTTATTTTTGGCATGCTTTATACCTCTTCCTTTTGTCACCATTACATAGCTTGCCTGACCGTGTCAGCGGGTCACTACTCCTTCTGCATATGGTCTATCAAACCAGGACGCACACTGATCAGCAAATAACCATCTTCTGTCCAGATGGAATCCGCACTTGCTGGTGCCTACGGCCCCACTTTTTACCTGATTGGGTAGTCCCAGTGATTCATCTATCCACATTCATGAATGGATATGTTTATGAAACTAATTTCTTTACCTCTACACTTTCTCTACTGGCAGGAAATCTTTGATCCATATCCTTATTTTTCCTAGTTTTACCTTAAAAAATTATATCTGAAATTTCAGGTTTAAATTAGACAGACTGGTATAAAATTTTAGTCAAGGAGATGCATGTGGCCTCTTTACAAATGAAGTGTTACAGATGGGAACTTAGTATACTAATTCTAACATTAGGTGTACATATGATTGCATATAAGGAAATAATATTAAAAATAAGACAAAGAAAGCCTGAGTTCTAAAATCTTAGGATGTTGTAGTAACATTGTAGAAAATAAACATTGACATTCAAAATGTTGTCTGAAAGTTTTGTGAGCTTGTTTACTTCATAATTTTTTTAGTACATGTGCTGCCGAAGTGAACACAGTTCACTTTATAAATTGTCACTGCAGCGACGACACCTTCGGAACAGAGTTTCCAAAGTTCCTCTGCTCAATACCCTTCTTTCTGCCATGCTATTGATTTTACGGTGCTGCATTTTAGCTTCCTTCAGGCCATTTCCTCCAGGCTCCCTTTTCCTTCTTAAGGCGATAACCATTTTTAATCTTGCCAACCTAGCAAGAGATGGCTTGCTGACAAGAACCCAGCGGCCAGGCCCTACCACTTCCCCAGTTCTTCGATTGCACTCAGAGTAACGTGACAGACAGATCAGTAGCAAACTTCCTGTTTTGTTTTCGGATCGACCAGCTATTCGTATTTCAGGGGAAAAGACACGTTTCTATTAGAAAAGATGGAGTGTGGAAACTTTGCCTTAGATAATTTAGGTTGCTTTCCCAGGAGTCAAGTATTCCAAATTACTAATTTCTCCCCCACAAATTTTTAATTCTCCAGCCTGCACCAACTGTGCTTGCTTGTGCTGGGTCGAACAATGATGGTTAAAAAGGTTCTGCTTAACATTTCAAAAATGTATATGGAACCATAAACGACCGTGAATAGCTGCAGCAATTTCCAAAAAGAACAAAGTAGAAGGGATCACAATACCTGATGCAAATTGTATTACAAGGCCACTGTAATCAAAACAGTCTGGTACTGGCATAAGAATGGACACATAGACCTATGGAACAGAAAAGAGAGCCCAGAAATAAACCCGAGGCTTTATGGTCAATTAATATTTGACAAAGGGGGAAGATGCATAAAATGGTGTAAAAATAGCCTCTTCAACAAATGGTGTTGGGAGATCTAGACAACTACATGCAAAAAAATGAAACTCGATCACCAACTTATACCATACACAAAAATAAATTCAAGGTGGATAAAAGACTTAAATATAAGTTGTAACACCATAAAAGTCCTAGAGGAAAACATAGGCAGGAAAACCTCAGACATTCCATGCAGCAATATTTTCACTGATATGTGCCCTAGAGCAAGGGACATAAAGGAAAGAATAAACAATGGGACCTCATCAAATTGAAAAGCATCTGCATGGCTAGAGAAAACAGCATTAAAATGAAAACAGAACCAACTATATAGTTCTATATAGTTATAGTTCTATAAGTATATCTGCCAATGATACTTCAGACAAGAGTTTGATCTCCAAAATATATAAAGAACTCACATGACTCCACTCCAGGAAGACAAACAACCCAATAAAAAAATGGGTAAAAGACTTGAACAGACACTTCTCCAAGGAGGACATACAGCGGGCCCAAGACATATGAAAAGATGTTCAGCATCACTAGCCATCAGAGAGATGCAAATTAAAACCATAATGAGATATCACTTCACACCCATGAGAATGGCCACCATAAACAAATCAACAAACAAGTGTTGCAGAGGTTGTGGAGAAAAGGGAACCCTAGTGCACTGTTGGTGGGAATGCAGACTGGTGAGGCCACTGTGGAAAACAGTATGGAATTTCCTCAGAAAACTAAAAATGGAACTGCCTTTTGACCCAACAATTCCACTGCTGGGATTTTGTCCTAAGAACCCTGAAACACCAATCCAAAAGCAACTATGCATCCCAATGTTCATAGTAGCACAATTTACAATAGCCAAGCACTGGAAGCAACCTAAGTGCCCATCAGTAAATGAATGGATTAAAAAACTATGGTATATTTACACAATGGAATACTATGCAGCAGAAGGAAGGAGCTCCTACTCTTTGCGGCAGCATGGATGGAACTGGAGAGCATTATGCTAAGTGAAATAAGCCAGGTGGTGAGGGACAAATACCATATGATCTCACCTTTAAGTGGAATAATCAACATAACAAACAAGCAAGCAAAATATAACCAAAGACACTGAAATAAAGAACAATCTGACAGTAACCAGAGGGGAGGTGGGAAGGGATAATGGGGAGGAAAGGTTTTTAGGGACAACTATAATGGACACATGGACAAAACCAAGGGGGTGAGTGGAAACAGGGGAGGGAAGTAGGGATGGCTGGTGCGGGGGGGAATAGTGAGAGGGTAAATGCAGGTAACTGTACTTGAACAACAACAAAATAATTAAAAATAAATAAATAAATAAAAAGTTTGTGCTTTAGATGGGATGTTTGTGTGCCTCTAAAATTCATACGTTGGAAACCTAATGCCCAAGATGATACTATTAGGGCATGAGCCTTTGGGAAGTGATTAGGTCACGAAAGCAGAGTTCTCAGGAAAGGAATTAGTGCCCTCATAAAAGAAGCCCCAGAGACATGGTCATCCCTACTATTATGTGATGTCAGCAGTGTGCAACCCAGAAGAGGGTCTTGCCAGAACCCACTCATGCTGTCACCCTGATCTTGGACTTTCAGCCCCCAGAACTATGTATTATAAGTGCCCAGTCTGTGGTCATTTGTTATAACAACCCAAACGGACTAAGACAGGCTCTTAGAATTATAATCACTTTCTTTTTCACATGAGAAAATGGAAGTCACGATTGATGATTTGTTTTAAAGTGAAATAATCCATTGAGAGAACCATGCTTATGGATGTAAAAGCATGAGTTTAAAAATCAGAACAAAACAGCCATCTGTAAATGTACAAAGTTATCGCGATAGTATAACCTCGATCGTATTTGCTCTATTTCCCATGTTGTCGATAGTATTGACTGTGTTCCCTCTGTTGCACACTGCATCCCTGTGACATTTATTTTCCAATTGCAAGTTTGCTCTTTGTAGTCTGCTTCACCATTTTTTGCCTTTTTCTTGCCCTTGCTCCTTTAGCAACCATCAGTTTATTCTCTGTATCTGTAAGAATTTGTTTTGTATTGTTCATTATTTTTGGTTGCTGTATTTTAGATTCTACATATAAGTGAAATATGATGGCATTTGTCCTCTGTATGACTCATTTCATTTATTATGATATCCTTTAGGTTCATATATGTTGTCACAAATGGCAAAAGTTCAGTGTGATGTTCACTTCCTTAGGCATGTTAGTATTAAAGAACTATGTTGTTCATCTGAAACTAATATAACATTGTATATTAACTATATTTTAGTAATAAAAACTAAAATAATTATGAACAATCACTTAATATGATGGGGTTGAGAAACTAACTGTCTTTGTTGGCTGGACAAAATCAAAACAAAATATTACTCCATTAAATCAAAATATTTTATTTTAAAATTATTCTTAATATAGCATGGGACAATATTTGTTGAAGTGATTAATTGAGAAACTGTAGGTAAATAAGGACATAATAGAGATATTCTATTATGATTTAAAAAGACAGCAAAGCAATTAATCCAGAGTTGATTAAAATGTCACTGTGGAAAGGTAACTATGTAGTTTGTGGTATGATCATTTTTTTTAACTTTTTATTTTGAAATACTTATAGATTCACAGGAAATTGTAAAAAATGTACAAATGGTCCCTTGCATCCTTTTCCAGCCTCCCCCAATGTTAACATCTTGTATAACTATATCATGATATCAAACCAGGTAATTGACATTGGTGATATCCACAATGTTTATTTTGATTTTACTACTTATAGATGCACTAATTTGTGAGTGTGTATAAACCGTTCTGTGAAATTTTATCACAGGTCTTCAGTAACTACATATTTTCTCCCCATTCTAAATCCTGATAATTACTAATCTTCTTGTCATCTCTATAATTTCTTTATTTTAAATTAATTTCCCAATTACAATTGACATATAATATATTCATTTCAGGTATACAACATAGTAATTAGACATTTATAAGTGTTATGCAAATAGAATAATATAGAATAAACTTTTAATATTATTTTTTCATTTAGCATGATTTCCATGAGGATTATCCAAATTTTTGTGTGTATTAATGGTTTGTTTCATTTTATTGCTGAGTACTACTCCATGGTATGTATGCATATTAAAATGAGGTTAAACATTCACCCATTTAAGGACATTTGGGTAATTTCCAGTTTTAGCCCACGATCAATAATGCTATGAACATTCATGTGCAGTTTCTACATGAGCATACTTTTCATTTCTCTGGGATAAATGCCCAGGAGGGCAATGGCCAGTTTGTATGGTAAATTTATTTTTAGTTTTAACAGAAACTGACAAGCTACTTTGCAGAGTGCTTGGAATGTTCTCCATTCCCACCAGGAATATGAGTAAATTTTTCTGCTCCTTTGGTATCATCACTTTTTTTTGCCATTTTTATAAGTTTATAGTGATGTTGTAGTCTCAATTTGCACTCTTTAATGGAAAATGATATTGAACATCTCTCCATGTACTTATTTGCCATGCATGTATCCTCTTCAGTAAAACATGTCTTCTTGTCTTTTGCTCATTTTTCTGATTGGATTATCTGTTTTTTAATGTTGATTCTTGAGAGTGCTTTGTAAGTTGTCAATATTATTTATTTTTTGAACAGTTGGCTTGCAAATATGGTCTCTCAGGTTTCAGCTTTCCTTTTTATCCTTTTCACATGAGGTTTCACAAAGTAAAATCTTAAAATTTTGATGCAGTCCCATACATCAGCTTTAAAAAATGTAATTTTGGTATCAAGCCTAAAATTCCCTAGATCTCAAAGAGTTTCACTTTTTTTTATAGCTTCAAAAGTTTTATGTTTATGTTACATTTAAGTCTGCAATATATTGACATTTATTCTTTCTATAAGTTATGAGTTTTAGGTTGACTTTTCTTTTTTGGTTTAAGTATGTTCAATTGCTGCAACACCATTTGTTGAAAATGCTGTTCCTCTTCCACTGAACATTTTTTGCACCTTTGTCAAAAGTCAATTTCACACATTTGTATGTCTCTATCTCTGGGCTCTCTATTCTGTTTAATTGATTTATAGGTTTACGTCTCCATTAGTATCCTATTGTCCTGATTCCTGTAGATATGAATTAAGTTTTAACATCAGTAAGATTGGTTTCTCTTATATTATTCTTCTTTTTCAAAACTGTTTCAGTTATTCCAGGTCCTATGCCTTTCCATATAAATTGTAGAATACATTGCTTACAGCTGAAAAAATACTGGGATTTTGATAAAAATGTATAATCTTTTAGACCAAATTGGGGAGAATTGACATCTTCACTAGATTTAGTATTTTTATCCATGAACGTGATATCTCCAGTTATTTTGGTCTTCTTTGAGTTTTTAATCAACATTTTGTAACTTAAAACATATAGATTTCTACATATATTGGTATATTTACATCTAAGTATTTCACAAATATTATTTGGGGCAATTGCAAGTGGAATTGTATTTTATTTTAAACCTTATGATCTGTCTGGACTCATTTATTAGTTCAATGAATTGTTTTTTATTGGTAGATATTTTGTTCCTACATAGATAATTTTGTGATCTGCAAAAAATGTACTTGTTTTTTCCTTTCCAATTGGTCTGCTTTTTATTCCTCTTTCTTACCTTATTGTACTAGGAGCTTCCAGTGCCATGTTGAGTAAGAATGATGAGAGCAAAAAATATGACTTGTTCTCAACCCAAGAAGTAGAGCAATCAGTCAGTCTTTCACCACTAAGTATGTTGTTAGGTGTAGAATTTTTGGAGGTAATCTTTACCAGTTTAGCAAGTTCTCTTTTACTGCTAGTTTGCTAAAATGTTTTTAAAAATAAATAGGTTTTAAATTTTGTCAAATACTTTTTCTGCATTAATTGAAGTGAACATATGAGTTTTGTTCTTTATTATTATGGTAAACAATACTGATTGATTTTCAAATATTGAACTATCCTTGCACAGCTGAAGTCAATCCCATTTGATTTGGGTGTTTAACTCTTTTAATTTATATATGGATGGATCCAATTTGCTAATAATTTATTAAGAATTTTGGTATCAAAAATCATGAGAGATATGGGTCTATAGTTTTCCTTTTTGAGCTGTTTTTGTGCAGTTTTGGTATCAGGCAATATTTGCCTCAATATGAGCAGGGATATGTTGGTTTAATGGTTCTTTGCTGATGTTACACCTACAGGTAGACCAGTTGCACAATAATCTTTTAAAGGTACATTGTCTGTAGTAAAATTAAATGCGTACTCAGCAGCACTCTTACACTATTTTCTTTTAAATCTCACATTAAGATTTTGTGATAAACCTTGGCCAAATGTGATTTGGAGATTTTGTCTTTTCTGTTCTCATCCAATATTTTCTCTTCACGTTTTTCAAGATCTTCAGATTCTCTTCTGCACATCACCTGATGTGCTTCACAACCTGTACTGAGAGAGCCAGGCCTTGAATGTCACCTTCCTTACTGTTTTTAACATTTCTTTATGTCTATACGTTAAAATGAATTTGAAATAATAGTCTTTATCCACTGCATTATTAAGGAAGCTATGTTTCTTTTAAATATGCTCTGCAAACACCTGCTACTTAATCATATTTTGTAAATGTATAGTGATGAACTTTATCTTCTGCTTCAGTATCTGCTTCTGTTTGTTATTATTTAGTATGGAGGAGTCATTTGGTGTGAAAAGTAACTTTTTAATTATAGTCTGGAATGGACTCTTCTGAGCCGAAATGTAGATGTCATTGCACTTGACCTTATCATCATCATGAACTCTCATGGAGCAGAAGCTCGTGACATTTTACAGTAGGACTATTTTATACCCAACAAGAAATTGGCTGCATTAGCACCTCTGTGTCTAATTATGTGGCCAGATAGACACGGCTGTATGAATTGACATTTTGCATTATTTTGTCTTCCTCTACATTTTACAGATATGACTATTCATGATTCATTGAAGAGGTTGTGTCCCTAATTTCACCAAGCAGCAATTAAAGTTATGGAAACTTTACACTCGTTTATTTGAGTTTTTACTCCAGTTCTAAGTATCAATTAGTAATTTCATTCCATTTAATATTAAATGTATCTCAGATAATTCTATGTTTAATCATCTATTTGACTTATTAAGTCTATGTTTTTATTATAATTCAAGGGAAATGTTATCCCAGGACACTATATGAAATGACACAAAAAAAATTGAACCAAAAATCAACTTATTTTTTTCTCTAAAAATAAAATAAAATTTTATAATCAAGGTAGAAGACCTTGAGGAGTCCATACTAATATCCAGTTATTATGCACCACTATGTTCACTGCAGCATTATTTACAATATCTGGAAGCAGCCCAGGTGTCTATCAGTAGATGAGTGGGAAAAAAACTGGTACATTTGCACTACTTGGCTGTAAAAGAGAAGGAAATCTTACCCTATGTGACAGCACATATGGACCTGGAGAGCATTAGGCTAAGTGAAGTAAGCCAGTGAGAGAAAAACAAATACCATTTGATTTCACTCTGTGCAATGTAATGAAGAAAATGAACAAG
This sequence comes from Desmodus rotundus, assembly GCF_022682495.2. NCBI lineage: Eukaryota > Metazoa > Chordata > Mammalia > Chiroptera > Phyllostomidae > Desmodus > Desmodus rotundus. Next base: position 129,825,816 of record NC_071391.1, on the reverse strand, counting down.
CAAAACAGAGGCAGACTCATAGGGAGCAGGCTGACAGCTTCGGGGGTGGGGGGACAAGGTCGGTGGGTGGAGGAATTGAGCAAAAACATAAAAGAGAGAGAAAATCTCAGGGACACCCACGGCAGTGTTGTGATTGCCGGGGGGAGGGGTGGGGAGGAGAGGTGGTGTGGGGTACAGGGGGGATAAATGGTGATGGGTGGAGATGAGACTTGGGCTAGTGAACACACAGTACAGTGTACAGATGATGTGTTGTAAAATGGTGCACCTGAAACCTGTATCATTTTGTTAACCACTGTCATCCCAATAAATTTAATAAAAAAAAAAACTGTAAGAATATATATCTTAGAATGGTATTGAATAAATTAAAAAGCAGCTGAAATTTCAGTTTAAAAATATTATTTCTGGAAAATGCTGATTCTCTGTTAAAAAACAAAGAGTTAAAAGCAAAGATTAAAAATGAATTAAAGGACAAAGCAGATTCTGTTTGTCATCTGCGTTTAGCTGTGCTATTGCTTTTTCTTGAACTAACTGTATCATATATGATTACTCCCTGGACTTCTGCACCTGCTTTTGCCGCTCTGCTTGCCTCTGCAATGGCCTTTCAGACCCAGCTAAAATGCCGCACACAGACAAAGACTTCTCTATTCACCCCAGTTCTCTTTCCCACTGAGTCATGTATTACTGCTTCTCCTTTCGTTAGCACTTCACTGAAGGCCTATGTAATTATGGTTGTGAAATGAAAATGATAGCACCTCAATGTCACGGTGGTCACCAATTTTGAATAGCATGTTTACACACATGTGCACACGTGCATGCACCCACAAACACACTCATATAAACAGCTTTGGCACGAGTTATCATATATAATTTTCCTCTTCTACACCACAGACTCCTTAGTAGTTACTTAGGATTACAAGGAGTGTATACAAAACATGACATAAGAATGTACTGTGTATTCTTAAAGGTGTGTGTTAGAATAATTCTAGAATATTTATGGAACATTAAATATAGTTATATTTTAGGCCACATGAAAAGGATAACAATTTGAAATAAAAAAGAAATAGCAAAATTGCAAAAATATATCACAGTTAATATATACAGGATAGGGCAAAAGTAGGTTCACAGTTGTTCATGTGGAAAATACTACAATCATTAATAAATAATAATAACATAGGAACAAATTTGTATTTCCCAAAGTCACAACTATAAACCTCCTTTTGCTCCAACCTGTGTAATTTTACCTGCAGTGAAAACCAGTTCTTAGGGTTGCTTTTCAGGTCATGTTAGCATGTTCTCTCAAATGGAAAAATAATTGATTTGGGAATTCCAGACCATGGCTGGAATGCAAGTGGGAAGGTCTGATTTCATCAGTATGCCAGGACATTTTAAAGAGGCTATCCTTCTAAAATAATTTGATCGGTTGTTCCCCTGAGGTAGGTTTGGGAGAAACTAAGTTGGCAGGACAAAATTATTAAGTCACTTTTTATATCCCCATCTCCAGTTTATTAAGCATTTTAGGTTTAGTTAGAAGAAAAAATTAAAATGTATAATATGGGTAACTCATTCAACAAAATATATGTACAGAATGAGTACTAAGTTAAAAAACTTGTTATAAATATAATGATAAAAATTCTATTTATAATATTCAAAGAAAAATAAAATACCAAAGAGTAGAGTTTATCATTAACAAGAAGTTGCCAGATCTATTTAAGAGAATGTTTATATTTTGTTATGGAACACAAAGGAAAAAAAATTTGTTCCAACTTTGGCCAATATTGATTGTAAAATAATTGGGAACATTGTTAAATTGCTCCAAATATTTTGTATTTTTATATATTCATTATGATTTTCAAACAGAAAATCTGCAAATAATAATATACCCATGCAGAAAAATGTATACAACAATGAAACAAGCAAGGACAACATCATAAAATGTTAAAATCTTATATTTTCTTGAATTGAAAATCCACAGCACACAATGAAATTTACTTTATTTATATTTAAATATCTACTGTTCACCAGATTTCAGTAGGTAATTTATTTGTGTGGCCTATGAAGAAAATCTGACTTTAAAATAGCATCTGGTTAAGTAACATGTTCTTGTTACATCATTTCTACTTACATTTCAAGTGAATTCATAATAATCTCATGATAGTGCTAAATAAGGGTCATGTGATCCAAAAGGCTTCATATTCCAACTTTTTTGGTATATGCAATTGCAGAGAGAAAAAAATGTATGATCTTATTAGAAATGAAAGGCTGTTTACATTTTTTTATGTGTGTAGTGTTTCAATATATTTTCTGATTGTCTAAAAATAAAATCTTGAAAATTCATTTATTTTTATGCTTACAAACTAAGTTTGAACTTTTTTTCAGAAATGAAACCAAAAAAAGTAATATGGGTATAATCCAAAACCATATTTAATAGTAAGTGTTGACGAAGATGTGGAGAAATTTCAACATGGCTGATGGGATTGTACAATGGTGCTGCCAGTTTGGAAAACTCAATCGGTTACTCAGAGAATGACCACATGGCCTCGCAGTTCCACTCCTAGCTATATATTTAATAGAAGTAAAACTATGTCTACTCCCCAAAGTGTACACGAATAGCACAGACATATTCTAGTCAATTTTGTCCTATCATTTTTGAGAAGATAACACAATATTCTTTGAGATATAATAAGTGTTTGCATTTGGCCATAAGAAGTGACAACATAAAAATCAATCTTAAGCTGAACTATAATTTCTTTTTGTATGTATATGAATCTGTTAGGTGCCAGGCACTGTTCTAGTTACTAAATATCCATATTCTATATAAAGATGATAGACATTTAATTGAGATATGACAAATGAATACCTAGAAGAAGAAATACATAGGTGACAGATTTTTAAAAAGAAAATATTCCCTTTTAATTACTCAGCAGTATGAAACTGAAAACAGTTATTTTATTTCTGTAGTTCATCTTCTCAGGAAGAAGATCACCACACCAGGACCCCAAATTTGATGTCTCATACCTTTGAAAAGCTACAGGAACAATGAAAGATGATGTACCTTTTTACAGCAGTTGGATTTTTAAAAATATTTATGCTTTGGAAAAATGTAAATTGTTTTAACTTCACTGGAGAGAGCAAAAGAAAAAGTGGATACTGATCATATCTTTCCAACAGGTTCCTGAACAATTTCAAAGTAGTCAAGATAGTATCACAGAGCTTGCTATTTTCTTACCGAAATGAGAAAGATTTGCCCACATCCCACTCTTCCACCCATCAACTACAGGACTTTTATTTAGTCAGCTTTGTTTTTCTCTTGTAGAACCAGCGAGACTCTTAATCTTATTGCTTTCTATTTTGTCTGTAGATTGGAACAGTAAAGCTGATAGGATTCTGTGACACACTCAGGCCTCCATCACCTTAAATTCAGGACTTCTAAAGCTCTAATCTGAATTCCCATCTGTCAGAAAACCAACAGTTTGTTAAGCAAGTCACACATTTCAGGCTATGAATATCCAACAACCTTCTGTCTACAGTATCACCTGTTTTATTTTCTATCTCAATTTCATACTTTTTGGGCAAAACCACCAGGGAAATATGTTTCGATGACAATATGTGATAATTTTGCTCTCTGTACTCCATCTCATTACAGAAGCCTTGTCTTTCTAAAATGGAAAATGGATTTACGTCTCTTAGTATTATTTCTGCCACGCACACTGGTTCAGTGAAATAGCATTTGGGTGGCTTCAAGTAAATTTAATTTTCTTTGGCTGCTTCATGAAGCATGAGTCACTCTCAAGCTAATGATGCCACTTTCAAAGTTTGTGTTTTAGAAGATGGGAAGCAAGGGCAGAAGGGCACCACGACTAGGGGTGTGTGTGTTGTTTTTCCCACTATGGAGCAGGTGTCATATGACATTTTCAAAGATATTGAAAATCATTTCACTGTGTGACTCCTATTCGAGGAATTTAAAAACTTCAGGAGGTATCCTAGTACATTTCCCTGCCTTTAGTCAGGGTTGTATTTAAACCCATCTAGCAAAGTGGTATTTTTTATTGTCAAAGAGCAAATACACTGGATAGAGTTAAACAGGCAAGAAAGACTTTATTTACAACTACTGAAACAGGAGTTAAAACTATTGCAAAAGGAGCGAGAATTTGGACTGAACATCCCTGAAACAACAGGTGGAGAGTTTTTGAGCACCAGGATGAACTAGCAGAAAAATACTGAAGGACTTTAGGTGGGAGGTTGGTCAACATGATTAAGGTATCTGTGTTTGCTAATGGGTTGTTATGGAAACTGAACTCCTACCCTCCCACAGAAACCAAAAAGTACTGCCTCTGTCTTTCTTGATGATTAAATTTCAAAGGGATGGCTCCCGAAATTTTGATAAAGACATTCTCCTCAACTCTAAATAAAACTGGAAGATGTTGGAGAAATCTATGTTTCAAAGGAGAGAAAAAGAACTTACAATGGCAAGTTTCTCCAAGTAAATGCTCTGGAAAACAGGAGGTGAGGGGTCTCTGGTCAGGAAAAACCTGTCTAAAGTTTAGTTACAGGAAGGGAACATTAAAGCAGTCTTGGTTATGGTTCTTTATGAAAACCTATATTATCTTTTGCATAATGACTTAACCCATTGCTTCTAAGACAAGTACTTTTTAAAATTTATGTTTATATTGATATTTTTCCACAGAAGTTGGAATAGATAGAGTGGTTTGGGGTAAAATAAGTGCACGAGATGGTTAATAACATAAACAATTGAACTGATCTCATGTTTTTTGAGCCTCTCAATTTTTTGCAGGACTCCTAGACATACATCAACATTAAATGGGTTCTTTTGCTGTTAGCAATCTATGTCAATTTAATTATTAGGCCAGTCAAAGAACCTGGAAGCTAAGAAGTGAAAACTTTTGCTCCCCTACATATTAATCAAAAAAGAATAAAACATAAAAATCGAAATGAAGTTTTCATAATTGGGAAAAAAAGGTAAATAACTCATCTATCCTGGATACATTGTTGGTTTGGTTACTTTCTTTATATATCAAATAGCATGGAAGTCCTAAGTCTGTAAATATCTAATGTATTTTGTATAAGTTTTGAGGTATGGCTCTTGAAAGTCAATATTGTTTACCATTTTTTATGGGGGCCATTACTGTTGCCTCTATATTGTACTTCACCACCTAATGTGGGCCAAGCATTGTGCAATATTGGAGATACTGTATTTCCATTACTCTCAGATAAACCCATGTTAGTAGGTGTAATTGCAGAAACATAACCAGGACCCAATTCACCCAAAGTCATACACACACAAATGTAAGAGTGGAACCAGATTCTGAGTAAGTCCAGTAATTTCTCTCCATGTCATTCTGGATTCCACTGCCATTCTGGGCTCCACAAAAGTATTGTGTTAGGCTGGCAAGGGAAAATGCTGATGTCATAAATAATGATGCCTTTTTTTTTCTCCTTTAAATACCAGGGATGAGATTGGGACCTCAGGATAATTATCTTTCCCTTTTTTGATGTTAAACTGAAAACATTTACCTACACATAACTTTGAGATTGGAAAGTAAAAATAGCAGTAATTCTGTGCCAGAGAAGTACCACAGAGCTACTTAATTGGATCTCGTAAGTGTTGATAATTACAGTTTATCCAATGTTAGAAAATATTGTTCTAATTGACTAAAACATGCTTACTCTAGCAAACCCAGCATAAAATTCCCTCTTGTCTTTTCTCTTGTCTCACCATAAGCAGATAGCAGTAAAACTCCTGTCTCAAAATTGTAATGCCATTTAAACCCTCCATATAACACAGCTTTCCTTCTGACCAAGCTTCCAGATTTCTGTTTATTCATACTCGCAGATCTAGCCTTCTGAGATGTTTCCTTTTCTATTCAAATTGCCTTTTACTTCAAGCTGACAGGCTTCCTTCCCCTACACTAGTAGACTCTTAGTAAGCAGCCACTGTATCCACCCCGTCCCAGTAATAACAATAAATCCTTACACGGTCAGTAACATGAACAGACACTCTTCAGCCAGTTAGAAAAATTATCTCATGTAGTCCTCAGAACCACTCAGTGAGGCAGTTACTCCTATGAGTTCCATTTTATAGGGAAGGAAATGGAAACAGAGATGGTAATCAACTTGTTTGTCATACAGTTAATGTGTCTGAACCAGGATTTGAACCAGGACATTGGGCTGTAGAGTCTATGTTCTCGACTACTGTTCCAATCTTCTTTAAATCTTAAGTGTGATCCATTGATAATGGTGGTAATATCTGTGTTTCTATCCACACATTTTCCCATAAAACATTTTAAATAGGTGCTTGCTAAATGCTGGTCTTGTGCTAAAAGGTGTTATCCAGAGCTTCTTGAATTGAACCCACACAGAACCCCAAGTTTAACATCATATTGAAAACCTCTGTGTGCACTCTTTCTGGGTGGCTCTTGAACCTCTAAATCTATTTAGAAATGTTCACTGGCCCTACTACTCAATGTAATAGAAAATTCTGACTCCAAAAATGTATAACATTTCCAGAATTCTAAAGCGGTAAGAGCTACTGCTAGACATTTCTAATTTGTTTTGTTTTGTTTTCAAGTATATATTGATATTAATTTAAAAACCTATTGTCATTCTCTTTCCTCTTCTTCTTTTTTATTTCTTTTCTTCTTTTGTTTTCCTTACTTTTCTTCCTGAACAAATCAGGCCAAAAGCTAATAAATGGGCTGAGCGAAGTTGGCATCCTTGTGGGCCTGGCAGGGGGGCCTCCACCACCTGGCACAAGGTTCAAGACTAAGCAGGATAAAGACAGCAGTGACAATGGTCCAGTTTTGGCATCGGTGCCTGAGTAAGGTAAAGAGACTACCAATTTAGGAAGACAGAACAGGGTGTGGTGGGTATCGCCAATGGGGCAGCAATGGCAAAAGCCTGGTGTAGGGTGTCTGTGTCCAAGCAGGGTGAGGAGAATGTCCATGCAAGAAGGCAGTGGCAGTGGTGGCCCAGCACTGGATGTTGGAGCCGAGGTAGTAAAAGGCAACTGGTTAAATGTAAGAGGCTGTTGATCAGATAACTAAATATGTTGAGGATAATGGACTCCCAATATTTCACTGTCAAAGAATAAAGTTACAAATATGGAAAGGAAGAACACTGGAAAGATCCTGTGGTGTTGGATTTGGATTTTTCATAGTGTAAATATAGAGTTATTAACATAGAGAGGTAGATGTAGAAGTAAATGCAGAAATGACACTGGAACTTCAAAAGTTAGTTCTTCCTGCTTTCTTTGAGTCTGAAAAGTGCAATCTATTCCGTAGGTGTGAATACAGAATGTTTAGGAATCCGTCAGAGAGAAGGAGTGTCCAGGCTCCCCCTATAGTCTCCTGCTCGGGGGTGGTGGGAGAGGGAATGGTTCCCCGAGAACAATGATTTTAATGATTATTGATTTCTCATCAGAAGCCATCAAATCTAGACAACATCTTTGAAGTGCTTTGCAGGCAGATGTTCATGATCTCTCAGTTGCAGCAGTTTCCAGAATTAACTGTGTTCCAGCCATTAATTTTACATGGCCACCTCATCTGAGGGCCAGGACCCTGCCTAGGTAATGTTCAATAACACAGGCAGGCAGAACTCAGCTGTGAGCCAAGCCCCCTTCAATTGAATGTAATGAGGAATGAATGAGATTGATTTTAGGCCACAGCACATTACTATGGCTTTTTTTTAAGCCATAGCATTTATATCCAAGGCACTGCAATAATTCAGATCATTCTAAACAGCAATTAACTTATTAATCAATTCACATACTAAGTCAGGTACATTGCTGATTGAGAATGGAGGCGAATGAAATAAGGTCTTTAACCTTAGAAATTCATCGTCTAGTTAAGGAATCTGGTAAATAAGCCAGTGATAGGATGAGACCTGCTCTCCTATGCCCACCTCCTAAGCATCAGTTAGGACCTTCCCTGTCCCCAAAACCTTATAACTCTATCTGTAGCTTCAGCAAATAAAGAAATGGCAGGGTTGCTATGGGTGTGAGGCAGTGGTCTTGATATGGCAGAAGTGCCCCTGTTGAACACAAGGTTTGAGACAAAAAATCGCTTTTTGGCACTTAATTGATTAAGTCTACATACTTTTCTGTTTGCTTAAAAGTACTGACTCTACCACTAGTTAGTACCAATTGTCTGGCCATGTTAAGAGCATCTGATTGATAGGAAGCAGGAGTTTCCTAATGTCATAATCTGTAAACAAATATGAGATGAAGTTTAACAAAATATTCTAGAATTACTGAGTGGCCATAAAGTAGGGCAAGAACATTTTATAAGGGAAATGTGTTTAAAAGTTAAACACAGTTTTAGAAGAAAGAGCATGTCATTTTAAAGTAAGGCAAATAATTTTACCAAGGGAGAAGAGATTCTAACATAGTTGATTTAACAAAGTCTTACAGTTAATATTACTTTAAGTTAGTTCTCACTTATGTACTTCTACAATGGAATTTATTGGGGGTAATATTGGTAAATAACAGTTCACAGGTTTCAGGTGTTCAATTTATCATACAGCATCTGTGTATTTCACTGTGTGCTAACAACTTAAGTTTAGTCCCCTTCCATCACTGTATATTTTACTCCCTTAACTGCTGCCATCTTTCCTTCACCCCTCCTTTCCTGCCAGGGACCACCATACTGCTGTCTGTGTCTATGAGTTTGTTTGTTTGTTTGTTCCTTTTTTTTTATATCCCACATGAGTGAAATCATATGGTTCTTGTCCTTTTCTGTCTGACTTATTTCACTTAATATGATACTCTCAATATCCAAGAAGACATGAAGAAATACAAAGATATTTTGTGTTTATGGACTGGAAAAATTCACAAATTAGCTCCAATTTAACATGATAAAGTACTTGACAGGAGAGAGAATGCCTCATATTCTTTAACAATAATTTTTGATTTAGTCACCTTCCATAACAGTGCACACTCTTTACATCACATGCATTTAATTTAATCTCATGCAAACTCCTGGAAAATGAACTTAGTTAAAGAAAATCCAAACTTCCTGGTAGGGAAATGCCTTTATAGCTTTGAAAGCCAACTCCTTTAAAATAGATTTCAGGAAAACGAGGCAATCATATATTAATTACTGTCTTCAGGGAATGAGAGGTAATTCGGCCAAGACAACAAGCTATTACAAGTCAATTTAAATTTTACTTTTCTCTTGTTGTTTTGTTTTTTTTCTTAAAACTGTTAGTTATAAGATGAAAAAATTATGAGAATCTAATATACATCATGACTGTAGTTAATAATACCATATTGTGCATATCTGTCCCATTTTCCCAATACCATTTATTGAATAGACTATCTTTACTCCATTGTACGTTCATGCTTCCTTTGTCAAATATTAATTAACCATATCTCTGGGCACTTTATTCTGTTCCATCACTCCACATGTCTGTTTTTATGCTAGTGTCATGTAGTTTTGATTACTATAGCCTTGTAGTATAGTTTGATGTCAGGTAGCATGATTCCTCCAACTTTGTTCTTCTTTCTTAAGATTGCTGTGGCTCTTTGGGGTCTTTTGTGGTTCCATTTTAATTTTTGGAATATTTGCTCTAGTTCTGTAAAATATTTCCATTGGTATTTTGATAGAAATTTTGTTGAATGTATAGCTTGCTTTGAGTAGTATGGATATTTTAATGATATTAATTCTTTCTATCTATGAACATGGTACACACTTTCACTTACTTGTATCTTCTTCAATTTTTTCTTCAGTGTCTTATAATTTTCTGAGTACAAGTTTTTCACATCATTGATTAGAGTTATTCTAAGGTATCTTTTTATTGTTAATTGGAGTATTTTCTTAGTTTCCCTCTCTGATAGCTGTTCATTATTGGTGTATAGAAATGCAACTATTTCTGTATGTTTATTCTGTATCCTGCTACTTTACTGAATTCATCTATCGGTTCTAGTAGGGTTTTTTTTGCAAAATTTTTAGTATTCTCTATATAGAGTATCATGTTATCTGCAAATAATGACCATTTTACTTCTTCCTTTCTAATTTGGATGCTTTTTATTTTTTTTTCTTGTCTGATTGCTGTGGCTAGAACTCCTAATACTGTGTTGACTTAGAGTGGTGAAAATGGACATCCCTGTGTTATATAATGGACTATTATTAAGCCACATCAAAGAAGCAAATTTGCAACAACATTGGGCATTATGATAAGTAAGGTAAGCCAGACAGAGAGATAAATACCTTATCATATCACTTATATATGATATCTAAAAAAACCAAACTCATAGAAACAAAGTTGGATGGTGGTTTTCAGGGGCTGGGAGTAGAGAAATGGAGAGATATTGATCAAACACTATTGACTTGTAGTTAAAAGTTACTTCTGGAGATTTCATGTACAGCATGGTGCTATAGTTAGCAGACTGTATTGTGTACTTCAGAGTTGCTGTGGAGTAGCTTTTAAATGTCCCCATCCTAATAGCAACAACAATCACAACAACAGCAACAAAGTGGTAATTGTGTGAGGTGAGGATGTGTTAAGTGATACATGTATACATGTATCAAATTGTCACATTGTACTCCTTAAACTTATACAATATTATTGCTGATTATATCTCAATAAAGTTGGAAAAATCATCTCACAAATAATATTATATTGTATACTTGAAATTTGCTAGGAGAGAAGATCTAAGATTTATCACACACAAAAAATAGGGTGACTATGTGAGGTCTTGGATGCATTAATTGACTTGATTGTGGTAATTATTTCACAATGTATATTAAATTATCACATTGTACTCCTGATAAATATACAGCTTTATTTGTCCACTCTACAATTACTCAATCAATCACCAGAGAATCCAGAACACAGGAGGGGAGTTAACATCACAGGAGGATCATGCTCAGCAGAAAGGGCACTTCAAGGCAGATGAGTGGTGCTAGGTAACTTCTTTCCAGGACTGCTGGGTAGTATCCAGAATTACGTTTCTAAGCTCATTCAGTGAAGCCAAGATTTAACATGAAATCTCTCAAGTGCTCTTCTGCACCCATCACTGTTTGGGGATACAGGTGACTATGAGGAGAGTCAGGCCTGTGACTGCACACAGAAGGAAGGTCTGTGCAGCTGGCACCCAGAGGGCAAGTTCTCCAGGCCTCAGCAGCCTCCTTGGGTGCAGAGATACACTGAGACTGTATCAGGCCCTAAGTAATTATCTTGGCATTCCATGGTAATCATTTGATAATATTAACTATGTAATGAAAAAGTAGTTACATGGTATTTCTGCCCATAATTTAGAAACTAGAATTAGTGTTCCATGTTATTATTTAAGGTCATTGTAGATATTTTTTCAATATATATAACTTATCTTCAACTTTCAAATGATCACTTTTCTTTATAATATCTTTGTTGACATTATACTATCATTAGAAAACCAAGAGACCTTTACCTCATTTGGTACTGATCCATTTTCCAAGTCTCCAGCCCTGCTCTCTTTTATCCTTGAAGAAATAGTGCCAGGGGATGCGTGACTTGCACAAGGTCATATGGGTGCCTAGACTTCACTTTGGAAGCAACCTTTACAATCTTCATAGTGGTGTGCATTCTCATTCAAGGGAAAACTAAGTAATCAGCAAACTAGTAAGTACTTTAACAATTCTGCAATAAATAATATTGTTCTGCCTTCTGTAGTAGGGAGTTAGTAACATGTACAATAAATATATAATATAAAAGTGGGCAACGAATAATCTGATAGATAGATATAGATCGTAATAATGTATGAGCATTTTTTTCATGCCAAATTCTTTAGAATCCAATTTCGTAGAGATGGTACACACATTTTTTCTCTTCAGACAGAAGAATATTCTTATTATGTCTTGACCAATTTAAATCACATTTTTAAACCTTAACTTTCTTACCTCCAGTGAAGATACTGAATGTGCTTCTTTTGTTTCAAAAAACCCTGTACCAGCCTTGGCTGGTGTGGCTCAGTGGACTGAGTGCCGACCTGTGAACCAAAGGGTTGGCAGTTTGATTCCCTGTCAGTGCACATGCCTGGGTTGGGGGCCAGGTCTCCAGTTGGGGGTGCGTGAGAGGCAACCACACATTGATGTGGCTCTCTTCTCTTTCTCCCTCCCTTCCCCTCTCTCTAAAAATAAATAAATAAAATCTTTTTTAAAAAAAGCCCTGCTCCAAAATATCATTTCATTTGAATAAGTGCCTTCTATCAGACCCTGGCACATTTCTAAATGAGGTGTCAAAGAAAGCATTGCTGTCTACACAAAATAAAATCATCTAAGCAAATTCATTTGCTTCTTATCCCTAAGAAAACAAAACTTACGTACAATGATCTAGCCAACTGGCTGTAGCAGGATGCAGAGCATTAGCTGACCACTCTTCCTCACAGAGACTGCCTTTACTACACAATTGGCGACCATATGAAAACACACTTAATACCATCGCACAGACAAAAACTACCAAATACCAGTGGGGAAAATAGAGATCTCTAGGATTCTTCATATCATTTTTCTTGTTAAATAATAAAAGTACCTTACTACTCTGAATGGAGTTAGCTCATATTTTTGGCTCCAATATCATTTACATTTTATTAAACCGAATGAAATAACTAGGTTAGCATAGTAACTTTGGGAGTTTCTCCATAGTTTGGTGACTATTGTCAGAGCTCAAATAAAATAAATGTGTTGGAATCTTGCTATACAAAGTATGGCCTAAGGACCAAAAGTATGGACATCACCTGGGAGCCTGTTAGAAGTTAAAATATGCATTTTAACAAGATCCCCAGATGATTTGTATGTGCTTCAAAGTTTGAGAATCAAAATCTTAGAAGACGTGGATAAATACATAGTCTGCTCCTTTTGTCAATTTTCTCTACTGCAAATCTCTTCTAGGTCTCCATTTCCACTCCTGCAGTTGTAGCTTATTACATCAATCTCTTGTTTACAAAAACTGCTTGAGTCCATCTGTTGTTGGTGTAAGTCAGCCTCTTTCACAGGGGAAAGACAGCATTCCAGGGACCCAGGCACAGGAGATTGGGATGTGGCAGGGTTTATTCAGGTAGAAATCTTCTCTGGGTTTCCAATGTTCCACTGTTATCTGTCCCACTAAGGAAAAAGTCCAACCATGTCTTCAAAAGGGCCAGAAAAAAAAAAGTGCCCGTGTCCAGATTTCTTGCTTTATGTTAGAGTTTAGTCACTTGGAGCCTACACAGTCTGCTGCAGGCCCACAAGGCTGCTAGGCTACCTGGTAGCATGTGCTTGGGCAAGAGAGCTTGAGAATAAATGAGGCAAGTGTGGCTTACCAAGCAAGAGAAAAAGTTTCTTTGTTTCCCTGAAATTATATTAGCTTGGGTTTAGGACAGACCAGGTATTTTTTCAAAGTAACCAATTAACTTCCCAAGCTTTTGTGGGTTTCTGACAGGTCCATCCTCAAGTTAGATGTACAGGCCTCTATGGTCCAGCACCTCCCCATGAGCCCCCTAACAATTCAGTACTGGAGGGTGGGCAGTATTCCTAGGGAGATGTCCTGTGCCCCTAGGATTAAGTCTCCTTGGCAGCAGTCTCCTGGAGTGTATGAATGACTATAAATGCTACAGCTTTCTGACTAAGCAAGCAGGCTTACGCTACCCAGTTTATTAAGCTCAATGTCTATTTCCCTTTGCTCTCTTTCTTATTAATAACTAGTTAACTACCTACAGTAATACATTTACTTGTTATAATTCTCCTCTCTATCAGTTGACTGTCTGGGTCCACTGACCGATTATCTTACCCATATTCTGAGTTCATGACCGTTCTCTACTGCCTCATGCCTTGCTGTTTTCCTTTGGCTTGCCTGTCTTATCCTCTGCTTCGCCATGGTTTCCCACTCCTAGCACACACATGCATATTTAATCTGATTGTCCTTTTAGGCCTACATAAGGTAATCTTTTTTATTATCTTCAAATACATTAATGTATTCACTTCACAATTAAAAAAAGATAAAAGCATGTGAGAGATAAAAAGGCACCTTTTGGTTTCATGTGCACCTAACAATGTGAAAAATGACTGAGGATTCTATGCCATACCTAAGCCTTTAAAATGCCAATTTATAAGTGCAACTACAAATATAATCTTTTTAAAGAGTAGATGCCAAAAAATGTTTAAAACAAAAAAGAATTTAATTTGATGTTGTTACACTTCAGTTCTGAAAGTCAGTATTGATTGTTCAGGCACGATTTGGGCCTGTCTCCGGCATTTTGAAAACTTGACAGACCAGTAGTCTCTGAAGTGAAGCCAAAGCACATATTGATTTAAAGCCATTTATCAATAGCTACTGATAATCTACCAATCAAACCATAACTCATTCCATGAATAAAAATTCAACTTCAATGGGGACAAAAGAGGTTTTGCTGATTTGTGAATAGTTTTTATTTCAATATCTACATTTTCTTTCTTAAAAATGAACCAATGGAGACACATATTTATATAAAATTTACCAAATGTTTTTATTTTAGATATGACAAAATACGATGAAAAAATGATGTGTCTATATATCAGTAGATTACTGTACCCTATTTGTCACTCTTATGAATCTATGCTAGTTACAAATACTGATGCCTTATTTTTTTCTGGTGTATTTTCTTTGCCTAAATCTGGCTAATGAATTGTATTTAAGACTCATCTAAGGAGAATATAAAAATATTGGTAAAGGTCTTGTCTATGTAGCTAAAACCATAAACTGGCCGTCAGGAGACTTGAGTTCTAGTGCCAATCTTGAGCACTGGCAATATGATATAATTTTTGATCAATAATGTCCTAATTGCTAACTTCAAGTGTTCATATAGACATTCTATAAGGCCTTTTTCTGCAGAACATTCTTACTTTCCTACCATAGCTATGATGTTCAATCCTATTTTAATTTGGGCAAAAAATTATTTTCAAAGCACTTTTTATAAGTGTCTAAAACTCTTCCTTTTTGGCAATATTTTTCTGCTGTACTTAGTTTATTGCTCTGGATTTCTGGGCATAGAGCCTGCTTTAGTTTTATTTGTGTTTATGTTCATCATCTTTATTTCTATTTTTGAAGCTGAAGCTTTATAAATGTATTATTACACACTGTAAAATTATATAATAATATTATTGAATTGATTTTCTATATTTTCACATTCCTTAAGAACCTCAAGTGTTTACTGCAATTAGTCTAATTCTTCAAATCATAGCTGTCACCTCTTCTCTTGCCTGAAGTAAAACAGCAGAAAGTGCAGATCACACTCAACAGCTTGACACCAGGAGGAGGAACTAATACCTCTGCAGAGAATTTATGCATCTGATGGTTTCTCACCCATACTGAAGTGGAAAAAGACAGCTTTTATTTTAAAGAATCCTGACACTCTTTCTAGTAATTAGGACAGCCGAAATATCAGTATCTACTTCACCAGTGGATAGGAATTTCAGAGAGATACTCTGACTGGCTCCTCTTTAAGGCCATTGCTCTCAGTACAGTGCCTGGAGAGATTAGGGGCTCAATAATCGTTTGCTGAGCAAATGAATCAATGTTGTTTTGAGAAAATGTATATTGTTAAAAATCAATAACAACTCCATGTAAAGAGTTTGGAAGTCATCACATCCATCCTTACAACAACAAAAAGCTGAGCAAACTAAAAATCAATGCTTTCTTTCTTTCTTTCTTTTTTTTTTTTTGCATTCTTCAGAGGATTGAGATTACAGGACAATTAGCCATCTTGACATCTATTGAGACAGAAGAAATCAGAGTCACAGCTGAGATCTGCTCACCAAGAGTAGAAACGTCTGGACCATAAAATGGGAGGAATACATAAGTGGTAATTTTGACCATTGCTGAAGGGTGGTTGTGGGGTAGTGTGAAAGTGAGAAACTCGTGGGACTGCAGTCTCAGAGGAACTTCCCCACTTTTCTGAGGAACTCCACCAGGGTCCCACTGTGTGAACAGTTGAGAAAGATCCCCTCATGGCTTTGGCAAAGGAGTGGAGAATAGTTTTTCTGAAATATAATCAGAGCTTTCTCTGTAGCAAAGGGCTACTCTCCAGGGGCAAGATCTTTGCAGAGTCTTGTTCCAGAGCCATGGGGGGAGAACATTATTCTCAGAAAGGTTTCCTATGACCTTCTTGCTTTATCTAATAAGCTAGATGCTGAGAAGTTATACAGGAACAAACACTTAGGGAGGTCACAGGTCAGTTACAGACCAGAAGCACAGGCCCACTAAAAGATAAAGATCAAATTGAGAGATTATAGAATAGTCCCTCTTTCTTAGACCTTGCCAACACATTATTAGGGCTCCAGTGTAATAGTAATGGTAACTACTGAGACAGTTGCACGATACACATTATCTGTGAGGAGGAGTGAAAAGAGAAGTCCAAAGTCAGGAGGAGAGACAAAGGTAAGAGCACTAGAAAAATCTGAACTCTCTGACACCAACAGCTACAGCAAACATTAAACAAAGTCCAACTCCTAGCCAGATTAACAGACATAACTTGCAATTAGAGACCTATTCAACTCATTTCCTATTACCTGATAAGATATGCCTGGCTTTCAACAAAAAATTATTAGATACACCACAAGATAAGAAAAAAAATTTGGAAGAGTCAGCAAATATCATAACTAGACTCAGATATGACATAGGTGTAGAACTCTCAGATGGCAAACTTAAAAGACTCTGAATAATATAAGCATTCTAATGAAAAAGTAGATAAATTTTAAGAAAGTTGACTAATATAACCGGAGAGATGGAAACTTCAAGAAAAAATTTTTTAAAAAGCTAAAAATAAACTGTAACAGAATACTTTCCTTTCATGGTCTCATCAGTAGACTGGACACAGCTGAGAAACCAGTGAGCATAAAAATAGGTTAATAGAGATTTCCTAAAGTATAAAATTGAATGGAAAAAAAGGGCAAAAACAGAGAAAGAGATCCAAGAATTGTGGAACAATTTTAAAAGATGTAACATATGCATGTCTGAAATGCCAAGGCTATTTTGTCAGATATAAGTATTGCTACCCCAGCTTTTTCCCCTTTCTATTTACAGGAAATATATTTTTCCATTCCTTTACTTTTAGTTTGTGTGTATCTGTCATTCTGAGGTGGGTGTCTTGTAGACAGCATATGTATGGGTCTTGTTTTCTTATCAGTTCGACTACCCTATGTCTTTTAATTGGAGCTTATACACCATTTAATTTTAAAGTCATTGTTCAGTTCTGGACAAGATGGAGGCATAAGTAGAAACCCTTCACTTCCTCAAACAACCAAAAGGAGGATAACAACCAATCTAAAATCAATAAACAACCAGAAGCGCCAGAAATTCAAACTGCATGGAATTCTGACAACCAAGGAGTTAAAGAAAATATCAACCAGAACAACTAGACTGGTAAGAACCCATGGCGAGGTGGCAGACCAGGCTGGCTGAGAAAAGCTGCAGTGAGGTGGTGGACCGTTCAGGAGGGGCTGGCTGAAGGTGAAACAGACTCAGAGGTGACTGTGGACTCCTGCCATTCTCATGGTGGGAGAAACTCCCAGTTTCACACGAGAGTTCATTGGAAAGTGCACTAGAGCTGAGCAGGTGAGCCCCACTGTTCCCTCTCTGGTCCCTCCCACAGGCAGTGTTGCAGTGCAGCAGAGAGGTTGCCCTGCCCCGGTGAATACCTAAGGCCCCACCCCCTTACAACTTAGCAGGTGTGCCAAGACAAAGAAATATGGCCCAAATGAAAGAACAGAGCAAAACTTCAGAAAGAGACTTAAGCAATGAGGAGATAGCCAACCTATCTGATGGAGAATTTAAAGCCCTGGTAATCAAAATGCTCACAGATCTGCTTGAGCTTGGTCAAAAAAGTGAAAAAAACAAATGAAAGATACCCAAAATGAAATAAAGCAAAATATTCAGGGAACCAACAGTGACAGGAAGGAAACAATTTGGAACAAAAGGGGGAAAAAAATTCAACCAAAACAGAATGAAGAAACAAGAATTCAAAAAAGTGAAGAGAGACTTACAAACCTCTGGGACAACTTAAAACATTACAATATCCGAATTATAGGTGTGCCATAAGGAGATGAGCAACAGCAAGAAATTGAAAACTTATTTGAACAAATAATGAAGGAAAACTTCCCCAATCTGGCAAAGGAAATAGACTTCTAGGAAGTCCAGGAAGCTTAGAGTGTCCCAAAGAAGTTGGACCCAAAGAGGAACACACCAAGGCACATCATCATTAAGCTACCCAAGATTAGATAATGAGATAATCTTAAAAGCAGCATGAGAAAAGGAGAGAGTTACCTACAAAGGAGTGCCCATAAGACTCTCAGCTAATTTCTCAAAAGAAACCTTGCAGGCAAGAAGGGGCTGGAAAGAAGTATTCCCAGTCATGAAAGGCAAGGACCTACATCCAAGAACACTCTATCCAGCAAAGCTTTCATTTAGAATGGAAGGGCAGATAAAGTTCTTTCCAGATAAGGTCAAGTTAAAGGAGTTCATCATCACCAAGACTTTATTACATGACATGTTAAAGGGACTTATCTAAGAAAAAGAAGATCAAAAATATGAACAATAAAATGAAAATAAACTCACAACTATCAACAAATGAACCTAAAAGAAAAGACAAACAATGAAAACAAAACCTAAGCAAACAACTAGAACAGGAACAGAGAAATGGACATCACATGGAGTGATTTCAGTGGCTCAGGAGGGGGAGGGGGGGGAGTAGGGGGAAAAAGATATAGGGAAGAAGCAGCATAATTAGTAGGCATAAAAAGAAGGGGGAAGATAAAAAATGGTAAAGGAAACACAGGACTCAAAGAACTCACATGTACAACCCATGGACATGAACTAAGGTGGGGGGAATGCTGGAGGGTTGGGGGGGCAGGGCAGTGGGGGGGATTAAGGGAGAAAAGTTGGTAAAACTGTAATAGCATAATCAATAAAAAATACTTTAAAAAACAAAGTAATTGTTGATAGGTACATTTTTATTGCCACTTATTTTTTTTTAACTATCTTCCTCTGTTTTTGTTTTTGTTTTCTTTTTCTTCTTCAAGCAAGCCCTTTAACATTTGTTGTAATACTGGTTTGGTGGTAACAAACTCATTTCATCTTTTCTTGTCTGGCAAGTTCTTTATTTCTCCTTCAATTTTAAATTTTAGCTTTGTTGGGTAAAGTAGCCTTGGTTGTAGGTCCTTGCTTTTCATCACTTTGAATATTCCATGCCAATTCCTTCTGGCCTGAAATGTTTCTGTTGAGAAATCAAATGACACTCTTATCAGAACAGGCTTGTAGATAACTACCTGCTTTTGTATTGCAGCTTTTAACATTCTCTCCTTTTCTTTAAGATTTGCCATTTTACTTATGATATGTTATAGTGTGGGCCTCTTTGGGTCTATCTTGTTTGGGACTCTCTACTTCCTGAACTTGTATGTCTTTTTCCTTCACCAGGTTAGGGAAGTTTTGGGTCATTATTTTCTCAAAAAAAGTGCTCCATCCACTCCTCTCTCTTCTCTTTCTGGTATCCCTGTGATGTGGATGTTGTTATACTTCATGTTGTCCCAAAGGTCTCTTAAACCACCCTCATTTTTTAAAATTCTTTTTCCTTTTTGCTGCTTTGATTGGGTGTTTTTTTTTTCCTACCTTGTCTTCCAAATCACTCATTTGATCCTCTGCTTCATCTAACCTACTCTTTGTATTTCTTCCAGTATATTATTTATTTTAGATACTGCATTCTTTATTTCTAACTGGTACTTTTTATAGTTTTTTTTTTTTAATGCTGTGGATCATCCTTATAATCATTGCTTTTAACTCTATATTAGATAAATTGCTTACCTCCATTTCATTTAACTTACTTTCTGGAGAATTCTCTTGCTCTTTCATTTGGAGTCTGTTTCTTTGTCTTCCCATTTTTGACTGCCTTTTTGTGTTTGTTTCTATGCATTAGGTAGATCTGAAAAGACTCTGGTAAGGATGCTGCCTGCCACTGGCCCTGGACAACCTGTTTGGAGCAATCAATGATCCATGGCTTGTGGATCCCTCTGCTGGGCCTGGGTGTGTGCTGAAAGGAGAAACTTTGCACCAAGGCCAACTTTCACCAGCCCTGGTTCTGTAGGCAAGTCAGTAAAGTCTCAAAGCACCCACAGATCCATTTCTGCCTGCAGGCTGCCTATTAGGCTTAGTCAAGAAAAGAGCCTCTGGCTGTACTCCTCTGCAGGGCTTAAGCTCTATAGGGTGGGGTGAAAGGGATTCCTGGGGGTAGGGCTATTGCTTCCCTCCAGTTTGATGTTCCTTGGAGGAGGGCACTCTGCATGACAAAGATGGCTTTTGAGTATGGGGTATGACTGAGCACAGAGATCCTTGCAGCTGACCTGTCAGCTCTTCCCCGGAACCACCAATCCCAGACTTTAGTCTGTTCTGCCTTCCTTCTGCTGGAGCCCTGGATAAGGGGCTGCAAATAGAATTTGTTTGTTGGCCTTTTAAGAAAGTGGTTGCATCTCTAGCCATCTCTCCCTGGTGGACAGAAACCGTGGTGGATGTTATGTGGGTGCCTTTCCTGGTTTTGGTGCTCTAGGCTGGGGAGCTCAGCTTCAGGTTTAGACCCCACACTTTTCAGGGTGGACTCCCCAGACTGCTGAAATATCTCTCCAGAACTTCAGCTGCTGTGCATGGGAACCCAGCCAGCCCTCTCTCACCTCCACACTTCCTACCAATCTTGATGTGGTGATGTGGTTTCTTCTGTAGGTCCTTGGTAATAAGGCTTCTCTCCAGCTGGTGTTCAGTTGGTTATTCAGGATGATTATTCTATAATTTAGTTGTAATTCCGTGGTCCTAGGAGGAGTTAGCTTCCACCTACTCTGGCACCATTAATTACCAAAAGACAAAAAAGAAAGGAACAGAAGAAATATTGGAAGTAATAATACAATTATTAATGAAGTATAATAAGGAATAGAAGAAATAATGGTGAAGGACTTTCTAAATTAATGACATAACAAGCCATAAATCCAGGAAGCAGAATAAATAGCAAAAATCTACAATAAAACATATTATAGTCAAATGGCAGGAAACCAAAAGCAAAGAAAAAATGTTGAAAGAAGTCAAAGGAAGAAATCTTGTTACCTATCAAAGAACAAGAATAAGAATTAAAGTGGACTTATCATCAGAAACCATGTGAGCAAGAATAGAATAAGCTGAAATATTTAAAGAGTTCAAAGAAAAATCTTACCAACTGAGAATTCAATATCCAGTGTAATTATCCTTTAAAAGTGAGGAAGAAAGAATTTCTTAGGCAAACAAAAGTTAAGGGAATTCATTGCCAGCTGATCTGCTCTGTAAGAAATGTTAAAAGATTTTCTTTAGGCAGTAGGAAAATGGTATTGGTCATAAAATGGATCTATAATTTTTTTAAACATGAAAAAGTATTGAAGGAAGGACTAAATAAAGCCAAATTATAGCTGCTGTGTGAAAATAACTTATCTGATTAAATGCTACAAATTTCGTCAATACAGTATTCAAAAAATCCATTAGAGATTTTGTGATCAGAACTATATTTGTTAGGACTGTGTGATCAGCATATATGAAGAGCTTAATATAATGTTTGTACTTGATTATATATGCAATAGAATTTTTTTTTCAATTTATCGTTATGTAAGCAGGCCTTCCTGATAGTCACACATCACCTAGGTAAAACAAAGAAGATATATACAACTGTGCTAGATTTTTGAAAAGTAATAAGTTGAAATAAGACTCAGTAATAAAGCTATTGTCTTCAAATACAAACTGAAACAATTTTTAAAAGGTATCTTCCTCACTTTTAATAAGTTAGATAACATAATATAAATGGAGAAATGAAGGGAAAAAGAAGAAAAAGCAAGATAATGAAAGAGGCAAAGAGCCTTGAGTTACTTAAAGTAAACTAAAAAGCAGGTGGCCTTAATTCATAAGATTTAATGGGTAATATAAAAAGCTTATTTCATACCTCCAATAGGCAATTTAAAATTTTTGGCTACAGAGAGAAAGAGAACTACTGATGAATTGCATGAATAGTCTAAACTAAAGGATCTGAATAAAAATACTTTCTCTTTCTTTTCTTCACCACATTAATCCTTTAAATGAAACTAATATATTTAAGTCAGCAGATAAGAATGTAGAGATATGATTTAAGGTTCACCTAATCACCCTTTCCTTATCCTTCTCCTCCAAAACTGTCATTTAGGAGTAATAAATAAAATTTAAAAATATTTTTGCACAATATTCACAGATACTTTCCAACAGTAATAGCTCACTTTTACTTATACTTTAATTATATTTTATAGTTTATGCTATTACAGTTGTCCCAAATTTCTCTCCTTTGCCCCCCTGCCCCTATCCCTCCAACCACTCCCTCAGGCAATCCCCACACCACTGTCCGGGTCCTTGGGTCCTAAATGTACGTTCTGTGTCTACTCTATTCCCTCCGCTGTGCTTTACATTCCCATCACTATTCTTTGACTACCTTTTGTACTTCCTAATCCCTTTACCTTTTTCACCCATCCCCCTGACCCCTTTCCCATAAAAATGTGAAAAAGTCTGAATAATAAAATGACAATAAATAAATATCTGTCAGCAACTGAATCTGAAAAACAAGCAAGCAGAACAGAAACAGGATCATAGATACAGAGAACATTCTGACAGTGGCCAGATAGCTCACGTTTAGACCAACAGAAACATAATCCCGTCAGTAGTCCTAATGGAACACCTAATGTGTATACAATGCTTCGTCCAAGCTGAAAAGTAATTGAGAGAGAGGGAGAGAGAGACAGAGATCTGGTCTTCATGATCCAGGAAGGGAGAATTCTCTGAGGACTTGTAAACATGACACCAGTTATGAAAGATTGCCAAAGCAATTAATAAGGAAAAGCCTGATACAGTGGGAGTAAAAGGTAAAATAAAAAACCCAATGATCTGTAATCATAGATTTATTTGAGAAAGTTTCCTGCAAGAGGTAAGTAATGAGCCAGATTTTTAAAATCATCATAACTTCTTCCAAACAGATTTAAAGAATCATTTTATTTTAGGGAAAAAAGGATACTTCAGCCATTAATTTCAGGCATCTTCCAAGGCTAGCAAATACGATGATGGAACTGTTCGCGTGGGTGTACTGTCTGAACACGCCCACGCTGCTAACGAGGGGACTGCCCTGCAGACCCACCTTTAACATGCAAGGCCAGATTTTAAAATCTTGCCCATTAATTCAACTAAATGTAAATTTGAGTGCTTTTTTTGAGTGAAATTGTTGTTTATATAACCAGCTTTGAATACCTTGGCAGCTTGTGTGAAATAAGAGAAAGAAAGCTATGTAATTTTTATGAGATTGTAGTAGGCCTTAATGCAACTCTATTTGGTTGCATTATTTGGTTGTTCTATTGGGTTGTTGTTAAAACAGCAGCACTACTGAAGTTAGTCAATACATGTTACCACATTACCCCGAGGGAGTCTTAGTTATGTAGTAAAATTGAAATAAACTGACCTGAAATATGGAAATTTATAAATTACATAGTCTAAGAGAAAAAAATCCAAAAGCAATTAGTGTTTTGTGGTCTTTCAATAGGGAGATAATACAAATTAAAAATAAATTTCTTATATGAAAAATACATTTATAAAATATAAAAACAAGTAATTGCTTTGTAAAGTAGAAGGGATAGTGAAGTAGAAGGGATAGTAGAAGGGTTGGCTCTCAAATATAGTGCATGTTGTTTCAAAATCAAAGATCTAAGGGGTTTATCCAGAGAACCAATAGAATCCTGGACTTAGGACTTTGGAAATAGGGGTAAAGGCTGCAGAGGTAGGAACTAGAGCCGAGTGGTGTAAGTAGGATGGTGTCTATAGGGAGGTAAAGTTATAAACAGCTAATTCATGTGAAGATCCAAAGACAAGAAAACAGCTCTTAGAAGTGGGTTGGGGATCATGATTAAGAGATCATGGATAAAAGTTCTAGTGATGGAGGATCACCTTTATGTACTTTGGTCATGTGGGAAAGGAGGGAGCAACACAGGTCTAATAATCTAAATGTTGGAGGTGTCACTGAGATTGGCTGGTCATGGGCCACGCACAGTGAGATGAGAGTGGACTTCATCAGTCCTCAGCAGAAAGTCTGGGAATTCTGATGGTCCAGATCCACGGCACTTTCCCAGATTGAGAACATGTTAAAAACTCTGTCCTCTTTTTTTAGAAAGCAACCTTAAAATGAGACACTGGGGGAAGGGTATTCAGGCAAATGAGGTACGGTTCTTGAAAACCTGTAAAACCCTCTTCCAGCCCTTCTTTCTTTTTTTGGTTCTTCCCTTACCTTTCATTTTTTTTTTTTTTTAATCTTTGCAATCACCTCAGGAGTGCAAATGTAGATACATTGTGATACTGAAGTCATTCAGCTTTCTAGGGTTTGGACTTGTTGACATAAAAACAGTAACATGCCTTGTTTTTATTGTACCAGAGTTAATGCTAACACTCCATTCATTGACAGAGGAATGTATTTTTATCTGTAATGGAACAGTAAAAATGTTAGTATTAATTTATGTACGCAGATTTACTTTGAAAAAATGGTAGTACAATATGGTGTCAGTGTGCATAAAATGTACAGATAATTGGTAAGACACTGTTTTTCTACTCTATTATGGGCTGATTATACCATGCTAAAATATAAAACAGTGGGGCAAGAAGCAGGAGGAAGGTTCTAATATATGGCCTGTATACATTGTAGTTCTCCAAAGTAATAATCTTGCATGAGAAGAGTAAAATGAAATGCAGGTCAACTGCACAGATTGTAGTTCCCTCCCTCACCCCCACCTCAAATGCTAAGATCCCATCCCTCAGTTTTCACTGTGTTTCCTGAGGTTTTGAACCTGAGTGATCCCAATTTCTACTCTGGACTTTGGCTTCATAAGTTAGTAGAAAGACAACCCCTCCAGCAATGCTTTCCAAAGGATATAATTACAAATAGAGCATAAGACTCTGCTTTCAAGACTTTTACCATTGTTGTTTTTAGAAAGTAATTGGTTTTTCTTTTGCTTTTTTTCCCTCCTCCCAATGCTCAATGCAATCTATACTGCCTGCAAGCCAGACTTTAAATGAAGCAGATGCTCCACGTTTAAACTCTGTACTGGTAAAGTTGTTTCCTAGCAACACAAAGTTATGAAAACTTCAAGGGCACCGCTTTGCTCAATACGATTTCTCCCATTTAGTTTCATGTACTCAGTGGGTTATTGTAAAACACTGAATATCAAGTCAAAAGCAAGTTGATCCTACATTAATAAGAATAAAGGAACCATTCCATTAATTTTGAACTAGGGACATTTTCCAACCTTGGGCAGACAAACGTGAGGCTTCGTATACATAGTACTTTAAAAAAAAGATTTTTCAGAATGAAGTCTGGGAAGGCCTTTACAGAAAGGTAATATACTTAGGCCATAAAATGCACACAAGCAAATACACTGTTTTTAAGCATTTTAGACTTCTGAAGAACTAGGTAAGTCAACAAAGGCAAATAAGATGATGTTTAATTGAAATGCTTCATAGTAGTGTTTCTCACAGTTTCATCTGGAAGTCCTTCACATTCTTAAATGACTGGGCTTTCCAAAGCATTGCTTATGTGGGTCATATCTGTTAACATTTCCTGCATTAGAAGTTAAAATGCAGAGATTTTATATCTTTATTTATTCATTCAAAAATAAACATGTATGTTAAAGTAAGTAGCATATACTACGAATGTTTTCACAGAGAGTTTGGTAAGGTGAGTTGGCATAGGTTACTACTTTTATGGGTCTCCTTGATGTCTGGCTTCGTAGAAGACAGCTGGGTCTTATGCCTTCTTTGGCATTTCCCCTGTGGTGGTGTCGCACATCGTGGAGTCCCTAGAAAGCTCTCCTGTGCACTCAAACTCTTGAGGGAATGAAAATAGAAAGGCAAATGACCTCCTCCTCGTCCCGACCCCACTTACTCCACCTTCTCCTCCTTCTTAATGTCAGTATCAGTATCAGTATTAGTGTTAGTGTCAGTATTAGTGTTAGTTCTTAGTGTCAGTGTCAGTATTAGTATCAGTATTAGTGTTAGTATTAGTGTTAGTTCTTAGTGTCAGTTTTAGTATTAGTATCAATACCAGTAATAGTATTAGTATTAGTTCTTAGTGTCAGTATCAGTATCAGTGTTAGTATTAGTATCAGTGTCAGTATTAGTATCAGTATTAGTGTTAGTATTACATTAGTGTTAGTTCTTAGTGTCAGTTTTAGTATTAGTATCAATATCAGTAATAGTATTAGTACTAGTTCTTAGTGTCAGTATCAGTATCAGTACTGCTTCAGAGCACACTTTGAGAACTGTTACCAACAAGTATGTTTCTCTAGTGTGTACAAAGGTTTAGATGATTTCCTTTCACTTAGCCATCGACATTAGGCACTAGCATAAAGTGATCATATTTTGGATGTGTACAGTCAGCTTGCCTGAGCTGAGTTTGCTCTCTTGCTCTATAACCCTGCCTAAGTCACTCACTGTGCCACTTGCATCCTTTATAAGGTGGGTCTAATGGTAATCTTAAACCCACAGTACTATACAGAGACTTAAGTAAGAAGTAAATGGAAAACTCTTGGCAAATTTCTGGCCCATAAAAGTAACCACCCAATAAACATTGCTTATTATTATCTCTGATTTTGAGATGATAAATTAGAAGAGGAAAGCAAATTTATTAATAAAACAAAATATTCAAACAACCATCACTTCCATCCCACGCCATTTCTAGTAAAGAAGAAATAACTTGAACCAGTGATTATCAAGTACTTATGCACTTTTATGTGTTGAGAGTTGAAGTTTGCTTTACTTTTTAATATCAAAGGAATAGTATCTAAAATTATGTGCTATTTGTTTCTTATTCGCTTCTTTCCTAACAGAATCTCTTTTAATATCATCTGGTAGAGAGACAGAGGGGTGAGAATGGGTGCTTTTTCTTAAAGAAACAGAAGTGAGTACTAATGCAATTTGAAAAAAAGCACAGAAGTACACAATTTGGTTTTGATGATTGATTTCTGGTAATTGGTAGACTAATGCTCGGTTTGTTCTGACTCATGTAATGGCCAAAACTAAAAATTACATGGATTTGAATCATATGCTGATTACTCCCACTCACTGGATTCTAACCAACCACCAGTAGCATACACTTTTACAGAAATTGGATGACTGATAACATTTGAAACATAAATATCATCTTTTATTTTATAAGTTCAAAGCACTCTCAGTATTAGCTGAATTCTCATAACTACTCTGTAGCTAAATATGTAGTAGTGCACGTTCTTTTTTCCTTCTACCTTGGGACGTGGTTTAAAAAAGAAAACACTCTGAGATTGCACAAGGTCTTGCAAAGAGCTGAAGGGGAAGTCTTGAACTCTGTAGTAAGTGTTGCTTCCTCAAAGAAGAACAAATGGATGTTTTTGGGAACAAAATCTTTAAAACAAGACCTTATCTGAACTTTACACACTGGAAAAATATAAGAGGCTGTTTAAAAAATGCAGTTTAACAATTTATAAACAACCATACTCCTTTCATACTAGGCATTAAAAAAATGTTACTGCTGTTATACCAAGTCAGTTTTGATAGCCTTTGTTAGATAAAATAGTGGTTAGTGGGATGTGTGAAAACTGGGGTATTTAGCTTGTTTGGAAGTGATTTAAGCGAGTCTGGGAAGTTATGAACACAGTGTTTTATTAATTAAAAAGGAAACACTTTACTTTTCTGTGACATTATGATAAAATTTTGTGAAATCAAAGTGAAAAACCAAGAAAATAAAATCATTAGGCATCTTCTCACCTACTTCTTTGAGAAAAATAAACACCGAACTAAAGTATGCTAGAGTTAGAAGCCCTGTTTTCAAAAGTCCGGCACGACAGTTTATAAGCCAAGTGTTCTGAAATGCATTTCGGAACTTCAAATTCCTATAAAACACTTTGATAAACACAACCACTTTGTAGTTTTACTGTAATAATTGAATGGGTTAACACAATTCACAAGGAAAGCAATTTTTTCCAGCTTTTCCCTTCCTTGCTTTCATTCTTTCCCCCTACTTTATTTACGGCAGATCACATCTTTTGTATGATTTTGGTGTTTCACCTTTTCTGCAGGAGCAGTAGCAATGAGACCTCATGCACCCCTGTCTTTGCAGTGCATTTAAAGAGAGAATGTTGGAGCCACAGTTTACTGAATTAAGTCATATCTTTGTTAGTATCTGTATTTTTATCCATTGCTCAACTATTTTAATTAAGTTGAATTAAGTGCAAATATTTTCAAATATCAACAAAATGAATGGCATAGCCATTCTATACTATTACCTATAGTACTACAATATCATTATATATTTATTATAGTACTAAATATTAATGTAGTGCTGTATATTAATGACATATAATATATTAATATTATATTATTATACTATTATAACACAGCTGTGTACTATTATCACACATATTATTTATTATCTCAACTTTACAGATGAAAATACTGAGACATTAATACTGATATATTAACTTGTTTAACATCACAGAGCTAGTAAGTGTCAGAGTGAGATGCAAAATGAATCAAGTCGTCTCACTAGATTAACCATGCTGTTGCTTTTGCTTGAGTATCTGCCTCCAGAAAATTAAAAAAAAAGACATTTTTCAATCCCTTCAGTTTGCTGTAAGGACAACATGAGGATAAACTGGTCTCAGTTTGATAAAAACCACACCATAACCCATATTTTGAGACATGTACTAATGTCTAATGGGGTGAGGCTGTACCTGCATTCAGAGGTTCCCACTGACAGGATGACCACCTCATTGCCAGCCATCCTGGGAGGAAATCAGACTCAAGGACCACAATCAGGAGCTGCAAAGCTGTGCTATGGACTAAAGTCAGGGAGGAAGGCCTTCTGTCTGGCCTTTCCCTCCGTGTTTTCTTCTTTCTGGGGCTCGCCCAACAATTCCCTAACCATGGCAGAAATTTGCTTCTGCCATGAAGAATGGAATGAAGATCCACCTAAAGAAACAGAACCTGGAGGAAGCAAGCAGGCACATTTCAGAAATCTTCAAAAGAGCATTTTAGAGCCAATGGGCTTTGAAAACAGGTATGAAGAAGATAAAAAAAATTGGTGTGAGTTAACTTTCTATGTTGTACTTTTCTTTCATTATACAAAGTAAGCAACCTCAAATATAAGTTATTTGGGACCCACACCTTAACATACAGTGAGTACAAGTAAGGTCAGAGAAAAATATTTGAACTTTGATTCTACAGGTTCAAATGCTATGTCAATTTTATTTATCAATGTAGGTACACAAGCCATTAGGAAGAGAAAGAATGTGTAATTATTGTAATCAAGAGGCAAGAGGATTTGGACCACGATGCACTAAGAGAGATTGGACATATACTTTTACCTTAAACAATTAGAAAACTGAAGAAGATATAAGAAAATAGAGCTTTGGGACAGTAAGCAATGCATGGTTATGATTCATGAGAGAATGATGACATTCTCTACAAACTGCCTAACCAGGTTTTTCAACTTGGATACTATTGACATTTTGGACTGGATAATGCTTTGTTTTGGGGGCTCCCCTATGCATTGTAGAATATTTAACAGCATCTCGGACCTTGGCGTATTACATGTAGTAGCACAGCTCTGGCTGTAACAGCCTAAAATGTTACCAGATATTGCAAATGTCCATTAGTGAGCAAACCCATCTCAGTTTGGGAACAGTGGCCAAGAGGTAGTCACCAAGTGGTTGCATAGAGAACGTAAACCCAAGTGGAAGAGCCAGGTAAATATGCTGAATTAAGAAGACAGAGGGAGCTCACAGAGAGTGAGAGAGTGTGAAAGAAAGCCCTAGAATCTACCTAGTGGTACCCTAGATCTGCTTTGTTCATGTGAGAGGAAAGTACTGGCCAGGTAAAGGACCACTGGAAGTGAGTAGGCAGAACAATTCACAGACCTCGCACAGGACTAGTGATAGTTTTTCTTCCCACCAGCCATAGCTTAAAGATCTTTAATAGATGAGAAACCTCAGAAAGGTGTCACCTTAGTAGAGGGACTAAACCTTCATACAAAGGCTACACAAGACAAATCCTAAGAAATTTAAAAGCAGGGATTCAACTAATTTGAAATAACTTAATTTTGCACCAGAACAGAACCCAATACTACTTAAAGAAATACATCAAAATCTAGCTATTTACAACATAAAATTTACAATGTCAGGCATCCAATTAATGAAACTGAAAAATATTCCTCATAATCATGAAAAAATTTAACCATAGGGAAGAAGCTCACAAGTGAGAGAGATGGCAGAATCAGGAGATAAGAATATTTGCAAATACAAAAAATATATAAATATGTGCCATATATCCAAGATGGTAAAAAATATGAGCATGATGAAGAGAGAAATAAGATATAAAACATTAAAAATTAGCATGTATAAAATACACATAAAATAAAACTATACTAAATAGAATCAATAGCAGATTAGATCCTACATTAAGAACCTAAAGACATAGCAACAAAAAAGAAGCACAGAGATTAAAGAAAAAGATTAGACATAAATAAAGCCACAATGAGATAATAATTGTATTCTAACATACATAATTGGATCAAGAATTAAGGTAGGCTCAAAGGGGTCATTTTGGGTGAAAAAAGGTAGAGAAGTTTCAAAATTTGGTTAAAATTCTAAACCCCCATATGTAAGAAGCTAAAGCTAATCATAACAAACACAAAGAAAACAATACTAGGGCGTATCAAAATCAAAGTGTTAAGATCAATGATGAAGACAAAAATCTTAAAAGCACTCATAGATTAAAAAAAAAGAGAACAAACGACCTCTTATGTACAAAGGAAAAAAAGCCAAAATTAACAAAGATTTCTTGTCAAAATTTATGTAAGCCAGAAGAAAATGTAATATTGTTAAATTACTTGTGGTGTCTGTCAACCTGGCTGTTTTCTACCTGGTTAAAAAAAAATCTAGAAAGAAAAGTGAAAGAAAAACTTAATCAGACAAATAAAATCTGAGAGAGCTCATCACTAGCAGATGGGAACTACAAAAGTGTGAAAGAAATTTCTTCAGATTGAGGAAAAATATCGGGTAAGAATTTAAATATATGCAAATAAATGATGTGACAGAATTTATAACTACATAATAAATATATTTATTTAAATATTTTAAAATAATTATATGAAAATAAATGTAAATTTTGTGAACAAAATATAAATACATTGTGTAGCTTATAGCACATATAAAAATAAAAATAACATCAAGGAATGGAAGGGTAGAAATGGCTGTAAAGTCTTGTGATCATTTTTACAGACAGGCAGTGAGGGGCAGTATATGAAAGGTAGACTGATAAATTGAAATTACACTCTGAATGCTGGAGTATCATATCAAAGTGATCTGAGTGATAAGACAATAGTAAAGAGAACATAGAATTGGAAAAGTACTCAACTAACCCAAAGAGAAGGTAGAAAAAGAGGTAAAAAGCCATAGAGAAGAAATAGAACAGTTGGGAAACAAATAGCAAGATGGTAGGTTTAAAGACAACCACACTGATAATTATATTCAGCCTAACAGGAATGATCTAAAATTCCAATTTATTGGCAGAGATCATCAAGTTGAATCAAAAGCAATAACCTATAAAAAACCCATTTCAAATATAAATACACCAGTAGGTTAAAAGTAGAAGGTTTTAAAAGATATGTCATGAAAATACTAAGCAAAGAAAGCTAAACTGAATATATTAATATCAGACAAAGTAGATTTCTGAGCTAAGAATGTTACCAGGGAAAAGATAAACATAAATTATACCAACAGGGTTAATTCAACAGGAAGTTATAATCGTCCTAAATGTAAAGACACCTACTTAAAACAAAAAGCTTTAAAATACATGGGGTGGCGGGGGGGAGGTATGGCCCTGGCTGGTGTGGCCCACTGGATTGAGTGCTGGCCTGTGAACCAAAAGGTTGCTGGTTTGAGTCCCAGATCTGGGCACAGGCCTGGGTTACAGGCCAGGTCCCCAATGGGGGGCGTGTGAGAGGCAACTGATCACTGCATCTCTTGACATTGACATTTCTCTCTCTCTCTTTCCCCCTTCCTTCCCCTCTCCCTAAAAGTAAGTAAATAAAATCTTTAAAAAAATAATTAAAAAATGCATGGGGTGGAAAGATACAAGTAGAAGGAGAAATATACAATTACACAAGTATAGTTGGAAGTAGAAACTTTTTTTCTTAATAATTGATAAAACAGCTAGTGAAAAGAATAAAGAATATTTGAGTAATACTATCAACCACTTTCCCTCTTGAACAAAAACAAACAAAAATCCCCATAATAATAGAAAGTTAAATCTAGCAATATATAAAATGAATAAAACATGACTGAATGGTTAATATTTGAAAATCAATGTATTTCATCATATTAACAGACAAAAAAGGATAGAACATCTGATTATCTCAATAGATGTAAGAGAAGAATATCACAAAACTCAAAATCATTATTTATTAAAACTTTCAGCAAACTAAGACTAGACACTAACTCCTTCAGTTTGATAAAGGATATCTTTGAAAATGCTATGTCATATGCTTTTTATAAGAAACAGGAGGTTGTAGATTATCAAAATATAACCTATTCACAATATATGTCAATACTTTACCCAAAATAAATGATTTAATGAAGTTGTTGAAAATACTCTACGTGTTTTGAGATTTAAGTGACTGCCATACATAATTGAGGTGCCCTGGGGACATTTGTAACAGGAATCTACTTCAAAGGATGAGGGGTCTCTTGGGAAGTGACTCAGCCTGAAAGAAAAGAGAACTGCTGGCACAGAAGTTTATCTTTGTTTGTTTTAACAACAGAACAAAGGTGAGGTCAGCCCTTGCAGATTTTATTCCTCTTGCCTGAAGTTCAACAACTGAAAAATTCTGCCCTCAACCACCTATGGTGTCCTAAGGTAAAAGGGTAGAATAATAACAACCAAAAATTTAGTAAATGTTAATTAAAAGATTATATTATATTTTTAATGACACAATGAAGACTGAAATATAAGCACCATCGATTTCAACAGTTTTGCAGATACAGAAAAACGTTGCCAGTGTCGTTGAAAGTGATGGGAAATAGTGGTCTTGGTGTTGACTCTGACAACGTTGATGTCAGAGGGTGCCTCCTTGTCCTCCGTCTCACCACCATTATCATTACCACCAAACAGTGCGCCACCATCATCAGACATTGATTACAGAACTGAATTAGCTCATGGAAATTAATTGTTAGTAATATTGCTTAATGGTAAAACTTTGAAAACTATCAATAGTAAAAAATTCTTTCAAGAAGCATTTAGAAGGACACTTAGAGAGATTTTTATAAGTTCACTATATTTTTCCTTGCGCTCCTTATTTTCTAGTAAATTCCTCTATCACATACTTTCATCATAAAATTTTTGAGGACTCTAATGATAGAAGTTGGAAAATTCTAACTTGTCTGTTTATTCCTCATCATTAATCAGCCCAAACTTACAAGTGAATAGCTTCTATACTAATGTTTAATTTATATTTATTTTCTCTGTATTGGTCAGGAAGGTTTGGGTTATACTTTCTTCAGCTTTATTGAGGTATAATTGACAAATAAAATTATAAGATGTTTAAAGTGTTAGTGTAATGATTTGATGTATAAATGCATTGGGAATAGATTACAGTTTAATAATCTACAACCCCTAGTTTCTTATAAAACAGATGTATTTTGCGCTCACCTTCTATGCTCACCAGGCTAACGTTTAACCTCACTTTCGTGATCGCCAGAGTGAGTGGGTAGTAAGACAGTGTGTTTATTTTCACATAGGCCTAGCAGTGGTACGTGGTTCTTCTGATCGCAGTCTGTTAGCAGACTGAGTCATACACAGTGTGTAACTTCAAGTGCAGAAAAAGTGCAGTCCTACCAACAGTGCACAAGGGCTCCCTGTCCTCCACACCCTGGCCAGCACTCGTTCTTTGTGTTTGTTGATGACAGCCGTTCTGACGGGTATGAGGTGATGTCCCATTGTGGTTTTAACTTGCATTTCTCTGATGATTAGTGACCTTGAGCATATTTCCATATGCCTATTGCTCATCCGTACGTCCTCTTAGAGAAGTATGTATTCAGGTGCTTTGCCCATTTTTTAATTGGATTGTTTCTCTCTCTTTTTTTTTTTGTGTTGAGTTCTGTAAGTTCTTAAAGAATTTTAGATATTAACCCTTTTTCAGATGTATCATTGGACAATATGTTCTCCCATTCAGTGAGTTGTCTTTTCATTTTGTTGATGGTTTCTTTTGCTGTGCAAAACCTTTTTAGTTTGATGTAGTCCCATTTGTTTATTTTATCTTTTGTTTCCCTTGCCCAAGGAAATATATCAAATAGATATTGCTACAAGAAATGTCTGAGATTTTACTGCCTATGTTTTCTTTCAGGATTTTTATGGTTTGGAGTCTAATATTTAAGTCTTTACCTGTTGGTAGGAATGCGATTGTGCAGCCACTGTGGAAAGCAGTACGGAATTACCTCAAAAAACTAAAAATGAAACTGCCTTAATCTCAGCAATTCTACTTCTGGGAATTTATCCGAAGAAACTTGAAACAATAATTTGAAATAATATATGCACCCTCATGTTCACTGCAGCATTATTTACAACATGCAAGATTTGGAAGAAGCCCAAGTATCCGTTAGTAGATGAGTGGATACAAAACTGTGGTACATTCACACAACTGAACACTACTTGACTGTAACATAGAAGGAGAATGTATGGTTTGCAACAGCACGGATGGACCCGGAGAACATGATGTGAAGTTAAATAAGCCAGTCAGAGAAAAACCAGTACCATATGATTTCACCCATGGGATCCAATGAACAAAATGAAGCAAGCAAGTAATGACAGACTCACAGAAAGAGAGCAGGCTGACAGATGTTGGGGGAAGGTAGCTAGGGATTTAGCAAAAAAGAAAAACAAGAGAAAACCTCATGGACATGGACAACAGTGTGGTGGTTGCCGGGAGGGTTGCAGGAGGGTGGTAAAAGAGGGTAAAGGGGGGATAAATGGCGATGGACAGAGACTCGACTTGGGGTGGTGACCACACAATAGTGTTCAGGGGATGTGTGTTAGAACTGTGCACACGAAACCTGTACAATTTTGTTAGCCAGTGTCACCCCGGTAAATTTAATAAAAAAGAACTATTATGGAAGAAAAGAAAAGTGCTTCCCTCCCATGTCCAGTGGAAAAACTGGCATAATTGTGGATAGCCTGAATGGCTATCAGGTCCTGTCTCTGGCAAGTTCACTTATCCTCCAGGAAGTCGGTGAAAAAGAAGTTCTGTCTATAAAAACATATGTAGAACATCATGCAAACGCTTCCTTAAGGGCACAAGTGCTCATTTGAGACCTATTCAAACAACTTTTGCATAAATTCTAATTTGGGGGCTATCTGATTTTTTTGCATCAGATTAAAAAAAATGAAAGGTGGGGATAAACATCTAAGGTAGACAATAGGACAGCAATGAACCTGACCAGGGAAAATAAGTCAAATGAAAAGAAAAACTTAAAACATCATCTGGCATGAAATAGTGTAGAATAAAAGAGATCCTCACACTTCATTAATCCCTGAGAGCATCATTTTCACAGAGCATGAGCAGCAGTTGACTACACGATGTGGACCTGACTCATTAAGAAATGATTAATGGATGCCCATTAATTAATTAATTGATTGATTAGAAATACAGTAATACATTTAACTTGTGAAATCATTAAGAGCTTCGGAACCGAACTGCTTATAACTGCAATTTAAACAAAATTTATTCAGAAAACTCTGCTAGCCTTTGGCTCCCTCACCCACACAATATATTTCTCCAGTAATTCCTTACTAGCAAGATTTTACTGTAGTTTGATAAGAAGTTGCTTTTTTATGGTGAAGCAGTCTGCTAAGAATGAAATAATACTGAACAGTTCACTTGGAGTGTATTACATGTATAGATAGTTGGAGAGGTTTAGTCATTGTAAATGAGTCTCTTGGACACATTTACTCCTACTTGTGGTAACATATGTATATTTTTAAATTTTTTTTGCAAACTACCCAATTTTTAGGACAATAATGGGCATTAAATTAATACATTTTTAGGATTTCTCAATATATGTCTGAGAATATATTCTACATAATAAAATAGACTAAAACAATTTTTCTTCCCATTTAATACATTTTAAAAATTTTATATACTTATGTTAATCATATCACAAATAGTACTTAAAATATGATCTTTTTATTTAAATGTATTTTTATATGAGAAAAGAAAGACAAAAGAAAGCAAAACTTTTGATTTGGCATTTTAAGCATGTCGACCAGGATGCTCCTATACAGAATATGAAAAAAAAATATTACAGCGGTAGCTATTTGTACACCATTGCTCCTGTTCTGACTTCCAGGGAGTCTATTCAGCCTTTAACAACCGAAGAATCACTTCACCTCCAAATAAAGTCACAGAGGAGCTCAAAATTGTAAGATATATTTAGCTTCATGAAAGGGCCATGTTGAGCTGCATGCGGTTTCAGAGTTTGGTGGTAACAGGAAAACGCCAGGGAGCATATCTCGGAAAGATGTCCTGAAGTTTGCACTAAGAGACTGCAGCAAACAAAATAGAAACAGATGGGTATCACCCTCAATGCCAAGTGCTTTGGGGAAAGATCATCACTTTCCCTCTCCTCACACACACAGACACATGCATAGTTCTCTCAGCATGAGAGCTGCGTTATTAAAAGCTCGTAACTGTCTTGTAAAAAAAAAAAGAACCATATATATTTCACACTTTCAGGAGCATATTAAAGAAGCAAGGGGAATGGTCAAATTGATGTACTCTTTGTCATTATGTTTTCTGCACCTTCCACTATTAACCATTACAGTTGACCCTCAAGTAACATGGAGTCAGGAGCAATGACCCTTGCACAGTCGAAAATCAGCACATAACTTCTGACTCCCCGCAAAACTTAGTTGACCCTCGGTATCCATAGAGGATTTGTTTCTACACTCATACCGCAATTCACAGATGCAAATGTCTCCTATATGAAATGGCTTAGATCCATGCATCTAGTTCACTACTCCCATCCATGCACTCCAACTGCAGATGGAAAACGGCACGTGTATTTATTGAAAAAATATGCCTATAAGTGGGCCCATGCATGTTTAAGTCCATGTTGTTCAAGGATCAACCGTATATTGTTTCTGATTTATGTGTATTGGGCTAAGAAAAACATTACACAATAAAAGACAAATTTCAGGATAGACAAACAGCAGCAAAGAATGTTTCTGTGCATGATCTGTGTAGGATCTCGCAGGGAGCAGAATATTTATTTTCTAGTTTAATAGAAATATGGTAGAAAATTCTACATAAAAGAACTTCATAATTCTTCTCTGGAGAATAAGAGGGGGAGGCACAAAAAATACAGGTTTTTAGGTAATGAAAGATATGATGTGGTCCATAAAATACTTGCCTAACCTCACAACATTGGGCTAAAGAGTATGGCTTTAATCCAACTCATTAATACCTAAGGAAAATTTCTACTGGATCTTGTTGGATAATTTATCTGTCTCTTTGTTCCTCCATAATGTCCATGCCAATGATTGACTTAAAAGAGCATTTTGATATGCCCATAAAGTATTTAAAGGCTCACTGTGACTAAATAGTGCTCAGGCTGCCCACCTAATAAAACACATGGAAATCAAACAAGAACAATCATAGCTTTAGAGCCCTGGCTGGTGTGGCTCAGTGGATTGAGTACTGGCCTATCAATCAAAGGATCACCAGTTCGATTCCCAGTCAGGGCACATGCCTGGGTTGTGGGCCAGGTCCCTGGTGGGGGGTATGCGAGAGGCACCCACACATTGATGTTTATCTCTCTCTCTTTCTCCCTCCCTTCAAAAATAAATAAATAAAATCTTTAAAAAAATCATAGCTTTAATGTGACTCGGTGGCTTCAGGTTTTTGAATATCCAGATGGTGGGGGAGGACAACAGAGGGTTTGGGAAATAAATAGACTACTGTCTGTTCATGTAAAGTGGAGTGTCACTTTTTCCTTTTTTTAAATCAGGAAAATTCTGGCAGAAATTAATGACTCCTAAAATGTAGGAAAAGGTAATATGTATGAATAAGCTTAGCTTATTAAGGATCTTAAGGTGGTTTGGATATAGTCATAGGAAACAGGACAGGAAGTTAATGGTGGTATGGGAAATACGACAAATATTTTACTATTTTCTATGTGCATCGATACTGAACACCCAGGTGGAAGCCCTCTGACTCACTCCTCTGGTAACCGATGCTCAGAAACGGTTCTGCGTGGAATAAAAGCTTATACGAGGGGGAAAAAAAAAGCAAGATTTCTCTTCAATTTTTGGCCTGGTCCCTTATTCTTCTGAGATAATCCTTCTTAATGCCATGTGTGCAGAATTCTGGCATTAGAAGCTGAATGTGATTGTTAATGCCTGTTCACCCCTACTCTTTCCAGCCAACTTACTCTCTCTTTCTGGCTGTATAAATATTGTCACAAGAATAATGTATTCATGTGAGACAAATTTTGAATCTTAACTATGTCTAAGAAAATTATTTCTCTCTGTATCAATGATAGTTTATTAAAATTGAAAGATAGCTTCATAATAAAATGCATATACAGTAGCAGAGAATAAACAGCACCACATAATACCTTTGAATAATTGGGAAGTTTTCAACAAACCGTAAATAGGCCATGGTTTGTGCCCTTCTTGGTACTAATCTTAATATCTACAAATGAAAAAAAGAAAGATAAAATGCATGTAGAATTTTTTTTTTAGTGGTTCCTGAAGCACATATAAGCAGGAGTACAGGGTCCCAATAGACAGGGAATGAGGAGGAGACAGAAGTGGTTCGGCCAAATGAGGTTGAGGAGTCACAGCTTTCCTGAGGCCATAAGTCCCTGGAGAGAGACAGGAGCACCAGACAGGAACTAATTTTTGCTTTTAAAAAGACAAAATTTTCATTTCCTATGTTAGGGGAGAATGCTTCTCCGTGACTCTTCTGATTTCCACGAGCATGGGGAATCAGTGTAATCCTGGGGCTCAGCTTTAGAAATCCTATTCCAATGCCAGGTTTATTTAGTATTAAAGTCAATATTTGCTTCCCCATCCGCCTACTACTTTGTTTCCCTATTGCTTCCAAAGTTGGGGAGGAAAACAAAAGGAAAAAAAAAATGTTGCAAAATGGTTTGACTAAAGATCTACTTTGCTCTGAAAGCAAAAGCAGAAAACCAAGTGACTTTAATAAACAATAAACCAATACAAAAATTCATGGTTTTCTTTAACTATTCAACAAGTACTTTTACAAAATCTGTTTAACTACACTTGACACATAGGGGTTACAAATAAATACTAATTGTTATTGCTCGAAAAGATACCTTGTCTTACTTCTATGTGCCATTTCTTTTTGTTTCCTCTGTGTAGCATGGCCTTTCTCCCAGAATCTAACCCATCTTTTACATCCTATATTAAGTATTTTAGTATTCATATAGACCTCCTTAGCCCCCTCCCTCAGCCAGAGATGCATTATTCCACAAACACCTCACTGAATTTTGTTATTTCTTTCCTATTTCACTTTGTACTTTTTCTTTGTTTATAAATGTATTTTTTTTTCTCCTATTAGGTTACAGTCTTTTGAACGCAGAAGCTGAAACCTAGTCAACTTTGCAATCTGCAGGGTTGAGTACAAATAATTGGAACCAATACACGCACAGAAACTGTGTGTTGATTTCAATGGAATATTTACAATCTAGATTTGTCACATGATAGAATAATGCTGTGTTTGGGGGGTAACGTGATAGTGAAATGAAGAGTGCTTTTTATATGAGGAAAAATAAAAACATTACTTCAAACAATGCCAGAGTCATCTGAAAAAATATTTGGTCAAAACATATATTTCTCATCAGTGTCTCCAGTTATATTAGGGAAGATGAATCTGTAAATTTGTCATTCTGCATTTTATAGATTATAACTGATTAGTTTCTATTCTCATCTTTCCTTCAGTCATTTAATTCTCCCAGAAGTATTTTCTGATAGTAAATCATATTATGAATATAAAGATCTGAATGAATTAGTTCCTGGATTTATACAAACTTAAAATCATGATTATGATTAGGTATATTAGCAATGATAAATACACAGCAATACTTTTTTCCTATTGATATAATTAAATAGGCCACAGGAAAGTAATACTTAAAATTAAGACCTCAAGAAATAATAGTAAAGTCAAAAGCTTTTTTCTCAGATAAAGGTAATCATTTATGTAATTTAGCATAGGCTCCACCTGACCATTCATTGGACAGTTATGGATCAGCTGACTTGAAAACAAACAAAACATATACACAAGCTTATCTTTCAGTTAAATTTCCCCTTTCTTTTCCACTGATATTTTAAATTATTTTATTTATTTACTTACACATTTTAGTTCAAAGGAGCTTTCTTCACGTAAAATTTGAAATGCTAAAATTCTGGGAAACTAGAACTAGGCGAAGAGCACAGCGACCTGAGGAATGCCATAGTTACCCAAGATTAACATTACAGTATGTCTCCTACCTCTAGCCAGTTGTAAATTTGAATTACCAGTCTATGTGTGACATTTTACTTTTCAAGACTTCATTTTCCCCTTGTTTATATGGAGCCATGCATCTATTTTCCATAGTTATTTGGGCATGTGTCAGGTGACTTATTGTTATGCAAATGAGATAAAGCATTTCCTCCCAATGTCAAGGAATACGAACATGGCTGCTGTGGTGCCTGACAACACCACGGAGGGAGCTCCTAGAGTAAAGCAACTTGAAAGGGCGTGGATTTGAATATAACTCTTTTGTCAATGGTTTGGCTTTACTTTTATTATGGTTTTATATTTTGTCACAATTTAGTATTTTTTACTTAAACCATAGTCCACTTGCACTTGGGATGTGGAAACACAATTCATATTCTTAAGAATAGATGTTCATATCATCCAGGTAACAATAGTTTTTATACACAAAGAATCAACTAAAATTTTCTTCCTAAGGTAAGAAGAGGCAAGGTAATTTTTCATTCACTCATCAATTCTTTAATTTATCTTATAAAATGAATGAAAAGAGCAAAGGTGAAAGAGATACATGTCATAGAAGGTTGGTAGCTTAAGAAGACTGATGTTTCACTCTTAGCTACAATGTTGATGAAGAGAAAAAAGACAGTTATGGTTGGATGAAAGATTTGGGGGCAATGCCATGGCCTCTGGGTGGCAGAAGTTGTATCTCTAAAGGACAAACCTTTGCTCCAAAATACAGTAATGAATGACTCAGCATGAACTTGGCTATGGATCACAAAAGCTATGATATTCTAAGAAATTCATCCCACGTTTTGAGCAAATAAGTAGGAGGTTATAGGATGACAATGGATTCGAATTTGAGCAATCAGTGACATTATGACTTTGGGTGATTAACCTTTTTAGAATAGAAATTTAGCTAAAGGTTGAGTCATCACGAATGAAATAAGTTAGAAAACTGATTGGTTAAGATAATGCAGGTTTTGGGACCATAGCTTGACTAACTGGGGAGAGGATATACGAATTTCCAGCAAGGAATTTTAGCTTGAACAATCACCCAAGACTGAAGGCAGTGAGTCGAGGGCACGGGAGGACTCAGCAGGTTAGAGTGACCACTGCCACCACCCCACCACGCACACAGCAGTCCTCACCTG
This sequence comes from Desmodus rotundus, assembly GCF_022682495.2. Classification (NCBI taxonomy): domain Eukaryota; kingdom Metazoa; phylum Chordata; class Mammalia; order Chiroptera; family Phyllostomidae; genus Desmodus; species Desmodus rotundus. Next base: position 129,784,080 of record NC_071391.1, on the reverse strand, counting down.
ATGCTTAGTCAGGACCAGACTTACCCTGCAGTGAAGTTCATCAGTGGTTATAATTGAACAGGGCTGGGTTAGGAAAAATTAAAAAGGGATTTGCAAACACTCAGGCCTTTCATACTATAATCTGTCCAGTTCCACTAATTGTCCTTTAATTTTTTTAATACACCAGGACCTTTCATCCGCTAATTAAAGAGAGTCTCCTGACCTGGAAATAAGGCAAATAGCCAGAAATAAGGGAATGTAACTGTAATTGTGGCCGGGTAGTTTTGAATAATCACATATGGATGTTGGACAAATGGTCTGATTAATTTGTAGATATTTCTTTAGCTGAGCTTTTAGGTGTAAGTATTTTTTCACTTTATTTGTACAAAGCTGCAGCGAGGTAGTCTGTATATGGGTCCCGTGAGAGAGACGAGATAGAAAGGAAGGCAATGAACCTGTTCTTGTACTTTTGTAAAGGGCTTCGGCCTCACAGAAGACTTGCTGATGGCGAGGGCAGGCACAGACAGGGTTCCTGTGGGCCATGGGGACTAAGAGAAAAGCAGAGAGGTATTCTCTTTATATATGAACCGAAGTATATCTTCTGGGACACAGTGAGGACACCACGGCTGTGTGAAAATTCTAAGATTGTGCCAATTTTCAGAAAAGCAGCAGGTGAGGATTAGGTAAGTGCTCAGCATACAACAGGAAGAAGGGCATCTAGCAGCATTTGGCTGGAGTAGAATTGTTCTGTGTAAGCATGTGGGTGGTACACACTATTTACTTCTGCTTATTTCTGCACAAGAATGAAGAGAATGAACAAAAAACATTCAAAAACACTATCTTGTTTTTATCAGTACTGTTCTTCAACTCAGTTTCTCAATTCGCCATTAATTTCTATGAGTTATGTATTAACACTCCCATTTTACAATGCCTTGTTGGAGATCTCAACATGAGTAAGGCAAGGTTTCTCAGTTGTAGTTCCAGCGAGACCATGCGGCCAGAACTGCCTGGGCTTAAATGCTAATGACTCTCCTTTCACTTTCAAAAGTGACCCAGCTCAAACAGTAAATTATATGGTCACTGTTCCATGGACCATTTGTCTCCCATCCTAGATCAACTGAATCAAAACACATGTGACTGGCACAGGGGCCAGGAATCTAAATAAATGTGCAGCCAATCTGTGTGCAAACAGTGAAATTGGGATTTCAGCCCAAGACTCTCCAAATCCAAAGCCCATGAGAGTTTTATTACACAAACCAACGCTAGGAAAGATGTCTGTATTGTGTCGGTATGGAATTTCAAAATATAGAAGTTGACGATTTTACATTGTTTACATTTATGTTTTAAAACAGTAATCTAAAGCCTCAAACAAGATTAGGTATGTTTCAAGTGAAAGGCTAGAAGCTCTCCTGTCCCAGCAAAAGAGACATTTTATGTAATTTGCTCATACAAATTTTCCTACAATAATTTATACACATGTGTTTATAAGAGACTGAGTTATGACTTGTATAAATGTGATTCATGTTTATTAAGTATATTTTATATTTCATGTTTGTGTTAACAGCTGAAGGAATAGAAGACAAGGTATAAGGAGTTGACCATTACTTTCTCTATTAATCTATTTCGTCACCAGTAAAATTTCTTTGAACATTCCTTTTTTAAATAGGATATTGAAATAAGTAAAATAAAAAAAATTCCCAAGTGTAATATGAAAAGTTAGAACTTAGTACTATCTCTAAATAAAGAAAATTCATTAAGAAAAAGTGTACGCTCTTTGGAATAATTTTGAATATGGCCCTAGCCTTCCATCATTTAACTTTCTGTTGTTTTGGTAGCATATGTTTCCTGGGTGTGCTTCTTGATTTCTCTTTCTTTCCTTAACATTACCCCAAATTTACAGAGCTTCAGATTTCTGTATCCAAGCTAGGCTAATTCCCACAGTCCAGCAGATGGTGTGGTCCAAATGGTATGTCACCAAAGCTGCATTAACATCTTTTCAGACCAGGCAGGCCAGAAGAGCAGTATTTCTTCGTACTTTTCTACTGAGAGACGTTATCTTAGGGGTGCTGGGTGAGAAGCAGAGGACCAGCAGCAGAGGAAAATCTTGCTTGTGTTTTGGGACATAAACCAGGGAATTCATGGCTCCCTGAATGTCCAGCTGCCAGATGCCTTTGCATCTGCTCAGGAATCTCCATTAGCTGGTTTGCTGCAGGAATAATTTGGAAAACCTGCCTGATTTGCTAACACGGTACATCTAGAGAACTGCTCATATGAACTGAACTGGTCCCAATATGTGGGCTGGGGATGAGAATGTCTTTGCCCTGCATATATCTAGGGAAAATCTGAGAACAGAGAAGCCTATCCCTGATGCCCTAGCAAATGTTATATGAGTCTACTAAATGAATGACTAAATAAACAAACAAATAAATAAATTCAAAACAGTATGTGTGTGTGTGTTCTGTCCAAAAGGTATCCAGCCATGTGATATGAAAAACAGAGACATTTACTGAAGGAGATACAAGATACAAGAAACACGGCACACAGGACAATGATACCTCAGTCCCTTTCCTGAAAGTAGGCACTTTGGGAGTCTCGCACAGTTCTCCCAATCGCCATCAGCTGCCCCATTGTATTTTCCTGAATCTCATTGAAATCTTTTTCCTTTCAAAGGTAATTTTAGTTTTGGAAAAAGCCAGAAGTCACAGGGTGCCAAATCTGGCCTGTAGGTGGGCTGAGTCACCTGGGTGACTGATGTTTTGCCAAAAAACTGTGCATGAGACATGATGCATGAGCGGGCATGTTGTTGTGATGAAGCTGCCTATCACCAGTTGCCCATAGCTGAGGCCTTCTGAATCATCCAAATAGTTTCTACAGAGGAATGTTGAAGCTTAATGCAAATTTTGATGCAGATCTGTTGCTCTGTTCACTCAGTCATTTTGAATGCAATGGCCACACAGTACACATGCTCACTCAATGGCATCTACTGTCCTCACTGACTAGTACAATGTAGTCATCATTGTTCACTCATGTGCATTCCAGTCCACTCTCCTTGGCTGCCAGGTTACACAGATGTCCCATAAACTGTTCTTGTCATATTAACAATGGCTGGGCCCTTTTTGGACAGAGAGAGAGAGCACCACTGCTGAGAACAAATTAAAATCATAGAATATCAAAATATCAAATGGACAAAGAAATTCACAGTTGAGGATTTAAAAAAGGAAATAAAAACAGAAAGACTTGTAGGAAAAATCATGGAAACCAGTTATTTATATATTAAAAATTCCAAACTGAAGTAAAAGGGAAAGATAAAGGAAAATAATTACAGAAAGTTTAGGATTTATTATTATAAATATTTTATTAACCATTAAAATTCTTATTTCTGAGACTACATCATAAGAAATGTACTGATATATATATGCTGCAGATACTTCTGATTCTCTAAAGAGAAAATTTTGCAAACTTAACTAAGAGAAACCACATTATTTACAAAGAAAGAAAAACTCAAAACATTAAATTTCTCATCTGTAGCACTACAAGTTAGAAAATGATAAACTAATGACTAAAAACTATTTAAATAAAAGAAATATAAATACATTCTTATTCTTATGATTTATTGGCTATGTGATAAAAGTTCAACTAATTAAGTTCACTGTTCTCTGGATGCTATAAAACTAGTTTAGCTTTGGTTCAAATAACTTTATTGCCATCATGTAAATACAGACTGAATGTCATAAAAACAAATATGAAAAATGAGTTTTTGAAGTTAAAGAAAGGTGTGAAAGCATACAATGTCAGATGATACAATGTCAAATGATTAAGATCCAGAAATCAACAAAATTATATCTTAATAAGTAGTCAAGAGGAAGAAATTTAAAATGAATAGTTTATGGCAAAGGCAAAGTACACTAACTGACAATGAAGATAAATAATTGTACAAAAAGATCGTTACTTAAGGAAAATACAAAAAGTTTTACCATGTTGTTCTACTGACTTGTAATGAATAAAATATATGATCAAAATGGTAATGTGTATACTATAAGACTTGAAATGGGTAAAGATATAACCCATGCACTAATACTCTGCAAAAGGGTTATTTAGGGCCAAATATTGACCCAAACAGATTTTCTGATATTCTACTTTTACACCTTTTCTGTCAGTAGTGTTCTAAATCTTCTCTGCTTAATGGTCTGAAATCATGTTTACTGCTTCATTTTGTAAAGATTAGCAAGTAATACCTACAACAGAGTTAGAACTCAGTATGTCCTTGGGGTTGAACAAAATAAGTTCTGAAAAGCAGAATACTGAAGTAAACATTATACCTAGACTTTCCGAATTCTCTTATTTTATAACCTCGTGGAGAATAGCCACAGATTCTACTGCCATTGCCTCTTCTACTCTGGAGGTTGGTTGGTACGTAAACAAATCTGAGTTATTTATTTCCCCCCCATTTTTTTCTTTAAAGATTTAGTATATTTTTGTTACTCACCAAAGTTCTGGGAAGTAGGTATAAAATAAAGTCAAAGCTCAGAGTTCGAGAGCTGAGGTCAAGTCCTAGATTATCTATCCTTTATTAGCTTCATGACCTTGGGAAATTAATAACCTCTTAACATGGAATTTTTTTAAATGTGGCTAATAAGTCTTTTCAATGACATTGTGGTTAAGACAGCATATACAGGAAGGCAGAATTGTGTCTGGCTTGATAAGTGATTAAAAATGGACTTTCTTCAGTAGTATCAGCAGATACTTTTCAAGCAGTATTGAGTGAGTTTTGCCTCGCGTGACAATGAGTGCTACGTTAACGGGGACTTGCACGTGAAGCGGTGCCAGCAGTCCATCTACATTCAGGTACTGGCATGGGTCTGTGAAGCGGTGTGGCAACATGCACGCAACATATGTTTTACTTTTGTTGAAAAAGTTGTTTGACTTGCTCAAGGTGATGCAGCACCATCATAAGTAGAATTAAGCTCCCTTGACTTTGGACTTTGTAGACATGCGGGATGAAACAATATTTTTGTTGAGGCAGAGACTTTATCAATGTAACTGGAAATGACGGACATGGAAGAGACAATTGATATTGTACTTCTGAAGACAGGTGAGTGCGTGTGACAGAGGAACCTAAAATAAAGTAGAACACTTGTTATTGATGGAGTTTAAAGTCTGTTACAGCTAGTGACATTGCTATAAAACTTGATAAAAGAAATGTATTTTTAGTTATTTATTTCTATAGTTATATGTTTCAAGAAATATTTAAAATAATACGCTTGATTTAAGTCAAGGAAATTGGCCAGACCCTGAAAGAGTTTACATATTTGTAGTTGTACTCAGATAGGAATAGTGGTAAAATAAATAATATTTTTCTTTTAACTTTAGTTTTGTAATTGTACTGGTTAAATCTTAATATAGAACTTCTTTAGCATATGTATACTACTTAGAGTTTTTTCAACTTGACATGTGTTTTCAGGCAAATAGTAAACTTTATTGTATTTTTTCCATTGCCATTTATCCCCCTTTTACCCTTTTCCACCTCCACCCCCGCCCCATAATCACCACACTGTTGTCTGTGCCCATGAGTCCTTTTTCCGTTTTGCTCAATACCTCCACTCCCCTACCTTGAGCTGTCATCCTGCTCTCCATCTATGAGTCTGTTTCTATTTTGCTTGTTAGTTCAGTTTGTTCATTAGATCCCACATATGAGTAAAATCATATGGTATTTGTCTTTCTCTGAGTGGCTTATTTCACTTAACGCAATGTTCTCCAGATCCATTCATGCTGTTGAAAAGGGCAAATTTTCTTCTTTTTTATAGCTGAGTAGTATTCCACTACGTAAATGTACCATAGTTGTTTTACCTACTTATCTACTGGTTGACACTTGGGATTCTGGTTTATAAAGACTAAAGTGTGTACTTATATATTAAGTAGTTTCTGGAATGTCACATCTTTAGAGGCCTGATGCAAGGCAATATTAATCCAGCAAGTATTTATTTGTTCTTCCTATAAAGCAGGCACTGTTCGATGTACCTGGAATATAACAATGAACAAAGTAGATAAACAGACCTTCATTGTGGAGTTTTATATTTTGAAGAGGGTGTAGACAATAAAATTAAATATAATAGAAAAATAAATTATGTAATATATTAGACATTGGTAAGTGTTATAAAAAAAACAAAAGAAAAACTAAAAGAATAAGGAGTAAGTTTCAGTATTAAATTAAATTGTCAGATTAAGCTTCATTGAAGATAAAGTTGAAGAAAAGTTTGATAGATATGAGAAAAATTTACTATTTCATGTATCTTGACCAGGTTTTCATCTGGGAGGAACAGCTAGAACAGGAACCTAAAACTATAGCTAACCAGGCATGAGGGGACCTCCAGCGTGGCTGGAGCAGAGTGAGGCGGGAGTAACAGGTAAAGTCAGATATGCCCGGAGGCCAGGTTGTGTAAGAGTCCTGGCTGTTCTATGGACTTGGACAACGTCAGCATTTTGAGCAAAGTAGCGACAAGATACGGTGGAGTCATATAAGGGTCTTTTGGTCTTCTGTATTTAGAATAGACTAAACAGAGTCAGGAGTAAAAATGTTAGAATAGTTAGAATAGTAATTACCCATGCATGATATTATGGTGGCTTCATTAGTGGCAGTAGAAACATCCAGAAACAAATGGATTCTGAAGATATTTTAAGTCAGAAACCAGAGGATTGTTTAAAAGATCTGTCCAGAAAGTATTCAGTCACAAAATATGAAAAATAGAGACATTTGTTGAAGAACGTACAAGATACAAGGTACACTGTACATAGGAAAATGATGCTTCAGTCCCTTTCAAAGTAGGTACCTTGGGACCTCACACAGACCCAAGGTGATTTCCCAATCACCATTATCTGCCCTGTAATATTTTCCTTAATCTCATTGATGGTCTGAAATCTCTTTCTTTTCAAAAATGATGTCAGTTTTGGGAAAAGCCAGAAGTCACAGGGTGCCAAATCTGGGCCGTAGGGGGACTGAGTCACCTGGGTGATTTGATATTTTGACCAAAACCTGTGCACCAGATGTGAGGCATGAGCAGGCACATTGTTGTGATGAAGCTGCCATCACCAGCTGCCCACTGCTGCGACCTTCTGAACATCTAAATAGTTTCTGAGGAAGAGTGTTCAAGCTTAATGCAAAATTTGATGCAGATTCATTGCTCTACTTGCTCAGTCATTTTGAATGTGACAGCCACACATGCTCACTCAACAGTATCTATCACCCTCACTGACCAGTACAGTGAAGTCATCATTGTTCCTGTATATGCATTCTAGTCCACTCTCCTTGGCTGCCAGGTTATACTGATGTTGCTGAAAATGTTCTCATTATATTAAAAATGGCTGGGAGATTTTCTGGACAGACTTGTATAATATGGGATATGAGAGAAACAACCATTAAGGACAATTTAATGTTTTTGAAACAACATGATCAGTTATAAATCATAAGTAGCTTTTTTTCATATAAGAATGGCTATGGGAGGAATAAGTTTCTTTTGACAGAAGTTCAGGAGTTCATTTTTGGACTGCTTTCAGTTAGATATTCAAAAGAAGCTGTTGAGGTGACATTGGATATGTGAGTGTGGAATTGGGCGATGAGATCTGAATTGCAGGTAAAAATTTGAAAGCAATCGCCATATAGATGTTAAAGTCATATGTTTGGGTGAAGCCACCAAGACAGTGAGTACAGGTCCAAAAGACCGGAGGACAGATTCCTAGAGTTTTACAACCCTGAAAGCTAAGTTATCCCATTCCCTGCTTCAGAGACCTTGTGAAGTAGAAAGAGAATGTTTTGCTATTTACTATTGTATATTTTGTATAGAATAAATTTCTTAATGAAGCTATAAGGTGACTCTCTTTCCATAGGAAGGACTATCTTTTTTTTCAACTGATGTGCTTTGTTCTTTCACTTTCCTGTTGAAAATAAGTCTTCTAAAAGGTAATGCTACTAATAGAAATTATTTTATATATATATATGTGGACATGTGTATATATATATATATATATTTATTTATGTAGAAACATATCATATGTAGGAATCTTAGGTTTTAGAAATTCAAATGCATATAACCCACTATTCTATCCTACTCATTCATTATTCACTACTCAAGTGCAAACATATACACTATACTTGAGGTAAGTAACCCACAGTGCAGTAGGTGAGGACAATAAAGGGTTAAGTAAGACGAGAAGCTATTCTAGGCAGAAGTAGTACAGGCATGGAGATAGGAAGGTCGTAGCACGTTCGTTGACCACAAACACTTGGGAAATTTTTTAGCACCCTTCTCAGTGCCTAACACTACAGGAAACCTACAAAACAAAACAAAAAACAAACAAATGAACAAAAAACCCCAAATGGCTGCAGCTACAGGTTTAGGAATTGCTCCTGTTTTCGTCCCCATCCTTTTTTTTTTTTTTTTTTAACATGGTCGCTTCTTTATAATCTCTGGTTTCCATCCCAATGTTCATAAGCAAATCATCTTCTTTCTTGCCATTTCAGAAAAAATGACTTATGAAAATGTTGGTTTGATTTTGTACTCCACCTCTGCCCAAACCCCTGTCACTTAGTTCACCTCTCATTTGCTGTGGATCCCTCTAATGAATCGCAGCCTACAGAAAATCTTCCTCTGCTCAGGCCTTCAGGACAGAACACTTGGGCTAAAGCCTTAGTACGGTGACCTTTAGGGTTTAGGAAAGAAAGATTCTCATCGTACTTGAGGGGGTCTCTAGTTGTTTCTGTACCTAGGAAATAACTGAAATATTTAAAATGCCATTCTTATTTTTCTTAGCAGAGCATCAACCTCTCACAATTTTTGCCTACTTCTGTATATATATATGTCATATATCACAGTTTGTGGAACTGTGTTTTTAAGCTCTAACATCAGGTATGCCCATTTATTGCCATTTTGTGTAAACAAGTGTAAACTTCCAGCTTTCACTCTAGGGCAATGACTTGTAATTCTAAATGATGAGAGTGCCCTTTTTAAAATTGGAGGTAATAAAACTATGACTGTCATAATGGTTTAGAATCCCAGGGATCTCCAGTAACAAAACAAGTGTACTTTTATACACCAGTCTTTTTATTGTGGGCCTTTTATCAAATGCACAGTGGTGGCAAGGAGAGTGACATAAGCTGCGAGTATAGGAAAGCTGAGAGATTCCTCAAAATACACAAGACCTTCACCAAGTACAAGGCATAATCCTCTGATTGCTAGGAGCAGGAAAGAGGGGCAAAGATGTAATTCTGATATGTGTCAGGTTTTCAAAGTAAACTTCAGAAGAGTACAATAGGCTGTGCCTCTGAGAAACAGAAAGATAAGGGTAAGGCTGGAAAGCAAAAGTAATTTCCCAGAATGTTAAAAAGCTGTTGACTTTGATGGAAAGGTATGTGTGTGGGGAGGGAGGGAGGGGGGAAGAGAGAGAGAGAGAGAGAGAGAGAGAGAGAGAATGAGAGATTGATTTTTGGAGATTCAGCAAACTGTTAATCAGGACATAAAGCATAATGATTTCTGAAAAATTCACCACCTTTAAAATATTTGAACTGGAGATGAACCGAATCTATGTAATGGTACACACAGAAAAACATCTGAAACTGTGCTCAACCACAGATAAAAGTGGCTCAGCCCTTGTTATTAGCATACTGACAGAGAAAGAGTTATTATGCTCTTCTTTGAGGGGAAATTTTAGTCTTTTTAGTTTCTGCTCATTTTTTAATATAAAGATGAGTTTTGGCAAATATGTGTCTTTTGAAATACACAAAGAATTGAGAATAACTGGCCCATAATCAGAAGCAAAAAATAGCCAATATAGTCAGATCCATAGATGGCTCAGATGTTAGATTTAGCAGAAAAAAGGTATAAAATAACTATAATAAATATATTAAAACATCTTGTTGACTAATGAATAAACATAATTTCAGGAGAGAAAAATAAACAATAAAATAGACTTTAATAGAAATATCAGAATTGAAAGATATAATATTAGAATGAAGAGTTGTCTTGATGAACTAATCCTGACACTTGAATGCAGCAGATGAAAGTGAACTCTGAAGGCAGATTAATATACATATACTCTGAACTGAAACGTACACACATACCAAAAATATTATCAAAATCAAATGACCTAAACTATATGTAATGGGAGTCCTGGAAAGAGAGAGGATTGAGAATGATGCAGAAGAAATATTTAAAGAAACAATGGCAGAAAAGTTTCTAAAATTAATGAAAACAATCAGTCTTCAGATCCAAGAAACTGAGGTAAGACAATGTAAGATAAACATAAAGAAGACCTCACAGGGACATCATAGTCAAATTGCTAAAACTAAATAAAAAAGAAAGAGAGAGAAATCTTAAAGCAGCTAGGAAAAAAAGGCACATTGATACCTTATCATCATCATTGTCAGAATCAGGAGGAGGAAGAGGAGGAGATGAAGAAGAAAGAAAGCATTACAAAGATTATTTTTATCAGAAATAATGAAGACAAGAAGAGAATGGAATGATATATCTTTGAAGGCATGAAAGAAAAAAATAATCTAACCCAGAAGTGTATATCTAGCAGAATACTTTTCAAAATTAAAACAAAATACAATTATGCTTTTTCTAAAGCTAAAAGATTTTATCTCCAGGAAACTTTCATTCTAAAAATGCTGGGTTCTACCTTGTTTGGCGAGATAAATACCAAAGAAGGTAATTATGTGTGGAAGTAATCTTAGGAGTAACAATAAAATAACATAAATAGATATATTTAAAAGGTTAATTAATGAGATTAAAAAACATCTTGATTAATCCAAAAGATGGCAGGAAATGGGAAATTGAAGAACCAAAAAATAGGAAACAAACAGCAAGATGCAATACTTAAATTCAGCAACAACAATAATTACATTAAATACAAGGACCTAGAATGTTCAATGCATAAAAAAGCAATACACACAAAAAATGTTATGTAAATATGAAGACACACACTGGATTAAATATAAGCATGGAAAAACATATGCTACAAGATGGCAAGGCTGAAAAAGCAGGAGAGTCTATATTTATATCAGAGGAAGTCTTCATGACAAGGAAATAGGAAGAAATACTTCATAAAAATAAAAGGTCATTTCCTCAGGAGGCATAACAGTTCTCAACATATATGCATCTAATAAGAAACTATAAAAATACATGTTGGAAAGGATAACAGAAAAGAGAAAAGATAAATTCACAATCCAAGTGACAGATTATTACACACCTCATTTTTTAATTGAGTTTATTGGTGTGACATGGCTAATAAAACCATACAGGTTTGAAGTATATGATTCCATCAAACATCATCTGCACACTACATTGTGCAATCACCACCCACAGGCAAGTCTCTGTCCGTCCCTATTTATCCCCCCTTTGCCAACTTCTACCTTCCCCCACCCCTCTTTCCCTCTGCCTTTCGCCATACTGTTCTCTGTGTCTATAAACACACCTCTTGATTAAGTAATGAAATCAGTACATATATAGAAGATTTGAGCTGCAATATCAATGATTTCATCTAAACAAAATTCATAGAACTCTACAACCCAGTAGCTGCAGAATACATATTCATTTCAAGTGCACACAGAAAATTCACCAAAATAAACAAGCTAAACCATATAAGAAATATCAGTATATTTCAAAGGCTTGAAATAAGGCAGAGTATATTTTCTAAAGTCCTATAACAGTTAGACTTTATTAATTATGTTATCTAGGAAATATCCAAATATTTGAAAATTAGTGAATACATGTCTGTATTTGTCATAGACTAAGAAAAATCACAAGGGAAATTAGATAATGCTTTGCACTGACTGATGAGTCAAACACAACATAAAAATTTGTTGGATGATGTCAAAGTTGATGTCATTTGGCTTGGGTGAGGATAACAAAGTGCCACAGTCTAGATCGCTTACAAACAACAAACATTTGTTTTTCCCAGTTCTAGGGGCTGGCAGGTCAGGGCTCTCTGTCTTTCACTGTGGCCTCCATGGCAGAAGGTAAAAGAATCTCTCTAAGATCTGTGCTCTTTATTTATATTTATTTATTTATTTTTTATTGTTGTTCAAGTACAGTTTTCTGCCTTTCCCCCTTACCCTTCTCTACCACCTCGCCCTTCCCCGCCTCCCTCCCCCATTTCCACACCCCTCTTGTTGTTGTCCTTATGTCCTTTATAATCGTTCCTGTAAACCCTTCACTCTTTGCCCCCATTATCCTCTCCACTGTCCCTTCTGATCACTGTCAGCCTGTTCTCAATTTCAATGTCTTTGGCTGTACTTCGCTTGCTTGTTTGTTTTGTTGACTAGGTTCCTGTTAATGGTGAGATCATATGGTGTTTGTCTTTCACCGCCTGGCTTATTTCACTTAGCATAAGTGAATATTTATTTCACTCAGCATATTTCACTTAGCATGCTCTCCAGTTCCATCCATGTCTTGTAAGGGCATGAATCCCATTCACGAGGGCTCCACTCTCATGACCTAATCTTTGCCCTGCTTCCTAATGACATTACATTGGGAATGATGAAGGTATCTATCAACAGACAAATTTTGTAAAGAATATCCAGCCCATAAGAGTAGTGTTTATAGAGAGAATTTCTACATTAAAAGGCTATATAAGAAGATATATATATATATATATATTTTGACTTGTATAATTTATTTTTAGAAGAGATATTTTCAATGCAACATTTTATGCTTCTAGATTAATTACCTAAGGGGAAAAAAGCACATTATGTACAAAGTAAATAAAAGAAAGGAAAAAATAAACATAAATGTAGAAATCAATAAAGAATAGATACAAAACAGATGAAAATATCAAAAAGTTAAAAACAATGGAAAATATTAATAAAACTATTATCATTCTTATAAAAATAATCAAATGATAAAAAGTGAAAATACAAATAGCAGTATCAGGAATAAAAGAGAAGAGGACAGTGTTACAAAGTCACAGACTTCAGAAGAAAAAATATATACTAAGGACAATAGTATGGCAATATATTGAATACCAAGAACAAATGGAAAATTTCCTTGTCAAAAATATTGGATTCTTAATGAACATTTTACTACTGAAAACCAAAACAAAACAATCCAAAAACTCTTTGGTCTCAGGTGGCGTGTCTAGTCAATTAATACTATCAGAGATTAAAGGGGAGGAATAACATCAATCTTACATAAATTGTTTCAGAAAATAAAGAAGCAGAAACACTGTCTGATTCATTTTATGAGTCAACATGGTACAAATACCAAAACCAGGTAATGACGGTCTAAGAACAAAACAACAGACAAATGCACCTCACGAGGCATAAAAATTCTGCACAAAATCTTAATAAATTTAGTACATCAACACAAAAAAGGATAAACAAGAATATTATTCCCAGGATGGAAAAGCACATTTAACACTCAAAAACTAATCAACAAAATTATCACATTATAGAATAAAGGGGAAAATCATATGCTTAATCAATAAATGTAAAACATAGTGCTTAATAAAACCCATGACCCACTCATTGCTATGGTCTTTTAGCTAACCACGAATAGGTAGTATCTTCTTCTATCTTATAACAGACATCTATGAAAAGAAATCTAGAGATACCATCACCATACTTAATGCTGAAACACTGTATGCTTTCCCCAAAGCAGAAACAGTGCTAGAACAGAGTTCAGAAGTGAAAATCTCATATGTACAGTCAATTCATTTTTGACAAAGGGACGAATATAATTCAATGTGAAAAGGAGAGTCTTTTCAACAAATACCATGGAACAATTAGATATCTACATGGAATAAAATAAACTTTGTCTTCAATTTTACTTGATAGACAAAATTTAATGAGATAAATAATAGATGAATCATAGATCAAGTCATAAATTCTCTATAAGAAAACAGTGGAGTATTTTCATAACTGTAGCATAAATGAAGATTTCTTATATAGGACAAAAAGCACTATCTGTAAATAGAAGAAGTGAATATTAAATTAAAATTCATTGAAACAGAATATATCACTCCATAAAAAGACAATAAAAAAATGAGCAGGCAATCCACAGACTGGGAAAAATGAGTCTATTCTTAGTATAGAAATCTCATAAAGGCTTTGCATTCAGAATATATAAAAACCCATATAAATTAATGAAAGAAAAGCAAAAACCCAATTACATTAGAAAAATATTTGATGAGGTACTTCCCAAATAAATGTGTAAATATGACCAATCAACACGTGGAAAGGTACTTCCCCCCATTATTCACCAGACAGATGTCATTTCATTAGGAGATAACCAACGCAAATGGTTAAAATGGTGAAGTGATGCAGTACCAAGTACTGATGAAGATGCAGAGCAAACTGCACTCTTTGCAGGGAGCGCCAAATGGTGCAATTACTCTGGATAAACACCTGGCAGTTTCTTATAAAGTTGGGAGTACGCCTACATTATAAGCCGGCTTTCTACCTGCAGATACATTTGCCAGTGTCTATTCTGTGTTTTAAGAGATTACCAGCTAATAATCTTGTCATCATGTAGGTATCCTAAAAGAATTTTAAAGAATTGGAAATATGTATTTTATAAATTGCAAATTTGATATAACTTGATTGGCAAACTAAAATACTTTCAAGAGATTTTGAAACAATTTAGAGTCTTAAGCAGGCTAGACAGTACAATATAAACTTTGTTTATAGAATTCATTTTCTCACAAAAAAAAATTTGCATTACTCTAACATGGTAAAAACAAAAACAAAAACAAAAACAAAATTCTTGTCGTAACCCTCCAAAGGAGCAAGTATTTAAATTACTATAAATTTTATCTCTGACAACATCATTCTACAAAGGTATCATCCCATAGACACAGAACTACCAGTCAAGACTGAGGCGACTTCTAAGACTTCTAGACTTCAAGATCTACACTAAGTAACTCTAATGTCTCCATAAGTGTAAATATTTATTTCTGAACACATTTCTCTCTGGTATTATTCTGGCATACTTTTGATTAATCAATTCACACGGTTCATCCTGGTACATGGATGTAGACTGGCTACAGAAGACACAATTCCTTTTGGCCACATTTTCTTCATTTTCACCTGTGAGCAGCCACTGTACAACTCATCATTAGCTCCTACACAAACCATTTCTTTTCATTCTTCCCTGGTTATTTCTCTCACACACCCTGAGTTTAGAAACTTCACTATAACATGACTATGTTTGAGGCTTTTGGTAGCAGGTGGTTATTGAAAAGACCATACAAATCATAGAATAGCCAGATTCCTTTTGATGACCCTTTGAGTCTAAAGCATGCCTATATTCTTATTCTTAAAAGACAATCTGGAGATCTTTATACAAAGTTCTCTGTAAACATGAGCAACTCCTAAGGTTTTTTTGTTGGTGCCTTGCAAATCAATGCAGGGCTTGTGAGTCAAGGAAATCTCTGAATGTAAGTATTTTATAAACTCGAAAATTGTGGAAGAAGGACTTAGAATTTCCTTTTCTTGCCCTGAATTCATGCTGTGGTCTAAATATGTTATGAAGCATTTAAGATATGAGATTAGATCAAAACTTTCTATAAATGTTTTCATCTTTTAATCAGATTCCTTAGTAATTTTAGAAGAGGTATATTTTTACATTTACTTTATATAGTTAATTTGCTTTTTTAGGGATGGCACTATTTTTCTTCTATTTTTAAAAAATTTTATAAAACTAATCTAGATGCTCACTTAGGCTGCTGGGGTCATCCAGAACTGCACTTGTTTGTGTCTTTCATCACATGACCTCTAAAGAATTACCTTTCTCAAAGCTCCATAAGCTTCCTTCCAATGGGGATCCAGCCAAATGGCTTGTCTACTCTACTGGTGAATAAAAAGGGATGTGAAGGAAGAAAAGAACTGAGTGCTCTCAGGCAGACTAAAGACTGAAACAAACTCCCAAAAAACTTGTGGAGAGAAAAGAATATTTTCTCAAGGTGCATTATGAATGTGACCTGATCTGATCCTCCACCCCGTTTTCCATCCTTTGACCCCTGTGGAGCAGAACCAGAAACAGCACTATGTTTCAGAAAGAAAACTGTAAGAATAACAAAAAGTAGGCCCAAATCATGCAGGAAAAAAAAATGTGTTCTAAATTTTTGACTCTCAAAGAAAAGACAGGTAGTATGAAAGCACAACACAATACAAAACACATAATAGAGGTAGTAATAATGACGCTAATCATATAAATATACTCCATCCTTCCCCCATTTATTTCTCATGTAATTTGTTTAAAGTAGTATTTTTGGCCTCATTTCTCACTATATGTTTTCTAAATTTCTGGTTTTCTTGACATCCTAATATAGGCTTATGTGCTCACCTTAACCTATTTTCCTTTGTCCCCAAACATGCGTACCTGCATGCAAACATACTCACACGTAGCAACTCTTGGGATAGATCATGTTTTCACTGTCTCCAAAACATATGTACTCCTAGTGCTGGGCTCCTCAGCTGGGAGACCTGTACTACATCATCTAGTTCTCCAAATACTATCACTCGTTCAAGACCCCACTAGAGTTCTCACACAGTATAAAACTCTAACTCTCTAATTCTTTAAGAATCTTTCATTAGTATTTTCTAAAGTTTGTTGTTAACCTGCTTGTGATCTAGTGTTAAGAACTGGCAATTCAGAAAGTGATATTGAGCAAGTGGTCATAGGAACACTGGTGAAGTCAGGACTGGGAGTCGAAAACCAAACTGTAGTAAAGACGGGCAAGTGTCTAAACCAGCAAAATAAGTCTTGGAAATACCCACAGAGGACCCCAATGGAGCGCAACTGCAATTGCTTTCTGCTAGTCCTTCTTGCTGCTGTTTTTGGTTTCCATGTTCCGATGTTTTAGTACCCTGGAGTGTGTTGGAAAACTCCTGACATTCTTCACTCTTTACTGATCTCTTTTTTTTTTCTCTTAACACACTTAGAAATCATATTTCATGGTTATGATAAAGATTGTAAATGTCCTGAACAATAATTAGATGCTTAAATTATTATATCTGCATAAGACCTTAGAGATCATATGATGCAGGGCTTTTAACTTCTGTTCCTTCGGTCTTATTCTCCTCTGGAAGTTCTATGAATCCTATGGTCCGTTTTACATGGTGTTTCAAAGAAACTACCAGTATTGAAACACAATTATCAAAATATTTTTAAAACATCTGTGATATAGTAATGTTAACATGTTACTATATAGAGAATGGCATGATATCAACTCAATCATATTTTGAGATATCTGCAATATCTGTAATATAATATGAGAACATCCATGACTGTGATTTCTCATGGTATCAAATTTAGAGATTCCATTAATACTTCTGTGATTATCTATGTATTTCTATCTATCATCTATCTTATATCTATAATTATCTGTTGCTATCTCCTATATTCATCAAAGAAGGACATGCTAAGTTTGTTTAGAAGCTAGTGAATGAGATGTTCCCCATCCAAATTCACAGGCCTCATGAATTCCACTCACAAACTTCCCTGAGTGTCGCTGGATCCCAGATTTAGAACCCCAATCTAGTGAAACCTTACCTTTATTGTGTAAGGAAATGAGGGAGGGGGGACAGTAGCATGACCAATATTTCATAAATCTTATTTGAAAGCATTGTAATTAACAGAAATCCCATCTTCTCCCACCAAGGCCAGGATTCTTAACAACACACTCTGCTTTTATTTTAAGGTGGTCACAAATGTTAATGTGTAAATTAGAGGTACATCTTCATAAATCTTCAGAAAGCATCCTGTAAATGGGAGATTTACTTCATTGTGCTCACCTGTGTCTTGTAAATTACTGCCTTATACCAGAATGGTCTGTACATCAATCTACCTCCCCCAACAGGCAGTAGAGTCCTGAAGCAAGATCACTGTGAGATTTTTCTCTCATTAACCCTGGATCCTTGTTCTGGGCTTAGTGGGCTTTTTGGAGTTGAATGTAATTTACCACTTTGTTATTTATTTAGTAGCCCACTGTCTTTCAGAGCTGGATTTTGTTTCCTGGGGTGTATTCTCATTTCCTTACTGGACTGAAAGCTTTTGGTGCCAGAAATTCTTGTAGACTTCTCACCCCAAAGGTGTTCAGCACAGTGCTGTGTACACTTAAGAAAGATTTCTGTGGAGAGAAGAAATTATTTTTGAAAAGGGAAGATAATTTAATATTTAAGACAAATTAAAACTTGTACTTTTAAATGAATTTCTCAAAATGCTACAGAAAACAGTAAATTAATATGAATTGTTACTATTAATAAGCAGCTTTGCATATTTTATATGTTTAATGCATAATTAAGACATAATATTTTCAAACTCTTTTATGAATGTATTGGTTTAGAAAGGTCAGTACTTTTTAATTATTCTCAAAGCGGATAACCTATATACACAGAGCATTTCCTAGTCTCACCCTTGGTAGATAATTTGCAACTGTGTTTCAAAAGATGGTGTCCCAGGAATAAAAGTACACTGCACCTTGAGATATTTAAGAGATAAATTTAATTTGAATTTTCTGCCAACCATTTTTTCTCACCTCTGCTACATTTGGATGTCATCTAATCTCACAGATGCTTTATTTTCATTACTGTCTTCGGGGAATTAGCTTTTTTCCCCACAGGTGTGATTACTTATTTTGTTGAGGTGAATAGTTTTATATCTTACTCTCATGCTATTAGCCACCTGAGTGGACTCTCAGGTCAGGTTGAGACCCCAAAATAATGAACAAAAATAACACCTGGTATGGGTATCAAGCTATGTACCATTAATATGGGTAACATGCTTGAATCCTCCTCGCAATTATTCTTAACAATTTTTAATATATTTTCTAAATAAGAAATTAAAAAAATTAAATTTCCATTTGAGGCATGACAGAAGTAGAAGTTTGTAAATGATCAGATCGTTTTTACCCATGTCTCTCTGGCTGATGGAGATTCCATTATTTCACTATGCTAATTAATACCAAAGTCTATGGTTTTACTATATTGGATAGTGGGAATCATATTTTTAAAAACATTTATATATGTTATTTTTATTTGAATTTGAAATTCACCAATTTCAAATATAATACCAACTTTTGAAAGCAAAGGCTCATTAGATACTCAAATTAGGGTGTTTAATGTGACTTTGAATTTTTCTAATTTTATAATTAGGATGATACTTTAAAGTTTTCACTGTTATAGAATCTTTAGTGTTGATGGAGATAAGAAGCTACTGCTATTCCACTACTTGTTTTCTTTCACGCTTTTATTATCTGTTTTTCCTTCTAGAAAACATTCATAGCATAGTATAATAATCATAATATAAATTTACACAATTATTTTCAAATGTGACATATTTTATAATAATCTTTATTATCACAGAGTAAAATAATTTAATTTATCAATGTAGTACACCAAATTCCCAAAAAGTAATTTGAAAAAATGTATTACTCATAAAAACATTATATATTGACAACAGTATCATTATAATTCACACACTGATTTCTTTTTAGATGGCAGAATGACACCATTCTGTTATAACGCCACATGTGTCATGGGAAAAGAGAAACTGGGTAATTCGATGAACAACAGTAGCTGTTTACCTATGAAATCACCCCATGTACATTAGGTAAGAAATGTGCCATAAAGTTAAAATTTAACTACATATTATCACAAACTCACAGATGCCAGAGACACTCTTTACCCTTTTCTTTATTCTTTTCAAATATTTTTCCCAATTGCTTAAAAAGGAAAAAGATCTCTAAAAGGAGAAAGATCCCTAGTACAGAGTAGGCAGATCTAATGCTTCGAACAAAACCCCTTTGGCACTTCTCCCACTAAAACCACACTCTTATTCTGCTAATTTGGACCTTATAACTCTAATTACTAAATCAATGATGGATTTAATAAGTGTATGTAAAGAAACATTTTATGTTAATATAGGTTCTTTGCTAAGCAGAATCCATGATGGAATTACACATCGAGTAAATCACAGGAAAAAATCTGTGAGATAAAATGGGTGGGAGCCAGGAGACACCGACTGACCCACAAGACCATTTTACAAGAGCGACCCAGAGTGATAAGGAGAGAGGAGGGAGGAAGCAAGTTTGGATGGAAGCAATTTAGGCTTCAGTGCGGTTCTAAAGGAATTTTGGCAAGGCTGCTCATGAGTCCTTGAAGCAAAGTTGCCCAGTGAAAGAGACCAGCCACTCCAGGAGCAGGCCTGCATTAGCATCTCTACCATGCTCAGTCATTGGCTGAGAGCAGCCATGGCAGGAAATGGGACCACCGCACAAACACTGCAATGAGCTTTTAGGAGTTGCAGCGGAAGTCCTCAGTCAGCTACACTTTCTGCAGTTGGAGACTTGAGAGGCACATGTCATGACCGTCACACATTTATGTGCTAAAGATTTGTGCTTGCATGTCTGAGTTTGTGTCACTGACTTCAGGTTAAAACTGCCTCCAGGAACTGTGGAGGCTGAAGAATATTCTGGATTCAATTATAAGAGCTGGACCACCAAACCTGGTACTCTTTCTTTTCATCCTTTCACTTTAACACATTTTAAGGCCTAGTTTTTCTATTTCTTCCTTATTTCTAGAGTCAAAGCCATAGAAGAAATGGAATGTACTCTTGTTTGTATGTAAAAGGAAGATACTTTTTCCAAAAGGCGCCACTAAGAAAAGACTGAGAAGGTGCCAGCCTGGAGGCTCTGTGAACTGAGCCGCTCTTCACACAGCACTGATTCCTCTCATTCCTCAACCTCATGAGCTACGGCGATTTGCTCCTCCAAGGAGTCAGATTTATTCACAAAATGACTCTGTAGAAAAATGCACAAGGGGTGAAGCATTTTGCTGGTAGAGTGATGGAATTCTTTATGCTGTGTTTGTGAAGTGACTGGTGTTCGCTTCCAGTTATCTTTATGCTTTGGCTTCAGTTTAGGATTAGTAGGTGTCTGCCTCTCCGTGGAAGAAGTTTGATGATATTTAAAAGGTATAATAAATATTCATGAAGTTATATCCTTTTGCTCCACCCACAAACCTGGGCTGGTTCTGGAGACACAAAAATGAATATACATGATCTCAAGCATTAGGTTGCTCACAGACTCTTTAGGGATTTAGATAATTTGCATTCTGGAAGGCAGGTAAGTGTAATAATGTTAGGAACATTCAGACTTTTGTTCTAGTCTCAGTTCTTGGCTCTGTGACTTTGAGGAAATCATTTAGATGCTTTGAATCAGAGGTTTGTTATCTGAGCTAACTGAACTGGCAGACCAATGTAAATGATGCCTCCAGAAATTTTACAATACGGCAGTCTTACATCATAGTTACTCTTCTACCTTTCAGAAGTTATTATTTTAATGGGTAATAGAGGAGACCTCAGAGTGCAATTTCTATGATAGTGTTCAGCTGAGTGTGAGCATGTCTCTGCACCCATATTGGAATTATGTTAGGAATAAAGAAATCATCTCAAATTATAGCAGGAGATATTTTTTGAGATGCAGCAGGTCTTCAAATAATGTCTTTTCATTCAACCTCATGTTGATATAACACTGATGAGAAAAAAATCAATCCCCAGAGGGGCCACTGTCTGCTATGGAGTTTGCACCTTCTCCTCATGTCTGTGGGTTTGCTCTGGGTACAGAAGTTTCCTCCCACATCCCACAGATGTGCACTGAGAGGAGCAGGAGTGCCTGAAGACTGGCCCAGTCTGGGTGAGTGTGGGTGTGAGTGAGTGTGCCCTGTGATGAAGTGGCTTCTTGTATGTATGTGTATTGTGGGCGGGTGCTCTGCTCCCTGAATTGTCAGGATAGGCTCTGGACACGTGTGACCCTGAACTGGAATAAGGGGATTGGAAAGAATTATCTTACTTGTTTTTATTCATCTTTCTTAAATGTATGTATAGTTCACATTTATTTCAATGTTTAATACTAGAAATGTTTGGGGTGTTTGTTTAGAAGTTCGGTGATGTTTTTGTGACCAGAAATACGCTGTAGGAATTTAATTCTATTTTGTTAATTGGTCTATGGTAAATTCGGTTTCATTATACATTGTTTCATTTAAAGGCACAGTTTTCAGGGACCCACCACCAACATTACTGAGAACTTACTGTGGCTTGTAGGAACGAAAATGAAGCAAAGAATTACAGAGCCACAAGATACCTTAGTGCAGATATAAAATTGTGTGCCCCTGTTTTTGGTCTCCCTGCACCACAGTCAACTATGATTTTTTTTTAAATACAGATTTCTGGACCTCACCACAGACTTTCTAATAAACGCTCCTTTGATGTGGGGCTCAGGAATCTTGATTTTTAACAAAGTTTCTGATGGTTATTTTACAAATGAGTGTTTGAGAATCCAAACCCTGCATTCTATAGATGAAGAAACTGAGGCTCAGAGGAGATAATGGACATTATTGAGTAAAACTGTCAAAATGATCTAAATAGCTAGTATAGGAATTTCAAATGATATTACTATCACTTATTCATTCACTTATTCATTCCTTTAATAAAAATCGATTGAGTATTTACTCAGGTATAATGATATTTATATAGATCAGTTTAACACTTAAAATAGTTCTATATTATAAGAACTCAGAAGTTATTATTACTTCTCAGGAGACACTTTTGATAGCGTGGCTATGTCTGAGCCCTAGTAAAATGGTGGTCTCAATCCTAAAGTTCATGCCCCTTAACCCAGACTAGTGCTTCCTCCAAGCCCGAAAGACAGTAGAACTTACTATGTGCCTATGATGTAACGAGAACTGTTACACACCATTTATGGTACATACAATTGTTAGTTGATCTTTTTAAAAAGGTTAAATACATAATTTATACAAAATAGGAAAGTGAGACTCAGAAGTGTGAATGAACGGACCAAGATCACAAAAGCCCAGGCATTCAACTTCCAGACTTTGACAAATGATTTAAAATGTTTTTTAAAACTTGAAGACTATGACTAGCTACTTGGAACTTCTATATGTTCCAGGGATGTCCAACCTTTTGGCATCTGTGGGCCACACTGGAAGAAGAAGAGTTGTCTTGGGCCACACATTAAATATATAAACACTAATAACAACTAATGAGCAAAAAAAAAGTTTTAAGTAAATTTATGATTTTGTGTTGGGCCGCATTCATAGCCATCCTGGGCTGCATGTGGCGTGTGGGCCATGGGTTGGACACCCCTTCAAGAGTGTCAACTCCAACAACACTCTGCTTCTGACTCCCGAATTGCCTGTATTACTGACAATGCTGGAGCCCAGCCTTGTGGTGCCGGAGGGCCTTCCAGCCTGTCAGCTGAGTATTCAATGGCTATGTGATTCAATCAGGCAGTAAGGTGAAGAGAAAAGGAACATAGTTATTTCCCCATATTTCAGCTTGCTGCCTAGGAGTGCCGTCAGCTGGGACCATACATTATGCTAATGTTATGGCAGCATTGGCTTCTTTGCATTCCAATGGGGACTGCTTTTGTTCACTCAAACTGCACCTCACTTAAAATGTGGAAGCACCTGGTTTACATGCTCACTGCCACTCCTGGCTTCCTCAGGGACCATTTCAAAGTACTAGAAGATGGTAAGCAAATTAGTTATTTGATTTTGAGGAACTGAGGTCAACATCACATCTGTTTTCTTCAACGTGGCTATCTTCTTTAGTTCTGAAGTGTTTGCTTGTGCCTGTGATTCAGTCTACCATCTACGAGTATTGTCTGTGACCTCGAGCCTCTTGTCTTTCTTGTCAGTATTCTTTCAAGTTGTTTTCTTGCCAAAGAGTGCCTGGAAACTATTACTAAGTAACCAATGAAAATTCCTCAAATTCTGCCGTGTTCAAACTATACAAATGTCATCTCTCTTTAGGGAAATAAACAGTGGTATCTGACAGAGTGGGTATAAACATTTTTGTTGGCAGTCTGGAAAAAGGAGGACTAAGTCTTTGGTCATCCTTTTCCATATTAAGTAAACCTAAGGCAATTTATTCATTAGTCAATTATCTCATAGAACAAAGAAGTTACTAAAAAATGTTTTAAGTATCATTTACTTTTTTTTGAAATCTATGTTCTTTAAGAACAAGGAAACTGAGAAGAATCTATTGCCCAAAGTCATCACCTTTAGTTAGAATGCAAATTCCTATTGGCCAATGGCTGTCCATGTGTTAACTAGATGGTTATTTTAATGCATTAGAAGCAATCTCAACCCAAAGGGTAAGTATAACTACAGTCCTGAAGGAGAACCAAAGTCAAAATGAAGGAGAGATATCAGGTGTATCAGGTTCAAGAGCTGAGTGTAGAAATAAACACACACACGCACACACAAAGGTCAGGAGCAGCAATGTAAAACAGACTGGCAAGTGGAGTGAATTTTCACACCCATTCTTTGATTCTCTCTTTTCAAAACCCCTGCCTTGCTCCATGGAATACATCATCATTTCCTTCCAGTTCCACTCTGGCCCGTGTCTCAAATGCCACTGTTTTCTTCCAGCTGACCTACAGTGCCTATCAGTCCAAGCCATAAAAGGCTATCACATGAAACTTAACTTACTTTCCAGTCTCCTTTACTGATTGAATGAGTCATCTCAATACATGCTCTATACAGCACTTACAGTTGTATGTTCAGAAAGTAAAGCAGATCATTTTGTTATTCTGACTGAAACTTTTCGAAACTTTCTAATTGATTTTTTATGGCTTGTGAGGTCCAGACTGTTCACTACTATCTGCTTTCCCGTCTTCATTTCATACTTCTGTGCCTTTCTTTCCCACTTCATTATGCTTGAGCCACCTGTTCTTTCTTTTCCTTGCATACAACCTTTCCTACAGTGTCTTTGCACTTGCTCATTGTTTTTCAGTTCTTTCACCAGCTCTTCAAATAACTGACATTAGCACCTTTCTTCAGCTCTCTGATCAAATATGGGCTCCTCAAAGGGCCCTCTCTGATCAGCCTTTCATAGTAAGCTCCTAACACTGATGTTAGTCTCTATCACATCACTTAAGTTATTTCCTTATGTTATTTATCTCAACCTGCATGTGACAGATTCTATGGATTGGTCCATTCAGCCTCCCTTTGGGTTGCCTTCCTATACCACAGAGACTGGCGAACTAACATCTATACTTCCTAGACTCCTTTGCAAAAAGATTCTAGGTAACACTAAATATTATGTGACATCATCTTCTTGCCACTTGTGTTGACAAGCAGAGTAGTAGAGATGAGAATGTCGAGACAATATTGCGAAGACTGAACTTGTGTTTCGGTGTGGGTTCTCTAGTTTCATGAATGTCAGAGGCAATAGTGCTGCAAAGCCAGCCTTTTCAGAGCGGCTGAGCAACACTAAAGTGCTGTTGAACATAAGAACACCAGTGGCAGGCCTCTGATTTTCATCCATTTAACTTTTGACCTACTTCATATTGCATTTCTCTACTAAATATCTGTTTCATACTTCTTCTGTTTAAAATACCCAGGGTGTTTTCCTTATCTGCACTGAACACTGACCAATTGATGTACTGACATTACTTATTTGTTTGCTATTTATTTTTTTGTTTGCCCCCACTATAATGCAAGCTCAAAGAATAAGGCACGTGTCTTATTCAGCACTGTAGGGTTCTTCAACACTAAAGTAATTCTTGGCACAATGTAAGGGCTAATGCATATTGGTGGAACACATGAGTGAATAGACTAATAAAATAAGCCATATTTAATTCAATCAAAAAATATCTCAAAGTTTTCTAGACCATAAGAATTTGGTGCTGATCTTCTTTGTGTGTTTATTTTGGCCTTCTGTAACTTTAGGGAAAGAGACATGTTAGAATTCCACATTATGATGCCCATGTTTTGCTTTTCATGATATATAAATGTTAACAGTTTCTATTGAATAGGTTTTTATTTAGGTATCAACAATCCCAGTGAAAAATATGAGCATTTGGATTAGAAACTTTCTTCCATAGCAATGACTTTCAATGAAGTTATTGCTTTTCTGACAATTTGCATATTCATCCTGGTGAATAAATCCTGTTTTCATAACTTGTGTTTTGCATGAGGAATCTAGAAATAGCACACATATTGGCAGTGTTTCAAGCTTTTTAGTTACTCTGGCTCAGGCATATAGAGACTTTACTTCCAAGTCTCCTCTCTTCTCCCCTCCCCTCCCCTCCCCTCTTCTCCTTTCATCTCCAATTCTTTCTTCACTCCTTCCTTTCTTTTTTTAATGTAAATTATTATTTCACAATAGGCTGACTAATGCCACTTACAACATCATCATTCACAGAAATGAATCAGCACCTTTCACTAAACAACTTTCTTCCAGGAGAGAGATACGGTATTTTGAAACACTTGACTTCTTCAGATGGAAAGGGTCCCTTTTAATCAAAAAGGAATTGCTGTTTATGTTATTCTTCTCTCTCACCTGCAATACTGAATTAGGATACAAAGCTCTCTTGTCCTCTTTCCTCATTCTGGGTATTTAAAATTGATACAGTGCCCATCACTAATGGATAGATTTTAAGGGCTTGGGTGCTGTTGCTGTTAATGGATGCTATTAATGGAGCCTCTGGTGTCTTTACTATTTGTTTATTGCCTTTACTTTTAAAATAACATGTAACTGTCTAGTATCTATATAGATAATAATGTACATTTTTAATTGGCTCCCTTCAAAAAATTATAAAGAAAAAACAATCATATCCAACTATTCTAAAAGCTGCATAAAATGGAAAAATAATCAAACTACTTTTTCCCCCCTCAGGCAGTTTTGCATGCTCTGAAGAAAAGAACAATTTTAGCCAATAAAAACTGATTCTCTCAAGTGCAGCAGGAAAAAGTGGCTCCTTGCAACAGAGGAGGGAGCTGGAAGCCAGAGAATTGATGTTGCTGGCTTCCGTCGGCTTTCATAAGCTCACCCAGTGCCTTGTGATGAGGAGCAGTCAGTGTGCAAAAGAGCTAAAAGAGGCACATGGGTGTGCATTTGATGAGCAAAGCCACTCACCATTCACCAACTGCAGGCTGCTCCTTCAGATCTTTTATGTTGGGAGAAGAGGACAAACGAACATGTGTTTAGGAGTTCTTTTTCTATTTATGCTGGAAGAAAGAGAGAACGGAAACTTTATGGGAGATTGAAATAAGCCAGAAAGCCTAAGAAGAGCAAAAGGAGAGCAAAGGAGAAAGGGGTAGGACCTAAGGAAGTACATTTCTCAGACACTGATGGAATTGTCTTATCTTCTTTGTTCAAAAGAAACAAAGCAAAAGGGCTCACTTGGAATTGCCAGAGTGGAAAGGAAAGTAGAAGGAACAAGAATAGAGTCCTGCTGGGACATCTAATTCTTAATACATAGCCACAGAAACAGTGGTTTTTATCAATGCTGCTCATCTCCTCCCTCCCTCCCTTCTTTCCCTCAATCCTTTTGTCCTTTCTCTCTTTCAATTACTGGGCTGCATCTACTAGAGATTATATGCCTCAGCCCCTTCCCCTGAATGTGAAGGATCAGACACCTCTCAAAAAATTAAATGACCTGATAAAGATAGTACTATCCATTCCTATAAGATTAGGAAATGTAACTCAGGCTACCTAACTTTCATTCCAGTCCTCACTCCACAATACAATCTGATATTATTATCATTAATAGTAGTTGGTATTTTTTTATGGAGCCCAAATATCCTTGAACAGTATCTGTAATGTTACTGTCCTAAAATTGGGCATTGTGCAAAAGGCACCATTTGCGTGGATAAAATATGATTTAAAGAAATGTTGAAGAATCAGTATTGAACTGCAATGAGAAATTACGAAGTTATAGTTTCTGTTGTCAAGAACTCAGTGATTTCACCTGGAACTAAAATTAAACAGCAAATTCTTAATCATTTGAAGTACAATCCACTCCATGTCTGATACTTCTGAAGTGCAAAAGGGAAGAAAACTATTGTAACCTTTTAAATTTCCTGCTAAGAGGCCGTGACTGAGTTCCAACGGTTGAGGGTTGGCAGAATTGAGGGCCATGGTAGATTTCAGACAGTGAGGAGTGAGGACACAGCAGTGAAAAGGAAGTGCCTCGTGTCATGCTGCTGAGGATCTTTATGGTTTTGGACTAATTTTGCTAGAAAATACCAGCTCTTCTGAAAAGCAAAACAGGTGATTCAAGTGGTATTCAAAGCAATGATCTTGATATCTAAGGTCAAATAATATTTTCACTTAAAATGTACAAATAATTGAAACAAAATAATTTGTTCTGTGAAGGAATCAACTCAAGAATATAAGTAATATCCATAATAACCATACTACCATAATAACTTTAAAATACCCTAATACGCAGAAAACAAACTCGACATTTAAAACAATTCATAAAATATATTAATGTAGCAAATGGAAATGCTGGAAGAGTTTCTCAAAATCATGCAACCCAGACCCTTAATTTGGTAAGAAAGAAAATTAAGCTTAAAGTGTAAAGTACATCACAAAGATGCTAATTGACTTAAGTAGTCAAAATCAATATTTTCAAAAGTCAAACTAAAAAACAATTCAACTGTTTTATCTAAAGAGGGGGCAGAATAATTCTGGAGAGTCACATATTTATTGCAAGTGGTCTATTAATCCATTTATATAGAAAGCCTGTCTATAGACTTGAATGATACTTTTATGTAAATACATACTGTATTTCACATTGAAACAGATATGGATATTAGTGTAATTAACAAGAAAACATTTCAACTTTTGATGATTATCACAGCAGTTTCCCTATATCTAAAAAATCCACTAAGAATCAAAACATTTCCCAATCTGAGTGACTATTATTATTTGGATATCTTCAGTATTTTTGTTATATAAAGGGGTCCTCATATTCACAAATATTGAGAAGTACTCTTCTCCTCTATGCATGAATTATTCCTAAAAAGTCAGGATTTCATGTTAGAGTTTATCACTTAACTTTGGGGGTAACAATATAGCCAGGAACCTGGGTTTGGGGTTCAACCATAACGTAAAACCATCTGGAAATTTTCCTTATTATCGACTTTGTTCCTACTGTTCAAGCATTGTCATGCCCCAATTAATGCTAAACTTTACGTGCATTTTTATAAAGTGGCGAATGCGACAAAAATTGCATTCATCTCAATGACCTGTACGTCGAAGTTTAATGTGTTTAAGTCAGTCTTTTGTGAAGTGCATTGCTTTTCCTTGACTGAACTTCCAAGCATTTGGGACCACAAACATGCTAGAATTGGCCATCAGTGGTGCACAGTGACATTCGGGATGTCTTGGGAGTTAGTTTTAACAAGTTTAGTTTTGTACAATATTAAACCACATTTTTATACTTTGATTCTAGGATTCTCCTTGGATTCTTCCTAGGATTTAGCCCCTGGTGCTTGGAAGTTTCAAAGTCTTCCACTGCAGGGACACCTGGGGGTCTAGAACTCTATTTGTTAAAGTTTCATAGTGGCAGTTAACTAAAGTGAGCTGAGAGTTAGATTTTCAAAAAAAGCTTTGATCACCTCAATTAACCAAACCATGGAATTCAGGTATTCAAAATAAAGTAGTTAGCAGACTTACATAAGACAGAATGGTGGAATGCTGTCATAATTTTGGCTTTCATTTTATATATATCTATATGTATCTATATACCTATATCTATATGTCTATATCTGTATAATCTTTCATTGTATATATAATCATTATATTTCTTTATATAATCTTTCATTATATATAACTTTTTATGGATACTTTCATTATATATAATATTTATATATAATCTTTCATTACACATATAATCTTTATACATATAAATCTTTATATATGGATAATCAAACTCACTGGTTGAATGAAATGCAGCTTCAATGGAGTTACATGTAAAAAGAGTGAATGGAATGTAACCACAGACACAGAGAGAGAGGGGACTGCCAGCTCTGGGAGAAGGTGTGGAGGGGTGTTGGGATCAAGCAAAAAAGAGAAAGAGTTCATGGACATGGACAACAGTGTGGTGATTGCAGGGGGAAGGGTGTGGGTGGAGGTGGAAAAGGGTACAGGGGGAATAAATGATAATGAAAAAAATGCAATAAGAATGAATTAAAACCATATCCCTAGCAATTGCTTCTTCAATTCTGGTACCTGTAATTGTGTCACATTTTAATTATCTAAATATGCATTTTCATCTCAATGTGGGTCCAGAAAAATTTTCATAGTAAGACAACAGAAAATCAATTTAGAATAAGGCTCTGGGTTAAATCTTAGATGTATTTTGTTAAAAGTAAACCTGGTTTTGAAATTGGGAGTAGGGGAAGGAAGATAAGGAAGATAAATTAGAGCCAAATTTCTCCTATATTTCATAGTTATATTAACCTTAGACATTGTGTTTTTTGAATAGAACATAAAGACATTTGCTGGGAGGAGGGAAGAGAGAGAGAGAGAAAGGGAGAAAGAAGCTCAGAGTTAAATCTTGGCTGAGTTAGTTCATAGCTGTGTATTTTGAAACAAAGGGTTTTTGTTGTTACTGTTTTTAATTTGGTGATCTGTCCATTTCTATCTGTGATACAGTATTATAAATGTCTTACAGGATTATTGGAAGTACAAAGTACAATATATAAAAATAGCACAGGCTAGACATTATTTTAGAAAGAGCTTTCTTTTCTTTCTTCTCCTTCCCCCTCTCCTTTTCCTTCTTCTTGATCTAACAGGGCAGAATACCTACCAGAGTCTCCTATATAAAGTGATTTAAAAATTCACCAGAATCACCATTTGGCAACTATTGCAGTAATAATTGATTTAGAAAAGAATCACCAATGAATGCTAAAACAAGTGGGTCATTGTTAGAATCCGAAGAGTAACATGATATTATATAGTCTCAAAGTATTTTCTCACAAGATACTTATTAGTTCCAAAAAGCCTAATAGTACTGTTACAGGAAGAAAACTTACAGACACACCTAACTAAACAATCTAAATCATCACCAGTAATAGATGTTATGTGCCTCCTGATATAATGTTCTTAAATGAATACATCACTTCTATGGTGTTCCTGCCAAAAAATTTATAACCTTAGTCTAATCATAAGGAGATAGCAGACAAACCCAAGTTAAGTGACAGTATATAAAATATCCTTTACTTTTAAAAAATATATTGAAGAAAGAAAAATAATACACAAACCATATGTGTGAGATTTGGAAATGGCATTTAAAAAGTCTTTTGCACCCTGGCTAGTGTGGATCAGTGGATTGAGCTAGGGACCTGCAAACCAAAAGGTTGCCAGTTCAATTCCCAGTCACGGGCACATGACTGGATTGTGGGCCAGGTCCCCATTAGGGGGCACACGAAAGGCAACCACATATTGATGTTTCTCTCTCTCTCTTTCTCACTCCCTTCCCCTCTCTAAAAATAAATAAAATATTTTAAAAAATAAAACATCTTTTGCTCCCTACTTTTAAAGGTAAAAATAAGTTGAGGCCTAGCATAATGCTAAAGAAAAAATGATTCGTAACACGTATTAATGTTGGTATGGCAGACTCTATTCAGGGAGATGACTACTGTGGGGTTTTAGAGTAGGGAAGAGAGAGGGTTTATATATATACACTCCACATATGTATGTGTGTGTGTGTGTGTGTGTGTATACACACAATGGAGTATTATTTGGCCAGAGAAATGAATAAAGTACTGATACATGCTGTAACATAGATGAACCTTGAAGGCAATATGAAAAGTAAAAGAAACCATTCAGAAAGGAGGGTGTAGTATATGATTCCATTTATATGGAAAGTCCAAAGTAGGCAACTATATCAAGAGAGTGTATTCGTGCTTTCATAGGGCTGGAGGGAGATAATGGGATCTATTAGCAATAGATATGGTTTTTGTTCTTGTTTTATTTTCTGAGACGACGGCAATGTTCTAAAATCAACCATGGTGAGGACTGCGCAATTCTTTGAACATACAAAAAACCACTGAGTTGTAAACGTTGAGTGAATGATGTAATATATAAGTTTTCTCTCAGTAAAACTGTTAATAATAAATAGAATTTGAAAACCCCATCCATAAAGCAGGGTAAGGGCATTCTAATGTGGAGGATGGCATGAGCCATGCAGAACAGAGGTGGCAAAGGTCAGGGTCTCTGGGGAAACCGTGAGGAGTTTAATGACTCCCATTAATGTGGTAGGTAGAATTCTACGGTGGTCAGTCCCCAAGAGTCCCTGGCCCTGGTGTACACATATTCATCCTTATTTCGCTGAACATGAATCTAGGTGTTTCTGCAAAGGGATTTTTCAGAAGTAATTTAAGCCCCTAATTAGTTACTTTAAGTTAATCAAAAGAAAGATTATCTCGGGTATACCTGGCCTAATCAGGTCAGTCCTTAAAAGAAGTCAGAGAGATTCTGAGCAGCAGTGGTTTTCACCTGCTGGCCTCGCAGAACTGTACAACTGTGCCGCGAACTGCCTATGGCGGCAGCACAGGTTACAAAGGCCTGAGAGTGGCCTCTCTGATATGAAAGCAGTCGCTGACCAACAGCCAGCAAAGATAGGGGGACTTCAGTCTTACATTTGCGAAGGACTCAATTCTGACAACAACGAGTGTGCTCAGAGGAGGATTGAACCTCACATGACATCACGGCGTGGCTGCATCTTGAGTTCAGCCTGGTGAGATGCCGCATAGAGAAACAAGGGGTCTATACCCAGACATGTGACCCACAGAAAAGATGAGACAATAAGGTTGTGTCAGTTAAAATCATTAAGTATGTGATCATTTGCTATACAGCAATGGAAAATTAATATAAATGCATAGTCAAAAAATGCAAGACAAGTCTAGAAAAACATGTAGATTCACTTTTACCAGAAGACTTCAGTTAATGGTGTTTATAATTAATTTCTTTCCTTTCAAATTTGTTAGCATAAAAATGATTAAGGTGTTACTTAATTGTATGTGTCTGCCTTTCAAGTTGTGTTTAGAACATATGTGCACATTTTTATTAATTTAATGCCAACTTTTTCTCTGATTCAAGCTTGAGATTATTTTTACCACCTCTCTTCTTACATGTAATGTGTTTTCTTTTTTACAATTAGATAAAAATATGTTGGACATTTCTGATGACGTGCTGGAATATGTTGCCATATTTCTGCTTTGCAGAATTTGGAAACATTGATTTTCACCTATCAATCCTTGATTTTAAAACTAATTAGTTTATTAATTGTCTCTTGAATCACCATCTATGAATAGTCTGTGATATACAAGCTATAGTTGAAATAAAATTAATTTTATTACTTTTTCTGAGCATTTTACATGTATCACATGCATATTATAGAAATTTTGAAAATTAAAAAAACCAAAATTTATTTGGATGAGAGAATATAATTTATTTGAATATATGGCTAATAACACAGTTGATTATCATACACCTTTAAACTCTTCTATGTGTACCTGTCCACACTTAAATATTGCAATCAATTCGTGGCCATTTTTCTATCTAAATGTCACAAATATCTCACATTATTCTTATTTCCCAGTGTAATACTACATAAAGGTATAGATATATGCATAGTAATTAAAAATATTCTTTAAAGAAGTGAGAAAATGCAAATAAACCTAACGAAAGTAGGATTTTAAAATTGCCTATAGTATTATGATCTTGAAATATATGTGCTTTTATATATAAAATGGAATTACACCTCTCATACTTGGTCATTTGTTTCCTTTACTGATGTAACAAATTAAAACTAACTGGGTGGCTTGAAACTTACTTTACAATTCTAGTGGTCCAAAGTTCAAAACGGGTTTCGTTTGGCCCAAGGCGTTGTTTCCAGGCTCCATTCTTTCTGGGTTTCCCCTTGGCTTCTCCAGCTTCCTTCAGCTGGTGATACTGCTTTTCTTGTGCACTCCACCCTTTCATCGCCAAAGCCAGTAGTGAGCACCTTCAGATCTCTCTGACTCCGACACTGACCCTCCTGCATGGCTCTTTCATTTATAAGAACGTTGGTGATTACACTGAGTCCACATGGATAGTCCACAATAGTCTCCCCATCTCAAGGCCAGCTGATTAGCGATTTTAATCCTATCTGCAACCTTAATTCCCACAATGCCATGTAGCACAATATACGTAGATGCTGAGGATTAATCAGAGCATGAACAGCACTGAAGGGCTGTTATTCTGCACACCATTCTTGATATTTGCTCTTCACATGGCACCACATACTGCCTTACCTAATCATACTTACCGTTGTTTTAAATGAGTCATAGATTCCTTTATATGGATGCACCAATGTGTATTTTATCAAAGTATCTCTTATGATTTTCTGTATTTAACTTGTTTTTTAGTTTTTACTATTATAAGTTAGCAATAATTAGCATCACCATTCAATCATTTTGTTCATCTTTTTATGAATAGCACATGCAATAGTTAGAAAAGCTTAAAACTATGTGATTTCCACATATAAAAAACATTAGAGGTCAGTGGTCAATAAAAGTTTTGAAATTAGACATCTGGATTCAAATCCCTGTCTCATCACTTATTGTGTTTAGTCTTAAGCAAGTCACAATCATTTGAAATCCAGTTCCCCCCTATGTAATAACACTGACCATTAAGATTGGCTTAAGAATCAAGCGTACTGATTCTGTAGAGTGCTGAGAAGAATGTGAGGCCCACACTACACAATCATCATTGGCTGGTGTTACGGCAGGTGACGGCAATGCCTCGATGAACAAAACATTCCAAACCCCTGCCTTTGAGGAACACTAACTCTGCTGGCTGATGCATCTTTGGCAAGTCCTTTTACATCCAAATGATAAATGCCTAAGCACAGAATTAATAGATAAAATGACACTGCAAATTTAGTGATTTTTTGGTAACTAATATGAAGTGTGTGATTTATGATCTATTCAGTATAACTCATTTGGTTTTTCCTTATGATTTCATTAGTAAGAACTGACATTAAAATGTTACATGGTTGTACATGTAAGCAATCCAGTGTTGACTCTTATTTTAATGAGAATGATTTAATATGGCCTGTTTTTTTCATTGATAGAAATAAGACTCTTGACTAGATTTTAAATTATTTATATAATTCATTACTCAAAAACATATATTGACTTTTATTGAATTTGCATTTGGCAGTAACTGAGATGGATTTTTTCCTCCTCCACGATGTATGAATAGAGCAGACATTAATATATATCCTAAAATTCATTAATATATATCATCTAGAAAAATGCTTACTCTCTCATGGTCTTAGCTCTGTTTTCTTAGAAAAACAATGCACATTTGGTAATATATTACCGGATAATGCAATGCCAGTGGGCAGACTCAAAGGAAATGAAGCAGGGAAAGAGGTAAAGCAAATATAAGGAGATATATAGCTTAGTAATAAGTGAGGTTAATTTTTGGTTTTTCAAGAAATCTTAAGAGGCCTGATGGACCATGACATCCGGGGGAAGGGAGAAAAATGTATTCCCCACTCCTCCCTCTCACCCGTATCTCATTCATGAAGTCCACTCTAGAGGCGCTTTGATTTACGTGCACTTTCACGCTGCAGGACTTGCTCTCTGTCACAGGGGATCACTGGAGTCAGTCACGGTCTCAGCAGGGTAGTGTTCCCAGTCAGTGCACAGGAGCGGCATGTGGCCTCCTTATTGGGTGGTGCCACAGAGCACCTGGGGCTCCCTCACCTACAGCTGTAACCTCGGAAGGCCTGGCACAATCTGCATAAACTAGCTTGGCGAGCATGAGTGTGTGTGTGTGCGTGTGTGCGTGCTGGTGGCGGGGCCGCAGGGAAGTGCCCCGCGACTTTATTAAAGACCCACCAGTACAATCATGTGGTGGTAGCTTTTAAATATATGAGAGATGCTTCAAAAATTTTGCTTTGGCATATTTTTCCAAATTCTGTATTATTATTTTATCTTAATTGGTATGCAGGAATATTTTAGACAGTATATATCTTTTGTTGTTTTTGTCTTCCTCCAATATGAGTGTTTTACAGTACTTATGATATTTTAAAATTCATTCACTGTGATACCTGACATGCTGGGTTTTATAGGCATTGCTATTTTTCATAATTCTTTAGTCATTTAGGAAAATAGGATGCAGTTGCTAAGCAAGTAGGCTAAATTTAATATATGGAAATAAAGTACTTAAAATCATCGAAAATTTTATGCTTAAAATAGTATAGTTTTCATTTGTATTTTAAGTAATATTTCATTTTCTATTATAGCATACCATGACCAAATTAAGTTATATGCAGGGAATGCAAAAATAGTTAAATGTAATTTCCACATAAACATATTAGAGAAGAAAGAACATGACAACTTCAAGATGTAGGAAGGTTGTTTCATTAAATTCAATCCTATTTAAGATTTTTAAAAGGATTCTTAGTTAACCAGGGACCTGCAGCACTTTACTCAAGACCAGTGATCCTAAAACTCTTTTTCATTAAATGGGAACAAGAGTTACTCATCTTGCATAACTAAAACTTCATGTTCTGTGAACAACTTCCCATTTCCTTCTTCCCCCAACCCCTTGCAACCACCATTCTATGATCTCTTTCACTATTTTGGTTATTTTAGAGACCTCATTTAAGGGGAATCCTACTGAACTTACCCCTTTGGAGGTGATGAATATGGCTGTTACCTTGGTAGTAATGCTGGTTTCATGAGTGGAAACATATGTAAAACTCATCCAATTGTATACTTTAAATGCATGCAGGCTTTGTATAACAATTATACTTCAAAAAATGGGAGAGTGCAATTACTATATACATATTAAAGAACATTTTGAAAAGTACATAACATGTCAGTGAGGCCTGATGTATGATAAATCCTCAATCATTGTCAAGTTTTTATTTCTACATCTGTCAAGGTTCAGTCAAGGTAAACAAAAAGCACAGAAGTTATTTTAGCAGAGAAAACATTAATAAAATATTAGTTCTACCAGGTATTAATAACTAAAAATAAACGCTGACTTTTTATAGAAATTATAAGTACAGAAAGCAGCTCCCCATCCCGTGGGTGGGGGCAGCCAAAGGAAGCAGCTGGGCTTGTTAGGAACTTGTAGAAGGAACTCTGAAGACCCAGCGCTCTGAGTGGGGGTGTTTCCCTACTGCTGCGGGTGCTTTGGGAACCAGCAGACCGACCCAAGCAGAGCTGGGACTCACACTGCTGAGGAAAGGGGTAAGAGGTCTTATGATATTGCTGTCTCTAAGGGCATATGATGCAGCTGGTACCAGGAATGAAAGAAAAATTGCAAACTAATTGCTTTAACTGGAACTGTCTTTGCCAGGAGGAAGTACCCCTGAAGGGGTGGTGCAAACAAGAACAGGAAACTTACAGAAAAGAACAATGCCTTTATCTTACACCTTCTTCAGCCATCCAGTCTCTCTATAGCAGGGGTCCACGGCCTCTAGGCTGTGGACCAGTACTGGTCTGAGCCTGTTAGGAACCAGGCCACACAGCAGGAGGTGAGCTTGAATGTAATGCACTTGAATCATCCTGAAACCATCCCCCACCACCATCCATGGAAAAATGTCTTCCATGGGTCCCTGGTGCTAAAAAGGTTGGGGGCCACTGCTCTATAACACCCTCTATGGACAGAATTAAAGTGGAGTCAGCTGGCAATGGAGACATATATGTTATACCCGTTAGGGTGTATACATGTGTTATGAACACAGAGTTCACAATGTAGTATATACTTTTGAGGGAAGGCACCACTCTGAAGTTTATATATTTATACTTTTTGACAAGGATCTCATCAGTTTGAAAAATATTGGGAGCAAACTTGATTTCTCTTGTATACTCATAGAAAGTGATTTGATTATTTTCTTTTTTTTAGGAAAATACTATAATGCTATTGTTAAAATTAATGTTACAATCTGAATGATTATCAGGAAGTCAAAAGTCCATTGGCTAGAGACAGAAATAAAAGGGAGAATTGGAGAGTTAAGAGAACTGGATTTTGATGCAAAGCTTGCTAAATGTAGTGGGGAGGAACTGTGGCATACATCATTTACTCTTACAGGTCCTGGTTTTTCACCTGTTAAAAGACTTAGCTAGAGAAGGCGATCCTTAAAGTCTCCTCTTGTTCTAATACTCTCTGAACATTTCCCATAGAACAGTGTCACAGGATTTATTTGTTCACTACTTATGCAACAGGGTGCAGAGTGGGGGTCCCTGAGAATAGGAATAAACCGCACACAAACCTTGGCCAGGGGAAGGGGGAAGTGGACGGTGTGGCTTCTAAGATACTTTGCATAACAATGGCAAGTTAAAAGCTGTGCTCCCGCCCTGAGCCCACGTGACTTTGGGAGCATTCAGAGATCTGCGATGGAGCTGGGAGAGCTTATACTGTGCCTCAGCAAGAGGCAGGAGCCGGATGCCACTGCGTTACTGAGAATTCTTGCTCTGACAAAAGACGGTGGCTGAAAGAAGGTAAAAGTTACAGGGGAGATGGTGAAAGCAGCACATCATAGGAGGGGCTGGGTATGAAGTCACATAGGAAGTTCCGGGTCGAGCATTTAAAATAAGGGCAGGCTGAAAGAGGAGAAGGAGCAGTCACACGGTTTGAAAGGGTATCGTGAACGCACCCCCGTCTGCCATGATGTCTGCTGTGTGACGATACGCCATGCAGGTTGGAGTGGGAGATGCCGCGTGGTTTGGAGTGAGAGCGGCAGTAAGAAGGAGGAGACCTGCTGGGAAACCTGCCTGGAGAAGATGGCAGCAGAGCTGATGGAGCTGTGCGGGGACCTGCCTAACCAAGCCCAGCCTCGCTGGAGATGCCTGCAGCTGGCTGAACCATGGCCAGGATTGCTGCCACGCAGACTTCTGCTTTTTAAAAATCAGCACCTCTGACTGCCATATTCTGAAATCTGCCTGGTTTGGCAGAGCGGGACAGGACTGTGTGTTTTCAGGTGTTTTAAAGGGAATGGGACTTAGTGGCAGGAATCTGCCATTATCCTAAATCTGTATAACCTTTAAATAAACAACCCCTTTCCTTTCTCACCGCACCCTTGCACTGGGAGTCACGTTTCTTGGCAGTGGGCAATCAAACTCCACAGCTGTTCCAGAACAGCATTGGTGGGATTCTGGAATCCTTAGTTAATAAATTTATTTTTATTTGAAATAAATATTTTAGACTGTCATTTCTGGGACCTGGAAAGTTTGTGATAACATAGCTACATTGTTCTGAAAAGTTCCTTTTTTATATTTTTAGCTCCTATTCGCACCTGTATTCATCTTTCAAGCTACTTGATGGTGTCGTGGCATGTTTCATTCTCCCTTCTGAAATGACCATAGATGAATAACTACAGTGACTACTACAGCCATTCCCTGGCTTTAATGAAGGTACTTGCAAAATTACTCTGAAATGTCAGACATAGTAAAGACCAAAATTAAATATATCTGCTGCCGACCTGGTATATTCTGGTCTACAATTTTACATATTTCTTTAAATGCCACCTTTCTGAAAACAATAGGAAAGTTTGCTTACCAAGGACAAACTAAAACACTTCTTTTAAAAAATTGGTGTAGGGGTTGTTCTGGGTAGAAGTCTAGACACAGGCAGTAATTCTAATTGAAATACTTTCACAGTTTTTCCCATGCTGTTGTTAAATTATAGGAGCAGATTCACACTTACCCTCAAATTTATCTTGTTGGTAGCAAGACATTAAATCTCATAGAATGTGATTAAATTTATATAAACTTCTATGAACTTATATTAAACTCATATATTTTATAAGTTGCCTAAACTTCAGTGTCTTACTTGTAACATTTTGCATTGTTTTCCTTTACCTGTACACCTAGAATTATTCAAGAAACATACAATGTACCTTGTATGTTTCTGGAAAAAACCCTAAAACAGTTGAATCTAGTTGTCCTTTTCATTTAACGTTAATGCAATTACCCTACCTATTATTTTCCTCAGAGGACATGAGTTCTGGAATAACCTGTTCGTCATTTATCACTGCCTTTCCACTTCTTCCTGTACGATTCTCTGCTTCTAAATGATATCTACTGTTCTGAAGCACTCTGTGTACTCTAGTTTTCTTTTCTTCTAGTCTCGAGTGCATATTAAAGTGCTTTAGTAAAAGAACAAATGTAATCACATTATGATTGATGAAAATGTGTCACCTATTGAATCACTTAAATAAATGGTTATTATATGGTTTCTACACATACAAAATATGGAGTTTAGGAGAAACGATGGAGCAAGGAAATGTTGACTGGGTAAATGATGCACTCTGAAAATTTTGTGGACGAATTCGTTCTCAAATTCATCTACATGTCAATGAAATCTGAATAATATGAATGTTCTGGGCAACTGAAAGTCAGCTGTAAAAAAAGCATATAAAACAATCAGCAAGAAAATTAAATATACTTCCTCAAGACCACAATTTCCAGCTTTTACATTGTAATTGAATTTTAGTTTTATTAACACTTCTGCTTTTACAACTGAAAGTACTACACCCTGAGAACCTTCTCCTCCCAGGGATAAACTGGGAGGGCTGGTCACTCGGGAATCCAGGAAGTTCTAAAATTTAGATAAGATATTGAGCTTGCTTTTGAGCCCCCCCCAAAATGTCATGGGAAACTCATTTAACCTTTCTGAATATTAGTTTTGAATGTGTAAAAAAACCCATTTCTTCCATTTTTAAAACATCATGACTCTATAGGTGGTTGGGCACTCACATGGGAAGGGACATAATGAAATATCTTCCCACTGAACACTCACAAATTAAAACAAAAATGAGTCTTGCCTCATTCACAGCAGGGGATGCTATAAATCAACTGTAAATGCCTCACTAAAGCCATGGGCAGTACAAGCCTGTTGCTCCTCCCCTCTTGACAAATTAACTGCTGTCTGTGTACTCAGATCCTCAAGGGACAGTGAGTGTGCTGTCTAGTCAGTCAGTCCAGCTTCCAAAGCACTTGGGAAAAAGGTGGAAAACCATTGTATGTGAAAAGGATATAGGAATTTCCTTGGAAGCTTCTATAAGATATATTTTTGAATTAGAGTCTTTGAGTTTGTTGTTGTATTTGACAATGTATTTGAGCAAGTTTTCTGAAATTCTTTACATCTTTATAGCTTTAAACAGGATTATTCACTAATGCCCTCAAGACACTTCAAGCTTCTGGTTTCTTCCACAGTGGAGTAGAGGAGCTTGCCAATATTGAACAATTTTTAACCTGAATAATCCTGCAGTTTCTTCACAGATTAGCCTACATAACATGGCTCTGCCAACACACCGGAGAAATAGGGATGTGGAATCCAGAGAATATGTGAAACAAGGTCATGTCTGGATTTCTACTCCCAGGAGACACCGCCTCCAAAAAAGCAATGATTTCTTGTACAAAACGTAATTTTCATCATGATTACCTTGTGTGCTTAAAACAAAAGATACCTGTACGGGCAAAAATAAATAAAAGAAAGAAAAATGTGTTATCTGAAACCATAATGAATATGCATTGACATTCAGAGTTTGCTGAGGAGAGCTGATGATATTGGTGCAAAGTAGGGAAAATGAATTTTCGTATAAACTAGTAATTTGGAAGGATGTCAAACTGGCTCCTGGAAGAATCAAACTAAAATATTTTTTGAGGACAGAATACCTCAATTTAGACCCTCAGGTTTTCCATGGGTTAAGAAATATGATGCAGCAACAAGAATTCACAATCAAAACTCTCCAAAACACAAGGGAACAAACCAATGCAAGTGAGTATTGTTGGTAACAAAAACAAAGCATTTAGACACCCAAGCACCTCAGAAAGTAGAAATAGGAACTACAGAGGTAAAATAGACTATGTATACAGTAATAACTGCTAATAGTTGGCACTCTTCTAAGCATTCTACATAAATTAACTCAGCCATCTTATAGGGGACACTGCTCAATCTGGCACATTCTAAGAGTTCAAGTTACACCTCTGTATTATTAATAGCAGCATAGCAGACACCTCTGAGTCTCCACACTATCACCATACAGTCCAACAATCTTCGATTTGAACTGCAGCAGCCAGTGTCCTTGCACCCTGAAGGTGACCCTCCTCAAGATTCAGATGTCTCCTCTTGTCTGTGTTAGGATTTTCTCTAAAGCAATGAGATTTTGTTGTTGTTCAACCCGACTGTAGGTACAGCCCAGAAGTAGAGTGTAGGCAATACCCCCAGGGACAACACTCAACCAGTGGATAATATAAGACGGTGCATAAATGCTTCAACTCCACATACTGGGCGTATGCTGGGGTAGATTCTCCAGTTTCTCAGAGGGTCCTTAGTGTGATTGAGCTCCGGGTGTCCACTGCGGACAGCAGCTTAATAAAGAATCCATATTGAATTTGTGGTGTTTATTATTTACCCAAGTGGAATGTCAAATAGACTGATGACTGTACAAATATAGACAGAGGTTCTGGCTGAGTGTCCCTACAAATTTCAGAATTTGCTGCTGTGTATATCTTTATTTTGTTACTGAGGAATTTATATTGAGCTCTAACTCTTGCTACTTGTGCTGCATAGATCAGCAACAATCAGCATTATCAGGAAGGTCATTAGAAAGCTATCACCTCTGCCCCAGCCCTTAGCTACTGAATCAGAACCTGCATTTTCCCTAATATCCTCAGGTGCGTATTGTGCACGCTTAAGTTTGAGAGGTGCTGTTGTAGACCTTCACGGCCAGCATGGAACCCATAGTGACATGTGTTTTTTGAGATATTTCATGAATGTAAAATATCCACTTAGATAAACTGTGAAATATACACACACACACACATACAGACATGGTCCTGAAAATTTTTATATTGACTTTATGATAATATTTTGTATATATTAGGTTAGCAAAGTTATTATTAAAATGAATTTTCTCTCCTTCTTACTCAGTTAATTTGGTTACTATAAAATTTAAAATAATACACGTAGCTCACATCATATTTATTTTGGACAGTGTGTCTCTAGATTATGAAATGGCTTGGAGATAAACATTAAGGAACTTATATTTTCTCTTCTGCTGAGTTTGCAGTTAATTTTAACATTTTGCTAGAAGGAAAATATAGTGCAAATGACTTCTGTACAACTAATATTGTGGTATATTGTGGGGAACTGTTCCAAGCGTGGGAAATGTGGCTCAGTCCCCACTCGGAAAAGCCAGTGGGAAGCGAGGTTGGCAGGCAGGACCCACGTCCATGGATAAGTTCTCCAGTGGGAAATCAGGCCTGCATTGTACCTTGACTGCTATAAGACTTGCTCTTGCTAAAACTCCCTCACCCTGAGGCAGCAAATGTTTACTGAGTATCTTTATCTTCCCCAAATCTGAGCTAGACCTTCCAAGTATGGAGCATAACGGGTTTAGACCATTTCTCCCTTTACATTGCAAATATCCTCCTTTGATGTATTCAGCAACATCTTCTCCTTTGTCTGCAAAAGATAACCACCCAAAACAAACCTATGCATAATAAATGAGGACCATCTTTGATGTAAGGGGCCTAGAAAAACAATAAAAGCCTGTCAAGGCAAGGGTCCGGGTGCTCTCCTCCTGAGAGAGTGGCCGTGCCATCCCTTTTCCTCCACAGGATTTCTGTAGTCCATGTGTATTTGTGTATTGCAATCACAACACCGGATCCTGCGGGACGGGATCCACGTCAGTATATCACACATTTGTTATGCCATATTTTTTTCCAAATATTTGATAAGCATCTACTATGATCCAGGCACTGGGCTAACTATCAGAGGGACAGTGAGAAAGGTCTCTCTCTTGAAATAATTTGTAGTTTGTTAAAACGGCAACTAACAAGAAATCACAATTAAGTGTTAATGAGGGCAAAGTATAGCATGACACGGGGAAAGAAAGAAGAGCTTGGGTTTGGAAATAGTTGATCGTTACATTTCTCAAGGTAATGTTAAAATTGCAGGTGTGCTCATAGCAGAAGAGACAATTGCTTAAAATAAAACTTTCAGGTGTCAAGAATGAGAATGGGTGGAGGTGGGATATTGTGTCTGACCACTGAAATCTAATAGAAAAGTACTGCTTTCTCTGCTTGTAGAAACACCAGCCCTGACACAAACTACATAGCTGTTAAGTTTGGTAGTTTGTTTGTTTTTGTTTTGTTTTTTTACAAATACAGTAGAGAAAATACAAACTATAGCGCATCTGTTTTGGACGTCTAATGCCTTCAGTGATTCACCTATTGCTTTTCAACTTACTGGTGGCTCCAGTTCTGCACTGACTTAAACTCACATGAATTTTTTAATGTTTTTGGAGCAATAGGCAGAAGCACTTATAGAACGTATTTCCCACATATATTTCAATAATTTCTAGAGTATGATTTTTAAAATGTATTTAAAGCCTCAATTTTGGATGGGGAGCTGATTTATTGTCCTTGTGAAATTTAGTGATGATATCCATATTGATTATTATGTAGACCACATTTCCCAAAGAGACTTAAGAGAAAAACACAGATCTTCCTTGAACAGATCCTCTGTACCTTTAACCATCATAGTCATGATGCTATAACACCTTCTAAGCTTAGGGGTGGGTAGGATACCTCATGACAATGTTGTAGCTTGAAAACAATTGGTTTATGTGATATATGCATTATCATTTGCATGAACTCAATTCCTTAAACTGTGGTAGGTTATTGAGAATGTACCTAAATTTCACATAGGTTTCCTCCTATTGGACAATAAATTGGTAAGAGTTCATTAACAGATGATAGGGGGGAAAACAAGAGATTCAGAATATATCTAGAAAATCTCAAAATAAACAATAATCATGTCTCACAGTAGTGACCAGCCCTGGGTGAACCGCGGTCATGTGACTCAGAGCAGGTAGAATCTCCAGGAAGGAAAGACACTTCTGGTGGTTACCACAGCGGATTAAGTGCTAGAAAATTTCATAGAATCTCTAGGAAAGAAATGTCTTTCTAAATGGATGCAAGCAGGTCTATGAAACAC
Organism: Desmodus rotundus; assembly: GCF_022682495.2. Taxonomy (NCBI): domain Eukaryota; kingdom Metazoa; phylum Chordata; class Mammalia; order Chiroptera; family Phyllostomidae; genus Desmodus; species Desmodus rotundus. Next base: position 129,739,276 of record NC_071391.1, on the reverse strand, counting down.
AGCTGATTTTGCCATTTTTATTTGCTTGTAGGAAATACACAGTCAAATTCTGTGCTTAGGAATATTTGTCAGCTCCTCGCAAAGCAGAGAGAATTTTATCTCTCTGTTCCTGTTCAATAAGATCCATTTGTTTTTAATCCTAAGTGTTCTATTTTTCACATTTAACTTTTAACTGCCTCAGTGAAAGAGTAGGATATTTGAATTAAAAAAAAAAAAAGATTCCAGAAAGAAATTATCTCTGACTTCTGACTCCTGACAAGATGGTAAAGGAGCACAAGAATCTGGCTCCCTTCCCAGAATTTAACCTTGGAGATACCACAAAAGCAAGAATGAAGTTCATAGATGTCAGAACATTAAAACCTGAAGAACTCCAGATAAGGATAGGGTGATAGGTTCTAGGTCCTAGATTAAAAGAGGGGACTGGGGGATTGAGAGAAAAGCATTCTTGTTGTTCCTTTTTTTGGCTTTACCCAAATTGCCTGAGGGTATTACTGCTTACTTCTTCCATCACTGACAGGACGGAAAAAGAAAAATCAGTGAATAAGAGGGGAGGGGGAACTGAGGAATTACAGCATTTGCTATGCTAGAGGGCAAATAAGAAGAGAAAAGCATAAAGAGGTCAGCCTTTGATATTTCAATTCTTTCTATCCACACCCCCTTTGCCTTCAGTGCTCTTGGTTATCAGAATCCAGAGGAGGGAGGAAACGTGAGTGTGGGTAGTACCTCGAGGAGAGGTAAAGAAATCTTCTGGTTGAGTGTATGTTGAAGGCAGGATAATAAACTGAGTTGGGGAACTAAGATTATAAGAAAAGAGAATCTGCCCTGGCTTGTGTGGCTCAGTGGACTGAGTGCCGGACTACGAAGCAAAGGGTTGCTGGTTTGATTCCCAGTCAGGGCACATGCCTGGGTTGTGGGCCAGGTCCCCAGTAGGGGGCATGTGAGAGGCAACCACACATTGATGTTTCTCTCCCTTTCTCCTTCCCTTCCTCTCTCTCTAAAAATAAATACATAAAATCTTTAAACAAAAAAAGAGAATCTCCACCTTGAGGCACATTCCCCACACTCACTTCATAAATTCACGTTGAAAGAAATAAATAATTTAGAGGCTGGATAATATCACTCCTGCTGGGCCAATGCAATGCTAGCCAATGCTCCTGCTATTTCCAGAAGGCTATGAACTCAAAAGATAAAATTAGACATTTGCAGAATATAAGATGTAAAAATAAATAGCAAGAAGGAAGAATAAAAAAGACTAGGACAAAAACATTTAATTGAACAGACCTCCCCTGCCAAACAGAAAAGCATTAGAATTACCTCCAAACAGATAAGTAAAAATGATGCAAAAATTAAGCTGAAGTAAGTAGTCATAAAAAAATAACTAAATAAAGATTTTGTGAAAATCTAATTAGACAAAAGCCAAAAGATCAAATGAAATATAATGAAGTACTAAGTTTTGCTTACAAAATATATCCATAAAATAATTCTAGGTCCAAATATTTTTTTTATAAATTAGTTTTTTTCAGGGATTCTGAAGATGGATAATCCTTTTTTTCATGTTGATACAGAAAAAAGATGTACTTATTTAGGGTTCTCCAGAGAAACAGAATTGATAAAGTACACACACACACACACACACACACCATTGACCCCTGAACAACACAGGTTTAAACCATGCAGGTCCATTTATTTGTGGGTTTTTTCCCAATAAATAACCGTACTGTTTTGTTCCGAAGTTGGGTATCTGCATATGGGAAGGGCTGACTGCATGCATTGATCTGCATACAATGATCTATACTTAATTATATAGGTATAGCTATAGGTACAGTTGAATGCAGAATGCAAGCATGATTTAATGTCTTAAAACATGTAAGACAATGGCCCCATATGGTTCGAACTGAACTGAACAACCCTTATTGCCTCGTGATGCCTTAGCCATCTCAACATGGCAGCACATGTGTTTGCGGGAGTGCTGGTGTGAACAAACCGACTGTACCGCCAGTCACATAAAAGTGCACAGCATACAGTTACGGACAGCACATAGTACTTGACAATGACAATAAACGGCTCTATTCCTGGTTTATGTACTTACTGTACTATGCTGCTTATGGCTGTATTAGAGTGTACTCTTTCTACCTATAAAGGAAAGTTCGCTGTAAAACAATATGCCCTGTTATGCTGGCAGCAGCCTCATACATCCCATGTTTATGGTGTCTCTTGACTGCACTGTTTTCTCTTGGGCTTGATTTAATCTTGGGTTATTTTGTACATTAAAATGCTCTACAGGCCTATAACCCAAGAGCAATAGGCTTATAGCTTAGGTGTGCAGGAGGCTATAACATCCGGATTTGTGTAAGTATACTCCATGAAGTCCACATAATGACGAAATTGCCTAACAACACATTTCTTGGAATGCACCCTATTGTTAAGTGGTTCTTGACTATATGACTGTATGTACGTGAGGGTGTGTGTATGTGTGTGTGTCTGCATAGTTCTGAAGAATTCCGTTTCTCTCCTGGGGGTGGCTGGCTGCGGCTCGCCCGCATTATGGAGAGCTATCTGCTACACCTAAATTTCCCCAATTTCAATGTTAATCTCATTCTAAAACAACCTCCAAGTTGATATATAAAATTAATCATCACAATAGGAAAAGGTCAAAATACCTTCACCTAATTTACAAAGCACATTTAAAATATAGATTTCTAACTGGGTGCAGATAGCATGAGAATAGAAAAACATCAGCCAATTTCATTTATGATAATACATGTGAAATGTCCAAGTAAAATATTAGATGTGAATAGTATTAAGAATGTTTAAAGTATGTTTAAATTAGAAAAAGAGCAGAGCCACTTTTTTATTTTAAAACAAATAATTGCCATCAGAGGCAAAAATATTTCACATGCTAAAGATATCTTTTGCACACTAACAAAGATGTGCCAAAAATCTAAGTCATCTTTTCAAACATAAAGATTATGTTGCTGCTTTTTGACGCCTACACATTGAGATAATTTTGACAAATTGAACAGAAGGAATTTACACACCTATTAAGTAATTTTTGTTTTACCTTGATATAAAGCAAGAAACATCCCTTCAGGTGATTAATCTGCTACTCTAAGATCTTTTTTCTTCAATTGTTAGTTTCTTTTTTAATCAAATCTGGATAAAGGAGACAAATATATTTTTATTGAATATTTTTCTTTGCACAAAGGTTAAACTCTGTATTATTTGACTCTAAAAGTATATTGAAAATCATCACCTTCCCCTGTTTTATCCCTAGAATAGAAGCATGATTTAATGTCTTAAAATATAGTAATATAATTTGCCACAAAAGTTGTGTGAAGAAGAAAATACACAATAATTTCCCTGACTGAAATAGAAAAAAAACTCACTAAATCTAAATATCAATTCATGATGAAAAAATCACTCAAAACTAGGCAACTTGCTTTGTTTATTTACCAAATGTGTGTGGTGTGTATGCATCATGTAAACTACAAACCTGATATTTGAGAAAAAAATTAGCACGAGACATATTACCCTTAAAAAATATGCGCATTGTTTTATACTACTTTATATACTGGAAATCCTGGCTTAAGTAATAAGTCAGAGGAAGTAAGAAATAGAGTTGTAGCTTCCAAATAACAGAGTCAACATTGTTTTTACCAACAAAATTTACAAATCACTGTATATACATTCAACAGTTACTCTAATCAAAGTCAAATTTCAAAAACCAACTGTTCTAAGAATTTACTTCTCATATGGCCAATTACCTCCTAGCAGACCAAGCTTCCCTGACAACCTGGAACAGCAGTCAAAAACTAAAAGAAGCTACTAGAAAGCACAGGGGAATGACCAGTAGCTGGTAGATAACTGGAAAGAAGGAATGAAATTGACATTTTGAAGGAAATGGCACTGAGTGAATTTTTTGTGTTTACAACTTTTAGTCTAAGGACAGGCTGTTGAACTCCATTCAAAAATGTGCTGGTTTGAAGAATCAAATGTCTGGGTTAAGGAAACCACAGCAACTAGAGACAGAGGTGATGAAATTCAAGAAAGGAGAGAGCCAGAAAGAGAGAGTCTCAGTTGTTGGAAATTCTGTCCAAACTGTTGACTAAGACATGCATTGCAAATGTATGGAAAATTAACAAGGATTTTAAATTAACTAGTATAACTATATACAATGAAATAAGGAAAAATATTGTCATCATAAATGAAAAGTAAGTAAAACCTTAGGACTGGAGTGTCAAACTCATTTTCATCGGGGTCACATCAGCTTTGCGGTTGCCTTCCAAGGGTCAAATGTAATTTTAGGACTGTATAAATATAACTACTACTTGACAGTTAAGCAAGAGCTCAGTGCTGCTGCCGGGTAGAGACAAGTTACCAGGCCAGTTCAAACAAGGTGGAAGCCCGCAGGCCTTGTGTTTGTCACCTGTGATACAGAATGACTTCTACAGCAGTTGAAGAAAATTGGGCAACCAAGACAGAGCAAGAGCATGAACACGTACAAAACACCGTAGATCAATGTTCTGTATGTCTCTCTTCTCTCTCTCTCATTCTCTCTCTCTCAGTTTAGAATTTGACCAGAGGAATGGGTTTTCAGCCTTAATAGAATTAGGGTAAAACTAACTCTTCTAATGAATACTATGTTTTAATTAAAATAGTAATTTAAGCCCTGGCTGGTGTAGCTCAGTGGATTGAGCATGAGACTGCAAACTAAATGGTTGCTGGTTCAATTCCCAGTCAGGGCACATGCCTGGGTTGTGGGCCAGGTCCCTGGGGCAGGGGACTTCTGAGAGGCAACCACACATTGATGTTTCTCTCCTTTTTTTTCTCCTTCCCTTCCTTTCTCTCTAAAAATAAATAAATAAAATCCTTAAAAAATAAAATAAAATAGTAATTTAAATGGGTATAGGTGACAATTAGATATAGAATGTTTTTAAGTATTAGGGGATAAAAGAAATAAGCTTGCCCACAAAATCATATGAAACATATAATTGCTGAAAGAAAAACAAAGTTGCTGTTAATTATTGAATATTTTTTAAAAATTAGTCCAAAAACAGATTCCTTAATCACTGATACATAAATTCTAAAAAAATAGATATTTTAATAAGGAGGTACATGGCAAAGTTATAAGCTACAATAGAAAATGTAGCAATGCAAAATTGAAGTGAGAATGAACTCAAAGGAACAAAAGAATGGAAAGAGAACAGAGGATTAAACAGCATTATCTTAGTAGGCTGTTTCAAGCCAAACACAATGGTTAACTTAAAAAATATATATCAAATGCATCTTCTCCAGGGTGGGATGAAAAAGCAGATCAAGACATATTTGTAAAGATAAGACGGGCCTTGAAAGACTTTCGGGTGCTCCACGGGTACTGCTCTCATTCCGACACTGACCAGCACACTGATTGCTAACTAGATAAGAATGATGGACTTTCACATCCAAAAACCAAAACGTCTCCATGAAGAAATTGTGTCAATGAGTAAAGGAGATGGCTTTAAGAAATGATCCAATAAAAACCTAAACAGCTTTATTCTCAGTGAGGAAAATAGATATATGTTGCCCTATTCATGCCCCGAATTATGATTCCCTGGAACCTTTAAATGTTCTCTCATTGCAAATATATTTGAAAAGTACTTTATAAGTGCTGATCATCTTAGTTTAAGCATTTTCTGCAAAATCATCAGGATTTGAAACTCCTTTTATGTTTTAGGCTTATTTATCTTTTTTTTTTCCGAAAGATTTTATTTATTTATCTTAGAGAAAGGGGAAGGGAGAGGGAAAGGCAGAGAGAGAAACATCAATGTGTGGTTGCCTCTCATGTGTCCCCTACTGGGGACCTGGCCCACAACCCAGGCATATGCCCTGACTGGGAATCGAACCAGCAACCCTTTGGTTTGCAGGCTGGCACTCAATCTAGTGAGCTGCATCAGCCAGGGCTTGGCTTCGTTATCTTTGATTGTCATAATTTGGGGAAGATAGTGGCTTTTGAAAAATCATTAAGTCAGCTCCATTATCAAATTCCATGTCAAATGCTATAATGAGCAAAGCAAAATAAACAAGACTTCCAGGCACACTTTATATTTCTATTTTAAGATAAGATTAATTGTCTCCTAGTCTTGTATAAACTTGAATTAAATAAACACAGGTCGTTATAAAGTCTGGGTCAACTCTCATACACTAGATTCCCATTTTTATACTTCACATCACAGATGTACTTCAAAAAGCAAAACAAAAAAAATTCAAGTGAGAAACTGGTAGCATTTCTTTCTGAATCACAAATGAGAATTCATTTGGGAGTGATATGACTTGATTAATATCAACATTTCTTAAGCTCCCTTGCAGAGAGATGTGGCCTCATGAAACAGGCCAGTTAGAAACTGGCTGATGTGATTAGGAAGGGTATTTACCTCAGCCTCAGGGACATTTATCCCATGCCTAATAATGTCTAAGGGGAGAATCTGTCTCTTAAACAGCAGGGAGGACTGGTCAAATGTTCACAAAAGCCCAGTGCTTATCCTCTGCTTTGTCTCAACCAATCTTTAGTAAGGCTTTCCCCCTTCCTATGCCCCCTAACCTCTGTGCCCTAAACACAGTAAGCACTAAAACAGTGGACTCTGCCCCCCTTATCACCTTCTCCTGGAATATGACTAACCACAATGGGACCTTTTCTTGTTACCCTACTGGGTATTTCTCCTGATGTGTCTAGTTTCTATATAAAAGATTCTGCTTATCTCTGCTTCCTCCTTGTTTACCCTTAAAATAAAAAGTTGTTTTTGTTCGTTTGTTTGGGGGATGCTTGCAGATTTTGGAGACTGGATTTGTTTGTATTTGACATTCAGTATTCACCGCAACACAATTTGTAATACCAAGAGTAAACAGTAAACAAATAAACATAAAGATGGGGAAAATGTTCAAATATCTATGAGAAGAATGGGAAAAATGAGATCACCGTGTATTAATTCAGAAAATAGAATAATACTCAGTCGATAAAATGACTGAAGTAGAGTTACATCAATTCCAAAGCAACACCAACTTAATATATATTGTTTAAGTGGGAAAGGGAAATGGGGGAAATCACAGTATGACGCAATTTATGTAAAGTCCAAAAGTTTCCAAAATAGAACTATATTTTATATGTTTAAACATATATACATATGCAGTGAAAGTGATATATTAATAGGCACCAGCTCTATGTGAGGAGAACAGGAAGAGAATGTCTGGTTAGGGAGATGAAGTAGGTAGCAGTTATGTTGGTAACTCATTACCAACAATAGGTATTAGTTATGTCGGTAAATCATTATTTCTGTATGAAAAAACACAAATGCAGCACAGTGTTAATATTTCTTCCATCTGGGTGACAGGCACATGGGAATTTATTAGGTTACTTGGCATGTTTTGTGTATTTCAAGAATTTCATAATAAATCAAGCAAACATAGAAGGGAAGTAGAACACCAGGGCCTGCTGACAAGTAAAAAATCGTCTCTGACCTAATATTCCCAAGCCAGTGCAAACGCAAATGCAAGGACTTCACCTGTAACTCTCTCTCGATCTGTAGCTACAGAAGGGATCCACAGAATTTCCAGGTCCTTGTAATCAATTTTCTGTTGAAGCTTAGTCTAATTTTCTCATCATTTTGACTCATTTATTAAAGGCAGAAGTTGTACATCTATAGGTATTTCCAATAACAACCTGCTTTTATTTTATTGAAACATAAAAGTCAAGCACATAATTTTCAATTAAATGATGGTTTAAGAAATGATATTTTTGTATGTAATTTATTGGTCCTTATTTCAAATAAGGGATTTTGCTAATGGAGAATAGAAAATCGTCACAAACCTTTAATTCCATCTGCTTGTGTTGGGCAGGAAAAATCAATGCATGGTAGCAAAGGGCAGCTGTCTTTGAAGTTTTAATCATATATCCCTCAAAAGAGTATTTGGAAATTATGCACTTTCTCATTCTAAAACGTGTGTGTGTGTGCCTTTTAAATACATCACATAAATTTCTAAGGAAATAAAGTTAGTCCAAAGACTTTGTTTTTGTTTTGTTTTATACTAGCAAAAAATGGTCTTTAAAAAATTTGTTTTCAACGTTGTGAGAGTAAAGAGGTGAATGTAGTGTCTTTCTTGTAGGAAATCCAACTCCACAACCATTATTTTCAAAATTTGGCTCGTACAGTATCTTGGAACCGATGGAGAATTTACTGAGGTAAGAGAGGGGATATTATATATCAGATATGATTAAATAGTAGGACTAATGGGCTATGCCACAGAAATAAAATTTCCCTACACATGAGAGTGTTCGCAAACTTTTTATACATTATTATAAAAAGGCAATGCTTCACACTCCCATGATACCCTGTTTGGGTGAATCAAATGGAATAGGCTGCAAATGTTAAAAACACACACACACACACACACACACAATGGCTACACAGAGACATAGCTTCTTTAGAAAATTTAGAAGTATAACTTTGGTTAGGAAGGCACTCAATTGATCCTTGGCTATGTCAGTCACTAAATAAGCGTGTAAACATAGGAAGGTTACGTAACTTCTCCATTCCTTCAGTTCTCAAGTTTGTTGTGGAAAATAAAGCTAGTATTATATATGGAAGCATTTTATAAATGTGAGGTGCTGATTATATCCTATGGGACATAAATTGTGGAAAACTTTACTTTTATTTATTCAATGGATAATGGAAAATTATTATTTCCCTGGGAAGAATAATTTTAATATGTTCAGTGGTATAACAATGGCTGAACACATTATTTTTTGTAAATAACTTTGATAATACTGATTTTACCTGAAAGAAAATGTATCTATATTATTTGCAGGAGTCATGTGTGAGTATGTGTGTGTTCTTAGACAAGAGCAGTGTTAGGAAAGGAACACCAAAAAAATAAAGTAAGACATTAAAAAAATATAACAGTTAAAAAAAAACACAACAAGCTAACAGAATTAAAGTTTGAAACAGAAATTTATCCAGTTTTTATTTTTCTCAGGAATCCTGGTCAACAAACAACACGTTTTGGATCAGAGTCCACTATCAATATATTAAAAAAAAGAAAAGAAAAAAAAAGAAAACTAAGCTACTAAGTACCTATCTGTCAAAACGCTTTCATTTAGATCCATAGAAAAGGTCCTACTTATTGTCCATCTGCTTCTCAACCTCAGAAAGCCTAGCAAGTAAGAACTAAAGAAAAGAGAGTCTTACAATGACTATAGCTTGAGCAACAAAAATTAAAATTAGAAAAAAACTAGTTACCTAAAGATCTACTTCTGATTATATGTTGTTTTACCTTACAAAAACCCAACAGAATGGGATGGTAGTTCAGAGAGATTGGCAGGAGCCTTGAGACAGGCAAGAGAGGTTTCAATGCGGCCTGATACCTACCCTGTGCGTGATTTGGAGCCCACCTACTGCACAATCTTATTGTTTATATCGACATCCCTTGTCTATTGCAGCCTATATTATCTCTGTACTTTCTTCTTTTGAGCTTTTCCACTGCAGTAATTTTTTTCCAGGAACATTATTGCTTCATCATTCAAGTACCTGCTCTTTTGACACTCCTCAGAGAAGCGTCCCTCGAACAGCCTATCGGAAGAGTCAAACACTCTGTTTCTTCATATTTTCTTGCCCTCCTTCATTTTTCTTCAGACCCTTAGGACTACCTGACATTTTGTTATTTTTTTTGTACATTCATTATATGATACTTCCCTATTTTATAAGCTTTGCAGAACATAAATACCTCTCTGAAGTAAAATAATAATATCTGAAATATCTGTAATCTTTGGCACACAATGTTTGGCAATCGGTAAGAAATTACCAAGTTAATTTTTCAGGACATAATCAGGACACATACACTAAACAATAATCTGGAAGTTTTATAATTAAAGAATCAAGGACTAGAACAGGGGATTAGTACAATGGGAGATTGGCTATCAAGTTACCACGAGAACCCTAAAGAATATAGAACAAGCAGATATTAGGAGCAGCCACTACCCCTAGGACTAAGAGGAAGCACCTAACAAACAGACAAGTCTGGAAGAGGGGTGCTGGCTCGAGGGATGGCATCTAGACCTCTTTGGAGGGGGTAAGGTTATAGCCAATAGAATGCAGGAAGCTCTGTGGAGGACCTGTGCTTGTGGAAATTTCTGAGAACCCACCTTATGGGATGATGGGGGTGCCATGTATGGGGAGACATGGTGCTGTGGAAATCACCTTGTAGGCTACAAAGGGAAAGCTGTTAATAAGAAGGTGGTACAAAGAGAATTCACCATGCATGGAAGTGGTGCATTAAGATGCTATGCTCTAGTTTACTGGGGTAGTTGCCTTGGGGTGCTGCTGCACATTGCAGATGGCCACAGAGTCAGATGACAGAGGCTGCACACTGAAGTAAGAAGAGACCCTTTCTCTTCCAGGACCACTGAATTCTGTTTACTGACAAAGGTTAACTTTATTCCAGCTGATGAGAGACAAATGTTCCAGTGTTACAAGCGAAATAATTAAGAAAAATATGGTACTTAGAGATCATATTTGTTAACTTTGGTCATTTCTTTGGATTCTTAACTTTCATATGTACCCTTCTGCTACATTTCAATTTCTTTGTAACAACAAAACCACTCTAGCTTTTCCACTAGCAAGATATAGCTACTTTTGTAACAAGTTCTCAAACTTTCCCCCAAAACGCAGTCCTGATAATCACTCTATCCACAACTTTAGTTACGGTACACCACTGAACATCCAATTACCTGTACATTAAATTGTAAAGCTAATCATCAAAAACTTTATATAAATTATAATGAAAATAGAAAAGACATACAATCAAATACTTCTTACAAATAGCACATCGAAGCCTGTCCAGAAAAAGTCCAGTCATCAATATAACGAGAATGGTTTGCATGACATCAGTGTAACCTGGCAGCCAAGGGGAGTGGACTGGAATGTGCATGTGTGAACAATGACAACTTCACTGTACTAGTCAGTGGGGGAGGTAGATACCATTGACTGAGCATGTATATTGTGTGCCCATAGCATTCAAAATGAGCAAGGAGAGCAATGAATCTGTATCAAGTTTTGCATTAAGCTTGAACATTCCTGCACAGAAACTATTCGGATGATTCAGAAGGTCGCAGCTATGGGAAACTGGTGATTTGCAGCTTCATCATGACAATGCACCTGCTCATTCATCACGTGTTGTGCACAATTTTTTGGCAAAACATCAAATCATCCAGGTGACTCAGACCCACTACAGCCCAGATGTGGGGCCTGTGACTTCTGGCTTTTCCCAAAACGAAAATCACTTTGAAAGGGATGGTATTTCAGACCATCAGTGAGATTCAGGAAAATATTAAGGGGCAGCTAACGACAACTGGGAGAACTGAGTGAGGTCCCAAGGTGCCTACTTTGAAGTGGACAGAAGTGTCACTGTCCTGTATGCAATGGTTCTTGTATCTTGTATCTTCTTCAATAAATGTCTCTGTGTTTCATATCACATGGCTGGATACCTTCTGGACAGACCTCAGTATAGAGTGTCTTATATGACATAACCTTGCCCTTTCAGGGTGTCATCTCCCACCTGGTGCTACAAAGGAGACATGTGAGTCATTTCACCTTTCAGTTCATCTAACTGCTTTCAAGTGATGTGGCATGTTTTAAGGCCCCTAATTCCACTGATGTTAGTCCATTGTTACGCCTGATTGGGTAAATAAGTTCCTTGCTCAGACGCCATGCTATGTGGAATGTTGTTGTGCTTTCTAAGACATTCTCTGAGTTTCTGGATGTCAGTGCTGCCAAAATATTGCAGGCAAGGAAGGAGAATCCATATCTAGAATATGTATCTAATCATATAGAATATCTTCTCAATCCATGATGAAATTAAGCTCATGTGATAAAATTGCAACAAAGCAACTGATTTTTACATCCAGGCAATAATGACCAATTTAGGGCTCAGTGTTCACCTCAACTATTGGAAAACTGGGCACTCATCAGCGTCATTAGCCAGGCCATTCCCCATCCGGCCAACATGGGTCATTGTTCACACGTTCACTGTGCAAACACTGGGGTGCCTGGGGAAAGAGTCTGGTACCCACAGAGTAACCAATCAGGAAGAGCCTACCCTAAGGGAGAAGCTCTTTCTCAGACATTGACACGATGCACATACTTCTTCACAGTCTGTACCCAGTCTCAGAAGTTCATCTCTACCTCTTTCCAATATTTCTTCATCACTAATTTTCTGATCCTGTCCTTTTCAGGTCTGACCATCCAGCTGACCAGTTAGACACTCCCCATGAATTACTACAGATTTATGCTTCTGGCTATCTCTTAAAGTAGATAGCCAAATATAAAGGTGCTGTTTAAAGTCTTTTTTTTACCACACTCTTTAAGAATTATCTCTGACTGGGGCTACACTGTCTTTCTTATCTGTTCAGTTTTGGGTAATACTTGGATTTCACATAGAGCCATCTCCTAGCCAGGCCTGAAATTTTTCCCTCAGTCATCTGCTTTTAAGGAACACTCCACATACCATGGTCAGAGATAGAATGAGATGAGGCAATATCAAAACAGTTGATGATATCAAATAAATGTGAACCAACTTCTTACGAATCCTAGTTACACTGTCTGAACCTATTGGATCTATTTTTTTCCATCACAAAGCACTGAGCTATGATTTCCTGATTGTGCCAGTACATTAAACATTCTAATTCACCAAGAACACTTCAAGAATCACTGAATCTGATGGCTCATAAGGTGCAAGTAGCAGAGTAGTTTGAAGCGCAGCTGGAACTTGCTGCAGAGCCTCCTTTAGCTCTGGTCATTATTTGAAAATGGCAACCATGTGTGACTCTACGTGGATCTAAGTAACACACTTAGATGTGATAAAAATAGTCTCCACATGTAAACAAACAAAAAAGAACCTATCAATCTTTTACTGTGGCAGGGGGTATAAGGAGCAACAATTGGTCTTTTAGCGATGTCAGGAATATCTCTGTGTGCTGCAGACCACCTAGCATTCAGGTGGGAGACAATGATGTAAGATTGTGGAAAATTTCACTGAGATGAGGGGTCCTCTGAGTTTTGTTAGGGTTTCTAATCCACCTTCTAATCTGTACATGTGTGTGTAAGGCATTTAAAATGCCTGCTTCTTCTTGCTCATTGGGTAGTATCATGTCTGTGGAAGGCAGTATCGTGTTTTGTGGAATTACAGAATCATCAAGGTCTCTGTGGACTATATCATGGTATCGAACAGGGGAACTGGCATAGTCTGTGACAAGAATGAAGGTCCCATCTGGGCACGGTCAGGTGATAGCAAACTGTTTTTGGTCATCATTGCAGAGTGGTATGGGGAAAAAGGCATTACTTATTCCAATAAAGGTACTACATCTGGAAGAATAGCTGCAATTGGAGTCACTATCCGATTAAGTTTCTAAGAGTGCACAGTTACTCTCTAAGATATATCCAACACCTGCAAAGGCCAAACTGGTGAATTAAGTGGGGGATAGATGGGCATCTACCCCATGTAGTGTTACCACAAAAGTCTGGACAATGGGAAGCTAGTTCCCTCAGAAAACAAGGTACTTCTTCCAGTAAGAGAAGATCAAGTGATTTGTGGGTTCAAGAGAGTTTGAGGGTTTCAGATCCCTCTCTGTCTAGAATAATCGCCCTAAATGTCACACAGGAAACTCTGAAGACTGAATTCAACTGATGATGTAATTCAGCACCCAGTACAATTAGGTTTATGTTTGATTTTTCAGTAATATTAACCTCCTGGTGAAAGATGTATTAGTTTAGTTAGTGCTGCCTTGGAGTTTGCTGATTGTCAGATGTTTCTGAAACTAAGAGTAGAGGACCTGATCGTGCCACTTCCTTACTGTAAGTGGTCCCATGCACTCAGATGACGCCTCCCATGCCACAGTCCTCGAGGTCATCACTATGCCATAGGTCAAGTGTGGCATCCAATTGGGCTCCCAAGACACTTGCTCCAGTGATCATTTAATTACAATTAACCATACTTTATACTTTGATTATTCACAATGCCACTTCACGCCCTTTGTTAGTAGAAACACATTTCTAATTGGCAAGGATTTCAGGACTGTGTTCTGGTTCACAGTCATGATCAAACCCATTCTTAAATCCCATCTTCCCAGTACCAATTCCGTATTATTCAGTGGCCAAGCAGGAGCCACACACCAGAGAACAATTTAAATGGAAATAGTATTTTAAATAATTATTAACAGTTACAGGGGATTATAGAAATGGCGTATTAGCTGCTGAGGTGTATAAAGAATTCCAAATGCAGCAGGGATATCAGATATAAAGAGAAGTGACTATCCTTAGGGTTAAAGCAGAGTACAGATTTAAGGCACAAATCTGACAGCTACTTCCACCTCCAGACCTTCGGAAAGAGCGAAGGGCTATGGTCCACCAGGTAGTAAAGACATTCTTTGACTTGCAGAACTGGTGGAAATCTCTAGGAATAATCCCCTAGCAGATCCTGAGAACCCAACTACATCAAGGTTTTGTGCTGTGAAAACGCCTGGGACAAAGCCAGACAAAGCTATCAGTGGGGACATGCCGTACCTGGAATCGACTGGCAACTATTAGAGAGTGGAATGGGGGTGTCTAAAGAAAAATGGCAAGTATAAAACTCACTGGAAATCCATCATTATTAGTACTACCCTGGGAAGAGTCTCTATGATTTGGGGGACGCTGCCCATGAGGAGGTGACATGCAGTGATGGGCACTTCTTGCTGCAGAAGAATGCATAGAGAAACCAGGAAAAAGTGACCTTTCAGTGCCTTCTACTTACACAGTGTAAAATCATGCCACCTGGTAAAGAAGACATTTTTCAGTATCACAAGCAGAAAAACGAAGGGTATATTTGGAACTGAGAGGTAACGTACTGATAATGAACACGCCAAGCATTAGAAGAAACACAACCAAACGCCACAAGCCCAGAGAAAATAGCAGCATGAACTAAACAACTGTGTGATACAAGTGATTTAGCTTTGGCAGACTAGAACTTTATGATTACTCAGTTCAAAAGAATAAAAGAAAACAAAAATAATGTTGAGAAAGTGCTGAAATCTATAAGAAATCAAATCGATCTTCTAGAACTGAAAAATCTAATTAAAATTAATTTTTATTAAAATATAAAAATAAAAATTAACAATTCAATAGATGGGGTTAATGAGATTTATTATAAAGCATGTACTTATGAAACTTGGAGCTAGGTCAGTAGGAAATATCCTGAGGGAAACAGAAGAACAGAAAGTCAGTACAGCCTATATGAGAAGACACTGAAAAAATTAACATTTAATAGACATCTCAAGAGGAAAGAAAAGGCAAAGCTGGAGGGAAAACAATTGAAGAAATACTGGCTGTCTTGTCAGGAAGGGTGGTACCAGCTTCAAATGATCTCTTGTAAGTCTAGAACCTGTTCTTTCATAGAACAGGATTTGTCCATTTCTCCTACCTCATTAACTTAAGAGAACAGGCCAAATTTAAGCATATCATGGACAGAAGTTGAATAGGTAGGGATTTAGATGGTTGCAAAGACTGGAACACTCTTCTCTAAGACTTAGAGTGCCACTAAACAATTTAATAGAATATCATTGTAACTATATTATAAAAGGAGTTTATTTTTGGTGTTCTGTGTTTGCCTTTTTATCTTTTATAATGGCCAAGAGTACAAAAGGTTCTATATAAATTATTTGAGTAAACACTTAATCTTGCAAAGTGACTACCCCAGTAGCTTGAATGATGACTAATGACTTTATAATTGTCCTGGAAGAAATGAAGATAGTATTGAGCATATAAAAGCTTGGAAGATAAGATCAGATGCTAGTATTTGCCTTATGCAAGGTAAAGTTAGGACACAAAACTCAGAAGGCACCATCACCACATATGACTCCTTTCTGGACAAATTTATTTCCTGTTCCTTTTCTTGAAGACTTCATTTCAGATAATGCTTTTAATGTAGTAAAAACGTCAATTTGGGGGTTCTAGACCCTCCTTTGAATTTAAGTAAATGCTTATTCACAGTCCCTAAAAATATTGCTTGTGGATTTAGCAAGAGAAGCAGTAGGAACTTTCTGATACAGCCCGGAAGAGTGAGTCTTCTTTGATTCAGTCTCAGAAATTATTAATGTGAGTAGAATATAACAAAATATGACTCAGAAAATACTGAAATACTGAAATTGTTTAAAAATAACTTGAAACATAATTTCAACTTTCCAACTGTCGCCAGTTAAGGAACAAATTGCCATTCAACATTTGAAATAAAACTTTTATTTCTTGATTAGCAATAGACAGTTGTGCTTTAAGACACTCTATCTCTGAGCAAAAAAACCTTGCCGATCTCATACATGGGTTTTGAGAAAGTGTGTATCAGACACTAGTGTGCTATTAGAAGCAGAAGGGTTCCAGAATTAGATGACCTTTGGCCTCAGTTATTGGATTGTGGCTGCCACCAATTGGTTGGCCTTCAGAGTGTGGGGCAGTCTCCTGCTGTGGGACAGTTACAGTTCTCATCGGTACATTGGAAGGGTTTTTAAATCATTTTTGGAAGTTTTTTCTATTAATATAATAGTATTTAATCAATATAATAATATTTCTGTAGGAGAACGGAAACTTTTATTTTCAAGTATAACAACAAAATATATATACCTTTGAACTAATTGGAAATTCAGTCTTCTCTAGCTGCACTGTCTGATACAGTGAATGACAAGGGTAACAGAGGAAAATAATATGTACTTCAGTTGTACAGACAGGAAGATAGTAAACAAATCTGTGTGGGAGTGCAGTAAATAGTCAGCTTTCAAAAATCTGTGTGTAGTTTATCCTTGTTATGAGTTAACTGCAATAATTTTAAATTAATTAAAAAAAGTAATTGAAGTATCTGCCCTTTTATAGGAAGTGGAAAAGGATAAACATATTTATTCTAATCACATTTGCAGTAATGAACAGCCCATCATCATATTTTCATCTTCCATCTGAATATGACATATTCTCTTACTAATACCTCTCAAGTGCGATTGTAATAAGAAGCCCAAAACCACGATCAGATATTTTGTTCACTTTGTAGTGAACAAATGACATATTCAAAGTTTGTGCAATAATCTACCAAGAGGCTGAACTTTTATTTTCCTTTAGAAATCTCCTATTTCAACCTCATTCATATAAAGATAAAAACTGGGTTCTCCCATATAACTGTCTTCGAAGATTAACTGCTGTGCTAAAGACAATTGAAGGGTGTTGTCGTAGCAGAGACAGAGGCAGGGAATGGAACTAAACTCTACGGAACCCTTTGCATTTTTCCAGGTGCTGCTCTGTGTGATCAGCCTGCTTTTTCATGATACCTATTCAACTTTCAGAGTAGCTGTTCTACTTCCTTTATGAAAAAACATCACATATAGATAAATCTTGACATATAGATAAAATGTTAGACATTTTATACATGAACAATTTACGTCTCAGAGAGATTCGATAAATTTCTCTAGTTGAAAAATAAATTGGGGGAGCTGGGGCTCAAACCCAGCCCTACCTAACTAACATATAAGCCAATGAGAGCTCTACGATGAAATACAATAAAACACATTTCCTCTATCCCGTGTTATTACATTATTGTGAGTTATTGTGTGCTGTGAATATCAAGAATGTTTAACATCAGGCTTTCAATTTCTATTATCTATCCTGTATATGATTTTGTGGGAGAAACAACTGAATTTGCCAAGTGGGTTGATAGTGACTCAGTTACACTCCTCAGCAAATATTATTTGTGGCATTTCCCCTTGCCCGGCATATTGAGCCACACACTATGCACACTGAAGTGCGTGCCCTGGAGGAACTCAAGGAGGGACGCTCTAATAGTCTATTTTGTTTTTTAAAGTGTTGACGTTCAGCGTATTGGAAGGTGCCTGACAGAATGACGCTGCCCCCTTTCCAGTAAATGATGCCACACTTGTTGCTGTTTTCCAGTTTTTCGGCTCTCTGTAGTGCTCTATGACTTTCCAGCTACACTGTGGCTGCGCTGGGAAGTTCATTAGTCAATTCCCTCCGCGCCCAGGGACCTATTTTATTCCATCCTGCTGGGCTTATGTATGTTCACATTTTCAAAAAAAGTATTCCCTGATGAGTTTTAGTCAGTAGTTATTTTTTTCATTTCTTTCCAATTCTGTAAACTTCATTTTCTCTGCCAGGGTTGTTTTCTTAGGTTGTTATATTGTCCCCAGTTTTTTGTTTCTTCTTGTTTCCTGTGAATCATGCATGGGCTTTAACAAATTACCTAATTTTCTCATCTCTTCAGGAAAAAACCGCTCATTTCTCTACCTATTTTTCTTTTTGCTCTTGAAATCTATGTTTTCTGGTATTACTTTAAATTCTATTGTCGTGAGTGCTCCTTTACCCTCACCCAGATTCTGCCTCACGTCTTCCCTTTACAGGATCTTATTTCTTGAGCACGGTGGTGTTTACCCTTCTCCTCATTAGCATACGGATACTTCATCTCACGACGTGCATACTTACGTTCTCTACTGTATTGCTTGATGGGAAATATTCATAGTAGAAAAAAGAGCAATGTGGTGTATGAGGTGTGTGAGTGTATATTGTGCTCTTATACACAAAATTAACATGGGGGATATAAATCATGAAAGAACTTTATGTTGCTTAGCATAACGAGCCCAAGATTCAGATGCCTAAGTTTATAGTTCATGAGTAATGGCCCTTACATACCGACCATGTTGCAGGTTTTGTATTAGGACCCTCTTGCATACACCCTGTTTGGCAAACAGAGAAGAGCTTCCAGTAGTGAAAGAACAAACTGGGCCAGAGATGCACATGGCTCTTAGGGAGCTGTGTTTCTGACCTCATATATTGGCAGTTACTCTTCCACTTTAAATATTTTGGGGAACCAGCCAAACTTAGCCCCCTAATCTGTACCTTCTTTTTTTTTTCTACCTGAATTTGCTGTATAATTAGTATTTGAAAATACAAAATGATATTCTCCCTGGGTTTCTTTTTATGTGTTTTGTCAATCTTAACCAGTCAAAAGTCTTTGCCAGGACACTGAGCGCATGGCAGAATGAGAGCTCACAATGGAGTAAGCTGCACTCATGTTGAGTAAATATGCAAACTGAATATTATGGTAAAGCACGTGTTGGCAACATGGGGTACTGATTCTCATTGGCTAAAGTTCACAGTATGGTCTATAGGACTAGCTCTTACACATGAAGAATGTAAGACTGCAGTCAAAGCACAGGGAAATTACATATGGATATTGTCCTTTAGTGGTGCATGGGGTAGACATTTAATCATACGTAGTCACGCTCTCTCTCTCATATATCTATGCCTATATACATATATGTGCACATATATGCACTCGTGGCATTTGATGAATGTACTTAAATATCATTTGGAACTACTTAGAAACCAATAGGATTTTATGTATAATATGAAGGGTTTTAAAATTATGTATGTATATCATTGTTCACAAATTCAACTAACATTTATTGGGTGATTAATCTGTACCATTTGAATCACATATACTAACTTTTTCAACAATATGATTACATTGAGACTATGATTTTCTCAAGGCATAACATAGAACAAAATGTTAAAAAACAGAGAATATTAGCATTGTCAGGAAAAGTAAAAAAATGAACGGATATGCAGTTTAAGAAACAGAAGAGAAACATCCACTCATAAAGCCCCAAATCACCAATGTTAGCTCCTGAAATAAGGGAGGGATAGAATAGAAAAAAAATGATCAAAGATGTAATATAAGACAGTGTTTCAGAGTTATAAAGGACAATTGACATTTATATTATATGCCTAGACAACAATGTAAAAGGCCATTCCTAGATAAAACATTTTGAAAACCAAACCTTCTAGAGTATAAAATTAAAAAATAAAATCTATCAATAAACAATTAAACAAAACAAATAAAATAAATACATTAAAATGTAATCTACAAAAGGAAAATAATTAGCCCTGCATCAAACATAACACCAGCAACACTTGATGCAAAAAGTACTAGAGTAATCCCCTCAAAGTACAGTGGGAAAGTCATATTCAACATTGAAGTCTATACCCAAATAATTTTTTACTCAAAGATCAAGGTCTCATAAATGAACTTAAGATGAACAGTAACTCTGCATATATCTCACAAACTTAAAAAATGACTTTCTTTTTAGGTTTTCCCAGCCTGTACTTACTTGATATCAATCACTTTCCTCAATCTAAAGTACATCATAATCATGTACATTTTAATTTTATTATGTGTCTATTTGATTGGTGATTTTTGGTACACTTTAACCCCACTCCAATCCTATTTGTGTGTGTATGTGTGTATGTGTAGTGCATTTAGAGTCACACACTTTTATATTTTAAATCCTATGTCCTTTTCTCATAAATTAGGCCCTAATCCAATAGGACTTGTGTCCTTACAAGAAGAGGAGGAGATGCAGGAGTGTCTGTGCACAGAGAAAAGGCCACTTGAAGAGGCAGAGACAGTGGCCCTCCACGATCTAGGAAGTGAGGGCTCACCAGAAACCAGCCCCGCCAGCCCCTTGATCACGCACATCCAGCCTCCAGTCTCTGAGAAAATAAATGTCTGTTGTTTAAATGACCTCCTCTGTGGTATTCTGTTATGGCTGCCAAGTAGACTAATTCAGTATTCATACTACATATATTTGACAAAAGACATATCTAGAATATATGTCAAAAAGTAAAAGGTCAGCAATCTCACTTAAAATGAACAAAATACTCAGATATTAAATAAAACAAACTATCCAAATGACCAATAGGCAAATGAAAAGATACTCAGCATATTTAGTAGTCAGAGAAGTTCAAATTAAAAACACTGCTATAGTAATTCACATCCTCTAGAATGGCTAAAATTAAAAAGGCTGCCAACATCAAATATTGCCCAAAGTGGAGCAAATGCAACATTCACACACTGCTAGTAGAATTATAAATCGATACATGACTTTGGGTAACAGTTTGGCAATTTCTATTAAAGTAAGCTAAACATGTGAGTACTTCATGATCTACCAATTACACTCCTGGGTATACGTCTATGTCCCAAAGGGGCACACACAAGGACATTCACTCCAATTTTATTCACAACAGGCACACACTGGAGAGAATTTAAATGTTCAACAAGGAAGGGATACATTCCTCAATTTTCAAACAATGTAATAATGCTTAGGGATAAAGAAAAGAAACTATAGTTACATATAACAGCATATAGTTATATGAACTATACATGCAACCATACATATAGTTACATATAGTTACATATAACATGGGTCCATCTCACAGCCATCCTAATGAATAAAAGAAGCTAGGAACACACACACACACACACACACACACACACACAATATAGATTAGATATCCATTCCCATATCCTGAGCATCTAGATGGTTTCTTTTGTGTTGTTCCCTATACATGCTCTTTTTGCATTTTCTCTGGTATTTGGCCTGAAGTGTTATATATCCCATAATTATTTAGAGAGAAAAAATTTAAAACCATACAAGATATATTTAAAGAGATAAAAGTAAAATATATACAAAAGTAAATGTTCTTAATATGCTTTTTGGTTATATAGTAACCAAAAATGTTTATATGTTTATATTCATAATAATTTAAACCATTTGTCAATCTCAACATTGAAATTAGCTTATGAACAAAATATAGAAGGCTTAACTGATTATAAGACAGAATATTTGTGTTATGTATCTTTATATATGGACGCAGTGCATGTTATGTATCTTCATAATATGGAAATAAAATGAAGCGGTCAGTGTGAAATAAAAGAAAGACTAGAAGGAGAAGAGAAGTATCTCCAACCTGCTAAAGGAGAATCATAGAGAAATTGTCCATATTTGATGGCACTAGAAATAAGATTTATATAATACACAAAGTCATTGAAGTACATGGCATAACCATTAATTGTGGTGAGTAACCATGTTGAGGAAAAGGAAATTGGAAATCATATGAGTGACTAAGGATGTAAGAGAGTACAAAAAATCCCCATTTATTATAATAGGAGTGGGTTATATAAAACCTAAAATTTATTAATCAATGATTTTAGTAAAAAATACTTTGGAGATGTAGAAGTCCCAATACCAATTCAGGGGAGGGGGGAGGGGCAACCCTTCTCCTTAGCAACTCTTGGATACCACTAGGGTGTCAGAAAACTCAACCCAGTTCTGAAACTATCTACCTAGAGATAGCATCCAATTTCACAGGAAAGGGTTCTGTCTTGCTGACGCCACCTCCATTCAGATGCCAATTGCTGAACTAGTTGCCACTTGAGCTTCTGACCAGTTGGCTATAGATGGGAGGTTCCAATGAACCCCTCCAATTTTAGATGGCAATTACAAGCCAAAGTTATTACCTGAGTTTTGATCTACTGGTTATAGATCAGAGGTCCCTAAAACCCCTCCTTGAGTTTGATTTATTCGCTAACAGAACTCAGAGAAACACTTAACTTACTAGATTACTTGCTTATTATAAAAGAATATAACTCACAAATGGCCAGATGGAAGTGATGCACAGGGCCAGGTATGGGGAAAAGGGTCAAAGCTTCCATGCTCTCTCCCGGCACACCATTCTCCCAGTACCTCCACGTATTCACCAACTTGAAAGCCCCTTGAGCTCTCTCCTTTTTCATTTGTATGGAGCCATTACTATGTAAACGTGATTGATTAACACATTGGAGACTGATCCAATTTCCAGCTCCTCTCCTCTCCAAGTGGTTCAGGGGTGGGATTGAAGATTCCAACCCTCTAAAGGCCTGGTTGGCTCCACTAGTCACCAGCCCTCACCCTTGGGCTCTTTCCGAAAACCACCTCATTAACATAACAAAAGACACCTCTATCCTGCTCCTCACTTAGGAAATTACAAAAGTTTTAGGAGCTCTGTGCCAGAAATGGGACAAAGACCAAAGGTATATTTCTTGTTATAAATTATAGTGTCACAGGAGGTAATTACCAGAAGAGATTAACACAGGGATAAAAGGGTTAAAATTTGAACCCTTTTTGGAACAAAACTGGGGATTGGAAAGAAAAAAAAAGGAATATTGTTTTCATTGTGATCTCTTCAGTAATATTAACATTTTTAATGATGCACATGTTTTATTATGATTATTTAAAAGCTATTTGTATACTTACTCAGCAACCATTCTTGCACATAAATAGCATAAATAGTAAATAAAATCTATTTGATAGGCAGTTTAATATGTAGGAGAACAGAAGGCATGTGGATTATTTTGAGCTGAAGGCCATGGAGATATTGCAGGTTCAAGAGAAACACTTCTGCCCCTCTCTCAACTCTCTAGGAGAATCTAATTAGGGTTTTGGTTTTTTTTCCCCCAAATGAAAGTTATTCCCACAGATAAATGTTAGGGGGGCAATACATCGGTGTGGCTGGGCCATCAGCCACCTCCCATCATCATGTTTTAGAGTCCCAGGCCCTCACCCATTCTTTAGCTCAGGATGGCAAATAGGCCTCGTTTTACCTTTCTGTTTCTGAATCTTTCAGGTGTGTGGGCTCTCTGACTCTCCCATGTATGTGGTCTTCCCATAAATACAAGATTAAATTTGATTTTTTTGGTTAATTTGTCTCATGTTAGTTTGATTATTAGATCAACTGGAAGAAACTTTGTGAGGCAGAGAGAAACTCTTTCTACCTCATAATAACAACTGATTAAATTAAAACACGGACACTCTTTAACCCACCAATTCCACCAACCAAAATTCATCATACAGATATTTTTGCCTGAAAGCACAATGATATAAATATAAATATTCATTGTAGTGTTTCAGTAAAGGACCTAAATAACTTTCAATAGAAATTCATTGTGATTTTGACACATGCATGAATTAAATTATTCCATTTTATTTTAATCTCCCTGTACTGTTCTGGAGTATTTTAAGATTTGTTGTTATTATATAAAGTGAGAGAAGTTGCAGGATGATATTATAGATGTCTTATGTATATAAAATAAGCTTATTATGAACATACATACGGATTATACAACATTTATATGCAAAACTATTTTTTGAGGGGGGAAATGGAGAAGTAATTTTTAACTGTACTTCAGAAAATACCACCGTGGCAAGATTGGTAAGACAGAGAAATTTTTGGGGGGGGGGCGGTAAGGGAGAGGAGGAGTCATCTGTAGTGTTCAAAATATTACCTTGGAAATGAATTATGTTTCCTATGAAACAATAGTGAAAAACTATTTCAGAATAGCCTATTCGTGTTTGTATTGTTAGGCTGAGAAACTCAATTCTTTGTACACAGTGGGCACTCCATAACAGGTGATTATATGGATTCGAAATGAGACATGCCAGCAGAGAGTCACATGACACAGATGGAGTCTCTTACACTGAGGTTGAAGAATTCGGCAATGATTTCCTGTCTAAAACATCCTCTCGTCGAGGCAGTAGTTAACCAACATTACGTGGCTTAAGAATGAATTGAAAGGATGGCCAAGGTCCTTGTTAGAGAGCGTGTGTCTGTGAATTTCATTGTAATTAGGTTTAATGAGGCTATTACCTCCCCGTGTCCACAGTGTCATATTATTGGTCAAAGGATACTAAGGCTGATGCAGTTATGCTCAATTTGAATCAAGATTATTCTTTGCTAGGTAGAAATTTCATTACAGTCAGAAACATAATGGGGAAGGACATAAAGAAAGAGAAGAGTCATGTTTTACTTTTTTTTCTCAACTGTTTTCCAGCCAAATACCTATCTATGGCCATTACTCTCTACATTTCTTGTAAGATGAGGTCAGTTAGTTTATCACTCTTACCTATTAAAACCCTGGGTTACAGAATAACTCCGGAGCCCAATACCTTTACCTATTTCAGAGACAAAAATGACATACTTGTTTGAGCCAGAAATGGTAGCAAGGTAGTGGTTAAAAGAATAGGCTTTGTCCACTGTTTGATTTTGAATGTTAACTCCATCATTTACCAGCTGAAAAGTTTCAGGCAACGTATTATAATTAACCTCTCACAGCCTTTATTTACTCATTTTTGGCATGTTGCAAATAATGCCTAAACCAATAAAGTTGTGGTAACAAATACAGTTTTTACAAAAGTATCCACACAGAGCTTTAAAACACTAGTTACATATATGAACTGCAATCGGACACAAAAAAGAGATCGCCTTTCCTCCATAGGAAAATACATACTTGCAGCTTTTCTGGGGCAAGAGATATTTTCAGCATTAAAAAAAATGGGGTTGGAAGGATAATCTTTCTTAAAAGAATCAGCACATATTTTGGACAGAGGTTAACTGCCCTATAATGTTTAGAAATAGCAAAATAATAAAATTGGAAAAAATACTGAAGATCCTCAAAGAACTCCTTAGGTTTGGTGTACCATATCCTTTTTCGTTTGCCAGACAAATACATGCATTACCATGAAAAGTCATAAATGCCAAAAAATGTGCACAAAATTATCAAGCAACAGAAATATAAACTTTAGTGACTAAAACTTTTTGGGAAGCTGCCTTCAAAGCATCAACTATGTGACCACACACCTTGATTCCAAGTAGGAGACAAAAGCTTTATGTTTGATTGTTGTATTGCCTGACTGATACGTTCAGTTCAACAAATGTTTACTGAGTACTTACTGTACGTGGAATCCTCAGTCGTAAGGAAAACACAGGCGACCCTTGCCACCATGCAGCTTTCAGTCTGCAGGGAGAAAACGACAGGCAATAAAGGTAAGCCCATAAAGACATCTACAAAACGAATTCTAATACATTCATGGGCTTGCAAATCAGAGCTCAACCACAGAGAAGTGACAGTAGTGGTGGGATGTATCGTAATTTATATAGAGAAGATGTTATTTAAAGATGCTCTGCACCAAGATCAATGTATGCTCTCTATATTCAATACGAATTAAAAATACCTTTATTTCTCAAAATTTACCTCAGCTAAGTATTTTGTAATTGGTGATCTTCAGAAAAAAGAAATGAGTACTTTTCAAATTAATTTTTACAAACACTAATTTAAAATTCAGTGCACCGAGAAGAACCCTCAGCCTTCTCTCTCTGCAAATGACGGCAGCTCCATCTGTCACTTGACGGTGACATTGATTTCATTTTAATCTCACGTAATGACTACATGCCAAAATCTTTTAGCTGACTAATAACACTTAAAAATTAAAAGAAAAGGTTAGAAGTAATGATTTGAGACTACTAATTTATTTATGTTTTTCTAAGGAATTTTTTCTGTTTGAATCCCTTACTGGAAAGCAAGCGAGAAAAACAATAATAAAATGTAGGGCAAGGGCGTGATGCTGACAGGCCTAATTGCTGATCGGAACCCCCTTCCATTGTGTAAGGCGACAACTTGCAGCTGTTTTACAGATTCCTTCTGCTGGTCCATTATTTGCTGGTAAATCAGGTGCTAAATTACTGACTTTCTTTGCCAAGATCCTTATTATCACTTTCCCATCCTTTTTCAAAGATTTGTTTTAACAAAAGAACAAATATGTGAAGGCAAAAGAAAGGCAATAAGGACATTGAATTATAACTTTGATCCCCTTCTACAATCAATTAGTTCTATTTGTGCTGGAAAGTTCAATGAATCATTTATGCACTAAATAATTACTCTTCCCACCTTCTCCTTCCTTCTCCTGTCATCTTTTGCTATTTGGAAGAATTTAAATATTTTCTCTTTTCCTGTTTTGAGCACTCATTCCTTTCTACAGCAAAAAGCTGAGGTAGTAGTAGGCAGAGTGGGTTTCTCTCTGTTAATTACCCACCATAGCACCTCAATAAAGGCCACAGGCATGGTTTTTTCCCTGGTCTGTTGCTTTGTGGTTATCTGCGCTTCACAGGTTGGCCCTTCTGATTGTACATATTCCTGAAGGTTTCTGTCCAGGTCGTTAATTTGCAGTCAATTAATAATTTAAGCTTTGTAGGAGTAAATGGTTTTGTTACAAGAAGAATCTTGAAGGCTTTTGAAAGACTTTTTCTAAAGTGGTCAAATCTATGTTACTATTCAACGCATCTAACTTCCAAGGTTAAAGCCCCACTTCTCACAGGCACAACTGACTTTGAATGCTCTGGTGGAACACCCTAGGCCTGAGAAGTAGCAAGTGACTGATGATGCTATTGATTTTAGCTTTGGTTGGTTTTCTAAATACGGAGTTTAACAATTCTCATCAAGTGTATGAAAAGAAACCAAAAGAAACTTCCCAGATCAACAATAAAAATTACACAATATTTTTAATAAATCACACAGCCACTGACCTTTCCACCTCTGCTATATTACAATATACAGGTGGATTAAATTCCCTGGAACCTCAAATTAGTGATAGGCACAGATGACAGGTGTTTTCAATTTATATTCCATGTGGCCTCAAAACTATCCTTCAATATTTGTTGTGATGTATGTTATGTTTTACCATTCAACTGTACCCAAGAGATAGGTGGTTAAGATGGTATAGAAGATACCTATGTTTATCATTTTGTAATTGTAGTGAATGTCTAAAGTTCTTCATCATAAAAAATGAAAATAAATATATTTAAGATTATGAATCTGTTTTTTATTGTATATACTGTTTATTTAATTCAGTTTTCTAGGTTCTGTAAACATCATACATTTATAATATAAACATTATATACAGTATGTATTATATAAAGTAGTATTTTTATTTAGACCATATATTCTATTTCAGGTTAATTTTTTTATTCTAACTATACAATTCATGTAAAAATCAAAGCAATATAAAATATACAAAGTGTTTCATTCTAATCTTTGTCTGGTTCTACCACATCTATTCTCTTTGTAACCATTTTTAGTTTCTTGTATATTTTCCCAAAGTTTCTTTAGGCAACTTCTGATAAATGCTACTATGTAGTTTCTTCCTCATTTATAATAGACTAACCTAAAGCTCTTTTTTTATCTTAAGAAAATACAGGGTGGGGCAAAAGTATGTTTACAGTTGTGAGTATGCGAAATGTGGTTTATTCTTTATTAATTATTGTATTATTTTCCATACAAACAACTGTAAACATACTTTTGCCTTTCCCTGTATTCCAGACATCATTTAATAGTAGGTCTGGAGTTTCCTCATTTTAAAATACTGCATCATATTTTGATGTGTAGTTGTTCTCTAAATTACAGTTTTCTTTTGAACTCTAGAAAATTGAAAACATGTGCAATGACTAAGATTCCATGATTAATCTTATACATTTGTTATTTTTCACATGTTCCAGGATATCTGTAGGGTAGATTCTCAAAAGCGGGATTGCAGAATCAAAGGATGATGCATTTGTGATCTCAAGAGATGTTGCCACTTTTCCTGCACAAGAGTTGTTTCATCTTCACATTCTTGGCAGCAGTACGAGAGCAAATTTTCTCCATTGTCCTATCAACAGATGATGTGGTCAACCTTTTGGATTTTTGTATTTCTCCTATCTGGAGTGAATTTTCAACATCTTTCCATCTATTGAAGGAGTTTTTATATCTCTTTTTCTGTGAACGGTGTACCTACTTTATTCATTTATCTGATGACCTATTTGTCTAGATTGAGTTCTTGGGAATCTCTATAGGGATATTAATCTTTTTTGTGACATAAAAATATTTCTAAGTTTTTTAATTCTTTAAAAAAATATGTACCTATGGTTGATTCTGTTATTTATAATTTTATGGTTTCTAGGCTTTGGGTCATAATTTAAAAATCCTTTCTGACCACAAGGTTATAAAATGATTTACTCATTTTCCTCAAGCACAGGCATGGTTTTATATTTTATACTTAAGTCTTTATTAATTTGGAGTTTATATATGTCTTGAGATATGAATCTAATTTCTCTAACCCAGCTGACCCCAAATCATTTATTCACAATTTCATATTAACATCACACTTTTGATATATTTCCTCTCTTATATATGAAATTTCCAGATGCATTTAGATTATCCTCAGTCTTTCTTTTTTGTTCTGTTGGCTTATATACATATTCATGCATCAATATCATACTATTTTAATTAGTGTGATTTATTTTTAGAGGCTTCCTGAATAGTCTTACTTGTTTATTTTTTATAAGTACTTTAGAATTTGCATAACAATTATGCAGCCTTCTGTTTAAATCTAATTATTAAGTATGGCTATCTATGTTGTGGATTTTCTTATTCTAAAATCAGACATTCATCTTCCTGAATGCTTTTCATTTCCAAATTTTGTGACTAAGACATTAACATCTTGCAGCTGTGTGTTGTCTCTACTTTGGAAAGTACCTCTGTCTCTATCCTGATTATATGACCTGGCAGCTAAAAATCTTTTTATTTTTAATTGTATTTTGTTCCATTACCATTTATCCCTTATGCCCCCTTTGGAGTCCAAACTATCTCACCTGTCATATAGAGGACCTCCAAGGGTCTCTAGCCTCTTCACACACTGTGTACGCTTTCTCTATCCATAGGGATTGATTTGCAATTCCAAAACAGTATGACATGTCTTATAGCAGGACATTGGCTAGAAGCACCCTTTGTCATTACTCTTTAAGGGTCTGTCTCTAGCCCTTTTTGTTGCACTCAGTTAAGGCTTCTGGAAAGGTTCCCTACCTCCCACTATCTAATCCAGGTACCCCTCATCTGTTTTTGCTCCCTCAGCTTCCAGAGTATATTTCTTACATAGCTGTCATCAAACTTTGATGAAAATGATTATTTTAAAGCCTTCACCATGTCTCTAAGTGTATGATTTTGTCTTAATGTATGCACATTTTTATCAGACTAGTATAGTAAATGCCAAAATAATCATTGAGTGACTGTTGAATTAATTAATGTAATACAATCTTTGCAATAGGTGAAGGATGATTTTAATTTTTCTTTAATTAGGAGCTCAGATGTCAAAATCACACCCAAAATTTCACTATGCTGATGGTAGACTTCAGAGAGAACCTCAGATCCTTGGCAGGGAGCTTAGTTTTTTTCCATTAGAACAGAATAGACTATTCATGCAAACCCTCCACCAAGACTGAGTGTGGATGACTACACAGACGTATGTGCCAGCACATGGTGTGAGGGGCAGTCCTAGGCTGTCTGTGTCCACTTACAGTGTAGAGTTTGTCTTAAAGCCACATTCTACATGTATGATTTTAACTTGCTCAGTAATATAGATGTATTATAAAAAGGTGAGCCATATAAAATGTAAGGCCATGTGGTTAATAATGCCTAAGTATATTCAACTGATTATTAAATCTCTTTCTAGACTACCAGCCAAGATGGAGGCATAGGTAGACATACTGTGCCTCCTCACACAACCAAAAGAAGGACAACAACAATTTAAAAACAAAAACCACCAAAACTGACAGAAAATGGAACTGTATGGAAGTCCGACAACCAAGATGTTAAAGAAGAAACATTCACCCAGACCGGTACGAGGGGCGGAGATGGGCAGTTGGGCGGAGAGGACTCACGGCAAGGCTGCGGCTGGAGGACCGGGGTGGGCGAGGCAGTGGCTGGTGGAGTCTGTGGTCTTACATTCGAGTGCAGATAAACCAGGAGGAACAACTAGGGAGTGAGACAGACTGCACAACCCAGGGCTCCAGTGCAGGGAAATAAAGCCTCAAGCCTCTGACTGAAAACACCTGTGGGGGTTGAGGCAGCAGGAGAAACTCCCAGCATCCCAGGAGAGCTCACTGGAGAGACCCACAGGGGCCTAGAATGTACACAAACCCGCCCACCTGGGAATCAGCACCAGAAGGGCACAGTTTGCTTGTGGGTAACAGGGGAAGTGACTGAAAGCTGGCTGAGAGCAGAGCAAGCGGCATTGTTCCTTCTGCGACCCCTCAGCCACATACAGTGTCACAACACAGAGACTTACCCTGGTGAACACCTAAGGCTCTGCCCCTTACTACATAACAGGGGCCCCCAGACAAAACAAAATGGCCCAAATGAAAGAACAGATCAAAGCTCCAGAAAAAAATACAACTAAGCGACAAAGAGATAGCCAACCTATCAGATGCACAGTTCAAAACACTGGTAATCAGGATGCTCACAGAAATGGTTGAGTATGGTTGCAAAATACAGGAAAAAGTGAAGGCTATGCAAAGTGAAATAAAGGAAAATGTACAGGGAACCAACAGTGATGGGAAGGAAACCCAGACTCAAATGAATGGTTTGGACTGGAGGAAGAAATAAACATTCAACCAGAACTGCATGAAGAAGCAAGAATTCCAAAAAATGAGGAGAGGCTTAGGAACCTCCTGGACAACTTTAAATGTTCCAACATCTGAGTCATAGGGGCACCAGAAGGAGAAGAGGAAGAGCAAGAAATTGAAAACTTATTTGAAAACATAATGAAGGAGAACTTCCCCAATCTGGCAAAGGAAATAGACTTCCAGGAAGTCCAGGAAGCTCAGAGAGTCCCAAAGAAGTTGGACCCAAGGAAGCACACACCAAAGCACATCATAATTAAATTACCCAAGATTAAAGATAAGGAGAGAATCTTAAAAGCAGCAAGAGAAAAGGAGAGAGTTACCTACAAAGGAGTTCCCATAAGACTGTCAGCGAATTTCTCAAAAGAAAACTTACAGTTAAGAAAAGGCTGGAAAGAAGTATCCAAGTCATGCAAGACAAGGACCTACATCCAAGACTACTCTATCCAGCAAAGCTATCATTTAGAATTGGAAGGGCAGATAAAGTGCTTCCCAGATAAGGTCAAGTTAAAGGAGTCCATCATCACCAAACCCTTATATGAAATGTTAAAGGGACTATTCTAAGAGAAAGAAGAAGATAAAAAAAATATGAACAGTAAAATGACTACAAACTCAATCCTATCAACAAATGAACCTAAAAAAACAAAACAAAACAAAACCCACTAACTAAGCAAACAACTAGAACAGGAACAGAATCACAGAAATGGAGACCATATGGAGGGTTATCAGTGGGGAAGGGGAGGGGGGAAATGGTGGAAAA
Organism: Desmodus rotundus; assembly: GCF_022682495.2. NCBI lineage: Eukaryota > Metazoa > Chordata > Mammalia > Chiroptera > Phyllostomidae > Desmodus > Desmodus rotundus. The sequence goes on along the minus strand of NC_071391.1, from coordinate 129,707,323 downwards.
GGTACAGGGAATAAGTAACATAAATGGTAGGTAGAAAATAGACAGGGGGAGGGTAAGAATAGTATAGGAAATGTAGAAGCCAAAGAACTTACAAGTATGACCCATGGATATGAAGTAAGAGCGGGGGGATGTGGGTAGGAGGGGGTGTGCAGGGCATAGGAGAATAAAGGGGTAAAAATGGGACAAATGTAATAGCATAATCAATAAAATATATTTAAAAATAAAGAAATAAACCAAAAAAAAGTCTGAGAAGCATAAGTTCCTTTTAAGAGGTCAAACAAAAATACTTCTAGCAGTAAATTCAAAAAAGGCTAAAATTGTTTTTTAAGGCTAAGTATGGCACCTAAGTCATAAAGCATAAAGAAAGAAGAAATATGAAAAATTTGATTAAATAAAATCAAACATCTTTATATCAAAAATAGCATAATTGTGCCTTGTACTATAGAGGGAAATATCTATAAGATATGACAAATGGTAAATATACTTATATAAGTAATGCATACATTAATATGAAAATTATTTTTACAATATATTTTGATAGCATAATGAGCACAGAGTAATCCAAGATAATTTATAAAGGACTAAGTTGCACCAGTAATCTAAGAAACATATAAAAAAGTTGTGTGCAATGTTGTAGGGGTAAAAATATACACATAATATAATATAATTATATACACACACAGTACAAAGAAGGGCCACTTCTTTTTTCTTTATAGCTCATTTAATTTTGTTCTCATTCCTCCAATTCTCTGACCAGAGAGAAAATGCTAACTTTACAATTAACAATATTGTCACTTTTTCTGATGTAAATTGTCTTAAGTCTTGGCAAAAGTGTGACTGCTCCCTTTGCCTAGAATTCTTTCTTCTGCCACCCTTGCTCACTTAAACTAATTAACCCATCCTTCAGATGTGAGCTTGATTGTCTTTTCTTAAGGGATAGATATCTTGTCCTTTAACTAGGTAAAGTCTCTCTGCTAAATGCCCTGGTACAGTCTTACTCTATTTTCATAGTACAAACTAGAGTGTAGTTATTTGATTAATCACCCATCTCGTCCAGGACTCTGTCTCCATCCACACTGTGTCTAGTTCCTCACACACTTGCTCCATTGCTAAGAATGTGCCTGGCACAGAGTTGGCACCCATTAAACACTATTAAGTGAACAAAGAGACAAGAGCTCTTGGGTACCTGAAACAATTTGGTATGAAGGTGTTGATGTTAAAAGTGAGTATACTCTTTGACTTACCACTCATTCATGGTAACTTATTCTGATCTGTATAAAGATGTAACATTCAACAAGCATTATCTATAATAGTGAAAATCAGAAACAATCTAAACAATAGGAAATTGGTTTTTTAAATTTTTACTTTTTTATTGTTTACGCTGTTAGAGTTGTCCCAGATTTTCCCCCTTCGCTCCCCTCTGCCCAGCCTGCACCCCACTTCCACAGTCAATCCCCACACCGTTGTCCATGTCCATGGGTCCTCCATATATGGCCTTTAACTAATCCCGTCACCCTCTTTCAAACAGTCCCCGCTTCTCTTTTACTGCTGTCAGTCTGTTTCATGATTCTATGCCTCTGATTCTATATTGCTCATTAATTAATTTTGTTCATTAGATTCCAGGAAATTTTAATTAACCTTCAAAATGTTATAAAAGAATAGTTTAAGATGTGGGGAAATAATCATTATGAAGTCCTAAGGAAAAAATTTTTTTTTGTACATGATGTTTCTATTTTTTTAAAGAAAGATACGTACACACACACACACATGTATTCTAATATTTTAAAAGCCATTATGTGTGAGTTGTGTGTCTAGGTGATTTCTTCCTTTTGTATAATTTATGTTTATTTTCTGCATTATACATGAATTCATTTTTAACACATTTTTTTTCACAGTGAAAGGCAAATATTAAAAAAAAAAACACCAGCTCTGATCATCAGAAAATTATTGTGTTTTTAAAATTGTACTACCATTTAAAACCTGATGTGCCCTGGCTGGTGTGGCTCAATGGATTGAGTGCCAGCCTGCAGACCAAAGGGTAACTGGTTCCATTCCCAGTCAGGGCACATGCCTGGGTTGTGGGCCAGGTACTCAGTAGGGGGCATGCGAGAGGCAAACACATATTGATGTTTCTCTCTCTCTGTTCTCCCTCCCTTCCCCTCTCTCTAAAAATAAATAAATAAAATCTTTAAAAAACCTCACCCGATGTCAGTTATGTATGATAAAAATAACCAAATGAAATTTGACACCAGGATAAAAAAAAGTCATTGTGTTTCAGAATCACTGCATTTGGTTTATCAACTAAAATGTCAAAAAAATATATTTTTTAACCTAAGACAATCAATTTGTAGAAAATCTAATAGATTGAAAAGGTGAATACATTTTCAAAAGCTTCCTCTACTACAAATGGTAAATTGCGCAATGCTTCAGTACTAGACAAATCTGGCTTTGTGTCAAGGATGGATCAAGGAATTTGGAGCTTAACTTTTCACTCCAGCGTGGTAGCGGCTATCTGAGTGAGATGGCGAGGATCAGGAGGATGACTGACAGCAACTTACTGGTCCTGATAAAAACACCTCATTTCTGATGGGGCTAAGTTGAGAGCCCATCCTTGCCCTGAGTTTGTCACTCTTCCTGCTGAGGTCCTCTTGCTAGAGAAGAGGACTTCAGCAGACCCCTGCCTGGCACAGTGGATAACTGCTACTTTCCTGTGTATGCCAGGAACTACGGCCCTGAGGTATATAGTAGGGAAGGCATGTGGTTGATTGCCTGCAGGTGTCTGAATGCAGGATGTCTTCCCATCGACAATCAAGGCACATATCCTAGTTGCACAAATCAACTGTAAATCGCCTGTCACCCTAATTCATCTTTACATCTTCCAACATAGTAAATAAAAGGAAAAGTATTGTTTTTGCTATATCCTGAAAGGTAATACAAAATGGGGTGCAGGGGAAGAGAAGTAGTAAATCAGAGTTTTGAGAGATGTTGGAGAGGAATTCAGAAACTGCAAACTAGAAATTACTTGTTGTTGGGTTAATTACATAAATGACCTGAGTCTCAATTCCCTTTTAAGAAAATAATGGATTATTTAATTTTAAATGTCTCTTTCATTTTCTGATTCTTATAACATATGGCTTAATTTGTGGATATATTAATCAGCATAATAATAACATGCATTCATAGCCACATTGTGCTACCATCCTTTCTCAAGGGCTCTATTTTTAAAAGAAAGACAATGATCTCTGAAAATCTAATTTTAACAACAATTTATTAGTAGTAACTATAATGAACAAGCACAATTTTTTCATTTAATTTTTATGCTTTCAAAATAAGGAAGCATGATGTTCAAATTCTTAATTATGAAAATAAAAAGTTGTAGAATTGATTGTGATACCAGAGTTGAGTGAGAAGAATTGCAAAAATGGTGGTTGTCAGGGGCTGGGGTTGTGGGGGAGGTGGGGAAAAGGGGGAGATGTTGGCCAAAGGGCACACACTTTATTTATAAAATAAGTAAGTTCCAGGGACTTAAGGTATGACCTGTTCATTACATTTAACATGATTGTATCGCATACTTGCAAATTGCTAAGAGAGTAAATGGTAAATGTCCTCACCACACACAGACACACACACCCCCTCACACATAACGGTAATTGTATGAGTTGAAAGGTGTGTTAATTGACTTGATTATGTAACCATTTCACAATACATGCATATTCATATTAAGTCATTGCATTCTACATGTTAAAAAATCATATCAAACAATCTAAATTGATACAATTTTTTGTCAATCGTACCTCAATAAAACTGGGGGGGAAATAAGAAAAAGGTCCATGATCTAAGAGCACCATTTGCAGGTGTATGAGCCCATGAGCTTAAATCACCAGAGTGTAATCTCTCTCTGAAATAATGGAAGCAAAATAAAATAATCCTTATATCCATTATACTATTATGAAGAAGCGAGAAGGTAGAGCAAACAGTAATATGAACTGTCTTATACTCTGTAAGATCCCAGAAAACCAGATGGCCTTAGACATCAAGGGGAAAGGCCTGGAGGACTGATAATGTGTACATTAGCTCAGATGTCATCTTGACCATAGCCAGCAATCTCCTGTCTTACCTACCCTGTTATAACCCAGTAGTCCTCCTAAAGTCAGAAAGTAGGATGATAAGAAGGGGTAACCTCTGCCTGCAGGGGCTCTGGACTGAAAAATAAAAGTACTTCCTGATCTGAGTCTAGATTTCTCAAAAATTCTGGTCCTGAGGCAGCATCACATGGAAGAAAGGAAATAAACACTGGAATTAGAAACTCCTAAATGTAAATAACTGTTCTGTTGTTTGTCAGACAACAAATCTGAATCAACTTCCTTCTTGAAATTGGGGGTAAATCCTACTATCTAGGACTGTTGAATAAATACATAATATATTTTTACAGGCAAACATGCCTAGTATTTAGTATTTCCTTAATAATTTTAGTTTTCATTCTTTCTTTTTCAATCCTATCATAAAGTTAAATGATGATGATGATCATGATGATGATAACGATGAAGACAGACAGACAGATAAATGATAGATAAGTAATCTTGCTCTGAAATCTAAGTAACTGTTCATGCACCCATTTTTATTTCTTTAAAAATCTTTTTTAAAACATTTATTGTTATTATATTTTACTTGTCCCAATTTTTCTCCATTTGCCCTCCTCTGCCCGGCCCCCCAAAACCCCCACTCCCACAGTCGACCCTTACACCATTGTCCATGTCCATGAGTCATTTATGTTCTTTGACTACTCCATTTCCCTTCTGTGCACCATTATCCCCCTCGCAACACCCCTGTGGTCACTGTCAGTCTGTTCCTTGTTTCCGTACCTCTGGTTCTGTTTTGCTCATTTGTTTATTTTGTTTATTAGATTCCTTTTTTAGGTGAGATCATATGGTATTTGTCTTTCACCAACTGGCTTATTTCACTTGGCATAATATTTTCTAGTTACATCCATGCTATCACAAAAGGTGGGAGTTCCTTCTTTCCCTCTGCTGCATAGTATTCCATTGCATAAATGTATCACAGTTTTTTGATCCACTCATCTACTGATGGGTACTTAGGCTGTTTTCAGCACTTGGCTATTGTAAATTGTACTGCTTTGAAGAGATGGTACATACGTTCTTTTGAATTGATGATTTAGGATGCTTTGGGTATATTCCCAGCAGTGGAATCACTGGGGCAAAAGACAGATCTATTTTTAATTTTTTGAGGAAGTTCCACAGTGGCTCCATCAGTCTATATTCCCACCAATCTCCCAAAACAAAAAATCTTATTTGTTTTCAACTATACAACTATACAGCTAACAAAATGATTTTGCAGGGACCATGACTCTTTTCCTCCTTGGATTCCCCCCAAGTATCTCCCAAGGATTGATTAGAATATACATGAAAACACTAGAAATACATAGGGGGGTTAAATTGTTATTTAAATTAAGCCTGGCACTTATATGGCAGTCATGGAATAAAATTAAAGGCCTAAGAGGACTAGTAATCACATTTCTCCCCAAGTGAGAGTGATTCCAATAGGACTGGGAGCTACAGAGTAGGCTAATCAGCTGCTGCTCGGCAATGTCCAGTACTAGCAATCCTCATTCTCTCTTACATTTATGGAGTGAAACTGTTTGTAGGCAGGGCAGGCATCCATTGTTCCTGAGTTATCAGACCCATCATGCGAGATAATGTAAGAAAAGCTCTCACAGCGCAGTGCTAAAAAGGGCAGAGGCAGACGACTTTACCTGGGGAATTTGAAAAGCCAACATTTGCCATTTAATATATGCTCAGTTTCAACAACTTTCTGGGGCTTTCATCACTAGAGGCTATTTTAAATGTTTGATATGTCAGCAGAAGTAGGAGGAAGCAGAGATTTCTTCCACCTCATGTAGAGAAGCTGGTATTCTCGCGGATGAGTGCTCTATTTAGAAATGATGAGGTGAGATGATGCCTCTCTTGTGACACTGTAGACTTCTTGTCATTTTTACTCAGCATCTCACTTGGCCTGACTGCCTTGAAGCTGAACAACTGGGAAGAAGCTATGACTTGTTTATAGTGCAGATGTATATGGGGTGTGACATTTTGGACACTACAGATAACTTAAACTCCCCTCCTAACAATGGATTTCTATGTAATTCATCATTTTCCTTTTGCCTTATATTCCTGCTTGTTAAAATGGATTTTGGTTCCACGAACCCAGAAAGACTTGTGGGAGTGAGAATGATAAATCATTATGGTTTTCTAACCAATGGACTTACAAGACCTGGAGGGCAGTCCAGGGAAGATTTTGGTTCAAGGACTACAGCAGCAGAGAGGATACATCCCTTTCTTACATTGTTTGTGCTTTACTGGTATAAATTAGTGTTAAGTTGGGGGCCACATGCTAGCTACATAAATATAGATTTTGTTTCAGGGCACACATGGTCTGAAGTTTGCCTTGGTGTTAGCCTATGTGAGTCACCAAGTAAAGATAAGTTAAGCTCTGGTTTTTGGTTTCTTCACTAGAAATTAAGAATGATAATATCTAAATTATGTCTGTTATGTGATGTTCTATGAGATATAGAGAAAAGAATTATTTCAGAAGTATGATTGAAGTCGGGACAGAATCCATTCCCATACTCCCTGTCACTGCTGTCAAGAGTGAACTGGGGCCAGAACTCGACGTCATCTCAGCAGAACCTTACTCATTTTCCTGAGCCTCTAATACTTACGGTTTGCCATCATTATCTGCATCAAGACCATCAGGAGTAACCACTTTATGTCCTTTAGCCCCATTTAGATTATTCACTTCAACAATCTCAAGCATCTAAGATTAATCTTGAACCCTAGAGTCCAGGCCCCGTAAAGGTCAACAGGACAACATCTACCCCATCTCCTTTTCCATTTTCTCTGCTTCCCCTGTCGCTCTTGCTGCTTCGTTTTTCTCTACAGCAAACGCTGCCATGTGATGTACTATACAGTTTTTTTTCCTGTTTTCCCCACTAAAATGTAAGCTCCATAAAAAAAGGAAGGTTTTAACTGCCTTGTTCTTTTTGTTTCCCAAGCACATAAATAACGTGGCACAGATCAGATAATTCACACATATTTTTGAATAGATGCATGAATGGGATTACTAAAACTATAAATGATAGCCATAATGTGTATTTAGCAAATATTCATGAGTATTTAATATATAATATATAACAGAAATATTTTATAACATGATATATATTTAAAATCAATGTCCCAAGATAACAAACTAATATTTATCTTTCTAATAAATCATGATCTATGATATTGAGTAATTATACATTCTGAGAATTACAAAATCTGAGAGTCTATGGTTTTCCAGGTCCTATGAAGTATATACTAAGTTCCTGTACTCAAGTACTTCAAGGCACTGTTTAACAAATAAGACTTGTACAGAGAGAACTAAAACTCAAAATAGGAAATGTGATGATGAAAAGGAAGCTACAGATAAAATTACTTGACTCATTAGAGAAGACTATTAAGGTAATTACAATTTGGTGGTCAAAAGTACTCCAAAATTAGGCAGCACTCTTTCTCTTAGTGTATTATGACCAAATAATTTAATGTTTTAATTTTACATTTTAAGCCTCATGGTCATAGGTAGTTTCAAACTAATAGAATCCAGAAAATCATGCGTGGTGATGGCTGACATCAGTGCCTCTTAAAGGTTAATATGAATTTGAATCAAGCGAAGATCCTGTTAAAATGCAGATTCTTATTCAGTGGATCCTCTGCATTTCTAATGAACTCAGGAGATGCTGGTAAAGCTTCCAGACCAAAGACCCTCCTTTGAGCAGCAATGACCTGAAAAGTACCACAGTCATTCAACAATAATTGTTTTGGCAAATGGACTTTAAAAGATGAGCCATAGAGAGAGCTGATTGAACTTCATCTTATAAACTGAAAACTGACACCTGAAACATGCTTGGATGCATTCTCATTAGTGCTGCAGTCAATCAGCAACTTCACTGCGCTGCTCAGACAGCTGTAACTGTGGCACAGAATGAGAACATGGCAAGACTATGAACCCTGCCTGCCGCAGTGCTCCCTTGTATATGTACTCTCTCGAAGTGATACTTAGTAGACACCCACAGAGTGCCCTTGCAGCACTGGCTGCTGTACAAAGAAGAACTTAACAGAACCAATTATCTCTCTTCCAAGATCTAGCCAACTAGTCCCCATCCAAGAGATTCAGTTGTAAAACCTGATAATTTTCTATATGACCCTAAGGTCATCTTGAACAACCTTAAGAGTCTTATTAAGGATTTAGAAAAAAGTTCAAGGCTGAGTTCTTTGTGAAGTCTCATTTTCAATTTGATCTTTTACCAAATCCCTGCTAGGGAAGTCACTGAAAACTGAGAAAGCATTCAAAGATTGAATGAGAATATAAAATTGATCTTCTCACTGTTAGAATTAATAAAAATATAAATATGTTTTATTCCATTTACAATAGATATTGTGTACCCAGACCACAAACCAAGAGTCACTGCAGCTATGGTTAGGAATAATTAAGTGTCTCTTCCACAAACCCACCTTTTGACAGAGGTCTCAATTATACACTTGGTCACAACATATACAAAAAGTGCTAAAAAGCTGAAAACAAAGATATGACTTCTTATGGGGGCAACTTACTCCATGTCTGCTCCAGCTTATTTGGAGAGTACATGCTGTGTGCTTGCTCTGATACCTTCTAAGGCTTCTCTGTAGGGTTAGAGATGATGAATGTGGTGTCCTGTGGGTACGCACACCTTCATAATCCCATATTCAGAAAATATGGGTTGGTGTTGTTTCTAGTTGTTTTAATTTGTTTTTTAATTTGCTGAAAATGTAGACTAAAAGAGCAGATTGATAAATTACTTTTGTTTTCTCTAATAAACCTAGGGTAAATTTGGGCCAGGAAGTTGTCTCATGCTCTAATTTGGATACAAGTTATTTGGCTTGCAAACTCCACATTTTATTTAGTGTTAAAAGGCCTTTAAATAGAAAATATCCCTGCTACATTCCAATGCAATGATTATATTTTCCTTCTGAAATAATCACTGGTATATTTCTTTTTAAAAATTTGTCGGGGTGGCATTGGTTTATAAACATATATGTTTCAAGTGTACATTTCTATGATGCATCATCTGTCCATTGCCATGGTGTGACCTTGCCCACAACCCAAAATCAAATCTTCTTTCTCGTAACTACTATGCTGTCGTCTGTGTCTATGAGTTGGTGTTTATTTCTTTTTCTTGTTTGTTCATTTGCTGCTTTCAGTTTTATATCCCACATGTGGGTGAAATCATGGTTTTTGACTTTTTTTGTCTGACTTATTTCTTTCTTAAATGTATAAAGGAAAATGAGGTTTATGTTTCAGCTGATACTTATTCACATTCCCACTATCCACTATTGGGGGAAGGTTAAAAAGTGAATAGGTCATGTTAGAAATTTTAATATAAATGAGAAAAGTGTGTGTGTGTGTGTGTGTGTGTGTGAGAGAGAGAGAGAGAGAGAGAGAGAGAGAGAGAGAAAGAGAGAGAGAGAGAGAATGAAATTTCCAAAGTGATTTCTTACCAGATAGTATGTTTGAATTTTTTTTTTTTTGCAGAAATATCTCTGTATGAATCTGGCTGTGAGATTTTTTGCTCATTGCTACTTTATAAATGCAAAGCATCATGGATTTAGCTCATTTCCCCATACAACAAGAATACTTTTACCCCATTTTCTAGTTCTATATGCAAAATAATGGCTCTTCTTGCATACATCAATAACTTTTGAATTTAATTTAGGACATGAAGGTAGGTGGGGAGGGAAAAAATGACACCATTTTTCAATGTTCATTACCTGACTTTCAAATTACTTGAAGAAAATCACAAATTTCTCTCAAATTAAGTGTGGACATGGCCCCCAAATCATATTTACCCATGCAAGACCATATATATGATTACATTGGAAGGAGTTATTTTTCCAACTCCAATTTTTGTTGTTCTTTTAGTGTTTGAATTCTAACAGATCTTTCAAAGAAAGACCTGGTAAATTCTGTATGACATCAGATAATACTGAGTATTATGTTTATTGCTACTTGGCTGAGTCTAATAAAGTGAACTGAATGGTCATGACCAAATTTTGTCTACCTACCAAATTCAAGGGACTAACATTATAAACTAGATAATTTTAACAACATCTTAAATTACAGGAATGGGAGCCTTAATATATCGATTGCATTGATAGAAACTTAGTATCCTATTTCCTATATGATTCTCTTGGTGCTTACATCGCTTTCTCACTGTCTATTGTTTATTAATGAATTTTATACCTCTTATGAAACTAAATCATTCTATTGTCCTTTTAGAGTATTCACATCATCAAGAGACTTTCAAATCTTTAGTAAAGACAGGTACTGTTAGGGTTTCCTTTCTTTTCACTTTCTTTAGAAATTAGTTTAACTTTCTTTAAAAAATAGCTAGGTTGTATTTGATCTTTTTCCCCTAAGGACAACTAATAAACAAGTGGAAAATTTCTTCTAAATTAAGAAAATGTAACAAACCTTGAGAGCTGTGCTTACATTGTTGGGAAAATACTTTACTACTAAATTGGAATATTTGTGCAGAAGCAAAATATCTTATTACTCTGCATTTTGTCTGATAATGGATTCATTTATATCTGTGGAGAGTATTTACAAGATAAAGCTATGTGACTGAATTGACAAGAACTAAGGGATATACGTCCAATGTCTGTGAAAATATATTTGCATATGATGCCTTGGACAGGGTTCGACCTCCGAATTACATAAAGAACTAACACAACTCCATTCAAGGAAGACAAACAACCCAATTGAAAAATGGGCAAAGGACATGAACAGATACTTCTCCAAGGAAGACATACAGAGGGTCCAGAGACATATGAAAGGATGCTCAGCATCACTAGTCATCAGAGAGATGCAAAGTAAAACCATAATGAGATATCACCTCATACCAGTCAGAATGGCCATCATAAACAAATCAACAAACAAGTGCTGGCAAGGATGTGGAGAAAAGGGAAGCCTAGTGCACTGTTGGTGGGATTGCAGACTGGTGCCGCCACTGTGAAAAACAGTATGGAGTTTCCTCAGAAAACTGAAAATGGAACTGCCTTTGTACCCAGCAATTCCACTGCTGGGATTATACCCTAAGAACCCTGAAACACCAATTCAAAAGAACCTATGTGCCCCAATGTTCATAGCAACACAATTTACAATAGCCAAGTATTGGAAGCAGCCTAAGTGACATCAGTAAAGGAATGGATCAAAAAACCATGGTACATTTACACAATGGAATACTACACAGCAGAAAGAAAGAAGGAGCTCCTACCCTTCGTGACAGCATGGATGGATCTGGAGAGCATTATGTTAAGTGAAATAGGCTAGGCAGTGAAAGACAAATACCATATGATCTCCCCTATAAGAGGAGTCTAATTAACAAAACAAACAAGCAAGCAAAATATGACCAGAGACATAGAAATAAAGAACAAACTGACAGTAACCAGAGGGGAGTGGGGAGGAGATAACGGGGAGGGAAAAAGGGAAGGGTTGTCAAGGAACATGTATAAAGGACACATGGACAAAGCCAAAGGGGGGCTAAGATCAAGGGTGGGAGGTGGAGATGGGTGGGGTGGGGGGGAGTGGTGGTGGGGAATTGGAGACAACTGTACTTGAAAAACAATAAAAACATAAAAAATGAAAAATAAAAAAAATAAAAGCACTTTTCTATTCAAGTCATTTTATTCTTTTTCACAGAAATATCTTTTTTTTAAAACAATGCAAGATCAGTGAAACAAATTATTTAAAAAATATAATCAATTCTTTTATATGTTAACAGTGAGATACTCTGGAATTAGGCTTTATGTGTCTGCAAAATTGTTACTTATTTCAATCCCTGAGAAAATTTAATCCATATTTTCTGTGTACACAAAGGGTGAATTTAGTCATTGCAAGAGCTTGTAGTATTTGCCTAGAGATTCTGGACTCTCAACAGACTTAAACCGGAGGTTTGATCAAATGACTTGATTTCACAGAACCTCACAATTTTTTAAACTACAGATTGGAAAGATTAATGTTTACTTACCTGCTAAAGTATTATATGGATTACTTAACAGAGGAAGAGCACACATTTTGGAGTCCCACAGTTTCTATTATTTCTTCTTGACATCTTGTCTTAGATTACTTCTCTTTTGAAAGAGCTTTATTTTTTTATCTGCCAAGACCGCTTATTTCACAATCTTCCATTTATTACCTCAATAATTTGGAAGGTCTCATTTACCCAATGAATCACCAGCACTCTCTCTCTTCTGCTCTTTTATTACTTTAGAAATGGAAGTTTGTTAACCTGCTTTAATATTCATTCTGAATACCTCTAGTAGTTGCCTCTCTTTAAGTATTTTTTCCCTTTTGCTGGTTTAAATGAGACTCAAAAGAGATCACGGGGACAATTTAAATTTTTCCTTAGCCTTGTTATGAGCACATGAAATGCTGTGATAAGTGAGTAATTGAAGTAAAATAATCAAGTTGAACAATCATCTATGTGTTTTGGTGATAGTTTGTTGTTGACTAAAGAACACTCAAGGCTAAATAGCCCCACTGTAAAGAGAAACAATAATCTAGTGTTTGAGACCATAAGTTCTGTGATCAGGTGTAGAACCTCTTTTCAAGCTGGGTGTATCCCACTTTTATCTGCATGACCTTGGGTAAAAGTCTTTTCTTTTCTAGGCAAGGGTCTTTGTATGCATTTATTCAGATACTTATAATTTTCTTTATATTGATGTTGGAAACATTAAATCAAACATCATAAATTAAGAATCAAGAATAATAGTGCATAGGAGGTGCTCAATAATTTTGGCAGCTAGTATTATTGTGTTACTGTAGTTGTATCCTTCCAAGAAATCTCTTATGATAAGATTTAAAATTTTTGATGATGCTTCTGCATTTAATGGCACAAAATGACATCTTACAAAAGCTCAACTTTGTAATTATGTGTCTTGTGGGAAATAGTTCCAGTGTCTAGTCAGCAACAGACAGACAGCACCTGGAGTAAGATGCAGGACATTGACCACTCCAGACCTCCATCTGAGGGTGTTAACTTCAATAACACAGATCATACCTTTCTGAATATTAGTTCCCTCTTATACTATTTTGTACTCAAGAATGTGTTCTGACTGACCAAAAATTGAGAACAAAAAATAATTGAAAGTATACATAAGAAAAAGTCAACAACTATATAATTTTGCTCATATGTGGGATATGAAATGGGAAAAAACAGATGAACAAACAGTATAAGCAAATGAAAACTCATAGACACAGACAACCATTTGGTGGTTACCATAGGGATGGGAGAAGAGGGGTAGCAAAGCATAAAGGCGGTCAAATATATACTGACAGAAGAAGAGTTCACTTTGGATGGTGGGCACACAATGCAATATACAGATCATGTTATCATAGAATTGTGCACTTGAAACTTGTGTATTTTTATGAACCAACATCACTCCAGTAAATGTACTTTTCAAAAAGCTTAAAAATAAAATAAAATGGATAAACATGATACAAAGTAAGTATGCATCATAATTTGCTATGTTTTCTTTATTTTTGTAAAGCCTGAAATAAAGATATGCTTTGTTCAGTACAATATATTATTATTAAATTAAAACCATGGCCACTTTCATTTTAATAGCATACAGAATCATTTATTTAATGTTTTATAATGTGTCTCAAACAATACGTATCTAATATTTATTATCTGGTATGTATAAATTACCTTATACTCTTCTGTGTTGTGCTGTGTTGTCATCATAGCACACTGGTCTCTACTGCTTCATTTACAATTCAAAAATCCAAAAAACCCCAGAAACCAAAAAGTTACACATAATTATGCAGCCAGGTCATTTGGTGACAAATTTGATATAGAAGTGTGAGGTTCTTTGAAGTCTTTATTACTCTTGCTTGGTGTAGCTTTTCCTATGTTTTCATTGTTCACTTCAGCAATGTTATGGGCTTTGATTATGGAGTGTTATTGTAGATGCTTCGGGGGATATTTTATAATGCACAGCATATGCAACATTTCATCTTTCAAAAAATCAGAAGTATTCTGAATCCCCCTAACATACCTTTCCCTAAGTATTTTGGATAAAGCATTTGGGACCTCCACCATGGATCATACCATGATACCTAAACTGTGTAAGATTAAATTATAGAAATTACCAGTGCCATTAAAAAGTAAGAATTTTGTTTTATTTGAAAATGACTCTTCAGAGGAGACTTCCAGTCAAAATGGAGGCATAGCTAAACATCCCTCACCTCTGCACACAACTATAGCACAAACTACAACATGACTGCAAACAAGTATCACCCAGAATTGTCAGAAAATCGAGCTGTGTGGAAGTGCAACAACCAAGGATCTATAGAAACTACATTGATCCAGATGGGGAGGAGGGGTGGAGATGTGGAGAAATGCAGAAAGGTGGAGAGGCATAGAGATGTAGAGTGGCACGGACATATATGGAGAGGGGAATGGGTGGTCCCACATCCATGTGTGGTGGATAAAAATCAGGAGGGTTACCTGAGGAGTGAGGGATCCTAGCCCCAGTCCAGACTATCCAGACCACCCATCCCAGGGTTGCATCACCAGGAAGATAAGTCCCCACAACCTCTGGCTGTGAAAACCAGTGGGGGTTGGGATGGTGGAAGAAACCGAGATTCTCAAGAAACTCCTCTTAAAGGGCCTGCAACAGACTCAGGACGCATGCTGACTCAACCCTTCTGGGATTCAGCACCAGGGCAATAGTTGGAAGGGCACAAGTGACATATGGAGAGAAAGTGAAGTGAGAGTGCTAGGAGACAGCTTCCTCCCAGGACAAAACTTCAGAAGCCAGGCAGTGTCATTGTCCTCTCTGCAAGCCCTCCCCCACACAGAGCAACAGAGCAGTGACACGAGTTGCCCCACCCCAATGACTATCTAAGGCTCCACCCCATACAACTTAACAGGTGCACTTTTCTATGATAGGCCATGCTACTAAGACAGGGAGTAAAAGCAGCTCTACCTAACAGACAGAAACAAGCCCAGGGAGCCTGCCAAAATGAGGAGACAAAGAAATATGACCCAAATGAAAGAACAGAACAAAATTTCAGAAAAAGAACTAAATTAAGTGGAGATAAGCAACCTATCAGATGCACAGTTCAAAACAGTGGTTATTAGGATGCTCCAGAAACTCATTGGGTACTTCAATGGCATAAAAGAGACCCAGGAAGAAATGATGGTTGCATTAAGTGAAATAAAGAAAAATCTACATGGAATCAACAGTGGAGAGGATGAAGCTCAGAGTCAAATTAATGACTTGGAACACAAAGAAGGAAAAGACATTAAATCAGATCAGCAGGAAGAAAAAATAATTTAAAAAAATGAGGATAGGCTTAAGAACCTCTGGGACATCTTTAAACGTACCAACATCCGAGTCATAAGGGTGCCAGAAGGAGACGAGGAAGAACAAGTAATTGAAAACTTACTTGAAAAAATAATGAAAGAAAACTTTTCTAATTTGGTGAAGAAAATAAACATGCAAGTCTAGGAAGCACAGAGAGTCCCGAACAAGATGGATCCAAAGAGGACCACACAAAGACACATCATAGTTAAAATGCCAAAAGTTAAAGATAGAGAATCTTAAAAGCAGCAAAAGAAAAACAGAGAATTACCCACAAAGGAGTTCCCACAAGACTACCAGCAGATTTCTCTAAAGAAGTTTTGTAGGCTAGAAGGGCCCAGCCAGAAGTATTCAAAGTGAAGAAAAGCAAGGACCTACATCCTAGATTACTCTATCCAGCAAAGCTATCATTTAGAATAGAAGGGCAGATAAAGTGCTTCCCAGACAAGGTAAAATTAAAGGAGTTCATCATCACCAAGCCATTATTATATGAAATGCTAAAGGGAATTATATGAGAAAAGGAAGAAGATCAAAAAAAATGAACATTAAAATGACAATAAATTCAGAACTATCCATAACTGAATCCAAATAACAAACTAAGTGAAGAAGCAGAATAGCAACAGAATTGTAGATATTGAGATCATTTGGAGGGATATTACTTGGGAGAGGGAAGGGGGAAAATGGAGGAAAGGTGCAGGGATTAAGAAGCACAAATTGGCAGGTACAAAATAGACAGGGGTATATTAAGAACAGTATAAGTAATGGAGAAGCCAAAGAACTTATATGCATGACCTATGGACATGAACTAAGGGGGAATTGTTGGAGGGAATGGGGGTACTAGGTGGGGAGTGGAAAAGGGGAAACATTGGGACAACTGTAATAGCATAAGCAATAAAATATATTTAAAAATAAAATAAAATAGTAAGAATTTCAAGTGCTTCTTTCTTTTTTATATTTTTATTGTTGACTGTAATAGCATAGTCAATAAAATATTTTTAAAAAATAAAATAAATAGTAAGAATTTCAAGTGCTTCTTTCTTTTTTTACATTTTCATTTTATTGTTGACACTATTACAGATGTTCCCCATTTTTCCCCCTATCCCCCTTCCAACTAGCCCCCACTACCCCACCCTGGCCTCCACCACATTGTTGTCTGTGTCCATGGGTTAGGCATATATGCATATATGTTCTTTAGCTAATACCTTAGTTTACTTCTATGTCCAGTGATTTACGGTCCCAAAGGTCATGTGTTTTGAAAAACAGGGGGCTCAATTCTACTTCTGTAAATTTATTAAAATAACCATAACTTGTCTACGTTCACACTATTCTGTGATCACAACTAGTTTAAAGTTGTCTTTCCATAGTCAATAGCATCTAGAACTTCTATGAGAAGCTTAAGCTTTCCATAAAATAAAATGGTCACTCTTCTTTGTCTAATATTTCAAGATAAAGTCCATAGGGTATTTGCCTACTCAAAAAAGTTGAAACTACATTCCATCTCTCCACGATGATTTATCTTGCTCCTGCTTTTTTGGTCACATGGGCATTCCATGTGTCAAAGGCAGTGATGGATAAAACTATGAATGATGTGTGTAGACATCATACTTGTCATAAGCATCTATCATCATCTTCTCAGGAATAAAACAATATATATGCATTCCACTATGAATTTCTCTCCAAATAAATTATGTTTTCCTTGAGGACTGTTGTTGTGGTAGTTATTTTTAACCTCTCTGGTACCTAACATCCTCTGACCATTTTTATTGAGTCACTACTAAATTGTATTCAATGTTAAGTGTTAATATAGCTCCATAATTGGCATAAGCCTCTACAGCTGCACATAGAATAGGCTAGGTTAGTACAAATTTTATTGGATGAATTGGAAGCTGCAGATGTAGATGAAAGCAACAATAGAATATGTCCAATAATAGGAAATTAGTTAAATAAGTTATAGTAAATTCTTACAAGGAAGCAATGAATAATTGTTAAGGACTATAATACAAAAAACCATACATTTAAAGATGGAAAATTACCAGAGAAATTTAAAAAGTTATGTTTAAAAATAACATGGAAGTATACTACCAAGTTTACTATATGTATAAGCATACACAAATATGTAAATAATATACACTTTTCATGGAAGATGATGGAATTATTGGTCCTAAAACATTCATGGTGGTGATGGTTCCAATGGAGTTTAGTTCCTTGTGATTTCAATACCATTTATTTGCCTTTGCTCATGTTATGCAGTTTTAAATACATATATATTATATTTGTGGGTATCCATTATCCATGGTAAGAAATAGAGCATTTCCCCAAACCAGAAATCCCATATATGAGACACACAATTCCTTTCATTCTGCTCTTCCCTACCAGATATTGCCACTTTTTAAGAACTGTGATGGTTCAGAGATGTTACCCTGCTTGCAAACTAACAGTTAGCCTGACAGAGTTTTGTGAATCCTTGAAGACAAAAGATTCTTAGGACAGAGACAAGAACAGTCATACTTAGAGCAGGCAACCTGAGCTTCATGTGCCCATCACCTCCACTTGCGTCCCAGTCCCCACAGAGGTGATGCGGATGCGGAGAGGAGAGAAGTGACATGCACAGTGGCTTTGTCTTTCAGTTGAATAACTTGGAGATTTGGGAAAACTACAATATTTTGAAGGGATTTCTAGACTACTTCACAATCTTTGCCCCAGTGAGAGAAGTATCTTTATTACTTTATTTATCTTTATTACTCTTGGTGGCAAACAAAGCTGCCCTCTGCCCCAGAGGGAGATGCCATCTCAGTGTTTCGAGGCTGACTGTTGTACAAACATCCTTGAAAACGTTCTGGAAGAAAACTGTCGGTGCTTCTGCTCAAATCAGTGTGGACACAAGTGAGACCCACAGACTTTCTCTTCCAACTTCAAGAACTTAAATTTTTCTTAACAAATGCCCTGCTTTATTTCTCCTCTTTAGTCTAATTGGCATCTCTCTAAACAGTACACAGTTTCCTGCCTTTGAAATTCATGTTAATGGAACATTTAGTACTTTTTTCAATATGATGTGTTAAATCTACATTAAATTTGGAATTCTTCCATGTTAATATATGTAGTTATGGTCTGTCCATTATCATCACTGCATAATATTCCATTGTTGGAATGCATCAGAACTTAGCCATCCATTGCATTTATTCATTTGGATTATTTTCAGTTTTTTCTTCATGTAAAAATGTTGCCATAAACAAACTTTTATAAGTTTCTTAATGTTTTCATTCAAGAGCTTTAACAGAGCCTTTAACAACAGAGGGTTGTGAGAACAGTGTGGGCATATAATGAACATTACCAGGTACTGCAGTAACTGTTTCTCCTAAGGGTTTAATTCTGAGAACATTTCTATTTTCTACTTATGTTAATTATCTGAACATCTATAATGAGTTTGTGTTTCAGATGCTTTGCATCTTGCCAACATGTGGTATTATTC
Source organism: Desmodus rotundus (assembly GCF_022682495.2). NCBI lineage: Eukaryota > Metazoa > Chordata > Mammalia > Chiroptera > Phyllostomidae > Desmodus > Desmodus rotundus. The sequence goes on along the minus strand of NC_071391.1, from coordinate 129,688,393 downwards.
CTGCTTATTTCTTTTTCCTATTTTTAATGCTGTTTCTTATAGAAACATCAGAATTCTTCATTATTTTCTGGGTGGTATTAATAGCCAATAATATATATTGTAACTATAATCCCCAAATCATAGCTTGCCTTTTCTTCTTCATTTTATTTTCCTTCATTTCATTTGGTATCTTTTATGATCCTAAGTTCTTTATTTTAAAGCAAACTGATTATTGTAGCAAAATATCACTATGTGCTTCATATTCAATGTCTTGTTAAGAAGTTCTATTTTGATATATTATGATAATAAATATAACTTCAAAATGATTTATTAATTATATATACATTTATGCATTTGCCAGGCCTGTCCAGAAGGTATCCAGCCATGTAATATGAATAATAGAGACATTTATTGAAGAAGATACAAGACAAAAGGACCATCATACATAGGACAATGATGCCTCAGTCTCCTTTGAAGTAGGTACCTTGGGACCTCACACAGTTCCCCCAATCGCCATCAACTACCCCATCATATTTTCCTGAACCTCATCGATGGTCTGAAATCTCTTCCATTTCAAAGGTGATTTTAGTTTTGGGAAAAGCCAGAAGCTGCAGGACTCCAAATATAGGCTGTAGGGAAGGCTGAGTCACCTGGATGATTTGATGTTTTGCCAAAAAACTGTGCAGGAGATGTGATGCATGAGCAGGCACGTTGTTGTGATGAAGCTGCCAATCACCAGCTGCCCATAGCTGTGGCCTTCTGAGTCATCCCAATAGTTTCCAAGGAGGAAATATTCAAGCTTATTGCAAAATTTGATGCAGATTTGTTGCTCTATTCGCTCAGTCATTTTGAATGCAATGGCCACACAGTATACACCTCACTCAACTGTGGCTACTGCCTCCACTGACTAATACAGTGAAGTCATCATTGTTCACACATGCTCATTCCAGTCCACTTTCCTTGGCTGCCAGGATAAATCGACGTGGTGCAAATTGTTCTCATTATATTAACAATGGCTGGATTTTTCCCAGACAGACCTCATATACCTACATGAATATATGTCTATATAGATACACATATGTAGATGACCAAGTGGCCATATCAGTTCACTTTCACAATGGACCTGCGATAGCAAATCTATCAAATACAACTGTCCATATATATGTAGGTCTCTTAGTAGTCTCCTTTTGGCTTCGTCGATCTATTTATGTATTCTTATTTCAATAACACCATTAATAATTATACTTTTTTATAATAATTAGCTTAAGATAAGGTACTTCCATCTTGCCCTGATTCTTTAGAAATGTGGTGGCTGTTCTGGACCTTTCTCTTCTGTAGAAGTTTTAGAATCATCTTATCAAGTCCCCTTACCTACCCACTCAAAAGCATATAAAAAGGTCTTTTAGAACGGCATGGAATCTATAAGTTAATTTATAAGAATTCAAATATTTAGAGTATTAAGCATTTGATTACTTGAACATAATGTGTATTTCATTAACATAGCTATTCTCTTTTATATTTGAATAAAAATTGTCTCTTGAACATATTTAGTTACATTTATTTCTAAATATAAATCTTGAACACATTTATTCCTAGTTCCTTGGTATTCTGATGCAATTAAAATAATATCTTTTACATTTGTCTAAATGTGTGTTGTTGCTATATAGAAATGCAATTGAATTTTGTCTATTGCTTTTGTACTCCTGAAAGTGTTAGTTTTAGCTGTTTACCTATAGTTTCTTCTGCATGTTCTGCACACACATGGTCTGTGGATGATAACAGTGTTTTCTTCTGTTCTATTTAGTCACAGCACTTTTTCTCATCTGGCCCTATGGGACCGGCCAGCCTGTGCCGGGTGGTGTGGGGCAAACGGCATTAGTCACCACCATCCTTCCCCTGAGTCTGAAGACAGTGCTTCCAGCACTCACGCCTGATTATGGGGATCTTAGAAGTTTTTTCACGGAGAGCCTGTAGTTAGTTTAAAGAATTCTCCCTCTTCATCTGTTGCTAAGAGCTTTTATTTTTTATTTTTATTTTTATGAATAATGTAAGCTTCCAGTGGGTAAAAATTTTCAATTGTCTATTTTGTTCATTGGTGCATGTCCAGTGCCCAGAAGACTCAATGGCATACAATAAATGACCAAAAAATGTTCATTATTGAACTGGATGTTGAATTTTGTAGTTTTTTTTCTTATATTTATTTTGATAATCACATAGTATATACATTAATGCATTTTCTAATGTTAAATTAGCCTCACATTTCTAAATTTTCTCATAGGGGGCAGTTGCTTAGTGGTATGCCATACACTGCTGTGGCTATAGAAATTCTGTAGCAAAATATATTCTTATAACCAGGAGAATATGGCATCAAACTGAGATTCATTTAGAATATAACCATATTCTCATTTTAGCATATAACCATATTTTCTCATTTTTTTTCCTGTTTTCAATGCTAAAATGTAGAAGATGGGGCAGTATGTGACTGTATGCAAAATAAAAATGTATGTACTGCTTTCTAAATGTTTAGCTTCCAAATCAATGAACAAAAAGCTGGGCTTATAGGGTAAAGCTGAAAATTGAAATTTCATTTATCTCTTTGCACATGTTGGCTATGCAGTCTCTGTGGGTAAGTCAATGATAAAAATTAGCTTCAATGTGATATGTATTAAAACAACTTTAAGTTGTTTTCAGCTCTGGTCTTGTTCTCTATGAAAACAGTATTAGAAAAGATAAAGTATCCTAAATTTTTTCTGCCCTATTAATAATTTTGATGCATATTTTTCTCATTCCAAACCTGAGATAATAAATTATCTTGCTGTCTGAGGCTTCTTAAGAAATAATATTCTGATAAGCTATGTGGCATTTCCCAAGTCAAGTCATTCTTTGGAACATTTACTAAAATTTTTCCCATTGAGTATTCCTCTGCCTGCTTATGTCCCTGTGTTTATGACTAGAAACCAGACCTTTGCCTTGCGCTACAACTCCCAGAGATAAAAGATACATCGGAAGAAGGAAATCGTTTAACTGCTTACATGGAAAAATACACATGAGTTACCCACGTACACACAAATGGACTTTCTGGCCTACTTTCTAAGCACTTTAGCTGTCAGGAAAATGTTCTTTAATTCAATATTGACAAATTTCATTAGCTGTGCAGGAAATGAAATCTACAATATTGTTTCTTACTGTCTTTTCCTTTAATGATAGAGATTCATATCAGCAGCATGTGTTTATTTCACATTAGCTTCAGTTAATTAAAGAAGAAAGAACAAAAAAATAGACTACACATGACATCACTTTTTTAAAAAAATGTATACAAAATCCAATAGGTGGCCGACAGATACAAAGAACCCTCGTGTAATTATTCTGGCCCTAATTAAAATTTGTGACATAATCATTATTTGTTAGTATAACTACCACATATGTTTGATAAAATGTCTTTCATAGATATTGCAGATTTTGGGAATCCCAGCATGGACAAAATATCAAATTGGGAGATGCATTCCTTTCCCCCATTTATCACTTATACCATGTTCTATGCCCTTTCTGTGTCTAGGCCCTAACTCTCCACCACTGCCTTCCATCTGGATCCAGCTCTCCTGCTTCCATCCTTCCCCTGGCAAACCCTGTTTATGTCCCTTATTCAAATGTGCATGTGGCTGATTGTATCTGGTATTGTTTTTGTTGTAGGTACTTGCATTAAGAGAGACCTATGGCACGTGTGCTCACTATTTCCCCTTGATGCCAAAATGTTGGCTGTGTAAAATTTTATTTCAAGGCACACCAAGCCTTCTGTAATCCTTGATCACCACTAAGGAGCTGGAGGGGTAAAGTACAGAAACACAGAGCATCCTGTAAAAGCATTTTTAAGCTAAATTGAAATGAGAAGGACATTTCTGAACTATCTTGTTTGAAAGGCTGGAAGATTGATGATGTGGGACCCTTACAATATTTCATTGTCATTTCATTTGCAATGACATCAAGCATAATTTATTTGTCTCCTCTCTAGGAGCAACATCATTTAGGCAAAACTTCTTTCAAATCGCTAATCAGAAATTTCTCCCTGAACACTATTCCCAAAGGTGGCAATACAGAATATGTAGTTGGATCTGTAACATTGATTAGGGAAAAGCTGAGGCAAAGTGTTGATTGATTCTTTTATAATTTTCCTCTGATATCACCTCTCCTAAAAGACCTTGCTTTAGATTCTATCAAGCCCTCCAGTGACTCCAGCGACAGCTTAGGAAACAAAGCTGAAACTTCTGCACACATTGCGATTGCTGGATAGCTGCCAACAGTACATCGTAAGAAGCGTTCTGAGACTGCACTCACACTCTGCAAAAGTACTGTGATGGACTACTGACGTCTATGTGCCAGGCGCACAGGAGAGAGGCAAGGCAGTTAGCGGGTCAAATAACTACGGACTTGCTGTATTATACGGGATCATCGGATGGGAGTATAGCTTGGTGATCTGTTTGAGGGACATGATCTTTGCTTTTCATTGTTAACAAATTATTAGAAATTCCAGAGCTTTTAAACATCATTTTTTGTTTGCATTTAAACTTTAAAGGTTGGCCAAAAATTGAATAAACTATTCCATATATATATATATATATATATATATATATATATATATATATATATATAAATTGTGGAAGTGTTCTTGGGGGTTAAGAAATAAGAAAAATGCATGAGAATTAACTTGTTTTGGATTTGTTTAAATTAATCTGGAATAATTATAAAAGGAAAATTATAAAAGGGCTATTACTTTGTTATAGCCCTTTTATATCAGCGTTGTTCCTTATATTTTCAGAACACTTATCTACTAGATGTTGTATATTTTTAATCCCCGTAATGACCCCTTGAGGTCTAGACGGGCAGTACTAGCATTCACACTTTATGCAGTTGAAACTGGATACAAAGAAAATCAGTGATTGGACATGGACAAGAATTCAGGTGTCCAACTTTAAAACAATAGTGATATTTCTGTCACATTAACTTCTGCTACACCATGTAAAGAGAAAGAAGAATGCCTAATGTGAGAGCAACTCACTTGTCAAACATTGTTATCAGTAGCTTTATAGAAGTTATCTCCTTCAATTCTCACCCTAACTTTATGAGGCTGCTGCTAATTATTTTTATGTTATGAGTTTTATGAATAAGGATATTAAGGTTTAGAGAGGTTAATTAACTGGCCCAATGAGAGCAACTGGTATATGGCGAAAGTAGCAGGCAACATTAGGGGTGGCGAATGTGAAAGAGCACTACTTTTGAGGGATATTATGTAACCTTCCAATTGATCCATGATCAGCAAAGTTTACTCCTTCCCAAAGCTGCTACTTGTTTATGACATGTAGCTTCTCTCTGGCAAGTACTACCTGTACGCTGGTGTTGACAACCGTGATAACAACTATCTTTTGCTGGTGACCGAGGTGGCACTTTGTCCATGAGTCACATCCATTTCAAAACATTGTGAGGTGCTTAATTTAAAGCTGTAAATACCTCATCTAAAGTCTAACAAAAACAATAGTGGATTTTACATAATTAAGAACATTGTGGAATTTCAATTTCACTTACTATAAAATATATCTACCTTTTTGAATTAAATAAGGTGATATGATTTAAAGTGTTAGCCACATAGTAGATGTGGCACATAGTAAGTTTTTCCCCTTTTCTTGCCTGACACAAGATGCCAGGCACATAGTAGGCTTTTTCTCTTTTTCTTTATTCCTCACCTGCCCTTTAGGGTTCAGAGTAATAAGTTCTTTCATTTGTTTTTTTTTATTTGTGCTGTTTATTTTTCTTTTCTGTTCTCTAAACAAACACAAACACAAAACTTCCTCATATTCTGTATTATGAGATCACTGTATAAATAAATTTCCTTAACAATAAACAATCTGATTGATTTTGAAATGCTTCCAACCATACTACTAAGAAAATATATAATGTTAGTGTTCTTTTCACCAAAACAGAAGTTTAACATGTTTTGAAAATATTCAGTAGAGCCTTCATGGGAGACTCTTCCTAAAACATATGAATCTCTAGTTCAGTCACTGAGACTCATTGCATTGTGGCTCTGCAAATGTAACTGGAATGTCAAACTTGAGTAGCAACCTTGGAAAGCTGCTAAGACCAGTTTTTGCCACCTATTAGGTAAAAGCATTTCTCAGGGCAACTTAATTTTAGGAATATGGCTTTATTGTAACATGGTCACAAATTTCTCAGATTCCTCCATTTTCCTGATGCCTTTCTGGATTCATTTAGCCCAACTGGTCACTCCTTCTAAATATATATTTAGTAAACTATACCACACATTATACCACTTAGTTCTTTCTATTTTTACATGCAAGTTATCTTCTCTCTGTAACTAGATATGTGTTTTGAGTGTTCTGTACAGAAACTCGAGGGCAAAGCCTAGTATTAGAACTATTACAAGGCACCGGGGAAGTATTTGCACTATGTTAATTAAACTGGAATCACTGGGGAAAATTACAATGCAAAGGAGAATTTTCCTCTCTAGTATATTCTATTTACCTCCAACATGAGCAAGAAAAGCAAATTAATTTGACTTTTTTGTACCAATTATTATTAACTGGTGGTGAGCTGCTATGCTGAAGAGTTTTAGGAACACTATCAGGGTTCAAAAAGTAGTTCCATGATTAATTAGCAATCCCCTCCTTAAGCAGAGGATGTGGGGGTGGGGGAAAGGGTAGAACACGTGGGTACCATTTTACTATCATTATTATCATAATTTTTTAAACTCTCTGAGTTATTTTCATATTTCTCATACCAGTTTTTATACAGGAGAGTTAAAATTATTCACTAAATAAATGAAATAATAAAAAGGCAAATATTAGAGAATTATTCCCAAGCAGATCACAAATGGTTAAATCTGAGTAATTACTTTTAAAAATACATGCATCTTGTATAGCCAGAATCAAATGCCAACAAAATAAAAAAGTCATAAAGATATGATTTCAATATGGGTACCAGTTCTTCATTTCTATCCATGGGGATAATACCATGCCTTTGAGAGGCCAGAGAGAAGGAAACCACTTTTTTGTACTCATTAATTTGTAACTCATTTATTCCCCCCACAGGCTAATGAATTGTTGAGACATTTCACACTTTTCTGTATTAAAAAAATCTGGGTTATTAATTCATAAAAACATATATTATTTAGCATGGCATCATCTTACTATGGAAGGAGCATTTACATGCTTATTCCCCTTTCTATTATCCATGAATTTACTTCCATTTAAAATCTTTTTTGTTTTACCCAACATGTCTTTTTTTTTTAAAGATTTTATTTATTTATTTATTTTTAGACAGAGAGGAGGGGAGGAAGAAAGAGAGGGAGAGAAACATCAATGTGTGGTTGCCTCGCAGATGTCCCCTACTGGGGACCTGGCCCACCACCCAGGCATGTGCCCTGACTAGGAATCGAACCGGGGACCCTTTGGTTCACAGGCTGGCACTCAATCCACTGAGCCACACCAGCCAGGGCCCAACATGTCTTTTTTAAAAAATTTTTAATTGTTGTTCAAATACAGGTGTCTCCATTTTCCCCCCATCACTCCTCCCACACCAACCATCCGCACCTCCTACCCTCGATCCTACCCCATTTTGGTTTTATCCATGTGTCCTTTATACATGTTCCTTGACAACCCTTCCCCCTTTCCCCCCATTACTCCTTCCCTACATGTCTTAAGACATGTCCAATAATCATAGAAATCTTCCAGTAACCTAACAACTTTTTACATGCACTGAGAATTATCATTTTTCCCCATTATGTGCATCTCTTTATTTTCATTCTTTTATTATAATTTTCTATTCACAGCCATCTGTGCAGGTATGAATTAAATGTAGGAAATGACAGGCTAGTATGTTAGGGACTTCATAGATTCTTTTTGGACTTCATAGATTCTTTTCAGACAAGCTTATACATTGTTTTTTAAATTGAGAATTATTAACTTGGTTATCTAACCCTCATTTCTGAGAGGTTCTACGTTCCTGTATCACACATTCCGTCCCTCCCATTATCTGTGACTTCAATGAGAACAAAGACAGCACTCTAGGGTTATTGTCATAGAATTATTTCCAACCGAAAGGAATTCTCCCATATATATGTCATTTTCCCCTAAATAGATGGGGTAAACAGGTAGATTTGGGAAACAGAGAAAGTATGAATGAGAATCTGGCTTTTTATTCAGGATTCAACTTCACTTCTTGCTAAAAGCTTTTCTTGAACTTAACCAATTTTTCCTGAGGTTGTGCTATTTTGTGCTTTTGCATGCTTTCATAAGACTCTAAGCTTACATTAATCATCATATACAATATATTTTATGTTTATTAGTTTATGAGTTAGCTTTGAGTGCAGGGGGGAAAACCTCATTTATTTTAGAATTTCCAGTATCTGTCATAGTACCTGGCATATGGTAGGCTCTGTCTTTGTGGTTATGAAATAATGCTGTAACCATGGGAAAATAAGAGATACTTATGATAGCATAAGTAAACAAGTAGTAAATTTTATATCACTAAAATAATTTTATTCCAAAATTCAGTTTTGTTTTAACATTAGGATATATACCAATACTCTATAAACCTGCACTTTCATTTTTATAATCATAATAAAATTTTTACAACCACAGAACTACTTGGCATTACTGGAATGCTTCATCTTTATAAAGCCCCAAGTGTTTTACAGCCAATGATATAGCAGTCTAATTACAATGTTTTGAGGGACAAATAACTTACTAACAATTCTTTACAGATCATTAGCATCTGGCAGGCTATTGTAGTGAAGATCTGTGGGACTGTGTAAACCAACCACCTCTTCTAACACGAGACTATGAAACTTCGGAGAAGCGGCTTCACCTACTAAGGTCTTACAGATGGCTAATTATAGTGTCAAGGCCAAAACTTATATTTCAGGTGTAAAAGATGGACTGCAAATCTTCAACTGCCTGCCATGCCTATACCTCTGTCTGTGGGAGATGATTTCAGGGAGAAGATCTGCATGAAGCACCATGGCCTGCCTATGAGATGGAATCTACCACCCTGTCAACACGATGTCCTAAAGAGGGCCCTTGTCAGGCAAAGGCAGAATTGGGTAAGCTAAGAAGTTCCAGGCCTCTGAGCAGTACTTAGAAAGTATACGACACAGAGATTTGGTATTATTAAGGAGGTTAAAAAAGTTTCCCTGCATAATTGAAGTAGATATGAATAATGAGCAATTATTTTAAAGATGGAAGGGAAGAACATATCAGGAAGAAAGAATAATATGTTCAAAGACTCTTTTTCTTTTTTTTAATAACAGCTTGTTGTACTTTAATGTGTGATACACAGAGATGGCCGCATTCTAGAGTGTTATAAATAAGAGCAAAATCAGATCAGTTAGCAAGGTCTCCTGAGTGAACAGCACCGTCGTAACCTCCGTGTTTATCATCTTTGCCTCCTGGATGTAATTTAATAAGATCCTCAATTCAAAGAGTGGTAATTGTTGCAAATCTGGGGCAAGTTTCAAACTCTTAACTTTAACTATGGTTGGTTCAAACACCTCTGCCTGTTGGTTGTCTCCAGGTTTGCCATTAATCCCATCAAGACCGATCTATTTTACATTTTTACGTTCTGGGGTAACTTGAGCCTCATTATAAAAAGCTCTTAACTTTGCAACTAGATCAGTGGAGCCTTGGGCAGCAGTAACTGCCAGCATATTAGGAATAACCAGAAGAGATATAATCGCGCAAACTCTGCTATAACAACCTGTTCCCGAGACCCCATGCTGGTTGTGTAGTTTTTGAGGCATATGGAAAGGGCTGCTTCTACAGCACCCCCGCCTGGAGCCACAGACTTGGACTCCAAAACTCTCTTTACCACACAAAGAGCATCGTGTATGGAGCGCTCCATCTCATCACACATAAAATCACTTGCTCCACATAAGATAATTGATGCAGATGTATGAGCCTTAGTGTTTTTGGTCATCATCGCAAATTTTCTCCTGTACCACCTCTTCAGCCTGTCCTAACGTCGAAGCTTAAAGTTTCGTTGCCTTCCAAATTGGCCAGGGCTGACAGAATAGTTGCTCCGGAAGCTTTAGCAATGTGTTTAAAGCCCCTTTTTAAAACTCTTCTAACTGTGATTGCACCAGTCTCCACAAAATACTTGAGACACACATCATCAATTCCACCGATGATCAGAATAACGTTGGCTCCAGTTGCCAGGATCTTCTGGATTTGCTCCTTGGTGATATCTGATTCTCTCTGTCTAATCTGGTCCAGTTTTTCAGGGTCTGTAATAACCACCTGTACACCAAGTTTCATTTTTGTTTTCTGCAGGCTGAGGTCAAGGTAAGCAATTTTTGCATTATGTATTCTCTTGGGCATGCCCTGGGATCCCACCACACAGTTGAGTGCATAGCCACTGGTGATCATGTTCTCCATCTGACTTCTCCTGTGGGCTTTCAGAATATTAATGGAATTGACTGGATAGCAACACCGGCCCCTTACATCTGTGTATTTTGTAGCAAGCACAGCATCTAATACCATGTCAGTGAATAAATCACCATTTATTTCAATGATTTTGGACGACCTTGATGTCTTAGCAGCATTAATCAGGCAATCTCTTCCAAGTTCATCTGTGTTCATAATTAGATTTTCACTGACATAACGCACTGCTTCCTTGCATGCAAGTAGATAGCCACTAGTAACTGACGTGGGATGAATTTTCTGTTTGACTAGTTCATCCGCATTTTTTAGAAGTTCTGCTGTGATAATAACCACGGAGGTGGTTCTATCTCCCACTTCTTTGTCTTGCAGATTAGCTAGCTCACAGAGAACTTTAGCTGTAGGATGTTCTACCTCCAGTAACTTCAGGATGGTTGCACCATCATTAGTAATGGTTACATCACCAATATCACCCACCAACATTTTATCCAAGCCAACCGGTCCAAGAGAACTTTTTACAATATTGGCAATAGAGGCTACAGCCACAAGCTCTGGGAACGAATTCTCTTCCCATGCTGCAGTCCCCAAACATGGACAAAGTCCCCTTCATCTTTGCTGCAGGCTACACCTCAGGTTTCACTCACCCCACTGACAACTAGCATCTCGGTCCCTAGACTGGGCAGCGGCCACTGGGCAGAGGCGGGTGGCAGCAATGACGTGGAATGGGCCCAAGCTGCTTGAAGACTCAGGTGGGAGAAAGGGAGGCTATTTCAAGTGACTGAAAGATGGATACTACAGCACCTAGAATAGTGTGAGGAGTAGGGCCACAGCTTCTAGTCCCTCTAGACAGAGCTAGGAAATATATTAGGCACACTAATCCATGAATACATACACATATATATTTTTCTGTATTTATCAAACTGTATATATATTTTCTCAAATGTGTGTGCATACTAATACCTCGAATTCAAACACCACAAGGTTCATCCTAGCTTCCCACTTTCCTCAGCTATAAATTTCCTTTAACACTGAGAGCCAATGCTTTCCTTATGTACAACATATTTACTTATTTCTTCAACCACAGTATGTAAAGTAGGTTCAGAATTACTAATCCATATGGCTGTGAATTAAAAAAATACTAACAAGAATACAGTATTTGTATGTAGTTTTTTTGTCTTTTACCTTATGATATGAAGGTAAAATACTGTTTTTCAAATTTACTTAGGTTAGTTCTTCTCTTACCCTACCCCTTCAATAGGATTATATTGATCATTAGAAGTGGATTTCTTTGTTACAATTGTATTTCACTTTAAATTCTTTCTCATCCTTGTTATTTACCTTAAAAAATTTACATACTATAAAATTCAGTCTTTGTGGTGTACAGTTCTGTTTGTTTTAGGAAGCTCAGAGTTCTGGTCCACTACCACAGCTGGGAAATAGAAAGTTTCCATCACTCCCAGAGTCCCCTTGTTTTCTTATTTATAAGTAATTCCTCTCCCCACCCCAACAGCTGAGCGCTTGTGAGTCAGGAAGGGTGCCCTGGAACCCTGCGGCAAAAACTTAGCTGCAAACACAGGCAGAATTTTTTCTTCAGGAAAGCTTCCTCTCCGCTCTTAATGCCTTTCCATTGACTGAATCCTGTGCACTCTGATTACCTAGGATGAACTCCCTTACTTAAAGTCAACTGATTATGGACTTTGATCATGAGTCCTTTATGGACTTTAAGTGACTATGGACTTTAATCAAAATACTTTCACAATAACACTTACATAGCATTTGATTAATTGAATCAAATTACGTTGACTAATTGGAGTCTAGCCCAGCCAAAATGAAACAAAAGACAAACCATCACAGGCATATTATTGTTTTGGGGAGGTATTTGAATTAAATTAAAAAGATGGTACGGGACATGTCTGCCTATGGATAGTTACTCTCCTCTCTTTTCTTATTAATAAACACACATACTAGAAATATTATGTTTTCTCAGCTTATACTATAGTTAGTGTGTCCAAGTGGCAGGATTCATACCAAACTGATAAAAAAGAGCATGTCAATGACTGCCAGACAGGACCTGAAAGAGGACAGGCTTCTTTGGCACACACATTCACTTTGCCCTGAGTTCCATATCCTTCCTACAGCCTGGACATGGATGGAATTGTTGGCTTCATAGCACCCGTTCCGTGTATGTAAGAACAAGGAGGTAAGATGGCACATCTAAAAAGAGGGTAGGTCCCTGATCAATCATGGAACATCCATATCATTCCTGGACTACCTAATTTTGAACTTCACCTAGATGATAAACTTTAAACTTGTTTAAGTTACTGTTATTTTGGTTTCCCATTACAAAGCTAAATGGTGCTTATATGTATAAATTTAAACCACAGATATTTGTCTTTAGGCTTACATGAAAATTAAAATCACATATGCCCAGCTGACCTTATTTTTTAAAGGACATCATGTATATCTTGAAATTATCATGCAGTTTAAAATCCATTGGAACTATACTTTTACTCCTTAAATAAAATGATAAAGAGTAAACAGAGAGTGTTATTAAAAAAAAATCCATTCCAATAGAATTCTGAAAAACCTAACCAAACATATAATATAATCAAGATTGGACAGATAATTTTTAAGATACAATTAAATTATATTAATGGAATCAGAAATTTGGATCACTTGGGCATCACAGTGATCATTTAGACTGAACTACTTATGTTACACATGAGGAAATTGCTCCCAGACAGATTCAATAATGGCTCCCATGCCACACTGGCCATAAGCATCATAATCAGCTTTAGTGCACACTGTTTAGAGTTATTTAAAGATAATTATTCCTATTGTACCAGAAGCAATCATCTTAGATTGAAATATAAACAAAAATATCAAAATGATGATCCATTTGTTCTTAGAGAGATTAACAGCTTCATAGAGACCGAAACTTCACTTAGCACTAACAACTTTACTATGTGCCTGAGCATGAAGTTTGTCATTGAAGGCTAAGATAAAAAGTAGTAGTAATTTATGGATTACACGAGCAACAGGCAAGAATCAGAAAAAAATGATCTGGAGTAATTATGACTGAGCATGGCTTCAACAGTCTATTGTTATGTTTCTTTAAGGCAGATTTTGAAGAATTACCCACAGTTACACAATAATGCCTTTTAAATCTCCTTTGGGGTCTAAACTTTGATAGCCCCAGGGATCACAACACATTTAAAATAAAGACAATCCCCCCTTAATGACTCTCATGATATAAGAGAACAAATTAATAGGTTAAACTTGCAGTGAACCAAACGATTCCCCAAAGAGTAAATAAACTGGTTAGAATAATTCGGTGTTCTATTATTTTGTGTCCATGTTATTTTTTTATAACTCACTTTACTCCAATAAAAACATGAAGGTTGAGTTAGTGAATCACAGAATGTTTTAACTAAAACAAAAATAAGGTGGTCTAAGCTTCTCACATACAGATAGAAAATTATAATCTAAAAATATAGAATGTCTTCTTGAGGCATTGGAGAGAGAAAAAGAGGATAGTGTGTGTTCACTAATCCTGATATCTGTAATCTTAGCTTAATTATTCTTAATTGCTATTATCAACCTACCTACCTTATAATATGTGTGAAAATTTATATGATGATATCTTCACCTCAGAGAAACAAAAGAAATAGGATATTTTTCAAAATGAAATCGTGATTTTATATCAACTCTATTTTCTGAAAAACTTAAATTACAACTGTACCCTTTAAATATCTTTATATTTTTCTAATTTCATCAGAGTTGTGCTATTGGATTCAGTTTATAGTTATGGTTGTAAACTAAGTTTTATTAGAATATTTTTATATGTTTTTGAGAGTTAAACACATATGTACTTGAAAACCATTTGGCTCTCCTAGTTTCAGTTATCTCTCAGTATTTTTGTTCCCTTGACGTTTATCAAATTCTAATTTGTTATTCCCCAATTCTGAGTTTTGTTTTATCCTTAATCATTTTGGATCCAAATATTCTTTTATCAGACAAGTCTCTCAGTGTCCAATAGTATGAATGCGGGTTGAAAGAAAAGGAGGGAAGAAACCAGAAAGGGGTCCCAGGACTGCTGTGCACACTTTGAGATCAGTCTAACATGCGCAAAGAATATTCGTCTCCTCCTGCAAATTCCCAGTTTTCTCTCTGTGGCTTATGATGCATGTGTGGTAGGACTTAGAAACCTTTAACAAAAGGACTCGTGACTGACTACAAACAATGGAAGAACACACTTTATTTTGTACAGCTCTTTTCTCACGTTTGTCTGAGTTTTCATGGCAGTTATATATTTTCTGGGTTCCAAAACTGCTGTAAGCCCTGGTTTCTATGAAATAAATAAAACATCTATTTCTCAATGAAAACTTTTTTGAATTAAAAATCATTTTTATTATGGTGAGTTTATTTTTTATAACAAAATAGTTGACTTGGCTTTACTACAAGCTTTTTGTAAGAGAGGTACTAAATGTTTTATGCATAATGATATGCTTTTTATTTAAATAACACATTTATTGTTTACTATAGGCCACACACTATTGTATATTCATTCAAACATTTATTCAATGTATGCAATAATTCAATAAGGTAGATATTATTATCCCTCCATGAGAAAATGGGTAAATAAATAAATATGATCATTTAGTTCCTATTTATGTACAGCATTTGAATTTATTGTTTTAATATAAAATTCAGATCATGAAAACAAAATATTTGAAAGAGACCCATTGGCAAATGACTAGAAAATGTGTCTCCTTTAAGGTCAGTGAGTCTGTCATATCATTGAGGAATTTATAGCACGTCATAAATACACTTCCTTTATTTCTTAGATTAATTGCTGTTTGTACTTCAAGGTAGAGCTATTTTACATGAACAATGATGGGCAACAGTAGGATAGAACTTACTGCTACCTGGTGAACAAGGATTGTTCCTCTTATTTAGAATGCAGGCATCTACATACACAGCAATAAAAACAGTGATCACAAATTACTTTATAGAAGAGTACCTCTTAGATAAACATCCATCACATATGGGAAAACTGAGAAAAGACTTCTAAATAATTGATGTGTTGAAGATAAAATTGTAATGGAATTTATTAAATATTTAGAAGTTAAGACTACAAAAATCATTTCATATAGACCTTTGGATTTTACTAAGAAATATTTAGATGATTTTCTGACCTGAAAAGCATGTAATAGAAAAAAACAATACATTAACCTGAGAGAAATATGTATTCAAGTGAAAACAAATTTGGAAAGCAAATGCCATATCTACTCTAAAAATATACAGAAATAGAAGTTTAAAATTTTTTAAAAATAGAAATTAATGCAATGAGGAAAAAAACAGTAAACATTGTCCAAAACTTTAGTCATTAAACAATATTTGTGATTAAGAAAACATAACATTTAAATAATAAATTTTTGAAAATGGGACATATCTCCATACACAATAGATATTAGAATATCATAAGAGAATATTCTAAATAAATGTACGTAAATATACTTAAACACTTAGAAGAAATAGATCATTTCACAAGAAGAATCTAAGAGATTTATTAGCCTGTCTATAGCAAGATGCAAAATTATTAATGATGATAACAAGTGTATTCTATCAGCCAACTGTCACTTGGCACTATAACACTATTCTGCAGAACATCCCCTGGGTGCACATTTCCTAATGGGCTGCCTGAAGGAAAGAATTCCCTCAAGTCCAACCCAAACACAAGGGGAATCCAGAGACCAAGGAGGAGAGTGGCATAGAAAACCCTTTCTTCTCAATGTGGGCGGGTTGATGGGGAGGAACTCTGCGGCAGGACAATCTGAATTTCCAAACGTAATAAGAGGGGAAAAAAAAGTGCGTGGCAGTATCTCCCGGCTCTGGCGCTAAGGGTGGCAGACAAAGAGGCAAAGAAAACAAAATTTGCCAAATTTGTCTCAAGAAGAAATTAAAGCTGAGGGAAACACATGTTCATTAAGGAAATAACGTATACAAGTATAGTAACAGTGTGGCCAGCATACAAACTAACTTCCACTATGACTACAGAAAATAGAGACTTTTCCAAAGTGACATATTAGGTTTGGGAAAAAGTCAAGTTCTAACAATGGCAAATTAAGATTTTCCTTACACCCAGTTTTTGCAACTTATGCACTTTCAGGCTTACTCTGTTTAGTGTATCTCAACACTTGCATCCTAACCAGCTGACTGTTACCCTAATAATTTTCACTCACTTAGTCCACTTCAGTTGGTGTAGAAATAGTAGCCATGTGTATGCATAGAACTAATAGGAAATAATGAAATGATAGCTCATACTTATGAAAAACTACACTTCTATATCAATTAGTATTGTTCAATATCCAGTTAGATTTGTCTCAAATATAACAGACTTAATAAAACCTAGATGAATATTTACAAAAATAACTTTATAATGCTTATAATATAATCTTCTAAAATATTAGGGGAAAATCCTCATTAGCTTTTGTATTGAATATCCAAAGTTCCATTAATTCATTTGCTCATATCTAGATGAAATTGATCATAGTTAGACTATAGAGATGAAACTGACAGGACTATTCTTCTTCAGTTACAATTTTTTATTAGCTTTTCCTAAATATCAGCATCACCTTTTGTAGGTTATTCAAGACATTAATCTAAAAATACCTGAAACGACCCTAACAATTGACTTGCTAGTGTCATGGTTTGCTTAGCTGACTGATCATGTTAATTAGGTTGGTGAACTACAGAAAATATCCTTAGTTTTAATGTGTATTCTGAATTTGACAGTTGGGGACCTTTAGACAATCAATTTGCTGTGAGTGAAGATGGGCAATTTTCAGAGTCAAAGGAGCTAATGTAAAACTGAATTGATTATAGAATAAAATATTCTCATCCATGGAATCTTTTTAAGGACCTAGGCACCATTGCTAGGAATACTTTTAAATGAAGTCTAATATCACCCTGGCTGGTGTGGCTCAGTGGATTGAGTGTGGGCCTGCGAACCAAAGGGTCACTGGTTCAATTCCCAGTCTAAGGCACGCGTGTGGGTTGTATGCCGGGTTCCCAGTAGGTTGCACGTGAGAGGCAACCACACATTGATGTTTCTCTCCCTCTCTTTATCCTTCTCTTCCCCTCTCTCTAAAAATAAATAAAATCTTTAATATCACTAGAACACTTAGTCTCAAAATTTCAGACGTATCTTACTAGAATACTTTCTACTACGTGGTTTAGATTGGGAAAAATGAGAAAAACTAGAACATAACTAAAAAAATATGAGCTCCCCCCTATTTGTAGTTATGGGTTGTCGCACTCTCTAAAATAAGAGACTGAAGCTGAAGAAGCACCTCCGTTCCTTCTTGTTCATAGTGCACTTTGCCTATAGTCCATAGCAGAACTTTAATAGAAGCAGGGCCTGATGCCTTGAAGAGTAATTCAATTGGAAAACCACCTAAGAAAAACTAGAAACTTAAGGAATATGAATCAGAAAGGCTATATTATAATATTGGGAACATCAAGATAAATACCAACGGCAAGCCAAGCATCAGCAAGTGGAGGTGAATGTTGCAACCATGAGGGATCAAAAGAGAAACATGATCAATATTTTTTGAGGAGTCTTCTAACATATTTCCTAGTATTTTAAAAGCTTCAACCCTTCCAAATGTGGACTTTTTACACAGCATTGGTATACTTTTTTTTTTTTTCTTTTAATAAGGACATTGTCATCTCTGACCTAGATTGGGAAACCCTCCTAACAGGTCTTCTCACTTCCACTCTGGTTCCAAGACTGCCCATTCTCCAGTTCAAAAGTCATAGAGCCCTTTAAGTTGAGATCTCTTTATCTGATAAAATGGTAACATGATCCTGCCTTCCTCTGCTTGCATTTCCCTTGGAATAAGTGCAAATGCCTTAACAAATGTGCATGGTTTCACTCACCTCCCTGGCTCTTTATTTTGATGTTCTAGTTATCCTGGGCCTTCCGGGATTCCTAAAATGCGGCCAGTCCTTTCTGCTCCATGAACGCTGCACATCCACCTCATATCCGATTCCTCATGTCTCAGCGTGGCGAACTTCTGCTCTTCAAATGCCAGCTTAATTGCACTTTCTCAGAGAAGCCCCCACTCACTACTTAATTTTCAGTAGCTGCCTCCTGCTATCTGCCCTTAAGCACTGTGTCCTGGTCTTTATAATATTTAACACAGCTTACAGCTGTGTGTTTGTACTAATTAGGATACAAGATAAGCTGCTGTTAAACAAATAGACAATATCAAAGACCTGAGTCCAAGATTCAGTGGCTTGCATGACACATGATGGGATTTCCCCTTCCCAAAACATCTACTGTTTTTATGAAAAGCCTGTTTGTGAAAGAAATTGTTCGAAATTTTTGAGTTTAGTATACTTCAATGTATTATGAAAAGAAAAACATCCAATTATTGAGGTAATTGGAAGAGGAAAAGAAATGCTATTATATATGGGTATGGACAATGTATTTGCAGGTTTTGATTAAAAATATTATTGCCTATACACAGTACAATAAATCCATGATAAAATTATTTATAATAGATAGTATTCATATCTAGAATTCCAAAATCATGTTACATGATTTAATATAGATGCATTGCATGTTAGTGAAATTGTATCTGCCTGACCTTTATCTTACTAGCTAATTATAAATCATATTTTTTTCTAAGTATATTTTAGAGTATATTATTATTACTATTATGACTCATTGCTGGGACTAAATATATAAACAATTTATGCAGTTAGATAGAATCCAAAGCAAAGTGTTAAGCTATGCTTTGCTTATGAAAATTGTATTTACTTTAAAAAATTCAATGATTCGTGAGTTAATTTTGTCTGTTTTCTTCACACCTTCATATGTTTTTGTAAAATGATTTTAATAAAAGTATTTAAGGTTATATTTAAGAGCAGAGACAGATATTATTCAGGGACATCTTGGTGAACCACACAAAATAAAACAAATTTTGCCAATAAAAAAAAATGTTGGTTTGAGTAGTATAAGAAGTAATACTCAACTTACCCCAAAATCATTTTTCTGGCAGCGTTAACACTCTGGGACACAGCTGACAGGTAACAAACAAACTGAAACAAAAATGATGAACTGCTAAATAGCAATTATAATATGTGTATATTTAATGGCTGTTCTAAAGTTCCTGGATTGAAGACTCTTACCTGGCCATATCACTGTGAGAGAATGCATCACTTTCCGTTATAATCATTAAATTATTCTCTATCTTCATCCCATTAAATTATAAATTACTTAATGGTAAAAGTTCTATTCAGTTTACCATCACCTAGAAGAACAGAACAATGCTGAAACTGCAATGCAGAAACATTTCGTTGCAGCATGTAAACGTTGCTAACTCAGGTGGTACGTCTTTTTCAACTTTATGAACCACCTAATACTGACTCCAGTAATTTGTATATTTTTGTCCAAGTTATCTTAATATACAACTGCAATAATTGTGATAGCTGCTTTCCCAGGTCACACTACAAGCTGTCCTCCAATGGCACTAGGCAAAGGCCCCAGAGCTACTGATGAAAGTAAGAGGAACAGAGGAAATAAATACAAATCAGAAGAAAATGTCAATAACATGTCACAGAATAAAAAGAGCAAGTCATTATAGTGACTATAGTTATTAAGAAAAGGTTGAATGATCTTCCAGAAATATCTCTAAAAGCACGCAAGTATGTAATGCAATATAAAAATATTCTTATAAAATAAAATTTAAAGATATGGCTCTGGTTAAACTAATAAATTTCATCTCTATGGAAAATTAGTTTCTTTTCTTAAAGGTTGTGTTTATTTAATTTTAGAGATAGGGGAAGGAAGGGAGAAAGAGATGGAGAGAAATATCAATGTGTGAGACAAACATCATTTGCGTCTTGCATTCTCCCCATCTGGGGACTGGCTGCAACTCAAGCCTGTGCCCGGAATGGGAACTGAACCAGAAACTTTTCTCTTTGAAAGATGATGGCCAACCAACTGAGCTACACCAGTCAGGGCAGGAAAATTAATTTCTTAAAACAAGTTATTTATATATTATACTAGATGAAAGATATTACTGTATTGATAATTCAAGAACCTATTTTGATTCATCTCAGATTTTTTATTGGGATGACATTGGTAATAAATATTATACAGGTTTCAGGTGTACAGTTCTATAATACATCATCGGTATATTGTATTGTGTATTCACTACCCCAAGTCAAGTCTCCTTCCATCAGCATTAACCCCCCTACCATCTTCTACCTCTGCCATCCCCCTTCCCCTCCAGTAATCACCAAGCTGTTGTCTGTGTCTGAGTTTTCTTTTTTCTTACTCCCTTTACCTTTTTCACCCAGCTCCACAAGCCTCCTCCCCTCTGACAGCTGTCAGCCTGTTCATAATTTATGAGTCTGTTTCTATTTTGCTAGTTGATTTTGTTCATTAGATTCCACATATAAGTGAAATCATATGGTACTTCTCTTTCTCCGACTGGCTTATTTCACATTTGAAGAAAGTTCACATGAGAAGCCTATGATGAGTTTTTATAAGAACAACAATTTTTGTTTTAGAAGCTTCTCTGACATCACAAATCCTTCCTTAAGCTCTCACTCTGCTGAAGCTGGGTTGTGATGACAAATATAGTATGTCACTGAATTTGCATTAGAGATTAGCATAAACATATCATACACAGAAGGTAGAGTTAGTACTCAGAAAAATCCTGCCTTCCCAATTAATTAATTGGTGAGCCATTAGTCATTAACTAACTATGGTATAAATACGTTAATTGGATGGTTGTCTACAGTCTTTAAGGCATAGTCCTTCTCAGTTAAAGAAACATTGCAGTAACTCCTGCAATACACACATGAAGCTTAGCAACTTTGTGCTATGTCAGACAAATCAAAACCCAAAACTATCTTCTGTATGATTCAGATTATATGAAATTCTGGAAAAAGCAAATCTGTAGTGACAGAAAGCTGATCAGTGGTAGCTAGGGGACAAGGGTGAAGGGCAAAAGCTATGTGTAAATGATTGAATTTTTGCATGATGAAAATATCCTAGATCTTGTATATGATAGCAGGTACACATCTGTAGACATTTGTTAAACCTACAGAATTATACGCCAAAATGGGTGAAGTTTGTTATATGCAAATTGTACTTCAACAAAAATGACTCCTTATCTACCCTCCCCCTGAAAAAAATAAAATGAATTTTATCATTGTCCTCATAGCTCATTCCTGGAGACAAATTGCCTAAAGATTTAGTCAGACTAAGGCATCAGCTGTGCCCTCACTATGAATTACATGAATAGCTTTGGATCCACCCTTATTTATTATTCATGTCTCTGATTATACCATCTACATATTTAATAAATGACTTTGTTTTTAATCTGCTTCTTCCTTAGCTGAATCCTTTTGTGTGTTTGTTTGTTTATGACATCACTCGGGGTATTGTTGAAATCTCTGCTTCCAGTGATTAAGTGCTTATGTTCAGTAAGTGCAATGCCAACTGCAAACCAATAGCTGATAGTTACTGAGCATTTCTTAGGTACTAGTCTGTTCAAAACTCTTCACATATATTAATCATTTATTGATCATAACAGCCTTGGAGACTATATTATCCTCATTTTATTCACGAGGAGACTAAGGCACAAAGAGGAGTGTAACTGGACCAGGTTCACGTGGCTGCTAAAGGTGAAGCTGGGCTCCTTGTGTGTCATAATGTAAGCAGTCAGCAGATTCATCATCAGTCAGCGTTGGGTCCCTCACTCCAAATACCGTTGCTTTCTTTCACTCTCCTTCTGGATCTTATTAAAAACTCACACAGCATGGATCTCTACAGTTAACACCTTTAATCTCATAAAAATATAAACATTCAACTTCTCCTTTACATTTGGACCTGATTTATTAGGCAAACCAAGGATACCAAATCTCATACCACCTATCCAATAAAGAATGCATTTTCTTAGAAATTGGTTTTTATTAATGTTATAATTAATGTCAGCTCTGGTAGTAATTTTACAGTCAATTTTTTCTTCATTAAATTATGACAATAAGTTGGGGCATTAAAATACCTTTGGCTAGCATGGCAAAAGTATATTTCATTCTTTCCAATGTAAAGCAAACTATTTCTGGATACCTCCTGAGTTCAAATAGAAAAGAAAATGTTAGTGAGATAACGGAGCTTGTTCAACTTCCCTCCAACTTGCTGCATTTCTTCCCTTTAGTGACTGTGACAGTGATGTGACTGGGGAATGACCCCCCTCAGGACTGGAAGTCACAGAGACTGATCTCCTGTTGATTATACTGACCAGACAGGTCTACTGTATCAAGAGTTTGAAGGTATCACTACACCTACTTGGTATCATTTCTTTAAAGAAAGAATCCAATATCCTCTTATCCTCTAGGGAGACTGAGCTCTTGAATTTTATCACAGCTCACCGCTTCAGTAACTCGAGAAGTTCTCAGTTAGCAGGTTCAGTTAGAACCTGGTTAAGCACAGATTTTGCTGTCCCCTAGCTGCCTGAGTACTTGTGGCTCAGTTTCCTACTCACTCCTCAATATCAATACCACGGATGCACGCTATGATAGTATTGGAATAAATATCTTACCTCTCAAAAAAGGGATGTTACCAATATTTATGTTTCCATGACTTTTTAAAAACCTTTTTATTAATGCATCCTCTTGTCTGTCAAAAATACTATGCACTATTTGTTTAGAGCATCTAAGAACTACTGCAACTTGAGCTCCAATATTTAGAAGTCAGAGAAAGTACTGCTTTTCCAAGTGAGCCCTTATACAGCAGATGGCTACTGGAGATCCCATGAGTTAATGTCCTGCCATCATTTCACATTTTTGTCCCTCTCCCATGACTATTTCCTGATACAGAGGTTTGAAACTTTATTTCCTCTGTTGAAATTTTTTGTTTCCACGTGTTTTGATGTTGCTCCCCCTGTCAAAATTAGGTTAGATGCTGCCGGTAGGTTTTAGTCAAAACAGCGCAAAAACAATCAAAACAAAACAAAAAGAGTCTCATAGTAACAAAGAACATACTGATGGTTGCCAGAGCAGAGTGTGGTGGAAGGATGGAGGATAAAGGTCAAGGAGAATATACTCAGTAATAGTGTGGTAACTTTGCATGGAGACAGATGGGTACTAGACCTAGTGTACTGATCACATTGTAAGAAATATGAATGTTAAATCACTATGTTGTACACCTGAAAGGAAGATGACATTGTTTGCTAACCATAATTTATTTATTTTTGTATTTCTTTTTTAAAGATTTTATTTATTTATTTTTAGAGAGAGGGCATGAGAGGGAGAGAGAGGGAGAGAAACACGGATGTGCGATCAGCAGCCTCTCGCACGCCCCCAAATGGGGACCTAGCCTGCAACCCAGGCATGTGCCTTGTCCGGGAATCAAACCAGCAACCTTCTGGTTCACAGGCCAGTGCTCTATCCACTGAGCAACGCCAGCCAAGGCAACTAACTATACTTTGATAGTAATAATTAAAAATAAAAAACAAAAACAAAGTAATCTTCACAGTCAGAGAGCAATCATTCTTACAAGTACCAGCACATTATGTAGGGGGAGGATTGACTATTAGTAGCTTATTTTTCTATTTCATATGGACAAGAGCCATCAAATATAGCCCGTTCTCACTGGTTTGCCTTTAACCAGTCCTTTATTGAATCTTATTTCCCCTCTAATTTTGTTTTACTTCCACTGCTGTATTAGTTTTTGCAAAATTTCCCCAAAACAAGACCTTGAAATGATGACTAGAGTGTCCATTTACTTGAGAGGTGAGCCCAGAATCACAAATTAGAGACAAAGTGAAAAAGAGAAGAGAGAAAATAATGACTGAGGTAGAGGACTGTGAGATAAAATTCAAGATGCCCAGATAAATTTGGATTTAAGATAAACAGTAAATACCTTTTCATAGACATGTATGTGCCAAATTTTACATGAGGCATATTTAAACTAAAAAATTTTTGCTGTTTATCTATGTGTCAAATTCTCCTGAGCACCTTGTATTTTTATTTGCTTAATATGACAACTCTGGCATTGCACATCCATGAACAACAAGGGACCAATCCTGATAAACCATAAGAAACATTAAAAGAAATAATCCCCAGAGGACAGCACAGCTGACTTGTTCCCTGTGGTGCTCAGGGCTGCTCTGACTCCTTAGCTCTGCAAATGGGGTAACACAGTCGGTCTTTACTTTACACGTCAAGGACAAACTCTACAGGGTCACTTCACACTTGTACTTCACTAGTGTTATACAGCACAGTCTATACCTTTTTTGTGTTTGTTTTCTCAAGGTACAATTAAACCTAAATTATAAGTAGGAGTGGTCCATTTCATTCTCTGTTCCCCCAGGAGGCAGCTCAAAGGCTGAGGCCATGTGAAGATTAAGGGATATGTAGATTCGGTGCCGTATTAATAATAATTTTGCATGTAGTCAACAGGTCGGGGTACATGACAGTTGTCTTGGTGGAGCACCCACCATGGTTACTTAATATTTGAGTTACTTAAGAGGATTGATTCTATTCACTCTTAATTATTTCCAGGCATGGAGTTAATTGACTTAGAAATTATATTCACTTATTTTGGCCATAGGGTAGTAAGTAGGAAGTGTACAAGTAACTAGAAATTTAGCCTCATGTTAAAAGCAAAAATGCTTTATAAGTTTCTTCAAATTCAGTGATATATTATTTCTACTATACTTTCAAAAGTACAATAATGAACGATAAGTACCAATAATATTAGGATAAAAGTGATTGAATTCATTAAGTAACTTGTATTTAAGGAAACATTTGTTATTTGCCAATTAATAAAATCTAACCAGCTATTTTCAAAATAAATTTGGCACAGTTGATTAAATTTATTTGTGCTCATCCTTTGTATCTAGCAGAAGTTTTCTTCAGATATTTATTTTCAAGGGGTAAGAAATAGAATTATAAATAGTTTACATATATTACACTTAGTTTCAGAATAATATATTTGTAAAATCTGTGAAAATCTAATATACTCAGAATAACACCAGACCTTCCAGAAATAGCACAGGCTGGGTGATTAAAATCTTTTGTAAAAATTAAGTTTTTTCTACTAAATTTTATAAAAATAAGGAAATATATGGAAATGAAGAAATACTCTAATTTGGAAAACTACTTCACGTAGGCATTTTGAAATAAGTATTACATTTCTGAGGCACTTTTTGTGTCCGATGGTTTTATATCAGAGGTCAACAAGTTTTAGTTTTTGTTTTTCTGTGAAAGACCCAACAGTGATTTTCTCAGGATTTGCAAGCCAGGGAGTCTCTGCTGTTTGATGTTTCGGTTCAGGAACAGATCCTTGGAGCTATGGTCAGTCTCCATATTTGCTGCGTCACTTTATTGGAGTCACGTAGTTTGGGAGGAGCACTCTCAGTTGGCTGAGAAAAATGTCCATGTTAAGCACTCCCAGAGAATGCCTGTGATATGGCTGTTTCAGGGAAAAAGAATCCCAAATGCTTCTACAATTATGTGAGTTGCAAGCTGAAATAGCCCCTCCTTTAAAACATCATTTTAGTTGAAAGAATGATCTACAGTCAAATTATGGTATCTGGTCTTGGGTGTTTGACAGATAATTAAGAAATGAATGAAGTAAGCACTGCATGTATGGCCAATTGTAAAAGTGGAAATTTTAAGCCAAACTTCAAGATACAGAAAACATATGGACCACCCACGATAAGCTTGTTCCAATGTTTCTTTTCTGATGAGATCTATGCTTAATATTAACAATACTACATAAAATGTGCTAACCTTTGGAACATTTGTATAGCTCAGTGATCAAATATTTTCTAGAGGATTAATGCATGTTACAAAATAATGCATTAGTTAAAAAAATCAATACATGTGATATAGCCCAATGAATTCTAATACAGTGGAGTAGGAAAAGCTCATTTTGTTATTCTGCATTTCACATTGCAACTGCCTTTTAAAGGAATACCACTTACCAAGTTTTGGTGAAGTATCAACATTCATAGTTATTTAAAATAATCCTCCCTTTTCCAATCACGTATCTGTATGCAGCAGGATTTCCTTCACATATGTCATCCAAAACAATTCCTCGTGATGGACTGAATGCAGAAGCAGATATGAGAATCCTGCTGTTTTCTATTAGGTAAGATAACAAACTTATTTGTAGAAATATAAAAAATGGCAAACTTCTCACTGATTTTCAACTTGGGAAAATATAATTATTTTAATAAATATTTATTTAACGTGTGATTAATTTGTTTTTATTATTAAATGAATCAGTAAATGATTGCTTTAAAATACCTAAATTGGCAAATGAGGATATATAAAACTCATGTAAACCTAAGCTCTTTGGAGTCCTTAATATTTTTTAAGATATAAAGGTTTGGGAACCATTGCTCTAAGAGATTCTATACTTCCCTGGTTATGCTAACTTTGGCATCAACATCCAAAAGATGTTGAATCCAAAAGACAGATATCTAAGATGACGATAAACATGTGGGACACTGAAATTTTTGCACACACAGTTTCATTCCATGCAAATGTATGTGTGATTTATTTTAAAGGGAATATAATATTTTCCAAAATTAGAGATTATTTTTTTTTTCATTAAGAAATGATGAACCCAAAACAAATGTAGATATGGAATAGTCCAGATCTACTCTGGTCCACTTCTATGTGTAGAATATTGTCCTAACCCACAATATTTTTAGCCTTCAGGGTAATTATTTCTGAATCTTTGCTTTTTTGGTTAGTTTTTCATCAAGGTTTCGTCTTCAGACTGTACATTTATTGAACTATGGGGAAGTCAACAAGCCCTGCTCACCTGCTCTTTAGTAGTTGGCTGTGATGTGAGCTTCTGCTGCATCCATCCTTCTCTTTCTCGTTCCGGAGGCGCTCTACTCTGAACAGGTTCTAAGTGCTCTCAGGAACTTTTTCGCTCAGCATTCTTGCACCAAATAAAGGTGGAAGCAAATAAAGGGAGTTATGTTTGGAAGCACATGTGGTGCATTGGAATTTTTATTTCCTTTTGTTGGGAAGAGTTCTGTACATATTATAGTGAAATGAAGACGAATTTCTCATTTGACAGATGAATGTATAGATGAAACATGGACGTCACTTCTTGTGTACTCAGTCATACGTAATAAAAAAGAACTACAGGTATCATTATGGAATCACTTCATGGTTATCCTTGTGCGGTTTACATGTGTAAAACTGTGAATTCAGGTTAACAGTTTTAAAAATATGTCTGCATTGAAAGAAACACTGTAATAAACTCCAATTAAACTTTTATAGAAATACTATCAAATATGCTAAAAGTAAAGCTATCTCCACATTGCAAAGAAAAGAAAGAAACAGAGAAAGAAAGAAGAGAGAAATGAAAATAAGACTTTTTAGTCTCACTATTCCTATGAGGAGGCCTATCTTGGTCAATTTGTGGGCATTTTGGTGGCAGAAAGAATTAGGTCTTTACTGGTAGGTCTTTATTTTGCCTCAAATGGTGTGATCTATACATAACAGAAATTTGACTATTTAAATACAACTTCTGATGTATTTTCTAAGAGGTTTTCATCTTTTATCGCATACATTTTTTTCTTTGTCCCTAAGGTTAAAATAAGATAGGAACATTATTTTGACAATACTCAAGAATTATAAACTTGCTAGTCAAAAATAATACCTGAAAAGAGATTTAGTGAAACAATGCTGACATCCAGTGACTACTTAAGCTGATGCAAATGTTTAAATACCATGAGACCTGACCTGGGTATTCATTTTTTAAAGGTCCAGTTAAAGTGAAATACTAGTTACCTGCCTCACTGATAAATGTATCTAGGTAAGAATCTAGGACACACCTTGCACGCATAGTCATTACGTCTGAAGTTTCTGGATTACTGATAGCTACCATTTAATAATGCCTATAGAACCATTGATGTTAATGTTCCTAGCACATCTGATGGAGTTCAAAATATATATAAATTTGAGTTCATTTTATGAAAATGGATACTATCCTCCTCTGAGAGGAAAACATTTTAATCATTGCTATTATAATGCATGTATATATAAAAATGCCAATTAATATATTTTATCAGTAAAATCATACATAACAACTAAAATAGTGGTTTTATCTATTGAATATAGATTTACTCCAGCTAAATTAAATATAAAAATTATACTAGCAAACGCACCAACACATATATTAAATGAATAAAAATATTAAAAACACTCACTTCTGGTATGTACACTTCTCAATTCTTTTAAATACGCTTAAAGCTAACACAGTTCTTTTAAATACTTTTATAATAGCAAGCCATTGGTACTCATGCCTCAGTGCAAATTTTGTCTGCTTTTTATCATTCATTTTCATGGGCAGTTGTCGCTATATGCCCTCCAGCTGGCTGGACTCCTGGGTACTCTATGAATGAGTGAGCAAACTCATCACAGATTTTCAAAGTAAGAGAGATAAGGAAGATAAAGATGGAAGGAAAGAATGCAGCTGTGGTTTACCATGGCCTTCTGCTGCATAAAGTGTGGGTCCAAACCACATGTGCTAGTGTCTGTGGTGTAACAAATTACCAAATGCCTGTGAAATGGAAGCACACCTGGGGTCTTCTCATTGGTTGGTTAAATGCATAAAATGCTTCCTAGTTGCAACACTTGCATTCCTAGCTAATTAGTGCTTTTTGTACCCTTACTATAAGAGAAAAAGAAAATAAAATGACTGACTTTCAAGTGACTGATGTAATTCTCAGTTAACTGTGAAATAGTAGCAAACATTTGTCAGTATCTTCCTCATTGAATTTTCAATAGATATCTGTAAGATATCTCGCTATCTATATATGCAATATCGAGTGGTATTTCCTTTTTTTGACTGCCTTTTAGAATTTAAAAAAAGAGATGTACAAACTCTTCTTAGTCTTTTAAATATTTAAGTTAGCATTTTAAAGGAATTCGTAACAGTTTATAAATGAAAAGGAGGCATTTTTTAACAGTCATTTTAGCTGTTTTATCTTTACAAAGTAATGTATTTAAAAATAAATCACCAGCAATCACAATTTTGGAAAAGTTTTCAAACAGATACACTATTTACATAGCATGGAACAAAGGACAGAGGACTGACAGTGAGATCCTGACCAGAACAGATATTGCTTCCCATAAATGCCCTCAGAGATGCTCTGAGCAACCCCTCAACCCCTACCTGCTTCCCCAAGATCGCTGGAAAGGGCCTGTTCCCTGCCCTGGGCAAGCACATGAGGTGCGTTTCCCTTATCTGGGGCCAGTCAAACCCCAGGACGTCTATCCATCCTGCCCTGGTCTATATAATTCTTTAGAGCCTGCCCTGTGGTGCTGACGATATCCACTTTTTCTTGCCTCCACCCAAGATGTGCCTCATATGTCAGTTTCCTTAATAAACTCTATTAATTGCCTGATTGGAGTAGTCAGCCTCTATTCTTCGTCTTTCCCCACCCACTGCTCACAGAGGTAGATTTTCAGTCTCAGGGATTTTCCCTGGGTCTGCGTGTATTAACAGAGGGATGTTTTATAGATGTAGTGAAAATAACTCCTTAGTCAATAAAACAAAACATAGTCTTTCTTTTTTATTAGTTATACTAAGAAAGTACATAAAGACTCATTCCATTTCATTACTCACCTCTTCAGTAGAGTTGAGAAGAGTTTCTAAAAATTAATGCTCACAGAAGTTGTCTCAGTCATTAGAATAAAGAAGAATAGAAGACTGAGACATCAACGTAACTGCCTTATCCACAATCCAGTGTTATTCCCAAGGCTTGACTGTGATGTTGGCTGGTTTTAGCAGCCTACACTGCACATAGGGATAATAAACCTATGGGTCAGGACATCCCATGTTACTATGATGAATTTGTCCAAGAGCCCAGCAGAGTGCCTAAAACTAGCAAGTATTCAATACATATTAATGAAAGAATGTATCATGCTCTGTAGAACAATATTAAAAAAAAAAGAACATGCCATGTTACTGATTTGAGAGTTCAGTGTGTTCAGGATGTTTTCTTAGTTTCCTTTATGATTTTCTCAGACTAAGGCACAATGTTGCTTGTTTGTTTGTTTGTTTTAGGATTTTATTTATTTATTTTTAGAGAGAGGGGAAGGGAGGGAGAAAGAGAGGGAGAGAAATATCAATGTGTGGTTGCCTCTCACGTGGCCCCTACTGGGGACCTGGCCCACAACCTAGACATGTGCCTTGACGGGGAATTGAACCAGCAACTCTTTGGTTTGCCGCCCATGCTCAATCCACTGAGCCACACCAGCCAGGGTGGCACAATGTTTTTCACTAATTTCTTCTTCATAGCAAAACACACACATAGATACACACACACGTATCTATTTAACTATGATTAGTTGAATAACCAAATTCTTTTTCAGACAAAGAAGAAGTAATTTTATATATTCCTAATGATATTATGAGTGATATCAGATAATACTATTATAAATAAAACTTCATAATAAATAAAGAATGTATTTGCATTTTATTATCTAGCTCATTTATATGGGCACTGCAGAAAATACCCATTTTACATAATAAGTTAAATGGATTGTTTTTTGTGCTTAATATATTCTAATTTTCAATTAACTTTTCATTACACATTTAATTATATCACAGATCATTTTAATTACTTAGAAGTAGTAATGGATTCCCTAATTTTCATGATACTTCCCATAGAATTAAAAAATAGTTACTCTTTTCTTTTTCTGACAGAATGTTTCTCTAGTTACACACACTGAATGCTTTCTTAAGCTAAACCAATCTCTTTTTCTAAATATTACAGAAAATAGCTCTTGTCTTGACAATGGAAAAATGCCAGAGATGCTGAAGGACATTAATGAGGTAATTTTGAAGACTAATCTTGTTCTGTGTTATTATTAGGCTTGATAATAATTATCAGAAGTGCATTAGTATATAATTTAAGCTAAGTTCTTGAGCCAAAAGAAGCCACTGAATTTAGAGCGTGGCAGGGCATTTCATTTGTCTGCATGGCAAACAGATGAAGCTATTACTCTCTGGAGACTAATTTGTATACTATCTGATATTTTGATGTTGAGAAAGCACAGGATCATCTCAATTTAGAGGCATGTAGCAATTTGTATACACAAAACCTGGGAAACAAATACTCGTTTTTCCCTTAAAAAGCAACTTTAGAATTAGATTTGACTTGTACCCATGATATTTGTGAAGAATAAAAGAGCTATTTGACTAAACACTGCCAAACCACTAAAAAATAAATAAAATTTATACCTGGAAGGAAGCCTTCAAAATAATTTAAAGCCTTTAAAATAATTTAATATTTTAGTATATATATAAACATATTTTGATTTTAAGGGAACAGTAGAAAAGAATCAGATGAAAATCCTATAGGTGTTTGAAACCTACAGATATTTAATGAACAAATGCTCCATGGACAAAACAAAGTTTTATTTCTATTTATTTATATAACTGAACCATATCCCCATAGATGCAGAAAGTACATCTGGTGTCAAAAACAATCTGAGAGAGTCAGACAACTTAAAATGTAGAACTGGGAAGTTGCTGTAGTGTAATGGAAACAATCTGTAGAAATTACAGTATTGGAAGATCCAAATGTGGTAATTGTTGGGGTGTGGGGTTATTAGAGGACTACATGGTAATGGAAAAATATAATAAAAATTAAATTTTTAAAATCTGGCATTACTGATGATAATAAAATAACATAATAATAGCTATTATTTACTTTGTATTTTTCCTTAATTTTATTTTTGACACTATTACAGATGCCCTCATCCCCCTCTCCCCACATCCGGGCCTTTGGCTCACCTCCACTGAACTCCCGCCTCCCCTTCCATGTGGCCATCAACACACTGTTGTTTGTGTCTGCTGGTTGTACATACATGTTCCATGGCTCATCCCTTCACCTTTTTTCATCCAGTCCCTTCCTAACCCCTACCCTCTGATGACTATCAGTCTGTTCCATTTTTATGTTTTAATTGTCTTTCTAAGACCATCTCATTATTAACTTATTTAATGCCAAACAACCTTATGAGGTTTGTTATCCTGAATTTATAGATGACGAGTCTAAAACAGAAAACATTAAGATGCTTGCCCTAAGATTGTTCTATGTAAATAGTAATTTCAGCATTCTGAATTCAATCTCCGTTGGTATAGCTTAAATATTTCATTTTAACAATTCAGCTATTAATAGCAGGCATGCTGCGATTAAAGAGCTGGACTCTTGCTGACCTTTAAAATGCTTATAACAACAATAGAGACCTGACAGGTTTGTTTTCAGAACTAATAAGGCTAGTGCTTGTTTTTAAACTTTTATAAAGTAGCTAAGAAAAATTCCCTCTTATCTAAATATACAGTGTTTATGTATGACCCAAGGATTTCATTGTGCTTATGCACATGTCTGTCCTGTCACAGGTGACCTTGAACACAGTGAGCGTTGGGGATGCTCACCCTGGCACAGTCCAAAATCCACATATAACTTCTTTAAAAATTATTTTTTATTAATGTTTGAATATAGTTGTCTCCATTTTCCCACCACCACTTTTCCCGGCCCTACCCACCCCCACCTCCTACCCTCAATCCTTTGGCTTCGTCCATGGGTCCTTTATACATGCATGTTCTTTGATGACCATGTATAGCTTTTGATTCCCCCAGCTTAATTAGTAATAGCCTATTGTTGGCCAGTAGATTTACTGATAGTGTGACCAGTCAATTAACACATATTTGGTATGTTATATGCATTATATACTCTATTCTTACAATAAATAATCTAAAGGAAAGAAAATGTTCTTAAGAAAATTGTAAGAAAAATAAAATTCATTTATAGTATGTATTTAAAAAATCCAAATATAAGTGGACCTATGCAGTTCAAACCTGTATTGCTCAAGGGTCAACTGTACTTAGATTGGAGGTTGGCAAACTTTTTCTGTTAAAGACTCTGTAGAATATACACGCTTAGGCTGTTTCTAGCACTTGACTATTGTAAATAACGCTGCTATGAATGTAGGGTGCATAGGTTCTTTTGAATTTGTAATTCAGGATTCCTAGGGTATAATCCCAGCATTAGGATCACAGGATTGAAAGGCAGTTCCATCTTTAGTTTTCTGAGGAAATTCCATACTGTTTTCCACAGTGGCTACAGCAGTCTGCATTCCCACCAACAGTGCACTAGGGTTCCCTTTTCTCCACAGCCTTGCCAGCACTTGTTGTTTATTGATTTATTAATGATGGCCATTCTGACCATGTGAGGTGGTATCTCACTGTGGTTTTAATTTGCATCTCTCTAATGGCTAGTGACATTGAGCATTTTTTCATGTACCATGAAGCAGAAAGAAAGAACTCCTACCCTTCACAATAGCATGGATGGAACTGGAGAGGGTTATGCTAAGTGAAATAAGCCAGGCAGTGAAAGACAAATACCATATGATCTCTCCTATAAGTGGAACCTAATCAACACAACAAACAAGTAAGCAAAATAGAACCCAAGACTTGGAAATAATGAACAAACTGACAGTGACCAGAGGGGAAGGAGGAAGAGGATAACGGTGGAAAGAAGGGAAGGGGGCAAGCCAAGGAATATGAATAGAGGACTCATGGCAGGGACAATGGGGAGGGATTGACTGTGGGAGTGGGGGTGTGTGGGATGGGGTGAGCAATGGGGAAAAAGGTGGGACAACTATAACTAAACAACAATAAAAATGCAAAAAAAATTATAAAAGACTCTACAGAATATATTGAGGCTTTGTGGACCATAGGGCTCTGTCTCAATTATTGAACTCTAGTACCAAGTGACCATAAACATGGTGTAAACTGTGTTTCAATGAAACTTTATTTATAAGAACAGACAACAAGAATAATTAAGCTCACAGATTATACTGACTTAACCCCTGACTTAAATAATATTATTGGTTTAGATGTGATAGAGGCAGAGATACTTATTTAAGTCTTATTTTGCAGATTATAACTGATATGTAATTGTTGATGTACATTATATTGAATCTTACCTAAATATTTCCATTATAGTGTCTCCTTTAAATATAGAGAGTGGCATTGTAGCTTGGTGTACTTCCTAGCATGGTATACTTATGGGATGCTCATTATGTGGTAACTCTCTCGACAACTACAATGACAAACACATATTATATTTCTATAGTCCCAGGTGAGCAAACAGGTTGACACCTGAATTAGGTACACAAAAGCTACTTTCACATATGCTTCTCATGGAGCTATCTTAAATTGTACATAAGACAACTGCAAGGTGGAGGTTTTATACATGTTGTCAAGAACAACTATGGAAAATGTGATTCTATGTAGAAGCAAATTTCTGGAAGTCTATTATATTTATCTGGCAGCTTGACAGCTGAGCAGATGATACTAACACAGAAGGTACTGCATAAATTACTCATTAAAACAGAAACATGGGCTTTTTATGTGAAAGCAATTTAACTCCTTATCCCTACATCTGCAGTTGGTTTTCCAGTGAACATCCATTTTGAAAAGAGACACCCTGTATGTGTTTTTATTGCTATCAATGAAAAACTAAAATGATATATTTGGAAAAACATATAGGAAACAAATATTACATGTTTTTACATGTAGGATAATTCTTGATAAAAACTATACATAATTCTATTTTTTCTACCTTCAAAACATACATGGAATTTCACTTGGCAGTTATGTTACAATATCCTCAGTGACTTCACTTTCCACTAAATTAATGAAAATTCCACTTTAGACTTCTTCATTCTTAAATATTCTTGCTCCAACTGTACACAGTTCACATATAAACTAAATCAGCCTCCCACCCCACTGAAACAAGGATCCCACATACACACACTGTAAAAATGTGCATTTCCTCCGGCCTTGCTTGCTTTCCTGAGTTCTTGATGCAAAGCTAATTCCTTTTCCATCTCCTTTCTAGCATGCATATACTTAACAAAATCATTTTCAGATTTACTCATTCATTATTTTTTCAGTGTCTATCATGCTTCTGGAATTGAATTCTATATAAGTCATTTGCCAGCTTAAGGCTTCTTGTTGTCTTAATATCTGACATTTAAAATACAGAGAATGGATGTACCTTCCTCATGAAGTCTTTGTGAGAATTAAGTAAGTTGCTACATGTAATAGTGCCTGTGATGTCCTGCCTGGTAGATAATAAGCATTATGTCAATGTTCACTCTTATTACTGCTCTTCTTATTGTTATGTTTCAGGTACTGTTTTACCCTGAATTTGTGAGTAGCCAGGCTGACAAAGACCTTCATTAAAAGAAGCCTACATTCACATGAGGGTATGACAGGCAATAAACAAGTAAACTAATAAGTAAAACAATAATTATCTGTGCTGACCTGTACCATGCAGATAACATGAAGTTGATAAAATAGACTAAAACCAAGTGGAGATGAGGGAAATACTCAAGTCAAGTCTGACCCAGTGGATGGGGAGGGTCTCTGAGATACTGATATTTAATCTGGGGTGTAAATAGTGCTAGCCTCACAAGGATGAGAGGAAATATATTTCAGGTGGAAGAAAGAGAATGTAATGATGTCTCTGATATGAGGCTTCATATTTAAATATGTCAATGTGGTTAAAAAGCAGTGAGGCTGGGAGGGTGGGTAAGAGAGAATATACAAAACAAGGGGAGAATGTCTGCTTTGGCTATAATAATATGGCAACTGGCACCAAATTTGCCTTCCTGCTATATGTGACTATAAATTAGACAAATAATTACTTCTTCTTCTTGGAGACAGGCCCTGTAATGCTATGTCCCGTGTTTACTTAGAATGTCTAACGGGGGCCACTCTCCCGGGTGAGTGCATGGTAGTTGTACCTAATGCACTCCACCTTGCTAGAGCAGCCACCTTGCTAAACTGAGCAGGCAGACAGCATAGTTCCAGGCTATTGAAGTGGCAGAAAAGTGAAGAGGGTAAGGGGAGATACCTGTGCAGGTGGGTGAGGAGTGGCAGAGGTGTGAACCAGGAATCTGCAAGTAGGATTCCATGACAGATTTTTGGCAGAGACCTGGGCTTCAGAAACACTGGATAAGAATACATAAGACCTAGCAGAGGGCAGCTGCTATGGGGCTAAGAGCAGAACAGAGATACCAAAGGTAATTTGTTTTGTGAAACTTTGTATTTTCAGCCTAGTAGTTGGAGAGATATTACTGAGCTTCTCAAGCATTCAGAGAAAACAAGGAAGAAAAGCAGGACATTGGAGAAAGAGTTGGCAAACATATTCCATAAAGGGATAGATAGTATTTTTGGTCACATATTCATCTTTTTCTTTTCAACAAATATTTTTCAATGTTAAAAAATTTCTTAGCTGTGAACAAAAAAAAAACAGGCCACTTGATTTTGTCACCTGGTTAGTTTGCTAACCTCTATTATAATGTAAGATCTACATTCTAAGGCTAAGAGCAAAACAACAGGCCCACCCAAATAAAGAATGAAATCAAGTCTGAATGATCAAAAAGATCCACAAATAATTAAACTGCTTATCAGGAAAAAACTCAACATTCTTTAAAGTAGGACATTTTATAACTGACAATAATGTATTATCAACAAAGTGAAACATAAGCTCAAAAACATGTATAAAAGCAGAAAAATTGTGATCCATAATTTAAAAAAAAATGAAGGAGCCAATGGAAATGGATGCCAAAATTACCCAGATGCTGAAATTACTGGACAGGAATTTACATTTATTATAGCTATGCTCAAGGACTTAAAAAAAAGGGATGGACATATTGAGCAAACATATGGGGAATCTCAGCAGAGAAATGAAAACTATTTGAAAAAGAACCAAATTGAAATTTAAGAGCTGAATTATAAAATATAGGAAATGAAAAATTCACTAGATGAGCTTCATATCAGATTGGAAATACCAGAGAAAAGGTTCAGTGGCTTGGAAAACAGATCAATAAAAGTATATGATATGAATAACAGAAGAAAAAAAAGATGGAATAATAAATGAGCAGGGCCACAATGCCAGGTAGGACATTGTCTGGCAGTAAGATACATGTAAGTAGACTCTGAAAAGAAGAATAATATACAATAGTGTAGAAAAATATCCAAGGATCTTAGGGATAGAAGTGTTACCAAATGCGGTGAGAAGTATTTGCAAACTCTAGTGAACCTCAGGCAGGCTGAATACAGAGAAAAGCATGACTAAGAATATCATGGTCGAGCTACTGAGAAGCAAAGATGAAGAGAGACACTAAAAACCAATTAGAGAAGGACACACTATAAAGAGGGAAATAAAGTTGCTAATGGTAGTGGACATGGGAGGGGCAGTAGTATAGGGTAAAGGGTATCATATGGTGGCAGAAGATTTGTCTTTCAGTGATGGGCACACAATGCAATATATAGATGATGTGTCATAGAATTTGTATACTTGAAACCTATAGGATTCTATTAATCAATGCCTCCCCAATAAATTTAAGGAAAAAAGATTGAAACCAACCTTACTGTGTAATAACAGACAACAAATACATTATAACTCACACAGACACAAACAATGGAAGCAAAAATACAAGAGAATGGCACCTCTAAAAAAAACCAAAGAAAGAATAATATGCATTCCACAAATCTATTTTTAAGGATGATCTTTTCAGAAACAAAATAAAAAGACTATTTAAAATTGAGTTAAGTGAAAGCTAGTGATTTCAGTGTTAAAAGACCTACATTTTAAGAACTGCTAAAGGACATACTTCAGAATGAAAGCAGAAGGAAAACAAGATCCACATGAAGGAATCGCGAGTAGTGGACATGAAAAATATCTGTTAGCTAAATATATATCATTGCGTTTTCTACTATGCCAGTTAAGTTACAGGAAGTCTGCTGGAGCCTTTCTTTCCCACAGATCAAAATCTCTGCATGAAATAAAAAAAAGAACTATGTGAGGATTCCAAAAAATAAACAATACACAGATGAGGGAAGGGAAGTTAAAACTTGAAGATAAAATATTTTCAGAAGTGAGTTATCCATTTACTTTTATTTCTCTGATATTTTATTGTAGCTTTGAACTGAGGGAAGGTACCCTGACAGAGCTCCAGAAAAAATGACCAGATAAAATGCTAACAGAAATTCTGTTTTTCTGGCCAGAGGGATCTGGAAAAGGAATCTTTATAAACTGCAAAAGGTAATGAGGAAGTATCTGTTTTGTATTCGAGTTTTACTTTTTTCCTCTCAGCTTTTACCCTAAGTCAAACTTATCCCCTAAGTTTCTCTCCAGATAATAGAATCTTCTACTTCAAAGAAATGGAATATAGAAGAGAAAATTAATCTTAAACAAAGCAGAAAGAAAGAATAATAAAGAGAACATATCAATAAAATCGAGAGCATAAAAACAATAAGAACATTTATGAAATGAGAAGGTGGTTTTCTAAGCAGACTGATGTGAAAGACAAAGGTGAGGACACAAATTATCAATATAAAAACCTGAAGAGGCCTTAGGTATTTTGAAAGTATAGTAAGGAATTATAGTAACAAATTTATGCTAGTTTTCTAAATAATAGTTACACCTCATAATACAGTTTATATTATGAATGTGTGGTAATTTTAGTAAAAATATGATATTTGTATACCCTTGTAATATGCCCTTATAGGTTAAAAAAATCAAAGGATTGTTTAATTTTTTTTTAATTTGTAGAGTAGCACTGTCCAATAGAAATTTTTGCCA
Organism: Desmodus rotundus; assembly: GCF_022682495.2. Taxonomy (NCBI): domain Eukaryota; kingdom Metazoa; phylum Chordata; class Mammalia; order Chiroptera; family Phyllostomidae; genus Desmodus; species Desmodus rotundus. The sequence continues at coordinate 129,649,239 of NC_071391.1, read as the reverse complement.
TGATATAAATGTTAAATACAGTAGTGGTCGTTATTTGGGACTGCTGAGCCCTTGAAATATGGTTAGTGTATTTAAGAAGCTGAATTCTAAATTTTAAATAATTTCATTGACAAATTATTCTGTTTATCTAATGTTTGCAATGTCAAGGTATGGAAGAGAAAATGTTTCCTAATTTTTTCCCATGATTTCTTTCCTCAAAATGTATTCATACAGCTTTTACTCAATCACCATAATTCATATGCCACTTTATAATGCCACTGTTCATTTAGGCTGCATGAAGCAATAAAAAGAATAAATTATATATGCACACATGTACAGTCACATATACTACACATGAAAGTACATGGCTGATTTTGGAAGTATTTGGTGTTTTGCTTATTCTTTTTATTTTATCTCCTCATTTTTAAAATTTTCATTGATTTGGGTGCCATTGGTTAACAAAATTATACAGGTTTCATGTGTACAACTCTATAACAGATCATCTGTATACTATATATGTGTTTACCACCCAAAGTCAAGTCTCCTTCCATCAACATTTATCCCCCCTTTCCCTTCTTATTTTTCCCCATCCCCCTTTCCTCTGGTAATCACCATACTGTTGCCTGTGTCTATGAGATTTTTTTTTAATGCTTAACCCTTCCCCCTTCTTACTCAGCATGTTTTGCATCTTTGGGTTTGTTGAATTTATTCAAAATGTTGGATTTGCTTTAGACAAAATTTAAGCAAACTATTTCCTAAGGTTTGCCATAGCACATTTATCACTGATTCCAAGGTGTATTGATGTTCTTGCTGATCTTGCTAAAGAAAATTTTATAAACACAACGGTGTTCCAGGAAAAAGTGTTCTGTAAACCCTATATATCTGCAAATGAAACTCTCCATTCTAACTTTAGTGGAAGCTTTATTAGGTAAAGTAAAATCAAATCAAAATTGTTTTAACCTGTTGTTCAAAAAAGTACATAATTCAACACTACTGTACTGTTACACGGCATAAATGCAAGATCTACACAATGCCTTTCCTGGCTTATTGTATAAAGAAAGTTAATGGCTCAAAACGTATGTTACAGTGAGTAATCCCCAACTACCTCCATCAATACATCCTATTTTGATTAGGCTTCAAAAGGTCATGAGCCTACAAGAAGAAGAGAAAGCCCTGCTGATTTTTGTGTCTTGGCTTGTCAGGGGCAGGCGCGCTGTCATCTGTGGCCTTTAGAGGAAGTTTGACCTGCTGGGAAGCAGGCAGTTCAGCTGCAGCCTCTAAGGGGGAAGTCACTTGATGGGCAGGTCTAAACCCGAAATAATTCCTCTCTCTGCCTTCTTCTCTAAAAGATTCTTCACATGCCAACTTTTCACTTTCATTTAAAAATAAAAGGAACAAAGAGTGAATAGATTCATTCAGCAATTATAGTCATTATGCAAACTTGTAAATTCAAAATCTTTAGAGCTCACCTCTTGGTTTAGTCTACTCTATTGTTCATTAATTTGAGGATGATGAAAAAGGAAGCATTAGAATCGGAGCAGAAGACAAGGTGAACACTCAGGTTGGCATTCGGAGCGCGCTGTTCATATTCATAACGAAACCATCAGCATTTGGAAAATCTTGGTTTGGAAAAGAACATTATATAAAATGGATGAGTAGTGAATATTATTAGAAAAATTTTCTCTGTATAAAGCTGATACTTGAATCAACATTTTCCCTTGCTTACTCTAGTTTGTTTTTTCAAAAATGAAATGTTTCTTCTTTTTTTCTAAATAGGTTGTATTCTTCTTCATTTAAAAAATTTATAAACATGGTTTATATGAGCAATCATCAATTTTACACTTTCTGTATTTCTATTACATTTACAAAAAATAAAATTGACAATATACTGATAGGAATAGATGCAATAGAGAAAAAGATGCTAGGAGGAAAAGTAAAAAGTGAGTATTATCAACTCTTTTGAGAAATTATTCTGTATAGTTGCACAAATAAATGAGGCTAGAATTAGAATTATGGGAACAAATCAGTTTTTAATGTTGGGACTTTACCCTGTGTTAGATATTGATGAGAATAATGCAATAGGAAGGAAATAAAAAAGAGAGATGAGGAGGAACAATGCCCTGGAAAATGTAAAGAGAGTGGGATTCAGAGCAAAAATGAAGGATTTGGTTCTAAATAGCAGCACAAAACACCTTATTCACTTTAATAAAAAGAAGGTAAAATACGTCTATTCATATGCAGGTGGGCTGGCCGATTTGCTACTGTAGTTATGGAGAGGTTGTGTCCTCACAAACACTAGAAATGGAAAGAGGAGAAGAGGCAGATGGGTTCACTAGGGGGGAATGTCAAGTAATCTAAAAGAATGTGATAGAGAGTTTATTAGTATTATATGGTAGACTCCAAACATTTTATAGGCTCATCTGGAGTTTCCTTCATATAATTCAGTGAAATTCTCCCATCAGAGACAATAATTATTTCTATATTGGCCATTCATATGTCATTTTTTCATCATATATCATTTCCTGTCAGTTTAAATCAAATCAGAGCCATTATGTGGCCTTATGTATACATCATTTTGCCTCAATTTACTCTATCTGGCATAGTTTTTCCCTAGTTTTACATGGCCTGCTCCCTCTTGGTGGTCAGTTGCGTCCTCAAGTACCCCATTTTTCAGACTCTTTAACTTCCTCGGTTGAAATAACACTGTCCCTCCAAACTTCCTTCTCTATGCCATTACTTACCGTATTTTTTCCTTTAAACATTTGTCACTTTCTGGCATTTTATACAACATATGCTTTGCTTATGTGGTTTGTTTATTACCAGTCTTCTACTCTAGAATGAAAGGTTTATAAGGGAAGGAGTTTTATCTCTTTTATTCATTACCATATTTTCCAAAGCTTAAAAATGTTCTTTATAAATAGTACAGCCTCAAATATTCTCACTGAATGACTACATTTTATCATAGCATCCTCAGCATTTCTCTATTACAATACCCAATCATTTTGTAAACAAAATAGTTACTTTTGTTTTTATTTTTTGTGTCTATAGTATATAGCTGTACACTATGCTTATGTGATTTAGTACATTTTATTAAAAAGATGCATTGCATAAATAGGTATAGTAGAAGCTTAAAAGCATCATTTGATGAATCATTGGTATTATACTTTTCTGTACCACTGTTCTCACTAACTATAAAATAATTATCCTCTTTCAAGTCACTTTTAGCAAAGGCTTTATGATTCAAATGGATAAATAATGTTATTGATTTTTATTTTTTGAATTTTTAAAATTTTATTTGTATATTAATTCATTGTGCATGTCTGCACTTATGTATGTATATATGTATTTATGAGTGTATGTGGATATTTAAGTATATACAGAGTTGCTGATAGCTGATGATGATTTTTTATCACTGCATGTAGCATTAGATAATGATTATTCTCCCTAGGAACAACAAATACTGTACCACCTAGCTAAAATAGTCTGGGGACAGAATTCAATTCATGCATTGAAACAGGAGAGGGTTGAGTGAGTTCATCATTCATAGATGCTTAGTGAATAAATGGGCAAAAATACAATAGGCCCCAGATGGTAACATTTTCATAAAGTTAATCCCCCATCCCCTACTGAAGTTGGCATAATTATTATATTAAATCTTTCTTTAAATTAAAGTTCACCGATTTTCTAACTCTGTTTGTTGTTCTTTGGATCTTTAATAGCTCTATTTGGTTGTTATTTTAATATTGTCTGTACACATCAACACGAAAGGTAGGTAATTTTGATTTTAAATGGTGTACTTAGTTTAAAAGATATTATTTATTTTTTTGTGATACCAGGTTAGAATGTATCTATTGTCAGTTTAAGCTGAGGAATACCTTTCACTTGCATGTTTGCAAAACATACCTGGCTTATTCTCCTCAAGAACTGTGAAAGGTATGAGACTTTACTTACAAGCTGGTAAGTTAGGCTGCAATAGTTTCCTACTCAAGAGACTCCTAAAGCGGAGAAGACGATGAACTCACAGCAATTGCATGAGCCAGAGTAGCAGCAGCTTTGTGCCAGTTTCCTGAGCCCTGACTTCCATTGGGCACAGCAGAGAGGGCTAGATGCCACCTGCACACGTAGTAGGCTGGGGCACAGAAGAGGAATCGAGGTTAAGGACCCAAAGCTCTTATGAGGGTGAAACAGGCTGCCCTTTGCTCCAAGAGGAGGCACCATCTCTAGTCTCCAAGATTATAAGGAAACTTGTCCTCTACTCTGGAGAGGTAACTTATTTCTATCTTTCAGGAGCGTCCACTCTTCAAAAATCTTTGAAAAGGTCACTTGGCACAAAAAGTAGTCAGTGCCTTTCTCCCAAGATGTAAATAAACACTGGAGACTCATGGAGAATTATCTCCTGACACTTCTTTTATCATGTTAGTCAATGTTCCCAGGTGCAGTCTGTGTGGGTAGTGATTGCACATGTTCTGAAACCTGCCTCCTGAACCCCTAAGTGTCAGGGGTGCTATGGCGTTTACAATTTGGCCTACAAATTAACATTCATAGGAAGTTTAAAAGAAAATTATCTACTGTCCATTGGGACCACAATGTTCCGCTATGTTGTTTTCTCACAAACAGTGGGACATTCTGCTGCCACAGATGTAAGCGTGAACTTTTGCAGACACGGAACTAAGAGGAAAGATGGAAGCTGGAAAATAAAACTTGCTCAGGGGAACTTAGCTAATTTAAGTAACTGATTGATTCTGAGACAGAAACATCCAGAATGTGTTGGTTCTTCCATTTGATAACTGTACTCTTACTAAACAATATATAGCTGAAAATAGAACAATACATTCATGTTAAGATATAGATTGGTTCATAAACCCTTGGCATTGAAATGAAAACAGCGGTGATTTGAGGTCTCTAAGCACTAGATGATGGTCTTTTCTTCCTTTCTTGGCTGATATATTTATTTGACATTTCCCCTGAAAACTTTTAAATCTTTGAAAACAGTTATTGTTTCTTCATATTTTGACAACGAGGGTTCAAGTGTGTTGCTGGATTTAATGGGATTGTAATATCTAACGTGACACATTCAACTAAATCATCATTCTGATAATGATGGAAGGAAAAGTGGATTAGACCTCTTCGACATATATTTTGGTACGAGGCCCATTATTTATTATTTTTTATGTTTTCTCTCTTTATTTCCTAGTAGCAAAAATACCCGTTAGATAGTCTATCAGGCTCACTTTTGAGAAAATAGCATGGAGTAGAGAGGGGTCAAGAAGTCAGGGCAATTCAAATGTGACCTGTTGTCAGACAACCAGACAGGAGTAAAACAACAGTCTGCCTCTGGAAGACCCTGCCCAACCTTCGTGTTCTTTCTCCCCAAGAGCAACAATTCTACATTGGTGGCCTCCTGACGAGCTAAGAATTAAGCAAACAGCTAATACCAATAAAGTCATTTGTCCTGCATCACTGGCTATCTCTGGCAGGATTTTTTGAGCTGAAACCCAAATTATATATAATATCATATTGGTACTATTTTTTGTTTTCCTTTGTTTTTGTAACAGTTTCTGTTTAGCGTAAGAGTTAAAATGAAACATTATGCATTTTTATATCTTCAGTGCTAAGCACAGGGTGGAGCGCTGTTTGCCCTCACCAGATAGTTGATTCACTGAATTGACTGCAAAGTCATAGGGACATACGAGCACATAATTCAGGACAGCGTCTTGGAGAACTGCTGGCATCAGTCTCAGTGCTCCTCAACGGTACTGGATTGTATTCTCCTCTTTTTGGCCTGGGCTACATCTTCCCTAAAGAGACTTATGTATAGAATGGTAATTAAATGCCTTTAAAGGGGATCCTCCCCATTACAAGATTTATTCTTCTAGAAAGAGTCAAGGATGGTGAAAGATCTGGTAAAACATGACTTCATGCAGTCACATTCCATGCTGCATGCATTGCAGAATCTATGAAGGTTTTTTGGACCAGAGATTTGTATCACCTGCACAGCTATCACACCCTTGGCTTTACATCACCCAGAAAAAATAAACTAGAAACTTTGGGAACAGGCAATAGTACTCTTTTAACTTCCCATGTGATTCTGACTTATAGTTAGGAAGGATAACTATTGTACTATTTTTTGCATGCTGGAAATCAATGTCATCCGGACACTTAATTATCACAAGTAAAGTTCCTCCAAAATGTGGTTAAATAAAACTAAAAATTTAACAGTGTTTAAAGAAGAAGAGGAGAGAATATGATGAGGCAACCATATTTGAATAAATAATGCTAAACATAATAGATCACAAATTCAAAGAGCTATAAGAACCTCAACCATAAGCAAATAAAAAACACTACAAATAAGCACAAGATAGCAAAACAGAAAATAAAACAAAGCAATAACCAAAGGCATATTCATGACCTTCCTGATAAAAAGACACATTTCCCTTTATAAATAAATAACAAAAAATTATGAAAGTTATGAAAAAATAGAAAAAAAATTGCCAACTTAGGAAGTTATGCTGAAAAAATATCCTTATGAACTTTGGTGAAATAAAAATGTATTCAGGTCAAAAACAAACAAACAAACAAAACCCGTAGAGGATGTATCAGCACCAGACCTTCACTAAGAGATACAGAGAAGGAATTTCTTTTTTTTTTTTTGAAACTGGAATCTTCTTCTTCTTTTTTTTTTTTTACAGATTTTATTTATTTCTTTTTTAGAAAGAGAGGAAGGGAAGCAGAAAGAGAGGGAGAGAAACATCAATGTGTGGTTGCCTCTCACATGTCCCCTACTGGGGACCTAGCCCGCAATCCAGGCATGTGCCCTGACTGGGAATTGAACCAGGGACCCTTTGGTTCACAGGCCAGTGCTCAATCCACTGAGCCACACCAGTCAGGGCTAGAAAAGGAATTTCTTTAGAGAAAAGGAAAATGGTCACAGAAATAAAGGAAAGGATAACCACCAACAGAATAAATTATGAGTAAATGTAAATGAAGAAAATCAAAAGCAATAATTATAATGTTTATGGATAAATGTACAGAATAAAATGTATAAACATATTGTAAAAATGCATAAAATAAAATATTAACAATGTAAACTGTGGTAATAAGTAACTGGAATAAAGTGTTCTAAGCTTTTATTATTTTAGTAGTCTTTTTAAATTAATAAATTGAATATGATTATAGTATGTCAAAAAATGTTTTCATTGCTAAGATATTAAAAGATTTAACTACTCAGATAACATTACATGCATGTAAAATTAAGAAGAAAAATATAATAACAGCTATATTTAATCAATCTGAAAGAGAAAAGAGAAAAAACAAAAAGAGTAGATGTAAATTCAAATGTATATTATTACTTATATTCTAAAAATATTAAATAATTAAAAGATTATGCATGTAAAAGATTAAGAAATGTATGTGCTGCTTCTCAGAGCGCACCTTAAATGATATGAAAGTGCTTAAAAATAAAAGAAGTTTAAAAATATACTATAAAAACAGTCATCAAATGAAAAGTGGTGGAGCTATACTAATATCACTCACTGTAGATATTAATGTAGGGCCTACTAAACATGAGAACAGACTTTTCATGATAACAAATTGGCTAATCTGCCAGGTAGATATGATGATTATAAACATGTGTGCTTGTGGTAGTTTAGCATAGGTAAACACTATTGGACATAAATAAATGTAATGGACGCATCAGTCACATCTGAATCATTGTGGGAGATATTGAATCACATGTCTCATAACCTTTGTAGGAGCAGAAAAATATATTAAGGATACAGAAAACATAAAAGTAATTAAAATCAGGATAAACAATCATGTAAAACACCTACCAATAAAAGACAAAAACATGTTTCTTTCATATTAGATATACTTCCCATACATTTGGATCTAAACAAAGTATATCTAAACAAAGATCAATGGATGAAATATTTAGGATGTTTTCTGTTCATAGGAATATAATTACAAAAGACAATTAGAAAGTCTCCAACTATTAGAAATTAAGAAAAAATTCTCCCAAATAACCCATGAGTTAAAAAAATTACAATAAAAACTAGAAAATATTTTAAAGAGAAACATAATGAAGACACAGCATATAAACATTTGTGGGAAGTAGCAAAAACAATGCCTGTAGGATAATTTATAGTCTTAAATATATATACTAGAAAGGAACAAAGAGAAATCAATAATCTAAGCTTCCACCTCAAGATACTAGGAAATATGGATAGAAAACCAAAGAAAATAAACAGAAGAAAACAATAAAGGTAGCAGAACTTAATAAAAGAGAAAGAATGCCTGGAAGAGAACATGTACAGCAAAGGTGATCTTTGGAAATACGGATGATCTCAGAAAATGCTAGCAATACTGAGAAAGGGAAAAATGAAAGTGCACAAGTTACCAGCATCAAAAATACAAAGTGCTCCTGCTCCAGACCTAACACACATGGAAATAAAAATAAGAAGCTATTGACAGAAATACATGTGATAATTTTTGAGGAAAAAAATCCTTAAAAATTATACCCAAGATTGACATGATAAGAAAAATATATGAATAGTCCTAGTCCTACATATATTTAAAAATACAATTATTGAAATCCTCCTCAGAAAGATGATTGTTTCACCAGGAAAATCTTTTAAAATCAGATAGAAATCAATCCAAACTTTTGATAGGAGTACGGATTGTGTGTGTGTGTGTGTGTGTGTGTACACAGTCATTTTTTTGACATCTGCAAAACTTGACATCAAAATATGACCAAAAAGATTCACTTTACTTTTTTTCTCCTGGAATTCTTCAATTAAAATTTTTTTCTACATGAGTATTTTAATCATAATTATTTCAAAGTCCTTACATGTTCATGTGATAAGTCCCTAAATGTTCATCTTGTTTTAACCCTTTTGGTATTTTTAGTATTTTTTTTCTAAGCATGTCGTATAAAAGAAGGTAGGGAGTCTCCACGTTCTGCAGTCTTCTCCCAGAGAAGGCCCATCCTTTTCCAGGTAAACAGAGTGGCAAGCAAATAATTCCATGGTGCTTGGAGTTCAGTGAAGACAGGGTGGGGTGGCAGTTTTAGGTGGGTTTGGTCTACTTCTCACTCTGAGGCTTAGAGCAGAGATTGCAATCGTTTTTCCAATTTAGAATTTAGTGTATTCACCAACTGCTTCCCTGTAGCATCCAGACTCTATCTCTCCACTACTAGGATTCTTTGGAAAGTTTGTCTCTGTTTTTCACAATGTTCCAGTTAAAACTATGCCTGCCACTGCCCACAGATTCAGAACTTGGCTCATGTTGTGAAAGGAAAATCTACGGGATGTTTGAATCTGTTCAAATCTCCCAAGTTGTCTATTTAGGTCAAGGGTCAGCAAACTGCAGCCTATCAGCCGAATCGATCATACTGACTTTTTCTACAGTTTATGAGATCTACAGATTTCAAATGGTTGGAAAAAATGAAAAGAAAACCACTTTTACATAATGTGAAATTATAGAAAATTAACATTTCGATGTTCATAAAATTTTATTGTAATTGCCACAACCATTCATTTACATATTATCTGGGGCTCCTTTTGCTGCAATGGCAGAACCAAGTACATGCAGTTGCCACAGAAACTGTACAGCTGCAAAGTTGAGAATGTTTATTTTCTGGTCCGTAACAGAAGTAAATTACTATCTCTTGCTCTAGTCTGTAAGACCACAAAAGTTCTGGTAGTTTTTATGTCCCTCTGCAGTGGCCCCCTGTGCAGGCAAAGCCCAGATTCTCATTGCATGCCTACACAGGAAAAGGTGGCTTCAGGTTGTAAACTCATCATTCACAATTTTCTCACTGCAAAATCTTTGCCCCTTACATTTTGTTGCTTCAAAAATATTATTATTTCTTGAAACATTATAAATATTTCTATTTTGTCTATATTTTACTATTTTTTTTCTTGACCAGAAGCAATCATGTACCACAAACTAGCCTATTTGCATATGGAAGATAACTATTAATTCTAAGGTCTGTGTTATGGATATGTTTCATTTTGCCTATTTTAGGAGGTATCCACAGGGAAAAAAGGTAAACACAGAAAATATTTGGGTCACCAGGGAGCTTCTGGTATAAAAGGAGCCAAAAATAGGTTCCAATTCAATCCCTGGTTTTGCAGATTAACAAATCATGGTTTAGGGAGAAGTGTAAGCCATTTGTCAGGCTCTGCCTTCAGTTTTCGGTAGTCAAGACTCTAGTCCTAAAGGTCTGGCTCCAGAAGACTTGCCTCTGATGCCTTCCGCCCTCTGTGCAACATTCACTGTACATGCTCATACACGTGTATATAAGTTTAGTTAGAGAGGTAGGCTGTGTGTATGTGTGTGTGTATGCACCTTTAAAGCCTATCTATATGTTGGTGTTTCTGACATGGATAATGCTCTGCTATTTACAATTACTGAAAGTTGCCTTTCAAACTCTTTGGCCTGCTTTCTTCCCAAGAAAGAATATTGTCTTCCTGCATATTCAGTACAACAAAATCACCAAGGATGTTTTTAGGTCAGTTTCACTTCATCCAAAGTTATTTAAATATTAATTCTGAAGTAAAGGTGTAATCTATTATTTAAAAGATAGGGTTAATGAGAAAAATGCTGACAGTTTCATTGTACCGGTATCACTGTACTCTATCCTGCATTCGGGCATCAATGAAGTACAAATTTACCTATAGTTTGTCCAGAGAAGTTTTTAAAATTTTATTCAGCTTTTATAATTTTAAGCATGGTTTATCCTTTAACACTAAATCATTTACGCTTATACAGTACTTCTCTCTACATATTTAGGTAGATGGCTATAGAATGGCATATCCCATATAGAATACTGTGGAGGCACTAAAATGAATGCATTTATTATTGTAGAAATTGACTAAAAAATTAGACCAAGACCAAAGCACACCAAATGTATTTTATACCTACCCTTTTCATTAGTACTAAGTGATATCAACCAAAATTATTGTTATGTATTTTGGTATCCAAGATGGGTATATCAGACTATTATTGATAACAGGGTTAAATACATTTATATTTAGAAATTCATTCATTTTTTTAAGTTTTTATGGAATATTTTTGTTACAGATTATTGAGATATAATTCACATACCATACAGCTTACTCACTGAAAGTGTACAATGAAATCTTTTAAAATTAAATACTTAGGCTCTACATCTTCTATTATTAAAATTTATTGCAGTTCCATTCTTAGTTTTCTGAGGAAATTCCGTATAGTTTTCCACAGTGGCTGCACCAGTCTGCATTCCCGCCCAAAAGTACTAGAGTTCCCATTTCTCCACATCCTCACCAGCACTTGTTGTTTGCTGATTTGTTTATGATGGCCATTCTGACTGGTGTGTAGTGGTATCTCATTGTGATTTTAATTTGCATCTCTCTGATGGCTAGTGATGCTGAGCATCCTTTCATATGCCTCTGGGCCCTCTGTATATCCTCCTTGGAGAAGTGTCTATTCAGGTCCTTTTCCCATTTTTTACTTGGATTGTTTGTCTTTCTGGTGTGGAGTCACCTGAGTTCTTTATATATTTTGGAGAGCAAACCTTTGTCTCAGGTATCATTGGCAAATATATTTTCCCATATGGATGTTTCCCTTTTGATTTTGCTCATGTTTTCTATGCTGGGATTATACCCTAAGGATCCTGAAATACCAATTCAGAAAAACCTATGCACACCAATTTTCATAGCAGCATTATTTACAATAGCCAAGTGCTGGAAACAGCCTAAGTGCCCATCAAAAAATGAATGGATCAAAAAACTGTGGTACATTTACACAATGGAATACTATGCAACAGAAAGAAAGAAAGAACTCCTACAATTCACAGGAGCATGGATGGAACTGCAGAGTATTATTCTAAGTGAAATAAGCCAGGCAGTAAAAGACAAATACCATATGATCTCACCTATAAGTGGAACCTAATCAACAAAACAAGCATGTGAGCAAAATAGAAACAGACACGTGGAAATAAAGAAGAAACTGACAGTGACCAGAGGGGATGGGTGAGGGGTACAATGGGTGAAAGAAAGGGAAGAATCAAGGAATATGTATAAAGGATACATGGACAAAGACAATGGGGTTGGGGGGAGGATTGAATGTGGAAGATGGGGGAAGGTGGTGGGGAGAGTCATGGGGGAAAATGAGGACAACTATAACTGAACAAGAACTAATAAAAAATTATTGCAATAGGGCAGAACTCAGGATGGGGCATAATTTGAAAACATTTATTTTTTTAGTGTTCTCATTCAAACTGACCTTAGTAATCACTAACTAATATTTAAACAAGGGTTTTCAGGATTAGCCACAAATTTGTTGGTTTTCATGTTAATATTATTTTACTGAAGAGGGTGAGCATACTATCAGCGTGGCTAAGCTTAGTTTGTAAACAATTACTTATTCTCCATTATTTGTCACTTCCATTGTATTGACTTGTCATATGCTATTATTAAAACTGACCATTTCATTGATATTTGGATTTCTTAAAAAAAGGACAAGAACTTCTGAATAGATTAAAATAAATTATTTTTAATTCCTGTAAAAGTTTGTGGAGTCTTCATATAGCAAGAATTTAGAAGGAAGAGTATAAAATTTCCTATTGATTTTTGGTCTTCTTGGAGTTGGAAAGACAGCAGAAATGAAGCAGGGGCCAAATCTGATCCAAGAAAGTTCCCAAATGTAATATAAAATATGCACACAAGATGTATATAAATTTGGAACAAACATGTAAATTCTTAAATGTATTTGAAATTTGTTTATTATTTCCCAAAGTCATGAGCATGGTTTAAATATTGATCTAACAATTTCTGTTAATACATTTTTTTTTTGTGGATAGTTTAATACCAAGCAGAGTATACAGTGCCTTGATGCAAAATTAAGAAGACCGAGATAAATATAAAGTGCTAAAAGAAAAAGGAAAGGATTTGGAAGTAACAAAGCAATACTTCCTGGATTTGAATTTTGTGAGACCTTTTAAATGATTGAGTGTTATGTATATAATTTGGATGAGGCTAAATATGCAGCAACTAAAAACAGTGATAAAATTTTAGTGGACTAAAACAAAAAGTTTGATTTGTGGCTTATGCTATCCGTCCAACATGTACCTTTTGGGAACTCACTGTTCCAGAAAGACAAAGGGTTCATCCTATCATATGCTTCCTTGGTCACCATGGAATGAGAATGACGAAGTTGTAGGATGTAGCCAGCACCTTCTGTGAAACGCTTCAGCCTAAAGTTTGGTCCACATATATATCCAGGAATAGTCACAGAGTCCCACTTAGCTTTAAGAGCCAGAGAGGTACGATTATTTGTGTGTCAGGAGGAAAGGGAACTGGATATCAGAGAGAATGGTGATGTCTGCCACAGTGGAGCATGATCTAAATCAGTAGAGAGATGGCAAAACCAATGGCTGAGAGCTAGAATTTATTGGGAGCAGAGACAAACAAAAAACATACAAACCAACCAATAAACAAAAACCCCTGTGGCCATTTAGCCAGACAAGACCATGCAGACAAGACTATGATAGTCGGAGGAACCTCTATTAATAATTACGAGGTTAATAGATTTGGACTTACCACAATGAAAAACAGAGAGCAGATTCTTAAAAACAGTGAAAAAAGGATCAAATACAAACCGTTACCGTATAGGTATGTATATATTCAGTGCTTGAGAACTCTGGCACTTTTGCTTTGGGTAATTGGAGCAGGGGAAGGGAGAGTGAGAGTAAAAAGAGTGGATAAATGTGTTACAATAATTCAGGTAAGGAGTAAGATTTGGATTTGGCTTGTAATTTTGCATAGAAAATGCAAAAAGTAAAAACACTGAGGAAAATCTAGATCTTTCTATGGAGGGAGACACCCAGGACTCATGCTACATTTAATTTTAAAGGAAAAGGAGAGAATTAGAAACACAGTCCAAGGTTATACATTTTAGGAATTAAGAGAGAGTGTATCTGTATGTTTATACATAAGCACAAGTGAGACAAGACAAAACAAAGAATTTTTAAAGCAAATCAGAACATTTGAATTTCACTATCAGTGAAAATAATATCAAATAGAAATGAAGTAACGCGCAGAAGCCTTCTCTTTCTGTCTCTGAATAGCAATATGAAATTAAGGGTGACACAATTTTTTATTCATGGATGCGATCCTGCTTTGAAATTTACTCATGCACTCAGATGTGTTAGAGAGGTAATGCACTCTGTAATGTGGTCTTTATAATGCGCAGTGTGATTGGCACGGTTTAAACACAACGTTTAGTTGCAATATTTTACCCCAAATTATCCTAGCAGGGAGAGCTGAGGCAAACCACCAATTTTGACTCCGTATGTATCCAAGATACAGAAAAATGGATAAATTGGCTCCTTTTGTGCTTTCCTTGCTGCTTGTCTTTATGAGCAGTGAAATTGTGCGGATGGCGATTTCCGCTCAGAGAGACTTCTACAGAAAGCTGCAGGAGTTGGCTCCCCACGGGACAACCCGGACAGCAGTGGGGCCCGGCAGTCATCACGCTGAAGAGGGTGGGTGTAGATTAGAGGGTACGAGGTAGTTATTTTAAGCGCCAAGCTCCAAGTGTCTAAACTTTGTTGGGGGAATGGTAAAGCCCACGAATCATGGGCATTCTAGGAAAGATTAATTTGGCTCTTCAAAGAGCTGTTACCCAAAGAGTTAGCAATTGGTTTCCAACACTTAATTAGGAGTGACTTTACAGTTTTCTATCACTCTCACTGTATAATATTCAATAAGTCACCTAACAACTGTGTGCCTCAGATTCTCTTTCTGCAAAATGGAGATAATATCTAGAGATCAGAGAGTAAGGCAGAAGATCACACGCGGGCTCTCCTGGTGTTAGGATTCACAAAGGCCTCTAACTATGTAGTGCACAGAGGCCTATAACTACAATGAGTCAGCCTTGAAAATCTTTAGCCTTTATATTGTGGCCACTTACCTCCTACCTGTATGCTTAACACCATTCAAGATTCTCAGCTAGCTCTGCTATGACTTGGGGATAATTTAAGTAATTCTTGATCAGTAACGCCTAAGCATTAGTACCTCTCTCTTAGGGTGGTTATAAGAATTGAATGTATTAGTGCAGTAGAGTTCTTAACCTACTGCTTGACATATGCTTATTGGTCAATACTCATTCGTGTTGGAGGTGTACTGATGGTTGTCACTGAAAGAGCCATTGTGCTAACAGTGTCGTCCACCTTTCTGCTAACCCACTACAATGTGATGCACTAACTCCTTGATGCCAGTCATAAGTGCTGGAGTTTCTCCTCCCCACTGTGCATTATTACTCTTCTGTTACCTTGCTTCTGTTTTGAACCTTGGCTTCATTTGTTTGTGTTTGATCCTAATCTTGACTCCTCCCTCCTGCTAGGAACACGAGGTCTGTGGGAGAGCTCTAGGGTGTGTGGTGTGGTTGGATGTCTAATGCTGGTGACCACAGAGACCTCTGAAGTCCATTACCTGCTGTCCAGCTCTTCCCTTGGTTGCCGCTAGTGCTACATCTCTCTCACTATACCTGGCCAATTTTTGTGGTCTCCAGGGAAACTGCTAATAGATTACACTTCCTTCCTAATTTCTGAAAAATTTAGGAAGTAAGAGAGAAGTCAGAATACCACCTTTCACATGGATGATATTGGAGAGTGTGGTTTGTGTAAGAGATGAACTTCCTACATGGAACCTCATAACTGGGTAAGACCAGACAGGGATGGCTAATGCTGGAGGAAATTGGATTGAAGAGAACCAGGATGCCATGGATTTTCCTTGGTTTTACCAATATTACTAAATAAAGGTATGAAAAGATTAGAAATGTCCTTGGGAAAAAAGTCCCTCCTCATTTAGGGAAACTAGAAATGGGGAAAATGTGCATGTGCCTGACATCATTGTTCTCTCTTTACCATCTGCACCTTCCCTTTCCAGGCCTGATTTCTCGTTCTTGGCCACACTCAGATGGAAGCCTATAATAGTTATAAAGATTTTCTATATTTTATTTAGTGTAGTGATAAGACAGTAGTATAAGCTCTGTAGAAAAAGTTTAGTTTTTGCCCTGGCCAGGTGGCTCAGTTGGTTGGAGCATTATCCTGTACACCAAAAGGTCATGGGTTCAATTACTGATCAGGGCACATACCTAGGTTTAGGGTTCGATCCCTGGTCAGGGCATATTGGGAGGCAACCAGTTGAAGTTTCTCTCTCACACTGATGTTTCTTTCTCCCTGTCTCCCTCTCTCCCAATCCCTCTCTCTCTCTCTCCATCCTCATCTTCCTCTCAATCCTCATGAGGATTAATTTTTTTTTTACTTTTTCTTATAGAGTTCTATATTAGAGTAAATGGAATACAAGATTGTATTTATAATATAAATTTAGCAAATATAATATTTGGTGTTAATTAACAATGGACTCTAGAGAGAGATGCTGAAAGTGCAGACTCCTCCCTGAACACAAAATAAAAGAACATTTATTAAAAAATAAAGATAAGCTTATGTGAGTGTTTTTGAAAAGACAGGGGATAAAAAATAACTTTCTGAGTAATGGGCATTAATTTACTATTTGACATACGTCCCTATGTTATGATCATCCCCTTTAAAAACATGGGACCGAGGATATCATTTCTGCTGCTTCTTTGTCTGAGTGTTACATCCTTTAACAACTTCTCTTTCTCATTGTATAAGTTAGTGCTGCTGGTCATCATTAAGCACTTTCAGGATTTGAATTCATTAAAATATTTAATAGGGATAAAAAATATTTCATTTTGAAGTGTGTCCTAAGGGTTCTTGCAGAAACCAGTCCAGAAAACAATACATTAACAGAAAAGAAAATTAACATAATGTCAAGCAGTAAAACAATGCAAATAAATTACATGGGTTTCATCTCTAGTGATTATGAATTAGAAAAATAGAACAAATCTTGATGGGGTTTGTGTTTTTTGCTTTCCTCTGTTAGAATCTCCATGGCTGTGTGGTGGTGATGGTGATGTGTGTATCTCACTTGAAAAAAGTATAGGTTAATTCTACTCCTGCAATTACATTCTTATGCTCATTTATAACCATTACCCATGTTCCAGAGTTGTTCCAGATGTACACAGAACTCTTGCTGACCTATATGACCCTAACTGATAGTCTTCACTGGGTACTCACACTGAGCAAAGCAGGAGCTAAGCAGTTGACATGGGGTATCTCGCTTAAACTTTTAACTATCCTACAACCTAAGTACTAGGATACCCCACCTTATAAAAGACATTGTTTTAAAAAACCTGAAGTTTAAAGAGGTTATATATTTTGTACAAGAAACACATGACTAGAAATAGTCCAACATAAAAATTTAAAGATTTGTCTGTCTGGCACCTTAACCATGGCCTGAGCCAATAGATTCCAAATATATTACCCAGGCTTGAGCAAAAAAGATACACTGAAAAGCAGAGAAAAAATATTAAGATATATATTTTTAATTTATCTCATCCATTCTAATTTTTATTTTGTGTATGTTTTAGATCACAAATGACATATTAGTAACATTACATAGAGATGTATAAGGTATGTATATAGATATAGTATGCATGTTCATTTTATTATGTTTTACTTTAATTTTCAGTGATATGGATCCATGATAAACCTGGTGGCTAGCTCTAAATTAGCTGTATTTGCAAAAGTAATGACATAAGTTTTTGAGGTTTACCCTACCTCTTTCTGTTCTTTCCCTTTCTGATGTCTTCACTTCCTTATGTGCCAGGTATCGACAGGTGACTCTCCTGTCCCACACTGGCCTCCCTTGAAGTTCAGGTTTGCCCCTTTTGCCATACTTCCTCTATCTCCATCATCAGGCTTGCCCTTTACCCAACCTTACAGCCTGGATCTCAGTGTAAAACAAGTGATCCATTCATGTGATCACCAAATTGCTTATGAGTAATGACATAGCATTTTCAGATTACTTATATTTAAAAGTGAAGTATTTCAAATCAAACAAAACTTGGAATGGAGTCAGAAGGGAAAAACTCATTCTTTCTCCTTATTTTTTCTCAAAGATATGAATTATCAATTATGTAGAATATATCCAGAACTTTAGGATGCATTTTTTGGAGCAACAATTTATTTCACTATGGTTTTATGTATATACAAGTGACATATGACCCCCCCTAAAAAGGCCTCAATTAGCCTAGAATATTTACTTTAATAAGTACAAAGTACACATTCTAATAAATAAGGTGTTGTGATATGAGTTTTGTGGGTGTGTACTTTATTTTTTAAGTTATTTTTTCCATTACCATTTAGTCCTCTTACACCCCCCTCCACCCTGCAGTCACCCCACTGTTGTCCATGTACAGGAGTCCTTTTTCCTTCTTGCTCAGTCTCTCCAATCCCTCACACTCCCATACTGCTTTCATCCTGCTTTCATCTGAGTCTGTCTTTATTTTGCCTGTTTATTTTGCACTAAATTTCCTTTTTTTCTTTAAAAGAGGGATTACCAAATGCTGTCTTTTACATCCATTTTTTTCTCCAATAACTATTTTTGGCATTTTCAATGTATGTGAAACTTGATAAGTTCCATGTGACAATATAATGATGCTTTAGGATAAACACAATAGCACTTTAGCAAAGATTCAAAGAAGAATTTTTTTAACCATATTTCAGGAAGACAGACTGAAAGAATAGGAAGGACTGATGGTAAATGGAAGTCATCAGTATTTGTTGTTCGGATAAACAGTAGTTATTTTGAAGAATGTACTTTTATTTATTCAATGTTCATTTGAATCAGCTTTAAAAAACAGAATTTATGTAATGGGATAAGGAGATCACAAGCAACACTATAATTTCAAAACATCATTTATTCTATACTTCTTGGATTTTTCAATAAATCAAGTAAACCTATTTCATACAGAATTAGAATTACGTGTTATGGACAAAGAGGTCTTACATTTTTTCACTCAAGAAAATGAAAATATTAAAATGCATTTCTTTAAAGAAAAAGACAGGGATGCTTTATAGTGGGTGTTACTAAGATGAGTTTTCTTGGGTGGGTCTTCTTCCTTGGGAAAAATGGAATAGCTAGAATCTAAAGGTAAAGCTTCTTCAGGCCTTTAAAAAATTAACCTGTGTCAATTAGAGGCATATCTGTCATATGTTAATGGGAGGTACTAATATATATTCACTTTTATAAGCCTGTATAGAATTCTATTAATCATTTACAAATCTAAGTTTACTTAAATATGGTATATTTGTGTAGTTAATGAATGAATATTGATGTATAAATATTACATGAATCCATACTTTATTCATATTTCCATCTTTTTACTTAGTGTCCTTTTTTCCTGTTCAGGAGCTCATTCGGATCACATTACATTTAGTTGTGCTGGCTCTTCCGGCTCCTCTTGGCTGTAACAGTTTTTCAGATTTTCTGATTTTTGGTGACCTTGACTCACTCTGGGAGTACTGGTCAGATATCCTGCAGAATGCTCATCAATTTGAATTTTTCTGATGTTTTTCTCATGATTAGACTGAAGTTATTGGGTTTTAAAAGGAAGATTACAAAGATAAGTGCCATTTTTATCACATTATTTTAAGGGTATACACTATTAAACATGACTTTTCACATTTAATGTTGTTAAACTTGAGACTTTGCTGAGATAGCGTTTTCTAGGTGTTTCTATTGTAAAGTTATTCGTTTTAGCCTCTTTTCCATACTGTACTTTTTAGAAGAAAATTACTACGCACGGACCATACTTAAGGAGCAGGGAGTAATACTCTCCTTTCTTTAGGGTATTGTATTGACACAAATTATTTGGAATTCTTTTGCAGGGGATAATATTTGTCTCTTCTCTTATATTTATGTATTTATTCATTTATTTATTTATATCAATATGGACTCATGGATATTTGCTTTATCCTTGGTATATAATGCAATTAATCCAGCACTACTTTATTGGTTATGTTGTTTCAATTTTTTCCAGTTTTGTCTATCGATAGACCTTTCTGATAGCTCCTTGGCCCTTTGACTTTCACCCATCAATGTGTTTTATTCCTAATTATTGCCACTTTTCTAGCATTGCTATATCTTACATATTTATATTAAATACTAGTGTCTGAATCTAGAAAGAGTCATTTCTCCAAGAAATTATGTTTTAAGATTAGAGAATGGTATACAAATTTAAACTCTGTAGGCTAGATGTTAGGCCAATTCCACTGACAAAGTGAGGAAATATATGAGTATATATTAGTTTATGTATACATACATATCTACAAACATTTTTTATGTAACTATATGCATCTATATTAAGCTAAATAAGAGTTCACATGATGTCTCCAACTCTAATCCATTAACATATGGTTCATTCTTGACTCTTCCCCTTATTTATAAATTCTCATTTCTACAATGAGTAACCTGGCTGCACCATCTGCAATCTATTTACTTGATTGTTTAACTCTAATATGCAGATAGAGCAATTGTTAACCAGTACCCGACTGGGAAATCTGGATAGAACTGTGTGCGATTCCTCTCACCTTTGGTCTTGCAGATCCTGCTCGATATTGGTCACTTAGATAGATCAGCTCCTTCTCTCCCCACTGCCTTTCGGTGAAGTGCTCCTGTATTTGTAATGCAGGTACGTCCGTTGTTTTGCTACATTCTGAATTTGTCTTGGAATTTACCCAACCTCCTAAATATTTTTTAAGTGCATTCATTAAAATTCACTTTGTATTTTCAAGTTCTGTGGATTTCTACAAAAATATTGTCGTACATCCACCATTATAGTATCATGCAGAATAATTTCACCATGCTAAGAAATCCACTGTGCTTCACCTTACCAAATCTCATACCCTTGCTTTAAACTCTTGGCACCACTGATATTTTTTACTCAACAGTTTTGCCTTTTCCAGAATGTCTCATAGTTGGAAACATACAGTATGTGTGTTTTTTCAGACTGGCTTCTTTCACTTAGCATTACACATTTTGGGTTCCCCTCTATCATTTTGTGGTGTGAGAGCTCATTTCTCTTTGCTGCTGACAAATTGCCCATTATATGAATAGACTGCAATTTGTTTATCCTCTACCTGCTAAAGACTATCTTGTTTCCTTCCACCTTTTCTCTATTGTGAATAAAGCAGCTGTAAAGACATAAGTTCTCAATCAATTCACATACCTGGGAGTGTGATTGCTGGATTATATAATAAGAGTATATTTGGCTTTGTGAGAAACCATCAAACTCTCTCCTAAGTGACCATTGCATGTTTCATTCCTACCAGCACTGAAGGAGATTCTCATACTCTACAACCTCACCAGCAGTTGGTAATGTCAACTTTTTCATCTTGTTTTGTTTTGTGTTTGGATTTTAACCTTTCTAATAGGTGTGTAATGAGATTTTATTGTTATTTTAGTTTTAAGCTCCATAATTATGATACTGAGTTCCATTTGTTAATATGCTTATTTGCAATCCATATGCTTCTTTGCTCATTTTTTAAAACTTCAATTGGCTATTTTGCTATTGTTGAGTTTTAAGAGTTCTTTGTATATTTTGGATACCAGTTCATATCTTGCATGTGTTTGGTAAAGGTTTTTTCTTCCTTATTCTGTGGCTTGTCTTTCCATTCTCTTAAAAGTTTCTGTGAAAAAGACTGTTATTTTAGTAAAGCCCAATTTAACAGTTTTTTTCATCATAGATTATGATTTTGTCTTCTATCTAAAAACTTATTGCTGCGCAATGAGATACCATTCCATGCATGTACTAGCTGACTATAATATTAAAAAAAATTATAAGTGTAAAATGGTTCAGCCACTAGGAGTTTGTCCATTTCTTGAAAAGTAGAATTTAAACACAACATTTTATATGGTTTAGGAGTTTCACTTCTAAGTATAAATTCAAAATAATGGAAAACAGGTACTAAAACATATATTTGTACACTAATATTCATAACAGCAATATTCACAATATCCATCAATAGATGAATGAGTAAAATGTATCATATCCATACAATGTAATATTACCCAGTAATTAAAATAAATGAGGTACTAATACATGCTATAACATATTTGTTTCTTATCAACATGCTTAGTGAAAGAAGCCAAATACAAAAAGTTACCTATTGTATAATTCCTTATATATGAACTGTATGGAATAGATCTATCAATAAAAACAGGAAGCACTTGAGCATTTCCCATCCTGAAACTCTGGGGTTTTCTTAGATCACATAACTGCAATAATGCAGACTAACATCTCCCAAGTCAGCACAAGGCAAACAGTTTAGAAGTAGCAATGAGTGATCCACATACTGAAGGTAGGAGTGTCTGCTAGTCCTCTGTTTAGAACAATAACTCAATAACCCACCACGAAGCTCAGCTTGACTGAAGAAGTAGGACTGAGAAAAAGAAAGATTATGCACACTGATTATGTCTTCCTGAATTTTAAAAATGAGGGGCAAGATAATTTAATTAAAAGCGAGCCACTTCTCTCGTTGAATAAGTTGAATAAATAACATAAAGCTGACTCTGACTCTTTCCCTTTGACATAAGTGAGTAATAACAAACCAAGTGTTGCGTGTGTTTACTGGAGGAAAGAAGCAGAGCGTTCTTTTCGATTCAGGCATCTGTAGCAGGTGTGCCAGTGGAACCTATTTCCTGTTTCTAATACAGCTGCACATGTTTTTGGCAGGCAGCTTGAATTTGTGCCCCTCCACCTCAGTGATTTTGTCCTGCTTGGCTCTGGATTCTGGCATGTCTGTGCATAAAGTGTCAACTTTATTAGAGCTATAAAAGGCCTGAGTGTTAACATCAAGCATGCAGATGCAGTGCGTTGCTAGCCAACCACACTTCCTGGACTACCAAAATAGTGCAGCTGCAACCTTTGTGTGCCATTAGCAGTGACAGTCCATAAATCTTAGTCTGTTAAATGGTGGCACCGTCGTGACTTGATCCAGGGTAAACACTTGCTCTTTCAATTAGCTAGTGGGTAGGTATCTATAAATATGCCATTTTCCCTCAGAGGCTAAGTGATGTATTTAAAGTCTACATATTATTTATAAAAAATGGGTAACATATAGCTGTTTATTGAGCAATAATTTGTGGATTTTTCTTCTAGCTTTTGTCTTTTGATTTCGCAAAGTGTTTTTACTTCAGAAGTGAAAAACTATTTTGAGGTTATGTCTTCTGGTTCACCAGTTTCTAATGCATACATTTATTTGTTGATTCATTATCCTTGAAGAGGAAATTTGTGGGTAACCTTTATTTTTTAATTTCTTAAAACTGACTCACATCAGTTCAGCTAATTCTGATATTTTGCAAACCAAGCATCTGTAGCAAGCGACTAGCATGAGGAAGAATAGGTATAATAAATTAATATTATTTAATGATGATATAAATACCATATCAGTGTCAGACTTTGATAAGCAGAGAGGCAAAAAGCCAAACATGACCATACTAATTTATTTCAATTATTTATTTTTTAAAAACTGTTGCTAAGATAACTACAAAAATAATATTATTGGCCTAAAGGAATAAAGCTTTGTAAGTTTAGGAGTCATTAACATGGCAACACTTGATATATTAATAAAATATGATAAAGATCAATTATTAATCCATTTAAGCAAGTACCTGGTATTTACACATGTCATAACACATAAACATTGCAGTCTTTGCTGTGATAGTATCATGAATATTGTCACACTTTCACCATCCTTGGACAGATGTCTAGCTGATGCAATGGAACTTAACTGGTGAGAAATCAAGCCTCTGATTGGTGCAGATGCATTGGCTGGAGCCATGGGACACTATTGGACAGAATGAAACATGTAATTATCTAAAAATGACTTTGCGTGTATTTATTTAATTACAATCAATTTTATTTTCTATGTGCTATAGCAATGATGCTTGTGTTGAACCTTTCATAAAAGAGTAAACCCAACACTATTCATTTTTAAATGTCTTTCATTGTTTTTTTTTCTTTAAGCAGGCTCATTTATTTACTTTCTTAAGATACGGTTCTTATGTATATTTGATGCATGTGATTTTGTGAAAATGAATGTTAGAAATAGCAAGATGGTTGTTTGAAATAAGACTTTTTCCCAGACTCTCCAAAATGTAGTTGACCTTTGTTCCCACATTATCGAAGCAATTATCTGATACACATAAATGTTAAATTGGTATAAGTATAAATGCATATTTGCAGGTCTGCCTGAATTTGCTATCTGACTTGAACATTGGAACTACTTCTTTTAAAGGTAGACCTGTTTGTAGTCTTAGGAGAAAATCTAATGTCATATACTTATTTCAGGCAGGAAGAATTTTCTGAAAAGAATACTGAAGAACTAAAGGTATGATGAAGTGTTCAGTTCTAAAAGTTACAAAACAATTTGAAAATGTCAGGACATGCATTATTCTGTTTACATTAAACAACCTGTCAGTCCAACATTTGTGAAAAATAACACTGGTTGTTTGCTTGGTATTTCCAATGTCTCTGCATTTAACTCAAAATACTCCTCTTCCTACCACTCAGTGCCTGCATTAAAAAATTTTTTAAAATTGTTCACCTCCTTCCAGTCACGTAACAACAGTATTAATGTTTAAATTAGAAAAGAACTAGTGATATTGCTCTTGTATAGACCAAAGGGTTGTATTCCCCCCAAATTTGTATACTAAACTCTCATTCCCAATGTGATGGTGTTCTAGGTGGAACCTTTGTGATGTGATTAGGTCATGAGGACAGAGCCCACCTACCTGAGGTGTGTGCCCTTATAAAAGAGACCCGGGACAGCTCCCTCATCCCTTTGGTCATGTGAGAAGCCAGCCAGAAGAATGCTGTTGATTGACCAGGAAGCTCAATATCACAAGACACCAAATCTGCCACCACCTTGATCTTGGACTTCTCAGCCTCCAAAACTGTCAGAAATACTTTGTTGTTGTTTATAAGCCAACCAGACTTGGTATTTTTAAAATAAAAAGTATGAATGTATTAAGACAGCACTGTAATTCAAAGAGCAGTCAAAAGGGTTTAAAATAGAAATAGAAAGTAATATCATAAGTTCATTTAAAAAGAAAATGGTCTTCACGTGACATTTCGGGTCTACTTGCTGGCGGTGTGAATGTACACACATCAGTTAAATCAGAAAGACCTCAGCTAATTCACCTAATGACCGTGTATAATGTAAACTGTCTTGTTTCAGCTGAACCCTTGTGTGTAAAGTTTCAAATCAATCAAAGATGTCTGGAGAGTTGTACTCTAGTTGACACATCCTACTAGGTAGATGCTGTGGAGGAAACACAGGAGGGCTGTTTAAGCCGTGGTGCTGGGCCTGCCTTTTAGCTGAGATCACTAATTACAGAGAACAGAAGGGAGCTAGAATGGAAGCCAAGATACCTGGCCAGCACACTAGGGAGAGTTACAGGAGTTAGAGAGGAGTGAGATCTGCAAAGTAACTAATGTGTATAAAGCTTGTACTATCTGCAAGGTACTATGTTAACATTTTAATTCACTTAATAAATCATGATATGTAAAGTACAGTTAGTAATCCAATTTAAGTTCATATAAACAAAAATAATAGAGATTTACTTATAAAAATTGAGTAAAATAGACAACCCACTGCTGAAATTAATCAAGAAAAAAAGAAGGTACCTATACATATATTAAGACAAAAGTGAAGTGTAATATTTAGTGTGGATATTAAAATAATTATACTTGTACTTTGAATAGTGTTATAAGTGAGCAAAATAATATGGTACAAATTTTTTAAGAACTAACACTTCTCAAACTGACTCAAAAGAAAGACAAAAATCTCAATAAGTTAATACATTTAAAAAGCTGTCTTGGTATTACTTAAAAATCCAACTATAGATTGTTCTGTCAAACCCATTTAATTGCACTGATGATATCTGCCAAACTTTCATGAAAAATAGAATTCCAGTCTTATCTAAATTTTTCTAGAGAATAGAAAAAGTGGTGGCACTCCTCAACTCATTTTAGAAGAGATATTACCTTGATATTAAAAACAAATTAGAGCAGTATAAAATTAATATTGCAAGCCAATATTACTTAGGAACATAGATGCAATCTTTCCAAATATAATACTTGAATAAAACACATATTTTATTTAGAAAGAACTGAGGTGATATCTTAAAATGCAATGATGGCTTAATTTTGCAAATTATATTAATGTAATTCATATAATATTATATTACAGAGAAGAATCTGTATGATCATCTTAACAGAAAAAGAAACAGTCTTTGGTAGAACTCAACAGACTTTCATATTATAAGCACTTGGCAAACTAATAATAGAAACATTCTTAATATAAAGATCTGCAGCAAAAATTAAAGTTAATGGTAAAATATTAGAAGCATTTTGTTAAATCAAAGAATGAGAAAAGTATGTCTATATTCTATTCATCTAGTAGGACAAGTTTAAGTAATACAAAGTATTGGACTTAAAAGTATATGTATTTTTTAATGTCCTTGATGCAGAATGTCTATATAGCATTGTTTTGTATGTTGTAAAATATTATATTGTAGCATTATACTATATTGATTCATTTGAAATGTATTTTAATAACATATATTTGAAATGAATTTTAATTGATAGATTACACTCTGTTACAATAATGTTTTACTTATATGTAGTACTCTATGACATCTACATAGAAAAAAATCCCAACAGTTCCTTTAGGTGCATTATTAGAAATAGAAAGAGAGTATAGCAAGGTGGCTAGTGGCCACAAGATTAATAAAAAGAAAAGGTGCATACCTGTATTACAGCAAAATGACCAAATGGTTTAAGATACTACTATTTATGCAAGCAATACAAGTATAAATTGATTAACAAGTCCAATAAAATATAGGGATATATTTTATAGAGAAAAATTTAAAGACATAAAATTCTAAACAAACCACATAATTCACTTAGCAAACTGTAAATAGTTCTATTGTATTATTGCAACAAGGCAGCTCTGACACTAAAGACATTAAAAGTATCGGGAGACAATTAAAAGTATAAGAGGATAAGCTGTTACTCATTGGAAAAATATTTACAATTCACATAACTGTCATGGATAAATATTGCAAATATATAAGCTGGCCATAAAAATGAGTATAAAAAGAATCCAACCAAAACTGGGGCAAAATATATGAATAAGATTATCACAGAAGAGGAAACTCAATAATAACAAGAAAATATCAAGAGATTTTGAATCTCTCTAGTTATCTTGAAAAGGAAAGAAAAAAAATACAATTACATACAACTTTCACTAAACTGAAACAAGTTTTAAATCTGGAAGACCTGTAAAATGGTTGCATGAAACTGGCATAGACACTTTGGGGAGCAATATGGCAATATTTGGTAAAGCTGAGGATGTACAGATCATAAAGCCCAACAATTTTACAAATTCTAGTTGTAAGGAATATACCATATTGATGTCATTATAATTGCAAAAACCTGAAAACAACCTAAAAGTTCACTAAGAGGAAAGCAGACATATAAATTATTATATGCATATATAGTTATATATAAATTATATACTGTATAGTACAACATATATTATAATAAATTTATAGTAGTATATATGCTATATATATTTATATATAAATCATGGTATATACAAAGAGGAAGATAGAATTGGACATACTAGTAAGAAGGAATGAAATAAAGGTAACCGTAACAATCTGCATTAAACTAACAAACACTTCGCTGACCAAAAGCAACACACTTTAGGAGCTTACGAGAGTAACGTTACTGTGACCGTTTAGTGCATACCCTCTGGGGCACATTGATACGCAACTCCACTGGATATATGTGAGGAGGGGAACTACTGGGTCATATAATATGGGTCCTCATATTTGTACAGAAGAATTTGACATTTCTACAGAGTGATTCTATCTATGTACATCCTCAGCATTAACACATAAGAATTTCCACTGTTGCATATCCTACTGTACACTGGGTCTTCTTAGTTTCATAAAATGTAGCCAACCCGCCATCTGGAGAGTGGTCATAACCATGTATTTCTGTTAGTCTGAATATCATTGTAACCATCTAATGATCCCAAAGCTCCCCACATTTTTCCTCTATTATGAATCTGTAGAAATTGAAACACACTAATTACGTCAAATTTGTCCATAAGCAGTCTGAATGGATAACCTGATCTCTGCTCACTATTTATCCACAACATTATTCCTTTATTAGTTTAATTCTTGAACACAAAAGGCAACACATTTAGGTTCTCACATATTCCTGATTCTAATTTTCCCCTTTAAAGGCTGTTTTATTCAATATTATTGTTTGGCTTTCTGTGATTTTCACAGAACAGACCTGCTATCCTGCTTCTCTTTGTCAGTAAAATTTCCCGCTCTGCTGCATGCTCCCATCAAAGCAAAGAATCTATCTCATGTATTTGATTTGGGACTTAATTCTCCATAACACTTTATATGTATTCTAGGAGCTCTGCAAAATGAGCTGGCATTTAGTGTGCACAGTCAGACTCTGGTGTGCTGTGGCCTCTGACATTGCTTCCTGAGCCTCCCTTATTGTTGGAATTTCCCCTTTGGTTTTACCTTGCGTCTCTTTTTAAAGATATGTTTAGATCCATAAAGAAAGGATACTCTCCCTTCAACCATGCCCAGGGCCTTGAAAAACACACATCTATTTGTTTGTTTGTTTGTTTGACATTTTGACTTTTGCTTTAGTTATGAATGAAATAGTCCGGGTTTTTTAAAAATTGATTCATATTCTTAAATGCTTAAAAATTACTAAGGGCAAAATAATTCCTTGACCTCATGTATAGATTTGTCCACAGTAAATTCATACATCAGGTCTATTGAGAAATAACAAAATAGCTTTTATAATTAAAAAAACAATAAAACTACAACCTGTGACTGTAACTGAAGATTTACATAGGAGACGTCAACTGCTATTTTTTGAGACGTCTACCTACCAAGCGGTTTCCATTGATTATCTTTATGGTCTGCTAACTAGTCCCACTGGAAAAGTATTATTGTTCCTATTTCCTAATGGGAAGCTATAACTAAGCAATATCCAAATAATAGGTCTTTTGGACAGTAAGTAGCAGAATTTAGAAATTAATTAATTTTTAAATATGCATTTCTAAAATCAGGTTTTACGGTAGGACTGTTAGGACTTCGCCGGTGGGAAAACTGGTTTCTTCTCACTTATGTTTCCTGAGTGTTGAACATAGTGCCTAAAACTTAGTAAATATTCAACAAAAGTATGTTTAGGTAAATAAATGAAATGAATAATATAACTTTAAGTCTGGGCAGTAGCATACAAGCTGAATGTGGATAGAGAAGAAGGAAAAACAATTAGATCTTTATGGTGGTTTTTGAGTGTGAAATTGTTAAGAATCTTAACTAAGTCCGCTCCAGTGGAAATATAAAAGAAAGGACATAAATAAACAATAAAATTGACACCCATTTAAGATTTCTTTGTGGCTTATACCTCACTGGGGAAAATAACAAACTGAGCTTGGTACTAGTTTTGGGATACATTGATCACACTGCAATTATTTTGCTTTTTTTTTTTTTTTTTGGCAAGTGCTCGATCTGGAATATCTTTGTTGGATACAAATTTTTCAAAGAATTTACTGTGGCTACAAAATCAGCTGCGCATAAAACTGAGATACGGCTCTAGTTTGTCATGTTAGTATTTCTCTGCCTAATAGAAAACCCAGACCTTCAAGGAGCACATTAATTTACTTCACTTTATATTTGTAATTCCTGGGCATGGTGTGTTCTTTCAAAATATGTACAGTTTTTTTAGTGAAGTAATATATTTGGCTCTTAAGGGGTATTTTTCAAAGATAGCCAAACTGATGTAAAACTTGAGTATCTAATATGAGTTAAAGGAAACCATTTTCCTAATATCTGAGGGAGTTTGCATGGAAATTCATCATTATCATTATCTCCAGGCAGTGCGTTGAGCACCAGAAAAGCTGGATATTATTCACTCTGAAAGCTTTGAGGGCAAGCTATATATCACCTCGTTGCTTTTTAATAGACTTTAACTTAGGAATCAGGTATGTGGGGAACAAGAATTGAAATGGTTTCCCATATAGTCAGAATTTTTCAACAGTGAATATCCCATATAAAATAGATATTTTTTTCTGATATCAGGAAAGAAGTGTACATAGATCCATTTACACCATTGGAGAGTGTGTTGTCAAGAATATTAGAATTTTTATAGTTGAAAAATAGATTTGGCTATACTGCTTTGCCATGTAGATGAAGTTAAAATTCAAATATAAGTTCCTCTCTGGTGTCCACTATTAATGGCAGAGAAAGAGGGCTCCCTAAATTTCCCAAACCTTAGTCACATTGAAAACAAATATGTTTTGGAAATTAATTTGGTAAAGAAAAACCTGAGGTAAATAAGATATCTGAACAACTTGTCTGACCTTGTTTATGAACTGTTGATCAGTTCTATATGTTTCGAAACTGGCTTGAGGCACGCGGTGTGTGAACTGTTAGCTATTGAATTGGGAACCATCATATTTTGCAATTTCTTTCTGTGATCCTTATCAAATATTGGAGAACTTTTGCAGTATTTACTTGAACTCTACCTCATTCCCCTTCTTTAGGTTGGTGATTCTCAAACTTTAATGCATATAAAAATCACCCAGGGAGCTTACTAAAAATCCCACTACCCAGGACAAATCTCATGTGAATTAAATAAAAATTTCTGGAGATATGCAATAAGAATCAGTAGTTTTTACAGTTTCCTAGATGATTCCAGTATGCAGATATGATTGAAAACCAATGCTCTGGATTCTGAATTTCCTCTTGCTCATGATGAAATGTGTTGTATGAGAATATTAAGTGCTTGGTATAAAGCTAAAGGTCTAATTTCCATATTCAAGTGAAGTGTCAAAAGCTCAGAACCTTTTATGCAGATGCTCTTGCTCTTGCATTTCTCATTTGCTTCATCCTAAGGCAGACTTCTTGCTATGAATTTTCCACTTTTAAGACTTCTGAGATGAAGAGACATCGTCTATCTTCCTTTAATAGAAAAGGACCTATCTGCTCTTTGGATTTTAATTACACTTTTCAGTAATCAATTCAATCTAAATAAATGAGTGAAATAACCAGCAACTAATGCCAGCCTGAGGCTTGAAAATCTAATTCAAATGTATTTAATTTTAAACATACACTGATTGAAATAAATAGCAGATATTCACCCATGTTAAAATATCTGTATGTCGAAAGCCAGATTGTTGCTAACTCTTCTTTCTGTGATATTAACTTTCATGTTCAGACTTTGAATGAATATGTAAGCCACCATAGAAAACATGTGCAGTAAAAGTCAAATATGCTAAATACTATTTTTGTAACCTTTAATTATATGGGCATATGTGCTCTGGTGGATTTAATAGTAGAAATAATACTGTCTGCCTTTAAATTAAGCATTTGCTAAGTACCCTGTAACGTGCTCAGGGGCTTCCTATTTATTAATACATTTACATTGATGATTAATTATTTTCATTATACAGGTGCAGAAACTGATGATTATAGACTTTAAATTGTTTGTCAGCAAGAGATTCTCTGGCAAATGTAGAATATAAGCTTGATTTTCCGTCATTCTAAAAGTACATTCTTACTATCATTATGCTATCCTAACCATTAAGATTGTCAAGTTACCATACAAAATAGTTTTTAAATGCACGTTGACGTTAATGCAAAAGAAGGAAAAATTACAAGATTTTTAACATTGTCTACAATTTTTTATATTTTTCTTTTGTTTGTGCATTAATTTATTCATCAAACAATGTCAAGCGTCTACTCGCTGGCATAGTGTCAGATCCTGGGAAACAGGAATAACATACAGGGACTTTCCCTCAAGGAGCTTGCAGTTATGAGGGAGATGAAAGCCTGAAAAAGGAACTATTGATTTAAAGATTGTTTGGTGTGAGATGAGGAGGAAGTACCATCCAGAGGCATAGCTGACATGCCTTGAATAAGTAAACAGTCATCTCGTCTACCAGGTCCTGGTAGAAGAGGAATAGATGGGTACAGATTGGCTTCCATAAAAACTTTCCACATATGGTTAAGGGAGGGTAATTGTTATTTTCAAATGTAATAATAAACACCCAAAACACAAAAACCAACACACATACTTATATATAGCAAAACATATTTTGAACCTGAAATGGAGCATTTGGCTTAATACCTACTAAAAGCTCTAGAGTTTGTTTCTCTTCTGTGTACCTTTAATTGATACATAATTTAAATGTGTTAAAGTTGTTCCTTTTTAATGTACAGTTTTATGTGTCAGTTGAAAGCTCCTTTACTGATATGTTTCTTCTTTGATTTTATACAGTTTGCCCCAAACCTCAACCTTATGTACAGATGTGCGATAGCCTAAAATAAAGAAATTTCTACTGCAGCCTGAGCTACATGCAAGCTCTTTGAAACTGTACTAACATTAATATGATTTGCAGTGTTTAAGGTGTATTATTGCTGACATGGGCTCCATGACCAGGTAAAAAAGCTGCAGCCATGAGGAAAACAAGACCTTAGGGGATAAAATTCATACTAAAATGTCTTAGCCACACTTAGTTTACTCATGCATGCTATCAGAGTAGCAGAACGTCCCCAACACTGTTCATGTGGTTTCTCACTACTGCTGAGTGTTCCAAATGGAACTGAAAATAATTTTCAGAGATTCGTCATCCTCTCCGACAAATAATCTATGCAGCCTATGCTGCCTCATTGTTGTGACTTTTAATTTGCCAGTCAGGGGACTTTGCTTTAATGGGCTTGCTCCTGACACTTTGTACCTGCTATTCTCTTATTACAGATTACAGTGGTATTAAAATGTAGCTGGGAGTCTTTGACGCTCTTCACTTTACAGGATGAAGCCTATGTCCCCTCCAGTTAAATGTGGCCTTGACTTAGTGATTTGCTTCTACCAAATAGAATAAATGTGTCGTATGTGATGCTATATGACTCTGAGATTAGGTCAAAATGAAAAACTGCTTTTCTCTTTTTTAGCTTGCTCATTCTGGAGATAGTCAGTTGCCTTACCAGGGAGACATTAAGAAGTCCTGTGGCGAGATCCGTGTAGAGAGAAACTGAGGGCTATTAGTACCCAGCCCCTAGCTCTGAGTGTTGGCCATCCTGCAATCCAGTCAAGCCTTCGAGGACAGCAGCTGCAGCTGCCATCTCATCTGCAAACTCACGGGAGAACCTGAGACACAGCCACCCAGCCTAGTTTCTTCTTCATCATCAACCCACAGAAACTATACAATATCACAAACATTTGTTGTTTTATGGCACAGATGTCAGTGTTATTTGTCCAATAGCAACAGACATAGTGCAGATTTGGTACCTACTAGTGGGCTGCTCCGTTTACAAATCCTAAAAATGTAGGAATGGCTATGGAACTAAAAGGTGGCAATCAACTAGAAAGATTTTGGGAAAAATGGGCATTGTCCCTGCTGCGTCCTCAGCCAGAAAAACCGTACTCTCAGATGGAGCAATATAGGTATTGTTCCACTCCTTTAGGCCTTGTGTATTGCCACCTTTTTAGTGAGGTTTTCCTTACGCATCCTAGGAAAATTTTTTTAAAAAGCAACAAACCCTCAGTGCCTATCTCTCTTCCCTGTATTATTATTCTCCTTAATATTAAATGCAGCCTAACATGTACTTTTGCTTCTTTGTGACATTTTTTTGTTCGTCTCTTTCCTGTAGAATATAATTTCAATCAGGGCAGGGATTTTGTCTGTTTCCTTCAGTGTTTTACTAGAACCATGACTGGAACACGGAAATGCTCAGTAGATCATTGTTGTTGATCTTGGGGAAAAAGCCATGTTGCCTGCGGATAATTTCAAGGGCAAGGGCCCAATTCCGAAAGAGATGTGGCTCTCTCTGTTTCTTTTCCTAGACCAGGAGTGCAAGTAGAAGTGAGGAATGAGGGGGCGGGAGAGGATGGAGTGGGAGAGGGCAGACACTGTTTTAAGACTTGTTATGTCCAAGGATATAATGGACACATTTGCCGGGAAGTTTACATAGGGCAAAAAGAGAAAAAGTATTTCTAGTTAGATTTCTTACTAACAGAAACACACACACATTTCTGTATTTGCTTTCCACTTATTTGTTAACCAACTAGTTGTGTTTTCTGTATACATATGCGTATTTTATACATATATGCACATGTATGCTTAATATGCATAAGGCCAAGATTTGTGACCTAGCCTTGATGTCTCACTCCCCCCTCCACACAATCAACAACACATCTCCACCACTTTACTGCTAAAGGTAGTAAAATCCCCCATTTTCTCTGACATCAGTTATTCCTTCCTTTTAAATTTTCTTCTCTTTAATCTTTACTCAAATCATGTGCAGAGTCATCTTTAACTTAATTTTCTTAACTCATGCTAATTTACCAATGTCGCCATGTTGTAATTAGAATAACGCCCAAATCCTTAACATATGCACAGGAACCTGCCTCCTCTTGCAGTCTGTACTTCAGCAATGTAGACTTCCTTCCCTGTCTGCACTCTGTATTTTAGCAAGCATTTTATACCTCTGCTATATATTTTTGGAATTCTTGTCTTTATCTTATTTATCTTACCATTAACTTTTGTTTTTTGTCATACCTAATTCAATGATATGTGAATAAATTATTTGGGTATAGAATATATTTTTATACAGATGTTAAATCATTTAGGGGTAAGTGGGATTAAAAGTTATATATTATAATTAACTTCGCTGTCTAACAGGAAATTGTTTCCTGTGTGCTTTGTGTGTGGGCGCACGCACACACAGGTGTCAATCAGATCCTCTCACCAGCTGACTGCTAGTTGAGACTAAGTTACATACTTTTGGGCACTCCTTCTGATCTTTTGTTACTCCAGGGAGCCGAGGAGCACACTGGAGCCATAATGAGCTAAACTGAAAAAGAAAGCAGTTACAGAGAATGTTTGGCTCTCTCTCTATGTAAATGTATATGTACATATATAATATATATGTATATATGTGTGTGTGCATATATAAAATATATTATATACATATATATTCTTGGAGCCTTTTTCTCAATAGGCACCTACGGCAATATTTTAGGGAGGAAAAAGTCAGACCATAATAGATAAATAGGTTATTATTGTCCTAATATCTCTGACTATGTTTAAGAAATTTAATGGCTGTCCACAAGCAGGAACATTATAACATACTTAGTTTAAATTCTAAATAAAAGAACACACACAAGCATCTAGAGAGTGGGGGAAGGGAGAGAGTAAGGGAGCTGGGAGAGAAGCAAAATATTGGGTATCCATTCTTTTTAATTCTTGTATGTCCTGAAAATGTTTCCTGCAAGAAAGAAATCATACCACTTTTTCGATAAAAGCTTCTGATTTCTTGTGATAGGAACATTTTAATTTTTACCAAAATATTTAGAGCTTCTCTATTTTAAAGTTTTGAATGACTTAAATATACTAATATATTAGTAAATTCATAGCAAGAGATGAAACCTCTTGTTTTGACTCTTCTGAGAGGGAAACAGTTGTACAAAACTCTGTCATATGACTCAAAAGTTCAAGGCTTACAAAACAAAAGGAAGTACCTCTGAAAACAGTTGTGTTTTCAAAAGTTTTTCTTTTGTAAAATCACAGCCTGGAGGAAATGCTATTTAGAAAACACTACTTATGAAACAGTTTGGCCTCTTCTAATAGTAAGAACATAAGGCAATTGCTTTCTGGGCTCTCCTTGTCTACCCTTGACCTTCCCATTACACAAATGCATTTCTTTCCCTCCTAACCTGACCACTTGAGTACATATTCTCAAAGAGGCTTTTTAAACAAGCCTTAGTCTCTCCAAGAACTGAGAGTTCAAAACTACTCAAAGGGAATTACAGAAGCAAAGCTGGTCTTCCGTCTCATTTTTAATCTCTCTACCTTAATTAACCCATATTTGAGTTCAGATTCTTTTCAATTTCCCTCACATTATTTCTCATTGTTTTTATTGTAAAACATACTAAACAATCGTTTGTAATTATATGGAACAGAAGATATTTTTAAAGTCCTATCCAGCTGAGAATCTCTAGGAATTCTGCACACACAACTTCACTGACTCTATGGTGATTTTTTCTTTTGTTTTTGTTTGGTTGGGTTTTTTAACCTTTTACAATTTTTACAATTTTTTATTTTTTAAATTAAGACTTTGTAGTTTTTAGCTGTTTTAGATTCACACCAAACTGAGAAGAAAGTACAGGGATTTCCCATATACCTGCCCCCCACATGTGCATAGCTTTTCCCATTATCAACATCCTCCACTAGAGTGGTTTATTGTTACAATTGAGGAACCTATGTTGACACATCATAATCACTCACAGGCCATAGTTTAAATTAGGCTTCGCACTCTTGATGTTGTACATTCTTTGACTTTGGATAAATATATACTAACATATCCACAATTAGAGTAACATACAGTATATTTTAACTGTCCTAAAAATTCTCTGTGCTTTGCTTCTTCATCTCTCTCCTCACCCCTCAATTCCTGGTAACCACGGTCTCAAAATTTCCTGTCTGTTTATTTTCTAAAATATGGGAAGGGAGAAGTATTTTAACTTTATGTCCTTTTTACCCTCAAGTAAACACATCTTTCCTTAGAAATATTGGGTGTGCATAGCTATAAAGTTGTAAATTCACAAGGTGCTCTAGGTGTGAACCCAATATAAAAAGAAAAAACAAACTTAGAAGCACCATATCTTACTGATAAATAAGGTTATTTTTTTGTCCTGTTATAAATTGAACTAATTTTTAAGTATATTTTATTGATTATGCTATTACAGTTGCCCCATTTTTTTCTCCCCTTTATCCACCTCCAGCCTGTACCACTCTCCCTCCAGCATTCCCCTCTTAGTTCATGTCCATGGTTGCACATATAAGTTCTTTGGCTTTTCTGTTTCCTATACTACTATTAACCACTCTATGTCTATTTTGTACCTACCATTTATGTTTATTATTCTCTGTACCTTTTCCCCCATTCTGTCCCCTCCTCCTCCTCCCTGATAATCCTCCATGTGATCTCCATTTCTGTGATTCTGTTCCTGTTCCAGTTGTTTGCTTAGTTCGTTTTTGTTTTTTGGTACAGTTGTTGATAGTTGTGATTTTGTTGGCATTTTAATGTTCATAGTTTTGATCTTCTCTTTTTCTTAGATAAATCCCTTTAACACTTCATATAATAAGGGCTTGGTGATGATGAACTCCTTTAACTTTACATTATCTGGGAAGCACTTTATCTGCCCTTCCATTCCAAATGATACCTTTGCTGGATAGAGTAATCTAGGTTATAGGTCTTTGCTTTTCATGACTTTGAATAATTCTTGCCAGCCTCTTCTTGCTTGCAAAGTTTCTTTTGAGAAATCAGCTGTAGTCTTATGGGAACTCCTTTGTAGGTAACTCTCTCCTTTTCTCTAGCT
The DNA here is from genome assembly GCF_022682495.2 of Desmodus rotundus. NCBI lineage: Eukaryota > Metazoa > Chordata > Mammalia > Chiroptera > Phyllostomidae > Desmodus > Desmodus rotundus. The sequence goes on along the minus strand of NC_071391.1, from coordinate 129,611,859 downwards.
GCTTTTAAGATTCTCTCTTTATCTTTAATCTTTGGCATTTTAATTATGATGTGTCTTGGCATGGGTCTCTTTGCATCCATGTTGTTTGGGACTCTCTGTGCTTCCTGGACTTGTATGTCTACATCCTTCACCAAATTATGGAAGTTTTTTTTTTTCAAATAAGTTTTAAATTTCTTGCTTTTCCTTTTCTCCTCTGGCATCTTTATGATGTGGATGTTGTCACATTTAGGGACGTCCCAGAGGCTCTTAAGCCTATTCTCATTTTTTTTTGAATTCTTGTTTCTTACTTCTATTCTGGTTGAATGTTTATTTCCTTCTTATGTTCCAAATTGTTGATTTGAACTCTGGTTTCCTTACCTTCACTGTTGGTTCCCTGTGGATTTTTCTTTATTTCACTTAATGTAACCTTTATTTCTTCCATTATGTTTTTGCTGTTTAATGAATTATCTGAGCATCCTGATCACCAGTGTTTTGAACTCTACATCTCATAGGCTGGCTATCTCCATTTCATTTAGTTCTTTTTCTGGGGTTTGTTCTGGTCTTTCATTTGGGTCATATTTCTTTGTCTCCACAATTTGACAGCCTCCCTGTGTTTATTTCTATGTGTTAGGTAGAGCTGCCTTGACTCTCTGTCTTAGTGCACCTGTGAAGTTGTATGAGGTGGAGCCTTAGGTATTCACCAAAGCAGAGCAAACCGCTTCACCACTCTGTATGGAGGGAGGGCTTGGAGAGGAAACAATGCTGCTGCCTGACTTCTGGAGGTTTGCCCGGCATTCACCCAATGTCCAGTTACTTTACCCACTTCTCATATGAGACTGATGCCCTTCTAGCTGTTGCCCTGGTGGTGATTTCCAGAGTGGATGTGTTTGCATACATTCTAAGTCCATGCCCTTTAAACAGACTCTCCTGAGAAACTGGCAGTTTCTTCCACTGCCCTAACCCCCACTGGTTTTTACAGACAGAAGTTACCTTTACCTTCCCTTCACTGGAACCCTGGGCTGTGCAGTCTGGCCTACGGCTGGGATCACTCACTCCCAAGGTATCCCTCCAGCTTTTTATCTAATGTGTATGTTGGACCACTCCTTCTGCCCCCGCTTCTGTCCCCGCTTCTGCTACCTCTCTGTTCCACACTGGGTCTCCACCCCACCTACCCATCTGGATGAATGTGGCTTCTTTGAATCCTTGGTTGTCAGACTTCCATAGAGTTTGATTTTCTGGTAGTTCTGGGTGTTTTTTGTTTTGAGGGTAGTTGTAATTATTCTTGTGGTTGCATGAGGAGGCAAAGCATGTCTACCTACATCTCCATCCTGACCAGATGTCTCATACTGTTTTCTGAGTTTTATGTTAGATGTTAACATTTTATAGATACGTTATTTTTCACTCTCAGACTACTTTTAGTAATTATATGAAAATTACTTATATTTGTATAATTTAATTAATTTTAAAATATCATGTTCATATATTCATGTCATATGATCCTCTTGGTAAATTTATAATTAAAAATGTTTTTTATTACACACATTTCATAAATGGAATAACTATGGCCCAGTGGAAAATGTATTTATAAATATATACATGCCATTATACTCATTTTTAAAAAATTTTTATTGTTATTCAATTACAGTTGCATGCCTTTTCTCCCCAACCCTCCACCCTCCCCCTTGATTTTGTCCATGTGTCCTTTATAGTAGTTCCTGTAATCCCCTCTTCTCACTGTCCCCTCCCCACTCCCCCCTGGCTATTGTTAGATTGTTCTTAACTTCAATGTCCCATTTTTAAGTGTAAAGTTCAATGGAATTAAAAGTATATTTACTTTGTTTTACAACCATCAATACCATCCATCTCCAGAACTTTCTCCATTTTCCCAAAATGAAACTGTCCCTATTAAAAAATTATTTTACCCTGACCCCAAACCCTGGCAAGCACCACCCTAGTTTCTGTTTTTATGAATCTGACTACTCTAGGTACTCATGTAAGTGGAACTAGGTAGTATTTGGCCTTTTGTGTCTGGCTTATGTCACCTGAAAAATGTCTTTATGAGTCATCTGTGTTGTAGCATGTGTCAGAATTTCATTCCTTTTTAAGGCTAAATAATATTTCATTATATATATATATATATATATATATATATATATATATATATATATCTCCACTGACCTGTCAATGGGTAAATGGGCACTTGTGTTACTTTCTTCATTTGCGATTGTGAATAATGCTGCTATGAACATAACTTTACCATTATGTGTTTGAGGTCAGCCTTTAATCATCAGTATATTCCCAATTGCTAAACCATATGGTAATTTTACATTCCTTTTTTTTAAAGCAGTAAATGCCATACTGCTTTCTACAGTAGCTGCATCATTTTATATTCCCCTAAGTGCTCCACAAGAGTTTTATTTTCTCCACGTCCTTGTCAACACTTGTTTCTCCCTGCCTCTCTCTGCAGTTGTTTAAGTGATATTTTCATGGAAGAACAAGACCTGATAATTCTTAACCCACTATCTATCTTGTTGATATTCAAAATATACATATATGTTTTAATTCCCAACAAAATTTATATTTGTACTGAGTAACATTCTTAGATTCCTACAGTCCTTACATTTTTCCCAGTATCATTCAAATGTAATAGGTGGCCTTAAAAATAATTTTTTCATATCAATACAAGGAAAACTACTAAGTATTGAATTTGAGTGTCTTTTATTTCAAGGAAATATTATTTCATGTTTTAAATCATAATCTTGGTGTAAGTTCTATATCTAGTATTATAATTATATCCTGAGATAAAAAGATATAAGATATTAGGAAAAAAATCTCCCTTTAAGCATAAATTTGTAATTAAATATTAGGACTTCTTTTTCAGTTGTCTATTACCCCTAAATCAGTGACTTAGCATATTCAGCATTTGTTTATCTTACAAGTCTGAATGTTTGCAATCTAGGCTGTCATCAGCTGGTTATGTGTCTGATCTTGGCTGTGCTCATTCACATATTGTGGTCTCTTATGTTGTAGGCTCACTCTCAACAGCTAGATGTTGGCTAATTTAGGTTGGTCTTGGCTGGGAACACTTTGGTGATTTGGCTGTGCTCCATGTGTCGTTCATCTTTCAGCAGATTAGTCTAGGCATGCTCTTGTAAAGGTGGCAAAAATTCAAGACAGCAAAACTCAGTGTACAAGCTAACATATGATTGGAAAGAGCAAGTCACATGGTTAAACCCAGTGTCAAGTGATGGGACAGATCACTCTGGTCTCAGTGGAAAAAGAGTATGAGGTGCAAAGTAAAAAAAAAAATGACAGGGAAAGCTTGAAAAATCAGGACCATCATTGCTATCATTTACAACCCGAGAAGAGCTTTTCTGTAATGTTAAGATTCCTCAAAAATAAATTAATAACTTTTCAGTTATTGAAGCATTGAGGCATTTCTGGTATTACCTCTGGTTATATTGTAGTAATCTAATTAGCTTTAATATAATTTTTTAAGATTTTATTTTATTTTTAGATAGAGGGGAAGGGAGGGAGAAAGAAAGGGAGAGAAACATCAATGTGTGGTTGCCTCTCACATGCCCCCTACTGGGGACATGGTCCACAACCCAGGCATGTGCCCTGACTGGGAATTGAACTGACGACCCTTTGCTTCACAGGCCCTTGCTCAATCCACTGAGCCACACCAACCAGGGCTGCTTTAATATTCTTAATGTGAACTAATAAAGTTTAATTTTCCATTCTCTTAGTTTGTTAGCACATAAAAGCAGTAAGTAATAACTGGGAAGCAAAGGAATCAGTACAGTATTTTTCAGGGTGCCTTTTATCCTTGTAATTCTCAGTTCAAGTTTCAGTTCATAAATGTATTATTGATTCTTTTTACTTGCTTCATATTGGCTTTTGTACAAAGTAGACATGAATACATGATTTTTCTCCATTGAACTTCTTGACTCAGTGACCAGCCTCAACACTACCAATTACGTCCACACACTGAACACCATACCATGCAGACGTGATGCTCGCCATCTCAGTGAGACAGCTGTTCCACTCAGGAAAATTCGAGTAAGTCCTGATATTTTCTGAAGATGTCGTATGTTAAAGAAGAATAATGAATTTGAGACTGCTAGAAGTGGAAAGCATGGAGAGTGTAAACTAAAATTTATTGTAGATGACTGATAGAAATAAATAGCTGCTTATCCTAAAGCTTTAATCTGCCAACACTGTATTATAAGGGAAAACTTATATAATTAAATTATAAAGCTAAAATGAATTTTGCATTTAATTTTTATTATCAGACCTTATTTTCTCTTTCACATATAATAAGATACGGAAATCAAGCTGCAAAAGAAATGCAAATGGAGAGGCTTATTGAATTCCTACTCATTCAGTGTCATTTTACTCACGTTTCCTTGTCTCTGCTCTCAGAACGAGTCAGCAGAACATTGAGTATGTGTAGAATGCAGTTTAAAAAGGCATTAAGTCTGTTGTTGTAGATAAGAAAATGAGAAGTAGAGATAAGATTAAGTGACCTAAATTAGCAGGGATATTGACTAATAGAGCTGGAAATCAGAAGTTAAGACATGTATAAACTGATGGTTGTTTAGGAAGGACTGCTAAGCAGGGTCTTCACACCTTTGTTCAGGTTTTGTCTTATTGGCCATAACTGTAATTCCTTTATAGTTTCTTTTCTGAGAGGTAATGATTATAAGGTTGCTGGGAGTAATTGAAATTATTAAGCTGATTGAAATAAAAGAAAAGTAAAAGCAGTTCATGTCTCCAAATTTTCTGTTGATGTTGTTCCCATGCAAATTGTCCCTCAGCTGTGATACCTTCGTTTGGCTGACAACACTGTGGCTAACACAGACTTTAGTCCAAATTGCCAACTATATACCTTTGTACTGACACAGCTGAATGAATTGAAAAGCAGAAAATTCCTGTCCTCTTTGCAGGTATCATTCTTAAAAGGTAGTGGAAGTAAATTTTGAATTCATTTTAGAAGGTTACTTTTACTTTATTTCTAATATTTGAGATTCTAAAAATTGTTATCTAGAAATAAACTGAGATTATTGAATTCAACTTCATATTTTAGAGCCTGAAAATACCTAAAATTGTTCTGTTTGGAGCAAATAAATCATCTTTTTAAAATATACCTGTTTGCTTATCAAAAGGCTTTCTGCGTAAGAGAAATTAAGACTAGCCTCATATTTAGCACACCATTCCAGCTTAGATAAAAATGTTATCACCAAAATTGTGGGGACGCAAATTATGACTCAAGTTTACTACACTGGCAAGTTGTGAGTCAACTGACTAGGAAGACATTCTCATAAAGTGTTGCATGTTAAACATCATTGAAAAAAAGCAGTGAGAAATCTAGCCAACCAGGAAGTGAAACAAAATAAGAAATTTAGAAATCAGGAAGCTGTTGTTAATGAATGATCTTTAGAGGTAAAACTCACGGACTTGGAACTGACTTTAGAAATTGAGAGGGCTGTTGTTGCAAATAGAATGTTTGCAAAATGAAAACAATGTGAACACACATAATCAAGATGTAAGAGCAGATTTTTTGAGGGAGGACTGTTTGTGGAAATCCCTTTTTCTTTCAAGTAGAATATCCATTAATACCACTTATATTAAAACATTCGTTTATAAAATACTCCAATCCTTAACTGTTCTCATCATTTTCCCTAAATATAGTGAATTTTTTCTTGCGTAAAAAGATAACTTTCTACTAAAGTATTTGCATTTCACCAGTTATTTTATTTCACTGTTTATTTTCTTTCTTTAATTGAAGGCAATATTAACTTAATGTATCATACTGTTACCACTACCTGTCTAGATGAACTAGAGTAGACTCTAGATTAAAAAATCCCCACTTATTTATACAGCTAAAGAAATTAATAAAGAGAGACATTAATAGAACTCTGAAGACAGTTATGCCACATTTTACAACTGTTTTCCCTCAGTAGTTAGTTTGGGGTTATTTCTTCTTCTTTTTTTTCTTTTCCTGTAGCACTTTACATTTTAAATAACCGTCACAAAGTATTTTCATTAATATAGTTAAAAACATTCCTAAACTACAAAATTTCCTTAGGTACAGCCTGCCTCAAGTTAGCCAAACTGCATGGTCTGAAGGCACATTCAGCTAAACCACCAAGTCTGCTCAAGGCCTCGCACGCCAACTTCAAGGAGTTAGGGTCCAATTACCAGGTTAAAGGGAAGTTTCCACAAAAGACCATCCTCACTTTTAACACCAACTGCAAATTCAGTAGGAGAGTAGAGAAGATGCCTAAAATCACACTCAGTTCCAAAGCTTTCATTTCCTGAGGACATAATACCCTCCTGGAATTGATGTGTGACAACATACAAAGAAAACTGTCACCCATGGGAAACTCATACAATCTTCAGTGTCTGGAGTTTTTATTGGGGCTTCATTACATATGCGTGATTGATTGATTGCCCGCATGGTTAAATTCAGATCAACTGATAATGTCCGATCCAAAGACCTCACCCTAAATCTTGGTTGGTGTTTCTGACGTGGCCAGCCTCACCGTAAGACTGTCAGGTGTGGTCAAACCTCACCCTAAACCACATTGTTATTATATGGCTACTCCAATATTCCCAGGCAAATGAAGGTTACTTCCAAGGAGATTAGTGCAAACACAGTTTGGGGAACACAGTCTCATGTATGACTTCAAAAATTTACCTTTCAAAAGAATCACCTATAGTTATAATTTCCACTTATTCACCTCCCTTTGACACATCAAACCTATAAAATCTAGCTTGTCATTCAGCATCATTGGCATAATTATCATCCTTGCAGCCACACATATGAACACATATTGTATGCCAGACAGCAAATTACTATTGCTAATTCATTCAATTCCTACTTCCCAATGACATAGGTATTAATATTACACCATTTTACAGATGAACAAAGTCATTAAATTATATTCTTTAGGTCACATAGCCGGCAGATGACAAAGGTAGATTTTAAACCCAAAACATCCGGTCTGGTATATAATATTAACCTATGCATATCAAGAAACAAAACAACAGCATTCCCAAAGGTCAAAAAATTCTATGGGGCTAAATCCAATATGCACTTTTTATTTAATTTATGTAGAATCCTGTTGCATTCAGTACATGCACACACAGACACACACACAAAGACACACACCCTTAGGCTTTGAATTTGAATTCTTGAGTTTTAATTTTTTCTTTGAGACATGCTGAATTAATTCAGGAAAATTTTATAAGCTCTCTTATTTGTCACATATGGTTTTTGTGAGGATTACGTAAAGGATCACTAAATGTCATTCATTCTATATACTATTTATATTACAAATATTCCAACATGCTCTTTAGCTTTACTATCTAGACCACAGCTCAAGCCACCAACATTCCTTATTTTATATATCAGTACTTGAGTTGCCTCTTCTTCTATTGCTGTGTGGCTATTTCCAATAAATTGATACAGCTTTGTCTAAAATGACTATATTTGAAATCCAAAGCTTATCATGTTAACACTCTGCTTAAAACTAATTACTTTTTCCTGTTAGAATAACATATCAAGTCCTTATCATGACCCACAAAGCTTTATCCTTTACAGACATTGCTACCTCCCCAGCTTGAGATATTCTTCACTTTCCTGTGCCCCTGACATATTGACTGTCACTAAGATCTGTGAAAGTGGCAAGGTCCCTTCAGCCCAATGATTGTCATTGTGTGTGGGATATATGCTCTCTCCATTTCTCTTCACAAGAAGGGTTAGTCACTACTGATATCTCACCACTGAGAGCTTAATGTTTATTTATGTATACATGTATACATATATAATACTATACATTATAAATATATAATAATATATTATATAAAATTTTAGGCAAATAATTATAAAACTAATTATTATAAATAATTCCTTGTCAGACTAGGTTTTCTCTGAGCAAAGAAAACAATGTCAATCTTCTTCACCCATTGGTTTTATAATACCTGCCAAATAATAGCTGATTAATAAATAGTTGTTAAGTAAACAAATGAATGACTTACACAATAGATGGCAGACAATTCTTCATTTTATCCTTGCTTCAGTAAGAAAGACAAAACAAACAAAGAAAAACCTGAATATCCCAGATCATAATAATGAGAATAAAGTAGGGTGAATTAATGAATCAGAACATATATGAAAAGTCATGGAATCCAAATATTATCTGTTTTGGGATTTTAGCAACTTCTTTGCAGGAATTTCTACTGGCTATTATCTATATATTATAATTATTTGGAGATAAAATCTAGCATAGTAAAAACAAAAGGCAGATGCACACCAGGAAGAATGGATTACATGTTCTAGTTAAAATTTTCTGCCATTTTTGATTAACTTTATTCTTCACCCCCTAACAGAAAGTTGTCATGTAGTTAAATAGTTACTATACTCGATGGAAACACCCAGAATAGTTATTAGTTTTTATTGTCATGTAGAAGCAGACAACTATCTTCAGTGTTTGAAACAATTGGGCTGGTTTTATTATAAGAGGGGAAAATATATACAAGTGAGGTTGAAAATTAAAGTACTCAAAATCTTTTTCACTTCTATGTATTTTTGTCTGACATATCATCTAAAATATTTATTATCACTTTTTTATTTCCAGGAACCCCATGGGAATGAAATGAGTATCTATTGTCTACTTAAAGAGAGTCTTTTTCATGTCAAGTTGTTCTTACTAGATTTTAGCTTAAAAATACTGTACGTAGTTACTTAAAAGAAAATCAGTCTTAGAGAAATCCAAGATTCCACAAATCTAGTAAACACTAGATTCTACTGAAATGAATTCCAGAATGATTTGCTTTATTTTCTCTTCTACATAGTGTTTTAATATTCATTTCTTGTTGTTCAAGTTTGTGATATTAGGTCACTAGTTTTTATATTACAGTTTATTTCAAATCTCATATTGTGCTTTTCCCTTTCCTTACTCCACTTTACCTTCTTCCTTCCTCTTATTTTTGTTTTAAATTTTATTTTTTCTATAGCTATGACTTGTTTCTATTTTGCATTCTTACTATTTCTCCCCCCTCCATCCCCTCAAAACCATTTTTCTTGTCATTAGTCATCTCACATTCTTTTTCTCATTCTTAAAATACCCTTATTCTCTCTCCATCTTTATTAATCTTTGTTCATTGTTTGTGGATATGAAGGTTGTTGTTGCATTTCTTCCATTCTATTTCTAGATTTTCAGTATTTTTGTATTTCAAATTTCAAATTTCACCATTCATCTCTCCTACTCCATTTTTCTTTCCCCTACCCTTCATTTTTTCGTTTTAAATTTTAATTTTTCTCTGGCCTAGCCTCATTTTAATTCCTCACTCTTAGTATTCCTTCTCCCTCTATCCTCTAAATATCACTTCTGTTTCCTCTAGATATCTCTTAGCTTTTCTTTCTTTTTTCCCTCCTATTCCCATCCCACCTATATTAACCTTTGCTCATTTGTTGTTTATAGTGCTGTGGTGGATCTTTTTCTCCAATTTGGTTCCTATTTTTTTCTATCCCTCAAAATATTTTTAAAAATTTCTGTTTAAACCTAATACTATATGCTTCCTTTCTCTTACTACATTCTACCTTCTTCACTCCATTTTTTATTTATGATGTAAATTTTACTTTCTCTCTTCATCTTGTCTATATTCCCTACTCTTATTATTGCTCCTCCCTCTACCGTCTTAAAATCATTTTTCTTTCAGTTAGTCATCTTATATTTGTTTTTCCATTATTATAATAGTGTTAATCTCTTTACACCTTTTTAATATTGACTCATTTGCTGCTGATAGTGTGATTGTGGGTGGGGTTTATTTTTGTGGGTGTGGGTTTGTTTCCTGGGCATTTTGGTTTTGTTCTGGCAGCACCTGCACAACAGAATACAAGACAAGGTGGGCAGAGTGAGTCTCAATCAGACAGTTGGAGGGAAGGACCCACCAAAGGACAACCCAACAATAACCAAAACACAGTTACAGAGAACCCACATAAGTGGCATAAAGGGCATCCCAAGAACAACAGGTTCAGGAAATCAAGGAGACTACACCACTGAATCCCACAGGTCTCCTATCATAGAAGTTCACACCACAAAGACAGGCAGGCACAGAAGATCAATCCAAGAAGCAGAAGCAATCAATAAGTGTCACTTAAAGTAGGGAGACAAAGAAACAACACCCAGTCAAAAGGAAAGGAGGAATCCCCAGAAAGAGTTCTAAATGAAAGAGAAGCAAGTAAACTATCAGACACTGAGTTCAAAATAATGGTTAAAAGGAGCTCAATGAGCCCAGTGAGAACTACAAAGAACTATAAGGGAGCTACAAGGAACTTACTGCAAACTACACCAACACGAAAAAGGACATAGAAACTGTCCCTAAGAGTCAGGAAGAAATGAAAAAATACAATATCTGAAATGAAGAACACAGCAGAAGGAATTAAAAGCAGAATAGATGAAGCAGAGGCCTGAATCAGCAAGCTGGAGGGCAAGGTAGAAAAAAAATTCCCAGGCAAAGCAACAAATGAAAAAGGATTAAAAAATAACTAAGAAGATTTAAGGGAGCTACAGGAAAACATGAAACATAATATATCCGTTTCATAGGGATATCAGAAAGAGAAGAAGAGGAGCAAGGCATAGAAAACCTGTTTGAAAAAATAATGACAGAAAACTTCCCTAACTTGATGATAGAAAAAGTCATGCAAGTCCAGAGGTCCCCATCGAAATGAATCCAAACAGGCCCACTCCAAGACATATCATAATAAAAATGGCAAAATTTAAAGTCAGAAAAAACCTTAAGGGCACCAAGGTAGAAACATCTAGTAACATAGAAGGGAACTCTGTTAAGGCTATCAGCTGATTACTGGCCAGAAAAACTGCAAGCCAGAAGGGAATGGCAAGAAATATTCTAAGTAATTAAAAGCAAAGGCCTACAACCAACACTACACTACGCAGGAAGGCTCTCATTTAAAATGGAAAGTGAAATAAGGAGTTACTCAGCCAAATAGAGCTAAGAGAATACATCTTCACCAAACCAGCATTGCAAGAGATGTTAAAGTGGCTGCTTTAAGAAGATGAAGAAAAAGAAAGAGAGAGGAACACAGGTACAAGGGGAAAAATGGCAATGAATAAGTACCTATCAATAATAACCTTAAATGTAAATGGATTAAATACTGTAATCAAAAGACATAGAGTAGCTGAATGGATAAGAAAATATGACCTGTATATATACTGTTTATAAGAGATCCACCTTAGAACAAAAGATCTACACAGACCGAAAATAGAGGGATGGAAGAAAATATTCCAAGAAAATGGACATGAAAAAAAAAAAAAAGATGGGGTAGCAATATTTCTATCAGACAAAATAGACTTCAAAACAAAGTCTATAAAAAGAGACAAAGAAGGACACTATGTAATATTTAAAGGAATAATACACCAAGAAGATATAACCCTTGTAAACATATATGCCTCCAAAATAGGAGCACCCAAATATATAAGGAAAATCTTGGAGGACTTCATTAAAGATATCTGTAGCAACACACCCATACTAGGGGATGTTCACATCCATTGTCAACAATGGATATAATCAACAAAGCAAAGAATCAACAAGGATATTGTGGCATTGAACAACATTCTATTTCAAATAGATTCAATTGATATATACAGAACTTTTCACCTCAAAGAATAAAATATACATTATTTTCAAATGCACATGGAACATTTTCAAAGATAGACTGCATGGTAGGACACAAAACAAGCCTCAAAAAATTCAAGGAAATTGAAATAATATTAAGCATCTTAGATCAATATGGCTTGAAACTAGAAACCAACTTCAAGGAAAAAAATTCAAATACATTAAAATTCACTGAGACTGAATAATATGCTATTAAATAATGAATAGGTTAACAATGAGACCATGGAAGAAATCAAAAAGTTTCTGGAAAAAAATGAAAATGAACACACAATAGCCCAAAACCTATGGGACAGTGAAGGAAGTCCTGAGAGGGAAGTTCATAGCAATACAGGCTTACCTAAGAAAGATGGAAAAATGTCAGATAAACAACCTAACCTTACATCTACAGGAACTAGAGGAATAACAACAAACAAAGCCCACAGTGAGTAGAAGGAGGGAAATAATGAAGATCAGAGCAGAATTAAATGACATTGAGACTAAAAGAACAATTCAAAAAATTAATAAATCCAGGAGCTGGTTCTTCAAAAAGATAAACAACATTGACAAGGCTTTCACCAGACTCATCAGAGAAAAAAGAGAAGGAGGACACAAATAAATAAAATCAGAAATGAAAGATGAGAAATTACAACCAACACCACGAAAATAGAAAGGATGGTAAGAAATTATTACAAATAAGTATATGCCAAGATATTTGACAACCTGGGCAGAATGGACAGCTTCTAGAAACATATATCTTCCAAAATGGAATCAATAAGAAGAAGAAAGCTTGAACAGACTGATAGCAGCTTGTGAAATTGAAGCAGTAATCAAAAAACTCCCAGCACACAAAAGCCCTGGAGCAGATAGCTTCACAGTGAATTTTACCAAACATTTAGGGAAGAGCTCAATCTTATCCTTCTCAAACTATTCCAAAAACTTCAAGAAGGTGGAAGACTTCCAATCTTTTTTTATAAGGCCAGTATTATCCTAATTCCAAAAACCAGGTAAAGACACAACAGAAAAAGAAAATTACAGGCCAATATCATTGATACACACAGACGCCAAAATCCTCAACAAAATATCTGCACACTAGATAAAGCAATATATTCAAAAGATCATACACCGTGATCAAGTGAGATTCATCCCAGGTATGCAAGGATGGTATAATATTCACAAATCAATAAATGTAATACATCACATAAACAAAATGAAAGACAAAAATCACATGATCATATCAATAGATGTGGAAAAAACATTTGATGAAGTGCTGCACACATTTATGAGAAAAATGCTCAGCAATGTGGGAATAGAGGGAGCATACCTCAACATAATGAAGGCCATATATAAAAACCTACACCCAACATCATATGCAATGGGTAAAAACTAAAATCTTTCCCACTAAGATCAGGAACAAGACAAGGGTATATGCTTTCACCACTTCTACTCAACATAGTATATTGGAAGTTCTAGCCACAATGATCAGACAAGAAGAAGAAATAAAAGGCATCCAAATTGGAAAGGAGGAAGTAAAACTGTCATTGTTTGCAGGTGACATGATAGTGTACATAGAAAACCCTATAGGCTTCAGCAAAAAATTTCTCAACCTAATAAGGGAATTTGGCAAAATAGCGGGATACAAAGTCAATATTCAGAACTTGAAGGCATTTTTGTATGCCAACAATGAAATATCAGAAACTGAAACTAGGAAAAAATCCCATTTACTATAGCAACTAGAAAAATAAAGTACCTATGAATGAACTTAACCAAGGAGGTAAAAGACCTGTACTCAGAAACCACAGGATACTGAAGAAAGAAATTAAGGGAGATACAAATAAATGGAGGCATATATCATGTTCATAGATTGGAATAATTAACATCATTAAAATGTCCATACTACCCAAAGCATCTATAGATTCAACACAATCCCTATTAAAATACCAATGACATATTTCACAGATACAGAACAAATGTTTCAAAAATTTATATAGAACAAAAATGACCCTGAATACCTTCAGCAATCTTGAGAAAGAAGAACAAAGTAGGAGGACTCACAATACCTGATATCAAAATATTTTACAAGGCTACTGTAATCAAAATATTATGCTATGGGCATAAAAAGAGACACATAGACCAATGGAAGGCAATACAGAGCCCAGAAATAAACCCCTGTCTCTATGATCAATTAATATTTGACAGTAAGGTCAGGAGTATAAAATGGAGTAAAAATAGCCTCTTTAATAAATGGTGTTGGAAGATCTGGACAGCTACATGCAAAAAAAAAAAAAATGAAACTAGACCACCAATTTACACCATACACCAGAATAAACTTAAAATGGATAAAAGACTTAAACACAGCCATGATACCATAAAAGTCCTAGAGGAGAACATAGGCAGTACAATTTCAGATATCTCATCCAGCAATATTTTTGCCAATATATCTCCTAGGGCTAGGGAAATAAAGGAAAGAATAAACAAATGGGACTACATCAAACTAAAAACCTTCTGCATGGCTAAAAGAAAATCATCAAAATAAAAAGGGAACCAATCATATGGGAAAACATATTTGCCAATGATACTTCAGACAAGGGTTTGATCTCTAAAATATACAAAGAACTTATACAACTCAACACCAGGAAGACAAACAATCCAATTAAAAAATGGGCAAAGGACTTGGACACTTCTCCAAGGAGGACATACAAAGGGTCCACAGACATATGAAAAGATGCTCAGCATCACTAGCCATCAGAGAGATGCCAATTAAAACCACAATGAGATACCATTTAACACCAATCAGAATGGACATCATTAACAAGTCATCAAACCACAAATGCTCGCAAGGATGTGGAGAAAAGGGAACCCTAGTGACCTATTGGTAGAAATGCTACTGGTGCGGCCACTGTGGAAAACAGTATGGAATTTCTTCATAAAATTGAAAATGGAACTGCCTTTTGACCCAGAGATTCCATTGCTGGGAATACATCCTAAGAATCCTGTAATACCCATTCAAAAGAATATATGAACCCCTATGTTCATAGCAGTGCTATTTACCATAACCAAGTGCTGGAAACAGCCTAAGTGCCCATCAGTAAATGAGTGGATCAAAAAACTGTGCTACATTTACACAATGGGATACTATGCAGCAGAAAGAAAGAAGGAGCTCCTACACTTTGAGACAGAATTGATGGAACTGGAGAGTATTATGCTACATTAAATAAGCCAGGCGGTGAAAGACAAATACCATATGACTTCACGTACATGAGGAATGTAATGAACAAAATAAGAGAACGAGCAAAATAGAATCAGAGACATGGAAACAAGGAATAGACTGACAGTGTACAGAGGGCCGGGGTGAAGGAGTTAAGGGAAGGAAAAAGGGAAAGGGTCTAGCCAAGGAGTGGTTATAAATGACCCATGGGTACGGACAACAGGGTGGGGCCTGGCTGTGGGATGAGGTGTGCGTGGGGCATGGGAGGGCCATGAGGGAAAATTGGGAAAACTGTAATAGAGCAACAATAGAAAGAAAAAAAAAAGAAAATCACAGTCTTAGGTGTCTAATTTGGAAACTGTCTTTCTAAGTTGATGGAGAATGTATATACAGTATTATAACTTTAAAATCAGTGCAGCTATGGAAAAAATTAAAGTAATCTCAGTATGTGTTAGAAATTAAAAGTGTACTGTTAGTGGTAGGGAACATTTTAATTTTGGCCCCAAGTTTGCAGAATTGAGTTAGTTCAGTAATCTTTTTACTTACAGCAATATCATCAAGAATCATGAGATCCCTTAATATATTTGTAAGCCAGCATTGTTTCAGGATAATATATTAAAAGGGCCAGTGAAAATAATAGATTTCCTTCCCCTAATTTACATATTTCTCATTTAACTAATAAAATACTAAGGAAGACCTTAAGTCACTTGTGGAATGAGCTATATGCAGTTATTAGTAGATGAACTAGTCTGGTTCACTTTCACAGATGATTCAGGTAAAATTGTTTCTGACCCAACTTGATTTCCCTATCATTTTTATCCTACATTATTATGGTAGATATTTGTATTTTAGGGTGTCAGTTACCCAATTTGTCTTCTTCTTGAACGGCAATACACTGATTTTTAGAGTTCTACCCCATCCTCATGAAGTCTATCTACTTTTAGAGAAGCTGCCTTCTCCCCAGACACTTCAATCATTCAGCACAATATATCACTGGCTACACATACAAAAATGTGAACAGTGACACAGACTAAGGAACAGTTTGGATATGCTTCTTAACTGTATGTGACTTAGCTTTTAATAGTATAGCTTGCATGCTAAGTATAAAATAAAATGATTGTCACATGAAACAAAGTTTTTGTATTAAGTATTTATGGGTAAAAACTAAATCTATATTTCTTAATTCCAAAATAAAATATGCAAAATTAAAATATTAACTTCAATTCTATAGGTTAATCTTAATTTATATAAATTTATGATAACAATGGCTATTAACTGTAAGGAAATTATTCTTATTAGAGGACTAAACAGGCTTGCTGATCACTATGCTGGCTCTAAGCTTTCACAATTTAATGAATGTTAAAATATTAAAATCTCATTCAGTTTGCCATGTAGTCATAATTTATTACAATAAATGCATAGCAATCCTTTGGACATCAGAGGTAATTTATGAGAAATATTCTCACAGAGGATGATTATAATTTACTCTCAATTAGTCCAGCTTGGTTTAAGTCATTGATTTCCCAATGTTTGATAATAATTTAGTAATAATGAAATTAATACTTCCTTCTATTTCTGCATAAAATTATTAAATAATCTAAGTGAATTTTAACTTTAAACATGAGGATTTATAAATATCCCCTTCAAATTTTCCTTTTGGGATTGGTCTCTCCTTCCAGGTATTGTTCACTTTATAGGAAACATTCCATAAAAATGTTGAGGCTCGTGCATTAAATTATATCTTGCCTCTGCCTTCAAGTTACCTCCAGAGGTCCCAAGATCAAGTTTGTAGATGCCTGATTCTTCCAAAATTACAATGACATTATTTGCTTTAAGGGATTTATAGAAGATATTGGTAAAATTAATTATTTCTGTCCTGACTGGTGTAGCTCAGTGGGTTGAGTGCCGGCCTGAGAACCAAAGGGCAGCTGGTTTGATTTCCAGTCAAAGCACATGCCTGGGTTGTGGGCCAGGTCACTGGTAGGGGACACGCAACAGACAACCACACATGAATGTTTCTCTCCCTTTCTTTCTCTCTCCTTCCCCCCTCTCTAAAAAATAAATACATAAAATATTTTTAAAAAGAATGTGATTGTAATATATAAAAAATGTAATTATTTCTTATGATTTCCCATTTCAAAATAAAAAGAAACATTTCAAAAATATTTTTCCAAATTACAAAGTCTATATCTGAAATGTTTTATAATCATTATTAATTAAGAAGATATTACCCCAATTCTGCTAAAATGGGTTTATGGAATAATTTATATATTCAATAATTTTAGAAAAATGAAGAAAACTTATCAAAGGTGGCAACATCTAATGAGATTGGACTCATTCCAACTGTACTATGGATTTTAATATGACATTTTATTTTTCCCATGGGTTGAATATTTATTTAGACGACATAATATGTTAAATGTGAGCAAAAATGAGGTTACTTTGCTTGATTACATATTTTCATTTGAATTAGGATTGAGGAAAATGCTAGGAAAGCCCCATATCTTAATGAAAAAAATTCTGATGGTTCTTCAGTTTTGATCAGTAACATTAACTCCAAAACAAACTTTCACTATGGAGCCATTGTGCTTGCCCGATCATTTGCACAGCCTTGGGACACTAGTGCTGCAGTTTTTCAAAAAGGATAGTGTTCGTGGAAAAAATAAAGCAGCGACATAAGAAGAAAAGAGGAAAAATGGAATGCTGTTATTTTCCTTTACTTGAAGCCAGTATCAATGGACAGGAAAGAAACAGTACTGCAAAATGTCACAGAACAGCTGACATTTCTCCTCCTACTTCTGTCATCAAATACTCCTGTCACCTGGGAAAAGTTACCTTTCAGGGTGTCAGTTGCATTGATAAGAAGGATGGGAGGGAGTCGACCAAAGGGATCAGAATTTCGCAACTAGGAGTGTGCAGCAATATCACCTTCTGACATTAAACAAAATGCAGGTGTTGGACCTTCACAACAAACCGACTGAAACAACCTCCGTGGCTGGTATCAGGGAGCAGATGAATCTCTGATATTCTTTCTAGCTCTAATGTTTCTCTCTTTCTGTGATTTTATGAATGTTAATTCATAAGAGAGTATAATGTAGAGACACTATCTGAACTATAAAAATTACCTTAAGCATTCTGCGTGTACGTGTGCATAGCCAAAAACAGACAGAAAAAGGAGTCATCTCTGTAACTGGTCCTCTGCTGTATGTTGCGGTTAAATACATGAAATATTAGAAATAATGTCCTGCTCTCAATTAGTTTAGATGATTTGGGAGACAAATCTAATAGAAAATCACAGAGGAAATAGTGAAAATTACAGAGGAGGCACAGAAATGTAGAAGATATAAGATATTCTGTAGTAATAAAGTTCCAGAATGCTGTCGCAAAGGATCAGGTAGCGTTTTTCAGGCAAAGACAGAAGTTATACTTCAGGTATAAGAAAGGCCTGGCACAAACAAAAAATTATATAATGGTTGGGAACATGTTTTTAAAATTTAAGTAACTGAAAAAGATATCTCTGTACATATTGTGAGGGATTTTGATAATTTATCTGTAAAGTTTGCTTTTAATTTAATGGACACTAGACAATTTTTGAATATTTATTATAAGATCTGGAATCAGCACTTTAATGGCTTGAAGGTATTAGTTGGAAATCAAAATAGGGAACAGATTTCCTTGTGAGCTTACTATATGCCAGTTTCCATGTTAACTACGGTGGGGTTTCTTTTTGCATTTAATATAATAATTTTTTTGGTGGGTGTTACTCTCTTCCAGTTCTCAACTGAGGTCCTGAAAGGACCCACTCTCATCATAGCAGACCTAGCCTTATGTGTTCCTTTTCTATGCATGTAACTGGTTGATTTGGAAATTTCCCACACTGTTTTCCTTACTTTAAAATTATTTAAAATTCATAACACTTTTTGATTGATCTCATCTATTTCCTTTCCTTGGCTCAGTGGTCATCATATAGTAAATGTGTATACATACATAACCCCCTCTTAACATTTAAGAAAGTAAATTTTATTTATTAAGAAATATAGCCCTGGCCAGTGTAGCTCAGTTGGTTGGAGCATTGTCCCATGAGCCAAAGGGTCACAGGTTCAATTCCTGGTCAGGGCACATGCCTAGGTTGTTAGTTTGGTTCCCAGTTGGGTCATGGGTGTGTGCAGGAGGCAACCAATTGATGCTTTTCTTTCTCACTTTCTCTCTCAAAAAGAAAGAAATATTACAATAAATTCAATTGAAAAAAGAAATGTTGTGGAGCTTAAGATAAATGAATGATGAACTTTGTCCTTATACTCAAAACAGGGGTCCTGTGACCATCCAAGGTACAGACCTTTTCAAGCCTGCTTTTTTAACTGAACTTTCTATAATTGCAAACTTATCAAACTTCATTGCAACTGTTCACAAACAAAATCCATGAGGTCAGGGACCAGGTTCTCTTTTTAACTTCGGTGCTCTTAGAAACTAAATAGTTGTTGGACTTAGTGTTTAATAAATGCTTATTGAATGAAGGTGTGATTAAATAAAGGTCTACTGAAACCAATCATATTCTCTTGTTCAACCAGATTAGTTCTTCAACTTAAACATTAAAAATAAAAAGTTTAGCTAATTAAATGTATATTGCTTACCTATTATATACCAAGAAATAAAATAGAATTTGGGGGTACAGTGGTAAACCAGAGGTTCAGGGTTCCTGCCTTAAGGATCCCACAATCTAAAGAAAACATGAATAATAGATACATTATTAAAAAATTATGCAAAATTTAGTGAAGAGTATACATGGTAATGAGATAGAATATACATGTAAAAAAAATGGTCTAATCTTAAATAAAGGAGTTGAAGATATAAACTTTTATATCTTCAGATGCTGGAAGTAAGACATTCCAGTCAAATATATAGTGTTTGGGTTTGGGGGAGGGTTAAGTTTAAACAACAGAAAAGGAGGCCTATGTGCACCTTGAATGTAGTTCACAAAGAATGTAATGCAGTGGGATTAGAGAGGTAAAAAAGAGTCAGATCATACGGAAACATGTAAGTCATCTTAAAGAATTTGCATGTTTACCTAAGATCCATGGAAAGCCACAGGCAATAGGCATGATCTGAGTTGTATGTTAAAAATATAACTCTGCCTGTTGTACAATGACTAAAGTATAAGTTCATAAACAGAAGCAGGGGCAAAAGTCCAAGTCATCAAAAAGAGGTGATGGAAATGTGGAATCAAGTTAATATAGTAAAATTCACAGAAAATGACATTTAACACCCTTCTTGGCACTAAACATATCCTGTTAAAACACAGGAAGCTTTTTCTCTTTAAGCAAAAATCACTCACATTTCATCTTAAATAAATTCCCTTTTATTTTTTCCATATTTTATTTTCCATAAGCACAATACATATTTATAGTAAAGGTGAAATCTAAACAGTACAATAAATTATATAATACAAAGTGGATCGCTCAACTTAAATGAACTTGCTCTGATTTTTCCAGGAATTCTTATGAAATCACTTATCAGCTGATCCTTCTGAAATAATTTGCATTTTTCTATTATTTTCTCACAGATCTTCACTCGTGAATCAATATGACTTGAATCTATATGTTTTCTATATCTGGTTATAACACTATCTGAAAATTTATTCTATGGCTTTCTTCTATGGAAACTTTGTATTCCCTTTGCTTTTTTGCTACTACATAGTTCTTACTATTTTCTGAACTCTATAATTATTTTTTTCATTGATTTTTCTTCTTCACCCCACATTGTAAACAAGATTATTTCACTATGTGGATGGAGTACCCAACTATCTTTTTTTCTATTTTCCACATTTATCTTTAAACTGAGTCACATCCAGCAGTCTAGTTTACATTTTAAACTCTTTCTGAATATAGTGATTCAGGTTCCATATGTGCCCAAATTAAGTCCCTCTAAAACCTTGTACTATGGGCTGATTTTAATCCCTCCCCACCAATCCAGATATTGAAAATTTAATCTCCTGCACCTCACAATGTAACTGTATTTATGTCGCATTAAGGCCTTTAAAGAGGTGATCAGTTAAAATGAGGTCCTTCGGGTGAACCATGATCTAATCTGAGTTGCCCTTATAAGAAGAAATTTGGCCACAAAAAAAAGATTCCAAGGATGCGAGTAAACAGAGGGAAAACCTTGTGAGAATGTCTACAACTCAAGACAAGAGGATTTAAGAGAAATCGTATCTTCTGACACCTTGATCTTGGACTTTTAGCATTCAGGACTCTAAGAATAAATTTCTGTTAAGTCATCTAGTCAATGGTACTTGTTATGACAGTACTAGCTAATGAATAGAACTTCCAATACACAGGGTAAAGGATGAGATACATCGACAACAAGGTTGCTAATAGTTAGGACATTTAGGATATCAGCAAATATATGATAATAAATACATAACAATGGAGTAAGTAAATCTGATGCATGTACCAGAAATATTTCTAAACTGGATGTTGTTCTTCCAAGGGATGTAGTTTTCTACAGATAGCTTGTAAAATTATAAAGTGTTATTATAATTGTTCTAGCACAATAATTCTGACTATAAAAGGTTCTAGGTATGTTCCCTCCCATCTAGGAACTTCTACTGCCAAATAATAATCTCACTCGGATCAAGAAAAACACCATTGGATCTTTGTGAGAAAATCCTACAGATATGAGAAGCCATATATTTTCTAGACATACCCTAGAACAGGGGTGTCAAACTCATTTTCACCAGTGTCCACATCAGCCTCGCAGTTGCCTTCAAAGGGCCAAATGTAATTTCAACTCATTAACTGTTAAGGAGTAGTTACATTTACTACAGTCCTAAAATTATTTCAGCCCTTTGAAGGCAACCACAAGGCTGATGCGGCCCCAGGTGAAAGTGAGTTTGACACCCCTGCCCTAGAATAACATGGACCATTATCTTTTGCAAAATTATATTTTTATACACAATGGAGCTTATATAATATGTTCACTAGCTCATTTTCTCCAATCTTCAAACCCTTTTTTCTGTGTGATAAATTATGGAGAAAAGACTAGATTATCCCAAAGGAGATTTGAAATTATTTATTATGCACATTGGAAAAGGCACTAGCATTTTTAACTCACACCTTAATCACACATCAATTCCAAATTAAATAAAGATCAAAATATAAAAAGAACCTTAAAGCTTTTTAAAAAGCACAAGAGATAATATCTGCATGATAACCAAGTGAAAGTTTTCTTAAGAAGAATGAAAATCACGAATTGAAAAACAAATCCTTGAAAAGTTTAAAAATAATAAAATTATATACACTTGTAAATTAGCAGATACAACAAAAAATGGGCGTAGGTGTTTGAAATTATAAACAAACACATGCTTAATAATATAAATTGGGATTATAAAAATAAAAATACTCAAAAAGACAAAAATAAGTAAACATGCAAGAGATAAATAATTCAAGGATGATAAGCACAAATATGCACTAAACACAAATTTTATGATCTACCTCATTAGTAGTGAAGGAAATTCAAATTATAACCACAAGTAGACAAAATGAAAACTCCATTAATTTGACAAAAATTGAACAAAATATTATATCAGCTAATTAAATTACACATTGGTGAAGACGAAATACAATGAAAAATATTCTGCACTGCTTGTGCAAGTGACAGAAACGACCACTGTGAAAAATAACACGGTGTTGTATAAAATGGAGACATACACAATGAAACCAAGAACTGATTCTTTGAAAAGGGAAGCAAAATTAATAAACTTTCAGATGGACTCATGAAGATAAAGAATACACCCAAATAAAGAAAATCAGAAATAAACAGGGAATGTTGCAAATGACACCACAGAAATACAAAAAGGCATAAGAGATGACTAGGAACGACTATATGCCTACCAAGTGAACAGCCTAGGAGAAATGATAAATTAACACAAATATACAATCTTTTAAGACTAAATGAGAAAAATATAGAAAATGTGAGAAGACCAATGAATAGTAATGAAATTTAATCAGCAATAAAAAAAAAAACCCAAATAACAACAACAAAAACCTCTCAACAAACAGAAGTACAGGACCAGGTGGTTTTATAGGTGAACCAATTACAGGGTCCAGCAGAAGTAAGGACTGCTTGAGTGCTGTTGGTAGGGTAATAATATGGGTGTAATAATTTATAGTTTTAATTTGAACATCTCACCTAAAATGTGCTTGAGGGTGGTATTGTTATGTTACAGAATTACATGCTTATGATTTTATAATAAAAGATTTTGTAATAAAAAAGGGGTTATTAGTGCCAGACCCTGTTAAAGAAGACTTATTAAAAATCCTTTTCAAACTCTTTCAAAAATTGAACAGGAAGTAATACTTCCACATTCATTCTAAAAGACTAGCACTACCCTGATAGCAAAAGCAGACAAAAACACTGCAAAAAGGACAATTACAGGCCATTAACTCTGATGAACCCAGATGCAATTTATCCGTAACAAAATATTAGCAATTGAATTCAACAATACATTAAAAGGATCATACACCATGTCCCAGTGGGATTTAGTCCAGGTATGAAAGGGTGGTTCAATATCAAGAAATCAATCAATATGTTACACCATGTTAACAAAACAAAGGATAAAAGTCATATGATCATCTCAATAGATGCAAAAACACACGTGAAAAAATATGTCGACTCGTTATAATGATTTTCAAGAAAGTGGGTGTAGAGGAGATACACCTCAACATAATGAAGACTATATGAAAACCCTACAGCTAACATTACTCAATGGTGAAAGTGGGAAGATTTTCTTCTAAGATCAGGAATAAGGCAAGGATGTCCACTCTTGCCATTTTATTCAGCATAGTATTAAAATTCTGAGGCACAACAATCGGACAAGGAAAAGAAACCAAAGATTTCTAAATTTGAAAGAAAGAGGTAAAACTGTCAATATTTGCAGGTGGCATTACAAAAATACACTCAAAATGAATTAAAGACTTAATTATAAGACCTGAAATCACAAAACTCCTAGAAAGAAACACAGGAAGTTCTTTGGCATAGTCTTAGCAAGAGCAAAATAAATAAATAAGTAAGTAAACAAAAATAAACTAATGAAACTAGATCAAACTAAAGAGCTTTTGGCACAGTGAAGATAAACATCACCAAATGAAAAGGCAACCTACTAAATAGGAGAAGATATTTGCAAATAATATGTCTGTTAAGGGATTAATTACAAAATATAGACAGAACTTATACAACTCAATAGAAAGACGAAAATGAAAACAAAACAATGTATTTGATTTTTAAAAACAGGAAGAAAACCTGCATAAACATTTTTCCAAAAAAGACATACAGATGGCCAATAGACACTTGAAAAGATGCCCTGCATCACTAATCATCACAGAAATGCATATTAAAACCACAATGAGGTCACCTCACACTTGTCAGAGTGGATATTATCTAGAGGATAACAAGTAAATGTAGGTAAGAATGTGGAGAAAAGGGAACCCTTGTGCAGTGTTGTTGTGAATATAAATTCATGAAACCACTGTGGAAAACAGTGTAAAAGTTTCTCAAAAATTAAAAATAGGATAACCATGTAATCCAGCAATTCCACTTCTTGGTATTATCCACAGAAAACAAAATACTAATTTAAAAGGATTATGCATCTCCATATTTATTGCAACATTATTTACAATAGCCAAGATATGGAAGCAATCTAAGTTTCCGATGATAGATGAATAGGTCAAGAGATGTTGTGTATGTACGTGAGATTATACCTATACATACATATATATACATATATATATAAATATTACTCAGCCATAAATGAGAATGAAATCTCATTATTTGAAACAACACGGATGTACTTACTAGGTATTATGCTAACTGAAATAAGTCAGACAGAAACACAAATGCCATATGGTCTCATTTCTATGTGAAATCTAAAATACAAAACAAAGGATTGCACAAAACAAAACAGAAACAGACTCACAGATACAGAGAACAAACTGTTGGTTACCAAAGGGGAAGGGAGTAGAGAGATGTAAGAAATTGGTGAATGGGATAAGAGATGCAAACTTCAGATTATAAAATAGATATGTCATGGGAATGTGACGTACAGCACAGGGAATACAGTCAATATTATTGTAATGACTATGTATGGTGACAGATGGGTATCAGACTTTTGGAGGTGATCATTTGGTCAGATATATAAATATATATAACAGGTTTTACACCTGAACATAGTAGATCAAATATACTTCAAAAAATAAAGAATGACAATAAGTCGAAAGAGAAATTTGGGGAGAAGTAACTTATGGACTAAAATACGCTGTGATTGGTGTTAAAGTTTCAGCAGAGACCTGGAACCATGCATGTGACTATTGAAAGACTTGACATTGAAGAGCATTTACTTGTGGCAGTTATGTTTTTGCAGTTTTTTCAGTCACAATTGTCCTGGGTAAGTGTAATAAAAGGATTGAATATTTAAGATATCTTATAATAGCATAATTTTAATACATTAAATTGTACCTAACTGTGGATAATTAAATTATGGAGGATATTCAGTTCTGTGTTATATAATTCTGCATCTTAAGTCTCTTACATGAAGACCGTATTAATTTTGTAAACCTAAAAATATATAAAGACTAAATAAACCTTTAATAATAAGTATTCAAATAAAAATTGCTAATAAAATATACAGACATTAATTCTCAGTGAATTTATGCATATTTAAACTTAAAAATCAGTTAGACATTAACAGATTAAATTTTAAATCTCTTATGTCTACATAGTTTACTAACATTTCTTCTGAGGTGTTCATTTTATAGTACATGTTTTTTACAAAATGTCATTAAGTCAATATTCTCTATATGGGAAGGAAAATATCTCTGCTAGGTTACTTAGTGAAGTGCCAAGTTCTGACTTTTGGCAGACTATATTTTACAGTATATATGAACATATTTTACTAATAGCAAAAAGGAAACATGTAGAGACTATTACCAAAAAAGTAGATTATATAAATGAATAAAATACTCTCTACTATGAAAAAATCTTGAACCTATTTTCTTTGATTAAAGTAAAAACCAACAGAATGTGAAACGATAAAGATTTGTAATATAGCACCAAATGCTGAAGTGGACAAATAAATCGACCTAGCCAACATTTTACCTAGATCATGTTAAGGCTCATACTATCAATAACATTCAATATACATAAGACAACTTATGACTGGAGGAATATTTTCTATACATGTGTGAAAACTATGCGCAAGAAGATCTGTGATTCATTCAAAAATTAAGACAAATGAATAGTAAAATTCACTCTCCATTGTTGGACTCCATTTCTGTAGTCTATTTTTACACTTTGTGTTAGTAGATGAGTCATCTCTGCTACATTCATGAATTTAGAGAATATGAGGTGCTTTTCATGCCGGTTGCATAATTTTGATTTTATTTGGTATAAGTCTCCTGGAAGGTTTAATAGAAATAATTTTGCAGGAAAATTTCAGGACAAGAACCGTGTCTCCCATTACACAGTCATGGCCCGAACCCAATTCCTGTAGTTACCATTATTCGTGAACTCGATAACAGGTAATTATAAAGATATAGTGTTCACAGTAACCAGGAGAGAGCTCCGAACTGCCAATATACCCCTTAATTGGTGGCTATGGAGTGTGTGTTTGTGTATAATAAAGAAAAAGAAAGACAGCAAGAATCATGTATTGAATCCCATAGCTCCACTGAATTTTAAGGACCCAGATTTTATAGTATCACAGTGTTCTAGACACATGAATAATGTCTTGATGGTATTCATTATGACCTCTTTGTTCTGAAATCCCTTAATGCAACCATGGGTAATGCATTTCAGCAAACTCATTCCATCATGCACTCACCTATCATTTTCATACATTTACTGAACACCTACTATGTGCCATAAACTATCCTAAGAGCTGAGCATACAAGGTTGAAACAAACGAAGATGGTCTCTTGTTGGGAACCGCCCCGCCTGGTCTCAGAAACTGTAACCCCTTGTGGCTAAGGCTGAGTAAAAAGACCTTGGTACCATAAGCCACTTAGGAGACAAAGCTTATCTTTCTGGTAGAGGCACTGCCTCTGCTCCCTTTCACCTCACCCTGCTTGGCCCCTGGTGGATGACCAGTTAGCCAATGATGGGTAAGATTCCTCAAAGGAGGGATGACCTAAGACAGGCATGGTTGCAAAGGGGCCCTCAGGGAAGGACTTGGGAGCCTATAGAAAAAGGGGGTGATGGACCCTCGCCCTTTGGCTTTGACATAACCTGAATCCTCATTCTGATTGCAAGAAGTCTCCTAATCTCTTGGCTGCCCTACTTCCCTTGCTCCACCTAGGCCTGAAACAATGCTGGAGGTGGGTGCGGCCCTGTGCTGGAAATAGCGGGTTCCCCAGGGCAATCAGGCATAAGAAAGAATGCATAAAATCCTATGAAACCTACTTGGCTAATACCCTCAATTTAAATGATAAGGGTCCACCTGAAGTGAGCTTGTTTCCCCAAAGTTTTATGGCCCTTTAGCCATCTGACCCTGACTCTAAATAAGCCCTCATTGTTCTTTGAATGTTATCTATTATTTGATCATTTCTGCCTGACAATGATTGATGAGGTTTATGTATATGCCCTGTATTCCTATGCAAATTAAACCCCATAAAAGCCTGTCAAGGCAAGGGGGGGTGCTCTCCTCTTAAGAGAGTGGCAGAAGCGCTCCCAGGTGCTCTCCCATTGAGAGAGTGGCTGTGCCGTCCCTTTTCTGCCACAGGACTCAGTAGTCCATGTGAACTTGTCTCGTCTCAGCCACAACGCCACAGACACTGCTTGCCGGTGACTGCATCAGCCTCTGACTCTGTTAATAAAGTGCTATTAAGGAAGAGGTATTAGTGCTGCAATCTATCAATGGAACTAATTACATAAATGGTGGGAACTGGGGTGGAACTATTAACTTAGATTGAGTATCAGTGAAAGACTCTCTAAGGAAGGCCATAATGTCACAACTGAAATCTAAAGGAAAGGTTATACTTATCTAGGGACATATTCAGTGAAGGGGGCAGCATTCATAGAGTCTAATGGGTAGAAAAGCATTTAAAGCCTTTCAGGAACTGAAAGAACACATGATTTCTTGAGCATAATGAACATGCTGGAAAATGATAAGATTACACGGAGAGGTTGGAAGCAGCTGGACATATAGGGCATTTTTAGACTACATTTTCATAGCATGAGAGAAAGCCTTTGAAAGTATTTAAAGTAGGTAGTGAGCAACATTAAACTTATATTTTAAAAGATAACTCTTGTATAAAAAAATCAATTGGAGAGGAGTAGAAAGGAAATTGGATGTTTAATTGAGGGAGAGAATTGCAAGGGAAGCAGTTGGAGGCGATGGCATGTTCCACAGGTTGAAATAAAGGGGGAGAGAAGGGTCTAGTGAAGTCTTGGGGTAGGCTTCAGAGATCTTGGTGACATATTGCCTTTTGTTAATGTCAAGTATGAAGAGGAAGTGACCCAATTTGTTGCCTGAGTAACAGAGTAGATGTAAATTTTCAAGACTGGAGGAGAAAAATTTGGCAGGTGAGATTAAGCATTTGGTTTTGGCTGTGTTCAATTTTAAATTTATGTCAGACATCCAAGGGGAGAGAGAACAAAATCTGGTGGTTATATAAGGCTTGATCTGAGAAGGCAGTTTTGGTTTAGAAATAGAAATTTTGGGAGTATTAAAATGTAAATAGTGTTTGAAGCTATGGATAGGTCTATATTAAATACCTACTTATAAAAACTTCCCATGTTCAAGGTCCATACAGTAATTAGGGGAAAAATGTGCTCTCATACAAAGTTAATAATGGTCTAAAGGAACTAATTGTAGCACATTATAGATCGCTGGTTGCCTGTTAGAATTATATCTGGTTTAAAAAACAAAAACATTCTATGATGGCTCAAAAATATAGGGTCTTAATTGTCCCATGCCACAAACACTTAGGGATATGTGATATAATAGAAAATATGTATTGGTTTCTGTCCTCCTTTCCTGGCACAAGTCTCCTGAAACCCTTGTAATTTCCTAAGTGGTAAGAGCGCTAGGAGCATCTTGTGTCCTAATATTTGGTCTTAGACCTCGTGACACAGGGTTCCTGAAAGCTTTGCAATTCCCTGGGTAATAGGAGTGTCTTTTGTTCTAATGAGTTGACTCCAGTGGGCTCCTGGATGGCTCCTGTATAGCTCCTAGTCATAGAACAGTCTAAGCTATAATCACAAGCCTGGACTTTCCAGTCCTGCCCCTGGTCCTCCTCCCCATTCTCTTCAGAAGGGAGAAAGACTGAAAATGGAGTTAAAAATTGGTCATGTCTACATGATGAAGCTGACATAAAAATCCCAAAAGGAAGGGGTTTAGAGAGTCTCCAGGTTGTTGAACACATACATGTACCGAGAGATGACACAACCCAACTCCACGGAGACAGAAGCTCCCATGCTGACCCTCCCAGACCTTGCCCCATGTGTCTCTTCATCTAGGTGTGCATCTGTATCTTTTATCATGTCCTTTAATAAACTGGCAAATGTAAGTAAGTGTTTCCCCGAGTTCTGTGAGCTCTTTTAGCAAATAAATCTAATAGGGAGCGAGTCATGGGGACTTCTGATTTGTACTGAATAGTCAACTTAGAAGTTGTGGGCAGCCTGACGACCTTCTGCCTTGCAGCTGGCATCTACAGCAATGGGCAGTCTCATGGGATTAGAACGCTTACCCCGTGGAACCTGATGTTATGTCCCAGTAAATGTGTCAGAATTGATTAAAATTGTAGGACATCCTCTTGCTTGGACATCCACAGGATTGCTTGGTGTGGGGAAAAATTAACTCACAAATCTGGCATCAGAAGTGTTGTGAGTGTGGCAGTCATGTGAGAGTAAAGGAGAAACACAGGAGGAAAAAACATTTTTTTCCAACACAGTGTAAGACAATTCAAGGCTAGTATTATAGCTCAAAACACGATCAGGGTACATTACTTTTCACCCCACCATACCTCAGGATGTAAGGCTTTCACATCGCGCTGCACATATCAGGGTTCACCAAAAGGTGGGAAACCTGTAGGTGTGGTGTCTTTCTTTCTTTCTTTCCATAATTACTTTGAAATACTAGCAATACAAGGCCATTCCTAGCTGCATGAGAGCCTAGAACACTAAATATGTTTAACTGAGACATGGCTAAATGAGAGTTCTATTCTTAAGGATAAAAGGGGGAATCTTCTATCTGCTAGTTAACTAACAATCACTAACTTTGGTGTACTCCATGGAGTAATACTCTTCAAATTTGCATTAAGGGACTTAAGTTCTTTTAACAATAATTTCCATAATATTATTTTACTCATTTAAATTTTTCTCATGCTTTTTAGTTTTCATTTTATAATGAATTAGATACAGTTGCCCCTTGGTATCTGAAAGTAGAGTGTTCCTATGAAACCTTCCATAAGCCAAAGATGGTGTAAAGGGAAGAATATAGCACACTTTTCAGAAGTTCACATCATGCCACCTTGCTTTTATGAAAGACTTACATTAGCTTCTGTTTTTGCTAACTAAAAAAATTCAAAGTTTTGCTTTTATGACTTTTGTTACCATTGTAATGTAGGTGTTTCATAAAAGTTAACTGGTGTAATACAAACTTTTGGAAGGCAGGAGATACCTGCATTATGAAACAATATATGTGAATATGTTATAGAATGCTGTTGTTTTTCTATAATATTCTAAGAGATGTATACCATGCATTGGGAATTGTTAATATGCACTTAATAAATGTGATTGGAAGATATCTTACAAAGAAGAAAACATCTAGCTCTGGCTGGTGTGCCTCAGTGGACTGAGCACTGGCCTGCAAACCAAAGGATCACTAGTTCAATTCCCAGCCAGAGCACATGCCTAGGTTGCAAGCCAGATCCCCAGCAGGGGGTGCTTGAGAGGCAACTACACATTGATGTTTCTCTCCTTCTCTTTCTCCCTCCCTTCTCTTTTCTAAAAAGAAATAAATAAAATCTTTTTAAAAAAGTAGAAAAGATCTAAATTTTCACCAGTGATAAACGAATGTATACTACAATATTTTAAAGAATTGAACACTTCTCTATATATATACCGACCTAGGAAGACATTCAAAACACAAGATTAAGTGGAAAATGCAAGCAACAGATAATTAAGTAAATCAGGGTCAGAAAGTATCTTCTTTAAAGGGTAGGATCACAAATGTTTTCAGCTTTATAGTCTTGCAGTTAGTTGCAACTACCCCACACTGTCACTGCACTGTCAAAGCAGCCATAGACACAATGCAAACAAACGGGGCGCTGTCTTCCAACAAACGCTATTTATGAAAATCGGATTTGGGGCTTAGGTGGTGTTTTGCTGACCCCCGATGTAGGGGAGAGAGACAGAGCGAGAGAGAGGTAAAAAAATTGTTTTTTTCTTGCAATGAAGAATTAAAGGAGTTAGGCATAAAAAAGGCCTGAGGGTAAGAAACTGAAATTTTCATTTCTTACTTTATATAAAATTTAATTGGTGATATGTCATTTGTACTTGTGTATTTACACTTTAGAAATACAAAGCTCTTTAAAAGAGAATGTATGGTATTTAATATGATATATATGACTTCACTTGAAATTAATTGACATCATAAATTCAGCTGTATATCTGAATCTTTCATTTGAACTATAAAATGAGATTTTTCAGGTTCCAAGAACTAATAGTTAATAAAAATATTTTATGATACACTTTTTCAGTTTTTCAACACATAGTTATTATGTTTGTGGTTGGAGTACAGAAGTAGCATAATAATATATTACCCATGTTCTAGCATAACCATAATTCACAATTTAATTTTGGAAAGTTACAAAATGAATTCACATAATTAAAATATATTAAAAGGCATTATGGGATTAAAATGACAATTACCTATGCATTTTTTTCTTAATACTATCAGGGACCAAAGTCCCTTGTCAGCCCCACACTTCATCTATCCTGTTACCAATATCAGACCTCTGGTGCCCCCTATGGCCTCGTTGTTTAAAACATACTCTTCTCATTTTGCCTCTAGTGCCTAATGCCTTTAAACTCAAACTGATTACTCAAATCCATTTTCATGGAGTATTTTAACTTCCATTTTGTATTGTCTTTTTCCTGCATCCTTTTAATACTCACAAATTCAAACAAATTACTATTAGTGACCTTTGTTTCCCCTATTATAATGGCTTTTGTGCCAAGCACTGTGCTAAATTATAGATACATGTTACTTTGTTGAAACTGCATATCACCCTGTGCCATAGGCACTCTCATTCAACTACTACAGACAGAGAATGCAGAGTTTAGACATATGAAGTATCTTGTTCAGGATCACATATCTAGAAGGTAAGAGAAGAAATTTGGTCCCAGAAGAGTCCAATTCCAAAACACATCCTTGTCACCCATGGTTTCCTGTCTCATACTGACATTGGCTGGGAAAAATCATTCAATCCTATAGCATATGGTTACACAAATGGTTTTTTTTAAACTTGACTCAACCCTAATACCCCCCAGAAGGCTTATATTTCTCTTTCTTAGTTCCCATAATGCCTGTTGGTACCAGGCATATGGGGTTGCCTGGCCCTGTTTCCTCCACCTTCTCTACCTTTGTGTCTGTGTTTCACAGAGAAAACAAGGGCTGTCAGGTGGGATTCACTGATACTTTGTGCTTATCCCCATGTAAACACCTTATTGGCATCAGCATTCAACCTCACTTCTTTTCATTTTGTCTTGATAGAAGATATGTCTTTATTCCTAAAGCTAATTCTTCCATATCAAATAAGGACTTTCACTCCTAATTTCCAGAGAAAATTACTGTTTTACTCTTCTTCCCTACATGCTGTCACCTCTCAGGCCTGTGTCTGGTAGTACAGTCTTGAATTAAAGTCCTAGTCTTGTGAACCAGGTATTTAAGCTCCCCAAGCCTAGTGCGCACACACACACACACACACACACAATGGACAGAGCATAGCAGGCCTCACTGAGGCCTTATTACACTATTACTACTGAAAGTCACTTAAAGTCAACATATCCCTGGCTTGCCATCAAGATTCATGTATAGTTCACGGTGGGGGGTGCTTTGCTAAAGGTTGTATTTGCATAGGGAGATATAGAACCAGCAACTGTTTTGTAGCAGTTTGAGATCAAATTTTTACTCATTATTTGTTCTTTATTGTTTTCCTCCATATTCCAATTTTTACTGAAGATTTAAAAAATCATAAAGTCTCTTTTTTTAACTGTGTTTTTGCATAGAAACCACCTTTTAGCCTTTACCTTTACAGTATTTCTCAAGTGGAATAAGATGATTAGAAAAAAGAAAACTCCCTAGTTTTAGAGAAAAAAATTGATAAGTGTATTTTGTAGCATTTCCTAAGGGAAACCTGATCATAGAATTTATTGAAATAGTTAAGAGTCCAATATTTTTTATTTGGATCCTGGATAAATTTCTCCTCTAGAGATGTGTCCTTTTAATATCATTACATTATCAATAATTATAACAAGTTATTAAACTTATTCAAATAAGTTAACCGTTTGATCTTTATTTGATTTTTCTCATTGATTTAACATTGACTTAATTAGACCTTGTATAAATAACAAAAATCTGTATAAAATACTATTTCCAATGCCAGAGTAAAATTAATCACATGATATGATGGTTAATGGGAAAAATTTCCGTAACTCATTTGGATAACAAGTTCAGGAATTATCTAATTATTCAATTACTAAGGTGAGGAAAAGATTTTATAAAATGCTAATTTAGAAGGTTATAAACATTAGTCTGTGCATCAATTAATCATTTAAGGCCCTTCTGGAGTTGCATTTATCCTATGATTGCACCTTCCAGACACTTCTAGTCAGAAATAAGCTCCTCCCCCTGTGTCCCCACACTGCAGTTAGTACCTGTTTTATAATAGTCTTATTTGAAACCTGCTCATTTCCCATCAGTAAATTGGATCTTTGACATTATGTATAGTCAACTCCATACATTACACAGTATCTAGCACAAGTGTCGTGTTTGTACTAAACACTAAAAAAACATAAATGATGTCTGATTAAAATATGTTCATTTTGGGTATGTAAGCCTCAGATTTAGTTGTTGGGAAGATATCATTCTAGTGTGTTCTTTGAGCCCCTATCCATTAATAACTTTAACCAAAGAGGGAAAACCTCTGATTACCGGGAGTAATTTTGACAGTGGAATTAATGCAATTAAATAGGGTTACCCTTGGATTCTATTTTGTTTGAAACCTTATGAGAGAGCTTTTATAGACATCTAAGTTTCAGCCACTGCAATAATGGAGCTTTCTCTGTATAATGAGATTAGCTATACAAGCTTTGCAAATAATTTGCATTGTTAAGATAGACTGATAGAGCTCAGCGAGAGATGAAATGAATGTATTTAGAAGTATAATTATCAGCTGGCATTGGAGTGTGTCTGATCCAAAAACATTATTAAGATAATGTATTAAGTAAAAGTACTAGGTAGAATTATACTTGTATAGTTTTGAGAATCAGTATATAAGTAGCTCTTTTGACCTCAATTAACTGTCAGATGTTAAATATTTATAAAATGACCACTTTTCCAAAGGTTAAAACATGTGAATGTCATGGTGATGTAAGAATGTATTCCTTGAATCCTGGCTAATAAATTTCACACTGCAACATAGGCTTATGGGTAGTCCCTGGTTTCACAGAAGATATTCCATAAAGAATATTGTGACCGAGATTGCCAACTTTCTCCAGAAGCTATGCTCCCCTTCTTCTGTACGACAGAGCTGAACAAGGAATAGGTGTGCAGCTACATATTCTGCAGCTTTCTTTCTACAGACGTGACTATAGGATGAAATTCTGGACAGCAGGGTGTCAAACGAAATGATGCAAGAACTTCCAGTGCAAGTTCTTTCAATTAGTATAAAGTTACTCCTCCTTTTTTTCTTCCTTCCTGCCCCTCCAGATGTAGTATTTATGTGAAGAGTTGAAACTGTAATTTGGACATAAAGATGAGAGTTGAGGACCGTAACACCTCCTTACCAGCTTAGCCAACTTACCTCTGTATTCTTCAGTTAAATATAATAAGAAAATAATGCATACTTCAAGTTTAGCATAGAAGCAGGTATAGAGAATTGCTGGTAAAGAGAGCATGAAAAATAATATAGAAAGGGGAAAAATGAAAGTGGAACTCTACCTTACATCATGCACATATACAGAGAGGGACAGAGAAATGAAGTCAGAACTGAAATATAGGATTGACATTTATAGTAGGCAAAAGAGGATACCTAGTTAAGTTTGAATTTTAGATACTCTTTAGGATAGGTATGTACCAAAGAACCAAGGAATATTTTGAACATAATTATACTAAAAGGCTAAGAGTTGCTTATCTGAAATCAAATGTAGTTGTGTGTCCTGCATTCCATCCAGCCACAGCACTTTAATGTCAAAAGAAAAATATTAAGAGTGAGGGTCAGCTTCATGGCAGCATAAGGCCTCCCTTCCCCCAGTTTTGCGCACCTGCTATCCATAAACAACAGTGCCTTTGAAGAAACTGTGGAATCCAGCACCATTCGCCAAAGGACCGAGAAGGAGTCTTGCCCACTTGTGCATCAAATAACAGGCAGACAGAGCGTGGGCCCAGCTGTGAGTTCTGCAGTAGCCTGTGAACCAGCTCCCACTCAGCTTGCTGTGGTCTAGGAAGGCCTGGAATACACTATCTCAGACAACCGCCAATGGATAAAATAACCTTTGGGAGAGTCTGGATTTACAGAGAAAAAATTTCAGTACACCATTGGAGAAAACAATATGTATACTGGTCTGAAAACACTAGTGTAGGTAAAAGGAACAGCTTGACGTTACCCACGCACTCCTCCCCAAGCTGGCACAGTTTAAGGAAAAGAGATATTTTCTTAACCTGTGATTTCTCCTGTGGGGAAAGAGAGAGTATGTGAGTGAGCGCCTGGCACCCCCAGCTGTGAAGAACACTTCCAAATGGGCTCATGAGCACGGACCATATCCAGAGAAGTGAATCATGAGTGGTATGACTGGGGAGCAGAAAGACAGGGGGAGCAGTGGATAAGATTCTTGGAGGTAATGAAAGGGACATGGATCCTACTAACTGCATTGTGGACTCTATCAAATAATCTGCCCACGGGCTGCTGGGAACTCCTCACCCACCAATCCCCCCAAATTGTCCACGAGCTCCCCCAGCACTTGTTGTGCCTGAAGCACACACAGCCTCACCCTGGGCTGGCTCCCTGTGTGGACTCCGAACAGCAGGGGCAGAGCAAGCTTTGGCCCAGGGCTAGTGAGTGCCCACAGAAAGCTGACCCAAATGTGTTGGCAAAGGAGTGGCACTTGAGCTTTTTTACCACCTTAGGGAAGACAAAAGAAAGACTGTCAGCACTTGGCCTGGTGCATTGCAGGATCCTGGGAATTCTGTTACAAAGAGGAGCAAGAAGCATGGAATCAGCTATATCTATAGAAAGTCTGCGATAGCCTCAGTATTTCTAGCAGGGCAGATGGAAACCATCTTTCTCCCAAAGGCAGTTAATAAAGCCTGGAGGGTGTGGCTGCTACTTTAAAAGCAAAGGTACCAACTTGAAACTTCAAGGAACATTAAAAAATAAAGGTAACACAACCACACCAAAGGATCACAACAATCTTCCACTAACCAAACACAAAATCATGGATATACACAATAAAGAATTCAAAGCTGTTTTAAGAAACACACTGAGCTACAAAAAACTGACAGACACAGTTTAATGAAATCCAAGAAGCAATACAAAAACAAAATGAGAAGTTTAATAAAGAGATAGAAATTTGAGAGAGAGAGAACCAAACAGATATACTGGAACTGAAAAATACAATGAATGAAATTTTAAAAATGCAATGGAGAGCTTCCTCATAAGAACAGATCAAACAGAAGACATAATGTGTGAAATAGAACAAAGGAACTTTGAAATTTTTCAGTCAGAGAAGGATAAAGAAAAGAGAATTTTAAAAAATCAGAGAACTTACATAATCTATGGGATACAATCAAAGAACCAGCTTGCAAATTATTAGAATCCAGTAGGCAAAGGAAAGGAGGAGAGAACAGAAAGTTTATTTAAAGAAATAATGAATGAGAACTTCCCAAATCTGGGGAGATCTTTAGATAACAAAGATCATGATGTTTATAAGTAACCAAAGTAAACTTAAAGAAGTCCTGCCCAACACACACAATAATGACTGCGAAAAATCAAAGAGAAAGGGAGGGTCTTCAAAACAACAAGAGAGAAAAGCTAATAACAAATCTCCATTAGGGTTTCAGCTAAGAAATCTTACCGAGAGCAGGGTTGTTCTACTGAAAGTGAGAGAGAATTTTCTCAACGTGTATACCCTACACAGTTTAAGTGTCCTAACAGATAATAAATGCTTATAAATCAATAAGTAAAACAATAAAATTGACAAAAGACACAGTCATTTCACTAAGGAGGAAACTCATATGGCCAATGAACATAAGAAAAACATTTAACCTCAGCCATGGCTGGTGTGGTTCAGTGGACTGAGGGTGGGCTGGGAACCAAAGGGTCACCGTGTTGATTCCCAGTCAGGGCACACACCTGGGTTGTGGGCCAGGTCCCCAGTGGGGGCCACGAAAGATGCAACCAGATATTAATGTTTCTCTCCCTCTTTTCCCCTCTCCGTTCCCTCAAATAAAATCTTAAAGAAACTTAACCTCAAACACAATCAAGGAAATTCAAACACAGAGCAAAATAAGATACTGATTTATCCCTATCATTGGACAAAAATGAAGAATTTCTAAAAATACTATCTAGCCAAGCACCAACGGTAACACTAGGGATGAGGTAAAAAACAAAGCACAGAATAATATCTAATAAAAATGATTTTATTGCCCACTAGTTTTGAGGTCAGTATTTCAATTATCTTTTTTTATTTTTGTTATTATAATCAGTTCTCACTTATTTTCTTATAATCAAATTTTAACTACCATATCTCTAAAACAAAATATATTTTAATTAATTTCTTAATTAATGTTGATTCACAGGTGATATATTTTCTCTTTTAAATATTTTATTTATTTATTTTTAGAGACATGGGAAAGGAGGGAGAAATAGTGGGAGAGAAACACTGATATGTGAGAGAAACACCAGCCAGGGCTATTTTCTCTTTTAAGGAGAAAATAATAAACTGGACATTTAAGGGATTTTATCAGCACTCAGCACAGTTTCTATTGTCAGATGGTAGACAGAACTCTGATAGTGGAAATATCTTCAGGAAAAAAAAAACAGTTGAAATCGAGTGAGGATATCATGTTAAAATAATCTTATATAAATTGGGACTAAGAGAAAGGGGATAAAATTGTAGGAATTGATTCACTGGCAATGTGGAAAGCACCACACTTGTGTTAATGTATTTTGTACACTGCCACCTATTTAATACTTAACACTTCAAAGCAATAACAATGTATAGAAAATGGATCCAGGACTATTCAAGTAACTGACTCAAGGTCATACTGTGTCTGTTAAAAAAAAAAAGAATTATGATTAAAACTCATTGGGCTGTAAACTCAATGGAGCTGCTTCCTCACTTAAATACGAACATTTATTTTTACTGAGCACAGTTTACAATGAGTAAATAACACAACCTGGTAGTACATTGACACAATGAGGATGAGAAGTCTCAGACCCAGTTTCTTTGAAGGATTATGTGTAAAAGTTGTTTAGGTAAAAATAAGAATTGCATTTAAATTATTTGATTTATATGATTTTATGACATGTAGTAATTTGTTAGTTTCATTCTTGCTTTGAGTGAAAGTTTACATCATAACTCCAGCTTTACAAAGCACTTTGCAAAGGTAATTTTTATAATTTTGAATTGTATATTTTTGACACTGGGATATGTAAATCTGAATCTGTTAGTTGACTCATTGCTATCACGTAACTACAAACTCTTCATACCTAAGGCATACTGAGTTAGTGTATATGTAAAATGATAGTGAGAATCAATCTAAAATCCTCAGAAAAGATACTAAGTAACGATAAGAAAGTCACATTCAGGCAGCTGGACCTTCTGGTAATTTCCCCCAGATAGCCTCATTAATAAAGAGGCGCCAGCCTCTGATAAAGGACTGATGTTAATAGATCTCTGGCAAGAGCCTGTTAGTTTCCTCAAAAGCTCTGTGAGCTGGCAGCAGTCTTATCTTTCTGCACCCAAGAGATGTTTAACACAGATCAGGAAAATTAAGATGAATACAAATAGGCTTTGTCCCTTTCAAAGTGGTAGCCTTGAATTAGATCTTTACCTTAATACTGAATGAATTGTTAATCAAATAATCAAACTGAAACAACACCTATGCTAGGAATAACATTTTTCTTGTCTTCAACAAAATTTCTGAGAAGCGCAGATTTTGCAGAATATAATTTTATGTGATCAAATACGTGATTTATAAATTGAACAAGCAAGAAACGAGAATAGCAGTAATTAGTTTTAGATTGGTAATATCACTTCCTGAAATAATATATTCTAATTAGGATGTTGCAGGTGAATATTTAGCACAGTTGTAAAAAGCAAAATGGTAATATTTGTAAACATTTACATTGAATAAAAATAATGAAAATGAGTTACAAAAAACTGTGCAGTCCTTTTTATTAACATTAGCAAAAATATTGAGAGAAAATTATACCAAAACAGAATTCATCAACAAAGAAGCAAAGATTCGTTCCTAAAAGGAATGCAAAAGACAAGCTGGCTAAAAAGCCAACATTCAAAAATGTGAAGTGAAAGTCTGCGTCACACAAGGGCAGGCACAGGTGAGCAGCACTCAGGTGACTTCCCCACATCACCGGCAGATACATGTAATGGTTCTAATTCACACTCATTTCAAATCTATGCATAAATTTGAGAAAATAACCAGCTTCTATCCTTCATCTTAATTTTGAAATAAATGCAACATAAATTATAGCCTTAGCCAAATGCTATCAACAAAATAAAAACTAAGCAGGTCACATGAAAGTTATAATTCCAATTTTTATAATATTAGATTGGCTTATGATGTAGCACACATTTTTCTAAAGAGCTTATTAATTTGCTTTAATTATTAGGTGTCATACTCTCTGTATTGAGAGGTTGTCTTGGGAAGCAGATGTCTGATAGACATACTGAAATTTAAAGTGAAAATTTCTTATTATTCTTTCGAATTCTGACCCTTTTCACTTGTGATGGCTACTCTTAAATTTGATAAATATGCCCATATGAATTTTAAAAGTACATTATTGTCTATATCTCCTGGGCTCTTGGGGGTGGGGGATCAGAAAATGTAGAAGGGCTGATAAAAAAGAAAAATGCAAAATAGTGCATTAGTCAGACAAAATTAGCTTTCTTTTCTTCTCTCCACGTATAGCAAGTAAAAGGGCCACCAAGATGGACAATTTCTAGTGTTGTTAAATGTGGACACTTGACTAAATTGGTGTAATGTTCTGCAAAGCAGAAACACCCTACAACAGCTTTCCGAGCACTCCTTACGGGAAGAGTCCTGATAGGCAACCTCTGTCCTTCCTCAGTCCTGCTTTTCCCCATTCAGTTCCTGGAACAGGGATATCTGTCTACAGCCTGGTCCATGGGAACGATCTGAAGATCATCCTAAGGATATAAGAAATAAAATGAGCTGGAAAGGTCCAGGTGCCTGAGGACCTTATGGAGTAGAGGCGCATACTAGCCCTGGACTGTTTGTAGATTTTTATTTTCTTTATGCCCTTATTATTTTATTATTATCTTTATTACTCACAGCCAGATTTGACTAAATGATATAGACAAATAGTCATATGTACACAATAAAAGTGAAAGAAGAACAAAAAGAGAAATAATGTTAGAGAAAAGATAAAATCATTTGAAGTTGGTCTGGAGTTTATGTGAAAATGGCTCCTTTTATTATAATCAATCAAAAATATTACCCCAAAAGCAAATGGTTATATCTTTCTACAAGTCTGCCATAAGTCTGAGATTTCAACAATAGGAAAAAAAATAAGAGCAACTGAAAAAAAAGTTATCAAAACAAAAATAAAAGACTAATTTAACAAATCACAACACTTGACATGTATGTTAATGAACAAGTACTTCATACAAGAAATAGAAAATAGGTAAAGCACATGTAGTTATAAGATAACTATAGAGTATTCATTACCATAAATAAGTACTTAGCCTCACTTATAGTTACAAATGTAAATTATATTACAACAAAAGCCTGTTTCTTTGTTCAGGTTGACGATGACTTGAAATTTTCGTAGTACTCAAGCTTGTGGCTGATGGTGGTTAAATGGACCCTTGTACATACTGGTGAGAGTGGAGACTGGTGTAACATCTTGGAAAGAATTTTGCGGTGAGCATTAAAATAAAAAATGCATGTGCCCTTTTACCCCAAAATCCGACTTCTGGAATTCTACCCTATAGATATACTTCCACAAGTATACAAAGATATTCTTCACAAAGATGTTCACTCATAAACTTATTATATTTCCAGATAAGCTAAAAATATCTGATTGCTCATCAAGAGATGCCAGGTTTGATTCATCCATTTATTCAATCTTTCTTTCATTCACTCAATGAACAAATGTATATTAGTTATATTCTAGGTTATTTAATAGGGCTGAGAACCTAATAGTAAAGAGGATAAAGTCTCTAGTCCCATAGAATTTACATGCTAAGGGCACACCGGGAGAGAGAGAGACAGAATGGAAAGTAAACAAAATCATCTTTTATAATGATAAATGTTGTAAAGACAATAAAAGAGCGATCTGAAAGCTACGTATAGGGAATGGTTTTGATTGGATGTTCAAGGGAAACCATTCTGAGTAGGTAATAACTCAGCTGAAAACTAAAGGGTACTTTGAAGGGTACTCTGCAGAGTTTGAGGGTAGTGTGTTCGAAATAAGAGACAGTTCAAAGACACAGTTAATGAAGACTAGTTTGGTGATGTTTCAGGTAGTTATCTGTACTGTTAAAGCAACACACTAAATCTTTTAGGCAGAACAGAAATTTTAAGGTGAATTAGAGGCTTTATCATCTTTGGAGGAGATGGCTGGGTTTTCAGGAATGGCTCCCAGCATGCCACAGAACTGCCCTCAAGGGCACCTGCGGCTTGTGAGACCACCACTGGATTCCTCGCGTTTCAGCACATGCTGAGTACGTGTTCTGCACTGAGTCAGTACAGAGTTCTGCCCTCACGAAGCTGGTACCGGACATTGGAAAGACACATCTGGCCACTTCCTCCACTACACCTGCCTCTCAACATCCAGGAAAATGGTGAATGGGTACTTGAATATCACAGTGAGAACCCTCCAGTTCTTACATTTACTTTGCTGAAGGAAATGGCTAAATGGGCAGAAATATGCCCACTGTTTCACTTTTACATTACAAATGCTTGCACAAGAGCATCTGATTAGCAATCCTGAAATTCATGTAGAAACAAAACTGGAAGGAGGTCCAGGAGAGGTAACTTTTAGCTCTCCCATGTATAGAGAAAGGCAGGCATTGTAATTGGAGAATCCAGTTCGCAGTATCGGGAAAGTTTTATGACATGGGGCTGAAAAGGTAAGGGTTGACTAAACAGGACATGACAAGGAGTTTGTATTTTTATTCTAGGGATAATCGAAAGACACTGGAATTGTGAAACTGGGGATATATGTAACCTGGTTTACATTTTGAAATATGTCTTTAGGTGCAATGCATAGATTGGATTGTAAATACAGAGGAAGAAGGAAGGAAAAAGTCTATAGCTATAATATAGGTGAGAGGTAACTGGCTTGAATTTATTTTTTTAAAGCAAGAGAAATGGAGAGATTTGGAATATATTTTTGAGGAGCAGCTAATGGCATGAGTAGATGAATTAGATGTGGGAAGTGAGGCAATGACAAGAATTAAATCGGACCCTTAAGTTTAATTTGAGGAAAATGGCACGTGGTGGTATATGTACTGTTATGAGGAAGCAGAGAAACATTATGGTTTGGGTTGGGGGTTTGCAGTAGCAATGAAGAATTCTGTTTTGTCCAGGAAAATTTTGAGATTCCTATTAAATATGGATATATGGTTCCCTCTACAAGGTTGGGAGTCAATGGAATATAAACAATACAAGGCTATGGATTCCTGGACATCGTTGAGGTAGAGGGTACAGATAAAATAGGGAGAAAGCAAGGACTTATGGCAGGATTATTTCAATATAAGTAGCAGAGCTGAAGACAGGAAGGTAGATTAAGAAGAGGCATGAAAGGCTAGAGAAGAGAGTGTTTCAAGAAGCAGGGTACAGTCAACTGCAATGACTCAGTCATTGTATATCCATGTGGTATGTTGCAATGCAGTTCTTAAAGAGCTGGAGCGTATTTACCTATGCTAATGTGGAAGGAACTCTGACACATCTTATTAAGTGAGAAAATGGACATGCATTAACTTTTATGTGAACAAAATGTGCTTGCATTTTCATGTATATAATGTTTATGATGAGTTACATGTAATAATGAATTACCACATTGGCTCCCACATTATAACTCATAGACATGTTACAATGTTCTGATCTGTAAAACATTTATTCTGTATTGGAATGCCTGTGCAAGCCTCTGAAGGACCTTAGAGAGACTAGGAGTCGTAGAAAGCGGATGGACATCCCTGCGTTGTAGACAAAAGCTAGGGAATTCTAGTGCTGGCTCTGGTGTGTTCTAGTGATATGACCTTACCTAGGTAACAGACTGACAGAACTGAATAATCACGATAAAAGAGACTTATTCATCTGTGCTTTTCAACCAATTAAAACACCATGCAATTGTTAACTATGGGGGTATGTTTAATATAATTCTTTTTTATCAGGAAGCAAAACAAAGCAAGGAAGCAATGATAATAATGACTATGATGATGACAACAACAGTAAAAGCAGTAGCAAAAGTTTTCCTGAGAGCCCTTCTTTTCAGAAAAGAAAAAAAATTGCTTTTCCCCCTGGGTTCTTTATGTTTTTGCAAACTCTCTTCTTCAAACAGCTATCATTTTTCTCTTTACCAGCATCAGTTCACTGAACTGATACCAAACTAAGGAAAACAAACAAAGAAGCAAGCAAACAGAAAAAGTAGATAGGAACTGCTACCAATTAAATGTCTCTAACTTCAGCTGATCTTTTTTAGCTTCGCCTGTCAATTATTTAAATGATCCTTGGTCACAGATTTCCCCCCCCAATATTCTTAATGATGCACCTCCAAAATGTCTCTAGTCACTTTAAATAGATAACTTTCTTACAGCTATGAGGAAAATTGAAAGCATTCATAGTGATAATATTTTCTCACCCTCATAGGCAACAAATTTATGATTGAGGTTAGGTCCTATGTATGGGACTGTGTCCTAACAAGTTAGTTAAGCATATAAATTCAACCTTCAAGGATTTTCTGAGAACTTGTGACTCCACATAGAAGAGAATATCTGAAGGTTCATGGGGAAAGTTTTTAAATTTCATGAACAAATGGAGAAGCAAATACAGAT
Source organism: Desmodus rotundus (assembly GCF_022682495.2). NCBI lineage: Eukaryota > Metazoa > Chordata > Mammalia > Chiroptera > Phyllostomidae > Desmodus > Desmodus rotundus. Next base: position 129,567,452 of record NC_071391.1, on the reverse strand, counting down.
AATATTCACTTTTTAAACTCCATTTTAGAGTGTCCCCCATTCCAACTCTTGCTCATTCTCTGCTCGCCACTTAGCCATCAGCGTCAATCCCTCTGAACATTTCTGAGAGCTGGTTTCTTTGTCCATCATTCCCTTTCTGTCCCTGAACACTCAATATTCCCAGAGCCTGCGTGAGAGCTGGCTATCTGTCTCCCCATCCAAGTGTTGCAAGCTGTAAAAAGGACTCTGCTCTAGCTCTGTGGCATAAATGGCTAGATTCCAAATTTCCTTTCAGAAACCAAACAACCTGGGAGCAAACATTTTTTTTCTGATAGAATGATCATGCAAAAAACTATAATTTGTCTGCCTGACAAATATACAATGTATCGTATAGTATTCTCTAAGATTATTGAAAGTCTACACACTTTATATACTTCCTTCTACCATGTCTTTTTGGTTTCGTCCAGAGTATATAGAATAACTTACCTTGTTCTTTCCTTTCTTTATTCCTCTTTCCCTTAATCCAGCTAAGTTCTATTCAACCTGTAAATCCACCCAGAGGTAGGGTCTATGCTTGTCGGCAGGACATGTGAAGGCATTATATAAGACATATGGCTTCTACTTCCTGCCGTACCGAGAGATCGCTTCAAAGCCCACAGGAGGAGAGAAAGTCCCCAGGATCTCCCAGCCCCAGCAGCTTCAGTACACCAGCTGAGGTTCCAAATACTGTGGGTCAGAGATGCCTTGGCTGCGAACTAGCCAAACTCCTGACACACAGAATCCATGAACCTAACACATGTGTGCCATATGCTACTTCATTTTGAAAGTTCAAAGTGATTATGCAGACATAGTAATGGAATGAGTTCCACGGCTTCCTGAAATGTCTTCCGTGAGCAATGATCAGAATCAATCTTTACGTAGAGTATTTACAAACCATACAGCCATGTCCTCCACATATCCGTGATTGTGGTTGGCTCCACCTGGGGTAGGAGAGGCAGGGGCAGGCAAAGAAATGTTTCATAATTGTTTTCTTCATACACGTAAATTGAAGTCTTAAGTCGTGCAAATTACATTTCCAGTTAAGCCTCTGTGGCATCTAGTTGGCACATATTGTTCTAAAATTCAAGACGAGTAACCCGATTCCAAATCCATATTAGATGATTTCATGCTTACAGGGGTGTCAATTACCAGTAAGAAAAAAACAAAGGAAAATACGGCGGTATTGAAGATCACTCGAATGTGAAAAACGTGGGAGTGGGCATGACATTTTCTTTGCGGAGTCATTTAAGAAGTGAAACATAATAAAAAACGAAACTGTTGACTGCTTGGGAGAAAAGGTACTAAGCACTAAGTATAATTCACAATAAACCTTTATCAAGTTTCATTCATAGGTGAACATACTTTGGAAACTAAATTGTACTAAATTTAAAATAAGTCATTTTGTTTTTACTGTATAATTAAGAATAATGAGCAGAAAATATTCTTCATTCTTTTATCCCTAGTCTTCACATTTTGATTAAATATTGCTTGTGATTCTTTTGAATTCTCTTAATATTTAACTGGGAGACCCTTCCCCTCATTTCTGTCAAAAGAAGAATTTGTGGAAAAAACAGAAGAAAATTCTATTCCTTAGCAGTATAAAGGGAAATGATGTTATTATCTCCAAATCCCAGATGCCATTCCTCATTTCACTCAACATTTCCTGAGCATTTACCATACCCCAAATATGCTATGCAGCACAAGTATTAAGAACCCATAGAAAAATCACATTTAGAATCAGGCAACCACCTATAAAAATGTGACAAGTGTTAAAATAAGGATATATAGGTATATTCTTATGCCTTCACAGGAAGTATATAAATCCTCTACATGCTCCTCAGGCATCTGAAACTGTAACAAATGATCTCCCTGTTACTTCACTCTTACATAAAGGTGATTGTAAATATACCGTAGTGTTCTTTTGAATATTTATAGAGACAACATGTGTCAGGCACTACCTATTTTATTTTAGCTTCAAATTCGCTCTTCTCACTTATGATCTATGTTGCTCTGATTGGAACTCTGCAAACTACATTTCCTAGATACCTTTGCCATCTGACTTCCTGTTAGTTTCTGCCAACTGGGAATACAGAAAAGGACTGAAAGCAGAATGAACTTCACTTCCCTGCCAGCATAGCACCAGCAGGGGGACTTTGCCCTTCTAGCAGCAACAGCACTGCACTCAGTGGCAATCAAACTACAGCCGACTGCGGTAGACTCCAGACATTTTTAGAATTTCTATACCAAGTCTCATCAAAAATCTTCTCACCAACCCGCCACCACCACCAACACGTAGGTACCAGCAGCTGCTAGACTGCTCCCTAATCATAGAGGTCTGAGCCAATTTCATAATAAAATATAATGGGTCCCTTTTATTAAATCATTTCTATTGACATGCCTAATGTGAGGTTTATTTCCTTTACTGAACTCCTGCTGAATATGCAACAAATGTTGCATATAGAAACAAACACAAGAAATTCACAAATTTTTCATGCAATCAAGAATTTGTGCTATCATTCATTCCTTCCTGAATTTTTTCTATGCTCCCACAGAAATTCAGTATTTTAGCAGGTGATGAGAATTTTATTTCATGTCTGTGAAAGCAATGATAAAATATGTAGAATCTTCACAATAATTACACCAAATATTTTGTTAATTATGCATTCTAATCTTGAGGTCCCTCATTTGTTTCTATTCCTGAGAGACAAGTCAGAACTAACGATACTTTGTAACATTTGATCACAAACACCTGCCTATTGCTTCTCCAGTTATTTTCAGTAATACCACAGGGATAATTTATTTATATGCATTAAATATGATTTTCTAATATTGAGTTTCTAGTACAGAAAAAGAGTAATTAGATATATACTCAGGAAACAAAATTGAAGTATAGGCTTTAAATTATATAAAAACTGATGTGATATAAGTTTTACATATTACATGTGAAATCTGTTGCCTTGGAATCTCTAGGTGAAGGGACAAAATTGGTTGGAGTTATCTCATACTTCACCAACTCTAACTAGAATTAATTAGAGGAATTTGAGTTTTAACTCAGGACAATAATAAATCATGAATTGTAAATAAATACTATTTTATATCCTTTAGGCACACAGTTCAATTAACTGCTATCAAGCATTTTATGTGTAGAGATCCTCCTACATCATCTTTGATGACTAGATAAAAGTGTCTCGTTTGGATTAATAGCATCCATTTTCAGTCATGTGCTATAATCACCAAAGGAAAATTTCTTAAGAAAAATAAAACATTTCCTATTTACCCATTTGCATAACAGAGTTACATTTCAAACTTACTCTTGAGATGTTGAGAACACATTCCTCATTAAGTTCCATTAAATATCACCTCTTACAAAATAAGTTAAACAATTCTCTAATTTTAATGCATAAAAAATCACACTGAGTCGTTTGTTAAACACTTAAATTCCTAGGTTATAACTCGGACTACTGAATAAAAATGCAAAAGAAACAGGTAGAAGTATCAACATTTTTAGCAGTCATATTAGTTACTTTAACACTGGTAGTCTATAAACCACATTTATACAAACACTGGGGTAGTTTTAATTTCTTTATATATCTATTATTACATGAATGAAAATCGACTGACTAGGACTAGTGGGAATACTGAATTAAAACACATTTCCAGTAAGTTAGATATAATTCTGTATTTAAGAGCATTAAAAATTTAAAAAAGCAAATTACAATTGACATATACTTAAAAGATGCCTTTTCCCAATATTTTGATAATTAAAAAAAACTAAACCTCAATTGCTTGAAAAATTAATTTTAGTGGAATCCAGTATTTTTTTTATAATACTGAATAATTTAAGTATTATTGTAACTAAGCACTATTTACTACTTTAATAGCATTTTCAGTGAAATCTCAAATTATTAGCAAGGGAATTGTAATAGCGCTTTAACACAGTTAATCTGAACCCCTAGTACATCTAAGGAGTTAAATAATTATTTTATAAAATTTACTCTGGTTAATATTTGTTAAAAGCCTGTAACATTATTTTATATTATTATCTGAAAAAAATATTTCAAAAAAGTGATTTTATTCCAAGGTAAACAAATGCCATTTTTAAAAAATGTTTATTTCAAATTTGTCTCTAGAACATGCAGGCAAAGACTCTTACATATACGCAAACAAAATTTTTGGAAGTGTTTTCTGATCTACTTACAAGACATAACAAAAGGCAATTGATGGAGAACCGAAGGGAATACCCAAGAGAAAATTTCAAAGTCTGAACTTTTCACTATTCCAAATGAATGGGATGCCAACAACATTTGAGAATAATTCACCTCAGCCCTGGCTGGTGTGGCTCAGTGGATTGAGTGTCGGCCTGCAAACCAAAGGGTTGCCAGCTCGATTCCCAGGTTGCAGGCCAGGTCCCCAATAGGGGGCACATGAGAGGCAACCACACACTGATGTTTCCCTGCCTCTCTTTCTCCTTCCCTTACCCTCTCTCTAAAAATAAATAAATAAAATCTTTAAAAAAAAGAGAGAATAATTCACCTCAGCTGCAAAGGAAATGTGATTACAGCTTCCATAATGTGGAAGCTGTGGCTTTGATCATATATCCAGTGAACTAAAAAAAAAAGTGCATTTTTATAAGGGAGGTGCTATTTTCAGGCATTTAATATGAATTTTGAAAAACTATATGCATATGGGTAACTTTTCCTGTCAAGCACCCTGAAAGAAAAAATTGGTAAATAGCCAAGAAATTTCATATCTGTCAACAAATAGATGTTCTTTGTCTTTGCCCTTTCCTAAAATAGAAGCATCCTTTTTAAATTTTGTATTACTTTCAGATTTCCATTTTGGGAAAATGTTGAGCAAGTTCACTTAATACTAGATCTACCTGTGTTTAGATGATCAGCCTTAATTTTCCCAATTTAAAAGATGTTTACATTTTAACACTTCCTAATTAACTATCATCCTTTCTTTAGGTCTCTCCTGCCTCCTTCCTCAGTTCCTCCCTCCTCTTTCTCTTTTTTCCTTCTTACCACTCCTCTCTTCCTTCTTACTTACTTTTATCCCATCTGCATTCACAAAGGATTTTGGAGTTCTTATATGAATCCATCTGGTATAATGTAAATATCATGCATTAGATCCATAAATTTAAGAAAAAATTACATTTTATTTTGGAAAAATGATTTTAGGTCATAATATCCACTATTGCTATTATGTTTAGGAAAAAATGGTTCTAATATTACTGTATATTAACAATTATATATAATTGTATATATTATATACATGCATATAATTATTTTATACATAACCTATAATTTAATATACATAAACAATATATATTAAATAATATATTTTATATGAACATTTGAATAAGTATATACACACACACAATTGTCTAGAAGCAAATATATTTTTTCTTAACTTAAGCAAAACTGTCTTTCACATAGACCTTTACTGAGTACCTACTATGCCCACGCCCTGTGTTGGGTGATGACTACAAAACGGGTAACAAGAAAAACACACCTACGTGTACATGTGACAGGATGGGGGCTTATCCAATGTCACAGAGGTCATCATTTTGCAATAGCAAGTATATCAAATCAATACACTGGGCAACTCGAACTTACACAATGTAATGTGTCAATTATATCTCAAGTAAACACAATTTTTTCCAGCTTTACTTTTTCCCAGTAAAGCTGGGAAAAAAGTCTTGTGTGGACATTTGTTCTTACTTCACATGGATAAGTACGGAAGGATGGGATTTATGAACAGTACGGTAAGTGTACATGAAACCTCATGAGACACTACCAGACTATCTTCCCAGGGGCCTGTTCAACTTTTCATTCATACAAATGGAATCATACAATATCCAGTCTTTTGTGTTTGGCTTCCAGAAATCTATCTGGATTTAGAATTGTTCCTCATCTTAAACAACCTATGGTCTATTGTCTTATATTTTCGCTATTCTGGTATATAGGTAGTAATATCATATTGTGGTTTTCATTTGCTTTTCTCTCATGAATAGGGAATATTCTTTTGAGAAGAATATGATCAAAATTTTGTTTATATAAAATTATTTTTGTTTATTTTCTCATTATTAATTTACTAAAAGGAATCAAGGGCTCATTGGAGAAATGGCTGATTCCATGGTTGGGAAAGGGAAAATGCAAGGCAATCTGAAGGAAGAAAAGGAATGCTTCACAAAAATTAAAGGATGGGGGTGTGTAAAAGAGACACAGGAGTCAGCCTGGAAGAATCCCCAATGGCTAATGCTGGAAAATTTGAACAAAAACATAAGTAACAGATGAAGTAATTATAAGCCAATATATTACATATATATGTTTATAATAATATAAATAAATAATAAATAAATTAGGGAGAAGTAACAATACTTTCTAGAAAAATTCTAAATACTGTTTACAGAAACTTCCTTTCAATAATTGCGACTCAAAGGTCTATATGGTCTATATCAAGATGTTTTTATTGGTTCATTTAACAAATATATATTGAATAAATTTCTCATATCAAGTGCCTAGAAAACAAATAAATATTAAAAAGATATAGCCCCTGCCCTCATCAGGGAGATGCTTGCTTTCTTTTGCTTTCTTTTTCTTTTTTTTTAATTTTTGAAGTACTTTTTTACAACTCATTGCTAAGTGGTAAGGAATTTGGATTTAAAAAAAATTATTCAATTACAATTTCCATTCAATATTATTTTATACGCGTTTCAGGATAGTGCAGCATAGTGGTTAGACAATCACATACTTTACCAAGTGTTCCCCCTGATGCCTCTAGTATCCAACCACAATATGGAGTTACTACAATATTACTGACTGCACTTCCAAGCTGTGCTTCCCATCCCCATTCCCATTTTTCACCTAGCTCCCCAAACCCCCACCCCTCTGGCAGTCGACAGCGTGTGCCTTGTGTTAGGCCAGCCCATTCCAGAGATGCCTGATCTCCAAATCTAGCTTTTTTATATTTATTTTAATTATGTTATATTTATGTTTCCTATACATAAAGTAATTGAGACTGGGTATAAATTTCAATCATTTTTTAAAATATGTAGCATTTTAGTACAAACCTGGGCATTGTCACTCAGCAAATATTTGATAAATTTTTAAAAAAGAGAATAATGAACAAAAAACAAGACAATTTTTTCTGGTCTTATTTTCTACAATGTGATTTAAGAAGAAACATGAAAGCTGACTTTGGCAGATACTCAACATATTCTGTGTTGAATGGAATTTCTGTGAAGCAACGCAAAACAAAACTATTCTTATTTAACACTTTGGTTAAGAGTTATTTTGAAATATAGGAATTTGCTCAATATTAGCACTCTGTAATAATGATAACATTGTTAATATTGATTTAATGTCCTTATAAAGCCCTTCATTAATGTGAGCTTATTGTCATTTTCCCAATTATTTGTTCTTTTTCATTTTTCCAGAAATGATAGTATTAGTTCTAGGACTAGGTATATAATATGCTATTATCTTTAGTTAAAATGTTCTGTATTTGACTGAATTCTGAAGCTAAATTTTAATCTACAATTAGTTTTAACAACCATAATACATTTCAAAGAGTATTGAACCACATTTTTCTTCGATCTCTTCTTTGGGTTGGTGAGATTTTGTAACATTTTAACAATTGATTTGCTAACATATTGTTCTCTCTGTGGTTAAAGCTAATGGTAGATTATATTAATATTATACCTGAAATATCTCTATTCAAAATAAGATTTCTAAGCTCTTACTTTAATACATATTTATACTTAAATGTATATTTTGCTTATTTAGTTAAATAAATGATTTTATTTTATTTTATTTTTATTTTTCATTGTAACCACATTCTTTTCATTCATTACAATAACCTGTGCTTATCCCACTTTTACGACGGTCGTCACAGCAACACAGTCGACGCTCTGAACAAATGAAAGGCCTTGCCCATCTGTTCTGCTTCAACAGTCGGAAAGTTTCTCCTGGTTAGTGAGTAAACTGTAGAGTGTGTGTGTTGCATGTACGCGTATGTGTATGTTTTTTTCATATTTTCCAAGAATGGTTCTCATTGTGCCTCAGATATTTTACACCCTCGAGTATGGAGAGTAGCTGCAAGCAGAAAGCAAATCGATTTTTATTTACATACTGTTAACCATTTTTAAAATTATTCCTTTCGCCAAAATTGAAAAATTTTTATCTTTTTTCTTAAAAAATTAAATATTGAAACTTTTAAAATGACATATATTCCAGGACCTATGAAAAGCCGTAGATAAATTTGATTTTGTTGCCTTCAATTGAAGAATAACCTGGCAATAATTCTCCCCTTGCATTTTATCTAAAAATATGAGCTATAATATTGTTTCTAGCATTTGTTTTTGCACCCTTATGCTTATAATACTCGGAAACATCAACTTTCTTTAGGATTTTCATCTAATACATTCAGTATCACCTTTCAGAGAAAGGGATTTCATATAGTCCGCTAATTTTATTTCTGTAGGAAGTGTGTCCTGAGTGTTGGAGCCCAGCTGTCTGAAAGCCTGGATTTACCTGTTGCCTAAGTTACATTCCACTTCAGTGATTCAAAAGCTTTTCGTGATAAGTAGATGCATGAAAAAGCATTTTATTTGTTGGTGGTTAGAATGAAAATCAATTAATTATGCCCCAAATCACCCACTGTTATAAATATGAACTTTAATTTTTGTAATTTCTCATACGTTCACTTTATATTTTATTGTCAAACTATGAGCTCATCCACAGTCTACAGTACATTGGTAGTAGGTAATTTCAGCATTCTTGTTATTGCTGACCCAATTTTGAAGGTTGTCTTCTACTATGAGCATTTTATTTTATTTTATTTTTAATTAAATTTTGGGGTGACATTGGTTAATACAATTATATAGGTTTCAAGTGTACATATCTATGATACATGATATGTATATTGTCCACCACCCAAAGTAAATAGTCTTCTGTCACCATCCATATATTTTGCCCACTTTACCCTTCACTACAGCCCCATACCTTTCCCTCTGTCTGTGTCCCAGAGTTTCAGTTTTATATCCCACATATGAGTGAAATCAAATAGTTCTTAGCTTTTTCTGACTTATTTCACTTAGTATATTATTATCAAGATCCATCCATGTTGTTGCAAGTGGCAGTATTTCATCTTTTCTTATTGTAACCCACCCCAACATTCTTTTCACATTGTTTCTGTAAATGCGACCTCTGACTAATACGTAACTTGTAGATCAACAACATGTTTGTATAAGAATTCCAGGAATTAACTTCAAGATACAGACTCTGACTTTCAGGCACTCTTAGCTGTGGGAGATCTGTTCCTTCAGCCATAAAGCGAGGAGGACCTAAAGCCAGGATGAATAAAACCAGGATGTCACACACCAGACCATCCCTTGACAAGTTTCAAGGTCTTTATCAGAGTAAACTTTGCAGGTCTGCACATAGAAGACATTTCAACCTTCTTCTATTAATCTCTTTGTTCTGTTTTCCCTCTCCCTCCTTATAAAACCCTTTGCCTGCTCTAAGATGTTAAGATGGTCTTTGGGATGAGAGCCCCCCCCACCAACTTCTAGAGCTGCTGGCTCTTGAATAAACCATTTTTTCCTCACTCCAGCACCCATTTTCAAACATTGGCTTTTGCATCAGCAGGCAGCTGAACCTGGGCTTGGTGTCATTATTGCCGAGCAGTATTCCATTGTATATATGCACCGTATCTTCTTCATCCAATCATCTGTCAAAGGACGCTTCTGTTGCTTCCATGTCTTCGTCACCATGAAAAATGTTGCAATGAACATAGGGGTACATTTATCGTTGAAAATAAATGTTTTCAAATTTTTCAGGTAGCTATCCCGAAGAGGAATTGCTGGGTTATATGGTAACTCTATTGTTAATCTTTTGAGGACATTCCATACTGTTTTTTTTTTTTTTATAGTGGTTGTACCTGTTTACATTCCCACCAGCAGTGAATGGGGGTTCCTTTTTCTCCACACACTTGTTATTACTTCTCTTGTTGATAACAGTCATTCTAACGTGTATGAGGTGGTATCTCGTAGGTTTGATTCGTTTGTCTCATAGATAGTGAAGTAGTGCATCTTTTCATATATCTGTTGGCCATTTGTATGCGTTCCTGGGACAACTGTCTATTCAGGTCCTCTGCCCATTTTCTAATTGGATTGTTTGTTTGTTTGGTGTTGAGTTGTATGAGTCATTTTTATATTTTGAATATTGACCCCTGTCCAAGCTGTTGTTTGAAAATATCTTCACCTGTTTGGTTGGTTGCCTTTTTGTGTTGTTGGTTTCTTTTGCTGTGCAGAGGTTTTTAGTTTGCTATAGTCCCATTCATTTATTGTTGCCTTTACTTCTCTTGCCTTTGGGGTCAAATTCATAAAAACTTCTCTCAGACCAAGGTCCGTAAGTTTAGCACTTATCTTTTCTTCTATGTAATTAAGTACTTCAGATCATGTATTTAGGTCTTTGATCCATTTTGAATTAATTGGGTACAGGGGGACAAACTATAGTACAGTTTCATTCCTTTGCATTTGGCTTTACAATTTTTCCAGCACCATTTATTTTTCCATTGTTGGTTTTTGGCTCCTTTGTCAAGAATCTTCTCTGCCATTGTGCTCATGAATTCACTTCATGCTTTTTCCCTTTGTGCCAATAAATGTAATGAAAGACCAACCAAAATTTGAGAAACTTGTAAGATATTTTTAATCAATTATAGAGGACTAGAACTAAAATACCTGATATATAACAAAACAATGAATTCATTTGACACTGAGAACTATAAGCATCACCATGAATTTTGTCATTATTTTCAATAACAATAATTGCATACAGGGCTACATAGAACACTCCTGGTTATTGTCTATGTGAATGATGTGGATTTTATGTAGTCCTACATGCTAAATACACAAGAGCATTCTCCCTGATTCTCCATGAAACTGGTCATGATCTCACCCAAAGTACCTGCATTTATGTCTAAAATCACATTATTTATAATTTGAATAGTATGCCTACCCCTGTTTGAAAACAAATTTTATATGTATATGTATATGTGTATATATATATATATATATATATATATTTACCATTTTATAGGAATATTTTCTCCAAATTAATACTTTAGTTACAGGAGAAGTAAAAGTGCTTCCTGGTATATTCCCCACAATGTCTAAAACTTGTGCCTTACTCTTCAGTTATGTGCTATATATTTGATGCCTCACACACATTTTTCATTTTGAACAGGTTAAGAAAAAGACCAATGTCCATATTTGTATGGAATTTTCATACTGAATTTTTTGGTACCTTAGTGCCATGGGAACGTGTCTGTTAATGTGTATGACCTTGTCGGAAACAATTGCAAAGAGAAGCAGGCTGCTAATTAACTATTTTCAAATTTATGTATCACCTCCATGTGGCTTTCTATGAAAGTCTGCAATAAAGGTGAAAGTTAGTGATAGTCTGATTTCGCATTAATACTGGCATAGATCAAGAATGCCATTTAGCATTCATAAACCACAATAGCATCAAAGGATTCTTTGAAAAGCAAAGACTTAGGTTTGGGGGCCTCAGAAAATCAATTTGACCATATGTTTTGCTGACCCCCAAGGAATAGAATAAAAAACAGTAAAGACACAGAAAATTATCATTTACTTTGCAAGTGTTATGTCCTGGGCTCTTGAGGGAAGAGCAAATGCCACACAAACATCACAACAGCTCTTTAATCTAGAAGTGAGCATGAGAATAATGAGGAAAGCTGAGAAAACTAGTAAAAAGATCACCTTCATCTTAAGTGAAATTTTCAACTTTATCTTTTGAGAACTTATGTATGACATAGGTAAATAGGCCCTTTTGAGATGACAGAAAGTCAAATAGAACTATAAGAAATCATATGAAATGGGACGTATAGACAGATTTATTTTAATTACAGAATTATGAACACAAACCATAAATTTATTTAAAAATAAAGTACTCAGTTTTGTATTATTCTTTACTGAATTAATGGATAGCAAAGAGTACAGAAGGAAGGGTGATAAGGTAAAAATATCACAACAGAAGGAAATGAAAAAATGGGGAATAAAATTAAAAGAGATAATGAAAAGGGGGAGGGTGTGATGCCCACATATGAAGGAAAAGGAAAGAAATGAGCACAGAAGGGTCATGTAAGGGAGATAAATGAAGTCGGGGTTTTATGAACCATTAGTAAACACTTGTTAATCCTCCTCTATTTCCTTGAATAATGGGTCACAATGTATTAACACTTCTTATCATTACCTTTTGAAAATCTAATTAACTCATCAACTACTTTAGCAGCTCAGCAACTGTTCTTTATCTTTACACACATTTGCAGGTCTCCAACTGAATAATAATGCTATAACAACTCACCCCCACTCTCTTTAGTGTTGGGTTCTCAAAGCTTTTACATTTGATATTAAATCGTGGTTATCTGTCTTTTATTCATGGAAAAATATCTTAAAAATAAAACTACATAATTTTTAGTAGGTACTCAATAAATTCTAAGATTAAAATCTCGATAAAAATATAGATGACAGGTAGTAAAATCATCTTGGTTTCAGTTAAATAAAATAACAATTGCCCTGGGCTTTTTAGCTGGGACCATATAAGGTATCTAACAACTACTGAGTGCTTATTTATGTACCCACCATGGCTCCAAGTGCTTGATCCTCTACAAACTTATGAGACAGGTGTTCCTTCTGTTTTCGTCTTGTAGAGCGGTACACTAAGATATAAGGAAGGTTCAAAACACAGCCAACGACACACAGCTAATACAGTGCATCCCTAGACTGGACAGTTTCTAGATCCCTGGTCCTTAATCGTAGAAAATTATTATCACAAAACTTACAATTAAACTATCAGCTTGCTGTTCCTTATTCTGTCTGATAGGGGTTTTAGTCATTCTACATCATATTATTTTTTTCCAGTCAATGAAGTGAATTTATTTATTTAGGCATAAATAGTAGAAATAGATTTTCATTGAGAATATTGTGATCAAGGAACCACAAAACAAATAAAATGCATGTAAAAGATATACATTATCAGTGTTTGATATTAATATTTTGCCATAAAATTCAGAGAGATAAGTTTATCTTAATGTATGAGAGAAAAATACTACCCATTAATACATAATTAAATCTTCAGTTGTCCTGGATTGATGAGAGTAACTGGACCTGTTTTACATTGCGAAGATATTGAACATAAAGGCAGAAAGTCTGAATTTTCTTCCCAGGTCTGCCGGCATGGCTGTTTCTCTGCTTGCTCATCTCTAATTTGGGGATAGTCCAGTATAGTACTTTCCATTCACACTACCCTCTGTGTTCTTCTAAGTACCAACATAAAGAATGGTCCTTTAACAAACAGCAGTAGTATGTTTAGTTAAAAAAAATAAAACAAAAACCTCAAATCCTAAACTAAATCGCAGAACATACACAAAAAGCAAGGGTCAATTTCAGAACCAGATTAACCCGTTTTTCTTTCTATCCAAACAGTACAGTGTCATGGTCTGTCTCAGTTTGATGTAGTTCATGTAAATATCTCTAATAACACTGATCATATTATTCACAAAGTGACCTTTATGAAATAAAAATATTATCAATCCTTTTGCCTTCTTCTCCACGAAGGAAAAAGATACGTGGTCATAGAAGTGACTTGAATGACTATTAGAAGTGGAGGGATAGGTTGACAGATATAAAATGAACATATATGGTTGACTGTTGGGAACCACCCTGCCTGGTTTCAGAGGCTGTAACCCCCCATGGTTAAGGCTGAGTCAGAGTTGGGACCATAAGCCACTAAAGAGACAAAGCTTATCTCCCTGGCAGGTGTGCCACCTCTGCCCACTTCACCCTGCTTGGCCCTGAGCTTGGCCAGTTAGCCAATGATGGGTAAGAATCCTTAAGGGAGGATCAACCTAAGATAGGCCCTGGTCACCAGGAATAAACTCGCAGGGAAGGACTCGGGGGGGCTGTGGAAAAAGGGGGTGATGGACCCTCGCCCCTCAGCTTTGAAATAGCCTGAGTCCTCATTCTGTCTGCAAGAAGTCTCCTAATCTCTTGGCTGCCTTACTTCCCTTGCCTGACTTAAGCCTGAAGCAGTAACAGAGGGCAGTGCAGTCCTGTGCTGGGAGGGGTGGATTCCCTGGGGAATCAGGCCTAAGAAAAATACATACATTCCTGTGAAACCTACTTAATCTGTACCCTCAGTTTAAAAGATAAGGGTCCAGACCTGAGATGAATCTGGCGCCTAAAGTTTTTATGGCCCTCTAACTAATTGGCTGTAACTCAGAATAAGCCCTCAAAGTTCTCTGTAAATCATGTATTGTTTAACCCTTACTGGCTGACAATGATTGATGAGCTTTATCTGTATTCCTATGCGAATGAACCTAATAAAGCCCATGGAGGGAAAGGCTCTGTCTGGGCCCTTCTCCTTTGAGAGATTGGCCACCTCTCCTCCCCAAGCAGATCATGTCTTGGTAGACTTATTCTTCATCCATGGCAGACGGGGGCTGCGTTAAAGCCCCCTGACAATGACCATGTGATTACAGAAAGTTTTCCCCACCTCCCAGTCCTGTGTGTCAGTTGCCTTACTGAGTGCCTGCTCACATTCATCTTTCCGTTCTCTGTCTCAGCACCAAACCAGAATAGGTGCCCAGTGCACATCTGTTGTCATTAACGATGGCTTGTTTCCATCAGTCGGAATATTTACATAATTTCACTTTCACAGATAACTTCCCTATATTTTAACATTATGTAAAAATTTTGCCTCCCACTTTGGTTGTTTTAAAAATAATTTTAAAGCCCACTCACTTGACCTGTGGAGTGTAAATTTAAGAATTCCTTCTTACAGATTTCATCTTTGGGCTTTTGTTGACAGATGATTAGAGGACTTTTTATGCTTGGTGAACTTCATTTTAAATGCATTTAATTATAAGAAAATGACTTTCAGTTCATCCCAATGCTAAGTATGCTTGGTAAACCAGGGAAATGGAGAGAGGAGAAGGAGACAAAATGAGAACACTGTCAGAGAGTAGTACCTTGGGAAATCAGGGTGAGACAAAATGAGAAACATGAGAAGCACGGGGTTTGTGGAAGCACCATGGGTCTGGAGTCCTTGCTTTTACTGTTTCCAAAGTAAATTTGTGAAAATCCAATTGTCATAAGGACTTCTAAAATCAAAGAGGAAGGATAGAAATTATAAACATATTTCACCCCCTTCCTCTTTTCTACAAAAATTTAGAGAATCCCCTTCTTTGAGAAGTATTATCCGTTAGTATTTTTTATATTTTTGACAACTTGTCAGATTTTACACTGTTTGTTGGTTGGGATGGTGGGCAAAAAAGAGGCCCAGAGTAAGCAGAATAATGAACAAGAAAGAGTGCTAAATTGCAGATATGGGGAAAGTAACAGAGACATAGAGAACAAAGTTTAATTCCTGATATGGAGATCAAAGGTTTTCAGGGAGAGTGTACTTAAGCAGTGCATGGAAGGGTTGGTGGAAATATTGCAGGCTGAGATGAGTATAAATCAGCTGTGCATGAGAGAAATACAGATCTAGCAAATTATATTTATAAAACAAATTGGACTAATGGTTTTGTTATTCAGGAGATGGAATATTTGTTCTTGCACCTTAGTCTTGAGTTTGGCCATATAACTTGTTTTGGCTGATTATTAGCAGTTGTCAGAATAAAAAAATAAATAAATAAAAAGGGCTGAGAAAATGGGTGTGTCTTTGTGGAACAAGCACGATAGATATTGTTTGTAAAAGTCTGTTTTAAATAATTACATTTTGGTCTCGTATTTGTCTGTCCACTCTTAGGTCTGATTGGTTTGAATTTTCAGTTAGGTTGAGTGGTTTGCATAAAAATCAGCATATTAATCAATCCATTCAGAGTTTATGAGCAGCTACTTAGGCACTATTCTAGGTGCTATGGACACAGTGAAGAGCACAGTCTCCATCAATCTCCATTGATTTTACAATGATGAGAAACTTGTCTCAGAATGGTTATTATCTTGATAGAGAAGCAAAAACATATTTGAAATAATAAAAGGTGGAAATGAATGTAAAGGATCCCAGGAGTCTGTCTTCTATTGCCATCTGCAGTCTTTATTGTACATCTATAACTTTCATTGTCTGAAATAGGGCAGTGTTGCTCAAACTTTTACATGCACACAAATCTCTAGGTCTTGGATAATGCACCGGACCCTACATATCTACCAACCTCCCAAGTGATGGCCGTGTCTGAGATGGGGTGATTTACTAGGCCTTTTCAAGTTTTTGGTGTAAAGGCAACAAAAAAATATGTGATTACAAAATTAAATTCATGCAACAGACCCACATTCTTCACACTTTCATCACAGACTGTTAGAAGTTTTCAGACTGCCCTGGCTGGTGTAGCTCAGTGGATTGAGCACAGGCCTGCGAACCAAAGGGTTGCTGGTTTTATTCCCAGTCAGGGCACATGCCTGGGTTGCGGGCCAGGTCCCCAGTAGGCGGCACCTGAGAGGCAACCACACGATGATGTTTCTTTCCCTCTCTTTCTCCTTCCCTTCCTCTATCTTTAAAAATAAATAAATAAAAATCTAAAAAAATTATTAAAAAGTTTTCATACTTATTTTCAAGATCCTTATTAAAATGTATTTACTTTTATTGATGTTGACTTTTAAAAAATGTATTACCTAGATCAGCACCTTATAATCAAATGTTGTCAGGTGTTATCAATGCCTATGTTCCCTGTAACTCTGCAATTTATAACTAAAATCTACCAAGGGTATTCAACCTTTTGGCGACCCTGGGCCACAATGAAAGAAGCATTGCCTTGGGCTACACGTTAAAAACAGTGGGACACATAATCACAAAAAATCCCTCATAATGTTTTAAGTAGATTGATGATTTGTGTTGGGCCACATTCATAGCCATCCCGAGCCACATGCGGCCCACAGGCCTCAGGCTGGCCCCCCCTGAGTCCTAGGCTTTTCCAATAACCTTCATACTGCAGATTTTGCCCTTGCACTCTGTTCTCATAGGAAGAGACCTAAAGAACTCATAAAATCAAACTCATACCACAATGTCTGTCTGCTCAAGTCCCTCCATGGTCTTCCCATTGTACTTTCTGTGACCTACACAGCACTGCATCACTGGGTTTCCTCTACTTCTTTCACTCCTCTTCTACTCACCTCCTCTGGCTTCCTCCGGTCATGAGTCTTTCCCAGCTGTGACACAAGCAACGGCCAGCACAGGCGGCTTTGTCTCTCAACTACTCTCCTGCATGCAGTCCTCCCCACTACCGGCTATGGAACCTGGCTCAAAAGTCACCTTTTCATGAGGCCTGTCTTGACCACCCTATACAAACTACCTTTCCCAAACACTCCTCATCCCTCATCAATGCTTAGTTTTCCTCCAAGGTAGTAATCTCCTTAAAATATACTACATTTTATTTTGAGATTAGTGTTTAATGTCTGTCATTTCAATAGAAAGCAAGCACTACAAAAGCCAGGCTATTAGTCTGTTTTTGTTCACTGCTTTCCCCCGCTTCTCATTTTCAAGAATACTGCCTAATGCATAGTAGTTTTTTTTTTTTAAATGTGTGTGGTTTATGTATGTACATAAACATGTATAGGTATATATATCATATAAATATATAATGATTCTCAAAAAGAAATAACAAAAAAAATTGACTTCAGGCTAAGATATGCCATTGGTCTCTATATTTTTTGTATATACTTAAATTTTGGGTATTGCCTTAATGTTTGTTAGTATGTTTGCACCTTCGTGAATAAGTAAATATGTGTTCTCAACACTAGATATCTTATGACAGTATCACAGACCTGCTTGCAAAAGAGCATCATAGAATTCAACTCTATTATACTCTATTTCTTTTTCTTAATTGGTTATCAAATAATTTTGGAGAAAGCAAATTGTTTAACATTTAAATTTTTTCTCAGGTTCTTTTTTTTCTTTTCTCCTGTTTTAAGATTTTCACCTTCTGTGGAGCTGGCAATTAATCATCTCGAATTTGCTGGCAGGAGACTGTCTCTTTGGTTCCTTTGTAGAATATACCTTATGTTTCTTCTTTATTCTTCTCCACCGTTTTGGGATTTCTTTCTCTCTCTCTTTTTTATCTTCCATGTAGATGTGTACATACTTCTTTAAAGGGAGAAGTTGTTTTAAGTCACTGCAGCAGCCAATATGGGTGGAATCAGCTTCTAGTCCCTTTTCCTAGCCAGAGATTAGGCTAGCTGTTCAGATGTTCATTTAGTAAAAACAAAATTGTCTCCTTCTATTTATTTCCACAATTTAGTATGTGTGTGTGTAAGGGGGGCAGGACAGGGAGGGGAGTGATTTACTAGACAAGAATTGTTTGCAGCATAAATCTTTCCCCAGAGCAAACATTATTAGTAAACTCTTTCTCCTTAAGTCAGCAAAGAATTTCTAATGTACTTTCCAAAACTAATCGACTTTATGAGATTTGATTATTTTTCAAGATGTGCCAGTTTTTTAGTCCTTACCATCTGCTCAGCCAATTGGTAGCAAGTAAAAATATAGTTGTGACAAAGAATACCAATACTAATTAATTAACCGCTAGGCAAGTGCCTTGAGGTTTTATGATTTCTTCCTATACTTAGATTTAAAACCATAGCCCTTTTGTACATAGCCATCATCAGAGTTGAAATTTTTTACTCTTTTCTGCTCCAGAAACATCCCAAGGGAGTTGCAGTGGAAAGGCTAATTTAAGCTTAATATTCCTACCACATTTACTGGAAAAACCTAGAAAATAACTTAACTTTACATAGTTTTATTATTAGGATGTTAGGAAAATTCTTTTTATTCCACAAAAAACTTTCATTTCTTTCATCTTTTTCTTCATCAGAACTAAAATTATAGAAAGACCTGAGGTGTGATAAAAATACATTGACAATGCTTAATGTATTCATTTATTTAGTTAGCTATTTATTTTAATTACTGTAGATTATGAAACAAATCACCAGCTTGGTATAATGGTGACCCAATATCTGGGTAATATGATAAAGGACAGAGATATTTCTTTGCTCCTATTTTGTAAAATAGGTCAGCACATTGTGGTGGCTTATCTAAAATGTTGTCGCAGCGTGGTGCAATGTCTCTTGGCACATGTTCACTGCTCCTCATATTGTGACATATTTCTCCTTAATCTCCTGCAACATTTGTGTATCAGTCTTACTGTAACTTTTGGCTTGGTTTATTTCTCTCTTGTTTTTTTCTCTCTCTTTTTCTCTTCTCGCTCTCTTTCTCTCTCTCTCTCTCCATGCTTCTCTAAAGCAGAGAATAGCCAAGTTATAAGCTATTTTATATAATTTAGTTCAACAAATCTTGAGGAATTTTAAGTTAACAGCATTTAAATACTTTCTGAAAATCATAGAACTACTTAGTTATTTAATACAGCATGAAAAAATGTAAACCAGGTGTTACAGCCCTGGCCCAGCATCTCAGTCGGTTAGAGCAATATACACAATGCAACATACAGATCATGTGTCTTAGTCATGTGCACCTGAAAACTATCTGACCCTATTACCAAAGTCACCTCAATACAGTTATTTAAAAAAGAAAGCTATATTTAAACCAGCTATAATAGAAAACATTTTCTTAGATAATGTGATTTTGAAAAGCATATATGTTAGTTTCTGTTATATTTTTGAGGATTCTCACATAAGGTCTTATTTGTTTAAGCCAAAATAATAGAGCTCCTTTTATTTAACTAACAATGTCATCAAATGTGGAAAATACTGCAACACGTATGACCATACAGACAGACAGACACAGATATTTTAGCCATGAGACAGGCACAGTAAGGAAAACTCACTCATTCAGAAAGGAACATCTGAACTAAGTTAAATTGGTATGTTCAGATGGCTAAGGTTTTTTCCCCCCTTCAATAAGAATTACCTCCCCAAAACTTGCATTTTAAAAACAGTCTATGAACCCGGTATATCCTTCCATTTATTTGTATATTCCTCACTTACACTGTGTTCATGGACTGGAAGAATGAGCATCATTAAAATGTCCACACCACCCAAAGCAATCTGAAGACTCATGCAATAGCTATTAAAATACAAATAGCATATTTCACAGATCCAGAACAAATACTCCAAAAATTTATGGAACCAGAAAAGACCCCAAACATCCTCATCAATCCTGAGAAAGAAGAACAAAGTAGGAGAGATCACAATACCTGGTATTAAACTATACTACAAGGCCACAGTAATCAAGACAGTCTAGTACTGGCATAAGAACAGACACATGGATCAATGGAATAGAATACAGAGCCCAGAAATAAACTCGTGCCTCTATGGTCAATTAATATTTGACAACAGGGGCATGAGCATACAATGGAGTAAAAATAGTCTCTTCAATAATGGTGTTGGGAGAACTGGACTGGTACATGCAAAAAAAAAAAAAAGAAACGAGAGCACCAACTTCACCGTACACTAGAATAAACTCAAAATGAATAAGGCACTGAAATATAAGTCCTGATACCATAAAAGTCAAAGTAGAAAACAAAGGCAGTAAAATTTTAGACATTCTAAGTAGCAATATTTTTGCTGATACATCTCCTAGGGCAAGGAAAATAAAGAAAAAAAACAAATGGGACTACATCAAATTAAAAAATTCTGCATGGCTCAAGATGTCAACATCAAAATGAAAAGGGAACCAACTGTATGGGAGAACATATTTGCCAATGAAACATTGGACCAGGGTTTAATCTCCAAAATATACAAAGGCATATATATACACAGCAGAAGGGAAGAAGTCCTACCATTTGCAGCAGTGTGGATGGAAATGGAGAGTATTATGCTATGTGAAAGAAGTCAGGCAGTGAAAGACAAATACCATATGACCTCACCTGTAAGAGGAATTTAATGAACAAAATAAACTAATGAGCAAAACAGAACCAGAGGCATGGAAACAGGGAACAGACTGACAGTGACCAGAGGGGAGGGGGCAAGGGGGACAATGGTGGAACGAAGAGACTGGTCAGAGAACATGTATGAGTGACCCATGACATGGAAAATGGTGTGGGGGTTGACTATGGGAGTGGGAGGTGGGCTGGGCACAGACAGAAAAATTGGAACTGTAATGTAATCACAATTAAAAAATTAAATAAATACATACATGTATACATACATAAAAATTAAAAAAAAATTCCTAGCCCAGATAAGAGTGTTGGAGAAGACCCAGTATTTGCATCTCAAAAGCACAGGGGAAACATGGAAGCTCCTTTTAGAAAGATTTTGGCTTAATAAAGCCAATGCTTTGTAACCGTTTTGAGATCAGTAGAAGTTCGGGGAAGGTAAAAGGAATTGGTGGGCTTTGAATTGCTTCTGGAGTCATACCTCTTGTTCTGTAAAGACTTGATTAGTTAAACAAGGACGGCTGTTTTTATTACCTTAAGAATTGGGTTGCCACCTAAATGGTGGCAAAGTACTGACAAATCTATCCACCCATATTTGGGATGTTTCTTTCTACTTTTTTTTTTTTCTTCTTTCAGCCTCCATAGTGGAGGAGGGGTTATGGCAGCAGCTCTGAGTGTAGTTAGTATAGCAATTATAGAGGGACCTAGTTTATGGGTAGTACATAGCTTATGGTCATCCCTGAGGGCCATAAATGCTTGGATATATGGAACCTCCATCCATTTTCCTTGGGAATGGCAAAATAGGTCTACTTCTAAGATAGTATCAAAATCAATGGTGCTACTGACTGGCCAAATCTCTCCCTTGCCCAGTTTATATTGGAGCCAAGACACCTTGCAAAAGATTAGCCTCGGACTCAGGATCAAGTTTCTCACAGTTGGTGCACCCCAAAGGGGTGTCCCCAGGCACTGTGGACTGGTTTCCCATGTATGGAGAGATAAATATGTAACAAAGCAAGAATTAGAGGCATCCCTGCAAGTTTCTGAGTTGTTTTGGGCCTTCTAAGGTATGAAAGGATGGGTACTCCACTTCAAGGAAGTCACCCAGTGTATGTCCTTTAATATGCTGACTCATCAAAATGACCATTTAGAGTCATGGTAATGGTCTCTACTAATTGGTCGGTGCTAAGGTAGGGGGTCACTGGTCACTGCAGCTGGTCCTAATGTTGACCATGGCATCACTTCATCTGGCTTTGCTGCTTTTCTGGGCTTGGGGCTGCAACACAACTGTGGCCTAGATATTATTTTGTTTGGTGAACATACCTGAAACTTTGTTCCTAAGACTATTTGATGCTGATCAGAACCTCATTGTCCTGAGGGCTTAATGCTTGAGGGAGGGAGGGGTCATGCAAGAGAGAAGGAGGCAGGTGAGTCAGGGTGCTGGATGAGGCCAGTTTGATTCAGCTATATGTCTCAGTTTCCCTATGCCAAGGAGTTTCCTACCTTTCCTAACTTCTTACTATACTGCCTCATTTATATCTAACTCATAATTATTCCTATAGGCAGTATACTCATGAAAACAGTGATATCATGGTCACCTATATTAATTTCCACAGTTGCTGTTCTCTCCATAAGAGAGTTCTCTAAATATATTACATCCTAGTAATTAGATGATGGATAGAGAATACCTCCTGATCTTTATTTATTTATTTATGTTTCATACATTACTTTATTGTTGTTCATTTACAGTTGTCTGCATTTTCTCCCCACCACTCTCCCCCACCCCATCCAAACCCACCTCCCTCCCTTGCTTCCACCCTCCCCCTTGGTTTTGTCCATGTGTCCTTTATAGTAGTTCCTGAAAACCCTTCTCCCCACAATCCCCTCCCCCATCCCCTCTGGCTATTGTTAGATTGTTCTTAATTTCAATGTCTCTGGTTATATTTTGATTGTTTTTTTTTCTTTTGTTGATTATGTTCTAGTTAAAGGTGAGATCATATGGTATTTGTCCCTCACCGCCTGGCTTATTTCACTTAGCATAATGCTCTCCAGTTTCATCCATGTTGTTGCAAAGGGTAAAAGCGCCTTCTTTCTCTCTGCTGCATAGAATTCCATTGTGTAAATGTACCATAGTTTTTGGATCCACTCATTTGCTGATGGGCACTCAGGTTACTTCCAGCACTTGGCTATTATAAATTGTGCTGCTATGAACATTGGGGTGCATAGGTTATTTTGGATTGGTGTTTCAGGGTTCTTAGGATAAAATCCCAGCAGTGGAATAGCTGGGTCAAAAGGCAGTTTCATTTTTAGTTTTCTGAGGAAATTCCATACTGTTTTCCACAGTGGCATTCCCACCAACAGTGCACTAGGGTTCCCTTTTCTCCACATCCTCTCCAACACTTGTTTGTTGATTTGTTTATGATGGTCATTCTGACCCATGGGAGGTGGTATCTCATTGTGGTTTTAATTTGCATCTCTCTGATGGCTAGTGATGCTGAGCATCTCTTCATATGGCTCTGGGCCCTCTGTATGTCCTCCTTGGAAAAGTGTTTGTTGAGGTCTTTTGCCCATTTTTAAATTTTTTTTTGTCTGTCTGGAGTGGAGTTGTATGACTTCTTTATGTATTTTGGAGATCAAACCCTTGTCTGAGGTATCATTGGCAAATATGATCTTTAAATATCTTTTGCTTTAGCCTGTACCTAGTAAGGGTAAGAAATACAATTAAAATAACTGCAAATAGATTTACATTTTAGTCTGTTTTTTTTTAATTCATCAATTGCCATTCACTTACTATTCATTTAATATAGATATCTCTGAGTTTATTCACTGACCTAGATAATATTTAGTTGCTTAATATAGAAGGTAAATGTAATTACCATAGTAGGGAATAAACACCCATGGCCATTAATGAGCATCGATGTGAGAGAGAAACATTGATTAGTTGCCTTCTCGGAAGTGCCCAGACTGGGGATCATACCTGCAACTGGGCATGTGCACTGACCGAGAAGTGAACTCATGGCCTTTTCACTCTGCAGGATGACGCTCCAACCTACTGAGCCACACTGGCCAGGGCATCTAAAATGTGTTTTGTTTTGTTTTGTTTTTAATCCACTATAACATACATCAATACGGAAATGTTCTAATACTGATGCGGAGTAGAATGTTGTAACTAAATATAAAATAAGTTCTTTTGGGATTAGGACAGCACGTTTGGTGGAAAAATATGGAAAAACAATTAAATATGGTTCTGCTCATTTTATTCATTCCCCCGGATGGCTTTGCCAGGCCTCCCTCCCCTAGCGTGGAACCCATTTGCTTTGACACCTATTAAACGGATGGTCCTTTGTCATGACCCTGCTCAAGTGCGTCCTCTGACACGTTCCCCAACCACAGCACAAAATCCGTCCCTTCCCGAACTTGTGTTGTTCTTCATACATATCTTCACTGCAGCATTTATTCAAGTTGATTCATTTGTCTTTTTCTGTCAAGCTAAGATGTGAAGTTTTCAGGAAGAGTAAATCATTACTTATTCATCTTTCGATGCCTAGCACTTAAGTTAAATTAGTCATTATAGATATGTGCTGGTTGGATGGAAGGACAAGTAGATGGATGAATGAAGAAAGACTGAAAAGAAGAGTGACTGTGTTGAGGTTGGGGCACATTGTGAGTGAGAAATATAAGGTGAAACTATCTTGATCCCTATCAGTAAATACATTATATCATATAGTGAAAATTGTAAAATTCAAAGCAAAGCGTTTATGTGGGTTTAGAAAACTGATCTAATGTCATTGAATGGAAGACATTATGACAAGAACTGGAAATGCAGGCTTGTGGCTGCTTACTTATATACCTATTCTTCTTACTTATATACTTGTCAGTTACTTAAGGAACAAAAAAATGTATATTGAAACTGCACAGAGTAAAAGTATTTAGACATTTCAGAAGTCGTATGGAGTGTCTCAGATTGGGTAAGGATTATGTATTTTGCCAAATTATAGCATTCTCGATTTTGAAAGGGTTTAATTAATCATCTAGTCCAATTATCGAGCATTAACGTCTAAAAGTGGCATCGCATAATCACTAAGCACATTGTCTCCGGTTCAGTTCTCAGCTCTGTCACTAACGGACTGAATGACTTCGGGCAAGGTAGTTTACTTTTCTGTGTCTCATTTCTTCCTTCAAATTCTGAAATTCTACTATTAGGAGAAAATGCCTTACTGTCCAGTGGTGTTTTAGTACAGATCCTTGCTTTCCTCCTGTGTCTTAGGTATATGTCTATAAAAGTTTTATTTTTGAAATAAGAAACAGTAAATTGCTATTATGAAGTAATTTTACAGATAAGATATAATTGGATTTCTAAAACTTGGTTTCTTATTAATGATTTTTTCTCATGCCCATCTTAGATATAAGAATCAAAAATATGAGCTATGAAATCACTAATGTCAGAAGAAAAAAAAAACTTTCAAATTACTTCTTCCAGCAGATCCCTTGTTAAGATAAATGTTGTTTTATGAATCTTATTTTGAGAATGTTTTATTAATAATGCTTCGAAATCCCTATGCCCCAAATTTGAAATTTTATGTACCAAAGTGTTAGACAAAGAAGACCACTGCAAGAACAGTAGAACAAAGAAGGCAGCTTGAAGAACACTAGAATGTTTAATGAGCCCACCTGTCATTCAAGCAAATTGTAAGCAATCTCTTAAAATCGACTTAAAACAAATCATATGGAAGAAATCAAGACTTTCAAATTATCCAGGCCACATTTAAAATCCCCAAATATGTTATATTCTTATATGTTTTACAGGACATTGATCAGGATAGGTTCAGTTAACACATAAATTAAAATAATACATTAATTAGAAGCATGCTATTTCTGAGTTTCCATCAGCTTCTTTTCTTTCAGAGGAACAGCCATATCTTGTTTTTAAAATTACAACATGTGAAGTAACATGTGAATTTGTTATTTATGATATAGTCAGAAGGCGTACATTTTAGAGTAGCTCCATGTGACTATACACAAGCAATCCAATACATTGTTGCTTTCCTTGGAAGAGCTTCAAGTATTCATAGTACAGTGTTTTAAAGATACAGAAATCATGTGGAATTAAAAGACCTCGGCTTAGACACACATGCTGCCATGTCATAGCTATGTGAATTTAGACATTTACCAGTCTAATTTACTCCTATACATAATGGGAAAAATGATATGAGACCTATAAAACCAGAAGATTTGCTATGATAGTCAAAAACAAGTGTTTTGAGAAATTGAGCATAGTATCATCTATTAGTATTATCATCTCTTCACCTAATATTATTCTTGGCATTACCAAGTTAGAAAAGAAATAGAAGGTCTCTTAGAAATATCTAGTTCTTCTACTATAAAGGAAACATGGACAAAATCAGGGGGGAGGGGGGAGGTGAGGGAGGGAGGTGGGGTTGGCTGGGGTGGGGTGGAGGGGTGGGGAGAAAATGCAGACAACTGTAATTGAACAACAATAAAAATTTTTAAAAATGATAAAAAAATAAAAATAAATAACAAAATTAAAGAAATATCTAGTTCTTAAGTATAACCGGAGGGTATCATAGTTCAATGAAGACACCTTTACAATGATATAAGAATCTTGTTCTCTCTGGTTCCCCATAAGCTCTGACTGTTCTCTAAGGGATTTCCCATTGGTTATGTCTCATATGTCTAAGAACATGTTCTTCCATGTTAACTGCTCTTCCTGGTATCCCACCATTGTCTCTACTGCAAAAACCCTGTATTGTAAATGCCAATAAAATTATTCACTCATCTTGCATTAAAGCCAACAATCCTTGAGATACCCAAATATTACTGAACTTTCCACAACAATATGGAGAATGCCCCTATCTCTGACTCTGATGCCACAGTTTGTCACCTTGGTCTCAAATTACCGTGGACGCTACTCAGAATCTCAAAAAGTAGCTCATAAAGTAGTACCTTCTTCCCCAAGCTGAAGTCCTTAGGAGATCCAAATCAGTCAAAGAGGGAAGATAGGGGCAGGTGCTTTGCCACACCGTGGTGCTCTCCTTTTACTTGAATTCCCATTCACTTCTGCCCTAAAATAAAGGCACACATAGATACACGTCAGAAGCAAGTCCTGAGATGAAGATTTGCACGCAATAGATTTATTAAGTGTCCTAAACATAAAATTGTAACAATGTAACAAAACCAAGGAGAAGATATGGGAAGAAGCCAATTGAAGGTCTGATTTCAGGCAGAGGTGCCCAACCCACTGCCCAGGATGGCTATAAATGCGGCCCAACCTAAAATTGTAAATTTATTTAAAATATAATGAGATTTTTTTTTGTTTTCATTAGTGTTTGTGTGTTTAATGTGTGGCCCGAGACAATTCTTTTTCTTCCAGTGTGGCCCAGAGATGCCAAAAGGTTGGATACCCTTGAAAGTCCCCCCATATTCCACAGAGGAAGTCTACGGCCACGGTTCCCAACCTTTTTGACACCAGGGACTGGTTTCATGGAAGACAATATTTCCATGTTTGGCAAAGGGAGGGGGGGATGGTTTGTGGATCATTCCAGTGCATAGATTATCCTACGAGAAAATAATGCTGCCGCTGACCTGACAGGAGGTGGAGCTCAGGCGGTAATGGGATCCATGGGGAGTGGTGGTAAATACAGATGAAGCTTCACTCGCTTGCCCACTACTCACCACCTGCTCTGTGGCCTGGTTCCTAACAGGACACAGACATACATGGTCCATGGCCCAGGGGTTGAAGATCCCTATTCCAGGATGTACATTGTACCTCTGTGTCCATCCTGGTTAATAAAGGGAGGTTGAGGATTTTCATGCTTCTAGCTAAGAAGTGCCTCAGTGATGTGTGGTCCCAGGAACTGTGTATGTGGACAAAATGGCACCAGTAAATGCAACATAATACTTCCAAGTGTACAATGTTAAAAGCATAAAAACAC
The DNA here is from genome assembly GCF_022682495.2 of Desmodus rotundus. Taxonomy (NCBI): domain Eukaryota; kingdom Metazoa; phylum Chordata; class Mammalia; order Chiroptera; family Phyllostomidae; genus Desmodus; species Desmodus rotundus. The sequence continues at coordinate 129,539,574 of NC_071391.1, read as the reverse complement.
AGAAGCTATGGAAAAGGTACTTATAGGATTTATTGTATCCTTTTGTAGGCCAAGAAAATTGATTCTCATGTATAGAACTCATTTCTACACATCCTTGGGAAAAGGAGTGCTTCTTAACCCCACTTGCACTGAAACCACTGCTTTGCCTCCACTAGACACCCTGGAAATAAGATGCAAGCAAAGTACTTACTATGCTGTGATTCGTGGGCATTCTCTATAGAGATTAGGCTACTGAATTTTTTAATTGTTGCTGTTGGCTAATAAAGTCTTCCTTGGATAGACTGGCACCCAAGTTACTCTAGAAAATACAGTGGTGATGAAGGAGTCCTTCTAATTTTTGTTTTCTAACTCTCCTTCCGGATTTGCTTACTATATAAGATAAACCTTCATAGTAGTACACTAAAAAATAGATTTCTACTATCACACTCACAAAGTGATTATTATGTAGATGCATATGATCTTCACAATTTATTTTCAAGGAAAAGAAATGATAGTATCTCAGAACACTTAATGCTAAATAGTCTGGTTTTTTCTTTTCTTTTCTTTTTTTCCCATTTCTTGGGACTGTTGAGGTATTAGTAAAAGAAACTCCTCAGTGGCTAACAGGCAATGTGTTGACCTTGACTGGTCAATTTTCCATCACTTAAGAATTTTTCCAGATGCTGATATCCGGTAAAAATAAATGTTTAGAGTTAAATTTTAAACACAGATATATAATAGAATGAGTAGTAATATATATATTACTACTTGATTGGTTAAAATCAGTTCTTTATATATTACTTATTAGTGCTTCAAATTTGTGCTTTAAATGATCTCTTCTGATCTTTAAGTAAGGTTAAACTTCAAAAATAAAATGTGTTTCTTTGGTTCATTAAATCTCTTTTTAAAAAAATAGGAATAGAAACTCTATTTAGTGTAAAATGCAGAGAATCTTGCTTTCAGTGATTCCTTACCTACTCCCTAGATATTAAACACTATATTCAGTTAGCAACATCTTATCATGTTAGGTGATATTCTCAGCTACAAAAGAAAGTTTGATCCTAGAACTCAGTAATAGATCCAAACTAAAATAAATATTTTAACCAGATAAATATGCCTTAGTGCTAAAAAGGGATGGTTTGTCTGGAATGGAGGGGGGAGGGGGGAACATGCCTCCAAAGGAGAGAATTGAAGTTACCTTGATTATCCCCTCTAGTAATATGTGAACTGCCAGTACAGTGGAAAACTACTAAGAAAAGCTCACACAATGGAGTTCTATAAACATAACAATAAATGAGACCACACGACATTATCATTATGGAATATAATTCAAAGCAGCTCATTCTAGTCCCGCATTTTGGTGGTTTGTGAGAACAGCCATTTCTTCTCAAATATAGTTGTGTAGGGAAATAGCAGTCAGTTGCGTGATATTTTTTTTTTCCTGATGCTTAGCTTTTTCTTTTTCTTTTTTTTTTTTTTGCTCTTCAATTGGCAAATTGGCTCCTTTGTGTTTTTACACTCTAAAATTCTGATAATAAGACATTTGGGGAATTAAAAATCAACACTGATTCTTTCAGAAGAAAAAAACAGTATTTCAGGTGAGAATATTTTATGTGTCTGTAACAAGATGATAATCATACAAAATGAAACAGAAATTGTATGAATTTCTTTCTATATAGTTCATTCCTTTCTCATTGGAGGCCAATGTTACAAGGTTAGGAAAGGCTGACTGAAGCTTTTCCACACACTGATTGTTTCTTCCTAGGTTTATTCTTATCTGCATATAATCTGCCCTGTGGTTCCTAGTCAAATATCCTTATCTCAGAAACTATGTGTGAAACTAAATGTATATCACTTCACCACCTTTTACTTTAATTTTGTCTAAGTAAAAAGTAACACAATTTATATAACAAACTTTAGAGATGAATGGCAAACTCCAGGGAAAGAGGCCAGTGTGTGTATTGTGAAATGATTTCTTCAGATTAAAAATAAAAAGAGAAACTTTATCCTTTCACCTAAATATCTGAATTTAGTGTAACTTACTAGTTAGGTATTATCTAGGAGTGCCAAACAAGTAAAAAATATTTACTTGTTTGAGTAAATATTTTCAGACAGCAGCTTGGAGCACCAGCCTGCAAACCAAAAGGTTGCTGGTTGGATTCTGAGTCGGGGCACATGCCTGGGTTGCAGGCCAGGTCCCCAGTTGGGGGTGTGTAAGAGGCAACCAATCAATGTTTCTCTCTCACGTTGATGTTTTTCTCCCTCTTTTTCTCCCTCCCTACCCTTCTCTCTAGAAATGAATAATTTTTTCTAAATAAAAAAGAGAGAGAAACACTGATTGGCTGCCTCTCATTTGTGCCCGACCAGGGACTAAACATGCAACCCAGGCATGTGCCCTGACTGGGAATCAAACCAGAAACCTTTTGCTCTTCTGGTCTATGCCCAACCACCTGAGCCACACCAGTCAGAACAATATGTATAAAGTGTTAATACTAGATTTTAATCTATAAATAATACATTCAGACTTCAATTTTATGTAATGAGGAGATCAATACATTTCCCCTATGTTTCTTCCTTTTCCCTCTTGATTTTTGCTAATACTTAAATATCTACATCAATATTTTTGATAGTTATAATTTCTATATTCCAAATTTCCAGTTATTAGCCTTATTTATATAACTAAAAAGATTCAATGCCTGTTATGACTTCTATAGTAATATTTTGGTTTTTAGAATTTTGACATCCAATAACTTTAAAAAATAATTCAAAAGTATATTTTCCATGAAGTTCACGTACTTTTAACTCTGTTTTCAAAATTTTAACAACTTGATTGGTTATACAGTTACTGTTTTTAACTAGATTTATTAGGTCCCCATCTAAGGCCTTCATAACCCTTGTCTACCACTTGTAAACCATTGTACCTGCTGTGAGAAGTGTAAAGCAGGCTTAACTTTCCCCCCTCATCTGTAATTAATTGCTTTTTGTACTTTTTTCCCTAAAAATACACTTTTTAAAATGACCTTCCCATCTTTCCAAAATAAATTTTATTTTCACAGAGAGACCAATCTCACCAGTGCTTTTGCAACTATTTTCCTGAAAACAAATTCTTTCATGAAGGTGTGACTTTCTAGGACATAAATAGTTGTCTGGTTGAAAGCTTGCAAAAATATTTAAAATAAAATAAGAATGAAGTATTATAACTATTACATTAATTTTATAGATCTCAGGCTTTTGCTTTTCTTTAATGTACCTGTTGAATGGAATTGTTATGGAATAACAAGCAAAATTAACTCGTGTGCCACATATCACATTAATGCTGTGAAAAATATCCAGGTGAATTATATCAGTTTAAAGACTGAGATTGAAATTGTTTTTTAGATACTGTAGTCATGGAAAATGCTTATTAAACATCAGATATTAAGACAGACTAGATTATGCTCTGTAACATATTAGTTTTGTGACCCTATTTTCAACTTCCTACATGGATTTTTGACTTGTTTTTGATGATTGGGCTGTATCTTCCTCATCTTTAAGATCTTAATTTAAGCACCAATTCCTGTGGGACCCTCTTAGTCAACTCAGCTCTTTTTTCTCAACATTCATATAGTATTTTTTTTACAAATAAAGTTTTTATTTTTAATTATTGTTTATGCTATTACAGATGTCCCAATTTCTCCCACTGCCCCCTTTACACATCCCACCCCCCACTTCCATAGTCATATAGTATCATGTGTCATTTCACCATGTAATGACACCGTGTAGCTCCTCATGAACTCTACATTTCATGTATGTTTATAGTACTCTGCCAACTACTCAAGGGCATGGGCTATGTTTTCCTATAACACTGAAGTATGGATAAAATATTCCATAAGTCCAAAGCAAACACTAGTTAACATATTTGTATGTATAATGGAATAGTTAGGACATTCTATATGCATTCATAAATCTGAAAGGGCATTGATAAAACATTTATCAGTGCTTGACACAGAGGAGATGCACAGTAAACAAGTGAATAACTGCTTGTATATTTTAAGAGTCCAAAGGGAATAGATTCCAGCAATTATGACATTCATGAGAATTGGTGGAACTACATGATATCAAGAGGTAGAGAATCCTTTGTGGCCCCTGAAGTTGGGTGAGCACCTAACGAGATGGACATGCTAGGTCTTGTCCCTATTCTGGGTCTCTTCTCATGAGATTTCCAACTCAGCTTAAGGTAGTTGTAATGAATTAAAAGAGAAACTGTGCTCCATTGTTCACTATGATCAATAAAACTATTAGAACCTTGCAATTCGAACAAAGGTCAAACTCCTTTGTCTAGCATTGAAGGCCATTTTTCTCTGGCCCAAACCCATCCTTCTTGTTTTATCACCGTTTTCTTCCTACATGGATTATTTTCTACTGCTGCAAGTCTACTTGTTACCAAAATAATCTAGGTCCTTCATTGCCCTTATGCTTTTGTTTATGCGATTTTGTTCTTACCTGAACTGCCATCACCTTTCTCTGTGCAGTGAAACATTGCCAGTATTTACAGGGCTACCTAATTCTTATTCTTCAGTAAACAGTGCAGTTGTTATGCACTCATTAATAGAGCAGCTAAGCAGCGTTCTAGTGAAAAACATGGTCACAAAAACTTGTAAAATATTTGACAATTTTAGTGAGCCTGTCTGTCTGCTATTTTCTGTATAATAACAAGGTATAATAGCTTGTTCCAATAGTTGTTATGGGATTGAAATTAGAGAATATATGTATTATAGGTAGAATTTGAAAATGACCCCCCAAATTCCTGGTTCTGGTAAAAAAATTTGTAGATTTTTTGTAGATAAATTAATTTGTTATTACTTGTTTTATCAATAAATAAAATTTGCTAAATATCTAACAGCTTGGGGGATCCTTAGTCAACTCTCATTTTATTGTGTTGAAAGATCTTCCTAATGCTTACTATAAAATAATTTTTAAACCTATTCATAAAAATAAAACAATCTTGCTTTTCCTAATAGCCATTCTATAATGTGTGTAACTCTTCCATGAGGAGAAATTATGTGTAAAGGGAAGATAAAAATAGGTTTTTAAATTTTGTATGTAAAATTATGTATCTTCAAAAATCATTCTCACCTCATCCTAATGATTCCATGAGAGAAAAGAGTCAACTACTCCTTTGTAGTTAAATGACGTAAGAAAGTTGTGAATAAATGCCATTCTTGTATATTCTTTGCGTGTTGTAAAAGAATCATGAGTGAATGTCCCAATGGGATAGTCAGAAAAAAGGTGAGATTCCCTATCCTTTGAAGCGTTACTGAATCACATTTGAGGAAATGGCTGTAGCCTCTTAGCCTGTACCTCTCTGTGGAGGTGAGTACAGTGACTTGGCTACTAGATTGGCACACATTTGAAATAATTCTAGGTTGCTGAAACATTGTTTTGGAAGACCCAAAAGTTAGACAGGATAAAACCTTTGATTGGTCTTCTCTTAGTTCTTGAAAGTCACATATCTTTGTAGTTAAAAAATTCAAAATATAGTTCTAAAGAGTGAGTAGCACCACTATTTGACAAAATTCTAAAACATTACTAAAATATTTCCTTTATATAATTTTGTAAAACATTTAAAGAAAAAAAACTGAGCATTTACATGTGTATTTTTGAAATAGAAAAATACAATAACTATACACATATTTAAAAATCCAGTAATGCTTATTTATTGGAGTTAATGTAAGCAATACTTACTCCATATTGCTAATGGAACATTCATTATTCTGAGGGTTAGCCTTATGGAAATTATTTTATATGAGCAGTAATATTTAATTCCTTTAAATTTTCTTCCCTTAATTACATAGTTCTTTATTACAGTATTAGATGATTGCTTGAATAATATTTGATTAGTCACCAGTGTTCTCTTTTAATTCAAAATTCTGAGAATATTGGGAAACTTTGGGTGGGTTAACTACTGACAGATGCGCAATTCCACACTAGTTAACTATTTGACCCAGTAAATGAAAGAAACAGAGAAAGAATCAATTATGCATTTCAGCATTGGCTTAAAACAAAACCATATTAGAATACTGAAATACATTAACTTTTAATTATTATGACAGGAATAAATCTAATTGACAAATAATTAATATCAAAGGAGTAATAGAAGATGCTATGCATTTTTGATAACATTACATTTAGTATAGAAATTATGTAAAATGTGTTCAATGTCTAAAAATAACTGAGATGAATTTAAGTGGGTTTCAATTAATAGCTTAAGTGTTAATTGATGTAAATTTAATATTCATCTAAGTGCAGAGTTTTAAAATAGATCAGCAGCTGATTTTTTCCACATGAAAAAAGGTCAGATCAATTTAGAAAAAATATTTTAAGTGTATAAATAATTTAAGTCAATTATTAATCTAAAATTAAAATACATAGTTTTAAATTTGTTTCCAGATTCAGACACAAACCAAAATATAAATAAAGAGAAAATAACCAGCATTCCATTATAAAAATTAATATTTTACACATGTATATATTTTTATATTATCACATGTTTACATGCCTGTGTCTTAGATATAGTAAGGTAAAAATGCTGTTTTATACCTAATTTTACTGTGTTGTAGATTAAATTATCTTTAATAAAGCTATCTTTCCACATATAAATATATTTCTGATAAAATGTTGGAGTTTCTGTACATGTAGAATGTTTATCTATATACTTTATCATATCCTTAATAGGCCGGTAAAAATAAGTAGGTGTTTCCCTGAGTTCTGTGAGACCCTCTAAGCAATTAGTTGAACCCTAGAAGGGACTCATGGGAACATCTAAATTGTAGCCAAGTTGGACAGTAGTTGTGGGTAATCTGGGTTTAGCATCTGAAAGGGGGGCAGTCTTGTAGGACTGAGTCCTCAACCTATGGAATCTGATGCTTTCACCAGGTAGGTAGTGTCAGAATTGAGTTAAATTATAGGACAATCACTTGGAGGGAGAACAGCCATACACATCTGGCATCTGAAGTGTTGTGAATGTGTAGTAGTGTGAGAATAAAGAAAAAAACACAGTGGAAAAAACTGAGTTTTTTCCCCAACTGAATGTAACTAACAGCCTCATTTGTAGGCTTCCAGGTGTGCTCAATAAATACAAAACTCACACATAGTTAAAATATTCACTTTTATATATGATATTATGCAGTACATACTACCCAGTAATATTTTTCACTAAAAAATGGATATTGTTATCCATCCACATCAGAATATATTTATCAATGTTATTTTTGTAATAGCTGCAAACTTCTTAAAAGCATAAATGCATCATAATTCATTTCCACAACACACACTTAATAGGATATTAAGTTAGTTCTGATTTTTTCTATTATAAGCAATAATGCAATGGATAACCTTATGTCTAATTTTTGCATATTCAATTATATTTCATTCCTATAAGTAGAATGAGTAATTGAAAGGGTGTTTCTCACTTATTAATATTTCCAGATTGCTCTTTGAAATGGTCATGTATAAAATAACACCCTCCTGATCACATGACACATTACAGAGTCCTAGGAATCGTTTTGAATGATCTAAGTGGCAAATAAGAAAAAGAAAATGAACATACGGCATCCAGGGAGAATTCCACAGGATACCTTCCCATTTTCTCAGCTGGCTTTTGTCTTTGCCTGCTCCATTTTTGAATACGATGGCTCTGATGTCCAGAGAACAATGTGATAATTAGCTTGATATACTTCCGTTCTTGCTTGTTTATGGAAAAGAAGTAAAAAATAAAATAAGTAGACTATGCTTATTGTATTAGTTTTCTGTTGCTGTGTAACCCTGCAAACTTAGGAACTTAAAACAATATATTGGGTTGGTCAAAAAGTTTGTTTAGTTTTTTTCCGTACAATGGCTCTAGTAGTGCTTAGTTGTCTTTAACCTTATTCAAAACAATTTGGTTAGATTGTATTGTGACAGCTCTCATACCAGCATGCATTAAAAAAAAACGATCAAAATTGGTGAATTTTTGTGCAGCCATATTACTATTGAAGATTGAAGATAATATGCAACATGTTCAGCCTATTATCCTTTATTATATCCAGAAAGATAAAAATGCAATTGAAACACAAAAAAAGATCTGTGCAGCTTTATTTCTTTATTTTTAGAGAGAGGGGAAGGGAGGGAGAAAGAGAGGCAGGGAAACATCAATGTGTGGTTGCCTCTCACATGGCCCCCACTGGGGACCTGGCCTGCAACCCAGGCATGTGCCCCGACTGGGAATCGAACCAGCGCCCCTTTGGTTTGCAGCCCATGCTCGATCCACTGAGCTACACCAGCCAGGGCTAAAACTTCATTTTCTAAGTACAACATGGTAAGACAAATAGAGAAACACTCTTTGGGGCCCTATTAACAGAGCACTAACAGACCTTTACACAGACATTTTCTTCAAATTTTGCCACAATTCTTACAGAGCTGTACTTTCCTTGTGTTTTTTATTTTACAGTTCATCAAGTACTATTGTAATTAAATAACTGGTCAAGCCATGTTACTTTCAAAATGTGTAGAAAATGGTTTAGCTCTTTTGAGTTACTCATTTATTTGTTTACCTATTCAAGACATATTAATTGAATGCATGGTACTTGTCAGACTGTGTAGCACTGGACCTAAAACTGAAAAACATTAAGACATAATTTCTGCCTTCAGAGAGTTTAAGTTTGGAGGAGCGAGCTGGGTGTCAGACATTCAATAGATAAGTATTTGCACCACAGATCATTTATTCAGAATTGAGTGGAGATTTGTGAAGAGTACGTAGAGGAGATACAACAGAATATCAAAGAAAATGTATCTAAAATTGGTGGAAAGATGGAAACCCTGAATAAGTGATTTTTCATCTGATACCTGAGAAAGGAATGCAAATTATAGATGGGCAGGAGAAGAATAAGAACGGGAAGCAGTACAGGAGAGGGAGAATATATATGAAGCTTCTGAGAATCTTAATACAGTGAAAGAAGTAAGAGAAAATCTGAATATACAGAATTTTAAGAGCAAGGAAAAGAGCACTCAAATTGAGGAGCGTGCGCTAAAGCTTACGTGACCGTAGAACCTACATAAAAGGGCCCAGTGTGTTTTCTCGTTAAAATAATGAATAATGAAATATTTCGATGAGCAGTGCATCATAGTGTGAATTTCCTAGAACAGGGGCGTCAAAGGCATTTTCACCAGGGGCCACATCAGCCTCGCGGTTGCCTTCAAAGGACTGAATGTAATTTAGGACTGTATGAATGTAACTACTCCTTAACTAGGGGCAAGGAGCTCCGTGCTGCCGCTGGGTAGAAACAAGGTGCTGGGCTGGATCAAACAAGGTGGAGGGCCAGGTTCCGCCCAGGAGCCTTGTGTTTGCCACCTGTGTCCTAGCACCTGAAAAAAAGCTTGTCTGTCTATGCTTTCTGAAGGTTTCAAATCAGAAGTGGTAAGAGAGAGTGAAAAGTGTCATTACAGAAGCAAAATAGAGAAAGCCAATACACAGTATCTGAAAGGGAGCTGGGCCCAGCTTCACAAGGAAACACCTCTAGTTTCCTCGTCACACATGTTCTTTCCCAAGAGGAGTCACTGAGTCTAGGAGTACCCTCTCTGGGATAAGTATCAGTTTATCTGAATTCATGTGGTTTTCTAAAGCTCAACAAGAGCCACAGTAGAGGCCGTGAAAGACACTGATCTCCACCCCAACAGGAGGCTGAGACAAACTGGTGTTAAGAGATGAGCAATGACGGCCTGAGGAACTTGGGAACGCTGTGTTTACTCCAGGAGGAAAGTCATGGCAGGTGATTCAGGCTAAGGGGCAGGTAGGACCAAAAATTGAATCAGAGAGTTTATAACCTAGGTCCCATTTACAGAATATGATCCAGTCTGCATTTGAGAGGTCACCTTCTGGATGCTGGTTGGGAGAAAGGATCAGTAGGGGTGAGAGAAAACGGGGAGAAGCTACTGGGAAAGTCCAGATGAGAAAGTAAGGTAGCTTGTTAAGAAGACAGTGGAGAAAGAAGAGAAGAAATATGCAGACTGATGGAAAGCAATGTGAATATTTGCATGTTTCTGCATGGTCAGAGTTTCCTGAGACAGAGAACTAGAATCTGAGTTAAAAGGAAATCCTTACAGGTTAAATGTTACTGAATAGCAAATCTGAGGTAGTGAGAAACCACCAGAGATATTTATAAATTTATCTCTGTGGTGCTATATATTTATATTTTAAAAGGCAATAAAAACTAGAGCAGCGATTTTCAATCGAGAAGATGGTAAGACATTAGAAAGCAAAGTGTCTCTCCCTCCTTTGAGAGAGATTACATATATATCCAGAGTCAGTTTCAGGGTTCCTGTCTTGTGCAAAAACCCCTTTTACATGTACTGGGTAATGTCTGGCTTTCATCACACACCCTTGAAGGGGAGAAGGGGTGAGGAAAACTGTGGTTATTGCTATACGTAAGAGTAACTCTGCCTCTGATCTGAAAACATAGTGATTGCTTCAGGAAAAGATAAAGAGATATATTTATTATAGACCAGCAATTACTTAGTGGATACCATAACAAGATTGGATGAAGATTTAGAGATGGGAGATCATTCTTTTGAAGATATTTATTGCCCTCAACTATTGCAAAAACACTGTCAGAGGCTCTAGGGATGTTTGCTGCTATAAACCTAACCAACAATATCTCTGACCTGACAGAGCTCATAGTACAATAATTGGGTAGGATCAGTACCAAAAATTTATTTCACTCACTGATATAGAAGGCATTTAGTAGGTTACTACGGGAAATGACTGATTGATGTTTCAAATTCCATCCCAGAATAGCAGGTGCCACTTGTAGCTATTTTTCCTCCAAGAATGAGGCTTTCGCACACAGTCATCCTCCAAAGTGATGAGCTCTCCCAAAATTACAAGGGTATTTCAAACAATGCGAGAAATTTCTGTTGAGAAATTAGGGGCGGGTTGAGTAAGCTCCTGGTCACGTCTCACTGGGCCCTGGTGCGCACCGGCAAGTGGGACCTGGAGCCCAGAAGAGCACCTTGTGAGAGTGCAGCTGCACCCCATCTTCAGGAACTCGTACTGAAACCTGCTCTAATGTGACGGTCACGATGTCAAGGATGACTCCTGGGTTTTGTATAGGGGTTAGAAACACATATTGAGATGGGAATACTGAAGAAAATCCAGTTTGGGGAAAAAGCATTCCTGAACTTTGATTTTGGTAAGCAGGATGTCCTTATTTGATTTACTTGTTTTGGTTTTCTTGCTTTACTGCTAGAATTTAAGGCAGCATTCAATCTCACCTCTTTTCTGAAGGTATACACCTATCAGGTCCTTCATCAATGTCAGTCTACATAACTTCCATCACTCTTCACCATGAAAAAGACATGCTTATGATGTAATCACCGCTAGTCTTTTATTTGGCAGAGGTTTCTCTACAACACGGTCCATGAGACCACACTGTTGGGTCCACTGCTCTGTCCCTCGTTTATCACTTCTTTCCTGGCCCCTGTTTGGCATTGTTGTCTTCTCTGAGTCACCATTAATGTAAGGGTACTGACCCCAGCACCTCAGCAGTTCAGGGAAGACCACTCTTTCCTGAACTGGCCAGACTTTGCTTTCCATTATACTCTGTAACTCAAAGGCAGCCTCTGACGAAGAATACAACTAGAAGCCACATGTGGTATTTCTGAGCTTAAAAAGAAAAAAAAAAAAACAAAGGAGAACTCCTCACAAAGCTCACTTAATTGGCATTCCCAAAACTTTATCCTTATTCGGTCATCTGAAAGGTTGTTTATTTACCTTAACAAGATAGACTCGTTTCTAAATCCCTCTTAATAGAAATTTTCATAGTACTTTAGAAAACTCACTATCTTGCAGGGAAATTGGATTTCTTTTCCTTTGTCCCCTAGTTGAAATTAGACAAGAAATATGAGTCGCTTTAGCAGGATTGCCAAGGGAATGCTCTATCACTTCAGTGATGGCAACATAGTTTGTGCATCCTTCGGCACTCCACCCCCTATACTACCGAGCTGTTTGTGCCAACGTGGGGAGTAAACACACCACCTTCTGTATTCGCCTTGCCATATTCTGGTAAGCAATGATTGGGCAACCTGTACACATTCACACACCTCCTGGCAATAAAGGATACTCAAAATACATTATAAGTCCATATCTAAAGTGTGTATTCATTTAATGCAATATGCTATTCCTATGTCCTTCTGCCCATGTAAACATGTTATGAACACTGTGATGCAAGTAAGCTTCCGTATGGAGGTAATGATTCAAGATCTCCTCCCATGTTACCTGTCTAAACTCATCGTGAACACAGCTTCTACAGTTGGAGTGGCCGTAAGGCATTGAGTGTAAATATCTATAGTTCCCCTTTCTGGAGGACTCCCCCACAACCCAAACCCCACTCAGAGTAGGGCCGGTGGTGAGTTTGTCCTTGCGGTTTGCAGTTGGTAGTTTCCTTCATTTACTTCTTCCCTGGGCGCACTTTGACGACTCAGATGCTCTAACACTGTGTATAATAATGACATGGAAGAGCCTGAATAGACCCCCCTTGAGGTTGTTTTTGTTGTTGTTTGGTTTTGCCTTGTTACTGTTTGATCAAATACAGTCACTATATTCACAATCCAAGGCTGAAAAATATTTAAAGCAGGGCATATTTTTGCCACTGAAAATATTTATCTCTGTGTTCTTATTAAAGCAATGATATAAATGCCTTGGGTAACATACTGTCCCCTTTTAAAGCTGTTAACAGTTGGGTAGAGTAACAATTGCATTTGACTAAAGGCCTAGGCAATTAGATTTAGTTTAGCTCTTCCACTACTCAACTCTGTATCACCAGATACACAGTTTTTTCTCCGAGGTTTATTTCTCTGTTGTACTGGCTTCTTGGGATTATTGTGAAGAAAATATAGCCAGTGGGGTGGTGCTTTGAAAAGGCACTATGAAAATTCAAAATATAATCATTGTTTGCTATTTATATTCTATAATTTAATTTAACATCCTTCCCAGAATACATATAAACCTGTTTCCCCTAACATTTATTTTCTTGCAGTTGGTTTCTTTCCCCACACCTCTCTTTCATCAACAATGTTGTCTAGAAAATCATTAAATGCAAGATCTTTTTTCACATTTACTAATGATTCTGAATCAGTAAATACATTTATTTATTCTTTTTTCCCCCAATGTCAATAATCATTAAGTGGCAGTTAACCCAAGTATGTCTGATCCTTGAGTCCAAATCTTACCCATCACGGCTGTTAAGCTACGACCATAAAGATTTACATATCACTTGAATGAGTAAATAAATCATTTACTTCTATCTTTTTCTTAAACAATATAACAAAGTATTTTAAACATTTCTAAAAACACTGTGACTATCATCTCTCTTGTATCTCTCTTGCAATAACCTAAATGTTCTTTCTGCTTTCTAATTTGCATTCTATGTTCTACAGTCTATTCTCAATATTATAGCCAGAGTTAGCCTTTGAAAATATGTCAGATAATATAATGCCTCTGCTCAAATCAGTGTAGTGGTTTTCCATTTCTACAGAGTAATGGCCAGACTCCTCACAATGGCCCACGGGACTCCGCATTCTCTGAATCTTCAGGACCTCTCCTGACTATCTCCGTAGTTTAATCACTCTAGCCAGACTGGTCTCCTTGTTAAGGCTCAAGTAAGCTGACTCCTTCCCTTGGTCTTCCTGCACGTTCTCCTACTTCTCTCAACCCCTTCAAATCTTTTTTCAAAGGTCATTTTGTCAATGAAGCTCACTCTTACCATTTTATCTAAAAAGTTTTACACCACATCATCCTTACCCTGTATAATTTTTGTATTTATTAGTTTTATAGTTTACTGTGTGTCTTTCTTCCTGACTAAAATGTAAATTTTAGGAGGACAAATACTACATTTCCAATGAATACTCACAAATAATCGCTGTTAAAAAATTATTGAGGAGCAAAATAAAATATGAATGATTAGGCTTGAGAGTAATAAGATAGTATTTTATTAGAGGATAAACATATCGATAATCTCTAATACTTAGACAGTTACTGACTTTTGTAGGATTAAGTTTCCCATGCAGAATGAATTTAATTTGGCATTCTTTCAATGCACCTTTAGCTATGAAATGAAATATGAATGAAGGTGTACAGTAAACTTCTGGGTTTTTTTTTTTCCATTAAGCCCATAATATTAGAGAGGACCTCCTGGAATTGAAAGTAGTAGTTTTGTAACTCTGTGGAGTAACCACTTATTTTGCACAGTAGGTAGTAAACATATGGAACTTATATTCACAGGACATGGTCTGATGAAAAATTCCACTAAATTGAAGAGAGTTTAAAAAACAGTCTTCGGTCGTACAATCACTGTTGTTGCTGATCTGAAATCAGCATGCTCAGTGTCAGCCTTCCCACCCCACACCCTGTTAAAGACAGGCATTGTTAGAAAAGCTGGATCTTCAGCTAAACCAGAGACGTACTTTTTCTTAGGCAAAATTTGAATTTTAATAAACTTTAACAATGTAAAAATGCACTATTACCTGTTTGTGTTCTGGGTAGAAAAATGTCTATCTATTAGAGATTCTTATATCTTCAGGAAATCAGAAGCAGGCAGGATTATTCTAACGCTGTAACTCAATAGCTTATCTTGTAATTAATGTAGGGGTTTGTTCGTTATTTAGTCTATTCACTGGTTTAGGGATTAGTTGTCTGATAACTGGGCAAAATGATGTTATAAAATGAATACTATCTGTCTTAATTCTATATATTTGCAGTGACTTAATTCCAAAAACTAAAGATTACAAAAATTGTTTTTTAATATATAGTAAAAAGTGAGTTGCTCATAAAGTTCTAGGAATGATATTTATTCATATTCTTGGTTATCTCAAGTTATTCTCAAAAATGCTAAATTTTACCTTGAGTATGCACATAAAATAATGAGAGCTATATTGCCCAAACAGATACTATCAGCTTGGAAAACGGTGAATTTCTCCCACCCTAAGCGTTTCCTGTGCATTGTTGTTCGACCTTAGCCAGATAGCCTCGTCTCTGTGTCCTCGATTATACACTAAAATAGAGGGACTTTACCCACACCAAGAGACAGTAAGGTGTGTTGAAGGACCACATGAATATATGCAACATTCTAAGATTCTGGAAAGAAAAATGACACATTGACTACTATAAATTTTCATTAATAGAAACCAAACAAATTTTATTTCTAAATTACATTTAATTTAGAAGGTAGTGCATTGGTTTGCTTTGTATAATACATGATAAAAATGACATGTCAATAAATACTAATGATGTATATAATTATATAGGAAATATTTAAGCTTCTTAAAATTATAAGAAAAATCTTGAATAATTATTCAAACAATTTATGATAAGAATGTAACAACTAATTAGTGTAGATATTTATAAAGTTTTTCTCAAAGTCCAAGATCTATAACACATTTAACTGCCATATGATTTCATTATGTAGACTAGCTGCGAATCCTTTGCTGGGTTGCATGCTGGGATATCTCAGACCAGACAGTTTTAGAAGGAATGTACTAGAGGTGGATGGTGTTTGGTTGTGTGGTGACAGAAGTCAGTATTGATGATCTCTGGTGATGAATCAATAGTCCCAATACAAAAGCCCAGCATACCTTAAACAAAAACAAAAGGGTAGAGATACGTGCCAAGGAAACTTCACTTAGATATATGGGAGGCTGGGCTGTGGGCTGTAGTTCTGGGTCTAGAGGATAGAAATCTGACTTGACCCACATATAAAAAAGAAGTCATGGCCCCTCCACAAAGTGCAAGAATAAATCAGTTTACAGATCTCAAGTCCCTTGAATGAGGTTGAGTTGCCTTGAGGAAAGAACAGCTACACTATCAAAATGTATATTGATAACCTTACTCAGAGTGACTGCAGTGTGAAGAAAAAATATTTTGGGAGGACTGGCTTTTAATTGGCACATTACCCAGAGACCCAAAGCTTCACTGTGGTCCACCAGTTGGAGCTGGAGGTTTGGAGGTGAGATGATCAATGGAGTTTCAGCTTAGGTATGTTCTATAATGAGCACAATGATCCTGCAAATTCACTCTGTGGTTATCACCCCGGTTCGAGCAGCACAACTTAAATATACAGTATAGACTGAGCAACTGGAGGAGTCCTCATACTAGTTCTCAGACCCGTGGATGTGGGCTAATATGGTAGGAGATGCCAAGCGGAAATCAGAACTGCCTCTACCTACAAACTCATTACAACAAAAGCAACACTGTGGCCTCAGAGAACAGCAGAGATGATTGTACCATCAATCACTCCAAAGACGCAGGGGTGGTGACTTCTACCACATCCCCTTTAATATTTTAGCCTCAGCAAAAGATAAACGGATCTAGGAAAATGACAACATATTATCATAAACTTAACCAGGTTGCAACTGTTTTAATTATAATTTGTTGGTGGGGGAAAATCAACAAATCCCCTTGCACCTGGTATGCAGTTATTGATCTGGCAAATCATTTTGGTTTTCATGTACTTGACAGTAATGACCATCAGGAGCAATGTGCTTTCAAATGACAAGGCCTGCAATGTACCTTCACTGTATTATTTTGAGAGCATATCCCCTTTCCAGCCCTGTGCCATGTACAGGTAGCAATGACCTCGCCCTTCTCCCCTAATGCTGATCGTATCTATTGAGTAGAAAGTTGCAATTCCTCAGGACACATTGGAAAGACAGTTATGGGCCAGAGGGTGGGAAATAACCCCCACCCAAATTCAACAGCTTCAGCAATTTGAGCTCCAGTAATTTGGGAATGCTTTTTTCTCTTTTTCTCCATTTTTAATTTTCCATCATTTGATACACACCACATTTAACTATGATCACAACAATAAAATGTTAGGGAGGACATACACTCTGAGTAAACAAAAACAAAACAAAGAACCAAGAAGGGAATACATTTAGTACAACTATGAAGAGAGATATCATCATGACTATTATTAATATAAGTTACATATATCACATTTTTTTTCTGGCATACTTAAACTTATTTATTTATTTCTATTTGTTCTTTTTATTAAATTTATTGGGCTTACACTGGTCCACAGGATCATAGAGGTTTCAAGTGTACATCTACAAAACACACCATCTGCACACTGCACTGGGTACTCACCACCCAGTGCTGAATCACCCTCCATCACCATACATTTGCTCCCCTCTTACCCTTCACGACCCCTTACCCCCTTCCTCTGGTACCGCCGTGCTGCCGTATGTTTATGAGTTTCAGTTTTATGCCCCCATACAAGTGAAATCATATGGCTCACAGCTTTTTCTGACTGACTGGTTTTGCTGAGCATAATATTCTCAAGGTCCATCCATGTTGTCACAAATGCAGTATTTTCATCTTTTCTTATGGTTTCCTTCGGCACATAGTATATAAGTACCACAGTATAAATTTAGACATACTTTAAATTAATGCAAGTAAAAGTCAACTTCTCAGAAACAAAAATAAAAGTAAAAATCTTTTAAGAGGTTTTCCTAAAATATCTGGATGGCATTGCCTAATAAGTTAGTCATTAAAATTTGAAATAGATAAAATGTCTCCAATCTGAATAATGTTGCATTTTAAATGTGTCATAAAATGAGAATGTCACACTGAGGGGAACAAAATATTGATTTCATTAACAAATGTACAGATTTTGTAAATTCAATGTATTTATGAACACTGGCAATGCCATAGCCTCTGAAATTAAATATAAGGAAAAAGTAAAAATTGGCTTGAATGGAAAATGGTTATCTTATGTCTTTCCTTGATCAACATAGCTTCTCTCTAAGCTCTTGCAAAAACTACCATCAGGATACTAAAGTGCATAAATTATATATGCAAAGCAATCTGAGTTACAGAGATTGACAGAATTATAATAAGAGTTTCTTTTTTGAATAAAATTGATCTATATAAACATGACTCTAAATTTAATAATTGTCAAAATCACCACTACCAAATTTGTAATTCTAAATCTTGCAGAAGCCAAAATTATCTTGGGAAAGAACTTTAAGAGCATTCTTCTGGGATGTCAAGTGATCTAATTAATTCAGTGTGGTTTTAGTTTTTCCATTCCCATTTTTATTTTACATCCTTCATAATTTTAAAAATAATTCAAAATTTTCTCTCATCAAGAAGTTAAAAAAATGAGTCAAACTGGTTCTTATTCTGTAGCCTCACATTGTATAGTGTACAAACTGTTCAAGAGAGCTTTACAAAATCTAGGTATTTATGTAAGATATTGTGTTGGTTTTGTGTTTTTGAAATATATGAGCTATTAAGTAAAGATATCTGCCTGACTACTCATTCCCCATAGATATTAATGTTGATATTTTAGTTTTTAAATGCCTAAAACACTTCTCCAACATATACAAAATGTATCATTTTGATTTAAAATTAAGGTCTGTTGTCACCAATGTAACTGGCAACATTTTTTTCTGGGTATAAATATTTCTATGCCCACATAATTCTCTCACTTAAATCTTTTTGACATGTTGCATACTATTACATTATAATGCTAATAACTAATATTGATTTGTTCTATACTCCCTCATCTAGTCTAAGAATTTTATGAGAAAGTATGTAGGATATGGTGGATTGGTACTTAGCAAACACTTGGATATCTTCCTACTATGCTTCGCCTGGAAAGCAAAAACTTTTTTCTCTTTCCACTTTTGCAGTTTTGCAGACTTACCTGTGCAGCCAGATTCACTGTGTGGCATTTGAAAGGCAGGAGTGGGACAGTGGCCACCCTGCTGCTGTTTCTGTCAGTACAGTCCAATACCTTAGGCTGCAGTGTCTCTGGCTTTAATGTTGCAACTGTCTGTTTATACAAACTTCATAAAAATAGCTTTTTATTGTAGGAAAATGTTAAGTGTATAGGATTTACAACCAGTCACATGGAAGTTCAGTCAGTATAAGTTCTTCCACTTGCAATCTCTATGCTTTCAAAGATACTAATTTATTTTATGATGTTCTATTAAAAGAGAAGTTTATACTACCATGCAGGGATGTTGAAGGGTTTACTTGTAAAGTAACTTGCATAAAATCTGAAACAAAGTTGTTCCCAACTATCCTATTTAAGGAAATTCTATGGATATGGAAATATATAATTTAATTGGTTATAAAGGTGTGGATTTATTTCTGGGCTCTCTAATCTGTTCCATTGATCTATGTATCTGTTTTTAGCCAGTACCATACTTCTTTGATTACTAGGGCCTTATAGTATAGTTTGATATTAGGTAGCATGATTTCTCCAACTTGGTTCTTCTTTCTCAGGATCGCTGTTGTTATGCAGGGCCTCTTGTAGTTGATATAAATTTTTGAAATATTTCTCCTGGATCTGTGAAATATGACATTGGAATCTTGATAGCAATTGCATTGCATCTACAGATTGCTCTGGGTAGCATGGACATTTTAATAATGTCAATTCTTCCTATCCATGAACGTGGTATGTGCTTCCACTTATTTCTTTCTTCTTCAATTTTTTTCTTCAGTGTCTTATAATTATCTGAGTACAGGTATTTTATACCCTTGGTTATATTTATTCCTAACTATTTTATTCTTTTTGAAGCAACTGTGAATGGGATTATTTTCTGTTAGTTCATTAATATTCCACAGAGGAAGCAAGCACATACGATGAGCTAAAGATAGTTCATTTAATAAATGGTGTTGGGAAAACTGGACAGATACATGTAGATAAATGAAACTTAACCACCTTCTTACACCACACACAAGAATAAACTCAAAAAGGATTAAAGATTTAAATATTAGAACCCAAACCATAAAAATCCTGGAAGAAAACATAAGCAGTAAAATCTCAGACATTGCTTGTAGCAATATTTTATCTGCTATATCTCCCCAGGCAAAGGAAATAAAGGAAAAAAAAAAAACAAATGGGAATACATCAAACTAAAGTTTTTGCACAGAAAAGGAGACCATCCACAAAATAAAAAGACAACCCACAGAATGGGAGAACATATTGGCCACTACATCTGGTAAGGGATTTGTATATAAAATTTATAAAGAACTTACAAAACCCAACACCAAAAAACCAAATAATTCAATTAAAATATGGGTTAAGGACCTGGGTTAATAGACATTTCTTCAAAGAGGACATACCGATGGCCAATAGACATATGAAAAGATGTTCTATGGCACTAATCACCAAAGAAATACAAATTAAAACTACAACCAGATATGGCCTCACACCTGTTAGAATGGCTATCATCAATAAAACAACAAGTTCTGGTATGGATGTGAAAGGAGAAACCTTTGGCACTTTCAGTGGGAATGCAGACTGGGGCAGCCCCTGTGGAAAGCAGTGTGGAGAGACCTCAAAAAATGAAAAATAGGTCTGCCTTTTGACCAAGCAATCCCACTGAAGAAACCCAAAATACTAATTTGAAAGAACTCGAAAGAAGATAAACAACTCTGTGTTCATTGCAGTGTTATTTACAATCACCACATCATGGAAGTAGTCCAAGTGTCCATCAGTAGACTACTTGGCTGTAGAAAAGAAGAAAATTTTACCCTTTGCAACAGCATGGAAGGACCTGGAGAACATCATGCTAAGTGAAATAAGCCAGTCAGAGAAAGACAAATACCATGTTTTCACTCACATGTGGAATCTAATGAACAAACAGAACTAGCGAGCAAAATAGAGACAGACTCGTAGAGGGAGAGCAGGTAACTGCTATGGGGAGGGAAGGGGAGGGGGCAGAAGGATCGAGCAAAAAGGACAAAGGACTCATGGCATGGACAGCAGTGTGATCATAGCAGAGGCAAGGGGGATGTAAGGGGGTTAAGTAGTAATGAAAAATACAATAAAAATTAAAATCTTAAAAACTTAGGAAAACTAGAAGGTGAAGGGATTAGTCTAACAACACTTATGAATGACTCATGGACACGGACAATGGTGCAGGGATGGCCTGTGGGAGTGTGGGGGGCTGGGTGTAGGGGCCGAAGGGGAAAACTGGGACAACTGTAATAGCAGAAACAATACAATATTTTTAAAAAGAAATACATAATTTATGTTTCTTGTTTCAATTTTAGGCTTGGTTGAATTTTACTCTCAAGAACATGTATTACAATGTTTAGTTTAAATCTATTTGTTTTGTTTAGTAAAATAAAGAATGTTTAACAGATCTCTTCATTTTTGGGGAGCCTTATTTTCAGAAGAGTTTCTCTGATCCCAGGGAACTTCAGTAAGGTTCAGCACCCTTCTGCTCTAAGGAAGATTTTCTGTTCTTTCTCCCTGTTCCAAGGGGAACACTCAAGCGCCACTAATCTCGCCTGTAGCACTCAACAATTGCTCTTGCATGCAAGAAGTAGTGGCAATACACGCATGTACAGCTTTATGCTCTGGTAGATGTCTGATCATTGCTTCTTGATACAGTTTTCAGAAAATTGTCTTGCAATTAAATATTTCTCTCCACCAATTGTGCTTTCTCCTATATATGTTAATATTTTACTTTTTAAAATTTTTTAGTTTTATATGCCTTTAGATTGTTTATGCTTCTGCTATAATATATACAGTTTTAAATATTGTGTGAGAAGATATATTCCTTAAAATCATTTTTATAATCCAATCGTAATATGTGGAGAAAGATCCTTAGGGTCCAGCAACCTCATTTTGGATATTTATTTAAAACCATTGAAATCAGTATCTTGAAGAGATATTTTCACTTTTCTGTTCATTGCAGCATTATTCACAATAGTCACGAGGTAAAAACAACCTAGATGTCCATTTATAGATGAATGGCTAAAAAATGTGATTTATACACATAGTGGAATGTTCTTTTGCCACAAAAAATAAGAAAATCCTATAATATGCTACAACATGAATGAACCTTGAGGGCATTATATGAAGTAGAATAAACCAATCACAAAAAAAGAAAAACTACATGACTCCACTTATATGTGGTTTGTGTACTAGTTACACTCATCGAAGGAGAAAGTAGAATGGTGACTGCCAGGGCTGTAGGGAGAGGGAAACAGGGATGTAAGGTTTAGTTGGTATTAAGCCTCAGTCATGGAAGATGAAAAGTTCCAGAGATATATTTCATAATAGTGTGCTTATTAGTCACACCATTGTGCTGTACACTTAAAGATTTGTTAACAGAGTAGATCTCATGGCACATATATATACATACATATATATGTATATACATACATGTATATGTGTGTGTGCGCGTGCAACAAAACCAATCCTAAAGGTATAATGTGACCTAAGTAGCTGGTATTACATGTATTTGATTGAAATTGTATGTCACATACCCGGTGTTATATCAAGGTCAAAAAGTTTTCCGTAACATGCTATTTTATTTTACTTGTTAAATTTAAAATTACTTTGTTTACAACTTTGTCTATTGACAAATACAGTCATATATATTTAAAGCACGCAACATCATTATGTGATCATTGGAATAATTTCCCAGGTTAATATAACTACCACATCCATCGCCTCACAGAGTTAACTTTTTTGTAGTGATGACACTTAAAATCTACTCTCAGCATATTTCAATCATATGTAACTATTATCACCATGTATTACATTCACTCATCTTATAAATGAGTGTGTGCTATTTTCCCACACTTCCTCCTTCCCCCAGCCTCTGGCTACCATTCTATTCTCTATTTCTATGAATTAGGCTGATTGCACATATAAAGGAGACGACTATACCATATTTGACTTTCCTATCTGGCTCCTTTCAAGATCAGTGCATGTTGTTGCAAATATCAGGATTTTCTTCTTCCTTTTTTTAAATAAAGATTTTAAAAGGTTTTTTAAATCTTATTTTTTAAGATTTTATTTATTTATTTTTAGACAGAGGGGAAGGGAGGGAGAAAGAGTGGGAGAGAAACATCCATGTGTGTTTGCCTCTCGTGCACGCCTAACTGGAGACCTGGCCCGCAACCCAGGCATGTGCCCTGACTGGGAATCGAACCTGTGACCCTTTGATTCACAGGCCAGCACTCAATCCACTGAGCCACACAAGCCAGCACAGGATTTTTCTTCTTTTATGGATGAATAATATTCCATTGCATGTACTCCATATATTCTTTATCCATTGATCTGTTGAAGGGCATTTAGACTGTTTCTATATCGTGGCTACTACTGTGAATAATGCTGTCATGAACACGAGTGCGTAGACATCTCTTTGAGATACCGATTACACCTCCTTTTACTATATAGTCAGGAGTAAGATTGGTGAACCACCCCCATACTGTCTTCCATAGTGATTACACCACAAACACTGTATTTTAAAAGTATTTATTATAAGATAAAAAAATAAAATATAACTTTTATTTTCCTTTAAAAATATCACAGCTAATAAAATTTTAAGATCTTGACCATTTTTTGTGTTAAATAGAATGGCACACTAAGTCATGTGTACCTCTGTAAACCATGTCCTATTACACAAAATAATATTGTATCTAGCAATCCTTTTACCCAACCCCTTAACAACCCATTTCTGTGAGGAGTGCTCAGGACTCTCTCCAAGGGACAAAGGTAAACTTACAGAGAATTCTAGAGGTTAGATTGACCAAGGCTTTAATATTGTTTAATATAGTTTATGTTTCAGTGCAAGTTATTATGTAAGCCATTATTTAATACTTTAATAGTAATGTTTGCCATAGAATATAATAGTAATGCCTGTAAATATTAAAAATATTAAAATAGTACTTCAGTTTTGTTTGAGTAAGGCAAATGTATGCTAGGTTAAACCTGCATTCTCCCCATTACCATGGATTTGGAATATTCACTTGAATGTCAAATGATATATTCTTAATGATCAGGCAAATTCTAATTAACCACAGGATTAATGAGGTGTCCATGAGGTCTTGGAAGTGTAACAAATGATTTTTGGCATTTACTGACATCCTAACCCTGATTAGATGGCAGCAGCAATGATGCAAGAGGCAGACTTGGACAGACAGGTATCTTGTGGCATTTTAGAAGTAGTTCTGTCAGAAACCTATCATTGAACTTAATCATGAAATTGATTTATGATGAGATTCAATATTAAATAGAGGTTTAGTAAAAAACGACAATCTTCCATTGGATATGCATTTCTATCAATGTGACAACATATTTTTAATATTCAAACTCCTAACTAAATAAACTATAGTTATATTTTTCCTTGGTAAAATGATAAACAATTGATAAAACTTCACCTGCATTTTACCTAAAATTTCAAGCTATTTTAAAATTTAGAAAACCAAGATGTATATTTAAATTTTCTGATTGATAAGTGCACATGTATGTTTAATTTTTAATTTTTTATTGCTTATGCTATTACAATTGTCCCCAATTTTCCCCCTCTGCCCACCTCCACCTAGTCTCTGCCCCCCACCTCAGGCCATCACCCCACTGTATATTTTTAAAACATGTCACATGCACAATACTGTATTAAGAACCATAAAGAAGTGAAAGAATTATAAGACCTTACTCTTAGAAAAATTTATAACCTAGTAACAGCTATAAAATACATTAGGGCTTAGAAATATAAATACAAAACAAAGCTATATATGATTAATGAGTATTAATGAGTATTAATGAAAATGAGTATTAGCATCCAAAATGAACTAGGTAGAAAAATAAACCAAATCTAACAATATGTAATTTATCAAGGACCATTTTAAAGTCTAAAGTTTCCCAAGTGTATTTTGAAACTGCAAAAACATCATCTTTATATAATCGTAATTAGATTAAAGCAAAAGTGTTTTAGAGTGATAATCTTATTTTGGTACTAAATTTTCAGATATTTCAAGTGTTGTGCTCAGTTTGAAATTACATACATTAAAGATGGCGACATAGCGCACAAGGCTCACCTCTTCACACAACCTCATCAAAGCTGCACCTGAAATATAGAACCGCCATCACTTAGAACCATCAGAAATCAAGTTCAATGGGAATCTGACAACAATGGAATTAAAGAAACCGCACCCATCCAGACGGATAGGAACGGCACAGATGTGGAACAGGCTGGTCTCTTACCCATAAATTTGAGAGGGATATCTCTGGACTAAGGAGTCCCAGCCCCACACCAGCCCCCACAGCCCAGGATTCCAGTGCCAGGAAGATAAGCTCCCACAACTTCTGGCTACAAAAACCAGTGGGATTGAGTCGGTGGAAGAAACTGCTGGAGCCCAAGCAGTTCTTCTTAAAGAACCCACACGTGGACTCACCTACTTAGACTCACCCCTTCTGAGCTCTAGTGCCAGCATAGCAGTTTGAAGTGCACCAGTGGCATTGAGGGAGGAACTGAAGTATTTGGCATTAGGGTGAGCAGAGGCCATTGTCCTCTTCCTGAGCCCTCCCACCACACAGCCATGGAGTTGGCAGGATGGTGCCATACTTGAGATTACATCAACCTGGGTAACACTACTTAAAACACTTTGGAAATTGCCAGAGACTCCGCCCCACCCAAATTATAGGCACACGGAAGCTGGTTTTCCATGAGTGGCTGGTCTTGGTGCATGCCTCACAACTCCCTCCATCCTCTCAAACAAGAAACAGCTGGCTTCAGTGAGCTCCAGGCTAGGCATTAGCAGTATCCAGCCTAGATTCACAGCTTGGTTTCAACTGGAAAGCTCTAAGTCCAGCACATGTAGCAGCCATATCAGATTGCTTTATAGCTCAGGAAGGGCAGACCCAGGCCAAATACAGGTGGAGGCTGACCATGGCCTACAGTACCTGGGAACCCCCAGGGCCAGAGCATCCAGTGGACAGCTAAAGACCACTTCAGACCACTGCCACCCTGCCCCTACACAGATGGTCCTCCACAGGAGGGTGGAGGTTGGTGGTCATTGGTCATACAGCCAATCCTTGCAGCTGACTGGCCTGGGTAAACTCCTGGCATTGATCTGACAACAGCAACCAAGGCTCAATTACAAGAGGAGGGTGTACTCAGCACACACAAAGGGTGCACTTCAAGTACCCAGCTTGGGTGATACAGGAGGCTGTGCCACTGGACCCTACAGGACACCTACTACAATAGGCCACACTACCAAGACACGGAGTCAAAGCATCTCTACCTAATACATAGAAACAAACAAAAGGAGGCTGCCAAAATGAGGAGACCAGGAAACATGGCCCAAATGAAAGAAAAGATCAAAACTCCAGAAAAAGAGCTAACCAAAATGGAGATAAGCAATCTCCATGTTTCAAAATACTGGTTATAAGGATGCTCAAGGAAATTAGTGAGGACCTCAACAGCATAAGAAAGATCCAGTCAGAAACAAAGGATACACTAAGTGAAATAAAGAAAAATTTACAGGGAAACAACAGTGGACTGCATGAAGCTGAGAATCAAATCAATGATTTTGGAACATAAGGAAGAAAAAAACAACCAATCACAAAAAGAAGAAGAAAAAAGAATCCAAAAAAGTGAGGATAGTGTAAGCAGCCTCTGGGACACCTTCAAGAAGTACAACATTTGCATCATAGGGGTGCCAGAAGAAGAGAAAGAGAAAGAAATTGGAAATCTATCTGAAAAAATAATGAAAGAAAACTTCCCTAATTTGGTGAAGGAAATAGACATGCAAATCCAGGAGACACAGAGAATTCCAATCAAGTTGGACCCAAAGAGGACCACACTAAGACACATTGTAATCAAAATGTCAAAGGTTAAAGATAAAGAGAGACTCTTACCAGCAGCAAGAGAAAAGCAGAGTTACCTACAAAGGAGTTCCCATAAGACTGTTAGCTGATTTCTCAAAAGAAACTTTGCAGGCAAGAAGGGGCTGACAAGAGGTATTCAAAATGATAAAAACCAAGGACCTATAACCAAGATTATTCTATCCAGCAAAGCTATTATTTACAATAGAAGGGCTGATAAAGTGTTTCCCAGGCAAGGTAAAGCTAAAGGAAGTCATCATCACTACATTGAAGCCATTACATTAATTGTTAAAGGAACTTACTTAAGAAAAAGAAGGAGGTTAAAACTATGAACATTAAAATGACAACAAACTCACAACTATCAACAAGTGGATCTAAAAACTAAAACCATAAACACACTAAGCAAACAACCAGAACAGGAACAGAATCATAGGTATGGGGGTAATTTGGAGGGTTATCAGCTGGGAGAGGGAATGGGGAGGAAGGGGGAAATGAGGTGGTGATGAAAAAGCATAATTGGTTCTGCTGGTGTGCCTCAGTGGATTGAGTGCCAGCCTGTGAACCCAAGGGTTCAATTCCCAGTCAGGGCACATTCCTGGGTTGCATGCCAGTTCCCCAGTAGGGGGTGTATGTGAGAGGCAACCACACATTGATGTTTCACTCCAACTCTCTCTCCCTCCCTTCCCCTCTGTCTAAAAATAAATAAATACAATATTTTTTAAAAAGAAGCATAATTGGTAGGAACAAAATAGACAGGTGGCTGTTAAGAACAGTATAGGAAAGGGAGAAGTCAAAGAACTTACACATAGGACTCACAGACATGAACTGGGGGTGGCAGGCTGCTGGAAGGAAAGTGAGTACTTGGTGGAGGGGAGCAAAAGGAAAAACATTGGGACAACCGTAATAGCATAATCAATAAAATATACTAGAAAAGAAAGAAACTACACATATCAAGAGAGCTATACTTGCAATGTTAATACAATCATAATCATCATTCAAAGTTAAGTGTTCTCAGAGGCATTTTACAAGAAAACTGCAAACACTGAAAAAACAAAATAAAACAAAACAGAGGACTCATACAGGTTTGATAACATTTGGAAACCCTTCATTTGGAAGCCGAGTGGATGCTGTTTTCATTAGTCTCTCTAAGATAATATATAAATGAGTAGAATGTGCATGAGACACATTCATTTAATACGGGGAAAATATATTTTTTATTTTGAATTTGGCTGCAATTTCTACCTTAATAACTAATGAGTTTACCATTGTAGGGTGAGCAAAAAAACTGCATTAACATTCTTATAAGAAGTTGTAGAGGGAATTTCTGTTTGCACTATGAAAATAGCAAAAAGAATATGTTTCCATAGTGTCTACCAAACATGAAAGTCATTTGCCATCTGAATTGTGGTATGTTTTTTTTTCACTACTTTTAGGTCAGCAGAATCAGAAGTACATTGAAGTTACCTCAAATGATGGGAATTTATTGTAAGTTAATGTGGAAAAATTGCCTCAGCAGCTACATATTAAGGATTCTTGGCAAAAAATCAACTCACCACTCGCCTAGATGCATTAGCAGCTCTCAAATCAGTTTCTTAATGTCCATTCAAAAGTAGGCTCTCAAGTCTCTCTTGTGCCGTGTGGCCCACTCATGGCTCATCTTGCTGTTGTTTCCACCTGTCTTCATATAAGCTTGTCTCTTTACTTTTAATTTTTCTGGTATGATCTCTGCCATCTCTGTATGTACACTCTCTCAAACTTCACTATACTTAAACTGCTTTATTTTAAATTTCTCCATGAGTCCCTATGTACTTGAGTCATTATTTAACACGAAATATTATTATGAGCAGAGTCTTTACACAAAACACTTCATAGCCTGTTTAACTCCTTTACATCAGGTCTGTGAGCAGTTTTGCATCAGTTGGAGATTTGTGTTTAATGAGTTGTGACCAGGACAACAGAGGGAGGGAGTACAGAGCTCAGCCTCGTAGCCAGGGAAAAACCCTGTAGCTTCTCTCCACAGAAGAAGGCCGTTCCAAAACAAGCACGGAGAGTCTCAGCATTCCTCACATTCCCGTCGCATACAGCTGACGCAAAGAGAAAGGTCATCATGGGTTGGACTGTGCTCACGTCGTAAGTGGAAGTCAGGAAAAGAAAAATCATCTGTATTCAGAGTATTCTGACTCTTCTGTCTTAGAAAGAAATGCTCAGCTTTTCAATCAAAATCGTCTATTGAAACTTGGCAATTTTTGTTTTCCCACTGTGACTTATAAAATGATAGAATAGCCTCAGGCATTAATGAATTATTAATTTTTAGAAATACACATTTTCTAAATATAGAGTCTGATATATGCAATAATATGTAAATGACATAATCTACATTATGAATGCTAATACTAAAAGGTGTACCCATGTATCCATCATTTCACTTAAGGGCTAAAGCAATATGTAGCAGGAATAGTTTATTCTTTAATCAAATTCCTACTTAATCGTAGACCCAGCGATCGCCATAGTGTGACCTGAGTTGTGGACATAGGTCCTACATAGATATTTACTGTGTTTATAGGAGCATGAATGGTCATTTGGTAATTAGTAAAGGTAAATTTTACATAACTTTTCTCTTGCTCTCTGCCCATCTTAATTTATAATTACACTCTCATGCATATTAAAATATAGTAATATTTAAAATATTTGTGAGGTACATATTGAATTTTGAGAAAGATCATTAAAAAAGAGTTATTATCTCCTTTATTCAGATTTATATGTTCATTGCTTAGCTAATATTTTCTATCCCTGGTCTATTCCCTCTCTGATCATAATTCTTAGATTTTGAAATCCTTCTGTTACTTTGAAATCAAGGTTGTTACATCTCTTAGTGAATTGCTACTTTTATAAGCCAGTACAATGTTAAAATATAAATGTATTAGGCCTTTGAAGTTGGTGGAAGACATGTAGAAATTAGGAGAAATAATATAGATGGAAAGACAAGAAAATAATAGGTTAAATAAGTTAAAGAATTAAATATAATACAATAGATCATTATGTGAGGTGAGAAGTAATAATGTGTCCTACTGTCAGAGGGACAGGGCATTGGGTAGGCTCTAACAACTCCGCGCTAACGCCTTGCCTGTAGTACAACCTGTCAAAGCTCATGAAAACATTCTGGGCCTCCGTTTCCTCACCTTTATAAAGGACATAATAGTACCTAACCCGAGGGCTGTCTTCCGTGAAGAGTGAAACACTCTGTGAATAGCCTGAATGAATGACTGACACAGAACACATTCACTACATATTGATCACTATTACTAAATTTCTATGGGATCTTTAAGAAATAGTTTATTTTCCCTAAATATGGATGTATAATATTCTACACAATTTTATTAAAATGTTCTTTTCCATTCTGAAAATTTGCTATGTAAACTAATGAGGTGATTCCCAAGTAGAGAACATTACTCTGATACTTTTGGGATGAAAAGAGCTCTGTATCTATTTATCATAGCTGTATTATACCATCTCATATGCATTTTAAGTTAAATTGTACAATATAACCAGTATCCTAAGAGTATTTATTGATAGTATTAGTGCATAAAATATTACCTGGATAATTATATTTTATTGAAACAAAAGAAAGTCTTCTGTTTTGATCATTATCTACTGATGTAACGAACTACTCCAGGGAAGCAATTAAATGCTGCTCATGCTCAAGGAGATATCTGCATTACATTTGCATTATGTTTCAGGATATTGCATATATTAAGCCTCCTTTTTTCAGAGTGAATATTTCTGTGTAGCCCTCATCCATTAAAAGATGAGGTCCAAGAATCTCTGAGCCTGCATTTCAGAAAAATATTAACCTGTGAGAATAGGTCATCAGGCAAATTTAACATGATGGTGTTGCAGGAACTTCAGAATTTATATACTCCATTAGTCAGGGTTCTCCAGAGAAATAAAATATTATATCTACATATATATGAATAAATTATATAAAGATATTTGTTATGAGGAAATAGGCCACATGAGTATAGAGGCTGAAAAGTCCCACAGTCTGCTGTCTACAAGTCAGAGACCCAAGAAAGATAGTATAGTTCTAGTTTGTGTTCAAATGTCTTAGGTCCCAGAGAACTGATGGTGGAGTTCAAGTTTAAGTCTGAAGGCTTGGTAAACAAGAGACAATAATGCAAGTCCCAATCCAAGGGCAATGAGAAACTGATGTGCAGCTCAAGTACTCAGGCAGAGAGAGAGAGAGAGAGAGAGAGAGAGAGAGAGAGAGAGAGAGAGAGAAAACATCTCGCTTCCTCCATTGTTTTGTTTCAGCAGGGCCCTCAACAGATTGGATCATGCCTACCCACAATAGAGAGGAAAATCTCCAGTCTACTCTTGGAAACACAATCACAGACATTCAGAAATAATATTTAACCACCTATCTGATCATATTATGGTCCAGTCAAGTTGACACATAAAACTGACCATCATATTACCCAGAGCAAACATTCCATAATTGTAAGAGAGAGAAAGAAGATACTTATTTATAGTTATATACTTTAAAACATGATAAAAATAATTTAAAGTATGAGATGTTTAAATAGCATACTTTCACATATAATTCATGTATATTTTATGTCTATATTTATGTATATTTGTATATATTTTTCACTTTTATTATATAAGAGATCCATATCTATTTACCATACTGGTAGAAAGAAGTAAACTTTCCCTAATAAAAGCAAATGCAGAGGAAACTTGTCTTTGGAATAGCAAAGAATGACTATGGGCCCCAAGAAGGTTTTTAGAAGGTAAAATTTAACCTCTGTCCTCCTGCACTTCCTCTCCTATTGGAAGTCTTACATTGCTAATGTGGCTTTTTGTTGATTATATAGCCATAGGTAAGAGACTCCTCATGTTCTCTTTTTTAATGTGGCTCAAATAAAAGTGTATAAATGAGTACAATTTTCTATGTACTTGTGGGAAAACAACAATAATAACAAAAATATATGTAATAAAATAATAATAAAAAATCAAAGGCAGTTCAAATGGTAAGGCCCACATGTAACCAGTCAGAAGCATCACTTTTGCATGTGGATCAGTATCTATGGAGGAATGTGATGAACTTCTAGACATAAAGGCCCTGCTGTCCTCTCATTCCCTGAAAAACTCTTTGATGTACTCTGGATTTTGGGCTTATTTTTTTTTAACACTAAATGCCTAATGTAATGTAATATAATGTAATTTTTTAAATGTCTTATAAAAGTGGATAAATTTGGGTAACCTAGTGATGTAATTTTTTAAATGCCTTATTTTCAGGAAGACTTCAATTGAGAGCTACCTCCCTCCCCCACCTCCACCCTCCCCCTTGATTTTGTCCATGTGTCCTTTATAGTAGTTCCTGTAATCCCCTCTCCTCACTGTCCCCTCCCCACTCCCCCCCTGGCTATTGTTAGATTGTTCTTAACTTCAATGTCTCTGGTTATATTTTAGAGCTAAGGCTTTGATTAGAAGTTAACTACTTTACTTGAAGATAATGATTTTGGAATTTCACCAAGTTTGATCTACCTGCTTTTTCCTTATGACTTATAAGGATGCATTAAATTTATGGAATGCAGTAAAAGCAGTTCTAAGAGGAAAATTAATGGGGATACACAACTGCATTCAGGAAAAAAAAAAAACATGTCTCAAATAAACAACCTAACTGTAAAACTAGAGGAACTAGGAAAAGAAGAGGAAACTAATGCCACATTTAGCAGAAGGCTAAGAAAATTTTGCCTCTCATTTAATGATATAAAAAAGCAATCTATGGAATGGGAGAAAACATTTGCAAATTATATAATGGGTAGGGGAATAATATTCAAAATATTAAAAGCTCACATAACTCAATATTTAAAAACAATCCAATTAAAAATGAGCAGACAACCTGAGTAGCTATTTTCCCAAAGAAGACATACAAATGACCAACAAGTAAATGAAAAGACACTCAACATCAGTGATCTTCAGGAAAATGCAAATCAAAACCAAAATGAGATATTACCTCACATCTGAGGTAATTAAAATATCAATTACTAAAAAAGACAACAGATAACAAATGTTGGTGAAGATGTGGAGAACAGGAGACCCTTATGCACTGATAGTTGGGAATGTAAATTTTTATAGCTACTATGGGAAATAGTATGAAGGTTCTTCAAAAGAACTACCCTATTATCCAGGAATCCCTCTTCTTTGTGTATATTTGATGGAAATAAACTCACTAATTTGAGGGTTATCTTCACCCTCACATTCATCACAGTTTACTCACAATAGCCAAGACATGGAAACATCCTAAGTGTCTATTAATGGATGAATGGACAAAGAAAATTAAAATGTGATCCTGTTTATCTATCTATCTATCTATCTATCTATCAATCATGGAAGTTATATATGTGTACACATATATATGTACATACACACATACATACACATAATACATATACATTATATATAATGAAATAATATCTATCTTTCTGTATCTCTCTAGCTACCAAGGAGGGAATCCTGCTGTTGTGCCAACGTGGATAGACTTTGTGACAACACAGACAGACCTGGAGGGAGTTATGTTAAATAAATCAAGTCAGACAGAGTTAAATATGATCTCACTTGTAGGTGGAATATACAAAAATTGAACTCATAGCTACAGAGAGTAGAATGGTGGTTGCCAAGTCCTGGAAGTTGGTAAACCATACAAACTTACTATTTTATAAGGAAGATGAGTATAGTTATAAGATGAATAACTGTGGAACATTATGTACAGCATGGTGACTGTAGTTAACAGTATTTTATATATATATGTACATATATATATAAAATGTACTTGAACATATGATAATAGATCTCAAATATTCTCACCACAATAAAAGGTAATTATGTGGAGTGATGGAGGTTTTAACTAACCTTATTGTGGTATCATTTTGCAATACACCTGTGTATCAAATCAACACATTGCATACCTTAATTTGTATGTCAATTATATTTCAATAAAGCTGGAAAAATAAAAATGTGTACTTTTACTATATGAAAACTAAACTAAGTTAAATGACAAGAATAGACTGGAAAATGCTTGCAACTAAAAATAAATAAATAACCCTAATATCCATGCACAATTCTTCAGTTACTGAAAATAAGTATGTACAAGAGAAATGACCCAAGAAAATTATACAAATATTATGACATTTTACTGGAAAGAAAATAACATAGCCAATAAACATAAAACTATTTCTCCTAAGTAGTAACTAAGGAAATGCAAATTAAAACATGAATTAGTTCGAGCCATTGAGAGAAAAAGGGACCATAAACATATAATGAAATCATGGGAGTAAGAGAAGACTTTGGCTCTACTTTCATCCAACAAAAGACTTTGTCTTAAAACTACAAATCAAAAACAAAAACTAATTAGACAATCAGAAACTTAAATGGGCTAAACTTGTCGAAGTGTTCCCTCAGCATATGGAAAGGTGGTCAACTTTACCAGTGATCAGGGAAAACCATATGAAAACTATTACAGGTCACTACACATCACAATAATGCCTCAGATTAAAAAAAACACCAAATGTTAGCTAGAATGTGATGATACAGGTGTTTGATCACATGCTGATGGACATATAAAAGGGAAAAAAGATAAGGGAAGTCCATTTAGCAACCTTATGAAAATTAAAAATGCACGCACCTTGTAACCCATTAGTTCTACTCTTTCTTCAAGAATAGTTGCACATATGCAGGAGGACAATGCAAGGATATTCACTTCATATTATTTTGAAAATTGTATTTTAAAGCCCTTTGCCCCTGCTAATAGGTCTTGACTATATTAAATATGCTGTATCCATTTCATGCATGAAATGTATGGATATCACTTTTCTCAAGATTAAAATAATATATAAATTTATGAATTGGTTTACAGTATTCATATAGTCAAATAAAAACAAAGGCCTATTCAAAATACCAGGTTTCTTAGAGATCTGAAACTCATTATAAAAAAAGAAAAGAAAAGCCAGCAAACAGTAAACCACAGAGAGAGAGAGAGAGTAAAGGGGAGGAGGGGGAGAGAAAGGAAACATTGATTTGCAAGGGTTAAATAATCAAAATAAATTTGATTGAATGTATATAGTTTATACAATGTAGGACCTCTATTCTTTCACATTGGCGTCCTCCATGCATCTTTGGAAGACATCTTCATGAGCATCAGTGGAGAAGACAGACTATCTTAAATCTAGAACCTTGTAAATTTAAGACTAAACGATTATTTTTTTGTCCATAAAACTATTTGGAGCTAGTGAAGCAACATCTTAGCATGGTTGGAGTAGGCATATTTTCTCTACTTAGGTCTCAATGCTTTATTTTTTTAAATTTTATTTTTCAATTACAGTTTACATTTAGTATTATTTTGTGTTAGTTTCTGGCGCACAGCATAGTAGTTGGATGTCACATACTTTACAAAGTTCCCAGCGGTTTCATCACAAACCTCTGAGGACATGTGCGATGGCCTTTAGTAGAGGATGTGGAGCTTATGAAACTAGTAAAATGGAAGCAAAACTTATGTAAATCTTTATCTTCACAGATCTTGCCCTCAATTACAAGCATAGTATAAAATGCAGATCCTCCTGCTTGTCCGGGTTATCTGAACTAGCCAGTCCTTTTATTTATCTCGATCACCATTTATCTTTTTAAAACATTTCTGTTAAAATATTCATCACACTTACTACATCTGCAGTTTATTTATTTATGTATTAACTGTGTGACTAACATACTTTGTCTCCTATTTGAATGTAAACTGCTTCTCTCTAGTCACCAACTCCTGGAGCAGTGTTTAGAACTTAGCAAGGGCTCAAAGAAATATTTTCAATGAATGTGAAAAGCAAACGTTGCTAGATCCCTCATCCTAAATACCAAGGCTTTCCTCATCCCAAACCCATTCACTGGATCCCAGTGACTGACTTTTCCCCTTGTTCTATTTTTGCCTTCCACATTCCAATCTTTATAGACTCTTCAAAATTGATTTTTGTCCCTACACTTTTTCCTCTTCTAAATCTGTCAAATATTCCCGATGACTACCATTACACCATTTATTTAACTGTGTCATTGCTATATTCAAAATTATACCAATAAATAAATAGCCAAGGCCCCCAATTTTGGCTCCATCCTAAGTTTCTAAACACCCCGAATTCCCAACAACTCTCAAATACACCAACATTCTTACTTTTGTAGCAAGAACAAGAGCTTCATTTTAGTACATGTACTAGGAACTATGCTAAGCATTTGAAAATCCATTATGCCGTATAATCTCCCATAACACTCCTGTAATTTAGGTACCACCGTCACATTTGTTCTTGTATTCCTAGGACAGGCACTTTGTCACAGAGTGGGGGAAACTCAGAGCTGAATTCTCAACTCCTGTTGCTCTGTTGCTAGACCCAGCTGTCCCGGTCACGCCTCATGCCTGTCCTGTCTCCTTGCCCGGAGAGGTGTGGTATGCCCTGCCCCCAGTTATTTACATTGGCTCCATCAGCTTCAATGCACAATTTAAATGCCACTTCCAGCTTGATGCCCTGTTCTCTACATTTTCATACCCTTTTATACTTTTTATATTGCAACCTTTGCCTTCTTTGCTATGCTGTTGTCAGACATCTGGAGGTCTGCTTTCATAATGTCAAGCATAATGCTATCCTCATCACTGCCTGGCCTCCAAATGCATTTATTAAAACCTGTGAAATGAGTTTCATAAGAATCTGAACAAAGAATGTGAACTAAAAATTAAAATACATTAAATAAAAGCCCAAACATTTCAGTGATATTGTCTTTCTGTGTTTTTATAAAATAAAAATGAAATAATCAAAAATGCATAAAATGAAATGTCAGAATTTAAAGAGAGTAACAGGAGGGGATTGTCCAACTCTACTTCTAATAGCCTCAGCTGAATCCCAGGGAGGCAAAGAGGCAATTTGCAAGTTAAATCATTAATAAACCCAAACCCAATTTTATAATCACTTTCCTGAGCCGATAAACTGCGTGTTCATGAGGGAGCACTGACTATTCCCTGGGAGGCACCAGAGAACACCAGAGCTCCTGCCACTCTGTGCGCCATGTTATCTCCTCCTGCTTACATAGCTGGAATCAGGGAAAACAGGTTTGTACAAAAAGGAAGGAAAGGAGGAAGGAAAGGAGGGGGAGGGACAAAGAGAAGAGGAGACGGGTAGGAGGGAGGGGAGGGAGCAATAAAAGCAGGAGAAGCATTGGGAATATTAAGAACAATGTAAGAGAAAGGAGGAAATAATTAAATTATATTAAAATGTATTTTCTTTCTTAACATCATTCTTTTTTTACATATTAAATTCCAGCAAATCACTAAGCATATTATAAAACTATGGTGGTGATCAAAATATATAAAACCTGATTTTACGTGTGTGAACAATTCTAGACAAATATTTCCCAAAATTTTGTATTGTGTGGAACACTAATCCTAAGTGATACTCACTGAAAGAAAAATATATTTCCAAGGCAAATTCATAAAATATGGCACTTCATACCCTGCATGTATATTTTGATGAAGGACTTTACATATTTTAAAAATTCCAGCAATAAGGTACTTGCTTACTGATTGACTAAGAATTTCTCAAACTAATTTGACAAACTTGCCCATCCCATTACACTTTTTTACGTTTGAAACACACCTGCTGTAAAATAATATTTTAGTACCACCGGGGCTGCAAGGCCCATGGACAGACTAGTTCAGAATATTTTAGGTGAGTTTATTAATCTTCAGGGAGAAGATTTCTGTGGGTGTTGAACATGTTAGAGGACGCCTCACATAAAATTTTTCTAAAATCCACACTTTGAATGCATCCTTACTATTTAGGATCACACTACCAGAAAATAAATTAAATGCAAAAATCTCTCATTTCGACGTTCAGATCCATTATTTGGCCTTTTATTACCCTTGGAGAATGCCACCCTGGAGAAAAAGGACTACATAATGATTGTAAATGTCCTTACCCCACTCCTGCCTACAAAAGATTACATTGTCAGGGTTCATATAATTGAGTTAAAGATTGTGTTAACCAGCTAATTCTTTTAGGTGTGAAAAATGAGTACACGGGTTGGACCGCTGCCCAAGAATTATTTTCACTGGCTATTTCCCTATAGAAGGCAAAAGACAAAGACGTAAAAAGGGGGAAAAGTCACATAGAAAGAATAAGCTTGGAAAATCTCTCTTGTCTACCTTGTGGTCATTCTCCTGTGTTTTTTTATGCTAATGGTATGAAATTTTGATCAGTATGTGACAGTGTTTACCTAAGGAAAACAATCCATTCCTGTCCTGAAAAATTGTTTTATTAGTATAATCTTAGTCATTTCTTAAAGATAAAGATAGATTTTTTTACATTACTTTAAAGATTTAGCTGTCTTTTTCTACTTTGTTAAAATATTATCAGTGTTAGGTATTGGACTTTATTAGAGGCCCTATCAGCATCTAGTTTCTGATATATTTATACATTGAATGCCCCTGAATTCCTGGGATAAATGTACTTAATCATGGTATAGTATGTTGGTATTATTTTGTAGAATTTAAGTTAACACTACTGTATTCTGTATTTGTGCATTAATATTCATTAATAAGAGTGGCTGAGAGTTTACAACCCTGTTCCACATTAAGTTTTACTAGCTGTGCAATATGCACAGAAATTTTTCTTTCATTTAAGATCTGAATATAATCCTTAATTTAGATAATTCACTAATAAAAGTATCTGCACCCAGATTTATTTTGTGAAATAACACTGTGATATTTTATTAACCTCTCATTTGTATATTGATAAATTGATTATGTTGTTCTCCTTCAGTCAGTTCTGGCTGCTTGTATTCTTTAATTATCTATTTCATTAAGATATTTCCAAAATATGAAGAGTTGCAAAATATCTAAATATAGATGAACTGTTCTATTTTCTCTGTTCATAATCTTTATTTCTTTTTATTAGACTTTATAAATTTGTATGTATATTTATTGCCATTGAATAGTTTTAGATTTTTTCCTTTATTTTTAAAGAGCTATATCTAATATATATTATATGTAGTTTTTCTCTCATTTCTAGTCTATTAGCATTAATTTTTACCTTATTATTACTCTGTCTCTTGGTTTACTTGTACTCTTTTACATTTTCTAAAAACAAATGCATGGTTCTTTTTTTATTCATATAATAATACATGAGTTTCATGTTAAGTCTTTGCTGATAAATGTATCTCAAATATATACAATAGATTTTCATACATAGGTATCTCAATTATCAGTTAATAAAGAATTGGTAACTTGAGTGTGTATTTCTTCTTTGGCCCAAGAATTATATAAGACATTATTTCTAAAATTAAAACGTACTTTTTTTACCACTTACATATGTTATCAATATCATTGTCTTTTTTCATTAATTGTTACAGTGACATGTTAATTTGTTACTGTTCTTGTTCTTTTTTATGTATATACTTGTATAAAGAACTTTTATGACTCAATACCAGGAAGACAAACAACCCAATTAAAAAATGGGCAAAGGACTTGAACAGACACTTCTCCAAGGAGGACATACAGATGACCCACAGACATATGAAAAGATGTTCAATATCACCAGTCATTAGAGGGATGCAAATAAAAACCACAATAGATATCACCTCACACCTATCAGAATGGCCATCATCAGTAAATCAACAAAGAAGTGCTGGCGAAGATCAGAGAAAAGGGAACCCTAGTGCGCTGTTGGTGGGAATGCAGACTGGTGCAGTCACTATGGAAAACAGTACGGAGTTTCCTCAAAAAATTAAAAATGGAACTACCTTCTGATCCAGTGATTCCACTTCTGGGAATATGTCCTAAGAATCCTGAAACACCAATTCAGAGGAATATATGCACCCCTATGTTCACAGCAACACAATTTACAATAGCCAAGATCTGAAACAACCTAAATGCCCATCAGTAGATGAGTGGATAAAAAAGTTGTGGTACATTTACACAAAGAAATACTAGGCAGCAGTAAAAAAAAAAAAAAAAAAAAGGAATTCTCATCTTTTTCAACAGCATGAATGGACCTGGAGAATATTATGCTAAGTGAAATAAACCAGTTAGTGAAAGACAAATACCCTATGATCTCACTTATATGTGGAATCTAATGAACAAAATAAACTAACATGAAAAATATAATCAGAGGCATAGAAACATATTTCAAATAAAATAGCATATAAGTCAAATAGTGGAATTATGCTTCCCATGGGGAGAAAAACTGTTTTAAAGGCAGAGAAACAATTATAAGGGACAGTAGGTTGAAGTATAGATATATCAGCAGTGACAAAGAGATATTCATAAAAAGAAAAGGATGAATTTGTCTAAAAGATATAATAGTCCAAACTATATAGTGTTTAATTTCTATAAAACAAAGTACAGACAAATCTAGTCTCTAGCGTCCATGTGCAGATCAGTAACTGCTTGATGCTGAAAATGCAACCATGCTTGAGAAGGGACACAGAGAAATCTTTTTGGGGGGTGAATGAAATGATACTTGTAAT
Organism: Desmodus rotundus; assembly: GCF_022682495.2. NCBI lineage: Eukaryota > Metazoa > Chordata > Mammalia > Chiroptera > Phyllostomidae > Desmodus > Desmodus rotundus. The sequence continues at coordinate 129,499,393 of NC_071391.1, read as the reverse complement.
GGCTGTGGTGGTGGTTACATCCTTTTACACAATAGGCAAAATTCATTACAATGTATACTTAAAATGCTGCATTTTATTGTCCATTAATTATTCCTCAATAACATTCAAAGGAGTCTTGAAAATATATTCTTGTGATATTTTCTCAGCATTTTAAAATAGCAACCAGTTAAGAATTAATATCTATGTTTTACAATAGGAAATATATGAGGTCTATCAGGAGGTGTCCAGCCATATAATATGAAAAAGAGACATTTATTGAAGAAGATGCAAGATACAAGAAACACTGTACATAGGACAATGATGTCTCAGTCCCCTTCAAAATAGGCACCTTGGCACTTCACATTGTTCTCTCAATTGCCATCAGCTGCCTCATCGTATTTTCCTGAATCTCATTGATGGTCTGAAATCTCTTCCCTTTCAAAGGCTATTTCAATTTTGGGACAAGCCAGAAGCCACAGGGCACCAAATCTGGGCTATAGGGAGGCTGTTTTGCCAAAAAACTCCATGAGACATGAGACATGAGCAGGTGCACTGTTGTGATGAAGCTGCCAATCACCAGTTGCCCATAGCTGTGGCCTTTTGAATAACCAAAAGAGTTTCTGTGGCAGAATGTTCAAGCTTAACACAAAATTTGATGCAGATTCATTGCTGTACTCACTCAGTCATTTTGAATGTGATGACCACACAGTACACATGCTCACTCAATGTCATCTACTGCCCCCACTGACTAGTACGGTGAAGTCATCACTGTTCATGCATGCACAATCCCGCCCACTTTCCTTGGCTGCCAGCATACACTGATGATGCACAAACCGTTATTGTTATATTCACAATGGCTGGACTTTTCCCAGGTAGAGCCTATATATTTTGGAAATTAAACCCTAATGCAATGTATCATTGACTAATATGTTCTCCTATACAGAGGATTCCCTTTTCATTTTGATGATGGTCTCATTAGCTACAGAAGATTTTTAATTTGATGTAGTCCCATTTGTTAATTTTTCCTTTGTTTTCCTTGCCCTAGGAAACATATCATCTAAAATATTCCTACGTAAGATATCTGAATCAGAGGCATAGCAACATAGAGGCATAGGAACAGACTGGCAGCTGTAAGAGGGGAGAGGGGAGGTGGGGACTGGTTGAGAGAAGGTGAAGGGATTAGCTAAAGAACATATATATGCATGGCCCATGGACATGGGCAGAAGTGTGGTGATTGCATGCAGGAGTTGGGGGGGTGCTGGGTGGGTGTTGGGGGCAAAGGGGGAAAATGGTAATAGTATAAATAATGAAATATTTTAAAAATTAAAAATAATGCAATGTGTTTCTTATTGACAGCACATGGTTGTTTGTTTTATTCCCAATCTGTCAATATCTATTTTTTAATTGGGTTTGAGACAATTTACGTTTAATGTACCTAGTGAAAATTTTGAGTTTAAAACTATGGTTCTGCTGTTTGTTTTTCATGTATTCCGTTTCCTTGTATTGCTCATTCTTTTTCCTGTTTTTTATCATTAACTGTTTAATTTTGTCTGTTTAAAAGTAAATCACATTTTTAGTTTTTACTCCATGATTTACATTTTTAAATCATTTTTAATGTTATTCTATTACAGTTGTCCTAATTTTTTCCCCTTTTGCTGCCCTCCACCCAGTCCATGCCCACTTCCACAGTCAATCCCCAGACTCTTGTCCACCACCTGGGTCATTCATACAGGTTCTTTGTCTAGTCTCTTCCCCTTCTTTCCACCTTTATCCCCCTTCCCCTCCCCTCTGGTCACTGTCAGTCTGTTCCATGTTTCCATGCCTGTGGTTCTATTTTGTACATTAGTTTATATTGTTCATTAGATTCCTCTTACAGGTGAGATCATGTGGTATTTGTCTTTCACCGCCTGGCTATTTCACTTAGCATAATATTTTCTAGTTCCATCCATGCCATCACAAAATATAAGAGTTCCTTCTTTCTTTCTGTTGTGTAGTATTAAATTGTGTAAATGTACCACAGTTTTTTGATCCACTTATTTAGTGATGGGCACTTAGGCTGTTTCCAGCATTGGCTAATGTAAAAAGTGCCATTATGAACATACGGGTGCATAAGTTCTTTTGTATTGACGACTCGGGATTCTTAGGGTATATTCCCAGCAGCGGAACTGCTGTGTCAGAGGCAGTTCATTTTTAGTTTTTTAAGGAAATTCCATACTCTTTTTTCCACAGTGGCTGCACCACTCTGCCCACCGACAATGCACTAGGGTTTCCTTTCCTCCACATCCTGGCCAGCACTTGTTGGCCTATTGATGATGGCCATTCTGACAGGTGTGAAGTGATATCTCAATGAGATTTTAATGTACGTATCATTAATATATGTCTAACTTCAAAAAAATATTACACTGCTCTACATATTAAGATCTTTGCAACAGTATACTTCTATTTCCCATGTTACATATTTTGTTTTTGGTAGCATATATTACATTTCCAAGTATGTAATAAACCTCAGAATACTTGGTTAATACTCTTTCTTGAAATAATCATCTTAAAAGAAAATATAAAAAGTGAGAAATTGTTTCAATGTTACTTACATAATTACTACTTCTGAAGCACTTCATTCAGTACATTCCTATTTTTCCATCTGGTATAATTTTCCTTCTCTTTGTGAAGTCACCTGCAATTCTTATCTTTGTTTTCTGTTGTGATGTGCTTTTTTTTTTTGTCCTGACTGCTTGTAAAATTTTATGTTATCTGAGATCTTCAGGAGTTTCGTAATGACATGCAACTGGTTCAATTTTCTTTTAATCCTGATTGAAGTTCATTGAATTTTTTGGAACAGTGGTTTTATATTTTTAATTAAAGTTGAAAAAATTATTACACTAGTTTTCTTCTCAGTCTCTCATTCTTCTTTCTGGGATTTGCAGTACATAGAGATGAGAGTGACTGAAATTTCCCCTGCGCCACTGAGCTTAGGGGAAACTATCCTTTTTTCAGTTTTTTTTCTTTCTAGACTCTAGTTTGGAAAGTTTTTCTTGCATGTCTTATTATCGGATATTGTATTCTTGACATTACAATCTCAGGTTGTTCTTTTGTAAAAAAATACTCCAGTCTTCCTACTCACTACACTCTTATATCTATTTAAATCCTTTTGTATATTTATGACACTAATTTAAAGCCATTCTTTTATATTTTAATTATCTCTATGATTTATCAATATGTCACTATCATTTGTTTTTATTACCATTTATGATTCTTCCTCTTGTAATAGTATGCTGGAATCATACACACTATATTTATGAGTATTTGGATTTTTAAAAATTGTATTTTTTCTCATGGTTTTTAAAAATATATTTAATTGATTATGCTATTACATTTGTCCTGATTTTTTCTTCTTTGTCCCCCTCCACTCAGCAGCCCACACTCCCTCAGGCAATCCCCCCACCATTGTTCATGTCCATGGGTCATGCATAAAAGTTCTTTAGCTACTCCATTTCTTATACTGTACTGTACATTCCCATGGTTCTTCTGTAACTTTCTCTTTGCACTTCTTAATCCCCTCCCTTTTCACCCATTCCCTCAGCTCCCCTCCCATCTAGCAACCATCAAAACACTCTCTCTATCCATGATTCTGTCTCTCTTCTGCTTGTTTGCTTAGTTTGTTTTTAGATTCAATTGTTGGTAGATATGTATTTATTGCCATTTTATTGTTCATAGTTTTGATCTACTTTTCCTCAAATAAGCCCCTTAATCATTTCATATAATAATAATTTGGTGAAGATGAACTCCTTTAGTTTTTTTCTTGTCTGGGAAGCTCTTTATCTGCCCTTCTTTCTAAATTGTAGCTTTGCTGGGTAGAGCATCCTTGGATGTGTAGGTCCCTGCTTTTCATGACTTTGAATATTTCTTGCCAATCCCTTCTAGCCTCCAAAGTTTCTTTTGAGAAGTCAGCTGATAGTCTTATGGTAACTCCCCTGTAGGTAACTAATTTCTTTCGTCTTGCTGCTTTTAAGATTCTCTCTTTATCTTTAACCTTCAGCAATTTAATTATGATGTGTCTTGGAGCGGGCCTTTTTTTTTTTCTTTATCTTGTTTGGGACTCTCTGTGTTTCCTGGACTTACATGTCTATTTCCTTCACCAAATTAGGGAAGTTTTTTTTTGTCATTACTTTTTCAAATAGATTTCCAATTTCTTGCTCTTTCTCTTCTTCTTCTGGCATCCTCGTGAAGAGAATGTTGGACCTCTTGAAGTTGTCCCAGAGGCTGTTTATACTATCCTCATTTTTTTGGATTCTTTTTTCTTCTTGTTCTGATTGGTTGTTTTTTGCTTCCTTATGTTCCAAATCAGTGATTTGATTATTGGCTTTTTTCACTCTACTTTTGTTTCTCTGTAAATTGTTCTTCATTTCAATTAGCGTATACTTTATTTCTGACTAAATCTTTTTTATGCTGTTGAGGTCCTCACTAAGTTCCTTGAGCATCCTGATAACCAGTGTTCTAAACTCTGCAACTGATAGATTGTTTATCTCCATTTCAGTTAGCTCTTTTTCTGGAGTTTTGATCTGTGCTTTCATTTGGGCCATGTTTCCTTGCTCCTCATTTTGGTGGCCTCCTTGTGTTTACTATGTATTAGGTAGAACTGCTTTGACACCATGTCTTAGTAGTGTGGCCTAATGCAGTAGGTGTCCTGTAGGGTCCAGTGGCACAGCCTCCTGTATTACCCAAGCTGGGTACTTGAGGTGCACCCTTTGTGTGAGCTGAGTACACCATCCTCTTGTAGTTGCACTTTGGCTGCTGTTGGCAGATCACTGAGAGAGATTTACCCAGGCCAGTCAGCTGCAAGGGATGGCTATGACCACTGTCCACCAATCTCCACCCTCTGTGGAGGACCAGCTGTGCAGGAGCAGCATGGTGGTGCGACAATGTAGTCTGCAGCTGTCTACTTGGTGTGCTGGCCTTGGATTTCCTGGGTGGTACAGGCCAAGGTCAGCCCCCATGTATGTTTTCCTGGGGCCACCCTGAATGAGCTATAAAGCAATCTGAGATGGCTGCTACTCATACTGGGTTTGTAGATTCCTAGGTGAAGCCAAGCTTTGAATATAGGCTGGCTGCTGCTAGTGCTGAGTCTGGGGCTCACTGAGGCCAGCTATTGCTTTTTTGAGAGGGTTTAGGAAGTTGTGCAGTATGAGTCACTTCCAGCCAATCACATGGAAAAGCAGCTTGGATGGGACTATAAGTTGGGTGGGGTGGAGTCTCTGAGGATCTCCAATGTGGGTCAAATGGTATTATCTAGGTTGATGGCATCTCATATATGGCACCAGCTTGATGGTTCTATTGGGCTAGATTTTAGAAAAGGGACAATGGCCACTACTCACATTGATGCCCAACACTTTATTTCCTCCCTCAATGCCACTGGTACCTTTCAAGCTGCTACCTCAGTGCTGGAGCTCAGAGGGAGTGAGTCTGAGTATGTGTGTTGAGGTGTGTGTTCTTTAAGAGGATGCTTGGGGCTCCGAAATTTTCTTCCACTGACTCAGTCCTGCTGGGTTTTGCAGCCAGAAGTTGTAGGGGCATACCTTCCTAGCACTGGAACCCTGGGCTGTAGGGCCTGGTGTGGGGCTAGGACTCCTTAGTCTCAAGATATCCCTCCAAAATTTCTATTCAGCACACATGGGTGAGAGAGCAGCCCATTCCACGTCTGTGCCCTTCCTATAAGTCTGGCTGGATGTAGTTTCTTTAATTCTGTAGTTGTCAGACTTCCATTGAACTTGATTTCTGATGGTTCTGAGTGATGTTTGTTCTATATTTTAGTTGTCATTTTGATGTGATTGTGTGAAGAGATGAGCCCTATCTGCCTATACCACCATGTTCATCAGAAGTTGATCTGGCTGCTACATCTATCACCCCAATGATCACCAGGGTTGATTTGGCTGATCTGGCTGGCTAGGGGTGTCCCCTTCCTCCCTCACTGATCCATGTGCATCCCTCCTGAAGCTGAACAGTTGGTCAAAAAGGACAACCTTCCCTACTAGAGGAGAGGACTGGTCTTTGGTCAAGGTTATCTGAGTAGCTGTGCTTCCCTGCTCCCCAAACAAGCTCTCAAGGTCCATCTGAGTACCTGGATTTTTAAAATACTTCTAAAGAGTATTGAGTTTGTTCTGGTAGGCAGTGAAGTTACATAAATTAGCTTAATATTTTCTAGGGTTGTTGTTAAGCCTTGTTGATCATGCAAACTTCTGACTAGTGTATAAAACTTCTGGGATATCTACTGAATGCCAAGGATGTCCAAAGGGAGCTCTCCATTGAGAGCTGGAGATTAAATGAATACCCCTAACTTTAGTCTGACAATCGTTAGTCTTTGACTTCCTGTTTATTTTTTTCTATTACCTTCCTTGTAGTGTTTTGATACATTCATAGCTTAGCATTCTACAAAAACATATGGGGATCCCAATGCAGTATATAAAACATTATTTAAAATATTTTATTTCTGTAAAATATACATAGCAAAACTTATCACTGCAAGAACTTTAAAGCATACAGGTCAGTGGCATTAATTACCTGCACAATGTTGTACAAACATCCAAATCTTTTGTAGGACCTCTAGCAGAAAGTGTAGACATTAAGTGATAACTCCACTTTCCTTAACCCTTGGTAACTACTCATCTACATTTTGTCTGTATGAATTTGCCCATTTCAGATATTTTATATATCTGGAATCATGTAATATTTGTCTTTTTGTTTCTGACTTATTAGCATAATGATTTCAGGGTTCTCTATGTCATTGCTTGTATCAGAATGTCATTCCTTTTATGGCAGAGTAATATTCCATTGTATGTGTATACCCCATTTTATGTGTCCCTTCATTTATTGATAAACATGGGACACTTGTTTCAATCTTTTGTCTATTCTATCAATAGATAATGGTGCAGTGAACACTGGAACACAATTACCTGCTTGAATCTCTATTTTAAGTTCTCTGGGAATATACAAAGCTATGAAATTGTTAGGTTACATGGTAATACTACATTTAACTTTTTGAAAAAATCTCAATCAAGTTTCCACAGTGGCTGTGCCATTTTACATTCTCATCCATAGTATACAAAGATTTGAATTCCCTTACATCCCCACCAACATATTTTAATTTTTTTATTATAACCATCCTAATAAGTGTGAAAGTGTTAATTAGTATCACACAATGGTTGTGACTTGTATTTCCCTAGTAACCAGTGATGTTGAGCATCCTTTTATGTGATTATTAATAATTTGTATATCTTCTTGGGAAAAATGTGTATTCAAGTCTTTTGTACAGTTGATTGTTTACTCGTTGAGTATAGATGCTCTTTATATATTTTGAATATTAAACTTTTACCAGATATACATGTACATTTTGCAAATATTTCTCTCATTCTTTAGGATTTCTTTTATGTGTTGATCTTGAGTCCCTGTAACTTTGTTGAATTTATCTATTATCTCTAGTTGTTTTCTTGTGTATTATTTTGGATTTTCCAAACATTTAAAATTATGTTATCTGTGAATAAAGAGTTTTACTTCTTTTCTAATTTGATGCTGTTTATTTCTTTTTCTCCTGTCATTGTTCTGACTATAACTTGAAGTACAATGCTGAAGAAGCACTAGTGAAAGCAGAAATCCTTGTCTTATTCCTAATTTTAGAGACACAATTTTCATTTTCTACCACTGAGTACTACATGTAGGCTTTCTATAAATGTCCTTTATTGTGTTGAGAAAGTCCTTTCTATTTCTCATTGTCTGATTTTTTATGATAAAAGTATGTTGAATTTTGTCAAATGTATTTTCTGGGTCAATATGGATGACTGTGTATGTTCTTCAAAGTTTTGTTAATGTGGTGTACTATATCAATTTTCTTATGTTGAAATGCCTTGGCATTCCTGGGGTAAATCCCATTGGTAACAATATGTAATCCTTTTAATATGTTGTTGCATTTAATTTTGTTGAGGATGTTTGATTCATATACATAAGGGATGTAGCTCTGTAATTTTCATGTCTTTGTCTGGCTTTGGAATTGGGATATGTTGGTCTCATGACATGACTTAGGGAATGTTCCTGCATCCCACAAATTTTGGAATTTTGTACATTAATTCTCATTTGTATCTAAGTACTTCCTAATTTCCCTTGTGATTTCTTCTTTGACACACTGGTTGTTAAGATAGTGTTGTTTAATTTCCATGTATTTGTAAATTTTCCAGTTTTTCTTCTGTTATTGATTTCTAGCTTCAGTTCATTTTTTGTTGGAGAAGATATTTTGTATGTTTCATTCCTTTTAAAATTCATTAGGACTTTTCTGTGGTTTAACATGTGATCTATCTTGGAGATTTCATGTGCACTTGAGAAGAAATTCTGCTCTTGTTGTGGGGAGCATTCTGTATATGTCTGTTAGGTCCAGCGGGTTGTAGTGTTGGCCAGGTCCTCTGTTTCCTTATTGATTTTCTATTAAAATGTTCTATCTATTATTGAAAGTGGTATATTGAAGTCTCCAACTGTTATTGTAGATCCTCCTATTTCTCTCATTTTTGTGTCACATAATTTGGGGTTCTGTTGTTTGGTTCATATAGCTTTATAGATATCCCATTTATATAAGTGTTTTAGAATCTCCTAGTTTCCCAAGAATATCCCCCAGCTTTTCCTCCCAAGCCTTTGGTGGTCTATTACATGTCTTAACCATAGTCTTTTCCCCCCAGGTGTCTGTGGATTGCTAGTTCACCTTGCAGCATTTTCCAGCTATGCTCACCAATTTTGTGGCCTGAGTTATGATTTAGGCAAAACACATATGAGCTCTTACACAATCCTTCAAGTAGTCCCAAACAGAATAGAACAAACAAATCCCATAATTTGCAAATAAGGCCTGCCCTCCTCACTCTGGTACTTGGAACCAAAGACCCATTCTGGGAACATGGCTGCCCTGGTTCAGTACTGCTACAGCTCCAGGAAGGGAATATCAAGAGCAAATTAAAACATGAGAAAACTTTTTTTTGGGTTTTCTTGATTCATCAAGTCCTTGGTTATTATAAACCTTTGATTGCTATAAAGAATTATAACAAAGTTGTTTCTGACATTCTCTTCTGGGTTTTTGGTTGTTTGTTTGTTTTTAATGTTTTTGTGGAGCTTCATGAGCTTGCATGAGCTTGGAGCAAGCTGCTCAACCATTATGTTGATGTCACTGCTGCAGAATTTGTGCTTTTACTACATCTGTACCTGTTGCTGCTGCCTACTGAAGTGTGGGAAATCCAAATACTGGATATGAACCTTAGTTTAAGAACAGAAAATAGGTACTCACAGCTCTCTCATTTCTAAAGAGTGTGTGTGATCTTGAAAGAATTATTTAATCTGCCAATTGATTGTTCAGAGCATGTAACCTATGGTGTAATTTATAGACTACATTTAGAAAAAATACAAAGTACTTGACAATAAAAGTATTTAATAAATATTATTTTGTTTTTCTACTTATTTTTCATATTCTAAGACTATAAGCATTCACTTCTAATGCTTCTCTGCCCTTTTCTGGAGGTATCATAGATAAATACCTGAATGAGTTGATAATATTTGTTTGAGAAGCAAATAGAAATAATATAATAAAACCCCTCATCTTATCTTTAGAAGACAAATTTCCCAATTCCTTATTTCCTATTTATAAGATATATGTCTTTATGCTACTGACTTTAGCTTTCTGGCCTTTCATAGTCATCTGTAATATGGATGTTATTATATCTACAGAAAATGGTCTTCAAAAATTTTAGAGAGGTAAATCTGCTTATCAAGATACATAGTACAAAATATACTCAGGATATTCTTAAAAATAAATGAATGGATTAATGCATGAATGATGCTGAAGCCTAATGATACATGGAAAGAAACAATTTATGAGGATAATTCCCAGCTGCTCCCACTTAATAAATATCCCCACAAAAAGGAAAGAAATGGAAATGATAAATAGTAAGGAACTATTACCTCCCATTTCATAAATCTGTGGGAGTTATTTTCAATCAGGAAAGGAAATCAGTACAGATTTCAAAAAATATATACTTTAACAAGTCAATCAATATGTCTGCACATTTTATGTGAAATGAAAATAAAGATATTTCATCAAATGTATACAAGATTTATTAAGATTTTTGCCACCCTGCACCCTATGTTGAAAGTCATTGCCCCACAGAAGGATAAGAATTATGTTGACAACCCGTTTAAGCTCAATGTTAAGAAAACATTTAAGAAAATTACATTTTCCTCCTATATAATAAGAATGCAGCACCTTATATTACAACTACATGGGGGTAATCTTGATATTTCACAGTGGCTAAATTCCTCATTTAGTCATAGATGGCATATAGAAACAGGTCATTACCTACATTAATTTTTCTTTTCCCTGATCATCAGTGCCACACATTTCATGGCAACTTAAACCTACTATTTAATTTACTATTTACAAACAAGTTACTGGCAAAAATGTCTTTAGTGTTCAACAACCCAAGTCTTTTAACAACCTGTACTTTCTACAATACTCTACGGATGCAAATCTAATACACAGTGAACTAGAGCTACTACCTCAAGTGAGTTGCTTACACAAATCCTTACTCATTGTTAACTTTCAGAGCAGAAGTGTTCCCCATAAAAGGTAAAATTAGGAAATGTGTTTGGTATGTGTAAATGCATGTACCTATTTCTTTACCAATAAAATATGGCCTTAATAGCATTAGCATCAAGATACAATAACAAGAGGAAGGGATATAAAGAGATTTTATGTGCAGATGGTGCCTTGCTATTTATCAGTGAGCCATAAACAATTATCCTGGAAGTATTGAGATTAATAGGCCCATTTAGTACAAGAGCTAATTGTGAGAGGTATTGGGATAAATCTGAGCTGTTTTCCATATCAAAAGTTTTCTCTAGAGCAATTGCATTTCCTACAGAGTTATAACCAAACCACCAATGACAGAATTATTTTTCCCACAATTTTAGGATGCTCCATTTATGGGAATCTGATTATTCTGGAATTTTGTGGTTATATGCAGAAAAACATAGAAGGTGGCACTAAGGGATGCCAATTACTTCAACATTTTCAGAAGTTCAATTTGCTACTTGCATTGAATTCTCTCTCCTCTGTGTACTTCAGAGCCTAATACAACCCAGCATGCTTTGGTAGTAGTTTCCAATTAATGAATATTCAGCAACAGTGAACATTTGAAAGAGCTCAGATTTTTATGATGCTGACAACTGGAGAAGTTGATACAGCTTCCTTAAGTCAACATGCAGTAAACAAAGCAAAGTAAAGAAGTTTTATAACAAAAGGATAGGCTATGAGACTGCAGAGTAAAGTTGAATAACAGAGAAACAAAAGACTGAGTTCAGAAAACACAGATTCAGGTTCCAGATCCTTCATAGCTGTGTGATTCAGACCAAGTCAATCATTGCCTTTGCCTCTTTTCTGAGGAATGGGATTTAAGATCCTGTAATCAAATGGGGCCATGTATAGAGCACTTTATAAATAATAAACTATAAAAGCATACAAATTATAGCTTTGGTTTATTCCTGCAAACTGGGCAATTAGAAGCTTCTCACCAAGTGTTAAGCATGTTTCTACCAAACAATGTAGGCTGGACTGTTCATTTCAGGAGGAAGAGTCGCAGTGTTAGAAGCCAGAACATTCTTAGAATCCTGCTGAAAAGAAAGCATTTTCAAATTGTATTTATTTGACCACGGGTCAGAAAGGTGTATTCTTTCTGAAAAACCCACAGAAGATAAAGCAAAAACTTATTTTGAATGCTATGATTTTGCACCTTACATAAAGTGCAATGCAGCAATATTACAGTTGGAGCATTTTAGTAGAAGGAGTGATAGAAGAAAATAAAGCTAAATGTCACCCTATGTAACTTAGGCTACTTATTTAAATGACAACCTGATTTAACTGTTTTAATTACCACAGCTAGGCAGGGAAGACATTCACTAACAAGTAACAGCTTACAACCCCCCCCACACCTAGTATCCTATTGATAATAATATTTCCTCATGGCCACATGTTACGCGAATCAGCCAAAAACCTCTTGCTCAACTAGGATTTGTCCTTGAAAAACTGAACTAAAATAAGAATGAATTCAAGAAAATACTTAAGAAAAATTTAAAGGAATATTTACTTCTTTGGAAGTCCAGGTCTATAGCCAGGAATTAACTCAAACTACTTCCCTCATTGTGTGAAAAAAATTTTTTTGTTGTTTTTATTTCATTTTGACACTTCTGTAAAATGCAATAAATTTATTGTGTTTTATTGTACTTCTTTTTTTAAGATTTATAATTTTATAAAAGAAGTATTTTATAATTTATAAAAGAAGTACAAAGAAAGTTCCATTTTATTCTTATTGGATCCAAAGTCATGCTATTAATTTGTCAAATCACAGTACAAGTTTCTGAAATGTTTACTCTGAGTTTCTGTTCTTACATCCTTACTGATAGTAACAACAGCTCAGGGACAGTTACCTATGCAAACTAGACTATGAGTAACTAACATTTTTTTCTGTAAAGGGCCAAAAAATAAATGTTTCAGAGTTTGTGTGCTCTGTGGTCTCTATTATGATCACTAAATGTGGGAGCTGCAAAAGACAAGGCATCAATACATGGTCATGACTCTATGTTGCAATGACTTTATTGGTAAAAACAAGTCATGGTCTGGTGTTGTAGTCAGCGGGTATCAGCTCTAATCTATGACATTGTGGTCTGCCTATCTAATGCATGAGGAAAAAATGTCCTGAGACGCTGACATAATAGAAATTCTGTGCCATTGACATAACAGATTCCAAAGGTAGGTGGAGACTTCCATCAGGCTTAGTGGAATGGGGTGAGGAAAACAAAGAGATAACTGAAGGAAACAAGGCCTGACTTAGGGCAAAGCAAATTGAAAATTGGAAGAAAAAGAGAAGAAAGAACACTGTTCATAACTGGGTGCAGGTGGGACCTGTGTGTGCCATGCAGTGGCTGAGAACTGAGGCATTGAAGACAGTCAGCTCTGGGTGCAAATCCTAGATTAACTATTAACCCATCAAAAAGAGGAGCCATGAAACTTTGGGAAACTATATCTTCCTCCTTAGAAACTTTATCCTCATACTAACATTTAAAAAAAGCACAATACTTAAAAGGTTGTTGAAATAAATGAAATACATGCTTTGCACATAGCACTCTCCCTGAAATAGCAGGTGTTCAAAAAAACGTTGGTCATTATAATTTTTAGGGTAAAGCTTGTTGATGACAGACTAAATTGCAATTTCTTTTCCTAGACACTTCGTTGTGCTATAGTTAAGATGATAGTTTTAAGTCTCAAGCTGTGAGAAACAAAGAAATTTTTACAGAAGTAGCATCCTGCTGTTAGTCACGAGACCTAATTATATTTTAAGATACTTGCCACGATCTTGCAATGTTGATCAATTTTCTCCCAGTCCATTCATTTTTAACATAAGGTGAGACAATCAACCAAATATTTTTTTCTTCATTTTTCATGGCAAAAGAAGCATTGTGTTAAGATGTAGGCTCTAGATTCCAATACTTTCTTTGGCACTGACTGATTATTCAGTCAAAGACCAGTTGCTTAAATATTCCAGGCATCAATTCCTAATCAATTAAAATAAGGCTTTGAATTGCTGACCTGTAAGACCCCACAAAAACAAATTACCTTGTATCAGATTTACCTTTGCTGGAAATTTGCCATATGAATATATAACTGTTGACCCTTAAGCCTCGACACCCTCTTGCCAAGCATCGCCAGGATTTACAATGTCCTCTTTTACTTTCAGTTGATGAGATCATATTTAGAAAGATGTAGATTATCATCAAAAACAGAAATTATGTTTTCACCTAATCTGAGGTTCTAGTTTGAGTGATAGTGACTAAACTACTTAAGACGTGCAGCTAGAATAACAGATAGAGCAATTATTAATGTCTAGTAAATCAGTATACAAAGTAAAATCCCACAGCAACAGGCAGGGAGCGAATTTTCCCGGTCAGAAGTTGTAGGATTAGTGACCTTGGAAGGAAAAATAGAAATGTTTTGATCCTCTTTTAACAGTCTCTATTGACAAGGTGAATTTTGTTTTAACACTTTTTTATCTCCATAAATATAAGCCAGACAGATAGATAGACAGACAGACAGACACAGACTTTGTCATGGGAAACTGGACAATAAGATTTCTCTACCTGGATCTTTAGTTGATTAATATTTTAGCAGGTAGGCAAGATCTTGTCATTACCTTCAAAAGGCAATAACCATGCGGGTATCTCTTTGATATACCAACAAATATTTATTGCAATAACTAGAAATTTATTCTGTATTCCCCTGTGAAAAATGTGGGGGAAAAGCCTAGTGTCAAAACATCTAACCTACATGTAACTGGAGTTCAACAATAAGATAAGAGAGAGTTGGGCCAGAAGCCATATTTGAATAAAAAATATTGGCTTTAAAAATATCTAACTTTGATGAAACACATAGATTCATGGATTCAAGAAGTATAACAAATATGAATTGATATAAATTCAAATAATCTACTCCTGGTAACATTATGATCAAACTTCTGAGATTGCTAAATTCAAAGTCAATATACAAAACTCTCTTTTATTTCTACATATTAATGAGAAATGAAAATTGTATTTAACAAATATCTTTTACAATAGCAAATAAAATAAATACACAGAAATAAAAACACATTAAAATCACAAATAGGAATTGTGCAACTTCAACACTAAAAAATAGACATTGCTAAACAAATTCTGAAGATGAGTCCAATAAATATAGAGATATTTATTAAGATTTAATTTATTTAGATGTTAAATATCCAAATTATCTATACTTCAAATGCAATCTTACTAAATACTCTACTAAATATTTTAGAGAAACATTCTTGGGAATGAAGGGTCTGAGGCTAAAATTTACTTATAAATGCAGAAAACCTATGAGAAGACAACCTAAAAATGCCAAGCTGGAGGATACCCACTTATACACTTCAAAATGTACTATACACTATAATAATTAAGAGAGTTGGTATTGGCACAATTATTAATGAAATGCCATATTATATAAATTATAATTTAAAAATAAATTTACACACATACTTTCACTTGATTTACCAAATGGGAGTCACTGTAGTTGAATAGGAAAAAATAATCTTTCAATACATAGTGCTATGGCAAATGCTAAATGTTATAGAAACTAAAATAATTGTGACACATGCCACACAAAGTATAATTTTAAATGTATCATAGATCTACAGCTCTATGACAGGTAAAAAAATAAACTTTCAACATAAATATATATGAAAATAACTTCATGACTTATTCTGCCCTATTTAACTTATTTGTTAAACAGGGCAGAAGTGCACTAAACTATAAAGTCAAAATATTAACAAATCGAGCTTCTGGAAATTAAGGGGTTTTTTCAATGAAATTGGTAAGCCGCAAAACTGGATGAAGAGATCTGAAATAAATTCATCTAACAAAGGATATAAATGAATTCTATAAATTATTTTTTAAAGGATTTCTTTTATTTAAAGATTTTTATATATTTATTTTTAGAGAGAGGGGAAGAGAGGGAGAAAGAGAGGGAGAGAGACATCAGCGTGTGGTTGCCTCTCGTGCACTCCCTATGGGGGACCTGGCCCACAACCCAGGCATGTGCCCTGACTGGGAATTGAACCAGCGACCCTCTGGTTTTCAGGCTGGCACTCCACCCACTGAGCCACACCAGCCACAAGAATTCTATAAATTATTAATGAAAAGACCAATAACTCACTTTCAAAATTGGGAAAAATGAATAAGCAGAAAGTATTTATCCACATGGCCAATACACATATAAATATGTGCAAAATATCAATACGCACTAGGGAAATGCATATGAATGTTTTAATGTCATTTTACCACGCTTCACCAGAACGACTAACATTGAAAAGACTTTCAATGCCAAGAGTTGGTGAGGAAGTGAAGGAATTGTCATGCAGTGTTTGTAGGAAAGTAAACTGGTTCAACTACTTTAGATAACTTTGGGCAACATCTACTAACTCTAAACAAACTATTACTTTATGACCCAATAATTTCACTCCTAAATAAATACCACAAAACACAACTGCTAAAGTCCACCAACAGCATGTACAAAAATATTCCTAGCAACCTTATTCTTAGTAGACTAAAGCTAGAAACAATCCCCCAAAACTAATCAATAATGTTTGAAAGTGGATGAATTATAGTTTATTAATTAAATCAATAAAAAGAAATGTAGAGCTAAAAACATAAACAGATGAATAGTACAGACAATATATGAAGTGAAAGAAATCAGATACATAATATTTATGTATTATATGATTCCATTCATATGATATTTTGAAATCAGCCCAAATTAATTTAGTTTTAGAAAGCAAAATAGTTACCTCTGGGAAAAACCATAAAAGAACCTTATGGAATGATATATATTTCATATATTAAGTGATGATTACACTGATATGTACATATGTAAAACTGTATTAAGCTGAACACATTTTATGCCAATTAGTTATACCAATATATTTTTAAAACATATATAGTAAAGTGTAATGTTATATGTTTGTTTGGAAATAAGGTTAAATTTTATTTTTTTGCAAGCTTTATGCTATGTAACATAAAAATCTGGACTGAGTAGATCAGGCCTTAATCCTTAGTTTTCAGCAGCTCGATTAGATGTGCTATTGTGTTGTTTTCTCTATGTTTCTTCTGCTTTGGATTTGTTAAACTTTATGTGTCCGTGGGTATATAATTTTTATTGAATTTAGAAAAAATTCAAATATTAATTTTTCATCAAATATCTTTTTATTATCCTCTCCGTCTTCTCATTCTGGGAATCTAATTACACCTGAAATTGTCCAACATGTCACTGATGCTCTATTCCCTTTATGTTTTATTTTATTTTATTTATTTATTTTTTTAGCAATATTTTATCAGATATATCTCTCCAGGCAAGGGAAACAAACAAAAATAAATAAATAAATGGGACTACTTCAAACTAAAATGTTTTGCACAGTGAAGGAAATCATCAACAAAATAAAAAAAAAACAACCCACAGAATGGGAGAACATATTTGCCAATACATCTGATAAGGGGTTAATATCCAAAATTTATAAAGAATTTATAAAACTCAACACTAAAAAACCAAACAACCCAATTACAAAATGGGCAAAAGACCTGAATAGACACTTCGCAAAAGAGTACACGGAGATGGCCCATAGACAGATGGAAAGATGCTCAACATCATTAATCATCAGAGAAATGCAAATCAAAACTACAATGAGATATTATCTCACACCTGTCAGAATGGCCATCATCAATAAATCATCAACAAATATTAACAAATCGGGCTTCTCAACCAGTGCTGGGGAGGATGTGGAGACAAGGGAAATCTTTTGCACTGTTGGTGGGAATGCAGACTGGTGTAGCCAACTGTGGAAAGCAGTATGGAGATAACCTCAAAAAGTTAAAAATGGACCTGCCTTTTGACACAGCTATCCCACTTCTGGGAATATATCTGAAGAAACTCAAAACACTAATTCAAAAGAATATAAGCATCCCTATGTTCATTCCAGCATTATATAGAATTGCCTTTATATTTTATAAATAATTTCTTTTCCTATAATATCAATATTTTCTTCTGAGTAATCTGTTGCTAATATCATCCATATTTATATTTGACATGTTGTATTTTTATCTCTGAAAGTGCCATTTATGTATTTTTTTTAAATTTATTGGTCAAAAGAGAGAAGGGTCGGGGGGGAGAGAGAGAGAGAGAGAGAAACAGCCATCTGTTGCTCCATTCATTTATGCATCCTTCAGTTGCTTCTTTATGTGCCCTGACCTGAGATCCACCCCGCTAGCTTAGTGTATCAGGACTATGGTCTGACCAGCTGAGCTACCCAGCCAGGGCTATGTATTTTTTCCACTTGTCATTTCTCATTATGTTCTTATTTTTCAATATTTCTTTGAACTCTGGAGCATATTCCCACTTGCTGCACGTAGGTCATTCTCTGCTAATTATGTCGTATGTCATTGCTGGATCTGTTTACATTTGTTGATTTCTTCTCATGACTATATGTCATATTATCCTTGTTTGCACACCAGGTAATGTTTTTTATTGTATGCAGTATATTTTGTATGGTACATTATTGGTTTCTGGATTGAGTGGTATACCTTTAAATAGTACTGCACTTTGTTCTGTTATGCGATTGTTATTTAGAATTAGATCCTTCAAGATTTGTTTTTCTACTTGGTTAGTTGATGCCAGAGTACTCCTTAGTCTAATGTTAATGTATGTCATTGTATGATGTGATACTTTTCTGAGAACTCTATCAGATGTCCTGTGTACCACATGGTCTTTCAACTCTGGCTGGTTGACCCATCTCTGTAGAAACTCAAGAAATTATTTGACCTATTACTTTCTGGTATTTTTTTTCCAGTCTTGATTAATCACTTCTCAATCACACAATCAATTGTCAGCCTAAGACTTAAAGAGACATCTCTTCAGACTTCAAATGCATTCTCTCTCAACTCCTCTTTCTTCTCTCTCACTTACTCAGTATCTTTCTTTCACTGTGTGTGCCTGGCTCCCTTTTCTCTAGTAGTCTCACAAGTTGTGGGCACTTCAGTCTCCCCAAACTAATGTTGTTGTTTGGGTTTTTTTTTTCCCCACTCAATGAGACTTCTGAGGTTGTTTGGCTTCTTGCTTTCTCTCTTTTTGCGGGAAACTACCTCTAGCAAGTAAGCTGTTGCAATTACTGGGTTTATCTAATTTGTATCCTTCTCTTGTGGATCACAGTTGCACTGCTTGTCATTCAATAACTGAAAACCATATAGTTTTCTGTTTTCCACTTGTTTAGATGAAAGGGTAAATCTAATGCCTATTAATTTTCACAGTCTAAGGTGGAAGTCTATGTTCATTTCCTTTCATAATCCCACTGAGGGATCGCAAAATACCAAATGCTACTGAACTTGTTTCTAAGTGATATGGTTATGGTTTTATTTTTGGTTTGTTTTGTTTTCTGTTTTTTATTCTTGGTTTGATTCTTTGTTCTTGACTACCACCATAACCCAATAAATACACCTATCATGGAGCTATGGCATCAATATTTAGTGAACTGAAGTAGGGTTTTTGCTAATTTGTTTTTCTTCATCTTTCTTTTTGTTCTTTAGAAGAGGAAAGCTAGGAAGTCATCACTGTTTGCTAAAATGACTGTGGCCTTGTTTAGTAGGACATTGTTAGTTCTGAATCCTAAGTACACCACTTACTAGATCCGGGGTCTTAGGTAGTCTGCACAACTCCTCTGAGACTGAGAGACTTCAGCTATGAAATGGGGATGCAGTGAAAATTCTCATTTTGAAATATTCACTGTTTGAAAGAATGAATGAATTATGTGAAATGTAGTGTCTGGCATATAGATGATACATAAAATACGAGAGAAAGAAATCTGTGGGCTATAAAAAAGTATGGGGCAAAAATACTCATATAGGAACAGAGTGAAATAATACAGAATTTATGTATGAAGAGAGCCACTAGTCATGAGTCCCTTCTTGAAAAATTTACTTGACCTTTATGAAACTCACTTTTCTCATTTTATGATGAAATGGCCTAAGTTGATCATTTTGAAAGTGTTTATAACAGTTAAATTATATGACGTAGGCCTGCTTAACGCATCTTAGCAAACTGAACTAACCGGTCACACATAAAGCTCATCTTTTGCTCATTAATTATATTAAGTACCAGCCAGGAGTACATTTTTGTCGTCACTTGTTATCACAATAAGGTTATTGTATTATATATTATATATTATGTTTTATAGAAAATAACTTCTTTTTTAATCTTAAAATGTGAAAGATTTTATTAGTCAACTTCTTTGTATCCCATAAATCATCTGTGGGGCATTTCTGTGTGCTTACTACTTTGTAACTTTCCTGAGTGGGGTGTCTCTGCTGGGACATTATTCAGTAAATTTCCCCTAGTATTTCCAGCATGAAAGCAAAGAAATCCTGGAGATTGGTTCTCCAACAGTTCAAAATAGAAATTAGTGAAGATGTGGAAACTTATCTGAAATTTGTTTTTCATAGCACTTATCCAGAGGAAATTGTAAAGCCACATGAGAGGTAGGAAAAAAGCTATTTAAAAAAAAAAACCACTTACATTTTTGTTCATTCATAATAGGAAAATTACTTATGCAATGTGTATTATTATCTGATGTCTGTGTCCTATTGAGATCTTGAAAGCTGATAATGAAAACGCATACATATTTTTTAAAAAGTTAAAAAGAAACATCTCAGCATTTCAATACTACCCACCATTCCACAATTATATTATCATTCAGGAGACTGCTCCCCTTTTCCCCTCAGTGCTTTCATATAACACATACTTGCCTTGTGTTCAGTTTCCTCTCCCCCAGCCTGGCCAAGCAGGAAGAAGTCACGATACTGGTTTCAGATGCCTGAAGAGCAGAAGGAAGAATACGTCTAGTCCAGTCTGCAGAGGCTGGGGCAACCCGATGGTCAGTGGCTGATGTGAAACTGACACAGGCACCTGGGCCAATAAGCATCCCCGCAGAAGTGCTCTGCAGGAACGGGTTCTAGGCGCTAGGTAACACGTTAATGGGTGGGGGTAACAATAGAGCTGGGGCAAAGTGAAGAAAACAAAGCCTGAGGTCCAGGACAGTATCACAGACTATTTTTGCCAAGCAGTTTTAATTTTTCAAAAAAGTTTTAAATTTTAGTAAAATATCATAATTTCTTTCATTTCTTCTGGTATAATTACAGTAACAAAAAATTTACACAACTATTTAGATACAGAAAACATAATTCTTTGAAATTTCTTTTCACCCTTTTTAGTATTACATAATACAAAGTGAAATGGAGATGTGAGAGAATGTATTATTTTCAATTGTCATTTGCATTATTCAGAATCTATGTTAATAGAATTAACTCATATATGAATACTTAATATCAATAATAGAAGAGAAAACCTCAGTGAAAAATGAAAATAATTCAATTTGGAAATATACAAAGTTCTGAATGGATATTTATTGAAAGAAGATTTACAAATGACCATTAAGCATATGAAAATAATATTATTAGTCTTTAAGGCAATGCAAATCAAAACCACAACAAGATCCCATATCACACCCACTAGGATGGCTATAATAATAATGATAAAAAAGACAGGCTATTATAACTGTTGGTGAGGACATAGGGAGATTTGTGTAATAGATACATCAACTTCACTGTTGATGGGAATGTAGAATAATACAGCTGCCTAAGAAAACAGTTTGTTCCTCAAAAACTTAATCCTAGAGTTACCCTAAGACTCAACAGTTCCACTCCAGTTAGTGACCTAGACAGCCGTCACATTTCCCTCCACTTGACTAAACTCTAGCCAGGTTTCTTCCTGATATAGACCACTCATTTGTCTTTTCTTAGGGTATTTGCTCTAGAAAACTTAAAATTACAGATTTTTCTCTGTCCTGTTGAGATGCAAACCTTTTACTAACTTCCTGCCAATTTTGGAATGCACAAATATCTTTCTTAAAAACCTGGG
The DNA here is from genome assembly GCF_022682495.2 of Desmodus rotundus. Lineage (NCBI taxonomy): Eukaryota > Metazoa > Chordata > Mammalia > Chiroptera > Phyllostomidae > Desmodus > Desmodus rotundus. The sequence continues at coordinate 129,477,816 of NC_071391.1, read as the reverse complement.
AGCCATTCCTTTGATATGTAATCATCTAAGGAGGTAGTGTCCTGTATCCTTGTCCCTGTGGAAAAGTAGGAGGCTTACTTTCAAACAAGACAATCATCAAGCACAGGTGGTCTAATCACATTGACCAACCTCCCCCACAATTCCTCCAGTCCCCTTCCCTTAGCTCACTCACATATTTGAATATCCTCTTGTCTTTGGTTTCAGCAGAATTGAATGGAATCTCCCTGCCCTTCCACACTAGAGTTGAATAAAGTTTTCTTTACCTGTTTAACTCCATCAAGAGCAATTTTTCTTTAATATATATCCAAGAAAAATAGAAAGGTACAACCATATAAAAACTTATATATAAATATTCACAGATGTTTTCTTTATAACAAAACTTGCCAAGGGTATTCTGAGATGATGGGCTTCAGTGACCCACATGAATCATACAGATCTGGTCTGGTCAGAGCAACCCTGGGTGCCCATGCCCTTGCCCTTGGAAAACCTGGAAACTGCATTACTAACATCTCAACCAATAAACTACATGTCATCAGGACCTAACACATGTAGATTTTATCCTAACACATGGCCTAGACATTTGCCAACATTTTCATTACTGATACTATAAAGTCTTTTCAGAAGATTTTTCAAACAGCAAGAATGATTGCAGTTTTCCACAATTTGTCTTGGGCGGACCTTGGGGTGGTTAACCCTAGCTTCTGAAAACTACCCTTTGATTACACAGACTGATGTAATGGTCGCTTTAAACTGAGAAAAAACATCCACCTTTTAACAATTCAATTCAGTTTTTCTATTTTCACACATATGTGCACACACAGTATTATTGTGACAATAATGGGCACTGCCTCATTATTCAGGGTTCATCTGTGGTCTGTTGAAAATTAATTGCTTCCTTATAGCTATATTACATGAGCAAATATATCCTGCTAAGTTTTGAAAATTGTCTATATTATAGTTATACTTTTTTCCCCTAAAAAGACACATCTCTCTCCATTGTTGTCTCTGACACTGCAGAGTCCATGCAGTTTGCAGGGGAACATTTCTCGCTCCGCCATTACTTGGATGCATTTTCTAAAGCACTTGCCATAAGTTAAATATATTTAAAAATACAGTTGCTATATCATAAATTCACCAACTACACTGAAATTTATGTAAGAAAGTACATTTCATTCTTAACAATTTCTTTCTAGAGAAAGTACAAGTACTTTTTCTGTACTACTACTAGTAAAATACTAGTACAAGTTTTCATAGGCTTCATAGTAAATCCTCATTATCAACATATCAAATTATTAGTACACTACTAGTTGCACTTACCCAAAATACATTTTGTAACGTCTGATGTGAGAAACAATGAAGTTGACTGTGATGTTTCCAATTCATATGCACTTTCCATTAAGGCACAGGCTAATGAAATACATACACAAGGGGTGTATTTGATCTTTAAGGAAGGAGGGCATTTTGATGTGTCCCAGGCCTGGGAAACTAATCATCTTTTTCTGACTGTGCCAGGTAAATTGCAAGCAACAATCATCTCATAATTTGGCAAACAGTGTATTAGTAAGATGTGTTTCCATCTACTTTCTCTGGTTACAGAAATAAGATCCTTTTATACATAGCAGTCTTCAATCTTTTTTTATATACAGGATGAAGCAAAAGTAGGCTTAGAGTTGTTTGTATGGAAAATAATACATTAATTAATACATAATGATACAAGAATAAACTGTGTTTTGCATACTCACAATAGTAAACATAATTTTGCCCCACCTTCTATTTGCTAGCTATGGAATTAGTCATTATTCTTCCACTTATACTGCAACTTTTGAATAATTTTGTAAAAGGCCTAATGATTCCCTAAGCTCCACAGTTCTGGGATGGGGGTATGCTTCAGTTTCTTGGAATCGTATGATTACATACATCCAACGCCTGGACTGATGATTAATTGCTATGATATGTAGCTAAGCCTCCACACTGCACATTTTTCTGGTGTCAGTCAGCTCTCTCTAACTAGTGACCCGAATCACTAAGGAAGTTATATCTTCCTACTATCAAAACACTCATGAATATTCCTAAAAGGATGGCCGGTCCCCCGAATGACCACTGCTTCTGAATCATAGTGAGTGCTCCAAGGTGACTGGCTAAACACATCCTAATTAGAGTCAGTATGTCTCTGCTTCATCCTCATTTATGTGATATGTGTCATGGGTATTTTTATATCTCCTACATACTTCAATGCTCAAAGGTTGTCATGCGGGTCAATGCCAGCAACACAACCACTGCTGTCAGTGGTCTTGAAGCACCGAGTTATGTCTGTTCTTAGCTTGTAGCTTGCAGAGTCCCAGGAACAATCGCTCCTGATTTCCTTCCTGCCCTGGCAGTCAATTTCCACAACAATAAAGTATGCACAGTGCTAATTTTTGTAATGAGACTTTCAAATATAACCCATCTCAAAAACTTAGCCCATATAGCTAGTGCTTTTGAGGAAACAGATAAAATCCATTGAGTTTCAGACCCCTCTCAGATCTCCCCACATTCTAAGACGTTTATCAGTAATGGCTGTTGTGAAACACTTGCTGGCTGAACTTGCCATGGGATGCTTGGTGTGAATGAAACATGATAAGGAGGATCAGGATTAGCAGTATCTTTCTAGGTGAGTGTGCAGAGGGCAGATGGTTCTTCTGGTCTCATCAGCATTTTTTTCAATGCTGAGTGTTCTAGGTAACTTGCTGATTACTAACTTTGGAAGGGAACAATACTAAACCTTTCCCTTTGCTGTTTACTCCTTCTGCATGGGTGCATCCAGAAATAGTGTGGGCATATATCCCCCTGCACATTCCTTGTCAGTCACTAGGGTGTGCCTTGGGTCACTGGATTTATGTAACCATTGAACACTAGATTCCACAGGAAAGAGTGGCTCTAAGTGTTCTTTGTATATGATCTTTATTCATGTCACATGAAGACAGGTGGGCTTATTATTAACATGTTAATCAATAAATCAGCACATTGTCTATCAGTTTACCCAGAACCAATTTTGAAGTCCCAGATAAGAATCACGAATGCTATTTCAGGATCTAACCAGTTCCCTAACCTATGCTTACAAGTAATAGACAGGGTCTCCTGTCTAGGGGCCTTCCTACAGCAGTCCTGGACAAGACCTAAAACACAATTCCTTTAGATCCTATGGGAAAGGAGGACCTTGTGATTCCTGTTCATATTTCAACATACATAGGAAACACGTATGGGGCTGGGATGAGCCTTCAAAGTCATGAACAACTGAGAATTTAGCCAAACTACCCAATAATATGATGCTTCAGCATTCATTAGGTAGCAATGGCCTACAGAGGCCTTGAACTGACGCTGGCCCCTCCTGTGAGCACATGCCCTAGATAACAGACTGCAGAGTCACAAATAAATGTAAGTTATGGATAAGACTCTCCTAACTGCCCTTGTGATGAGTACTGTCCCAGCCCCCACAGCTCCTTACATAAGACCCCTTAGCACATCTCCACCCTTTTGGGTTTGAGCTGGATTTACTCCATTCTGGACTTTTCCTGGGAACTTCAAAGAATTCCACCAGTGGATCATAATAAAGGCATGTGCTCCATTCTGTCACTGTTCTGTCTGCTTGCACCCTGCCTTGACACCTCCTCACGTGGGTGGCCCCCGTGAGGAGAGGAAGCATGCCGGGGACCTCCTCCAGGACCTGTGAGTAATAGACTTCACTGCGTCAATTCCTTTGTGTGTTTGGGGGGTGTTTTTTGTTTTTTGGTTTTTGTTTCTTTTGTAAGTTGGTTCATCATCTGAAACCCCAGGGTCTACTTAACAAATGTTAATTTCAGGAAGTCACAACACCAACTATGAGGGCTTGTGCTGAATATGTGGGTTCTTTGGGTCTGGATAAATATTATATCTAACTTGAGGAACTGAAGGTTATCAAGTTATTATCAAGGAGATAAATTCAAATATACTTCCTTGGACCTGATATTAGAAATACAAAAACACATTCAAGGGATGGAGTTCACAGGTCAAGTGAAATTTTATAAAGTATAGACAGGTATAAACAAATAAAAAGGATATGAAGTCTGGAGACACAAAAAAGAGTTGATAGAAAAAGGGTTAGGATGTAGCCTGTGGTCCTTCGGTGTGCTTGTGATGCTAACTGTCTGGAAGGGTTCAGACCTACTGGCTGGAAGGAGCTCTGCACCTTCCGTACATTCATTGTTCAGTTCCTGAGTTTTATTTTATTTTTATTTATCTAGTAATTATCCATCATCACTGATCGCAGGGATCCTCTCTTTACTTCCTGGGAAGGGCAGTTGCTTGAATGTAGTGTTTCTCAATGGGGCAATTTGGTAACATCTGGGAACATTTGATTGTCACGGTGTGTGGAACGTGCTCCTGGAATTTAGTGGGTATAGGCCAGGGATGCCGCCAAGCAATCCGCAATGCACCGGGCAGCTGCCTACACCACAAATGATCCACCCCCAAATGTTACTGATCTTTGTAGGTTTTTGAGAGCAAAAATAATAAATGGATAATAATAGTTCTCATATGTGATTAGACATCAGAATCAAATATGGAGGTTTTGAGAATCAGGGACCCTGGGACCTTTTCCTTAGAACTGTTAAATCAGAATTTTAGTGAATATACTTCTATATTTTAAAGATATAAATAGGTGCTTCTCTTAGTTATTCTTAACTAAGAATATTCATAGTTAAGAATAACTAAGATAATGTCTCAATCCCTGGCTTAATAGAGAAAAGGAATTTTTTTCCTTATTCTATTTTCTCAGGAAGAGTTCATATAGTTCTGGTAGTTAAATTTTGTCTCCAAGCATGAAGGGAAAAATAAAATAGAAAAATGCATTTGCCATAAAAATTTGTCATTGCTACACATGAATTGAGGTAAGAAGATAATGATTCGCATTATTAAAGTAATGGATATCATAGGAATTGTTTACAGCATTATAGCATACTGCTGCTTAAGGTTCAAATGGTTTCTCCTTCCAAGGGGCTTACACTGATTGTCACAGTGATAAAAACTATGAAACTACTTTCAAGTTCTTTTAATACTAAGCTTCATTCTTATTGCTTTAGCTATTTTTCTATTAAAAGTACTGTAACTCAAACACCTGAGTAAGAGTAACACAACCATTTCTATCTTTTTTCTTGTGAAATCTTCTAAAAAGTAAATCTCATTGATTTCTGAATAAAAGTTATATATGCACTTTTTTGAAAATTAAATCAAATAATACATAAGAACATACAGAATAGAACGAATAGTCACTACATCACTTTACCCAGAGTTAAAAATTTTAACTATTTAAAATATCTTTCAATTTTTCTTACATGTAAACAAACATATACTAATAGCATTCCCTTAAATTAAAAAAAAAGAATTATAAGAATTATCTTTTTGGTTTTTTAAGGTTTTATTTATTTATTTTCAGAGTGGGAAAAGGAGGGAGAAAGAGAGAGAGAGAGACATCAGCGTGTGGTTGCCTCTCATGCACCTCCTACCAGGTACCTGGCCTACAACCTAGGCATGTGCCCTGACTGGGAATCAAACTGGTAATACTTTGGTTCACAAGCCCATGCTCAATTCACTGAGCCACACCAGCCAGGTATGGATTATAAGAGGTTTCTGTCTGGTCATTACAAAGTAGCAGGCATTGAGCCAAGTGAATGGCCAAAAATTATTGTAAAAGCTGAATAATTCAATAACAATTAATGTAACTGAATCTATATTCCAAAAATTTCCAAAAAAGAGAGGAAGGCAAGAAGACAGGAGGCAGGAAGGCAGGAGAATAAAATTCCTACCTCCCCCTTGCAATAGCTTCACTGATGAATTCTTTTAAATATTAAAGGGAGAAATAATATCAATATTACACACATTTATCAAAAAAGTGAAAATGCAAGATCACTGTCCAACTCAAATTATGGAGCAACCACAACTCTGACAACAAAAGTCACAAGACAGCTACAAGAAAGCAATGTTACAGGCCAATGTATCACATGACCCTATAAATACAGTGATGTGTAAACACAATACAACTAATACCAAGTGAGATTTATTCCAGAAATGCAAGCTCGGTTTAACATTTGTACATCAGCATGGATAAAAATTGCAATCATCTTAACAGAGGTTTCAAGTCCTCTTATAACTTTCAACCTTATTTATCTAAAAAAAACAATCAAACAAAAAACCTCTCATCTATCAAAGCACAGAAAGAATCTTCCATAAACCAAGTTACTTACAAAAAGCCGACAGCTAAAATCAGGCTTACTGGGAAATTACTGTTTTGTTCCTTCTGAGAGAAAAAGCGAGGATGTTCTCTATCACCACTCTATTCAACATTTTAATAGAGGCGTTAGCCAATGCAATTCAAAGCAAACGGAGAGGTATAAATATTAAAAAGTAAGAAGTGATACCACCTTTAATTTCAGAATGTCTCTATTACTTCAAAATTCCAGAAGGATCAATAAAAATTTATAATTAAGAAGTGAATTTGATAAAGTTAATACACACAAAATTGATAAACCAGAAAACTGTATCCCCGTATACTAGTAAACAAGTTGCAAAGTATATGAAAAATTATTATTTAAAATTGCATAAGTAGCATAAAATGCCTAAGACTCATTTAAGTAAAATAGAGCAAGATATCTGATCGGGTCAGGCTGGTTCACCAGACTACTCACGCCCCAGTCAGGCCGGTTTTCCTACCCGCTGGACTGGCTGTGACTCAGTTATCCCCACTCAATAGACAGCCGGAGGCTTAATAAAAAGTCTCTCCCACTGCACACAATAGACCCCTGGCGCCAGCCGCAACAGCAGGTGGTTGGGCTGATCCTCCGGTACTTGGGAACAGCCCTGCCCTTTACCTAACCCGTTGTCCTGGCTCATATCCTGAAACCCACTCAAAAGCTCAGAACAAGAGACTAACCCGTCCCCTATCCCCACACAAACCCCACGCTTTTTCATTTAAAAACTCCACTCCTTCCTTCCTCCAGGGCAGCAGTTGGTCCTGACTCAGCCTGCTTGTAAAGGCAGCATCAAATAAAGGCACTTAGATTGGATCATCCGGTTCCTCCTGCCTTATTTCTCACCTCCTGCATTTCTAACTGTATCTACACTGAAAACTCTAAGAAAAATTAAAGACTTAAATAAATGGTCAAGAATGAGAAGAGTCAATATTACCATATCTCTTCTCCCTAAATTGACATGTAATCAACCTATAAACTGAATTCAGTAACAGTCAATGTTTAATGTTCAAGTAAAATTTTGGAGATGCAAGGAATAAAGAATAGCAAGTAGTCTTAAAGAAGATAATAAAAGTTGAAAGACTTAAACAACCAAAGTAAAGACATGCTATAAGACTACAGTAATTAAGATAATGTGATGTAGGTACATGTGTATTCAAAGCAGACTACTAGAAAATTTTCAAGATCCCCAAAACCAACCCAGAGATAGATAGCCACCTAATTTAAACAAAGACTCCTCTCTTATTCCAATAGAACCAAACCCTGTATGCATGTACTATGTATGCTGTTGCCTATACAAACATATAATTTATAAATTAGGCAATTTCACAAAGAGAAGACGTGTTACCATACATGTTAGCATATGATTTATGTTCTTTCCCTACTAAATGGGGAATTTTCACCGTTCCATGTACAGGAAGCCTTCTACAGCTCCTCTTTAGCATTTCTGAATTGCCAGCACCACTTCTCTCACACTTCGGGGCCCTCAGTAAGTAAGTACAGGCAGTGGGATGCTCCCATAGTCACTCTGATAACCGAGGTGTCTACTATGTTATACGATTCACGGGCGTGTAGCATACACCTGTGAATATGCTGAACAAATGGATGATTCATGTACCAGGGAAGACTGAGCAGGACGGTGTCAGATTTCATCAGCAGCAGACAATGTAAAACTTAAGAATTGTTTATTTCTGGAATTTTCCACGTAATAGTTTTGGACTGCAGTTAGCCACAGATAACTGAAACCACAGAAAGTGAAAATGCAAATAAGAAAGAGCTACTGTGCTTTTCAAAACTTTGTAATTCCTTGCCATTTCTCTTTGTTTGACTCATGAGTACGGACAGAGTTCATTGCAGACGCAGGTGAAAGGGCTTATGAAAATGTAGTAATTTCCATAGATCCAGGGCTCGGTGCTACCCTGGAGGTTAGAGAGTACACATTTCTTCAGTTTTAGTTTGACCTGATGTCTGAGGCCATGTCTAAGCTGCCCTTTTCCTTCATGTTAGAGGACATAGTGGATTTCTTGATGCAGTTCTCTGGTTCAGGCAGTGAAGGAGATTTCACACCTGGCCTCTCCTTGTGATGCTGGATTGTAATTCATGTTCTTTGCCCTGCATTCATTCCTGAGAAGGACCTTTTTCCTCTTCCAATGACACAGATGTCCTGGTAACTCTCATTGATGAAATCTTTCTCTCTGTAGTGAGACATGTTTGCCCTCTTATATTTCCAAGGATCAAGAATTTATGACATTGTCTTTTCTGCCTATTGAATATTCAGGCACACAGAGGGAACTAGAAATGGGTTGTGCAGAGTCTGCTGCTTTTCCCATATCCTATTTATACCACCTCTTGAGTTCTATGGCCTCTGTCTGTTTTCCCAGCAACGTATCAAATGCGCACTGTTTAACTGGTGATGTGTGACGGATTCAGTCACTTGGGAAATACAACTCCCTCTGCCATGATCGCAAGGCCATAGGATCTGAGTGAATATCACTACCGGGCTAGGTGTTTACAAGTTACTACCCTTTCTTAAAGCCAAATCTTATTGGTCAAATATTTCTTTAGTTCTTCTATTCAAACTGAGATCTTAATTCTCTGTGGTTTGCTTCCTTCCATATGCATCATATTTTAGTAGGAAAAATGATTTCCTCTACATTGTTTTAGTCTTTACAAAGCAAGATTCTTGAATGGAAGTGATGTACATATATAGAGAGATATAGATATTGAGATCTATATTCTCTATATATTAATGTTGTATGGTCATAGAAATGTTTCAGATCTTTATTAGGATATAAAACTGCAGTTTATTATCATCTCCCATAAGCAACCAATCTAACCTAAGTGATGTTTATCACTTACACATTAGTGTTTGCTTATCATATGTATATGTCCAGATACATAATTTTAGAGTATATACACTTTAAATTCTTTCTGTAGGTCAACACATTTTCGATATTTACTGGTGTTGTGTGTATCAGTACTTCATTATTTTTTATTGCTGCGTAGAATCACATTTTGAATATACCACAATTTGCTTTTCCATTCTCCTACTGATGAACATATTGGTTATTCCAAATGGATATTTTTCATTGTCTAACTATTTACTACTGGTAAAATGCTAAATTCACTGATTCTAGTTTTTTCATATTTCTTGGGATTTTCTATGTAAAAATCCATGTTGTCTTAAGAAAAGAAGTTACAGAAGTTTTATTTCTTCTTTCCTACCTTTTTTCTTTTCATTTCTCTTGATAACCTATTGCCTTCATTAGGACTTCAGGTACACGTTAAATACAAGTGATGTGAATGGACCTCTTCCGCTTACTTCTGGTCTGAGGGGGAATTTGAAAAAAATCATTAGCATGATACGAGGGGTAGATTTATTTGTATGCCCTTTATTAGGTTGAGAATGTGCCCTGTGCTCCTAGTGTACTGAGAGTTTTTTTATGCATGGGTGTTAATTTTTCTTACATAGTTTTTCTGTGTCTATTGAGATGAAAATATGGTTTTTATTCTTTTTTTCTGTTAAGAAGAAAAGACGCATTAATCAGTTACCTAATGTGAATTGAAACTTATATTCCTGGAGTAAATTCCACATGCTCACAAGGTACTTACTATATATTGGTGACTATATTAACTGATGCTTTGTTAAGGACATTTACAGCTATATTCATGACGGATACTTGTCTGTGAATTGCTTCCTGTAATCTTAAGTTTTTGTACCAGGGTTTTTCTGCCCTTACAAAAACGACTGAGTCTCTACTAATGCCCACAGTGAGGTATTCCTTCAAATTTTAGCCAGTTACTGATGCACACCTTTTCCTGCTCCTGTGTCTTAAAACAACATCCAATCTTTCCTCTTTTAGTTGCCAAAATCATCGGGGAATCAGTCTACACGTCCTCTGCCACCTTTGGCTAATCTCTGCTTCACAACAACGCCCTTTGTAATCAATCTAGTTTCACTAGCATTCTACTGAAAGGTGTCAGTGACTTCAATACTAGTTTCAAACTGGAGTTCTGGCCTGTATTTCTGATTTTGGCCTCCTCCTATTAGAATAGCTATGACCACCTTATGCTTAATATTTTTAAAGCTCAACATATCACATTACCTCCAAGATAATTCTTCCTCTGAGCTCTCAATATATCCCAGTGGCAGCAGTATCACGCCCCATACCTAAACTAAAAACCATGGATTTATCTTGACTCTTGTTTCTTGTACTCTCTACAGGCGGTCAGTGGATGGAGCCTGCCAGTTCTAGCCCTGAGACTCCTGCCATATTAAAAACCTCTTTAAGTCTCACTGTTCATATCTTTCTTGATGCTTGCTCAGAGTACTACATCAGCCTTCTAAATGATCTCATTTCTTCCAGGCCTCTCCACACCCCTCCAGACCATTTTAAACATTACTATGAGTTGTCTTTTTAATGCATATGTCAGATTTTACCATGTTTCTCCTTTGAAAACATAATTATCAAATTAGAAAGGAGTCCCACATCTTAAAACCTGAAACTCCATATTCTAACCCTACTTAATAATTTCTACACATTTCCTCTTTGCTACCATATAGTATCAAAATTGAATGCCTTACTTTCTTATGTGGGCCACGTATATCTGTGAATCCATTTTTGTCCTTAATCCTTGATCTTTCCCACTTCTTAGCATAAACACTATAAGGTAAAATTATAATAAATACTGGCTGAATGAACTATGGAGGTTTTCCATTACAGGAGTCCTATATGGGCAGCTGGGGCATACTGTACGCATCAGAAATATGTGCATTGATATTATTAATATGATCTCATTTTCTCTGTCCTTAGTAATCCCGTTGATTACTAAGAACAGAGAAAATTTTTTTCTCCAAAGATTCCTGTCTTTATGTAATTTGGAATTTCAAGTAATACTTAATCATATTTTTCTAACATTTATTGCAATGAAGAGCCTTAAAACAATACTTACTCCAAACTCATTTTTAAAGCCATCCTGGGTTATAGGTGGTCCATCAGTATGTGTCTTTTCTTCTCCCATGATCATGCGCATTGTAGAATCCTTGCTCCAAAATAAGGAATTATGGTACAATTTTTAAAAAATGTTAACTGATTTAAAAAATGAGACCTAGTATTATCAGTTTTTCAGATCAATACTTCTCATCTACCACTTTCTTGGGAAGGTAGCCTAATATAAATGTCTAGGTGACTTAAACGTTCAATGCACTGATCCACAAGAGTGACAAATTTCTTTGAACATTGGCAAGCTGTTGTTTACAGAGGGTACGCCAGCTGTGTCGTGTTTGTATCGACGCTGGCAGTCTACACACACACGCTCCTACTTTGCGTGTGTGCCAACGTAATCGACCTGAAACCTTTGGTGATTCCCATATGTCTTCAAAAGTATAGTCCATATTCAGTTCCTGACAATTTAAATTCTTAGAGGATAGATTTATGATGATGAGAATCTTAGTAGAAAGGCATTAGGATGATCTGAAAATATACCTAAAATTTTAAGGAAAAAGAAAAATATAAATTTAATGTAAATTAAGTTTACAAATAGTTTGACTGATTTGGGTATCACGTATCTGCCTGCCCACTTGTTCTAAAAGTCCTTTCTCGTTCCAGTGTATTTCTTGTCTAGAATAAGGTAAACCTACCCAGCAAAGTAAAAATGTGTTGCATATTAGCAACATTTCTAAACTATTTCTTAAACAACAAAATTGATTTGACAACATACATGAAAGCACAACGGTGGGTTACTGATGTTTATTTTCACACATTTTTCTCAAAGCTTTCAGATTCAGATTTTATGTGAGTCACTCTGTATTTTTAAACCACTCATTTTTGGTTTCAAGAGCTCTATCAAATGGTTCCAGGTCTTTGCTGAAGTCATCCGTGAATATAAGGAATGGCGCTTTGCCAGCAGTGCATTTTATATCACAGTAACAAGCCTGAGCTTCTGTTTTGTGGAATGACCCTGAATGGGTACAACTGGGAGAGAAGAGAATCTATCGAGATGGATGAATACTTTTTTATTAGGTGAAGCAAACTATTTGCTCTGTCAACCTACATTTTTGCTTCAGTGATAATGGGGCCTTTTAGAAACTCAAATTGTCTCTCACATCCATGCCTGATAAATTTCCATTCGTTACATCTACACACAGACATACTGGATTTTCTCCAGCTGGCTTTTCTCGCCACAGATTTTTCTAAAATTCAAATTCTTCACATTACACCTGAACCCTCTCCCTTGATGAGGCTGCCAATGTATTTCTGAATTTTAGTTCAACATAAAAACAGTTGGTATTTACAAATACAGATAAAACAGTATAATAGCCTCCTCTTCGTTCTTGTACGGCTGTCTTGGGGTATTGCTTCAGCCACTCTTTCTTGAATCTAATCTCAATTTTAACTCTATCAATGCCAATTTCCAGCCACCAAACACCCTCTATTTCTGTCAACAATATCATTTGTAATTGGCTGAATAGAACTTTTTTGACATATTCTTTAAACCTAGTATGTAATTGCTATGTTTCTCTCCAAAGTTGTCATTTGTATCATTTGTGTCTATATATACTGTATGTTGCCTTGTGCTCAAAACAAAATATATCACACCTTTTATAAAACCTCACTTTACATCAAAGAAGGAAGAGCAAAGCATGTGACATCATGGTCTGATGATGTTCAGCTCCTCTGATACCAAAATGTTAGTGACCCTATCTGACATAAACCTCCACCAAAGCTAATCAGGGGGCTGTGCACAAAGTTCACAGTGCTGTTAAAGCTCAAGGGAGTTCACGGAAAAACGATGAAAATTAAACTAATTCTTGATATCATTTAGTCTGGAATCCTATATCCTAATACTGGCAGCTGCTAGGGTCAAAGACTTAAATCTGGCAGTCTGAATTCAGAATTCTTGCTCTGTCAACCATTATTACTTTAAGTACTGTAACACAGGGTCCAGCAGAAGCAAGAGCTGCTTGAGTGTGGTTGGTAGGGTAATAATATGGGTGTAATAATTCATAGTTTTAACTTGAAACTTTCACCTAAAATGTCATATGGTGTGCTTGGTTGTGATATTGTTATGTTGCAGAATTACATGCTTATGATTTTGTAATAAAAAGGGGCATTATTTGTGCTGGTTGCTGTATACATGACAATTATAGATAATTATTGTTTCCATTTACACCTAAGTAACTGAGATGCCATAACTCATTTATGTATGTGTGTTACATCATTTATATGGTATTTGCTTATCAGAATTACTATGGAGGTTTATTTGAGAAAGTATCTTACACAATAACCAGGAGACGGCAGCTAGTACAACACCCACTGGAAAGGAGAAACTCAGTAATAGCTGGAAGAGAAGTGTGCTGTCCAATAGGATAACCATTAATCATATGTGTCTAGGTCATTTTAAATGTAATTGAATTACAATGGAATAAGATAAAAAAATTCCATTCCTCAATAACTTGGTCACATTATATGCTTAGTAACTATAAATAGCTCTGTGGCTCTCAGGTTGGATAGTGCAGAAAGTTTTATTAGGAAGTGCTGGTAAATAAGAAAGAACAGTCTTTTGTATCAGACCAATCTGACTTTGAACCTCAGCTTTATTACCATTAGCTAAGTGACCTTGACAAGGTTGTTTTATACCATCTATTAAGTATCGTATTGACCTTGAATTTTGAGTGTGTTACTAACATCTCTGTTCTGCAATACCTTCAGTGATTCTGGGGAAGCCACAGTATCATTGATTTGTAAAACAACCAAGCCACTTAAAAGACAGAAACCAGGGAAGATCCAAGGATACTGCACCAAAAGTTCAAATGATTTGTCTCCCTGTGACAAAATCTTTGCGCCATTTGCATGCTGTCTTCATGGTCTTCTGTTTTACAGCCAATTTCTTCCATTTGTCACAGAGGAAATGCTTTTGCCTCCCCAGTTCCAGTTTGAAATCCTCATAGGAGCCGTCTGCGATGTTACTCCCCTAACTACCCCAGTCAGAGTGGTTTAAAGAAGGTGAAGCGTGATGCTGCTGCAAAGGGCCCAGCTGAGTCAATTTCAGAGACCAGAGATGTTTCATCGTGTAGTACAACTGCAGCTGCCATTCAGCGCACTGATGGAGTGGAAAAGAGAAGCCGAGCACGGAGATCTACTTGATTCAAGACTTAGGACAAACAGCATCTATTACAAGTTACATGACATGTACCTTGCAGGTTGATGTGCGGAGAAATTAAAAGGCCATCGATGCCTGCCGTGTGGTAGGATCTCAGTAAATTCTAACTGCTGGTTGTTGTTCTGTTCCTCTTCATTAATTAGTAAAATATGCAGAGAAGCATGACTCCTTTACCTCTCTCTTCTCCAAAGGTGTAAGTGCAGGGTCTCCCGGCCAGTCTCTTCTTCCGGAAGGCTTTGATTCCAGCTCAAACTTCCTTTCAAAACTGCCACTAATCCTCTGGGGCAACCAGGCCATAGCTTAACTCACATGTCCTCCTTCACTAATGCCCTGTGTTTTGTCTGCCTCAAATGATCCCCAGTCCTTTCCTTACCCCTGCGTTCCCTCTGGAGTGTGCCGGACTGCTACAGGCCGCCACAGCTGCGTTTTCCCTTCTGAAACGTTGTGCGACTTTTGCCTATACCTTACTGTTATGATTTACTTCATTACTTTTAAAATGCATTTCCTCACATTTAAATGGCTCTGAATTTACAGCGGACTGTGTCTTATAATTGATGGGGTCTCAAATCTCGCTTGGTTTGGAAGAACATCCAGGGCACGAAGGTGAAACACTTTAATTCACAGACATCAAGTGTTGCTGGGGAGGGACTGGAGGGGATGCTAAAGCAGGCATTTTCTTCACTGGGTAAATGATAGTAAATAGAAATGTGTTCCACAGTTTGTTTAAACACTTAATAATTAAACATGTGAATCATCACATTTCTCCTATTTTTAGCAATCATTTATAGAACTTTTGTATGTATGGAACATCCAAATACACAAAGCAATTATTTCATAAGGACAGAAACTCCAAATTAGCATATGGATGCTTTTTTGGCTTTTGATAAATATTGCCAGATTGTTTCACAGAGTGGTCTTATCAATTTGCGATGCCACT
Source organism: Desmodus rotundus (assembly GCF_022682495.2). Lineage (NCBI taxonomy): Eukaryota > Metazoa > Chordata > Mammalia > Chiroptera > Phyllostomidae > Desmodus > Desmodus rotundus. The sequence goes on along the minus strand of NC_071391.1, from coordinate 129,462,456 downwards.
AGAATGCCTCTGAACTTCTTCGGTAAGTGTTTGAAATTACTGGCATCATCCCATTGTCAGAGCATATTCATCACCAGGTCAAGTCTTTCAGATTCAAAGTGCTGTGATATTTCCATTTCTTATTGATGGTTGCATAAAATAAACACAACTCGAGCTTATTCAGAGGACTGCTATTTTCAATCAGTCACCAGTTAGTACACTATTGTTAGAGTATCAAAGGGAGAAGTCCTTGATTTGGGCTGCTTTCTATTCATCACCTAACCTCGAATTTTCCCTATCAGGCTCGATTTTAGCATAGTTAATGTGCACATATACAGAAGTCTGTGGCAGGGCTATTGGAACAGAATATCTGTTAAAGGCACTAATATATTCTCCAGGCTGGGTTTGTGTTGTACAAGGTGGGGTTCAATGGGCATCACCAGGGATCTTGTCAAAAATGTTGACTATCAGGCCCTACTCCTACTTCTAAGACCTTCTATATTAGAAACTGTATTTTAAGATTCCCCTTCGGTTCATATACACATTAACATTTGAGAAGCACTGATACCAGTGGTTATGAAAGTTACCCTGAGAAACACCGTTCTCAGCTCTTCTGTTCCAACCATTGCTCTCGTTTCTTCAGGGGATGTTCACAACCAAGTGCAGAGAGCAAAACCCCTCGCCCCTCCACTGATTTACGCTGTATGTGTAATTCTTTTTAAACATATTGTAAGTGTGGTATTCTTATGATTTGACATTGTTAAAACTTTCTGTCTCAGCTAACACCTTTTCAAATCTGAGTGGGTCTCCTTTGCTGTTCCAAAGAAATTTTTCTCATGTCAATAGCATTGCAAGTTTTCAATAACCGATCACCACTTAAATCACTTAGATGTTTCCACTTATATTTTTTATTTTTGTTATTTTTGTGGGGACTCAGTGGCAAAGTAAATCAAGCAAACCTTTGTATTTTTTTAATGTGCGTCATATTGTCAGACAATTCATTCAAGTATAATCTCTGAAGAATAATGTGCTAAAATCTGTTCATTTGTTAAAGAAATATTTAATTAGCTCCTACAATTGACCAGATCTAAGTGCTAGGGATTCCACAGTGAACAAGAGAAACAAAGTCCTTGTTCCCAAAGGCTCACACTGTGTAAACAGAGGACAGACCACAGGTGAGGAGAGAAGTAACCCTGATACTTTCAGACAGTAACGAGGGCGGTGAAAGAGCTGGGGGCTACCAATTGTTCCTGGAATGATGCGTTTACATGTGGCATACCTCATCTCTGAGGTTAGAGTTCTGGGGTCGATTTGGAATTTTTTTGTGTGCCGATATTATGCTATTGTTTCTACTGTCAGTTTGATTACTCTTGGATCAAAGCCCAGGATTACAATAATACAATTTTATAAGGAAATCCTTTCTAGGTACTGGATGTAATATTCAACAATAAGATAAATAAAAACCTAGTTGCTCTACATAATATGAATAAGGCCATAATTAAAACTTAGGTATATTTTAATAAATGTTTTGTTTATTTTTATTTTTAGAATAAAATTGACCATGTTAAATTGAGGCCCAGAGAAGTTAATTAACTTGCTCTAGTTGACAAATATTCTAGTAAATAAATGAACAAATAAAAACAGATTGCAACTCAGGCATTTGTAACCCTACAGTGCAGTTCCTTGTCAGTCTTATGTCTTCCTAACAACAGAGAAAATGCACACAGAATTGCTGGAGAAGACCCAGTCGTCAGCTCTCAGTTAGGAGAAGCAATAATTGGAAGTACAAAAGGAATAGGACAAATGGCACACATCCTGATGGAAATTTGGAAAGCGCTGGGACTGAAGGCAATCCCAAGAATCTATAGAAGTAGGTCCAAGGAATGCACCTGGAACTTCTTTCTGAGTCAGTCATTTCTTCTTGTCTCAGCAAGCCTTTACCTTGACGAGATAGGAGCAAGTTCAGAAGGAAAAGTACATGTGGCTGTCCCATGTACGCTACCAAATACTATATAGTTAAAACACATATGTGGATGAGAGGATGAAACAAACAGAAAACCAAACTTAGAAACATACCCCTGAAACATCTTCCAGAAACAGAGAAGAAACCATATGGCGAGTTTCTGCTGGGGGTATTTCCTGACTTCATCTGTATGGACTGAATATTTCTGTCCCTTCCTAAATTCGTATGTTCAATCCTAACTCCCAATAAGTGACAGAAGAAGGTGGGTCCTCTGGACCCTTAATTACATCATGAGGATTGATAACTCATGAATGGGACTAGTGCTTTATTAGAGGGGAAAGGAGAGCTCGCTTTTTCTCTCTCCGCTCTCCCCACATCTGTCTATGGTTTCTTGTTAGCACAGCTTGAACTAAGACACCACCTCAAAAAATCTAAACTATTTCATTGTAGTTGGTGGATATTTCTAACAGAATTACTACAAAATTTTGTGTCAATGTGCTGTTAGATCTATTTTCCCTTTCCCTCTTTTCTCCTCTTGCTAGTGCTGCTGCTGCTGCTGATATAATATAGACAAAAGAAGGGTAAAAATGATAATAACAATAAAATCTATCTTTTGAAATAAAATATAATAAAAATAGAAAAGAGGAATACAACTTGGATAAAATTACACACGTGCATTTAGTAAAACTTAAGAAAGCATAGATTCTATGAATCAAGATGAACAAATAGATTCTACAAAAAGAGATCAGATGGGAACTGGCAGGAATAAGAAAATAATTTAAGGATAAAAACACAAATTATACATCAAAAAACTGTAATATAATTAGTAACAGCAGAGAACTAATTGAGATAAAGGACACACTTGAGAATTTTTTGAAAGGTAGAGCTTAAATGCAGAACTATAAGCGATAATGTAAGGAAATAAATTTGGAGACCAGAAAATGCAGACGCAACATGGTGGTGCCAGATGATTGCCAGTTTATAAATTAAGAACAGAATATCTGTCTTTGATTGAAGAAAATTTAGATGTATAGATTATAATAGCCCCCACATTAAAATGTAAGATACAGGGATAAAAAAAAAAAAACCTACTTAAGCATAGCCTGCTAAATTTAAAATTTTTAAGAAAAATCAAAAACTTCCTAACATCATAAAAAAGGAACATTCAACAAAAATGAACAAAAAAATCCCATCAAAGAGTTGCACACACAAAGAAAAATCAGCTAGTTACAGCTTTCTCCACTAAAGTTCTAAATTCCATAAGACATTGGTACAAACTCGAAGAGGAGTGTTATGACAGGGACGGTCGAAGATGATCATGTAATGATGCTCTACTCAGTCAAGTTGGTAATGTAGATATCCAGTTGGAGAAAAATGTATCAGATTTATAAGAACCAATAAAATAAACTTTGAATTTTAGTCCTAGAACAATAACAAAAGAAGCCATGATTAAACCATGGAGAGTCAGATAAACATCTTTAGAACTGTAGGTTTGGAAAAATGTGACCGATGGCAGTGACTACGGAAACTGTTAACTAGAATTTATTCTAAATATATAGAAATAAGGTTGCAAAATAGAATGCAATTTTACTAATAATTCTTAAAATGAGTATGCAAAAAAGTCAGAATGATTTATTCATGAACCTGAGGCTTCAATAACTTATAAATTTAAACCTCAATTAAAAAAAACAGTAATTGAGATCAGAGGCAGGAGCAAACACAAGCTACTTTAAAAAAATATCTCAAATGAGGGAAATTCAATAGATGCCAATTTTAAAAGTTGGTTATAACACAGAAATTTCTATTTTTCAAGTGTTATATACTTCTATTTTTAAAGAAATTTTATGGAAAATATTTAAAAGCATAGCTCATTTAAAAAATTAAAATTTAAAAAGAGAGAAAAGGAACTCATGATTTTATACAGAAAACAGACTAACATACTGGAATGTTCTTTCAGTTAACAGGTAACTTTATGGGATGATATACAACATAAGACATTTAGAGCACTAGTTTAGCTTACAAAAACAATCAGCATTCACAAGTGAAAAATAGACTTATGCATACTTGCAGCTTTATTCTTAACAGCCCCAAAATGAAACCAAATGTGCATCAACAAGTGAATATATGATTGAACTGTGACATATGCACATGATAGAATATTAATAAGCATGAAAAAGAATGAACTGCTGATACATGCACTGATATGAATAAATCTCCAAAATATTGTATTGAGTGAAAGAGCACAGTCATACAATAATATATGTATATACCACATATGATACAAGTTACCAAACATGCAAATGAAGCTATGGTGATAAACATAAGAACACTGGTTGTCTGGTTACAGGGAGATTGATTAGAAAGAGACTTGAGAAAATTTATCGTGCTAATAAAATTGTTCTATACAATTGTTAATCATGATATTGGTTTTACTTCTTTAAACTATACACTTCAGATATGTACATTTGATGCTTTGTAAATAACTCAATAAGAAAAATTTCCCTGGGTTATTTCTTCCTGATGAATAGTTACAGTGAAATAAAATCATAATAACTGCAAACTTTCTATAATGACAACTTTAAAACTTCTGTGTAGAAATTTATTTTCATCCCTACCACATATTCTCTATCTGATGATCTTGACTCCTATTTTCTCCTAGAGAAAAAGCAGAAAGCATCAGTCAGGACCCCATGAGCTCCACCACAACCAATTTTGTAATATATCTGAGTCCTCCCTATCTGCTCCCTGAACGCTCTCCTCTCTAATACATATGCATTCAAACACAACATTTCTTTCTTTCTTTCTTGCCCTTCACAGTAAACTTATATCAGTGATTGTACCTTTTCTTTCTTTCATTTAATCTCATCCTTCATATTTTGCTTCTGTTAATTTACAAAACCAAAGCCTAACACAACAAAAGCTAAATAAACAAACTTATTTTAAAATTCTCATTCATCTCCTGCTACATTCCTAACACTGTTCCTTTAAACTATTTTTAAACTATGTCTCTTAGAAACTATGTCTCTTAGTTGAAACATAGTTTAAAGGAAAAGTGTTAGGAATGTAGGAAACTATGTGTCTGTTTCCCCTTGTATGTCAGAGTCAGTGTATTATAAAAATAATGCTAAGAGAGGAAACATAAAAACAAAAGCTACAATAAGTATGATTCTGAAATTGAGCAACAATGAGCTAGAGAAAGAAGAAAGGCAAAGAAAATTGGCAATCACGTGTGTGATGTCTAGTCAGTGATATGTCTACAGTGGTAGTGAATTTTAACCTGCTTTAAAGGGATAGATAAGTTTAAACACTAGATAATTACCACCATTGAACTGATGTGAATTTCTGTTTGATGGTACAGTTAAAATATAAAGTGTTTCCACCACGTAATGAAGTTATATTTACTGATTTCTTATAAGACACTTCTTATTTCAACTTAGTGACAGTCAAAATAACTGTCGCAATACAACACTTTTTACAGCTTCAGCTAGAAACTCTTCTGAGCTTAAATACTGACACTAATCAAATTTTGTCAGTTTTGCAAACAAGTTATATCTTCCTAGGCAACTAAGAAATTAGTCAGCACCCATATACTAAACTTCTTCATCAATTTTCAGGTTTGCTTCTAGCTTTCAAAGAGATTAAAATCCATAGCAATGGGCATGATGGAAGACTGGGAAGTGGATCCAAAGAGCTTTTCACACATTCTATGCACCAGGCACTTTGTACATTCCTTGGAAGATATTTGCACTGCCAGTCATTTTTCTAAAATGCAAACTTGATTATCTAACTTCTTTCCTTAAATTTTAATAGTTCCATATTGCCTACATGATAAAATTAAAACTCTCTGTACTGTGACAAAAGCACTTCATAATCCAGAGATTTTTTAACCGGTGTGCTGTGAGAATCTTTAAAACATGTAATACCTGACTTTTTAGTCAGGGGCACTGACATCTTTTCCCTTAGATTGTCAAAATAAAAAATGACAACAGCCAACACACCAATAGGCATCCAATGTGAATGAATCAAAATTATACCTATTTTTGACAGGTGAGCAAGAAACATGTTTTTGTTTTTCTTTCTGGCATGCTGTGGGATTTTAGTAATTAGTTTATGTGTGCCATGAGATGAAACAGGTTGAAAATCACTGTCATAATCCAATCCTTACTGTAATAATCATGCTGCAGCTCCAGAGTCTGACATCTTTGCTAGAAATTCCCGTATCCTCTTGACCCAGAAATGTGTATCTCCTCCACCTGGGCACACAGAGTTGATCGTGAACTAAATATCTCCTGTGCTCTGTCACAGTCCTCTATGTACCTGTCTTCCTTTGGGTTTTAAGAGGTAGTGACTATTTAGACTTCCGTCACCAAATACTTATTTTGCCTCATTTGAGGGTGAGCCCCCTAGAACATAATTTCTCTTTGTATCCTCAGAGCTGAGCTCAGTGCCTACTGCACATTAAATAAACAGTGAGTGATTAAATAATTGAAAAATAAAGGAATGACTGAATAAATAAAAGAAATGAATCCCAGATCTTTTGACTGGCTTACATATACCCATACAGCAAACAATGTTAAACATAACAAGGACTCCCTGGCATGTATTTATTCAATGTATTAGTATTTTGTTAAATTCATTTACTTATAGCATGTCTATTAATAAAGCATAAGTCATAAATCACTGTCACCTATAAAATGTCTAAATAAAGCTGCAGGACTCGGGAGGAGAGGTCCAGCTACCCTCGTCACACTGCTGCCCATTGCCGGTGAACTTTTGGCTGCAGTCACGGAGTACAGGTGGGAAGCTACGCTGTTAATGTACAGCTTTCACATGTGGCAAATATGGTTTGTGTGCCAGTTTTAAGTGCTAGTTTAATGTTTTCTTTCAACCAAAATAGCAATGAATTTAGTAGAAAAAATCTTGGCTCAGAAATGAGATCTATTTTTATTATAAAGGCAACATAATTAAGATTTTCCCACATATTGTGTGGTAGAAGGAAATAGTTTATCCTATATGTAACCGAGGTATAGCATGGTTTGCACACATACATATGTACATAATAATAAAAAGAAGCATTTGTGTTAGAAAACAAAGATGAACCATATTAATTTCTTTCTTTTTAAAAACACCACTTTTTAATCTAAGTGAACTTTATTTTACCTTATCCTGCATAATGAATATTAGGCATGTTTCTAAAATCAATTTTTGTTGATACTCCGTGCAACTGAGTACTTAATAGTTTGGTCATACATTTTTTCAACAAATGTTTGTCAGGAGAGAAAGATACTAGTTCTTTAATGGTTAAATGTATATGCAGTCCTACTTACATGCAGTTTACAAAGTAGCAATTATTGACACAATAGAAAACTGAATATATACGTAAATAGTTTTTCCTTCTCTTAGTTATCAGACCTTAGCTTAGACATCATACATTTCATATCAATAAGAAAATAAGGTACTGCTCTCGTGATTAAAGCCATTATCCCAAAGTTTTATGGGCTTTGATTTTCCCAATTTTTTAAAATTTTGTCTACCAAACACAGTAACTTCAGTGAGGTCTATGTAGCATAATGCAGCAACATATAATATCATAACCTAAAGGCTCTCTGTCAACATGTTTATGCCAATATTTTGACTATTTGGGATTGGGAAAATGTGCCATATCGACCAGAGGAAACAACTGTACTTTGAGAAACCTAAAGAAAGAAGTTCTGTGTCACTACTTCCAGATCTGTAATCTTCGATAAACACAAATTTCTACAATATTATATTGCTGAAATATCCTAGAGTTCAGATCAACTAATCAGGCACTTTTCAAAAGCATTTCATTGTTGTTTGTATCTGTAATGTGAAGGAGATCAGAGATAAAATATCCTGGCCAACTTCATCATCCTTGCAAAGCAGCCTCCTCATTAAATGTTTCAGAGGAAAGGCTACCTGCTAATTCATTCATTTAATGTTGGTGATAAAACATTATTTCCTCTTTCACCAAGTAATTATGGAAATTGATAGTTTTGGTAGCTCCACTCTGCCTCATCTGTGTTGTTAGGAAAGTATATTAAATTTTTCTTTTTTAGAATTTGAATGTCAAGGAAATATAAGCTAACCTACACACACACTAGCTATAAATATAACCAAATAGTGTTGGAACAAGGAGTTCAACATACTTAAAATGTCTCTTTAGATTATAATCAATACAAAAGTAAGCTAGCACTGCATAAATAAACTGCTTTTTTAAGAACAATTTAAGTTAAAGTTAATATTATACACACACATATACATATACACACATCCACACATACACACTATATATATATAGTGTGTGTGTGTGTGTGTGTATGGAGACATGAGTTGAGCTTATTGTATTTATTGCAATCTTTATTGGCCTGCTTTATTTAATAAATTAAAAAATTATAATATATACCTATATCAGATATCAGAGGCAAAATTTGTAAATAAAATCTGCATCATTATCCTATAGTCCTTTGAGCATTTTATGATTCATACTTGCTTCATCACTTTTCTCTAAGTGAAATAAAGACATCAAATATTTTACCAGGCAGTACCAATTCAATAATCAGATTCTCCATGAAACTTTCCATAATTATCCCTGATAGAAATGAATGTTCCCTAACAAGACCTCCCATGCACTCATTTGTAACTTTCTTACTGTGCTAATTAATTTATTTTTTCATTCAATTACCTTAAAACATTCACTTAGTCACTCACTTAGTCATCCTTAACCAAAAATGTTTATAGAGCATTTATACAAAAGGTTAGTGTTAGTAAAATGAATAAACCCAATCTCCTCTCCTATGAAGCATGCTGTTTTGAGGAGGAGACAGACACATAAACAAATAAATGTAAGGTATGGTTTGTTTCCTAGTGTTGGGAGGGGAGTGGAGACCACAGTGAGGGAAACAACTTTTGCACTCGTGGTAAGGACAAGTGTGACTTCACCAAGTGTCTGACTGGAGATGGTCTCCTATAGGATGAACTGTATGGGGTGCTTTTGTAAGGGTATGTTGCTTTAGGCTGTAGTGTGATGAAGGAGGAGGAGCCGACGCGGGAGAGGTATGTGAGGGACAGATTGAAGAATGCCTCATGGACTTTACTAACAACTTTAGTCCTTGCAAAAGTGAATTAATACCCCCCTCCTTCTCCTATTTTCTTATCTTGGCTAATGGAATATTCATCTATCTCTTCATTCAGAACAGAAACCTGATATAGATCCAAGATCACTGTCTTTTCACATTCTGGCATTCAGGTGAGTCTGACCTCTTAAACATATCTTTACTCCACATTCTCTCACCTCCAACTTCACTCTTCGCCTTATCTCTTTTCTGGATTATTGCAATAGACCTATAAATTTTACCTGACTAGAACTCATCCCATTTTCCCATCCATTCACCATGATGCCTCAAAAACAATACCTAAAAAAAATTGTTTCAATAATGTCACTGGCCTGCTGGATGGAACTTATTTTGCTTGCAAGGAGAATGTTTTTTTTTCTCTAATGCATTGTCTCTTCCTGGAAAGCCAATGTGATGGATGAATCATTCTTGGGTACCCAAGACCAGCTATAATGTGGTACTTACTAATAGTGAGATTTAATACATACCTGTTAAATTAATAAGCAAACATTCTTATATTTTATCAATGCCTCTAAATGATCTCTCTCAAACAAATAAACTTTAAAAAAGGTTTATTTCACCCTTTGCTTTCTCCTTCTACCTAAGTTCGTATGCGGGTGTGTGTAGACATGTAGGCAAAAGCATACAGCTGCCAAATCATCAAGCTTGTGACTAGCGTTCTTGCTGTTAGATACAATTAAATGTTATAATTAATGATATTTATGCTAATTTTCACTATTAAGTCCTCAAGTAAAAACAAGCGCCTGCATATAATGAGATCTTAGGGACTCAGATATCCACCCTATTATTAAAACAAAATGATTGTTCATGATTTTCTACCTTCTCAACTTTGACAGTCCACATGGATATGCAAGTGTGATGTCCTCCCATCTTACCAACCAATATTTCCCCTCCCCTTAATCCCAGGCAAATGCAATGTCAGAATGACTGCAGAAGCAGAAAATTGTGGACCAAGTTAAGATTTGTGCCAGTAAGCCTGAAAAAACAATTTTTAGATTGGTTTTAGCAGTACATATATTTCATTCTGCAGGGGATTACATGTGTGAGTTCATCTGCATATTTTAATGAATAAACATTTAAAATCAATCAACTCATTTGTGTACATTCAAGTCCTAGTATCTGAGCAACTATGATGCCTGTCAGAATTCTTCTGAGTTAGGCTGAGAGTAAGAAGGGAAATAGTACACTAATCTACTAAAGTACATAACACCATTTATTATGTTCTTCAGCCAACAGGGGTCAGCCTGGGAAAGTAGTGAAGTCTGATGCAAAAAGACATGATTCAGATGAGTATCTTAATTATTTTGAGTAAACTTTCCTGAATCTCTACAATGTAATGGGCATTGTACAAAATTCTGGTGCCACAGAGATATAATTACTCTGCAGTCCTTTCTTTTAAATTAAATAGCTTTATTGTTTTTGGAAACATAATACATTTGTGTTACAAAAGGAACTCAATATAAAATTTAAGTAATCCTGTAAAGCACAGGTATAAAAAAGAAAGAATGAAATCACCCCAAATTCCATCTAATACCATTTTTAACTTTAGATGAACCTCATTCTAGATATGCTTTTCTCTATTTACCTCTCTGTCTGAATAAGTTTAATTATAAAGCAAATACTTTCACAGAAATCACATAATGCTAAACATGGTACTTTTAATGGAACAAAATTTTGACATGATGAATTATTGAAGTAAGCTTTTCCCACTAAAACAATGTATACGGTTAGTAAAGTATAAGGGATCACCTTTTCATCTTTAAGAAATGGAGTCCATTTTTCAACTGCATGTTTCAATTTTAGAGAACACTTGAATCCTGTTCAAAATGATTAGATAAACGGAGCTCTTCCATTTCCTTCTGTCCTCCCCCACATGCCAATTTTTGTAAGTTACATTATTATTTACACACTGCCAAAGTTTGTAAAATTCATATTCTGTTTTATAACCTCAATTTCCAGAGATGTTTGGTATTAATACTATTTTTAAATTTTACATGGATTCAGTGGTCTCACCCGGTCTTTTTATGACAGGTTTTCCATTTCAGATTTTCTTTTGTTTTGCTTCACCACTTAGGTGACTGCAGTTATTTATCAAATTTACTTTTTTTTCCTTCAAAAATGGCCCGTGAGTCCTATATTTCCTGAGTTACTGCATGCTTAAAAATATTTGTCATTCTGTATTGTTTTGTTCTGTTTTATTGCATTGAAAGACTATTTGGGTATATGTAAATACACTATTTGAATCAGGTTTTTATTTTCCCTCCAAACTTTGTATCTATTGCACCATTATATTTTGGCTTTTAAGGTGGTTGTGGAGAAATCTAAGGCCAGGCTAAATTTTTATTTTCCCACCATAGATAATTCGTTCTTTTGCGCCCATTATCTAATGTATGCGTTCTTTTTATTTTAACTTCAATAATTTAGTCATATATTACTGCCAATAGTTTTATGCCCACTTATTATTTCAAATATTTTCTAGCATAATAAAACTCTTTATTAAATTTTCATGAGTCAAGGTATATATTCTATTTCCAGGCCTGTATTTTGATCCAAAGCGTGTTCACTGTATTTTTTTAATAGATATCTATTTTTTCTTGGAATATGTATGCAGACTTGTCATGTCCCTCTCTTTGAAATTATTATTTACCTTACTTTTTAAAAAATTCTGATTTATAATTGGTTAAATGTCTGTATATAGACACATAAATAATTTTGATTAAATGGCACAGTTATAAGTGCAGATTTTGTACAACTGACATAGATCAAAATGATCTGGATTGGCAATAAGCCCATAATGTAGCACTGCTTTTTAAGGGTTTGTGCAGTGGGGCAGGTTGGGGGATGGCTGGACATCAGTCTCAACTCTGAGTATTAACAAGGACAAGTATAGATTAACGGTCAAGGAGCAGTGTGGGAAGAGGCAACACCAAAGCTGCAGTAATTCTTGGCAGACCAGCTCAACCAGACTTCTCCTGAGTACAGGCCAGGCTGATATGATATGGAGAGTGGAGGATGAAGAATTAGACCATAGCGCAAGGGTGAGAGACTTTCACTAAACTGACTCAGTATGATTCTTGCTAAAACTGAACTAAAACGGTTAAGAACAGAGTTCAATTTTGAGCCTAATCAAAAAGAAGACTCAGAGGAGCCTTTATCAGGTTTGATCAAGGAAGAAGTCTTTGTCAGTAGCATAATTTTTTCATAAAGCTAAGGCTAACTTTAAACTTTCCTGCCTGACATTATCATTTCACAGCTGTAAATGTTAAAGGCACATGCATTAGAAAAATATAGACCTAAATAAATTAAATATATATATATATACATATTAATATGTAGAGTTCACATTGTGATTGCTCTTGTATATGAAAACTATAACATCAATTACTATTATTTTATAATCGACTTTCTGAAAATTCCAGTTCTATAGCCCTTCAGGTGAAGTAGGGCTTCTGTACTCATGCATAGGGTGGGGTAAAGGTAGGTTTACAGTTGTGAGTGCATGAAACACAGAGTTTATTCTTGTATTATTATTAATTTTTGCATTATTTTTCCTATGAACTGTAAGGCCATTTTTGCCCTGTCATACATATAGAGAACAAATTTAGAGAAAGTGAGAGCAAGAGCAAGAAGGTGTGAGGGAATCAGTGTGCTCCATCTCTTGTTCAGAAATAGCCTTCTGGCAACCAATGTTTCGGGTGACCTTGATTCTCCAGAAGTATACTTTTCGAACTTTTTTCCATTATATCACTCACAATAGGCACGTTCCCATGTGCAATTGTTGGGACGTTGAATGCAACTCCGTGTGTTTATCCTCAATAAATCACTGCCAATATAATAGAAACTGATAATATTATAGGAATAACTTGAATCCTTTCTAATTCTATTTGCATATATATGAAATTTTTGCTTTATCTGTATTATATTCCATAATGTAGCATATAGCTTTGTAATTAAAAAAATATTCTTCCATATATGAATTATTCTTTGCCATGTCATACTTGACTTTATTGGCTGGGAAATTTATTTTCGTTACTTCTTTCTTTATTACATGCATTGTTAAAGACAATAATCAATGCTTTTGATTCAAACATAAACACTATATTGAATGGCAACATAACGTAGTGGTTAAGACCATAGTTTTTTATTAGATGGGTCTGACTTAGAGATTGATCTGCCACTACCAGCAGCAGCAAGAGTAGAGGAAGCCAGCAGCGAGCAGAAGACTCTCAGGATGTGAATACACCCTTTTAGCTACCAGTTGTGTGACTTTGAGAAGTCTATTGAAAATGTTTAGTCTTTCCCTACTTTCAAAGAGATAAGAACAGTAATGTCTCCAAAGTGTTTTTTCAAAGGCTAAAAATATAATCCATGTGCATTTCTTGGCACAGTTTATAGAAGATATTAAATGTCCTGTAAGTGTTTGTTGGTAGTAGAGGTAATTGAAATAGTAGCAGTGGTAGTTGTCACTATGGTTTAAACTGTATTCACACTCGTATTACAGTAATATATTTTTGCTACACTTCATAGTTGTGTCAAATCATCTTGGCTGAGAGTCAATCAGTTCCTTAGAACAGAGTCTGTGGGAGAAATTTTGCTGAAAAAAGATCTCCTTGAACCTGACACACCTGCACTGGTTTGGTACTAATCTCTTTAAAACTGATATGCACAATTTTATTTTATCATCATCATCATCATCATCATCATCATCTGACATTGCTGTCATAAATGTCAGCAATGTCAGATAATAATAATTTGAACATAAACGTCAGGAGTGGCCAGGCTGAGGGAACAGATGGAGACTGAAAGTGTGACTGTGACACAGTGTGCGCTGGGGACAGACACGTGCTAGGCCTTGGTGTCCTCACATTAACAATGCACAATGCTCTTGAAAGTACATGAGACCATGTGTCTTAGATGCTCCTCAGTGCTACAGGAAACATTCCTTTTCAGAGGCAACCTTCATTCATTGGTTCTACCAGAGTAAATCTAGAAAAGGAACATGGGTGATAAAAATACAGTCAGAACCCTAGAAAATTACAGCCCAGTGAGTGATGCTAGGATGTGGTGGGTTTATATTAAGCCTCAACAAAGTGGAAATATCCACACAAAAACAAATGTTAGAGATTTAGAAGTCATTCTGCAACTCTATTTTTTGTGTGTGAAATAAGAACTCTGCCTATAAAAATCACCTAAGGCAATTATCTTTACCCACCCAAGAAGTTAATTAAAATACATATTTTACAGTTCTCCCCATATTTTGTAAGGAACATAAACTCCTTGAACCTTGGTGTGATGTTCCATAAAACAGGAATGAAAATAATTAAGTATAGGCTATTTTAGGGCTCAAATGAATAGTGTATAAAAAACACCTGGTACTGAGCAGCCCTCCAAGAAACTAAGTACTTTTCTTTTTCTACATGTTGACAGAGCCGAGGACTCTTCCACTGGTAAATGAGAAGAAGAAATTATATAATTTTGTCTTCAAGGTATTATCATTCATATTTCTAGCCCTTAGTCCTCTCTCAGAAAGACTGAAAATAGCCTTGTGCCTCGTTCATAATTACGGCACTACCAGCTCGTCTCATCGCTGCATAATTAGTTCAGGTGGTTAAACTATAGTATTAGTAACTCCAGAAGTCCAGTTTTAATTTCAGTAAGGGTCAGTTAAATTAAAATAGAAATGAAAAAATCTACAGTTTGTTTTATTGTCACAATCGCACCCCTAACCACTTTAAATCATCTCATTATACTGTGTTATTTGTCAAAAGAAGGCACTCTGATAAGAGAAAAAAGAGCTAACAGGCCACTATTGCCGCCAGTGAAAGTAACCTCCAGTTCAGTGAACAGCATCGTCATTATGTGGCCAAGAGGACATCGTCTCTTGTCGGTGTGGACAAATCCAAACGGAGATGTTAAGCTCTATTTTGAGGAAGGACATGAGAGACAAGGGAGTGGCAGTTAAAGGCTGAGGGAAAGGATACCCTTTCAGTACTCTCTGAGCTTCCCTAACTTGCCAAGAAGAATTTCTGCCTGGAAAGAGCTTAACAAATAATCATAATAAATGATTTTAATTGAAATATTACATAGGCATTTTTGAGAGCTCTCTGCATGATATAACTGGGTTTAGTTTCCCTAGCCCAGAGAAGTTACATCCCGGAGTAATGAGAAAACTTTCTGATAAGAATGCTCAACTTCAATCATCTGGATGAACCAGGGAGTGCTTGCTACAGTCTGGAAACAAGCAAATGTAATTCTGATGTTTTTGAATAAAATTTTAAAGACTACAATAGAAATTATAGTGTTTACGCTATGCAATTATCATTACTACTAACACTAATATTTTAGAAAAAAAACTGTATCAAACACTTGGAAAGAAAACACTTGAAGCATTTCGAAAAGCAGGAATAAATTTACTAACAGCAAGGGAAGTCAGGCAAAGTTTATTTTATGTATTTGTGTGTACCTGTGTTTACACAAGTAAGTTCTGCATACATAGGTAATACAGATTTCTTTTTATCCTCGCCCAAGGCCATTTTTTCATTGCTGCTTTATTTTAAAGAGAGAGGAAGAGAGAGAGAAAAAACATCAATGCTAGAGAGAAGCATCGATTGGTTGTCTCCTGCATCATACACCCAGACAGGGGACTGAACACACAATCAAACCCCACACCTTCTGGTTTATGGGATGACGCTCCAAGCAACTAAGCTACACTGGCCAGGGCAATGCTGTAATACAGATTTGAATAAGGATTTAACGGAATCTCTCATGGTATTCAGAGTCAAATGGAAATTGGTATAGAAGGCAAATAAATTCGTAACACATTGAAAATATTCACTAGAACGTGGTGATTGATAGATGACTATCTCCCAAGTATACATCACCGGTCTGTGCTCTTATTTTTCATCAGTGATAGGGATGAGAGTATATACAATCAAATATACAACAGAAGTTCCCTAGCTCTGTGGGGGAATCAGACATGATTTTAAATCTTGAATGAGAAACTTTTGGCAAGTATATTTAATCTTTTTAAACCTTTGTTCCCTCATTTCTGAATTGTGGAGAATATTACTTGCCTTATAGGATTTTGGAAGTCAAATAAAAAATAGACATACAAAGTTTGTAGCACATTGCTTGCCATTGAAAATAACTCAGTAAATTACTATCGCTATTACTGTTAGGACTGTAGGAATAATCATTCTTCACATGTGTGGGCCTTTCATTTGCCTTTCTTGACAGCTATCCTATTCCTTGTTTCTCTGTCGTTCATTCATTCCAATATCTTAAGGACTCTGGTGGGTAGGGGGAGGACACCCCACCTACCTTGTCCCCTCCATTTGAGACCATTTTACTCATAACATTTCTCAGAATAGCCTCTTCCCATTCACTCTTTCATGATCAAGTTGAAGTCCTCCTTGGCCTTATCCTGAATTACAGACAGCATTTCTTTGTTAATGTTCTTTTCTTTTATTCTTTATTACTTTTTTAATTTTTATTTTTTTAAACTTTTTTATTGTTGTTTACAGTTGTCTCCATTTTCACACCACCCATCCTCGCCCTCTGCCCTCGAACCTACCCCCTTTGGCTTTGTCCATGTGTCCTTTATACAAGTTGCTTGATGGCCCTTCCCCTTTTATCCCCTCTCCTCCCTCCTCTCTCGTAACTGTCAGTTTGTTGTTTATTTCAATGTCTCTGGTTGTATTTTGCTTGCTTTTGGCTAATATTCTTATTTCTAGCCTTTCCTTATCTCCAATGATATAGGAATTCTGCCAGAATCACCTGCCCAAACCATTTCTAATATACCATTGTTGCACTCCAAATAATGGCACTAACCCACCATCAGGAAAACATCGGCATCGTTATTTAGACGATGATCCTTCAGGACCATTCCCGTATTAACACAGCAGCTTGGGTGTCCCTCTTCTCCTTCACTATTCTTTCTCTCTACTTAGCCTCACAGTCCTTTTACTCTGTATGCTGCAAGTGAGCACCTTTTCCTTCCTCCTCCTTGTATTTGCTATTATTTCCATAAGGGCTGGCGAGGATGTGGAGAAAGGGGAAGCCTTTTGCACTGTTGGTGGGAATGCAGAGTGGTGCAGCCACTGTGGAAAGCAGTGTGGAGATACCTCAAAAAATGTAAAATGGATCTGCCTTTTGACCCAGCACCCCACTTCTGGGAATATATCCAAAGAAACCCAAAATACTAATTCAAAAGAACATAAATACCCCTATGTTCATTGTGGTGTTATTTATAATCAGCAAGATATGGAAGTAGCCTCAGTGTCCATCAATTGATGAGTGGATAAAACAACTATGGGACATTTACATAATGGAATTCTACTTGGCTGTAAAAAAGAAGAAAATTTTACCTTTTGCAACAGTACAGAGAGTCCTGAAGAACATCATGCTAAGTGAAATAAGCCAGTCAGAGAAAGACAAACACCATATGATCTCACTCATATGTGGAATCTAATGAACGAACTGAATCAACAAGGAGAACAGACACAGACGCATAGATGGAGAGCAGATGACAGCTAGTGGGGGGCAGAAGTTATGGGGTGGAGGGACTGAGCGCAAAAGGAAAGACGACTCATGGACATGAACACAGAGGGGTGATTGCTGGGGGGAAGGTATGTAGGGGATTAAATGGTAATGGAAAATATATAATAAAGATTATATAAAAACAAATTATCTCCTCTTCAAGTTTTTCTTATTATGTAAGCCTGTATTGATCTGGCTGCCCCATACCCATCATTCTGCACTTAATTATGCAATTCTTGGTTATGTCAGGTTAATATAACTAAGTCTTATTTTAAAATTTTACTTGTTATATGCATCCTAGATTTCCTAGCTAGGTATTAGGAAATGTACACCTTCTTTTTTTTTTTTTTCCAAATCCACCATATATAGCAAAGTACTATGCACAAATTTTATTTTTCCCCCAAATCCACTGTTTATAGCAAGGTATTATGCACAAAATTGCAGCGCTGATACATGGTAAGTTTATATTAAATGGATTAACAAATGTACTAATTGGTCAAGACCCTGAAAATTGAGTCCATACTATTGCCCAGGATCATGTAAAATAGTTTTGGTTTGTTAGGTAGACTCCAGGGATGTGAATCAAATTATCTGTAAAGGAGAATTCTCTTACCCACAAAGATTTCTCATTCCAATGACATGCTAATAATGCTTTACTCAGGTGTATACTCTATAGATGGACTCCTTTGTTTCTTGCCCCTAGGGACTTCATCAAAGATACCTTCAAAGCCAGAACAAAGGCCTGGGTTTCCCTGTGATGCCTCATCATTACCTATACAGCAGAGTTACAGCTAGCAAGTGCCAGAATTTCCTATTCCAGTATGCAAATCTCTGAAAAGCTTGTTCTAAAAAATAAAGGGAAAAAATCTACTGGACTTTCCTATGTTCTTCCCTAAGGCTTACACTGAACAATGAGCCCAATACAATAGTGTACATCGTCCTGCTGAGCTGCCAGAAGAATTCAAACTTCGCTAAGCACAAGAGCCAAGGGAGCTATTAGCATGCTTCTAAGCTCAGAGCTTAACATTCCGGATGAAACTAGTGTCACAGGTTCCTTTAGAGTGTGATTTTTCCTGATTCTTTTCCATTCGGATGTGTGAAAGTATGAGGGAGGCTGAAGCAGTTGGGCAGGGAGAGAGAGCATGTCTAGAGTGATGACACATTTAAAAATACCATCCTGAGAAACCCTGAGCTCTCCAGCTATGGATTCTAAATATAGTGATGCCAACAGCAGAGAAGTGTGCCAGTTGGGCTTTCAGAAAGCTGCTCCAGCACCAGGTAAGGATGACTCACCCAGGGGCCGTCAGGCTGTGAGGGGCCATTTCAGCATCTATTTACCAAAGCTTTCAAAAACAGTGCTCTCCCAGAAGGCCACACTCTCCTCAGGGAACAGAGGAATGATAACACATCGATACTGAATTCCTAGCATTAGATCATTGTTAATCCTCTCAAAAAACATTTTTGTTGTTGTTACAAAAATGCTTTCTATGCCGTGGCTCTTACTGACAAAGGAAATATATTTTAAAATGTAATGGGTATCATTTTATCTTATACATATGATGGCTTGAACATTTTCCCTTATTTCTTGTTAGTAACGGAATCTAAATTTAATGCTGCATTAAACATATTTCTAACATAAGAAAAACATTGTTTATTACATGATTTCTGCTTATTTCTTCCATAAGAACCCACACATGCAAACGTAATTCCCTAAACTCTCTTAAATTAGCAAACCTATTTTAAGCCTATTGTTAAGAGTGTGAAGCGTCAATTATAGTTCTTGCCCAGTGCAAATTTATTGTGCTGAGTAGATTTTTTGCATTTTAATGACTCCATGTTCATAAGTTGATTCCTAACCAGGACTATTTAAAAACCTCCTGTGATGCGTTGACTATAACAAACTTGCCATCTGTGTCTTTTAGGAAGTAAAAGTTTTAAATTTAGTTAACTCCTGTTGGCATTCTATTTTTCTGTCCAAACTCTTCTGTAAATTCCTTTCTCTAGATCAGTTCTGGAAGTGTGGGAGTGGAGGATAGAAAAGACTGATTTATCCACATGAGTTAGAAATGAAAAATCTCTTAATGCTGACTCTATTTAGTGGTGGTTATTTAATATTCTAACCTCAGCCCCTCCTTGGCTTTTCCTCACTCCCCTTCAAAACAAGGAGTTGAGATGCTACCAATGCTTCCACCACTGCTACTTGGTGGAGGCAGTGGGATACAGGTGTTGAAGGGAGAGTCAACCACACTGGGAATCAGAAGCAGAAAATGAAGTTTTATCAATCTCCTACAGACAGCTTCATTCCGTAGTTTCTAATGGCTGGACTTTGTTATTAGACTTGAAGGGTAGGCAGCTAGACCTTGGGAGCCCGGTTTCTTTTCTCCCCTTTGAGTGTTAAGCTCTTCATCTTATCTTGATGTAATGGACAATGTATCCTCTTCTTTATTTCTGTTTCCAATGCTTTTCAAGTTTGTATTTATACTTTTGTTTCTTATTACCTCTTTTCTACTTTGCCTAGTTTCATTCTGTCCACGCCCCCAAATTTAGAAAATAAATTAAAAATAAGAAAAATATAAATTATTTGTCCTTTAATTTTAGGCAAAATTCATTTTTATTTTGGTATTTATTTATATTTTCTATTGTTGTTCAAGTATAGTTGTCTGCCTTTTTCCCCCACAATTCCCCCCAACCCCAGCCATCCCCACCTCCCTCCCCTGATTCCACCGCCCCATCTTGGTTTTGTCCATGTGTCCTTTATAGTTGTTTCTGTAAACCCTTCACCCTTTTTCCCCCACTATCCCCTCCCACCTCCCCTCTGGTTACTGTCAGTTTGTTATTAATTTTAATGTCTCTGGTTATATTTTGCTTGTTTGTTTTGTTGATTAGTTTCCACTTATAGGTGAGATCGTATGGTATTTGTTTTTCACTGCCTGGCTTATTTCACTTAGCATAATGCTCTCCATTTCCATCCATGTTGTCTCAAAGGGCAGGAGTGCCTTCTTTCTTTCTGCTATGTAGTATTCTATCATGTAAATGTACCATAGTTTTTTGATCCATTCATTTGCTTCCAGCAGTTGGCTGTTGTCAATTGTGCTGCTATGAACATTGGGGTGTATAGGTTCTTTTGGATTGGTGTTTCAGGGTTCTTAGGGTAAAATTTCAGCAGTGGAATTGCTGGGTCAAAAGGCAGTTCCAATTTTAGTCTCTCTGAGGAAATTCCATACTGTTTTCCATGGTGGCTCCACAAGGCTGCATTCCCACCAACAGTGCATTAGAGTTCCCTTTTCTCCACATCCTCTCCAACACTTGTTTGCTGATTTGTTTATGTTGGCCATTCTCGCTGGTGTGAAGTGGTATCTCATTGTGGTTTTAATTGGCATCTCTCTGATGGCTAGTTATGCTGAGCATCTTTTCATATGTCTCTGAACCCTTTGTATGTCCTCCTTGGAGAAGTGTCCAAGTCCTTTGCCCAGTTTTTAATTGGGATTTGTCTTCCTAGAGTGGAATAGTGTGAATTTTTTATATACTTTGGAGATCAAACTCTTGTCTGAGATATCATTGGCAAATATGTTTTCCCATACGGTTGTTCTTTTTTTTATGTTAATGCTGTTTTCTTTAGCTGTGCAGAAGCTTTTTATTTTGATGAGATCCCATTTGTTTATTCTTTCCTTTATGTCCCTTGCTCTAGGGGACCTATCAGTGAAAATATTGCTGCGTGGACTATCTGAGATTTTCCTGCCTATGTTCTCCTGTATGAGTTTTATAGTGTCACAACTTATATTTAAGTGTTTTATCCACCTTGAATTTATTTTGGTATATGGTATAAGTTGGTATTTTTGATGTTAGCATCAAAATCTAACCTTAGAGCACTATCAGTTTTTATTTTCTCTACAGTTCCATATATCCAGAGACACTTAACATGATTTGATGAAAACAGATGGGTAATAAACTTACGTGAATTTTAGGATTCCCCCTCTATCATCAATTAAACTCAGCAATACCCATATAAATGTCAATTGGCTTCAATGAAAACTCTTAATTTATTTTAGAAATATATGTCATATTTGGGTTTTTTTTTCAAAATTAAGCCTTACTTTATAAATTTCAGACTCAAAGCAGTATTCAAATACCACAAAGTCTTCTATTCCAAATGAGGAACTTTTAATTAAAACTGAAAATATGGGAACTCTGGGTTAAAAGAAAATCATGAACTATATCAGTGCCCTGCTCCAGGATAACCAGTAGAAAAAACATTAAAATATCTGTGTTTAAAAATTAACTGTGAGTATAAATTAACCTTTGCCCATCACGTATGTATGATATGGATTAAAAGAACAAAAGCAAGTATAAGTAAGCTATGACCCCTTGCATTTGTTTAAATGCATTCTGAAGTCGCACTCACTGAACTCTGCCATAGACTTGCTTTTGATATTGGCACACATCTCAGAATCTAATTATTTTGATTCAAAGGTAAAATGCTCTTTTGCATACCTAGTACTTTGACTTTCCTAATATTTTATTTCCTTTCATGAAACTTCACATTTCACTAAAGTATGAAACACAGAAACTGGCCTTTGGGGAGGAGCTAAAGTGGTGACAAGCAGTTGGAAAGAACTATGGGAAGCTAAAAATACCCAGCTGAAGAATGTGGTGGGAGTAGAAAGGGATCATATATTCAGAACATCCACAGTGTAAATTAGAGATTTTCAAAGAAAACTTCTTCTTTTTTGGAAAGTTAATTATGCTTCTCATTATAAAGATCTTGGATAACACCTACTGAATACCAATTTTGTGACATGCTTTGTTCTAAGAGGTTTTCATGCAATAACTCATTTCATCCCGAAACAACCCAGTTAATTAACATTGTAGTCACCTTCACTTAAAAGATGAGAAACAGAGAGCTAATAACTGAGTCCTAAACTACATATTAGGGGTTTGAACCCTAGTTCTGAGCTAAGCTGATGCTGTGCCATGTCCTCTTAAGCAGCACTCTGATAAACAATGAAAAAAAGAAAGAACAAAAGAACGAATGAATCTTTTTTCCACTTTTAAAAATTATATGGATTTGTCATTTCTAAAACAGCAATATTGAAAAGTCTTCTGATACCCAAATAATTTATAGCAATAATTATATTTTATAGCAATTTTAAAATCTGTATATATTTACAATTTCAGATATATGTATATTTAAGAAAAATTAATCATTTGCTTTGTTATAATTTTAATAGAATACTTTGCATTGTTATTAGAATAGCTATGTTTTATAAGCTATCATGTTTTGGGGTTCTGTGAGACAGGATGAATGCTATTTTGAATCTTAATTTTCCCTTCTCATTCCACAAATAAAGGGCTAGCGAGGTTCCCTTCATGATAATATTGAAAATTCAGAATTCTTAAAAAAAAAAACAAAACAACTATGTGCCAGGTTTACTTTTTGATTCAACAAATATTTGCTGACTGCCTACTATATTCTTTGTCCTGAGAGCACAGCAATGAATAAAACGATCAAACTCCCTTCCTAAAATAAACTATAACTCTACTGTAATCTTAAGAGTTACAGTAACACTGATATAACCTCAACTTTTCCTGAGAAAGCTGAAAACTTGTCAGTAAGAAAGGATAGGAAAAAATCAAGGAAAGATGGCATTTATGGAAAAATTAGCTATAGTCTATTCTTAACATATCTATTTCAAATGTATTTTAAAAATTAGTACAAGCTTACAAATAAAGACCCACAAAAGAAAAATGAGGTAGTTTGTCCAAAGTCACACACTGGTAACATTTTAGCATTCATTTATCACCCTATCCATCCACAACCGACTTGTTTATTTATTTGAGAAATACTTTGGTGATTTACAAGCTTATGACAAAAATCCAGCTGATACTTTTAATGCATATTTATGCAAGAAAGTATAAGAAAGGAGTGAGTTGATGACAGAAACTAATTATTACTCAAGTAAATTATTTTTATTTATTTATTGGTTATTTTATTTTTTATGTAACAATTGTTTCAATTGTTCAAGTACAGTTGTCTCCATTTTCCTGCCACCACTTCCCCCTACTGCACCTACCCACACCTCTACCCTCAATCCTTCCCCTCTCTGGCTTTGTCCACGGGTCCTTTATACATGTTCCTTAACAAACCTTCCCCTTCTTTTCCCCATTATCCTCCTCCCTGCTCCCCTCTGGTTACTGTCAGTTTGTTCTTAATTTCAGTGTCTCTGGTTATATTTTGCTTGCTTGTTTATAAAAACAATGATAAACACCATTAATATTCCAAAAACTCTAGAAATGTGATATCATTTTAAATAGTTGATTACAATTAATAATAATATACAGTTACTGCTCATAAATCTATTTCATTAGAATATGACTGCTGGTATTTCTTTAGAACTGTATTGACATGTGGACTTTTAACATCATAATTTTATAACTTTGTGGCCAAGTATTTGGACTCTATCTCTGACTCTGCTTGTGTGACCAACAGCTTTGCAATTTGGACACGGACCCTGCCTATGGGACAAACTGCACTCCCTGTTTTGTTTGTTCAATCAGTACTTGTTTAACAAATTTGTTTTATAAGTTCCAAGGAAAACAGAAGGAATGGTCCATGACGAATGACACCCCCACCCATGTCTCAGGATCCAGTCATTGGTCACATCTCGTGACTCTACCTGCAGACCATGAGTCAGTCGAAACAGGGCAGCTCCATTGCCCTGAGCAATCAAAAATACACAGCGTGTATTCTGGCTTTGCTTCCCTTAGCAATCAATCCCCTTATAGGTCAGCTTCTCATAGTTTTGTCTTTAAAAATCCTAACCTACCTCTTCCTCTTCAGAGCATACTTTCAGTTTCAGCCAAAGACTATGTCTCTCTAGTTCACAAAACATATATGAATAAAACTCTTCTTTTGTCTCTCAGATGCGCCTTCTGGAATTTTTGTTGATAGACATAGTTCCAAGAAGATGTGAACCTCAAGTCTCATCTTATTTATAAAGTTAAAATACATGTTCACTCCTCATTTTTTCTGACCCTTATCCATATTTTGTTATACTTATCATTGTATATAATGATTTATACATGATACTATGCAAACTTCAAAAATGTGAGTTACCAGAATTCTTAATGCCTATCACGTAAGAACAACAAATACTTACTAAAAGGGATATTTATGATATAGGGAAATAATGTGTTTAAGTAAAAAGTATTAACATTTTATTCAAGCAATAAATATAATAGTAAAGAAATAAAAATTGAAGTTTTGACTGGCTGAAGAATTAACATTTGCCCCATTTCCAAATGGACACAATGCTATGTTGAAATCATATTTTTGCTGTTACATGATTGACTTCATGACTTGTGCATAATTGAACATGACTGAGGCTATTTAAGCCTAAAGTAAAGAAGAGTAAGGATTAATGATTGTTATCATTCACAATTAATAATTAGTAGGGAGGGTATCCAAAAAAACCCCATGTAATACCAGAAAGACTGGAATTGTAAGAAGTTTGGTTACTTGACTATATGCATTAAAGAGGTTTTGGCCCCAAATTCCTGTCTTTCTATGTAATTAGCAAATGAAAGGGTAAAAATACCTCTTGATTAAGGTCCTATTAGGAGGTTGAAAACCACACTTCCTTTATCCAGAGGTCTAGATCTTAAGAAGGGAAACTGATTTGATCTGGAGAAGTTTCTAAAAGTAATGGTCACTGCTCTAAAATAATAAGAAGAGCAGGAAAAAAAGTGAGTTAGAAACAGTTCAGTGGAGAACTAAGTCTAGACTATGTTCCTGAAGGTTGCAAGATTTCTATTGCTTATTTATATTAGGCATACCATGGTATCTGAGAGAATAACATTTCAGTTAACCATTTTAAGAAATAATGAGCACTCAGCTGGTGAAATCAGTTGCAATCAATTTATTTTGCCAAATATTATAAGGGGTTAATTTAATTCAAGCCTATGTTCTTATGGAAGTAATGCTTAGGAACATTCTCTATTTCAAAGTACTCTTATATCAAGCTCTTTCCTTTTCAACTGAAAGTGCCCCCTGTACTATATTAATCAGTGTGACTCAAGAAGCTTGATAATCCTATCAGCACATTAGGCAAATATTACTTAGAATTTAAAATTATATGTTCTTACTCATAGGAAAATATTTAGGGATTGATATTAAAATGTATTTTCACTTTATTGTGTTTCATCGATGACTTAATTTTTGAAATTGCTATTTCAAATCTGCCAATTTAATGTTGTAAATATCATATCATCACTATCCTTTCCAAAGAGGTTATTATTCATAGTCCGTTTTGAGAATCATCTACTCTGTTCCAGCTGGCTTCATGTAATTAAAAAAAAAAGTGTGTGTGTGTGTGTGTGTATAGAACATGTATATATATATATATATGTATATATATATCTGTCTCATATAAGCCTAAAGAATGATAAAAAATGTGTTGATAGAAGTACATTATAACAATGGTTCTTGCCACTTAGAGCTTCTCCTTTTTACTATGCAGTTCCTTGCACCATTCTCGAATATGAGTTTTTATATAGCTGCTCAACATAGGTTCCTTCCCATCAAAAAGGGAAGGAACAAAAAGGTCACTCATTCACATTTATGTCCGTAATACCCTTTGATTCCTAGCCTCTACTCTCTCTCTCTCTCCCCCCCATTATTCTTTAATGGTGGGATGAGAAACGATTTTTTGGCTTTAGAGAGAAATTTTCCTTTATATTTAAAAGTTACACGGTTTTAGATTCTCAAAAAAAATTTCTTCTAAAATTGGCAAAGAGATATTCTAGCAGCTGTGGCACTTTAACACAAATGGATCGTTTCTACTAGCAAACATATGTACCATAAACTATAAAGGCATCAGCTTGTGAACCCATTTAGAAGGTTCAATTCTGTTTCAATATTTGCTAAAACTTCAGAGACCGTGATTTTTTGAACTGAGCTTTGAAGGATGAATCGACACTTCCAGGTGAAGAAAGGGGACACGACAAAATGTATTATAGCCATAATGATGCTGCTCTGTCATCAAGACAGAAATTACCAGGTTTGGTACAATTTAAAACAAAACGTAAGTTTTACCAATCACTTCTCTGCTAGAATAGGAGGAAAATTTAATCCTGGGCAGATTTTCTTTTCTTTCTTTTTTTTTTTAACTTCCTGTGCTAATCTGTGGCCTCAGTTATATTAGAAAATAAATATCCATTGCCCTTGAAGAGTACCTTCTTAAAGATTTAGGTCCTAAGTATGCAAAGCTGGAAATAAGAAAAAAATATGAGTAGATTTACATAGAAACCTAGGAACTTTCTGAAAATAAAAGAATTCAAGCCCAATCCTTTCAAAGTGACCAAACCTCACTGATGGATTAAAATGTTCCCGTTCTTCTGCACAAGCAGAAAGGACCACTACTGATCCCAAACATAAACTCGTTTTAAAGGAAGGGGTCAGGGCCAGTGACTGGCAGAACACCACATTTGAGAATTAGAACAATGCTAGTTCCGGCACAGTTTGTGTACCAGGCCAGCAGCTCACCCTAACTGCAGAAACGCTGACCTAGTGGTCTTATTTCGGTCACAGTGGCTGCGAATGAAGTGCAAATTGAAAAAATTCCATGCAATGGAACTTAGCCATAAGAAAAGATAAAATACAGCCATTTGCAACAGCATGAATGGATCTTGAGAATATCATGCTAAGCACAATAAGTCAGAGGGAAAAAGTCAAGAACCATATGATTTCACACATATGTGGGATATAAACTGAAAGCAACAAATGAATAAACAAGAAGAACAAACACACAAAACTCATAAACATGGACAACAGTATGGTGGTTATCAGAGGGAAGGGGGTGGGGGTAGTAAAAGGGGTCAAATGGGGGTGATGGAAGAATATTTGACATTGGGTGGTAAACACACAATACAGAATAGAGATAATATATATAATAGAATTATGCACTTGAATCCTATATAAATTTATTAATCATCATCACCCCAGTAAATTTAGTAAAAAAAGAAAGAATTCTAAACTCGGGAGCCAGAGCATGATGCACCAATGGGACCCTGTGCAGGCATGTGCTAACACAGGGTCGCTCGAGAACATATCCTGCTGTGTGTGAATAACACATGGGATAACAAGAAATCAAGGGCCCTTTGGGTACAAAAACCTCCCTAATTCATTCACTCACATATTCATTCTCTCTCTCTCTCTGCATTTATGACTATGGCCCCTGAGAGCTGAGAACACCCTGAAAATTCATGTACTATGCAAAAATGAAAGGAAGCATGATTTGAGAACAAAAAGAAAAAAACATAAACAACCTGCTAAGAAATTCATGGAGCATTTAAGTTATTAAGTTTTAAAGAAATAAGAAATAAAATAGTATGTGTATTGGATACTGATAAAGAGGACACTATGATCAGGGTCTTTCTTAAAATAAAGGAAAAAAGATTTATTTGGAAAAATATTAATAGTCAACAAGATTATATATAAATTAAAATTATTTAAGAGATTAAAGTTGTAATTATTTAAGAAACTGGTTTATATATAGTGCATGTTTTCCTCACAATGCTAGGTAAATTTATTTTTTTGAAGCACTACCGGATTTGAACACCTTCTTTATAGCAAAGCCCATGTGTCATTTTCAGCAGGAAAGAAACTGATCCAGCTCCTGATACAGCACTCGTACTTAGTCCAAGTTCAAGTCATCAACTCTTCATCTTATACATTTATTTTCATAATGATCTTAATATTATCTATCTATTCATGCCCTAACAAAACCAGATGCTACAGTGTAAATATTTCAACCACATGAACAGTAATTGAGATAATTAAAAATGTGGACAGTGTGTTATAGGATGCAAATAAAACAATCCATGAGTTTAAAAAGTAAAAGAAAAAAGAAACATCTTTGGAAAGGGTGGTAAATGTGGGGTTCCATGCTCCCACATGTTCTTAAACAAATGGAAGCCATTTGGCCACATTATCTTTCCTGATGAGCCTCAGATTTATTTCCAAATCAGTACTTCAGGCAGCCCCTATCTATCAATTAGAGTTGGAATTATGGGAGATGATGGATTAGGGAGATGATAGAGGTAATGCATGGGTTACTCGGCCAAGTTCTTCTGAATATAATACATGTTTGTTGCAGCAGCATTAAAAATCAAAACTTTTAATTTAAAATAACAGATAATTGAAAACATCCAGATTTATGAATTATTGACATTAAAATTTCACATTTAAAAGAATTGTCTTTATGTAAAGTCTGTATGTGTTTGACAAAATTAAGACAATACGGTTTGACCCATCCTCATCTTCCTTTTTCCAGTTAACACTACGAGCACTTTTCTAAATACTTTTCCCCAAATATTCTTCAAAATCCTCCTTGATGGTGATATATTTTTCCATTGCATACATAGATATAATTGAATTCCACTACTCTCTTTCTGTTATACATTCATAAAGTTTTCATATTTTTCATTAATAAAAATGTCAAGCTCCTTATAAATAAATATGTGTTTTATTTCAGCAAAATCTGGTGGTGATTGTGAGACAGGATATTATTACACTTTGGCAAATTTGCTCTGGCAAAGGTTCTGAAAGATGCTTCAGAACGTAGTGAGGTGATGCTGCAGACCCAGGGAGATGAACAAAGGACAGGACAAACCTAGGCTGGCAGACAGTAGAGCGCTATTTGAACAGATTACACCCATAGCAACTAGGATGAGAAACCTCAGGTCTAGCTGTGCTTCCCCAGAAAAGCCGTCACTTCAAACTGAGATCTGTCCGTGTGGACTCCCCAGTACAGAACATAAAATAGATGTCAAGGCATCAACCTACGATATGTATATCTTTAAAGTATTTCTTTTCATAATGAAAAAAGTATATCTTTTCTATAGTATTTGTAAATTCTTCATTTAAAAAAAAATTCCTCTCTCTTCCATTCTGTTTCATTCTCTATAATCATTTATGTACAAGAAAGAAAGAAGAGTAGAAGAAAATATTGATTTTGGGGGGCTAGAGAAGCTAGGGAAGATACAATATGGTTTTAAAAAATAGATTATAAAGATCAAAACAGAACAGGATGAGTTTCTGAGTATAAGGCTTATGCACTGTTTTAGAGATGATTTATGGGAACTGAACCTACTAAAATGCAACTTTCACTTATGGAATAAATATTTCAAATAGATTAATCATGGGTACACTAAATATTTGCCATGTTATATTTACTTATGTATTTTGGTAATTTGGTAATCAGAGGCTCTTTCTCATGAATTGCCTGGTGTCCTTCCAAAAATATACACAACTATAATGTGTACGAGCATGCAATGAGTTACTCTAGGGATGTGCATTTCCTTTAGGAGAAGATTTTGCATTTTCTTCTTCCTTGGACCAGGACAATGTTTCATAATTTGGAAGTAGATGCTAGTGAATGCCTATGAAGTCATGGGAACTAAGTTTAACCAGAAGTGACAATCTATAAACAGTAGGTAAACCTTACAAAATGATGCTCTTCTGCATTATGCCAAACTTCATGATTCCTTGTTTATGTTTTCATTGTAAGTGACTGAAGGACATTCATCAACATATAGTACATTCTGAATACCTCCATTAATAATTTAGTTGTGCAATAAAAGTATAACAGGTAAACAGCTGTCTTCTTGCTATGTCCTTATGTGGCTTGTAGAGAAAGAGAGAGAGAGAAGGAGGGATGGAGGTACTGTCTTCTTATAAGGACACTATTACTATCACAGCAGGGCCCTTGATCCATACGACCTGATTTAAACTTAACTGTTTCTTTAGAGACCCATGTTCAAATGCAGCCACATTGGGAGTTAGGGTTTCAATATATGAATTTTGGAAGAACACAAACATTCAGTCTATGATATTATCCCTTTTGTATTATACCTTATTTATACAGCATATATGTGTGTGTGTGTATTTATACACACATACATATGTGTGTATGTGTGTATGTGTGTATGTATATGTGGCATGTCTTGCTAGAAAAGAACAAACTAACTGAACCTGTGCACAAGCAGTAAGTTTGAAGACTACTGATCTAGGACATATTTTAATTTTAGTGGTAAGAAACTATGTCTCAAGACAGCATAGTACATTTTTAGATAACTCTTTTGAAAACTTTCTAGTATTTTCAGTTAAAATATGTCACCCAATAATGCTCATTAATTGGGTTCACTTCTACTTTTATTTATATTAAATAAAACAAACTTATTCCTCCTTAAATGTATGCAATTATTAAATTTAATTCAATGTATTTAAATATTTTTTGAGTCTCTCTTATGCCACTGAATGCTGGGAATAGTATACCCAACACTGTGGAGTTTAAAGTATATTTGTGGAGAAACTCAATTGCAAGGATTATTTTTGTTGAAGTAGAGTGAGATCAAGGAGGATGTAACCCTGAGGTTATGGATAGATATTAACTAAACTTATCATGGCAGTAATTTTCCAATATATGTTGTACCCCTTAAACTCATACAATATTATATGTCAATAATATTTGGCTGGAAGGGGGAGTGGTTGGGGAGAAATGCAGACAACTATAATTGAACAATAAAATAATTATTAAAAAAGGAATATTTCAATAAAAATTGCAGGGGGTGGTGAGGTCCAAAAGGAGGAAAGTGAGAATAGTGGCTACACAAAGGAAGAGCACCTGAGAAGCACAGAGTGGCGGTTAACAGAAACATCCCTGAACATAATGCTTTTGGAAAGTAAGCCCTCCAATGGGCCAGGGCAGGAAGGACAGCCTTTGGGGGAGAGCAAAGCTGAGGTCCTAAAGTTCTCAAAGTGAAAGAGAACATGACATATTTTGGGACATGTCAGCGATTCAATACCCTCAAGCAGAATATGTGGTGAATGTTGAAATCTAAGCTGGAGCTCGATCAAGAAAGTCTCTGTCAGTAATGGCGAAAATTGAGATTTTATATTCAGGGCAATAAATTACAGTTAAAGGACTTTAAGCCAGAAAATGATATATTTGGTGGTATTTTTAAAAGTTCTTGCTAGTTGTACAGTGAAAAAATGGTTAGATGATTATAAGCCAAAAGGTAAGAATTTATGATATGCACAAAGCCTACCTGGGCTAGTATTGATTTGATAGTGGCATGGCATTGCTAGAACTGCAAACCCCCTCTCCAGCCATTTTTCTTATGGGATATACACACATTTATTGGCTTGTAAGATCTTTGGTGTCTCCAGGAATTTGTAAGGCAAAAAAAATGCAAGTTCAGCAATAAGGATGAAGATGTGAAGATGTTTGCTTATAGGTATTCCAAAAGACACAGTGGAATGTCTTGGAGTAATAAGATCAAGAGAAAGGAGTCCAAGGTAGTACCAAGATAAGGTATGAGTGAATCTGAAGAAGAAACTGATTACTACAATGTTTTGCAAGATAACCAATTTCTAGGGGAATTTAAGCCATGCTGGTAAAACTTGGCCTGAAGATCTCCATCCCCCGCTGAGAGCAGCAGTGTAGCACTTTCTAGAAGTTAGTGGTGGCCTGACCTGATTGTCCTACTGACACTGTCCTGTCGCAGTTGACAAGCCGTATGTTAAAAACAGCAGTAGTGTCAAGCAATGCCACTGTGAAGCCCTTTGGACAGTAGTCTCTTGTGCTCCAGGCCACAAAGCTCCAATTCCTAACTCAGCCTTGCGGTAATTGATTTTATATCC
This sequence comes from Desmodus rotundus, assembly GCF_022682495.2. Lineage (NCBI taxonomy): Eukaryota > Metazoa > Chordata > Mammalia > Chiroptera > Phyllostomidae > Desmodus > Desmodus rotundus. The sequence goes on along the minus strand of NC_071391.1, from coordinate 129,430,121 downwards.
CTTCATTAACTTGGTTAGTCCTCATGAAAGAGATCCCAGTTTACCTATGTCAGAAGAGTTTATAAAATTTAGTTTCTAATTTGTAGCACTTTTGTTCCCAAAAAATATGTATTTAAAGTGGCTAAAATTGGTAGGGTTATATCTTGGTGGGGAAATAAGACAATAGGAGAGAGTAGATAACAAAATGTAAGTCAATGGTGAGGTTAGGTGTGTAAACTGCATGTTGTAAGGTCTTGTATTATAGCCATAACTAGGCTACACATCTGGCCATAGTATTTTCTACGATACAGCCTGTGCGTACATGTATATAAAGGGGTGTGTTTGTACCTGGTGTTGATTTAGAAAAAGAATAGTCAGAGAGCTATAAGGCTCCGTTCTTTTGTGATTCTGTTAGAGAGTTATATGGTAATGTTTAAAGGCTTTAATGTCATGGCCTCTTGTGATGAATCCATCATCTGCGATTTCTGTTCACAGAAAGTTTGCTGAAAGGCAGCCCAAGTAAATGATATATTGAGGTTGTCAAAGATCACAGCAATCACTCCAAAATCCATTTCCGAGCACCTACACCTGTGAAGTTTATGGAGCTTCAGGGGCCCCCTAGCTCTTGAGTGTTCTTCTCTGCAGCTAATCATACTAAGCTATGTATTTTTAAATGACACTATGGACCCTTCACCCTGGCCGAAGTCAATTCCTCTAGATTAAAACAGTTCCGACTTTGCACATGGAGTAGCTGATCTCACAGGTGCTCTGATGCGCTGTCAGCAGTGCTGCCTGAGTTCGATCATGGCTACTTGAACTATTTAAGTTAGAAACCATCTGGGGAAGCTCAGCTCTTTCTGTGAGCCTAAATTAGAACTTAATTCACTAAAGTAAATAAATAACAGGAGTTAGTGGAAAAAATACCTGAAGTGGGAGGAAAAGACCAATGTTGCTATTATTACTTCTCCTCATAATGTATCCCTTGATAGTAAAGAAAAAAAGAACTATACAATATCAAATAGTACATAAAAGAAAGTAAATTTATTATCGAGTCTATGTTTAAAAGTTTCATAGCATGAAATTCCTCAATGACTATTTATGCTTTTTCCTAAACATTGTAAGCTTATATAAACCACTGTAGCTGATTCGCCAAGACACACAGAAGATATTTAATAGGTGCTTCTTCACTTGCCTTTTTTACTTTCCTAAGGAATATTCTTCTTACAGTAATGTACTTGGTAGATACTTCTTAAAGAAATCTCCAACTTATAAGATAAAGGCAATAATAACATTTTTGATAATATTTGTGGAAAAGAACTTTGAAAAAGAAGCATTTGCATTTAGATTTTGGAAACAAGCATGGTACCAGTCATTGGAAAAATCTGAATTTACTTATACATTTTTTAAAATGTGAAACCTCTACCTCTCTTCTTTAGACTCTTCCTGTCCTAACTCTTCACATTCCCCACTTTCCTCGTATTCCCACCAGCACGAGTCTTTCACTGTTCTTTCCTTAGTGATACAGGAGAAGTGTGTTCAGTTATCTCTGCCTAGGTATGAGTGAATGATTATGCAATGTCTTTCAGGTCATTTCAGATGATGACACTTTACATTATATAGCTGATAGAGAGAGTTTAAAGCTGAGTAATATTATGAAAGAACAGAATATACAAAATTTTACTACTGATAGTAAGATTTATTGAGTCACTCTAATAGCTTCTTAAATATTTTCCAAATATTAAATCATGTGAAATTCACAGAAGCTTTATAAAGTCCAATTATTGCTTTCATATTACATATGAAGAAATTGTGGTACACAGAATTCAAATGATTTTTCCTATTTAGGTTTTAAATAATTTTCTACAATGTAGGCCCAAGTTCTTCCATCTAGCATTTGGGCACAGTCTAGCTTCAAAAATGATACTTTTTATATATGTGTGCTGAACTGTCTATATAAAGAGCACAAAAGAAAAAATATATAGTACAATATCAGAAAGTAATTATTTTTAAAATTATAAATACTTGTCAACTAGTTTAAATCATCTCTGTAACAAGATAATCCTTAGGCAAATATATATATGATGAAATATATTTTCATTGTAGATGATTTAGAAAATGTACATCTGTTTAAAACAAACTAAAAACTACAAGCAATTTCAAAACCAAAGAAAACCACGGACAGCATTTTGGTGAATTTCTTTTCAATCATTTATACATGTACAGATAAGTGTTTATTTTCTTTTATGTATTATATCAATCCTGACATTCTGATAATATTAATTCTATTTTGCCATTCATAGTTTGCCATTAAATAGTGGCTCAAACTTTCCAAAAGCCATATTCTCTGTATGATCTGCTCAAGGAAGTAATGTTTTCTCCAGAGTATTATACTTAACATGACCCACAGGTACTCTTCTTCCACTTCACGACCTTAAAGGAGACATTTTCTGAGCCCTCTCCCCCACAAACAGCCACAGTTTAGAAATGGATATTGTCTTAGCCATCTCTGGTCCCTTTTAGCACCAAACCACATGCCTTCTCAGAGGTAGGCCCTCAGTGTAGGCTGAATTAAACTCAAATCAGCACAATCATGAAGACGGTAGATGGTAAGTCATTGAAACTTTAACATTTGGCCAAACCACAACTGTAGTTTGAAATAGCTCTACTGGCAAAATGTATTTAGAATCAAGTAGAATAACACTATTTTTGTATAGTGCTAGGCTTAGTCAGTGGAGTCTTGTTGAGAATATTAACATCATCTACCAGTCTAGTGCATTTGTTATTATTGTGTGACCGTTGATATTTAGAACATTCTTGGGGGAACGCCTTAAGCTTAGAAATAAAATTCATTTTTATTTCTTTTATTGTCACTGAAAGAAATATATTTGATTACTTCCAAGTACTTAATGACCTTATGGGTATTGGATCAGGTTTTAATCTATTTTGTATGTCCCTACATTTTAAAAGGATTTTTCCCCTTGCATTCTTTGGAATTTGCATAGCAGTTTGTTGATTTAGTTTGTGGACATTTTAAATCAAGAGTGCCAAGGTTTCTACCTCCTGTTACAAGATTTTTCACTCTTGTGTTTCCATACATGCATTGAAAATAAATTCCTCAAGTCGTGTATGTTATTAACGGTGGCTGGTCATGCCCGAGACTTGTGTATAGGAGTGTAAGGCCATAACTTAATCAAGTGCATCATTGGTATGTACCTCACCTTTACTCCCGCAAAAATCAGACTGAGAAAAGGAGGAGTGAAGTTTTTGTTAACTGTTTATTTTTTTGTTTCCAGGTAGCTTACCTCACAGATTGCTTTTATAATGTTAGGAAAGGAAAATGTAGCAACACTCTTGAAAATATACCCTGAAAACACTTTCATGCTTTTATGCTTATAAAGTGCAGACAACTGTAATTGAATAACAATAAAAATAAAATAAAAATAAAAAATAAAGTGTTCAATAAGAGAAACACTGTAGAAATTTCAATGTTTTTAGTATTCTGTCAATTTCTATAGACCAAACTTTAAATGACTTTTATTCACTTTAAAAGATATTGTTAACAGATTCCTGTCTCATTAGTGTTAGCTAATGCAAAGCAATCAAATACTATCCAATATAAAACAAGCATTTATGAATCATACATCTGACCATCTAACTGAAAGCTTCCCACGGTGTCCTCAGCTACAGGGACTCTGAGTAGCTGCATGCAATTTACAAAGAAAAAGACCAAAAGCCTTTTAAATTTTCCTTCATGATCTAGAGCTGGTGTTGAGAGAGAAATATAGAGGTTCCACAAATCTTTAGAAGCTATAAACCATTGTGCCTGCCTTAGCATTTATCAATTTTTAACCACTGCTACAAGGCTTCTAGCAATCAATTATTTCCTGGCTCAATGAGGGACTCAAAACTATACCAGATAAACCAGAAATCAATTTTACTACTTTTTGGCTGACTTCTAAATATGTTTATTTTCATCGCATTTAAAATAAACAAGGTTAAAATTTTACTGATTATGAAACAATTCATTTTATAGCACACAAGAAAAGTAAATGATTTTAAATGGGAGGAAAGAATACTTTTAGATTCATACAGCCTCCTTCCATTTTCCTTTACTCAAATTAACAGAGAAAGTTGAGGAAGCAAAGATATTTTTTCCTTTTCTGCTTTGCATGAAACTGGATTGTAATTGGTGGGAATCGTATTTATTTCAGTTAAGCCACCATCTTTCTTTGTCTCATTTCTGTTGGATTGCTATCACACAATGCAAGAGGAATACTTGGTAGGGAGTGCTGGTTAGCATCTTCCCCTCTACTGCAGCTGCTGACACCATGTGATCACAAATCTCTCCTAATTTTCCATTCTCTTATATTTTCACTCCATTTAAATTTTTGTCACTTTGCATTCATAGCCCTTTCGTCTCCAATTTACAATGTTTGCGCACAATTCAATCACCAGAATACTACATTATATTTCAGGAACCCTTCAGCCTGGTATCAAAAGTAAGGGGTATAGATTCGGGTGATAGGCTGGAAATGATGTTGAAAATTATTTAAACATAAAATAAATAAAAGTATCAATTTTATTTTTAATGATAAATTTTGAAAATATTGCCTTAGCCATTTTGAACATACAGCTATTATGGATAAGCTCTACGTTAAGCCAAGTAAGAGTATATACTATTATGATTCCTGTACACATTATATTGATCCCAGGGGTATAAATCTGTTTTCAAAGGATTGCTGCCTTTAAAAAATCATTAGCAAAACCCTAAAATATAAAAAAATTAAAAAATGTAGGGAGTAGGAGGATTCCAGGAAAAAAATACAGACCCTAAAAAAATAATCTATGGGAGTAAGTGGAAAATGTGTTAACCTAATCAACATTGCAAATGAGTGAAAATCAACAAAATAAAGACAAAGGAATCTCGACATAAGCACTGTAGTCCAGTTGATAAAGCTGTTTCCTACTTGGGTACAGGTCACTAATTTTGACTACCATTGAGGTATATGGGAATTGAACAATTAAGAAAATGGTTGATAGATATTAGGAGTCAGGTTTCTATTAGAGATACAGGTGAGGAGCAAAGTAGAAGGCCAGAATGATCTTGTGGTAATAAATAACCACAGAAACTTCGGAGATATCAGTATGAATTAATGTTTACCCTACTAGAGACACACATGGTTATATACAGAATATACATATATATACACACACATTATATATGTATATACACACATTATATATATACACACACACACACATATATATGTAGAGAGAGAGTTGGTTCAAAGAGGAATATTTCTGGGAATTTCCTTCTTTTCTATTTTCTGGTTTCACAGCTTCTGCTCATGTTCTAGCCTCTGTAATGAGAGAATATGAAGGATTTCTTTTTCCAGTTAATGTGCAATGGAAAAAGCAATGAATTAGAGTTAATCTCTGTTTTGTACTAGATAGGTGATATAGAATAAGGCCATTTTATCCACAGGTGACAAATTAATTAATTAATCAATTAATTAAAATAAATAAAATTCAGGTTTTATTCTTTTAATCTGACTGCTTTGTTTTGTGTAAAGAATGTTTGATGCATAAGTTAATTAAAAAGGTGAATTATGGTTATATATCATTATATTACATCATTGTTACATGACAGAGTAATTTCACTATGGCTTTGATGGGCTCAGAAGTTAGTATTATAACTTATGTACAAAGTGTCTTCTTTTAATTTCTTGAGATAAAATTGATGTAATTATTGATGTTCATTTTTAAATAATTTTTATAAATTATTTGAATACATCAAAACTTTTTTCCAGGCCAGAAATGACTTCTCTATGCCTAATGTTCAAAAACAAATACTTATATTTATAATTATAATAAACTATAAGAAACAGAATATACATAAGCATTATACATGTGAAAAATGAAGAAATTTTTACATCAATGTCACTCCTCAGTGACATTATTTAATACAATATTTATTAAATAATTTATTAATCAATGAAAGGTCCTAGAGATTTTATCAATTAAATAAAAGGTTAGCAGACAGATTTAAGTAATACTTTAGAAAACTAACCAATTTAAGTTTTGAAAGAACATAGACAATCTTGTATGACAGATGAAAAATGTATTAAAAGTAGCACTATAATCTAAAGTCAAATAAAATCATTTAATATCCAATTTTTTTGATTTATTGTATAACTTTTCTAAATTAATATTTTAGGCGACACAATTGTCAGTATAATTCAAGCACTGAAGAACTGTAATGATGAAAATAGATCCACTCTTTGTACTGTTACTTTTTCAGTAAAATGAGACTGAAGTATATATGACAGGAAAATGGGGACAGACTCATAGATGGAGAGCAGACGGCATCTAGTGGGGTGGGGGGAGGTGAGGGGGTGGAGAAATTGAGCAAAAAAGAAAAAGGACTCATGGACGTGGACCACAGTGTGGTGACTGCTGGAGGCAGGGTGGGGGTGGTATAAGGGGACTAAATGGTAATGAAAAAAAAATCAATTAAAAAATAAAGTGTACATGACAATTTTATAAAAAGAATCAGAAATGGTCAACTGGCAATGGGCAGTTGCTGCTTATGGAAATAGGATGTGTCTAAACAGAATGTTTACATAGAGCACATCAATCTTCATAAAGTCATTTGTCATTGAAAGACATCTACTGACCACAATTATATTGTCACTCAGTTGTTATCAATGAGAAATATTTAGAGACTTTAAAATGCATATATCTTTATGAACTAACAGTTTTATTTAATGTCCTGAGGGTACAATTTACTTTCACTTCTAATACAAAATAACTTCCTGAGATAAATACAAGTAATATATATAGAAAACACTAGCACTTGAATTAATAAAAATTAAACGATTTAGCAATAACTAAGTTTATTAGTTAAATGAGTTGGTGATGCTTATTAAGCACTAAATGATTGCTACTCTAAACTAGGTCAGGAGAGTCACATACACCTTCGCTGGGGTGGCCCCATACTAGTGTTCCACAGGGCTCCTATCCTCGCCTTTTCTGCGCTCACTCTGAACTTATCTTCCAGGACTATCCTATCTCCATGGCTTCCAACACTCCCAAATATTTACATGCAGTAGTTGCATCTACCCACTGTTTACACTTTTCTGACTTTCTAGATCACCCACCACGTTTCTCACTCAAAGCACATTAAAATCAACTTGGACAAACCTAAATTGCTCCTTAAACCAACAAAACCTCACTTACTCTTTAATTATTACTGAAACTTATATGTCTTGGAGAAGGGGATGCATTCAGGTTTGGGCCAGGAAAAAATATATTTTGAACCCCTAAAACTTCCTGCTGTGCCATAAAATGAGTAAGTTTTAATACTGATAGGGACTTTTCAGAAGGACTTTTCAGGAGAATTCTGCTTTTAGGTACCATTAAGTAGCTTGGGGCACATCAGAGCTTCAGAAAATGCAAAAAATATAACGATGCATAGAAAGAAATACTAGTTCAAAACTTTTAGAGTGTTGATAAAGCAGCAAGATCTACAGAAGCTCAGATTGCTAGAAGGGGGAGGCCTTGGAAAATTGAAATGAACGCTGCATTCACTTTATGGTGGGGCTATCTATGGATTCTGGGCAGAAGCAATCACCTGAGAGTTCGTACTTAACTCTGGTCAGATCCACAGCTAGAGAAAAGAGAAACCCAAAGAACATTTGTCATAAGCTTGGAGAGTGTTGAGAATTCAGCTGGCATTTCTTTCAGGACAAGAGTCAAATTCTGAGTTAGTGCAGGATAGGAGATGAAAATGTAAGTGAGGAACCTCTTAGATGTGGAGTGATGTTTTGAACAATGTCCGAAATAAAATATTACTATTGGGATCTGCCAAGAAGACACCATAAAGATAGTAGGCTCTTAGTGGAAAATCCTGGGGGAGGGCAGATGAAATAGAGATAGTCCTATCAAGATGGCAATCAACTTGACACTCCTGCCATCCTTGATTAAAGTAATGTGATCAGACACTGTTCTATTTGCCAAATACAGGAAATAAAGAACTTCAGAAGGAGCATGATATCATTAAATGTTCCTAAAATTTACATGCCCGGTATCCACTATCCAATAAGAAATTTGATAGGTCCTCCAAAAATATTAAATATATTCACAAAAACGATAATTAAAAAAGAAACTGTTCTATAGACAATTTAGATTTTGGATTTAGTTGATAAGACTTGTAAAATAATTTTCATTAGTATATCCAAAAACATAAAAAGAATTGGACAATATTGTTAATTATTAAATTAACAAATACATGTAGTCTATAAAAGTCAAATGGACATTCAGTAAACATAAATACAATATGTGAAATTAAAAACTCATTAGAAAGTGATAAAAGCAGATTGTACGCGTGAGAAGACAGGATTTGTAAGGTCAACATGACACTGATATCAAAACTCAGGCAAGGAAATGACAAGAAAAGATAAAAGACAGAAAATATCCTCTATGAATATTAATTCCAATGTAATTAATAGTATATATCATATACTCTGCGTGTGTGTATATATATGTATATATGTGTGTATATATATATGTATATATATATACACACACACATTGCTAATCGTAATAATAAATCAAAGAGTTTGAGTGAGTTCAAAGGGATAGGGGTATTCTTTGTTAGCAGGTAATGCCAGCCATTAAGTATAGAAATCAGAAAGAATTAGAAAATAACCACTTTGAATTACTCAGTAGTTATGTATTTAGACAAAGATAATCATTGAATGTTTAAACAGGGTGGTAAATTTTGCTGTGAAGCAGGATATTCAAATTGCATCGAATTATTTTTCTCAGATTGCTTTTTAATTATAAATCAGAAAATCTAACTTTATAGAGGAGCATTCTAGCAGATACCACTTGAACCAAGGGATCAACAATGGGGAAAAAATGACATCGTGTGCTTCTAATTAGATGCACTTAAAACCATCACCTACTTTGGTCCAAAATTGTTTCACATAAATCTAATGATTAGGAAACAATCAAATTAATCTATGATTTTGACATTTTACAAACTAGTTGGATCTGACTCTTCAAATTTATCATGGCCTTGAAAGTTAAAACAAACAAACAAAAAAAACAGGAAAACTTTTAAAGATTAAAGAAAACTAAGAAGTGACAACTAAATACAAATGCATGAGCTTAGGTAAAGGTTTGGTGCCCTGCACTCCATCCCAAAAGTTAGAAAGCCACAATGGCATAATGGGTAATAGTGAATTCCGACTGTATATTTTATAAAGTGGTTGTATCAGTGTTAAATTTCTTGCATGTGATGATAACTCTCCTGTGTTTGCGTGTGCAGGGAGGAGAGAGAGAGAACATTAGAATATTTTTCTTCGGATATATATAGTATCAAATAAAATAAGCATTGCTGAATACTAATATAATGTAATCATTTTCCTTATCTACACCCTATGTCTTATTCCCTCAGGATCCCTGTCACCAGGTCTACTGTACTTAAAAATAATATAGGAGCAAGAAGTCTAAATTCTAGTAGCCATCTGACACCATGCATAGTTGCTCAGGTAGTACTGACTCTATCTCCTATGCTGTACTTCACATGCCCATGGCAATTCTTTCTGTAACAACCAATCGATGTTGCTTAACCCCGTCACTTTTTCATCCATCTTCTCCAAGCCTCCTCCCACCTAGCAACTGTCAAAATGTTATCTGTATTAATCACTTGGGTGTACACCTGAAACTAATGTAGTATTGTATGCCAACTGTAATTAAAAATAAAAAATGATTTAAATTATAAGAAAAGTTTAAATTAAAGATAACATCCATAGCAATACTAGAAAAGAACATGCAGAGAAATTGAAACTTTTTACATATATTAACAGAACCAACCATTACCTTATTTAGATTAAAGATGGGTATTGGGGGTAAAGAATAAAATTAATAGTTAAAAGTGTCTACCTGGGGTTCATAATTTAATTAAGTAAATTTTCATAATTTATAATTATCTTTCCAATTGGATATGACAGACAAAAATTTAAACATTTTCACATTTTCTCAGAGATTTTTGTTCCTTCCATTTGAATGATGAGGGGAGAAGAGATTGCTTGTTTCAAATGATAAACAAGTCCACCTTTCCACTCTATTCTTACAAAATTGTAAGACGGTAACACACATTACCTATTTGTTTCAGGACCATCCTTTATAAATATTTGGTTCTCAAAGAAGACCTGCTGTAACAAAAGCTTTGAACAAACATTTTGTTATAGTTGTGAATGCTGAATTTCTTTTCATCTATTTTTCACATATGAGCAGGTAATCGAGGATCTGATGTTTCCTTGTGCGTTGAAATTATAGTGTGAAGTGAATTGCTCTTTTTCTGGTTATTATTTATATCGGGCCATCTCAGCCCGATCATTTGTATGCAATCATTTGCATGTTTCTTTTGCTCTCTCTCCCATCCCTGAAAGGTCAGCAAGTATTACCGTCCTGCCTTGACAGTGGAGGTCACTAAAGTACATGGAGAATAAGGAAGGCTTGCAAATGATCAGCAAAAGCCACTAAGTTCAGCAACTCCAACACAGGCAGCATAATTTGCATGTTCCCCAACTACATCTTATGATACAGTTTCTTAACCCTTTAGCCATCTCCTTTGTTTTTCATTACTCCCAATACTCAATTCGATTCAACTCTGCAAGTCTAAAGTGAATATTCACTTAGCTCCAGCAATGTCCAGATTATCTGAGAGAGAGGAATCACTCAGAACATGTCACAATTCTCTCAATTACTATGTGAATAAATAAATAAATGAATGAATCCACATGTATGTAAAAGGATACATAGCCCATTTTCAAAAGGATATGAAATCTTTCTTTGGAGGATAGCAGGACAAGAGCAAATATGTTTGTTTTAGAACAAATAAATGCAAACTCTAAAGTAATGTATCCTAGACTATAATCTCCAAGGAAGTAGAGAATGTGAATATTTTACTTGCATTTTTATCTTGTGTGCCCACAACAATATCAGGCATGTTTTAAGCCTCCAATAATAGTTGCTATAAGCATATCTATCAAGGTAGTATTTTCTACTTAACTGCTGTTTACATTGAAAACACAGAAGTCACCCTTAGCCTTCCAGTTAGGAAATCCAGAACTGGATCTTAAATATGATGGAGAACATTCCTAAATGTTATTACTAATGTCTGTATATAATTGTAATATTGTATTATTACATATATAACACATCACTAGTACCCATACTTATGCCCTAGCTTCAAGGGCATGTGTGTGTGTGTGTATATAATGCATATAATGTCACTATATAATATTATACACACACACACATATCATATCACTAATTTCCATACGTACTGCCTAGCTTCAAGACATTGTCAAAATACAAGCCAGAGTGGTTCTTTAAAAATGTAAGTCAGAAAAAATAAAAATGAAAAAAAAAATGTAGGTCAGATTATGCCACTTTTCTCAAAATCTTTTCCTGGCATCCTATTGTATAAAGATTATTAACTTAAGATTCTTAAAATAGTTTTTAAGTCCTTCATTCTGTCTCCAACTTATTTTCCCACGTACTCACTTTGTTCCAGTTGTTCTTGTCTCCTTGCAAATTTTTTTTAACATGCCAAGAAAATTGCTGCCTCTGGGCCTTTGGACTTGCTATTCCCTGGATCTGATATCCATATAATCCCCTCCCTCATTTCCTCCTAATTAACCCAAATGTCATTAATCAGCAAGGCCATCTTTAATGACCTTATTTAAAATTTGCAAGTTCCACCCTGGCTGCTGTGGCTCAGTGGACTGAGTGCCGGCCTACGAACCAAAGGGTTGTCTGCCGGTTTGATTCCCAATCAGGGGCACATGCCTGGGCTTCAGGCCAGGTCTCCAGTTAGGGGAGCACCAGAGACAACCACAAATTGATCTTTCTCTCCCTTTCTTTCTCCCTCTCCTCCCCTTTCTAAAAATAAATAAATAACATATTTTTAAAAATTAAAACATTTGCAAATTCCTCTTACTGGGCCACTTTGAATTTTTCTTTATTTTTCTCCACAGTAATGATGTCTACTTATAAATATTTTAATCCGTTTATTTTTTCATTTTCTGTCTGTCTTGCTAGAACATGAGTACCATGAAGGGAGAGATTTGCCTTTTTGTTTTGTGTAATATACTTAATTTCTTGAATATTCTCAGCACACAGTATGTGCTCAATAAATATGAACATGAAAGAACAGAGGTGTGTTAGAAAATAAAGTAAAACCCAACCAGTAAAAACGGGGATAAAGAAGATAAAGAGCACCATAATTGAGTAGGAATATCATGCAAAAAATATTAAACACATAATGAAGGAAAAAAATTAGTACAATATGCCACCAAATGAGATAATTCTCATTTATGAATAAGCATGGTATTAAAATAATCCCCTATGTTTATGACATGCATCAGGGTGACGTCAAAGCATCACAGAGCACACAGCCTGTCTTACATGCCCACCTCATGTCAAAACATACATTAATTTTCTGATACTACAAAAAGACCTTAGGGGCTGTATCTTGCTCTAAGCAACAAAGAATAGAGGAGAAACCAAAAAGAAAAGCAATAGCACAAGAAGCCATGGAAGATGTATGGAGAGAGACCTCTGGGACTAATATCAGGAGAAGAAAACCAATGCAGCTATACCATATCAAAGTTTTCCATATTCAATTTTTACAAATTATAGTCTTATCATTACACCTCAATTTCCAAATACATGAACAGGAATACAAAAATCTATAACAATCTTTCTAAATGAAATTCATGGAATACCTTATTTTTCATTTATCTCTACTGATTTATAACACTTTAAAAAAATCTGTCAAAAGAAATGTAAAAATTTCCACCGTTATATAATTGTAATTGTTTTCATTGAATTTACGATCTATGATTTTACTGGTATGTACCTGTAATGGCTTTAGTCTGCCTGGATATTTGGAAAAAAACAAGACATTCAGGTCAATTAGTTGTAAGAATAGCTTCAGCATTGCAGACATCTAGCACCCACGGCCCCACTCACTAATTTGACAAGCAAAATGATCCACAAGGTTATGCAAAATGCTCCATAATCGTGAACCACTGTTACAGAATGGACTGGAAGGCATGAGATTGAAGGTAGTTATGTCTATTAAAATAACACAAGAGGAGAAAGACATGCAAGTCGTTGAAGCCTCTTAATAGTTATCAATGTAAAGACTCGTATTACCATCCAATTAGAGCGAAGGTGAAAGGATTAGTCACAGAACAGACATGAAGGACCCATGGACATAGACAACAGTGTAGTGATTAACTGTAGTGAAGTGGGGAGTGGACTGGTTGGTAGGGGGCAAAGAAGGAAAAATGGGACAACCATAATAGCATAAACATACAATTTTTAAAAAGACTTGTATTACCATCCTATGAGAGTGTAAAATTCTTGAAGACAAAAATGTTGTCTTACAGGTCCTTGTCCTTTCATATTACCTCTCTAACACACAGCTCTCATGTCACGTGCCAAGTGCTTTCCTTCTTTCTTTCCATTTCCTATTTTCTTCCAGTTACGTTCACTCTCCCTTGCCCATTTTAAATGATCGCAATTGATTCTCTCATCATGCACAATAGCATGTCTTCTTCTCTCATCCTTCTACTCAGTCTTCTCTCTCCCTCAAATCAGCACTGATCAAAATGGCCAAATTCCTCAACCCTGAAGTACTTCTCTGTCCTCATCTTCCCTAATCTGCTTTCAAAACTTGACACTTCCACATTTTCAATCACTTTATTTTTCTAAAATGTCTCTCCTCTCACATTTACTGGGACACTTTAACCTGATACTACTCAGAATACCAGGAGGCTCTAAGAAGCCCAACTTTTCTTTATTTCTTGGCTTTCTCTTATTTTGTATCTGCCACATTTTTATCATCTCTTTTTATTATCACTTACACTGCTGTCTTATCATGCCTCTTCCTTTTCTCTTCTTTTCTATTCCTTTCAGTCCCTTTTCTTCCCTCTTCTTTCTTTTCCTTCTCTTTCCTTCAACACTCTTCCCTCTTCTCCTCTTCTGTTTTCTCCCTATACTAAATTATTACCCTAATCTCCTTCAAGTAATCACTTCCATGTAGTTAAATTTCCTAATTATGTATCACTGTATCTTATTTCCAGTCCTACTGGGCATTTCTACTTTCCCAACCATTGATACATCCATAGCCGAACAAGGACTGAACAACTTCTCTCCCTTATAAAACTTCTCCACTGACCTCCACCAGTTTTCTTAACAATATCATTACCATATCATTCTTGGAATGCTCCAAAATAAGGTTAGTTTTTTTCCCCACTGATACCCACATGCAAATGCCATTTAAGATTTCTATATTCTACTTTCACTTTCTTCTTGCCTTCTTTTCTTAATTTGAGTTTATTACCTCATGCTTACAATATTATAATAAATTTTCAACTAATTTGCCTTTTTCCAGAGAATGCTTAATCCAAAATTATTTTACTCCCAACCAGTGAAATAGATTAGGAAACATCTCTACATTCTCATTTTTCTATTTCCATTTTCAATGACTGGTATCAAGGCCTCTCCATTGACAAACGAAAGCCAGATCCTCACTGTGATATTTAAAGCATTTCTGCATGCGATCCCTGTATCACTGCAGCTCATTTTATGTGAAATGTTGCTACATTTCCCACATAGCCCATCAGACAGTATTTTGAGAGCAGAAAACATCTTGTTTACTCAATAGCCCGCTGATATACATGGTCCATTCAGTCTCCTAGGACCTAGTCAGTCTATTAGCAAGCTATTGCTCCCAGGAAAGTTCTCCCCCAAGACTAACAGCCACATTCTTGGTTAAAATTCAGCTTAGCTCTTTAGCATATAATTCATCAGAGAAAACTAAATGCATTGGAAACTGGTAAGAGAGAAAACAAACAAACAAACAAAAAAATTCCCCTACCTTCAATTCTCTACGTTTTCTTAATTGGCCTTCATTTGCAGCGAGTCACTACTACTATTGCCAGGCAAAAAACAATAGCAAACAGGTGTTACCCTGTTACTATTGCAACACTTCTTACCTGGGATGATGCTAAAATTCAGACTCTGATTCAGTAGCTCAGGGGTGGGGCCTGGATTCCACATTTCTAAAAAAGTTCTCAGGTAATGCTTGTGTCACTAGTTTATAGGACACACTATGTATAACAAAGAACTATGGGAAGGCCAGGAGGTGAGAATGGAGGTAAGGTATACTTAAAAAGTGGAAGCAGGAAAGAATAAAAATGGAAAGAAAAAAAAAAAGAAGAAGAAGATTGCTTTAACTTTGCCTGGGTGCCAGTTAATCTGTTCTAGCTGGTTCATAGTATACAAATCTGAAATCAATTAAGAGAAATATTTCATCAAAAATTAATCATACTGCCCTGAGTGAGTGGATCAGTTGGTTGGGGTGTTGTTTTATGCATCAAATGGTTGTGGGTTTGATTCCTGGTCAGGGCACCTGCCTAGGTTGTGGGTTCAATCCCCAGTCGGGGTGCATGTGGGAGGCAGCTGATTTTGAGTCTCACATCGTTGTTTGTCTCTCTCTTTCCCTCCTTCCCACCCTTCCTATCTCTCTCTTACTCCCTCTCTAAAAATCAATAAACATATTCTCAGGTGAGGATTAAAAAAATAAATCATACCACTCCATTTCCACACACTACAGAAAATCCACATATTTTTATTGCCTCTTTTCCTGAAAATTCATTTGCAATCTCATAGCCTTTTGTTAACTTTTTGTAATTTGCAGTGATTGTCCCTGTAATCTCTTTATGGTTCCTGAGACTTGCCTTTTCTCCTTCACATGTATGCTGAATACTTTTATATTTTTCATAATTTATTTTTCTACTTTGACTTCTGCATTAATGGCATCTCAAATTGAAGGGGGGCACCGTCTACAAGGAAAATGAGCGAACAATGACTCATGCAAATATCAATGCACTATTCACTATTATCTGAGCTAGTACCCTGAACATCAGTGCATTTCTCTCTGGTTAAACAAATGTCACTAAATGAATAAGCAGTGTCTCCAATGAATCCTAACCGCAAAGTCAAAACATAGCTTTTAATGACCAGCTGGCCTCAAGTCTGAAGTCATAAGAAAACCCTAAAGCTTTACTTATTGTGTGAGGAAAGAGGGAACAACAGGCCAGACCCTGAGAAGAGAATTCTAGGGAAAGTATCATAGTAATGTGCAGAAATTGTTAATGCCCTGTATCCTGAAGGTTAGCAAATATTGCCCAGTCAGGTCCTGGAATCAGAATCTTTTCACAGAGGGTAGGGGCTATATAGAAAGGAAGGAAAGCACAGACATCAAGATTTAACTACTTCCTTCCCATATTCCGGGTAACTTCAGCAAAGAAAAGAGAAAAGAAACCAAAGAAAAGACACTGAGGGAATTCAGTACATTAAATTAGGCCCATAAACTAAAAATAGACTATATCTAGCTCTTGGAATATCTGTTTGTATTATTATATTGCACTGCATTTTAGAAGTCATGCATTTATTTGTAGTTTGGAAAGAATAAATGAATAATACTGAATTTATGCTGTTTATGTATAAAGTCTTGATTTAATAATGTAGCATCACGACTCCGAAGAAGTTACAGTCATAGTAAGTGTACATGCCACAACACCCGCTCTCATCACAGCCATTGGTATGTTGTCATTGTGCTAACAATGGCCCCTGGACATGCTACTGACGGGACTGTACAGCACTGTAGGATAGAGCGAACAGAGGCACAGTGGCCACATACAGCATCTGCACTGTGTTTGTTGAGAAGCCGGTTTCACTGTGAGAAGAGCAATCTATGATGAGGTATGAGACCAACCAGAGTCCAGTATAGAGAAAAGAATAGACATGTAATTCAGAACTAAATTCGTGAAAAACAAGTAGCTTCTACAAGGCATTTTTTTGAAGTGAGGTTTAGTTTATGCACAATTGTACCAAATGGATAAGTAGTTTAAAGGTAACAATAGAGCTGAACAACTAGAATAAGCTACAAAAAATGTAAACTTGTGAACCAATGGGTCTTTAACAAGTCCTTGTACCCACCATTAAAAAAGTAGGATTATTTTATAAGTGATTCCATGAATCTCAGTTGTCTAGCATATTTTAAATTTTATAATATGTCCTATAAATTATAAACATAAAGTTGTATTTATGTGTACAGTTAGGATTCCTAGCAATTAAGGTAAAAATCTAATGAATTCCACAGAATTATAATTCCACAATCATATAATAAAATAATTATTGAAGCTGAAACTGATTTCGGGGTAAATTAGTTCCATAATGCCAATTTAGAGTTGAAAAAAATTAGTTTAAAGAGGTTAAATAATTTGACTGAAAGTCATGTATTTTTAAGTTAAATTATCACGGCCTCAACTTTGAATCATCCCTTTATTTAGTGCGCTACTCTACTGTCTTATTCAGCAAACTAAAAATGCACCATAAATTGTTTAAGTGCACTAGTCTCGCATGAGTCATTGTTTCTTTGGGAGTCTTTTCCATTCACATAAATAGTCTGACCATTAAGATGGTGGTTTGGAAATGAATTACTACTGACATTCAGGCTCTTCAAAATCCATGAGATGAGATTTGTACACACATAAAGTCATAAACACAAAATCCGTTTATGGACCCAATAAAAGAATAATGTGGGTGGAAAACTGCGTTCTGGAATATATGCCTCTCTGAAGCACTCTTCTTATCACTCTCCAATGACCATTAAACCAAACTAATATTAATGTGAACTCTGGCCTAAGTCCCAAATGGCTAGTCTACCTGAAGAGCCAAAGCCTTCCATTCTCTCTCCTCTAATGAATCCCCACTCCCATCTCAGGGAATAATGTTACCTCTGACCATGTCTGTTAGGTAGTTGAGCAAAGGACAGCTGCTAGGTTACCTAGAGGAGCAAAATGTAAAATGATGTCTCACTATTTAGAAAATGTATGTGTGGGTGTTAGGGCAAGTTTTGCAGTAGAAATGAGTCCTTGGATAATTCTGTATTCCTTTCATGGATGTCCCTTATCTATAATCAGTGATGGCTTGTTTGTCTTTTTCTTGAATGTGCAGTGAACTATACACTAAGAAGTTTAACTCTTTTGAAACAAGGGAATGTGCATGTATTTTGGGGTACAAAACAGGGAGCGTTCTGGTTTTTTTATTTTATTATACAAAAAGTTTGATGATAAATATGTAGTCACACAGCCACATACAAACACACTCATGCACACACAGAGACACACAGGCACAGGCACACTACTCTGCACATGTACACACACTGCTCGAGATCGGAAGCCGTGGGGAATTTAAGGTTCCCCAAATTACCAGACTGCCTGCCTTCTTGACTCATCGCTCACAAAATAAATTCGTCCCGTTACGCTAGCTTTGGTTGTGACGATGGAGACACTGCTCACAAAGTTAAATGAGGACCCTATACACTAATTGTATTAAAAATTATGGGTTCCATAAGTCAGTTTTCTCTTCTAAGTTCTCTAACCGTTTCCTGACTTCCCTTTCTCTCACCTTTTCTGACCGTCGTTTTTGCAGTTGCAGGGCCACGCTGTGCAACAGGGAGATAGAGTCTGAGGAAATCGCCCTGCCTGTCTGTAAAGAGTCCCTATTCCGACATTATTTTGTGTTGAACAGATTTTTGGGCCTGTCTTTAGCTTTTCAGGCACATAAATTTAATTTTTATCAGTGTACACAGACATTTCCAGACTTACTCTAACCATTTACATAAATGAATAATGTAGGAATGAACTCCAAATATTAACTGATTATAAGAATTAATGATTGCTTCTGTGAGGGGCTATCAATGTCCACACATATATAGGGTGGGGCAAAGTAGGTTTGCAGTTGTGAGTGCACAAAACAGCTTATCATCATATTATTATTTACTAATTATTGTTTTATTTTCCACATGAAAGACTGTAAATCTACTTTTGCCACACCCTTAGACATTCTATGAGGAGACAATGCAATTCAAGATTTGCTTGATATGCTCCAAAATCTAAATCAGGAAAGTATTAATTTCTAGAAATTTCAAAATATGATAGCTCAAAGCAGCCATCTTCATAATGGGTATAAACCTCTCAAATGGGTCACTCATTCAAGTCAGTTGGTTACGGTACTCTTGTAGTTCCATCCTGGTACTGTTTTGAAATACGTTTTCATCTGATTACAATTATACTGATTAGACTTAAATTTTCTGAGTCACCATCAGAATCTAATCACATCTCCTTGGCATTTATTCATCCCGGTGTTCTCTGAACTCATGGCCACTGCTGTGGAGTAAAGATTGTCTTCGCCCAAAGAAAAGATTAGTAGTCCTACCTACTTTCATTCTTGAGGCTTTGCTTTTAGCTACTTTTTCTGCCTGGAATCTCTAAAAACTCTAACCGTAATTTAATTCAACAGTAAAAACCTTTACCTCTCTGTCTAAAATGCAATTTTGTTTGTTTGTTTTTCAGTAGCTGACATTTCTTTTTTTAATATTTATTGATTTATTTATTCATTTATTTATTTATTTTAACTGAATTTATTTGGATGACACTGGTTCACATAACCATACAGGTTTCAAGTGTACCAATCAAAAAATTTTTAAAAAATCATCTGCCCACTAAATTGTGTACCCATTGCCACAAGCAAGTCTCTTTTTGTTCCCACTCCTTTCCACCTTTGTCCAAGTCTACCTAGCTCCCAACCCCCTTACCCCTGTGTATCATCACGCTGTTCGTGTCTCTGTGTCCTACATGTTTTGGCTAATCCCTTCACGTTATTTCATCCAGTCCCTCAATTGCCCTCCTCTCTAACGGCTGTCCATGTATTCCATATATACATGCCTCTCTTCTATTAACGCATCAGTTTATTTTGTTCATTAGATTCCACATGTAAGTGAGATCATAAAATATTTGTCTTTCTTGGATTGAGTTGTATTAAGTTCTTTACATATTTTAGAAATTAACCCCTTATCAGACATATCATTGGCAAATATATTCTCCCATACAGTGGGTTCTCTTTTCATTTTGTTGATTGTTTTTTCAGCTGTGCAAAAGCTTTTTAGTTTGATGTAGTCATTTTTGTTTATTTTTCCTTGTCCGAGAAGATATAGTGGCAAAAATATTGCTACGAGAGATGTCTGAGATTTTATTGATTTTGTTTTCTTCCAGAATTTTTATGGTTTCACAACTTATATCCAAATCTCATCTATTTTGAGTTTATTCTCGTGGAAGGTGTAAGTTGGTAGCATAGTTTCATTTTTTTTTGCATGTATCTCTCCAATTATCCCAACACTATTTTTATGAAGAGACTGTCTTTACTCCACTTATACTCTTGCCTCCTTTGTCAAATATTAATAGACCATAAAGTCATCTATTTCTGAGACTCTGTTCTAGTCCTTTGATCTATATGCCTGTTCTTATGCCAGTACCAGGCTGTTTTGAGGACAATGGACTTGTTGTTTAGTTTGATATCAGGAATTGTGATATCTTCAACTTTGTTCACCTATGTCTAGATTGCTGAGGCTATTCAGAATCCTTCTTGCTGATGTTTTTTAAAGTTCTGCATCTCTTAAAGGTTTAAATGATCACTGTGACCAAAACATTTGTATTCAATTTTTATGAAATACTAACTGTTCAGGGAGCATTTAATTTTAAGTATTTTTAAAGTGAAAACTAAGAAATATTCAGTTATTTTTTAACCAGAGGGCAATGCTGAATGAGAATGTATTTAGAATATCATAGAAGCACAGTCAAATATTTAAAATATAAAATCAGCAATGCTCAGAAATATGTCTAGCTGGAAAAGGTGACTTTCCAGGCTTTTTGTGCTCTGGAAGGTATTCATAGCAACAGGAAAATCTTGAAAAAGTCTCCCTGCTCATCACACTTTCCAAGATGGGGCTCTGCTTTAATTCCAGGTGGACAGTAATCTCTAACTTGGATAATTAATCAAAAGTACATAGGGTGCTACATCAGAAGTTATAACAAGAAACAACTTTTTAAGAATAATGCCAATTACATCTCAGTAAAAGTTTTTAAAGACATTTTAAAGAAGAAATGTGTTATGGCATTACTCTGACACCAAAACCAGTGAGAACATTACAAGAAAAGAAAACTACAGACCAATATCTCTAATGAACACAGATACAAAAACCCCCAATGAAAATTTAGCAAACCAGGAGATTCTGGCCCAGATGGAGGTGTAGGCAGAAATGCTTCCATTCCTTATACAACCAAAAGAAGGATAACAACCAGTTTAAAAACAAAACACAACCAGAACTGCTAGAAAATCAAACTGCATGGAAGTCCAACAACCAAGGAGTTAAAGAAACATTCATCCATGGCAGGGGCAGAGACAGGGGCAAAGAGGACACCTGGCAAGGTGACAGACTGGGGTGCAAGAGTGATCCCGCATTCACCCGTGGATAAACTGGGAGTAACAGTGGGCTAGCAAGACAGACCTCTGAAACTTTCAGTTGTGGGAAACTAAAGGCTCAGAAACCTCTGGCTTAAAAATCTTTGGCAGTTGTGGCAGCGAGAGAAACTCCAAGTCTTAAGACAGTGGGGTGAGAGCCCAGAAAGCAGTATTGCTCCCTCTTGGACCCCTCCCTTACAGACAGCACCAAAACACAGCAAAGTGGGTTGCCCTGCCCTGGCGAATACCTAAAGCTCCACCTCTTACAACTTAACAGGTGTGCCAGGACATAGACATATGGCCCAAATGAAAGAACCGATCAAAACTCCAGAAAAAGAACTGAGTAATGAGGAAGTACACAACCTACCTGATGCAGAGTTTAAAACATGGGTAACCAAGATGCTCACAGAATTGATTGAGCTCAGCTGCAAAATGAAGGGAGAAATGAAGGCTATACAAAGTGAAATAAGGGAAAATATACATGGAACCAACAGTGAAGGAAAGGAAACTGGATTCAAGTCAGTAGTTTGGACCAGAAGGAAGAAATAAACATCCAACCAGAACAGAATGAAGAAACAAGAACTCAGAAAAACAAGGACAAGCTAAGGAACCTCTGGGACAACTTTAAATGCTCCAACATCTGAATCATAGGATGCCAGAAGGAGAAGAGGAAGAGTAAAAAATTGAAAACTTATTTGAAAAATAATGAAGGAAAACATCCCCAATCTGGTGAAGGAAATAGACTTCTAGGAAGTCTAGGAAGCCCAGAGAGTCCCAAAGAAATTGGACCCAAAGAGGAACACACCAGGGCACATCATCATTACATTGCCTAAGATTAAAGATAAGGAGCAAATCTTAAAAGCAGCAAGAGGAAAGGAGAGAGTTATCTACAAAGGAGTTCCCCTAAGGCTATCAGCTCATTTATCAAAAGAAACCTTACAGGCAAGAAGGGGCTGGAAAGAAGTATTCAAAGTCATGAAAGGCAAGGCCACACATCCAAAATTACTCTATTCAACAAAGCTATCATTTAGAATGGGAGGGCAGATAAAGTGTTTCCCAGATAAGGTCAATTTAAGGAGTTCATCATCACCTTTAAGGAAATGATGAACTCCTTTTATCACATCATAAGTATATGATGAACTCCATCATCACATCATAAGGAGAAAAACAATGGGACAACTGTAATAGCATAATCAATAAAATACACTTAAAAAATTTAGCAAACCAAATTCAACAATGCATTAAAAGGATCATATGCCATATACAAGGGGAATTTATTTCAGAGACCCAAGATAGTTTAATACCTGCAAATCAACCAGTACGATACACACATTTACAAAATGAAGAATAAATATATGATCATGTCAATAGAGGCAGAAAAAAGCATTTGACAAAATTCAACAGCCATTCATAACACAATAAAATCTCAACAAACTGGACATAGAAGGAATGTACCTCAACATAATAGAGGCTACACATGACAAGCCGACAGGCAACAATGTACTCAACGATGAAAGGCTAATAGCTTTTCTTCTAATATTAAGAATGATCTTAGGAACATTAAAGATGTCTACTGTCTACACTATTATTCAACATAGTACGAGAAGTAATAACCAGAGAAATTGGGTGAAAAAACAATAAATGGCACCCAATAAAGAAGGGGAAAAGTAAATTCTATCTCTTTTTGCCAATGACATGGTATCCTATTTAAAAAAAAAAGACTGTTAGACTAATAAACAAATTCAGTAAAGTTGCATGATACAAAATCAATATATAAAAACCAGTTGCATTTCCATACATCCTTAATAAACAACTATCAGAAATAAAAATTAAGAAAACAATCAGATTTATAATTACATTAAAAATAATGAAATTCCTAGGAATAAATTTAATAAGTGAAAATCTATGCAATGAAAATTACAAGACAATGATGAAAAAAATGGAAGAAGACAAAAGTAAATGGAAAGATATACCATGATCATAGGTTAGAAAAACTGATATAGTTAAAGTGTTTATATAACCAAAAGTGATACCTAGATTGAATTCAAACCCTACACAAATTTCGGTAGCATCTTTCACAGAAACAGAAAGAAAATTAAAATTTATATGAAAGCCTAAATAACTGAAAATAACCAAAGTAATCATGAGAAAAAAGAATGCTGGAAGCATCGCATGTCTTGACTTCAAACTATATTGCAAAGATATTGTAATCAAAACAGTATGGTATTGGCATATAACAACAGACACAGAGATCAATGGGACAGAATACAAAACCGAGAAATAAAACCATGCACATATAGTTGCATATATGTGACATGACTACCTGAATATTAAATGTTATATAAATGTATATAATATTTATATAATTTTACCAAACACTCCCTATTTCCCCCAACCCTCAGCTCCTAGCATCTACATACTATTCTGTGATTTTATGAGTTTAATTTTTTTTAATTCTACATAAAAGTATTACCATATAAGTTTACCATTCTTCCATAAAATTAATTTACAATGAAGGAGCCAAGAATATACAACGGGACAGGATGATCTGTTCAATAAATGGTGCTGGGCAACGTGAAAAGAATAGAACTTCACACCATGTACAAATATCAACTCCAAATGGATTAAATCTTGATTGTAAGACTAGAAACCATAAAACTACTAGAAGAAAATGTAGTGTGCAAGTCCCTTCATGTTGGTATTATCAATTGTAGTTTTCTGAATTGACATTAAAAGAAAAGTAAATGAAAGCAAAAACACATGGCATTACTCAGGAGAGAAAAGATGGTGACGATGTAGGTAGGAGCTGAGCCCACTTGTTCATGCACCCAACTGGGACATATAGCTGATCTTCCAAAAAACAAAGTGAACAGCCAACACATATCAACTGATATGAAGTCTGGAAGCCAAAGTGTGCAGAGGACTCTTCAAAATGGGCACATACAAGACAAGGTGGGAGTTGTGACTACTGGTAAGCCCACTGGAGGGGAGAGCCCACTAAAAAGCCACCAACAGGTAAAGCCCAAGTATAAGAGAGGCAACACAAATGGAAGAAAGGGCAAACCTAGAGCATCCAGACAAGGAGATCAAAGACATTGCACCACTGACTCCCACAGAACCCCTACCACAGAAGTTTACCCTACAAACAGCTAGTAAATCAGAGCATCTAGAGTCACAGAAACAAAGAAAGTCACCTAAAATGGGGAGACAAAGAACCCACAATCAAAAGGAATGGAAGATTCCCCAGTAAAAGATCTGAATGAAATGGAGGTAAGCAAACTATCAGACATGTAATTCAAAAGAATGGTTATAAGGATACTCAAGGAACTCAGTGACAACTACAAGGAACTGCGTGGGAACAACAAGAACATATACAAGGACATAGAAACTGCAAATAAGAACCAAAAAGAAATGAAGAACACAATATCTGAAAAAAATATATACTAGAAGGAATTACAAGCAGGCTAGATGAAGCAGAGGACTGAATTAGTGAGATGGAAGACAAGATAGAAAGAAAAAAACAGAGCAGCAGCATGAAAAAAGACTGAACAAATATGAAGACAGCTTAAGGGAACTGCAGGACAATATGAAATGCAACAACATTCGAATCATAGGAATACCAGAAGGAGAAGAAAAGGAGAAAGGGATAGAAAATCTGTTTGAAAAAATGACAGAAAACTTCCCTAACATGGAGAGGGGAGAAGTCATGTAAGTTAAGGCAGCACAGAGGATCCCAATCAAGTTGAACCCAAGAAGCCTACTCCAAGACACATCATAATTAAAATGCCAAATTTTAAAGAGAAAAACAGAATCTTAAAGGCAACAAGGGAGAAACAGGAAGTAACATACAAAGGAGCTCTGATAAAGCTATCAGCTGATTTCTCAACAGAAACACTACAAACCAGAAGGGAATGGCAAGAAATATTCCAAGTAATGAAAAACAAAGGCCTGCATCCAAGACTACTCTACCCAGCAAGGCTCTCAATTAAAATGGAAGGCCAAATAAGGAGCTGCCCAGACAAGAGAAGGCTAAAAGAATACAGCTCCATCAAACAAGCATTGCAAGATATCCTAAAGGGACTGCTTCAAGAAGATGAAGAAAAAGAGTGAGATAAAGAGAGGAACACAGGTACAAAGGCAGAAAAATGAGTAAGTACCTATCAATAATAACCTAAAATGTTAATGGATTAAATGCTCCAATCAAAAGACATAGGGTAGCTAAATGGATAAGAAAGCATGACCCACACATATGCTGCCTACAAGAGACCCATTTCAGAACAAAAGACCTACACAGACTGAAAATGAAGGATTGGAAAAAATGTATTCTAAATAAATGGACAGGGAAAAAAAGCTGGGGTAGCAATACTTATATTAGACAAAATATATTTCAAAACAAAGGGCATAAAAAGAGTCACAGAAGGACATTTTGTACTACTCAAGGAAAGAAACCATCAAGAACAAATAAACATCGTAAACATATTAGCACCCAACATAGAAGCACCCAAATATATAAGGAAAATCTTGGAGGACTTCAAGAAAGATATAGACAGCAACACACTTATACTAGGGGATTTTAACACTCCCCTGTCAACAATGGATAGATCTTCCAAATAAAATGCCAACAAGGATATTGTGGAACTGAACAACACATTGGAGCAAATGGACTTAACTGATTTTACACACACACACACACACACACACACACATTCAGCCCAAAGCAGCAAAATCCAGATTCTTTTCAAGTGCACATGGAACATTTTTCAAAGATAGACCACATGATAGGACACAAAACAGGCCTCAAAAAATTCAAGAAAACTGAAATTATATCAAGCATTTTCTTGGACTACAAGACCCTGAAAGTAGAAATCCACCTCAAGGAAAAAATGCAAAAGCATTCAAATTCATGGAGATTGAATAGCATACTATTAAACAATGAATGGGTTAATAATGAGATCAAAAAAGAAATTAAAAAGTTCCTGGACACAAATGAAAATAGACACACAACAGTCCAAAACCTATGGGACACAGCAAAGGCAGTCCTGAGAGGGAAGGTCATAGCAATACAGGCCTACCTAGAAAAGATAGAAACATTTCAAATAAAAAAACATAAGCCTAAATCACAAGAACTGGAGGAACAACAACAAACAAAGCCAAGAGTGAGTAGAAAGAAAGAAATAATCAAGATCAGAGCAGAATTAAATGACACAGAGACTAAAAGAACAAATCAAATGATCAATAAATCTAGGAGCTAGTTCTTTTAAAAGATAAACAAAATCGACAAGACTTTAAGCAGACTCATCAAGAAAAAAAGAGAGAGGACCCAAATAAACACAATCAGAAATGAAAAAGGAGAGATTACAACTAATACCACAGAAATACAAAGGATTTAAGAGATTATTATGAAGAACTATATGCCAAGAAATTTGAAAACCTAGGTGAAGTGGACAAATTTCTAGAAAAATATAATCTTCCAAAACTCAATGAAGAAGAAGCAGAAAGCCTGAACAGACCAATAACAGCTGGTGAAATTGCAACAGTAATCACAAAGCTTTTGACACACAAAAGCCCTGGACTGGATGATTTCACAGGAGAATTTTACAAAACATTTCAGGGAAAGCTAACCCCTATAATTCTCAGACTATTCCAAAAAATCCAGGAAGAAGAAAGACTCCCAAAATCTTTTTATGAGGCTAGTATCATCCCAACCCCAAAACCAGATAAAGACACAACAAAGAAAGAAAACTACAGGACAATATTGCTGATGAACATAGACACTAAAATCCTCAACAAAATATTGGCAAACCGCATCCAATATCAAAAATATCATATGCCAAGATCAAGTGGGATTCATCCCAGGGATGCAAGGATGGTACAATATTCACAAATCAATAAAAGTAATACATCACATAAACAAAAGGAAAGACAAAAATCATATTATCATATCAATAGATGTAGAAAAAGCATTTGATAAAAACACTCATTTATGATAAAAAACACTCAGCAAAGTGGGAGTAGAGGGAACATAATTCAACATAATAAAGGCTATATATAAGAAACCTATATCCAATATCATACTCAATTGATGCGGACCCTGGCTGCAATGGACAAATTCACACGGACTACAGAAATCCTGTGGAGAAAAAGGAACAGCATGGCCACTCTCTAAGTGAGACAGAGGGCGAGAGAGCCAGAGAGCCTGCCTGACCCCTGCCTGGACAGGCTTTTATTGCTTTTCTGGGTACATTACATTGAGGGCAGTCCTCATTTACTATGCACAGTTTCACTGTGGGTGATTACCTTTTACAGATAACAAAGGAAAGAATGTTGCTAATTACTTCAAAGAGAAGGATGTTACAGATCAAAAGGAAAAGTGGTTGAAATGGTTACACTCCATACTTGGGAGGTTTACGTTTTTGTACACAAACAATAAAATATCAGAAATAGAAATTAGGAAAAATATCTCATTTGCTATAGAAACAAGAAAAATAAAGTACCTAGGAATAAACCTAACCAAGGAGGTAAAAGACCTGTACTCAGAAAACTATACAACACTGAAAAAAGAAATTAAGGAAGGCGCAAAAAAATGGAAGCATATACCTTGGTCATGGATAGGAAGACTCAACATCATCAAAATGTCCATTCTACCCAAAGCAATTTATAGACTCAACATAATCCCTATTAAAATACCAATGATAAATTTCACAGATATATAACAAACATTGAAAAATTTATATGGAACCATAAATGACCCCAAATGTCCTCAGCAATTATGAGAAAGAAGAACAAAGTAGGAGGGATCACAGTTCTTGATATGAAACTAAATTTCAAGGCCACTGTAATCAAAATAGTCTCTTACTGGCATAAGAACAGACATATAGATCAATGGAACAGAATAGAGAGCCCAGAAATAAACCCATGTCTCTATGGTCAATTAATATTAGACAAAGGGGGCAGAAGTATAAAATGGAGTAAAAATAGCCTCTTCAACAAATGGTATTGGGAGATCTGAACAGCTACATGCAAAAAAATGAAACTCTACTACCAACTTATACCATACACAAAAGTAAACTCAAGATGGATAAAAAGTTTAAATACAAGTCACGACACCATAGAAGTCCTAGAGGAAAACATAGGCAGAAAAATTTCATATATTCCACACAGCAATACTTTCACCAATATATCCCCTAGAGCAAGGGACATAAAGGAAAGAATAAACAAATGAGACTTCATCATTAAAAAGCTTCTGCACGGCTAAAGAAAACATCAGCAAAATTAAAAGGGAACCAACCACATGGGAAAATATAATTGCCAATGATACCTCAGATAAGGGTTTGATCTCCAAAATATATAAAAGACTCACAGGTGTCCCCATTAAGAAGACAAACAATCCAATTAAAAAATGGGCAAAGGACCTGAAGAGACACTTCTCCAAGGAAGACATACAGAGGGCCCAGAGTCATATGAAAGGATGCTCAGCATCACTAGCCGTCAGAGAGATGCAAATTAAAACCACAATGAGATACCACTTCACTCAGCTCAGAATGGCCATCATAACCAAATCAACAAACAAGTGCTGGTGAGGTTCTGGAGAAAAGGGAACCCTAGTGCACTGTTGGTGGGAAGGCAGTCTGGTATAGCCACTGTGAAAAACAGTATGGAATTTCCTCAGAAAACTAAAAATGGAACTGCCTTTCAACCCAGCAGTTCCACTGCTGTGATTATACCCTAAGAATCCTGAAACACCAGTTCAAAAGAACCTATGCACCCCAGTGTTCATAGCAGCACAATTTACAATAGCCAAGTGCTGGAAGCAACCTCAGTATCCATCAGTAAATGAGTGGATCAAAGAACTCTGGAAATACATATATGTTTCATACATGAAATGTGTGTGTGTGTATAAATTCAGCAAGGAGAAAGAAGGAAATCCTGTCATTTTTGACATTATGGACCTTGAGGGTATTATGCTAAGTGAAATAAGCCAAATGTGAAAAGATAGATACTGTATGGTATCACTTACGCTTGGAATTTAAAAAGAAAGGGAGGAAGGGAGGGAGGAAGGAAAAGAAAGTCAAATTCATAGAATCAGAGAGTAAAACTGTGATTGTTGGGACCTGGGGTTTAGGGGAAAAGGGGGAAGTTTAGTAAAAGGCACACATTTTTAGCTTTAACATGGTGACTATGATTGCTAACACTACATTGTATAATCAAAATATACTGAGATACTAGAACTTAAATGTTCACAAACACACAAAAAAATATAATTATGTGTGGTGATGGATGTGCTAATTCACTAGATGGGGGGAATCATTTTGCAATGGATACATTCATCAAATCACCTTCACATATACTTTAAATATCTTACAATTTAAATATGCCTAAAGTACCTCAATAGACCTGAATTTTTTAAAAGTAGTTAATGCCTTAAGAGTACATTGGATTTTATCTAAACATTAGAAAACAATCAACACATCTCTATGGGTGTCGCATCCTTAATTGAAAAACCCGCCTACACATACATGGGATGATATGAGGTGCAGGACACAAGGGGTTTCAGGGCCCAATCAGAGGAGCAGTCTGCCTTCTTGTCTTAAGAACACTTGTTGCTCAAGAACCGTGGCTTTAATAAATGAGCCAAATCCAATTTCTTCTTTAGTCAAGCCCTAGTAAGCAGCTTTTTGAGTCTTTTCCATACCTTTTCTGCCTCTCTTCAGAAAATCCCTGATGAAAATTATACCCTCAGGGAGACAGCCACTAGAAATGATTGCTTATGGTGGCTGCAAGCTTAGTGATGGTTTTCCCACTGACAAAGGTGGCATTAACCTAGGTCACCCTGGATTTGAAACAAACACAGTACACAGGTGTGTAGAAAATCATATACTGAACTGCACAAAATGGGGAAATTTCTTTCCTTCATGCTCTCAGGGAAAAAAAAAGTCAAAGTGGTCACTTGAGACCAGAGCTTTTGTGATTTTTCTTTCTGATTAAATTTAAAGTGGAATGTCACTGGGCCAAGGAGCTTAAGGGCAAATGAGAAATTCAGTGTGCATTGTTACAGAACAGAGCTAAATTCCATCCACAGGAAAGTGGCTTGGGAACTTGTTAATAGAAGAAACTTGGTCAGCTGCAAATGTTTCATAAAATACAGAATAAGCTATCTTTAAATTGACAAAGTACGGCCAGTTTTCAATTACTTTTCTATATATAAATCAAATTTAGGTGAAAGAGCAAGAGAGTAGAAAAATATAAGAAAACGAGAAGCAATTTCATTAATAAGGATCTTAGGGAATTCCACTATCCCATAATGATAAAGATCAGAACTAACTCTCTCACTTCCAACTAGCATTTGGTAGAAATGCTTGTTAATCTCCAGAAAAAAAAATAGAAAGGAAAAAAGAGAGAAGGGAGGAAGGGAGGAGTAAGACAGAAAAATGGAAAAGAAGAGAGAAAAACGCAGAGGGAGGGAGGAAAGGAAGTAAGGACTTTTTTCTCCTTCAATATTATCTCTTTCTCTTCCCCTGTTGGAACTCTGAATTCTAGGTAAATTGAATCACTTAAAGTTTAACAAACATGTTATATCTTTTCTTTTTCTCGGGTCTTTGTCCAAGACATTCCCTTTGCCTTTGATACTTTAGTCCTTGCCCTTCCTCCTGAATGTCTTCTATTCTTCCTTCGGAACCTGGCTCAGATGTCTCTCCACCTGGGAAGTCCTCCCTGACGCACCACAAGATGAATTTACAGATTGCAACATGCAGTCATCCGAGATAAACCCTTAGCATAGCACTCAATTCAACATGTTTTATGTAGCCACTTGCTTTCGTTATTACAACTAGTGGATGTGAAATAAAAATATCATTGAGTGTTTAGGAGTCTTCTGTTTTCCTTTACATTTGAAAATCCAAATAATCCAAATATTCAGTTAATTGGCACTTTTCATTACGTGGCTTAGTGACTAATCTAATACTTGAAAATCTAATTTCTGATATTAGATATCATATCCCAGTTTTTAAATAGGATTTCAGTGGCATAAATCCATGAGTACATAATGAAAACTTTAGCACATAATATTCCACAAGTCCTTTCTTAATGTTACCAAAGGATGTTCACATTATCTACAAATTAATCCCCTAGTAAATCACTGGTTTGTGCCTAATTAAGAATGAAAAGAATAGGGTGTCAAAAAATGACCTTGGAGTTGTATCTGGCTTTTGATTTGTGAGCTCATTGCTAGATAAGTGCTATAATACCATCTGTCCCATACAGCAAGTATATACAAGGTCTTATATACCAAAGCAAATTTTTCACATGAATTCTAAAATTGCATTTCTACAAACACTTTCATCCTCAGTTGATAAGCTTGACCTTTTTATATGACTCCAAATATCTATATCCACTTATTTCACCTATTCCTATATTCCTGGATCACTTTCATTTTATTGATACACCTCTATCTTTTTAAAGTCTATGTTATTGATTATGATATTACACTAGTCCCTTTTTTCCTCCTTTGCCCCCCTCCACCCAGTACCCACCTTCCCTCCAGCAATCCCCTCCTCAGTTCATGTCCATGGGTCATATGTGCAAGTTCTTTGGCTTCTCCATTTCCTATACTATCTTAACATCCCCCTATTTTGTTCCTACCCATTATGCTCCTTAATCCCTGCACCATTTCCCCATTCTTCCCCATCCCCACGCAGCTGATAACACTACAAATGATCCTATGATTCTGTTCCCATTCTGGTTGTTTGCTTAGTCTTGGGGGTTATTTTTTTGTTTGTTTTTTAGATTCAGTTGTTGATAGTTGTGAATTTGTTGCCTTTTTAATGTTCATGGTTTTGATCTTCTTTTTCTTAGATAAGTCCCTTTACCATCTCATGTAATAATGGCTTCGTGATGATGAACTCCTTTAACTTGTCTGGGAAGCACTTTATCTGCCCTTCCATTCTAAATGATAGCTTTGCTGGATACAGTAATCTTGGACATAGGTCCTTGCTTTTCAAGACTTTGAATATGTCTTGCCAGCCCCTTCTTGCCTGCAAAGTTTCTATTGAGAAATCAGCTGATAGTCCCATAGGAACTCCTTTGTAGGTAACTCTCTGCTTTTCTCTCACTGTTTTTAAGATTCTCTCTTTATTTTTAACCTTTGCTGTTTTAATTATGATGTGTCTTGGTGTGGTTCCCTTTGGATCCAACTTGTTTGGGACTCTCTGTGCTTCCCGAACTTGTATGTCTATTTCCTTTGCCAAATTAAGTAAATTTTCTTTCAATATTTTTTCAAATAAGTTCAATTTCTTGCTTTTCCTCTTCTTCTTCTGGCATCCCTAAGATTTGGATATTAGAATTTTTGGAGATGTCCTAAAGTTCCTATACTATAGTTGTTTGTTTTTAATTCTTGTTTCTTCTTTCTGTTCTGGTTGAATGTTTATTTCTTCCTTATGTTCCAAATCATTGATTTGAATCCCTGCTTCTTTCTGTTCATTGTTGGTTTCCTGTGGATTTTTCTTTATTTCACTAAGTGTAGCCTTCATTTCTTCCTTTATGTTGTTGCCATGCTCAATGAGTTCCCTGAGAATCTTTATCCATAGTGTTTTGAACTCTGAATCTGATGCTTTGGCTATCTCCATTTTGTTTAGTTCTTTTTCTGGAATTTTGTTCTGTTCTTTCATGTGGGCCATATTTCTTTGTCTTCTCAGTTTGGCAGCCTCCCTGTATTTTTTCCTGTGTATTGGGTAGCTGCTTTTACTCTTGTCTTAGTAGTGTGGCCTGTGTAGAAAGACACCTGTAAATTGTGTGGAGTGGAGCCTTTGGTAATTGCCAGAGTGGGGCAATCCACTTCACCTCTTTGTGGTTCTTTGTTGGGGGAGGACTTGGAGAGAGAACAATGCCACTGCTTGGCTTCTGGAGGTCTGCCTTGCACTTGTCCTGTTTCCAGTCACTTCACCCACTTCTCATATGCTACTGACACCCTTCCAGCTGCTGCCCTGGTGGTGAAACCCTGAGTGGTTTCTAACTCTGTGTGGGCCCTTTAAGTGGTGAAAATCTGGCAGTTTCTTCTGCTAACCCAACCCGCACTGATTTAATGGGCAGAGGTAATGGGAATTTATCTTCCCAGTGCTGAAACCCTGGGCTGTGTGGTCTGGCCTGGGGCTGGGATAGCTTGCTCTCAAGGAATCACTCCCAATTTTTATCCAACATAGGCGAATGTGGGACCACCACTGCTTCACATCACACTACCTTTCCGCCCCTCTCTGCAACACCACCCCTCCTACTCTTCCGGATGAATGTGGCTTCTTTAAATCCTTGGTTGTTGGACTTCCATACAGCTTGAATTTCTGATGGTTCTGGGCGTTGTTTTGAGATTTGGTTGTAATTCTTTCCATGGCTGCACGAGGAGGTGAAGCATGTCTACCTACATCTCTATCTTGACCAGAAGTCTCTACTTCTATCTTTTATATTTCTCTCCCTATATTAAATATTAGTATTGCATAATTTAATAGCTGCCATTTCTTGCTGATTTTTCAGTTGCCATGGTTAAATTCCTCAGTTAAATTTATACTCATTTGTTTTTTCTACTTCTGAATGGGTCATGTAGAATTAAATGTTGCATAAATCCCTGAACTTGAGAGTATACTTTTGAGAACCTAAATTATAGAAATATGACATTCTGCTCAGATAATCACTGCAGCGTGTCTGTGTCTCTATGAAAATGAATTGAGCTAGGTGTCCACTCAGTCACAGAGTACTACATCTCATTTGACTTCAGCGGTACCAATGTGTCTTTATCGGAGACATGTACTGTTCATAGATGGACTCTTTTCATCCTCATCCAATCCAGCTCCCATCACTCTCCTTTTTTTCACACTGCCTTCAGTGCCTGACTTATGTTTTTTCTCATAGAGGTAAGCTGGTATGTGATGGTTTCACATCTGCGTATGTTTAAATGACTTTTACTCACAGATTATTTAACATTTTCAATTGCAGTTCATCTTTGCTTGAATTGGCCATATCAATTTATAATCTCCCAACCTAATTATTTAACTCCTACCCATTATTTAAGGCCAAGTTCAACATCTTCTCATTCTCATACAGCAAAGCCCACAGCCACTGTACTTCCCCCCTGAAATTCCAAGTAATCTTTGTATTTTTCTTACATTGGAAGTTGTTTTCCTGTATATGTATTATGTATTTTCTAATTATAGTGCAATCTGTAACACAAATGTGGGTAATGATTGTCATAGCTATTCTGCTAACATGATAATCACCAAAACAATTTAAATTTTCATCAGTATTAAGTATTTTTCTCCAACACTTCTCTATCATTTCACTGTAAATTCTTGGAAAAATATTCCCTTTCCCAGAAGATATAGAGCAGTGATTTCTTGTTAGTAAAATCAGTACATTTACTCCCTCCCCCGCCCCTCCCCTTCCCCTTCTACTTCTCTTCCCTGTCCCTCCCTCTCTCTCCCTCTTTTTTTCTATTTTACTGTAAACCATTTTTGAATAGCAGAGACAAACTGGGCATATTAGATGATTTCTGTTATTCTAAATTCTATAGAAAGAAGATGAACTAAAATTTAAAAAAAAAAACTTTTTCAAGGGTAGTGGGAGTGCAAAGCAAAGGAGCAAAATCTTCTGCCAGCAAATCTGAACTTCAATCAATGAACTAGGTGTTGGGGGCGGAGGGAAGAGGACACAAATATTGAACTAAGTGTCTCCTAACTCAGTGTTTCTATCCCCTAAATCATTTCAGTGTAATTCAATCAATACTGACTAAGTGTCTACCATATTAATTGATCTGCTATAGACATTTTGAGAATGTAGAATTTGACAGTGTAAGATTATAGCTTTTAGCTGTTCTCTACTATATCTGGTAGAATTACAATTAAATGGCTCTTAATCAGTGTTATTGTTGTTGTTGTTGTTTCATTATTCAAAAAGAAAGATTTTAATTCCAACCAGGTAAAAGTTTTGGGGGGAAAAGTAGTATTTACACAGAGCTGCAGAGAATGAGTGAAATATTGACAGTCCTAAAGGGTGCAAAGGTCTTCTAAGTCAGATGGAAACTCTTGAACAAAGATGTTGCTACTCAATTCCAGGAAAATGAATGGGAAACCACTTCTGTCTTCAGTGATCACTGTTGTCAAATGGCTCTAAAGGCTTCCTAGCCATTGTCAAATGTACATACACTCATCACTAACATCGGTGACACAGAAACTGGCTCCTGTTCTATGGGATGAACAATACATGGTCTGCAGAGTCTTTCTTGGGAGGCTAAAGGAAGAAATCAAAAGTAAAAAAGCCACAACACAATATGCTCTCTAATCCCAGCTGTTCTCTGTGTCTGATAAATGACTTCAAAAGGGAGAGATCATTTGATCTGAAATTCTATAGTAAGAATTAAGGGATTAATTAAAAATATAAAATTTCCTCTAGAGAACAGCCACACATTTCTTATTTTGAATAATATAATTAGTAAAGATGTTTAAATACCAACATAGGGAAATTTTTAATTGGAGATATTCCTAAAGCATGTGTATGTTGAGAAATCATATTAATAGTCAACATTTATTGTGCCTAAGGGCAGAACGTTTTTGATTAAATGTTATAATTATAATATTTATGTTATCATGAATATACAATTTTTGTGCTGGAAAGGCTTCTGAATGGATTTAGTCCCACCATCTCATTTCACAGTGGTTAAAAACTTTCACAATATTAGAGAGAATTACTCTGTGAACGGAAGAGTAGATACTAGAATCCAGGGGCTTTATCATGTATACTTTCTAATCACCCCTTTCTAATTGCTCCAAGCAACTTCTTTTATTTTATCACCTTCCTTCTTAAATAACTTCTGAAAGATAAGTTCTTAAAGAATCAACACAGTTTTCCTCATAGTAACCCTTTGTTAAGATCACATGAATAATTGGATATTTATTTCTTTTGTCATCTATTCTGTGGCAAAATATAACAGAGATACTGGTCAAATACTGTACAACCTTAGAGTCTCAGAAAAGAGTAATGTTTTTTTTTTCCAAAATGAAAAATAAATCCTTAAAAATATTTGCTCACGGATCTCTTAGAGTATAGTATTTGTAAAATATAACTGCAGATTTGGCTTCATATGCAAATATTTGGTTCATCATTTATTGATGTGTAATGCAATCCAAGTGGATTGAGTTGCATCAGTAGATGAGTAGATTAAAAAAAAAAGCAAGCAAGCAAGCTGTGGTACATTTTCACAATCAAATGCTACTCATCTGTAAAGAAGAAGAAATCTTACCCTTTGTGACAGCATGGATGGCCCTCGAGAGGATATGCTAAGTGAAATAAGCCAGTCCAGAGAAAGACAAATAGCATATGATTTTACTTATATGTGGAAACTAATGAACAAAATTAACTAACGAGACAAACAGAGACAGACTCATAGATATAGAACATGCTGACAGCTGGCAGAGGGGAGGGTGGTTAGGAGGTTGGATGAAAAAGGTGAAAGGATTGAGCAAAAAAGAAAAAAGAAAAAAACCTCATAGACACAGATAACAGTATGGTGATTACCAGAGAAAAAGGGGCAAGAGGTAGAAGAAGGTAAATGGGGGATAAATAGTGATGGAAGGAGATATCACTTGGAGTGATGAACATACAATACAATATACAGGTGTTGTATTGTAAAATTGTACAGCTGAAACCTATGAAATTTTATTAACCAATGACACTCCAATAAATTCTATAAAAGTTAATAAATTAAAAAAACTCATAAGCAAAAAAAGGAGTATTCCTTTAAAAAGTCTTGGGATTAATCTATTTTTTAAAAAAGAAAAAAGAGAAAAGTCATATATATGTAATTGAATAAGTGCTCAGTACTGGTTAGTATTTTGACATTAACATACATTAGCTGGAGTACTGGAAAACTCATGTTTGTAATTAAACTTGTGTGAAAACTGATGAAAGGTTTCTCATTCACAGTAAGGCAAGAGAGATGCTCAAATAGTAATTTAATAGCATTAATAATTATTTAATTATAAAAATATTTGTAATTATAAGTAACAAATTTAAATGGGAATTATATAATCCTTCTCCATGTAGCTTTTACTCTGTTTGAGTAGTTGACTTCTTCCCACTTTTTAAAAAGCAAATACATTTAATAAAAATAAAAACATGAAAATACAAATAAAAATAAAAAGAAGTAAATGTCAAGCTTCATGTATGTGATAGAAACTAGTTATTTCTTTCCAAATAAAAAATGTAAATTACTATTTTCCTGATCAGCACGATTTACAATAGCCAAGTGTTGAAAGCAACCTAAGTGCCCATCAGTAAACAAGTGGATCAAAAAAGTATGGTACATTCACAGAATGGAATACTACACAGCAGAAAGGAAGAAGTAGCTCTTACCCTTCGAGACAGCATGGATGGAACTGGAGAGCATTATGCTAAGTGAAATAAGCCAGGTGGCGAATACCATATGATCTCACCTATAAATGGAACCCAATCAACAAAACAGACAAGCAAACAAAATATAACCAGAGACACTGAAATAAAGAATAAACTGACAGTAAGCAGTTTGTTGATTACTGGTTACCTCCCAGAGGGGAAGTGGGAGGGGAAAGGGGAAAGGGTTGTTAAGTAACATGTATAAAGGTCACATGGACAAAGCCAAAGGGGTGTAGGATTGAGGGTGGGAGGTGAGGATGGCTGGGGTGGGAGGGGAGTGGTGGGGAGAAAATGGAGACTACTATACTTGAACAACATAAAAAAATTAAAAAATAAGGAAAAAATTAAAAATATAGTGGAACTTATATAGCATCTGTATACATACATGCTTAATATTGCAACATTAAAAGCTTTGCATAAACATCATTTTTAAATGGCTGTGTGAATAGAAACATTTCTTTTTCTGTTAGAAAAAATGTAAATTAGACCTATCCATTTTTATATTTCATTGGGATTATCTTACACTAGAATGAAAGGTACATTTTCAAATATATTCAATTTAAAATCATATAAAGACAAATTTGAAATCACTTGGATGAATGCTATATAAATAATTCTGAGTTAACTTGAACAGGGTTCCAAGAAGTAATGATCCATATTTCACTTTGATATATGGCAGGATAAATGAGATTTTATAACATGACAAAGCAACAACGACAAAAAAATCTGTTTACTAAACACTATCTGTCAGGTGCTGTTCTAATACACATCTACAGAACACGTTCTATAATTATTCCCATTTTAGAGAGAGGAAACTGAGGCACATTTCTCTTGAGTAAATTCCCCAGTATTGAACAATGGCAACATGAGAGCCAAGACTTGTCCCTAGATAGTTTGGCTCCAGAGACCAAACAACCACACAGTGTTCGGTCTTCCAAAATGCCATTCCACGGCATAGCACACATAAACCATGTTCAGCCCTCGCTTTTCCAAGCACTTGATATTATGGGAAGCATAAAAGGGCTCTCTGAAAGTCCTAACTTTATTTTGGGAAGTAATTCACTAACCAATGGGGTCATCTGTAATAGCATCAGACACTTATACTCTTTTTTTTTTTAATATTTCCCTACCTTCCTATTTTTCCATGGTACAGACTCAAATATTTCTCAGCTTGAACTAAGTTGTGTTGTTTGACAATTATTCTCTAGAACATAATAAATCAAAACTCAAGGGAAAATTATGCACAGTGTGTTAAATTGATGCTTTTGTTAAATGTATAGTGAAATGATGAATTAGACCAATATATGGATTTTGTGTAGTAAAGTTAACATGTGGAACTTAATTTCTTTTTTAAAAAACACCAATGTGCTATTATTACTTCAGCCAGAAGTAAAAAATAGGGGCTATTTAAGTTTAAAGGGGGCTATTGAATTGGCTTTTGAAAGAAACCTCTGTGTGCAATTTGCTATCTTTGATTCATAGCTGGAATAATATAGGGGAAATGACTTACAAACACTGCCTAAAAATCAAAATCCCATGTATTATACTTAAAATGATACCTACTGTACATTATCCAAAAATATTGTAGCTTTAAATAGCAGTATTCTTACTGGCATGGAACATGAACAAAGGTATTGGAAACTCTTTACAAAGGTCACTCTGTGAGTCGGTCTAATGAGCCAAGTTTCTGGTCAATAGGGAAGACACCTGCCAAACCGGCTCAGTCAATTAAGTCCATAGAAAATAAGTAGGGCATTTCACACTCATCCATGTTTAGCCTACTACACTTTTTAGCACCAGACTCCATTGTCCAGTACCTTTGGGAAAGCATATGTAATAGGAACTCTGTATAAAAATGGGGGGAAATGTAAAATGTTCATCGAATTGTTTCATAGTTAACTTTTCTTTTTTAAGTAGATATATCTCTCCAACGAACTAAGAAAAAAAATTTAAAACTCAGGGGCAGTAATGGTGAAAATATCAATGTAGTCTGGGAAAATTATCCCCTTATTATATGATCCCTTTCTGGATCATTTTTTCACAGTATAAGACTGCAGTCTCAGCTTCTGGATTCAAGTGTAACAAATACAAAAGAGAGAGAGAGAGAGAGAGAGAGAGAAAACGAAAAAGAAAGACACACCAATATAATCTCATTCTGTATTTATTTACATTATGCATTGTGAATTTCTTTCAAAAATTAACTCTCGGAGGTCCTCAACCAAAGACTGACAACCTAACCAGAATATAAGCAAATGAAATATATTGGTAGTGCTGATGTAACAGCATTTAAAAGACAGTCATACTGATTCTTTCTCCCTGCTGCCTGGTTTGAGTGAAATTACTTATCTAGCAGCGGGGTAGATAAACGAGGACTCTGAGACAAAGACCCTGGGTTACTGCAAATCCCTAGCCAGGGCCTCCGTTCCCCAGTGCAGATGATGAGACGGAGTTCTAGCAGGTACTTAGGTGCCAGGAGGGAGATCCATGTTCTGTGAAATGTGAAACTGATACAGTTTGGGGTGGTGTTAAATAAAAGTACAAATTATAATTATAAAATTCAGACCATATGGCCATATTTATTTTGAATAATGAAAAATAGCAAAAGAATTATGCAGTTTGAAAACTCATACCACAATCATCACAAAATACATTAGAACCTATTGTCGAATGCCCTCCCTCTGTGTTGAACAATCCTGTGTGAGAGGTCCAAAAGTTGAAGTTCACCATTTCACAGAAAATCTGCCTTTATGAAGGATGGTCTACTTCTTGAGAAGGGAGAGCTATAAAATAGCTACCCTGTAGAGATGCTAAAACTACACTCTCCATGACACAGTTTGGATTGCCATCTTGTCAAAATTTTAAAATTCCCTCTGGCTTGAAAAATAAATTGTGTTGTAGAGAAAAGGAGGAAAGAGAATTAAAAATTTAGGAAATGGGTAAAGGTAACTTCTTCATAATTTCAATAGATATAAATGCCAAATTTCAAGAATTGTACTACTGAAAAACTGAAATGTTTCACGTTACTTCTCTTCAAAACTATGATTTTTTTTGATGGGTGTATTTTTTTATTGTAAGGTTACATACAACTGTTTTCTTAATATTTCTGCATTATGTATAAATCAAACAGCTGCACCTGATGTATATTTATTGATGATTTTTTTTTTACATTCTCTAATCTCAAGAAACATCACAAAAGGAAATAGGTCTTTGAAATGCATTGGTTTCAAGACCAGTACTGTTAGGACAAGACTGTGAGTCGAGCCCATGTGTTCTTTACAGTTTGACCAATTAGCAAGTTTTAGAACGGCAAACTGACATTCCGCCAAAGGTTCCAAATAAAAACATGATTCAAAAAAGCTGCCAGCAAGTAGATAACACCTGCTGAAAGGTTTTTAGATTATTTCATTTTTTTCAGAAGTGAATTACAAAGTCATTCTCTATCAACAATTAGAAAAAAAGAATTGTTAATAAAAGGCATTAAAGGAAAACTATGTGTATGAAGACAGTTGGAATTTTTGAAACCTACGAGAAAACAATCTGAAAAACAATGATAAACAAATATGTTAACTAGTAAAAAAGGATATAATATTACTGGGGTGAATGAGTTTTCAAGATTTGGTAGACAAAGAAATGTTTCCAAAAGATAAATACTATGTTCCAATTAAATCTAAAGCTTAAATTTCTGTACCTGGTATTCTAAATAATACTGTCAAAATTTGAGCTATATTTTACTTCTTTACCAGCTCATTTTCAATATCCTGAGTTACTCCTGATTATTTCCTTTTTCTTTTCCTAGGTCCAGACCCAAATCATGAAGCATTTAAAGTCATTTTTAAAAACAAACAAAAAATATTTTCCTAATAATTTAATGAAAAGTACCGTTCTGGTGTGCTGTCTCAGTATTTATGGTAAAAAAATATTATGGCTCAACCTGGAACAAGTTTGAGGGGTTTCAGTCATAATTTACTCAGGGTTTTACTTTTAATGAACAGTTTGGACATCCAAAAATTAGGGAAAGAATTCATTATTTTTTGTTCCAAAAAGAAAATATTTTTGTCATGATCGTTTATTAAAAGTCAATTGTATAACATCTGAGGCTATTTTAAAAGGGTATATTTTAGATATTTAATTTTTCTTATTATTTTGTTTTTATGTCCCTTTGTGTCAAATTTATATACTTTTATTGCTATTGTCTACAACACATAAGTTTTCACAATTACTATGCTTAATATTAGCTTATTTTTTAAAAATATCCTGCATTAAGTATTTCCCCTTTAATTACTTTAGTGAACAAGTATGTATTTTCTTTTTTCCATTTGCCAGCCTTTCCCTATATTTTCATGTTCAAATAATTTGTTTTATGTAGTTGGTGATTTTTATGCCTTTATATTATTTTCTGTACCCTTACTCAGTATTGTTTCTCATCTACATCATTGTGAGGGATATATTTTGTATTCTCACTCATGACTTTGGAGTTGTCACTTTGCTTATAGTTTTCTCAGATTTTATTTCACAAGTCTTGATGCTATTTTATTATGCATAAGCTCATGCTTATATATTTATGATATATTATCATTAAGTTATGTGAATCTTTGCTTTATTTGAATTTTACATTCTAATGTTCTTATGTTAATAGTTAAATTGATAACATTAATATTATTTGCTTAACTTTTATACCCTCATTTCAACCTTTGTATTATATTTTCAAGTAGATCAATATTTTAAATAAGATCCTCTATGTTAATGTCAGAATTAATGAATTTAAACTTACTGTCTTCCCTGACACGCTTAAAATTAGCTCAAGAACCTTATTTTACATCTTCTATTTAACATAATTTCTCTTAACTTTGTTACACTTCCCTTTTTAACCATGTTGAATTTACCATTCTCTTTATCTCAATTTATCCTCTGTTAGTTTGGATGTTGAGTTTTATTCTTGTTCTTTAGTAAATATTTATCTATATGTACTTTATGACTCAAAAAATATTTGTGTTTCTCTACATTCGCATAGTAGTAGTCAGCGTGCCTTAGTAGTAGTTAGAGCAGAGCCATTTAAGAGCAATAGCTGATGGACAATGGGAAGTGATTCACTTCTTGCAAGATGAGGCAATTAAAAGCCAGTGTACCTCTCTTTCCCTACTGCAATAACCTTGTAGGACATGTGTTCCAGAGGCATAGATTCAAGAGGGAAGAAAGCCGCTTAACTCCCACTCAGTTCTCATAAACTACAAATAAATTCTCATTATTAAGCCACTGATATTACTGCATTTGTCTGTAACAGCATTTAACATAAATTATTCTGACTAAAACAAAAAACTACATTTTTCCAGCGAAGTCTAAATGTAATGATCATCTCTGTCCATTTCCCTAACACTGAAAGAAGGTCAGAGTTTTCCCTAAAAGTTCCCTCACATACTTCACGATTTTATAATTATGTTATCAGAATTTTATTTAAAATACTATCTATTTTTGTTTAATATTTAATGCCTGATACTTATTTGAATTTCTGCATACGTTTTAAAATCTTCCTCACCATTACTGCCTTCATACCAGTCCTACCTGCTGATAGGACTGATTTTCCTTCTTGCTAACTGAAACTTTTGCAGTTCATTTGGCATTGTTTAGTGAAATTTAAACTCTGATTCTGTACATTTAAAATATCTTTGCTGAATTAAGCGAGTTAATACATGCAAAGTGTTTACAAGTTCTAGAACTAGATTTTCTGTTTTCTAATATTTTCTATGTGTTCTACATATTTCCTGAGTTGTACAGGTTTCCGTACAGGACAGGCTTATCGCTTCTTGTACAGGTTCCCATAGAATTCACTGCCTTCAGATAGTTTTCTATTGATTTCCAGCTCATCCTGCATCGTTACGTTGTTATTACAGCTACTTAGCCCAGCAGTCTTTCATGGATTGCAATTTCCAAAGGCTGAGTGTGTTCTACTCATATATCAGGGCCACCTGATTCTTTTTGTACTAAATCATCAAGCGCTGTGCGTGTGCTCTTCACAGCTCTAAATTTTAGACAAGAATAACAGTAACAGGTCCCCTCTGAGGCCTGAAGCCCTGGTACCTGTTGGAGGACTGGCCTGTAAGGCCTATGTCCTTTCTCCTGTGCACCACTCCCACTTCCTCATTGCTTATAGCACCCGGCGGTTCCCCTGGCAAGGACTTGTGTTACAGCGTTGTGGTCATTATTTAATTCGATTTTTTATACTATCCCAGGCCTCTCCATTGCCCGAAAAAAAGTGAGGACATGTCTTAATTACATTCAATGAGCA
The DNA here is from genome assembly GCF_022682495.2 of Desmodus rotundus. Classification (NCBI taxonomy): domain Eukaryota; kingdom Metazoa; phylum Chordata; class Mammalia; order Chiroptera; family Phyllostomidae; genus Desmodus; species Desmodus rotundus. The sequence goes on along the minus strand of NC_071391.1, from coordinate 129,385,975 downwards.
TTTATTCCAACTTCTTTCCAATTTTATGTAGGAAAACATGACATCAAAACTAGGATATTCCTCCCCCCGATAAGTTAAAAAAAAAAAAAAACACTAGGATATTTAAAGGCTATTTGAAAACTCTAGGTGAGAATTTAGGAATTACTCTTGGAGGAGTAGGTACACAAGACTGAGAACCTATACCATATACATTGCTTCACTGTCACTCCCAGACTCTTGTAGTCCAGTTTTTTGTTTGTATCCAAGCTCCCAGAGAGATGACGACAAACTTATCATTGAGTCAAACAAGAAACTTCAACAGGCTTCAGTTCTTTTTTGGCTGAGGGTAACTCTGGCAGTGGTTTGTCTGGTCCTTTATCAGTTTCATTTGTTTTATTTTTATTTTTTATTGCTTAGTGTGTATTTCTGAGGACCTGGAAAGAGTCAAGATTAGGCCATCAAAGCCAGCCTGAGCCAGCAGTATGACCCTGCTTTCTCTCTTCTACTTAGTTTGAGTCAAGGGAACTGGATTTCACTCTCCCTAAGTGATCTGACCTTAAGAAGAGACTTTTTTTTTTTTTTTTTGGCTTAAGGATATGGTTTTTGCTTTTGTGTTTGGCCCGAATCTTTAGTTTCTCTGCTCCTACCTACAAAATGAATAAAAATATCCTCTTGTATAGGATTCTGCTTATCTACATTTTTCTCCCAACTTAAGTAAAAATGGTTATATTAAAAAGATAGGTGGATGGATAAATAAATACATATCTGCTTTATTAGAATATACTTGTTACACATACAATATTTGTGACTGTAGATGAATGTAAAAAATTGAGTGTAACCATGATAGCTGATGACCTTGTAGTTCCAAAGCTTTAAGAATTAAATAATTCTGATTAATTCCATATTTACTATTAACTTATTCATTTTATGCAGCCTTTCCCCAATGCCTTTTTCAAATCCAGTGATAATACGAGCAACTGACCTTGAATTACAACTCATAGCTCATAAGAACTAAAAAATTATCAGTAATTTATTTTCACTTGTACCAATTCTATAAGTTTCAGTTTCACCCATCTTTTTCCTTTTTTGTGTGTTCTTTCGTTCTTTGCCACATGTCTTTGCTGGCTTTCCTATTTTCCTTTTTTTCTAGGTACTAATACAAACATATACTCCCCAAAACAACCTCATGGAAGAGGTTGCCAAAACCAATGTCAGAATTCCTTATAACTACAAAAGTGCAACAACTTCAGTAGTTCCTGTGCTGGAGGCAGTCTGAAATAGGTAGACTGAAATTTTAGTTTGCAATGAATAGTTTGTCATAGTGAGAACTGAAAAGCCATTTTGTTTTAGGCAAAAGGAAGTTGCTCTGAAATGCTGAAAGACTTACCAGATTTTCAATTCCTAGCAAACAGTATGCTGCGGGTCTACATTAAACATTTAGGATTCAATGTTCTGTCTTCAAACATATGTGCTGCAGTTAAAGCCTGTTGCTCCTCTACGGTGTAGAATATTTGTGGCGGGGCAGGGGAGTACCATTCCTCAGGCATGAGGAAGAAAACACAGTTCATGGAAAGAAAACTTTTACAGGCAGAAAGTTGTAAGAAACAGCAAATGTCAGGTGACAAAACATTCCTGATTTTTTGTTTGGAGCAAATCCCTGTGGCATTCATCAAACTGTCTCAATGTACGTATCTAGAGTGATTTAATTTTCTACCCAAGGATGTATAGATTTCAGTAGGGTCACATGCCAGTATCCATAGGCTAGTCACAGTATAGGGCATGGCCCAAATACGGAGCTGTACGCTGTTACATATTCAAACCAGACCTCATCATATGCAAGCTGGCTTACTTTTTTCCTAGAAATGTTTTATCTCCTTCTGACAGAGTTCATCATAATGGATTACCATAATAATTATCACCTATTAGAGTTTATATCACTTCGTATATTTTTCATTGTTTTAAGGTTGTATTGGTAAAAAACTTAAAAAGTCAATAGTCCTGCCACATTTTAAACATAAAGAAAAGCAGCTCCTTGCCTATTTCTTCCCTTCCTGCATTTTAGTCATCAAGGCGACCACTTACATTTTCAGTTGTTTGTTCTTAATATGTTAAAATAACATCACTGTGTAGATATTTATTAAAGATTCAGATGTTACATTTTCTTCCAAAAATGGAAAATCAGAATTTGATGATCACATCTGTGAATATATTAGACACAAATGCTTTTCTTTTTTCTAATCTAGATGTCTACTGTAACCATATTATATATAATTCCCAATATAACATTAATCAACATTTATAATACATAGTATTGACATGTAACTTTTATCCACAATTGAATGATGTACAGTATTTTTTATTATATTTCCCTTGCACACCATTTTGTCTTGTGAAGTTAATTATTACTTCTCATTCTTAGCTATGTGCATCCTACGAAAAGTGCAAATCTCCTCCCCATATGTTTAAAGGTGTCAAGTAATCTACCACTTTCATTGTTTTTGTAGAGAGAGCCCTTCCCTGCCTTGGTCCTGATCTAATTCAGACCAATTGCTCTTCAAGCCTGAGGTACAGCTGTGCTTCTGAATTCCCCTAACACTCTTCTGGGGATTACTTTACCACTTTGTGGTGTGAGTCACACATCTGGTTTCTTCCTCCCCATCATTCTCTTTCTAATATGGCATATTCTCCATGAATTTTTAAAAGACAATACATAGGAACCATTTTTTTGAGAAGGCCTAAGCCTTAATGGTTTTTCTCCTAACTTTATATTTGAAAAAATAATTCTAATGGGAGTAGACTTCTAGTTGGAAAATATAAAGGCGTTGTTTCATTTTGTCCTGTTTCCAGTATTATTATTGCTAAGAAATTTGATACTATTCAAATTTATAGCCCTGGCTGGTGTGGTTCAGTGGATTGAGCGTCAGCTTGCAAACCAAAAAGTCACTGGTTCAATTCCCATTCAGGGCATATGGCTGAGTTGAGGACCAGGTCCCCAGTTGGGGGCATGTGAGAGGCAACCATTTGGTGTTTCTCTCCCTCTCTTTCTCCCTCCCTTCCCCTCTCTAAAAATAAAATAAATAAAATCTTTTAAAAAACAAATTTATAATGCTTTGCATGTAATTTGATTTTTTTTCTGTATAATATTTTAGAATCTTTTCTTTGTGCCCAACAATCTGCTCTTTAACGGTGATATATGTGCCTGATTCGGGCATTTTCCACTGTGAATGTTTGTGGGCCATTTCTATTAGGAAACTCAAATCTTCATTTTTTGCCACTTTAAGAAAACAAAGTTTCTCCTTTCTATGTGTCAATAATCACAGTCTTGAAATTCATTTCATCTGATATAAATATAGCCATTCCAGTTTTCTTAAGATTATTGCTTGTCTCATATGTCTTTTCACATCACAGCCTTTCTTTCTCTGAAGTTTTATATTTAAAGTGGGTTTTCTATATAAACAACACATTGTTTTTTTTCTAGTTTGGCAATCTCTGCTTTTTATCTTGAGTATTTAACAATTTATACTTAATGTAATTATTGATGCAGTTGGGTTTAAATATAATAGCTTACTATTTGTTTTTTATTTTTCCCAACTGATATCTGCTACCCTCTTCTAGGTTTATTGAGTACTTTATATTCCATTATATCTCTTCCATTGGCTTATTGAGTATAGTTCTTTTATTAACTTATTTTCATAGTGGTTGTTAAAGACTTTATAATGTCTATCTTTAACCACAGCCTAGTTTCAAATATTACACTACTTTCTATTTGTATACACCTTGCACATTTTAAAATTACTTGACTGACCCTTTTTCTTCAGCTATTTGTTCCTTACTCTTATTATTCAGTTGGTGGGTCTCCTTGGCCTATATTTTAGGTTTCCTACGATTGCTCTCTTATTTTTCAAATTCTGTGACTATGTATATGAGTTCCAATTATGGGGGGCTTTCCTCATTTTATATTGTAATATTTTCCATTTATATTTTGTTTCCTGCTATCTTACTTTTAATTTCAAAGAACAGCTTTAAAATCTAAATATTTTTTATAGAAATAGCTTAACTTATGTATGCATAATACTCTTTAAAGGTATGTATTATAATATTTTTGGTTTATTGTATTTAGGTTGTCTTCTGTTTTCTGAATTGAGTGCTTCTTCTGAGTATTTTACCTGTTTATTTGCTGTCTTTCATGTTAAGAAACATGCTCAAATAAATAGTCCCCAGAAAGCAGAAAGAAATAAAATCTCTGCCTGTATCATTGGTATCAGTTTCCTTGTTAACTGGTATAACTACTTTCTTGTAGTATGAGGTGGTTGGGTCATTATGGCTTTCCTTTGAGCTGGCTAATTTGTCCCATCTTTAAAACTAAATAATAAAAAGAAAGTCATTGTTGCCATAGTTCTCGTTATAAAGATTTCCTTCACATATGCCTAGTTTCCTCAAGTACCAGTTTATTCAGTCTTTCCAAAGTATAAATCTCTAGTCTTCTTCATGGGGTCACGGAATCTAATTTCTACAAACTTTCAAACAATTCTCTTTTTTCATGTTCCCAGACTAGTGCTCTTTCTTCATATATATTTCATGCTTCCAGCATCTGGGCCTTTTGGGGGTTCCATGATGCATGTGGTCTTGCTTATGCACTTTCATTTTCCATTTTCTCTGCCTGCTCAGTCTGTTAGTATTCAGTTATATAGTTTGCACATTCCAAAACTGTTTTGCTGGAATCTATCTTTTTGTTATATTTGTCCTTAAATATTTTCTCTTTGTATAGTTGTAATAAAATTATATTTAAATAAATTATATATTTTTGCCATTTAAGAAATCAGCTTCCATACCCATTCTAATGTGTAAGTAATTCAATGAGTGTGTGTTAATTAGCTAGTAGGTATTTAGTATTCTGGACCCTGGCCTCAGGAAACTTCTTATCTAGAGTAGCATGGCTTACAAAATACAGAGTATTATATATATTAATGGGGTAAAGAATATAATTGCAGCTCAGGAAAAAAGAAAATGAATGTGTACTAAATATTTAGAGACTCAAAGAAAATGTAGATCTTGCACTGATTTGCAAGAAATGAAACAAATTTGCTAGACTGAAGAATAAATCAGTAACAATGGTGAAGAACATTCATAGAATGCTTAATCGCAGTCAGGGAATATAATACAATTTTACAAAGATTATCTCATCTCATCCTCAAAACAATTTGTATATTGGCTACTTACCATATTTTCTCTGTTGAAATGAAGACAGTGTGACTTGGTGAATTACTTTGCTTATCTTACATCAAACAGATAATCAAAAGTTGAACCAGAATTCAACCCCCAAAAATCTGACTTCAAAACTATGCTCTTCAACAGTAGGCTGGACTAATATTTGCATAGACACAGCTTAAATTTAAATATGTATTTGAATTTGATGTAAGCATTTTCAGTGACTATTTTAGAAAGTCATATATAATTTTAATTGTGACAGACAATGACAAGAAAATGTAGACTTGTTCATGATATATCCTAGTAAAGAAGGCACTTAACTTTTTCTTGTAGTAATTTCATCTACTGAGATTGGGGGGAAAGCTGAAGCTTTAAGCTAAAGGTAAATAAACCAACAAAGCAATGAATTGACATGAGCTACTTAGACTGGGTTGATGTACTCAACAAATATTGTAATGAAAATACTACAGACTGTTGCTGATTTTATCCCAATCAGAAAAAATCTCTTAGTAAGAACCCACAAATGTAAATAAACAAACCAAAAAACCCCCACAATAACATACACATTAGAAATGAATCTGCAGAATCCATTTCCAATAAGATCTTACCCTAAACATAAATGCGGTAAGATTCTAAGGCACGTCTTGTTGTGTTGTACCCCCTTTGAAATCCAGCAAGTTCATATATTAGAAATCTGATACAACAAAACTGGTCAACCAGGCATATAATGATGACTGCTTCTATTAATTAGTAATAAATGGCTTCCGAAGTACCAAGAGATATTCTTCACTTATGTTTACAAAATAACTTCTCGGCACATTCATTTGGTGTTGCTCTCTACTGTTCTCGCACATTCATTATTGAATATTATCCTATAAATTTTGAAAACAAACTTTCTGGGCTTAAAGAGGGAAAGATGGGTATAATCAAAAGCAGATAATTGGGTTCAGGAATCCTAATTTCAGATTCCTAGTCTGCCACCAACTCTATCTGTGGCTTGGGCAATTGACAGCTCTATGGACCTTAGTTCCCTTGATCACTAAAGAAGAGGGTCAAATGAGGTGTGTAATATATTTTCTGACCTACTATTCCATGCGTCCAAATTAGAGTTTCATGTATTTCCATTCTGAAAGCAATTTGCACATCCATGTATCCCCTCGGGTATATGATCCAGCTGCAAATCTGTCATTTCTATTCTCCTTTAGTGATGATATACTCATCTAGATTAAATAAATTAATTTTTGAAAACTGTCAGAAAGCAAGTCCATTCCAGAATCTAATAGGAAAAAGTAGTGTTTCATGTAATTTTTGCTCCTGGGCCCCTTAAAAGAATTTCTAACCGTGATGTGTATCTCCTGCCCATTTGAGGTTATTTCTTACTTTTTGCATTAAGTTTAACTGGAAGGCTGGTCATTTTTAGCATTTTGTATATGTTATTTAAATACTGTTTTAATCATTATTGGTATTATTATTACAACTACCTGCCTAAAATGTTAGCTCATTCAATCTATGAAAAACAATCACCATCAAATCCATTGGACCTGACAGTTCTCCTGGTTATTTTATTTTGTCAGAAATGAGTCTAACTTCATTACATGTTACATGTCACATTTTACAGTGGCTTTCATTTCAGAATAATTATGGAAATACAGCTTCCTGACATCTCCCTTCTGAATTTAAATCCTATGATAGATGATACATAGATAGATAAAGGGAGTCAGGCAGACAGGTAGTTATGGCTCAGGGAGTTCTGTTGTTACGGATTCTTTAGTTTTATATATTTTTTATTTTGTTTCGTTTTTGTTTTATTTGGTATAATCGTGTTGCTTTGCTGCAAAACCCTCCCTCAGGAGCTATACATTTTTTAATTATGTTTCCAGTTGGTGCCCAGGAATATGGTTAGGATCAGTGGGATTCTGGAAGGTTGGTCAGTGTGCCTTTCCTTAGTAACCTGGTAAAATGCCTATTGTGTAAAGTGCAGAGATGGGAAAGAAAAAAGGACATAAAATGGCCAACAAACACATGAAAAGATGGTCAGTGTCACTAATCATCAGAGAAATGCAAATTAAAACTACAATGAGGTATCATTTCACAACTGTCAAAATGCCTATCATCAATAAATCAACAAACAATAAGTGCCGGTGAGGATGTGGAGAAAGGGGAACCCTTTTGCACTGTTGGTGGAAATACAGATTGGTGCAGCTACTGTGGAAAGCAATATGGAGATACCTCAAAAAATTAAAAATATTCCTGCCTTTTGACCCAGCATCCCACTTCTGGGAATATATCTGAAGAAACACAAAACACTAATTCAAAAGAACATAGCATGCCTATGTTCATTGCAGCATTATTTACAATTGTCATGATACAGAAGCCGCCCAAGTTTCCATCAGTAGGTGAATGAATAAAACAACTATGGGACATTTACAGGATGGAATACTACTCAGCCATAAAAAAGAAGAAAATTTTACCTTTTACAGCAGGATAGATGGACCTGGAGAACATTAAGCTGACTGAAATAAGCCAGTCAGTTAAAGATAAATACTTTATGATTTCACTCATATGGGGAATCTAATGAACAAACTAAACTAGCAAGTAAAATAGAGACAGATTCATAGATAGAGAGCAGGATGACAGCTATGGGGTGGGAGAAGTTAGTGAGTGTAGGGACTGAGCAAAAATGAAAAAGGACTCCTGGACATGGACAACAGTGTGGTGATTGTGGGGGAAGGGAGTATAAGAGGACTACATGGTAATGGAAAAAATACAATAAAAATTAAAACAAATTTTTACTAGGAAAAAAAAATAAAGAAGCTTCAGAACTTTCAGTAGATCTGAACTGCAGAACTCTCAATCAGTTTTAGATCAGTTTTAGAGAGAAGTACATCAGGAAGTTGAAGCTCTTGCACACAAGTCTTTTAAGTGAACTGTGCCACAAGTTTCTGGAAAGGCTTTGTATCCCTCAGGAACAAGCACACCTGGGGTGGAAAACACCTGTTATAAAGCATGATTCATTCTTCATCCCAACAAAATTACTCTGCCTGTTGACAAGGTCAGGACATATAAACTGAAAATAAATAAAAGAGTTTATTCAAGAAGATTTTAATGCATCAACACAGTCCCTTTAGTCTGTCAGGCCAGGCCAAGGAGACAGGGCATTTGTTCATGGTGGTGTGATTCAGCTGAACTTGATTAACTCCTTGAAGGGAACTGGCAGCATCTCTGAGAAACTAATCTGAAATCCTCCATTTCTGTAAATGTGTTTAATTGGGCTGGGGCCTCCGGGCATATTTTTATCAGACTTCTAGTGCTTCGTGGCTAATGCCCTGTCCTGATGTTTCAAAAATCTGTCTTTCTCATGCTATTTGATCTTTCTTGTTTTAATGTCTCAAAGCAGCAGCTTAAGAAGTCATGAATACACATAAAACTCGCAGCCATAAATCACACCACCATTTCATTAATTTAAATCAGTACTGATTTAAATTATTATGGAGAGATTTATATTCAGAGCTGGGTGTGCATATATGTAAAAAAGTTTAAATAAAAGTAAAGGGCATCTTATTGGTTCATGACTCCAGAGTTATTACGGTGATTTTTTTCAATCCCTGATCTGTTTACCCTGGCGAGTATTCCCTTACTTCCCATTTCCCTCTCTCTTTTTAATAGATTGATGGATAAAGTCATAGAAGGATTATTTTATACCTATAAAGTGTATGTATGCAAACAGAATTCCAGAAATATTAATACATACTTTAAATATCAGTACAGCATTTAAACAGAGTATTTGGTTATTTAAGCTGGAGATGAACAGAAGAAGTCAGCTAGAGTCTTGGAATCTATTCTGCAATCACATTAATTGTGTTAATAAATAAAATCACATTCATCACAATCATAATATATCTAATAATTAATATAAGTGGAGAATTACATGCCATAAAGACTTGAAACAGTATGAAGATATACAGAATATGAATTCAAAACTGAATTCCTAGCATATAATTTTCAAAATTCTATGGTGAGATGCAGGCAGAAGCTCCCTACACAAGTCTGTAAGGAAGTAGTGCAGAAAAAAAAGATTATACAAACCACATGCAATGTGTATTGTGCCTCCGTCTTAAAAGAACATTGATAATGATAGTGAAGATTTTGAATTTAAATTTTTATAGTATTTACCCCAATATCATTAGCATTTTTATTATAGATAAACGTTTTCAGTTTCTAGCATTTGCATCAGATTTTTCCTGAAATGCAACATATAATTAATTGATTAATTCAAGATATAAAATACTATCCCTTTCTATTTATATTGTCAATAATTCTACCATTGAATAAATTTATTTTTTTAAAGATTTGTATTTACTTGTTTCTAGAGAGAGGGGAGGAAAGGGAGAAGGGGAAGGGGAGAAACACTGATGTGCAATGGAAGCATCGATTGGTCGCCTCTCACACGCCCCCAACTGGGGACCTGGCCGCAACCCAGGCACGGACCTGTCCAGTAACCAAACCAGTGACCTTTCGGTTCGCAGGCCGGTGCTGAATCCCCTGCGCCACACCAGCCCAGGGCTGAATACATTTTTTTATTTAATGACATTTTAGTAAAATAAAAATGTATTATTGTACTGCTTTAAAATGACCTCTTTTAATGTTTTGCCCATTTCCTTCATTTTACCAAGAGGAACAAAAGATCCCATGATGTAGACTATTCAGAAGACTCAGTGTTGTTATATAGTAAAGGACTTCCAAGTGTTACAGGCATGAAGGACTGCCTGTCCATCCACCCACCCATGGACCCACCCACCCACATATCACTGATTTGTATGGACTTTCATTCTCCATTTGTCTAATTGTTTTCACCTGTCATAGCAAGATTTGATTTTAATGAAGTTCTCCACATGTATGGATGAAAAAATTATACAAATACCACATTTTGTTAGAATGATAACTAAAATTTAAAAATAATCCCTAACTGAAATTATAGTGATATTTCCTTGATTTTTTTTTAAAGACAAGGTTTGAGGTGCTCATGACCTTAGAGTATATGCACAGAATGGCTTTTCCATCCTTATTTCCCCGCTGTCTCCTGATTGACTATTACTGGCAGTGAAATCTTACTCAGGGGAAGAAATCTATTCTATCCATTCAGAAAGAATAGAATAAAAATGCTGGGAGCTCAAGGAAGTCAGCCCTTTTCAATTTGTTACGTCAGGAATGTCCTTGTGTTACACTGCCACACTCACACACCCTCAGGTGTGCCCAGGCTACTGAGTGTACGGCCCAGGATGTGACCAGCAGTTTGCTGTTGTGGTCACTTTCCTGGGGTAGCCCTTTTTTTTCTACTTATTTCCTTTCTGGGAACTAAATATTCCTAAGAAGGAATGATATACGTGTAAAACATCCACAGACTTCTCTGTATCTGTATAGAACTTCACTGCATGTAGAAGGTAGGCTTTGTAGGCCATATACCAGGTAGCTTTCCTGGCCCATTGCTGACGGAGTCTATGGAGACAGTGATGTCCCCAGACGCCTGGACACTGAGAAGAAAAGCTAACAAACCACCCTTCTCTTACTCAGCCCTGATCTTCTGGGGATCAGGATACTTTTCCAGGTATCCTTGCTATCAAGTCACACAGTGTGCTTCCTTGGGTGGGCTTCTAAAACAAAGAAACTTATTCATTCTATCTTTACCCTTGCTTGTAAGAGAGCCTTTGCACCCTTCATCATTTTGTTTAAGAAAAGTTACCCCCTCAGTAATATTAATAGCTTTTCTCAGGGCTAAAAGATGCAATTAATTGTAAGATTAACTTCTTGTTGTATATTATACTGTGTAATGCAAACTCAACGTTTCTTTCCTTCTCCAAGCTAATATCTGGACCAGGATAATGCAGTCTAGGCAGGCAGGTAGACAGGCAGGTAGGTGGGTAGATGATACGTACATACATATTTGCACAGAAATATACCAGGATGATAATGGCAAGCATAGTGGAACTTTCATACTTTTTAATTTCTAAAATCTAATCCAATTAGCACTACAGAAAACATTAAGAAGGTTTATTCCTGAAAGTTTCCTTGTGATTATACCAAAATACTAATTCAGTTCATTTATTTATTGAAGTAATTAAAGTCAACAAACAAAAAAAGTAAAGTGAAGGAAAGAGAGAGACTTAGTTGGGAGATAAGAAGTAGGGATGAGATGGAACCCAGGCTTAATTATCTTTAAATAATGCATGGATAATAAATCTGATTGTCCCCAGAGCAGAAGTCAACACTGACTAAGAACTATGTAAGCAAAATAAAGTGCTAGCTGAAAAATGTTCCTTTATCCTTAAGTTACTGCTTAAATCTACATGTGTTAATGGCTGGATTTAAAAATAATCTGCATTTTGTATAACAAAATACCAAAGCCAGACATTGAATGCTTGGGATATTTATTCTTCCTCACAAGAGGCCATTATGCTAACTCATAAATCGTGCATTTCCATGAAAATCCTTTGCGGAACATAAAATGATGATTGGATTACCATTTATTTTCGGCACAGCCTAGAAATTGAACAGATGGTAGACTTACCACCACTGTGATGCTGATAGGTACACTGACTTTCGGTAATTTAACAAAAGGTGGCACAGTTCAAAGGAGGTTTTATCACACAGAGTTTTTGTACAACATATGTGTGGTGTGTGTATTTTTTAAGAAATCAAGGGATATGACCACAAAATCGATGTCCCGTCATTTGGAAATTCTTACAGTTTGCACACAGTGTTTGGGACACCAGTGACGCGTCTGGCTCATTGAGTGGCAGATTAGGCTTTGGACCTACCTACTTCTGTTTATTGGCACTGAAGCTGCTTTTGGAGAAAGGAGGTATTGCTTTGGCTATTTCACCCAGGTCCATTAAATACACAACTTGAAGTATTACAAAGTTATCTCCAAATATTCATACACTGGTATCCATAATCGATATTGTACAGGCCCCATACATGCAACATCTCTACCTTGGCAAAATTAGCTGATGGTGCTATATTCTGTTTCACAGACAAAAGCACACTGCCTTGGGAGTAATCCCACCGCTCACTGTAACATCAAGACCCTGACTCTCCTGAAGCGTAGACACTTTATATAGCTGGATGCTGCAGACAGGACATTTAGGAAGTAATGTTTTTCATTGATTTTGAGGAGTAGATATTATTCAGTATTTAAACTTCTGATTGAAATACATTTTTAAAGGTATTTTTAAGTCTAAACTAAAGTGCTTAAATCTTCTGTGTGAAGAAAAACACTTACTTTGGAGTAAGTTATTTAATAGGTGGCCGTTGTATATTTTGAAGTAGATTTTGTACAGTGATACCCATTACAGTGTCTGCTAGTAAAGTTCTTTTAATGTATCACATGCGCATGGAGAACTTCTGTTAACTTTTGTACTTTAACTGTAGGTAGGTGTCCATGCTCTGAAACATTATAGTGTGCCTATAAGGTCAGTAATTATTCACTAGTTAGTCTTATTTTGCAGCCTAATTGTGTAGCCTACAAGAACCATAATCCCTAGAGAACTGTATTGTTTGCAGATGAAAACACACTACAGAAAGGAGTGTTTTGAGATAGCACACAGAAAGTACAAGCTATTATAATCATATGACTAAGTTATTTGTAGTCTTTTCTTCCCTACTATGTCTTTCTCTTCTTTCTTACTGACTCCAGTGTCCTTTTATAGCCAGGAAATATCTCCTCTCTCATTTTTATATTTTCCTTCCTTCCAGGTCTAGTACAACGTACGGTTCAATATATACTCCCAAACTCTTCCTTTTTTTCTCATTAAAATTTTAGTGCATATTATGTAGTCTAATTAGATTCAATAAATTGAGCTTTTGTATAATGAGGGCTTAGAAGTAAAAAAGAAAAGATGTTTTTGCCTCTTTTTATTATTTATACATGTTTTTGAGACTTCAGAATGATCCTAAGAAACATTAGAACAGGCATTTTTGTGAAATTGCAAATGAAGTCTCAGCAGACACGGCCATGCAGTCAGGAATAAAGGTGAGCCGTAGCTTCTCCTTCGGTAAGCGCTGTGTTTCAAGACATCTCTAACTGACTTAACCAGAATCTACCTACATAGCCTGTTTCTTCCCCTATTCTTTCTTCACTTTTATATACAGGGTAGCCATGTAATATTTTTGGAAACCAAGCCCAGTATTAACAATATTATTTGAAAACATCTAAATGGGGCTAGTCTCCTCAGTTTGCAGTTAAGAAAATTGAGAATTACAGAGATAAAGAGACTTGACCCAAAGAAGATACAAACTATTTGGATACAACAATTATAAGTAACATGATGTTGGTGCTGCCAGGGTTCCTCTTTTCCATTCCTTGAATACATAGGGGAAGGGGCTTACCTTATTGGGCTTCCAATTTAAGTTTGCCTTTTCTCAGTTCTGAATGTCTTTTAAAAGATGCCTTTGTTCATTTATAGCAGATGTTTCATCCTCAGCATTATTGATATTTGTGATAGTATAACTCTATGCTGTATTTAGGGGGAAGGGAGACTGTCTTATGTATTTTAAAATATTGAGAATCATCTGGGCCTCTCTACCCAAGATGCCAGTCACATTCCCCCAAAACAGCTGTGATGACCAAAAATGTCTCCAGATTTTGATTCCCTGGAAACCCAAACAACCCAACTGAGAGTCTCTACTTTATAGATTAGTCTACACCAGTTCACAAATTACCCAGATTGACTTATTCCATTCCCCACCTTTTTAAAGATGTTACTCTCGGAAACCTCTTTATGTTCAAGCAGAGTTTATCAAGATTTCAGTAGTCACTCTTTTTCTAATATTCTACCTCTAATTTAAGCAAGAATACATACTTGTTCATTTGTGAAAATTATTAAAATATTAGTATTCCACATTGTCTGATGCCCAAAGAGATTTACAACTAAATACATTGAAAGATTTTTAGTCACCATATCAACTGGTTTGGTTGTCTTGGTCATATCACAAATAGTGTTGGAGGAAATGGAGGGGTGAGAGATATTCCTTCGAGTTGTTTGCCAATGACCATTGAACTTGGCAGTGACCAAAACTTAATGATTCCACAGGTACTAGACAAACCCTCTAACATGAAGGCAAGATGTATTGGTCACAGTACAGACATGCTAACTGATACCACCCTAAAGATTTCAAGAAGAACGGTGTTTAATACAGGGGATTTAATATGAAAGGGCTTTCATAGACCTTTTCAACATCTGATTTAAAAAACTGCTTCTGGGTAACCAATTATTTGGTTAGACTACTATGCCCCTGTCAATAAATCCCTGACTATTGTTCTTTTGTTCCAAAGTTCATTATTTTTCCAGAATGAAAGATATAATGGATATTAGTAATTGAATTTATTTCAAGAAATTCTTTAAGTCCTAGGATGTAAGTGCTGGAAGAAGTGTTTATGGAAGAAAAGGCAAATCCATGTGAACAATTACTGTCTGTACCAGTAAAAAGAAACCACTACCCTCTTCACGATCCGAGGAGTCCGATGTATTAAGCTGCCTTCAAGTGCGTAATTGGTCCCCACTGAGACTGACGACGTACTGAGGGCTCATGGTAGTTTTCCACAGTTGGTAGGGCGGACGCTAAGCAGTGGGGAGAGACAAATCAGCCTCACTGAGGGGAAGCCCATGTTGTTTACCTCAAGCATAATTTCTTCATCCTCATTGCCATGAAGACTGTAGAGGAGCTCACCGAGCAGGAAGCCAGGTGTCACAGAAAGAGGTTAGCTGATACAAACAGTGTAGGTCATCTTATCCACTGCATTCTGAGATCCTCCTCAGGAATGAGTGCCATTTAGAGATGAGTTACATGGAACACAGGTATCCCATATTTTATGCCCATTGTTGAAAGATTCATCTATGTGTTTTTCTTCTTCAAACTACTTTGTCATCTTTTAATCATGTATTTTACATGTTTTTGACTACATAGCCAAACCATGAGTTGCTGTCCAAAATTTAATATAGACCTCTATTTTCTCATCAAAGTGCACAGCAATCTATGCCCTAAATATGTGCCCTCCTAAAGGATTTCCTTTCCACATCCGTCAGTGCCATCTCAAACTGCTGAATCATGCAGAACATGCATGAACCATGCCCGAGTATTTTCTCATTATTGCTATGTGTACAGAGAACTCAGTATGAAAGCATAGATGTGGGTTAAGATAAAGAAATCAATGTAGCAGGAATAGGTGGTTTAGAACTCTGAGCTTCTGGTGTATGAAATTCATAGTGTCTTCATTATCTGCCTATAGACAATTTGATAGGTACTAAGTCTATCCATTTAGGGACTGTGACAATGCACATTGGGTTTCTATGGCTTGGATGATCAGCTAACGTGGGGTTCATAGTGTGACACCTAGAATGCAGAGTCCTTGATATTTTTTGGTAAAGCATTCGGTCTCCATGAAAACCCAGGGGCAAGTTATAAAGAAAAGATATATAGCATCTGGGGACATGGCTTTCTTAATATGCCTTGGAGGCTGGCCCTAGGATTATATTTGGAGGTTTGCTCCTTAAATCATCCCTGTCTGCTGCAAACACATCAGTGCCATTGGATGCACTGTATCACAAGGCCCAAGGAACAAAGAACCTTGTACTGAACACATAGCCTAGATCTCTCCACACAGCATTGGTTTGCTTTGAGCCTCATTTAACCTGGCATTCCAACAGATGGCTTCAAGCAGAATACTCAGATGGGTAAATATTGCCTCCAAAACAAAAAAGGAAGAATACGGTACCAAGTATTGTATGTATAGGATATGTAATAGTAAAAGATGTATTGACTTTTCTCTCCCTTTTAAGAGAATGTTCTGACAAGCCTTAGACCACTGGAATGCAAAAATTTACAGACAGTAACCTAGAAATTCTTCTTCAAGAGGACAAAGCTTTCCTTAATTAAGTAACTCTGGATGTGTGAACTAGCTGCCTGTGAAATGACTGAAGTCAGATCTCTGTTCACCAGATCCAGAGTCTTACTGATTATATAAGCCACATAATGATTTTTTTTACCAGCTGCCCAACTATGTCATTGCTATGATCGATCATTGGCTACTATCAACAATCTTTACATATTAAAACACTTATTTACTGTTCCAACATTACTATCATTAGTTACTCTAATCTGAGAGTTACTCTAGAGAGATGCCTGTCTCCTGGATCTCACCATGCCATTTGTTACTGGGGAGCTGGGGCGGATGGCCACATCTCCCACCCACAGCTACACTGAGGGTAGTCAGCACAATGGTACTGGTGCTTCAGCCAGTGATGCAGTTCATAATATTGGACTGAAGAGATGGCGTCTAGGCTCTCTTGGGATGCATATTGGGGGGTGGTGGAAGTTACATAAGTAAATTCAATTAAACATCCTTATATCTTTAAATCATTTACTAAATACCAAGTAATTTCTTTTATCTAAGCCTCACTTAAATGTAGGACAATTTTTGATCCAGGCTTCTACCAATCAATTGAGCTACTGTAGGAAACACAATACTTCCGGATTTGGGTAAAACACCAATATCACGAATTTAGCCTGATCCAATGTGACACTGTCTTCCTTGGTCTAGATCAGGGACCAGCACACTTTTTTCTGAAGAAGCCAATGGCGAATCGTTTAGGCTGAGTGGCCATAAGGTTTCTGTGGCAACCCCTCAATTCTGCCACTGCAGCACAACAGTAGCCACTGACATATGACCGATGAATGTACAGCTATGTTCCAAAAAAAACATTATTCGCAAAAAGAGATTGGCTTACATAATTCAGTTTTCTGGCCTCTAGTCTAGAAACATAAAAATTCACTTCCTAATATATTTACCAGATTTCTGCTGAAATAAAGTAGCGTTTTGAAAAAAAATAGGGGTATTAATTATGTATTCCTGGTTCAGACTCTACATTTGTCTCCCTAGACCAAGCATGATGGATGTAACTCTAATTCTGATCCTGGGACAATGAGAGAAAACAGGGGGAGACCTGATGCAAACGTGTATCCCTTTCAAAGGTGAATCTGCACCTGATGTCGTCACAGGATCTTCAAACAGAGGAAGGCCAGTCTCCTTAGACAGGGGACATTTGTTCCCTAGCTGTGAAGTCTCAAGGGAATTTGGTTGCTCAAGTTTTGGTGATTTACCTGAGCCTTCACATACGTCCTCATTACAATTCTCAGGATCTTATTTCTTTTTCCAAATTGATTCTCTAATTTTCAATCAGAACAATAAGTATATTAATTAACATATATTTTAACTCTCCTTCATACAAAATCAAATTTTCAGTTTGAATTTTAGCTGCAATATTCTTATAATGAGATAAAAATCATTGTAGAATAATCACAGAATGTTACTGGTGCCAATTCTGTGACTTTTGCTAAAATTTTATAGACCTGTGCTTGTCCTTTTTTCCACAAGACTTAATCATAAATTGCAAGAAAGCCTCAGTCTTTGTGATCATCTTTCTCACCAAAAAAGTCAATTGCAGCAATCAACCGGTGTCTCAAAGCTTTGCCTTCAATTGGAACCCCATCCCAAGCAAAAATAGATAGTGAATTAAGTAACTGTTCTTTTACTGTATGCATTTAAATTACCTTGTTTTCCACTGTCAGTTAGGTTATTATCATGTTCAAGACTAGTCACGTCAAAAAGCCCACTGAAATTGTCATCTTTCAAGATCAATATCCTGGTATTATTTCCTATAACAAATGCACCATCAATCAGATTTCTAGATATTCCAAACAGAGAAAGATTTAGTGCAGGGAACTGAATGCAAATATGCTATAATTAACTAAAAGAATTAAAAAAGAGAGAAGGTGAGAACTTAAGAGAAAAAAATAAAACTTAGGGAGGAGGAGATCATTTTAACTCCTGGCCTTGAACCAACAAATCTAAACTAACTGTAGTATAACTGACATCACTTCGTGGTAAGTGCTGAAACTACTGGAGAGATGTGAGCGCCAAGTGGTTGAATTCTGAAATGGGACTAGCAGTTCAGGAGCAAAATGGACCCTTTTTTTTTTTATGACCTGTCTTATGCTGTTAAACTCAAAGGAGGCCAGATGGCAATGAATGGGGAAATGCAGTCCGCAGGCTTCCAGTCCCCGCAATATTGAGCAAATGAGTGAAAAGGGTCTGTAGTCAGATAGAAAAGAATCTGACAAATAGGTAAATAGCCACGTGACTAGAATCATCTAGATGTAAACATTGCATATATGTCTTTCCTGGAAGGCCAAGTGGTCTTCATTCAGAAGTTCTGCCTTAGGTAAACAGAACGTGATGATGAAGATTCGTGATAGAGATGATCATGCATCATAAGTAATGTCCAATAACCCTGCTATCCCCAAAAGTAAGTTATCCAAATGGACTGAATTTAAAGAAGACAGGATTTTGGCTGAAACAAAGACCTAGAGAAGTAAGAGAGAATCTCCATGAAAAACAAGTCATGAATTCCTATTGTTGTTGTTTTATCAAAAATAAACTCTTTGGTCATAATTTATAAATATATTGTCTTGTGAATAAAGGTAAGAATGTGAAAAATCTACAGTCACTTTAGAATTTCGTTTCTGCTAAGCTCTGAGGTGTGTGTGCATGGCAAGGAGCACATCTTATAATGTCTTCATTAGGCTGCACCTGTCTGAATGGAGTCCTTCATGGTGCACACCACTTGTAGGTGAGCACAGCTGTCTCTCCCCACCAAGGAACACGTGTAACCATATTGCTGTCGACTACACCATCAAATTCCCGTAAGAGGGAAAAGCATGGGTCAAGAACATTTCAACACAATAAAAAGGTGATGAAAAAGTTTTACAAATACAGCAGTAATACTAAATTCCAATCTGTTCCCTGGGTAGAGATCATTTATGGAACATCATCATCTAAGTTGAGATTTATCTAAAAAGATACATCTAAAAATTAATTCTAATATATTGGACTCTGTAAAAGAGAATAGAGATCCGCAAGATTAAATACTGGATCCAGCTATATGCTAGCCATTTACTCTTTGATATTTGGAAGCCCCTTCTTTAATTTCACCCTGTTGCATCTTCTAGCAAGGTAAGTCCCATGGGTAAGAAAGCTGTTTACATAATATGGAAATAAAGTGAGGTTCTCCAGAACACCAATGTATAGTCCACAACAGAACTTTGCTTCCACTAAATTCTGAGAAATGTGGCAACATAATACACTTCTTAGAATTCATCACTATTTGGCCTATATTTCCATATATGGAAAGTCATCAGAATTCTAGAATAAAATATCACATCATAAAAGTATTTAAAAACATATTTATTCATATTATTGCATATTCAGGTAGGACAAGATACCAGGAAGTAGGATCAAAAGTCTGCAATTTGAGTAATTTGAACACTACACATAATTTTTGCTCCTTTCATAGTTTGGAATATGTCTTGCTTGAAGTTAAATAAGTTATTTATTTTTAACTTTAAGCAAGATATATTCCAAACTATGAAAGGAGCAAAAATTATGTGTAGTGTTCAATGAATAAACTTCAAGCAGGTTTATTAGAAGTTGGGCAATAAGGAAGAGATGCTTACCCATAGTTATGCTATTTGTTCACTTTTTCACTAATTATTCAACATTCTTGGTCTTATTTTTGGTAGACTTGTACTTCACTGAATGGCCCATTCCAATATGGTGATAAAAAGAGTAATAATAATTAATATCTTAGTACAATTATTCATGCGCTTAATGAAAAACATCATAAAATAGAAACCACACAAGTTTAAAGAATATTTAGGTTTTTTCCCCACTATGGTCTTCAAAATTTCTCAAATGAGCATTGTTTGTTTTCCAACATCTCTTTGACACAATATGAAAAAATAAGTACATAAAAGCTTGATACCATTTTCCCCAGAAAGCATATAATCAGCCAAAAATTGCAGCAAAACATTATAGAAATAAAAAACCAGAAGCCTAGATAACTGGTTTCTGACACTAAACTTAAGTGATTCGTGTAATCTTTCTGGGTTTCAGCTTTCTCATATGTAAAAGGAGATGGTCATATTCGTTTCATCTGCCTGACGGGGTGTACTGGGAATCAAATGATTAACAGAAAGACTATAAAAGTCTTGACAAAGTTCAAGGGTAGTGATAGAAGTCAGGACAGCATTGCACAGTCAGGACACATGCTGCTGTCACCACAGACTGCGTTTTCGGGTCCTAGGCAGTGAAGACAGGATCACAGGAGTGATGAGTCGACTCTAGGCATGCATACTAACACTATATGGAAAGCCCTTTAAAAATGACCCACCCTCCAAGACTAGTGATATGTTTTATATTAGTGATGAAATCTGACTAATAAAATTGGCAATAATTAATCAATGTATGTTCCTCACTTTCAATATAGAGCAAAATGGGCAATAACAGCACTGTCTGGAGCAAGTACTAAGAATATTAAAGAGGTAAGAATGGCTTGGCTCACAGCCTAACACAAATTCAGTGAAGGAATTTGAAAGAAAATATTCCCCTTATAGCCCATTTACAACAATTTGTCTACCAGCATGGATATAAATATGTTTATTATCATTTGGTAGACAGGGAAATGTCACAGAATAACCTTGATCCTAGAATACATAAAATTTCAATCACAACTTGTTATTTAATGATATTTCATAAGGAGCCATATTTTAGCCTCAAAGAATTCAAATATTTATAAAGATTTCCATGAAATCATAAGTCAGCTGATGTAAAAATACAGGCTCTCTTTTCAACAAAGTAAAAAGAGACAACTGCTATATTTTCCAGCTTGTAGGGGTGTTTCTTTTGGCATTTCTACACAGAAAAATATATATTTAACACTGTCCTAACATAGCTGTTAATTGCCTCTTTTTTGTAACAAGAGAGTAAGAAAAATTCATAATTATGAGCATTCTCTCTGTGCATACATGAAACATAATATATTTAATGGATGACATGTTGCCAACTTTTGATAAGCAAGTTACATTACAGTTTTAATGTCAACTGAACAGATATTTGCTGAGTGTCAAATTTATGCAAAAGACTTAGAAAAATAACAGAAAGATACAAAGATAGAAGATCTATTTCTGCACTTAGAAAACTTTTAGGGAAGTGAAGTGTATATACACTTAAAAACAATAAAAGAATGCCTAGCATAGAGTATTATTAGCAAAAATAATCAGGTTATATATAAAAAAGGTCTTGTGTAGGATAAAAGCTCCTTTAGGTCAGTAGAATGTATAATTAATTGCATGAATGACAGAAATAATTTAGAATTTGTTCATGAAGAGGGCGCTTGAAGTAGACATAGAAGCATATACAATATTTAAGAAACAATAAAGAAATTTATCTTATTGCTTTACAGATTTTGAGTAAACGACGATGGGATAAAAAGAGAAATTTTTACTTTTGGAGCCCTTTGTAAAGAAGAGTCTGGAGGCAGAAGCCTTAGCAAGGGACCTACTATGCTGGGTTCTTTCAGAGAAGGTGAGAATCTGGAATAGGTAATAGTGTTTAGAAATGGGGTCCCTAGTATTTACTGACAATTTATGAACTATAGGATATAAAATAAGAACCGATGCTGATATTTTCAGACTAGTGTCAACAGAAATAGGAAACAGAAACAAGCTTAAAGTGGAGAAATATAACGAGCATATCCAAGTTTAGCATCCAGCAAGATGCTCACATTTTAATAATTTCAAATATGTATTGCAATAATGCTATGTGAAGACCCATCTTTGTCTAAAACACTTTGCATATTGATGCTCAAGTGTACTTATTTAAACTTTGATTTTTTATTTCAAATTTTGTACAAAAATCAGATTCAATAGATAATTCCAAATGCTTTTTCATATTTTTAATTTTTTTTCTTTTTTATTAAATTTATTGTGGTGACATTGATAAGTTAGTTATATAGGTTTCTAGGGTACAATTCTAAGGATATGTGGGATATAAAACTGAAAGCCACAAATGAACACACAGGAAAACCAAACAAAAACTCATAGACACAGAGAGCAGTATGGTGGCTACCAGAGGGAAGGAAGGCGAACCAGTAGTAAAGAGTAAAGGGAGTCAAATATATAGTAAAGGATGAAGATTTTACTTTCTTCATATTTTAAAATGTTATGGCTCTGGATAACAGTGCAAAGGGCAATGTATGGAATCCCAAAGTCTATCCCTGTGTAAAGGCAAAAATAAACTGCCAAAAAAATGGAATCAACTTTTTTTGGACTCTAGAAACTAAAGAAAAGCTTATAGCAACCATCTCCTTTATATATGAAACCTATATAATTGAGTGAATCATAACTGTAGTTCACAGCAAATCATCGTGTTTTAAATTCATGTTTTCTCATTATTTCATTTACCTTTCCCTCTTATTACCCAATTCTCACTGCCTTAGCTCTCTCTCTCATAACCATGTTGTCTGATGAAGTGTGATATAGGACATTATATATGCTTATATATATTTTCGTGTGTGTGAGTATATGTGTGTGATATTAATAGTGGTATGAATTAAATTTTATTGTATTTTACTTCTTTTCATTCAACCTATTTTTATGACTTGCTTATTCTGCTACATTTCATTATACTCACTCACTGCATAATATACTCGTAGCATAATTATTCTACATGTTTTTAATACATTTCCCTAATCATGGACCTAGACTCACCACCAGTTCCCAGTGAAGACAAATTAAGATCAAGATTAACAAGATATTAATGTTTCCTTGTAATAAGTAAAAAAAATTTCTGGAAAATATGCCAACAAATGTGATATTCTGATAAAATATAAGGTCTGTCCAGAAAAAGTCCAGCCATTGTTCATATAACAAGAATGGTTTGTGTGACATGGATGTAATCTGGCAACCAAGGAGAGTGGACTGGAATGCGCATGTGTGAACAATGACGACTTCACTGTACTAGTCGGTGGGGGTTGTAGACACTGTTGAGTGAGCATGTGAACTGTGTGGTCATCGCATTCAAAACAACTGAGCAAATAGTGCAGCGAATTTGCATCAGATTTTGTGTTAAGCTTTAACGTTATTCCACAGAAACTATTCGGATGATTCAGAAGGCCACAGCTATGGACAACCAGTGAATGGCAACTTCATTATGACAATGCATCCTCCGCTCATGCACCATCTCTCATGCAGAGTATTTTAGTGAAACATCAAATCACCCAGGTGACTCAGTCCCACTACCTCCCAGATTTTGCGCCCTAAGGTTTCTGGCTTTTCCAAAATTAAAATCACCTTTGAAAGAGAAGAGATTTCATACCATTGATGAGATTCAGGAAAATATGATGGGGCAGCTGATGACAATTGGGAGAACTTTGTGAGGTTCCAAGGTGCCTACTTTGAAGGGGACTGAGGCGTCATTGTCTTATGTACAATGTTTCTTATATCTTGTATCTTCTTCAATAAATGTCTCTATTTTTCATATTACATGGTTGGATACCTTGGTACCTTCTGGACAGACCTCATATACAAATATTAACATCCTTCAGTACTACCAGACTTTTTGATGAATTGTTTCTAACATTCTATTTTTTGCCAGCAATATCAAGGAGATATTCAATATCCAGAAAATGTTCTTCTCTTCATTTTTTATGCATCCTTCCCATAATTATCTTCTAATAGTATAACAAAATATCTTATTGCATAATTTGCCTTTCTCTGATTTCCATCATATCTTAGATAATTTTTAAATCTTATATTTTATCATCAGGCTACCCACATCATTTGACCATTAGCAAATGTGCACAGGTTCTTTGCATATTCTAGTTCCACTCTTGTCAAATTTAGTGAAGGAAAACACTTTCTCTTTTTTTCCTCCCATTGATTTACTTCATTCTATCCTACTGTGATACCATTTTATTCCATCCTCTCAAACTTTTCATTTTATTTTATTTCACATTAACTCTCTGCTTCAGAGTTAATAACTTTTTCAATTGTATTTTCTAATCACTAGTCCTCCATTTAGTTGAAACCAGCTAACCATTATTCTTGCCCACTTTTTTCAATTTCTGTGTTAGATTTTAATAATATTTTAAATATTTTATATATTTTTAGAGAGAGAAGAAGGGAGGGAGAAAGAGAGGGAGAAACATCGATCACACGGCCCCAACTGGGGAACTGGCCTGCAACCCAGGCACATGCCCTGACTGGGAATCGAACCAACAACCTTTTGATTTGCAGGTGGGTACTCAATCCACTGAGCCACACCATCCAGAGCAGATTTTATTAATTTTTAAAATAAATCCACCCATTTTCTTTTATGTCATCCTTTTATTATTAGATGATTTATATTATTCAGTTTATCTATTTGAAGACTTTACCTGGCTGGTGTAGTTCAGTGGATTGAGTGCTGGCCTGTGAATCAAAGGGTCACTGGTTTAATTCCCAGTCAGGGCACAGGCCTGGGTTGTGGTCCAGGCCCCCAGTTTGGGGTGTGCAAGAGGCAACCACACATTGATGTTTCTCTCCCTTTCTTTCTCTCTCCCTTCCCCTCTCTCTAAAGATAAATAAAATCTTTTTAAAAAGACTTTAAGCACACTTATTTTAATATCTCCAGACTGATTTTCTCTATATTTCTTGGAAAGAAAATTGTCACATTTGATGAATTTGCAGCTATTTTATTGTTTGCAATGAAAGTGGAAATTTTTTCATTAAAATGTTCAGTTTGCCATGTTAACCGGATTTCTCAAATTTCCAAATAAAGGGTTTATGTTTTCAATTTACTCACTTACAGGGTTTTTCTTTCTGCCTAGAAGACTTCGTTCTTCTTTATTCTTACAAAATGTATTAAACTTCAAACAAACAACAGAAAACTTTAAAAGTATTTTCTTAAACCAACATGAAAACCTGTTTATCTCCTATTGTTAATTCTCTATTATACTTTCCTAGAATAGCCTTTCACATGTGTTCTATGCCATAGACATAGAAGCACATACAAAGCATTTCTCACCCCTCTTCATTAGGTATATGAAAATATACACATGTGTGTGTGTATACACACACACATATACATGTAACTTCCTTTTTCAACTTATTCCAAATTTTGAAATTCTGCCCCCAAAGTTATACAAGTTTACATGTTTACAAACATTGTTTTATAATACCTCTTTCTCTACATCCTTATTATTTTTCTGTTGGTTTCCCCATATTAAGTTTTAACAGCTCCTATAAAATAGGAGAAAATAGTGTGCTTAACCAGCCTCCTGCCATATTTCTATTTACAGTTTCAAGCCTTCTTCCATGTAGTTTCAAAGCTGGTAATTAAATGGGAAATAATGCTTTATCAACATTTTAATGTTATGTATGGGAAAGTCAGAGGCCAGAGAGCTCATGAAGAAGTAAGACTCTGAGATTTTTTTCTGATATTTTCAAGAACTGTTGTTTCAAGTATGGTCCTAATTTGACTTTTGAATTTTTCAATCACTATCACTTTAGGTTATCTCTCCAAAACAGACTTGTAAAGATGGAGATACACTATTCAGTCTCCACCCCTTTGTTATCTACAAGACAAACGCTGCAACAGACGGGGGCGGGGGTGAGAGTGTGTTCCTTAGTCCCATTACTATTGGAAGAGTATTACTGTATCAAAATGAATAGACACTAATTATTTCTCTAGTAGGACCTATAGGAACCTTTTCAAAGGTGACAAAAACTTTGGAATTTAAAAGCTCTTAGTGAATGAAGGCAAAAGTCTTAATAGAAGTCATGAACCTAGGGGAAGCGAAGTGCTACGGATGATCGGGGAACTCACCCTGAGAAAAAAGAGGGGTGTGCCATCTGTTCTCTTGAAAAATTGTTTTCATGGACTTTGCGGAGAGTCACCTTGAACACTAACATCAGTTGATGTCCAATGAGCATTCTTTTTAGTGGGGAAATGCAGAACTAGACTTGGGCAGACATGAAGCTTGGACTCAGGTGGAAGGTGGTACACATAGGAAAATGACTCTGGAAAACTAATATTGATTCAAACTTTCAGCAATCACTCAGTAACATGCCGAGATTGATCTAGTACTTCACACTAGTTGGAAGACAGGCATAAAGATTAGGTTCCTCAGAAAAATCAGAGGAGGATGACAATACAGAAAATCTATGGGAATGGCAAAGGTTGCTTCTTGAAAACTTTGGTGATTTTTGCCCCAGCCAGGCAGATTTATAGGCAGGAGCAACATTAAATGAGGAGACTTGAAGGTTAGAAAACTTGCCCCTTCACAGAAAGTATTGTTCAGTACTTTCCTACATGTAGCTCTGTGTTAGAAAGTTGAACTTTCGAAACACACCACTTTATCCACATTTTACCTTTGAACAATGTCTACTATAATTTTCCGGCCAATCACACTGTCTTTCCTGTGTGATGAGCATAGGAAGGCTTCCATACAGAGGTTCTGTCATGCCCCCAGCCCACCACTTAGAATAACTGCTTGTCCCTCGACCATCAGTCCCACATCTCTGCGCTTAGACAGAGATAAGTGGACCGACATTCAGGGCCAAAACAAAACAAAAAATTCCTCAGCACGATATATATATGAAAAACGGGTGGTTAGTGATCAAACCATCTTGTATGTCTGAGGTCTAAATATGAAATTATCAGACTAGTGAGTTATGGACACTGAAGGAGGGTTCAGTGCCCAGAAAGAGGCACAGAGGCAGAGGAGATATTAAATGACCATGTTAGAAGGCTGCTAGCATTTCTGTGCTTTAGTCTCATCAACATTGTGCCTCCCCATGAGGCCTAGTTATTTAAAAGCAAAAGTGTTTACTGTAAAGAATCCTTATATTCGTGTTCTTGGACTCTAGGTAGATAGAGTCTATGTTTGCCCCTCTAAATATGAAGTAGCTAAGCAAGCACATTGTTATGTGGTTCTTGGAAGACTGTCCTAAGTTCTAAAGACAGAAATTATCCACACAGGGCAACAGGTTGCCAATGAGAAGTCAACAAGATAATGACTTATCTTGTTATCAATACAGTCAATTACCAGTGAGTGGGAGAGGAAATGGTGATGAGATTAGAAGCAGCACAACAGGTAGCAAGAGACAGGAGACAATAGCTGAGGTAAACAAGGAGAACAGAGAGGTCACAGTGTATGAGCCTAAGGATGAGCTGTGATTAGAAAGGGGAAGCCACAAAGCAGCAGATAGCAAGGCAGATGGTGTCGGCAGCTGAGGACCTCGATAGTGGCTTTCATTAGTTACTAAGGAAAGCACAGAAGCCATCAGGAAGCCTAGAGGAAAGGAAGATGAAGGCCTTGTGATCTCGAAAGCTCTCTAGCTTCAAGGACTATTACGCTTTTCCCCTCAGCCTTGGTCATTCCTTCTCTGGCTTGTATGTCCTTGGGAAACATACCGTGATTAGAAAGAGACGGGCACTTTGGGCGTACAATAAAAATAAATATATATATCTTGAATCAAAATGAAGTTACACATAGCTACATATAGTGAATACAAAGGTATTTTAATAGATACTTCTATTGAAAAGTAGTATCAAAACATTTTACCACAATAGTCTTTATCACTGAATCATGTAATTATTTTCAAACAGAATCTAGAGACTTATGCTCATGAATGACATCTGACAGCTATTCTCTGAGTGTGGTCTAGGATCTTGGGCTATAATAAGAGCTCCACTTACATTTTTATTTAATCTCAGTGACAACCAACCATGCAGGGATACTGTTGTCCCTTTTCTTACTGTTAAGCAAACTGACTTTTCCTATGTAACAAGGCCACTGTTTATACCAGCGGAGTTACTGGCACATATTCTATTACAGAAGTTTGATATTTGTCTTATAAAAGTAAAATGCATTAGTATAAGATTCCCTTTAACTATTACTGAATATTAGAGAACACAGTTCAATTTCTATTCTTGACTTGTGAGCAACACAGTCTTAATGTTCCCCTCATCTTGACTAAAAATCTTGAAATAGGTTTCTTCCTAACTATTGGTCCCTGACTTTTCTTTCCTTAGACCATTTGTATTTTGAGAATATTTCAACTTTAAAAATTTTCCCTGTCCTTTTGAAACATGAAATTCTCTCAGCCTCTTGCCAGGTTTACAACCTAGGAATGCCATTCTCAAGGATCTTGGAGACATCCCTTTGAAATGTAATCATCAAGGAAGACAGCACCCTTACATCCTAGATACACATACACTGTGTGTAAGTGTATGTGTGTGAGTTGGAGGGGAGAGCCTAAGTTCTGCATTTCAGTTAGCAAACACAGACGGCCTAACCACACCCGCCAACCTCTCCCCCAACATCCTCTAGTACCTTTGCACTAGCTCACCTCAGTGTAACTCTCCACTGGTTTGTGTTTGGAGGAGTTGAGTTTAATCTCTCTTCCCTATTGCAATAGTCTTGAATGAAGTCTTCCTTGCCTGTTTAACTTTTTTGTGCAGTTTTTCTTAGACGCATCACACAGAGAACTTAAAACTGAATGAAACATCAAGATGTCTGTTAACAATTTAATAAGCTCAAAGGCGAAACTGATCTCCATTTTCTAATTATTCATTTGCTTTTCCACTAGACTTTACATTTTGAATGTGTAATTTAATTCTGTATGATGGATTCAAGCAAGCTTTAAAAAGAAAAATTGGCATGTGTTTTACAGAAGTGTTATACACCTTTTGTAAAATGAGAAATGATGCACTTTTCAAGATTAGTGGTCTGCTTTAAAGGAAGTTACAAAGAAGTTACACAAGGGTTAAGAGAGTACATTGAGTGCTTGCAAGAGAATTTAACCATTTCAAGGTCTGTCTGGTTAGTGTGGGTCAAGGTTTGTTATCCATTGCTTCTTGTTAACAGCCGCTTTTCAGCCGTTTTTCTGTATGGCAGCTCTATTTGCATACACGAAACAACTAAACAAGATAGATGCATCCTACCTGTAGATTCTTCTAAATGTCCAACTGCTGCATGCTATGTAGTTGTCTTTATTTTAAACTTAGCCTCTCATCTGTAATAGTCATTTTTTAATGTCTGGCGATTTTATTGGGAAAATGAGAATGATAGCTTTTTTTTTTTTAACATATTGAACTAGAGTGGAAAAAACTGTACCACCAAATATAAGGTGCACATCTCCAGCTCAGAGTAAAATGAGAGAAACCCAGTTCTGTTTTCCGAATTTTCCTATACCGTGCCTTTTGCTGCCAGCACAAAGTTGCTTATTTCAAGCTGAATATCTTGTCTGCGCCACGAACACAGTGCAATAATCACGCTGGCAATGCTGTATGGCTGCCTTCCTGGGGACTTCAAATTGAAACGATACACTTTTCTCTTGAGACTCTTTTAGTGAAAATGCCTTAAAATAAAACACAAAAATCAATAAAAATGCCCATTTTAAGTTATGAGAGAAACATGCATTTGGAATCTGTACTGGATTGCTTAAATTCTGGTTCAGCTTAGTGTGTATCTATAAACCTATTCTAAATTTTGGATGGTCCAGTTGTCCATATTACTCCACCAAAAATAAGTTTATTAACTTATCAACTGCTTTAATTTATCAGTTTAGAGCCAATGTTTGGGGGTTTTTTAGTATTTATTTTATGTCTTTTTTTTAATCAAAGAAATGTAGCATCCTCTACCATGGTATTAATATTGCCTCATCATGCAGTTTGCATTAAAATTGTAATGATACAACAAGCTCCCTCCTGAGGCACTATTAATTCATCTTTCCACAGATGTTCCTACTGCTCGTGAAAGCAGGTTTGGATGTGGGAAGCTGGCAAACCTAGAGCTGCAATAAAATGATGATGAGTTCAAAATGGCAGCGGAAACTATGAAAATGAGAAATTAATGCTTTTACACACAGAAACTTAGTTTATAATTGAATCGTGTTACTTTCCAGGTGAGTGTTGTTACCTTGGGTTTCCAGGGAATCTGTATCTAATGATTAATACTGTTTCTTGAAAACAGCAACTCATTAAGATGACTATCTTTTGGCAACCTTACCTTATAAGGAATTTCTTCATGTCATAGCAAAGATTGAAAAAGAAAATACTTTTTATGGTTTGATTTATTCATGTAAAAATTTAATAAAGTGAGAGTCACACTGAAATACCTTGTTTACAAGACACATTGGAGAAGGAATACAACAAATACATATTAAAAGTATGAAGAACAATAGAATATATAAAGATGTTGTAGCATTCAAGTATACCAGCAAGTAGTTATTGACATGTAAATTAATATAAAATAGCAAAGAACAATGTAAGTAAGAATTAAGATTTAGGTATATACAGGTTTGTGGGAGAAATTGTTATTAAAGACATGTTCTTTCTATTTGAATTTCTGTTATGATGTGATTGAACATTAGATAGCTTTGTGATCTATCGTGGTATTTCTACACTTTTAATAATAAAGAAAAGTAATAAAAATGAGTGTTCCAAAAGGAGAGATTACTAATATTTTTCATATTGGCAATGAGGGCATCTACAACATAGAAAGCCACATTTCCAGTCATTTGAGACAGTAACTTACATCTCTGTATCTTCCTGAAAAAGAATTTCTGAGTACTTTTTTGAAAACAATGCCTTATTTTTGTCCTTAAAATATAGCAGATTATTGTAAGCACACACACACATACCTTTGAGACTAGCAGGTCATAACTTCTATCCACATTTGGGGGAAAGTCTTATCTAATTCACAATATTGTAATTTTAAAGTAACATCACTGGTTTAAAATTCTCATAATGTTTTTTATTTTCAAAATACTATCTAATCCTATTGTTTCCTTTATGATTTAAAAAATTCTCTGAGCATCAAAATGTATTGACCGCATACATCACTTAATTTAACTTAATCTAATGGTTGTCAATTTAAGATTTTAATGACACTAGAAATCATGCTAGTATGTTTTTAAAAGCCAAAGATAATTAATGAAACCCAAACTGTTATGAGTATCTTGTCAAATGTAAGACTTTATTTTCCATTCATGTTCGAGTATCGTAAAGAAATCTCTGCACACAACCCATTGCCCTCCCTGCGCAGTGAATTCCTCATTCTTCTCTGCAGCAATGTTTCTTGGGGTGTTGTCTGTTGCCACAGTCTCCACTTCCTCATGCTCCAGTCTTTCCTCAACTCATTCCACCTCTGTTACTTCCACTCAACTAAACCTACGGGTGTAAAGATTACCATGATCTCCGTGTAGTTCGGTTTACTGTTTCCACCACCCACCGTCTACCTGACCACAATGTACGCCCCATGACAGAAGAGGGTTTTCATATTTAGTTTACAACTGTTCACCGACAGCTCAAAACTGTCTGTAATGCAGTAAGCAATCAGTGAATATTTGGCCAGTGAATGAATAAAGGTAAATATTGAAGAGAAATTTAATAAAATGTACTTTACTCAAGACTGAAAGAGCTCCTTTGTGCGTGTGTGCGTGTCATATTCCTAATTAAGGCAGTTATTGATCTATATTAACCTTTCTTAGGGGGCTCCCCATAACTCTCAAAGCTTCCTGACATCCTTGGTGATTCTCAAACAGCTTTCACTTTCTGCAATGACTCTAAACACTTAAAGTTATAGGAATCCCAGACTGTGACCAAGGGTCCACTAGTTGCTGAATATACCTCCAATACCTCCCTGGCCCCTTCCAAGAGAATACTATAAGCCAGTTTTTTTTCAGTATATTTGTGAACTTCATCATGGGCAAGTAATTTACTTAACGCAGACATAACCAATATGTACATATTCATTCCCAACTTAAAAAAGAATAGCCCTCCTAGATATTATGCTAAGTGAAATAAACCAGACAAAACCAAATACCATGTGATCTAACTTATATGTGGAACTAAAAATAAACAAAAAAACCCCAAAATTAAAAGAAACAAAAAAAACTCACAGAAAGGGAATAGAATGTTGGTTGCCAGGGGCTGGGGAATGGGGGAAATCAGGAGATGTTGGTCAAAGCATATGAACTTTCAGCTATAAGATGAGTAAGTTCTGGGGATCTAACATGCCGCTTGATGACTACAGTTAACAGCTCTGTATTATATACTTTAAAGTTGCTAAGACAGTTGATCTTAAATATTCTCACCATATACACTTACACAGATAGTTACTTCTATCAGGTGATGGATATGTTAACTAATGTTATTGTGGTAATCATTCATAATATATATGTAAGTGTATCTAATCGTTACATTGTACCATTTAAATATTGGGTTACACAATACTGTTTGTCAATTATATCTCAAAAGAGCCAAAAAAGGCTTCATTTTCCAACGTATCCTTCCTTCAAATGCCTCCAATGATTTCCCGTTATTTATATATTAAAATCCAAGATCCTTTGTTTAGCATCTAAAATCTTCAATACATTTTCTCAAAGTTATCTTTGATTGCCTCTCATAGATAGTAGTGCATATAGAATTAGCATGTTTTTTGTATGAATCCCCCCCAAAATCCTATTTTTGTAATTTAAAAAATGACTGGATTAGGAGTGGAAATGATATTGGCTCTACACAGGCAGGGTAAACAATTCAATTAAGAACAAATGATCAATCAATGAATTCAATCATTATAAGCAGCACAATGATCTGTGGCTTATTTCATATGATTATTACTAGGAGTAGGTTGGTGTCTTGGCTAGCCAGTGTTTTGATGCTACCCTTTACTTCCATATGATATGCGGATCTTCCCACCAAAGAAAACATCAAATCAAAAACATCATGGTTAGTTCAAAATGCACAAAAGGAATTATTCACTTAGTACATAGTTCTGAGTCCTAAATACTGCATTTCAAATTATGACTTTATTTTGAATTTGGGAAATTAATATAGATGCAATATCAATGTCAGCCAGATTCAGCTCTAACTAAAGAAATTAATGACCAGATTGTGATTGTACAGGTATATTTTGAAACTGTGTTTTTAACAATATTATGACTTAAGCAAGTCGTCTTCTAGCAAACCTGTGATATATATGATTTCTCTTAGAGCTAATTGGAATATTAAGAAGAATTAGAATTATAGGAACCATGATCATCTTCATTATTAAAATTCTGCCCCCTTAAAACATCAAGGCCAAACGGGCAGCTTTGAAATGTCTCCAGGGACTTGACTTCTGCTCCACACATGCAGATACGCAGAAGGATTTACACTTAAGCCCACAGCCCACACTGGCCAAATGGATTCCGAAGAAGAAGAAGAAAATATACTGATGGACCTGACTATCTCTGACCTGTGATGCTGGTGTGCTTTTTGAAAAAGGAAGCATCAGATTTTCTTAAGGGGCTCTACTAACTATGGGGGAGTGGGAATTGAAGCGGATCAAATTTACCAAGCTTCAGTGAATATCGATACACCTATCTCATTGAGCCATGTGAAGTATTTGGATTCTGGAATGGAGCTGTAAGCCGAACCAACAATTTCATGCTTTATGAAGAAAAGAAGGTTTGGCTTGACAGCTATAAGACATTCCACAAGCCAAAGTGTTAGACTATATAACACCAAAATAATTTATCTGATAATTCACCTAAAATGTCAGAAACTACATTGGCAAAGGACTAAAAATCATATCTCCATTCACGGCAGTTCCATTATAAGTAGCTTTGCATTGCTATGGATGCCAGAATACAAATGGAGTTATGAAACTGAAATTCGCCTGATAATGTAATGTCATCTGACTGACTGGTAAGCTAAAAATACATATTCCAATGGATTTTAAAAGTTCTTTTTTCCAATCATATCTGTTCATAGAACACAACATAGTTCAAGCAATGATAATAGAGAAACCATTTTTTTATTTGTAAATAACCAGTTAAAGGGAGGCACAACATACTCCCTTTAAAGCTGAAGAAGGTAGTCTTGTAAGGTGCTTGAAACAGATTGCATTGAGCCCAACTAGAGTATACACCCGTCTAAAGTGTTTTCTCACATTTCCAGTGTTTCAACAATATTTATTGTCATTATGCTTCACAACATTCCTGAAAGGTAGGGTATGTAAACATTGGTACTCTCATTTTATAATGAGGCAACCAGAAGTGATATGAATTATTCAGGGTTTACCACGGTTTGATAACAGAGCTGGGGTTGTGAATGTTGCTCTCCTGTGTGATTAGAGGGAGGAGCCCATTCACTAGGAAGTTGGAAATTATAAGAGTTAAATTTTAAAATCAAGACTTATGACCCCAAGCAAGTACATATATAGTCATTGGGTAAAAGTAAGGAGTCTTGTGTCAGCAAGCCCTAACCATAACTTAACTAGATATGATTGTATATTCTCTCTAGAAAGATAAACATAATAAAGGATTGAGAAATTCCCAGTTGTTTTCTCAATATTATCAAAGTACAGATGTTCCTAATCATGGCTAACACAGAACTATATTCATACTTATGGCTGAATCAGCACCTAACCATTGCCAGTTACATGACTACGATTCAAATTTTGATTTGAGTCTTACAAAATGTTTTCCAGTTACAAAGAAATAATGGCAAACTATACTTTGTCCAACATTTAGGTTCTTTCTGTGGCCTCCACAACACTTTTCATTTGCCTTGAGTCATCTAGTTTGCATGTAATCACTAAGCTTGTTCACTAGTGTGATAAGGAATAATTGACTCTCAATGACAGCAAACAATGCCTAGGCTTTGGAATCAAAACAAAAACAACGCAGCCCTTGCATTCAAGAAACCCACATTTCCCAAACAAGATAAATATTTGTAAACAAATACTATTTGTAAACAATTAATATTCCCACGGACACTGACCATTGTTTACAAAGGGTAGAGAAATAAGTACAGGATTTCAGAAACTACTTCCCAGAAGAGAAGATTCTTATCTTTGACTTTGAAAAGAGTAAGAAGATTTTGCTAGGCAGCTAAACTGGCAGAAAGGCATTGTGAGCAGAAAGAATACACAAATATGTAAAAAAATATAGTTTTTTAAGAAAGCAAAAATAGTTTAGTGTTTCTTGTGCATTGGATGCAAGCAGAAAGTGGGACTCTAGAGGAATAGGCAGGAGCACTAGCTTTGAAAATACATATATTTCCTAATATAAATTTAAGTATTTTCTTATGGGCATAAAGTTTTCTACATTTTTAATATTAATTTTAATTAGAAAATGTGCATAATCAGACTTGAATTTTTTAAAATTATGTTTATAAACAAATAAACAGAGACTCTAGATACTTAAAGAATCCTCCTGACATCTTAGATTCAAACATAAATCTAAATAATGCTATAATGTGCCACTTCACAGTTTAAAATATTATATTTATAATGATATGTGGAGAAACTAAACTAAGGATGGCAGAGATATTAAGCTAGATTTGTTGAGACTTGTGTTTTGGATAAATTAAATATGGAAAAGATACAGAGGAAAAGCTTAATGTAAAAATGAGGCAATAAATAAATCAATGTCTTTAATTAAGATAAATTATATAAGAAAATGATCAGATAGGGACCATTTTATCTAGATACATTTTGATAATAGGTATAGGTAGAGATGTTTAATAAGCATTAAAATGGAATTTGAAATAGATATATATTGCATGTGTATATATGTATGTGTGTGTGTGTGTATATATGTCATCAACACAGTTTGACAGAGTACAATAAATTCTGATGCCATAAAGCTTGAGAGCAAGTAACTTCTTTCTAAAATATTGGATAAACAGAGAAGAGAAGGGCTGGAGATAGAACTCTGGTAGATTAGTTTGCTAAAGCTGATAGAGCAAAGCACTACAAACTGGGTGGCTTAAAACTCAGAAGTGTATTGCCTCACAGTTTGGGAGATTAGAAGTCCAAAGCCAAGGTGTCAGCAGGGCTGGTTCCTTCCGAGGGCTGTGAGGGAAGGGTCCATCCCTGGCCTCTGCTGGGTTATATATGTGATGTAGACAGCCCATGTAGACAGCCATCTTCTCACCATGTCTCTCAGCACAACCTTGCATGTCTGTCCGTTTGTCTATCTGTCTCTCTCTTGCTCCCTCTGTGTCCATATCTTCCCTTTGTATTAGGACACCTGTCACACTGAATTAGTGCACGTGGTAATGTTCTCATTTTAACTCAGCTACCTCTTTAAAGAACCTATCTCAAAGGCACTTTCTGGGGTGTTAGAGGTTAGGACTTCAACACATGAATTTTAGAAGCACAATTTACCCTGTAACACTCCATACTCTGCTTCCCAAAATTCATGCCTTCATATGCAAAATATATTCACCCCATCCCAACACCTAAAAAAATACTTAACTAATTCCAGCATAAATCTAAACCCCAAATACCATCTAACTATTATCGAAGATCTGCTATGGGTAAGAGCTGATGTATGAGTCATCCTGAGGCAAAATTCCTTTCTAGTCATGGACCTGGGAAACCAAAACATAAGTTACCTGCTTCCAAAATACAATAGTGAACAAGCATAAAATAGACATTCCACTTCAAAAGGGAGGAAAATGGAAGAAAGGGGTCATAGGAGCCAAGCAAGTCTGAAATCTTCAAGGCAAATTTCACAAGTTATAAGGCTTGAGAACAATGTTTTTGGGCTGAATGTTCTGGCTGGCTTTGGTGGCTGCAGCCTCTGGCAGCAGGCCTTCTGGAACTGGGAAGGTGGCCTCACCCTCAGGAACTGACAGGAAGGTGGCCCTCTCCCCCCACCATGCCCTACAGCCTATGCCCTCTAGGCCTGTGTTATCAGTGGCAGCCCTAATGACCTCTGAACTATCGTTGGGATCACTCTTCCCTTTTCTTGAAGGATAGCACAGGTTTGCCACCATATATCTCTATTAGTCCTGCATGCAGGGTACCAGATGTCCGGCATCCTTTACTTTGTTCCATCTCTGGCCCTTTCAGTCTAAGCTGGCAGTGTTTTTGCTGGGATAAAATCCTCAAAACCTTTGTTGGCCTCCCATGCAATTTAGAGGCCCAAGCCACTAGACAAGAGGGTCCTCCACAGATCTTTCCTGGATACCTGCATCTCTCTTCCTATTTTTTGCCAAGATGGTTAACTGTACCCATTAGTTCCACACATAATATCTTTAACAAGTGATCCTGCTTTCTTATTCCTGTTTCTAGAGCTATCTAGGTAGGTAAAGAATTTCCCAAATCACCTCATTGCACAGCAGTTCTTTCTTCAATGTCTCTCTCTCCTCTTAAGTTTTGTCATAGGCATCAAGAAGAAATCAAGCTGCATCAGCAATATTTTGCTTAGCATCTACTCAGCTAAGTATCTAATTTCATCACTTAGGAATTCTACTTTGCACAAAACACTAGAACACAATTTAACCAAGTTCTCTGCCACTTTATAACAAAAATTGGCCTTTCTCCAGTTTCTAGTAACATGTTCCTCATTTCCATTTGAGACCTCACTAGAAGCCCCTGAACATTCATATTCCCAGGGACGTTCTGTTCATGTGGATATACTCACATTTATCCTTACAGACAAAAAAAATCTTTCTCTACAGCTCTTCTCTCATCTTTCTGAACCCTCAGCAGAATATTCTGATATTTCAAGTTTATACCAATGATTTCTTCAGGGAAATCTAGGATTTTTTAAAAATCACTCTACTCAAAACTCTCAATCTCTATTCATTTCCTAATTCCAAAACCAATTCCATATTTTTAGAAACTTCTAACAGCAGCACCCTACTTCCAAATACCAAATCTGAATTAGTGAGGGTTATCCAGAGAAAAATGTGTGTGTGTGTGTGTGTGTGTGTGTGTGTGTGTGTGTGTGATATAGGAAGAAAATTAACTGGCTAACACAACTGTGGAGACTAGCTAGTTTGAAATTTGAGTTTGAAATTTATGGAGCGACCTTTCTGGTAGGAAACTCGGGCATGCCTTCATACTGCAACCCTAAATCTAACGGTGGTCTGGAGCCAGAATTCCTTTCCCTCCTCTTCTGGATATTTCCATCCTTTCTTTATGGCCACCAACTGATTGGATTAGGCTAAACCACATTATGAAGGGCAATCTACTTTATTCAAAACCTACTTAATTAAATATTAATCACATCTACAAAATACCTTCACCCCAACATCTAGATCGAAGTTTGACCTAGGAACTGGGCAGTACAGCCTAGCCAAGTGTACACAACATTAACCATAACATATGGGAACAACGAAAATAAAGGGCAGAAAAATATGATTCAACAAACAGCTGAGATGTGTGAGTCAAAATTATGTAAGTAATGAGAGAATCTTGCTGTGGAATGTTTTGTTTCTTTTTTTTTTTTTTTGGTTAACTGTATCTGAGTAGACAGAGAACCCAAATGAGCCCTAAATTAGAAAGTGTCTGTTTTCTAAAGAAATCATTGTTGCCACTGGGAGTTTCACAAAGATAGGCAAAAGATTTAGAGAGGAATGCATCAAGGAGAAAAATCTGTTTCCTGAAAAATGACTAAAGAATGAACCTCCTGCCAAAAACAACTAATAACACTGGCTAAAATATATTAACACAAACTATCCTATAATCTTTGCTGCGCTAAGGAGAAATTTAAAAATAAATATTCAGAAGCCTCACAGCACAGTAAGAATGGAAAATCAGAGCGAAAAGCTCACAGAAGTCACGTTTTGCTCTGGGGTTTCTTTCAAACTCTACTAACAATAAACTTCTCACTGATCACAATGCAAGAGACAATGATAGAGCTGAGTATATAATCCAAAAAGAGGTTCTATGCAATGCTGAGGTCCCTAAATGTAAACTAAAAATAAACTTAACATATATTACACAAAATATAATTACTCATTTTATTGTTTATTCTGGGTAGAACAGAAATTAAAATATTAAAACAAAAACAAAAACCTCCCATAAAATTTGAATGCATAATTTGAAATCCTGAGAAATCACTGCCTGGATTTAGTGTATTGTATGAGCTGGAAATTCTTAAGATGAAAAAGATATTTGAGTTTTTCAATTGCCTTTAAGTATCTGGCAGATTCAAATACAAACTTTTTTTGATGGAAACCAACTTCTACTCAGTTATCAAAGAATGACCATAAATTAAATTCCAAGAAATTTGAGACCACAATAAAAAAAATCATGAAGTATGTAGGAATAAAAGACAAAATGAACAAGAGTTACTAGTAATAGCCAAAAACAGGAGAAAATAAAACAAAGATTTTAGATATTACGGTGATCACAAAACAGAAAATTATATTTAATGTTTTTAAATGTATAAAAATCAGTTTATCAAATAAATAAAATATCCTAAAAGCAGATAGAGAGGAAAGAAAGATTGCCTGCAAGACAATAATTAGACTGATATTTGACTTTTTAATAATGACAAAGGAATCAAAAAGATAGTTAACATCTTCAATGAGCTGAAAAAAAAAACCTCAATCTTAAATCATATGCCCATTATAAATATCTTTTAAGAACTAGGCCAAAATGAAGACATTTCCAAAGCTATAATAAGCAACAAATTTTGATGTCAAGAGAACTTGACCGCAGAGGTTGCTAATAGGTGTACTTCAGGAACAACAGAAAAATTCCACAATTAAGATGCAATGAGCCCTGGCTGGTGTGGCTCAGTGGATTGAATGCCATCCTGTGAATCAAAGAGTGGAGTTGCCTGTTCGATTCCCAATCAGAGCATGTACCTGGATTGCAGGCCAGGTCCCCAGTGGGTGGACGCTTGAGAGTCAACCACACATTGATGTTTCTCTCCCTCTCTCTGCCCCTCCCTCTCCCTCTCTAAAAATACATAAATAAAATCTTAAAGAAAAGATGCAAGGTGAGATGACAACTACAGAATTTAGTAACAATATGGGAAAATTTAAACTAATGATGACTGTTTAAAACCATACGTATAATGGCAAATTCGTGAGATTGAAAAAAGGAAAACAAGTTAAATCTAAAATGTTGAACAACCAGAGTACATAAATTGAATATGGAAGATATAAATAAAGGTATACTACTATGTTTATGTTGGTTGGAATTATGATAAAAAATACTGATTACTAAGTCTGCATGTTAAATTAAAAAAAAAAACAATAAAATGATAGTGTATAGGTGTAGTAAAAATATAAGAGGGGGACTTCAGTAAATCTGCAGGAGTCAGTAGTATATAAGAAAACAACAACAACAAAAGACTTCAAGAAATCCCGTTTGGAAGAGATAGATACAAAGTTGTGTGAGGATGTGTTTTTTAATGATGGAAGAGAATATATTTAGAAATGTAGCAGATGAGATGATTCTACTCCCGTGACTCACTCAATAGTCATTCTACAAATGTTCTGTATCCTAAGCATATGTTCAGGATTGCCAGATACCGTACTAGAGAGATACAACATGTGCTTGGATGGAAGTCCTTGTACTGAAGGCGTTTACAAAGTCACCATCTCAGGGACTGGGCTGACTTTTTAAAGAGTCTGGACATTGTCTTAGCAAAACATAGGTATGAGAGTTTTAAACACAAGAATGCCATAATCAAATTTGCATTTGAGAAACTCACCCTGAATTCAGAATTAAGAATGTATAATAGCTTCTCAAGACTTGTGAAACTTTTCAACTCTCCTAGAAAGAAATACAGATGGTCTGAACAAGAGAGTAGCTGTGAATATTGAAAATAATGAACAAATTTGAATTGGAATGTGTGAATACCTCAAATTTTTATTTACAATAAGAAAACTGCAATTCTCTCCCATGTTCACGGTAGCACTGTCTACAATAGCCAAGATATACAGGCAACCTATGTGGGCATTGATAGACAAATGGATAAGTAACATGTGAGAATATATGTATATATGATACATATAGAGAGTATATGGGATGTGTAGGTAAGAAATATATATATGATATATATAGTATATATATAGCACAGGATTGGCAAAAAAGTCTGTCTAGTTTTTACCATAA
Source organism: Desmodus rotundus (assembly GCF_022682495.2). Lineage (NCBI taxonomy): Eukaryota > Metazoa > Chordata > Mammalia > Chiroptera > Phyllostomidae > Desmodus > Desmodus rotundus. The sequence continues at coordinate 129,344,993 of NC_071391.1, read as the reverse complement.
AAGACATATTGTTCATTTTCAGCAATAACTTTATTGATTTGGATATTTTGAGTATGTCGGCTATCTCCCGTGCAGTTGAAAGTTGATTGTTCTCAATTAACATCTCCATTTCATTGCTATTGATTTCAACTGGTCTACGTGACTGTGAAGCATTGTCCTGAGAGAGATCTCCAGCATGAAACTTCCCAAACCACTTTTGACACATTCAGTCAGTCACAGCACCTCCTCTATACACTGCACAAATCTTTGTGTGTATTTCAGTTGCATTTTTACCTTTCTTGAAATAATAAAGCATAATATGCCAAAATGTTGCATATTTTCTTCCATCTTCAATATTAAAATGGCTACACAAAAATTCACCACTGTGATCAGTTTTTTTTAAATGAATGCCTATATGACAGCTGTCACAATACAATCTAACAAAATTGTTTTGAATGAAGTTAAAGACAACTAAGCGCTACTAAAACCATCTTAGGAAAAAACTAAACAAGTATTTTGGCCAGTCAAATATGTACATAATGAAATATAACTCAGCCATAAAGAAGAATGCAATCTTGCCATCTGTGACAACATAAATGGACCTGGAGGGTATTATGCTAAGAGAAGTCATCCAAAGGAAGACAAATGCCATAAGATTTTGTTTATATGTGGAATCTAAAAAGCAAAACAAATGAAAAACAGAATAAAACAGAAACGGACTCATAAACACAGAGAACAAATTGATGGTTGCCGGAGGGGAGTGGGGTTGGGTAGAGGAATGGGTGAGATAAGCAAAGAGGACTCAGGGGTACAAACTTTCAGTCATTATGTCAAGAGGACCCAATGTACGGCACAGAGACTATAATCAATAATATTGTGAAACTTTGATGACAGATGACTACTGGACTGAATATGGTGATCATTTCACATGGTACTTATAGGTTGAATCACTGTGTTGTACACCTGAAACTAATATAAAATTGTACGTCAACTATACTTAAAAAAAAAGCCATTATAATTCTCCATTGAGTGGCCACATTTATTATACAAGCAAGTGACTGCATTTATGGTGGAATTCATATATGTTTACACATATGAACTATATATATTTACATATATATATAAAACTGTAAGTTTATATAAGTTGAGAACACTTGAACTCTGAAATAAAATGTGTTTGTAAGCTTTAAAATTTAGTAAGTTCAAACAGGCTCACCATGACAGGGCTAGAAAATTCCCCAAGGATTTTTTTAAATGACATCCTGTCCAATAAAAGATGCAACGTATAAAATAATAAATTATGAGAGGCTCGTGAGAAATCATAGCTTATGAATAGACATTTTTTTCAAGTCTGACTTCACTTTTGATTCTGAACTTAGTAATAATGATGGGAAATTTAAAAGCTTCAAGTTTTTAGAGTGTTGTAAGTTTTCTGCTTTAGAGCTTTTTTTGAAGTGTTTCATCTGAGGCTGCAGTTAATGATGTCCTCAGCTCTGCAAATTAAGCCGATGCTTTTACCTCAATGAAAAGAGGCACTGAAAATGGACGTGCGGTAACTGAATCTCAAGGACTGTAAACCTTTTTTGCCTAAATGTTTCATCTTCAGAGTTTCAGATTTTGAAGGGTCTGCCCAAAATGTAAAGGTATAGATGGAGGAGAAACTGCCTGTGTGAGTCGGTGTGGCAACCAAGTTTACTTGCCTGTCATCACACAGACACCTTGAAGAGGGAAGGAAATCTCTTATTTTTTGAAAGTTAGCCTGGCCAAAGAATTGCAGTGAAAATGCACAAGGAAAATCCATATGCAAAATTAAATTACTAATTACGTGTGTATAAAGAAAAATAATCAAGTAAAATAATCAAGGAATATAGCAAATATTTTATATTTGTCCATATTAATGCAAATTTATAATGCTAAAAAGCATTTGCATGCATTTTTTGCCTGGAAAAAGCTGGGAAACCAGACTTATGAGTTTAAGGAAATTAAATTCCTCTGTGTTCATTTAAATACTTCCTCAAAATTCTTTGTTTTCATTTTTCCCTTAAAAATATTTTAAAAAAGGGAAAATTATGTTTCTCATCAGTTTACCTGCTAATTTGTTGTTGATGTTTGTAAACTTAATTTTTTTCCTGGCTTGTTAGATAAAAGTAAACTCAGCTCTCTTTAAAGGGTTTCATGGATAGGCTTTTACGAGTCATCAGTGAAGAAGATGGAAAAAGTGATTATATTTTGATTAATTATAATATCTTGCTCATATTGAAATTGGACAAGCAGTGATTAATTACTCTACTTTGGAAGAAAGGGAAAATTATAACAAATGCCGGAGATTTTGTTAGAAAAGTAAAACTTCCAACTATAACTTTTATCTGTAAAGAATCAGTCCAGTTTCTACCTTCAACATCTGTTTATGACTATTGAGCCAAGCTTTAATTTATAATACTGCCACTTACAAAAGATAAGATTTTGACAGAAAATAAAATAACCCACCTTCCTCCTTTATTGGGCTTGCTAATGATAATTAAGGGAAAATACTTCTCAACTTTCCTTTGTTTATCAAGAAATCTCATTTTATAAAATCTAACAGTACCCAAATCAATCATTTGCTGAACAAACATTTCAAAATCTGGAATTATTTTAAGTGTTTCTTTGTTTCCATTTTAACACATCTGAGGATAGTTTTTTAAAGGCCTCATTAATGCTTTATGCCCTTTTTTATTATATAATATTGAGCACTTTGAATGTGTAAGGAGTCAACCAGACACTGTGAAAACTCAAAGGGGTTAGTGCAGATAAGAAGTTCAGAGAAACTGAAATGAGGACATATGATTGGGCTGGGGTTATGTTACTTCCAGCTAGAAGTAGGGGGGAAAAGGACAGGAAAGTACTTCTGAGGAGGGAGGGAGTGAACTATTGATTTTAAGATAAGGTCAAAACATATAATGAAAAATCAGGTGGTTGCAGGAGGATGAAGGCAAATGAAGAACAGGAAAGACACATGAAAAAATGGGAACAACATGAGTAAAGGATGTCAGGAAGAGATAGGAGGTCAGGGGAACACACACTTTGGTTTAGAGGAAGAGTAAGAAGTGTGATTTGTAAGCAGATTTGTCATCGTTTTGGAGACTAAGTGCTAGACTGGGGAGTTTGAACTCACCCCAGGGTCACAGGATAGCTCTGGAAGGTTTTTAGCCAGGGAAGTGATAGGACCAGGTATGTTAGAAAAGAATAAAACTAGTAACAGCCGTGGAAGAAAAAGGAGTTGGGAAAGGAATCGGACAGTGTTGCCTTCAATGAAAGTACTGAGTTGGCCAAATTATTTGTTTGTTTGTTTTCCATAAGATGGCTATAGTAGCACTTAGTTGTCTTTAACTTCATTCAAAACAATGAATGAATGGTGTTAGATTGTATTGTGACAGCTGTCATATCAGCCTGCAAAAACTTACCAAATTATAGAATTTTTTGTGTTGCCATTTTAATATTGAAGATGGAAGGAAATATGCAATGTTTTCAGCATACTATGCTTTATTACTTCAAGAAAGGTAAAAATGCAGCTGAAACATACAAAATGATGTGTGCAGTGTATAGAGAAGGTGCTGTGACTGATCGAACAAGTCAAAAGTGGCTTGCAAAGTTTTGTCCTGGAAATTTCTTGTGGGACAATGCTCCATGGTCAGGGAGACCAGCTGAAGTTGACAGAGAACAAATTGAGACATTAACTGATAACAATCAACTTTCTATACCACAGGAGATAGTTGACATACTCAAAATATCCAAATCAATAAAGTTATTGGTGAAAATGAAAAAAAATATGTCTTCTTTTTACAGAAAAAAAACTAAACGGACCTTTGGCCAACCCAATAATTCCAAAATTTCAAGTTGTACGTCACAAGTCAGAAAAGGTGTAATTTCAACAAATGCTATTATCTTTCACAGGGTTTTGAGAAGACACACGGCTCTCTGATGTCAGTAATACCTTGAAATATTTAACAACGTTGAACTGCAGTGAACAACTGTTTTATAGTGTTTACAGGATGTCAATCCAACTTTCATTTGCATTAACAGTGATAAGCAGGCTCAGGCAAGTTCAGTAGGTTTAGACACCTATTTTCCACATTTGCAACAGTTATTGACCACTTTGATTTCCAGCTATGAGAGAACATACCATATTTTACAGACTATAAGACGCACGAGACCATAAGACACACCTAGGTTTTAGAGGAGGAAAATAGAGGAAAAAACCCTGCTCCATGCCGCCCCCACCCCCAGTGAGCCAGGTAAGCCACATTCGGACTATAAGACACACCCCCATTTTCCTCCCAAATTGCGGGGTGGGTGGGTGCGTCTTATAGTCCGAAAAATATAGTGCCTTGGAAGAAAAAGCTGCATCTTAGACTAGTATTGAAGATATCTCTATCTGTTCACATGTCTCTGACTTAGAAAATCTGTATAAATAAAAGTGAATTTAGCCATATATTTTTATTTAAAAAAATTTAATTTTATTACCATATTGAGCAACCTAAAATAATGTAGCAGTGGAGGAAACACATTTTAGGTGAAAAGAACAACAGATCGATGGGACATTTTATTCATTTGTGGAGTTCCTAGAGCATAATTTCAAAAGTATTTCAAGTTATGAGAAGTACAGAGAAATAAAAGTACTATGTTGTCAAACAGTTGGGGAACCTGTCCCCCGGATATCAGTTTAGAAGACTGGCATGAATGAGAAGCACCTGCCTGAGGTCATAACGATGATTAAAGTTTCCCAAATGTAAGAGCAGAGAAGACTAGTTTCTTGTCCTGGTGTTGCCACACGTCAGCAACATCACCCAATCTGTAGAAGGGAAGGAATGATAGTTTTTGCCCACACTCTCACATGGCAGTTGTTAGGGTTGAATAGGAAAAGAACAGTAAAAATATGTTATCTGTGTTAGTTCTGACGCTGACTTATCATGTGACAAAAGAAAAGTCATTTAATAGGTCCAAATTTTAAACTGAGTGACCTAAAGTCAAGATAATCTTTGTAATTTTCGGTATGATCTTGAAAAAGGTTTATGATTATATGGTGGCTTAAAAAGGCTCTTCATTCATTTTTACTTTTTTATTTGAAAGACTGATTTTTTAAAAGTCAATTGTCATAAGCTTGAAGGGAGGAAATAATTGCAATACTGTGATTTTTTTGTCCAAATGAAAGAGAAATTCTAAGTTTTAGAAAATTATTAAAATATACCCCCAAAATATTAGCCAAAAACTTGTAAATTTTCAAAATGACTTAGAATCCTTCATGCAGAAACACACCTACTTTCTAAGAACAGATATTTGCCTTATAGTTTTTAGAATATCATAGAAATTGAAGTTCAACCAATACTTCAGTATTAAATGACACTAAGCTCTTATTTGTCAATGCCATTATCTACGTTCTTTGAGATACCATTTTCATATCCATAAATGAGATATTTGAATGAATAATCTCAAACATTTCTTCCAGTTCTGAGATTCAATGCATCTATAAAATACTTTTAAAATAGTGTCTTAAATCACATTGGCCTCTATTATAAGTTTCTTTTACAAATTAGTGATGTACACATAGAAATAGAAGAAAGGGTCAACATATCATATTTAGAAATAATTTAAAAAAACATTTAATACTTAGGGAAGGCTGGATTGTGCTGTAGTAACATCCCTGACTCTTGGTAAGTTATGACAGCAAAGATTTCCTTTTCATTCATATGATGTGTTCAGCACTACTTGGTAGGTAAACTTTGTTTTATTTTGTCATGCAGGGACCTACGCCGATAAAGGGTCCACCTCTGAATCCACATCATGTGAATGTTATAACTACTGAGTTCACCATGCTCTCGTCCTGCTCCTCTATGATTCTGGCTGAAGGGAACCATGTCACTTCTACTCTCAGCCCATGGACAAGAGTGAGTGCTGTGGTCCAGTCTAACCTCAAAGGGCAGGGAAGATACAAAGAGACTTGTAAAATGAGCATTCGTCATGCCTCCCACACAGAACCATCAGAACAAGGAAGACGCTGTATTATCTTAATCTGATTTCCCTTTGAGGGAGCAGGTTGACTCCAGAGGGATGAACTGACTTCATCAGCCACATAATCAGGTAGAGGCAAAGCTGACACAGATAGCTCTTCATGACCTATCTTTCGTCCTATTTCAGAATCTGAAACATTTCATTTTAATAACTGAGAAAACATTTTATAAGACCAATATTGAAGATGAGCAATTGTACATATTGTGTGTCTATCCAATTCCATGCTTCTGAGGATAAAACTTACAGCCTAAAACATTCTAAGGTACATTTTCATTCCAACCCTCTGTGGGTATAGCATTTAATATCTGGGTCTTGGCCCAAAACTAAGCAAATAGCTGAGGCCAGCACAATCTGGATAAGATGGGCAAGGATTTAATTTCATTACCTCCTTTGATATATTACACAGATAGCAGAGTTATCTTTCTAACACAGGCCCATTACTCATGTTCAATGGTAAATGCCTAAGCTCACTACAGATAGTTGAGTGCTAGCCAGATGGCAGTGCTACAGTGTCTCCTGCATGTCATCACAGTAAAAGGACCACTGCACCTTTCAACCCTGACACTCCACAGCCATGCTCTCCAGGGGGTTATCTATAAATACTTCTAGCTACAGAGGACAGTCTCCTGCTTTATGCTCCCTTGTTAGGCTTTTGTGTGTATATGTCCATTCCTGAACAAATAGGAAGGAAGGAAGGAGGGAGGGACGGAAGAAGAAAGGAAGGAAGGGAGGGAAGGACGGAGGGCCATACCTGAAATCCTGTCTTTTTTTCCAGTATATAAATCTTGTCTTAATGTATCTGTCTTACCATAACTCTAGGATTTTTTTTAAATTTTTAATTCCATATGCATAGCTACTCTTTAATCTGTCTAAGAATTTTAGGCAGGAATGTTCAAAAGGTTTGACCTCTTATGTTTTGTCTAGCTTTATCAGAATTTTCATCTGTTTTAGTCACTCATATAAGTAAGGATAATAAAATAGAGCTTTGTATTGCCTTCTCTCTATTCTTAGCTCCCCTGTCTACACATTTCCCCATAGACCCTCTGCCTTATGGCTACAATGCTTGGTTCATGTTGCCATCTAACCAGTCAAAATACTTTATCACAGCCCTCTTAGGCAACAGAGTAGTGGCCCAGTCCACAATCCATTAGGCTTTTCTTAGCCCATCCTAGATTCTGTCTGGGCTCTGTTACTAACTGGTTTATCTAATAAATAAACTAACTTGAAATGAACTTAATTTACCAACGGCTGAAGTTAAAGTAATGCATTGTTGTCCAATGAGCTTTTGAATTTTAGCCTAGACTCCATTCTTTTTTTTTTTTTAGGTAATTATTAATGAGTTTAATGTTATTCTCAGTGATAATAAGTCCTTCTCTTTTCCTAAAGGTATTTTGCAGAAGTGGATAGTTTAGCTTTGACTTTCTGCCTAGTTAATAACCATCAGCCACCTATAGTCTATTGTCTTGCTGCATTTATCACAGATGACTGCAGAACAAAAGAAAGATAAAGTAATTTGTTTTAATATAATACTCTTTTCTCAACCTTTGCAATAAAGTGCCATATTCCTTGACTGCATCTTACTCCATTCTTAATCCAGAGAGGTGAATATTAGACATTTCAAATGCTTCAACCTATAAGAGAAAGGCTTTTTGCCAAATTTAGCTTTCAGTTTTCTCCTCAGTGATCTCCCATTATGGTCACTTGGTCTGCACAAATCTTGTCCTTGACCGCCTTGTGAGAGGAGATCAGTAATGGAACCTTTCTTTCCTCGCACAGGTGCTACATGGTCACAATGCATTCTGACAAAGGCAACTGTGCAGCCACAGGGTAAGAGCCTGACCCAAGGCTTACCATGTGCTCTCCCTTGAAGAGCCAAGAGGACCTTTTCTACTTCATCTATAGAAAAAGAAAGCCTTGGAGAGGAAACAGAAACTTAAAATGAGAGTTTAATACATCAAACAGATCAAATAGTAATTTTTCAGCTGTCTTTGAAGACCATGTCCTTGCAACCAGATTTTGAGGAGCTGAAAAGCCCTTCTAAAGAAGGATTATTTAGAATTAAATTTATGAAGGCTTTCACCATGTCTCCACAACTAGTAGCTACATACGGACAGATCTTTAAGGCCAGTCCCAGCTGAAGATGGGAGACCTACATTTTGTAAACCAGATGATATAACTGTAGGTTATAAAGGTATAGTAGGTACTGTAGGTATAAAGACCCGAGTCTTTAGTAAAGTTTTGTTTTAAATGATCTTTTATAACTTCTCTCAATTATAGATGGTTTGGGACAATTATTAAAGGGGCATTAAAGGGGCAAGAGTACCACCCTAAGGTCTTTGTAGTGGCAACTACATTAATAATACTAGTGAAAATATTCCAGGCATTCTTTTAAATTCTATCCTCTTTAATTTTATCCACTATTTATTTATTTATTTTGAATGTGGGAAAAAATTGGCAATGGATTCTAGGTAACCAATTTAACTTTTTGAGGTGCAGGTAATTACAACTCTCTGCTTTTTCTTTTTTCTTTTTGACTTTATTTTTATTCTTGACACTATTTATTTTATCAATAGGCTCATTAATAAATGAGAAACCTAGGGCACAGAGAAGTTAAGTAACTTATTTGAGGTGACACAGATTGTAGCAGTAGTGGTCAGAGCCTTGGAGGGAAAGTATACCTTGTCTGGGAATGTTAGACTCACCTATCTTTCCTGTATAATGATTCTCTCTTTTGCCTGCATTGGGTACTCTCGGTTTCATTTTTGTTAAGAAAGACAGTGGACTTTGATACATCCAAACCCTGTAACTTAATGAGCTTGCTTTTGTGGTTCTTCTATGGCCCTATTGTGCCAATACAATGCTTTCCCTCTCTGCTCTCAATGACCACATAATTAGGATAAACTATACAACTGTCACAATGAATGCTGGAATCTGCTTAGTTACAGGCTGTTTTTTCTGTTAATCTCTTACTTTTTTTGACACTGTATTTCTGCCCAAATATCTCACAATGATGGAGAAATTCTCCTGCTTTTATTCACCCAACTGTTTTCACACTTTTCATGTAAAGGATGCCTTTTCTAAACAGTATTCATTTGTTTTACCCTGACAGCTACTTTCGAAGATCAGTCTTTCTCAAGAAGACGATGAGGTAAATGAATAAATCCTAGTATTATCTAGAATAAATCCTAGTATTATACTCCACTCAGTTTTATAGAACGAAATTAGTGGTGGTATTTCTATTTAAAAGGATGGACAGAACATGAATGAGTGAGTAGCAATTTACCAGACATTTGGAAGAGCTAATGCATACCTAAAACTTAGTAAAAAACCTGGGGAATTCACTACTTCACAAGTCACTCTTAAATGTTCAAAAGCCTGATATTTGCTAGTAAACTGACCACAGAGTTTTATCTGGAAAAAAGTATCCTTTTAACCAAGATCATAGTACCAATGTTTAAATTCACAATGCCAACTTATTAAATCATATCCATACCTCACATAATACTCAAAATATTCACACTGATATGATAATCCAATTTTCTCCATACCAGTGTATTTTTTTCTTTGAGAATTATCACCAAAAAATAAAGAAAATTTCTTTTAATAATCAGACTAGTCTCACTCTAGATAAACTATTTTAAAATAAGACTACATTTCAAAATCAGGCCTGTCTACAATACGGAGTCTTTGCCAAAAGACTTAGAATTAGCTGAGGCCATTACTAGCAACTCTGTGAATATACCTTCTTCATCCATCCATGGATAATAAATAACCACTGATCACACCTCTCCCTGACTTATTTCTACATGTGAAAAGTTAATATATTCAAACCGACACTGGAAGTATTGTGTTTATTGAAGTACTTTCATATATTTCTGCTCTAATTTATTATAGGTTGATTTTTCATCTTAAATCACAGAGAGTACTCATATATTTCTGTTTTCTAACATTTTTGATAACTTCACCTATATACTAACAGAAAAAATGATTACTCTTCTTATGTAAAATAACTAAAAATGCATCAACTGTGCATGTATGTGTGTTATGCCTATTTTTCTCTATTGGTTACTGTTACCCTAAAAAAATCTGATGAAAATTCTCACAGCTGTTTTTCCAACATACCCGAGGAACAGTGGCATTTTTCACAGCACTTGCAGCTTCATAAGAACTAACAGGCAGTATAAAACGTGTAAAGGGCTCCCTTTGACACGTTATGTAAACTGACAATCACTGAAAGCTTGTGGGATGGTGCAATAATATACAAAGCTAGAGATATGCTTAAAATATACTAAAAATTAAGGAGCATCTATATAATTTGAAATCAATAAGAAAACATGACAGCAGCCATATCTGGACTAGAAAATTAATTTACTCTAGTTAGATAGAGAGAAGGTCCTTGTACATATCATAGTCCTATAGCACTAAATAAATTGTTAATAACAGACAATACATATGGCAAGTAGATATGACTAAATAGGTTGGAAGATGTGAATGAATGACATTGAGACATTGTTGAATGCAAGACTTTCTATGCTAGGAACGTTGGGAAGATGTGCTATGTTTGTATTCCTGACTGAGGCACTGGGCAATACTGAGTTATAACTGTAAGCTGATCTCCCTGCTTAGCAAGTTCTTTCATGGGAATTCCTTAGTAGAGAGGATGAGGCACAGGTGGATACATACACTTTGCCTCCTTGTACAACCAAAAGAAGGACAACAACACATTTAAAAACAAAAATTAACCAGAACTGCCAGAAAATTGAATTGAATGGGAGTCCGGCAATGAAGTAGTTAAAAAAAAAAAAACATTCATCCAGACTGGTAGGAGGAACTGGCTGGAGGACCTGGCAGTCTCATATTTGCATGTGGATAAAGTGGGAGGAACAACTGGGGAGCGAGACAGACCATGCAACCCAGAGTTCCAGCCCAGGGAAATAAAACCTCAAAATCTCTGACTGAAAAAACCTGTGGGGGTTGCAGCAGTGGGAGAAACTCCCAGCCTCACAGGAGAATTTGTTGGAGAGACATACAGGGTTCTAGAATGTACACAAACCCACCCACCTGGGAATCAGCACCAGAAGGGCCCAATTTGCTTATGGGTAGTGGGGGAAGTGACTAAAAGCTCCACCAAGACCCAAGCAAGCAGCACTGTTCCCTCTCAGACCCCTCTCCCACATACAGCATCACAACACAGTGACATGGGTTGCCTAGTCCTGGTGAACACCTAAGTCTCTACCCCTTACTACATAACAGGTATGCTCAGACAAGAAAAAATATAGCCCAGATGAAAGAACAGATCAAAGCTCCAGAAAAAATACAACTAAGTGATGAAGAGATAGACAACCTATCAGATGCAGAGTTCAAAACACTGGTAATCAGGGTGCTCACAGAAATAGTAGAGTATGCTCACAAAATGGAGGAAGAAGTGAAGGCTACACAAAGTGAAATGAAGAAAAATACACAGGGAACCAACAGTGACAGGAAGGAAACTGGGACTCAAGTCAGTGGTTTGGACCAGAAGGAAGAAAGGAACATTCAACCAGAAGAGAATGAAGAAACAAGAAATAAAAAAAAATGAGGAGAGGCTTAAGAACCTCTGAGACAACTGAGGTTCCAACATTAGAATCATAGGGGTGCCAGAAGGAGAAGAGGAAGAACAAGAAAATGAAAACTTATTTGAAAAAATAATGGAGAACTTCCCTAATATGGCAAAGGAAGTAGACTTCTAGGAAGTTCAGGAAGCTCAGAGAGTCCCAAAGAAGTTGGACCCAAGGAAGCATACTCCAAGGTACATCATAATTACATTAACCAAAATTAAACATAAGGAGAGAATCTTAAAAGCAGCAAGAGAAAAGCAAAGAAATTCCCATACTTATGGGAACTACAGAGGAGTTCCCATAAGATTATCAGCTAATTTCTCAGAAGAAACCTTGCAGGCAAGAAGGGGCTGGAAAGAAATATTCAAAGCCATGAAAGGCAAGGACCTACATCCAAGATCACTGTATCCAGCAAAGCTGTCATTTAGAATTGGAAGGGCAGATAAAGTGTTTCCCAGATAAAGTCAAGTTAAAGGAGTTCATCATCACCAAGGCTTTATTACATGAAATGTTAAAGAGACTTATCTAAGAAAAAGATAAAAAATATGAACAGTAAAATGATAACAAATTCACAACTATCAACAACCTAATCTAAAAAAACAAAACAAAAATGAACTAAGCAAACTAGAACAGGGACAGAATCACAGAAATGGAGATCATATGGAGGGTTATCAGTGGTGGGGGGGAGAGAATGGGGGGAAAGGTACAGGGAATAAGAAGCATAAATGGTAGGTACAAAACAGACAGGGGCAGGTTAAGAATAGTATAGGAAATGAAGAAGCCAAAGAACTTGTATGTATGACCCATGGACATGAACTAAGGTGGGGGAATGCTGGCGGGAAGGGGAGTGCAGGGTGGAGGGGAATGAAAGGGAGGAAAAATGGGACAAGTATAATAGCATAATTAATAAAACATGTTTTAAAAAAATAAGGGCCCCGGCTGGTGTAGCTCAGTGGATAGAGCGCGGGCCTGCAAACCAAAGGATCACTGGTTTGATTCTCATTCAGGGCACATGCCTGGGTTGTGGGCCAGGTCCCCAGAAGGGGGCACACAAGAGGCAACCACACATTGGTGTTTCTCTCCCTCTCTCCTTTCCTTCCCTTCTCTCTAAAAATAAATAAATAAAATCTTTTAAAACAATGACAAGGAATAGGGATATCCAATCATTTTACAGACAAGGAAATTAATATCAAAGAAACTAGCTTTCTAAAGTTACACAAGAATTAAGAGATTTATGTAAGCATTTACATTTAAATAAATAAACTAGTTAAACATAAATGAGTAAGATATAGCTTAAAAGAAAAACATATAAGATTTATTATCAAATGACAAGTTTCATTAAAAATAGTATTATGAAGTGATCATTAAAAAACTAAATGAAACATAATATAGAGGAGTTACACTTCTTGAATGTAATTTATTAGAATTCTTCTGAACTCAGCACTGTCAATTCAATTGTGCTATATTTATCCAATTTTTAGCATGATTTCTCAAGCAGGGCTCTCATAAACTAGAATTCCTCTCCTCAAGGAGTGTGTGGCTTAATAGACAAGCAGGTACTATTGATATAGGATACTCAAGTGTCAATTATAATAAACAAAAAGTCTTACAAAACAGCAGAAACCCCTAGCAGCAATTTATTAAAGTCAGAGGGAAAATCAAGTGAAATTACAGGAATAAGCCAAAAAAAATAGACAAAAATCAGTCATTTACTTCCCTATATCTGTTAGCAGCTCTTACATTAGTATCTGTTTGGAGCCAATTTTATTACACTGAATCATTTCTTTACTGTCAGTATAGTGTTTGTTGGCCTCACTCTTTGGTCCCACATTAGGGTGATTTCTTGTTAATGTCCATATTTTACAGAACAGTCTCTCATTAAAATTGGATGAAAACTAACTGGACAACCTATGTTGATCCAATTTAAAATAAAATTGAGTGGATCACATATTTCACTGACTAGAGAAATACTGTTTTAAAAAAATTGTCGCAAGTTTTATGGAGAATGGACTTAAGCAATGCAGTATGGTAGAAAGAACACAAGACTAGGAAACTGGTGTCCCTGGCTATATCCGTTGTTCCCAAACTTAGTGGGTCATCAGAATCACATTTCCATGTGCCATCAGCAGAAATTCCAATTGAGTAGATTTGCGGTGAGTCAGTAAATTGTTGTTAACCCTCCACCCGCCAGGACGCACACACCGGCACGCTGAGCATTGAAGGTTATTCCAATGAGTTGATGGCTCATTAGGTTAAATCATCCTAGGCACCTCACTTAACCTCGTAAATAAACTCATAATGAAATGTAAGAGGTGTAGGTGAAATGATTTTTAAAGTGACTGTGGACTGAAATATACACACACACACACATACACACATATATGTAAATAGTTGAGTGACATTCACTTATTTTTTTAGGATTTAAAAATACATTTATTTTTTAAAAGTGAGCATCTGCATATAACAGGAAACGGAAAAACACAAGAAGCAAAGAACAAAGTCATCCGTAATCACAAGCAGTTTCCAGTTTGAAGTGTCCTTTTAGGTCCCCTGTGTGTATCTTTACAACCGAGCTTCCATTCTTATGTCATTAAAATCATACAGTTATGTTCCATGCTTTTCTACACATCGTGAGTACTTGCCATTTCAAAGTCACCAAGCTATATGAGAATTTTGATCACTAAGATCTGATACAGCCTCTTGCCTAGTCAAGGAGTTTCTCTAGAGAATGCTCGACAGCCGATCTATCAGCATCACTCGGAGAGAGCTTTTTCTCTCAGACGCTATTCATCCCTTGTTATAAAGCTACTTAAGCTTAGCTTCAAAATAATACAGCTTCCACTGATTTTTCCAGCTTCTGCACTTTGAAAAATGTATTCCCCTGTCCAAATGACCACACTTCAAATGCTTCAGGACTGATCTCGCATCCTTCCTACATCGTATCTTCTCCAAGTTAAAGAAAGTTGTAAAATTATCACCATAAAATAATAAATTTTCTTCTCAATAAGTCAATTAAAAAGGAAAAAAATTCTGAGAATCAATAAGATGTTGTTTCACTAAAAAAACAAACAAAAACTCTGGGAAGTAATTTGGAGTTTTGTACCAATACTTGCATTTAGAAGGAATCTTGCCAAGGAGAAGGCTGAGTAAAATTTAATAGTATTACAGCCTAGCAATGGATGGGGTGTGGCAAACCACAAAGTGAGAAATGGAAGATTGAGAAAAAGTAATAAATGCTACACACATTCGAGTAATTTTTTAAAATTAAACTGTGTAGGCTGTAGCATATTCTTGAAAAATGATGAAAAAATTTTGGATATCCTGTTTATACCCAGGAGAAACTAATCAAATCAATTATTTTTATATATATTCATTCAAATATAACTACATATGTAACAATAAGTGACTCTATTATATAAAGAAAAATGAAATAGTCTAAAAAATAGAGGTTGAAGGAGGTGTGCTAGAATCCTATTTACCCATGAAAACATAATCATAGTAAAATAAATTATACACCAAATCCAAGAATAATAGTAATAATAGTAGGTTCCTTCTAACATACAAAAGAGGTTAATTCAGTATAAATAAAAGTAAGTTCTATTTAAAATTCAGGGAAAGGATTATTAAACTAATTTTTTTGAGTGGCACAGTTACTAGTTGCCTATAAATGTATATTATAATAAAAGCAGTTTTACCACTCTTTATTTTATATTCAAATGTTTCAATTCTTCTTTATTTAGTTTTCTCTTTATTTCCCACAAACTTACTATTACTTTTCCTGCTATTTGAAATTTTTATCATCAATTTCATAAATTACTAGGTCAAAAGTCCTTTTTTTCCCCAAGTACATTATTGATATTTTTGACTTGACATTATTGATCAGTTTTCCTTTTTGAAATTCTCTATCTTTAAGTTTAAAGACTTTAAAATGAAGTGATTTTCATTGTACTTCTGTCTATCTTTGTTTCTGGGAATTTTCTTGTTTTATTTGTCCTTCTACAAGAAGAAAACCTATTGTTGGTTCTTTTTTAATACAAAATCAATAATATTCAATCTTTATTATAAATCTCTACTTCTGAACTCTCAGTCAGCTTCTAATCCCTTATCTCCAACTCTCTCCTCAACATTTGTACTTGAATATGAGGCTATTATCTTATAAAATCAAAGGGTATTAGAGTTCTAACTGACCTAGAGATCATCTAATCAAGTCTTAAGTTCCAGATGAAGGCATAACTTGAAAGGATAACCATAGAAAGTCATTCAGATCATAATGGTAGGACAAAGAAGTTCTGTACTCTCCAAATATTCTGTAATATAACACAACTATGTCTTGTACTATACCTCACATATATAGTACACATGTAATTGATAAAGTATAGACCATAATTTTATTAAGGTAAAGTAGTATTTGGGGGAGGAATGATTAATATCAACAATTTTATTTGCTGATATTAATATATATTTGGCCATGTGCAAGATCGACTCAAAATTTTTTTTCTGTTGGACTAAGGACTATATTTGAATTTTTGGAACCTACAAAAAAATTTGCTTTAGTTGACTGGCTCAGTTCTTGTTGGTTTATACATCTGATGTCTAAATTATCCCTCAAAACTTGTAATCTGCTCCAATGAGTTTATAAAGTTGCCTTTTATATAATTTAGATATTTGTGGTGGCAGCTGAGGAGCTCTGCAGAGCCAGACTTAGGGAAACATTGGTAATAACTGGTGAAAAGTATTTTAAAAGATAACCATTTTGATATAATCCCATTTGTTTCTTTTTTTTCTTTTTTTTCCTTTGCCTGGGGAGATATATTAGATAAAATATTGCTATGAGCAATGTTCGGGATTTTACTGCTCACATTTAAGTCTTTAATCCATTTTGAATTTATTTTTATATGTGGTGTAAGAAGGTGGTCCAGTTTCATTTTTCTGTACATATCTGTCAAATTTTCCCAACATCATTGATTGAATAAACTATCTTTAGCTCATTGTATGTGATTGATTCCTCTGTCAAATATTATCTGGCTATGAAGGCATGGGTTTATTTCTGGACTCTGCATTCTGTTCCATTGATCTATGTGTCTGTTTTTAGCCAGTGCCATGCTGTTTTGATTACTATGGCCTTATAGTATAGTTTGATATTAGATAGCATGATTCCTCAAACTTTGTTCTTCTTTGCTATGAGGGGCCTTTTGTAGTTCCATATAAATGTTTGAAATATTTATTCTAGCTCTGTGAAATACATCATTGGAATCTAGATAGGAATTGCACTGAATCTAAAAAGTTGCAAATGCAAATTAAAACCACAATAGCATATCACCTCAAACCTGCCAGACCTCAAAATCATCATCAATAAATCAACAAACAAGTGCTGGTGAGGATGTAGAGAAAGAAGAACCTTTGTACACTGTTGGCGGAAATACATATTGGTGTAACCAGTGTGGAAAACAGTATGGAAATAACTCAAAAAAATAAAAATGGGTCTGCTTTTTGACCCAGTGATCCCATTTCTGGGAATACATCTGAAGAAACTCAAACCACTAAAACACTAATTTGAAAGAACATAAGCACCCCTACGTTCATTGCAGCATTATTTACAATTGCCACGATTTGGAAGCCACCCAAGTATCCATTAGTAGATGAGTGGATAAAACAACTATGGGATATTTACACAAAAGAGTACCTCTCAGCCATGAAAAAGAAGAAAAATTTACCCTTCACAACAGCATAGACAGACCTGGAGAACATTATGCTAAGTGAAGTAAGCCAGTCAGAGAAAGACAAATACCATATGATTTCACTCATACGTGGAATCTAATGAACAAACTGAACTAACAAGCAAAATAGAGGCAGACTCATAGAGAGCAGGATGACAGCTTGGGGGGGGGTGGAAATTAGGGGGTAGAGGGATCAAGCAAAAATGAAAAAGGACTAATGGACATGGACAACAGTGCGGTGATTGCTTAGGGGGAGAGAGGTATAGGGGCTAAAAGGTAATACAAAAAATAAAATTAAAAATTAAAAAAATAACCATTTAGGTCTCTGAAAATTGTCCTAAGAACATACAGAACATTATAAACATTTATTTTAGAAAATCTACTAAATCTTGGTAGAGACACCTTGCCATGGCCTGCTCTCTAATTCCCCCTTCTGCCGCTCCCTGGGCAGTAAGCACAGCCCATACTATGCCTCATCCCTCCAAACCTAGAAAGGTTCATTTCCATCCAGCAGCTGGCCCTCCTCCCTCACTTTAATATCCTGACCTTAGATATACTTATTAGCTCTAATAAAGTAATGAAGCTTGATTGTTAGTTTTAAAAATGTGGTAACAGAATCTCTACTCTAGACAGTGTGGACAAGAAAACGGGACTCCCTCTCCCTCAGCTCCCAGTCAAGTGATGTGATATTTCAATACGAGGGACAGGCTCCCAAAATTTCTCTTCTCCACAAACCCTAGTGAAAAGTTGCAGAGGCTAAATTCTTGGTTAGTTTGGCTAAGAACCCGGGGGTCCCCTTTCTCAGCCTATCCCCTAAAGAGCAGAGGATCTACTAGGGCTGAGAATTTTGAGGTCCTTGTTGTCCTTGCCTCAACTCATAAGGCAAAAAATTGATATTCAGAGAGGCTAGGTAAGAGAAGTGGCTAGTACACCCACCCCATAACCTCGTAATGGAAGGGTGTCACTTCAAGACAAGGGGTGGGGGGGCTGTTGTCCCTGTTCTCAGCTCAGGAGTAGGGACTCAGAGATTTTGCTCAATGGGACTGGCAGTCAATAAGAATGAAGAGCTTCAGAATTCTCCTGAAGGAAACTGAGAACTGAGTGTGATTGACTGAGGTAGGGCTGCATCTTTCATTTCTGAATGGGTTCTATTGAGGATTCTGGACCCAATTGTTGTCATGTCACTACCAAATTATAGAGGCCTTTGATTTAAGCTCAGAATGGTGCTAGAAAGTTCTTAAAATGCACAAAAAGTCTCCCTCAACTTTCTGTTACAGAGATATTCTAGAAATAAGGGCAAGAATTTGCTCAAAACACTCAAGGCTCATTTTATTCTAGGTATATCTAAACCTGATCCTGAATATTTATACCACAAACTCAGAGTCTCAGTTTTAACTCATTAAAAATTGTAAGTCCTTTTGCAACCCAAAATAAATGCTATAATACTGAATTTTGTTGAAATCAAAGTGTAAAATTATGGTGTCTTGTTTTTAGTCTACAAGGATATATTGAATATTTGATCTATTTAGATTACAAATAAACTTAGTAATAAATGTGAAAGTATATACTATAACACAGCTAGCCATTGCCTCTATTTTACCTTTGTTCTTTTTTCAAATCAAAGTATTTTTCCACGAACGATTTTCCTCCCACTGGGAAATGTAACCACTAGTCTGCTACATATTTCCTGTTAATTTTATGCTCGTTTGTAATATCACTGTTTCTACTTTACCTTGGAAAACAAAGTCTTAAATTTTAAAATAATTCTCTTCCAAAAAGTATTTTAAAAGAACTTAAGACCTACGTATTCCTAAGGAAATATATAGGAAAATTTTAACTTTGTATGATAGTACCTAAGCATCATCCAAGACATATACTCCATTTTTTCTCTTTTTAGTTTAAGAAATAGAAATTCACACTTGCAGATAAAGTTTAAAAGAAAAAAAGCTCACACATTTGTTTCTTCCCTTTCTTCACATAGGGAATACTTGTCATAAGTGTAAATGCTTCAGCAAGACTTAAGATATAAAATTTCATTAATTCATGGGAAGCATTTATGCAAATACCTTAGAATTAAAAAGATGTAAAGTTACTTCAAGGTTACTAATGATTTTTACCACTTTGCAAATATAATGTATTGGTAATTCTCACTAGCAAATCTTGAACAATTTTAGATATTATAAAAACTGACCTGGAGGATATGCAGCTCAGAAAGGATCAGTGAACACGGGTTGCTACCGCCCTGGCCAATGCCAGACTGTGGGACAGAAGCCCCAGAGTGTTCCAGAAGACTGTCCAGGCCTAAATTGCTTTCTCCAGTTCTGGAAGACCGCTGAATGACATCGCGCATGCGCATTTCAGTCTTTGTCCAGCCTCAGGTGGTCCCGCCCCCTCACAGCCTTAGGCCAGAGTCAATTACCCACACCTGACCAGGTCCCTGGGGCAAGGCAGTACCCCCAGGTGACTAGGAGTTTCACTAGCAAGGTGCCAATTAGGCCTGAGGTTTGCTTGATAGGTTACAGGACCAAGACTGGTTTCGGCTGGAGAAGTCCGGGATGATGGGCCTCTGGCATCCACGTCACCCAGGTAAACAAACAAACAAAATATATGTATATATTATATAAACTTTTGCTTCTATAAATGAGAATGCATGGCCATAAGGCAATGCTTATTAGTCCATAGTACAGCCGTATGGTTTTTAAAGAAATATTAAGACAACTGATTTTCATCTGTGTTCCATGCGCTAAGTCGGCTGAGGCTCCAGGGGACCTTGTGAATGAATAGTGTCCACAATGTTCTGTTCTCAACAGCCCTGCTCAGCTCCTGAAAACCCATGCCTGTAGCTTCTTATGGTGGAGTCAATCCATGCCATAGTTGCTCTTCCTCTTTTCCTGCTGACTTCAGTTTTTCTGGGCATGGCATATAATCTTTTCCGGAGAACTCCGCCTTCTCCTGTGCCTGAAGTAGAACAGCTTCAGTTTTGTTATTTTTGCCTCCAGCGATGTTTCAGGCTTAATTTGCTCTAGGACCTATTTGTTCATCTTTCTGTCAATCAAGGGTATCCACAGAGCTTTCCCCCACACCATATTTCAAATGAGCCAGGTTTTTGTTTTCGTTTTTGTTTTCTGTCAGCCTTCTTCCCTGTCCAACTTTTGCTTTATCATATCGGCTACATATTATAAGCTTTTTATCAGACAAGCTACAATTAGAGGTTAATGCAAATAGCAACTGCTAATGAATTTTTCAATGTTGCTAGATTTGATCCAGAAACGTAATTTTGTACTTAGAGACCTTCATAAGAAATGAAGATGAAAACCAGGCTGTCAGCAAAGGTGGTTCTGAGTAACGAATGCAGCATGTGAGCACAGTGCTGGTACACATCTGGAAATGTTTGCTCAGTAGGGAAGGACAGTTAATATCACACATGGTATTCTTACCGCTTGGTGCACTTGAGAACAGTGTTTCCTATTTTACATATATGTTACCTGCTAATGCAACGTATAAAGCTGGTAGGCACTAAAAGAGTAAGGCAAGTAAATATTTTCTTATTATTCAGGTTTATCAGAACAATGATATATTGATTCACATAGGGTAGCTCCCAAAGGAGGGCACCTGCTTTATTGGGAGGAACATCATGGAAAAACTGTTGCCTAAGTTATAAATTGAAGGGCAAGAAAATCTGGGTGAAATTAAGGTACGAGTAGAATGTGAGGTCTTTGGGACAGTGTTCCAGGCAGTCATGTGAGTAGTATGTACAGAGAAGCATGTGCTCAGAGGATGAAAAATGGGCAAAGGGAAATGGAGGAAGAGAGGAAGAGTGAGGTGTGATTACAGGGAGCTCTTCACTTGGAATCCCCCTAAACCAGAACCTGCACCGAGGACTTAAATATCTGATGTAACTACGGAAGTGTTATAGTACCAAAAAATGAGGAAATACTTTTCTAGTTATTCTTTCCATCTAAAGTGGTATTTAAGTGCTACTCCCAGTGGAAAATAAAACTGGATAATACATCAGATAGAGGCCAAAGACACTTTTGTAATAGAAAACAAAAAATCCAGGAAAGCACCTCGGTTCAGAGACACAGAAAGTTGCAGCATTTTTAATGGTTCCTACCATTCATTCCAATTGTTTACAGGAAATAATGAGGAAGCATAGCTAGAATTTTCTGAGCACAAAAAATGTGTCAGACATCCACCAACACACACGTGCATACGAGCATGTATATTCCCTCTCATGATGTTAAAAAGAAGCCTGTGATTAAGTTGCTGTGATGATTTTTTTTTTGATGTGTTATCTTGACTGGGTTATAGTCACTGGTTATTTAGCTCAACAGTATCTAAGCATTGCCAGGAATGGATTTCGTAGACGTGATATGGTTGTCTTGGTAGATTATGCTATGTGGGTGGGCCTGGATCAATCAGTTAAAGGGCCTTAATAGGAGAGCTGAGCCACTCGAATGAAGAAGAAATTCCACTGTGGACGGAAGCTACAGCCAATGCCTGAGAGTTTCCCTGCCCTGTTGAATTCATATTTGCCTAGCCTACACAATTGTGTAAGCCAATTTGAATAAATCTCTATACATCTGGCTACAACCTGACTGATACAGATGTTATTATTTTAACTGTTTTATAGATATAAAAAATTAAAATTTTTATCTATTTTTGTTCACCTCAGCTGATCCTGTGCATGAGAGAGTCTAGCAGTTGGACACGCTATGTTAGTTTTACAGACTGTCTCCTTAAAACAAAACTGGGTGGCTGTGATTGACTGACCTACCAACCTCCACAATCACAGTGAAACTAGTTTTGGAGAAATCAACTTATAGCGGTGTTTAAAAATTACTGCTTCCCACTATTAATTTAACAGACAAAGGAAGGACCGCCAATATAAAGTTCCTGCGTAAAAAAACAAGTGCCATGATAAATATTTGTATTAAGACTAGCAAATGCCAGCACTTTAACCCTTCAAAATAGTCTGTCTTAATGCTTTTATTTGTGAGTTGTAAAGGTTGTGAGTTGTAAATGTGACCAGCAGACTTTTCGCCTATCAACCATCTGTAACAGTGAAAAGGTATTCAATAGATGTAATATTAGTCAGAGTCTCTGCATATTTTCTAGTATGCTGAAAACAGAAAACAGTTTACTGAACATAGTCTCAATAGTGAATGTGGGTCACGCCAGGAACGTGGGTCTCCCAAGGAATGATGTATATAGATATCTGAAATGGGAAGCCCTTATTCTACTATATCAGTCGAGATTCCTAGCAAAGGCTGTAATAGAAAAGACATATTTAGGATCTCTTTCATTCTTCTTCTCAGCTGTTCAATTAGAGTTTTGTCTTTTGGTTTGAATATGATGTATGTTTTACTTTCATAAATATTTTTTCTACTTATCTTCACCATCTAAGAGATTAACAGAATGGAAATTTTTTCATTTTTTTAGCCATGAGATGTAAGACAGAGAGATTTGACTAAAGACACACAGCGAATAGCTGCCTAAATCAGTTATCAGAAGCACTGTCCCCAACTGCATTCTTACTCCGATGCTCCACAGTTGATCACCCTTCCAGCAGAATGCCATATGTAGAGGGTTCCCACCTTTCTAGATGGCCCAGTCTTTGTGGTTAGAATCAAGAAAACACTGAGGAGTAACATTTTACTCATGCATCACACAGTGGAAATAACAGAATAAATAAATCATTTGCCATTGCTGCATAACAAGTTGCCACACACTTAGCTGTTTAAAACAATATCCATTTCTGATCTTAGTTTCCATTGTTCAAAAGTCCAGAATGGCATGGTTGGTTTCATAACTCAGGGTCTCATAAGGCTGAAATCAAGATGTCAAACAAAGTTTCATTACTCTTCTGGGGCTTGGTGTCTTCCTCCTAAATCACTAGTTGTTAGCAGAATTCAGTTCCTCCTCATGCTTTCAACATGGCCCTTGGCATTTTCAAGCCAACAACAGTGGATCAAGTCACTCTTTGACTTTGAATCCCCCTGATTTCCCTTCCCCTCCTCCTTCAGCTTTTAAAGAATCTTTTGGCGGAAATAGCACTAGCCCTGGGTTCTCATCCTGCCTTTGCAACCACTAGCTGTATAGCCTTTGGGGTCACATAAATTTTTAAGACTTCTTTCCTTAAGTAAAGAACGAAGACACTGAGACCTACTTTTTCTCTCAACAGATTTCCTGACATGTAGGAATCACTCTAGGGTCTCTCTCAGTTCTAATTTTGAATGATTTGAACAAGCAGTTCAGTAATAAAAATGTACTTTTTGCCACTACATACCAAGATTCCCTGATTATGCTCAATAAAAATTCATTAAATGAAGAAAATACGAATATGACCAAAAATACTAATATAATACTAATCTAACTTTTTAAGTTATCCATATTTCACCAAGAGGAGAAATTAAGAAAGAATAATAGTGCTTCTCAGAACCTGAGCCTCTCTGCAAGATTTATGAATTTTATTAACTGTTGATTCAGGTGAAACCCAGTATCTGATAGCTATGAATCATGAATAGCAATTAATTAGGGTGATGTCACTCAAAAAGGACCAGGACTGAATGCATAACAGTGATCCGGCGAGTCTACAGAAATCTCCCTCATGGATTTAGTATTGTACTACCACTATAAAATAATGTTTTCAAGGAAAAATGGAGTTGTGCCTCCATTGTGCATGGATCTATACATTATAAGCAACTATGAAGTTAATCTTTAAAAGTTTATTTTTTCTACAATGTGTTGGGGCATAACAATAAATGTCAAAAGACTTCTTTGTCATAAGCTGATATTTCTACATACATGTTGAATTGCAACCTCACCTACCCAAACCACTGTTTTGAATGTACAGTCAAATACATTTTTTAAAGACTTACTTAGCAAAATCAGAGTGTATTAAAAGCTTTGTCCTCATTAGAAATGTAGGCATTAAAATGTGCAATCAAGGAAAAACTGAAAATAGTGTATTATGGAAAACTAATGAGTTGGACTTTTAAAAAGGTCTGATATTTGAGACATGGGTTTTTCTGTAGCTGTCAGTGAAGTGGCAGAGACTCTAGGTGGAGTCTGTGCTAATGAAGCTGTGACGCAGGCAGCGCTCTCTGAGATGGGGAGTTGTATGCAGGAGATTTATTGGGAGATGATCTCCTGGTCTACACCTTTAAGAAACCGAAAGTAGAACTGAGCAGAGTGACAAGCTGACCTGCAATTTATGTTCACTGAGGCCTTTGTAAGTCCACTTCAGCTAATGATTGACACACTCTGGAAGGAAGAAAAACTATGGACTAGATAATGTCCTGCAAATTAGGACATTTCCCAGTTAGAGACATATCTGAGTCATCAGTCGTCTGTATTCCCAGCAGCCTGGGGAATGGATGCTGCATTAGTTTCCTATTTCTGTGTTTAAAAATTATCTCTTAGTTAGTGGCTTAAAGCAACAGTTATTACTTACAGTTCTGGAAGTCAAAAGTCTGAACATGTCTCACTGGACTAAAATCAAGGTGTTGGCAGGCTTGTGTTCTGCCATGCAGGCTCTAGGGAAGAATCCGTTTTCTTTCTAACTTCTCCAGTTTCTTAAGGCTGCCCTCGTTCCTCAATTTATGACCTTCTTCCTTCTTCAAAGTCAGTGGAGCATTTCTCATTCTGCATTACTCTAACACTGACTCTCCTGCCTCACCCACTTTATAAAAATACTTGGATTAAATTCGGCCCACCTGGATAATCCAGGATGCTCTTCCCATTTTGAATTTAGTTGATATCAATCTTAATTTCATCTGCAACGTTACTTTCCCATTACCATGCGACCTAACACGTTACGGGTTCTGGGGGTTAGGACATAGACATCTTTGAGGGGTCATGATTCTGCCCAGAACAGGTGCATTGACCCCAAAGCAGATATGTGACTGGAGCACATTATGTAGAGTTGTCAGACCGGTGAATTAAATGGAGAGATAAATGGGGCCACCTTTCTTTGGGAGTGGCACTGTTTTCTGCCACTTTTCACCAGGATGTGATAGGTATCTTTTATAGCTTAACTGAGTTAACGCTGATGTACCAGAAACTCAGAAACAAGTTTACCATTAAATTACTTTTTGCAAATTTATGGAGCTATGTAACCGTCACTGCAGTCCCATAGTAAAACCTTTTTATTGCCCAAGCAGTTAGTTTCCTCCTGCCATTTTCAGTCAATCCGCACTCTTGTCAGCCCTGCACAACCGATTGCCTGCTTTCGGTTTCTGTAGCTTTTACATTTCTGAACATTTCATATGAATACAATCATATAACAGATAGTCCTGTGTGTTTGGCAAATGTGTTATAGATAGAACACTGGTTTACCCATCTACTGGTTGATACACATTTAGGTGGTTTCCAGTTTAGAAATGTTATGAATAGTGCTAGTATGAATATTCATATTCAAGTCTCTGCGTGGACATGTGCCTTTATATTTCTTGAATAAAACCCTAGGAATGGAAATGTAAGGCCCTATGATATATGTTCCTATATTTAAAAAAAACACAAAACTTCCAAATCATTTCTAAAATAGCTGAACCAGTTTCTTAACAGCAATATATAAAGATACATATTTTTTCCGTATCCTGACTGACATTTGTTGTTTTACATCTTTGTGATAATAGCCATTATTATGTGTGTTCAGTGGCATCTCAGTGTTTTTCAATTGCATTTGTTCTTATTATAAAGGATATTGAGCATCTTTTCATGTGCATATTAGACATTCGCATACGTTTGCTGATGAAACGTCTATTCAAATTATTTACCTGTTGTTTAATTGGAATTTTGTCCTTTAGATATTAATTTGAAAGAGTTAGCAATATATTCTAGATACTAATCCTTTATTAAATACAGGAAATAACACCCCTTTTTTACTATAAAATCATAAGCATGCGATTCTGTAACATAACAATTTCACACTCAAGGACACCATGTGACATTTCAGGTGACATGTTCGCATTGCTGTCCATCTCATGGGAGACAGGCAGGTACCCCGCCAGCCACACTAAAGCAGGTGTTACTCCTGCCGGAACCTGCATATGATTTTCAAATATGGCTTATCTTTTAAATTTTATTAATGATGTGTTTTGAAGCACAGGAGTTTTCAATGTTGAAGTTAAATTAAATAATGCTTTATTTTATGAATCATATTGGTGGTGTATTTAGGAGATTTTTGCCTAACCCAAGGCCCTAAGGAATACTTCCTAGATTTTATTCTAGAAGTTTTCTAACATTGTCTTACATTTATATCTATGCCCCATTTGAGTAAATTTTTGCACATATTGTGAGGTAAGGTTCTAAATTAATTTTTTGCATATATATAAATAATTGTCCCATTACAATTTGTTGAAACAATTATCTTCTTTCCAATTAATCATCTGTTTCTTTGCCAAAAAGTAATTAACCCAATTTAATAGTTCCTTTTTGAAATCTCAATTTTGATCCATTATTCTATGTTCTTACCTGTATACCAGTATACCATTATCTTGATTACTGCAGCCTGATAGTAATTTTAGAAACAAGATGGTATATGCCATCCAGCTTGGTTCTTCTTTAAAACAAATGTCAAAGCCATTATATTTGTATATTATTTTTAGTAGTCAGCTTGTCAATTTCTGCCAAAAATGCCTGCTGATATGGTGATGAGGATTTTGTTGATTCTATACATCACTTGGGGGTGAGTTGCCATTATGAGAAATATTGAGTCTTCCAATCCATAAACATGGACTTCTTATTCATTTATTTAGATCTTTTAAAGTGTCTATGAGTAATCTTTTACAGTTTTCATTATATGTTGTCTGGGGGCTTTAACGCAGCCCCCCCCCTCCCCCATCTGCCACGGATGAAGCAAAAGACTACCAAGACATGATCTGCTTGGGGAGGAAAGGTGGCCGCTTCTGTCAAAGGAGAAGGACCCAGAGCCTCTCTCTCCAGGGGCTTTTATTAGGTTCATTCTCATAGGAATACGGATAAAGCTCATCAATCATTGTCAGCCAGTAAGGGTTAAACAATACAAGATTTACAGAGAACTTTGAGAGCGTATTCTGAGTTACAGCCAATTAGTTAGAGGGCCATAAAACTTTAGGCGCCAGATTCATCTCAGGTCTGGACCCTTATCTTTTAAACTGAGGGTACAAATTAAGTAGGTTTCACAGGAATGTATGTATTTTTCTTAGGCCTGATTCCCCGGGGAATCCGCCCCTCCCAGCACAGGACTGCACTGCCCTCTGTTATTGCTTCAGGCTTAAGTCAGGCAAGGGAAGTAAGGCAGCCAAGAGACTAGGAGACTTCTTGCAGACAGAATGAGGACTCAGGCTATTTCAAAGCCAAGGGGCGAGGGTCCATCACCCCCTGTTTCCACAGCCCCCCGAGTCCTTCCCCGCGAGTTTATTCCTGGTGACCAGAGCCTGTTTTAGGTTGATCCTCCCTTGAGGATTCTTACCCGTCATTGGCTAACTGGCCAAGCTCAGGGCCAAGCAGGGTGAAGTGGGCAGAGGTGGCACACCTGCCAGGGAGACAAGCTTTGTCTCCTTAGTGGCTTATGGTCCCAACTCTGACTCAGCCTTAACCGTGGGGGGTTACAGCCTCTGAAACCAGGCAGGGCGGTTCCCAACATCATGTCTTTCATTTTTTTATTTATTACTGCTTATTATTTTTATTGCTGTCATTAGGAATGATTTTTGCATATTGAGCTTATATTATGAGATCTTACTAAATGTTTTGATCAGTTCTATGAATAGAGGTAAGTTTGTGTGTGGAAGCTAGGAGGTTTCCTTAAGATTTTCCACACAGAGAATTATATCTTATGTAACAGGTTATGCACAGATTTACTTGTTTTTTTTCAAATATAAATACCTCTTATTTATTTTTCTTCCCTGATGGCACCAGCTAGAAAATCTAGCACAATTTTGAACAGACATGTGCTGAGTGGACCACCTGTCTTTTTCCTAATCTTACAGAAAGCATTCAATCTTCATCATTAAATATGATACTAGCTGTAAGTTTTCTGAGTATGTCCTTTAAGGAGATTATTCTCTATTTCTAGTTTGTTGACATTTTATCAGAAATGCTGTATCTGTCAAGTTCTTCATCAGAATCTACTGAGATGATCCTATGGGTTTTTTCCCTACATTAACTCTCTCATGCCAGAAGCTGTGCCTAGTGATATTGTTATTGATAGACTAACGTGACTTAGTGATGAAGTTTCAGGGGATTTCATTTAGCTTTCCCTACTATTATGAGTCTTATCCCACAGATCAAAGCACTAATCTGAATGTTCTGCTAACTACCAAGTTTAGCCAACCCAAGCGTACATTTGGAAAAGGAGGAAGTGACCACTATGTGGGCTCATGAGCCAGAAGTTTCACTACAAGCTGGATGTCAGCCTGGACTACATTTATTACCCAGACACACCATCTGCCCTCATTTTGACAACTATAAATCTATTTGGTGCTTTGGATCCTTGGATATCACTCCCAATCCAATCTGTGTACCCAACAACCCATTCCCTAAATCCAGTAATCTTCAAATATGTGGGTACTTCCTTTATCCATTATCTGATTATCTAAGTAATATGTTCCTATTGTGTGTGTGTGTGTGTGTGTGTGAGAACAGTTTTAGATATACAGAAAAATTATGAAGTCAGTACGAAGAGTTTTTATATATTCATTGCTTATGTATAGCTTCTTTTTGCCTTTAATCTAACCAATTTCACTCATTTACAAAGTTTAGATAAGCATGCTGTTCTTTTAACCCGTTTATTGAAGTTTTCCATGCATTCATAAATAAATTAAGGGTTGTTTTAAATATATTACAATATATCCTTGGATTCCCCTGAGCTCCTAAAGTATTTTTGATGAATACATAACATTGAGGTTGAGTCTTTGTGCTGAAAAGTTTTATGGACTTTGAAAAATAAATGATGTGATGTTTTCACAATTGTAGTGTCACACAGAAAAGTTTGACTGCCCTAAGGAATCCCCTGTACATTTATTGATACTTAATCAACCTGTTCTTTCCTAAAACCATTGGTCTTGTTTTTTTCACCATGTCTGTAGTTTTTCTTTTCCAGAATGTCATTATATTTGGAATCAGAGAGTATGTGACAATTTCAGGCTGGCTTCTTTCACTTAGCAATATGCGTATGAGATTCATGCATAGCTTCTCCTGGCTTGATAACTCATTTATTTTTATTGCTGAAAAATATCATTTTGTGTGGATTTGTAGCACTTTGCTTATTAACTCATCTATGGAGGGCTATAATGGTTACTTCCAGTTTTGGGTGATTATGAACACAGCTGCCATAAACAATCACCTGCAGGTTTTACTGCAGACATACCTTTTTAAATCAGTTGGGCAGATATGTGGAAGCATGATTGCTAGATCATGTGGTTAAGACTGTGTTTAGCATTGTCAGAAACTACCAAACTGTCTCTTAAAGTGGTTCTACCATGTTGCATTCCCATCAGCAACGTATGTGTTCCTGTTGCTCAACATTGTCGTCAGCAACTGATATTTGAAGGTTTTTCGATTTTAGCGTTCTGAGGAGTAGTGGTTCTCCAAGCAATTTTCATGCATATCAAATTTTGGAAAGATATATAGAAGTAGGTGAAGAAAATTGCAAGTGTTAGTGTAAAATCATTTTCAATTTTCTGAGAATGAAGAAAACAATTTTTATTGATATGCTTTTTAATAGTGATGTATATTATTTTGAATATAGTTATTATTAAATTTTGCTTAGACTTGTCCCTATTCTTGAAGATACATTAACCTAGAATTTGACTTTCCTTTTTTTAAAAATCTCACAGTTAAAATTGATAACCATACCAAATAAGCTGTGCAATGATTAGTATGTCTGACCATTGCTTTAATGAATATAAGGCTTTCCCGCAGGGTTAAAAGTAAGAATTTTTAACAACATAGTCATAGCATAGAAAACAATTTGGTTTTTTCCAATTGCATAAATTTTAGACTTCCTAATATCTTGTATTATTATTCTGTTTATTTTTTAAATGTAGTTGGAACTGTTAATTATGCTAAAGTAATAAGTGTAACTTGCTCCCATATTTATATTAGGGGAAAATATATTTCAAATAAAAATGCCCCCTTATATATTGTAGCCTACACTTTTATCTCCAAATTGAATGATTATTAGGCATAAACTTAATAGCTAGCTACTCTTAGGTTTAAAAAAATGCTAAAAATGACCTTAACTTTGAGACTGAAATGTAATTTTCACTATTTATAAATCTGAATTTTACTATTTAATATGCAATTTTAAAAGTAAAGTAGGCACTTTTACACTATTAACTGTCCTATAGATACTTCAGCTATAGTCTCATTGGATTTGAAAGAATATAATTACAACAAAATTTGATCTTAGTTATTATCAAGAGTGATATACTTTAAAAAATGGATTTCTCTTTGAAATGGTAAAAGTAAGAATATAAGAAGAGTCAAATACATGCCTGTTTAAAATTAAATGAAATTGGGTTTATAATACATTTGCATATGTGTTCTCCTATTAATGAAAATTAGTCATAGTCCAATGAATTAACAAATAGAGAAAAGAAAGTAAAATATCACTACATTTTTAAATCTCAATAAGGGAACAAAATTTATTAGAATAAATACAGCAAGAATTTCATATATATTTTTCTCTTATTTGAAAATTATTAAAAGAACTGTCAATTCCTATAATAGTGTGTTAGGTTTGTTTGGTTTTTTTAATTGTTACTGTATTACACTTGTCCCAATTTCTCCCCCTTTGCTCTCCTCGCCCAGCCCACCCCCCACTCCCACAGTCCATCGCCACACCATTGTCCATGTCCATGGGGCATTCACACCTGCTCTTTGACTAGTCCCTAACTCTTCTTCCCACCATTATCTCCCTCCCCCCTGCTCTCACCGCTGTCAGTCTGTTCCATGTTTCTGTGTCTCCGGTTCTATTTTGCTCATTAGATTCCAGTTATAAGTGAGGTCATATGATGTTTGTCTTTCACCTACTAGCTTGTTTACTAAGCATAATAGTCTCTAGTTCCACCCATGCTGTCTGTCACAAAAGGTAGGAATTCCTTCTTTCTTTCTGCTAGTATTAAATTGTGTAAATTACCATGGTTGTTGATCAACTCATCTACTAATGGGCACTTAGGCTGTTTCCAGCACTTGGTTATTGTAAATAGTGCTGCTATGAACATAGGGGTGCATAGGTTCTTCTGAATTGGTGTTTCAGGATTCTTGGTGTATAATCCCAGCAGCGGAATCACTGGGTCAAAAGAAATTCCATTTTTAATTTTTTGAGAGAATTCCATACTGTTTTCCACAGCGGATGTAACAGTCTGCATTTCCACCAACAGTGCAGTAGGGTTTCCTTTTCACCAGCACTTGTTTGTTGATTTATTAATGTTAACTATTTTGAAAGGAGTGAAATGATATTTCATTGTGGTTTTAATTTACATCTCTCTGCTGGCTAGTAACATTGAGCATCTTTTCATGTGTCTGTGGCCCATCTGTACATCCTCCTTGGATAAATTCTAATCTCTGCTCTGCCGTTTTCAGTTGAATAGGGCCTGAGGTGAAGCCAGCATAGAGTCTGATAAAAGTTCATAAAGGACTCCTTTGGATATTCTCTTTCTTTCCCCTGTGCCTGGCAGGGGGGTTTTGAGCTGGCTTTACCGTTCTGAGAATAGTGCAGTCCTGCTGTGGGGGATGGGCGTGCCTTCCCCTTCCCAGAGGTTTGTATCCCTTGGTTTGGGTGGCCCTGCCTGGCTACAAGGAATCTTAGGGCTCAGCTCTAGCAGCTAATCCAGCTCCTGGCTCAGACCCAAACCCTCTGTTTTGCGAACAGCCCCTCTCCCCTGCACGCCCCCCACCCCCAGCTTTCCAGACACACTGGGTGGGCCCTGGAAACCCCTTCACTGTGCAGCCTGTACTTTTCCTGGCCAGCTGGGTTTCGTAGGCGCAAACATGCTTCGAGTCTCGCCTCTTTGCTGGCAGGGCAGCTGCATGTGTGTGAGTTCCCTGTTCAGCCGTGCCTCCGCTCCCCTACTAAAAATAAAAGCCCATACGTGGCACCAACACTGCAGCTCTGAGCCACTGTCTGGCTCTCTGTGCACTTCACTTCCCCAAAAGGCAGAAAGTCTTTCTTGGTCAGGGCTGGCCACAGCCTTCTGGTGCCCCAGACAATCTTAGGAGCCAGAATTTCTCTCCTGGACCTTCCTGGGGCTGCAGCCATGGATTTACTGCTTGCTGTGTATATGCAGCCCAAGGCTCCCAGACTCCATATACCCTCCCAAATCTCTTCTGATTAGGATTGGGGGTTCCCTGTGCGGGGACCAGCCTCCCGTTCCAGGAGGGGCAGGAGCAACCAAGCTGCACTTTTTCTCCCCTGCTCTCACCTTTGCTTGAGGTACCTAGTTCAGGGTATTTCCCCCTGGACTTACAAAATCTCTTACCAAATGGTGCAAAAGGACTTCTGCACTCCTTTGCTTCAAAAATTCATATCAGCTAAGATTCCATTGATTGTTCAAGTCACTTGTCAGAAGATCTGTTGAAAAGCTGTGCTGGAGAAAGACAAGTGGGCTCAGCTTCCCCCTACTCAGCTGCCATCTTTTTCCCCTTTGTGTGTTAGCTTTACTCAGACTAACCCTCTTACTGAGTAGAACTAAAAACTGCGCGTAATAGTAGTAGTAGTAGTAATAATAATAATAATATAATGTTAGTAATAACACAAAAATGACAACTATGACATTTGTTTGAAAACATCAGAAAGCTACCCAGGTAGCAAGAATTTGAAGGGCCACAATACCCATAAAAGGGAGGATCAGAAAGGTGAGCCCAATATTTGGAATCATTTTTTCCTCAAAGAATTTGCTGATTTAAAAACAGATGCTTGGAAGCTGAGGAGAATTTTCTGCATCTAACATAGTGAAGAAGGTACACATTTGGACTTAGATCTCAGCATAGAGGTAGAGCTTCATGTTTTCATTTGGGAAATCTGAAGGGCTAAAGCTAACAGACAGCGAATTCGAAATTGATGATCTTGCACAAAGGCAGAAACCAACTTTAAAGCAGTTCAACTTTTGGTAGATAAAGGTACTTAATTCTAATTTTCACTATTTATACATCTGAATTTTGGTATTTCATGTGCAATTTTCTAAGTGAAGTAGGTATAAAAACTAAGCCTTGAGAAAAGCAATGTTATACTATCTTTTCATTTTTATCAACACAATGTATGGCATTCAATCAAAACTGAGCAGGTCTTACTTTTAACTAAAAAACACAGACCTATAAGCAATGTAAACATTGGAATTAGTGGACATAGACTTTGAATTACCTGTGATCTCTCTTGTTTAAGAAGGTAAACTAAAATGGGCAGAGTTTAGCAGTGAAAGCAGTGAGTTGGAAAGCATATTCTAAAAAGGAAATTCTAAAATTCCCTATTTACATTAACTGAAAATAATGTAAAAATATATTAACTGAAAATAACTAATGGATTGAATGTTAGATTACACATAATAGGAGAGAGGATTCGGGAACTGAAAGTTAGTGCATATGAAATGATCTAATCTGAAACAAAGATACAGAAAGTTGGAAAACGTAGAAAAAAGTCATGAGACATTAGGGCAAAGTGAAAGTACACTAAGTACAAAAGTATCATCCAAGTGGACATTGACAAGTCATATTTAGAGATATAATGGTTAAGAATTCTCTGAAGTTATGACAGACACGAAGCAAGATTAAAGTGTTCTAAAAACCACTAACATGATCAATACGAAGAGATCCCCATCTTGACTCTGCATAATAAAACTTTCTAGAAATCAAAGACAAAAATATTAAAACTTGACAGAAAAACAAAAGACATATTACTTACTTTCAAACAAGCAATAATAAGACTGAGAGCTGATTTTTTTTTTTTTTTTTGACACAAACAACGGCACCTAGAACGTAACAGGTAATATTGTAAACTTGGAAATAAGTAAACAAAAACCAAACCTGACTGTGGCTGCTGTAGCAGCGCCTCGCAGATCTCCCACTGCCAGGACTCTGATTGACTGAAGGCCCCAGCTTCTGTGTGGTGAAATTCACGCCTACGTTAATTTCAGAGCTGCTCTTAGCTAATGACTGACTGTGGCAGGGATACTAAGGCAGGATCATTAAGGAGATTAAGGGACTCCTCTCATGGGATAATGAGGCTTGACGCCTCCATCACAGATTTGCTGAATTTTCCTTGGAAGCACTCTGCAAATGAAGAAGGGACTTCTGATGAAACTTTCTCCGCTTCCTCTCTCCTTCCCCTTTCTCATAACTCTGCATTGTCTTCTGAAGATTCTCTCAGCCTTTCCCTGCCACCTCCTTTTCCTTACATGGACATTTCCTCTAAATAATTTCTTTTATATCTAATCACATTTGGTCATATGCCTGTTGGAATATTCAGCTATCAGAGAAAAAAAATCCCTACAAAATGAAATGGAGACATTTTCACAATAAATGAGACTGAAAAAGAAAATGCCAGAATTAGTCAGTAACCGAACTGCACAAAAGGAAATACTAATGATATCATTAAAGACAGAAGGAAATTTATTTCACACAGAAGTACAGAAATGCCAAAAGGAACATAGAGAAATAGTAAATAGATCTGTGAATATAATGAAAATCGACTATAAACAATGATAATGTGCCTTTTGGGATTTAAAAATGTGTGACTAAAAAAGGTAAAGAGAGTCATGCAGAGTTAAAGTGCTCTTGGTGTTCTCAGGCCCTTGCACTGCATAGGAAGTGAATCCCTGTAGTGAAGGTGGCTCTTACACCGTGCTGGGATTCTGCTCTGTGAAAGGTGTCAATGGTGAAGTGATTTGCAGCTATAAATAAGGTCTCAAGTCCCTTGACTTGCAGTTAATCAAAAAGAGATTATCCTGGCTGGACTTGAGCTAATCAGGTGAGCCCCTTAAAAGAGAGTACAGACCTTCCCTGATGGGAGACAATAAGAGAGGGACTTCCTTTCTAGCTTTGAAGATGTAAGCTGGTATTAGAGGGCCCCATGGCTGGGACCGAAGGGCATCCTCCAGAAACTAAGAGTGACTCCCGTCCGCTGGCTAAAAAGAACGCATTCACCTTAGTTCTGCAGTTGCAGAGAGAGAATTCTGCCGATAACTCCTGAGCTTGGAAAAGGACCACAAATAGCAGATGAGATGGCAGCCCTGCCAGGCCATGTTCGGTGCAGGCATGTGAGACCCTGAGCAGGGGACCCAGGTAACGCGCCCCTGAATTCCTCACCCTGGAAACCATAAAGTTAAAAAATGTGTAACATTTCAAGCTGCTACATTTTTGTAACTTGTGATATCGCATTGAAAATTTTCACAGTTCTTCTGTTAAAAATATAAAGAGTAGACTAAAACACAAGAGGCCTTACTAGAGATAAAGAGGAATATTTTGTTAAATAAAAGAATTAGCCCACCAAAAGCTATAACAATTCTAAACATATGTGTAGCTAATAAAATTGTCTCAAATGTATATAAAATCAAATTTTAAAAATTAATAGGGAAAGAAAAAATTCACGATTATTGTGCCAGATTTTATTATTCTCTCTTGCAAATAACATATTCATTTCCAGGTCTAAAATACATTTCAGCTATATTGCTGGAATGATAATATTGCTACGTTATAGAATTTGAAAGAAAACAAATTATAAAAAGTAAGAATTTGAATATGGAGGTAGAGTAACTTCAGAAGGCTAAGATAGATTTTGAAGTTAAGGTAAAGTAAATATGTCATACCTACCCTTTAATACTGATTTAAAGCTTCAGGAGAGAAGAAACCTTCAGATTAATTGTTTGCATACATTGTTTTTAGGAGTAAAATGCCAGTGACACCATATGAATGGTTACTGTGGCAAAATGGCTCTCCTTAGATTTTTATACCAGTATTTTGATCAGTCCATTTCAAAAACTAGGTATCTCATTAGAGACTGTTTCTCATCAGGCAGTAATAATGCTGACATTTATGGCTTCTCCCTTTTATAAATGTACTTTTTATTGCGATGGGCTATGTTTCAATGTCTGTAAGTTAAGATATATCAGCATGTCATACTAGGTTTGTATTTTTCAGCTTATGTCTTTCGGGACAATCCATTGTGCTTTTTTAACAGGTGCACTCCATGCATGGATAGGACATCAGCCCCAATCTAAAGAGGGCTAACGTAAGCATTTTTTATTTCTATATCTCAACATTTCAGGCTTTGTGTACTGACATTAATTTACTGTTTTTAAATTAAAAGTATAATAATTAGTATGTGATGGGGGACTGCCCAAAATGGAATTTATTTATAAAGAAATACTCTTACAGTTTAAATTTCAGTCACCTTCAAAGTCCTCTGCATATGATGTAATGCACCTGTCGAGACTTTCTTCCACTGCTCAAAACAGTTTTTGAACTTGTCGATATTGATGGCTTTTAGTGCTTCTGGTTTTTTTCTTTAATTATATTTTATTGATTATGCTATTACCTTTGTCCCAGTTCCCCCCCCCCGTGGCCCCCTCTACCCAGCACCCTCCCACTCCCTCAGGCCATCCTCCCACCATTGGTCATGTCCATGGGTCATGCACATGAGTTGGCTGCTCCATTTCCTATACTGTACTTTACGTCCCCATGGCTATTCTGTAACTGCTGTTTGTATTTCTTAACCCCCTTTTTTTGTTTCACCTCTTCCACATCAGCAAAATGTTTCCTTTTAAAGACTTTTTTCATCCTGGGGAAAAAAAAAATTCATTTGGGGTGAGATTGGGTGAATAGGAAGGGTGGAGCAGAGGGGTCGTGCCATTTTTCATCAAAAACTGCTGACCACTCAGTGCGGTGTGGGTGGGTGCACTCCTAAATCACCCATCATGAAATGGGCAAATGTATTGAAAGGGTTTTCCCAAAAGATTCACTGAAGCCAAACACAGCCTCTCACAACAGTGCCAGCTGGCACACTGACACTGTTCCTAGATGGGTTCCTAGAACACTCACCTAACAGGGGAAGCCTGTGCTACAAGGGGCCTGCCCTCCAATGATAATTCTAGTTTTTTGAGGGTCTCCCCTTATAATTATAACTAGAAATAAACTTTCATTGGTGAAATTAAAAGTATTAAATATGGATTAGATAAAATATTTTAGAGACACTTTCTATCTTTGCATGAATAAAGTTTAGGAATCTAGAGATACCCCTTTCCTGCTTCATTAGGGGTGGCACCTAAAGCTTCATCTTTACATGATTCTTTGTCCAGTCATTGGTTGGGAGTGATTCTGATTCTCTGATCTTGGCTAAAGGTAGAACAAAACCTGCTTCTGGAAAATACTTGCAAATGTCTCATATAAACATTCATATCGGGTGGTATTTATAACAGCTAAAATTTACCTAGAATTTACTGAATATGTTGAATAAAATGTGTTATAACTGCTTACTAATAAACACTTGTTTGATAAGTATCTGTATGTTTGGTAGACTTTGTGCTGAGATCTACTTATTTTAAAACCTTGAAATGAAATTGCAGGGACTAGCTAAAATTCATCAACCTCATATTTAAAAATTTAAAAATAACCTAATAGTTTTTCATGACCCTATTTGTTTAGGTCAGTGTATCACAGAATGGTTAGATAAAACAACAAAATCAAGGCAGAGAATAAGCATTAATAATAGAAAGGTAATAGAAAATCCTATGAAGTTTCAATAAAAAATGAGTTCTCATCCTATGTCGCTCAAGAAAGGCATTCTAAATAAAAGATAATTGAAAATGAAGAGAGCAGAGCATTACATGTAGGAAACACCAAGAGAAAAAAGTATTTATAAGGAAAAGCATATAAATTTATTTGGGAATAGTGAGTAGTGTAAGATAAAATTCTCATGTAGTAGGTGCTCAATGGATATTTAGTAAGTGAATACATTAATGAATGAACAAGTGAATTGTTTGAGGCTTGGGCTTCAAGATGATTTATTTATAAATATTTTCTTGGGAATGAGAGTAATTAATGGATTTTTAAGAACTGTGTAATTAAATCATTTGACTCATGCTATAAACTAATTACAATTTTAGAAAGACTACTTTGAAGTAGAAAGGTAGTGGCTAAGTAGAGGGTGGAATGAATGAAATGATAGTGCAAATGATTACAGACTATGAAATGAGAAATAACTGAGGTCTGGTTTAGATAGGAAATATGAAGGTTTAATATTAAGAACATTTTTGAGGGCTTATAATGTGCCAGCATTGTTTTAATTGCTTTACCTATTTTATCTGGATTACTCCTTACAACTATCCTTAAACAGATATTATTACTGCTCCCATTTTTCAGATACTGCACTTGCAGCAGAGGGAGTTCAAAGAACTAGTAAATGATGGGGCTGGAACACATACATGGGGAGTCAAATCTAAGCACATTCTAGAAATCAAGTTTGTAAACACTATGCTTTGGGAATCCATATGACAGACTAAAAGTCTGGGATTGAGAAGGGAAAAATAAACCTTAAAACAATAAAGACATTTAAGCATTAAGTGTGGTTAACTAGGATAATTTTTGTATAATTCAAATTGCATTTGTGTAGTTATTTAAATTATGCACTGCTATCTGACAGGGAGAATGTATTATAGAGAAAGAAGTGCTGGACAGATATTGGTAGGGAGAAGATGACTTTGACTTGGAATGTACTGCTCGGAATAAGCATTTAATGCCTTGTGTATTCAGTATGTATTAGGAGTGTACTACGAAAACAAATTTAGGATTGGTTGGAAACAAGAGAGATTCTGAGAACATATGAAAGCTATTGTCATTTTGCATTTAGATGCAATAAAAATATGATATTAGGAAATTAAGTTATTGGGATAAGTCCTGTAAAGAAATAATCGAAACCCTTTTAAATTTGGTTATGTGTCTATTATATCTAATGATTTTTTTTACAAATTGATAATGGTTATTAAAATATGGTGACTTTAGTATGATCTGTTACAACTTATTTTTTCTTTGGTAATATCCTGAATGTGTTTTCCATAATCATTTTTTTGTCTTCTAGGTTTTTACTCTATGCATAAATATATCTGAAAAATATAAATCAAACACACATAGTTTGTCATCTAAATACATTATTAAATAACATCCCGTATTTTTTTTAAAGCAGGCAGAGGTGGTATTTACCTGAAAAATTTCTAGTAAGTTGCATTTTACATGTAATCATTATTCAACAATTTAGTCTCTAAAACGTTTTATAGGCACTTTAGAAGCTTCATTTGTAAGGAGTTTACAATTTATTTTATAGTTATCTAAATTTTAAGATGATCAGTACAAGTAAACTAAAAGAAGAAAAGGGCAGCCCCTGGCATTCAGAAGCCATCCTGACACAGCAGGGACGTGTTATTCTCCTATTAGATGAAAGTAATCTCGCAGAATATTAACCTTGGAAAAGGTCACTTGAGTTCATGATAAAATGAGACAAAGTAAGGCCAAGTCATAATTTTTTTTCTAAGCAGGGATAAGAAGTTTCCTTTACCACCCACTAAAATAAAAATGCCCATTATCCAGCCAAAATGCATGACTGCTACTTCTTTACCAATTACACCTTTATTCTTCCACTCTTCTCCCGTTCCTGCAGATAATTTAACTCCCGATTATAGAATTTCCCCTGCTTTCTGACAGCATCCAATGTAGAGTAAACCTCCACTTGCCTAAATTGTCCCTAGATCACCCAGCCAAAACCTAAATCCCATAACAAATTCTAACAACGTTTTACAGGAGCACCCCATGTCCCCCCAGAGTGAGTTCTCCCTCACTGCAACATGGAAGGAATCCACCTTGCACCATTACGAGTGTGTTCCTGCTTGTCTTTGACTCGGGTCACTGACATAAAATAATGATTAACTCATTTTTAGACATCCTTTCAGCACAATTCAATGCTTACTAAATAACAGGCACTGCGTTAGATACCGGGAAGGTGAAGATGATAAAATCGTGGTCTTTTACCATCTAATGAGCTCATAAGCCATGCCTGAATGAACCGGAAAGTATCCAATGTAAATAACACTGTTCTGAAAAGTATTAAAGCATGGAGAGGCATGCTCTTTTCTCTCACTCTTCTCCTTTTATATAACTTTTTCTTATTTTGGTGGCTGGGGTTATCTTGAGAGTGGAGGTGGCCTTGAATCGAGGTGCTGAAATATAGATAGCGTTCTGTCATGAAAAGAAAGTAATGTAATAGTCACAGCAATAACTGTCAGTCTTAGATTTAATTTTTCTAGCATTAAAAATTAAATTTCCACTTTTGATTCAGAGAGAGAACTATGCTATCCTACCCACGATATGTTTTATGATATTGTTTCATGATATTATATGCATCTTTTAAACCTGCCTTACAGAAGTTTTTAAAAAATGGACATAAATTGGTAAAGTAACTCTTTTTTTTTTTGGAGAGAGGAAAAATTAGCAAAAGAGTGTTATATCTACACTGAAAATTGTAATTATAAAATTTTATTGGGAAAAGTTGGAAACTAAATTTTGAGTTTATTTTCTGGACAATTGTATCAAAGTAAATGAATAAATTAGATTGTTGAAACTTAGAAAGTGAACTATACAGTGAATGAAATAAATGGGAAGATGTAAAGTCATTGTGCAGGATTAATCATTAGGAAAATAAAACCCTACCAGTTCTGAGACTGAAAGGTCATCATTTCAAAGTCGTATCTCTGCACTAGAAGATTGAGGGAACAGAACACTCCTTTTTTCAAATTTCATGTGGAAGAAATGTCTTATGCTATTACTAACTTGTTTATTGATATTTAATTTATCTTAGTGATTAAACATATTTTAAAGATTTAAACTGATATACTGAAAGTCCTATTGGAGTTATGTATTGGTGCTTAACTAAGCTAAGAAACAAAACTGATTTTTGGATTGAACTACACAGGTTTTGCTACATTCCTGCATGCTTAAGCAGTAAATCCAGAGAAGGGAGCCCAGCTACAGAATTTCTTCATTTTCCACTTCAGTGAGAGAATAACAATTTCATTCTGGAATGAGTCTAAAGGGTCATAGGTCTTAGAATATAAAATTCCCTATGATGTTAGTGAAGTTTAATATCAACTGCTACGTCCACAAATAACAGTGCATGTTGTTTGTTGATTCTCTGCTACCAAGGAACTGATTCCTGTAAAACCACACACCTAGCTCAATCATCATTTAACATTTAGCTTGAAAGTACGGTCTGTGGAAATTTAACACTGGGTAGTGCCTCAAAGATAATTTTGGAGAGTTGTAAAGTTATTAGGAAGAGAAGAAACAGTGTACACAAGCACACATACACACACTCGCTGGCTTCACATATACACATTTACCCTGTTCTACAAAAATGGCAAGATACTGTGTGGATCCTAAGAAATTTCCACACACCTCTCAATTTGTTATTTTTTTTTTCTTTTAAATCCTATAGACAATAGAGGAGGGACAAAAATCATAAAAATTATAGAATCCCGCTCTTTCTATGTCCAAAAGTTCACTATTTTCAAAATTTTATTTATGCTTTCTAGAACTTCTTCTATTTCATTGGATGAATATACACATATGGTATATAGTCTAAATAATTGTTTATTGCCATAATATTACCACTTTTATTTAGAAATTTTCTATTGCTCTAGATTTAATTTGCTTTTAATTTTCACTATTTTATTATAACTGTGATGAACACTTCTATGCATCTATGCTTATGCCTTTTTCCTATTATTCTCATAGGAAAAGTTCGTAAATATGAATTATCATACTAAAGGACTTCCAACATTTTAAGGCTATTGCTGTACATTGTTAATTTATTTTAAACACAACCATACCAATTTAACAGTTAAAATTCGTGTTGATTTATTTTTTACATACATTAGATATATCTGATAATATTTCAAAAGAGTTATGCATATATTGTGTATCATTTTACTATAAGGTTGCTCTGTAACTCTGAAAAACAAATAAGGCACCAAAAATAATTGTTAGTTAAACTCCATCAGCAACTAAACTTTTAAACAATCATTTCTACATATTAAAATTTCTATTGAGATACAATATCACTTTGTCAGGATATTTTTATTAAATAATTCTGTAGAAATTAATAATTAAGCAGTTTCTTCCCTTTAAATTAAAGTGACTTTTAATTCATTACTTAATGACGCATTGCCATGGTATTATTTTCATTCCCAAATGTCCTTGCTCTTATGAAATATGGAGACTATCTGTTGCACTTGCAAATTTCTGTTGACCTTGAATATGGTTAGTTATTATAAATACAACTTCATCTACAGGGAAGAAGACTCAGGAACCAGAAACAAAATTCACCATATTTAAAATCACCTTTGTGTAGGTAGCATTAACGAGGGTGAACATTAGTACTGTGAAGTCATTCACCTAGTTGAATATTGACTTTGATGTGATTTGAGATAAAACTTGTCTAAAAATTTACTTCTGTCCAGCTCTCAAAAATTATTATTGTATTTAATCATAGGGCTGTTAGATTTTAACTACTTAAATATGAGTATAGGTTGAGAAATATATTTTTTTGACATGAATTTTGTGTTAAACTGTGGAGAAATATGAGTAACCAAAGTCATAATTCAATGTTTAATGTTATCATAGACAATTGTCACTTTAATATTTTT
This sequence comes from Desmodus rotundus, assembly GCF_022682495.2. Lineage (NCBI taxonomy): Eukaryota > Metazoa > Chordata > Mammalia > Chiroptera > Phyllostomidae > Desmodus > Desmodus rotundus. Next base: position 129,301,982 of record NC_071391.1, on the reverse strand, counting down.
CTTTGGTCAAATTTTCAGAAAAATATTGTTGATTTGATGAACTATATAATTTGGATATTAAACTAGAAGTGTCTGTTTTCTCATGAACTCTATCAAACACTTAAGGAAATAATTACACTGATTCTTTACAACCTCTTTCAAAGAATAGAAATACAGAAAATACTATGTCCTAACTTCTTCCATGAGACCAGCATTACCCTAATACCAAATCATGAAAAGGAATGGAAAGAAGCCATTCTGGAAAAATGGCATGCTATATGACTTGAACTTTATGGCATTCTAGAAAAAGCAAAACTATAGAGATAAAAATATCATTTGTTACCAGGGGTTGGGGCTGGCAGTGTGAATAGGAAGAGCGCAAAAGTTTTTAAGGCATGCACATGCACTTAATGATACTATAATGATGGACACATTTCATTATACATTTGTCCAAACTCAGAACGTACAACACCAAGAATGAACCCTACAGTAAATTAAAGTCTTTGGGCAGTTATGATTTGTTAATGTAGGTTAATTCTTGTTGGTAAAATAAAACAAAACAACAAAAAAGTACTTTTCTGGTGAGTGATGTTGATAATGGGGTGAGATATGCATGAGAGTGAACAGAGAATATATAGGAAATCACTACACCTCATTCTCAATTTTTGTTGTAAACCTAAAACTGCTTTAATAAGTAATTTCTTTTAAAAATACAAATTTTTTTTTACTTTTGGTCAAGACGGCAGCATAGGTAAACATGGCTGCCTCCCCACACAACCAAATCAAATTTACAACTAAATTATAGAACAACCATCACTCACAACCATCAAAAATCAAACTGAATGGAAGTCGGATTAAAGAAACCATGTCCATCCAGACTGGTGGGAGAGGCAGAGACGTGGAATGGGTTGGTCCTACATCCATGTGTGGTAGATAAAAATTCAGGAGGGATACCTGAGGAGAGAGGAGTCAGTCCCAGCCCCACACTGGCCCCACTATCCAAGGTACCAGTTCCAGGAAGATAAGTTCCCATAACTTCTGGCTACAAAAAACAGTGGGAACTGAGTTGGTATAAGAAACTGCTGAGTCTCAAGCAGTTCCCCTTAAAGAACCCACACACAGACTTACTCAGACTCACTCCCTCTGATCTCCAGCACTGTGGTGGCAGCTTAGAGGATGCCAATGGCACTCAGCAGGGAGTGGAGGTATCTGGAATCAGGGCAAGAGCTGGGGGAAAGATTTCTCCCAACAGAAGGACAGACAGAGGCCATTGTCCCTTTTCTGAACCCTAACCCACAGAGCCACAGAGCTGGCAGGTGGGTGCCATATTTCAGACTCCATCAACCTGGCTAACACTGTTTGTTCTGCCCTGGAGATCCTCTGAGACTCTGACCCACTTAATAGCCCATCCAAGCTGTTAACAGAGACTTTTCCATAGGAATGGCTGGTTGGCTCATGCTTCACAACTTCCTAAATCCTGTCAAACAACAGCTGGCTTCAGTGAGGCCCTAGCCTCAATATCTCTTGCTAATGGGCCCCATGGCAGGCACTATCAGCAACCAGCCTAGATTCACAGCGTGGCTTCACCTGGGAATCTCCAAGCCCAGCACAAGTAGCAGCCATTTCAGATTACTTTATAGCTCAGGCAGGATGGCCCTGGGCACAATACAGGTGGGGGCTGACCTTGGCCTTCACCACCTGGGAAACCCCAGAGCCTGTACACCCAGTGGACAACTACACTGTCCCTGTACAGCTGATCCTCCATGGAGGGTAGAGGTTGGTGTTCAGTGGTCATAGCCAATCCTTGCAGCTAACTGGCCTGGGTAAATCCTTCCCATTGACCTGCCAAAAGCAATCAACACTCAACTACAAGAGGAAGGTGTACTTAGCCCACATGAAGGGCACACCTCGAGTACCCAGCTTGGGTGATAAGGGAGGCTGTGCCACTAGACCCTACAGGACACCTAATACATTAGGCCACACTACCAAGACACAGAGTCAAAGCAGCTCTACCTAATACATAGAAACAAACACAGGGGAGGCTGCCAAAATGAGGAGACAAGGAAACATAGCCCAAATGAAAGAATAGATCAAAACTTCAGAAAAAGAACTAAACAAAAAGGAGATAAGCAATTTATGAGATGCAGAGTTCAAAACATTGGGTATAAGGATGCTCAGGTTGCTTAATGAAGACTTCAACAGCATAAAAAAGATCCAGTTAGAAATGAAGGATACAGTAATTGAAATAGAGAACAATTTATAGGGAAACAACAGTAGAGAGGTTGAAGCCTAGAATCAGATCAATGATTTGAAACATAAGGAAGCAAAAATCAACCAATCAAAACAACAAGAAGAGAAAGAAGAAGAAGAAAAAAATGAGGATAGCATAAGCAGCCTCTGGGACAACTTCAAGTGTTCCAACATTCATATCATAGGGGGGCCAGAAGAAGAAGAGAAAGAGCAAGAAATTGGAAATCTATCTGAAAAAATAATGAAAGAAAACTTCTTTAATTTGGTGAAGGAAATAGACATGCAAGTCCAGGAAGCACAGAGAGTCCCAAACAAGATGAATGCATAGAGACCCACTCCAGAATACATCATAATTAAAATGCCAAACTATTATTATATGAAATGTTAAAGGAACTTGTTTAAGAAAAAAAAGAACAAAACTGAACAATAAGATGGCAATAAATACATATCTATGAATAAATGAATCTAACAAACAAAGCAAACAAGAAGAACAGAGAATCATGGACACAGAGAGGGTTTCAGATGGGAGGGGACTGTGGGGGAATGGGTGAAGAAGTGAGGGGATTAAGAAGTACAAATAGGTAGTTACGGAATAGCAATGGGATGTAAAGTACAGTAGAGGAAAGGGAGTACCAACAGAACTTGTATGCATGACTCAAGGGCATGAACAATGTTGTGGAGATTGCCTGAGAGGGGGGGGTGTTGGGTGGAGGGGAGCAAAGAGAAAAATTGAGACAACTGTAACAGCATAATCAATAAACTATAATTTAAAAATGTTTCTTTTAAAATCTAATGAAAAAATCAGAGATGATTCTTAGTAAATTATTGAATTATATCATTTTTCTCCTGAAATCTACATTGGTTTATTTTTTCTGGCATTCACCTCTTTTTTTGCAGATGACATTTCTAAAGCAAATCTGATTCTAACATTAGTACAATTAACCTTTCCTCCTACTTGGAAAGTTGAAAAATTTTAATCTTGAAATAAATACATAAAACACAAATTTATATTTATTTTTGCTTAATACTTTTAGAATTGGACAGTTAAGGCCTCAAAACAAATTTTGTACAATCTCATGTACAAATTGTCCTCTTATTCATCTATGATTATAATTACTAGTCTATTTGCTGTTCTCTTCTTTGCAAATGTCTATTATTGGAAGGTTATATTTATTCCATCATTTCATACTTGTTATATAATCATACTTTGTTATCTCATTATAACTGAAGTTCCCTCATTTATCACCTATAATTCAATTATCTACCAAGTGAATTCTACATTTCACTTCTTTAAGTGACAAGTAGAACTTAGTCATTATAGTTCTTTATTTCATCTTAGATACTCTTCTTTAGTTAATATTGTTATCTATTTTCCCTTCAGCATTTTACAGATATTTTTAAATTTTTAATTTATTAAGTAGCCACTTCATTAGAAATAGATGCATATTCATCTCTCAACAAATGTATGCCCTCCCTTTTGTGGTCTGCAGATTTTTTTCATCTGTCCTAGATTGTTTTCTCCCATTTATTGAATACTGAGTTTAATATTGTTATTTCAGAGACATATGGAAGGTGAATGTCAAAGCTCATACCATTTGACCTTCTGCACCAAAAAGAGGTCTACAGTAGGTTGGAATCAGAGGACGGATTTTGGAGGGGTTGGTGTTAACCTCCAGTTTGGTTGCTGACTGTTTTCATCTGTGAAATCTCGAGGTAGAGCAAGTGAAGATGTCAGTTCACTATTCCATCTAACACTGAAGAGTATAAAGATTGGAGTAACGGGAACTTATAGCAGAAATTATCTCCATGGAATTGTTCAAAATGAAAAAAAATAATGTAGGGGAGTATATTTTGTTGGTTGTTTTTGCTGAAAATTATATTTGCTTTAATTAATTTTATTATGAAAATATAGGTATTAGGATAATATTTCTTTTCTAACCTATCATTTCTCCAAAATGTCAGCTTTACAACTTTGTCTTTTGAACCAACTGAAGAATGAGAGTCTATGTGAGTTGTACCACTGCCAAATATCCAGCAGGTTTATTTACCTTTCCTTGGAGACCCACATGCTTTCAAATTATTTTAAATTACATTGGATTCTAAGGGTTTTCTCATCTGTTTTTGTTGCTGATTTTGAGGTTTTTTGGGGAGAGTAAAAGAAGGAACTAATTTGATTTTCTTGGTGAGCATTTGATCCAATCTTTAGTTAATATTTCTACATCATGCATTACTAAGTACTTAACTATTTTCTAATTTGCATAGATAGCCTGTTACTGTGTCTTCCATTCTCAAGCTTTTCCCCTGTATGCTGAAGAGTTACTGTAATGTCATTCTACATACTGGAAAAAAAACTTTTTAAAAATAAAAGGAACAGAACATTTTCCTTGATCTTTTCCAGTGGCTCACGTGAGCAGGCTGGACAGGTAGATAACTTCTAGATGAAAAATACTCTGTGTCAAAGTAATATCTGTGAACAACACATTGGGAGAAGTTTGGGTTATAGTTGTGGAACATTTCTAGAGCTTCTACAGGTACAAAAAGCTAATTTAAAATTGCATTCTTCTCAGAAATTTATAAGATGGTAGATAATAAACAGTGCTCTAAAATATTGATGAAGGTGCAGCCAGCATCAGAGATACCTAACCCACCAGAAGTGAACTATAGAAGTATGACCAGCACAGAACCGATTGAAGCCGCATACAAAGAAAGGTGTGTGGGATGGCTACTGCCCAGAAAAGCCATCGCATTACGGGGATCATCATCAATAAAAACTTAGAGATATAAGTGAAATGAAGATAGCAAGCACATGTGAAGTAGGAAAAAACAAAGTAGGGAAAATAAATACTCCAAACGGTGTTAGCAAGGTTTTGTATTAAGTATAGAAATAAACAGAAAGGGAGCAACGGAAGAAAACAACTGTGACTCGTTGTGATAGTCATACACTCACAGTAGTTTCTCTAAAGTTTATGTTAAAGTTTAACAGAAGGATTCTGTTTAGGCTATGCAAGAACTCAGGCACTTCATTCTGAAATAGCGAAAAGTAAGTTTTCAAAAGCAGCAGGAAAGAGGCAGCATCTGTCATTTTTCACTTGATGTTTCTGTGTGGGCCCAGAAAACAGACTGAAGTTAAGGCACCTGTGTTTCTCAGAATGCAGTAAACTGTCTCATTTTTCATCCAAAGCCCATTGTTTTCTCTTTCCAACCCAGCATCAGATCAGGATTAATCATTATTATTGTCATGATTACTAATATGTATCATTAGACTCTCCATCCCCAACAAGGATCATTATGGCTTTAGTTTTTCTCCCTAAGGCTCCAACTATTTCCAAAATGTAAATGTTTATTATTGCTTAAGAAGGAGACAGCACTGAGCTTTATTCAGGAACTTTTTCAGGCTTCAAACAGCTCTGTTTGCATTCCCTGCTGGCTGCTTTAAAGCTAAAACAGATGAACAATATAGCTTTAAATGGAAGAAAATTCCCTTTCTAAGTTTATATTTGAATGATTGAAGCAGGCTTTATGCAAAATATCTCCAAAGAATATAAAATCTTGATGGAAATAACACTAAAATGCACTACTATTTAAATTCCTTATTTCATTTGGTAGATACCTCCTAGTGTAATAGAAATAACCCTAGGTTCAGGGTTAAGGATTCCGTCATAGATTTAATTTTTCATTCAATTTATTGGGGTGACATTGGTCAATAAGATTATGTAGATTTCAAGTGTACAGTCTATGTTACACCGTCTGTATATTGCATTGTGTGATGTGAACTTGGGCAAACCACTAGTTTTTCTGAGGCATTTGCAAGATGTCAAAGCTCTTAATGATGAGCTCTGTTGTTATTGTCTGTTTTAAAGTTCTGCCATTTCTGGGTCAAGAATAATGCTTATTTTAAAGAATTAAGGTAGAAAAAATATATGGGGTAAGGATTTGACCAAGCTTGGTATTTTAATCTCTGGAACATGTAAGGAGAAGCTTTGTCTCATCTAAAAATGAGAAAAAGATCTGAACTGAAGTAACTACACTGTGAATTACCAATTGATGGTAACCTAAAAAGACTTAAAGAATAGCTGCTAATAAAGCAGACAACACAGATTTGGGCTGCTTCCACCTGAGACTGTGGGAGCAGCTTTTTTAATTGACCATTAGTTCAAACAGCCAAAACTCACAGTCTCTAGATCTTAATCTTCTGACAGGTTGCAACCCTCGTTGGCTATTTCATAGCCTGTGATTTTCCCAGATTCTGTACAGTTCACGGATTATCTTAGTCTGTGCTTAAGATTTCTCATATTAGTGCACTCTATCATGAAACTATTTCAACCATTTAAAAGAAGATACCAAGTTCCCTTCATGTAATAAAAACAAAGAGCATGTTTAAACTATATGCACTGAAACTATATATTGACCAGCTAGCTACTTTTGTATTAAAAAAAAAAAAACTTTGGTTGGAACAGCTGTTTTATATTTTGGTTTTTAATCTTTGCATTCTAATTTTGTTTCCCCACATTAAGTCATAAATAACTGCTCTTGATTGTTTAGCCACATGAACTCTTTTATATGATGATTCATCTCTATAACATGACAAAATCTTTCTCTAGAGTGAAGAAACAGAATCTTTTTCAGGAATAAGATGACTTTGCTTTCCTTACTATGTCCGGAATTTGTATCAGCTTTCCTAGGATAGATGTATGACTGTAGTAACAATGGAGTTTCAGTAAGTGTACCATATCTGGAATTAATTTTGCTAATGAATGAGAATATTCCATTAGAGGTACCTTGATAATGTTGCACAATATAAAACAAAACAAAAACACCTGGATTGGAAATCAAGGAGAACTATGTGCTAGTTATGGATCTCACCATTTTTTTAAACATAATGATAGTCTCTTAGTTTTTCTGATTCTCAGTTTCTTTTTATACATAAAGTGAAATGATGGAGGAAGAAATCTTTAAGGTCCCTTTCAGCTAAAACCATTATGATTTCTCTCATTAATCAACCAAGATTGGCCATTGTTTTGCCCTGGAATATGATAAGGGAATTATAGGAGACGTAGCAAAGTTTAATATTCAAGGACACTCTTTATTCAGTACTGTGTGATGCTAATGACCCAGTTGTGGACAATTCCACATGAGCAGTGAATCACGCAAATCACTCTCATGGCATTCAAAGGGACAGTTGTTCTCAGCATATTTTAATTTATTGTCAATTATCAACACATCCATACCTGCAACATTATAAAGTGCTTCCAACTCTGTGTCTCTTTGGGACTGACCAGCTGCAGTCCATATATCAACATCAGGTGAAAAAAAAAAGATACTTGTTGGGCAGCCAATACATTTCATTAGTTGAGCTGCTTAAACTAAAATGTAAGATAAGACAATCAGCAGTGGGGATAGGAGGAAAAACAAATGAAATTGGCCTGTCCAGAAAGTATCCAGCCACACACTATGAAAAATAGAGATATTTATTGAAGAAGATACAAGAAACATTGTACATAGGACAATGATGCCTCAGTGCCCTTCAAAGTAGGCACTTTTGGACCTCACAGAGTTCTCCCAGTGCCTCTTCCACCATGCAAAACACTCTGCAAAATCCTTTGTTGGAATTGCCGTCAGCTGCCCCATCATACTCCTGAATCTCATGGACAGTCTAAAATCTCTTCGCTTTCAATGGTGATTTTAGTTTTGGGAAAAGCCAGAAGTTACAGGGCACCAGATATGGGCTGTAGGGTGACTGAGTCACCTGGGTGATTTGATGTTTCACCTGAAATCTCTGCACGAGACATGATGCATGAGCGGGCACATTGTTGTGATGAAGCTGCCAATCACTAGTTGCCCATAGCTGAGGCCATTTTCATTATATTGTGTCTTTCAACCAACAAAGAACATTTAGGTAGTGCTCCTTATTAATTGTTTGGCCTGAAGGGGCGTACTCATGATGGACAACACCTTCTCAATCAAAAAACACAATTAACATGGTATTGACCTTGCTGCAACTTTTCTGCACCTTCTTTGGGTGTGGAGAAGCAGGCAACTCTTATTGGGATGACTGGGCCTTCATTTCCAGATCATAGCTGTAGAACCGTGACTCATCTCTGGTTATCACCTCCTTGAGAAAATGGTAGCAATTTGAATCAAGTCATTAGCAACTACAGCACAATGTTCCTTCTGTTCTGGTAGTAGAAGCCATAGGTGGAATTTTGCCATGACACTCTTCAAAATCCAATCATGCCAAGATCCTGTGTCAGAATTTTGGACACAGTAGATTTGGGAATGCCCAGATCAGGTTCTAGTTCTCCCACTGTCAGTCACTGATCTTTGTTGGCTGCAGCCTGTACATGTTCAACAGTCTCAGGTGTTCCTCCTGTTGCAGGCCTTCCAGAACGTGGATCACTGTCAGTAGATTCTTGACCATCTTTGAACCATTGATGCCACACTTTTATTTGTGCTGCACTCATTGCATCATCCTGGAAGGGCTTCTGAATCACCTGAATAGTTATTATGGAGGAATGTTCAACTTTAACACAAAATTTGATGCAGATTTGTTGCTCTACTTGCTAATTTTGAATGCGTCAGCCACACAGTACACATGCTCACTCAATGGCATCTACTGCCCCCACTGACTAGTACAGTGAAGTTGACACTGTTGATACATGTGCATTCCAGTCCACTCTCATTGGCTGCCAGGTTACATCGATGTCATACAAATCATTGTCATATTAACAACGTCTGGACTTTTTCTGGACAGACCTCAGTATGCTTTATAAGATGTAAAATTTATATAAAGCATTTAAATAAGGTTACGACATAATTAGAGACCAAATAGACACATGGAAAATGGTCTTAACACTCATTTACATAATAACATATAGTCATCAAAGAAAGAAAAGGACAGTTGCTAACCTTGATTGCAGACAAGTTTTTTTTCCCTTTTCTTACATATACCTATGTTTATTTCATGTGCTTTTGCACATAATTATATGTAAATTACATATATGTACTTAGAGAGGAGTGGCTATACATAATTTTGGAGAAAATAGGGATTGGAATAATCTCAGGAATAAAAAGAACTTATATTTACAATAATAACCAGAAAGAAAGGGGGTCCAAAAAGTATCAAGATGATATAGAAGCTAATATCATTAAGAAGAAAGTGACTGTATGTTTAACCTTTCTCCCTTTAGGAGAAGAAGACTCTGCATGGAATTACTGATTATAATAACACACTAAGTAAACTGTAAGGGGTTAACTGATGTAGGCCAAATAGAATAGATATGAGAGAAGAAAGGGGGGATTTCAGGAGGAAAATAAAAGACAGGAAGAGGTGGTGAAGGCACTGAAAATATCTTGTGTGGTAAATTAATAGACTCTCAGTATATCATTGATCCTTGGTCAAAGTGTCACAAGACAATATAAAATGTTAGTAGCGTCTTTGCTCTCTTGTCCTGCTTGTTACTTGGAATGATGATCAGCGCATCTGGTCTGGTGAGAAAACATTCCCTCTGAATAACTTTGATTATAACTTGGTGGTCTGGGCCTTGTTTTGGCATATAGCTTGGCTTGAGGTTAATGTCCTAAATTCAAATTTGAATTAAATTTTTAATGTAGGCAGTAGAGAAGACTCAGGGAGATTCTCATAGGCAAAGCATGACTGTGCACATGGAGCTTATTGAAGGCATCTTGTGTCATAATCATATATTTATTGCTCTGGCTCCTAAAGGCACATGCTGAAAGGGAGGAGATTCTTTTAATAAATTGAGGTGGTAAGCAGGAGGAACTTCAATGACTGGAAATCCCCCTTGCCCCATAAAGATGTACTTATTACACTAGGATATTAAAAACCACTTTAAAAATATTTCAACTGGAAGAATTATTTTTAGAGAAAGTCAGCTTTAATAGGTTGAAATGAATGGCTACGCTAATCTGAATTGTTCGAGAGGAGCAGGTGTCCTCCACCATAGAGAATTTGGTCCTAAGTAATTATTAAGGTATAATTGGTATAAAGTATGCTGCATGTGTTTAAAGTTTACAGTCTGATGTTTTGACACACAGACATTTATTCATCTGTGCACATATACACACCAGTGAAACCAATATCAGAGTAAAGGTAATAAACACACCCTCAATCCCAAATTTCTTCACAACACCATTGTGATTTCTTCCTCCAGCCCACACGTTAACCACAAGTAACCACTGATCTGTTTCTTCTCATTGTAGATTATAATACACACTCTTTTTTGTCCAGCTTCTTTTACTTACCATAATTATTTTGTGACCCATCTATACCATAATGAGTATCAATATTTCATTGCCTTTTCTTGCTGAAGAGTATTCCATTATGGCTATAGCACAATTTATTTATCTACTCGCCTCTTAATAGACATGCGTTATTTCCAGTTTTGGGCTATTCCAGGTAAAGGGACTATGAACATTTATGTATAAGTCTTGAGCGGATATACATTTTAGTTTCTCTTTAGTAAATGCCTGAAAGTTTCATGGCTGGGTCAAATGGTAGTTTAACTTTTATAGAGATTGCCAAACTGATTTTCAAATTGGATCTATCATTTTACATTCCACCAAGCAGTGTATGGGAATTCCAGCTGCTTCACATTTTCACCAATATATCATTTGATTCGCCTTTAAATTTCAGCCATTATAAAATTTGAATAGTATTTTATTGTATATTTATTTTTCATTTTTCTAGTTGCTAATGATGATAATTCCACTTTAGGTCTTGTTTTCTTATCTTCTTTGATGAAGTACATTTTGAAATGTTTTGACTTTTTTTCATTGGATTGTTTATTTTTTATTATTGACTTTATTATTATTGTTGTTGTGTCATTTTTAGTTTTCCAGGTGATTTATAATTCTGGATGTATGTTACTTAACAAATATATGATGTGCAAATATTTCCTCCCAGCCTGTGGCTTCTCTTTTTTATTTTTCCAGTTGTACGGAGATATTATTGACACCTAATACTGTTTAAGTTTAAGGTGTACAGTGTGTCAATTTGATACCTTTATACATTGTAAAAGAATTACCACCCACTCTCATTGGTGGTCACAGGAACTATTATCAGTCCTTCGTGACCTTTGAAGCTTATTCCTTCAACACTTTTTCTGGTGTCCTTCCCCTGCCCTGGGGGACTTCCTTCTCACCTGTGCACTGATCAGAGCCCACCCCAGATTTTGAGTGAGACCTCTCCTCAGTCCAGCCCCACCCTTTCTCCATTCAACAGTACCCTCCCTAGCACTCAGTCCAGCCCCACCTTTTCTCCATTCAACAGTACCCTCCCTAGCACTCAGAATAGTTTAGCTCGCTGTGCTCAGAACCCAAGGAATGTTTACCCAACTCAAGGAAACTTCTGAACTCTGTTTGGGTTTACTTTCATTACGGTACTGCCTGAAACCTCTCTTAAGGCAGTTAAATATTGGACAATCAGAGGCACAGCTTACTTGTTTCCCCTCACTCAGGGGCAACTGTCCTTCTCTGGCTACATTTAAATTAGTTGCTTTATACATTTGGTCTTCATAGTTTTGCTGTTCCTACTGTGAGAAAGGTAAATCTACTTCTTGTTACTCTAATTGTTGAGAAATATAAATCACCTGGTATCAGAAACTTTTTAAAAAATTTGAAAAGGGGAGAAATGCTTTAGAAGAGTAAATAAATAAATGTTAAAAATAATCTAAAATATAAAAATATATAAAGTATACTTGCAAAAATAAGAGGAAAATAATCTAATATCCTAGATATCTAATATTAGCAGGTTAAATGACTTATATTTTCTCCTTAAATACAATATTTAATAGAGAGCATGATATATGCATAGGAGGAAGGACAGAGTTTGGTGTTAATGTGACTCCTGAGTCTATAAAATGTGGGTAACAATTTGTACCCAAAGAGTTTTGTAATGTATATGCATGCCTATATTCCACCTCTCACAATATTTATCATACAGCAAATGATCACTTTACATTAGTATTTAGTCTCACACAGGCATCTTCCTGGGTCTACCTGGGATGTGTGATATGCTTACCAAATCCATTTAGTTACCCGGGGAGAACAAGAGAATAGGATGCACAAGAACCAAAGCATATTTTCTTCCACAGCTGGTGCCATGCCTTCCCTCGATTTTAATTGGCCTAATCTCACTTCAGCATCTCGTTCTTGCCACATAGAGTATGCACCATATCTCTCTGGTCAAACATTGTCCTCAGTGTTTACAAAAATAGATACTTTCCTTTGACTTCCTCTCAAAACAACACACTGGCAGTCCCTACTAGTCCCCTCATGACTTTCCAGAAACCAGTTATTGTTGATTTTTGACAATATTTGCAAATGAGAATGTGGGCGTACCCTGAATCAGATAAATTTTTTATTTTTGAAAAACACAGAAACAAGTAGATATAATATCCTTGTCCCACATTAGCCCATCAGATCTGGCAGGTCAATGACTATGAAGTAAAATCACTACAGGAAGAATCACTTAATATTCACTATTGGAAAAATAATATTTGGGTATTAAACTGCATTATGGGGTATCTGAAGTGAAGAAAAACATTTTTGTCCTTCCCACTGCCAATATTTCTTACAGTGAGCTTTTCCATACTTCCGGTTGTCTGAAGGAAGACAAATCAAAGTAGAGGGCAGTATGTGGCTATTTTTGAGTTAGCTCTGAGTTGATTGTAAGTTGCAAGCAGTATAATTATGACTCTTATGTTTTAAGATAGCAGCAACAGTAGTGATGATAACAACAATGATAACATTATACCTTGCACTTACATGTTGTCTTTTTCCACAGCTTTAGAAACAGTAATTACAACTTACAGTAGTTTTGAGTGTGTATGTTTGGATAGCCGTTAAGTCCTGTATATGGATAAGCAAATAGAGATGTAGTGACTTGTGCTCTTCATCCTCTTTGTTTTTATGACCAGCTCCACTATTGAATAGAAACAGAGAGTCTGATAATCAGTGTAAACTTGTGGGATGCCTCGTAGATTTGTCTAAATAGGGCTACATAGGAAATTTGGTTTAAAATGATAAAAAGTAAAGGTTAATTTCATAACTAGAAATTTGGACAGAATTTTCTTTAAATCTTTTCTAGAAACTCAATTTAAGTTTTACCTTATCTGGTCCCCAAGAAAACCAAGACGATGATTTCTACTCTGATTTATTCTGTATTTAAACATTTTTCTTGTTCATATTTTATAATATTTTAAATCCTTTTGGGGGTAAACAAGATATTAAATTTCCAGTTATAAAAATGGTAACTATTTTTTAACTGTGTACATTAGATGCTACTTTGATTAGCAATTCACCAAATATTTACTGTCTGCCAAAGCACTTCAAGTCATTCTAAGAAACTAAGCTAGAAAAATTACTTTGAGCATTCTTTGTTTAGTACATTCCATTTATCTAGCAATTTCAAAGAATGAGAAAGTCTAGGAATGTATGTTTTTGATATTTGAAAATTTCTCTTTTGAAAGCAGATCTTTTATTTAAAAGAAACTATATTTGATAGATCATAAAACCAGCTATGTCTTCCATAACAGCAAGGGAATTGAGGCTGTTCAGAGAAGAAGACATTTCTTCTTTCGACAGCAAACTTTTATTTTAAAATAAACCATAGTATTACATTTATCAATTTGTGAATATTGTACCATCCTTGCACCCCTGGGATGAATCCCACTTGACCATGGCGTATGATCTTTTTCATGTATTGCTGGATGCGGTTTGCCAATATTTTGTTGAGGATTTTAGTGTCTATGTTCATCAGTGATATTGGCCTGGAGTTTTCTTTCTTTGCTATGTCTGTGTCTGGTTTTGGGATTAGGATGATGCTGGCTTCGTAAACAGAGTTTGGGAGTCTTCCATCTTTTTGGATTTTTTGGAATAGTCTGTAAAGGAAAGGGGTTAGTTCTTCCTTAAATACTTCATAAAATTCTATGAAACTGTCTGGTCCAGGGCTTGTGTGTGTCAGGAGGTTTTTTGATTACTGCTTCAATTTTGTCAGCTGTTATTGATCTGCTCAGGCTTTCTGCTTCTTTATTGAGTTTTGGAAGTTTGTATTTTTCTAGAAATTTGTGTATTTCACCAAGGTTTTCAAATTTCTCGGCATATACTTCTTCATAGTAATTTCTTACAATCCTTTCTATTTCTGTGGTATCAGTTATTATCTCTCCTCTTCCATTTCTGGTTGTGTATTTGGATCCCCAATACCATATGATCTCACCTATAAGTGGAACCTAATCAACAAAACAAACAAGCAAGCAAAATATAGCCAGAGACATTGAAATTAAGAACAAACTGACAGTGACCAGAGGGGAGGTGGGAGGGGATAATGAGGGGAAAGGAGGGAAGGGTTTTTAGGAACAGCTACAAAGGACACATGGACAAAACCAAGGAGGGGTGGAATCAGAGGAGGGACGTGGGGATGGCTGGGGTGGGGGCAGTGGTGGAGGGTAAATGCAGACAACTGTACTTGAACAACAACAAAATAATTTAAATAAATAAAATAAAATAAGCCATGGTAGATAGAACATTAGATATATAAACTAGACCGTACTTTTTAGTGAATTAGAAAACCAGGTATGTCTACTGATTTGACAAGAGAGGTACAACTTGCCAATATTCAGATATAGGAGTGAGTCCAGAGGTGGTTATGTATCACCAGGGAGGGCACCTAGAGGCAGAAGATAGAAAATATAGGTAACTGAGCATGGCTATTGGAATTTTAGTACCAGATCCTTGGCATCAGAATCCTAAAAGCAAGAACATGACTCTCCGATGATAGGCTGCCAACATCACATGTAATAATTTACAATATAAATATTAAATTATCTCTGTCAAACTAATTTCTTATTTCATTGATCACTAAAACATTTATTAAGAATTTTATATTCTCTTCTATAAGTCATTTGTATCTTACTGTGTTTATAGTGTTTCCGTTTTCACCTTACTTACTGTTTATCCTATTTGGCAAATATATGTTCAGTTTTTGGTAAGATTTTTTTATTAAGTATTTTATTGTTGTTCTATTACATTGTCCCGATTTTTTCCCCCTTTGCTTTCCTCCTCCCGGCCCATCCCAACTCCTACAGTCAGTCCCCACCCTGTTGTCCATGTCCATGGGTCATTCATACATGTTCCTTGACTAGTCCCTTCACCTACTTTCCACCCTTATCTCCCACCTCCCTCTGCTCTGGTCACTGGCAGTCGGTTCCTTTTTTCTATGCCTCTGGTTTTATTTAGTTCATTTGTTTTATTGCTTAGGTTCCACTTACAGCTTAGATCATATGGTATTTTTCTTTCATTGACTGGTTTATTTCACTTAGCATAATGCTCTCCAGTTCCATCCTTGCTATTGCAAAAGGTAGGAGGTCCTTCTTTCTTTCTGCTCAATAGCATTCCATTGTGTAAATGTACCACAGTTTTTTGATCCACTCATTTATTGATGAACGCTTAGGATGTTACCAGCACTTGGCTATTGTAAATAGTGCTGCTATGAACATAGAAGTGCATAGGTTCTTTTGAATTGGTGATTCAAGAACTGTTAAGGTATAATCCCAGCAGGGGAATTGCTGGGTCAAAAGGTAGTTCCATTTTCAGTTTTCTGAGGAAATTTCATACTGTTTTCCACAGTGGCTCCACAAAGCTGCATCCCTATTAGGGTTCCCTTTTCTCCACATCCTTGCCAGCACTTGTTTGTTGATTTGTTGATTTGACCAGGGTGAAGTGGTATCTCATTGTGGTTTTAATTTTCATCTCTCTGATGGCTAGTGATGCTGAGCATCCTTTCATTTTTCTCTGGGCCCTCTCCTCAGAACAGTGTCTGTTCAGGTCCTTGGCCCATTTTTGAATTGGATTGTTTGTCTTCCTGGTGTGGAGTCATGTGAAACTGGACCACCAACTTACACCATACACAAAAATAAACTCAAAATAGATGAAAAACTTAAATATAAGTCATGACACCATAAAATTCCTAGAGGAGAACATAGGCAGGAAATTTTCAGATATTCCATGCAGCAATATTTTCACTAATGTATCCCCTAGAACAAGGGATATAAGGGGAAGAATAAACAAATGGGACTTCGTCAAATTAAAAAGCTTTTTCATGGCTAAAGAAAACATCATCAAAATGAAAAGTGAACCAACAATATGGGAAAATGTATTTGCTAATAATACCTTGGACAAGGGTTTGATCTCCAAAATAGAGTTCTTTCATATTTTAGAAAATCAAACTTGCTTTTATATATGATAGAAAAATTGACAGAATAATATTCTTCCTTTCTATGTTTTCCCATAGCAATTTGTGAATTTTTACCCATGGAATTTAGAATTCTAGTTATATCATGTTCTTTTTATAAGTGAATTTAAGCAAGAATATGTATTTCCCTAACAATGACCTCAGTTATTCACATAAAATGCCATGTATTCTGAGAATAAATTTCAAAGGATGAAACACCCAAGTAAATCTTTGTATGTTCATCATAGTAAATTGATCCTGTTCCTATCCTTTAAAACTGTGTAGGCCTACTCTTCATGATACTACATTCTTACATGGAGGGAGAGGCTTTCCTACATCTTCACAAGTTATCCGGAGAGAATGAAATAGGAAGAGGGAAATTATAACCCCAAAAGGATGAAGGAGTTGAACAAGACAGTTTTGATGAGCAAAGTTTCTGTAAATAGGAAAGATGCCAGCAAGATCTATTTGGTGGTAGAGAGAGAACCTTGGGTTATTAAGATAAATGTGAAAATGAAACTATATTAGAAAACTGGAAAAAACTGTACAGAATTAAATCTGAAATCCCAGGGCAGGCTGCCCTGGAATAAGCAGAAACATAGAAAATGTAATTTCAACAAAACTGCTTAGCTAAAAGAAAGCTTTAAATGTGATGGACGTTTTTTAAGAGGAGAGTGGTTCAGAGCTTGGGCAGTGCTGCCAGGAACTATGCCAGGAACTGTGAGAATCCCAGCTCCCTGACTCACTCGCTTCCCTGTGCCTCAGGTCCCTTGTACATAAATGGTGTTAATATTCACCACTTCCTTTTAGGAGTTTTGCGAAGATTAAATTTGCTAATGCATGCTAAATACTTAGAGTAATGTCATAATAACTTTCAAAATCAGGCACTATGATAAGTAAACATTAAGAAAATCATATTAACATTTATCTATATTTAGGTGGCAGTGCAATATGTTGATGATTATCTTTTATTAATTCCCTTCTGGATTTTAAGCATGTACCGAATCTAATTTAAACTTAAATTAACCCTGTGAATTAAGTACTGTTATTATTCTTTTGTTTGGTTAGATAATCAGAGCTTTTGGGTAGATTAGTGGTTTTCCCAAGTTCATGAAGATGGGAAGTGAAGAACTGGGGGTTTGGCTGGATCCAGACCTTCAGCAGTTGCCTCTATGCTTGGGTTCTTGAATTACGACATCACTAGTCTTTTGTATAGAATTGCAGGACAGGTGGATAGTTGCCGATTTGACATTAACCAAGGGCTGTGTCTTTTAACCATTAATGTATAAAATAATATATTTTCATAATCAACAGTGAAATTTTAACAGTCCACTATTCAGAGCTATTGAAAGAGAAAAATATTTTTGCTCTTGAAGAGGCATAGGGTGCGTAAGCGAGAGGAAAGGAGGCGATTTCATTCTGTAAGAAGACCTGAACCTCACATCTAAAAAGGGTCCAGAAACATTCGCTCAGCTCACTAATATCTAAGAGTTTATTACTATAAATAAGGTTCAAGAAAGTACTTCTACTTCATAAAACTAAGGGGTTTCAAAAGTACCTGTGAGTAGGATATGTAACCAGACCCTGAAAATAAATGGAATATTCTCAATTAAAAAATGGAAGATTTGTCCCTGCATTCTTGATGTAGTTATTTTATCCAAGTGTCCATTTTAGTTCTTTTTTCCCCTTTTCTTTTATTGTTGTTCAAGTAAAGTTGTCTCCTTCTTTCCCACCCATTCCCGCCTCCCACCCTCAATCCTACCCCCCTTTGGCTTTTTCCATGTGTCCTTTAAATGAATTTCATCTCTCACATATTATATGCATCAAGGCTGACTATGTTTATAAGGCAAAGTCGATTAATTTGCAGCACTCGAGGTAACAGGAACAAAAAGACAGCAATAGTAGCATGCAGGCCAGTGGAAATTTACCATTTATACTCCTCTATGCTATTTATATTTTGATATATATTATGAAGGCAAACGTATCTAATTGCGACAAGTACACATACAAAATATATTCTGTCACCCACATGGACTTTACTTCCCTTCACTGATCATATATCCTTGTGTGATGTTGCCTAAAATTTCCGCCATAATTTCCAAAATTATGCTGTCTTTTAGAGTCTCTCTCAAATATGGATTGACTTCTCTTCCTTTCCAGTATATGTGTGTATTATGTATGTATGTAGGTATAGCATGTTTATTGCAAATAAAATAATGCAGAAGACAGACATATAATAAAAAATAATAATTACCTCCCTCCACTTCCAGTGTCTTTAACTCTTCAACCTTGTCAGTGTGATGGGCATCTTCATGCTTTTTTCCCCACGCTAAGGCAAATTCGTTACACACACCCGAGTGCAGTGTTTGCAAGTGAAATCTTGAGGTAGCAACAGTGCATGCCACTGTATATCTAACACATTGGCTTTGATGTTATTCACCATACAGATGTATCATAATTCTATTGTATTGCCACATTAAAATATTGATACATGTATTAATATGTACTCATGTATGTACTACATCATTGCCATCATTTCTTAAAATGCATATTGATTTTCCAGTGCACAGGTGTACACTAGATTTATTAGTTCAATTTTCTTATGTGATAATGTAGCATTAACACAGATGTCCTTCTGTGGAATAAGGAATAAGGCTGCAGTTGTCTTGTACAGGATAAAGGTGAGAGGCAGTCACAAAGGCCCCATCCATGAATTATCATAAAATAATCTCCACTCTAAGTTGTACATTTGTGTATATATCTGTGTAAAAATATAGGAGGTCTGTTGAGAAAAAGTCCAGCCATTGGTAATATAATGAGAACAGTTTGCACAGCATCCATGTAACCTGGCAGCCAAGGAGAGTGGACTGGAATGCACATGCATGAACAATGATGACTTCACTGCACTGGTCGGTGGGGGCAGTAGATGCCATTGAGTGAGCATGTGTACTGTGTGTCCGTCCCCTTCAAAATGACTGAGTGTGTAGAGCAATGAACCCACATCCAGTTTTGTGTTAAGCTTGAACATTCCCCTGTAGAAACTATGTGGATGAATCAGAAGGCCACAGCTATGGGCAACTGGTGATTGGCAACTTCATCACAACAATGTGCCTGCTCATGCAGAGTTTTTCAGCCAAACCTCAAATCACCCAGGTGACTCAGCTCCCCTATAGCACAGATTTGGTGCCCTGCAACTTCTGGCTTTTTCTCAAAACTAAAATCACCTTTTGAAAGGGAAGGGATTTCAGACTGTCAATGAGTTTCAGGAAAGTGCAACAGGGAAGCTGATGGTGATTGGAAGAACTGTGTGAGGTCCCAAGGTGCCTACTTTGAAGGGGACTGAGGCATCATTGTCCTATGTACAGTGTTTCTTGTATCTTGCATCTTCTTCAATAAATGTCCCTGTTTTTCATATTATGTGGCTGTATACTTTCTGGAAAGACCTCATACATATGTATTTTTACTCATAAATTCAGTATTTAAAGGTAGATTGATAGTTGTTAAAATGGCATGTTAGATTTTCACTCTCAATATTATAAATTTGTGTAAAGATGCATAATATATAATGTACATATTATTTCTTATAATTTTTTAAATTTAGAATTTATTCAAGTCATATTTGTTTTAATAGAAATCCTCTATTCTCGAAAAGAGTAGCTTAAGATGTGTCCATGGTGTTAATCTTTTACAATATGAAAACTAGAAGCAGGAATTCCAGGATGATGCCGCAATTTAAAGACCCAGTGCAGTAACCTACCCGCCTTCTGTCTACTTTTTCTGCTTGTTTAGTGTGCCACTTCCGTCTCCCTGCACGTAATATAGCTACTGTACTCCAAGATACTGTCCCCCTTTTCTAGGCAGAGAAGTGGAAACCGCAGGGAATGAAATGGGCACGCCAGTGAAACAATTATTTTTAAAAAATGCTTTCTTAGAACTAAACCATGACTTCTCTTTTGGTCTGATCGGAAAGTATCTTCATATGGCTTCTTCTGTAAATGATTGTGGTGAGGCATTTGGTCTGGACATGTTGCCGTTAGGAATGAGAAAGAATGGGATGCGAAAAGCCTGCAAGCCATGTTTGCCACAGGGAGTGTGCACGCGCCTGTGTGTGTGTGTTATGTGTGTGCATCTGTGCTAACCACGAGAGCCGAATTTGGGTGTGACACACTTCATAGTCACGGCAGTGCTTATCATTGCATAGGTGCCCAATGAAGATGGATTAATTTATTGAGAAATTTATGATGTCTCATAGAGCTTTACTTTGGGGGAGTAAAAACATACCGACGTTTGTCAGTATATCAAAATGTATGTCAGTATTTCTACATAACCAACAGCTAAAACAATCTTTTAACTACTTTCCCCATTATGCAAAGTGTATACAGAATGGAAGTGGTGTGAATGTATCCATTGGCATGACAGAGAGGCTGTAATGGAAAATTGTCCAAGCTTAACCTCACCTTAAGATTTTAATCCTGTGACCCTCATCATTTATCATACTGCAGTGCCTGGACTACACCCTGCACATTTGATTTAAAACTATTTCCAGAAAAATAAATTGTCTCGTTAAGCTTGCTAACCAGCTTTCTACAGCAGACCTGATTTCCTCTCCGCCAAGAGCCGCAGTCCCTTCCTAACACTGTGGAAGACAATGTTTATAATTTATGGCTTTGATAAAAAACTCCTGAGGTGATTCTTCACTGAGCTTCTCTACATGCTCAGTAAAAAAAAAAAATTAAACATTTGGGAAATTTTCTGGATAATTCAGAAAAATAAAATACCTTTATGTAATGGTCAAGGGTAATAAGTTATTCTGGCTCCAGTTATCTGAGAATGGTAAATGACAGAATATGAGGACACATTATTTGAGAACACAGATCATCTGTATCTATATGTTTATATCTGTCTGCAGAGTTTTTAAACTATAGGGACATATTTTAAAGAGTAGGCTTAAGATCTTAATTTTGTAGACCATTTGTACAATTCTAAAATTGGCTAATTTTTGGAATTGGCTTTAAAACATTTTTTGTTTGTATTATGGAACTTTACAGTTTAAAAGAAAGGGAGAGATAGGGTAATGTACCCATCACCTATCTTGAACAGTTGACAGTTCCTGAAACATCTATGCCCCATACATACCCCCTCGCTGTATATTTTGTAAACATTTTATCTGTAAATATTTCATCATGTATCCCTAAAAGATAGCCAGTCTTTTTTGAAATGCATGTCCATATTACCATCATCATGTCTAAAAATCAAATTATAATCCCATAATATCCAGAAATATCTAATCAGTGTTCAAATTTCTCATTACCTGTCACTTATGTTTTATTTTAAACTGATTTTTTTTGTTTGAATCAGGCTCTAAACAAAGTACATATGTGGATATTTGTTGATAGATTCCATAAATATTTTTAAATATATATAGTACCTCCCTTTCTCTCTCCTTCCCCCTTTCTCTCTCCCTCTCCCTCTCTCACTCCCCTCTCCTCCCTCCCTCTTCCCTTTTTCTTGTTAAAGAAACTAGGTAGATTGAGTTTTCCTCACAGTCTGAATTATACTGATTATACCCTCTTCATGTTGCTTATCATGTTCCTCTGTTCCCAGGGTCTCTATTTTCCCTATAATTTAATTCCTGGAATTAAAAGTTTAATAACATTTAAGTCCTAGGGTTTGACAGGTTTATTTATGGATGGTGTTGCATTCTTCTAATTTATTTTGAAGTTTAAATGTAGGGTGGGCTGTGATAAATGATTTACAAAATCACATTTTTATTGAATAAAATGTCACTTTTTATAATATTAACATTAAATTAAGTCAGTATTCTTATCTTTAAACATTTTTGTGGCTTTGCTTCCTCGAAGTGGCAGAAGCAAAAGGGAAACAATGGTGGTGTCCATCAGAAATGTTTTGGCCATCACATTGGTCAAAAATAATTTTAAGCTAGTAACAGCAGCTAACCAGTTTGGCACACATTATCTCAGGTAATCTTCATAATAAATTATACAATGCCAGCTGTTTTGTTTTACAGAGGATGAGACTGAGGTTAACGGTGGTTAAATATCTTGCCTGAGAACACTTAGCAATGGGACAGGGGGTTGCAGTCAGGCAATCTGACTCCTTAACGTCTGCTTTTAACCATCACACTCCACCATTTGATGACAATGATGATTCTACATGATAGTAATCTTCCCTGTAAACATGGTTTTAATACTCCTGGAGATTCCAAGCCACATTTAAATGCATGCAATAAGATTTAAATTGATTTGATGCAAATAATAATGGTGCTACATAGTGGCTATGCTGACGCTGGGGGTGGAGTGGTGCGTATGGTATAGAAATTCTAAAATGATTGCTGTAAAGTAGGAAAAGTATTGCTCACTATATAAAATGCAATGCTGAAGATATATTTTTACAATTGGAAGGGAGACCAGAATTTTCAACCTACTCCAAGTCATGTGTGCTTACACCTACACATGTGCTCTGTCTCACTCCTCTGTGAACCATTCCAACGTTGGAAGCTCTAACTTAGAAGGTTTTTTAAACTTGGAGATGAAATTAATCTTCTTATAACATTTCCCTAATTTTGTGATGAATTTTCACAGTAGAAATGGACAATACCTCTACCCTTGGTCATTAAATCAAACTTCTAAACATCAGCTCCTTGACTATCTTAAGGCCTGTGGTCCACGAAAGCTTCTCTGTGCACAGTAGCATTTCATTCTTTCAACTGACCCCCATGGCAGGTTTTTTTTTAATGGTGCTTAAAATATTCTTCCTTGACACTTGTATCTAAGTCAGTTGCCTCTGAAATTTATTTCTAGGACACATATTGCAATTTCTAATTATACTGTTATTTGATTTACTATTCAATACCCATCTCACTAAGATGTATGCTTCACGGTGGGAACAAGCGCTGCACCTTTTTGCTTTGCTGCTGAATCCCAAGGGTCTAAAGTAGGATTTTATAAAAAGAGCAAATTCAGTGCATGAAGTTAAGTGAGTAAATACATTATAAATGACTTATTTTCCTGGTTGCACCCTGTCTAGGCTGTGTGATAGGTTATTTCTCGGAAGTTTTGGAGAACTCACACGTGAACAGTATCATTAACATGAAATGGACAGTGCATTTCAGATGTAATTTCACCAATGCAAGATTCAGTAAACTGTTCATTCCTTTGATATGTATAGTCACTTACCTAGGCACATGGAGGATTTTCAACATTTTTTAGTTCTGTTTTCTAACAGCCATAAAAATTTTTAACTTGTTTTGGTGTCTGAACGTTTCAACCGTCTGGCTCCTTTTAGCCCATTGATTTTGTCACTCAGTATGCTCACTATCATTCAAACACATCTGCCTTTTGAAAATTGAGTAGGTAGTTCTCCAATTTTATTCAATTTATTTTTAAATATACTTTATTGATTATGCTACTACAGTTGTTTCATTTTCCCTCCTTTATTCCCCTCTGCCCTGCACAACCCTCCCATCCACATTCACTCTCTTTAGTTCATGTCCATGGGTCGTACATATAAGTTCTTTGGCTTCTACATTTCCTATATTATTCTTGTCCTCCAATCTCTTGATTAAAACACATTTAATGATATGGCATGACAAACTAAACTAGAGAGTTGAGCCTTGCCACTTAGAGATGTCTTTGTAGGTTGGAGACAATATGATTTTTGTTGTCATTATTCAACTACTTAAAAAAGTGTCCACAAAAGAGAACTGCCACCCACTCCATCGTTCTCTTACTTTCTTTTTTTGAGGGCAACATGACTTTGTTAAATATCTTGTTGAGGTCACAGTCAACCTTTTACATAGTCTTCCTTTGTTCTACCAATATTTTAAAGTTTTTACAATGACAGTGTGCTGAAATAGGCACCACATGTTCTTATTTAATCAATGTGAAAAATACGCATACTTATGTACTCTCCTCTCCACTTATGCACTGTATTCTACCAGAGCGTCATCTAAAATATACTACATAGACAAGAATCCCACAAGATATTTGGCACGATTTAATATTAAATATCCATTTTATATTAAAATAATCTTAATAAATGCTGCCTATTGAGTATCAGTTCTAATTCGTATCAAAATCTCTGAAAATTCCAACAAGGAATCCTGCTTCATTATTTTTAAACTGTTTCCTAAGCACAACCTGAAACCCATTTTCGTGTGTGTATGGAACAACTGCTGACATTCCATAAAGCTTCTTCATTCAAAAACTGTCTACTAAATACTCTTGATTTCTGGCACTCAACTGGGTCTTGAGGCTCAGTCCAGATTTCAGTAATCGTATCCGGCAGGTCTGTCTTCGGCTCCTCACTCATTCAGCCACACGTGACCCCACACAGCAATCCCTGAATTTATCATAGTCTCAAACTTCAGTGCCTTTATTCACACTGTGAACCTTGGACAGAACTGCAGCTAGGCAGATCATATCCTGTCATGTCATGTCATACACTTCAAGTGGCACATGACACCTTTACTTCTTAAAAAACATCCCAAATTTCCTTCCCCAAATTCAAAACTAATTGTACTCACCTCTGATTTTCTTGGCAGTTTTTTTTAAGACATACCATATGCCCTTGCTGTACTGTGGATCTTTGTAGGTGGAGATTTAGTTACTTTTACCTCTGCACCCCTTGTCCTTCCTTATACAGTGTCTTACACATCATGAGCATGAGAAAAAATGCTTGTTAATATGAATTTTACATAGGACAAAAGGCCTTGAAGTTTTAGTCTTTGGTATCTGTATCAGGTATTTCAGATCCTGTTGGCTGTGTCTGTCTCATGTTCTAGCTTCTGCTTCAGCAGCCAGCTTCTCATTGCTTTCAAGCTCTTGCAAGCAAGTTGCACTTAGCACCCTGCGTCATGCCCCGGCAGAGCCTATTGCCCAGGTGTTTCCTCCTGAACACAAAGAAGGACACTGCTAGCTCACTTGAAGTGCAGACCTTTACCATGAAACTGGCAGTTGGGAGCTGGTGGATAAATTGTTTCTGTTCTCCTCCACCTCACCTCCCCTACCTCCACCTGGAAATGTACAGGGCTTATTAGGACCAGCCTCATGAGACTGAGCAATAAATTATCCTTGGTGGGAGCCAACTTGAAAATTTGCATGATGGAATACTGCGTGGTAGAAAGAAAGAAGGAGCTCCTACCCTTTCTGACAGCATGGATGGAACTGGAGAGCATTATGCTAAGTGAAATAAGACAGGAGGTGAAAGATAAATACCATATGGTCTCACCTATAAGTGGGACCTAATCAACAAAACAAACAAGCAAGCAAAGTATAATCAGAAATATTAAAATTAAGAACAAACTGACAGTAACCAGAGGGGAGGTGGGAGGGGATAATGGAGAAAAAGGGGGAAGGGTGTTTGGGAACATCTATAAAGGACACATGTACAAAACCAAGGGAGAATGAGATCAGGGGTGAGAGGTGGGATGGCTGAGGTTGGGGGGGGAGTGGAGGGAGACAAATGGAGATAACTGTACTTGAACAACAATTAATAAAAAAGAAAAAGTAATTGTCAGTGTATTTGCTTTCCCTTCTTCCCCTTGTCATTCCCCTGGTTCTTCATTGCTGTCCCCTGGGCATTTTTTACTTCTTAAAACTAGTAACTCAGATACTATCTATTTCAACCTCTGCTTTATGGAAAAACCAGATAGAAATTGGGATAGTAGTTAATATCTAATTATTCTCATAAGCTCTTGTATGAGAGCTTCTAGAACAGTAATGCTATAGAAGAGGCAGTTGTGAGGGAGTAGTCTCCAGCCAATGAGTATTAACAAACCCCACATTTATTTATGTACTTTCTTTCACAAATGTATCCATGCCCATTATCCCCTTGTAATCCCAATATTTTCCTCTTTGATACTTGTGGGAAATATGATCTTTAAATTATCATTATACCACTGCTATTATCAATTTGATTGTTGTAAATAACAAAATACTAATCACTTAAATTCACATAAAACTTCAGGATGTGAAATATGGGTGTAAAGCCCTAGGGGTTACATAATACTCTGTAGCTCAGAAATGAACCACATAGGGAAATTGCTTGTTATGTACTAATGAATTATCCAGGAAGTAATTTTCCATATCCTCTTATTTGCCTTAAAGGCATATTTTATATAGTTATTTATATAGTCTCCTTAATGAAAAGCCACACCCAAGTAATTATCTATTTATCTGTCCAGCTGTTATTATGTCTCAAGTCTATGGAAATATTTGGCAGAAATAGAGATTTATTTAATGTGACTATATATTAACATCTGCTCTTACCTCTAATGCTTAAAAGAAAGGGATTGGTTAGAAAAGGAAGACATAAGTGAGTGGGTTGTCCACTCATGACTCAATTTAATGAACTAAACTGTAAAATATTAGTATGAAGGCCTAATTTTTCTCCATAATTTTTATTCCCTTCTAACACAGAGATGAGGAAAATTCACCCTTATTAAAACTCTGTCATTAAATATATATCTTCATATATTCAATAAAATTTAGTGACGTTGGCTTCACTTTTACCATAAATATTATTTTTTCAATATTTTTGGCTATATACGATCTATTGCAACATAAAAGATTTATCTTGTTACTGATTTGTGAAAAGACAACTCAGATTTTTCCATCCTCAATGTAACGTATTGTTTTTGTTAAGGCATACAAGAAGATGTAAGTAATGTATACATGAAACATTTCAAAGAAATGAATAGCTAGTATCCCACTAAGCTTCAGCTTGTCATAATTTGTTTCTAGAAGGGTTACAAATGTTAGCAATAAGAATACTGTTTCTATATCCTCAGTAAAGTATTCTAGTCTGTCACACAACATATAAGCAAAGTATAAACAGAATGAATGATGATCAAAATAGAATTCTTCCCAATTTTAGAGATAGCATTTCTCACTTTATGACAAATACTCATTCACTAATCTTTACAAAAAACAGTATATACAAGAAGTCTACATTCAAATTCTCAGAGTTGCAAGCTTAGACAATGATTTATAGCTCCCTTTTCCCCCAATATTTCTAGTAAAGTAGGTGAATAAATCTTAAATACTTAATAATAATAACCTCATGGATATAAAATCGATCATGAACTGATCTGGAAACACTCACACAGACACACACACTCTCTCATAATATGTTCAACATGGGGTCAATATATGGATGCCACAACATAACCAGTCCCACACAATGAGATGAGGAGACGAGAAGCTTCTGATGTATAGTGAGATCACCTGTACTTCTAAGCAGGAGAGAACATTTGATTGGTAAAAACACAGCTTCGTTGAAAGTAGACATACCTGTACTGGGACTAAGACTTCTGAAACATAAGAGGCTCTCTAAGCATTTCCACTGCTTCCTCATGAGATGGCTTCACGTACTTCAATAAGCTCATTGGGGATATTGACCCATTAGTTTTATTGAACTAAAATTGATAGGGATACAATATTATGAAACAGAAGTCAACTTTCTAGTGCCCTCAATCTATTAAAATTTTCTGGTACTGAAAAAGTATAGGGAAAGCCCAAATGTAAGGTACTCTGAGAATTGTTACTGCGTTCATGAAATAATGAGACTACTTGGGGTCTAGTACTATTTCAAGCTCATTTGAAAGCAGTGGCTTTTAAGTCATCTTTATTTCAATTATGAACACCTCTTTGTTTGATGTATATCAGCAAGAGAAGATTTAAATTATTTTTTAAACTGTGGTAAAATTCACAAGTGTCCTAGTATAAAAGCTATCATCTTAATCATTTTAAGTGTATCATTCCCTAGTGTTAGCTATATTCAGGTTGTTTACAAATATCTCTTTGAGACCTTAATTTCAATTATTTTAGATATATACTTAGAAGTGGAATTTCTGAATCACATGGGAATTCTGTGTTTGCTTTTTAAGGAACTACCATAATATATTTTATAGTGACTGAATCCATTTAACATTTTTACCAGTAGTGCTCTAGGGTTCCAGTGGCTCCACATCCTCACTAGCACTTGTTATTTTGTTCTACATGTTATTTTCAGTTTATATGACAACAGCTATACTAATGGTGCGAGGTAGTATCTCATTTTGGTTTTGATTTGCATTTCCTTGATGATAAATGATAGCGAGCACCTCTTCTTGGGCTTAGTGGCCATTTGTGTATCTTCTTTATAGAAATCTTGGATCAAGTCTCTTTTCCACTTTTTAATCAGGTTGTTTGCTTTTGGAGGTTGTTGAGTTGTAGTATTTATTTTATATTTTCTGTATATTAGCCCTTATCAGATATGTGATCTGCAAATATTATATACCAATTTCATGGATTACATTTTTACTCTGTTTACTGTATGATTTGATACATGGACATTTTAAATTTTGATATAGTCTGATTTATTTATTTGTTTTGTTGCCTAAAGTCTTAGTGTTGTATTGCCACACCGATGTCATAAAGCCTTTCTCCTACCTTGTGTGTTTTAAAGTCATCTATTTAATTTATTTTTTTCAGCTGTATTATTTCCATTTTTAAGCAACATTCAGAAGATTATGTAAAGTCTCCATACATGGTTCATAGAATAATAATTGAATTGACTTGGTCATTTGATCATTGCCACTTAAGAAATAGAAATTTATAAGCTCCTCTGAAGTATCCTGTACGTTTGCCCTGTATCCCATTCACCACCCCTTTCCTTGAAGTAGTACTAGCCTGAGTCAGCTATGCATCAGATGGACTTTCTGCAAATTTGCAGATTGCTTCCTTCCTTTATTAGAATCTTAATTAAAATAACATCTTAATTCTAGTAGACTTGAATTTCTCATTTTCCCCTATAGAGTTTATTCTGTGTTATAGCTTAAAACGTTTCTTACCCTAAGGTCTCAGAGACACTATTCCTTTGTTTTCTTTGAAAGTGCGAATAGCTTTGCCTTTTACCTTTAGGTTCCTGAATACTCTTGGAATTTATTTTTTAGTACAGTGTGAGAAATATATCCACATAAATATTCCTATATTGGCCAGCAAGCATCTGAGCACTATTCATTTCATAGTCTCTCTTTTCTGGAGAACCACTTTTGTCATGCATCAGGTTAAATATACGCACATGTTTATTTCTGGCCTCTCTTCCCTGCATCATTGTTTTATTTTTTTCTAACTCTGCAGCAGTACATTGCCTCTGTAATTACTATATTTGTGCAATATTTTTTGATATAGGGCAGAGTATACTTCCAGGTCGGTTCTTCTATTCTTAGTGTTTTGTGCTTACATTGAAATTTTATAATCAGCTTATTAGTCTAAATAAAATATTGCTAATAAAAAAAATCCACTAAAATAAAGTTTTAGTGGAATTTTGGAAAATATAAAAGTTAATTTCTGGGAAATTTACATTTTTATAATATTGGCTTTCTAGACATTAACATTAAACAACCTATTACAATTTATCTATATATGATTGACCTCCAAGGCAAAAATATTCTTAAACACCAAAAACAAATAATAAATAAGTAAATAGCCTACCATCCAGGGTTGCAGTGACTATGACTCTTTTCCTAATGAATTTTTTAGTGAAAAGAAAAAACTATTTTAAAAGATACAATTTTGTGATATTATACAGTGTTATCATTTAATTTTCATAATAATGTAAGGAGTGTGCATTACTAATGAGCTGTTACAGATGAAACATTTGACTGTCATAACAGTAAATAGTATGTTCAAAGTCATTGATTTAATAAGTGGTGTGGTACCATAATTTGAATTAAGGACATGTTCCAAAGGCCATTCTGTTTCCAAAATTCTGCTTCCAATTTGCAGATCAACAGAGTAGATAATTATTAATTGTTCACAAGTCAAAGTAAAAAATAGGTTCTTAACTTTTCTTTTTAGTATTTTATTGTTTATCACTCTGGGTGAAACTTTTTAGCTATATGTTAATATTGTCTATTCCATTAATATGTCAATAAACATTGCTTATTAATATTATTTCAATATGTATTCAACATAGTACTGGAAGCCCAAAACAAATCTATTAGAGAATAAAAAAAAATAAAAGGATGAGATATAAAAAATTAAAAACCTTGAGGTTATAAAATAAAAGGAAATAAAAACTAGAAAATCATAAAGGAAGAAGTAAAATGATCTCTGTTTTCACATCATATAATCTTATATGTAGAAAATTCTAAAGATTTCATCAAAAAATTGTTAAAACTAATCAAAACTTAGTAAAGTTTCAGAATGTAGAATAGTCGTACAGAAATCAGAGATTTTATTATACATTAATAAGAAAATATCTTGAAAAAATAAACAATTCTATTCATGATAGTTTAAACACATTAAAATACTTAGGAATAAATTTAACTGAAGAGGTGAAAGACGTGCACATTGAAAACTGTAGGAATTTGCTGAAAGAAATTGAAGAAAACACAAATAAATCAAAATATTTCCTAGTGTTCATAGATGGAAAAATTTAATGTTGAAATATCTATACTACCCAAAGCTGTTTGGAGATTTAATGAAATCTTTATCAAAATTTCAGTGATAGTTCACAGAAATAGTAAAAACAATTCTAAAATTCATATGGAACCACAAAAGGCCCTGAATAACCAAAGCAATTCTGAGAAAGAAGAACAAAGCAAGAGGCATCACACTTTCCAAAATTAAACTCTACTACAAAGGTATAGTAATCAAAATAGTATGGTATAGGATTAAAAATAGACACATAGACCAATGGAATAAAAATATTTTATTCCATTGAGAGCCCAGAAATAAAACCCCACATACGTGGTCAACTAATAGTTGAGTTGACAAGGAAGCCAAGATTACTCAATACAGAAAAGATAACCTCTTCAATATCTGATGTTGGAAAAACTAGATAACTACTTGCAAATGAATTAAATTGGAACCTTATTTACACCACTGACAATGGATTAAATACTTAAATATAAGACCTGAAAGCATAATAATCCCCTGGAAGAAAACACACAGGATGAGTTCCTTGAAATAGTTCTCAGTGACATTTCTTTTTAATATAGCACCAAAGCACAGTCACAAAGACAAAAATAAATGAGATTACATCAAACA
This sequence comes from Desmodus rotundus, assembly GCF_022682495.2. Classification (NCBI taxonomy): domain Eukaryota; kingdom Metazoa; phylum Chordata; class Mammalia; order Chiroptera; family Phyllostomidae; genus Desmodus; species Desmodus rotundus. Next base: position 129,270,449 of record NC_071391.1, on the reverse strand, counting down.
TAAAAGCTGCAAAATGAAAAGTACAATTAATAAAATGAAAAGGCAACCTGTGGAATGAGAGAAAACGTTTGTATAAATATCTGATAAAGGGTTAATATATAAAACATATAACTACCTTATACATCTTAATAGCAAAAAACAAACAAATAAACAAACAATTGTATTTAAAAAGGGGCAGAGAATGTGAGTAGACTTCTTTCAAAGACATACAAATGTCCAGCGGGTACATGAAAAAATGTTTAACACCACTGATTGTCGGTGAAATGCAATCAGAACACAGTGGGATATCACCTCACAACTGCCAGAATGGCTATTAACAAAAGACAAGGGATTATAAGTGTTGATGAAAATACAGAGAAAAGAGGGGCCCTTGTGCACTTTTCGTGGAAATGTAAATTCAGCCACTCTAGAGTTTCCTAATAAAAATATAAGATATGTGATCTAGTCAACCCGCTCCTCAGTACATATCCAAAGGAAATAAAATAAGGATCTGAAAGTGATATCTATACCCCTACATTTATTGCACTGTTATTCACAATAGACAAGACAAAAAAACAACTTAAACATGCATCTATGGATGAATGGGAAAAATGCACCACACACACACACACACACACACACACACACACGCACATGGTCTGGCTCAAATAATGCCCCTTTTTTATTACAAAATATTTTCTTACAAAATCATAAGCATGCCATTTTGTAACATAACAATATCACATTCAGGCACACCATACGACATTTTAAGTGAAATTTTTAAATTAAAACTATAAATTATTATACCTGTATTATTACCCTACCAACCATACTCAAGCAGGTATTACTTCTGCTGAGCCCCATACATATATAAATATAAAAGTTGGCCATGAGAAAAAAGCAAATCCTTTAGTAACGACATGGAGGGATATTAAAGACATTATAGTAAGTGAAGTAAGTCAGACAGGGAAAGACAAATAGTGTATAATCTCATACGTGGAATCTATGAAAGCCTAACTCTTAGAAGCAGAGAGCAAAATGGGAGTTGCTAGGAGCTGAGGAGCAAAGGGTGCAAACATGCAGTTAAATGATGAATGAGTTCTGGGAATGGAATGTAGAGCATAGTGAGTGCAGTTAGTAATACTGTATTATATAGTAGAAAGTTACTGAGAGTAATTCTTAAATGTTCTCACCACAAAGAAAGAAACGGTAATTATAGGAGACGATGGAGGTGTTAACTAATCCTACTTTAGTAATCATTTTGCACCATGTAAGTGTATGAAATCATTGTTGTACACCTTGGACTTTCATAATGTTATATGTCAATTAAATCTCAGTAAATATGGGAAAAAACTGCACTTTGGTTCCTTAGAAATGAATTCAGTTTCTGGTTTACCCTCATACCTAGGGTGCTACACTTTGGTTCTAGATGAAAGCCTGGAGAACTTTTCCTGCTCCCTTCCTCAGCTTGCTAGGCTCTGAACTTGTTCGTTGCCCAGCCCAGGAATTTCTCAAAACTGTTCAGCTCCTGAGTTTCTCAAGAATTTCTTCCAGCACTGGCATATGTTTCTGTAGGAATAATAGCCCCTCCCCCCAAATTGCACCAACATCTTTGGAATTATCTGTTCTCTCTTGAACTTGCCCTAATAATTCTTTAACACTTCTGTAGCTCTGATAACTTCAAATAGATTTAAAAAATACCTTTCTTTCCAGGTTTTCTAGTTATTGGTATCAAATATTTGGTCCAAATGTTATTTCCTTAAGTCAGGAAATATTTTAAATTTACCCCTATGTCATACAACATGACTAACCCAATAGATAGCAAATACAATTCTTGTTTCACAAATGATGTCAACAGTGTACACAGCAAAAGGTAAGTGCCTTTTCCAAATTACATGTTAACTAGAGTCAACACTGATACCAGGATGTGGACACTTTTATTTATCTTTCAGTAGGGTTTTTTTGGCTGCATTATCCAATCCTCTTTAAGGACTCTCTAGAGGCTCCTCTTCCAGGATTACCCAAGCTAAATCTTTCTCATTCTGTTTATTGCTACCGCACGCACACACACACACACACACACAACCCCAACAGCAGTACTTTTTTATTGGTGCTTCATTATTGTTAATATTCCCATGTGATTAAAATCTTCTCAATACCAGAAGTGTTGCAATAAAACTGCTGTCATATTGTATTGCTCAGTGGTGCCAAGTGCTTTTAGAAAGAATGCTGGAATATCTCTAAACATGAACCATTCATATATCTCTAAAGACCCTTGGCCCTCCAGAAGTAACCTTAGTACCTCAGTCCCCAGATTCTTGTCTTGGGTTTATAAGAGAACTTAAAAAATATATAAAATGACAAGATATCCTAAGTATTTATATAGGTGTAATGCAAATTCCCAAGGAGAGTGAATTTACATATCTTATAATATAGGAATGAAGCAAAAAATACATTTAATGGAAGAGTCGGTTATATTAGCTTTACCAAATTCCCTTAGCTCCGAGATCAAAAAGCATATTCAAATACATTCACATGAAGTGAGTGGTGTACGGTAAAGTTGTGGACATCTTGTGGAAATGCAATTTGAGTGCAACTGTACATCTGGACCTCAAAAGGAAGTCAGGCCCAGAAAGGCTGGAGCCAGAGTTATCTGTGCAACTCTAAGAGGGTGTGTGGTCTTTCTTATCTCTCCTTCCCAATGTGAGCATTGTATTTTCTGCTCACCTCTTTCCCAGTCAATTCCTTTCTTGCTTGTAGTTCTTGCTTTCTCCTATATTTAGCTTCCTTGTGAATTTGGAATACCTTTACAACCCAGGTCCAAATTACATTATCATTCTGTCTGAATGCTTAACAAAAGCCAACCTCAGTCTCTGCATTAACTTCAGATCTTCAAGGGGAAGTGACTGATTGGTTCCCAACTAGGGAAATACTCCTGATGCTAAGTGAAGTGTTGCCAGAGGGATGGTAAACATATGGCATGTTAGAAAAATACCAGTCTGGCCACATGCTAGAGGTCATGTGCACCTTTGTCTGCACCAGATAAGGATAACTTTTAATGTGAAAGAGAAAGGGATATAATATCAGCCCTCTGATTATGAATTCTAGGCCTAGCTAACAGTAGTCTGGCTGTGCCCTCAGCAAGTAGGTCAAGTTCACAAATGGTTGCTGCCTCCTTACAGATTTAGTATATCAGAGAATGCTTTCATGCATGAACAGCTGGGGTGTTCAGCTTTGTTTTAATGTAATACCTGTACTTGTGGCATGCATTTGGAGTCCGTAAGTCCTACACACCCCACCAGCAGGTTGCTGTTATTGGCTTGGCTCTAAGAGATGTTGAAATTCACAACCCAAGGTTAGAGAATTCAAGTAAAATTCTATAATATGTATGACACTTGCCAAGGTTATTGTTATAAAGCTGTTGAAATCCTCAACCTAAGAAGATACCCTTGTAACTTGGCAGGAAGGATGCTTTCTGTTAACTTATAATGGAACCTGGATTTTATGATGGACAGTTTTAATATACTATCTTATTTAATAATCACAGACACTCTGTAAGCTATTTATTATTATCTGCATTTGGGGACTAGGAATAACAATTCTGGGCTGGAGTCCAAGTTCTCTTGCTCACCATCCATGTTTCCATGGAAAGATATTTAAACTCCATTAGTCTCAATTTCCTCCCCTATAAAATGGTGGTGATGGTACCTATAATATAGGTTTAATGGTAAGATCAAATGATAAAAGTAGTTAAAATTACCTACATATAATAGATACTTAATTAAGCATTCCCTTGCCTTTTGCTCAATGATTTTAGACAATACAAATTTAGTTATTTAATGAATCATCTATCATCATCTCCACTCTTGGGCTGTGTAGTTACTAGTTTAATTGAGAAAATATTTCTGTAATTTTTTATGTATCTATATACTTGGGGCCAGTAATATGAATTTGAGTACTAATTTTATTAACCTGCTTGCTATATTAAAGAAGCTATTTTGTCAAAGGAGGAGTAGGGAAGTCACATAAAATCATCTGGGTAAAGCATCATTTTTTTCAACATTTTACTATTCATAAAGGTCAGCCCTGTTTTCTCTAAATTTATCATTAGCTCTAAGGGTGTTAGATTTGTCATACCCTAACTGAATTACTGCAATGTTGTAGATCCGGGATAATTCATGGACATTTAGATTATTTAAAACTTCTTTGTCAAAGCATTCGGTGGGAGCAGAAATATATCAACTCATTCTCATATCATGGAACATGTAAATATGATTACTGGAAGCCATGTGTCCTAGCTGATGAGTTATTTTCTTCATTGTGCCTCATCTTCTCTGGTAAATTCATTTTGATTTATCTGTGCATAGGATACAGATTCTTGCTTTAAGTTTTCTTACTGCCTCTGACCATATTCCCAACTAATGATCTTTTATAAAGAATTAATTCACTCATGTATTTGATGTAGGAACATGGGAGATTTGATTCCTTTAAGGAAATACATTTCTTTTTTTTTTCTAGTCTGGACCTTTAAGTTCTTGTGGAGTGTCAGGAGAAAAAAAACTTCTTGGGAAACCGGGGACAAATGACCCCCTGGACTCTAAAACATTAACATTTCAATCTGAACGTAATGGGAGGGCAATGAGTGAGTTTGAGTAGGTTAGTGACCTAATTTTTTGAACAAGCTTTATTTTCTAAATTTTAACAGTTTCCTTGACCATACTGTAAATGATAGGATAAGGCAGGATTTGGAGCTACTGCTGTAACTCTAGTGGGCCCTGACTGAGGCTTAAAATAAGACCACCGCAGAGGGAACACCAAGAAAGGGAAAGACATAAAGATAGAGAAAGGGAAAGAAGGGGAGAGGTTCAAAGTCAGATTCTCATCATAAAATCAGTGGAAAAAAAAAGAAAACATTTTGCAGGTTTGTCAAAGGGTGATTTCAGGTTTACGAAATAGTGTTTTCACTATATTCTTTTTGTATGTTCACTGGCCCAATTCCTTTACCTTTTTTCATATTTCATAAAACAACTTTAGTTATGTGGTCAAACTTATGATATCGACATACTTAAAAAATAAATATTAAATGTAATTAAATATAAATTAAATATCAAATGCATTTAAAACATAAATATCTGGTAAGGGTAATATTCCTATATGAGTGAATCTCAGTGAAAATACAGATTTTTACAGCCCAGACTTTGCACAGTATTTGCTGGCATGGTGAAGAGATGAAGATTAGCAAACTGAGAGAGTGAGTTTTCTCACTCTGGATATCTGTCCCAACGGGAAGTCAGGAGAAAGGAAAGCGGGTAGGGGACACTTGAGTCTCCTGGTTTATAACCTTCTATTAGCTCTAAGTAAGGGGAAACATTTGTTCATCCTCTGGCAATATTTATGTTGGTTTAGGAATTCTCAAGAAAGCTCCCTGTTAATTTTTTTTTCCTCCCAGCTTTCTAGTATGGCTTTAGATTCTTATACAATATATAATCCATTGGGTTAAAGTATGGGTAAAAAGGTAGCACAGTCATGGAGATAGATATATAAAATATAGATGTAGATTTTTGTAATCTCACATCTCTTAGTATAATGTTAAATATATGTTCATATATATATATGGATATGGATGTCTTTTTTATAGACAGTTGCTTTGGGTAAGGCATGTGAGCAATCACCCTGGTCTGCACGAGAAATGAGTCATATACAGAGGAATACCAGTTCAGAGGATTAAGGTTGGAATGAGCTTGGTGTTTCAAGGAGTAAAGGGAGGCTTCTGTGGCCAGAGCATAGTAACAGAAGATATTTTTGTATAACAAAAGGCCAGAAGATAGACAGAGACAAGATAATACGGGGCCCCCAAACTACCAAAGGGTTATAAGAAGGGAAGGGATATTTTTTGATTAATATTTTATTATAGCTGCTATCTGATTAGAGAGAAGAATAGAAGGGAGATTGAAGTGTAGATTGGGAAAGTTCAAAGGAAAATATAAAGATGGTTTTGATTAGTATAATTGTGGTACCAATGGAGAAGATTGGAGGGGTAGGATGGTGTTCTGGAGTTAGAACCCACAAGACTTTCAAATAGTTTGAGTGTATGGATTATGGGAAAGAGGGAAAATAAAAATAGCTTCCATTGTCGTTGATGGCTTTAAAAAACCCAATTTCATGAAAGTGGTAAAGGAGAGCAGGTAGAGAATTGGGGAGGATTTGGTGTTGGGGAAATAGAGACAGTGAATAGAAGAAACACTGTGAGGAGCAAGAGAACTGAGAGATGGGATGGTTGCTGGAAAAAGTAAAGGTTCTTGGAAGGTTTTTATTTTGAATATTCATAGAATATTCATAGAAATAATCCAATAGAGAAGAAGCTAATTGAAGATATGCAGAAAGATATAAAAACTTTTAGCTACATAAGAAGAGTTATGGAAAAAGTGAAAAATATATTTGTGCTTGAATATTTTTGCACTTATTTTTTATTTGTTCATTGATTTTGCTGGGGCGACAAGGGTTAAATTAATATAGATTTCAAGTGTGTAATTCTGTGATGCATCATCTGTACATTATTGCACCGTGAGCCCATCACCCACAGTCAAATCGTCGTCTGTCACCTTCGTCTTTCAGTTTTATATCCCTCATATGACTGGAATTATATATGTTCCTAACTTTTTCTGACTGACTTCCCTTAGCATGATATTCTCAAGATCCAATCATGTTGTCAACAAATGGTAGTGTTTTATCCTTTGTTATGGCTAGTAGTATTCCACTATGTTAATGTACCACATCTTTACCCAATCATCTACTGAAGGACATTTTGGTTGTGCTTGAATTTTTAAAATCTTCTTTTGACAAATTTTATAATGTTTCAAAGAAAAATTATCATGTCATATAACAATTCTACTATGATGGAATCAATCTTGCTCTTTGAACTCACTAGGAGAGCAAGTTGGAAAGTTATTTGCAAATCAAATCCTTTTATTCTCTCCACCTACTACAATATTTTAAATTATTTCTGTCCCTATCTTTCTAGGAAGGTTTGAGGCAGACTGCCCCCTTCTACTCTACTTAGTGTTGTAGTATCTGTGAAAAGTAGAGGAAAAATGATGCATGATGCATTGACATAAACCAAGGTTTTGTATTTTTTTTTTCTTTTGGCTCTTAGAGTCTAGGAAAGAGATTTGAGTGGGTATGTCTGAGGACAGTAGCTCTGCAGGGAGCCGTTCTGATCCAGACTTAACCACAGTTGAAGAAATCATAGTATTTGCAGTTAATAATTTGGTGTTCTTTATTGTAGATAATCACAGTTTTTTTGAGTGGGATTGAACTAAATTCACTGCTGATGCTTTAGGCAGTCATACAGAATTTCCCGAGGGGATATTTGCAGCTGTTTTCAAGAGCAGTGTGTACTCAGGAAAAACTTCCTATTATCTTAAACAGAACTTGAAGGTTTCAGTATTGAGATAGAGTTATTGTGTTGTAATCTAAATGATAAATGCAGTCTGGGATACACATCTTTCATCATTAGCTGGTGTGGATTTCTCTGGGGTGTGTTTACGGTATCATTCCTCCGTGCATGCACTTGAAGTGGAACAGGGTCATAGTCATCTGTGGCTGCTGGATAGAGCTGTGTGCGTGCACTGTACATTTTAAATGTGCTTGCCTTAAATCGGTAATGCTACATGCTTTGTGGCTCTAAGGCAGTTTTAGTTTTTAAATCCTGTCTCTAGATCTATGTATTTAACCTGTGTGTTTAGTTAGAGGTTTTGTTGACCTTCTAATTTCACTTTGTTTGATGCTAGATGGATAGAATACAACATTTAACAAAAGGTCTGTTTTACTTGAATTGAATAATATACTCATGGCATTAAATATTAGAAGCTAGCTAGAGACTTGGTTTATTTCTATTTTGGCTATAAACCCAAATCAAAACTATGTCTTTCCTTATTTGAATAAAATTAAAAATAATATAAAATGTCATTCATAACAACAAAATAAAATTTACAAGATTCTTTTTAAATGTCAAGCCTACAAGATATTTTAGCTTCCCTAGTCATGGCATAGGTTGCCAATGGTCCTAAAAATAATTCTGAGGTAGTTAAAACACTTTAAATCTTCTCTCCTTCTGCAATTATTGATTTAATCTCTAGGAACTTTTTCTAATGCCTAATTCCATTGGTACAAACATTAATATTTGCTTGTCTATAAAGCAATCATTAGCTACTAGCCATGTATACAAATAATCAGATTCTGTGTAAATTTAGTGTAGTATAGCTTGCTTAAGGTTAAGTTTCTGGCAGACCAATATCCTATTACTTGTGTTACTTGGGGACTGTCAGAAGATGACCTTTGGGGAATTTATAGAAAGATGGTTAAATCTTTATAAATAACCAGAGAATGTAGAACTAGCCTCTAGTCAAAAAGCCACTGTATTATATAGAGCTGTCCATGGCAAGCATTTTGGGGGACAATAAAATGGCTGGGATTTATTCTTCCATTTGCTCATTCAGCATAGATACTATCAATTCAGTAAGGACTATTTGTCAGATACACTTCTAGGGAACGGGAATACAGTAGTAAATAGTACAGACAACTTCTTTGCCATCTAGGAACTTATATCACATCCAGAAGATAGACAATAAACAAATAAATATATACTATGTCAAGCAGAGTTGTGGGTAACCAAAAACAGAGTGGAGGACACAGGGATTGTGGGGAAAAGGGTGTTGTCATTTTATAAGGGTCCTTAAGAAAGACTTAATTGATAAGGGAAGGAGAAATCCATGCACCTATTTGGGAGTAAAACACTTCAGACAGAAGAAAAATCAAATGCAGAATCCCTGATTTGCACAGTAGTGACATATTTTGACTTATTTGAAAAGTGAGGGAAGTCCTGTATGGCTGGACTAGAGTAGAAAAGGAGATGAATGGTGGTACATAAAGTTATAAAGATGGAACAGGTCTGAGCATCTAGGTTTTACAGGTGACTGTAGTATTCTGGCTCTTATTCTAGGTAAAGTGACTAGTGATTGGATGGCTCTAAAAGGAGAAATAACACAGACTGACTTGTATTCCAAAAAAAAATCACTCTGGTTGCTTTGTGAAGAGTAATTGTGTAAGGGTCAAAGTATGGATACAAAGAAGGTATTTAAGAAGTATTACAATAACTCAGACAAGGAATGATGTTGGCAGTGGAGTAAAAATGGAGAGTAGATATTTTATACCTCTGTTGAGGATCGAGCCAACAGATTTAAAGATGAATGTACACAACGTTGAGAGAAAGAGGGGAGCAAGATGATGACAGATTTTAACCTACCTAAGTAGAAAGCTAGAGTTGCCACTTTCAGAGATGCAAAGTAGGAGAAATAGGCTATGCAGTGAAAGTAAGTGTTTGTTGCTGGATATGTTGATTTGTGGTGTTTAATGGTCATTTATTTATTTATTTATTTATGTTTTTATTTTATTTTTATTGAATTTGTTAGAGTCACATTCATTAATAAAATTATATATGTCTCAGGTGTACAATTATATAATACATTACTTGTATATTTATTGTGTTTTAACACCCTAAGTATTTCTTAGACATTTAAATAGAGATATTGAGTAGGCAACTGGAGACATAGGATGACATTCAAGTCAGGGTTCCAGATTACAGGTGTAAATTTGGGAATTGTCGACATTTAGGAAACATATTGGAGATGGTGTGACTGGAAGATATTACTGTGGGACCCAGTTTTATAGAGTCATTGAAGACTGAGCTGAGGGGCACTTCAAGTTCTAGAAATTGAGTGGATTTCTTTAAAACAACAATAATTAGCAGAGAAAGATAAAATGTCACTGGTAAGGTGAAATAATTGTTTAAAGAATATACAAGTAATCAAGTATGTCAATCTCAGTTTATAGATCAATTAAATTGAATATTGACTATTGATCATTGAAGTTGGCTAAATGAAAATTATCAAAAACCTTGACTGGAAGATAGTAGAAGGGAAAGAAAGATTCAAAGTCAGAATCCTTTACATTTTTTGTTAGGGAAACTGGTACTTATAAATATAATGCTGTATTAATTTATGTATATAAGTAGAAGAAAGACTTTCCTCAATTATTATACTTATAACCAATTAATGGTAATTCTAATAATAATAATAAATGATATATATTATGTTTATAGAACACCATATAGAGACCTCAGGGTCTATGGCCCAGTATATCATGTCCAGCTTTTCAAAGAATAGAATATGGAAAATTAAATATAGTATCTTTTTAGTCAAGAAGTCTATTAGACACTGCCTTAGTCAAGTGCTCAAGGTTTACATCACCACTGATATGTCCTGCTTACATCATGTGTTCCCTGGTATAATGGAACAAGATGGGTAATTTATCTCTGCAATTTTCTGTCTTAAAATCCATTATACCAATCTAGAAAATAGGAAAACATCAGAAAAACTGAAATAAAGAGGCATTCTATACAAATTTCACAGGACTAATCAAGACTGGCAATTACATGGCCAAGAGGAAAGACTAAGGAACGGCCATGGGCCACAGGAGACCAAGAAGACATGGCGACTCCGTGAATGAGGTATCCTGGATTCAGTCCTGGGCCAAAGAAATGACATGACTGGAAAAATAATAAATGTTGGTGTCTAAGTTTTAAAAAGTGAACCATTGTAATATAACATGTTAGCACAGTGGAATTAGATGAGAGATATATGGGAACTTTTTAATATTATTTTTGCAACTAAATGTAAATCTCAAATCATTCCAAAAGAAATGTCTATTTTAAAAAGAGTAGAAGAATGAGAAAAGATATGCCATGTAAACACTAATAAAAAAAATACAATAGCTATATCAATGCCAGACAAAATGGATTTCAGAACAAGAAATATTATCAGAGACAAAGAGAGATATTATATAATGATAAAGAGGACAATTATCCAAGAAGATCTAAAAATCCTAACTGTAGAAACACCTAACTATAACGCTTGAAAAGATAAGTGACAAAACTGATTAATATGACAGGAGAGATAGAAAAACCCTCAATTATATTAGGAGAAATCACTGCCTTTCAATAATTGACAGAACAAGTAAGTGGAAAAATAGACTATAGGTGACCTGAAAAAAAAATCTATCAACTTTACCTGATTTACAGTCATAACCAGAATACATATTCTTCTAAAGTATGCATTAGAGGAGATACAAGTCATAACAAATTGATATAAGAGAATACACTAAAGTATATTCTCATACTTAAATGGAAATACCTGAAAAATCTATAAAATAAAGATATCTGGAAACCCAGATACTTGGAAATGTTTCTAAATAACAAAGAAGAAGAAGAAGTCTAAATGGAAGTGTTTATCTTGTTTTTTTAAAATTGTTGTTCAATTACAGTTGTCCCTATTTTCCCCCATTACTCTCCTTGTCATGCCCACAGCCTCTTCCATGTTCAATCCTTCCCCACCCCCATTGTCCTTGTCCATGAGTCCTTTATACATGTTCCTTGACTTGACCCTTCTCCTTCTTTCCCCCATTATTCCCTGAGGAAAACTGGAAAATATATCATTATTGATGTGATGGTGTTGAAGTAATTCTTACAGTGAAATTTACAGCATTAAAGGCTTCTATTAGCACAATAACGAAACAGATGTAAAGCCAGTAATGAAAGCCTTTACTTTAGAAACTGAACTAAACAAAGGAACCATACAAAAAGAAGCAGAAAGAAGTGCATGATAAAGACTAGAGCAGAAGTGGGACATCAAAACTGAAGTTACGGACGTTAAAAGAATATTAAGAGAAGACCATGAAAAACCCTGCATCCACCATATGATCTCACCTTTAACTGGAACATAATCAACAGAAGAAAAAAGCAAACAAAATATAACCAGAGGCATTGAAGTTAAGAATAATCTAACAATAGCCAGGGGAGAGTGGGGAGGGGACAGTGAGGAGAGGGGATTACAGGAACTACTATAAAGGACACATGGACAAAATCAAGGGGGAGGGGAAAAGAGGGGGAAGGAGATGGGTTTGGCTGGGGTGGGGTGGAGGGATGGGGAGAAAGGGCAGACAACTGTAATTAAATAACAGTAAAAAATTAAACAAAAAAAGAGAGAAAAACCCTGCATAAATTCAAACACTTAAATGAAATTAAGTCCTCAAAAGATATGAACTATCAAAAACTTGCTAAAGACAAAACAGAAAACATTAAAGGAAGAAATAATATAAATGCTACAAAATCTCTTGCATAAAATAGGAAAAGAGGGACTACTTTCTAGCTCATTTTAACAAGCCAGGATTACTTCATACATATAGTACTACATTCATATATACATTTATCTAAGATGAGTTGTTTTGGATAAAAGTATGTTGTATTTTAAAGTTAAACACACTTAAAATATGTCCCACCTATTCCACTCTTAGAAAATACCAAAAGAAAGCATGTGATTACACATAGGCATTTTAATAATTATTCTAAGGACCATTCATTATTCATAATCATTTCATGTTGGAAATAAGTACATGTCCATGAATCGGTGAATGAATAAACTACCAAGTTGATATATTATTTAACACATTAATCATCAGTAAAATAGAGAGTGAAGTATTGGTATACGCTACCACATGGATGACCATCAAAAACAATGTGCTAAGTGAAATGAGTAAAAGTCATATCTGTATCTATTACGAACTTCCCTCTTAGAACAACCTTTACTACATCCCATAGATTTTGGCAAATTGTGGTTTTATTTTTATTTGTCTCAAGTTATTTTCTATTTCCTCTTTGATTTCCATATTGATGCCTCTATTGTTTAGTAGTATGCTGTTTACTCTCCAGGTTTTTGTGTTTTTTTTCCAGTTTTCATATTGTTGGATTTCTATTTTTGTACCGTTCTGGTAAGAAAAGATGCTTGATATGATTTCAAATTAGTTTTTTAAAAATATTTTTATCATTGTTCAATTACGGTTGTTCCCATTTTCCCCCATTATGCTCCACTGCCCTACCCACCCCACACCTCCCACATTCAATCCTCCCCCCTGTTGTTTTTGTCCATAGGTCCTTTATACAGGACCCTTGACTTGACCCTTCCCTTCTTTCTCCATTATCCCCCTCCTCTCCCCTCTGGTCACTGGCAGTTTGTTCTTTATTTCCATGTCTCTGGTTTTGTTTTGCTTGCTTGTCTGTTTTATTGATTAGGTTCCACTTATAGGAGAGATCATATGGTATTTGTCTTTCACTGCTTGGCTTATTTCACTTAGCATGATGCTCTCCAGTTCCATCCATGCTGTTGTGAAGGGTAGGAGCTCCTACTTTCTTTCTGCTGTGTAGCATTCCATTGTGTAAATGTACCACAGCTTTTTGATCCATTCACTTACTGATGGGCACTTAGGCTGTTATGAGCACTTGGATAGTGTAAATTGTGCTGCTATGAACATTTGTGTGTGTGTGTTCTTTTGGATTGGTGTTTCAGGGTTCTCAGGTATAATCCCAAAGGTGGTTAAATTGATTGAGATTTGTTTTGTGGTCTACCGTGATCTATCCTGGAGAATGTTCCACCTGCAGTTTGGGGATGGGATGTTCTTCTTCTTTTTTTTATTGTTGTTCAATTACAGTTGTCTGCATTTTCTCCCCATCCCTCCACCCCACCCCAGCCAAACCCACCTCCCTCCCCTGCCTCCACCCTCCCCCTTGGTTTTGTCCATGTGTCCTTTATAGTAGTTCCTGAAAACCCCTCTCCCCACTATCCCTTCTCCCCTCTGGCTATTGTTAGCTTGTTCTTAACTTCAATGTCTTTGGTTATATTTTGTTTGCCTTTTTCTTTTGTTGATAATGTCCCAGTTAAAGGTGAGATCATATGGTATTTATCTTTCACCTCCTGGCTTATTTCACTTAGCATAATGCTCTCCAGTTCCATCCATGCTGTTGCAAAGGATATGTTCTTTATATCTCTATTGATTTCATCTGATCTAATGATTTGTTTAAGGCCAATGTTTTCTTTTTGATTTTCTGTCTGGATCCATTGATGTAAATGAATATTAGAGCCTTTTATTATTGTTGTATTGCTGTCATTTTTTCTCTTTATGTCTGTTAATGTTTGCTTTATAAATTTAGGTGCCCCTTAGTTGGGTTCATAAACATTTACAAATATTGTATTCTCTTGGGTAGGCCCATTTTATCATTATGTAATTCCTTTCCTTGTTTTTTGTTGCAGTCTTAGTTTTAAATTCAACTTTTCATTTTCATTTGCATATAATATCATTCTCAGTCCCCTGACTTTCAGTCTGTGTGTTTTTAGGTCTGCAAGATTTCTTGTAGGGAGCATATAGATGAGTCTTGTTTTTTAATCCACTTAGCCACCCTATGTCTTTTGATTAGAGCATTTAGTCCAATTATATTTAAAGTAATTATTGACATATGTGTATTTATTGCCATTTTATTTATTATTGTCTCATTAGTTTTGTAGCTTTCCTCTACTACTTCTTTGTCTTTGTCACTTCCACAGTAGTTGGATGGTTTTCTTAGTGTTATGTTTCTTTTTTTTAATTTTGTTTATCTATTACTGGTATTTGGTTTATGGTTACCATGAGTTCACATATACGGACCTATAGACATAAGACAGCCTATTTTAAAACTGATAGTCATTTTTTAAGTTTAAACACATTCTAAAATCATTATATTTTAACTGCCCCCCCAATTTTTTGATGTCACATTTGTCATCTTTATATCTTGTAGCCCTTAACTACTTATTATAGTTATAGTTGATTTTACTGCATTTATCCTCTAACCGTTATACTAGCTTTTTAAAGGGCTGATTCATTGCCTTTAGTATATATTTCCCTTTCCCTGTGAGACTTTTTTCTTTCATATATTTTCTTATTTCTAGTTATATCTGTTTCTTTTCTGCTTAAGGAGAACCCATTAACATTTTTTATAAGGCCTGTTTAATGGTGATGAACTCCTTTGGTTTTTGCTTGACTGGGAAATAATCCTTTAATTCTGAATGAAAAGCTTTTGGGGCAGAATATTATTGGCTGTAAGTTTTTGGTATTTAACACTTTAAATACATTGTTCACTCCCTTCTGGCCTGAAAAGTTTCTGCTGAAAAAGCAGCTAATAGTCCTATGGTGAATTTCTTGCATGTGACAAGTTGTTTTTCTTTTGCTGTTTTTAAAGACTCTCTTTATTTTTGGCCATTTAACATATATTTTGGTGTTTGGCTCTCTGTTTATCTTGTTTGGGACTTTCTGTGCTTCCTAGAGCTGTATGTCTGTTCCCTTTTCGAGGTACAAGAAAGGAATTTTTTAGCAAATATTTTTCTTCAAATAAATTCTGCCCCTTTTTCTCTGCCTTCTCTTTCTGGGGCTCCTAGAAGGTAAATATTAGTATACTTGAGGTTGTCCCACAATTTTATTAAAAGAGCCTCATTTTTATTTTTTTATCTTTTGCTGTATGACTGGGTAATTTCTACTATTTCATCTTTCAGATCACTGGTCCATTCTTCTGGCTCATCCAACCTACTATTAATTCCCTTCATGTATTTTTTAGTTAATGTGCCCTTCAATTCTGATTGGTTCTTTCATATGTTGTCTCTTTGCTGAAGTTCTCACTGTTTCCTCCATTTTTATCTGAGTTCAGGTAATAGATTTATGACCATTACTTTGAACTCTTTATTAGGTAAATTACTTATTTTCATTTCACTCATTTTTTTTCTGGAGTTTTCTAATTTTCTTTTGTTTCAAAACTGTTTCTTTATCTCCTCATTTTATTTTCCTTTTATTTTTTTCTATGCATTAGGTACAACAACTACCTCTGTCACTCTTGACATAGTAGACTTATTTATGGTTATACCCTGTGTCACCTATGAGTGCCAGGTGACTTTGAGAGGCCAGCTAGAATTGGAGCTGGAGTTGCTTGGGGTATCCCAGTGTTCACTATGCCAGGGCCTCCTCGGCAAGCCAGATGGAGTTAGAGCTGGAGCTTGGACAGGAGCAGGATTGGGCAAGACCCAGAAGGTATTGTACTGGGACTTCTACACGTGACAGCTAGGGCTGTTATGAGCCAGGGCCCTGGGACAGCCTTTGAAGGCCAGCTAGAGTACCTGGAATGTGCTCCTACCTGTACAATCAAGGTGGAGGGGGAATCTCCCCAAATAATGTTTCTGACATGTCTGGCCTTGGAGGGATTTTTAGCAGTTCCATCAACTTGAAAGATGGTGTAGAGTTAGTAAATAGATTTCCCTCCCTATAGTCTAGGTGCTCTTTAAACCACTGGTATTTTGTTATACTACAAGGCAGGCAAGTCTGCACGCAAGCCCTTCAATGAAATCCCTCTGTACAGGTCATCACATTCTAGGGGGAGGGTTCCCCTCAACCTTATGTCTCCATCTCTTCTACCTACTTTTTGTACCCTTTATCATTTGTTGTACAGATGCTGTTCAATCAGCCTTCGTTCTTCTTAGGGAGGCATTGCTCTGTATGTAGGTGTACATTAGGTTATGTCCATGCAAGGAGGTGAGTTTAGAGTTTTCTTATATCACCATCTTAGACTTCTCAAATACTTTTAAAAAGTGCAAAGGGAAGAATTAGCTATAGGACATGGGCTCCTTTCTGATATACACTTCCCTCCTCTATAACTCTTATTCTTTCGTGATATGTTATTCACATAGTCTATATACCCCCCTGCCCCGCCTCATCCTTCTGTAAGTGTACCACCTGGTGAAACCTGGTGAAACACCGTAAATCAGAGTTTTCAAAAACAAACAAACTAGCATTTACTCATTCCCTACAACGAAAACCTCTGCCAAGTCAGGCCTGGTTTTATGAAACAACAAATGATTCTTTGCCCCAACTGAAGCTGCATTCACAAAATTCTATTTAATGGGAGGAAAATAAAGAGTGTTTGTAGGAATCTTCAGTCCATTCTTTACTGGAGCTAAGAGACCTCTTTCATTTTTATTTATTTAAATATCTGGCAAGTCTAGATAATTATGTTTGGGAAAAATTGTCACATAATTTGATGATGGTGTTTAGTCAGTAAAGAAAAAGGGAAGGGAAGAAAATTATGCAGGTTCAGAATTGGATGTCAAATGTTCTGTCTCTAAAATAATTATTTAAAAAATTTTTATTGAAGACTTTACATTAAAATTTAGTTGACAATCAGATTTAGAAAAATATTTTCACATACTACCACACCTGATTTTTTGTGGTGATGATAGCATAATATTTAAGGTGTAGTGAAATAAAGAGGTGAATCCATTCATTTATAAAAGCATTTTGTATGAATCATGTGTTTTTAATTGTATATTACTTTTAAGTATGTTACATGAATGTTTCTTCTTTAATTTGAAGTTAATTGCATTTTATTTCTTCACTCTGAAAATGTTTTTTGGTCACCTTTAATGTGTCAGGCACTCTCCTGGGTGCTGGTGATATGACAGAATAGAAGAGACACAGAGCACCATCCATGAGACTTTATTCTAGTGGAGATAACAGATTCTTAGAAATAAACACAAACATATATAGCTACAACATGGAATAAGTTCTACGAAGCAAAAATGTGCTATGAAAATGTGTAGCTGATGATATTTAACTTTGGAACATGAGCAAGAGATCTTGCTGCAATTTTGTCATTGAGTTCAGTGTCATGTACGGGTACCAGCCAAGGAAAGGGAGAATGGCATTTGTGGAGATCATGAAGCAAGAATGATCTTAGCAGTTTGTAGGAACTCAAAAAACTCCCTGGGGCTTAAAAATAAGAACAAAAAAGGATGTGTTTAAAAATATTCATGGTAATGTGTCTGTTAGGGCCTAACAAAAAAGTGGTTTAAAAAAAAAAGAAGAGGACATAAAGAAGAGAGTAACACATCACACACATTTGACCATATAGGTAAATCGTTGTTCAACTGATCTCAGTTATCTCAAAACTGTCCTTTAAAATCTGATTCCTTAAATTAGAGATTTTAGTTATGTGTTTTGGCATTGTGAGTCGATCCCTGCCTTTTTTTTTTATCATCATGAACATGTAATTTTATGTATGCAGTATGTTTTAATCACTTGCAATAATTATTTTTAAAGGGGCTACCTATTATATAGAATTGAGGTATTACTACTCTAGCTCCCTAATTTCAATAATTTTTTTGATATTCAAATCACCCTATCTGTGGCCAATAGGAAGCTCCTTAACTTTGGATCTTGTGTTCCTTTGACATGACTCCCATTAGCCTTGTACAGCATGCTTGCTTTTTGGAGTAACAGGGTGCCCAAACCAGGAATCTGCCATTCCCTCCACGTAGCACTGGTTTTCAAGACTATCATTTATATCCTAGGTGGTTTCATTGCTACTGTATTGTCATCACATCTAGGCTTTTTTAATGATACAGCTATAAAATACACACACACACACATACATAGGCATTTCTAATTCAAATGTAGCAGTATAGAGATTTTATTTAACTTTCTTGGTTCTTATACTAGTATCTCTTTTTCTAATGCTGAAAATGTAACCTCCTAATAATGCACTGAAATTCTTAAAAAAAAAAAAAAAAAGAACTAGTCGCTACTTATGGATTAGTAGTTATCATCAAAGGTATGGTACTTGCTCCCTTCCCCTGGCTGTGCTTGGAAAAGAAGGAGAACATCTTTTGTTGAGATTGTAAGGGGTGGTGCTGATATTTCATTTCAAAAGAGTCAAGGATAATAAGGGACCTGACAAGCACCATTCAATTTTACACAAGGAAGAATTGCTCAGCCTAAAATGCTAATAGCACACCTGCAAAAACAAACAAACAGAGAAAAAACAAAAGAAGCTGAGCAGGATTCATCAGAAGCTAAAGGGGCTTAGGCTTTAGGGACCCTCACTTGCAGAGATTCCTTCATAGGCTCTAGGAGGGCCTGGGTATCCCAGAAATGCATTCACTGGGTCACATTTTCCTTTTAAAATTAACCATAGTAAACTATTTTGACTCTAGGTGATGAAGACCTCCTCTCTTTCTACTCTGGTGTTGACTTCCCACTCACATTTCCCTTTATCCTAGGAGGTACTGCAGTGGCTGTAAGCATTTGGGAGATCCTGTAATGGGAGTTTGAAATGTGGATGCAGTTGGCCCAGGTTGAGTGGAATATATGTATGTGGTTTGCCATCATTACCAAGTACAGTTAGCCTGTTGCTAGCACTTTGGTGTAGGCTCCACTTTGTATGGCCCTCCTTAATGTTCACTGTGCCTACTCATCTGTGTCTTAAACAAGAGGTACAAGGTCATAGGCTATATTGCGGTATAAATGTGCCCTGTGGTATCCACGTCCACACTTAAATAAGCAGAAGAGATCATTCAAAGCTCACAATTTTTAAAGCTAGTCAATAAAAAAAAATCTTCTAATCATGATATAGTTGAAATTATAAGTGGAGTATTTGGTTTTTTTATAGAGTCTAAGTAAAAGAAAAGAAGTATGTGTATGTTTGTATATATATTCTTTTCATCAAACCCAATGGTTAAATAAAGACTTTCTTTTTAATTTCAAGTAGAATTCTCCTTTTTCCAAGATAAATAAATAAATAAATAAATAAATAAATAATTGGAAATACTATTTAAATATATAATGCCTTTATATTTTATTTATTTACTTGATATAATCTATTTTGTTTCCTATAGCTGGTCAGTTTCAATGGACAGAAGTGAACCAAGTTTTTGGTAATTCCCTTTAAATTTTCCCTGTTAGACTTGGTCACTGAGAGTCCCCTGAAATTGTGGTTTATTCAACTGATGATGCCTATATGTGTTATTATCGCTGTTACTGATATTTATCTCATCAAGCACACTCAGCTGACCAAAAGCACTCAGGTCAGCATTTGAGTTGAAGACCTACAGTGACGTCAGGAGAGGTAAGAAATGGTTCTAGTGTTTCAATAGGTTATTCGCTGCCCTCCATACATCGGGTAAAGTGCAGGAACAGAGAATGAGACAGAGGTGTGCCTCACTTTGCCCTCATGGGAATGTCTGTTAAGTGCCGCCCTTTTAAGAACATAATAAAAAACAGTTTCCAGAACAGAGAAATATATTGTAATTCATGTTGTAAAGTGGACACTTCTTTCATAAAACACCCATGTTTCATACCTACATATTTCAAAGCTCTGCATTCTATCTCTTTCTGCCTCTCCAGCAGCTCTATTTCCAGACTTATTACTATTCTTTCCAGCAACTATAATTTCTTCTTGTCTTTTCTTTTTCTCAAAAATGGTACATTTACTTTATTTTTACTGCAACTTTCTTCAGCCAAATTGTTACATTCTCTTGCCTGGAATACTGTAATTATGTTTTAACTGGTCTTTCTGCAATCAGGCACCTCTTCTTCTTCTTTCCTACCCTAATATCCCACAAGCTACAGCCAAATATATTGGTATAAATTCAGACTGATGCCTTCACTCTCTGTTTAAACATGACTTTTCATTAAAGTAAAGATGAAATCCTAAATCATACTACCTCATCTTAGCCCACTCTTCTCTTGTTCTCTGTACTCTATTAACACTGGTGATTTTTAGTTCTTTTTATGATTTCTCCCTCCAGTGTATTCTGCCAAATGTGTTCCCTCTTAGACCTCAAAGCTTAGTTTAATTGTCACATGTCAAAGAAGTTTTAAATGATAAACCATATTGGATTAGCTAGCCCTCCATTATTTTATAGCACTTTGTATTCACTTCCTAAAAATTTTAATTTCTACATTGGATCACATGTTACTACTGTGAGTAAAATGCTAAAATTAGGTGTGTAATGTCCATTGCCTGGGCTAAAATGAAGGCTTCAAGATAGCAAGCACTTGTATTTGTCTTGCCTAACACTGAGTCTCCAATACTTCATAATGCCTTGTACATGGTAAGAGCTCCCTAAATCCACTGAATGAAAAAATAAATAAGTAAATGGGGCCATTCCAGAACTGAAGGTTTTTGATAATATCCTTTGCAAATTTGCTTGAACCTTGCTTTCTGATGAGCTCCATTTTCTCTTCACTTCTTTAATGCATTTTTTCATGTTTATACTTTTTTAAAAATTATTTTATTGTTGTTCAATTATAGTTGTCTGCATTTTCCCCTCATCAGTCCCCCCCACCCCAGCCAAACCCACCTCCCTCCCTTGCTTCCACCTTCCCCCTTGGTTTTGTCCATGTGTCCTTTATAGTAGTCTCTGAAAACTCTTCCCCCCATTGTCACCTCCCCCCTCCCCTCTGGCTATTGTTACATTGTCCTTAATTTCAATGTCTCTGGTTATATTTTGTTTGCTTTTTTCCTTTTGTTGATTATGTTCCAGTTAAAGGTAATATCATATGGTATTTGTCTTTTACCACCTGGCCTATTTCACTTAGCATAATGCTCTCCAGATCCATCCATGTTGTCACAAAGGGTAGGAGCTCCTTCTTTCTCTCTGCTGCATAGAATTCCATTGTGTAAATGTACCATAGTTTTGTGATCCACTCATTTGCTGATGGGCACTTAGTTTGCTTCCAGCACTTGGCTATTGTAAATTGTGCTGCTGTGAACATTGGGGTGCATAGGTTCTTTTAGATTGGTGTTTCAGAGCTCTTAGGGTATAATCCCAGGCAGTGTAATTGCTGGGTCAAAATGCAGTTCCATTTTTAGTTTTCTGAGGAAATTACTTACTGTTTTCCACAGTGGCCTCACCAGTCTGCAATCCCACCAATAGTGCACTAGTGTTCCCTTTTCTCCACAACCTCTCCAACACCTGTTGTTTGCTGATTTGTTTATGATGGCCATTCTCACTGGTATGAAGTGGTATTTTATTGTGGTTTTAATTGCATCTCTCTGATAGCTTGTGATGCTGAGCATCTTTTTATATGTCTCTGGGCCCTGTATATGTCCTCCTTGGAGAAGTGTCTGTTCAAGACTTTTGCCCATTTTTCAGTTGGGTTGTTTGTCTTTCTGGACTGGAGTCATATGAGTTCTTTATGTATTTTGGAGATCAAACCCTTGTCTGAGGTATCATTGGCAAGTACGTTTTTCCATATGGTTGGTTCTCTTTTCATTTTAGTGCTGTTTTCTTTAGCTGTGCAGAAGCTTTTTAATTTGATGAGGTCCCAATTGTTTATTCTTTCCTTTATGTCCCTTGCTTTAGGGGACATATCAGTGAAGATGTTGCTGCATGGAATGTCTGAGATTTTCCTGCCTATGTTCTCCTCTAGGACTTTTATGGTGTTATGACTTACATTTAAGTCTTTTATCCATCTTGAATTTATTTTTGTGTATGGCGTAAGTTGGTGATTGAGTTTCATTTTTTTTTGCACGTAGCTGTCCAGATCTCCCAACATCATCTGTTGAAGAAGCTATTTTTCTCCATTTTATACTTCTTCCCCCTTTGTCAAATATTAATGGACCATAGAGACTTGGGTTTATTTCTGGGCTCTCTGTTCTGTTCCACTGGTCTATGTGTCTGTTCTTAAGCCAGTACCAGGCTGTTTTGATTACAGTGACCTTGTAATACAGTTTGATATCAGGTGTTGTGATCCCTCCTACTTTGTTCTTCTTTCTCAAAATTGCTTTGGCTATTTGGGGTCGTGTATGGTTCCATATAAATTTCTGAAATGTTTGTTCTATATCTGTGAAATATGTCATTGGTACTTTAATATGTATTGCATTGAATCTATAAATTGCTTTGGGTAGTATGGACACTTTGATGATGTTAATTCTTCCAACCCATGAACGTGGTACATGCTTCCATTTGTTTGTGTCTTCCTTAATTTCTTTCTTCAACGTTGTATAGTTTTCTGAGTACCATATTTATACTTTTTAAACAGAGAATTTTGTTTTTTGTTTTCTGCTTTTGTTAAGGTAAGGACTTGGCCCCATTTATCTCATCCAATTTACGATATTTTGCCATGTATAATGCACACCCATGATTTTGGCCCACATTCTCAGGAAAAAAATCTTTTGTTTAAATTTTTTAAATTCGATGTATTTATTTATTTGTATTTAGAAACAAAATCAATTATCGTATTCCAGGGTAT
Organism: Desmodus rotundus; assembly: GCF_022682495.2. Taxonomy (NCBI): domain Eukaryota; kingdom Metazoa; phylum Chordata; class Mammalia; order Chiroptera; family Phyllostomidae; genus Desmodus; species Desmodus rotundus. Next base: position 129,247,475 of record NC_071391.1, on the reverse strand, counting down.
TATTTTGCATACGGATATCATTATTTTTTCTAGAGTTACACTTTTAACACATAAGCATAAATAAAAGAATTAAAAACATTTCTATTTTCCTGGCTGGTGTGTCTCAGTGGATTGAGTGCCTGCCTGTGAACCAAAGGGTTACTGGTTCAGTTCCCAATCAGGGCACATCCCTGGGTTGTGAGCCAGGTCCCTAGTAGGGGATGCACGAGAGGCAACCACACATTGATGTTTCTCTCCCTCTCTCCTTCCCTTCTCCTCTCTCTTAAAAATAAGTAAATGAAATCTTAAAAAAGAAAACATTTCTATACATACAGAATTAATACTATCCATGTATAATGCTTATCCTTATTTTTCCCTCAAAAATTGGGCAAAAGAGCTGTGCATTATACATGACAAAATACGTATGGTATATGTTACTGGAGAACTCCGCCATTTCAGTGCCTCAATCACCATAGAATTTATTGTTAAAAAGAAGCATCTTTACAGCCAAACAAATTGTCTTTAAACTAAACTTAGATAGCTTTAAAATTGGGCACTCTTTCATTTTGAAGCAACCAGTTACAATTTCAGGTAGTTTGAATGGTTAAAATTGTTTTGATGATGTTAAATTTTGTCCCCTGTATTATATGAATATAGTTATCATGACCCTGGGTGTTTTGTTATTTTAACCAATCCTTATATGCCATGGTTTTATGTTGTCTTATTGCCCTATTCATTTGCTTTGAATACACTTACTTTGTCTCTGTCCCTCTTAAAATAGAGTAACTAATCCAGATCTGGTCTGTTCAGTTATATTTCTGGTACCTATGACTACACTGCCAATTTCACTCATCACAATCAAGAAAGCTTCACTAATGAATAGCTTAAACTGTTACATGTTCTTTCTCTGTGTGTTCAGCTGGTCACATTTTTATTCACGGATCTCTCAGTTTTTTCACATGTAGACAGAATAATCCCAACCACAATAGGTTCTCTGTCCCATATATTCTTTTTTAAAGTTTAGGTCATCATCATCTCACTAATCTTCATTTAATAAAATTATAATTAGCTATAATTATGAATTGATATTAGATATGATTACTCAGCAAAATTTGATCACTATTGTACCTATCAATATATGCTAATATTTTATTTATGTAGATCATTATAATACTTACATTTCCAATATTTTTGTTCTTCTAATTCTTGGAAATTTCTCTTCTCCTTGGGAGATCCCCTCTTTTTTCATTTTGTACTCAAACATATTTTATTTTACACTAATCTACAGACACTTTGATATAGCACATCTATTCTTTTCATTATAACCAAATACTCTCAGTTTATACAAGGAAAGTGACAAAAAATACAACCACAAAACAAACTTAGTTAGCCACAGCCTTTAATAAAGAAAATAAAGTACTTAAGGAATTAATATTGACATGTAAAATTATTTTCTGGTCTTTTTACTTTTATTATTAGTTTATTGGGATGATATTGGTTAATAAACCTATATGTGTCAAGTGTACAATTCTGTAATATGTTATCTGTATATTAAATTGTGTGTTTACCACCCAAAGTCAAATCATTTTCATCACCATATACTTGAACCCTTTTACCATTTGCTACCACCCTCTTTCCCTTTTATAACCCTCATACTATTATTGTCTGTATCTGTAAGTTTTTGCTTGATTTTTGGTCTTGTTCATTTGTTGCTTTCTGTTTCATATCCTACATGTGAGTGGAATCATATGGTTCTTAACTTTCTCTATTTTGCTTAGCTTGATATTCTCAAGATTCATCTATGTTCTTGCAAATGGCAATATTTCATCCTTTCTTATGGCTGAGTAGTATGCCATTGTGTGTGTGTATCACATGTGTGTGTATATGTGTGTGTGTGTGTATATATATATGTATATATATATATATACACACACACATATATATACATATACATATATATATATATATACATACATACCACATCTTCTTTGTCCAATCATCTATCCAAGGACACTTCAGTTATATCCATGTCTTGGCCACTATGAACAATGCTTCAGTGAACATAGGGTCAGGAACATGAAGTCAGGAACTATGATACTTCCAGGTTTGTTCTTCATCTTAGGACTGCTTTGTCCACTCAGGGTCTGTTGCGTTTCATACAAATCTGATTTTTTTTGTTGTTCTATTCCTTTAAAATATACCATTGGGATTTTAATGGAGATTGCATTAAATCTATATTTTACTTTGGGTAATATGGCCATTTTAAATGTGTTGATTCTTCCAATCCATCAATAAGTAGTACTTTTCCATTTCTATGTATCTTCTTCAATTTCTTTTTAATAATGTCTTATAGTTTTCAGTGTATAGGTCCTTCACATCCTTTGTTAAGTTTATTCCTAGGTATTTTATATTTTTCTGTTGAAATTGCAAATGAAATTTTAAAACATTTCTTAGTATATAGTATATACTAATTACTACAAGTATATACAATGGATTTTTGTACATTGATTTTATACCCTACAATACTATTGTATTTGTTTATTATTTCTTATAGTTTTTTGGTGGAGTCTTTATAGTTTTCTGTATAAAGAATCATGTCACCCTCAAAAAGTGACAATTTTACTTCTTTATTCCCAGTTTGGATGCCTTTTATTTCTTTTTCTTGCCTGATTACTCTGGCCAGAACTTCCAGTACTATGTTGAATAGTAGAGAGAGTGGGTTTCCTTGTCTCATTCCTGATCCTACAGGAAATGCTTTCAGTTTTCTCCATTGAGCATATTAGCTGAGGGTTTGTCATACATGGCCTTTATTATGTTGAGGCACTTTACTTCTCTATCTACTTTACTAAGTGTTTTAATCATAAATGGATTTTGTATTTTGTCATATGCTTTTTCTTCATCTATTGATAAGATCCTATGGTTTTTATCCTTTATTTTGTTAACTTGGTGTATCACATAGACTGATTTGCATTTGTTGACCCATCCTTGTGCCTCTGAAATGATGTGTGAAATTTTAAGAGAAGCTAAGCAAGTACTCAAAATGGTTGCCTAATCTCCATGAACCTGCAGCTATGAAGAAGAAATTAACAGTGTAGATTTTATACCCACACTGCCCAAGTCAAATTCTGGCTGAAAATTCTTCATCCAGTGTTGTTATATCTATTAGAAGATTTAATGTGTGTAAATTATTTACAATATTGCACTGCACAAAATATTCAGCTTTTTATCCAGAACACTGCTAGGCACATAAAGGACATGCAATAACTATTGTTGGAAGACTAAATCAAAGGAAGAGCTGAATTGATATAATTATTTCATGAAGACTATTTTTGCAACTTTAAAAAAAATTAAATTTACTGGGATTACATTGGGTAATAAGATTGTATAGGTTTCAAATGCACACTTCTATAATACTTGTAAAAAAGGTAGGTCTCTCTTTTTAATCTTTTTACATTATAATTCTTAATAAAGAAAAATATGTTTTGAATGAGCATGCGTCACAGATATTATATAAGTAAAACTTCAAATACCTAATACTATGGTATCAGAAATTTTGTGCAGAAAAATTAATTTGTTTTTATTTTTACTTAGAAAACATCTTTCTAAATTGTATTCAAATAATTAAGCTAACTCCTTTTTAAAAAAAGTATCATCAGATGATCCAACATGTCCTTTTGGCCACTGGTACTCCAATCAGCCATGCTTTCAAACTGAACTTCAACTTGATTCTACGCTATTCATGCTAAACTTACACCAGAGGGAAATGAATGAAGATGTCACAGTAGAAGTGAAGATTGTTTAGTCAGCTATTTAGAAGTACATCTGTTGTAAAGACTAAAGAAATCTTAAACCCTAATAGCATGTTAAATATGAAAACTCTTGGGCAAAAAAAAAAGTGATCAATTCTCTATACAGTCATCCAAAAACTTTTTCTAGGGAAAATATTTTACAGGGAATTTCTCTCAAATATTTTCTAATTTTTTTCATTTTAGAAGTAAAACATTACCTATTTTTAAAATTTTTTCCAAGCATTTTTCAGAGAAGTTTATATATATTATTTTTTTAATTTTTAAATTATTTTATTGTTGTTTAATTACAGTTGTCTTCATTTTCTCCCCACCTCTCTACCCCACCCCAGCCAAACCCATTTCCCTCCCTTGCTTTCACCCTCCCCTTTGGTTTTGTCCATGTGTCCTTTATAGCAGTTCCTGAAAACCCTTCACACTATCCCTCCCCCCCTTCCCCTTTGGCTATTGTTAGATTGTTTTTAACTTCAACATCTCTGGTTACATTTTGTTTGCTTTTTTCTTTTGTTGATTATGTTCCAGTTAAAGATGAGATCATATGGTATTTGTTCCTCACCACCTGGAACTTAAATGATACCTTAAGAATTTAAAAGAATAACTTGAATATTATAGTTGTCTTTGGTAGTAGTATGGGAAAATATTTTTATTTTATTTTTTAAAAGATTTTATTTATTTCTAGAGAGGGGAAAGGATGGAGAAAGAAAGGGAGAGAAACATCAATGTGTGGTTGCCACTTGAGCACCCCTACTGGATACCTGGCCCACCAGCCAGGAATGTGCCCTGACTGGGAAGTGAACCGGGGACTCTTTGGTTCGCAGTCTGGAACTCAATCCACTGAGCCACACCAGCCAGGGCTGTTACATTATTTTTATATTAATGAAATTATTGCTTAAATTATTGTGCTAAGTATATCCATTGTTTATCAATAGGGTAGATATCAGGAGATATAAAAGAATTTTCTACCATATATTTTGAATACTGGTGTTTTAAATCCTTTGAAAGAATGGCTGTGTATTTGTCTGTTCAAACTGTGATGATATTTAAAGTGAAAATGGACACTAATAATAATTTTACTCAAGAATACATATAAACTTGGTTTATACCAGACCAAATGGGATAATTGGTCATTAAATATCTTTGGATAAAAATAGTTAGATACTCCAGATGGCTGCAATATTTCAGGCTGTTACCGAGCAAACTAAATGACTCCATTCTAAAGAAGCAAGTCTCAGGGTCATATGGAACATTAAGGGATATCTTGGCCAACTCTCCATGAGGATGTGTGCACAGACTCAATAACATTTCTCAAAGACCAAATTTGAATGTTACCAGTGACAAGAAACTTACTGTGTTTTTGTGCATTGTAGTATCAGACAGTTCTTGTTGTTTACAGAGGCACGTATTATTTTTACCCCAAGTATGCCTTATTCTAATACTTACCAATTTGTTCTAGATTTTCACTAGAATTCAGATAAATTACTTTTCACAAAACAACCTTTCAAATATATTAAGGCAGCTGCCAAGTCCCTAGTGAGTTTTCTGTTCTCCTGGAAAATAATGCTCAGGTCTCTTTTTCATCACCTCCTTTCCCTGTCTGGCCTCCTCCAGATGTACTCCAGTGTGTCAACATTGTTTTAATGTGTCAATATTTCTATTAAAATATGATCTGCACAAATAAATTCAATAATACTTCCTGATTTTTAGAACATACAGTCTGCTCTTTGCTGGGCTAAACACATTGGAGAATACTGTTACCTTAAAAAGTGGTTTGACTTTGCATATTTAAAGAAAATTATTAATTTGATCGACTGTTATACTAGGGGAATATGCGTAGTGTGTGTTTGTGTGTGTGTGTCTTTTCTGTAACCTATATCTCCTTACTACATATACTTGAAGAACATCTGTTAGTATATCGAATGTTCACAATTTGAAAATAGTTTTTTATGTTTAACTCAAATACAGAATGTAAATACAAAAATAGAGAAGACTATGCAAAAAAATTTAAGATTGGAGTTCTATGAAACATATAGTAATAATGAGCTTGGGAAAAAGAATTAATAACATTTGCACTTAGATGTTTAACTTAAAGAACAAGAGCATATTTACACTTGTCATAGAACAATATTTAAATTATATATTCACCTTTTTGTAGGCTACATGGAAACATGTAAAAGAGTTCTGTCTTCTTTTTTTCAAGTTATGTGTAGATTATTCAAGTGACTTAAGTTTGAGCGCTAACACCCACCGAACTGAGATTTCAAATGAGCCTGATGGTGCAGCAAATTTGGTTTGGAGGAAACAATGAGTCCAGATGCAAATGCACAGCTCCAGCAGCTGTGATTTCAGGGCAGACACACTGCTGATCTGCTTTAAAATCATCAAGCCCGAAGCCTAGTGCTCATAAATTAATTACGTTTGGAACTCTTAAAGAGACAAAGAAAGACCTTAACAAAATGAAACAAAACAAAACTGGGTTGTTCTACGGCATGATCTCTTCTAAACTGGAAAATCATAGGTAAAACACTAACTCAGAGAATTCAGATGATATTTACATCATATGTAGATTATAAAGAAATTAATAATGTCCCAATGAAGCCCATTGAATAAAATACATTTGGATCACTCCAGGTATTCTGCTTTTATTAATACACCCCCAAAACAGAGATTTTTAAAATACAACATCCGTGTAAGGGGAACATCAGCGTGACAGGACACATTCCCAAGGAACACCAGTATGTTCAGTGCATAGCTGAACGCTAAAATGAAAGCTCTGTAAATTCGGGAAGGGGACATTTATTAGAAAGGGTTTTGGTGCTGATGGGACATACTTACAAAGGTCCAAGTCAGGGAGGATTGGGGTCAACAATACTGAGGAAGGAGAGTCACTGAGGTATGCCACATAATTACAGCCCGCACACACAGTGATAGTGACGCTGTAAAACTTCTGGCCAAGATGCACTAGCCTGAAAGAAGCAGCTCCCTGACTTCCTTGTTGTTGAAGGGGACAAATGGGCTATGAATGATATGCAGAGTTCACACTTTGCTAGGCGAGGAAACTGTCTTGTCTTTCATGGTCTTCTTCCTCGTATAAAGAAGAGGATGTCTAGCAACCTTGCAAGTTTGGAACAGGTTATAGTCCTCCATGAAATGCTTTTGCTATCACTATGTAAACACATTGAGGATTGCTTATTATGATTGTGTCTCTGATCGGATTATATGTTTTAATGTTATCTATGAGAAAGTTTTGAACTCTTTTTTCCATTAATTCTTACATCTCATGTAATGGATATTTTATTCAAGACTAACCTGTTGACATAAAATTGCAAAGTCTTTGATAGATTAGTTATTTTAAATTATAATAAATTAATAATAATAATGAGAACAACAGCAACACTAGTAACACCTTCCTTTTATCTCATTTACTTTTTACAACCACACTATGCATTCTCAGATATATCCCAATTATTTTCAAGAAAAGTGAAGCAACTTGCTGAAATTTACAGCGCTTATAATCTACAAGGCTGGTATATGAAATGTAGACTCATTCAGAAGTCTGGGCTACTGTACTTGCTATACTGCATGGTCTCTCATTTCATGCTGAATTATGCTTTTTAAAAATATCTATTTAACGCTTTTGTCTCATTTATAAAACACTCGGTTCTTCCTATTTATGTTTTGGACATAAGTATGTAAATTTAAAATAATTAAGCTTTCTTTGCCCAGCAAGCCAAAAAAAAAAAAAAATCTGGTGAGACCAAAAATATAAGCTCTTTCTCAGTTTCCTTCTCATTGGACCACTAATGTCGGGGGGAATTTAAATTTTATGTCTGTGGAAAACAAATAGCATTTGGGGAGATAAATAAAGAACAATGTACTTTTATTTCCCATTGAAATCATGATTTCTTGTACATTTCTGTCTCTAACCCTATGTTCCATGGAAATAATGAGGCTACCAACTAGCTGGGGGGTTTAAAGTAGATTCTCCAAATATCTTTAACAAGTGTTTTGAAAACCACTTAATTTTTTTTTCATAAAGAAAATAACTTCTAAAATTTTGTAATTGAACTAAAATTGGAAGGGACCAATCTGGTGGGCCAAATGATTCAGTTTTACATTAGGCCAATATGAAGAAGAGGAAGGTTAAATCGCATGCCAGTGTTCTTGGTACCAGCTCAAAACTCTCACCACCATCATTCTTCCCTGAAACTGCACTTTGGCAGAGAGGTGCTTAAAAATATTTACATAAATACAGGGTGAATCAAAGTTCATTGGAGAGAGTCACCTGCTTTTTCAGACATAATGTGGGGAACCTGCAAAACCTGGAGACTCCCAGCTTTTGGATATGGATCGTAACAAAATTGTCTCAGAAGCTATACAGATGAATGGGAAGCAGCCTGATAAATGAACTTGAGGGAGGATTCCTGGCTCACTACACCCTGAGACTAACAGATGGGTTCTTCCTGTGTTCGCGTGAACCTCAGTGAGAGAATGTGGAGTCGCTGAGAGGAAGGGTAAACTGGTAGATGTCTGACATGAAAGCAAACAGACCCCTGAGTGTGAGTAGTGTTTTACCAGAGCCCTCTAGTCAGGTACGCAGAGGTATTCAATTGTGAGTACCGTCAAAACACTCAAAAAGACAGATGGCACCTCAGTGGCCACCAAGCCAACACAGAAAGGAGCTGGGGCCCCACCTTGCCCTTCCACATGTGGCCAGGTAAGGCTTAGCCATACATTCTTATGTCACTTTGTAGAGGAACAAAGGAAAGCAGACAAAATATAATAGATTTAATAATTCAAGACACAGAATTTTTTTTTAAAAAAAAGCTCTTTAAGACATTGACTCAAGCTCTTCTGTCAGCTTAGACTCCTTTGTGTTTTGTTTGTTTCTCTGTTTTTCTACACTACTGAATGAGTTGGATGAATGGACTCAGTACTCTTCAATTTTACAACCTCTATTCTTAAAGCCCCTCAGCATGGACTGTAGATCTATGACAACTCCTTGGTCAATTCACCCTCCCACTTTCCCAAGTGACTACTTCATACTTTTTTCTCTCTCCTTAAACCTCAAAAAACCCCACGAGTAACCCCAAGTTTCGCTTTCACTTCATTGAAAAGGTAAAAAGAATGAGAAGAAACTCCATACCTTACTTGCCTGCTAAGTGGTATTGTCGTTTTCATGCCTGTCTCCTCACCCCAGAGTCTATGCTGGGAACATCAACCTGAGTGATGGTCTGAACATATAAATCAGATCATCAGCTCATGTACTCCCCTAAGTGCATAAATGCTTTTCCGTTGCATTTAGGATATGAGCTAAACTTGTTTCCAAAGTTTATGATGTTATGTAACACCTTGCCTAAGAAACCCCATACAACCTAAGCTCCTGTCTTTCTACTGTCTCTCACTGTATCCTAGGCATCCTGTCCTTTTAATTGCCCCAAATACATGAACTTGTTCCCATGCCTCCTGCTTTAAAGTTACTATTTCTTCTCTCCAGAATATGGTTTCTACCAAAGACCATATTATTATTCATGTGACTTCTTCAGAGAAGGTTTCCTTGAAGTAGCCTCACTGCCACGACTCTAGTTCACATATCTTGTTTTAATGTTTTTAACTCTTACTTATTATTACCTTGCTAATTTCTCTATTGCCAGCGTGTAGAACAGTTTTTGGCACATATGAAATGTCATAAATTATTTTTTAATGAACACATAAATCAATGAATTTCTTACAAAAGGATGAACAAGTTATCTTATTACAAATTAAGGAGATGATGTAAATAACATCATTGAATTAAAAAACCTTAAATAAATATAATTTGTCATTCTTAACGATTATTTGTAAATGGCCAGTTTAGTTGCACAAGATGACCCTGATGAGAAAAAAGAAAAAAACGAAACAAAGCAAACTATGGCTTTGATCATCATGTAATTCAATTTTTCCCCTTATTTTGTAGTTATAGAATTTAGCATGCCCCAATCAGCCATTCTGCAATTATTTTATCTTGTTCACATTTAGCTGGAACAATACTAATCTGTTCCCAGTAATGGAAAACTTCCCAGTTGGCTAGTCAGTAATATCATCATTATAACTTTATCTGAAAATGGATAGTTTCCAGGAATATGAGGGACTTACAAGGTTTCACTTTACCATTGACTTAGCCAATTACAATGACTCCTTTTAGAATACTATTTGAATAAACGAGAGAGCTCTTATTAAAAATAATCAGAAAAGAAAAACAATCCGGTCTCTATTGAATCTACTGGAAGGAACTCTTTTTTTCTACTGAATTTTGGCATAGTAGCTTCCTGCAGAAGTTGGAATTTTTGAAATAATATGGATAAAATAAGAAGAAAGAAATCATATAACGTTTAAAGCTGTAAAAAGGTCATCTGCAAGGTTACTAAAACTCAGGTGAAATTCCAGTTGGGTCTCTTTTGTTCTGTTTACCTCAATGTTGGGAATTGAACGTGGCAGTTAGGAGCCCTTTTGCCCTCTGAACAACTGTGGCTTGCATCCATTCTTTATACAAAAAAACAAAAAACAGAAAATATCTTCAAAGCACATAATTCAAGTCTGGAAATGGTGTTGATGCCAAACAATTGTTTTTGAAAAGACCCCATGTTCCAAATAACTGCAATTTAACTGTGCATTCAGTGCTCAGCAATGGCAAATAAATTGTAGATCTTTCTGTTTTACTTTAAATGTTATATTATTCAGCCCAATTTTATTCACATTCACTGCAGCTTTACCAGTCTACACAATTCCTGTTCATGGATTAATGAGAGCTTTTTCTTTTCCCCCAAGAGAATGCTCTGTTGACTTTCTGAAGCTGTTTTTAAAAGCAAAAGGAGATGATAACATCTTCAAATGCGTATATGAATCACATCATTCATAACTGTAACCTCAAAACTGAATATCAGACATGATCCAATTTTAGCTTAGCATGTATACAGTTAATGCTGGCCAGTGATCTTTTTAAAACACTTGAGGGGGTAGCATTAATTATGTATATTGCTTACACCTGTGGAAAATCAGCCTGCCCTTCTGGAGCTAATAAGAAAATTAAATGTTAAATTCAGACTGCATTAGAGAGCTTTTTCAGTTGTGCCTGCCATCTTTTGCCTAAGAGTGTTCAAATTCAGCCCTGCTCATTTTCATGCAGATTACTATGTATTTTATGAGTCAGATTTAAAAAGAACGCTTTTTTGAAACCCTGCAGCTGCTGGCGTATATTACATAGTCACGAGCAGGGCTGAGGGAACTGCTGTCCTGTTAACTATGAAAATACGACATAAAATCCATTCCAAAGCTGCTGAGAAAAAAGGTGATATTTCCCAACCACTCAAGAATGGTGGTTTTCTGAAGAAGGGAAAAACTCTCACTTCATTTCTCAATGTTCCATACATGGCTTTTTCAATTTTTCTTGTTGGTATTTATTTTGGGAAATATTTTCCTTAAGAAGCAGTATAATGTAGAAGTTAGGAGTTTAGTTTCTGAACATGGGTATTTTGAGTTCATATCCCTTATGCTGTTTACCAGCTATGTAAGCCTGAGGAGTTTATTCAATGTCTCTAGATAGCAGTTGGCTCATCTATACGATGAGGTTGATAAAAATATTAAGTTGATAAATACCCAGAAGGCAAGGAATAGGCTCTAATGAATGCTAGCCATTATTTTTCTACATGTTTTGCTGAGTGTGTGACTCAAGTTAATTTTCACGAAAGTCAGTCACCCTTTGTGGTCCCCCATGATCCCCTAATATGCATTTTTCTTCCTAACAATGTATCTGGTGTCCCTGCAGGACAAAATTAAGTTTCTATATAGTCTTTGCTCCTATGTGGAAAAAATGTGAAGTCAGGCCCAAACATGTCCTAGTTAAAATGGCTCAAATAGTTTATAAACAAGTTAAAATTTTCAGTACATACTATACTTACTGCAAATAGTAATTATAAAAGAAAATAGTAATTATAAAAAGTAATTATATTTTGATACAAAAATATCAAAGCAAGCATTTTTTTCCAGGGGGCGAATGAGATGTTTGTTAAAAGACCTCAAAAATACATGTGCAGTTAAGTTCTCACTTAACGACCTTGATAGGTTCAGTGGCTTTAAGTAAAATGACATGTAAGGAAACCGATTTTACCATAGGCTAATAATGTTAAGAGTTAAGTTCCTACAGCATCTCAACAACAGTGTAATAAAATGACTTTGAGCAAAACCAGATTATTCAAGGATCTGTTGTTATGTTTATAAATTCATAGAAGATATACAGGAAGTTTTTACATCAAGCTAATATTGGGGATCACCTCAGGAAAAGAAATGGAGATTTGGGGTGATAGTCAAACAAGACTTTATTCTTACCCGTATGATTTAAGTTTAAACAAGTATTTCTTTTTTTTAAATTGTTATTCAATTACAGTTGTATGCCTTTTCTCCCCATCCCTCCACCCCACCCCAACTGAACCCACCTCCCTCCCCAACCCCCACCATCCCCCCCAATTTTGTCCACGTGTCCTTTATAATAGTTCCTGCAATCCCCTCTTCCCACTGTCCCCGCCCCCCCCCCCCCCCCCCCGGCCACTGCTAGACTGTTCCCAACCTCAATGTCTCTGGTTGTATTTTGTTTGCTTTTTTCTTCTGTTGATTATGTTCCAGTTAAGGGTGAGATCATATGGTATTTGTCCCTCACCGTCTGGCTTATTTCACTTAGCATAATGCTCTCCAGTTCCATCCATGCTGTTGCAAAGGGTATAAGCTCCTTCTTTCTCTCTGCTGCATAGCATTCCATTGTGTAAATATACCATAGTTTTTGGATCCACTCGTTTGCTGATGGGCACTTCGGCTGCTTCCAGTACTTGGCTATTGTAAATTGTGCTGCTATGAACATTGGAGTGCACAGATTCTTTTGGATTGGTGTTTCAGTGTTCTTAGGGTATAATCCCAGCAGCGGAATTACTGGGTCAAAGGGCAGTTCCATTTTTAGTTTTCTGAGGAAATTCCATACTGTTTTCCACAGTGGCCTCACCAGTCTGCATTCCCACCAACAGTGCACGAGGGTTCCCTTTTCTCTGCATCCTCTCCAACATTTGTTTGTGGATTTGTTTATGTTGGCCACTCTGACTTGTGTGAGATGGTACCTCATTGTGGTTTTAATTTGCATCTCTCTGATGGCTAGTGATGCTGAGCATCTTTTCATATGTCTCTGGGCCCTCTGTATGTCTTCCTTGGAGAAGTGTCTGTTCAAGTCCTTTGCCCATTTTTTAATTGGGTTGTTTGTCTTCCTGGAGTGGAGTCGTGTGAGTTCTTTATATATTTTGGATATCAGGCCCTTGTCTGAGGTATCATTGGCAAATATGTTTTCCCATACTGTTGGTTCTCTTTGTAATTTGGTGCTGTTTTCTTTAGCCATGCAGAAGCTTTTTATTTTGATGAGGTCCCATTTGTTTATTCTTTCCTTTATGTCCCTTGCTTTAGGGGACATGTCTGTGAGGATGTTGCTGCGTGGAATGTCTGAGATTTTCCTGTTTTCTTATGTAATTAAAGTAATTTTTAAAAAGCATATCCACACATACACCTTGGTTTTTAATTTGCCTTTCTCAAAAGTAATTTTAAGTAGCTTGTCAAATAATGACACTGTCAAAACTTAAAGCAAAAATAAATATAGAAGTAGTAATAGTTAAGAGCTTCTCAGCAGCTGTTATAAAAAATAGAAACAATTTTGGTGTCGTGAGTTCTATTTGCTGTATAAAAGAATGTTTATTAGTTCATTAAATATTGTCCTGACATAGATTATAAGGGGAATTTATCATGTAGGTTCTGTTTCCTCATATATTTTTATCTTTCAACATAATCTTACAAAATCACATATATTTTATAACAAGGAATATTGTCTTTAGCAATCACCTGTAAAGCTGACAAATGGAATAAAAAATAGTATGAATAAGATTGCAATCATTTATGTATACTATTATTACCTTAGTTTTATATATGAAGAAACTGAGGCATAGAAATTTGAACTGAGTTACCAAAATCAAACAGCTAATAGTTGGTGGAGCTGTAGAAATAAATAAGGGCCACACAAATGAAAACAAGTCTGGTCAACTGTCATCACTTGTGTTTAGAGTAGACTCAAATGAAAGCAGGTGAGTGAGAAGACTATAGTAATTTTTTTTTTTTTAAAGGAAAGCTTTAAGGCTGCTCTGATTTGAGGTTTCTACTATGGGGGAGCTGGAAGTAGGCTAACCAAATGCACGATGTTTTATGTGATTGGTTAAGGGAGCGTATTTGGCTTTTTCTGTTGGCCATTAGTTGAAAAGTGAGGCCGACAGGAAGGAATTTAAGAGCCATTGACCAAATCCTAATCATTCTGGGCTGATTACTTCAGAAGATGGGGTCTGGCTTCTCGACCCGGTAGCTGCAGAAGTCACGGTTCTGATGTCTGAGCTGGTTACTGCAGAGACTGTGAGTCAGAGCTTTATTTTTATATATGATCAAGCAGTTGTCCATTGGTATGTTCAGTTTCTCAGAGCCAAGACTGAAACCCAGGTTCAGTCTAAAATAAAATAAAATCCCACTCTTAAATAAAATCAGTTGTAAAATTTGCCTTAATGAGTAAAATTAATGGGGCTGTTCTTTGCTCAGTGATGAAGTATGTTAGTGATTCTTAAAGAGAAATCTGGAAGTTGTATCAACCTTACCTGACAACTTGTTAGAAATGTAAATTATTGGGCCCTATCCCAGACATACTGAAACAGAAATGATCTAGATATATACTACACTTTTAGAACCACAGATGTATGTATCCAATCAAATTAAAAGTAAACATGAGATTACTAGGATTCATACAGATTATTTTATGACTTAAAAAATTACCTGTAAGTTTCTGCAAAACTCATAAAGGAACAAACATGACAATATTGCACAACATACCCTCACTCTCTTAACTAACACTCTTTCAGGGTTTTTAAAGTTGTTCAAAAATACTAGTGGGTGGTGGAAATCATCTGCAATTGTAGCATCCATTAAAAGGAGGTGGGAGGGGGAAGAAATAAGAGAATGGGGAGAAGAGGAAAAAGAAGAAGAGGAGGAGGAAGGAGAGTGAGTGTTTAGGTTGTATAGCTAAATTTCATGCCACGCAACTAAATCTCAAAGGATTAACCTGAAGAGTATTTGGTAAAATTGACCAAAGTAGAAATTTTATATTGACTCCATTATGCCCTAGTTTTACCTGATCCAAATAACTCTAAAAAGAATATTACCTTGATAATGACTGTCATTGCCCCTTGCAGAGAAGTTTGTCCTTTGATGCCTCTTTTTAGTCTGAATGAAGATGATGAAATTAAGTTGAAGACATTTATTAATCCATTTCCTCTAATACATTCCTCACTTTTTTTCAAGTTGGTGCTCTTTGACCATGTATTTACAATGCTTCACAACTAGTATTTCACTATTTGTCTAAAATGTTGATAAATGCCTTACAGAGGCAGGGGCGTCCAACCCAGGATGGCTGTGAACGCAGCCCAACACAAAATCGTAAATTTACTTAAAACATGAGATTCTTGTGAATACGTTTCACAGTGTATTTTATGTGTGGCCCAAGACAACTCTTCTTCCAGTGTGGCCCAGAGACGCCAAAAGGTTGAACACCCCTGCTGGGCTTAAATACAACTGAGATATACATTGAGGTGATAAAACCTGGCAATTTGAGAATTCTGAACAACTCACACAAACCATCATTATTGCATCAGAAACTTCAAATGGAATTAATAACACCTGGAGCCACTTTGACATGGAAATTGTCATGGGTCTGGAATCCTTTTCCTAAAATTTCAGTAGGGTTTATAATCAAATTCTCTAACTTTTTTCCTAGGGGAGAATAAAACAAAACAGGTGTTTGTAATGTGTTCTGAATAACATGATATATATATGACATATATTTGTATATATAAACTCTTAGTTTATATCAAAATCCCAAACAAAAACTTTAAAACTTTTTGTTTTCAAGTGGGTGAAATGACTAGATCCATGTGGAAAATGTCTATTCAGCATGGTAGTAACTATAAATATGCTGAAATTTCATATCTCAAATTCAAGGAAAAAAATGACTACCACTGAAACTAGTGTTTCTCCTAAAGCAGTCAGCTTTAGTAAATGAATGCTAAGTTTCCGCTATTGAGTTTATATATAATTGTCAGTGAATCTGAGTGATAGAATTGTATAAATTATGTAAGTTGTGCAGTCTTAAATAATGACTACACATGTGCATTTGTAAAAGTCAAGTTTTGTGGCAACATCCACATAAGTGCATGTATGATTTTGTGATGAATTAAGCCAAAGTATATAATTCACATCTTCTATGATTCCATTTTTTAAGGTTAAGTGTAGAAAAAGAAATTGCCTCCTAATAAATTTCTAATGACTTCAAGAGGTGATTTGTCTAAGTTTCTTCTCCCAAATGTTTCCAGAATTTAAAAGGATTTATAGAACATTTATTAAAAACAAAGCAAAACCAAATTATACAATGGCCTATAGATTAGTTTCAAATTGTCTGTAATCTGTTTATTTAGACTAAACTGTTTTCCTTGAAATGAATTTTATGTATAATATCAAATCAGGATAAGTCTATTTCCATTTAATCTCAATTCCTCTGATATTACTACTTTAGGTGAATTATTATTGAAATTAACTTAAATACCAGGAAAATCGATTACTTTCAATACGTAAGATATTCGTATAAGATCAATGGCTCTTAATTGCTGGCAGTATATGAGAATCACTTGCGAACATTCTAAATACAATACTTTCTGCCTTCGTCCACAATACTGATTTCATTATTCTATGTTGTGTTGTGGTTATTAGAATTTATTAAAAACCTCCCAGATAATTCTAATTTGCAGTCAGGGTTGAAAACCCCTATTCTGCTATCGTGGGTCTCAGACTGGAGTACGAACCAGAGTCAGCGGTTAAAACACAGGCTGCCAAGCTCCATTCAGTGTCAGCAGGTGTAAGGTTGGCTGACAAACTTGTATTTCTGATAAGGTGGCCAGCTGCTGGCCCAAGAACCACTGAGAATTATGCATTAGATATGTAGATCTAATGAACCCAGGTTTCTCAAATAATTTAAGTGTAATTATCTTTTTGAATAAGGAGTTAGCAGACTACAATTCAGCACTGGAAGCCTATTTTGAGGAGAAACTTAGACTAGGTTTTTGGAGAGGAAGAGCATAGGTTTAACATGGGACATGGTGAGTTTTAGCTGCCTTTGAAGTATCCAATAAGTCAAAAGACAATTGGCTGTGAAGTTCGTGTGGTGTTATCTTAATGACTACTGGATTTTGTTTCTTATTGTTTTATGATTCCTGATATTTTGCTGTGTTGGCTATTTGGTTTATATTATCTCCTTCCTCTTACCAAAGGTCTTTGTACATGCTCTCTCCTTTGCTTAATATATTCCTCCCTATTTATTTCATCTAACTAACCCTCACCCATTGTTTTTCTTTTTACTGGGGCTATTTTCATTTAAAGTGACAGAAAAATTCCTAAGGAGATAAGACTCTCTTAACAGAAAAATCTGTGAACATGTATAACAGGAATGCATTAAAAGTTTTTATGTGGTACTACTTTTCAATCCAATTTTTTTTATTGTTGTTCAGTTCCAGTTCTCACCTTTTTCCAAGTTGCTCTCTCCTGCCCTGTGCCCCGCCCCACCACTCCCGCAGTTAATCCCACCCCCATTGTCCATGCCCATGAGTCCTCTATTCATGTTCCTTGACTTTCCATTCTTAAAATGCCAAGTCAGGTCTCACTTTCTCAGGGAAACTTTTTCTGACTTTGGTGATCACTACACCTCTACTGTAGACTCATATAGTAATTTACCTTTAGTTCTTCCATCACTATATTTTCAGATTTGTTCAAGTGATTATTTATGTATCTGTCTCCCCTCTACAACTGTAATTTTCATGAGAACTCGGAGCTACGTTTTTTGTATTATTACACAGGACCTTGCAAGTGCTTGGCACATAGTGTACGATCACAAGTCATCTTTTCATAAAACGAGTTAATAGATAAACATAAGCTAAAAACTTATTTGCACTGCACATGTACACATTGATCTCCCCAACAAAAAGTCATAGAATCAAACTGGGTCCAGAATTAATAGGCAAAATATAAAAGACAAACTCATACACTATAAGTATGTATGCACTCATTTAAAATTACGTTCCTGAGACATTTTTTCTAAGAAAACATATACTGCTCCCTAAGACTGCTTTTAACATAAGACAATACTTGTTAGTTTATGTGAATAAAGCAAAAAGCAAAATCTTTATTTGAAAAAATGTAAAATGTATATAAATGTGAATAGAAGGAAGTCAAACCAAATGCTAGCAGAAACTGCACATGGTCTGATGTATCTATTTTGTCTGCTACAGCATGGATGAATGTTGCGAACATTATGCTAAGTGAAATTAGCCAGTCAAAAACCAACAAATATCGTAGGTTTCCACTTATGCGAGTTAACCTAGAAGAGCCAAGTCTGTAGAGACACTCGGGGGTGGGGAGGACAAGGAGTTGTGTAATGTGATAGAGCTTCCGTTTTGCCAGAGTTCTGGAGATGGTTGCACAACAACGTGAACATAGGTAACACTACTGACTGGCACACCTAAAAGTGATTAAGATGATAACATTTACATTATGCGTGTTTTTATCACATGTTTAAAAGAAATTACATTTTGATGATGGAATTACTGTTTTCTTCATTTTTAAACATCAAATCGGTTCATTTTCCATTTATTGTAAGTAAAAAGATACTAGCTATTAATTTTTTTTTTTTTAAAAGGAGGCTAAGGCAGGGTCCACATCTGAGATATATACACATTCTTAATTACTTGGAAGAGCTTTAAAATTTGAAGGAGTACAGCCCTGGCAGGGTGACTCATTTGGTTGGGCGTCTTGCTGCAAACTAGAAGGTTGCAAGTTTGATTCCCAGGCAGGGCACCTGCCTGGGTTGTGGGATCTGTGTTCTACCCCCCATTGGGGTGCCTGCAGAAGGCAGAAGGCATCCCATCGATGTTTCTCTCTCACGTCAATCCTCCCCCTTCCTCTGTCTCTACAACAAAATTTAAAAAAACAAAAAATGTTGAAGGAGTGCAATTAATATTTGATGAATAAAAAAAATCTAGATAGGTAATAAAGGTCTGATTATTAAATCTTTGGAACTACAAGTGAAATTCCCTACAGATTTATCCCCAGGGATATCATTTAAAAGTATGTAATTATAAGAATAAATTACTCTGACCGGATATTTCTTCTGATTTTGGCAGTTATCCCTAGAGAAATGGCCTATAGGGAAACAACTTTGTCTATTGATACTTCTTTAAAATAGAGCTTTGAAAAATATTGCCAGTCCTCAATTTCAAATATCCAAATATTACTATGTCAACTAAAGAATATATTTCAAATATAAAGTTCACAATGAAGTAAGTTGATCCTAGGTAACTTAAGGGTGATATACACAAATCTAGGGAATGTATATATGCTGTTTCATACTTGACACGCTCTTGCGTATGTCAGGCTACCAGACAACACCCCCCAAAATATGTCTCTAAATATATCATTTTGTCATTTAGAAATTTATCACTTGATGAAACACAGCTGTAAATGATATTTAAATTCACCTCTACCAAAATTTCTTTGCTACAAGATTATCATCCTTGAATTATACAGTACATGTAAAAGAAATAGAAATAGTTAATTTTGGAAACAGCAGATATATTTTAACAGGACATTTTTTAAGTCTGAAGGAAGAAACAAGGGGTCGAGGGGACTTAAATCATGGAATGAATCCCAGTTCATTGAAAAATATATTTTGGGTTTTTTTAAACATTTTTTATTGCTGTTCAAGTACAATTTTCTGCCTTTTCCCCCCACCTGTCCCTGAAAAATATGTTTTAAAAATTAAATATTTTATCCCTCAACTATATCCAATTACCTTGCATAATACGAAGGCTGTGCAGTCCAATTCACTGTAAATAGATGCTTACACCATCACCTTTGCATGGAAAAATATAAGTTAACTTGAGGTAAAGTCTTCCAAAACTCAAGGCTAAGTAATGATCATCCTTTCCTAGAAAAATTGAGGGGATAAGTAAACTGAAATATCAAATCATGAGCTGAGTAAATTTGAAGGTGATAGAATAATTAGTGGTTTTTGATTAATAAGAACCTGGTATAAAATATAAGTATTTCAGCTTTGTAGTATTCAAAGAAAATTAGGCCCTGGTTGGTATGGCTCAGTGGATTGAGCATGGGCCTGCCAACCAAAGGGTCACTGGTTAGATTCCCAGGGCACATACCTGGGCTGCAGGTGAGGTCCCCAGGACGGGGCACATGAGAGGCAACCACACATTAACGTTCCCATCTCTCTGAAAATAAATAAATAAAATCTTAAAAAAAAAAAAAAACAATTAGGACTAAGGGTGACGATTAGTGTGAAAATAATATTTTAAACTCAATAGTCTCTGTGAAATGTGTTTAACTTTAGAAGCGTTATAGAGATTAACTGATGAAGACAGGAAGAATAAAAATCCCAAGGCTCTCACGTATCTCAGGGGTTATTTTAAAGACTCCATTGGGACCTTGCAGGGTGAAAATATTTCTTCTTCCCTACATGATATAGGGATCTAGGTAGTTGTCAGGACCCCAAATGTGTCTTAACCTCCCTCATTTGCTATGAGAACTAGAGGATGACTTCTGTCTTAGGCAGTATCTTCATTGGCTGACCTTTTCTACTGTACTAGGCACAGAGCTAAAAGGTGATCTCCGGGGAGATTACTGGCTAGAGCCAAAGCAGACATAATAAACAACTAATTGTGATACTGATATTTATGAACACAAAAAGGAACTGGGAAGGACTGGACATCCGAGAAAACTTTTGAAACCCTTCTTTATCAGAAGATAAATTTATTTTTTGTTTTGATTCTAGATTTATTCTAAAGGCAGATTCATTTGAAGAGATATTTATGATTTACATATTTATATTTCCTTCTCTGAAAGAAGTCCCCCCTGGACTCAGATCTTAAGCAGAAATGGTCTTTGTTTCCTTCCTTTTCTTTCATCTAAATATTCAGTAACTAAGCCCTCTATGGCTTTCATACACACAATTCTTTTGCTTCAGTACCTGCTGTCACATGAAGAGAACTATTCCAGTGTACACATAATTAGACCTTCCCTTCTTGCACACGTTTCATGTTTACTCAGGTTAATCTTCCTTAAGCACCACTTAAATTCTTTTTTAAAAATTTTCTGCTTAATAATGTCCTGTCTTCCCATATTTTTAAGGTCTTTCAGAAACATCTCCAACTCTGCTTTCTACTGAACCATGTCTCGGGCATCATCACCCACCTTTCGAGGACAACCCCTGTCTTGACTGTGCAATTACAGACTAAGCGGGTCTCCTCCTGAGTTTAATATACAGAGAATCATAAAGGTGGTCTGGCTTGTTCCAAAATGTATATGTGAGATTGATCTGCATCGGTGTATAACCATGCTTTGTTAATTTCCATTTCATAGTGTATTTTATTGCACAAGATTATTTACCCATTTTTCTATTGATTGGCATTGAGGCTATTGTCTTTTGTTTAAATTTTTTGAATGAATTAAGATGTGCATTTTAGGCCAGTTAATGCAGACTTAACATATTTGAGCATATAAATAATTTTAAATTGATTGTAACATTATACTAGGAAAAGTCACTAAATTAGGCAGACAAGAACAATTAGAAAAAATGTAATATCAACACTTTGCTTGGACAAGGCATTAACATTTTAATAGAGAGTATCAATCTTCTTTTTTTATTAGTGGAAATTCAGTCACCCTTAATTTATACAAAATTATTGGGTTCCACTTATCTCAATTTGTAGCTTTCAATTATTGCTCTTTGCTTGAAGTACTCCTGTTACACACATAATGATCACACCAGCAGAAATTAAGCTAATAAGTTACAATGCCTTCACATTTCTGGTGAAGAATGCAGTTGTTTTCTCAGATCAACATCAAAGAGGGTTTAACATTGGATGAAAAATATAGACAGTTTCGAAACCACTTCAACTGAGCAGATATTTGACAGCCTTGGAAACTCCTAAAACTTGTGCTTATAATATTTAGTCAAAGTGATTTAAAATTAATAGAAAATTTTCTGAGATGTTAAATTGTTGCATTATACAGACTTGGGGTCTTATTTGGATAATCTTTCAGAGAATTGGGTGTAGCTATAAAGTAATTCAATTTCAGTTCAGGTTGTGTACAAAAAAAAAAGAATTCCCATGAAACTACTTAATCAATAGCTCTTGTTTGGAATATTCATTAAATGTATATATAGTTTGCTTAGTGCTCATGATATTGCAAGTGGAACATAAATGTCCAGTATACACTTGTTGAATTTATGTAGAAGATGGTGAAATTTCAGTGGAGGGAAAAGTTATTCATATGGAAATGACCAATATAGTTTATAGAAAAATGAAACATATTGAGACAATACTTTGTTAAGAAACAATTAATGAGGTTGATCTAAATCTAGTGTGTTCTAAGTAATATTACAATATTACTTAGTAAAGTAATAATGTAATGCTATGGGTAATGCAAATAGTGCTTAGGAAATTGCAGATTGCTGCCAATTCTAAGGAAATGTCCAACCCCGTCTTGAACAGTAGCCCTCAAGCAGGGACTTAAAAATATGTAATTAGATTACCCTACCCATAGCCTTGACTTGAAAATGTCTAAATAGCAGTAATAAAATATCAAGGATTTCAAACTCCATCCAATCATTCTGTTTGACCATAATAATATACCATGGGAGGTCATTGTGTGTGGTGCTAAGAATTATAATCAACCCTGTGCTTGGAATGTAGAGAGAATCAGCTTGTTTTTTGAAAAAGTGGAGTTTAAATGGAAATCACAGTACATTGATGCCAATGACATGTCCACAGCTGAACTTACAATTTGCATTTATGCCTTGGCTGATGTGGCTCAGTGGTTTGAGCACTGGACTGCAAAGCAAAGGGGGCTCACCAGTTCAATTCCCAGTCAGGGCACATGCCTAGGTTGCAGGCCAGGACCCCAGTGGGGGTTGAGTGAGAGGCAACCACACATTGATGTTTCTCTCCCTTTCTTTCTCCCTCCCTTCTCCTCTCTCTATAAATAAATAAATAAATAATTTTTTTAAAAAAGTTTGCATTAATTAGAAATATTATAGCCTGGGATTTAGCGTTTGCTAATCAGTTTCCAATTGCCATAGTTCTAACTTCTTAATACACTTCTTATGTTCAAGGCCTAAAGTCCAAAAGGATTTCATCTTGAAGATTTTGAACAGATATTTAAAAATCTAAATACTATTGTAAGACATTCCCTTTTGAATTAATTAGTTTACATATTTACCTGACTGACTCCTCATCTCGTATTCAATTCCTCCCCAACCTGTATGCACTGGAATGCAATGTCCATTGGAGATGGAATCTTGCCGTATTCTTCCCCAGCTATGTCACTGATCTTCAAAATACTGCTGACACTTAAGGGGTACTTAATAAATATTTTTGAGTTAGTTTATAAGTAAATACAATTAAGTAGAGAATCACCATAAATAAGGCTGTAGAAGTAAGTAGAGGCCTCATCTAAGGTCTTTCAAACAACGTCAGTGTGTTTGGAATATATTCTAAAAGGAATCAGCCACCAGGGCTTTCCTCACAGAGACCTGATTACACTATCAGTTTTCACTTAGCAATATGTATTTGTTCCTTAAGGTACCTTTTGTGAGTAGATGGTAGCATAATCTTTATAGGTATGTTTTTATATTTAATTCACAGTATCTACTTGTCTTTCTTAATTCATGGCAAGATCCGTAAATATGTGTACTCTGAACTTAACACTTGTATCTGTCATAATCCTCCCATAGAGTAAGGGCCACTGAATAATTCTTGTGACTAGATTATTGAGAATTCTTCCATCCATTTAATAAATATTCATTTAACAACTATTTTTTAAAATGTACATACTGAATGAAATAGATCCTTGTTGTGTGTTCTTTCTCAAAAATTCTGAGTGGGAGCTGATAGAGATTTTCATTATCACTCAGGCATGTAGAATAGATCATTCTTCTGCCCCACCTTTATATAAAATATCCTAATTGATCTGTAATTTAGAAAAAGGAATTTGTGTCTGGTCTATCACCTATAATCCAAATCAAACATCAAACCTTGAAAGAGGATCTCCATGACCTTCTCACCCTGGGAATAGATTTGGGTACTCAGAAAGCCATTAGTCAAAATTATGGTAGATTTGAAAGCATGTGAATATTTGCTGAGCCAAGGTCATTACCATTAGAATTGAGAAATGAACCTAATGGAAATGACTATAAATAATTAAATTACAAAGACAGTGTAGGTTAAGACTGTCTTCCTCTCAATTATAATCTCAATTGTACCAAGCATAGAAGTTTGCATTGTTGCCATCTGAATCTTCACAAATTGCCATTTTTGCAAGGGGCAAAGGTCTTTTTAATTAATATTTTATGTGATTCCACTTCCTTTTTTCTCTTAGCATATCTATTTTACTTCTTTCTCAATTATTTTTAAGACTTTCCCAAGAGTTGGCAATATACATTTACATGTAATCTAAGTTCACTATGAAATAGCGCTCTACCACTTAACAGATAACACAGTTACCTTAAAACAGTGTTCTCAACTCCTCCCTTCCAGTCCATATGATATTGTTATTATTTGTTTCGCTTCCAATAAGTTAATATCACCCAGTTAATTGGTGCTATCATTTTGAACAGTTTTCTGTTAGATCAACTGAGAATAAGAAAAATAAAAAGTTTTACTTTATCTTCATTGTGTTCATTCTCTAAAAATGTTCCTTTATGTAGTTGTACATTTCAGACCTGTATCAATTTTCCTTCTGTCTGAAGGATTTTTTTCCTTCTTATTTAATTTATTGGGATGGCATTAGTTAATAAAATTGCATAGGCTTCATGTGTGAAATTTTGTAATAGAAGGAAATCTTACCCTTTGGCAGAGAATGGATGGACCTAGAGAGCATGATGCTAAGTGAAATTAGTCAGTCAGAGAAAGACAAGTACCATGTGATAGCACTCCTATGTGGAATGTGATGAACAAAGTAAACTATCAAACAAAATAGAAACAGAATCATGGATGGAGAGCAGACTGACAGCTGTCAGAGAGGAGGGGCTAGGAGTAAAAGGTGAAGAGATTAAGCAAAAACAAAACAAAACAAAATAACTCATAGACATAGACAATGATATGGTGATTACCTGAAGAATTTCTTTTTAACATTTCTCGCAAGTCAAGTTTACTGACAACAAAATCCCTTAATTTTTGTTTTTTTATTTTAAGAAAGTCTATATCTACTTTCGAAGAATAATTTTGATGGTTAAATAATTTTAGGCTGGTGGGGTTTTTTTTTTAACATTTTAAATAATTAACTCTGTTCTTGCTGGTGTGATTTTTGAAAAAAAAAAATCCTCTGTAATTCTTACCCTATCCCCATACATTAAAATATTTTTATTCTCTAGCCTCTTTTATGGTTTTCCCTTTTTGTTGTTTTCTGCATTTTTAAATGTTTTCATTTTATTTTTTAATTACAGTTTATATTAAATATTAATTTGTATTAGTTTTAGGTGTGCAGCATAGGGGTTAGACAGTCATATACTTTACAAAGTGTCCATCCGCCCCCATATTTCCAGTACTCATCTGGCCCATACATAGTTTATTACAATATTGCTAACTATGTTCCCTCTACTGCGCCTCACATCCCAGTGACGAAACTGTAACAGACTCTTAGACACAGAGAACAGACTGATGGTCGCCAGAGTGGAGGGAGCTTGGGGGACTGAGTGGAAAAGGTGAAGGGGTTAAGAAGTACAAATTGATAGTGACAAAATAGCTATGGGGTGTTTTCTGCATTTTGAAAATCATATGCCTATGTGTAGATTTTAAAATATTTATCCTCATAGTTTTCTCTGAGCTTTCTGTGTGTGTTGTTGGGGTTTTGTCATTATTTTTTGAAATTTTCGGTTATTACTTCAGATGTTTTCCTTTCTCTCTTCTTCTGGTATACCTATTATGTACGTGTTACAGCGTTTTTAACTGCCCCACAATTCATGGATATTCAGTTTCTTTTTAATTTCTTTTTTTGTTTTGTTCCATTTTAGTTTGGTATCTTTCTATTGACATATGTTCAGTTTCACTGATTATCTCCTTTGTCTAGTCTGTCTATTCTGGAGTCCACCCAAAGCAGTCTTCTTTTCCCTTTGATCATTTCTCATGGTGTCAGTTTCTTTATGTACATAACCCACCTGTTCTTGCACATTACCCACCTCTTTCATCAGCACCCTGAGAATATTAACTATAGGAATTCTAAAACCGTTGACTGACAATCACAAATTCTCTGCCATATGTGAGTCTGGTTCTGTTATTTGCTTTGTCTCTTTATACTGGGATTTTCCTTGCCTTTTCGCAAAGCTTTAATTTTTTGTTGTTGCTTTGAAACTGGTCATTATAATAGTAATGGGAACTAAGGTAAAAGGCCTTACTGTGTGGTTTTATGGTTAGCCAGTCAGGAGCTGGGCTGTATTGAACGTTTGCTATGACTGGAGGTGTCAGAGGCTGCAATAGCTAGCTAATAGAGCTGTTTTTGTCTCTCCTATTTTCTTTGTATTTACCTAAAAATTCCTTTTTACATGGAGTCTGCGACTTGCTACTCTCTTAGGTGTAATTCGCTGTTACTATACTATGGTCTTATTGAAGTGGTGCTATGGTATTTAGGTAGAGAAGCATTCTATCAATGTATGCTTAAATCTCTTTTTAATGAGCCTGATTCCCCTGGGTGTGTCATTTAAGTTTCTTACCTTTTTTTTTTTTTTATTCCCTTTGTGAGACAGAAAGAAAAGAGGGGTCTTGAGCTTTCCAATAGCTCTTCTTTTAGATCGTACATGGATCCAGAAAAGTAATATCCACCAAAGCAGGCCCTGGTCACAGAATGTTTTAGATATATTTCAAAAAAGGCTACTATTTCCATGGACATATTTCAAAATGGTTACATTCCCTTATTTCTGCCTAAAGCGTGAGAAGATTTTTCTGTGGTCTTTATAATGAGAACCTTCTATGGGGCCCCTGGAAGTAAAACTCACCGAAGCACGGCTCTACCCTGCACTGCGAGACTGGGCTGCCAGGTGATACCTATCAAGCTACTTTACACTCAGCATCCAGAAACTCATCAATCACTATTTTGGTGCTTCTGACAGTGGCTTCTGCTCCCAGTGAATTGTGATTCTCTGTATTTACCCATATGTCAGTTGTTTGGGGTGACAATTTTCCTCGTAGCCTCACTTCTGTAGTCAATTTAAGAAGAGTTCTTTGATTTTGTTTCTTTTTTTCTTATTATGAGGATGCGAGTGACAGCTTCCAAACCCACAGTGAGTTAAAACAGAAGCTGGCCAACTCTTTTATTTTAGTATTTATATTTTTAATATATTTCAAAATATAATGTTTACTAGGTACATTTTTATATATTCTTTGTACTGTCAAAGAGAAAAGAAAAAGATAACTTAATTCCCTTTCTAACCCCAAACGATCCTTTCCCTTGTTGTGAAAATCTGGCGCATGCACATTTGAATGCTGAGGCAGCACTATGAAGTGGGGGTTATGGGCAGCTCTCTATCATTTCTTAAAATATGAACTGGCAGATGGCATTTTCTCTTTTCTCCATTTCATAATTCATCAAAAAACAATTAAGAGCAAATGAGTCTTAACAAATAGTTGGCACGCTCATTTCTGTGATAGTTATTTTTATAATAATCAGAGCTCATTATAACATGTTTAAAAAAACTTTTAATGTTTATTTAGCATTGTAGTTAAGTCTAGTGTTTTCATTTTCACAAAATGATAAAAATAGCCTCATGTTGATCTTTGGGTGTTTTAGAACTTAACTAATGTATAAAATATCAGCTTTTGGTTTAATATATACAGAATAAGCTATATGGCTTTTAAAACATCTTTGATGAATCTGTATGTCATAAAGCTAATGATACTTAAGCTTTAGCGTATCTTTCTTTAATGCCTTCATTCTCAGTTCCAACCGGGGCCTTAATAATTTGTTCACCTAGTCACATGGCGGGTAACAGGAAGCTTTAGATTTTCATTTCATAGGCTTCTCCACATGGCTATGTAAGTGTCCTTATGGCCCAGCAGCTGGCTGAGCCAGTGGCACATGACATGAGACACAGCAAGGAGAAAGTAAGTCACAGTGCCTTTTATATAACCTTGTTTCCACGTCTCTACTACCTTCGCTTTGCGCTAAGTGTTATAAGTGAATCGCTACATGAGGTCCACACTCAAGGGAAAAGGAAGTAGGCATCATGTCTTGAATGGGAAGAATATCAAAGAATTTTAAATTATCATGCTATGTATCAGAGCTCTCTTTCTTGATGGTTATTGTTTTTAGTTTCCCTGGGATGCCATAAAAAATTACTGCAAACTGGGTAGCTAAATCCAACAGAAACGTATTTTCTGACAGTTCTGGAAACTAGGCATCCGAAATCAAGTTTTAAGTGGTGTCATGCTCCTACTGAACATTCCATGAAAGAATCGTTTCTTGCCTCTTCCCAGCTTCACTTGGCTCCCAGAATTCCTTGGCAGGTACTTGTATCACTCCAATTTCTGCCTCTATTTTCGCATGGCTTTCTTCCCTCAGAACCTGTCTGCTGTAGGTCTCCCTCGCCTTTCCTCATAAAGAAGCTAGGTATTGAACTTAGGCCCACCTTAACCCAGCGTGACAGCATCTCACTTGCCTACATCTTCAAAGACCTCATGTAAACAGATCATACTTACAGGCACTAGGGGTTAGAACTTGAATATATCTTTCAGGGGAAGATAATGTAACCTGCTAAAGATACTGTACTTAATAGTATTTATTGGAATTCCTTCTTGTAGAGAACAACCATTTATGTAATGCAGAGTTTGCACATGACTCTAAAAGTTTATATAAAAAAGAAAATTGACAGCCATTTCCAAATTTAACAGCAATCGTAAAAAGTTACAACTGTACCAATAATGTGCTATGAAGCTAAAAGAAGTTTTCCAAACTGTCAAAACTGAAAAAGAATTGATTAACATAGCCAGAGGAAATATAACTTTTTTTGCTTTTTATGAGAAATATGATGATAAAAATACCATATGAGAACAAAGAGCATACAACCAAAAAATAAGGAAAAAGATTATAGAATTATGCCAAACAGATAATTAACACAAAATTTTTAAGGTGGGACTTTTTTGGGTTTGGTGATGTTGTGGCATTTGAAATATTTTGTAACTTATAATTTGTTATTATTATTTCATTGCAAAATAAATACACACTTTTGTTTCTAATTTTGTATTCATTATCTTATAAACCTAGGAGACCCAAAATCAGTTCTGACTCCCCTTTAGGCATCTCGCTTAATGTACCTGGTTTTGTAGAACGTTTTAGGTAAAGGGGTACAAAATAATAGGAATTTGAAGACACTTTGCTTTATTACACATTGTTAAAAATTAGGTGAGTGAATTCATGAACTAATAGAAGAATACCATTCTCTTACTATTAGGCAGTCTAAGATAATCATTTAAGAAAACAAAATAGAGTCTGAGAAACCTAGAGAATTAACCTATTTTTTTTTTCATTGTTAAATGTCAAGACGTTGATAAAGCTTTTCCTTCACAGGAAAGTATTTTCCCATGAATAATGTACACCCATGTTTTTGGCCCAAACTTTCAGGGAAAAAATATTTTGTTTTAAATTTTTAATTCAATTATTTATTTACTTATATTTAGATACTTGTTTTTTGTATTATAAAGAAATCTTAGCATTTGTTTTTTTTAATTAATTAATTTATTTTTATTCAGTTACAATTGTCTGCATTTTCTCCCCTTCCATCCACCCCACCCCAACCAGACCCACCTCCCTCCCCCACCTCTACCCTCCCCCTTGATTTTGTCCTTGTGTCCTTTATAGTAGCTCCTATAGACCCCTCTCCCCACTATACCCTCCCCACTCCCCTGTGACTATTGTTACAATGTTCTTAATTTCAATGTCTCTGGTTATATTTTGTTTGCTTTTTTCTTTTGTTGATTATGTTCCAGTTAAAGGTGAGATCATATGGTATTTGTCCCTCACTGCCTGGCTTATTTCACTTAGCATAATGCTCTCCAGTTCCATCCATGCCATTGCAAAGGGTATAAGCTCCTTCTTTCTCTCTGCTGCATAGAATTCCATTGTGTAAATGTACCATAATTTTTTGACCCACTCATTTGCTGATGGGCACTTAGGTTGCTTCCAGTACTTGACTATTGTAAATTGTGCTGCTATGAACATTGGGGTGCATAGGTTCTTTTGGATGGGTGTTTCAGGGTTCTAAGGGTATAATCCCAGCAATGGAATTGCTGGGTCAAAGGGCAGTTCCATTTTTAGTTTTCTGAGGAAATTCCATAGTGTTTTTCACAGTGTTAGCATTTGTTTTTGAACACATTATGGTATAAGAAATTTTATATGACAAATAATGACAAAACATAAGAAGAGATACAAGGTACAAGAAATTTTGTGTACCAGCACCATCCATGTATAAGGTGCGTCCTTATTTTTCCCTCAAAAATTCAGGTAAAAAAGTGTGCATTTTTTTGTACTGTAATTTATTTTTTAATTTTTTATTTTTGAGTTATAAGTATTTTTATTTTCATGCAAAATATGGTAACTTGTTAATAATTTAAAATCCTTGAAATTCAAACTCTTTAAAAAAGATGACTTTAAAAACTATAATCCTGGATTGTATAAGAGTAGTTTTATGAGATTTAAATCCTATGTTTACATGAAATATATGCTCAGCATTTGGCCATTTTTACGGTGCTTAACATATTTGAACTTTCAAATATGAGTCATTATTACTTAGCAAATTGCATAAATTTTTCTTGAAGTGTGCAATTTGGGTATGTTGTTGTTCCAAGGTAATCCAACTTATCTGAAAGCAAAAAGAAAGCATTTGGTTCTTTTATAAAAATTATACATAAATTTTATCCCATACAAAAGTTATTGTAAGCACCATAAACAACAGGAATGTAGAATCTGAATAAGACTGGTAACAAGTATCTCAAAAGATAGTCGGCCAGTAGAAAGGACATATGCTCAAACTATGTAACAATAAAATTTCATCAAGTCTTCAATGAATAATCCTCAATAATACTTTTTAAGATATATTTTTATTGAATTTATTGGGGTTACATTGATTAAATAAATGAGTTTCAAGGGTTCAATTCTCTAATGCACCATCAGCATACAATACTGTGTTTTCACCACCAATAGTGTAGTCTTACTCTGTCATCATCTGTCCCCTTTACCACCTTCTACCAGCCACCAACCCCCTTCCCTCTGGTTATCATCACGCCGATGCCTGTGTCTATGAGATATTTTTTGTGTGCGTTTAATCCCTTCACCTGTTTCACCCAGCTCCACAACTTACCCCTGACAGCTGTCAGTCTGTTCTCTGTATCTATGAGTCTCTTTCTATTTTTCATTCTTATTTTGTCCATTGGATTCCACATACAAGTGAAATCATGTGGTACTTATCTTTCTCTACTGGCTTATTTCACTGAGCATAATAAACTCTAGCTCCATTCATGCTGTCAAAACAGTAAGATTTCCTTTTTTAGAGCTAAATAGTATTCCACTGTATAAATGTACCACTTATATTTTTATTCACTCATCTACTGATGAGCATTCAGTTTGCTTCCAAATCTTGGCTGTTGTAAATAATGCGTGAATGAACATAGGGTGCATGTATTCTTTTGAATCAGTGTTTCAAGTTTCTTCAGATATATTCCAGAAGTGGAATCACTGGGTCATAAGGCAGTTCTATCTTTAAAGTTTTGAGGAAACTCCATACTGTTTTCCACAGTGACTGCCCCAATCTACATTTCTACCAACAGTGCCTGAGGGTTCCCTTTTCTCCACATCCTCTCTGACACTTGTTTGTTGATGTGTTGATGATAACCATGCTGACTATCATCAACCAATGTAACCCCAATAAATTCAATAAAATATATATTTTTAAATATTATTGATAATTATGGATTGAAGACTTGATGAAATTTTATTTTTATATAGTTTGAGCATGTATCATTTCTCATTATAGTTTTAATTTGCATTTCCCTGATGATTAGTGACATTGAGCATCTTTTAATATGTCTATTGGTCATCTGTATGTCCTCTTTGGAGAAGTGTCTTCTCAGGTCCTTTGCCTATTTTTTAATTGGATTATTTTTTTAGTGGTGAATTGTATAAATTTTTCATACATTTTAGATGTTAACCCCTTATCAGATGTATCATTGGTGAGTATGTTCTCACATTCAGTGGGTTGTCTTTCATTTTGTTGAGGGTTTCCTTTGCTGTGCAAAACCTTTTTGGTTTGACTTAGTCCCATTTGTTTACTTTTTGTTTGTTCCCCTTGGTCAAGGGAACATATTGCAAAAAATATTGCTACAAGAATTGTCTGACATTTTACTGCCTATGTTTTCTTCTAAGATTTTTGTGGTATTGAGACTTAAAAGTTTTTTTATAAGTTATCTGTTTTGAGTTTACTTTTGTGTGTGGTGTAAGGAGATGGCCTAGTTTATTTTTTGTGTGTAACTGTCCAGTTTTCCCAACACAATTTATTGAATAGACTATCTTTACCCCATTGTATGCTCTTGCCTCCTTTGTCAAATATTAATTGATGAAAAAGGTGTGGATTTATTTCTGGGCTCTCTCTTCTGTTCCATTTATCATTTTGTGAGTTTTTATGCCAGTATCATGTTGTTTTGATTGCTGTAGCTTTGTAGTATAATTTGAGATCAGGTAACATGATACATACAACTTTCTTCTTTTTTCTCTGGATTACTGAGGCTATTTGGGGTTGTTTGTAATAATTCTAACCTCAATATCAACAAAGAATGTGCATATTTTATCTCTGTTTTAACTCATCTTCAAAATGACAAAAGAAATAATTACTTTACAAAATTATTAGATGGATTAAGAATGGTAAATCCAGAAAATGTAATGTTTTCTGATATGAAATCTCAAAAAATGCTAATTTATTTAGCATTTTATACACTTCTTAGCCTATTGTTTCTGTATCAAAATGCCTTTACAGATGGTAAGTCTTGGGTATACAGAAGGTAGTATAAACTTGAATAACATTAAGCTAAAACCTGATTTCAGATGGAACTCACCAAAAGCTTCATGATAGTGGGTGAGAATGATGTAAAATGTCTGGAAAAAAGGCCACACAGAATATTCTCATGTTTAATCTGAAAGAAATGAGATGTGCAGGTGAGCCACAGATACACCGTTGATACAGAGCAATTTGAGATTTGTTTTCAACGATAAGCCGTTATTTTTTTCTTCTCAGTTTTGTACTCATGTGAAAAGTGTGTGGCAAACCAGTCCTCTGAAAAATAGCATTAAATGTAATTGATATTTAAGTAGTATATTAGGCCTATGATCAAATAGATAAAATACAGAAATTTACAGCTGCTGATTCTCACTAAAATCTGAGCATAAACATGGTAAAGAAAAATAGAGAAAAAGCCTTCTTGTACCTGAAGATCATTCAAGCTTTAAGGATGAAAAAGCCATTTAGGTTAACTGGTTTATCTTATTGAGAACTTAGATTACATCACCCTGCATTAATCAGAATGTCTTAAAATGACAATTTTAAGTGGCTCAAGAGGCAGGAAACACTTGACAGCATTGCTTTGGAGAGTCAGTCATATCATCTGGCATTTTGGTTTTCAAATTGTACTTACATGTACTTTTTTCACTTTCCAAGTTTCAAGTTGGTACTAAATTTATGATTTAGTGTATTATACTATTGACATAATAGTAATAGCTAACATCAACAAATATACATCAATGTACATATATGCTGTGGGTAAGGGTTGGTGTTAGGTTCATTACTCTCCTAATCCTCTGAGAGAAATTGATTCTTATCCAAATTTTACAAATAACACTAAAGAATGAGATAAGACACTTCTCCACAAGATAGAGATTAGCACGCACTGAACCAGAGCAATGATTCAAACCCAAGTCTGCCTGGCCTCATGGATAATGCTTGTAAAATGACATGAAATTGAAACGTTCTGTGACAGCAACTTTCTTTATCAGTGATTACTTTCAGCTGTCTTCACAATTCTGCCTCCAAAAGATATCACACAATGTGACAGATATAGCACTTCAATAGAAAAGGCTCAATAAAACAGATCTAGTGAATAGCTCCCTTAGTAAAAGAACAATATTAACGCTTTCTCAGACATTTCAGAAAGAAATTTTGATTTAAAAGTTTCTATGCTTAAATATGGATGGAACTGGAAAGCATTATGCTAAGTGAAATAAGCCAGGCGGTGAAAGACAAATACCATATGATCTCACCATTAACAGGAACCTAATCAACAAAACGAACAAGCAAGTAAAGTATAAAAAATACATTGAAATTGAGAACAGGCTGAAAGTGACCAAAAGTGAGAGGGGAGGGGATAATGGCGTAACAGGGTGAAGGGTTTACAGGAACAATTATAAAGGACACATGGACAATAACAAGGGGGGGGATGGAAAAAGGGGAGGGAGGTGAGGAGGTCTGGGGTGGTGGAGAGGGGAGGGGGAAAAGGCAGAAAACTGTACTTGAACAATAAAAAAAATGTTAAAAAACTAAAAATACAGTGTTCATTATAGGGTTATTAGAAAACACAGATACATTTTAAAAAGCAAATAATGTCCTACAATGGTACCTTTGTTCTTTTTTGATTATTTAAAAAATATCTTTATAATTAAAAGTTATGAAGAATGTTTACAAAAATAAAAATAAAAAATAAAATTTCTATGCTTAAATAAACATAAATAGACTAGATGAAGAGTTGGTATTTTCTTCTTGCAAAATTTCACTTATTTGTGGACCAGTATATGGTCAATTTCTACAAGTGTTTCTGACTATAAAGAATGGAGATATTGTCATAGTTGGATACACTGATCATTATATTGGGTTGACCAAACAGTCTATATGTTTTTTTCCATAAAATAAAAGAGACATTTTTGATTTTCACCAATAACTGTATTTATTTGGATATTTTGAGTATGTCAGCCATCTCCCATGTTGCATAACATTGATTGTTCTCAATTAATGTCTCGATTTGTTCACTGTCAACTTCAACTGGCCTCCTAGAATATGCAGCATTGTCCAGAGGGAAATCTCCAGCATGAAACTTCACAAACTACTGATTTTTAATTTTTTATTGTTGTTCAGTTACAGTTTTCCCCATTTCCTCCCCATTACTCTCCCATGACCTACCCACCCCCACCTACTATATTCAATCCTCCCCCTGTTGTCTTTGTCCACCGGTCCTTTATACAAGTTCTTTGACTCCACCCTTCCCCTTCTTTCCCCATTATCCCCCTCCTCACTCCCCTCTGGTCACTGTCAGTTTGTTCTTTATTTCCATGTCTCTGGTTCTGTTTTGATCACTTGTTTGTTTTGTTGATTAGGTTCCACTTATAGGTGAGATCATACGGTATTTGTCTTTCACTGTCTGACTTATTTCACTTAGCATAATACTCTCCAGTTCCATCCATGCTGTTGTGAAGCATAGGAATTCCTACTTTCTTTCCACTGTGTAGTATCCCATTGTGTAAATGTACCATAGTTGTTTGATCCACTCACTTACTGATGGGCACTTAGGCTGTTTCCAGCACTTGAATATTGTAAATAATGCTGCAGTGAACATAAGGGGACATATATTCTTTTGAATCTGTGTTTTGGGTTTATTTGGATATATTCCTAGAAGTGGAATCACTAGGTCATAAAACATTTCTATTTTTAATTTTTTGAGATAATCCCATACTGCTTTCCACAGTGACTACACCAATCTGCATTCTCACCAACAGTGTGAAAGGGTTCCCTTTTCTCCACATCCTTGCCAACACTTATTGTACACATGGAGTATGTAAAAAGATGTATCAATCTGGGATTAGTTGTATCATCACAATTATCATCATTATCATCTTCAACTTTAATTCACACTGTCATTCTAGAAGACTACATTTTTTCTAGAAACTTATTCTTTGTATTAATACAGTCAATATGATATACATTGTGCCCTGTTTAATTAAAATTAAAAATCTGATTTTTTTAAGTTTGAGGAAAAGCTATTTTATTTTCTTCCTCTACATTTCCATTCTCTCTGCCAACTCAACTTACAAGAGAGGGCTCTAAATTCCTTGGCTTATTTTATCCTTAAAATATCTAATGAAGTTAGGAATCATTTGGTGTTTGAGAAGGCTGAGTGGATTATATATAAAGGCTATAATATAAGTACCTGTCTCAAAAAATTCACAATCCTCCTAAATGTCTTCTCACTTCATGAAAAACGGTCATATAATAAACTCTATACTAAATAAATGTTACACATCTCAGAGCAAAGCATTTCCTTAGAACACTAACAAAGGCACTGACAAAGCTTAACGATAGATGGTACCATAGTTCAAGTTCAGGACATATGGAGGGGAGAACCTGAAATGGACAGTGACTGCTCATAGCTGAAATCCTTGTCTTAGAAACCTTATCCATGGTTAGGTACCCTGAGTAGAATTGACCATAACAGTTACAAAACCAATTGGAATTGGAGTGCAGCGAAGCTTGTGATGTGGAAAAGGATGATGCTAATGCATCCAAAAATAGTCTGGTTACAACAGTTAAAGTATAACTTTTTACTGTGGTTGAAGTAGTACATTATTGACAATTGAGGTGTGGGGCACAGCTATGCACAGTCAGTAATTGCCTCTGAAATCGAAAGTGAATGTTGCAGCAAGATAAAGAATTTGCATTTAAATAAGAAAAATCAAGTCAGCATTATCTTTGGATTAGGCTTTCTAAACATTGCTTATATTCCATATTTTTCTTCTTTAAGGTTTGTTTTTTTCACCTAGCTACAGAGATTAGCATCAGAAAAACAAACTCAGTGATGCGATTCTGTATCATTCTCATAATTTGGAATAGTGAATTTGGGAAATAGTGAAAAGATAGTTACAGGAAGAAAATAAGAAGTAATCTAGTAATACTTAACTAATGAAGGAATATTCTAGAATGATTACTGTGCTCCAAAAAAATACAGTTGTGATAATCAATGTGCCACATAATTTGCATGATAGTTGTTTGCACTTTAAAAAAATCTCATGTGCCTTTCACTATTTCTATATGCATAAGAGTTCTTTCCATAAATGCAATTCTGACCTTATTTGCATACTTGATAAGGGGAATACATTTACATTAAGAGACTAAAACCAAATGTGCAGGCTAGTGAAGACCATGAGCATTTATGACTAATATATATATATATAATTATTTTTTGAAACTATAATTATAAAAGGTATTAAATCAAGCAAATGCTGGATCATCACATGATGATATTCAATATTTAATGTATCAGGTTGATAATAGATTTGAAAATTTATATCATTAAGGATATACAACTATTCCTATTTATATAAAGTATAGTCAGTAACTGTATACCTGTTATTTTTGTTTTCAATTTTTAAATTATTTTATTGTTGTTCAATTACAATTGTCTGTATACAACTGTTATTGATGTAAGTTGAAAGATGCAAGTCCTAACATCTTAATGCCATACATCACATAGAGTATTTAAAAATGTGGAAAATCCCAAATTATCATTATGTCAAAAAGTTTACTTATATTGGTGCTTCATTTTTTAAACAATAAATTATTTTTAAAAATCAAAATACTTGGAATTATTTTAAAGATGACTTACAGAACATGAATTTCTATCCCTTAGAAAACTGGAAAAAATGTTGCTATTATTTTTGCATTTTCAAAGAAAAAATTTCACAATAGCCTGGAAAATAAGAAAGGGTACAAAGAGCAGGAGAAAAATAACGATACATTTTCAGAAGTCAATTAAGAAAATTGGTTTCCCCTCTAGTTCTTACTCTCACAAAGAGGTGAGTCAGCATGAGTTACTAGCTTTTCCTCTTGGAATTAACTCTACACAAACTATAAAAGGAAAGAAGGACCCATGATGGAATAATATTTGTGTTTCAGTAAATTTTTTCAAATCTAGAGAGTATCATTTAGGTTACTGATTCTGATTCAGTGCAGGCTACTTAGAAGTCTTTAAATGATAGATAATTGATAATAATGTAGAATAACACTTACCCATGGACAGGCAAATTCTGATCTATCCAATTGGCTTCCTTAGTCCCTTGTGGAACAAATAGCTTTGCTCTATTTGCATATTTATTTAACTACCCCAATCTTTAAATGTGTCTTTCATCAGATTCTCTTTTTTTAACTGATACATTTTATTTTCTTGTTTTAGTTTTGAAGCAATATTGACCAGAAAGTACAGAGTCTCATATACTCCCTGTTCGTACATATTCTTAAACTCCTGTCCTAGAGACAGCCCCACATCATAATAGTATATTTGTTAATGTGATCAACAAACATAGACACATCATCAGCACTCAGTAGAGTTCACTCTTGGCATTGCACCTTCTGTGGGTTTTAAGAATTGTATAATGGCATGTATCAAAACCCTCTGTGCTCCACCTATTCATCCTTCCCCCAACTCCAGGAAACCACAGATCATTTTACTTTCTACACAGTTTTGATTTCTGAAATGTCACATAATTGGAATCGTATAGTATATAGCCTTTCCTCATTGTCTTTTTTCACTTAGCAAATATGTAGTTAGGGTTTCTCCATGTCTTTTAATAGTATTTCCTTTGTTGATGAATTCCATTTTATGAATAAACCACAGCTTGTTTACTCATTCAAAGATTAAGATATGGTGTTCATCTCTGCACTGCCCACTTTTAGCAAGTATCCTGCTAAGTCAGTTTAGCTGGACTCCTCCCTTCTCCTTATCCAACCTCCCTCCATATCTAGTCAGTTTCCTCACTCCTACCCTCTCCAGGTGATGTCTGACCTCCCAGGATGCCTGTCTTCAGCAGCATGCTGCTGGGCCACTTTACCCCAATCTTCTGACTCAATGTTTCCTAAGTGATTTTGAATAATAAAAAACAGTTTTTAGAAATTGTGAATAAATCTGCCATAGATACCCATGTGCAGGCTTTATATAGGCACACATTCATTACATTTGGCTAAGTAACTGGTAGGGATAGTTAGATTCTGTAGTAAATTATGCTTAGATTCATAAGGGACTGCCAAAGTGTCTTCCACAGTGTCTGCACAGTTTTGCATTTTCACTAGCAATAAAGGAGAGTTCCTGTCATTCCACATCCTCAGTGGCATTTGGTGTCTATGTCCCATTTTGTCTATTTTGACAGCTGTTTAGTGCTATCTCATTGTTTTAATCTACAGTTTCCTAGTGACGTATGATGTTGAACATCTTTACGTATGCTGTCTGCATATCTTCTTTAGTGAGGGGTGTTCAGATCTTCTTCCCAATTTTTTATTGTTGGGTTTTAAGAGTACTTTGTATATTTTAAATACAATATTTTTCAGACTATAAGACACACTTCCCCCCCAAATTTGACAGGAAAATGGGGGTACAGCTTATAGTCCGAATGTAGCTCACATTTACATTGGTGAAATATTATGTTATTTATGTTATTAAATATTTTACCACATTTTTTACTTCAATTTTTTTTTCCTATTTTCCTCCTCTGAAATGTAGGTGTGTCTTATGGTCCGAAAAATACAGTAATAGTCCTTCATGTGATGTAATTTGTTTTCGTGAATACTATCTCCCGGTCTGTGGCTTCTGTTCTTAATCTATTGACATTGCCTTTATTCACAGACCAGTTTACCAATTATTGTCTTTCAGGGATGGTTACTTTGGTATTTTATCTAAGAAGTCATGGTTATACTCAAGGTTATCCAAGTTTTATCCCATGTTATCTTCTAGAAGTGTTATAACTTTACATTTTACTTTTAGATGTATAATATTTTGAGTTAATTTTTGTGAGGGGATAAATCTGTGTATAGAGTCATTGTTTTAATGTAGATGTCCACTGTTGCAGCACCATTTGTTGGAAAAACTATCTTTGCTCTGTTGTATTAACTTTGTCCTTTGTCAAAGATCAGTAGATTATATTTATATGGGTCTATTTCTGGGTTTCTATTCTGTCTTGTTGATCTGTCTGCCTATTCTTTTACCAGTGTCTTGATTACTATAGGTCTATATTGTCTTGAAGTCAAATAATATCAGTCCTCCAATTTTGTTCTTTAGCTTCAATATTATATTATTTTTTGCCTATTGATACACACACACACACATGATTAAATCAGATGTATGACTGAATCATGTATACATGATTTGGTTGGCCAATAACTTGCTGGAATTTTGACTAGGATTGCATTGAACCCGTACATCAAATTATGAAGAACTGACATCCTGACAATACTGAATCTTCCTATCACAAACATGGAAAATCTCTCCATTTATTTAGTTCTTTTTCTCTGATCTTTCATGAGAGTTTTGTAGTTTTCCTCATATAAATCGTATACATATGTAGTTAGAATTATACCTAAAGATAGTACCCCACCTTATCCACTGTTCATGTTTCACAGTTTCTGGCACCCACAGTCAACTGAAGTTTGGAAATAACACTTGGATAATTGCAGAAATAAACAATTTATAAATTTTAAATTGAGTGTTCTGAGTAGCACTATAAGGTTCTTCAGTGCACCCCTCCATCCCACCTGGGATGTGAATCATCCGTTTTGTCCAGTGTATCCAAGCGGGACGTGCTACCCACCTGTCGGTCACTTCGTAGCTGCCCTGATTGTTAGATCAACCACAGTGGTCGCACAGTATTTGTGTTCACGTGATCCTTATTTTAATTATGAGCAAAAATGCAAAAATAGTGTTGCTGGTAATTTGGATACATCAAAAAGAAATTATAAAGTGGTTTATTTAAGTGAAAAGGAAAATTCTTGACCTAAGAAGGTATGTTGGCATTTCATATCACAAGAAAGTACAGCTAGATATTGTAAGAGCAAGAGAGAGACCACATTCACATAACTTTAATTGCAGTATACTGTTATAATTATTCTGTTTCATTAACTTTTAATCTTTTACTGTGTCTAATTCATAAATGAAACTTTTTCATAGGTTTGTATGTATAAGAAAAACATAGTATATGTAGGGTTTGGTGCTATCTATGTTTTCAGGCATCTACTGGGGGGGTCTTGGAATGTACCCCTCTAGGTAAGGGAGAATTAGTATATTTCATGATTTTGGATGCTACTATAAATGGCAATGTGTTTTTAATTTTCAATTCCATTTGTTTATTGCTGGAATATATGGAAACTATTGACTTTTAATAGTAATGTTATATTCTCTAACATTACTATCATCAGTTATTAGTTTGAGGAGATTTTTGCTGAATACTTTTCTCCATAGATAATCATGTCATTTGCAAAGTAGTTTTATTTCTTCCTTCCTGACATATATAATCTTTTGTTTTCATTTCTGGTTTCACCGCATCAGCCAAGACTTCTACTATGATGTTTAAAAGCAGTGGTGAGACAGATATGCACTTGACCATGATCCTAGTGGGAGTGCTTCGAGTTTCTCTCCATTAAGGATGACGTTTCCTGGTGTTTTGTAGATACTGTTTATACATTTGAGAATGTCCTCATTTATCCTTTGTTTTCTGATAGTTTTGCAATGCTTTGGTGTTTAGATTTTACAAGCGTTTTTATTCTGCATATATGATATAATCATTTTTTCTTCATTAGCCTGTTAATAGGGTGGGTTACATAAATTAATATTCAAGTTCTGAACAGCATTGCATCTCTGGGATAAATTGTATTTGGTTGTGATCTACAATTCAACTTACACATTTTCTAATTTGATGCTCTAATTTTATTGAGAATTTTTAAATCTGTATTTATGAAAAATGTAGATCTGTAGTTTTCTTTCTTGTAGTATCTTTATTTCATTTGATTGTAGGGTAATGCTAGAATCATAAAATGAATTAATAAATGCCAACCCACATACTTTAAAATAAATTGTAAAAAATTGGTATAATTTCTCCCTTAAATATT
This sequence comes from Desmodus rotundus, assembly GCF_022682495.2. Lineage (NCBI taxonomy): Eukaryota > Metazoa > Chordata > Mammalia > Chiroptera > Phyllostomidae > Desmodus > Desmodus rotundus. The sequence goes on along the minus strand of NC_071391.1, from coordinate 129,205,535 downwards.
TCATAGAATTCATTAGTGAATATATCTGGGCCTGGCAATTCCTGTTTTGGAATATTATTCAATATTAATTAAATTTTTCTAAAAGAGTTAGGTGTATCCAGTTGTCCCTTTTTCCTGCAAGAGTTTTGAGAGATTTTATCTTTCAAAGAATTGGTCCATTTCATTGATTTTTATCAAATATGTGGGCATAGCATTACTTATATTGCTTTGTTATAATTTTAATATCTATTAGACCTGCAATGATTTTCCTCTTTCTGATATTAATAATTTCTGTCTTCTCTTTTTCTCATAGCCTGGCTAGCAGTTTAATGATTTTATTGAACTTTTCAAAGAATTAGCTTTTAATTTTGTTGAGTTTCTCTGTTAATTTCCTGCTTTCAATTTTATTGGTATCTGCTGTTACTTTTTAAATTTATTAATTATTAGATACTTTATTTTAATTTTTGAGAAATCTCTACATTGTTTCCATAGTGATTGAATCAATAAACATTCCCACCAATAGTACATATGGTTCCTTTTTCCTTACATCCTGCCCAATACTTATTATTTCTTATCTTTTTGATAATAGCCATTCTAATAGGTGTGAGGTGATATCATTATTTCTTATCTTTTTGATAATAGCCATTCTAATAGGTGTGAGGTGATATCACATTGTAGTTTTGATTTGTATTTGCCTGATGATTAGTGATATTGAGCACCTTTTTATGTACCTATTGTACACCTAGATGTATTCCTTGAAAAAAAAAAAGTCTATTCAGATTCTATGTCCATTTTTAATGGACTTGTATTTGTATTTAAATTTATTTTGAATATTAATCATTTTCAGATATTTGATTTTTCAAATATTTCTTTTCAAAAGTTTGCCTTTTCATTTTGTGACGGTTTTCTTCACTGTGCAGAAGCTTATTTTTTTGATGTAGTTCCACTTGTTTATTTTTGCTTTCATTGTCTTTGCTCTCTGTATCGAATCTGAAAAATCGCCATCAAGACCAGTGTCACGGAGCCCACCACCCACAGGTTCTTCTAGGAGTTTTACGATCGGAGGTTTTACAGTCAGCTCTTTAATTTGTTTTGAGTTAATTTCTGTGTATGTTGTAAAATAGGAATTTTATTTTATGAAATATGTAGCCATTAAGAAGGAGGAATATCTAAAGATAATGGTATGGATAAAGTTCCATATTTCTTATAAAGTGAAAAAAAGCTGGAAAGCATATAGGCAGTATAATCCCATTAAAGGAAAAATACTTATAAGTGCATGTATATATCTATACTTACATGTGTTGATACATACAGTATAAGTAGATAGATGTATATATGTGTGTGTAAGTAAATATACACCAAATTATTAATAGTGGTCATAGCTTGGAAGTTCATAGAATTGGTCAGAGTTGACTGAGGGACTATTACTCTTTAGTGTTAGAATTTTTTCAAACACTTATCCCATATGTATCTATTTTTATGCAAAGAGTAAATAAAATAGTTTATAAGACAGATACTATTAGCTTTTTCCAAATCATAATCAACATAATATACCAAATATGATTTAAATGTAGAGTTAATTATATTTCTGTGAAAAGTTACTTTTTAAAAATTCTACATTACCTATAATGGAATCTGTCAATATGAAAAAATCTTCTTTCTTGTTACATAATTTTTCTCATTTCATAATTCAGTGTTTTAATCTAAAGTTAAAAATGCAGACTAAATATAATAGTATAAGGTTATAAGCAAATTTTTCCATGAATGAGAATTATATTTAAACTATATATGACTTCCCACATACTGCAAATCCAGGACAAGAAGGGAACTAAGGTGATTCAAGAAATATTCAACCCACTTTGATATTAGCTAAGTTTTAACAATACCTCTATCTCTTCCATTCATATCCCTACACTCATGTGTCATAATGCTTTGACAGGACTCATCTCTGCCTACAAAAATAACTTCAGAGTCCCTTGACATTTATCATCTAAATTTACATAAACAGTCACTTTTTTCCAAAAAGAAAAAAAAGGAGAAGCAGAGTTTATTTAAGAGTTCTTTTGATTTTTTTCTTGATTGGGTGTGCAAGGTGTGGGTGAGATTAGCTGTCTGATTTCAGAGTAACTGCAGAAACCAGAAGAAGGCTAGTGAGCTCAATTCTTTTAATAACTTTTGGGAAATATCTGCACAATTAACTGTAGAACTTCCCCCCAGGGCAGCGAAATCTCTGCATTTATTGATCCATTTTTTTTAAACAGAAATACAGGAAGAAACTTTAAAACCATGATTCTCCTTCGTATCTTCACAGGTCAATGAGACAAAATTTGCCTTTCAATTATATATTTATTTCAGTATCTCCGAGTGGATCTATATCATGTCTAAAAAATACAATAATGCACTTCCCAACTGGCCTTTTGGATTTTTTTCCTCAAACACTATTTTGTTCAAATCTGCTATGTTGATTTAAAAGCTGTCCTTTATAAATATCTCTTTACCTTTAAGAAAATAAACTACATAATAGAAATACTAAGTGACTAGTGTGTGTGTGTAATTAGGAGCTTGTTGGGCTCTATTACTGTCCCATGGATTATCTATCAAAGCATGGTGGGATTAATTAGAAGTATTACATGAATCCCAAGAGTGATTTTTTTCCTTTGGTCTGAACAAATGTAACTACATTAGACACACAAATCATCATGCTCTATAAGCTAATCAGTTCTTCCAAGGCAGTATAATAAAACCATCGTGTACCCTAAGGATTTGTAATCCCATCCATGGTTTGGGAACGTAAAGACCAGTAGGAGCTGCTTAATATTTGCCCTATATTTTCATTAATATGATGAACCCACGAGATCAAGACCTCAAAATTGAACAGTAATCCTAGTCTAAAAATGGTGTTTAATGAAGATGATACTTGACACTGAAATCAGGTAATTGATGAATTTTAGGGAATGCCGAGACATATTGGCTCACTTCCTAGCCTTCCTTCCATCACTCTTTCTCTGACTTCTGAGCCCTAGATCTCTGAACCTTTGGTCGGTCATTCTAATGCCTATCTCCTGATCTCAGTTCTATTTTGCACATTGTCTTTCTTTACCCTGAGCCACTTTTTTCCCTTCTCCCAATCACTGTCTAACTTACTCTTACTCCTTATACAGTCATGAGTTCCAATATCGTGTCTGCAAACAACTGTGTGAGTGAGCCATACTGCCTCCTATAAAAGGTCAGGGAAATACATTTTTAACTGTCAACGTATTATGTGCTTTCTCTTCAACTTTAATGGTTTATCAAGTTTAAAATTAGTTCTCGTACTGATTTCCACAGCATGCTTGAAACAAAATGACATGTTGTTTCCTTTACTTAAAAGGTGACTTCTTTTCCTATTATGGAATGGGAATGGCAGCAGATCTTCCAAGATACTGATGGGAAGTGTGTGAAATGTTCTATATTTGTCATACTTTCTTAATATGTGAAATACATACAGTAATGAGGCATCAAGAATTTCTCTCTTTAAATTTCCTCTCTTTTCAGAACCACTAAGATTTATTTTTTTCTTTCCTGTCATTGAACAGTCTCTTTAAAAATTTCTTCATGTGTTATTAAAACTATGTTATTTAAACTTCTCTGCACTCAAACTACTTTCATCCTTTCCAACCACACACCCAATCTTTTTCCTCAAGCCCACGATTGGACAAGGAAACCCCAGAGTGAGATGCCAATGTTTCATTTCATACAAGGCCACTGTCCTGAAGCCTTCTGATGCATCACGAAGAACTCTTTTCTCTTAGGGGTCCCTACACAAAATCACTAAGGTGTTAATTTAGTACAATGTTGCAGCATTAGATTGTCACTTCTTTTGTGCTTTGTTATCCATGATTGAAACAGAATCTAAGGAGTTCACTACTGCTCTTTAATGGATCTGCAAAGGAATCCATCCATAGCTTTTTCTAGTACTTTTATTGACTTCAAATTCTAGATGTTCTGCCTTATTGTTTTCTTGTGACCTTTGTTCCTCTCTTGGTCCTGTGTATTCTTAATTTTTATGTAAAAGTGATTCAGCAGACAATAGATAGGGTCATACTCTATATCATGCATGCCTATTGTAAATTCATTAGACCCAGTGGAAGAATCTGGTAAGGACCCAGGATTACCCTATTGTGATGGTAATATCTCCTGTGTGTTACTTAATTATTGAGATTCTCTAGATCAGGTCCTCAAGTTTTTTAATTATCTGTTCCAAGGAAGCCAGCAGTCAGGCAAGTTTAGAACCAGTCAACTTGAGGATTCCATGTCTTAATTAAAGTACTGGAAGACACAGAGTGAGTTGATTGTGACAAACACCCAATGACAAATACAACTTTTACTTCACTTACATGCTAAACCATATGACAGTTTTTCAAACTTTTGTTAATCAGTACTATTCTTTAAATTACTTCTTTTACTTGCTTGCCAATCAATAAAATATATTTGATGATTAAACTGAGGATATTTACATAGTATAAAGTCAGTAAATAACATGATTTTAATAAATATAAATGTTAGAAATAAAAGGTTATGTATTGAACTTGAAGCTTAAGTTTTTAATTTCTTGTTACTTTATGATTGCTCAATACCATGAAAATTCCTATTCCATTTCAGACAAGATATTGTATTTTTAAATGTTATACATTGGAAATAATTCATCTCATTTCTAAATACTTTCAATTGCATCAACCCATAAAGGATTAGCATTAAATTTTTTTAAGTTATTTTAATTCTTTATTATAAATACAACTTTTAACATGAACTAAACCACCTTTTTACACCACACATAAGGATAAATTCAAAATAGATCAAAGACTTAAAGGATAAACCTGCAACCATAAAAATCCTTGAAGAAAACATAGGCAGCAAAATATTAGACATTGCTCATAGCAATTTTTTATTGGATATATCTTCCCAGGCAAGGGAAACAAAAGAAAAAATAAACAAATGGGACTACATCAAACTAAAATGATATTGCACAGCAAAGGAAATCATTAACAAAATAGAAAGAGACCCCACAGAATGGGAGAACATATTCACCAGTAATCTGATAAGGGGTGAATATCCAAATTTACAAAGTACTTATAAAACTTAACACCAAAAAACAAACAACCAATTAAAAAATGGGCAAAGGTTGTAATGATTACTAAAAATATCTATAATTAAGCAAAATAATCCAAAGTAAGGGAAGAGATATTGCAACAAAGCACCTTAAAAGGAACCCCAGATAGAGAAAATTAATATGGACTTGAGTTGTATGTGGTAATAATAGCCAGAACTAATAAGTTTACTTATTTAGCATTCTTTTTTCAGGTGCTGCACTGTTATACACATTTATGTATTCATTTTATATAGACATATATACACATACATATATATTACATAATGCATTATAAGAGATTGTCCTTAAAAGGTCTAGTGCAGTGCTGGTCACATAATTATATGAAGAGATAATTAGTTTTAAGATTCTGCAGATTAAATCCACATTTGTCGTTAAGTTTCTTCTGGTTCACCTTATAGAGATGGAAGAAAACCAGGGCCCCACATCACTAAGTAGATCTTCAGTGCAGGAAAAGGTTAAGCACATCTGCAGCCTTACATCTAACCAGCAACACTTGAAAACAGAAAGCACCTCTAGGTTTCTAGGCAAGATTTCAACGTTTTCTTACAGTGGGAGACAGGTTGAGAAGAGTTTCATCTTCTAGATTTCAAAAAATCTTTCATTGGGTGCAGAGAATAGCAAAATGTGCTTTAAGGTACAGTTTTTTTAGTGCTTTGTAACTCCTTTGATAATTCATTTTAGTTGGTGAAGTTGATATTCATATTTGATACTTGCTTTGAATTTTATCCTATTTTCTGCAATTCTGCTTTTTAAACCTTAATACATTCTTATAAGAAACAGTTAAAACTTTGGTGTGCAAAAAAATACAAAATCTTTCATTCATCCTTAAAATATATTTATTTAAGTCCTGTGTACTAAGTGATATATTATTTCTGACTTAATAGATCTTAATTTGTATAATAAACATAAAATTTTTTTACACCCAAAATTTAAATTTATAAAAATTGCAAGACATTTTACTTTACATGGCTCCGGGTAATGTGTAGCTTTCTGACATTTCATTAAATGTAATTAAGCCAAGCTATTCATACCCTTATTGAGGTGCATTTAAGATTATTTCTGTAGAAACCATGATGTTATTTTAAATAATTCAACTGTATTATAATAACAGAAACATCTGTTCAATTCATAAAATGCTCTACGTTAGAATACAGGTTCCGCAATACAGAATATATTAAATCTAAAACAAGAGAGCATAAAAGATAGATTTTATATCTCATAAATGGATTTCAAGATGACTTACTTTACTTAAGATTTGCAGAATTATTTCTTCGTTTAGGTAAAACCCAGTAGTCTGAGCTTCTGTTTATTGCCCTGATTTGGATAAATTTGCTAAATACCCATTTTAGTATGGAAAAATATAAAATGACCTCCATTTTTATTCAAAATTCTTCTTTGCCTAGAAGATATTTTATTCCATCAAGTTACAAATTTGTTGTCCTTGCTTATATTACAAATAAGATTGGTCCGTGTAGGTCACTCCCAAAGTTCCCAGTAACATTTTAACGCAGAGATGCTCCTCCAATCATCCTGTATCACTAGACAATGGCATTCTACTAGCGTAGGAAGATGATTGGGTGAGGTCTGAACTTCAAATTTAACAACTGTTCTACTTCAGCCAATGGCACAGAGTATAGGTCTGACAAGAAAATGCTCCTTAATTGTTTGCAAAGTGTCCTGCTTAACCAATAATATTTGAATAATACCCACAGCAGATGTTTCTAACCTCCCAGAATATAATTTTTCTGTTTGTTCCATCGCCGTCACTTTTTTGCTTTTTAAGTGCTCCGTTTTTCAGATGACTTGGTTCTATTGCTGCTCACACTCACTGTCTGCTGCTCTCAGAACAAGTAGACACAATGGCCAATACTTATTGATAGTTTAAAAACTGACATTCCCAAAACATTGAAGTTGCACACTGGCTAACTTTTTTAGCACAAATCAGAAGCTTTGGCTTATTTTAGAGTTATCAAATTCTTTTCTGAGATACCATCAAGCACCAGGTAACTTTATCTTTTGATAATGTTGGTGAACATCTTACTCTTTTAGGAGGACCTCAGAAAAGAAGTGTTCACTACCAGCTTCGTCAACTGCTTAATTAATTTACCATCACAGACATAAGCACGTTTAAGACAGTAGTCCCAACTGCAATGCACATTTAAAACTATCTAAAATGAACCCAGTTTCCTTTTTGAGAAAGTATATATAGTGTAAAGAAAAACAAAATGTTCAAGTAGATCTTGCGTACAATCTGTGATGCAGTCCCTCTCTTAGCATAGGGAGTTTCAATTGAACTCATCCTAATTTTGAATGGAATTACTTGATGCTGGCTTGGAATAGTTATGATTAATGCCCTAGTCCTTTTTCCCAAACTTACTAGTTTATTTTCTGTGTGCTTGCTTGTTCATTTTTGACAAATGAACTGTCTTTCTTAACTTCGCAGTACTTACATTATTTTTTCCGGTATCTGGTGAATGTCTGCGGGGGGACGTGCTTCATGGAGTATTGGTCCCATGTGATGCTGAGAGCGGCAGAAAGGTTAGACAATGAGAATAATAAGCACCGAGGTGCAGCCATTTCATTTGTTTGTTGTTGGCAACAAGCCCCCAAATAAGGACAGTTGTTCACCTAGATCCCCATGAGTAGGAAACTGGGCTAACCAAACTACAATGTACTGATATTATGGAAAACTATATGCACCAGTAAAAAATGATTTAATTTTATGTCTGCTTCCATAGAAAAATCTTTGAATTAAAAGGCTGAATGAAAATGGCTTAATAATATATAGAATGTTACATTCATATTAAATACACATATAAATGTAATGACAAATATACATAATTCTGTATATTTTATAAATATTTTCTCAGATAATTGAGGAAATAGAAGGATATCACCTGGAAAGAAAAATATCAGATTAAAATAGCAGTTACCAGTGGTGGGGGAAAATGGAGACAACTGTACTTGAACAACAATAAAAAAAAAGTTAAAAAAATCCCTGGCTGGTGTGGCTCAGTGGATTGAGCGCCAGACTGTGAAGCAAAGGGTGGCTGGTTCGATTCCCAGGCAGGGCACATGCTTGGGTTGCAGGCCAGGTCCCCAGTAGGGGGCGTAGTCGAGGCAACCACACACTGATGTTTCTCTCCCTTTCTTTCTCCCTCCCTTCCTGTCTAAAAATAAAAAAATAAAATCTTTTAAAAAAGTTAAAAAAAATATTTCTCCTTTTACCTGCCAATGTGGGCACTGTATTTATGCTGGTGTTATGCTCTGTAGGAAAATTGTGTCAATATTAACAGAATTCTAAAATTGACACAATTATATGTTTAATACTTTTAAGGAAACAAAATAATAGAGCAGACAAACCTCATGTTAAATAATTTGATACTTCTTACAAGTCTAATGTTATGCATCATTTTTTTTTAAATTTTAGTGTGCTTGTCTATTAAAATAAGAAATGGAGAGAAAATGCAAAATTTAGAAGTGAAGTACCAAAATAAATGTGTTCTGAAGTGAAAAAAAAAATAGCAGTTACCTTTGCCGGAACACATGTTTTGGACTATGTGTGTATCAATAGAAATTTAAACTTAATGAATACTGTCTGATGATTTTAAAATAATAATGTATTCATTATGCATAACAACAAAAAACAAGTGTTTTTATATTATGAAACACTTCTCAACAAAAATACAAGCTGATTTCCATGTAGTTGTTCAGGGAGACATATTGTAACAAAACATTAAGGATCACTTGTAATTGGCAAGTAGTTTGAATGCAAACTACTTGCAAACAGTTCTGTTTTCTTGGGAAAATATTATTTATATAATTTTATCATTATTTTTAATTTAGAAGATTACCTACACCACATCAAATATTAACCTTTCCTATACCCTAATTATTATAAATACAGAATTAGAGCTTGCTAGATTATTTTGTCATAAAACCCAGGTAAACTGAACTAATGCTAATTCCAAGCAAATAAACTATATTGATTTATTAATAGAATAAATTATTCTATTAATCAGGAAGGTTTAGATTACAAGTGACAAAATATATAACTCAACATAATAGCAAAATATGAAGATACATTACAATGGCAGAGAATTCCTGGGGAAGAACTGTAGGTCAAGTGTGAGTCACATGCCCTTCTCTACCCCATCAGTAGGGCCAAGCAGTAGTTCCACTAAAAACCTTGCCATTAAATTTAGAATGAGCAATTCCCTCCCCACAATGAGTGGGGAATGAGGGGAGGCACATGGAGTTTTAGTACATTCTGCTATAATGAGCCTGTCGGTAGGAATCTAATGCAGTATGTGTTAACCACTAGAGCTTGCCCTCTGACTTTTCCCAAGTTCATTGTTAGGTTTCCAATCTGGCAATCTGGGTTTGCTCTTTAATACTGATGGATGATTTTATATTTCTTTATTTGACATATTTTACTTCAACATATTTTTCACTATTTTACCAAAATCCTCTAATTCTATTTTTGCTTTCCCAGGCAGAAGACTACTTTGACTTTTTTTAGAATTATTCTAAGTTAATTTCATCAGTACTATAGATCAGATTGGGAAATTAGACCAGGAATTATACAATGATAATTTTATAAATATGTTTAAGTGTGTATATGAAAATTTTAAAATGAAGGATTTATAAAGGCCTAACAATGTTGTTAAATAAACTTGTCAATAGTTTGCACTTTAAGATAATAGAAACACCCAACAGAAATTATTGGATTTTAGAGCATATAGCTTGATCAATAATGGAATGCAATTATTAACCGACCCACACTGAGTAGTAAATATCAAAAGAAACTAGATCCTTGAGCACAGTACCTGTCTGGGTTTTTCCCACTGCATGGTATAGAACAACAAAAATAAACAAGTGTTTGGAATCAGAGCTGCCTCACTGTTCTCCTACTGGAGCCCTGGATAGGACACTGCAAACCATATTCTCCTGCTAGTTTCATGATTTCATTTATGTTTCTAGCAATTGTGGTAGCTTGATTTCCCAATCTCTGATTACCATCAATAAAGAATGTATTAAACCTATTTTGAGAGATAAAATAGGGTTCAATACATTTCTCCCTCCATAAGTCATCTTATTCTTACTCTTCTTCACATATGACCCTTATATATTTTTTCTAAATTCTTGACTTCTTTTCTCCTCTGGGTATTTACCCAATTTTTCTTCCCATTTATTTCTTCTGCTTTTATCTATTGCCAGTACAAAGGGTCAATAAAAAGTTCAATTCTTCTATATCCAAAAAAATTATCTTGACCTCACTTCTTATTTATCTTTAAAAGAATTCTATAAAGTTAAGTGTAGCTTTTGTTATTCTCAGTTTTCCTTTTCCACTAATTCTTCAAAGTACTGCAGTCTTATTCTGTGTCTCTAAATTGACTTTAAGTAGGAAATTAAAAACCTTCAAGTTGCCAAAATCAACAGCAATCTATTCTTAGGTCTGATTCCTAAAAATTTTCCATTACTCAGCAACATCTTCTTGAGACTCAATTTATCTTGGATTCTGTGACAATACTGTATATATTCTTCTCCTCTTCTCTCTCTTGATGTCTCCTTCCCAATATTCAAACTTTCATTACTTGATATTTACTTAAAGCCTTTCCATGTTAGGGGCTAATCTATTTGTTGTTTGTTCTTTCTTCCCTTCTTTTTTTTTTTTTTTTTTTTTTTTGCCTGACTTTAATTAAAGGCATTGAGGATGCTTTTTGATTGAACTTTCCATATTTATTTTTCCCAGCTTTATAAGATTGACATATAACAGTGTGGAAGTGTATGGTATACAATGTGATGAATATATAATGATTATCACAATAAAGTTAATTAATATCCCCATCACCTCACATACTTTAGTCATTACATTCAGTTTCCTCTGTTTTCTCTGCTTTCTGTGCAGTGACAGCCATTCACAGAGCATTGACTTTTATCTAAATGACTGTAACAGCCTAACCACTGTGCCCCGTTAAGCATCTCCTCTGAAGTCTAAGACCTTATTTCCACATTCCTGTTGAACATGGCTATGAAGACCTATTTCATTGATGCTGTAAGTTTATGAGGTTTATACATGAAATCATAGTATTACTTCTCTAGCCTGCTTTGCTTTTTCATTTTGTATCTCAGTATATAACTTACCATGTTAACCGAGTTATTGATTTTAATGTCCTTTTTGACCATTGTCTCTCCCTTTATCCCCACAAGCAATCTTTTCAAGTCAGAGTTTCTATCTCAGGAGTATCTTCAGAATTCTTTTTTATTCTATACCAAGAAAACTTTCATAGATCAGAACTTTTTCAATACACTGCTATTTTCTAATTTCTTTCTAAGTGTTCTCTGATACCAATCATTTCTTATTTACCAACTATTCATTCTGTGAGGCTACTTCTAAAATTGTCTTCATTACAAAAAATCTTGTTTCACTCTATTGTTCAAAGTTCTTCCTTAAGTTCTATAATATTTTTTTCTGTTACATGAATCAGAGTCCTCTCATTCACATGTGATCTTAATTTTTTCTGAAGTACCCGTGTATTTTTTTAAGATTATATTTATTTATTTTTACAGATAGGGGAAGGGAGGGGGAAAGAAAGGGAGAGAAATATTGATTGGTTGCCTCTCACACGTGCCCAGCAGGGGTGGTCCACAGCCCAGGTATGTGCCCTTACTAGGAACCAAACCGGTGACATTTTGCTTTGCAAGATGACGCTCAGCCAACTGAGACACACTAGTTAGGATGTCAGTGTCTTTTTAATAGATTCTTTTCCCACCTTCAAGAGTTATGTGAAATAAGGACCCAAGCCCTTTTGAAAGCTTATTCTAATGCTCTCCACCAAAAAAAGGTTTTAGCCACTTGAGTCTGTCACTCAATTAGAGTTCTTCCTAAAGCACGGGAGGACAGTCAATAATACTGCAATAACTATGTGTGGTACCAGTAGGGGTCCTGGAAATATTAAGGAGAACACTATGTAAAATATATGATTGTCTAACCAGCAAGCTGTACAACTAAAACCAATGCAAAACAAAATTGAATGGGATATCAAAACTATGTTCATTGGCTCACATTGTATAGATGCATTTATTCCTCAACTCTTCTTTTGTTAAGTGAATGTAACTATGATGTGATAATTTAAAAAGTGGCTCTTAAGACAGAATGCTTGACTCAAATTATCAATTCATAAATCCTAACAGCACTATTTGCATAATTTTCTTAATATGCATGCCTCAGTTTCCTCATTTAAAAATAGATGTACTAATGTATTTCCTTTGTAGGGGGTTTATGAGTGCTTAATGCAAAATATACATGTACAGCACATACAAGCGTGCTTGGAAGATATTAGAACTAATAGATGTTAACTATGGTAGTGGGAGTAGGAGTGGTAATGAGATACCACTTTACACCAGTCAGACTGGCCATTATAAACAAATCAACAAACAAGTGCTGGCGGGGCTGTGAAGAAAAGGGAACCCTAGTGCACTGTTGGTGGGAATGCAGACTGGTACAGCCACTATGGAAAACAGTATGGAATTTCCTCAAAAAACTGAAAATGGAACTGCCTTTTGACCTGGTAATTCTACTGCTGAGATTATACCCTAAGAATCCTGAAACACCAATCCTAAAGAACCTATGAACCCCAATGTTCATAGCAGCACAATTTATAATAGCCAAGTGCTGGAAATGGCCTAAGTGCCCATTAGTAAATGAGTGGATCAAAAAAATGTGGTACATTTACATGATGGAATACTACACAGCAGAAGGGAAGAAGGGGCTCCTACCCTTCGAGACAGCGTGGATGGAACTGGAGAGTATTTTGCTAAGTGAATTAAGCTAGGTGGTGAAAGACAAATACCATATAATCTCACCTATAAGTAGAACCTAATCAACAAAACAAACAAGCAAGCAAAATAGAGCCAGAAGCAAGGAAATAAAGAATACACTGACAGTAACCAGAGACAGGGAGTGGGGATAATGGGACAAATAAGGGGAAGGGTCATCAAGGAACATGTATAAAGGACCCATGGACAAAGACAACAGGGTTGGGAGCCAGGATTGAATGTGAGAGGTTGGAGGTGGGTAGGGTGAGGGAGAGTAATGGCAGGAAAATGGGGACAACTTTAATTGCACAATAATTTTTAAAAAAGAGAAAATTATGTACTATAGTGGTAGAATTATTCATTCTCACCCTTGCAGAAACAATAAGAATGCAGGTTCTGCTGGTTTTTCCTCTTTTCCATTTTAAAAATATTTTCATTAAGAATTATAGGCTCTGTATAAGCAGGCCATATATATGAGTGTATTCAAGCATGAAGTTTTCTAAAGATACTTTTCTAAATTATGTTTAATTAAATTTCTATTTTTATCCCAGGTTTTAAAAAAGCAATAGAATAGGATTTAGAGTACATAAAATAAATTTTACTTTGCTTTCCAAAAATGTTTATTTTACTTAAAAAGGTTTTTATAAAGGCAGATGTTTTAAAACTCTAAAGTCCCTTTGTGTATTCACAGTAACATAGTGGCAGAGGTGTTTGGTGCACAGACACTGGGTAACAGTCTTGAGCGCCATGCCAAGCGGAAGGAAGGAAGATGGTCCTTCCTTCTTTCTGGGTAACTGGCTGCAGGGTTTGTGATAAAAGAATTAAAGGATGCAAAATATAGTATATGCATCCTGCAATGTTATTTTTGATAACCTTGGTGTTGAAAATATTAAGAAAGGTAGAATATCATCTATTTATGAAAATTTGTCTCTTTGGAACAGGTAGAAAGCAAGCCAAACTAATGATGTTCTGATTCTGATATTATTTATCAAAAACAATTTTTACTAGCCAACACAATCCCACCAGTCGTTCATTCTGTTTTATTAAAAATATTTTCCATACATTAGACAATTTTTTGAGTCTCAACTAATTCAAACTCACATTCCTCTAGAAGTAAGCCAATGAGAATAGAGAATCCTACCAGCATTCATAACATGTACATGCCCGTGCACCCACACAATATAGTTTTGCTTCTGAACACTGGACAGCAGGACTATTACAACTGGCGTTATCTCACTAGGTTCTATGACCCCCTCCAATGCAGGAAAATAATGACCAATAAAACTAAGGCATTTCCTGGTTGGAAACATTGTCAACGTGCCCACTTAAGAGAAAGCAGAGCTGGACCACTGCATATTCTGTCTCAGAGCCAAGGGTGAAGGAGTTGCAGTGGGAAGGAGAAAAATAGATATTTGCTACTCTTCTCTCCTATTTTTGTCCACCTGTTCAATTAGTTTTTATATCTTCTTTGGGTGCTTGTTGATAAAATACATAGAAGCTATACATTTTTTAAGTAAATATGCAGAATCAATTATGCAGAACAAACTTACATAGTTATGTCATTTAGAAGATTATTTTCCTGAAGTGAATGGTAACTGATGAATATAGTGATATATAGTTTATGTATAATTTTATATGATTTATGTAACATTTTACATATTATTAATGCATTAATATAAAATTGCCTTCTGAGGCAATTTAATATATATTGCTGGTCTATGTCATTATCTGCAAATGCTGATAAAGACATTGGTAATATTAAGCAGTTATTATTATTAAGACATTGATAATAGTAAGCAGTCAGGGGGCCATACAGTGAGCAATAGTAGAGTCAAGCTCACACGGAAATAGAGACATCTAAACATGCAGGATCTTGTATCTGCTCCTCTTCCAACTCATGCTCATCTCATGCTGCTCCCTCCTCCTCTCCCCGCCTCCGCCCCCCCCCAGTCCTGTCCTCTCCTCTCCTCTCCCCCTATCCTCTCCTCTCCTCTTCCCTCCCTCACAGCCCTCCTCCTCTTAGGTACTTTAACTCCCCATTCTCAAGGTTTCCTTTCATTTTGAGAGTACATAAAACTTGTTCCTGCCCTGGCCAGTGTGGCTCCATTGGTTGGGCATTGTCCTGAAAACCTAAAGGGAACCTGTTCAATTCCCAGTCAGAACACATGCCTGGTCTGCAGGTTCAGTCCCGGGTCATGGTGTGTATGGAAGGCAAGCAATCACTGTTTCTCTATCACGTCGATGTTTCTCCCCCTTTCTTTCTCCCTCCCTTCCCCTCTCTCTAAAATATAAATACATACACACATACATACTGATTCCTGCATCAAGAGTCCTCAGGCTGGTATGTCTTCTCATTAGATGGTGCTTCTTCATGTTTTCATCACTTCACCCCCTTCTTCTCTCCAGTTAGGTGTCAGCTTAGGTCTCATTTCCCTAACTTTTTCAAAGGGTCTTTTTTAAACACCCTTTCTGCAGCAGCCTCTCTGTATTGTATACTGTAGTGCTTGTGTGTGTTCTTCACAGCACCTATCACAAATTGCCATCACTTCATTTAATCTCCCATTTGTTTATACATTACCTTCTTTCCTCATCAGACTCCTCACAAGAAAGGCAGCTTTCCTTGTTCACCTTTACATCCCTTGTTCACAAAGGTAGTCAGGAGTAGTTTCTCACCTGCTGTGCAGTCACATAATGGTGGTTTGGGGCCCGGGACACTTTCTTATTGAAAGGTTGAGTCCTCACAGCCTTACTGCTGGATTTGCCTTGTGAAGAAATTATCTTTCCCTGCTCCCAGCCATGTATATACCCCCTCGTTCTGTTTAAGGTGTGAGTTAATATCCCCTGGGCATACTGCTAGGTTTCTGTATTTCACTGAATGTATTCCACAGAAAGCTCCAGGGGCGGGTGTGGGGGGCTGTGGGAACTCACATCAAGATCTTTTCACTGCAGCACAAAGTGGCTGGGTGGGTGCAGTTACTTTGCCTGGGTGGACTGTGGAGTGCACTGGCAGCCAGGCTGTGGGGGTCTAACGCATTGCAAAGGGCTAGATCTTGGGCACTCTCTCTCCTCTCCTGCTTTAAGTAAACATTGTACAACTTGAGCCTGGTGTGTATTTTGTTTGCTCTTAGTGACCTTGAATTATGCACATGTCTCTTCCCTGGATGGCACTTATCTACCTTTTGACCTTGGCTGCACAGTCTGACCACAGGAAATGGAGACACCTTCCTAATGATTTTTGTAACATTCAACACATAGAAGACACTTAATACATATTTATTTAATTTATAAATTAAGTATAAATAAAATTATATTAACCCCTGTCTAAAAATATTAATTGGTTCCGTAATTAGGAGGAAATGGGAGATGATATCAAACTTCAATATGTAACATTCTGTGGTTAACCCAAATGTAGAGTTAGCTCAGTAGCAAACTTTATATAATCGATTGCACAATGTGCTTTTAATCATATTTAATTAATTATTTTTCATACAATTCTGGGAAGAAGAATCCCTCTAGTCATTTTTATAAATTACTAACCACACCTCAAATACCTGACATTTTTAGACCAGGTATATGGGGTAGATAATATTTATTTTAGTAAATTTTTTAGCCAGGCTTATCTGTAGGAACATTTTACAAGCATATCTTCTTCATACTTTCCTGGTCACTGCCATTAATTAGATCTTTAAATAAATACATAAGATACATGGTAGATCATAAAGGCAAAAGATAAAAGAATTAAAAATGATTACATCAGAGATTTCATGCTATGTCCAGAAAAGATGAAGAGTTTATCTTTACAAAAGCCTCAAGTGTGCACCCAAAAGGAATTAAAAAATAAAAGCAAGGAAATAAGAATTAATTTGGAATACATTTAAAGAAAGATGATGCAGTGTCCAAATGTCAGGGAAAAAATTAGACCTTACTATCCAGTGCTGATTGGCAGCTGATGCCTTCATGGTGTCCGTGCCTCCTCCCCCCAGTCCCTCATGGAGTCTCTGCAGTAAATACTGTTTAGCTTAGCGGTCTGTCATTTTCCCCACTCAAGTCTCCATTCAGAGAGGTAAGATTTTGCCCCTGGCTTGCTGGACTATTGCCCAACATAAAGATAATTAGATTTCAACAGAACAGAAGCTAATTTGTGGGTTTAATATAGTGCCAGTTTTAGATAGTACTAAAACCCTTTTCTGAAACACTAAGTACTTGGACATCAACATTAACGTAAATCAAGCAGTTTCCAAACTTACATCAGAAGGGTGTTTTCCATTATTTAAATCCCTAGAGATGGTACAGTATCTATGGATACCTAATAGTTGGGATTGAAATTATACTACCTAATACTTATAGATTGAAATGATACAATTTTACACTTGAGTTGGAATTCAGAGGGTTTTCAGGGCTTAGAAAATGTGAAGTAACTGGATTCATTTGGTCTGAGATTTTCACTTTTAAGTCTTAAGAGATGGAAGTCTACTAAATCATTGAATTGCCAGAGTTAAATTTGCTGTATTAACTATAGACTCTATTTACATGAAATTAGGTCAGATGTTTTTCCTTCGCAATTCAAAAAATTTTTCTATAGTATGTATTCATTTTTATCCAGCATGTGGAAGTCATTTTTACTAGACCTGTTTTGATAATCTAGCACAAAGAAGGTGTGGAGTATGTAATAATATGTGAAAAGGGTCTAACACCCATCACTCCATACCTGCGGCTTTGTGATGCCATGTGAGCAGACCATGCGAGGAAGGAAAAATAACCTGTATTCTGTCATGCTAAGAACACAGGTGAATGGTTGTGTGATGAGGATTTTTATTTTCATTTATATTATTTGATTTTTTTATTGTATTGTCTTATTATACTGCACAGGAAATATATTTTGGAATCATGATCAGGTCCATTTTCATTTCTCCTGAAGTAGCACATAATTTTATAGTTCATCCAGAGGGAAGTTCAGACCTCAGGTGGAGAGAACATTTGGAAAGAATAAGCCCACCACAGGACTGTAATCAGCAGAAACTGTTGTCAGAAGTGTGGTAGAGACGATATAGTCACACTATACGTTATGTTGGCATCTAACACATTTACTTCAAAATGTAGCATCAGCCTATTCCATTTTTCAATGTGCCTAATCATCTAGGAAGCACCTTTTTTGTTTTAACAGCATTATTGAGGCATAACTGGATGCAATCAATGGGACATATTTAAAGTGTACTATTGGGTAAGCTTTCAAAAGCTGTAATTATAATCAAGAGCATGAACATGTCCACCACTCTCACTTTTCCTTGAGCCACACTTTGTGATCTTCCCTCTCTTCCTCCCCTTGCCAATATTTAGGCAGCACTGATTTCCATTTTTTCACTACCTATGAGTTGTCATTTCTTAGAATTGCACATAAATGGAATCATGAAGTATGCACATTTTTGAGTCCTGTGAATTTCATAGAGCGTAATTATTTTGTGAATATCAGTAGTTTATCCTTTCTATTGCTGAGTAGTAATCCATTATATGGATTGATCCTAGTTCCTTTATCAGTTAATGGGCATTTGGTTGTTTTCCAGTTTTTAGGCATTACAAACATACTATGAACATTTGCATAGAAAATGTGAAGTAACTGGATTCGTTTGGTCTGAGATTTTACCATAATAAATTTCCACCAGAAGTGTCTGAGCATCCCAGTTCTATGCCTTCAGTAACACTGGGCTGTTCGACCTTCTAAAATTTTACTCATTGTAATAAGCTTGTAATTATATCTCCTTGTGTTTTTAATTTGTGTTTCACTAATGACTAATGAACCTGAGTATATTTATGTACATATCTGGTATCCCGATATTTTCTTTGTTAAAGAAAGTTCTTGTTAAATCCTTTCCGTTTGTTGTTATAGTTTGAGAATTCTTTATACAATCTATATACAAATATTTAACATATATATGATTCACAAATATTTTCTCCTGATCTATTTCTTTCCTCTTCATTTTCTTAAGTGTCTTTTATAAAACATAAACTTTTAATTTTGATGAAATACAATTTATTTTTTTTCTGTGACTATGCTTTTGGTGTTTTATCTAAGAAATTTTTGTCTAATTCAAGTCCTATGTTTTATTTTTACTTTTCTATAAGTGTTTTTTGTTTTACTTTAAGATCTCGTATTCATTAAGATTTGTATTTACCATATTTTTCAGACAATAAGACACACCTAGGTTTTAGAGGAGGAAAATAGGCAAAAAAATTTGAAGCAAAAAATGTGGTAAAATATTTAATAACATAAATAACATAATATTTCACCAATGTAAATGTAAGCTACATTCGGACTATAAGACGCACCCCCATATTCCTCCCAAATTTGGGGGGGAAAAGTGAGTCTTATAGTCCAAAAAATATGGTACATAGTATTAGAGATGGATGAAAGTTCTTTTTTCTTAGATGTGAATGTCCACTAGTCCTAGCACTATTGTTCAGAGACTATAATTTGTCCACTTAATTGTCTTTGTATCTTTGCCATAGCTGTTATCTATACATGTATGAAAATATTTATGAATTCTATTTTGTTCCATTCATCTATTTGTCTCCCTTGACCAAATGTCCACATTCTTTGAATTACTGAAGGTTTATAAGAAGTTTTGATATCAACTAGTGTTAATCCTCTAACTTTATTGTTTTTCAAAATTCCTTTGGACATTCTGAGTCTTTTACATTTTCATATGATTTTAGAATCAGTCGGTCAGTTTCTACAAAGACACCTGGGGTTTTACTGGGGATTACGTTCAAACTATAAATCAATTAAGGAGAATTGACATCTTAAAAATACTCAGTTTTCTAGCATGATGCATTTCTTCCATTTATATAGGCACACTTCAGGTTATTTCAACAATGGTTTGTGATTTTCTGCACATAGGTCTTTTACATATTTCATTAGGTTTTCCCTAGGTACCAATATTTTGATGCTATCATAAATGGCATTTCTAAAATTTCAAAATCTATGTTTCTAGTATGTAGAAATAAAATGCTTTTTTATATTAATCTTACATGTGACAACCACCTGCCTAAGCTCACTTAATAGTTCTTGTAGTTTTTTGTAGATTCTGTTGGATATCTAAAAGAACATTTATGTTATCTGAGAATAGACAGTTTTGCCTCCTTTTCCCAAATCAGGATGCCTTTTATTTCTTTTGTGTTGTCTAACTACACATTGGTTAGGAGCTCCAGTACAATTTTGGGTGAAAGGGAGGGGAGCGGAAATCCTTGTTGTATTCTGTATCTTTGGGCAAAAGCATTCAGTCTTTCAGCATGAAATATTATAACAGTGGTGGGTTTTCCATAAATGCTCTCTATCAGGATGAGGGAATTTCTTTCTCTTTTAAGTTTTCTGTAAGGTACTTTTTATATCAAAAATTGAATATGTTGTAATTTAGCCACACAATTAAATAGTATGCTTCTATTGAATCTGGTGACAAAAAGATTTATTTTATTGACAAAGGAAAAACTTAGTACATTGAACCAAAAAAGCAAGTTGGAGAGCAGCATTTTTAATGTAGATTAAAAGCAGCCAATATATTAGTTTGACTTGAGTCTTATCTGAGGGAAATGGATGAAAATATAACAATCTTGCAATGTTTTCTCTGTGAATATATGTATATACAAAGAGGTGCCTGGAAAATATGGGCTGTGAATCAAGTTTTACTTTATCTTTAGTGTCCTGTGTGTTGTTTGTTGTTGTTCAAGTGTTTGTTTGAATGCATGTATGTATACGTTTGGCAAGGCATAGTTACAATACCACAGATAAATTATATCAATAGGGCAAACAAACACTGAAGCTAGTTCCATTGTGTAATTTAAAATAAAAACATTGGATGTAATGGAAACCTGTTTTAGATGAACACATTCAGACTTATAAGTTAATGCATATTTCAGCTTATTATTTCATCAAGCATTAGTAATAATGACACAAATTGTAAAACCTACAAGAAATTATAAGTCTGTGTTAAACTCTACTTATTTTATTTCTTCAATTCAGCCAAATTTTATCTTCAATATTGTAAACCTAAGAGGTTCAGATGGTACAGGTTAATCTTCAGTAGTGTAGCTGAATATTTTGGGTCTCGTCCAAGGTGAACCTTTGGAGACTCATTGAGTTTTGGTGTGCACTGACCCTGGAGCTGAGTGTTCTTCCTTCTTCTTGGCAGTAGTCAAAGTCAGGCCCGTGCAGGCAGAATACCAAATAAGTGTATCTAGCCAGGGTTTTAGGTTTTTACATTGCCTTTTGTGTGCTCACTTCATTTTTAAATAATATACTCTTTATTTAAAACATCACGTAAATGCAAGGAATGAGTTTAGAAAATAAATTTAGAATACAAGGTCATATACAGAAAATTTTAAAGAAGGTAAAAAGTATTCATTGGCTTAACATCAGAGATAACTGTTGTAAAGATTTTTATCTAATTCTTTTCCTTAGAAAAATATTGACTGATTTTATTTTTTGCATTTCATCTGCTTTATTTACTTACTATACTGTGATATACTTAGCTAGGCCACTAAAAAATTTCAAAAATGTAATTTTTAAGGACTACTATATACCATGTAATGAATTAAATTTGTTTTGTTAGAAAATAAAGTTGTCAGTATTTTAATATTACAAATAACATTCAAAAAATAATTATTGAAATTTTCAGGAATTTATGATTATTTTTACAATTAAACATTTAGGACTAGAATTTCTGAGCCAAATTTTATAAATATTTTAAAGGCTATTACAAAATTACAAACAACTTTCATGCCCACGAAGGTACCTTTTCTGCTTTATGCTGCTGAATACATCTTTTGTAAAATGCCCAGAAAATACTTTGGGGTGGTTCTGTGTGTTTATGAGGATATCATGACTTTTCCGATTTTTTTTTAGTATAGTAGGTGTACAATCTTTTATTTGTCATATTAGTTTCAGGTGTTCATCGTATTGTGACTTAACATTTGTATACCCTACAACGTGATCACCCCCATAATTCTAATAACAATCTGTCCCCATGCAAATTTATCACAATGTTATTGACGATATTCCCCTTTCCCTCTTCATCCACCCCCCACGCCCTCCCTCCTGGAAACCAACCCTTTGTCTCTGTTTCTGGAGTCTGATTTAGCTTTGTTTGGTGATTCTTGGTTTGTTTTGTTCTAGATTCCACATATGCAATGGGATATTAAGCATCAATCAAAAAGAAATTTTGCCATTTGTGGCATGGATGGATCTAGAGGGCTTTATGCTAAGTGAAATAAGTCAGGTAGAGAAAGACAAATGCCGTATGGTTGGTTTCCCTTATACATGGATTCCCATCTATTGCCCATTGAAAATCTTCAATACACAAAGAAAATATTATCAGCACAGCTTTTCAATTCAATCATAATAATTCAAATAAATTTCAAAAAATCTTTCTTTTCACTCTACTTAAGATTGCCTTACATCGTAGTAATACTACTTGTATCTAATGTTCCCAGCAAATAATAATAATCAGTGAAGGCTGTGTGTAATTGGTTGCGTTATTCTCAGGATAGCCAATATGTTTGAAGCTACAAACTGCAAGATCTACATACCACAACATTACTCATTGTTACTTGGGTGCCCACTTTTTCTAATTGAACCTGCCCACGTTTATATTCATATATGAAGCTTATTCCAATTAGTTACCAGATTGTAATTTCCAAGAATCAATTAATCTCTAATTCCTTAATCTTCTTTCAGGGGTGGGAAACCATGTTTTGAAAGAGAAAAAAGAAAAAATATATATTTGAATATGTAAGTATATATATATATGTATATACATAGTAAGATATATTTTACTATTTTCTGGGGATATAAATATATGTATGTATATATTATATATATTACATAAACAATATATATTACATATGTATAATATATATTACATGTATAATATATATAAATTAAGGGAAATATCATCAAGAGAGGGAAAAAAGGAAATACAAATCACTGTCAGGTTTTTAACATAATTGTAAATTTCCATCATATTGTTACTATCCCAATCTGGTAAATTTATTTATAGCAAGAATTATTCTCAGATGTCTAAGAAGTGTACATTTATTTATTTTCCAGAATTTGAACTTAATTTTTATTTAAGTATCATTTTGTTGCATGACAGGAGTTGATCCTGGTCAAGTTAGGATTGCTCTCCTTACTTTTCCAATGATTACGTCTCATCCTGGGGCTAATAAAGTTTCGTAGAGTGTTGTCAACTGTCCTTGACAGAGTTAGGTATGACAGCTGCAATTCTATCCGGACTTCACTTATTAGTCCAGAGTGGCCACGCTTTCCTTCTAACCACAAGGACCCTTAGATTTCTCAGGGCTCTTTGCCCCATCAGTGCCAATCTAGATAACACTGGAGAGTTCCCACATCTCCTACCTAAGGTCTGTGTCAGGGACTTCCTCCAGTCTAGGAACCCACACCATTTACACATTTCATCAACTCCTTCTCATGAAGGGAGTCTGAGATGTGGTCCCTTCCCTGGACTTTATGGAGAAATGAAGTACAAATTAGTTACACCCCTAGCCTCCCAAAACTTCCAAGGCATTTCTCTTGATTTCTCACTTCCAGGTGTCGGTCAGAGGGGGAAGGGCTCCTTCTCAAAAACTCACCAAGTTCTCTTTATTTCCAATTTGATTTTCTTCCCCTCTCTCCAATTTATACAAAATTTACTAGTCTCTAGAGCAAGAAAAACTGGCCGTAATGTATTGTTCAACTCTTTTTTCTTAGATCTAACCCATAGTGTTTGAAAGTCAAAAGTAAAAAATTGCATTATTTTCATCTATTTAATTTGTCATCTCTTCATCTGGGGAATCCCAGCTGCTGCCTGAATGGTGTGGAGACAGGGGCAGGAGGAATTCTTCATAGAAAATTTGAGTAGAAAATAATCGCATACAGTAACAAATGAAGTCTTTATTACACTACACCTTTTATGACAGCGTTCTTTATTCCCTGGCGAGTTTATTTCTCATGAAAGCATTTGGGCAACATTTCAGTCACCTCATGTCTGAAAAGGAGATAATGAGAGAAACTAAATAATGACAGTAAAAATTAAATGAGAGCCCTGGCTGGTGTGGCTCAGTGGGTTGAGCCCCGGCCTGCAAACCAAATGGTCGCAGGTTCAGTCCTGAGTCAGGGCACATGCTGCCTGGGTTGTGGGTCAGCCCCTCACATGGGGGCGTGCGAGAGGCAACTGGTCCATGGTTCTCTCATACATCAATTTTCCCTCCCTCTCTTTCGCCGTCCTTTCCCTCTCTAAAAAACAAATAAAATCTTTTAAAAAACACTCTAAAAACTTAAATGACATAATGCTTACAAATAGAATTTCAAGCTGGAAGTACATAAAGTATAATATTAGCTATTATTATGGGCTAATATTTTGGATTTAACCAAGCTATTTCCCACCTCGTGATTATTATCCCATGATTTTTTATATAACTTAGTCTTTTTCATAACTTCTAAGGCTCAATAATACTAGTTGGATAGATGGATGTATGAATGGGTGACCATTATCATTTTTATCAATACTAATATTAGCTTCAAGCCTACTAATTCAATGAATCAAGATTTTTTACATTAAACATATTTAAAACCTTCTTTTACTTATGAAGCATTATTATTTACTCACAAATCAGCCATTGGCATAGAAGGAAATTATAATTGAGTCCATTTTGCCTATGGTAAAACTCATTTACATCCGTTTCCAAAAAAAACCCACAATTAATGATGAAAAGGGAGGGTATATCCAGAAGAGTCTATTTCAAAAGCCTTTTGGCAGAACTTTCAAATCAAAAAATTCTCAGGCATCATTTCAAAGTTGAACATTAAACAATTCATTGCAAAACTGCAGACCTGACTTTTGCAGCCCTTCAAAGATTCAACAACTAAGATTTGACCCAGACATCTTTGTATGATTTGTCTTCACAAAGGCCATGAGTAAAGTATTCACTATGAAAAAAAAATGGATATTCAAGGAATTGTATTTAAATTTTTAAGAAAAATTGTTGTGGCAATTTGCTTAATTAATATATTTACTTATTTTTCATATCTGCCTTATTCAAACAAATATTTCAGTCAACTTCTTCAGTCTGATATACGAGGATCAACGTAGCATGTGATCAAATTACCAGGTACGAAGTTTGGAAATAGGAAAAGCAAAAGAGTGTGCAGATGGAGCACTAAACTAAATTCAAATTCTGCCGCCAAACAGCTGTTTAAATGTTTGAGAGTCACTTTAACTGACTTGTTACCAGTTTCTTTAAAGGACTATTCCAATTAGTTCAATTTTAGTTGCCACTAATAGAAAAGTTCACTGAAGTTAGGTTAAAAAATGTAGGAAATGTAGCTGTTCATTTATCTATAAATTTCAGACTCAGTGTATTCATGTGAGGCTTCATAAGCAGTTCAACAATGGCGTGAAACAATGGCTTCCTCATATTTTTTTTTATGCAAGTGGAAGGTAAAACAATGGTGCACTTAATTCCACAGAGGCACTTTCATCTTTTGATTGGGTGTCCTGATAATCTCATAGTGACAGAAGCAGTTTGGGTTCTCATTTTCTCACACCACCTTGTTTAGAATAAACTTTTTTGTACTCAAACAATTTCTTTGGAGTCAGGCAATGATCTAAGTGTATTTTTGGTAGTTATCTGTCAGTGATGAATTAAAAATGGCTATAGATACTTTGACATGCTCTATTGAAAAATGGGATCTACATCCTCATTGCATGAATCACAGGTGGAAGTTCTCTGCCTCCTTTGATTGGTGGTGGAATTACGCAAGTGATATTGAGCCGATTCCTGGGCCCAGGCATGAAAATACTTGTAGTTTCTACTTCTCACCATCTAGAACATTCACTCTTGGAACCTCGCTGCCATGCTTTGAGAAAACCCAATTAACAAAAGGCCCATGTAGAGAGAATCTTGGCACTGCTGATAGCCTGGACTGAACTATCAGCCGATACTCAATAACAATTTAGCCAACCAGGTGAGTGAACCTTCTTGGAAGTGGACCGTTCAGCCCCGTTTGAGATGTCCCAGCTGATTCTGGGTGGAACAGTGAAAGTTACCTTTTATGAATCTCACCTAAATTGAAGATCTGTGAGCAAAATAACTTTTTGTTGTTTCCCTAAACTACTAGGTTTTAGAGTGGTTTGATTTATAGCAACAGTTCCCCAGAACTCCACCACATCAATAGCACAGGCTTCAGTATTTATTCTTTCCTAATTGTGTATGCTTCCTCCCAATATGTGAGGTAGTAACCTCCCTGAGTGGTGCTAGAATATCATTTTAATTGTCAGCTTCAGTATTTATTGATAAAACATTAGATAACATTACCTTATTTGCAAAGAAAGACACCAAAAGACTTAATTTTATGTTCATTATGTTTGCTTCAAAATGACATTGTACCTTGTCAAGTATCTTGGGGCTGTTAAATGTGTAGGATAAAACATTGAGAATTGCATGATTTTTAACAACATAAAAGTTCAACTTTCATGGCGTGTAATCAGGGCTGCTTCTAGGGTATGCAGGACCCCAGACAAACTTTTTGTGATGTCCTTATCTACTTAAACAGTTTGAGCCCCCTAAATTAACTTTTTCACACCATGCTGGTAACTCAGTCCTACATGGTTCCATAAATGAGATACTGCAGTGCAGTGGGGGCCTGGCTCCAGGGCCTGGAGCAATCCTATAGGCATGAGACCCCAAGGCCCAGCTGTATCTGGCCAACTTCACGTAGGAGGCAATGGGTTGAAGAGCTCTCCAGGGCCCAAGTGGGTAGCAGCCCAAGTTTGATACCTCCTATCCAGGTGGCACCACCATCCTAGCCCTGTCCCAGACACCAGGGAGGGACTTTCAAGAAAGACATTCTAAAACATGGAGCCCAGAGTGACAGAACCTGAGGCTGAGGCCCTGACTGCATGCGTCTAAGAGCAGAGGTGCTTGTAATTCATATAGCATGCATTCTGTTCTTGAGAAACTGTACAAAAGTGTGGGTCTTACTGCTTTCTTTCATTTTGTATTGTTTTTGCACTATCAAAATCATTGAATAATTAACTGGTCTTTATAGTGTCATTTCATGTGAATCCTGATTTATCTCATCATTTTCATTTTTTCAAAAAAATCTTATTTAAGGGAAATTATATTACTTACCTATATAAAATATTGTCTTTTAAAAGTAATTCACTTCAAAGTAATTAAATAAAAATTAATGTTTATATAAATATATTTAAACAAGCAGCAATTGCATGAAAGGTCTGAAACTTTATATAATATTACCTATTGTGACACAATATACACATGTAACTAAACAACCAACCAATATTCCGTCCAAGAACACAGAGCAGCAGAGGTGCATTAATCTTACCCGGCAGCAGCCAAGCCTGGGTCTGAAGACTGGAATGGTGCCCCATTATAGGCTGGGGTATGGATGCTTGTTCAAATCAAATTTTAAAAAAATCAGTGCAGCGCTATAAATTTCTAGTTAAGAACCATATACAAGCCATTTAAAAGTGTGAGTAGAGATGGTAAAGTGTGTTTCTTTCAAGGATTATATTAATGACTAAACCTAGTACAACTAATATTTATACACAGTATTCAAATAGATAAATAGTTAATAAGTGGTATATACATATATATATATATATATATATGGGGCAACATGCTTATTATCAAACATTACAATAATTTAAAAAATATATTTTTCAAAGGTTAATTCAAACTAAACAGTTACAGATTTTTCTACAGATCTCCCTACAATTTTCAGAGTATAATGTGAATTCTTCTGCAAAAGATAATATCAGATCCTCTCGGGCTCTAAAAAGGCTATTTTCTTCCCTTGGTATGTGAAAGAAAAGGTTGTGAACATGAAAAATCCTCTGATTTGCCTGATCTTCCCATTTGCTGTCTATGTAGAGAGAACACTATCTCCACAAAATGTTACTCAGAGAGAATATTCTGCAAAACATAAAAATAGTTCTAATGCGAGCAGCTTTAATTTCTTTTCTAAGTTTCATTAACAATATTGATGAAAATAGCTCAATTCTGGAAATATTTGTGCCGAAGCAAAATGTTGAATTCAATAGCATTCTGATTGTGACTTATAACAGTTAATAGGAATTAATTCTATTTAGATGTTTAAGAGGTTTTTCTCATTTCCTTCATCAGGTTCAATCATAAATGGCTTAATCATTCAGAAGACATTACTTAATTAGATTGCATTAACTGCATAATAACAGAAAAGAAAGGGCAATATGGAAACAAACCAAAATGCTATTAGGAAGGAACTAAGTTCATTCCCTATAATTCCTTTGTTGATTTGTTGAAATGCTTGATGTGACCTCAATTGAGATTTCTGTTCTCTTTTGTTCATCAGTTCCTCTCCACTTTAGGAAACATAACATTGATATTTTTGAGAAATATATACATTATATATAAGTTGAAACAGGGATTTCAGACAACTGTGTAAGTTTAGAACTTAGGTCAGGTTCAAACTTGGATAAAAGAGACCAAAAACAAATATGAATTTACCTAGTATATAGGAATTGTTATCTTTGTCTTAACACCAGTCATAAATAAGAAAATGCTATCCTATTTTTTTTAAAAAGGGAGGAGTAATTAGTTGATAAACATTAATGAGATAAAAGAAGTAACAATCTTTAAGAATGGTTAATATTAGGCCCTGGTCGGGTAGCTCAGTTGGTTAGAGTAGTATGCCAGTTGATATGCCAAAGTTTCAGGTTTGATCCCCTGCCAGCCTCCCAACCACCAGTCAGGGCACATACGAGAATGAACCATTGAGTGTAACAACAAAGTGATGTCTCTCTCTCTCTCTCTTCCCCGTCCCTCCCTGCACCAACAACTCCCCATTCATATCTCTCTTAAAAAAAAAGAAAGTTAAAATTAGGCAAAAGAGCCATATCATTTTTTGGAAGTATTAGTGGACAAGTGCTAGATTGATTCATTTATGTTCATAATTATAAAACAGAAAAGCAACCTGGAAATCACCTGCTCAATTACCCATTCTTTATAAATACGTCTGCAGGAGAAGACTAACTCAAAATCATTGAGGTTGTTTCCAGTAAAGCCAAACCCACAGGGCTTGTGGATTTGGATGGAACCAATGTTCTTTGCAGTATTCTTTGCTTCTTCTAAAATGAATGCCTTACACTTGAATCCTTCTTTGTCTTATCTGAAGTTATTTTAGCATCTGTTGTTTGATGTTCACAGTTAACACGGTGACTTTCACACAATTTCCCTCAACTTCTCTCTCCAAGATTATCTTGCATTACTCTTCTTCACTTCCTTCTTCATCCCAGCTAAAATTCCTTTGGTTTCTCATATTCACTATATTTTTTTCCATCTCTCTTGTCTTCAAGAAAGGTCTTTATGAATGCTTCATTTTGGGTACTCTTTTTCTTCCCTTTGCCTGATTAACCTCTTGGATGTTTACTATTCATTTTGCTATCTTGAAATTATGGGTGTAGTATCTGACTCAGTTCCAACTACTTCATGTTCTAGGGTTATTAACATGTGAAGTATGCTGTGACTCCCTTTGCTTGAAAGATTTTGTAGCTTTTCTCATAGACCTGCTCTTTCTCTTTGCCTTTTCAAAATAGTGTTAATGGGAAATCCCTTTTAAAATTAATGTAAATATAAAGAATATAAATCAGTAAAACAGAAGATGATGACAGATTGTGATAAGCACCTTGAATGTAATAAAGACGATAAGAAGAATAAACCGGAAAGCCAATTTGTTGCATAATCAAAGAAGGTGTTGATAAGGAGGTAATATTTGGGTTGAAACCTAAACTTTGAGGAGGATCCAGCAATGGAAAGATCTGAAGGCAGATCATTCCAGACAAAGAAGATGTAAGTGCATAAGCCTCAAGGAGAAAAAGGAATTGGTACATTTAAAACACAGAACAAAACCCAGTGAGGCAATAGGACGGCGTATGGGAGAGTGTTAGAAGATGAGTTTGGTAAGGGAGGTACATGTCAGATCACTGAAGGCAGGATGAAGAGCTACCATCTTGTTGTAAGCACCAATGGATGCCAAGGTTATGTTTTAAACTGCTGAGAAACTATCTGGCTTACCATCTCACCTTATTCTAAGGAATAGCTAGATTAGAAGTTTACAATTAATGGGCTTAAAGAGAAACAAAGAAAAACAGTAAAATATGTAGTACATATTGAGAGCTTGTCATTGTTACTCAGTCTAACAAATGTGTAAATGTAACTACAAAGTCACAAAATTTTTAATGGGAGAGATTAGAAAGGGGGATCAATTTCATATATGTCATTTTTCTTTATGAAAAGAATTCTTTAATGTATTTGTATGTGAGTATATATTCATACAGATGTACATATATAATAACTGTGCCTTTCATTTAATTCTTTCTATATGGATAAAGCAATAGAAATATTTCTGTCTTTCCTAATTGTTTTCTTATTAGAGTGAAAAATGACATCAAGGAGACTGCAGTTATAAATTTACACAGTCTATATTCCTTCAACTTTTTAATCTAAAATATATAATAGGCCTTGGCTGGTGTGTCTCAGTGGATTGAGCACCAGCCTGAAAACCAAAAGGTCACTGGTTTGATTCCCAGTCAGGGCATGTGCCTGGGTTGTGGGCCAGGTCCCCAGTAGGGAGTGAGTGAGAGGCAATCACACATTGATGTTTCTCTCCCTCTCTTTCTCCCTCCCTTCCCCTCTGCCTAAAAATAAATAAATAAAATAAAAATAATCTTATAAAAATAAAATAGATAACAGGTTACAAGTAATAGGTGAGAGCAATCTTGTATAACAGAAGGTGTCATTTTAGTATAGAAATTGGAAGTGGATAAACATGCTTTTAAATCAGCTACATGAGTGTGGAGAAGAAAGTGTTCAGGAAACTCCAGGGAACATTAAATATTGCCAATACTAACTTTACCTTGCATTGCCAGAAATCAGTTTTTTATTCATAACCCTCTTCCCTGAAATTAAATGATTTTTCTCTTCTCACTAGCTAATGAGAGTACAGGAGAACATAATATACTTGTGATAATGTCACTCATGGCTGTGATAGTCACTGAAAAGTCCATAAGGCCATATATTTTAAAGAAGACAAACAATCATACCTAGATGTCTTCCATTTTGGTTTTCTCCCATGATTTATGCAAAGTTTGGGAGAACAGTCTGTCAATAGAAGACTATGAAAGAAGTGGTCAGTTTTGTTTACAGAAATGTCAACAACATGCAGCAAGCCCCAAGTTTTATTTGCTTTGGTTCTTTCTTGAGTTATTTAGCAAACAATGGGCCATTGTTTTACATGAATAAGAAACTACAAGTAAAATATAACTTTTGTATAGGTATTGATATAACAGTCAAAATGTTCAATAAAAGGTAACTTTCCATTGCATTGTTTTGTTTCCACATTTGCCTCAAGATATATCTTCTTCAGGAATCCTTTGCTAATTCACAAATCACTAATGGTCAGTTCAAGTCAAATCGACAGCAATTGATTTAGCACTTTGTCCTGCTTTGTGAATCCATGTACATAAAACTTAGACTACATACTAATATATAACAAAAGTGTTCTCATAAGTGTCTGTCTTCCTATTTAATGAAATGAGAGTGTTATAAGGTTGCAAGTGAACACAGATACCTTAGTAGGTTGTACGACCCATAATAAGTTCTTTACTCTCTCCTTTCGTTCACACATTGCTCTTTACCTCCATTCTCCCCTCCTTCCCTTTCATCTTAAATCTAAGCTGCAGGAGATCAAGGACTTTACAACCTAGTGTATGGCCCATAATATCTACCATCATGCAAAATGTGGGAATTCAATAGCTGACTGTCCATGGCTTTGGAAAAAAAAAATACCTGTTCCACACAAAACTTTACCTTCCAATTTCCCCAGAGAGAAGCACAGAAGTGATGTTTTTGGATTCTCTTTCTGTATCTATTAAAGTACTTCCATTTGTATATTCCAGGATCTCTTCAGTCTGAGTTATTCCCTATGTCTGTGTTACCCACATTCAACCACTGCCCCATCAGGCTTTTTCCCCTCTCATTCTCTCTTTCTCTCACCTCTTCCTCCCTCTACTGTTCACGCACATGCTCCGAAAGCCTTTTAAAATTAATAAACATGGAAGAAAAGCACTCTCCATTCTGTTTTTATTTGAACATTCAAATTGTCATAACCTTATGACAGAGTTTTTTTTTTAAATAGATGTTTATTTATCAACAAAAAGGATTATTTTGTGCTTACATATGCACGCACACACTTGAAAGATCTCATAAAAATTAACTTGTATGAAAAACGTTTTAAAGCTACACATACATAAAAACTAGAGAAACTTTAAATATTGAAGTTCAAATTTTAATTTAAAATTTTAAATTAATCTTTTTTGAATTTTAACAACTAATAGTCAACATGTTTTTATTCAGTCATGTTTTTATTCTTTATGTTTAGCACTATTTTATATACCAACTGGATTCTGAAGGAGCATCACAGAAAAGGGCTTTGACCTTGATTAGACCTTAGACACAATTATTTAACTCCCTTAGATAAAAGATTTTAAAAATGATCTTCAAGGAAGTCACATGACTCTCATCATTTTAAGACATAGTGCCACCCTACAAGACTCTCAATGCATAAGTGGGGGGCAATAAGATTATACACACACACAA
Source organism: Desmodus rotundus (assembly GCF_022682495.2). Classification (NCBI taxonomy): domain Eukaryota; kingdom Metazoa; phylum Chordata; class Mammalia; order Chiroptera; family Phyllostomidae; genus Desmodus; species Desmodus rotundus. The sequence goes on along the minus strand of NC_071391.1, from coordinate 129,172,879 downwards.
TGGTTAGATGCCTTTGATACATATGAAAGCTATATGATATATTCTTTTCTATATTGTGGGAAGAACTCTTTTTTAGTGATAAGAACTCTTAACATGAGATGTACCCTCTTAACACATTTTTAAATTATTCAAGGCAGTATTTTTAACTCTAGGCAAAATGTACAAATCTCTAGAACTTAATCATCTTATATAACTGAAACTTTTCCCCCCTTAAATAGCAACTCCCCTTTCCATGCACCTCCCTCCACCCTTTGTAACTACCCTCCTCCTCTCTGCTTCTAAGGGTTTGACTATTTTAGATGGTTCATGTAAGTAGAATGATGTGATATTAGCCCTTCTGTGACCAGCTTATTTCACTTAGCATATTGTCCTCAAAAGCTATCCATGTGGTTAAATATGGCAGAAGTTCCTTATTTTTGAAGTTGAATTATAATCCACTGTAGTATACACCATAATGTCTTCATCCATTCATCTGTTAATGGACATTTAGGTTGTTTTCACCTCTTGGCCATTATGAAATATGAACGCTACAACGAACATAAAAGTGCTAATGTCTCTTCAAAGTCCTGACTTCAGTTATTTTGTATAAATAGCCCAGGAGTGGAATTGCTATGTCATACAGTATTTCTATTTTTAATGTTTTGCAGGAACTTTAACTGTTTTCCATAATGCTACCGGTTTGCATTCACAACAGTAATTACAAGGGTTCTCTTTCCTCCACATCCTCATCAATACTTGTTTTCTGTTGTCTTTTTGATAAAAGTCATCATAACAGATGAGAGGAGATAGCTCATGATTTTGGTTTGAACTTTCCTAATGATTAATAATTATCTAATCTAATTAGTGATTCATTGACTACCCTTTTATATATCTGCTGATTTTATTTTATTTTTTTGATGCTACTGTAAATGGAATTGTTTCTTATTTTCCTTTCCTGATAGTTCATTATTAGTATATAGAAATACAAACTAATTTTTGTATGTTGGTTTTGTATTCTGCAATAGTATTTAATTTGTTTATTAGTTTTAACAAGATTTTTTTCCTGCAGTGTTTAGGATTTTCTTCATGCATGATTATGTCATCTGCAAGCAGAGATAATTTTACTTCCTTTTTGACTTGGATGCCTTCTATTTCTTTTTTTCTTGCCCAATTACTCTGGTTAGGATCCCAGTAGTACACTGAGCAGAAGTGGTAGGAAAGAGCTGATAAGTTCTTAGTACATGTCAGCTGTTCTTGTCAACTTATATCATATCAGTATTGAAACAATCCTCCAAAGTAAAAATGTTTTTTCCTGGCATATTAGGCAATAAAGACTTGAAGAAAATGAGACATTTGTGGAAAGTTTCTTAGGTAAGACACAATGAAGCTACATTCAAATCTAGTAAATATGTCACTGGCTGAATGTCTCGGAAGTCCACACTTCCTCCATTATTCTAAACTATCTTTCTAAAGAGATCATTTTTTAAAATATTGGCAGTTAGAAAATGATTTATTTTAGAAGATTATGTTAAAACTGGGTGATGCAAAAATAAATTCCTGAGAGAATTAAAGATGACTAGATTCGTAAGTCTTGGATCCATTAGAAAGACTTTTTCAAGAAATGTAATATTGGACCTGAGCCTTCACTAGCTTCTTATTCATTATTTTCTATTTTGATGGACATAGTTTAAGGTAAACTTTATTTCTCATATCTGGTATACTTTAGTTTTGGGAACATCTTAAAATGTTTCTAAAAAATAGCACTTTTCAAAAAAAATCTCAAATATATATAATATATTTATTTGATAAGTTACATAGTTTCTCACATAGGTGGCACCATGAATAAGTCCATTGGCAAGCAAAGCCTTTCTGGCTTTGCCACTCGCTGAGACTCAAGGCTTTATATCTGCTACACTTGGTTAACATTCATTGTGATTCAGTAATTGAACCAAACAGTCTATGGCTTTGAAATGAGAAAATATCTTCACAACAGTTCATACTTGGCATGATTCAGTTCAACTTATAACTTAATTGCAATGTGCCCTCAAGCTACATTTGATATAAACTACTATCTGATATTCTTTAGCAATATGGATTCACAAGAAAATGTTTAATTTCTTCAGGCTGATGCACCTTTATTTGTATACTTGAAAATCTTTCATTTTCTACTATTTTGTCTCCTTTCTCCACTCAGCTAGCTCACTTTAGTTTATACTCTCAGAAAATTTTACTTGTACTATTGAAGTTGTTTCCTACATGATTTCTCTGCCTTCAGTCTCCAACTTGTCTAATTTGTTTTATTCTCAATAGTCAGTGATAATTTTTCTAAAACACAAGTCATCTGGCCAGTAACATAAAGTTAAAAATCTCCTTTCAGATATCAGTTTCTAGTAATAGGATGAACGAGGTACAGAAGTAGATTCTCTTTCTGTGAAAACAACTAAAAATTCTGGGGAAAATTATTTTAAATATCATTTGAAATGGGTCATTGAACTTAGAAAGTAAAGCATGCTCATGCTAAAAATAAATAAAGATGGAAACTTGGATAGATAAGCAAAGCATAGAAGCCATATGTACTATTGAAAACATTTGCCGAATCAGGTGACTTCAAAGGACCCATAAAGCAACGAAAAGTTCAGGGCAAAGCCAAAGTAGAGTCTAATTGGACACCAACATCCAGAAGGCTAGGGCTTAGCGGTGAACCAGAAATAAATCAGTCTGGCCTTCTCACTCCTCCCACAAGGGATGCTAAGAAAATTTCTCATTTACGAACCTGACATTGAGGGAAGGGCCTGGAGAGGATGATCTCAGTAAGATTTTGTTGAGATTACACCACCACTATTCAAAGCTCGAACAAATAGTTTCTTCTCTAGCCTCTTCAATGTCATGATTTTAACTAATGTATTTTTAAACAACAACACATTTCAACATTTAATTGAACAACTAGTCGCATCAATTCAGTAGCAGACATGTGTTGCAGAGCCTGAGCAGCATTCCATGTTGAGATTCTGGCCATGCGACTCCAGTTGGCCGTAGGCAGTCACTTCTCTCCTATTAGCTCTTCTGTTTAGAGTGAGGCTTCCTTCGTATACCCACCCAACCTTCTCTCATCCCTACTGCAGTTCCCAGATCTGGGCGATCAGGAAAGTTCCATTTTCTACAGTGTTGTGTATTGATGTACATCTCATGCAATATTGGGACATAAACTGTGATTATTAACAAGGAAACTGTCTCTTCCGTGACGTTTCCTCAAGCTCTACAATGTGTGCCTTCACATTCAAAGGATACCAAATGGAAACCTGCCCAAGTAGCAAAAACAGAAAGAAAAATAAAAAGACTGAGTGATATAGAAATAATATACTAGTGGCATCCACTGAGGCAATTTAAATCCAGCAACATTTAAACATAGTTTTACCTCTTGAACTTTCTAGCTGCATGCACCGATACATTCTCATTTTTGTTTAAACCATTTTGAGTAGAGTAACTTGTAATAAAAGTAGGCAATCTGATCGTGTTTATGTTATATTTCTAACATAAATATGTGTTAAATGAACAACTAAATGAGTGCCTGAAGGCATCAGCCTGTCCAGAACACACCGATCATCTCTTAGACAGTTAAGAGCTACATTATAGGTCATCCTTACCAGTTCAGTTATAACTTAAACTATATTATAGAATATTGAGTCACTACGTCCTGCTCTCTAGCTGACATTTCCTCTAAGTTACAGACATCTGTCAGGACCCCTGCTGAACTCTGGCAATAAAAACAATAGTTCATTAACCACCTTCAGAACAATGCAAATATGGGGTGGGCAAAAGTACATTTACAGTTGTGAGTACACACACACAGTTTATTCTTGTATTATTATTTATTAATTATCGTATTATTTTCTATACAAATAACTGGAAACCTACTTTTGCCCACCATGTATTTCTGAACCTACTCATTTGTGGTTTGAGTGGTGTTAACGTGTGAAACATTTGAACCTGTAGAGAATTTTTGGTGAGTGTAAGGCTGCCTCGCAGACCTACCCTGAGCTTGTCAGATTAATGTGTGGCCCCTTCCTCGGTGGCCCCTACATATACGCATTATATAAGACTCTCTTCCTCTTTAAACCACAACTGATTTTTTCCCTTAACCTGGCTGTTAGAGTCCTTAGGAAAATACATGCATACATACTTTAACATACTTTTTAAATTATAAATAAGCTAGTATCTAGTACATAAATAAAAGAATAATATAAATAATCCTAAAAAATAATTTATTCCTGGTCCCCCCAAAATTAGATTGGCACAACATGTTTAGTGGGAATTACATATACCTTTACAGAATAATTTAATTTATAAAGGACCACAAAAATTATCTAGACAGTTGGAATTGAGGCAGAAGGCTCACGAATTTATGCAGCTTCCAAAGAATCAAATATGCCTAATCCAGTTGAAATTTTAACTGCTACTGGGCTTGGTGGGGGTTTAATTTGTAATCTTTTCAGTTCAGAGTCGATCAAAATTAGCTGTCCATCACAGTGCAACATTAGGTTGTGTGGAATAGAAATTGCTTGCTTGACAGTCAAGTTCATCTATATTTTTGTCCTCTCTGCATTTCAGTGTTGAGAATGATTCCTCTTTTGATTAGCATCTAAGTCATCCAAATTGTGATTGAGATTTCCAGTGGGACTGGTTGTGAATAAAGGCAGACAATTGCAGCAGATTGCCATTTTAAATGACAATAGAACCCCTGGCTCCCAGATGTTCTGTGTACTTGTGGTAAAAAGAGGAGTCCCAGTGGGAAAATAGGGACATAGCTTTAAAGTCCAAGAAAATAATCAGTGACTTTCTTATTAGGCTAACCATAGACATCAGCCTAGTTTACTCAGGGGTTACTGGCAAACAATTCATATGCCTAATACATTTTTCTGCTGTCTTAGAAGAAATGAGCAATCTATTTTAAATAGTAAAATAAAAGAGATCTTATGAGAAACAGATATAAGAAAATGCTTTCTCGTGGCAAAAGTATTACAAGTTGTGTTACCTCTGTTTGACAATTTGATTCAGAGAAGGGATGTAGTAAAATATTTATTAAAATACTGCTAATAATAATAATACTGATAACTAGCATTTGGGGGGCATTTTCCACACACCAAACAGTGTGCTGAATTCTTTGTATCTGTTAACTCAGTACACGAGGGATCAGAAAACCCGAATTCCAAGCTGACCTCTTCCATTTGCTTTTCAGGTGGAGATAAAACCTACTCTGTAGTCCTCACAATGTTTCAGTGAGGTTCAAATATATACACGTAAAAAATGCAAAGTGCACAGTAAATGTAAAAACATGTTACCAATAAAACATCATCATTATTCTATTCCAATTATGTTTCAAGTACTTTGGGGTACATTTAAAAAGAATCCACACCAAATATTCTGCTATACAAATAATCCTCTGCAACCCTGAAAACAATATTAAAAAAAAGACAACCCTTAGAGTATTCACTCATCATTTGAAAACTTTCTTCTTGTATAATGACCATTCATAGCCCAAAAGGATTATCTAGGGGGCCTTCAGCCATACATTTGTAGGATAGGGATGCTTTTCTTTGGTCACTTTTTATGGAATATCATCCTATATAGATGTTGCAGTCTTTTTCTATGGGTATTTGTTTTCTTAATCCCTTCACCTTTTTCACCCAGCACACACCTTCCCTCTGATAAATGTCAGTCTGTTCTCTATCTGTGCATCTGTTTTCTTTATTTTGTTCATTAGATTCCACATAGAAGTGAAAACTTACGGTACTTGTCTTTCTCTGACTGGCTTATTTCACTTAGCAAAATGTCCTGTGGGTTCATTCATGCTGTTGCAAAGGGTAAGATATCCTTATTTATGGCAAAATAGTATTCTACTATGTAAATATACCACAGCTTTTTTATCCACCCATCTATTAATGGATACTTGGGCTGCTTCCAGATCTTGGCTATTGTAAATAATGCTGCACTGAACATAGTGTGGGAGGGAGTGCATATATTTTTCAATCAGTGTTTTGGGTTTCTTTAGATAAATTCCAAGAAGTAGAATCACTGGGTCACAAGGCAGTTCCATTTTCAATTTTTTGAGGTAACTCCATACTGTTTCCACAGTGGCAATGGGGTCAGTAGGAGTTAGGTTCTTCCATGGGATCACAAGACAAGCATTATAAGGACCCGCCCATGGGAGATTGTGGTGTGGCATGGTTTATTTGTGTGGAAACAGAAGCTGCCCCCTGGGTTTCCAATGTCTCATCCTCCTTTGTCCTGCCATGGAAAAAGGCTAACTGAGTCCTCAGCAAGGCCAAGATAAAACCCAGTGTCCAGGGATCCTATTCCATATTAAAGTACAGTCCCTTGGAGCCCACAGGCAGCAGCTAAGTGGTCTCAGTCCCCATCCAGGTAGCTTAGTTATTCCCATTCTAACCTATTTTAAGCTCTCTCCTGGAGTCTGTGTGGCCACCGGCCATGCAGCCACTAGGGCCACCTGGTCGCACGCTCACAAATGCACAGGCGAGTGTGTTACCTGGTGGGCAAGAGTTTCTTTATTCTCTTGGTTTTATATTAGCTTGGGTGTGGGATGGACCAGATGCCTTTTCAAAATGACCAATGAACTTCCCAAGCTTCTGTGGGCTTCAGGTGGGCACACCTCCCAACCAATCCCTTCTTTCCCCTAGGCTAGACTGACAGACCTCTTTGGTCAAGCACCTTCCCCCTGCGCCATTTTGACTTCTATTGCACAAGTGTTTGCTTTCCCTTCTCCCACCTGGTAATCTGGTACCAGAGGCAGGAAGGGAGGAATGTTAATCATCTTGACAGAGAAATGTTTTAATCCTCAGGAGTGTGAAGCTGCAGCTTCCTGGTGAGCTTGCCAACAGGCTTATTTTTCCCAGTTTATTAAACTCAGTGTCTAGTTCTGTTTAATCTCTTTCCTTAATATCTACCTAAACCCTGACAGTAACAGCTGCACCAACCTATTCCCACCAACAGCGTACGAGGGTTCCCTTTTCTCCACATTCCCACCAATACTTGTATTTGACTTGTTGATGATGGCCATTCTAACAGGTATGAGGTGGCATCTCACTATGGCTTTAATTTGCATTTCTTTGATGATTAGTGACAATGAGCATCTTTACATATGTCTATTTGCCATCTTTATGTCCTCTTTGGAGAAGTGTCTATTCAGGTCTTCTGCCCATTTATTAATTGGATTGTTTGGGCTTTTGAGGGTGTGTTAAGTTTTATACATCTTTATAAATTTTAGATATTAACCTCTTATCAGATGTATCATTGGCCAATATGTTCTCCCATTAAGTGGGTTATCTTTGCATTTTGTTGATTGTTTCCTTTGCTGTGCAAAAAACTATTTAGTTTTATGTGGTCCTTTTTATTTTTTCTTTTGTTTCTCTTGCCTAAGGCAATATATCAGAAAAAAATATTGCTAGAAGAAATGACCAAGATTTTACTGCCTATGTTTTCTTCTAGGATTTTATAATTCTGAGTGTTACATTTAAGTCTTTAATCCACTTTGAGTTTATTCTTGGGTGTGGTGTAAGAAGGTGGCCTAGTTTCACTTTTTGCACATATGTTTTTGCCTATTTTGTCAAATATTTATTGACCATTAAAACTCCCAACAAACAAATGTCCTGATTGGATGGCTTCACAGGTGAATTATACCAAACAATTGAGGAAAATCTGACTATTCCCTCTCAAACTATTCCAAAAGGAGGGAAGTCTCCCAAGCTAATTTTATTAGGCCTGCATTATCATAATTCCAGAACTAGATAAGGATAGTGCAAAGAAAGAAAACTACAGGGCAATATTTCTGAGGAACATACATGCAATAATCCTCAACAAAACATTAGCAAACAGGATCTAGCAATACATTAAAAATGTTATACACCATGATCAAGTGGGATTTATTCCCAGGATGCAACTTTGGTACAAGATCTCCTAGTCAATGAATGTGATATACCACATAAACAAAATGAATTATAAAAGTTGCATGGCCATATCAATAGTTGCAGAAAAATCACTTGATGAAATTCAGTACCCATTTTTGATGAAAACTCTCAGCAAAGAGAAAATAGAGGAAACATACCTCTGAGTAATAAAAGCCATATGTGACAAAACCACAGCCAACATCATACTCAATGGGAAAAAGTAACAAGCATTTTCTTTAAATCGGGAATAAGACGGGTATGTCTGCTTTCACCACTCTGTACAACGTAGTACTTGAAGTTCTAGACACAGCAGAGATAAAAAGCATCCAAATTAGAGAGAAAGAAGTAAAACTGTCATTATTTGCAAATGACATGATTTTGTATATAGTGAGCCCTAAAAATTCCACCAAAAAAAAAAAAAAACTAATGGAACTATAAATAAATTCAGTAAAGTAGTAAGATACTAAATAAGTATCCAGAAATCAGTTGCACTTCTATACTCCAATGATGAACTTTCAGAAAGGGAAACTAAGAAAACAATCTCATTAGCAATTGCTTCAAAATAAATAAAATTGCTAAGAATAAATTTAACTAAGGATGTAAAAGACCGGTACTCAGAAAATTATAAGACACTGAAGAAAGAAATTAAAGAAGATATAAGTAAGTGGAAGTATACACCATATTTATTGGTAGAAAGAATTAACATCATTAAAATTCTATACTACCCACAGCAATCTATAAATTCAACTGAATTCATATCAAGATAGCCAATGGCATATTGCACAGAACTAGAACAAATATCCCCCAAAATATGGAACCACAAAAGACCCCACATAGCCACAGCAATCTTGAGAAAGAACAAAGTTGCAGGACTCACACTACCTGATATCAAACTATACTACGAAACCATCCTAATCAAAACAGCAACTGGCATAAAAACAGACATATAGATTAATGGAATATAGAGAGAGTTCAGAAGTAAAGGCGGCCATTATTGATAAAGGTTTTTGTATTCACCTATAAGCATGGAGTAAGACATAAATGTTGTTGTTTTAGGAACTTGGCTTGCTAAAAATATCAAAGATTGTTTCTCTTTGTCTAAGTTTCCACACACGGGCACACACAAGCACACAGATATTTCCAATCAAGTTTATTTCACCCAATCTCTAGCTTCCTGGAATAAATTTACAGCATCATAGAAATCACTCCAAATACGCCCAGTCGTTTATTTTTTTTTTTTTAAATCTGAAATACATTTACATGACTCAATTGCTTTTATCCTGGCATTGTTCATTTCAATAACCTCCTGGATTTTTTCTTCCTGTTGTTGTGAAAGGCAAAAGGGTACAAAGGGAAGAAAATATGTGTACCAGCAAGAATTTCTAGAAAGAGAGATTCTAGTTCTCTAAATGTATATGTTGGAGGTAGCCAGAGTTCAGTGTTAGTACTTGGCTGATTTGAATTTTTAGAGTAGTTTAGATTAGGGATTTAAGATGAGGTCAGCCTAAAGTTTTTGCTTTGTTTTGTTTTGTTTTGTTTCAGAAATAAAGGATGGTTTCCGTGTGGGTCAAGGTACACTTTGCAAATGTTACCGCACCCCAGCACAGCAGCAGTATTTCTTAAAGCTGGTCATTTCCTAATTTACAATGTTAAAAGAAATACACACTTTTTGGTGTTTTCTCAATGTTCCATTTGTGAAAAAGAACCCAAATGTGAATATTGAAATGATGTTTTCATTAAACCTGCAAAGGGGGTCAATGACCAATGGTGCTTAATTAGGCTGGTGTTGCTGCCGTTTTCTTGAAATGGGCTTGCTGACAAGAATTCAAATTTTCTTTATCAATATCTCTAGACAACCAAAAATAATCTTAGCCTGGGAACTATTTGTCCTTCAGTTTGAAGTACATTTAATCTAATTATGTATTCATGCCTTTAGAAACATCCCTATTTTTATCCTTGGTTATTTGATATTGTCCAAATAGTTTTGATGGTGGGGGTCGGGGGGTGGGGAAGAGAATGCCAAAAGATGTTTCATGACTTTCAGAGTGTTTATTGAAATACTGAGTCATCTTTTGCCACAGCCATGTTTTAAGAGTATGGTGATAGGTCCTTAGGGATAGAAACTAATAGTGTAAGTTGAAGTCTTGTAAGGCTTCCTATCGGTTGAAGAACCAGAACACAAGCGCACTGATACCAAGCATTCTCCTAAGCTTGACTAAACTTTAGAAGGTTGTCTTTCTGATTAGAGGCACCTACCCTCCCTTTCCTTTGAGCATTTACTTTAGAAGACTCTGTATCCTAAATTATTTCTCTGCCCCTTTGAGACAAAAAAAGTTTCTTCCATCTTCTCACAAGTGTTATCAAGAAAGACGAGGTCCCTATCTCCCAGTCTCTGTGGAAGGATAGGAGCCTGACTTTGCCACTTAGCAAGCAGAGATAGCCTCATCTCAGTGATCAACTTCCCCTAACTTCATCCAGTACTTTTCCAGTGGCTCACGCCAGCATTTAAACCTCTCCTGCTTTTGGATTTCAAGGGCTCTTCCCTATTGCATAGTCTTAAAATTTTTCTTGCCTATCTAACTTGTGCTGTGCACTTTTTATTTGACAATAAATTAAACAATTTAGAATGTTTAGTGGGTACTTCTCCCTTGTAGCTGTCCAATCTGAATGCCTTCTGTTTGGGGAAATATCAAGAAAGAAAAAACAAGTTTTTATTTTATCTCCTGCTATAAAAACTGCAGAGGGGGGCATGCTTGCTGCCTTCTAGGACGTTGGCATCTAAATTGTGGGCCTTTGACCTCGCCTTACCTTGGGGTACCCCGAGCTGGGACTTTGACTCTAGAGTGGTTTGTGCAAATAAGAGGACCCAGGCTAGGATGCAGACTGCAACACCGAAAAGGAGCAGTGGTATTCACGTCCGCATCCTACTTACCTGGAGGCAGCAGTGCCACTAGGGACCATATGGCCATATCTGTTTCCACAGCTGTCTATTGTGGTCATGAAGGATGGCAGGATGACACTAACTGTCCTGGGTGCCCAATTTCTCTCATCCCCTGCTAACTTTTTGGATCTGATTCTTCAACATTCCACTAATTCTGTGCATTTTGGGGTGTTTGCAAATATGTTCCACTTTCTTCAAGTTAGTTTTTCTGTTTGTAACCAAAAGCATAACTAAAAGAGATGACCAAAACAGTAAAGACCACAGTGCTTATGTGAGATGTAGTAGGGACCACTGGACTTGTGACTGAGAAGCCTGATTCTACTTCTCGTTCTGCAGTCTGCAGCTGCTTGTGAGGTGGACCATTAGGTGAGCACCTTTACCTCTTTAGCCATCAGTTTCCTCATCTGTAAAATAATGAGAAAGGAGAAGATTCGCCAACCCCTGATGTTCTCAGAAGGCGAATGAATCAGTGGTGCCACACTGGGAGGAGTGGTAAGAAAGTTAGAAGTGGGAGAAGTCACTGTGAGCTTAAATGGCCAAGAAAACTCTCCAAGACCAAGCTTTTCGAGCATATACTTACATATTTTATTGGATGCTTATTCAAGGATCTTTTCTGGATATATACAGAAAATTTTGAAAAATAAAAAAATACAAAGAAACATTATTTATAGATGACTTTTGCAGTGAACCATGTTAAGGAGGTAAAAGGAGAGGTGACAATTTGTAGCGGTTGCCCTGGCAATGGCAGAGCAGGCTGCATCCTTGGTTCTGATTATTAATCAACCAACTTGTTATGAAGAGCCTGTCACCATGAAGACATTATGTAATGGGTGAGACAAGGGCTACACAGTGCTCCCGGGCCCTTAAGAGATAAATACACGATGATAAATGCTGCAAGTCAAATTTCTCCCTCGCTGCCAATGCGCGTCTCTACCATGTACTCCCTGGTCCCAAAACAGAGGGACCGTGATTCTCTTTCTGCCTCCCCATGTGTTTGACTCAAAGAAATAAACTAAACACATAGCTTTGTGTTTCCTGGCATAGTGTAGTGATTCAGGGCAGACGCCTGGCATTACAGAGAAGGATTCAATTCTTGACCTCATTAATTTGTTAACTTTTGACTTAAGTTTCTTCATCTCCCAAAAAGAAATAACAATCATATTTATTATGTAAGATTGTTGTGAAAAGCAAATAAATCATACATATAAAGGGCAAAGAGCCTGCTATTCAGTGAATGTTCAGTGAATGGCATAATATTACAATTTTACATTATATATATATTTTAAGTCATTTTATGACTCATTAGGTAACATAACCTGGGAGTGCCATAAAGCTAGAAATGTGCTTGCAAAGGCCTGTGGGAAAATTGAAGGACAGGAGATCCTGCTTGAAAATTGGTTAATATGGGTCCTGTGAGGAGGCAGGTGGCAAGAGGTACTGGAGGCAGGTGGCAAGAGGTACTGGAGGATGAGAGGGAAATTTCTGACCCTGGAACTCTTATATATTTTGGAACATCCCACCATCACTAGCAAGTATGAGCTGAAGGAAAGGAAAATTTACAACTAAGTCTATATACACTGTTACCCAGGAAACCAAGTCATGTAGCGTATGCGACAAATATCAGTTAAAAAAATAAAAGTCTGGAAAGTGTTTTCCAAACCTGGAAGAAGAGCTACAGTATTGAGACACAGGACTTTTCTCATTAATGTAAAGGTAACACAAAAATGCGAGAACTTTGCTTTATAAAAAGTATAAATGTCTACAAAGTTGTGAAACTCATTGATGTGACATTAATAAAACCCCATTTTTTTTAAATGGCTGTTTGCTAAGGTAAGTGAAGCCAAGAACTAGAAAGCTGTAAGAAGACTAGACATTACCTCTGGACCCTCTCTCTCCCTCTCTCTCTCTTTCTCTCTCTCTCTCTCTTTCACCTTCTGCTTTAACTGCACATCTATTAATTCTTCTTGTTATTGTTGTTGTATAGACTGGCTTTCTCTAGTTTTTATGTATAAAGCAGCACCTCCCCACCTCCATCTACCAGGTTTGCGTAACTTAAGTCTAAGCAATTAGCATCTCTCTTGGTTCCTAGAGACTCCAACTAGTCTGGCTGAGGGCAGTTATCTGTCCCTTGTCAGCTAGGGCCAGAAAGCAGGGTCCCTAGGACAAACACAGTTGCTCTGTCTCATTTCTCTGAAACATACGAATAGTGGGTGTTTGGATGGGTGTAGTTTCCGAGGGAAGGGCATTATTAGAACCTAGCAGGCATGGCAAATGAGGCTTGCTTAATGTAACTTGAGTAGAATAATCACATTGTTAATCACGTCAAGATATCAGAGACATTCAGCAAATCACCAAATGCCAACAGTTTCTGACTCACTAGAATTCTAACTTTATCTCTGAAGATTAAAGACACTATAGGAGTAAATCAGAGATCTTTACAACCAAAACAGGAATAATCGTTGGAGAGAAAAAAGGATACTTAAATTTATCAAAAGATATAAATCCTTCACTATCTCTTGCCTACTTTTCCCTTATCAGTATGATGAGTGTGAGCCTTTTGCTGATCAACAACACCTTCAAGTAGAAAATGAGGGATTTAATGTAAATTTTGCGCCTACCTTATACCTTCTAGCCAGTGAAAGCTGAATGATGCTGACTCACTCAAAAATTTAGTTGGAAGGTCTCCCTTGGGGATATAAGTAAAGAAAATTTCCTTCAAGAAACTGGGTTAAATTTCATGATATATTTATTTTTCATTAGCCCGCAAAATCATAGCAAAAAAGTAAAACCTTAATTTTGGAACAATGCTCATTCCTTTTTAAAAAATATATTTTTAATTCAGAAAGGCCTTTTCAGGATAAAGTTGGTTATAAATGCTAGTGTTGATACATGTTAACCATAGTCCTTATAACATTTGACACACATTAGCATTATTTCTATTATATTTAGTTAGGAGAGCAATTAAAATAGAAAGTAAACCAACTGTATAGTACCCTCTGTGCATACGTACATGTGGACTTATTCCCCAATCTGAGAAGAGGTTTAGAGAAGATATCTATATACAAAATTAGAAAAGCATCGAAGTTTATTTCAAAGAACACTTAAGTTTCCTTTAAATGATTTCTTAATAGGATTTTCAGAATTCTGACACTGAAGATGATATAAGGCCTAAGATAGTAATATAATCACAGGGCTACATGCACAAGCATTTTGTTACAAAGCAGGAAGCAGGAGGTCTGTTCACCACTGTCACTAATAGGAAGATAAGGTTTCTGTGAAAGACCCATTCAAATTACAGTCACTGGGTATGGTTTTTCTTTCATCACTTATTGATTGGTGTTTTAAGACCCTCATTTCTTCATAATATGTATAGGATTGCAGGAGAGCAGGAATTATACTTAGAATTGTTCCCGCTCACACTTACCAAGTGGATTTAATGGACATTAAAGATTGAACACAGTGTAATAACACATCTCTTCATTGCTTAATCATTAATAAAGCTAGATAGAGCTTCATACATGTTTTAATGTCAAGCTTAAATTTTAACAATGTGAACATTATATAAAGATCTAATGATATCTTAAATAACACTTAACTAAGCATTGGAGAACAGTATTTACAAAAAGAAATACTAAATGCTATGCTATACTGGCTTTACACCATATTTTTAATCTTCTCGATCTTTGTTAACTACACAATTCTAATTTAGAATAAATGAGCAGATAGTTCATTTTGGCAAGAAGGCAATAGCAGGAGCTATAATACAGTTTTAGAAATTTCCAGGCAATAATTATCTTACTATGCTTTTATCTTTGAGGAGATTCGTACTAACCTCTAATTGGAACTTGAACCTCAGACTGTCTCAGCTTTGAGATATATTACAAAGTTATCCTGAGGAATAAATCAGTAATTTCATGTCAACGAACATCTCTAAAGAGTGCATATTTGGTATTATAACAGCATAGCAGAGGTGGCAGGGAAACAAAATAGTTTTCCAACAATGAATAAAAAATAATTAAAATATATTTTGTTTAAAAATATTTCAAGACAATATAGATACAGATAATTAACTAGAAAAGTTCCACTGGCAATACTCCAGTGTCGTGAATTAAGTAGTTTCAAAATGCCCTGGAAGATCAAGTCTGGGCTACACCAGTGGAGAACGTGGGTATTCTCTTGATGAGTTTTTACATTGAGGTATGACATCTCATGGCTTAGCACTTCTGAGATAAAGTGAGACCCATTTTCACATAAAATGTAGGTATGTTTAATAGAGACAAAAGATTAAATATTTAAAATAAAATATATAGTTAGTTTGTGTCAATGTACTCATGGTAGCCAGCACACAGTGAAGGTACAGTGAGTACCATGCCGATTGGAGTTTAGTCAAGGAAGGCTGTTGCAAGGGTTCTTAATCTGGAGTCCAGGAATCAGAAGAGTTCTTCTGAAAGGGAGTTAGGAGTTCATGAACCTGAGGAAGAAAATTTTCACATCATTGTTTTCCATATATGTTCATTTACTTGTAAATGTTTTGTGCCCAGTACATTGCATAGAAAAAAGCTGTGATGATTGTGAACTTGACATCATGGGGCGTGGGGATGCTTACATAAATATTTAAAGAGTTTATCACAATGGTTCTCACATAATGTGAATTCTATAATTGGAACCTATATTAATTATTTATAATAATGGGAAGCCTATCTAGAAACCATTTTCTTCAAATGCTGTATTTTAAACATGTTCAGGGATCTCCAGTGGTCCCCAGGTACCCACGATGGATTATGGGATGAAAATACTGTTCAGTGCATTAGGAAAGACACTGTCATTGTTAAGTGTTTGCCTCATAACTCAGGGGAACTGACCACTATTTCCTCTTAGAAATAATTACCATCGCCACAGAGATAATTCATCTACAGCTATATAACAGTTTATTCTACATGCTGAGGCAGTCATATGAATGGGCATAAAACCATTCCCAGAACAAATAAAGGTTAAAGTTGTATCAGAATTAATCTGTGGTGGTATGTACACGTAGATTTTAAATTGAACTATGGCTGTAGTTACAGGAAATTTCAGAGATCACTTTTTATACTTTTATTAGTGGTTATTGCCAACAAATCTTAACTGAAATAGTATCAGAGACATTTCCACATAAACTTGAAAAATGGGAGAATGTCCAATATTAATTAGTTTTTTACTTTATTGACCTGCTACCCTCTTCTCGACTGCCACAGAAAAAAGTATCAGGACTTGTGGTATTTTGGGACACTTGCATGAAAGCTAAGAACACATTTTTCAAGTAAATGTACCTTTTATTTTTTATATTTAATAAATGAAAATTAGAGTTTAAAAGTATTCCCTTTACCTAGCAGTAAAATCAATCATCTATCTCTCTATCTAGCTAGCTGAAAAACTATCCAAGTTTTCATACACTTAAAAGGCTTTTGATACTGAATACCAGTGAAGTTCTTTCATGTAAACAGAGAACATGTGTAACATATTTTATTAGACATGGTGAAAACTCTCCATGGCATTATTTTATGTATATGTCAACAGTATGAGGGAACATGAATGAAGACACAATTTTGCGGGACCATGTGTCAATATAATAGTCTTTGGGTACTTTTCTTCTCTTTATATGATTTGCATTGGTTGTTAAATGTATTTCTTGTGTCTGCATGATAAACACTATGCTCACAATTGCTCATAAATCATACAGATAAAGTTGCTATCCTCAGATAACCTTAATATCAATTTACTTTTTTTTTTAATTCACGTACAAATTGTTCCACAAATATGGCTGCTGCTAGATAAGTCATGGATGGAATGTTAATGCTGTTTGCAGTTTCCTAATAAAGTGATTTATCACCCTGGAGTTCTTTGGTGAAACTTATGTGTTAACATCATTACCTTAACACTCCTTCTTTGAAAGGAAAGCATGTGTTAATTAATTCCCACTCTTACCACCTTAAACCCATTTGGAAAGTAGGCAGTCAATAAGTTTAAGGATGGCAATGAATAATTAAATTTTAGTTTTATATTCTATTGTAATATTTCTATTTCCCTTTTTAATTTTACATTTAATTTACACATCTTTTGTAATAGATAATGTATTCTTAACCAATAAAAGTATATATTATTATATTAAATGAATGCATTCCAAATTTAGCATGTAAAAAATTTTCAGTATCCTTCACCATAAAATGAATAGTTGCTAAAAAAAACCTTTATAGTAGCTGTAATTTATTGAGTAATTTTATGTTGAGCAGCAACCCAAAGAATTAGGTTCCTGACTTCCTGAATGTGAATCCTTTCTACCATTACTATCTCTATGACCACAAGAATGTTATTTAACCTCTGTATGCCTCAGTTATATTCACCTCTAAACTGGGAACATTATTATTACCTATCTCAGGCAACTTTTTGAAAATTAAGTGGGTTAATATTTGTGAAGCACCTGAAACAGTTTGTTTCTCAGTAAGTGTTATATAAGTAATTGTTAAGGAAATAAATACAGTAAGCCACAATTCAAAGACCATGATCTCTGACCCAAAGCTATGCATTTGAGGAAGAGATAATTCTCTCATTATATAAAAAAACTAGTTGAAGTTAATAGCAAGTTGATTTAATCAACAAAATGCCCAAGATGTCATCCCTTTGTTCTTGGAAGTAGGTGGAAGCCTCAGGCAAATTTAGCATAAAAGATAATCTCTGAATTTTCTAAATTCCCTTTGCAGTAAATTAAAGTCAGAATCTCAGTTGTAAGGAGGACTTGAAGTTCATCTACTCTAATCCATCTACATATTCCACATTTAAATATACTCTAAAAGCTACTGAATGGCCACCCAGTCTATGAGTAAAAACCCGAGGCTTGGGAGAGTCATTGAAACTGCAGGCTACTGTTCCATTATACCATAGCTAAGGGTTTCTCACTGTTTCATAAAACTGACTCTTTACTTCAACAGACAGTAATACATTCAATTCATTTGCACTTGACACCCTTTAATATATATATGCATATGTGAAAAAATATATGAAAACTGTTATTTAGCACTTTCTACTCCAAGCCTATATTTTTCTCGACACCCTAAATTATTTCATGTTGTTTTTCATTTTGTCCATAGTCAGTATACTTTATTGTTAACAAATTATGCAGGTGGGACATAAATGTCCAAAAATAGGGAAATTATAGAAAATAATGAGCATTTAAAAGTGATAATAGAAAATTGTGGTCAAGATGAAACCATGAATTTCCACTTAGTTATTCTTCCACCCCATGTCCAATTCCAAATGCATAATAATAACAAAAAGTACTTGAAAACAGAAAAAATAGAGATAAAATTGAGCTCAAAACCAAGATAAATATTGTTTTGGAGCAAAACTACACAGAATGCAAGGTAAAGATTAGATATGATGTAGTGGGCATGTTGGGCTTTGTGTCTACAATCAGACCATGTTGACCAGGAGTTAAGTCCCCATGGGGTAATGTCCATTCCAATCAGGTCACCAACTGTAGCCTCACTTACAGCAATGTGGTAGGGTAGGAACTTTACCCTACCACATTGAAAAATCAAAGAGATATATATTTTTTAATCAAAACATGCAAACCAAAATATCTGTTTGCTGACCTATCTCATTATATCATATAGGAAGTTGTGGATTGAGAGAGAGAGGTAGGAGGGGAAAGGCCCTACTTTTTGACCAGAAAGTGAACTGAACAACTCACTAACTTAATGACTGTGTCTGCAATATCTCAGATAATCACTACTGAAAGAGATCCAGAAACATTATTAAAGATTTAGTTTGGGTTTGGAAGTTCCTCGGACAGTTAGAGGCTACCCAAAAGCTATGTGGTAGGGTTGGGTGAACACAGATATACTGACTGGAATTGAGCCTACAAACCAAAAAAAAAAAAAAAAAGTAAAACAAACACACAAGATGCATGGACAAATCTCCCATTTAAAAGGGGAAGAAATTATGAAATAGAAACAAGCAGGAAAAATGGACAACAAAAAATGATTAGAAATTTGCAAATGAAAGGTGATATAATTGAAATTACTAAAAAGCAGGTAAACTCTAAACAGGATAAGACTGAAAAGATCATTATAAAAACATACAAAGAAATAGGATGATAAAGAAGTAATAAAGAAACATGGTTCCAGAAACAATTGGTCAGAATTTGAACCCAGTTAATATTATTACAAAGATATCAGGAGAAGAAAAAATAAAATAAAAGTAATATTTGAAGAGAGAATAGCATTTAATTTTCCAGAAAGAACAATATGCCTCAAATCAGAAGTATACTCTGTATGAAAAACAGGATTAAAAAACTCAAATCTCCAACTAGACACCTCACAGTGCAGAATACAAACGGCTGAAAAAACTGTAAAATCCTATGGTCACAAAACAGATTACCTACAAATGAGCAACAATTAGACTGACAGCATTCCAGACAGAGAAGCAAAACCATGGAGCCTGGCTGCTCCTTAACCTCCCAGAGTTTGCTCCCCTTTGGTATTGGGTTGTGGAGCACATTGCCTGCAAATCTGAGAACTGGTACTGCAGAATCACTTTTTCCCTGAGCAAAGGACACTCTCTGTTACTGGTCCTGGGATTGGAAGTGCAGGGAGGACTTCATGGAGGTCTGAGTTTGCCATTACCAGGAGGACAAAGCAACTTAGAAGGTGGCTGGATTACCTCAGCCCACCCACCCCCATGCATCACGGTTACACTGATGGCAGCATATACCTGTGGGGAATAGCACTAGGATTTCATGGATGTGGAGCCCCATTGCCCACTGTGTTCCCCTACGGAGTTGGTCCCATGGAACTGGGGCAACTGGATCACAGGGGATGCACCCACCTTCCCATTTTATAACACCTCACAGGGATCTGAAAAGCCAGGAAGTTCAAGAGAACTAATAAAAGTTGTGATTCAGCACACCTTACTGAAAAATAATAGACTTTTTTATATCAATCTACTAGAGAAGTGCTACTCATATGTAGGTGCCTAGACAGAGAAGGAATTCATCAAATACCATGAATGATCAAGGTAGTGAGACAGCTGAGAAAGAAAATGAAAAATCTCTAGCAAACAAACTTAAAGACATGGAAATACATGATATAAATGACAGAATTCAAGATTGCAGTTCTGAAAAAAACTCATTGAGATGCAAGAAAAGACAGCCAGACAATTTAATGAGCTTAGAAGACAAATCGGTGAACAAAACAAGTACTTTATCAGAGAAATTGAAACTTAAAAAAAATACACAGAGATTCTGGAGATGAATAACTGAGTAAAAGATATCAAGAATGAATTAGAGAGCATACAAAATAGAGCAGACCAGATGGAGGAAAGAATTAGTGATACCAAAGATAGAAATCTAGAAATGTGCAGACGGAAGAAGGGAGAGACTAGAGCAGAAAAAAGAGAATTGAAAGGACTCTATGAGAACCATCTGACTCAATCCGAAAGAGCAATATAAGAATTATAGGCATATCATAAGTAAAAGAGAAGGGAATGGACCAGAGCCTATTTGAACAAATAGTTGATGAGAACTTTCCAAACCTATAAAAAGAGCTAGATCCTCAAATCCAAGAAGCAAGCAGACTACCTCAATCCAAAAAGGCCTTCTCTAAGGAACATTTTATTTAAACTGTCAAACGGAGATGACAAAAAATTTTTCAAGGCAGCCAGGGAAAAGAAGAAAGTAACCTATCATCGGACTTCTCAGCAGAAACTCTACAAGCTGAAGAGAGTGGAACCAGATATTCAAACTACTGAAAGAGAGAAATTCCCAGCCAAGAATAATATATCCCATACTTTTGTTTTCTGGTGTTACTTGCTTTCAGCCTGAAGAATTCCCTTTAGTATTTCTTCTCTCTCTCTTTTTTCTCTTTTATCCTCACCTGACAACATGCTTAGAGAAGGGAAGGGAGGGGAGAGAGGGAGAGAAACATTGATACGAGAGAGAAGCAGCAATTGGTTTCTTGTATGCACCCTGACTGGGGACCAAACCTGCAACCCAGGCATGTGCCCTTGTTACAGAGCAGAGGGGGGGTGGTTCCTTCAGGATAAATTATTACAGAAAGGATTCCGCCTTTCTGTCTCTGGAGGTTCCTTCCCCCCACGCCCACCTGCTAGGTTCGCAATGCCCGCCGCCAGAGGAAAGACGTCTCTCAATGCCAGAGACTGGTGAAAAGGAAAGGAATTGTTTATTTAAAAGTTACACAAACTTAGAATAATGACCTAATGTCTTCAATAAGATACTAAAGTCCTCTAGAATACCCACAGATGCACAGTCCTTCCCTCTCCCTGTGCCCAGTCCGGGGTACCGTGTCTCAGGAAAAGAAGTAGAAGTCCGTGATTCAGGCTCCCGGCACCATCAGCTGTGTGGCTGCTGCAATCTCCAGTTAATCCAAAGCCGTGCGGCACCTTCTCATGGCCCAGCAGCAAGAGTCCTTTCTCCCCTTTCTCTATGGCTGCAAAGTCTCTCCTGCTGCCTAAGCTGCGTGGCAAGAAGAAGCACTCCAAAACCTTGTGGTCCTCTCTACTCTCCTTCAGAACCGCATGGTCCTTTTCCCCACTTCAGAACCACATGGACCTCTATCTATCTACTTGCTTCAGAGCCTCGTGGTTCACTCCTTCCTTCAGAGCCGCATGGTCTCTTCTTTCTCCCCCAAAACCTTGTGGTCCTCCCTACTACTTTTGGAGCCGCGTGGTCTCTTCTCTTATCCCCCAAAACCTTGTGGTCCTCCCCTCCTACTTTTGGAGCCGCGTGGTCTCTTCTTCCTATGGCTGCCGAGCCTAGGTTTAAATCCCAGTGCCCATCTTCCTTTGCAGCCCCATTTCTGACTCCTCCTACAGTCAGCTACACCTGCCAGCATCCCCATATTCTTCCAGCTTTACTGGGCTGCCATAGTAAGTCTGGGCAGGTGTGGCCCCATGGCATGGAGCCAATCATCTCCACGCTCTCACGCAGGCCCTGTAACCAGGGGGAGTTGCTTCCCAGACCCATCATGGGTGGAATTTGGTCCCATCCCCCTGGCTCAAAGCATGGCCACAGCTACTTAACACATCCATGAAACCAGTTAAAGGTTATAGATATGTTAAATGACTGTGCCAGGGGTTAGCTGCAAAGCTCTTGCTACCCAAAACAGCTCTGAATGGCCCTGTTCCATGTGTCCCATCCCCCTTGGCTCAGGCCTGTGGGGGTGAAGACATCCTACATACATTTTTCTAATATTTCCTGGACACCCCGAGTCCTGGACCCCATTACAAATCCCTTCTTGGGGCCCTCCTCTTGGCTGCACCCTGCTTCACCCTGACTGGGAATTGAACCCATGACCTTTTATTTTACCAGGATGATGGTCCATCCAACTGTTCCACACCGGTCTGGGCTAGTGTTTCTTTTTAGAGAGGTCTGCTAGTGACAGATTTTCTCAGCTCTTAGCGTCCACTAATTGCTAGTTCATTGTTTTATCATTTTTTACAATAATTTATTCATGGAAAATAAATTACTCCACAGTGTGATCAACTTAAATCTGAGCTTTTTGCTGGAGTGATCTTTGAGGCTAGTCTTTGATGCTATACTGAGCCCTCAAAGGCTTTTTTATTTGTCTTGTATCCTGGTTCTCCCGGCTAAACTTCAATCTGCTCTGTAGTTTCACTTGTTGGTGTCTTGGAACTGAAACCCTTTCCTAATTGCTTGCCATTAACACTTCCATTGTTTTGCAAAGTGCCGGTTCCTCTTGTACTTCCCATCTCTATGAGAATAAAGTCAGCCCTCTTAGTGAGAGCCCTGAACTATGGAGTTCTCTGTTCTCATAATCCCTTTCTGTCCCTGGGGAGAAGCTCTGTGTCACAGTGTTTGAGCAGGGGGTGGGGAGGACAGAGTGACACCTCTAACCTATAAGTGGGTCACAGTCTTTTCAACTCACCATTTATTATGAAATGTCCTATAAATAAGGCGAGTGTGCATAATGGAGTCCAATGCATCTGCCTATTCTGCCTGCTTGTAGCTGAGTGAAAGAAATAAGCCCCAGACCTCTCAGGTGATTTTGCCGAGAATAGAGTTTCTTCAGCCAAACGCTGGTGAGATGTGGATGAGAAGCTGTGGTCGTCCGACCCTGTTGGAGGGAAACTGTAGCCCTAGTTTGGAACTGGGAGAAGAGGGAAGCCAGTTTCCTTGGCTATGCTTACCCAGAATAGAACTGTCTATGATTATTTTTCTTTTGTCATGTTCTCTATATTTGTGGGTTTATTTTTTTCCTTTTAAAATTAATTCAGTTAAGTAATGATTTATCTACCTACTTTAATTAATCTTTATAAAGCACCAAATTTTACTTTTCTAAATGACTCCTAAAGTAGGAGTCTTTTTTTTATTATCACTTTTAGGAGTTTTTAATTACATCATTTCTCCTATTTTCTTTCAACATGGTGTTTCAATATTTTTCATTTGAATATTTCTTGCATTTATTTTTATTCATGTAATTTTATACATCTAAGTAATTAATGCTATGGTTTGTCTTATAATGTCTTTTAAATATTATCTATGTATTGTAAAACAAATTGAATTTTATTATCATTATTGTTTTTAAATTATCTTGAAATTTCAATTTGCATTTTCCCTTTGACCCAACAATTTATATTTTCAGTATAAAAAATGCCTTTTGTTTTTTGACCTTCTTGATAATGTCTAGTATTCTTGTGTTGTGATGATTGTTTTTAGTTGTTATTAGTATTAATCTTGATATCTGAAATTTACTGTGTTTGCTTTGCGAGATAACATGCTCAAATTTCATGAATATCCAATATGTAAGTTTGAAAAGGTATATTTATTATTACCTGGCACCAATTTTAATATATTATCATGATATGTACATTTTATGTTAGTTTGTCTATTTTCTCACTACTTTTTGCCTACTCATATATTATATTGAGAATGGTGTTTGAGAATGGCAATACTATGTGTTAATATTTCCATTTATTTGTCATTTCATCTCATGGTTTTTACTTTTAGAAAGAAAGCTTCTATGGCATTTTATGTAAAGTTTTAAGACTTACATAGCATGTTTCACTAAATATAGATACATTATGATTTGTTATATTCTTGTTTTGTGTAGGCAACAGTTTTACCATAAATTACAATTCCAGGAGTCATTTTACTCTTTTCTTTTTAACCATTTTCAGTGTTTTTGTCTTATTGCCAAAGTGGGAACCAAAGAGTGACATACTTATTTGTATTCTTTATAAGATTTATTTAAGAGTTTTTCTAAATAAAGGTTAAAATAGGCCTGTCCAGAAAAATTCCAGCCATTATTTAATGTAATGAGAACGGTTTACACAACATCGATGTAACCTGGCAGCCAAGGACAGTGGACTGGAATGCACAAGTGTGAAGAATGATAACTTTGCTGTACTAGTCAGTGGGGGCGGTAGACACCATTGAATGAGCATATGTGACCATCACATTCAAAATTGCTGAACAAGAAGAGCAAGGAATCTGCACCAAATTTGGTGTTAAGTTTGTACATTCCTCTGCAGAAACTATTTGGATGATTCAAATAGGCTTTCGACAACAATTCAATGAGTGCAGCACAAACAAAAATGTGGCACAAGCACTTCAAAGATGGTCGAGAATCTGTTGAAAGTGATCCATGTTCTGGAAGACCTGAAACAAGCAGAACACCTGAGAATGTTGAACATGTATGGGCAGCAGCAATCAACAAAGGTTGGTGACTGACAGAGGACTAGAAGCTGATCTTGGGATTCCAAAAACTACTGTGTCTGAGATTTTGATGCAGGATCTTGGCATGAAACATGTTGGAAAAATTCATTTTGCAGCTTCTGCTACCAGAGCAGAGGAATATCCTGCTGTAGTTGCTAATGACTTGATTCAAACTGCTACCAATGAACCACATTTCCTCAAGAAGGTCATAACCAGAGATGAATTGTGGGTCCATGGCTATGATCCAAAATGAAGGACCAGTCATCTCAGTGGAAGTTGCCTGGTTTCCACATGTCAAGAAGGCACCACATAGACACAGCAAGATCAAGACCACATTAACTGTGTTTTTTGATTGGGAAGGTGTTGTCCATCACGAGTAGGTCCCTTCAGGCCAAATAATTAATAAGGAATACTACCTCAATGTTCTCCATCAGTTGAGAGATGCAATATGACAAAAATGGCTGCAGCTATGGGCAATGGGTGATTGGCAGCTTCATCACGACCGTGTGCCTATTCATGAATCATGTCTCATGCAGAATTTTTGGTGAAACATCAAGTCCCCCATGTGACTCAGCCCCCTTATAGCCCTGATTTGGCACCCTGCAACTTTTGGCTTTCCCAAAACTAAAATCATCTTTGGAAGAGAAGAGATTTCAGACCATCAGTGAGATTCAGGAAAATATAGCGGGGCAGCTGATGGTGATTCCAACAAAAGATTTGGCAGAGTGTCTTGAATAGTGGAAGAGATGCTTAGAGAACTGTGTGAGGTCCCAAGGTGCCATCTTTGAAGGGGACTGAGGCATCATCGTCCTATGTATAGTGTTTCTTGTATCTTGTATCTTCAATAAATGTCTCTATTTTTCATTTTACATTGCTGGATATTTTATGGACAGACCTTCGTTGTGTGTATGTGTTATTCAGTTTGTGCTTTGATTATACCAAAACAATTTTCACAGAGGAGCATGTGGGATCTGTCTGATAATGTCTACATTTAAAACAAGCTCCATCCACATAGGACTGTTTACTAATATAGCCCCCTGGTCTAACCCTCCAGATCAATCCGAACAATGAGTTTATGACATCAAAATGCATTGCAAATGTACGCACTCAGGACTCCATAGAAACACTGCCAAATTCATTCAGTGAAGAGATTAAAATGAACTTCTGATCTCACTCTTTGAAATATGAACATTCTATTGTAATTACCATCAAAATTATGATAGTAGTCAGATTGACACTTCAAAAAGAATACTTCTAGCTTTTAAAACACTAGGCAACAAGCACTTTAAACATAATGTTTAAATAGAGATTTTGATAAAACAGATTCTGTGTCTTTTATTTTTTTTAATTAGTTTTGAAAAACTGACTTTTTGGAATAAATAGGCATCTGACTTTTAAAGTGAAAGATACAAGGCAAAAACAGTCAACTCACTTTCAGAGCTAAAACAAAGAACCCAACAACAATAAAAAATCCAGTAGGAACAACCTCAGCAGATATTCTATTGAACACAGTATCAGGGAAAAAAATCAGACATTACAAATAGAAAAGGCTTTATATATTGATTTGGTGTATTTGTTTTTATTCAACTAAGTTATTTATGGTAAAGTATCAACACCTACATAACATATTTTACTACAATAAATATGTTTACTAAATGCTGCTCATGTTTATGAGAAACTCCCTTAGTTATTGGAGTCCATTCACTCATGTCATCAACATCAGCAATCAGGAAGTCAGAGTGAACTCATTAAGTCTATCACATATAGCAACTTGCATTCCTCTGAGTGTCTATGATAGAATGCCATCAAGCAATTTTTAAGATCCACTCACAATATTTACTTATATATAATCAAATTTTTCCTCAAACATCTGTCAAAATGAATTTTTCTTTCTCATATATAATTTTAATTATTTTATGTTATTTGATTCATTACCATTTTTCCAAACTCACATCTTCTTAACAGGATTGACTTTAACACCAAATGAATTTTTCCTAAATGGTAACAATGTAGAATCCATACTAAATGTGATAAAGGTGGATGGTTTATCAAGTTATTGTTACAACACGGATGGGGACCCAGGCTGCTGGAGGAGTAGGTGGAAGCTGCATAAACCTTCTCCTAGGACCAAAGTGGAATTACAACTAAATTATATAAAAATCACCATGGATAACCAACTGAACACTAGCTGGAGGAAGCCTTATAACTATGGACAGATGGAAGAGGCCACATCACCACAACAAGACTGGTACAGAGTGTGGAGGAGGCACAAGATGGCTAGGTGGGCTTCCACAGCTGGCAGCTAAAGTTCCGGAGGGATATTTCAGCAGCTCGGGGGTTCCTCCTGAGAAGTGTGGGGTCTAAACCCCAAGCTGGTCTTCCAAGCTTTCACTACCAGAAGTGGAAAAGAAACTCAAAAAACATTAAGCTGTGAAAGCAGCAGGGTTTCTGCCTGCCAGAGAGAAATGGCCAGAGACACAGAGAGCCTCTTAAAGGGCCAGTATTCAAAATTCTCTTTGCAGCCACTTATCCAGGGCTCCAGCAAAGGGAGGGCAGAGTGGACTAGAGGCTCATGAGGAGAGTCTGGGGTTGGTGACTCTGGGGAGAGAACTGAAGGAACAGCTGCCAGGATCAGCTGTACTGAGTCATTCCCCATACTGCAGGAGCCATCTTTGTCAGGCAGAGCACTTCCTCCCAAGTGGCATCAGCCTGAGGGGAACCAATGGTCCCATCCACAGGAATCCCTCTTGCCCCACCTTGTGGAGCTTAAGCTGGGCTACTGAGTACAGCTTGAGGCTGTATCAGTGATTAACAACTAAGATCTCTGGGAGCTCTGAGACTTTAGCTGACCCTCCCTCAGGCCTGGTGCTGGTAAAAGCCAGCCTTGGTGTTCAACCCAGTTATTTCTGCATTTACTCAGTCCCAGCAAAGGGAGCCACAAGCTGTGGACTGCTGATAGCTCCAAACAGGTTGTCCAGCACCCGTCACAGGCAGAGTTTGACATAGGTCTACACCAGATTTTTTTCAGATCTACTTAATACATAGAAACAAATATAAAGAAGCAGCCAAATGGGAAGACAAGAAACAGACCCCAAATGAAAGAACAAGATAATTCTCCAGAAGAACTAGATGAAATTTATCAGAGAATTTTGAGTAATGATTATACTACTACTCAACAGCATGAAAAAATGCATAGAAATCATAAAAAAGCACCAGTCAGAAATAAAGACAGTAAAGTGGCACTATATACATATCTATCAATAATCAGCTTAAATGTAAATGGCTTAAATGCCCCAACCAAAATACACAGGGTAGCTGAATGGGTAAGAAAACCCTTTCATATATATGCTGCCTCCAAGAGATCCACCTCAAATCAGAAGACACACACAGACAAAAAGTAAAGGGATGGAAAAAACAACAACAACAATATTTCATCCAAATGGAAAGGGAAAAAAAATCTCAGGTAGCAATACTTACATCTGACAAAATAGATTTTATAACCAAGGCTACAGTAAGAGACAAACAATACTACATAATGATAAAAGAAACAATCTAACAAGAGGATATAACCCTGGTAAACATTTTACACACCCAACATAGGAGCACCTAAATATGTAAAGCAAATCTTGATGGACATAAAAAGAGAGATCAACAGAAATGTAGTCACAGAGATTTTAACACCCCATTGACTTCAATGGATAGATCTTTTAGACAGAAAATCAACAAGGAGACAGTGGCCTTAACACACTAGATCAAATGGATTCCATTGATATCTTCAGAGTATAACAATGACATTTGAAATAATTTGGGATATAGACTTTGAGCAATGTAATATATGCAACAGAGAATTATAAGGTAGCAAGAAAGTGTGGAGAATAATATTGAGTAAAGAATATAGAGGAATAAAATGACCTTAGTAAAAGTGAAAATATTTCATAAATGAAAAAGTAGATAAAATCTTCAATTAATCATTCACTAAATGTCAAGTAAACCTCTAGTATATGCTAAGTACTGTGCATTAGAAGAATAAATATTTATTTTTTATTAAGTATATGTTATCATCTTTGCGCAGTGGCAGTATCGTAGCCAATGAGGTTTATCTGAGGCGCGATTATTGCTAATTGAAAGTATATGTTATCATTATTATTTTTAGAAACTACTATTTGCTTAGAAATACTCTAGATACAGGCATTGATGATACATTGATAAGCCCACCCAAGCATAACCCTTGTATTTACAAAGTTTACAATTTGGTTGAGGAGATAGACATTAATAAAACACAAATAGATGTGAAAATGACAACAGTGTTAAGAGAAAGGAAGTACACAATGCCCAGTGTGCATATAATAGAAGGATCTGGATTAGTCTGAGTGCTGTCAGGACCAGAAAAGCCTTCCATATGAAAATGTCAGTACAGCGGAGATGTTAATTTTGGCCAAGTTGAATGATCCAGGTGGAAGGAATAGCATGTATGAAGTTCCTCTGGCTGGGGAGAGCAGAACACATTTGAGAAACTACACAAAGTCTTCAGTGGATGGTCTGGATTAACAATAAGGTACAAGGGGACAAAGTAGAGACGTAAAACTCAAGCTAAGGAATTTTCCTGTATCCAGTGTTGTGCTTGAGTCAGCCTACACTGGCTCTCCACAGTCAGTTTTGCACGTCCTTTTCCAACTCTATACTCAGTGATGCCACTGTAGGTGTAAACCATGGAAATTTTGCAAATGCTCTAAGTTAGGGTTTTTTAACCTCCCCCCCACAACCCCTGCCAACTGATTGTAAAACATTTAACAGCATAACACTTGCTCCATCTTTCTCACAATGAAGAATTTAAAATCTTTTAAAGTGAAGGTGGAGCTAAGGATGTGGGACATGATCAAATTTACATTTTGAAGAAAAGCGCTCTGGTTGCAGGATAGAGACTGGGTTGAAATGGAGAAGTGGATTCTGAGAAAAAACAATGTAAAGCAATTAGCATTCCAGCACAGAGAAATAATGGAAGTTGGACAGGGTGATGGTGTTAAAATTAGAAGAGATTTTCAACTTCTTGTTTTTAGATGAAATCAATGACAGTTCCAAGTGGTGATGGGTAGAAGTGATGATTTTATGATTTGAAGAGATGAACTAGAGTCACTTAAAATGAATAGGCTAAGCATGTACAGGGTGTTAGATGAGTCTTCAATATAAGAGCTGATGCTAAATACCAAACTGTCAGATGTTTGCATGGAGCTAATGTATGTTAAATAGGCTCTGAAGTTTGCAATAGTAATGGAAGAGAATTCTGGAGGATTATAGATACAATATAGATAGAGAGTCAGCTAAGTAAATGTCATATACTTCAAAATGGAAGAAGTGGTTAAATTATGCTAAATAAGTAGAAACAGAAAACAAAAGAAAACGCTGGTTTCTCTTCAACCATAAATTAGGGAGAATGGCTCTGAAGCCGTTGAGAAAGAAGAGGTACCCTTAAGAAAAAGAAAAGGGAAAAATGTTCAATTCAGACAAATGTGAATTGCAAGAAAAAAAAATATTATCAAGGGTGTCTCCATGGCAGCTAAGTCCTAGCCAAATTCTCCATTTTACTTTGAAGCAAAGCCTTTTAGAATCTGTCCAGGGCTTTGGCACATTGAGGGCTGGGAAAAGGGACAGTCATTATTGAAAATTGGCTGGGAGGATATGCAGGTGGAGAGATGAGAGACAAATGGGCAGCTGAAAAATACTAATGAAGTATTTGTAATGAGGTAGTAGCAAAGGCTTAATAATACTGTCTTACATTTCTCCAGATGATGACTCCAAGAAGGAAAAGTGATTACTTTTCTTTCCTTTACCATAATAGGCATTTCTTGCTGGAAGTTCTTTCTATAAACATATTTAACCTCCAGTACTCTGTTAGTGGGAATTTTGATAGAAATTTACCTTTGTATGTCACTTGGCAGAGTAAGAGGTGACACTTGTCATCAGCTAGTGGAGCATGCAATGTCCTTGGGTAGCATTTATTCTGTTAGAACCACAAGTTACATATGTGGCATTTCCCTGAAACCTTGGGTACAAATCCCTCAGATTCTGATCAATTAAAATGTTTATTTTAGTCTTATTATTTGGTACTAATGTTTAGTAAAGAAATGTTACATGCATTTTAAGATCAAATCACAGTACAAATTTACTCTTAATTTTAAAAGTTATATTTCTTAAGTATGGCTACCAAAAATCACAAAATATTTAGTTAATATATTTTATAATGTTATATTTTCCTCACAAAATTGACCAGAAATGCAATTATTAATGAATAGACTATAGACCTTCTTCCTTTCTAAATATCATGTACATGTATATATGTGTGTGAATATATATGTGTATATATGTAAAAGGAGGCCCTAGGTTTCTACATTAGATTTTGCCATAATCACCTTAACAAAAGAGAACATCTGTAATATACATTTGAAGTATTGGCTATTTCAAAACACCAAGAAGAGGATTTATTAACATAAGGCTTGTAAAATAATCTTGGTAAATTGCAATAATTACTGGAAAATCAAAGGTCTTTTAGTACTTTTTTGTGTTTTGATTTTAATAATTTAATTCTCCTTTTTTCTCCATTAATTACATTGCTCAATTAATAAAAGGACACTGTGTAAGTTTGCTAAACTTGATTAATCTAAACATTTCTACCGTTAGGTGGGTGTTGTGGTGGGTGAAGGTTGGACAAGACTTTAAATCCCTTTGTAGACTTAGCCAACACAACACAACATGTGCAATCATGACATAAAATTTCCAAGGCTTTTCTTTTTTGTGGAAGAAGTATTTTTAGGTACCAACAAACAGTTGATTATGAATAGCTGGTCCTCTTGAATATTGATTTATCATGTTTAATATACTGAACATTATTTTAAATAGATTTTTCTAAACATATTTTTTACAAAAGCATCATGCTAAACACAGATTATATCTACACCCAGGGGAGACTTTTCAGGACTATGTCCCTGAGGTGTTGAAATGTTATTTTACTCTAAAATTAGTAGTGATTTCTCTTGGCAGTGTGGTCACGTGGTATTTATTTTTAATCTTTTTTTACTTAATAGTTTTTTTATTTTACTGTAATTAGTGTTTTCTACTTGTTTGGTAAACGTTTTATACTGTAAAACTATACAGTATATAGTATATTGATACTATAACAATATCAATAAATCAATTAATATGCCTCCTTAATTTGTTCATGTTGTTTTAAAGAACTACACATAATAAGCCTACAACTTGCTTCCCACAACCTTAATATAAACATGTAAATGAACAATTACATTGCTTCTATGTTTCATATAGTTTCCAGCCTAAATATCCAGAAACTTTTTAATCTTAACATGTACTAGGGTTTTTCAGCCATTCTTCATCAATGTATTTAAATGTATTAAATGTATTAAAATGTAAAGTCTTGAGCCCCTACCATACATCAAGAATTAGGATATCCAGGAGAAGGCCTGGCCATCCTTAAAAACAAAAACAAAAAAACCCAAAACTATTTTTGTTAATCTTTATAATCAAACTAATTTGAAAAAATACAGCTTTCCAAGATGTTCCAGACTCCAAACCAGTGTCATTCTTACTTGCTACCTCCTGCAGTCACATTCTCTTCACATCTCTGTACAGTTTGTTCTTCTATGTCTTAGCTTCTTAAGAATTCAGAAACTCATACTGCTGCTTTCTTAGGAGACAGGGAAAAACAAGTTCCATCAAGTTAGCTGGTATCCTAACCCTGCAGCAGCAGGGGTGGTAGGATTGGAGAAACGGGGGCCAGGTGTAAGATAGGGATTCTTAGCAGGCCTCCAACATTTTCATTGTCTGGGATGTCTTACCTACTGATCTTCCTTTTCTTTTCTTTTTTTTCTCTTGAGAATATATTCTGATATATAAGCCTTCCTTCTATAAATCCGTTTTGACCTCTGATATTTTATCACAATGTGATAATCTGATTCTGGTTTCTGATTTCCTTTCTTTTCTTATTTCAGTTTGGAACACTAGACCCTCAAAATCGTCCTTTTAAAATGAATATCCCCAAAAGTTTCTGCTGAAAGGTTTAAGTTACCTGCCCTAGACAGAGAGACAGTAACAACAGTGAATTCACTACGGCAGGAAACCATCCTAGTTGATCTAGATATTCTTGTTGATCGAATCTTTAAGTTATTGCACAGAGACATGGCATTAGTCTATAATTAAATACATTTAAATCAATTGTCACCCGTGAGGTAGACACAGCTCATTTTAAATTGTGTTAATTTATGGAAAATGAGACATAGAATAATTTCTATTAATCAACTACCTAACCTACATCCCACAATTCCAACTAGTAGCTCCAGGTTATAGCACTGATAAATAAATTCTCTTTAAGCAGTATGCGTTTCAAGGGCAATACACTAGCATGTTTATAGTATGGAAACTAAATATTCTCTAAATACAATTCTAGCTAGCAAGTACTATATTCTTCAGATAAGCACAGAAATTATTTTGTTTATAATATTTGTTTATACTATATGATAGAAAAGAACCAACCTATGTGTGATTTTTAGAGTGATGAAGTGATAAATATGGTTATTATAAATGGACCTTAATTTACTGATAACTACTTACAAATAAATATTTTAGGCTTTTAAGATATATAATGTAATAGACTTTAGAATCAAATAGCCCCTTGTTTAGAAAATGGCTCTACTATTCACTAGCTATTAGCCCTCAGGAAAAAAATAACTTTTCCAAGCCTGAGGATTTAAATAGGATACTCTTTAGGAAGGATGTATCTTGGTTTGCATTGAGTACTATAACAATTACTATGTATGGTTATATTACTAGCATGGTTATAATTCGCAATTTTAAATCTCATATATGTGCACATTACTGCTTATGTTTTACATATTGAGTATAATATTTAATTTAGAAGTATATAATTTAGTGCTTCATAAGGGAGGAAAATAAGTATCTATTTCGTAATGAAGGCAATGATTAAGGAAGATAGGGATTTAAAATTTATACTTATTCATTTCTCTTTAGTCACACCTACTAATCCATACTATAATTTATTTATTTTTATGAAAAATGAATAACTTAGGACTTATATTTAAAACAAATGAAGCCAAATCTGTTCCATTATAGGCTCCTCTTAATGCTTATGTATAATATCATTTAGAGAATATTTTATAGATTTGGGGCCATACTTTTGGAATCCATAGCAGAAACCAGTCTAGTGAATCTGGTAGGAATGTCTAACACACTAACAATAATTATGAGAATGTTGGTGGATAGAATTATCTGCCACCATTGTTTATAAGTGTTGGGTATTGATCTTCTTAGGAACTGGAACTAGGCAACTTTATACATAGCTTTCCATCCCACTCTATGCTCTGAATGGTCTGGGACCTTCCCTCCTTCTCCTTGATATAATCATTTCCAGGCAATGGAGTGTTTCCCATGCTACATAGTACCCAGACTATTATTTTTCCTTTTTTCTTGATGTCTCCCTCAATTGTCTTCTCTCTGAGGTTCACAGTCTCTGGATCCAATGTTTCCTCCATCTGTTCCCCTGCCGAGTCATGGATGTATACATATTCTGATGCAGATCCCAGCCCTCGGCGGGATCCGTGAGCTGTGGCTGCAATGGACAGATTCACACGGACTTCCGAGTCCTGTGGAGGAAAAGGGATGGCTCAGCCACTCTCTCAAGAGGAGAGTGCCTGGACCCTTGCCTTGACAGGCTTTATTGCTTTTCTGGGCACATTACATTGAGGTTGATCCTCATTTACTATGCACAGGTTCACTTTAGGCAGTTACAGAAAACAAAGGAGAGGGTGTTGCTAATTACATAAAAGAGGAAGGATATTTGCAAATGTAAAGGGAAAAGTTGTTAAACTGGTTACACTCCTCTTTGGAAGGTTTAGCATAGATTTTAGGAAGTTACTTGAAAGATACTCAGTAAATGTTTGCTGCCTCAATTCAGGGTGAGGGAGTTTTAGCAAAAAGCAAGTCTCAAAATGGCCTAGGTGCAATGAGGGCCTGAATCCCCACGGGAGAACCTATCCATGGGTGTGGGTCCTGTGTGCCGGACCTTGCTCCCCACTGGCCTTTCTGAGTGGGAGCTGGGCCCGTGCCATGCAGAACAGTCTCTGATAATGTTCTATGTTGGATAACTGTTATCTGCTATATCTATTGCAAAGACTAAGTAATGAGTAAAAGTGTTGTACAACATGAATAAGAATTCTGTCTCCCTACTAATTTTACAAAACTCATCATGGACCACATATGTTCCAAGTGACTCTACACAGCAGAACACAGAATTGAACAATTCCAACAAAGTCTATACTCTCATGTTGCTTACCTCGTTTTAGTTATTTAGAGGAGGAATGAGATAGAGTCAGTGAACCTCAAATTGCGATCCAGGAAAACAGGGACAAATAATAACCTCATCATCCTCCACCTCTTAATTGATATGGCAAGATTTGATTGTCGATATTCTTGTTTTATTCAGCTAGGTCACCATTTTTAGTCATTGTAACAGTGCATTTTAAGTTATTTGAATATTTTCTTACCTTTCAACATTATTTTATAAAAATTAGTATAAATATAAGCCATGGCTGGTATGGCTCAGTTGGTTGGTATTTTGTCCTATAAACCAAATATTCTCATGTATAATTGCTGGTTAAGGCACATAGTAGGTTGTAGGTTTGGTTCAGGATATGTATGAGAGGCAATGTATGTATGTATCTCTCTCACATTGATGTTTCACTCCCTTTCTTTCCCTAACTGCAATTATCAGTAAACATGTCCACATGCAAGGATAAAAATAAATTAGCATATGGCCTGGCTGGTGTGGCTCAGTGGATCTAGTGCTGGCCTGTGAACCAAATGGTCACCAGTTCAATTCCCAGACAGGGCACATAGCTGGGTTGCAGGCCAGGTCCCCGGTAGGGGATGCACGAGAGGTAACCACACATCAATATTTCTCAACCTCTCTTTCTCCTTCCCTTCCCCTCTCTCTAAAGTTAAATAAATAAAATGTTTAAAAATTTTTAAATAAATAAACATCTTTAAAAAACAAGTTAGTATAAACATTAATTGAATGTGCTGATTCAATATAGAATATACTTGAAAGAAAGAAATTATTAAGTACTTTTAAAGTGGCAAATTTTGTCATTTGTCATAATTTTGCCATTTTTTTAACAAAAACTGGGTGGAATTTTTTGAAGGAAAGCAAAAGATCAAAAAAATAAAAACATAAACAAATGTTCTTTTTTTAAAGTACATTTTATTGATTATACTATTACAGTTGTCCTGTTATCTTCTCCCCTTTATCCCCCTCTGCCCTGTACTCCTACTCCCACTAGCATTCCCCCTCCTTTAGTTCATGTTCATGGGTCATATATGTAAGTTCTTTGGCTTCTCCATTTCCTGTACTATTCTTAACCTCCCCCTGTCTATTTTGTACCCACCAATTATGCTTCTTATTCCCTGTACCCTTTTCCCACATTCTTCTGCCTCCCCTTCCCCACTGATAACCCCCTATATGATCTCCAGTTCTGTAATTCTGTTCCTGTTCTAGTTGTTTGCTTAATTTGTTTTTGTTTTTTCTTTTTTAGGTTCAGTTGTTGGTAGTTGTGAGTCTGTCATCATTTTACTGTTCATAGTTTTGATCTTCTTCTTTTTCTAGGTCCCTTTAATATTTCATGTAATAAGGACTTGGTAAGGATGAACTCCTTTAACTTGACCTTATCTGAGAGGCACTTTCTCTACCCTACCATCCTAAATGATAGCTTTGCTGGATACAGTAATCTTGGATGTAGGTCCTTGCCTTTCATAACTTTGAATACTTCTTTCCGGCCCCTTCTTGCCTGTAAGATTTCTTTTGAGAAATCAGCTGATAGTCTTATGGACACTCCTTTGTATGTAACACTCTCCTTTCCTCTTGCTGCTTTTAAGATTCTCTCCTTATCTTAATCTTGGGTAATTTAATTATGATGTGTCTTGGTGTGTTTCTTCTTGGATCCAGCCTCTTTGGAACTCTCTGAGCTTCCTGGATTTGCATGTCTATTTCCTTTGTCAGACTGGGGAAATTCTCCTTCATATTTTTTTCAAATAAGTTTTCAATTTCTTGTTCTTCCTCTTCTCTTTATGGCATCCCTATGGTTTGGATGTTTGGACATTTAAAGTTGTCCCAGAGGTTCCTAAGCTTCTCGTCATTTTTTTTTTGAATTCTTGTTTATTCATTCTGTTACAGTTTAATGTTTATTTCTTTCTTTTCATCCAAATTATTGATTTGAGTCCTGGTTTCCTTCCACTGTTGGTTCCCTGTATATTTTGCTTTATTTCAGTTTGTATAGCCTTCACTTCTTCCTTTATTTTGCGTCTGTATTCAATAATTTTTGTGAGCATCCTGATTACCAGTGTTTTGAACTCTGCATCTGATAGGTTTGCTATCTCCTTGTTGCTTAGTTCTTTTTCTGGAGTTTTGATCTGTTCTTTCATTTGGGTCATATTTCTTTGTCTTGGTTCACCTGTTATGTTGTAAGTGGTGGAGCCTTATGTATTTGCCAGGGCAAAGCAACCCACTTCACTAAATTGTAGAGCTGTATGTGGGGGAAGGATCTGAAAGAGGAAAATGCCGCTTGCTCAGCTCTTGCCCCAATTTCAGTAACTTCCCTGCTACTCACAAATGAATTGCACCTTTGTTGCTGATTTCAGGGTGGGTAGGTTTATATGCATTCTAGGACACCGTGGACCCCTCCAATGCACTTTCCTGTGAGACTGGGAATTTCTCCCACCACTGAAACCCCCACGGATTTTTACAGTCAGAGGTTTTGAGGTTTTATTTCCCCATGCTGGAACCCTAGGTTGTGCCATCTGTCTCACTCCCCAGTTGTTCCTCCTGGTTTATCTGCATGTGAATGTGGGACTGCCTGGCCCACCGATGCTGCCTTGTGCAGTGGTCTGCCAGACACTGCCTTCCTACACATCCTCTCCACCCTGGCTGCCCATCTTCACTGGTCCTACCAGTCTAGATGACTGTTTCTTCTTTAACTCCTTAGTTGTTGAACTTCCATATGGGTTGATTTTCTGGCAATTCTGGTTGGTTTTTGTTTTCAAATTAATGTTATCCTTCTTTTGGTTGCATGAGGAAGCAAAGCATATCTACCTATGCTTCCATCTTGGTCAGAAGTCTACATTTCATCACCAAATGTTCTAACAGCATTGTTTAGTACAGGAAGGATGGAGAGATTTTTAAAATTATGAAATTGGACTTCCAGTCAAGATGGTGGCATAGGTAAATGTGGCTCACCTCCTTGCACAAGAATATCAAAATTATAACTGAATTATATAACAGCTATTACTAAGAACTGTCAGAAATTGAGTTGAATGGAGGTCTGACAAATACAGATTGAAGAAAACAACATCCATCCAGCCCTGGTAGGAGGGACAGAGACACAGAATGGGCTGATCCCACTTCCATGGATAGTGAATAAAAATTTTGGAGGGATATCTTGGGAGCGAGGAGTTCTAGCTCCACACCATGACCCCCAGACAGGGTTCCAGTGCCAGGAACCCCCCATAACTTCTGATTTCAAAATCCATCAGGGATTGAGTTGATGGAAGAAAATTCTAGAGTCCCAAGGAGCTCCTCTTAAAGAACCCACACACAAACTTACTGAGACTCACTCCCTCTGAACTCCAGCAACTGGGTAGCAACTTGAAAGGCACTAGTGGCATACACTGAGGTACTGCAGTGCCCGGCATCAAGAAGAGAACTGGGGAACAGGTTTCTCCCAGACATAAAGGCAGGCAGAGGCCATCATCCCTTTTCTGAACCCTCCCAAAAGAGACCCATAGCTGGCTTGGGTGCCATATCTGAGACTTCCTCAACCTGATTAATATTGTTCGCCTCACCCAGGATATCCCATGAGTCTCCATCCCATCCAACTAAAGCTGTTGATGGTAGCTTTTCTATATGAATGGCCAGTCTTGGCTCATGCTTCACAACTTCATAAATTCTTTTGAACAAGCAACAGCCAGCCTCATTGAGTCCCTAGTCCCCACACCTCTTGCTATGATGCTACAGGAATGGCAGTAGTGGAATTCAGTGAAAATTCACAGCTTGGCTTCATGTTGGAATCTCCAAGATCAGCACAAGTAGCAGCCATCTCAGATTGCTTTTTAGATCAGGCAGGGTGGCCCCTGGCAAAACATAGGTGTGGGCTGATCTTGGCCTGCACCACCTGGGAAACTCCAGGGCCTGGACCCAGTGGACATCTACAGACCACATTGGAACACCAGCACCTTGCCTCTGCACTGGCCTTCAACAGAAGCTGGAGGTTGGTGTTCAGTGTCAAGTCAACCCTTGCAATGACTCACCTGTGTAAATCCCTCCCACTGACCTTCCAACAGCAACCAAAATTCAACTATAAGAGGAGGGTGTACTCGGCACACGCAAAGGGTGCAAGTACCCAGCTTGGGTGAGATGAGAGGCTGTGCC
Organism: Desmodus rotundus; assembly: GCF_022682495.2. NCBI lineage: Eukaryota > Metazoa > Chordata > Mammalia > Chiroptera > Phyllostomidae > Desmodus > Desmodus rotundus. The sequence goes on along the minus strand of NC_071391.1, from coordinate 129,133,766 downwards.
ACTGGACCCTGCAGGATACCTACTATATTAGACCACACTACCAAGACACAGAGTCAAAGCAGCTCTACCTAATACATAGAGACAAACACAGGGGGGCTTCCAAAGTGAGGAGACAAAAGGAAACATGGCCCAAATGAAAGAACAGATCAAAACTCCAGAGAAAGAACTAAACAAAATGGAAATAAGCAATCTATCAAATGTAGAGTTCAAAACATTGGTTATGAAGATATTTAAGGAACTTAGTGAGGACCTCAACAGCATAAAAGTAGACCCAGTCAGAAATGAAGGATACACTAATTGAAATAAAGAACAATTTACAGGGAAACAACAATAGAGTGAATGAAATCGAGAATCAAATCAATGATTTGAAATATAAGGAAGCAAAAAACAACCAATCAGAACAATAAGAAGAAAAAAGAATCCCCCCCCAAAAAAAAAAACAAAGATAGTGTAAGCAGCCTCTGGGACAACTTCAAGAAGTCCAACATTCACATCATAGGGATGCCAGAAGGAGAAGGGAAATTGAATATCTATTTGAAAAATAATGAAAGAAAACTTCCCTAGTTTGGTGAAGGAAATAGACATGCAAGTTCAGGAAGCACAGAAAGTCCAAAAGAAAATGAATGCAAAGAGGCCCACTCTAAGACACATCATAATTAAAATGCCAAAGTTTAAAGGTAAAGAGAGAATTTTAAAAGCAGCAAGAGAAAAGAACTTAGTTACCTATAGGGGAGTTCCCATAAGACAATCTGCTGATTTTTCAAAATAAACCTTGCCGGCTAAAGGGATTGACAAGAAATATTCAAGGTCATGAAAAGCAGGGACCTATACAGCCAAGATGGCTCTACCCAGCAAAGTTATTATTTAAAATTGAAGGGCAGTTAAAGAACTTCCCAGACAAGAAAAAATACTAAAGGAGTTCATTATCACCAAGTCATTATTATATGAAATGTTAAAGAAACTTATTTAAGAAAAATAAAATCAAAACTATGAACAATAAAATGACAATAAATACACATCTATTAACAATTGAACCTAAAAACAAACTAAGCAATCAAGAAGAACAGAGACAGAATCATGGATAGGGAGAGCATTTTGATGGTTGCCAGATGGGAGGGGAGTAAAGGGGAATGGGTAAAGGGGTGAGGGATTAAGAAGTACAAAGAGAAAGTTACAGAAGAACCATGGGAATGTAAAGTACAGAATAGGATATGGACTTATACACCTGGACCTATACGCATGATGCATGGGAATGATCAATGGTGTGGGGATTGCCTGAGGGAGTGGGGGTACTGGGTGGAGGATGGCAAAGGGGGAAAATGGGACCACTGCAATAGTATGGCCAATAAAATATCATTTTTAAAAAGAAAAAGAATAAAACTTCCCATTTTGATTAAATCATTCAACTATTTATGTTAAAAAATGAAATTATGAAATTAAAAACATAATGTAAGTGAAATTTTAGAAGTCCATTGAGCATTTTATTTGTGAAAGAAGAAATTTGTTTCTAAATCCACTGTTGCTCGAAGTAAGCTGGTGTTTAATTCTGCATCATATTTACATGAAACTATCAAATTCTGCCTCACAATAATGACCAACTTCCCTTCTCAATTATTTGTGAAAGTCTTTACCAACTAGATTACTTTTGATGGTTATGTCATTTGATTTTTTATCAAGTATGTGTCACTTCAGGAAAGCTGCAAAGTAGAATTTGAGGCAAGGAAAATTCTTTTACAAATTTTGTTTCGTGTTCTGTAGTTCACCCATAATATGTTTGTAGAGTTATTTATGCATTGTGAAATTCTTGAGAGAATACGCATTTACTCTATAGTTCTCTGGAAACATGACTGACCCCAACCCATAACATATTTTCCTCTCTTGCTTATTTACATTTCCTTTGATTATGTTTTCTCTACAGACTGAAAATCCTGGCAATACAAATAAAGGCATTTTATATTTAAAAATAGTGTTATATAGATAGTGGATGTTTTTAAGTAAATTTTAAATCAAAAACAAAAGTCAAAATATGACCTAATCCAGGCTGTTAAGATAATTTTCTGGACTTGTGTTCTATGTCAAACTTTTTATGTCTATACCTTCATAATTATATGAGGAAATGTAGTACTCTTAGAGAATGCAAGCATTTTTCTCTGTTTCATATTCTTGTAGGTTTATCATATATGTATCAGCCAAGCACAAGGAAATATAATCCAATCTAGCATGAATCTAAATGTTACCTCTTTTTATACAGAGACAAATTCTTTCCTTTTCCCACCCTGTCAGAGAAATTGGCAAGTGGTGATGAAAGGATCTGAATGTTCTTTCACTACAGCTGAGATCACAGAGAAGATGACTGTTCCGTTCTCCCCTGTGTCCAGCCCCCTTCCCTCACTTACACGCCTCCATACGCACAGGACTGAGATGAGGCTGAAAAGCGCTGCCCTCGGCTGACCTGCACTCTTCCTCTGTCACACATTACTGTGCTGGGCTCTGAGTCATCTGAACCAGAGTAGGGGAGACACCTATGTGGTCTGGAAGCCTTGCTCCACTGCTTGTCCTAAGGGTGGCCTGTCTCTTTGTACAAAAAGAAAGTCCTGCAGCTTCTGCAGTTATACCTTGGTCTGTCTGCTACCTCACCTCCTTAGGGGTGCAGGGGTTGAGAATTCCTTTGATACTAGGAATCACAGCTCTCCTATCACCTGCTTCAGAGGGAGGAAGTGAAGTCATCCTTCCACTCCTCTGTCTTGGCCTGTGCTTACATTGGCTTAAGGTTTTAAGGGATTAAACGGGCAAGTTTATATTAAACTCATGACGTCAGTTATTTATGTTCATCAACTTTGTGTTCTTGAGTGAATCTGTGCATAAGAAGGTGGTTCTGTACTCTTTGTGAAGGACTGTGGTATATCTCCAAATATAACTTGATGTATTGATTTTTCTGGATCATCTGAGTTCAGTAGTGAAAACTGAAATCTTACAGCCTTGTGGTCTCATTGTGGAAACCAAGAGCAGAGGCCTTACATCAACATGATTCTCATATTTGTTCTAAGAATTTTTATCCAAGAAGATAAAGCTGTACCCAGTAAATACATTCTTGTTAGTCTCAAATACCGTGAATCCAAACAACAGACTATTAAACTAGTTTACGTATCAAGAGAATAACTTGCACATATAGGTAGAGACCTTCTTGGGAAAATAGATGACTCTACTAAGGTAACCTTGTTTATCAAACAACTCGTTACTCATCAATAGTATATCCTCACTGTGTCCATTAATCAAAAGGTGTTTATTGTAATACGATATTTGGCCAAAGCCAATCAAATTCCACATGGAAAGACCCAACTTAAACTATTGCAACCAGAAACTGTAAACTCTATGATTATCCAGCCTTAACCTCACCTCTGAACAACTCCGAACTCTGTCAAGGTGGAGGGCTCCCTTACTGTAGTAATAACTGGACTTTGCATTACCAACAGATTAGAGTAGTGGTTTTGCAGGAGGAAATCAAATTATTTTTTTCTGGATCATGTAAATTTGCTAGTGCAAACAACTATTCTGAAGCTAATCACAAATAATGACATTCAGCTGACTTTTGACATTCTAAAACTTAAATCTAAATTTTTAAGAATTGAGGGAGTAAGTCAATGCTTAACTCTACACTGAATACTGCACTGCAGGCTGAATGTCTCCTAGTGTTTGAGGTGATCGTGGTTTTGTCTTGCTTTTCAAGAAGAGATAAAAAAAAATTATGGAAAGTAGGGCAAGATTTTATAACATTTTCTAAATATTATAATCTGTGGAGCCTACCTGGAACAGAATAAATTTGGGCAAAATGTAAAAACAACAAAAACTTTCTTGCATTAAAGGACATCTTGTCAAGAGAAGGAAAATGGTCCCTGGAAATTCTTTTCTGACCTAGGTATTTCTTTTTTGTTTTTTTGATTTGTTTTGTTTTGTTTTTCCATTTCATGAACACTGACCATTCATTGAATGAGTTGAATTAGTAGCTCTGACCAGTATGCTTCATTACATCTGGAGGATAGTCTGAGTGTCTGGTATTTCATTATCGATTTGTGTATTTGAACCAGACTGTGGTTATTTGCATAGTTTCGGATATTATAAAGCAAATTACACAGCAATATCAATTTCTCCCATAATATCTCAGCTCACCGAGTATTTTATTTCTTATACTTCCCTGGAGGCTTACTTTTTATTGTTTCCTTGGGAAATACAGATGCGTTTTTACTGTGTATGTGTGTGTGTGTGTGCCCACACATGCTCTAACAGGCTAAAATCTGGTGCTTTCTAAGTCTAAAAAAGTCTGTATTGGGGTGCTTTTGTGAGTGGTAAGAAGCATCTTTTTGTTTGATTGATTTTTAGATTTTCACTTGTATTAAGTAAGCTGTATGTATTTCCTTGTTCTGTTCTGTCTTTAAAATACGTGTGTGTGTATTCTTTTTATTTTGTCTGTTTTGAGTTATTTGCTAGAAATAATTAAATTGTTTTATTTGTTTTTTTATCTTCTCTGGAAAACTAAAATGATCTGAGGATGAAAACTCAAGTAAAATGTATTATTAACTTTGTCTAGATCACCACTCATTTAATTATTTAATACATTGCTGGAAATACTTGGATTACTTAATGAGTTATATATTGATCAGTTTACAAAGTGGTGTGTTTGTTGTTTTGCTAGAATAATATTGTGGTCTCCAAGTCTGTTGCTAGGAATTCACAGTTTCTATCATCTGCCTCTGTCTTCTGCATATGAAAACATAACCAAGTCTGGTGTTGTGTGTGTGTGTGTGTGTGTATACACAATTGTATTTCTGTATCTGCATATGTTTAATTCTAGAGGGGGAGGGAAAGGTCAAGTTAAAAGAATCTATTCTACATCTCTATAAATCAGTACCAAACCTAGAGAATGAAAAAAGCTCACATTTTCACACATACACACTACCATTTTATTGAATGCATTGAAAAACAGTATTCAAAAGAAGAGTAAACTTTGGAATATCAGTTCTTTTTCCACTTGTTGATTAAATCTTGCATCCTCATTCCCTATATACAATAGTATGTTTCCTCTAGGATCACCCTTTAAAAAATCCAAATAAGTAAACCCAAATATTTATAGGGATGCCTAGTGATTTATTATGTTCTCCCTATAATTACTTATATGCTCCATCTTTCTTCTTAGTTCAGTGTGAGGCCATGTCTTGGTATTTTGTCACTGCTGTGACAGCTTATCTAAATTATTTCCCTCCTGTACTCTTTCCTGTATCTTGGGGGGCTAGAAGCCTCGTAATTCTATATCCCAGAATCCCTGAGAGCAAGGTTTAGATTCAGTCTCACCAGTCAGAGACAGTCCTGAAAGTTCCAGCAAGTAGAGGGAAGCAGAAGCCACTGTCACAAAAGGCAGGTGCAGGCAGCAGGTATAGAGACCCCAGATGTGAAGTTTTCCCAACACATTCTGTTCTCTTGGATCAGCTTCTTCTGGCCTTTACTCTGACACCCTTCCTTGTCCCTTACCCTAATATTTTACTGCATGAACTACTTCTAACCCTTAATAGTGCTCTGTTTCTCATGAGCCCCAGATGCTACACATGTCCCTACAGAGGCAAATTTAGCCACCTATAATGAATTCACTATATAGACAATTGACAGATCTTTGCTTTGATTTCTGCTAAGTACCCAAACACAAAATATCAAGTTGATGATATGAAACATTTTGCTGAATTAGGTAATTTTTAACATTTATTTTACCCAATAGATGTTTAAGTAAAATTCTGCTGTACATATTTATATGTAGAACTTTGCCTATACATTTAAGTATTAATTCTTATTTTGTCATATTGAAACAAAATCTGAAGAAAAAATAACTCACTCTGGATATCAAGTATATATAGTTTAGTCCATAAATAGATTCTTTGTGTTTCTTTATAACTGATGATGCATTAATGAACAGTGACAATCCTTCCATGTTGCTTTTATCTAAATATCACAGTATTGCCAGAATAGTTGTGCCTAAAAGTTGCTTGATGTCCATATTAAACATTATTTTGTTCATTTTTAATTTTAATTTTTTTAGTTGTTCAGGTATAGGTGTCTCCATTTTGCCCCCATCACTCCACCCCAGCCATCCCTGCCTCCTACTCTCGATCCTACTCCCCTTTGGCTCCATCCATGTGTCCTTTATATATGTTCCTTAATGATCCATCCACTTTTTCCAATTTTATTTTTAATTTCTGAGGCAGAAGTTGGAAATTTAGGGGCTAATTATTATTTATTATTTGGTACCCTCATACGTCACAGATACTGTGCTTTGCATACCTTAAATAGTGTAGACAAATGACTTATACCATAGTTGCTATCAATATGATTGTATCAGTACATAGACAGATTAAAAGAGATAACTGACTTTCCTCATGTCAAAAACCTAATGGGAATTTAACCAGGATTTGAGCCAAGTCCTGTCTATCTTGTGATTCCCCTCCCTCCTGCATCAGCAACATGTTCTCTTCTGTTTATCTGTGATATTTTGCCCTACAGTTTAGAAAGAACAATTAGCAAGTTAATATGTCTGTTATTTTTCTGTATTTCTAAATGAAAAATAACATTTAAACCTTAGAGAAAATGTGATGCATTGTAATTATTTGTTGTTAAATTCTGGCAAGAAAGTTACAAGATTCAGACTTGAGTTCCTGAATCCTGACCTGCTCCAGAACAGGATATTTACTCATTGGGGTACATGGTTGAAAGGATGAGGAAAGATGCTTATGTAATTTTGGCCCTAGGATTTCATGAGTACATAATGGTCATGTGTCTGATGCGCTGAGGGCTGAGTGGGCACCAGTCACCATGATTAAAAAGAGTGTAGTGGACAAGACACTTATGCTGGGAAGTTCATAACCTTCTTAGTCCTTCACCTGGGACTCACTGTACTTCAGGACTCGTTCTACGCTGAAACTGAAGAGGTGTTGTTAAAGAAAAGTAGGTTTGAGAGGCAGAGCCTTTAACCAGAAGGGAGTTCTGGAGAAAGTTGTGCAATTGGAGTCACTTGGGGCTGCTGGATGATGAGATTGTATCGCATTCCTTCGATGAGGAGAATACTTCTAAACTGAGTTGAATGACTAAAGGATTAAGTAAAAGCTTCTGTGCCTTGGGATGAAAAATAACAAGCTTCTGTAGTGAAAGTAGTGAGGGTTTAGACCTTCAGTGTTTCAACCACACAACTTGTTTGATATATCTCAGGTCCTCTTTGAGTTACCTCCTAATCATTGCAAGAGTGATTCTTAAAACCCACTGCAAAGATCATCTTCAACTGGCAGCTGGTAATTAAAATTACAATGGGGAACTTGGCCCTTCCTCTGACCGGAGCATCAGGCTCATTGGCAATGCTGAGGATTCCTAGTTGGTCTTGATTATGACCTAGTGCTTTGGAGCCTAAAGTGTCAGTGTAGCATCCCTTCTGAAGATGGCTCGGAAAATTATACTGATTGGCTTATTTCTCAAATGTTTTTTCAGGGTAAGTTAGGGAAATTGAGGAATTCCTAAGGAAAAAGAGAGGGCTGCTAGAGTCTCACCTTTATGAAAGATGAATCAATAGTTCACAAATGTGTTTTAGAGCCAAGCCAGGATCAAAGAGATTCTATAGCAAGTTACATATACAATTAAACTTCTTATTAACAAATTTGGGACCATGGCAATCATAATATTCCTTTGACCTCTCTCCTCACCCATTTTCTTCTCAGTTATTTAAGTCTATTTCAGGGGATATTCTGGATAATATTCTGGATAATATCAGATTTTTTCTGGAACTCTTGATAAATCACTTCATCTCTGTGGGACTCAGTTCCTTTTTCTGTGGGCTGAGAGAATTAGAATCTGTGATGTCTGAGTTTCTTCTAGTTATAAAAGTTCTATGGCTTTATGAGTATATACATTGAAAAAATATATCATTTTTGGAAGAACTATAAAGATGTGAAAAAACTTAGGACTGCATTGTTATTTATTTGTTCTTCCTAAGTTGTCATAATACTTTGCATATAGTAGGAATACAATGGCTATATACTGGGAATTGAATTGAATTTTTTTTCTTGGAAAGTAATTTTAATTTGAATCCATTGGCTTCATTGAAACCTGGGATGAGAGCCAGAGAACCGGCAAGCATATTCCTATTATCCTTTATGGGTCTCTCCTTTCTCTCCTCTCTTCTTCCTTTTCTCTCTCTTTCTCTCTCTCTCTCACTCCCTCATACACACACACACACACACACACACACACACACACACACACACATACCCTTACCTCCAAGAATCCTCTATGGTTCCTTCTGTCCACATAGCATTCCAAGGACTTGATTATGTTGCACTGGCCAAACTTGCCAATCTCGCCAAATACTTTTTATTCTAAAAGTTCTTGCTCCATTTTCTTCCATCAGTCAAGATTCGCAAATAAATGTACCCCAACTGGAGAGAAATGATTTTATTTAATTATTCAATTGTGTGCAAAGAGTGATAACCCTTTGAACTCCTGAGCATACTTAATTATGGGGAAAATGCTTATTAACATCAGGAACATGAACCTGAGATTAATGTCAGTCCTGCTGTTTAACAAGGTAAACTGACACGTATATTGCAATATAGTAAAAATTGGAGGCCAGTCTGGATGTCTAGGTTCAGACTTGGCTTCACTAATAGGATCCTACTTCTACTTCACCTCCAGTTCCTTCTCTTTCTTCAATTATGAATCCAGATAATCTAAAAATACCCAGTTTTGCAATGTTTTTCAAGCTCAAAGTAAGAGGTATTATGTTAGGATGACATCATCTGGGTGGAAAGGATGTTTTTAAGTAATTATTTTTATTGGTCATTTACTTATAAATGTGACGAGCCTCTGTTTTAGGATATTCACTATAAATATAACTATTATCACAATGGACAGACTTTTCAAAATGTTTTATCATACTCCAATGCAGTGAATTTCTGAATTATTTCATGTATCCTTACAATAAATAGATAGATATGTAAGTAGATAGATAAACAAGAGCTTAATAATGTGAAAATACAAGCATTGCCATTCAGTGAAATAAAAACAAAATTTTGAAGTTCAATATTATTTAAACTGTAAACAGAACACACTTAGAAATACGGCAACCTAAATAAGTCTAAAGTGTTACACATCTGCAACCTAAGTGATTAAAAATTGCATATAAAATAAAATAAGATTTAAATGCATTAAGAATGGCATATGGAATATTTCAAGTGGTGAATATTGTATTTTACTGATTACAAATCAAAATGTAGTATCATGAGTCAAAGTTTTCAAAAGCCATGGTTATCTGCCTTTGAGAAGAAACCATGATTGTGGGTGAGTGTTCTCAATATTAATTTTTTTTTTACAGGGAGTATTTCAATATTGGCTAGATTCACATAAAAATTCTGGGCAGTACAATGGATTGACAAGATCACTGGCATTTAAATCTTCAATATTGTTTACAAAGTATTATCTCCTCTCTAGAGACCAGGATGACTTTGAGTTTAGTCACAAGCCTTCTAGGCCTCAATTTTCTTATCTGTAAAATAAGAAAATTGGTCTAGATGACTTGTAAAATCCCTACTGGAACAAAATGTTATTGATGACTCAGGAGGAGAATGTATTATTTGGTAGTTGACCTGGACCCTAAGCTATTGGAATGCCTTCCAAAGCAGAAGGGATGATTCAGAGATTAAATCTTAATGTTTAATCCATTTTTCAAACTCTTTTTGTAATGCTTTAAGTAGTCAAGCTTTATAAAAATGAATCAAAATGAATTAGAAATATTTTTAACAATCCCAACTTTTTAAACCAGTGAAGTTTAGAATTAGCTGGGAATTAGTTAGAATGCAGATTCATTCTTGAAGCCCATGTCTAGGGATTTTGATTTGGGAAGTCTTTGGAGATTTTTGCATTTTAGCAATTATTCTCAGAATTTCTGAGCCAGAGAGTATAATGAGCACCGCTTTGACAAACATTCTCCTAAGCCATTGTTAGAGCAGCAGCTGTATAAATTCTTACTGAGAAGACAGTAAACGATCATGAAACCATCCCTGTTATTAAATCTCTCACTTTAGGCCAAATGCCAGTCTTCATTTCACTTACATCTGAACACTCTGATGCCTCATGGTGAGTTTAAGGGAAGAAATTGTTAGCCATCATATCTGAACATGTCTCTCTGCCCCTACCTAATATCTAGAATCTAAGTGACATTCTTTTGATCTATGAATGCTTAATTTTATTTCACCCAGTTTCTGACTCCAACTATGTAATAGACAAACCCCGATTTTTTAATGCTGTGTGAGAAAAAAGAATCAGGATTTTGGGGATGAATGCCAGTTTCAGGCTAAGGAATATAACAATGTGTCTATACAGTATGTGCTGGGACTTGTCTGGACTAGGGTTGTCACACCCTTTTGGATTTGGAAAATGGCACTCCTCAATGACAGCTGCAGGATGAATGCAAGGGGGGGTCCTTACAAAAAGTGGTAGACAGGATGAACAGCTGAAGCCACTGGATCAAGCAGAGCATTCCAGAAGCTACTCAGTTGAGTATTCTAGCAATGGGAAGTATTGAATGACCCCTGTGGGAGGAAGAATTCTATTCTAATCCTTAGGATTTCCTCCCCTTGATATACATACATTGTTACCCAATTATTCAATCAAACACTCATCTAGGTTCTGCAGGGAAGAGATGTTGAAGATGTAATTAACTTCCCAAACTAACTGATCTTAAAATAGGGAGATTATCATGGGTGAATCTGAGCCACCCGGGTGAGCCCTTCAAAAGTAAAGTGTGAAGATGAAGGTAGCCACATAGAAAAGAACGCAGATAGGCTCCAGGAGCGGAGAACATCTCCTGGATGATAGTCCACAAGGAAATGAAGATTATACTTCTACAACTATAAGGAACTGAATAATGCCAACAGCCTGTCTGCACCTTTAAAGAGACTCTTTGTTGGTCAAGCCTTCAGATGAGAAGCCAGTCACCAAACCGAGATTTCTAATCCACAGAACTTTGAACTAACAAATTTGTGTTGTCTTAAGCTTCTAAATTTGTGGTACATATTGTGTTACAGAAGCAATAACAACTTAATGCAATTTTTTACCCATGTTCAATCACATTATCCCTCAAGACTTGCAAATTTATGATAAACTCACAAGTCACAAGTTTAATATTTCAGTATACATTTAGTGACAATTGTCTTTCACTACCCTCTAATTTTTAAAAAATGTATTATATATAACTTGTCCAAAATAGCCATGTTAAATGTCTATTGAAATGAATAATTATTGTATTTTGCCATGGATAATGCCCACACATGTTTCAATACTACCCATGTATATTGTATATCCTTATTTTTCCCTCAAAAATTTTGGCAAAAAGTGCACATTATACATGGCAAAATATAGTAAGTAAAATGGCCTATCATTTGACTATTGCTATTAATCACTGTCATTTCATATGAGTTTTATTTAACATAACAGCCCTGTGAAAAAAGCATGATCCCCATTATACAATATAAGGCTCTTTTGTGTGTGTTTTGAAAATTTATGTAAAGAAGTAACTCTAAACTCAGTTCGTATTCATTGATAATCTTAGGGTTGCAACAGAAGCTTACTAGCAAAACAAACTGAATTTATTATTTTGTACCTTCTCACCTCGTTCTGCTCTGTTTGCCAGGCACCCCTTGAACCCTCAGACACATGCACACGCAAACACAACAGACCATCCTGATTTCGTGGCCTTTAGTGTTTCTAAAAATTACACTTATTTGCTCCCCAACAATGGATCAAAACTCCCCTCTCTCAGCACACCTCAGCTACTTTCCAACAGAACCTCCCATTCTGTTTGATTAAGTGTATGAACAAATAACCAAGGTTTGACTCTGAGCTCTGAAGCTAACTAGTTATAAAAATTTTAGCGAGTTGTTTAAAATTCTCTCTCCTTCATTTTCCTTCTCTTACAACAGAATGATAATATGTCTACTGGCTAAGGATATTATGAGTATTAAGCGATTTAATACATGCTGTGCGCTCAGAAAATTGCCTTGTACACAATAAGTTCTAGGTATATGTTAGCTAATATATCAGCATTACTATTATTATCCTTAAGATAATTGCTTATTTATACATATAATGAGCTAATCTTTTCAGTGCTCTTTAGAATTTGAAATTAAATGTCTGTTGAGGCAAAAAAATAAAAATTCTCTCATACCGTCATTATAGTAAACCATTGAGAATGACCCACAAAATGGAGATGATCTCATTTCAACCTCTCATCACTTCGTAAGGTAAACACACACATGAGTTTAAATTTCAAAGCTCTACTTCAGTGATCCTATTTATTGTAAGTCATAGCGTGTTTCATGGTCTCTCCATTCCTAACTAGTTCCTGTGACGGTGCTGTTGCCAGTCCAGAGCCCACACTTTAAGAAGCCTGGATCAGGCTGCCTGTTCTCCATCTTCTGAGGCCCACCCCATCTCCCCAGCGCATGTCTTCCCGGCTTCACTCTTTCCAATTCCTTTAGACTACTTTTTCTAAAATCAATCTAGCAAGAGCATTCCCATATGAAAACTTTGATAACTCCTTCCATAGCCTAAAAGATTTCAAACTTCTTAGCCAAATTTCTTAACACTTTCACCTCGTTTACTACAACTGTTTCTCTTACTCTGCAGTGTTCCAGCCCAACTGAATCACCTGCCACCCCCCAGCTGCAGGCTTTTCCTTCCCAGGGCTTTCACATATGCCATTCCATCTCCCAACTTCTCTAAACTCTCTGCTTCCACCCACCCTGCACTGCCTAACATCTATTTGCTATTCATGACTCAGCTTCAATGTTGCCTCTAATTGTTAGTCCATCCCAACCAGTAGGAAGGCTCTTGAGCCAATGATTGGGCTGGTTTGTCTTCTACTCATTGGTGCCTAGTGATGGTCAGGCACGTAGTAAATAGTCAGTAAACCTTTCTTAAGTGAATGAGTCACTATAGTGAATAAACAAATGAATATTTAAAGATGATCCATCTACTCCATTTTTTTTCCTGGAGATCTAGAGATCTTCAACATCTTGGAATTCAGTTTTGTCCGAGTGAATTTTTCATACTCTTGTTTTCTTCAGTGTGACTGGTGTCCTATATTTAGCTCTCCCAGTCCCTTCAAGGCTTCACAAATGCTCATAGAGCTTGGAGTACAGAGAATTTGGGGATAATTGGACAGGCAATTCAGTTTTACGGTGTCAGTGAAATGAGGTCTCTCCCTAATATGGGATGGGTAGAAGGACAACTTACCGAAGGTAGAGAAAAACATGCACGCACACCCAATCACAAACGAAGCTGGACTTCAGAAGCACATTGCAGTTATCTTCCGAATCTTAAACCAAGAAGTCTTAATGCTTCTCCTATGAAGAGCTAAGTATATATCATTGATTAAAAGTTGCACTACAAACTATTATTTTTGCTTGTTTTGACTAGTACTTCTGGTTTTCTGACATTTAATTAAAACAAAGGAGATTAACTTTAGAACTGGAAACATGGGTTAATCCCTCTGAATAAACACTCTAAATGAGGAAACGGAAAGTATAGTATGGTAACGCGCATTGCTGAGGCTCACAAAAAGTCAGGTGTGAATTCACCTTTAGAAAACAATCCTGCCTCTGAATATCAGAACACAAATTCTGTAAACCATTAATATGAAAGAGACATTTGCTCTTATTACATTTAACTTTGTCTGTCAGAGACCAGTATTTGCTCACACTTAAATGGCATAAAATTAAGCTCACTGTTTACTAAGAGAAACTTTACATGATTCTACTACATGCCCACATGGATTTTACCAGAGCATTTACCAAAAAACATCAATATAAACATAATTTTCTGAAGGAAAAAATGGAATTACATTACATGTAAGACCTATGAGTCCATATTATTTAGCTAAGGAAAATGAGATATTTAAAAATTTTGAATGGAGTTAAAAGAATCAGAATCACTGTTGTCTGAACTGTATTTAAAGAATCATACTGGCTTCCCTCTGCACAAAAGTTGCCTGTGAAATATGAAGCTGTGATATTGCACCAGCTAACTTTTTATTAATGTTTTTCTCCGGTGTGAGCTGCCAGATTCCTGCTTACCAAACCTCGCAATTTCTTTATTCACACTTTTTTTTTTTTCTGTTATGCTTCATTATATTAATCCATCTGGTCTTACAGAATACAACACATATTAGATAAAAAAATAATCATCCTCTCTATTTATTATAGCTTATAGGAAAGTAAGAGAGATCTGAACTTTAGGAACTTACAGGAAATTAAGAGAGATCTTTTCAGTCATCTAGAAAAGTATCAGCACCCAGCCCTGACAGGCATGGGTCCGATGGTTGGGTGTCATTGCCCAAAGCAAAAGTTGGTGTGCCGGTTGATTCCTGGTCAGGGCACAGGCCTGGCTTGCGGGTTCCATTCCCAGGTTCAACTGATATTTCTCTCCCTCACTTTCTTCCTCCCCCAAAACATAAATAAATAAAATCTTTAAAATAAAATAAACTATTAGTATCCAATCTAATATTGGCTGAATTCTAAATTTCCACCTTTCTGATTTCTAAAAGGCATTTGTATACGTAAGTTATCTAATTAATGTTATATTTGAATACATCATTGTCAAGATTTTCTGGATCTGAATCCCCTAGGGCATCTTGACTGGGCATTTCTTTCTGTCCTGAATCTTCTTCACTGGGTGGTAGGGCAGGGCAGCGGAGCGGGGTGGGAGGGAACATTTGGTAATAAAAGAGAAAAAGAAAAGAAGAGAAAAGAAAAAAAATAAGTCTTTTGATTGGATTAAAAGGTTTTATTGAAATCTCTATTCGTTAAGTGCATTAGGGGAAGACACTACAAAAATCGATGTTTGACTTTTACTTTAACCTTAAAATGTCATTAAATTCCACACATGAAAAGGTTGATGCAAATACCCTTTTTACTTAATTGACAACACTTCCACTTTCTGTAGCATTTTGTAAAAGAAAGGGAGCCTAGGTGAAAGGTGTAGGAAAGGTCAAAAAGCAACATGAAATATTTGGTGTTTAGATGGGAGGCCTTTATGAATGCAGATGGATTTAATTATAAATTTTTCCACGTTTTCATGTAACCCATCATGGTTATTTTTCAGGACACTGAGGTAGATGCTTTTATAGACTATACTGTACTGTTTGTATCTGGGCATTAAGACAGTGTCTGCCCATTGATAATCACCTAGGAGCCTTCACTATGCTGCCAATCAGGAAGGAGTGATGGTTTTGTCTTGTGCTGTTGTTCTGGTTACACACTTTCTCACTGTAGTTGTTCATGTTGCAGAAGAAAAGCTAGTTTGTGGACAGAGCATTTACTAAATTAGTCACATTTCCATACTTAGCAAATGATACAAGTTAATCGTTGTAACTGTGAAAAAATCCTATTTTTGAGGTATCTACTAAAAAAATAACTCAGTACTCCTTTTCTCATTGATGGTATGTGACTATTTATAAGCAAATAGCCATAGTTCAAGTTTTATCTTCATAGCACGAGTTCCTAAGGTGATTTCTTTTACATTTCAGTGGGACATTTAAAAAATCTAACTCAAACAGCCCCGATCCTGGTGTGGCTCAGTTGGTTGGACATGGTCCTGGACCAACTGAGCCAAGCAAAAGGTCACCAGTTCACTTCCCAGTCAGGGCACATGCCTGGATTGTGGGTTCTGTCCCTGGTCAGGGTATCTGTGAGATCAGGGGTGTAGGTGTGTGTGGGAGACATCTGATCAGTGTGTTTCTCCCTCGCTCTCCCTCCCTTCCCCTCTCTCTAAAAATAAATAAATAAAATCTTTAAAAAAAATCTAAGGCAAATAGATTTTGTTGGCAACATATTGTAAAGACACGTTTATATTCTAAAAATACACTTCACTATTTTTGTTTGAATGTCAGAAGATAGACCATGATAATGAGCTCCCTTTTAGATGTGCTAAAAAGCTAAATTTTGCCATTTACCATTGCTACAAATATCCTGTGAAATTGGCATTTGTAAGAGCAGTTTTCTGCTTGCCAAATTCATGTGTACATCAGACATTTTATATCATAAGAGTTCATGGTTAAAATCAGACAACTTTCTGCGAAGTCTATGATATTTTCTGGGATTTGGGAAGACTTGAGATAGAAAATGGTGGGGAAAAAAAAAAGGCTTTGCAATCAAGGAGTTCAGGTTTCAAAACCCAGTTCTATCGTGTCCAATTTTTGGACATGTGTAAACCTTGCTTAGTTATTTAGTTATTCAGTCTCGAGGTGTTGAACCTCAGTTTTTTACCCATGCAGGTATAAATGTCATCCTTAGAGACAGGGAGGATTATAAAAAAATTTTTTAATGTTTCAAAATATAATATACATCACAAAACTTTAACTGCTACATAGCAGATGTTCAATAAATAGTAGATTTTCATATATTCAATAATCATCACATTGATATGAAAAGATGTATTACATTAATAAGATGTACTGATGAACATGGATATAGAATGAGGAAATTTTTCAATTTCAATTATATATATACTTTTTATTGAGATTTGTTTTACATAGAACATGTTACTTTCAGATTTACAACATAATGATTCCATATTTGTATATATTGCAAAATGATCATCATAAATCTAGTTAATATTCATCACCATGCATAGTTATAAAATATTTTTGTGTGTGATGAGAAGTTTTAAAACTTACTCTTAGCAACTTTCCCAGGTGCAACACAGTATTATTAACTACACTCACCGTGCTATTCATTAATTCCCTGTGACTTGTTTATTTTATAACTGGAATTTTGTTCCTTTTGACAGCACAGGACTTTTTTGATGGTAGGAGAGAAAGAGGATTACCAGGAACCAAGACAACTCCAGGCTGGACAGCTTGAAAATATTGGGTATCTGCCGAGACTCTGAAAAATGTGAAGGTTACCTGAAAGGTATGAAAGGGAGTCTCAGATCATTTTTAACTTTTCCTGTTGTAAGAACAACATCTATACGCAAAAAAAAAAAGTATAAAACAAGGACTTATTATTTTGTTAGGTCATAGTAAAAGATAGGATCTCTCTGTAGATTATTTTTATGGAAAAATATATTTTGCAGTTGTATTGTGTTATGGAAGGTTGGAGAAAAATAGCTACGGTGTCTAGAACAGAGAATTTATTAGGGCTCAAAATTTAGCCACTCCCCACGTGTAGGGAATGATAACATGGAAACTCTGCAGCAATGGAAAACTATTACCGGGAGTGTCTACTTGTTTTTTCTTAGGCTGCTGGATGGGACTTGCAAATGTGCACTCACCTCATAAATCAATCCTAAACTTCTCTTTTCCTCTGACAATACACGCTGGGAAAAATATAGTGGAAATGGGTTATGAATCAGTATATTTCATGCTTTTTAGCCCTTCTCTAACCCAACTTGCTTATTAGAAAAGGGAGTTATTGTCAGAGATTCAGCATCTGGCTATGTCAGAGGAATGAGCTACACCACCTCCTGACCCAAGTTAATTGGAATAAGTTCCTTAAACACTCTGGAGACTTAGAAAGCTAATTATGGTAGGAAACAGAAACAGAGAAAGGGGGAAAAGCTTATTGAAATTCAAGGGTTGCCAGTACATACCATGGGAGATGGATGAAAGAGGAGAGAGTGGAGTAGCCTCACTATCACATTAGATTGCTTGGGACATAGAAATCAATTAAATTTTTAAAATGAGTAGTCATCATATTTCTTTCATTCTTATACTATCAAATATTTTACTTTTCTAACCTTATTGTTTCATTTTAGTTAAATTGAAAGTTTTAGTCAAATTGAAATTTGTCTTCATTTAATATATTTGTATTCATTTTAAAAATTAAAATCAATTCATTTGTTTTGTTGATTGTGTAAATGCAAAAACAAGCAAATGAACACAGGGGCAATTTGCCACTGCCAAGAGACAACAAATGTTAATACTATGAAAAGATATTTTAGAGATACAGCAACCAATTCTATTAATATTTTTAAAAGGAAGAGAAAGAAAAGAAAAGGAAGGAGGTGGTAGAGGTTATTTATAAGTCAATCAGGGAAACATGATCACTTACTGTTTGTATGAGACTATTAAAATTTTTATTTTTATTTCTGAGTAGGATGATGGTATTGCAGTTATGTTTTAAAAGTAGGATGCATGTCTTAGAAGGAGTATAATGAATTTTGCAGATGAACATATATGATGTTTGGAACTTGCTTAAAAATTATTCTGTGGCAGAAAGAAATGGGTAAATATAGAAAATATGAAATTAGTACTTAATTAATAATTATGGAATTTGGGTAATATTCCTGAATATCAGATTGCTTTCCTGAATAATTCTACTAATTCATACCACCATCAACTCTTTTCATTTCAGAAAGCATACCTTTACCCAAAGGTGGTATTCTCATTTTTGATATCTTCTTGACATTTAGTTGCATTTGATTCACCACTTCAGAGCTCATCCATCATAGTCACTAAACAAAAAGTGCCAAATCTGGAACTTTGGTCTTGGGGTTGGAGGAGGAAAGAGATGGGTGACGAAAGGAGTGTATGTTCCAGGTCTATACGGCTGTAGAAAACACAGACTGGGATGGGCTGGGGATATTTACATGTCTATGCAGTCTGGGTCTGGGACTAAAAACTCTTATGTGCAAGACCTTCGATATATATTTATAAAAAATGACAATTTCGTGATCCTGTTATATTTCAATCTTGTATTTTGCCATTAGTGATTTGTGAGGTAAAGGTGAAGTGATAACTGCATCTTTTATTTTCCGTGATGTCCTCTTTCTATATTCAACAGCTTATAACCAAATTCCTCAGCACTTTCATACACTATTTGGTCTTGTCTGATGTTAGAAAGCTAGTACATTGCATGATATACTAAAAAGTAATTAATTTCATTGACAATAAATGCTTTTTTATTTTATTGGGTTTTTGTAGTGGAAAAAAGTATTGAAGAGAGACATTTCTACTCATAGATATGAGGCATTTTATCAACATCTACAGAAGTATCAGGAAGTCTGAAAAGTAATTTAGATTTCTTTCCATGTTAGGGAATCTTTGTGTGTGAATGTATGGTTTCATGAATATTTCTTATATTTTAAAAAGAGTAATTAACATATAAGTGAAGTGACTTGTGAGATATTTTAACATATGGCACGCACATACATTTTAAAGTGACACTACCTTTTATTCTAGGGTACAGAACATTTGACCAAGTTTACAAACTGGCAGGTGTTTTTGAGTCCACTCTATAGTGTAACATCCCGGCAGGAGATGACGATGGTCTGAATGACATCAGTGGTGAAGAAAACAAAGGGCAGTGGGCAGATTGGAGGTACAGTAGACAATATTTTCCAAAGGGCTGAATGTGAGGGCTTAGTGAAAGAAATCTAGGATTATTTTGGGAAGTAGGCTTGAGCAACTGAATTGGTAGGAAGAGAAAGTCTGGCAAAATATTAGGAATTTTGTTTCAGCCATATGTTTGAAATATAATTAGATATCCAAGTGAAAAAGAAAGACAAATGGTTATTGAAGTTTGACGGAGGAAGATATGTATATTACATCTATGGATGTGGAAGTGGGTTAGTGAAACCATGTGAGTAGAATATGAAAATAAGAAGAAAACTGGGTGGGTGGGATTTTTTCTAAATCCAAAATAATACAGTGTTTCAATAAGGGAAAAATAATCAACTGAATTAAATTTGTTAAGGGGGCAGTTCAGCTAACAATAGAGAAATAATCATTACATTTAAGAAGTTAAAGATGTCTTTGATAAAAAATTAATAGGGTCATGAGGATATAATCCTAATAAGATGTAGGTTAAAGAGAAAATTCAGTGTGAGTTAATGTTGACAACAAGAGGTGCCTCTTTTAAGAAAGTTAGCTGTAAAGGTGTGTTAGTTTTTACACTATTATAACAAATTATTACAACTTGAACAGCATAAATTAACCCAAATTTATTATTTTACAGTTTTGTAGGTCAGAAATCCAACACAAGTGTCACTAGGCTAAAATTAAGATGTAGGAAGCGCTATATTCCTTTCTGGAGTCTCTAGAGAATTGATTTCCTTGTCTTTTCCAACTTCTAGATGCTACCACATTCTTTGGTTCAGAGCCACCTGAGCAAGTAACACAGAGTCTCTTCAAAATCAACAGCATTAAATCTTTCCCTGCCTTCTTCATCGTCATATTTCTTTCTCTCTAACCCAGCCAGAAAAGGTTCTCCAATGTTAAAGGCTCCTATAGCTGGACTGAGCCCATCCGAATAATCCAGGATAATCTCCCTATCTCAATGTCCATACACTGACTCACTTCTGCAAAGTCTTTGTTTTAAGTGTCGTTTTGCATTGTAAAGTAACATTTATAGGTGTCAGAGGTTAGAAGATGTACCTATTTGAAGGCCATTATTCTCCATGACACAGAAGTAAAGCAAAGAGAATAAGGTAGTTGGAGGAGGATTTAAGGTCTAGAAAGTTTATTTTATATTGGAAAATTAAGGTCAAGTAGAGGGTCTCTAGTATTCAGTAGAGACAATGCAAACATATTTGAATGTGTTTGAACAAATAATGTATACTGTATATTGTTCAAGACTTCTCTTTTCTATTACTTTCTCTTTGACACTGCTTTTTTTCATTTTAATACGCTAAATTTTTACCAATGTGCTATTTACATTCTTACAAATATACTCTTCCTGCTTAATGAAGCAATTTAAAGACCAAAAAAAAAAAAAGGACTTTCCTTGTCTCACATCTCCTCATACCACAAAAACATGAGTGAAAAGAAAAGTAGTAAAAGAAAAGGAAACTATTGCCCTGGCTGGTGTGACTCAGTGGATTGAGTGCCAGCCTGAGAACCAAAGGGTTGCTGGTTGGATTCCAGGTCAGGGCACATGCCTGGGTTTCTGGCCAGGTCCCCAATAGGGGGACACATGAGAGGCAGCCATGGACTGATGTTTCTCTCCCTTCTTTTCTCCCTCCCTTTCCCTCTCTCTAAAAATAAATATATAAAATATTTAAATAAAAAAAGAGGAAACTATTCACGAAACACTCTGTGGTCTAGTAATGAATAGTGTTTTTATATCCATTATAATGTAGAAAATAAATATTAATTTAAACAAAGAATGTATTTTATGTTTTGACAGAATAACTAAAGCCCATAATGTTTAAAATACTCATTGTGCCCTGGCTGGTGTAGCTCAGTGGATTGAGCGCAGGCTGTGAACCAAAGGATCGCCAGTTCGATTCCCAGTCAGGACAAATGCCTGGGTTACAGGCCAGGTCCCCAGTGGGGGCCACATGAGAGGCAACCACACATTGGTGTTTCTGTCCCTCTCTTTCTCTCTCCAATCCCCTCTCTCTAAAAATAAATAAATGAAAATCTTTAAAACAACTTATTAAAAAATAAAAGTAAAATAAAATACTCATTGCAACATGGTGTGTACTGGTGAAAAAATTTTAAATCTTTTAAATATCATAAAAGAATGGATAAATATGAAGAATATTATACAGCTTCTACAGAAGTAAGATAAAATGAACATACCTCTACTGTATGAATAAGAATATAAGTAAAAATGTACTCTTAGGGGAAAAGAGTTGCAGAACGTATGATAACATCGTTTATGTTTTAATATATGCAAATCTATATAAAGTGTTTTTATGTATGGAAGTGATAAATTTATAATAATTACCTTATGGATGAGAAGGATAGGAATTAGGAAAGGTACACAGAAGACTTCAATTTAATTTGATTTGATTTCAGTTAGGTAATAGGTACACAGGTGTTCATTATATGCTTTTCTATGTTTTTACATGCCAGCAGTATTTTATAAAAATAATTTTCAAATAAAATCAAGCAGCAAGTAAACAAGCAAACTCTAAGACACAATGGTTATGAGAAGGGCCATGAAGGAAAAATATAAGGTACCATGCGAAAGAGACTTGCAGAATGCCCAGAACATGTTAGACATGCAATAGTCAAATATTTTCCTTTTATGGAACTTTTTAAAGGCTTAAATGCAAAGAACAGCAAGGAGGCTATGTACAGATAGAACATGAAAGAAGGTAGCTAAGAGAAGGCATTCTCTAGCATAGCCATCTACTTGAACCTCATGTAATTATGACTTAAGTAATTCCTGATGTGCAATGCCAACAGTCTCAAAAAATCTAATAGATTAAAACCCATTAATCTAGCCCCATTGTCCTCTCCCATAGGGGTGAGAGAATTTTTCCAGTTCCTATTTGAAAGCATGTTGAGTTGCTGCCCAAAAGCAACTGTGACATTTAAGGTAATTAGTTTTTAGTTTATGTCAATATATTTTATCTAACAATAAAAATCTCTGGGAAAAAAAGAGGAAGTTCACTGAAGCAAAGAGGTTAAAAGTCATGAAATTTAGTTTTCTTCTGAAGTTATGTTTTATCACATAACTGTATCTTAGAATTTAGGAAGTTATTTGTTTTGTATTCAAACTATTTTATCTCTCCAAAAGTTTGAAATATTTATTCTACTGAATATGACTTGTCTTATTTATTGTAAAATATTTACTTTCTCACAGTGGCAACCATCATACATTTTGTAGGATCTATTTTCAAATACCAAAACATTGACATAGTAATTTTTTTTCAAATATCACTCTCGTGGCAAATATAAAATACTTTAATACAATTATTCTAATTTTTCATGTTTTCTTATTGCTATGTAATGCATCACAGCTGACACTTTATGGTAAATGGTTGTGGCAGACTGTATTTTCCAAAGACCTGTGGCGCACCATCTCCTATCACTCACAGACTTCTTGCTATGTGCCGTTTCCACTTCTCCATTTAGAAAAGTAGCTGATGTCTTTTCCCTTGAATCTGGGTGGAATGTTGTTATTGGAGAAGTGCTATGTGATTTATAAGGCTAGGTCATAAAAGGCAGTAAAGCTTGCTTATGCCTGCTTCTTTCTGTGGAATTTGCTTTTGTAATCCAGTCACTATAATGCAGGACAGCCTAGGACACATGGGGATATAAGGCTGAGATTCCTGGCAACAGCTATCATCACCTGCCAGCTATGTCAGTAAGCCTTAGAGACGACTCCAGACCTGCCAGTGTCTGAATACTACCTAATGAGAGACCCGTAGGGAGATCTGCCTAGGTAAGCAGAGTCACGTCCCAAAGCCATGGAGAATACTAATAAATGATTGTTGTTGTTACACTTCGATAACTTTGGGATGCTTTGTTATGCATCTATTATATCCAGAACAGGGGGATGAAATAAAACATAAAATATGTGGCTTTGCCTTTTGGGAATGGATGGTGGGCAGAATCTGAAAATCCTTGAGACTGTTAGCAGAAGCAGAAAGCACCCTGAGGAGAATGTGAAGCTCAAAGGAAAGTGAGGAAAATGCAACTGAATGATGCGGGGTAAACACTCTTGTGTAACAGCCGCAAGTTGAGCAACACTATTCCATGTGAAAATATAGAAAATAGAAAATAAACTCAATGAAATGAATTCTCTGTTTTTGTTAAGAAGATTTCTAGGTATAATGTTGCATGACATACTTCACTTCTTCTAGCTGTCAATTAAAAAAAGTGAGAAAACCAACAATAAGCTCACAAGGAGTGCTGTCACCAGGAGGGGGGACTTGGAGGCTCTGAAGTTCCCTCCTCCGTGGATGCACCAAATAGACGACTACGCAAAGATCAATTCCCTCTCAGAGAGACCAGAACTCAGTTGAGAGGCTCCTCTATATAAGGCAACTGAGAAAATACAGATTCAATGCAATCCCTATCAAATTTCCAATGCCATTTTTCACAGAAATATAAAAAAAAATTCTAAATTTCATGTAGAACCACAAAAAACCCCAAATAGCCAATCTATCTTGAGAAAGAAGGACAAAGCTAAAGGTATCACAATCCTAATTTCAAACAATATTACAAAGCTACAGTAATCAAAATGTATTATGTTCACATAAAAACAGACATAGATTAAGTGAACAAAAATAAGAGCCTAGAAATAAACCCAAGCTTACATAGTGAGTTGATTTTTGACAAAGGTGCCTAGAATAGACAATGAGAAAGGATATTCTCTTCAGTAAATGAGAGTGGAAATACCGGATATCCATATGCACAAGAATGAAGATCCCTTTATTACACTACACACAACAATAAACTCAAGATGGAGTACACACTTGAAGACCTAAATTCTTAGAAGAAAACAAAGGGAGTCATCTCATCGAAATTACCAGTGAAATACAAATCAAAACACAGTGAGATTTTACCTCACCCTAGTTAAGATGGCTTTCGTGAAAAACACAAGTGATAACCAGTGGTTGTGAGGACGTGGAGGAAAGGGAACTCTTGTACAGTGTTGGCAGGAATGTAAGATGGTACAGTCACTATCAAAAATGATATGAAGATTCCTCAAGAAATTAAAAATAGAATTACCATATGATCCAACCATTCTACTTCTGGATATATCTCCAAAGGAAACACAATCGTTATATTGAAGGGACATCTGCACTTCCTTGATGACTGAAGCATTATTCACAATGGCCAAGGTATGGGAACCAACTACATGTCAATTGATGAATGAATAAGGAAGATGTGATACACACACACACACACACACACACAATCGAGTATCATTCAGCCTTCCAAAAAAAAAAAAAAGAAATAGAAAGAAAATCCTACTATTTGCAACAACATGAATAGGCCATGAAGACAATATTTTAAATGAAATTAACCATACCAACAAAGAGAAATAGTACATGGTATCACTTATGTGTAAAATATTCTACAAAGTAGAACTTATATAAACAAAATAGAATGGTGGTTGACCAGGGCTGGGGAATGGAGGAAGTAGAGGGAAAGGTACAACTTTTCAGTTATAGGATGAATAAGGTCTGAGGACCTAATGTACAACATTGTGATTATAGTTCATTATATAGTTGAAATTTGCTAGGAGAGTACACACACACACAAAGAATGTGAGGTGATGGATGTGTTAGTAACTTGATTTTGGGAATCTTTTAACAATTTTATGTATATCACAATTGTATTTGTTAATTATACCACAACAATGCTAAAGAAAAATAAGAAAAACAAGCTAAAGAAAAAGTAATTATATATGAAGGAGTAAGGACTTGGTCATTTGGAAATAAAACTGTTCCTCATCTTTAGTCTCTCTAGGTGCCAAAGGATGCTAATTTAGTAAGTCACCTCTGAGTAGTTGTTAAATCTAGAATGCTTTCAAAAAAAATAAAATGGTTCAACAATGAAGCCAAGGATAAGACTGCAAAGAATTCCATCAATACCCCAGAAAAATATAAGGCAGGGTATTCTTTCAATTAGACAAAAGGCTCTTTCAGAATCTCCAAGATATGCATCTCAAATTGGGTTTCAAAGACTCCTAAATGTATTATTCCACAGCAATTTCACAAGGTGCCCCAAGCAGAGAAGAGGGTGTGCTGTTTGTGTAATAGACTAGGCTCTAATAAGATCCCACAAATGTTTAACAAGATGAGAAAATACTGTCACCATGAACTAAAAAAGTATAGACAGTACAAAATGTTACAAAGGTCTTTAGACCCTTGAACTACTTCTTTCTAGAAGAAAGAAGCCATCTGATAAAACAACAGCTACAAACAGCCATTTCTTATGGAAAAGAGACAGTTTTGCAGAGGGTAAACACAAGAGGCCAGAAGATGAAACCAAGGGCTGTACACAATAATTCCTGGAGAATTGGACTGAGACTTAATCATGTTGCCAGTCCATATTTCTGAATTGCTACGGACCTGTGTTTGCTTTGTGCCTCCCATTTCCTGTCCTTTGTAAACATGAATATATATAGCAGTTATCCTATGACTGTTCTACCGCTGTTTGTTAGAGGTATGTTTAAGATAATTGGTCCATTTGACTTACTAGTGTGCAGATCCAGAGGAACAGTACCCTAAAGACTGTATCTTTGGAAACCGGCTTTGATGAGATCATTGACTTTAAACTGATGTGATAATGGGATGAAACTTGGATATGCCCAGGAGGGAATAAGTGCCTTTTTCTTGTCAGAGGAATGTGAACTCTTGTGGTCAGAAGAAGGATGGTGGCAGATTTTATTTTCCAAAGAGGTTGTAACAATATCTCCCAGCCCACTTACACTGCTTAAAATGTGACCTTGCCATTGGAACAGTAGTGCATTGCGTGGCCTAAACTTCAATTTAATTATAGTGCAAAATACTATTTTTCTAATATAAAGAAAACTTGCATAGCCATTGGAAGACTCTGGTTCTTCGACTGGCCCTGCTTGAACTTGCTCTCTGACCTTAAACAAATACCTGTACCTCTCTAGACCTAAATTTCTTCAAAATGAAATGAAGGACTTGGATTTGGTCAGGGTAGTTTACACTGTCTTCCTGAATTGCAGTGAATTCCGTTGCCCTCACCCCAGGAGTCAAGCTCTCAGGCTTAGACCTCATTTCAAGTGGAGCACCTCTCATTTCATCTGTTTTACATTTTGGACTTCTGCACACATTTTTATTTGAAGAAAGAACTTAATGGCTTAAAAAATAAGCTTGAAGGCTGCTGTCTTTGATGACCCATATTGTCACATTCAATGATAAAATTTTGTAATTTTTATTTTGTTTTGCCAAATAGATGTCTAATCCAGTGACTTTTCAAAAATATGTTTTGTTTTCCTAACTTATCTAGTACGGAAGGTTAAAGAAATCAATCAATCTGTTGCCTGGAAAGGAGTAGACGAAAGAATACGTGAGTCATCCAAAGTTATTCTCTGATTCTACTGAGGACAGATGTGGGAAAAGCCATTAACAAAATAACAACAGCAACTTTAAGTAATTACTAAGCAATAGGATTAGACTGTAATATTTTAAAAGATGTTATTCCTTTCTATAAAATATTAGTACAATTTTATTGAACTTGTTTGATCTTAACTGGTCTTTGGATTGCATAATTGTTAAATGCCTCTTCCAGGTCCAGTAGAATGGATAAACTCCCATTAGACT
Source organism: Desmodus rotundus (assembly GCF_022682495.2). Taxonomy (NCBI): domain Eukaryota; kingdom Metazoa; phylum Chordata; class Mammalia; order Chiroptera; family Phyllostomidae; genus Desmodus; species Desmodus rotundus. The sequence goes on along the minus strand of NC_071391.1, from coordinate 129,106,700 downwards.
GACTGTTGAAAACAATGCTGAACAATGGGTGTTGTATTGGGGATTAAGGACATTTGTTGTCATGATGAAAAAGGAAGGGGTGTCAGTGACCCAGTGAGAACTACTGACAAATGATCTGAAAGCCATCAGCAAAAGCAATGTACACTTCTGTTTAGAGCCAGCCTATGGCAAACTCTCATTCTTAATTTTAGCTGTTTCTCCCTAGCTATTGGTCATACATGCATTAAAATGACTAAAATAATATTCCAATGCAAAAGCTAGACAGTTTTATAGCTTTCTTTACCATTTGTATTCTTTAGCCAGTTTGACAATGGGGAGAAGCCTTCTTTCTTGCTTTAAGGAACAATGGCCAACGATAGTAGTTAAGTCTTATAATTCAAGGTGTAAGCTTCATATGGAGATAGCCTTTGACTTTCTCATTTTATTTATTTATTTTTGCGGTTGTATGTTTAGTGCCAAGGATACTAATTAGGGTCCTGGCCAGCAACCCAGACATGTGCCCTGAATGGGATTCAAACTAGCGACCCTTTGGTTCACAGGCCAGCACTCAGTCCACTAAGCCACACCAGCCAGGGCCCCTCACATCACATCTTGCTGGAACTTACTGATTCTCCCTATTTTTACAGGTTTCCCTCTATGGTTCATGAGAAATCAATGATCAGTAACATTATTATTTTTTCTTTTTTTGGTAAGACCAACATATTGTATGCAATTCAGACTATTTTAATTTTCTGTTTATAGACAGTACTGAGGATTTATTAATGGTCTTCAAATACTGTGTTTTATCTGAGTCATGACTAAAATATAACTTTTCTAAAATGAGATTAGGCCATTCCATGCACTTTCCAAATACCACCTCAGATAGCGCCTGCTTATGTAAAAATTGAAATTCTTTATTGTATTATCAGCAGACCCCTAGAAAGGAAAAAATAGTAGCCATTTCTACACTCTGCACATCTGTGGTTGCTTAGCATTCAGAGGCCCCAAGTGAAATAAAAGTAATTTGTAGGCTAAACATAACCTTGATAATAAGTGGAGGTGAGAAAATAAAATACTATATTTAAGTCCAGCTTAAAATATAGTATGTTATTGAAGAAATGCCATAAACAGCAGACAAGAAGGTAACATTTTTCTCTCTTTGCAATAAATTGGCTTACGGTGAGTTAAATTCCTTTACTTCTTATAGAATTGGCCATTTGGCCTCATCTGAATAGAATCTGTAATTTCCACTTTTATCCTCAGTTCTTAGTTATTTACCTTGCAAAGAATGTTATTTAATACAAAGCTTGATTTCTCCATGTCCTTCTGAAAGCAGAAGTAGGCAGGATAATGGTACCTAATCAGGCTGCAACATACTGCTCTGCAATAGAAGTTTTCATTAAGGAATCTCAAAGCCTTCACTTATAATAATTGAGTAGAAGTATCAAATGCACCTGAGATGTTTTAGTGGGTATTTCTGGGGGCTGTACATTAGTGAGGAGAAATTAAATGGCCGTTTGAAGGTATCCTATGAGGCAGCTGGGAAAATGCATTAGGAACCCAGGTACTCTAGACCCTTATCCACACTGGGGAAAAATCTCCCAAAACAATAGGCAGAAGAAAAGCCTCAGGGAAAATGTCTAAAACTAGTAGAAAAACACGTGAAAAATAGTAATTGAGGCAATGTGCTATTGCTCTTTATAGATGGAGTCAGGATGCTATATTTCATGAAGCATGCTGAGAATTAAAGTGAGAGTTTGTGTGTTTCTCTATTGGGTAATCTTTTTCACTTTCACTCAGGCATAGTTTTATATGACTCAGAGAGAAAATGATATACAGGTATACGGTTGGGGATGTTCAGGAGAATTTGTTTGCATGTGTGTATTTATGTAGTGGCTCTGAGTTGTAGCTCACAATCTCAAGGAAGCAAGAAGTGTTAGACTTACTTATTTTCTTTAAATCACATTAAATCCAAATATAAGCCTCCTTACTGCTAGAACAGAAGAAAATTAATTCTCAGGAATTAACTGGAAGATTAGTTTCTTCCTTAACATTTATTGCCCCAAAAAGGAGGCCTAAGTAGTGCTTGACAAAAGGAAGAAGGGGCCCTAGTTTTAGTCGTCATAGTTACTACTAATTACCTCATTGCCTGAGCCAAGATGGGTCCTAGATATCCAATTGGGGGGCAAGGAGGGAAGGGAAGGGCTGCTCCTGTGTTCATGCTGATGAACAGACACCTTTGCTGAGCTTCAGAACTTGGGTTTGCCTAGAGTTAAGCTATTTTCCTCTGAGCTATTGCCATCTCCCTTGAGGCTCCTATAGGGAAATGGGAACCTCCATTGGAGCAGCTTCTAGTGCCTTGGTCTCCTTCCCAGGCTCAGGGAGTTTCCACTTCACTCTCTGTCCCATCACTTATGCAACTGGCAGAATGTCTCTGAGTATCTTCTGCTTGTGACCCCTGCATCCCAGTTTTCCCCTGTGGCAGTTGAAAGGAGGGGGCGAGGCTGAAAGGAATACTATAGTCAGGAGGAAAAAAAAAAAGAAAACCGAGACAAATTAATAATCCAATAATTGAATCTTTTAAAATAGACATACATAATGCCTGTAACTTCTAAATATAAGTAGTACTTGCATAACCATGTAGATTTTATCTTGGAGGGAACATTATGCAAATGAACTATATTCCCCAAGATTGTCCCACTTTACTCCAATATGGAAAGAGTATCAAATTATTCACATCAGCAGTGTGATACTATTGAATCACTAACAAAGGCTCATTACTAAGCCATTCAAAACCCTCTGAACAGGAGTGCATCTGATACCTTCTCCCTTTTCAATGTCATGGGGGACTAAGGCATTTAGTTTCTGTGAAGTTTGGATGGTTTCACCACGTAAGGCAAGAATATAATACTTTTAAACAGATGAACGGAAGGACATCCTGATTGAATCATAGACCCCAATATCACATTAAAGTAAAGGAACGAAGGGACGTTAACAAGCCCCAGACTGCAGTGCTAAGATCGCAGCATTCCTCCAAAATTTGTTCAGGTTTGGCCTCAGAGGTCTTAAATTTCATGAAGTTTAGAAACAGAGGGGTTTCAACAGAGTTACAACAATCTGTGGAATCTTCTCAGCTTCTGTTTCCTTATTAGTAAAATGAAGATAAAATAAGATGTACAGCACAGCATTGTTATAAGGAGTGAATGTATTAATACATATAAAGTATTTAAAACAGACCTGGGACAAAATGGTATTTAATTAATCTTTGCTGTATATTAATAGTGTTATACTTGTCTTTAGTGTTATAATAAATATGTTGAACACAGTGAGATGATGTGTTGGGCATTCTAGGTGAGAAGGTTTACAGTGTCTTAGGTCAGATACTCTAACACAAAAGACCTAAGGAACCATGTCCTATCAATGAGTATAGTCAGTAGCAAAGTAGCATAATGGGTCTCGACAGAGCCTTAATTTATTGTTACATAGAAGAACCTCCATTCATAATTCAAATTATCCAAACACCATACCCAAAGACAATTCCATGTCTTATTTTTAGTTAAAATGAGAATTCCAGGTCTTAGGTAAATAAACACTGAATATTACTCAATAGAAAATTGATACTATTGCTTTTAGAACAGAATCAGTTTGAGCGTGAAGGATGCACACGAATAGTACCTCAAAGTTGTAAGTACTCAAGCAGGGATGCAGAGAAATTGTTTTGCCCCTTTCATCCACTTGGCGGAATAAGCAACAGAACTTGATTTCTGTGTTACACTTCATTCCTGTCCCCTTGGTACTTACACTCTACACTCTACGTTCGAGCCTAATGGTTGACAAACTTCTTCATTAAAGGGTCAAATAGTAAGTATTTTCAGCTTGGCCAGTCAAACCATCTTTGTGCTCAACTCTGCCAGCACAGCACAAAAGCAGATACAGACTATATGTGAATGATTACATGTGGCTCTGGTACCATTAAACTCCATTTATGGACCCTGAAATTTGAATTTCTTGTACTTGTCCTGTGTCACAATTATAATTTTTCTTCTGATGTATTTTAACCATTTAAAATGGTAGAAACCAAGTCTTAGCTCACAGGTTGATCAAAAAGAGTCTAGCATGTTGAATTTAACTGGTGGGCTATAGTTTGCCAACCTCTACTCCAGACCATGGACTGTTTGTTTATATGACAAGAAAATTGGTTATATTTTGTAAGCAATCAAAATCTATTATATGGGAGAGCCGATGAAAGCAAAGACTTCTCATCCACAGTACGTGACTAAGTCACTCCCAAAGAGAATTTTCCATTTCAGACACAGAGATACGTATATGAGAACCTGTCTGCATTTAGATTATTATAGCTGAGAATATTTCCAGTGAAATCAATCTGATAAATTTTGTACTGCCATTTTTTAGTTTACCCATTCAATTAAGGTTATCAGTTTCTTATTCTACACTTCCCACCAACCATACCCAGATTATCTGACACACACTAATAAGCATCAAATATGCATAAAGTAAGCTGAAGCAGTTGTACTTGAAGTTCCCTCTTAAATCTGTGTTTTCTCTTTAATTTGCTGAAAATCAGCATAAAGAAGCTCAATTGTCTAGCAGCCTCTAAATTCATAGCGACACAACATTTGTATTAAAAAAGTCAACTGCCTAATCAAGCGATTTTTCCACCTTCCTCTCATTAACCGGCCTTCTAAATGACAGGGTTTCCTATGCTGAGTGTTCATTTAACACGTGAAAATTGATTGCTCATTATTGTGATTAACGTATTATTGTAAGTAAATGATGCATCAGTGTGTTGGCAATCTGAACAGTTTCCGAGCAGATGGAAGATAAATATAGGCAATGTATCTCTTTTCCCCCCTCACTTTAAGCTTCTGACCTTACCTAATGCGTCTGAATTGACTGGCCTTCACACTGCAGTTTGTACTTTCACCTTGGGTGTAGCCAATTTAAAATATTGACATTACCATGCTTTAAGTAGAATTGAAGAGGAATTAAAAAACAAAAGATAATGGGATATATGTCCATTTAGATCAAGGATAATTTCTACAGCTCTTTCTTTAGGAAGGCTTATTCCCTGGCAGGCACAGAAGTAATATGTGACTTGGGCATTAATGTTATGCCATTATATCAAAGGCAAAAAACATAGACTATTCCCATGTGGAATGTTTAATATCTCAGTTCCTAAGAATGTAGCCTATTATGATCTTAGCCATTATTCTTGCAAATGAGACCTCTTTAAAAAAAAAGTCTAAGAGCAGACTAAGTTTTACATAGGACTACTATACCTAAATCCAATGATACGATGAAAAATTTAAATTTCATAATACAGTATGATGAATATATATCTTTGATACATGAATGTGGAGATTTCAATAGTTGAACTTAATTCTATGCATTCATAAAGTGATTCTTTACCTTAAAAGTTTACTTAGAGCTAAGAATTTAACAGACTCTCTTTCCAAAATATCAATCCCTGACAAAAAATAAAGTTGTCAACAATGTGTCTTGTCATCTCAATTGTTATTAAGAGTCAAGGTTTTATTTGGTTTCCTTTGTGCTCACGGAATTCTGTCCCTGTCAGATTATTTACTGATGCCGCATTTGAGAAGGAAAGCAATAAGAACGTCTCCTATTTGACAGATACAGACCCAAGCATTATACATTTTATTTTATTAAATCCTCACAACAACCATATAGGAGAAGCACTCTAGTTTATATATCAAAAACAAAAAATAAGGTCCAGAAGCTTTAGCATCTTGCTGAAATTTATACAATACAGAGGCTGGGCTGGAATTCAACCCCAGGGATCTTTGCCCTCTGAGACTGTACGTTCTGTTAGGGCAGGGGCCATGTCTTGCTCTATTCCCAAAGTAAATCACAGTAAATATTTGTTAAATGATAAATAAATATAGGGTGGGGTAAAAGTAAGTTTACAGTTGTGAATATGCAAAGCACAGTTTATTCTTATATTCTTATTTATTATTGTATTATTTTCCATACAAGTAACTGTAAACCTCCTATTGCCCCATCCTGTATATATCTCCTTCTACATTCTACAATGCCCCCAAAGAATTAAATCATATTTCTTTTCAAAAAGTATGATTTCAGCCCTGGTCAAGCAGCTCAGTTGGTTGGAGCATCGCCTCATACAGCAGAGGGTTGTAATTTTGTTTCCTGGTCAAGGCGCATTCCTAGGGTGCAGATTCCATCATCCCTTTGGGCATGTGCAGGAGGCAGCTGATCGATCCTTCTCTCTCACACTGATGTTTCTCTCTCTTTCTCTCTCACCTCCTCTCTCTCTAAAAATCAATAAACATATACTCGGGTGAGAATTAAAAGAAAAAAATATGATTTCAAAATAGGTCACATTTATATTAACCTATTATATTGAGCCTCTTAATCAGTTGTGACCTGGGAGGACTCAGGGGAGATCAGGTACCTGTAGCTGAAAAATAAATAAATCTCATGTTCCTTTACTTCGGAACATGAGATTTGCAGTTAAATCATATGTAATTTTCTTTTCAACCTAGCATTGACCTTTTGAGTATACTAAAATAAATATGTAACATGCTTTGAGTGTCTTCTATACACTGAAACTCTGTAAAAATTTCATATTAACTTATATGAATCTCATTCATGTAGGTTGTTTTAATTTTTTTGCTGTCATATGATTTATTTTTATCTTTTGAAATCATTCCCTTAGCAAACTGGGTCCTTCTGAAATTATGAATCACTCTTGCTCTTCTGGTTGTGTTTTCTTAGCCACCCTGTGTCACAGGAAAGAGACTCAAAGGTGTGTGGATTTCACTCATTGGATTGTTCTCTTCATGTACCAGGCCATGAGGCTGTTAAGTCAGTCTAGTTAGCCCTGACTTCAGTGACATTTCACTTGACATCTCTGTACCTCCTTTTTTATACCTTGCCATTTATTATTATCTTCTGTTTATAGCACTTCCACCTGCTCATCATCCATGTGGTAGGACTCGTAACACAGCCAACTGAATTAATTTGGCAAGTACAATGGCCTCTGTCACTGTATGAAATGTCGTGCTAACATTCCAACATGTTAGCTCCCTTCTGCTTCCCATGAACTAGTTAACATATAGGTAAGAAATGTGATCTATTTGTTTCATCTTTATAAGAAAAAATGCTCCCTAATGTTAGTAGATAAAGAAGACTCTGGATATATGTATAGTTTCTCAGCTGCCATCGGAAATAAACATTGTATAAACATGTTATCATCTTACAAAGAAATCAGAATTATAGCAGAGGCTTTAAGACCCTTTATAAAATGAACAAGGAAACTAAAATAATAACTTGATGGTGGGTGGGCGGGGAGAACAATACACAAGACCATTAGAAATAGGTAACGTTGATCTTCTGTTTCTTTCCTACCAGTATTTTAGAATCCTCACTCAGCGACCACTCTTCTTTTGAATTTTCCTCCCTGAAATAGCTCCCCATTCTCTTCAATTCTTTGTTGTGCTGTTAGTCCCTCTTCTGTTACTGACATCATCTCACTTGCATTTCAATGGATATTTGAGACCCCACTGTACATCAGAGATTTGGAGCTATTCCTTCTCTTGTTTGCATCATTAATTATTTGCTCTTTACTGGTACCCTGCTTTTTCCTCTATTAAATTCCTTGCTAATCATTCTTTAAAAAAGCCCCTCACAGCTACCATACTTGCTTTTTAACCTACCTAGAAATAAATTTTGATAATCAGGCTGGTGACTTTGCTCTACACTTTTAATATTTTTAACTGCTATATGTAAGACAAAGCAATAAACTACAATGATGAAGTGAAAATACTTAGTGTTTGTGACTTAATGTCAGTAGGCACCATGAAAAAGAATTCTAATCTTTCTCTTTGTCCCCAAACTCCTTGATCTTTAACAAGAAGAGTCATTTTACTGTTGAACAGTGCTACTCTGGTAGCTTACCTAGACGTCATGATCGACCAAAACAGTGGACTTTTTGAATTCTGTCTTGGTCACTCTTCTTTTAGCTCACTGTCCATTGTTCCTTTCTCAAAGACTTTTGTAGGCTTAGATTTATACTTGTGCACTTTCCTAGCTCTTCTATAACTTTTTGAACGCAACCTCACATATTCTTTTTTTATTCCATTTTTTTACACCCAAGCAAAAATAGAGTCTGGCCTATGTTTTGTTTTAAATTTTGTTTTTTTCTAATATTTTCTATACATCATTGTACTCTCTTAGACACAATAATAGTCTATCTCATTTACACACAGGTTTCCACAATTCTACCAAATACTCAAGACGAAGTTAGAAGAAAAGAACTATGTGTATGTTTATTGGTCAAAGGGGATCTGAAAACATCACACCCAAGGGAAATATCAGGGTTCCTTATATAAGGAGTTTTACATCCTGCCTCTCTATTTAATGCAGAAACACCCACAATATTAATTACGTAATTTACAGCTTAAAGGTTTTTGATACTTCTAGAAAACCAAAGTAAAATTAAAAAATTAAAAGTCGCCAACATAAAAAACCCCAAGTGTAGCTTCTATAACAACTAGAATGACTGACAACATTTCCTGAACCAGATATAGCTAGGCCATAGACCCAGACTACATGAAAACCCTCCTTGTGAGTTATGTTCTACTGTAAGTCAGATTGGTAAAACTATGATAGTGCTTTCAGAAAAGCTAAAAAAAAAATCCTTGAGAACAAATAATAATATTATTATAAAGTATTGATGTTATAGTCAAAATAATGCAATGTTCTAAAATATATAAAATGTTAGATCAGTAATATAATGTACACAGTGCTCCAAAATTAATATATAAATATTAATTGGCATTCAAGTTATCTATTTATTGTTGTAATGACAAGAGAAGATTAAGACCCTTTGTGGATGACACCGTAGAGTTCTGAGTCTTATCCTTGGTCAGATTGTTAGACTTTGCTCTAGGTAGTCCATGATGTCCTGGCAAGCCACATCTTTTGAAAAACACCCATTATTTGAAGAACTTAACAGAGACAAGCACGCTCAACAGGTTTACACTGAATGCCCTACTCACATCTTGGCAGTGGCCTCATCAGAAGAGGAGAAGGTGCACAGAGACAGGCACTCGGGGACAAATCCACATAACAATGGAGGCAGAGATTGGAACTCCAGGGATTGCTGACAAAAGCAGAAGCTAAGAGAAGGGCATGGAATGGATTCTAGAGTCTTTCAGAGAACATGGCCCTTACAACACCTTGATTTCACACTTCTAGCCACCAAAACTGTGAGAAAATAAAATTCTTTGATTTTAATTAACTTTTCATTAAACTCTAGGAGCCTAATACAGCATGGAACAGATTGAGAGCATATCAAAGGAATTAAAGTTAAAATGCTTACTAAAGCTAAAGCTATCCTAATTTTGTCAACTAACACTTTTCATATAGTAAGCAAGTGTAAGATGTTTATTATGTTATGTGCAACTGAAAGTGTCCGAACTGCTACATTGCTTTTCTTGGCACTATCTATACTTTTGTCAAGCAAGAGGCTCAAGAACTCCAGCAAGTAGAGCTGTCTAGCTCACACACCTGATGCTTTGAAAGTGAAGACCTAGCCCAGATGCCTGTGGGTCACGTCCCCATTGTATTGGTCAGGGGTCCCCAGAGAAACATAATTGATTAGATAGATGATACATAGGTAGGTAGGTAGGTAGGTAGGTAGGTAGATAGATAGATAGGTAGGTAGATAGATAGATAGATAGATGATTGATAGACAGACATAGATATATAGGTATATATTAAGAGAAGATAGGAATTTGTTCATATGCTTCTGGAATCTGAGAAATCCCGTTATTTGCCTTCTGCAAGCTAGACATCTAGGAACGTTGGTGATGTGATTTAGTCTCAGTCTAAATGCCAGAGAACCAGGGTGCCAATGGTGTAAGTCCCAGTGTAAGTCCAAAGACCTGAGGACCAGAAGCTCCTGATGTCCAAGGATAGGAGAACATGGATGTCCCAGCTCAGGCAAGGGGAGAGAATTTGCCCTTCCTCCAACTTTTTGTTCTATGAAGGCCATCAGTGGATTAGATGAAGCTCATACACTTTAGGAAAGGTGATCTTCTTTACTTGGTGTACCGATTTAACGTTAATTTCTTCCATAGACAACATAGATATATCCCAAAATAATGTTTGACCAGCTATCTGGGCATTCCTTACCCCAGTCAAGTTGACGCACAAAATTAACCATCAAACCTCTAAACACCTGAGCTACCCAGCCAAGGCCATGATACGTAACTTACAATGTATTCAAAGTCAAGTTTACTTTAAAGTGGTAGTTAATTCCATTGTACTAGAGTAAAATTTCTTTTTTACTCCATGTTTTAAAATTGTATAGTGTATATGAATGATATTCAGAGGTATTTAGCCCAAAACACAGAACATTATTTTTACTCTTTTTCTTCCTTAAATACATTCAAAATTGAGTAGAAAAAATATTCTTCCTAGTGTGAAATTATGGTCTATTTAAAGGATTATGATTACAATTTTGCTTCCCTAAGCAGCACTTGGAAATTGCTATTTTTGGTCACTACTTACTCATTCATTCATTTAAAGAAAAACAGTAGGGTTGAGCTAAGTGAAACAAGTTTACAAGTGAATAAATAATAATTCTTCTAGGTTAATGGATATTTCCACAAAACATCATTAAAACTATATATAAAAGCCCCTCATCCACCCACCCTATCGTCCGTGTCTTAGATCCAATCTTACATAATGGGATTTATCTTACCAATCACTGTGCCTAATTATGGTTAATTTATGAAGTTACATGGCCTTATTAATCATTATAATCACACTGAACTGAGATCCATAAGAATGCAGTTTAATGTAAAAATGCAATTTGGCCAAGAAATTGAATTGAAATAAATTCCAACTGAATGGTGACTTCATTGTAGTTGTAAAACTATATAAAACAAATTGATTAAAACAATGACCAAAAAACAACAAACCCACAACTTTAATACTGAATTGATTTAATTGATTAAAACATGAAGCATAGCCTTGCCAGGACTGACACGCTTCCACCATAAAAGTTAGAAGTGTGGGACACTGTATATCTTTCTGTTTAGAGGAGGCATTTCAAGCATTCTTGCATATCATTTCAAAAGAACAAAGAAGCACTTCAATGCCATTGCTCCCCAAGTGGTATAAAGTATTGGCCAGGGTCAGGGACCAGGAGAAACATGTTTGCTTTTCCATTTTCCTGATATCTTAAGTGTGTGCTAGACCCTAATTGTAGCAATTCTATGACTATTAATTATTATCAAGTCTGCTATTACTTTCCACCCATACGTTATGGGGAAAAAAATAGAAAACGGGGTTGTTTTTAAATTATATTTTTACTGTATTTTCAAAGTGAGTGAGAAAAAGAATGTATGTTTTGGTTGACTATCATCTCTACCAGACAATGCAGTCATGTAATCCTAAATATCATTTAATATTCAATGAGATGCCAGTTATCTTCTACAGTGAAAAGAAAAGGGCCATCTTACAGTAGAGATAATCCACCTTTAACTAAGCTAAACCGGCCAACCCTGAGAAGCTGGGGTGGTCTAAAAGCTCATGGCTATTTAATTTAAATCAAAGAGTGCTCATCACAAGACATGTAGTAAGCAAACTAAACTTTCTGTACTCCCTATCCCAATATTTTTATGAAGATTAAATCAAGGTTAAAATAGGTATCATAGATTATTTTGAAAGATGTCTTAGTTTGGGCTGCTATAACAAAAATAGCACAGATCAGGTGGCTTAAGCAACAGAAATGTCTTTCTCACAGTCCCGGAGGCTGAGAAGTCCAAGACGAGGTGCCAGCATGGTCAGGTTTACGTGAGGACCCTTTTCCTGGTTTGCAGATGGCTGTCTTCCGGCTGGGTCCTCCTAAGGCAGAAGGGGACCAAGCTCTATCTCTTCCTCTTCTCACAAAGACACTAATTCCATCATGGAGGTTTCACCCTCATGACCTCATTTAAACGTAATGGCCTTCCAAACGCCTCTCTTCCTAGTACCATCCCATGTCCTTGAACTTTCAGCATGAATTTGGGCAGGGGTGATGGGAACATGCAGTACAAAATGAAGACAGGTCATTCGTTAAGGTCAAGATTTAGGGATCTATAAAATAGGACAAATCCAACCTTCCAATTTTAAGTGCTCTTTTAGAGGACAGAGATTTCTCTGTTTTATTAATAAATGTAAAACTATTACTTAAAGCATAAATACATGAATGCATCAACGGACCAACGAATGATATGAAGTGATTGCTTTTTTAATATTTTTTTCTTCCCTTTACCACCAGTCAATGGGCTGAATTCATCTTCTTGTGGCAGACCCACTCCACCTGCCCACTCTCCCATATGCCTACTGTAGTTGTACATTCAAATCTTTGACAGAAATGGGACCATCACTATAGGAACTAAGAATCTGAGTTTAAAAGAGCCTCATAAGAAACATGTTTCTTGGATTTTTTGTGCCAGACTTCAAAGTAGCCCATGTGTTGGATATAAGCAGACTTTCTTCTATTTCTCCCTGTAAGTTAGTTCTTGTCTCCAGTGACTGTTAACTATTTCTAAATAAGACTGAAGGCCCCTACTGTGAATAATAATGTCTGAAAAGAAAAGCAGAAGCTGACTTTTATTGAGTACATAATGTATGCCATGAATCTACAAGGTGTCCTTGTGTGTATGTCTGTCTGTCTGGATGGAGTACCTACCACAGGCCAAGCACTGGTAACACATCAGTGAAAAAAAAAAACCAGAAAAATAGCTCCACTCTATCTCACTTAATTCTCATTTTAAACATGTAAAATTTTATTATGTTCCCCCCCATGTTACAGATGAGAAAGTGTTTAATGACTTTCCCATGTCTCACAGCTGGCACAGCCAAGATTTAAGCCTGAATCTGCTTAAATTTGACTTTCACAGTAGTCTCGCTACTAATTTTTCTCAAATACTTTGTTTTGAATGTCTAACAACCACTCTTTTATTTAAAAAATATTTTAGAGCTGAATTTTTATATTACATTAAGGACTATATTACCTTTAATTTCCAAGTCAAATTTGAGATAAGGTAATGATCTACCCAGACTTGTTATGAAAAAACTTGATTTTGTAAAGAGAGGTAGACATTTGAATGAGAATAAATTAAACAATGTTCTTTGCAGAATGTAGAAATTCTATGACAATTTTTACAGAGAAACATGTAGAAAAACTAGATTTTTAGAAGTTGAAAAATGTGGAGGAATAAAAAATAAAAATGTGGCAGTGAGAGGAAGACAGAGTTACATTAGTGCACGAAGTACTTAGCATCATGTACTTGTGCTAGTGGTAGATACCAAGTTGGATTAAGAACTTTTTAGTCAGCAAGGCAGAGGGAAAGCCTGTCGTGACTAAATTCACAATCTCAGAGAATTTGTTCAATGACTTGCTCGGTAAAGTTTTACTTAATATCAGAGGTTAGCAAACTTTTTTTTCTGTGAAGGGCTAGATAGTAAATAATTTGTGCGTTGCAAGCCATATAATCTCTACAGCAATGGCCCAGCTCTGCCACTGTAGGGTGTAAACAGTCATAGACCATAAGTAATTGAGTATGGCTGGGTTACAACAAAAATTTATTTACAAAAACAAGCAGTGGGCTGGGATTGACCTACTGGTTGTAGTTTGCTGATCCCTGATCCAAAACATTACAAATAGGTCATCACGTAGTGTCAGAGGTTGCTCCCTCATGAATTTTCCTACCGATAAAATGTTTTCACACTTTGTACCTTATAATTCTCTTCCATCTAGTCCAATGTTACACTTAGTATAAACAATTCTATCCATGGTTAGGAGGAGTCTGTTCCAGGTGTATCCTTATCTGATGGCCTGACTCGATCCAAGAAATAGCTAGAATAAAAGGTGGATCTTAAACTTTTGAAGCAGTCTTTTATAAATGTGTTTAAAATTAAAAGCAAAATGTTTAATAAGAATTAGGTAGCTATGGTCAAGATTATATTTTTCATCGAATGGAACCATTCTGTATGTTCCATGTTGCTGATCCTCAGCTATAAGGAAAATAATATGTAAATGAATGGATTGTAATGCGAAAGGAAGGGTAAGAGGCTAGTATAGTGCTTCTTTGAAATGTAGGGAAACCTTACAATGCTAACATAATAACAGTGGGCCTGTTAATTTACATATCAAAACAATTTTGATTTGCATATATGCAACCACCTACAGGTAAATATTTTGCACTACTCTTACATTTATAATTTGCTACTGAATGATATCCTAGTTCTGGACAAAACTAAGTAATAACACATTTTTAAAAGGCTTCATTTTACAAGAATGTTTTATTCGTATCTTTGGTATTTTTGCATTTGCATAATTAAATACTTGAGTTTTTCATATCCACTTAACATGAAGCCTGTGCATGTTTGCTTAATAACTAGCTAAAGATATAGGTGCTTTTTGAGGTATTAGAATAAAGCATGTGTAAATTCAACAACTGAATTCATAACTACCACATTATAAGCAACATGAGCCTTCCATATGAGCTAACAAAAAACCTTTGATAATAAATTGTACAGAATAAATACCAACACAACCTTGGACATTATTTCTTGGACCAATATTTAAGGTTAGTAAATATTTATCCTATAAAAAGGAGGGAAGTAGGGAAGCTAAACATAGACTGAGAGACCTTTCAGTAATCTCTCCCATCCTACTCCCTTCTGGTTACTTTGCTTAAAAAGACATTTAAATTGTTTGTCTTTTGTTAATAAAGATTATGATAGCTTTACCTTGGAAAGTACTGTTATTTCGATGAAAGTATTTTTATAAAATGCATATCACCCCCCATATTCCCCACATTTATCAGGTGGTTTTTAATAAAGACAGTGTCACAAACACCATACATAGCAAAATTGAATAGAAAAGAAAGAAATGGAAAAAAATAGTACATCAAAGTTCAAGTGATTTAGTATTAAATTATACCCATGATTCCTAAAAACCAAGGTAAATGGAGAATTTGAATAGCTATAGAATTCTAATTAATTCCATCTAATAAAAAATACCATATTTTTTGGACTATAAGATGGACCAAACCATAAGGCGTACCTAGGTGTAGAGGAGGAAAATAGGAAAAAAACCCTGCTCCACCACTGCCCCCCACAGCGAGCCAGGTAAGCTACATTGGGACTATAAGACACACTCCCCATTTCCTCCCAAATTTGTGGGGGAAAAGTGCGTCTTATAGTCCAAAAAATACAGTAATTTTGACAATTTTTATGTGAAATATAATGGAAGCCTATTTTGAAGATCTTTAACACCACCAATGGAAAAATACTGCATAATATTTTTAATGTTAATATTATAGAATAAATTATTATGATAAATCTTTCTTATTTTATCCTTATTAAAGGTCAGTAGCATAATATTAATATTGAGTTATAACCTAACAAAGGCATTTCAGAAGAATCGAAATCACCAATATTTAGTTTTGCGATACTCTGATGGTGTAATGCCACATGAAGAAAGACATCCAGCAAATGGAATCAGATCATGACTCTATCTTATACAGCCTCAGTTAGCCCTTTGATGAACTTAGAAAACACTGCCTGAATTCTCGGGAAAGGTTCTGGTGTGTAACTAATGTGTATTGCTGATAGTTAAAGGAAGACAAATGGTGTGGATATAACTTATGATAACAGAATAGGTAGTGTAAGATTGCAATAGGATCATGGGTTCCATTCTCATTTGAGTGAAGGGTCAACTCATGTCTAAACTGATATAGTCTCAGAACCAACATTTTCCCCATTTTGGGTCTGCTAAAATAAATTTATCCGATCCTCAGATAATTTGCTTGAATGAAGTAGAGCTGACCCCGGAATGGGAAGAGAACTGAATGGCAAAGTCGAAGCATTGTTGAATAGATGTAAGATGTTCTTTTTTTGCAAAAAGATTATCTTGCAAGGTTTTCTCTGACAGTCCAGCCACAGAGGCAAAACTGCCATTTGGAATTGCCTCCCTGTTATAAAAAGTAAATCTGCTTACAAGACCTTTTATAGTCCATCATTTCTAAAGAATTATAGTACTCTTTCTTAAGAATCTACGGAAAATACATATTCTACTGTGGCTTCCTCAATTACTCAATCCCAATAGTCTGGTTCCATGAAAATAATGAAATTAAACTCCTTTGCATTGTTTCCCAGGTGACTAATAGGAACTGATGAAACAATTTGACAGAAAATTGCTTCATTACTCAGTAAATGAAAGCTATACTCATTGATCATTAGTGTCCACTTCTTGATGCATATTAAATGAGGAAATGTAGGTGTCCTCATCCTTAGCTTTTCCAGAGACAGCTAGCTACCTTTCCTGCTGATACATGAACCCACACCATCCCTAAGGAAATTACAAATAAATGTTAACTCCCTGCTCTGTCAGCTTGTGCATGAATAAGAGTTTCATGCTTTGCAACAATTCTAGGTTCTAAACCCCCAGAGCAAAGGGGAAGACTCATTTCACTACCTGCAAGCAAGAACCAACCAAATGAGAATCCCTATTACTTACTTAGCAATGGCTTTGGGAATGCATTCCAGATGGGTTGAATCTGTATTCACAAAACTCTACCTTCTGGTTTTATAGTTCAGCAACATATTATTGCCTGTCCTAAGTTGACTTAATTAATATATTCCCATTTCAAAAATGTCATGTAGTTATTATGACTCAGCCTTATTAATATAAATAGATCTATATATTTAGGTTTAGTGATCTTTCAGAAAAAGTTTATGTTCCACCTTCTAATGGTGCTGATCCTTTCTCCAAACAATAGCTTCCAAAGTAGCTACAGTTTCTTTCTTTAGAGTGAAGTATTTCTTTCTTTCAGTGTGTAAGACCATGTCTTGAAAAGGGTGAACACTTTGCATTCATATACACTTAAAGTGAATTGACTGATTTACAAGCTTTCTTTCACAAGAACCTAGGGCAGCAGGAAAGCAGTTTTACATAGAGTTGGCCCCGGTTGATACATCTGATCACATACATATTGTGGGTGTGGTGTTATCAAGGCAGCGGGCAGAAATGATTTTCTGATATGGGAAAAGGAGCTGGGACAGGATCATTTACTGGTGCATTAAATCATGTGTGATATTTTTCTATTCTCTCACCTCTAAGATGCAAACAAATTCTAAGTAGGTGGCTAGACCCTTTCTTCTCTTGGACATTTGTATAAGGAGGAAGACACAAGCTTTATATCTATGGTAAAGTTTATTATTCCCATGACCCAGGAGTTAGGATGGGGATCAGAGAGAAATGAAAAGGCAGACAAAGGAATGTGTTTGAAAGATGGAATAAAATTAGATTTTTTTCTCTCATATTATAAAGTTAACAGTAATGTGTAGGCCAAAAGTACTAATTGAATTGTGGTCCTGAGTTTCCTATTCTATACTTTGGATACTAGCTCATATACAATTAACATTAAGTTTATGAATATTCTCACTTATAATGTGAAAGGTATGATTTTTCAATATTTTAGATTTAAAAGCTCCTTCACATGCATTTCTCTTCTATTCATTATTTAAACAATAATTTAGTTTCATACTTAAGTAGTAGTAGATAAAGGCCTGACTTCAGAACTGGATAGACCAGATAAAGTAAAAAAATAATTTGTTTGAACATCTTATTGCACCAGGAAGAAAGGGAGCTCAGAGGGTAGAGGCTGTGGGGTAGAGGAATCAAGCAAAAAAGAAAAAAAAAGAGAAAGAGCTCATGGACACAGAGAACAGTGTGATAATTGTGGGGGGTGGGTGGAGATGGAGGAGGACATAAGGGGGGATAAATTGTAATGGAAAATACAATTTAAAAAAAGAGTGATGGGGACATACCAAAAAAATAAATAAAAGGTAGTCAAGATCTGGAAACAACCTAAGTTCCCATCAGTGGACGAGTGCATAAATAAGCTGTGGTACATTTACACAATGGAATACTACACAGTATTTAAAAAATCTCTTACCTGTTGCATCAGCATGGATAGACCTAGAGAATATTATGCTAAGTGCAATAAGCTAGTCAGTGAAAGACTAATACCACATGATATCACCTATATGTGGAATCTAATGGACATTATATAATAATGAACAGAATGGAAATAAGCAGAATTACATAGAACAGACTGATAGTGTCCAAAGAGGAGAGGGGTCTGGAATAAAGATGGTGAAGGGATTAACCAAAGAACATTTATGCACAAGCCATGGACTTGGACGATGATATGGGGATTGACTCAGGGAGAGTAGTGGGTGGGACTGGATGGAGGTGGGGAAACGGAATATAGTGGGAACAAATGTAATTGCATTAAAAATTTAAAAAATGAACATAAGTTTATATAATGATAGTAATGAATTACAACTTCTTCAGTAAAACAAGAATTCATGAGTTCATACTAAAAAAATTACATAAACATTTTAAAGTCTTATATTTCTTGGAGTAGAAACAATAAATAATGATTAATCAATGGGTGTGAAATCTATAGGGTAAAAATGTTATCAAACTTAACATCACTGATATTGGGACCAACCAATATTCTATGCCTCCTAATTTAATAGTAAGAAGGACACTATATCACTTTGTAATATTCTTGCCAAAGATAACATATAATCTAAATTTTATCATGAGGAGCCATCAGTAAAATGCAAATTAGGTGACTTCACCTCTCTTGTACTTCTAAAAAAATGCTTTAGACACAAAACCAAAATCTGCCCATCACTTCTAGATTAAAAAGACTAATGAAATATGACAATGAAATAAAATGTGTGATTCTGTATTGCGTTCAGGAGTAGGAACAAAATAAAAAAATTATTAGGAATAATGCTGAGGTTGCAATATGGACAATGGATTAGATAACAATTGTATCAATATTAACTTCTTCACTTTGATAATATTATGGTTATGTAGATAATACCCTGTTTTGGGGAGATGCATACAAATTAACGTGATATGAAGAGTCAAAATATTTTCAACCAACTCTCAACTCATTCTTATCAACAATGATAAAGCAAATGAGACAAAAGATAATTTGGGTAAGGAATATATGAGTAATTATATATCCTTGCAAATTTTCTCTAATTTGAAATTCTACCAGCATTAAAGTCACAAAAAATTAGTGTGTTGAAGTTGACAGTTCTTAAACTTCTCTTCCTTAAAATTTATAACTTTAGAAAAAGTTTCATCATAAAAATTTTTCTGATATATCTGCAGGAAATAATCACCCATTTATCTACATTTATACCCCTTGGGCCCTCATCATGTCCCATTCATTCATAGTTTCAGTAATTCGCTCATCAGGTATTTGTTGAGTACTTAGTATAAGTTGAACTTAGTATAAGTTGAAACAGGCACTGCAAATCTATTAAGCAAGACACAAAATGCACACTTACAGACTTATAGCCTGCCCTATTATCTTTTGAGTACATATATCTTATTTCTTTAATAGAATTCTAAAATAATTTGGAACCTGATAACTTGTCAAAATAGTAAGCATTTAACATTTATATGTCAACTAAAGTGACAATTGAATATCTGGAATGGGACTTGTTTTTAACCCACATTTAAACATACTCTATAAAAATTAAGACTGTGATAAATTTATATTACAACTAAAGACAAAAAAATTTTGAGAGAAATTTGAAAGTATGCAATGTAACATTATAATGAAGACAAAGAAGGTGTCATATGTCTGAAAAAATAAAAGAAAGTAATTAATATTCATTGAGAATATACTATGTTCTAGAAAGTGATCAGCAGTATATATCAGTTATCTCATCCATGTACCAACTCTATGAATTAGACATTATTAATTTATTTTTCCAGATCCAGAAATTAAGTCTTAGTGCGTTTCAGAGGCTTACTTACATTCATTCGCATTTGGACACAGGTGTATTTTGAATCCAGGACTGTCATTACCTTGTGTCTCTGGAGTTATGGGAGAACAAGATGACAGACACAAAAAGAATTCAAAGGAAAAACTGAGTGTCCTGTTGGCCTTATAGGTTTTTCTATGGCTGGTTTTAGTTATTTTTAATCTATTTACTTTTTGCATTTATTTCCTGTGGAAAGCATGATTGCTGAGTGGATGTCAGTTTGTCAGAGTATATTCAGTGACTGGTTATCATGATCAAAATAACGGGGACCTGAAGAAGTCAAGAAAATCCATAAACATGGTAACTCTTACATTTGTTAATTTCCAGAATGTAAACAATTTTCAACTGAGGTTTCTACAGATATCAAATTCTGAAATCTATTTATTTTTTCCTAAAAGAATTAACCCAGAATGCATTAACATCAGATGAGTGAATTTTTACAGTGTTTTGCACTCAGAACTTCCGGGAGAATATTTTAAAACAGTGTTTGTTTTAACTCCTCCATATATGCAGAGTGAGGTATTTACACTTAAAACAGACAATGAATAAAAATTAATGGTGATTTTTTACCATTAGAAAGAGGAAAGAAAGGGTTCTACCTTTTCTTGAATAAGAAAACTGAGCAGATGGCAAATTTCTCAATTCCCCATGGTCAAATTGACCTCCTTCACAGCAGAGAGTGAGAAGGCAGTGGATGAGGGACGATGGCAAAGGAGCTGCATGCAGCACCACCTGATCCACCTGTCCTTGATATGGCCAGGGAAAACCGGGTGTGCAGTACACAGTGCTGAGTTTTTAGAATAAATAGGAAATGTAACTAAGATGTGTTTTAGTTTCTTTGAGGTAGATACAGTTGTAGAGGAAATATTTTACAACTTAAATTATAATTATAAAAACGTATATCACCCTGGTTGGTGTAGCTCAGTGGATTGAGCTCAGACCTGTGAACCAAAAGGTCACTGGTTCGATTCCCAGTCAGGGCACATGCCTGGTTTGCGGACAGGATACCCAGTTCAGGGCACATGAAGGGCAACCAGACATTAATGTTTCTCTCCCTCTCTTTGTCCCTCCCTTCCCCTCTGTCTAAAAAATAAATAAATAAAATATTAAAAAAAACATATAGATATATGTCTATCTTTCTATATGTTTATATCTGATATAAAGTGAAGAATAATGGTGAAAATAGTAATGGTCAAGGGACAGGAAACGTGGAACCTGGTTTTGGGTATTTTAAAAATAAATTTGTGCTTTTGAGCAAGTCACTTGAAACTAATCCATACCATGAGAGACACTAAATAAATAACCTCTATGATTCCTTCAGTATTTGACTTTGTTTAACAAAATTGATCTCTCTGCTTATTAGTATGTTTACTGTTAGCAATAATGAAAAGATGCACAGAACTTTTATGAATCAGATGAGAGAAAAACCAACAAACATAATTCAGTACTAAAGTGATATTTTCAGGGCTAATACCAGCAGTAAAAAATGTGAGTTATTAAACTGCTTATGTGCCCCAGGCCTTGATCCTTGGAGTTTCCATTCATTTCCCATGTAATTATCATCAAAGCACATGAGCATGTAGTTTTATCCCAATGTTTGGTTAAAAAACAGGCTTCTGGAGGTTAAGTAATTATTTTTATGTCACCCAGATAATAAATAATAGAAACACGACTCAAATGTTATTTTAACAATAATTTTGAAATCCTTTTTATCTTTGGACGATTACACTTTGTGGGGACTCTAGTACTCAGGGAGAATTTTTTCGGGCAAATAAACTTGGTAAGACTTTAAAGGACTAAAGTAAAAAGGATGAGAGGAAAGGAGGGAGAGAGGAATCAGACTTATTTTTATGTTTTTATGTTCGCTACAGTCCAAGCTATCATTAGAGCCTGTATAAACAGATAGATACGTAACTACGCCACATGCAGGATGGCGCAAAAGTCGGCTCACAGTTGTTAGTGCACAAAACAGGGTTTTTTCTCATAGGGTTATTTATTTGTTATTGAATTATTTTCCATACAAACAGCTATAAACCTACCGTGCCCCACCCTGTATATACTTACATGTGTAGCGCACATTATGTATGATGTCTGAATTGTTTCAACGAGCATTCACTTTTCCTTCAATTCTTAGAGCAAATATCAGTTGCATTGACATTAGTGATATCAGCCTATCTCTTTTATGAACTTAATCCCTTTATCAATTTTTACAACTTAAAAAATTCACAGATTGCTTGTACATGCAAAAGGAGGTACATTTATTTACTAATAGGCAACCTTCCTTCCCATATGTATGTGGTATATTTACTAACAAATACCACACGAGTTTGTGTTTCATTTTCAACAGAAGTGTGTCCACTAACTTTCTTTTAGTTCTCACACATCTGTTAACTTGAGTGTGGGGTTTTGCTTATAGTAGCAATTTTCAACCAGTGCGCTGCAAGAATTTTTAAAGCAAGCGATACCTGACTATTTAGTCAGGGGCACTGACCTCTTTTCCCTTAGACGTCAAATTAAAAAATGATAACAGCCAGCGTGATAATCGCCTTCTGGTGTGAATGAATCAAAAGTATACCTATTTTTAACAGATCTGCAAAAATATATATTTTTGGTGATCCATAGAATTTTAGTTATTAGTTTATATGTGCCATGAGGTGAAAAAGGTTAAAAATCACTGCTTTGTGATTTGAGTGTTTGCTACCAGTTATCTAATTTGCTCAAGTACATTTAGAATGACTTTTCCTATTCGGTCTGTGCGCTGACTGTGGCATTCAGGGAAACTCAGATGAGGATAGATATTTGCCAATTATATGGCAAGCTGTGAAAGATTTTGAAAGATATAATCTTTAAAAAACTTAAATGTATACTTAGTATTTTCTGAAAAACAGAAAAATCGACTGTTTTGACCAAATTTATAGTGGTTAATAAGTATGTATTCCTATGAATAAACATTTACATTTGGAGATGGGCATCTACAGATTCCACAGAGACTCCTGGGAGCATTAGACTACTACCAGCGGAGTGGTTGGACAGCGATTTCACCTATTTTAATAATCCAAATTACATGTTCGGATAGCTAGGAAACAACAGCGTGCATTATTTCAGCTGGGTTAGTGAAGAAAGATTGTGTACATATGTGTACACACAAACATACATGTACACAGTAACATTAGTTTACATTTTTAATGTAATGACTTAATTACTTGCAGATACAAAGTCTTACAAAGTCAATGGGGCATGCAGAGCAGCAGGTGTTGGTGCCTCCCTTCTCTGATCTCCAGAGAACTTAGTGGGTGGGAAATGCTGTCAATTACACCGTTAGAGCAAGACAGGGTCCTTGCCGCCAGGTCTAAAGTGAAATTCGTTGACAACACAGATCTTACACAATTATTAAAGAATAGGAAATGTTCATTTATCCAAGGCCTGCCTAGTTCTTGAGCCAAATTCAATATTAACAGGGTTACTGTATGTCTGTGAAAGAAATCAGTATCCGTGCCCACAAGTTCATGGACGAAGTCTCTACCTAGAGCTTTCCAGCTGACCAGAGAGCCTGCAGTCCCTGACTCTAATTTAATAACCTTTGATCTGGACATTTGTGATAATGAATTGATCTATGACTATGATCATATATCTGTGTTGGGGAAAATATCTACTAACTTAATTTTATGTTGGTATTTCTGTGGTGCCTCACTGGAAAATTTTGAAAATATATGATAATGCCTATAAAAGTCAAGATTTACTGAGAGCTCAAATGTGCTTGAAAGTGTTTAATTAGTATAAGCATATTTTGTTGTTTATGAGATAGCTTCTATCATTACATAATTTTATTGATGAGGAAAACCGAAATACCGTGTTCTAGATGATACTACCAAATGCTGAAGCAGGAAATGAAAAAGTGATAATGATATAGAGTGTA
Source organism: Desmodus rotundus (assembly GCF_022682495.2). Taxonomy (NCBI): domain Eukaryota; kingdom Metazoa; phylum Chordata; class Mammalia; order Chiroptera; family Phyllostomidae; genus Desmodus; species Desmodus rotundus. The sequence goes on along the minus strand of NC_071391.1, from coordinate 129,082,876 downwards.
TGCTCTTAAACATTACACTATTCTGCTTCTCAGAAGCAGCATAAAACTTCAATGTCACCAAGGCCCCTGGTTCTTAAATTATTTGCTTCTGAATTTTAAGCTTTTTGCTACTCCAATCCTCCAATTCAATGTCCTTTTTATAGTTTATAGTTTGTGTAATGCATGCCTATTCAAAAAGATCAAATTATTCAAAAAGACTACACCAAAGTGAAGCGCGGTAGGTGTGGCGAAACTGACCCTGTAGCCATCAGCTGCAGCAAGAGAGGGGAAGGAGTCAACTGTTCCCACTGTGGTGAATCAGGGCACCTTGCATGGGAAGGTGCCATTGAGACCACAGCTTAATTATTTTCCTTTGTCTCTTCTCCTTTTTCTGATTGGTGGTTGTATTATTTTCCCTGAATCCTCTTCACTGGGCAAAGGTCAGCAGATAGAGGCTACTCCCAGGCCAGTGAGCTTTACTTGCTAAGTAAAAGGAGGAAAGGGGTGGGGGAAAAATAGACTTTCTGCTTTTAACTACAAAAAAAGTTCATGTGTAGTTTGGTAGAGGTGTTATGTATAATGCTTTGTTAAAGAACCCCCTGTCCATGCCACTGGGGAATAGGGCTTGAATAACAGGAAGAGCTGAATCAGACCAGTGAGCCCATTCTACGTTTCTTGAATGTGTTCCCATCTAGCAGGTAAAAACCAATTCTGGAAGTGTCTGTGAGGTTCCACAAATAACTTTAATTTAGCACATCAATAGCTTTGGATTGTCTGACCTCAGTAGCTGCTCAGTAACATCAAGTATCATCTGTGTCCAATCTGTATCGGGTCCTACATAGAACATAGAGTTGAGTGGCAGTAAACAAAACAAAAAAAAACAGATCAAATTATTCAAAAAGATCAAAAATTAGTATAAGAATTTTACTGCCCCTAAGGCAGAATGCTCAAGTATTCCAAGTAAGCTGGTCTGAATGGAAAAGTCACTGAACTATACTAAATTACATAAAATAAAATGTTACAACTGACATTTTGACCAAGAGTCCAAGATAAGGTATTTGTGAAATTTCAAAGTGAGATCCCCACATGCATAATTTACAAAGGAAACTATTAGTAGTCAGTTTCTTGAGTCTTAGGCCCTGCAACCCAATTAAGGTCCTAAAAAGGGATAGGAAACCTGTGAGGGGTTGCCAGGAGCCTTTGTCCCTTTCACACTCTCCCAGAAGAGGGCGGCGAAATGAGCTTCAAATGCACCGCTAGGAAAGCTCCCTAAATGTTTCTCAGATACATGGCAGTCAGGTACCAGTGCCTAACTCAGACCTGAGAAATGAGAGCAGCTTGTGGAAGCCCAGAAAATATGCCTCTACTGGGAGAGGCCAGAGCTCCCAGCCTGTGTTAGAGCACGGAATGTGGAAGCCTTTCCTTTGTGCTGAGTGTGGGTCCTGGGAGAGGGGGGTGGCCTGGAGCTGACTGAAGTCCTATCCAAAACAACTTCTGCCAGAAACTGGAAACCTCAATAGTAACTGCATCCGGCAGGCTGTCAGATAAACAAAAACTGAAGGGGAGCAAAAATAGCCTGCTAGATAAAAAAATCTACATTTTCCATAGTACAAGGAGATGAGGTGAACAGTCATCTTTGGTAATAGGAACTTTAAATGAATCTTTGAACTCTTGCCAGGTCCAGAAAGCACAGAACCAGCTTACAATTGCACTGATTCAGGAAGACATTTCTTTCTTTTTCTTTCTTTCTTTTTCTTTCTTTCTTTCTTTCTCTCTTTCTCTCTTTCTTTCTTTCTTTCTTTCTTTCTTTCTTTCTTTCTTTCTTTCTTTCTTTCTTTCTTTCTTCTTTCTTTCTTTTATTAATTCTTCTGTTCCCCTCCACCCTCCAATTCACCTTTCAGAGATTTAAAACTAATTCTGATGCTAGAGAACAGTTTCTTTAATGCCAGAAAAACCAACAAAGCTATGCCTTTGTGCTAAATGAAGCAGGACTGGGCTGGGATGGGGAGGGGTCGGGGGAAGAGAGAAAAATTTGCATAAATTCAATGCAAATATTTCATTACTATCTTGGATTAGACATTCTCATTTCTTAACTAAGTTTGTGTTTCAAAATCTTAAAGCAATTAATAGGACTGTTTATTATATAATAATGAACATTGAGGTTATGGGTTTTATAGAATATTTCATCTAGGTGTAGGGAAGAAGATCCCAAACACAAATCTTATACTTTATTTCTGCTTATGGCAGCATGAGGTGTCTGGGTGATTTTCCTCTGCAGAAATAAGTATAAAACTAGTTAAAATAACTATAAACAACTATTGAAAGGTACTGGAAAATAATTAAAAGCAGGTAAAATTTTGAGAAGTAGTTATTTCTCAGCAATTGTTACTGAATCATAAAATTAAAACATAGCATTCATGATATCCTTGACTATAGACCTTCCCATCCATTTAAGCTTAGGCAACAAAACTTCCAGCTTTACTTTCCAGAAGTAGTGGACTCAGTTAAGAGTAGGTGACAGAAAAGCTAAGGTGCAGATTTTGGAAGCAAAGGAGCCATAAACATATTGGAGAAGTCCATACTCCCTCTCATCACAGTCTGTCTTCAAAATCGTGCAGATACGAGAGAACCCAGAAAGCTTCAGGAAAAAAAAAAATGAAAGCATGGTCAGACCTGGGATTTGTTGTCATTTTTTGTAAACTTCTTATGCAAAACATAGCCTAATAAGGAGTGGAGGGAAGCCTTACTGGTTTGAGATGGCTGAGAATGACTTCTTTTAAATATTGACTTACCACAAAAGTAAAGAGGCATCAAGGGGATCCCCAACAAGACAGATTTACACACACACACACACATTTGACCAAAGACATCAGGGTCCTCACTCCATAAGGGAGACAGTTTTAATGTTTCAGTCCAGAAAATATAATTATTCACTTTAAGAAATAAAACAAATACACCTCGGGAAAAAAAGAAAGAATACAGATGTATTGCAACATAATATCTACAATATCCAATTTTAGCCAAAAATTACTAGACAGGCACAGAAATCTAGAATTGTCATGCATACTCAAGAAAAAATGTAGCCAATAGGAAGAGATTTTAAGCAGGCACAATGTTTAGTAAAGTACCCAATATCTTCTATGTGGATGTTATCAATGTGTTCAGAGGATTATGGGAAAATATATAAGCAATGAGTATAGAGACATGCAATCTCAATCAAGAAATGGAAGCTAAGAACCAAAGTAAGAATATTTTAGAGCCAAAAAGTAAAATAACATAAATGAAAATTTCAATGAATGGCTCAACAAGTGATTTCAGATGGTAAAATATAGAATCAGTAAATTTGAATTCAGATCAATAGCTATTAGCAATTCAGTGGGGTGGACCCCAAATTCAGTGTTTATATCCTGGAAACTCCCCTTATATCTAGTCAGTAATCCATTAACCATCATAATCACACCTCTCCACAGTTTGGCATTTTCATTTCTTCATTTCCAGTTGTACACACGTTAGGAGGGAGAATTACTGCATCTTACTTTAAAGCCTAAAAAAAGATTGTTCTAGTCATTGTTGATATTTCACTAATCATAATTCTTTTGTTAACCAAGGTCACCTGAATAAATTCAGCAAAAAGGAAGAAATAATTCTCTTAGCTCTTCTAGTAGTGTGTCTATTTGCTGTAATATTTATGCTGAAATGAAACCTGGTGTCAAAAGGAAAAAAAAAACAATGAATACCAACTCCTAGACATTTTTCCTAAGTTGCCTAAGAGTTCGTGGAAGGCAACTCAATCAACACTGTGAAATAACACAGAACTAAATTTCAGACTAATATAGAACTGTAATGTAAAAAATGGGGCTAGCAATGTAGTTCTGATGAACAGAAATCCATTCACTCCATTTTTATAATTCATTGAGTTTCATAAAACTTAAATAATAAAACTGTGTATTCTTTAAAAGTCTGAACATTTGTAGCTTCAGGGTCCCATGAAGGAGGTTATCACTGAAGTACCTAATGGGTGTTCTAAGGGTGCTCATTCAGTTCAGTGCAGGAAATGGGAATAAATTAGGACAACTGCTTAGAACGTCTGTCACGTTCATAAAGCACCCAAAACTCTGACCTTTGATCGTTATTTTAAAAAAATATTTTAGTCTCTCTCTGATATTGTAATGGCCATAAAGCAACTCTAATCATCAGTGGGGCAACTGTAATAGCCTAAACAATAAAATATTTAAAATAAAAAAAGAACAACTCATAAAAAACAAAACAGTTTCATAACATATTCAAATAAATGCTTATTTGTTTGTGACATTGCATTGAAACACATTTGCTGTTTTGTTTACCTGAATGTGGTATTGCTAAAATACACAGTTTCTTTTGCTTCAGTACAGGAAATTTTAGATAACACTGCCCGTCCAGGTCTATTTACATTCTCATAGATTTGAAGCCTCACACCTCAGCACACATCTAACAGCTTATGGAAGCAGCATCCTGCTCGTGTGAGGTGTCAGATATTAGCTCTTCACAGCAGTAGTCCATGATTATTCATTTAATGTAACATATTTATGATCTTTTTTTAGCTTTGACTCGTTAAAGAGGTCTCAGTCCTCTTGAAAACCAGTTTGTCATTAAAATATAGCATCTTTATGTTTCTAGAATCTCTCAAAAGACATAAGTACACTTTGGTCACAAGCTCCTTAAAGAGATAAATTATTTTCTTTTCTGACTAAACATTTTTTTAAACAAAGTCTCTCTTTATAAAGGGAAGCAATTGAATCATTGACTTCACCCAGCCTTAACGAGTGGGAATAAGAAGAAGTGTTTAAGGCGAAAGTGGAATTACTCGTGCCTACAAATCGAGCCTGTTAATGGAAAAGACTTCTCATCCATAGCTTTAGTCCCACTAGCATTAGAACATAATTAGCTTTGGAGTTGTAGTAATTACCAACCAGATTCCCAAGGAAAACAGTCTTGAAATTGCTGCTGTGTAATCACAAAGAAAATTGTAAAGTTTTCTGTTTAAATTTACTTCAGATCATAAACAGAAATATTTGCTGAAGATCTTGTGATAAAGGACTTAAGCTTGAAAAAAATATCCAATTTCAGAAATATTTCAGAGGTTTCTCTATAAAGCTTCAAGTCAACATTCCGTATCCCAATAGCCTCCCACCATTGCCGCCTCACGTGGAACATCAGGGCCATTAAATTAAACAAACTCCGCTTAAACTTGTCCCTACCCATGACTCATTTTGACATGTGCCTCTAGTCTGAGATTCAATTTCCTGCCTCTTTTATCCTTGTTTTTCATAATTGCTACCTTAGGTTCAAACTGCAAGATATTTTATTCTGTATGAAGGAGTGTAGTACAAAAAAAAAAAAAACACACATACACAGTTTGAAATGAAATTATTAATCCTTATATTAGCTCTTACTTGTTTGGTGACTGACCATGGTTAAATAACTCAACCTATTTTGAACCAGTTTATTTTTCTTATTTGAAGGGTATATTCCCTGTTTTATAAAATGTATTCCATAAGCCATACTGTTTATAGTAGTGGTCAGCTCTAACTATAAGTAATTTACCCGTGCTGTTTCCTCTTACAACATGTAGCTGGGACAATCTTATGCTTGTTCTAATGAACAGAATGATTATTATATTCTCAGTCACTTTTCTTTTACCATCTTCCTTGAACGGACCCTAGAGTTCCTTGGTAACACTATTTACTTGAAACTATTTTACCTAAGATCTCAAGGTCGTAATTGGTACTGTGCACCCAATTAAGTTTAACTCAGTCTTGCCCATTTCTGAGACAGAACTGACAATTCTTAAACATTGTTATCTGAAATCAATGAATTTTGTTTTTGTCATTTCTTTTATTTTATTATTATTAAAAAATGTAGTACACATTATTTTCGGCCACCTACCTTAATCTTCAGGACCAAAGCACTCACTCATCTAACTGCCCAAACCGCAAGCCGCTCATGGCTCTTGGCTGAGTTCCTCTCCAGGATTTCTTCTAACGTGTAACCCACATTAGAAGAACGCTACCTCGATCAAGGTTCTGCTCCTCTCAGAAATGCTATGTGCAATGATTCATTGTGGTATGAGTGCGAAGGCCTGGTCTCTTGACTTTATTCAGAAAGGCTCTAAAGGGCCGTCCCAGCCTCAGTATTCTACATAGGATCAGTTGAGGCCACTTTTACAACTATGCCTCAGTTCAACTACTCCTTCTACCCAGTCCGTCACTCTGCATCCTTGACAGATGTCATCACTCAGATCATGCCCCAATAGCCACCTTCTCAGTCCACGCACAAACATCAGAGTCTCTGAGTCTGTTTTCCAAGGAACCAGATTCATGATAGTAGGTACCAGATGAGGGCCTAGGAAATAAACTCTAAATGGGATGTTGGATCTAGATCACTAATGGTTGGCTGGCAATGAGGATGCCATCTCTGGTGTTATATGGAGCACTAATGGCCCTTAGTATATATTTATGATGCAATGTTAGCAAGTCTAGTAGTAGTGAACTATGATGGGATACCAGAGGATGGAAATGCATTGATAAGTATATCAGAGTTGTTTTAGAGCCTTGAGGAAAACAATAGAAATGCATAAAATTGGGTCATTGATGCATTGAAAAATGAAAGTATTAAAGGGCTTGATATGATTGATCACCAATACAAGGGTAGGTATGAAAGTCAGAAGGGCTCCTTGCAGCTGTTATAAAGATTCTCTCCTGCAGCTGAGGGTGGCAGGGGGAGCAGAGGATCAGCCTTAGGATTTGATGATAAGAGTACTAGAGCTCCAGAAAAGACTGAATTCTCAAACCTGGCATGGCTGCTATGCTAAAGTTTAGTCTTAGATTGGGAAGGAGTGAGGCCCTGTGACTTTGAATGGGGATATGTGAGATAATTCAGCTGCAAATTTTTAATCTTTAGATTCTCCTTAACCTCTGGGGATATGGAAGTAGATCATCCTCCTGTGAAAGGTTAGTGCTTTCTCCACTTGCTTCAAAATAATACAGAGGCCTCTGTCTTGCAAGAATGCATGTCTCTTATTCCTCCCTCTTAAGATCGACTCTCACTTTCCCTTCTGGTCATCAGAGTAACAACTAGGGTCAAGTCACAATCATTGGGCCAGGGAAACGCTGAGCCTTCTAAAGGGGAAGGTCGCTATATGCCGAAGGATCTGCAGGACCCAGCCAACATGCACCAGTAGAAACCAGTAGAATAAACATGGGACTGGATTCTCAGAGTGCTGGATAAAGGTAAAAGAAGAGAAATTTAAATGTGGAATATTAAATCAATTATAGGAACACAGCTGAGGTATAAAATTTAACATCCTGGAAAGGACTCTTATGTATCATCTTAGATGATACTAATGAATAGAATCCTGTTGCTTCTAGCACATTCAGAAAAGCCAATGACTTGCATTAAATGAGATAAAAATGCCAGAAATGCTGTTACAACATAAAAAGGGAATCAACATTCTCAAAGAATTGGGCATGATAGAATGAATATACTAATTAATGGTCTCCACTAGGTGACTGTTTTGCAATAGGGCCATGAATGTGCTATATTTACCAAAGTAATAAGGAATAATCTGATAAAAAGAAGCACTGGAATTCTTAAAAAGCTCAATGAGATTGTCTCTGTAAGGAAGAGTTGAGGAACATGATGTGATTATAGACATATTTCTCTAATAACAATGCAAATGTTAGGATTTTAAACAATAAAAGCCACTTGGTGGTACTTAACTGATGGAAGCAAGATGGGTGTATTGTTTTGAACAGCAAGCCAGAGTAGAAATCAAAATGGCCTCACTTGCAGAGAGCTATGGAAATATTTAATAGAATACTGCATTTCTAGAGGCAAGATAGATGGGCAGTCAAAAAGGTTATTGATCCATCTATACACCCTGAATAAATCAATGGTTAATAATCAGGAACCTGAAGGCAGCTGCTCCAATAAAGTCATGATCTTTTGCCCAGCTTCAAGACATGAGCCAGCTCTCAGAATGCATTGATTGATGGGGAGGAAGGAGCTGCATAAAAATCACAGATGTATATAAAATAATTCTGCTTTTCTCCACAGGGTCATTTGGGCTTTTACTCAGATACCATACACTAGAGAAAGGGGTACCAAGACATGTTGAGGATAATTGGACACAGGATCTGAGCTGAAATTAATACTTGGAAATAGAAGATATAATCATTGCAACTTTGATAGAATGGAGGAATACAGAGGCCAAGAAATAAATGGAATCTAGGCTGAACTCCAACTCTTACTGGCTTCACTAGGTCCAGGGGTCATTTTCAAGGTGCCTGACTATATTCTTTAAATGAACACATCTGTGGTTTGTTTGAAACTTCACATTGGTTCCTTGGCCTATGGAGGAAAAACTTTTGTGGTGGACAAGATGAAGTGGAGTCCCTTAAAATTGTTCTCCAATACTAAACAAGAATTTAAATCAAAAACAATGTCACATCCCAGGAGAAGGATACAGGATTAGTATTTAAATAATATGTCCATTTACTTCACCAATCAGGCTTCTACAAAAATAAGGTGGATTATGAAGAATTATACTCATCTACTCAATCCCAAACAAATACTAGACCCAATCATTGCTGTAATGATTCCAGATGTATTTGCTAAGACAACCTTAGGTGACTGGTATATTGCTATTGATCTGGTAAATGTACTCTTTTTCCATACCTATCAAAATGAGGACCACAAGTACTTCACATTTATGTGGGAAAGGCAAGAACTATAGAACAATGTTTCTTCTCTGGCTTTTAGTATACTATATGCTCCTTAAATGTAGTTCAAAAGGACTAAAATTATCTAGATATTTTACAGAATAACATATTGGTCCACTATATTGAATACATTGTGTTAACCAAGCCATATGATCAAAAAGTAGCAAGTACACTGGAGGTTTTGATGAGGAACATGAGTTCCAGAATGTGGTCTGCCATATCTTTAAAATTTTTAGGAGTCTGGCAGTCTAGGATGTCCTAGGATATCCATTCCACAGTAAAAAACAAAATATTACACCTCCCAATTCTCACCAGTAAGGAGAAAGCACATCATCCGTTAGGCCTTTTCAGGGTATAGAGAGGCAGCATGGTCCACACTTGAAAATATTGCTCCAACACATTTACTGAGAGCCAAAAACAGCTACCAGTTTTGGGGGCCCAAAGAAGGAAACAAACTGGCAGTAGATTCATGCTGTGACACAAGTAACCCTGCCTCTTGGGAATACATTGTGGTGATTCTATGGTATTGTTTTATAGCTATCTGTGTAATGTGGAGGTGGTCGTAAGGCCCAAAAATAGAATCACAAGTTAGAACTCTGGAATTCTATAGCAAAAATATTTTATCTACCTGGGCCCAGGTACAAATATAACACCTGGTCATGGAGCATCAGATGCCTAATCAGGCAGAGCTATTTATGTTGAGCCAAGTCATAAACCTGGTCGTGTCCAGAAGACATCCATTATAAGATGGCAGTGGGACATCAAGGAAGAGGCAGGAGCAGAATCAGAAGAGAGCTGCACAAGAAAATAGCCCAAACCCCATGTCACCCACTGATGCTGCTCTAGTGCCTCCCTATCAGCTCACGCCTTGTAGTCACAAGCTAGCAGAGAAGGGAAGATACCAAGCTGGATTCATGAAGGCTTACACATGTTAGGCTTGTACACACCTACACAGCCTGATAGGTGTGTGTAAGCCTTACATGTACGGCTGCTGTACTCTGCTCCCACTCAGTGGTAGTCCTGAAAGACAGTGGCGAGGGGCAGGCCTCCCACTTGGCAGAACTTACATGGTGCACTGGCTCTCTCATTTGAATGGAGATAAAAGTGGACATACGGACAGTATCAAATGACTTGGCAAATTATTCTGAGGCCTAGAAAGGGGGAGATTAGGAGACCGAAGTTGAGGAGATTTACTTCGGTGACTCCCTCAGAAACAGCCTCAGTTCAGAAAGCAATGGAAAAATCTGAAATATCTAAAATTTACAGATATTTAGTCAACAATAAGAACAATTTGGGAATTCCTTCTTAATGACTAGGATACAAAAAATGGTAAACACATATAAATATCTGAGAGGTTAGTGTAGATCCTTCATGCAATCCTAGGAAAGTTCTACAATGACAAGGGTATCAGTTGGGGAAGCCAAAGGGCTATGACATTAAAATAATGTGTCTATGAGTGAATAGTTTTAAGACCCTAAAGAAAGGTATAAAGAAGAGGAGAAAAGCTAAGGAAAGGGGGAGCAGAGTCCTAATAAACCATGTATAAACCTGGGTTAAATATTGAATTGCTGGTTGACTATTTTTACCAAAGGTATGTTCTTGTCAGAAGAGTGAGAATTGACAATCTTAAATAAATGGTGCTTTGAGCAAGGGGGGGTATCTAGGACTTTACCTCTCTTATCCCAGGGGTACACTGAGAAAGAGTTTAAATAACTGTGTTAGGAAAACCAAAACCCAAGAGCAAAGTATCTTAAATCTACATTTGGTAGAAAACAAATGGAAATAACATAGAATTGAATAATTTTCAAACATCACTTATAAATGCTTGAAGGATATTTAGCAACAGACTGAAATTGGGAAATATGTTTGCTTGTGTGAGAAAAGTTAGTACTTCCATTCTTAGTTTGTTAAGATTTATAAAATTTTGAATTTAATGGAAAAGCTGGATGCACCTGTTACAGGCTGAAATAGTGTATCCCCCAAAACCATATATCAAAGTCCCAACCCCCAGCACCTCAGAATATGACTCTATTTGAAGACAGGGCATTTAAAGAAGTAATTAAAATTAAATAAAATCGATGAGCGGGCCCTAATCCAATCTGACTGGCGTCCACATAAGAAGGGAAACATGGATGAACAAAGACATCGGGGATTCACACCCACAGGGAAAAGGCCATGTGATGACACAGCAGGGGTGAGGCCATCTGCAAGCCAACACGAGAGTGGTCAGAAGAAACGAAACATGCCGACGCATTGGTCTTGGACTTCTAGCCCCCAGAACTAGGAGAAAATACACTTCTGGTTAAGGCGCTAGTCTATGGTATCACGTCATGACAGCTCTGGAAAATTAATACACAATACAAGTGGTAAAGAGTCTAGTCTATCACTGCCGAAGGTGACTAGATCAGTAATCTGAGTGAGCTCCTTCTGACTGAGGGGAGGTCAGTGAGAAATTGAAGGTGGACTAACAGGCATTAGCAATTCAATTCCTCGGGACTTCAGTATTTGTGCGGAAAGAAAATATGAGTGTGGCATTCTTCCTTATATTAGAAAGGGAGATGTGTCGTGCTCATTTGATTACATCTAGTGAGCTACTGAATAACATGGGTAAGTTTAATTTGGGATGGGGACTAGAATGGCATTTTAGAAAATGTCTCCACTGCAGTTAAATACCATGGTTACAGCCTATTTCAGAGACTTCTGTTAAGAGCTGCATTGTCGATACATCTCAGCCCAGGAGGACACAAGAAAACCAATGGCTATTATGCGGAGAACGGCCTTTAGGTGTGGAAGGACTCACTGATGTATTCTCATCTCTTCCCAAAGGAAGGCAACCCAATCCTGAATAATTATAGACTTGGTGCCTTAGAACATGGACTTAAGAATTTTAAGGTAGGGGAATATTTAGAAGATAACACCTTAACCATAATAGTAGCCTTTTATTTTTTGTACCCCATTTCACCACCTTCCCTCCAGGAGAAAAAAAATTACATACTTAATCATATTCCAGGCTCTCCATTAGACAATGGTCACTTATGGTGGGCTTAGTCTCAAAATCGTGGCCTTTATAGACTGCTTCCTGGTTCAATGTAGGAAATATTGCAAATATTGCAGAAAGAGTCAGTGCCTTAGAGGTTAGCTATTTCTTCTCTCAAGCTCGTATCTCCTTTCTCTCTCTCTCTTTCTCTCTCTCTTTTTGCTCTTGTTTTTTCTCTATCACACATGGCTTGCCCTTTGTCACACTATAGCTATCTAACTAAATATCCATCTTTTTCTGTGATGATAAAAGGAAACACAAAAAGATATCTCTTCTTGCATTGGATTAGTGATGCTAGACATCATAACCAGAATAGCTGTAGTCATCTGAAAGATATGAGAGAAATAAGTGAGTTGATCTACTGCTTATGACAATATAACAATGAAAGAAACTAGAAATATTGATAATATTAATTGTGAGATGAAAATTCTTTTATTTTTTACCCAAGGTTGGTTAACATTTTTCTATTTCTTGTAACTAAATCATTGCAACTGATATGCCTAATATCCAATTGAATCAATTGTTTTTCCCCCTATAATTTAGCTAATTTGGAAATATGCCATGTTGTAGATGAACCAACTCCTTTGCCATTGTTTTTCTTTCATTAATTAATCCCATTAATAAGCATTTATTTTCATGAAATAGCTGAACATGTAGAGATAGATATTCATGAAGGTGTTCATTTCAGAATTATTTATAATAATTTATAATTAGAAACAAATGTCTATCAATACAGAAGACACTAAATAAAATATGCTACATCCACACATTAGTCAATAAAAAGCCATTAAAAAGATAATTATGAATACGTATTGGTGTAGCAAAACATCCATAGCTTATTATTGTGTGTGGGGGGGGAGGAGAATTCAGCAAATTTCTGAGCAATAGCAAAATAATTTTGTGTTTATAAAAATTTCATGGGTATGTTTAACATGTATGCATGTGAATAATAAGACAAAGAATAATGATGACTAATATTTACTCAAAGCTAGATACTCTGCTGAGTGCTTTACATATACCATCGCGATTAATCTGCACCTCAGATAAGGTATATTCCATTATTATATTCATCTATAGATGAACAAAATTAAATTCATGAAGTAAATAATTTTAGCAATTAAGATATAAGACCAAAGTTCAAATCCAGAATTTTATAATAGCATATTATATTATAATACATTATATTTTAGCATTTATATCATAACATAACATATTATTTTATAGTAGAGTATATTAACCTGAAATAATTATCTCCAAAAGGATAATAATAATTACCTTTGGCTAGGGAAATAATTTTTTCTTAATCACATTCCCCTGTATTGTTACATTTTTTACATCAAACATATATTATCTTAAATGAAAAAAGTAAATAAATACATAATATATACATGTATAAATTGTAGTAAACATTTAGTGTAAAGTGATTTTCCTGTCCCTTTTTACACAGGGTGTCAGCACGAGTATTTCTAGTTCCAGACCTACCACTTGACTCTATAACCTTAGCAAGACACTGAACCTCTTAATTTGCTCATATGTAAAACAGATATCATCTCACTTAGCTTTCTTCCCTCAAATAGCTGTCATTTAATGAGGTGGGGGAGAACAAAGAGTGTGGGAAGTTTTTAATCATGCCCAACTTTGTGGGATTGTTATTATTATTTTCTGCATCCAGAAACGTATTTTAAATGCATGTTGTACTGTTAAAAAGTTGATTGAGTGTGTTGAACACCAGAATATAACTGTATCTTTGTTTTCTAACCTAGATAATGAGACAATTTTGACCTTATAAATTAGTGTGGCAGTATGTTGACGCAATACACATAAAGCATCTTGCACCATAAATTCTGACACAAAGTAGGACCTACATAGGGTGTGTGTGTATGTGTGTGTTTTATAGTAAAAAGTCCTAGTGGAAAGTAAGCTTCCCTTTGGAATTACTTTCTAATATAAACTCACATTTTGCTCAAAGGAACAATAACGGGAACAATAAATGTGCAATCTGGTTCTCTAAGGAAAAGGAAATCCACATTTAAGAGCTTTTATCATAGGCTCTAATACACTATCTAGTTTGTCAGAGGGGATATATTTATTAGCATAATAAAAGAGTAGCAGGAAATTGCATAATAGTAACTAATTGTCTGCCCTTTCTTCTTTCTTGAAAATAAAAGTGTCACTAAAGTTCATGAACACACATGGGACCTTTTCATCCCCTTGTTTCATTTTTTTTTTCTCCCACTGCTCTTCTATTGTCAGTCTACAAGGAGATTGTTTTCCTAGGAGGAGGAGGAGGCTCACTGTGGTCGAATGGGCCAATTCTAGCGTTCCCCTGATCCTGGAGTGACCATGTAATCTGCTCAACATTCTCCTCCATCCCCTCTTTATATATTTAGTTTTTGTATCAAAAGTCTCCAGCGAAGAAAACATTATAAAATCCTATGGAAAGAATCTAATAATGATTTCCTGTAGAAATGCTAAATGATATTTATTCATTACAGACATCCTTTTAAAAAGGCATTTATTCTACATTTACAGGCTGAACTTGCTTGATAGAAAAATGCTTCATTATTTTCCCTTTTTTCAGTACTTCCTGTGCCTCAACTGGTGAATGAGCTGCTGAGTGAGCAGAGGATTGGGGAAAGCCATGAACAAAAGGGTTTACCGACAACATCTAATTCTTGAAACATTTCTGATGCCCTTTTATGTTATTCAAATCTCCTGCTCTTGTGTCCCATTTCCCAGGGATCAGCTTCCTGTGACTTGACAATTAGATAATCTGATAAACTAAACTCTAATAGTGAACTAATAGCTGTTAATGGGTAATGTTACTCTTTCTAGGGAATTTATGTTGCACTTAACCAAGTCATTGGAAAATGAAATTTTACTCTGAAAGAGTCATTGTGGTGGTAATTTTGAGTGCCCATAGCAGATCTGTAGTGGATTGTGATTGAGGAATTGATGAATAAAAGACTTAATAGAAAGTAGACTTTTTTCCTCTCTACAAATAACTAGGACATCCTCACAAATATGAGCCAAACATTTAGCTCCAGGAGTCTGTGATCTAAGGCAGTCGCCACTGAAAGGCAGTCTGGAGAACTGGAGACACTAATAATTGCACAGGCAACAGATCAAACAGATCAAACAGATAAAACAGTATAATGGTTAGTGGCCAGTTTATTTTGCCATTAGATTCCACATATATGTGAGATCATTACAGTGTTTGTCTTTCTCTGACTAGTTTACTTCACTTAGCATAATATTCCCCAGTTCCATCCATGCTGTTGCAAAAGGTAAGAGTTCCTTGTATTTCTTTAAAGATTGTTTGTTTTTTTTTTTATTTTTAGAGAGGGGAAAGGAGGGAGAAAGAGAGGGAGAGAAACATGTGTGGTTGCCTTTCAAATGCCCCCTACTGGGGACCTGACCCAAAACCCAGGCATGTGCCCTGATTGGGAATTGAACCAGTGACTTTTTGGTTCACATGTTGGCACTTAGTCCACTGAGCCACACCATCCAGGGCGAGTTCCTTCTTGTTTCTATAGCTGTGTAGTATCCCATTGTGTAAATGCACCAGCTTTTTATCCACTCATCTACTGATGGGCACTTGTGGTGTTTCCATGTCTTGGCCATTTTAAATAACACTGCTATGAACATAAGGGTGCATAGTGTCAACAATAAAAAAATGATTAGTGGCCAGATTGGAAAATGTAGCATCGATCATGATGTCTACAGGGTATGAATAAGGGTGAAGTACACAGGTTTCTTTGCCTAGAAAAGGAGAAAATTCAGATGCATGGATGAAAAAGAGGCCTTTAAGATACATGGGGTAGTGGTCTGGGCCGAAGCCCAGAGAAGATGGAACAGAGATCATTTTAAGATTTGGACATGGACTAAATTGACAAGAAGGAGAGTAACAGGATAAAAAAAGAAAGCTGAAAAAGAGTATTTGGAGTAAATGTGTTAATACAAACATTGAATAAGAAACTTGCATAAATGTATTTTGGGGCCATGGTTTGGTGTTCAGTGACTTTAATAGCAACCATTCTTACTGCTCATGAACTTCTCAAGTAAGCAAAGTCAGTGTTAGTAGTTTCCTGCTTTTCTTCTTCCCTCAACCTGTGGTATCTGGAAAGGTACTCAAAAAATGCACCATAAGGTAAAAATTTTCATCAAGGATAGGTGGGTTACTCTTTGAAAATAAATTTACATGTTATCAGTGTTAAGGCCTTGATCTCATTTTCTTATTAAATTCCAGGCATATGTGTTTGTATAGGAGAGAGCATTCCCAAACTGAGCTTGTCCTAAGTGTCCTGTCATGCGTCTGACTGCCTTTGGGGGCAGAACTGAGCTCCCTCTAAAGTAGGTTAATTTCCATGACGCTAAGAACTTTAAGTAACAGACATTAACCCTGATTGGAATTCCCATATTATGTAGTGGAAAAGGACTTGTCAAAAGAGATACTAAAAAAAAAGTGACATCCCCTGGGAGATTTTTCCATCCTAGCTGTGAATAGATTATTTTGAAAGGGCAAAAGGAACTATTTGCATAGACTGACAAATTGATATTCTCAACTAATCAAGAGATTGAAAGGCAATTCCTCAGAACTATTTTGAGGTTTACAGACCTTGCAGATTTTCAGAATTTATATATTTTAGTTCTAATTTCTAGTCTACCTCTTACCCAATGGGAAGAATCTTAAATCTTCTGGGTCCCCCATTGGTACCTTGGCAAGTTTATATTTATCTACAGCTCCTGAAAGCTGTAGAACTTGTTTGATTTGATTTTTTGAAAGCACCCAGTTGCCTCATTATAGCATGGATCCCCTTTTCAGCATAAGGCATCGAAGCCCGTAATGCTTTCTTTAACTCTCCCTCCTGTGGATTAAAAAAATAAAAATATGTTGTTTCTCTTTGATACCTTTCATAACACCTGAGTCTGAGTTTCAACAATTTAGTTCTAGCAAAAATAACAAGGCTTTGGTCTGTTTTATTTTCCAACATGGAAAATAAAGCAACTGTGGGAGGCATGTGACATATGAATATGTTATATTCTCAGAAGGAAAGGGAAATATTTAGTTTATGGAAAAGGACAGATCATTCCTTGTATTCTTGGGAAGCATGTCAAGTGGATGAGGAAATAACAACCAATGGAAAAAACTACTGGGAGATAAATTTTAGTTCAATATAAAGACTGACTGTCTCAAATGATTGTTGCAGTTGTTATGGATGGCATAAAATTCCTCAGAAAGTTTCCCATCACTGGAACATTTCAATTATTACAAACTGACTTGAAACACCACATGGGGCTAGTAAAAGATGTTCAAACTACAGTTTGTTGTTAGTGGTTTTTTTCACAACTTTTCTTCATGCATTTTATTTTTCTTTTCCATTTAGTGTTTTTTGTGCTCACAAACCTCTTGTTCTCCATGTCATCATAATGTAATTTAGGAATTTATACTCAAAATGAAGTACGAGTGACTTAATGTCACCTTTCTCAGAAATTTTTGCAATTCTAAAGCATATAAGAGGAAGAGGAGAATGTTTGACTAAATGAAATGAATGCTAACGGTGAAAATTAGAAAATAATGTAAAAAAGTGAGAAGAAAGATTCATGCAAAAGGTCCTTTTCCATGTCCCTCAACAGAAAACATAATTGCGATTCCTTCTTTGTTCAAATACAAAACAAAACTTTACATGTGAGTTTTTAATCATCTAAAATAATTTTACTTTTGTGAAATATATTAAAGCATAATTTAATATCAAATCAGTCATTTCTAGTTTATAATATTAAAAATAGATAAAATGAAATTGTCAGAAAAATAGTCAGCAAGCGTGAGTGAGGTACTCTAGGCTGGAGAAAGGTATGAACTGGAAGCTAAAGCCGTCTAGCTCTGACTTTCTCTTCAATGGTCTGGATCCATTGTACAAACTCCTGACCTTTCTGGTACATGTTATCCAACTTCTGTAATGAGACAGTTGAAATAAAAAAAAATCACCAAGACCTCCTTTAGTCCCACATCACATGTTCTACAAATGCCACGGCCAGCAGTTTCTCTTCTGTTAGCCAGTCATGGCCACTAACAGAATTATTCTGCATTGTGGGAAATATACTCAGAATCAGGCCTCATACTTTAATATTTATGTAAGTGAAACCTGTTTCTAAGGCCTGGTCACAAAGAGGTGGACAGAAATGACTTCCACTTGAATCCTCGCAAATAAAGGTCTCAGCCTTTGGAACTACCCTCCAAAGCTAACTGGCGCAGCCAGCCCGTGGTCACCAGCCTCTGGAGCCAAGGCTGCGTTACGGTACTGGTGCTCAGAGCCTGCAGCTGCTCACTCAGACACGCGCCACCATTTGGTTCCTGCCTTCACAGCCTATCTTTTACTTGCCTTCGTTTAAATCCCTTAAAACAAGTACAACGACCCACTGAGTATGCTGACATATTCTAACTAGTTATATAGGTTTTAATCCCAAACTTAGGAAAGAATCACATGCTTCATGAAACCAAACAAATTATAAGCAACAACTGAGAGAGTATCCCTGAACCAAAATGCTAAGCACAGTGAGCTGAAATGATTATAGATTTCTTCCTCTCCTCCCCACGGATTTATCATGTCACGGTAAGGAAAGATATTACCATGATGCACAAGCCCATATTCAGTCAGAATATGGTATCAACAGATAATACACAGGTGTGGCTGTGTTCCAATAAAACTTTATTGACAAAAGCAAGCAGTGGGCCATATTTAATGTTTGGGTTATAGTTTACTCATTATTGTATTAGAGTGTACTTTATTAGTTGTATGTTATATTTTGGTAAAGTTAGAGCAGAAGAGTATTTGAGTTACAGAACCAGATATACAAAAATGATTGATTTTTCAAAGCCAGTTTCCATAACACTGTAATTAGCAAGTCCTTTGCTCGCAAACCACTCCTGTCTCAAGAAATTAAGTGATGCCTAAAGCAAATTTATCAAGTCAGGATGGAAGCAAAAAAAAAAAAGAGTCTGTCAATTTAAAAGGAAACAAATCAACATAATCAAAAGGTCTGTACAACTCAGTATCTGGCATTTCTATTTTTACAATGGAAGTGCAAAGCAACATTTATGTAATTATCCAACACTGCATTCAAGAATGTTGTCTATTATAATTAAGATCACCTTAGCCTCTGTATCTCCAATGCACAGCATACAATGTTCAAGAATGTACATATGTTTGGTTCCCCAGAAAGCAAGGCTACATTTCAATAATACAGATTTCAAAGCAAGGGGAACTCTTGTGACCTGTGAGTCTATGAGAATGCAGTAGTGGTGTTCTAAATAAAAGATAGACTGAGTCCAAGGTGAAAGAGATAAACCAGCATGGCGGGAGGCTAAACTGCACAGTACGGAGAACACAGAAGTGGACAGAGGGTAGAGTTCTATCGCTAAGTAATTTATATATTAAAGATATCGTGTTAGGTTGCCTTTTTATTTTTAAGCAGATAAACATTCTCCAGGTGACATATTTCTGGTGTTAAAATAACAGACATTTTTGGTTTTCTATTTGTCCCTCTTCTCAGGATCTCAACATTTTCTCTCCCTTTAGTGAAAATATTTTCTCAAGATTTGACTCACAAAGACATGGAGAGGAAAGTTGTTATTTTTCAAATGACAGTAAAATTATCTCGTATTGATAAGACTGAAATAACTGATGACCTAACCAGCAGAGTTTGCTGCTTAGTATTGTCTTGAAGGCTCTCTTTGGAATTAAAAAATTTCTACTAGTGAGTGGTTTGCTACTCTTTTTTCTCCTTTCTGACCTTTGCTAATAGAAGAGCGGTTCACTGCTGATGGCCGCGTGCAGGATAATTAGTGTGCCACTCCAGTTTCTGCAAAGGCCTCAGTCATTCTATTTTATCATTTAAAGCTTCACTTATTAAGCGCTATCAACATTAACTCAAGGTAAGAGATATGTAGTAGATTGTTTGGTTACAGTTGCATAAAGACACCTTTTTTACTCCATGCTATGAATTCTGGCTGAGTGGAGAAACGTTTGAGCAAATCATTTAACCCTTTTGTATGTTAGGTTTTTTTCCTGTGAAATAAATATTAATTATGTTGCCTACCTATGGCTTCAAAGTAATAGATATAGCTTTTAAATCATCTGAAAAGTACCAGGTACACACACATATACACACATACAAGGGGAAACCTCCCAAAAGAAATTTATTTATAAAAAATTGTGTATTTATTCTCACACGTTTAAACTTCAGTCACGTTCAAAGTACTCTCCATTTGATGCAATGCACCTATTGAGATTCTGTTTTCCACTGCTCAAAACAGTTTTTGAACTCTTTCAATTTTGATGCCTTTTAGGGCTTCCGCTGTTTTTTATTTCACCTCTTCCACATCAGCAAAACCTTCCTTTTTGTGGACTTTTTTCATCCAGGCAAACAAACAATCAAACAAAGTCTCTCAGGGTGAAGTCAGGTGAATGGGAAGGTTGGGGCATAGGGTCATGCCATTTTTGGTCAACAACTGCTGAACACACAGCAAGGTGTATGCAGGTGTGCCAATGAATCACCCATCATGAAATGGGCAAGTGTGTGCATTGAAAGAGTCTTCAATAAACATTCACTAAAGCCAAATGCAGCCTCTCACAATGACACAAGCTGCTACACTGATACAGATGGATTCCTAGAACAATCCCCTAGAGGGGAAGAGCCTATATTACAAGGGGTCTGCCCTCCAGAAGATAATTCTGATTTTGGGGGGTTCTCTTGTGTGTATGTGTACATATATGTAATATATATATATATATATATTACACAGACATTAGAAAGAAAAACATTAGACATTAGAAAGACATTAGAAGAAAAATAAAATGCATGAAGAAAAGTTGTGAAAAAAAACCCACTAACAACAAACTGTAGTTTGAACGTTTTACTAGCCCCATGTGGTGTTTCAAGTCAGTTTGTAATAATTGAAAGTTCCAGTGATGGGAAACTTTCTGAGGAATTTTTTGCCATCCATAACAACTGCAACAATCATTTGAGACAGTCAGTCTTTATATTGAACTAAAATTTATCTCCCAGTAGTTTTTTCCATCGGTTGTTATTTCCTCATCCACTTGACATGCTTCCCAAGAATACAAGGAATGATCTGTCCTTTTCCATAAACTAAATATTTCCCTTTCCTTCTGAGAATATAATATATTCATATGTCACATAATATATAGTCAAAAAATAAAAAAATATAATAAAAGTATAAAATTAAACCAGTACAATAAAGTATATGACAAAATTAAAATTACATTTTCTATTTGTCTTAGCTGTGTTCTCTAAGAAAGTGGAGATTGACACAGGATGTGAGTTAACCTGGGAAGAAGAGGGAAAAACCAATATAAAAGGACATTTTCAGACTGGATACCACAAAGAGCAATGTGTCCTCAGTCCTGCTGGGGCCTTCGCAGAGCTGTGTGGAAGTTGCCCCAGAATGCTTTATCTGTGGGCTGGAAGAAGAAAACATTTATCCATTGGCTGCTTCCTCCCATCGTTCTAGGCTTCCCCCTGAGTGACTGCCTTCTAGCATGGTGACATTGTACATGCCATGAGCGATCAGCATCACTTTGGGTTTCTACACTGAGTATCAGAGAAGCCCCAGAAAGGAAGAGCCTGCTTCTGAGGTGAGGAGCTAGCTGCCCAGTTCCACCTACGTGAAGCCAGCTGGTGCAGAAGTGACTGAATAAAACTGGGCTGAGGCAGCATGTGTTATGGCCCAAGAAGAACTGAACATACTACTTAATTTAATACAAGTAGTATTACATGCTATTGTTGTGCTTTTGGAATTATGTAAATCGATAAAGAAATTTGATTCCTTCCAAAGCCTAACCATAGTATTTTCTTGTCTTGATAAAAATTTTATTCAAAATATTGAATGGAGAGATTAAAACAATTCTGCTGATCTCTTTTTATTTCTCTTATCTGTATTCCCTGCTTCTTATTCTGTCTTGTAGGGAACTGTGTCTTGTGAGCTAACATTTCCAGGCTTCCTTAAGAACTGGTCTCTTTTTTAAATTTTATGTTATTAAATGTATTGGGGTGACATTGGTTAATAGGGTCCTATAGGTTTCAAGTGCACATTTCTATGATACAGGATGTGTACATTGCATTGTGCACCCATCTCCAAAGTCGGATGATCTTCTGTCACCATATATTTGGCCCCTTTTACCCTTTATTATCCCCTGACCCCCTTCCCTCTGGTAATCTCCATGCTGGTTTCTAAACAGTCTACTGGTGGGAAACTCACAGGAGACTGGAAGGCAAGGGGAAGGGGTATCAAAGGGAATTTCTTCCCCACTGTGCTTTCTCCCATCATTCTTTCCAGGCAATTCCAGTCTTGGGTTCTGACTTTCACTGCTTCCCTCCAACACTGGCTTCCTGCCAGTGCTAATTCCTAGGTCACCTCATCTTCTCCTGGTTGGCTTTTAGTTTTCCCAACACCTTTGTAAACTAATTCCCGCTGTTAAATCCTCTCTGTTGTTCTTCCTGGCATGCATGGGCTCCATTTTCTTACGAGACTCTGGCTGACCTAGTGCTCCCTGCCTTGTAGTAGTAATACACTTACAGTTTGTATCACGTTCTTCTTGGTAATTATGGTTTATTTAGTTGGTGTATTTCAGGTGAGTTTCAGTGTAAAGTTGCAGGACACTACATGCTCCTAGATATTACAGTGGAGTGTGTATCAGTGGATGGGGTGGAGATGTATATTTTTAAAGAAATGATCAAGTGATTCTGACATCTCTTATGGCTCATGTCCTTATTCTTATGGGTGACATTCTTTGAATTTGATAATGTACGTCCCAACTTATTTCATTCTACACTTATAATGCCTCTTGCTTATATGAGCATCCTCAAATTTTGACGAGCCACCACATTTCCAGTTTTTCTCCAAAGGAGAAAATAAGCATAAGCAAGAAACATATATAACAGGAGGGTGGTGCACCTCTGTGGTAGGAAGGTTTGAATTATCTATTACTATTTTCAGATGTTACCGCTGAGGTGAGAAGACCCACCTGCTGACTGAGTGAAGAATCAATACAGCCCTTCTGACAGGATGAGAGGAGACACGGGGCGTGTGAAATCTTGGCAGCGAGTGGTAGCGCAGGAAGAAGAGCCTGGGGCCTGGCTCAGGTGTAGGCGTAGTGGGCGAAATCCGACCTGCGCTAGCACTTCATTTACTGTTCAAAGAGGATGTCTACTCCCTAGAGAGTGAGGCACTGTTTCCACAGACCCGAAACATCTGGGGAAAAAAGTGGCAGGAATCTGAGAATCAAACACATTAACACACAAAGTCTTGCAGAAAAATAATGAGCAAGATGGAAATTACTTTTTCCTTACCAAATAGAAGTTAGGGCAGGCAAAGACCATAAGGTTCTGGAGCATTCCTATCTGTATTTGACTCCAAATGTAACATATCCTAGTTGTGTGACCTTGGACAACTTCTCTGGGCCTCAGTTTTCACATCTGTAAAGCAGAATAATGATAATGATAATAGTAATAATAATAGTTTCAACTTAATATTTCGAGAAAATTGAATAAAATAGTCTGTGTAAATTAGCACATAGTGTGTGCATTAATGGGGCATTATTTTTAGCATTAAGATATATTTTCATAATCTCCCTGAATACAGTGGAGGAGAAATTTGGGGGTATTTGAAAGAAGGCATAGCTTTTTTTTTTACTAGGTGTTCTGCTTTCTGGATTAGGACAGCACACTTGCTTAAGCAGTTCTCTCATCCTAAGAATTATATCAGGGTCACTTTTCCAACAAATGCTATCTTTATGCTGGATGACAAACTGGCTGAACTTTCAGAGGGATGCAGTCTGTTTTTTGTTGTGAACATTGGTTTATTCGCCAATGTCCACTTCTCCTTCTTCTGGAAATTGCCCCAAATTTAGAAATAAATGGGAACTCTACTTCCACATTTTCACATCATGGGGTATGGGTGAGTTTCCAGAGTTTGTGAGACACACACTTACATGAATTAATGCATCATATTCCTCTGTACACAGTGATTGAGATAGTATAACTTTACTTATCTATTCTCCTATTGGTGGACATTTAGGTCATTTCCAAATTTTCATAATGGATCCTGGGATCCCTTCTCCCATAAGCTGGTTGTGAGAAATTATGTAAGCTAAGTCTTCAGTCTTAGTTTTCATTTTCTTACCTATCAAATGAAAATTTGGATTAAATGGCCTCCAAGTTTCTATTCTGTGCTAAAATTCTGTGTTCCATGTTCTCTGAGTAGAGATGTAGCTCATTAAATAGCCAGTCCCTGTCACTGTGTATCTTTTGGCCTGTCTCATCTTCCTGGCCCCTGCGAGTAACCTGAGAGCAGGGGGCTCAGAGAGGTGCTACGCAGAGCACAGCTTGACTCCCCAGACTCCAATATGCCCTCATGTGGTCCATTTCTTCTAGCCGTGTGTCTTCCCATCGTCCTGACACGCCACTATAGCAACATCTGTGCTGCCTGCCGCAGACGTCGCCCTAGGGAAATCTTCCCCACGACAGGAGGACAGGCATCACTCTGCAGAGCTCTTGGCTATGTGGGAAACAAACGTGTTCTTCCAGATGGATTAGCAGGGCACTTTAGAGTTGATTCCAGGTTGGCTATTCTCCAGCACATTTTTCACAGAAGCTGTGAGAGAACAAGTTCAGAAAAATTTGACCCCCGGAACCTGCCTACACTATACTAGATTGTGCTACACTATACTATATTGTACTATACTATATTGTATTTACTATACTATGCTATAGTAATACTACTATATGATACTATGTACACTATACTGTACTGTATTATACCATACTATACTATAATATATTATACTCTATTACACTCTACTATACTCTATATCTGTTCTGGGGCATATGTTCATATGTTCTTTCTCTCCCACAAGCCATACATGTCAGCAAGGCCTTCTGACCTGATATGAAAACCCACTTGAGAAAGAAGACAAATAACTCGAAAAAAGAAAAGAAAAGAAAACGCAACAAAATCTTCTTTGTCAGTTAAAATCTCTCTATAATTGAAATATGCATTTTAGTATATTTACCACAACTGACAAAAACTTGGTGCAAAGATCTTTTTTAATAAAGCAGTTCAGTTTTGTAAACCGTAAGAGCTGAGGAATTTCACTTTAAAACATGGACAGTGTTGACTGGAGTAGAAAGTGATCATAAATAAATACCACAAAGTTCCCAGTCAGTTATTACTATTCATTATTACAATGAACATATTATAAACAGTTTAAGACTATAGTTATTAAAATAACAGGAAGTAGAAGCCATGTCTCTTGGAATGTCAGGGCTCTGGGTCCCCTCTGCAATAAATGATCATGGTTAAGCTTAAATGTGGGCTTAGACACGAGAGGGCAGAATGTGTTTCTATTCCTCGTGGTATACAGGCATCTTCTAGGCGTCTGCTCCTCTTCTCTCGTCTACCAGACAGAACGACTGCAGTGTGAGGAAGGAGGTGAAGTTAGCACATACTTAGCTTATAGCATGCAGATAACGGCAGTGCAGAAATAGCCCCTGAACCTTCAGTTCCATTGGTGACAAACATCAAATGCTATAAGGTATTGCAGTATCAAATGACCCTAAAGTTCTAGAACTGAGAACCTTTCTGGCTTGATGCATCAAACCAAGAGTAAAAAGAGAGTTATCATTAAATATGCAGATAATGTCACATTCACATTAGGTGGTAATTAATAAGAGGAAGGATCAGTAAACATTTTATCAGATTATTTAGAAGAATTTGTCTTTACAAATGTAGGGTTTTTTTTTTAAGTGAATTTAAAATCACAGTGATAGGAAATTAGTAAGAATAAGCCTTCTTTTTAAAAAAGCTATATGTTGAATTAAGACTAGAAATTGATTAATGGTACCTATCTTGATTTTAAGTACACATGCTTCATGCTGGGATCTGGTGGTTTAAATCTCTTAACCAAGGTATCTAACTAACAGTATATCAGGATTAATTGTATTTTTCCCTTCCTTTTTTACCTTCCTCCCTCCCTCCCTCCCTCCCTCCCTCCCTCCCTCCCTCCCTTCCTTCCTTCCTTCCTTCCTTCCTTCCTATGGTAATCATTCATCTTATCTCTGAATCTATAATCTCAAACCTTTAGAATTATTATCATTTTGTCACCATGCATGTAAAAGCAATTACAATCAGATTAACAGCCCCATGGTTGTTATGTGCCTGAAGATCTTATTGGGGACAAGACTGTCATTAAGTAGCAACAAATATAAAACACAGTAATAAAGTGAGCCTTTGAGCAATAACTATAGTTAAGAAAATACAGAGAATGCTGACTACCATGTACTACGTAAGTGTTTCAAAAATGTCATGTCATTTGTACAAACCTCTCAGGCAAATGTAATGTGACCTACATTTCAGACCTAGAATGTGTGAGGAGCACGTACTGCCTGCACCCCATGTTTCCATGTTGAGAGACCCCTAGGCACTTCTTTATATCCTCACATCCTCACTCTTAGGAAAGTAACTTATTTTATTTTTAAGGTCAGGAGAAAGAATTGGACATGTCTGTTTTAGATTCTTACTCCAAACCCTCTTTTGGGATTGGGCTGCCTCCAGGCAGGGGGTGCGGCTCATCAGCTCCTTTGACCTTAGTGTTGATTTTCACCGAGGGGCCTCTCCCCAAGGTCTAGGCTTGCAGCTCTCCAGTTTTCCCTGTGACCGGGCAAGTTTGTCCAACCCAGCGATGGCAGGCTGCAGGAGGGCGCAGGATCATAATCACCATTCCCGCACCTAAACGATGCCCTGCAAACAACTGTTTTAGTAAGATAAGGGTGTTTGTAAGCGCATCTGCAAGCATCTGTATCTTGTCTTTGGATGGAAAACGAGGGATTAGATTTATGGACGTTCCCCAAATTCTAAAAATTGGAGCCTCAGAAGAAGATTTTTCCAGTCACATAACAGTGATGGAACAGCTATAACATTAAAGGCCATAACGTGTTTTATAGAAGTTCTAGGAAAAGAAGAATTGATATGGGCCAAGCTACAGTGGTTATTGAATAGTGTCCAGCAAAGTCCCGAGGTTTAATGGTGTCTGTCTGTGTGTCCTGGGAATAAGGAAACAGTCTGAGGGAGAGGTCAGAGAAATGAGAGCTCTTATACCTGTTATTTTTATTGAATATAAAGCTTTTTCATTACATATGTTTATTTTCAGTACAAGGGATTTTCCACTTAAAAAACTACTTCACTAGAATAATTAATGAAAAATGACGGAATAAAGGGAGACTTGTAGTCCTCACGTGATCCTTGTTTTTCAGGATTTATATTTTGTATGTGTTATTAACAGTTGTTTAATAGCTCCTAAGGAGGCAAGCCCTGGTAACAACTCATGCACACTATATTTCCATCTTAAAGAAGCATCAATTTAGAGAAAATACAAGTCCCAATTCTCTTACACATTTAAGCATTTTTTAAAAATTCAGCAAGAGATGTTTATAAATACCATGCTTAGAGAAGGATCAGAAGCATGATATTATTGCACCCAAGGACCCCTGGCCTCTCTAGTTTTCTCTTATGTATTACTTTAACTTTTTATTATTCTTTAGTTTTAAATATATGCTCCAACTTCCTAATAAGCAGTAACTGAGGGTATATCATAGACATTTGCTGCATTATCTTTGCACTATGGCTATACGAACACCTGTTAAATGATATTCCCTGACAGCGTCATAGACCACGCGTTCAAAAGAGTCTTACTCTCTTCTCCGTGTCAGTTCCCCAGAGCTTCATCCCACACCCTACCCGCTCTACCCACACTTGTAGTCATCCACCTCAAGAGACGTCCAATGCTTGGGGCAGCCTGGGACTGGAAGGGCTGAAACTGAAGGCCTCTTGAGGAAACCAGCAACACTAAGTTCTCTTTCATCACATCTAATTTCTAAAGGTGAGGTGATGTGTTTGGCCCCTTTGTGATCACCAGCACTCTGAGATAACTTCCAGACATCCATGTGCAAAGAGAGTGCAAAGAAGGCTGCTAAGTTCTTGAAACTGATCTGGCATTTTGTGAGTGTCAATTCTTATAGCAAAATAAAGCTGTAGGGTACTGAAGAAATGAAGAGTCAGGATTAACGAAGACCAGGAAAAGTGGCCTCAGATCCACACCCGTGCAGTGGAAGTGACAAGTGGCAGCCCTGCCCCAGCTACACTGCCTCCTGACTCACACTTCTTTCTGGTGTTTGCTCTACCAGGAAGAGAGAGGGAAAAAAAAACAAAACAAAACCCTCTGTTACTTACACACAAAACTGCAAATGCGATCATCTATATTTAGATTAAGAGAGACGTGTTCAGTGTCCTTTCAACTCTATCTCAGTTCTTGATCTAAATATTTCTATCCCCATCATTGCACCAGCTAAAGAAACATGTGTGCAAGGCTGGAACAGGAATATTTCCCCCAACACTCGGCCAATGTGTTTGTTGAAAGGAACACAAGAAGACAGAGTGATATTGAGAGAGCTGAGTATTTAATGAGAGAGGCACACCTTGATTGCCCTTTGTCTTCTTTGTCCTTTCCATTGTTCCCTGTTTAAAAAAAAAAGAGTGTCACCGATGCTTGAACTTCATTCTTTCTAAGAAAAAGAAAAGGTGAAGGGCACGGCAGCAGACCAGGAAAACAGGAGTTAGTAGGTTTGCAACATGCTGTAACTGGAGAAGGCAACAAGAAGCACCCCCTTGCTCTACTTCACAGTTTGTTTCGTAGTTTAAGTTCTTGGAGAATTGGAATAAAAACTAATGCATAATTCATAATTAATATGTTCATAAAAGTGCAAAGAGGGGAAAAGACTCTCCTCTACTAATGTGAAATTATATGATATGAGTTCATTTAAAAGAAATGGATTATATTTAAGTACCTTTGGTTTAATTGTGTGAATAAAATTAGAAAATAAACTTATTAATAGAGCAAAGGTACAGCTATGAAGATTGAGATCATCTTACAAACCATATGCAGAAGGGGTCCAAGATGAAAGATACAGACTTTAAAAAGGGATTAAAGTGATGACTAAAAATGATTCTAACCTCTACAAAATTAAACATATTTTAGAAAGTATAACTTAAGAAGCAATAATAAAGCCTAATAAGTGTTTATGGAAAGAGTTTCTTAAGTATCAGAGGATTTTTTACAGCACAGGATGCAGGGTATGTTGAACGTTTATTCAACAAGGGCTGAGTGAATTTAGGCACAGCTCTAAGGAACTTTAAAGGAAGGGTAATTCTCCTGCTTTAGAAAGTATATACGTTGTTTCAGAGAACCTCATTTTTTTCTGTTATAAATACTTTTCTCCTCCAAGTAGCATTGGCCACACATGACGTGCTTCTCAGCACAGGCATATAAACTCAACCAGGTTTCACTCGTACTAGATGAGGGTGTGGTAGGGTATTTGCAAAACTGCACTCACTTGCCTATCCCAATTTGCATTCCCCTTTGCTATGTGACTGTCCTACTCCTTGAATTTAGGCTCTTCTGTGATTTTCTTTGCCTGACAGAGTATGACAGAAGTGAGGTGACATCACTTCCTTGCCTAGACTTTATGGGTCTTTGCAGCTACCGCTCTCACCTTGTCACTGCTGCCACCATTTGAAGATCCCAGGCTGGCCTATGGAGACATGTGTCCCAGCCAGGAGCTTTATCAACCACCAGACCTGTGAGCCAGACCAACTCAGACCATGAAGCCCTAGAAAGTAAACCACAGTATAACTGCAGCCACGTGATTAAGCCCGGCCACCATAATATGGGACGTAGCTAAGCTGTCATATCTTGGGCCTGAGTAAATTACTCTTCTGTGGAATCTTGAGCAAATGAATTGTTTTCTGTCACTGAATCTTGGAACAATTTGTTACATAGTAAAAAATATGTGAGAGAGAAATTGAATCCAGAAATGACATGTTGCCTTAACAAACATATAAATTTGTAGCATTGACCTTGGGATTAGGTGGCAGGCAGATGTGGAAGAACAGTAGGGAGGCTGCTTGAAGAAGTTTAAAGAACAATCTAAGAATCTATTCTTAGGGCATTAAGAACTTCAATTAACTACTTTTGATAGTTATTTCCCACAAGGCAAAAAACTTTCAAAATTTCAAGAACTGCTTTTTTTCCTAGTTAAAAAGAAAAAAAAAAGGAAATCCCATTACATATTTCTGCTTAAATTTCAGAAGCCTATTGGAACAAGTAAAGGAAGGAAGAAAGGAAGATGAGAGGAAGGAGGGGGAAGGGACAGGAGGAAGAAAGCCCTCAACAAATGTAAAACATCACATGAACTAGGCCTTGGATAGTTTAGTATCAAATGATCTTTACATTTCATTAACAAGTGGTTCCATCCATTAAATGCAATTATAGCAATGCAGTTAAAGCATGTTGATTCAGCTGTACTATCCACAGGCTATGGTAATATCTTTCCAAATCCAATTGGCATATCTAGTTTCTAAATGGCTTTTTTTAATAAATTTGACAAATATTATTTAAGGTGCTTTGACTATTTCTACTAATTTCATACCATATTAAGGACATCGTATTTTGCTTAGGAAACCAAAATGTGATGAAACTTCCCAAATTGCTTTTTAGAGGAATATAATTCTTTTAGTTTGGCCTATCCAGAAATGTAACTTGTTCTTAACCTCTCTTATACCGAAGGAAAGGGAAGCTCTACAGATAAAATATATAGTATACATGAGTCTACAGGACAAGTATATTTAATAATGTTATTTTCAAAATAATTATTCAAAAACTAGTACTTAATAAAATGAAAAATATATTTGTAGTGTAAAAGAAAAAGATAATTAGTCACTTGTGACTTCAGATTAACTTTTAAATTATTTTCTTAAATTATGTCAGCATACCAGAAAGTATAGTAACAATATCTGTAAAATGTCAGTATTAATAATAATACTAATATATTTTTTTAGTAAGGACAGCTACCATTTATGAAGAATTTAATATATCCTAGTAATTGTACTGACTTTTTATATGTCCTTAGCTTATAGTAATAATACACTGACCCTCAGAGATGAGATCAGTCTGGAAGAACTCCAGCCGTTATTAATATGAGGATGGTTTGTGTGACATTGATGTAACCTGGTAGCCAAGGAGAGTGGCCTGGAATGTGCATACATGAACAATGAAGACCTCACTATACTAGTCAGTGGGGGCAGTAGACACAGTTGAGTGAGCATGTGTACTGTGTGGCCATTGCATTCAAAATGACTGAGTGAGGAGGTCAATGAATCTGCATCAAATTTTGCATTAAGCTTGAACCTTCCTCTGCAAAAACTATTTGGATGATGCAGAAGGCTGCAGCTATGGGCAACTGGTGATGGGCAGTTTCATCACGACAACATGCCTGCTCACGCATAACATTTTGTGTAGAGTTTTTTTTGTGAAACATCAAATCACCCAGGTGACTCAGTCCCCCTATAGCCCAGATTTGGTACCCTGAAACTTCTGGCTTTTCCCAAAACTAAAATCACCTTTGAAAGGGAAGAGATTTCAGACCATCAGTAAGGTTCAGGAAAATACAAGAGAGCAGCTGATGGTGATTGGGAAAACTGTGTGAGGTGCCAAGGTGCCCACTTTGAAGGGGACTGAGGCATCATTGTCCTATGTACAATGTTTTTTGTATCTTGTATCTTCTTCAACAAATTTTTTTTTCATATTACATGGCTGGATACTTCCACATGTGACACATGGAAGCAATCAGATGTGTAATTATTAAAATTGAATAAAGTGTTTTCACATTCTCATCCCCCTTGATAGTCACAGTAATACTATGTAACAGGCAAAACAAAGAGTTTTGAAAAGTCATTTACACTAAGAATCAGAAATATTAAATAACGATCTGAGATTCAGATTCAAGAATATTTCTTGAACATGTATAATATGCCAAATATTTTGCTAATTGTTCTCACATGTTGTCTAGCATCTTGGGCATATTCTTGAGTTACTACTCTGTGGGGTATATTTAAGGAGGTTTTGTAATTTTGATGTGTCATGATTCTAAAACTCAGAGTCTGTTCTTAAACCTGAACTTGTGATTGTAGAGTGGTACCTAGACCCCTATGCTCATTTTGTCAGAATGAGGAAAGGGATGTGTACACAGGTGCAGAATACAAGTATATTGGAACCACACGTTCTCTGAACATGTGACATCAGATTAGTGCCATATAGTAGTAGTCAACATATCATGAAGTACATGAACTCTGAATTTTTTTTTAACTCAATATTGTTAAAGTATGTGAGTCATTGTCACTGTTTTTAGTTTTTGGCCTTCAGAGAGTTTAGTCAATCCCACTCTCTTGGGTATTAGCATGCTTTCACTGGACACCGGAATGGATGGACTCCCCAGACCAAGGTGAGCCACCTTTATTCCTGAGTACTCACTGCCTGCATGGTTACTAATTGTTACCTCAGTGCACTAAAAGATACTTTGTTGGCTGGAAATAGTTAATGATTCTGCTAATTGCCTCCTGTACTCCTGGGGAACACTTTCTAGGAGGAGCTGGCTGAATACAAAATACTAAACGCCAGATGCTTTGGCTATCTTCACTGAAAACAGCTAGGGAACTGCCGAGGAGGGATTCCCCCCTTGGCTTCCCTGAAGCTGAGGGAATTAAAAGACACTGCAGTAATCAGAGTCACTGGATTTGAATTCACACAATACTGTTATTATTTCTTTATCTGACTTTTGGAGGGGGAAAAAGAAGCCATAAAACAATACACTTAAAAATGGGAAGTTAAAAGCAGAGCTTATTTTAATAGAAATTAATTGATGAGAGTATTTTAAAAATAAATTGTAGATATCTCTGACTTATTAAAATACAGTAGGAAACTTTTAACCTTTATTAGATACTGTAGGCTTATCATGTTAACACAAGGCAATAATTGATGTACAACATTATCTCAGATGAGTTTAGCATGTAGGACCATTTCTTCAAATGTCTAATGCCCAGGAATGAAAACAATTTTCTACCATATGATCTCACCTTTAACTGGAACATAATCAACAAAAGAAAAAAGCAAACGAAATATAACCGAGACATTGAAATTAAGAACATTGTAACAATAGCCAGAGGGGAGTGGGGAGGGGATAGTGAGGAGAGGGGTCTATAGGAGCTACTATAAAGGACACAAGGACAAAATCAAGGGGGAGGGTAGAGGCAAGGGAGGGAGGTGGGACTGGCTGGGGTGGGGTGGAGGGATGGGGAGAAGATGCAGACAATTGTAACTGAATAAAAATAAATAAATAAATTTAAAAAAAAAGAAAACAATTTTCTTGATTCTGCCCATTCTCATCCGTCCAACATGCTCTTGGTCAATTATAATATGTTGTGTGCTCTATTCTTTTAAAGAAAATGTAGTTAGGAAAGACAAGTAAAAAAGAAACCAATCGTTAATATAAAACTTTCTTACATTTTATTTTGTTATGCAGGCCATGCGGAGACAAATAGACATTCATGAAGTGTCAAGTTAAAGATTCTGACCCAAGTGTTGGATTATAGGGCTACCCAAGCAGCTGATGGAGCACAGCACTTTATCACTGGGACTACAGGGTCCCCACGAAACAGAGAGTCCTTTTCACACCAGAATAAAAACTCTGGGGCGACAATAGCAGATTATAGATAGCGTGGAGCCCACTGGGCAGAACAGTGAAAGAGTGTAAAGCCTGGTCATATTCAGAAAATTGAAAACCTCATGGGTCAGCAGTTCAAGTGAGATTTGAAACAAGAACAATACATAAATAAACAAACAAATAAATAAATATTTTGATAAATACCTTCCTTAACAGGGTCAGAGCAAGAAGTATCAAACGTTCATTGGGAAGGTAAGAAAAAAAATCTGACAGGAGATACATCATTAAAGAAGTGTAGGAGAGGAGAAAGAAGCGGGGAGAGACAGTCCACAGCAGGAGCAGCAGGGGTAGACATGGATGAGGACGACAGCAAGGCCTTTGGTTTGGTAGCTGATAAATTAGGAGCGGGTTTTAGAAAATTTGTAGGCATAGAAGCCAAATAGAAAATGGTTAATACTAGGTAATGAGAAAATAAATTAGAGAATATATGACTTTTTTTCAAGAATTTGACTCAGCTTGAAATGTTCACCTATTTTTTAAAAATCTTTATTAATTTGCCAAAACAGCAAAAGGCACATGTCACAGTGTTTTGATTTAAAAGGTAAAAATTCTGCATTCAACCTAAAAGTACTTTTTTTTTTTTTTATCATTCCACCATGAATAGGAAAACTTTTCAGCACAATAGGCCCTTTGAAATCTGAGATACAAGAAGCATGTATTTAGAAACATCTATCACCGCGCTTGCACAGGTGATTATGCTAGATAGACCAAAAGTTTTCAAGAGCAGCGATAATGCCTCACCCTGTCTCTGAATAGTCAAGCGTATCTCACCAGAACCAGTTAATGAACAAATGTTGTGTTTGATACCTGCTGTTTCCCACATGAACTGGGCTGTAATGGATAAATGACAACCATCTTTTATGTCATTGCTGAACTCAAAGGACACAGAATAATGTAATCATAGAAACTAAAACTGATAAAATGTTTCAAAGTATTAAATCCAATCTCCTTATTGTACAATCTCCTAAGTTTCTTAACCTAAGAAACTTAGGTTTCACGATATTATATGAAGAGTCTGAGGTCACTTAGCAGGTTTGTAGCAGAGCTGGGAGCAAAACCCACATTATATATTTTAAATTCCAGGACCAGCTGGAAACTGTTCATTTTAGCTGCCTTTTCTCTTTTGGTTTCTACAATCAAATCAATGTTTAAAAATCACAAGTTAATGAGGAAGTTGACATATGGATAAGGGTGAGAAATGGTGAGAATGTATTGGAAATGAAGGGGAATATGAAGCCGTCAAAGCATAAGGGAAATTCCACAATTACAAATCAGGTTACAGAAATAGGATTCATAAAGTCCTAAAATTTGCAAAACCATATAAAGAAAAAAAATAGAACTTGAGAAATAATAGAATAACGAGAGGGAAAATAACAATGTGTATTTATGTACCTCTGCTGTACACTCAGCCCTTCAACAGACATGTTGGAAGATTCGTGAAAAACACATACCATGGCCCCTGCCTTCAAGGAGCATTGTTACCCACTAGAATGATTGTAAAGAGGACATAGGCAGCACTTATTAAAAGCCAGACACCTTTCTAGTGTGTATTGCATATTGGTGTTCACAGAAAGTCTATGATGTAGACGGGTGCTGTTATTTTCTTCATTGTACAGATGAGGAAACTAGGCAAAAGAGGTAATATAATGTATTGGCTTCCTTGGGCTGACATAACAAGATACCACAAACTGAAATAACATACATTTAATATCTCACCATTCTGGAGTCTAGAAGTTCAAAATCAAGGTGTTAGCAAAGCCACATTCCCCCTGAGATTGTAAGGGAGAACACTCCCTTGCCTTATCCTAATTTCTGGTGGTAGATGACAATCCTGCAGTCACACGGCTTGCAGACCCATTACTCCAATCTCTGCTTGTGTCTTTACATGGCCTTCTCCCTGTGTGGCTCCATCTTCTTAATCAGATTAAGGGCCAACTCTACTCAAGTGTGACCTCGCCTTAACTAATTATACCTGCAAGGACCCTATTTCCAAATAAAGTCACATTCTGAGGTATGGGGGTGGGGTGAGAAATTCAACATATCTTTTTGAGGAGCACAGTTCAAGAACATGTAACTTATCCGAGCTCACATAGTCACTAGGAGGAGAAGTCAACGTAGTTTTGTCCCAGAGATGATCCTCTTAACTACTGGGCCGTTAGATAATTAATTACTGTACTAGGATCCCATAGAATGGAGCTATGCATATGCACTGGACTACTGCAAGGATGCTGAGGCACTGGGGCTCCAATTAGACCATGAATGAAGGTAAGTTCAGTTTAGTTGGAGAGGTTGGCAGAGGCTCCTAAGTAGGTGTATCCATCAGGAATGACACACTGGATCAAAACAACCGGAATAATGAATATAAAACTTTGGAAGAAAATGCTATGTTCTAGAATCCTATGGTTGGTAGAGATCTATAAAATGAAACATAACTTTAACAAGAGACAAAAATGAACCTGTCCAGTCCACACCCATGTCTGCAATATGTCTGAACCTATGTCATGCCTGCATCTCCAGTACCGTTGATTCCAGAGAGTTAACTTTTAATCATCAGAGCAAGAGTCCATTCTTTTTTTGTTGAAAGGAAGAAGGTTATGAAATTCATGTGAAGGTAAAAGTGGCATTATAATTTGAAAATTGATAATATGACTCTAGTAATAGTAAACTAGAAATTTGGACCAACTTTTCACTGAAGACAGCCAAAATATACATTTTACTTTAATCTGCTGAAAGACATTGATAAACATGATTGAAGAAAATTATAACCATAAGATCTGGGAGAAGACAGAAATTCATATAGGTGAACTCAGCATGTAGAGCAACTGTTCCTCCAGTGCTTATTACCCATTTCCAAAAAAACTAAAATTAAATTAGAGACAGATCAGGGATTTTGGTAACACAGCATGTTTATGGGGACAATTGGAGTTCAGAACCAAAGAAGGTTGGGAGCTGGTTGAAACCTGTGTTTGGGGTCGGGATCCCAGAGGGTTTCTGAGCTTTAGAAGGGAGGGTAAAGTGAAAATGCACTTGCTCTCCTAGAGATTACAACTCATCTTTGTAACGCCTCATTTTCCTAATACTGTTAATGAAGTCCCATATTCCTAGTGTCCACAGACATCTGCCCCCCAAAACACACTCCTTTACAGAGGAAGATAGCATTAGTCTAGTTCTCAAATCATTTTTGTAAAAATATTTCAAAGACATTTTTGGGCACACAGAAAAATATAATGAGGACACAAACACGTAAGGAATCATGAAGTTAATAGTAGAAAGAGACAATAAAGACACATAAGATCAAAATTTGGAGTAAATCATATGGAGGTCTTAGCATAACTATGCTTAAGTGTTCAAAGAGATAAAAGGTAAGGTTGAGAAATAGGGCAAACAATTAGGAAACATAGCAAAGTATTAGAAAACAAGAACAATTGAAAGTTATAATTTATAAGCACAATAAGCAAAATTAAGGCCTTATTAGATTAGACTCATTAAAGAAAATGAAGTAAATTAGACTCATTAAAGAAAATGACTCATATGGCAAAATCGGCCATATATGGAAGGTGTTCTAAGAATGAAGAACAATGAAACAGAAAAAGATATGGGTGAATCTAATAAATATTGACTGTAGAGTGTATACACACACACACATACTCTCTCTGTAGACTGTAGAGTGTATATATATTATATATATATTATATATGTATTGTATATACATATGTATTATATATGTGTGTATATATATGGGTGTATATATATTATATGTGTATATATATGTATTATATATATATATACACTGTAGGCTCTCTCTCTATATATATGTTATATATATAATCATATATCTAGAACTAATTTGGTATATTTATTCCATTAATGTAAAAGTGGCTTAATATTTGGAAATCAGTTAATGTAATTGATTAGAAAAGGAGAAACATTTTTTATGGTGATCTCAACAGATGCAGAAAAAATGCAGATAAAATTTATTATCCACCTATAGTTACAAAAAAATGGAAAGTGAGGAAGAATACCTTCCTAAAATTGATCAACAGTATCTAAAGAAAACACCATAATAAATGATTAAGTATAGATTTAAAGTTTTTTACTTGAAGATCTGGAATGATGTATAGACATTCATTATTACTATTTCTGTTCAACATTGTACTGTAGTTCTTAGCTAAAGAATAAAAAAAAGTTCAGAACTTAAAAGAAATAAATAAAATGTCATTATTTGCAGGTGAAATGTTTCTGTAAGCCAAAAATTAAAAATAATCTACACAACAATGATTAAAGTCACTGTGGTAGCAAGCATACTAAGCACAAAGTCAATACAAATTTAATTGTATTTCTATATGACAGCAAAAAAATTATTTAGGTGATGAATGTACAATAATAAACCATTTACAGTAGCATAAGCATTATCAACTAAGAATAAACTTTTTATCAACATATTTTTAAGACTTCTATGGAGAACACTAATTAGAAATTTTAAAAAGTTAAAGGAACCATATGGAGTTGTATAATATGCTCTGGATTTGGAGCATGAAAGTTGTGACTTTACATGATGAAAGTTGTGACTTCTCTCCAAAGGGATCTGTAATTGTGTGTCAATACAAAACCCAAGAGATTGTGTGATTGGATGATTGAATAATTATTTCAGTCTGTATAAAATGTGACAATCGAATTAAATTTGCTTACGAATAAGACAAAGAGTAACCAATATACCAGTGTACTTGAATGAGCATACCCAAAGAGAAGGACTGACAAATATGTGAAAAATGTCCCAACTTTATTACTCAGGGAGATATGAAAATTCAAACCAGAGATACTAATACGTACA
This sequence comes from Desmodus rotundus, assembly GCF_022682495.2. NCBI lineage: Eukaryota > Metazoa > Chordata > Mammalia > Chiroptera > Phyllostomidae > Desmodus > Desmodus rotundus. The sequence goes on along the minus strand of NC_071391.1, from coordinate 129,044,577 downwards.
AACACATTGGCATGGCTGAAATCAAGATTAACACCACCAAATTTTGGCAAGAAATTGAATTTAAAAAAATCATTTTTAATTCAATTTCTCTTATACTCTATTGGTGAGAGTGTAGATTTTCAAAATAAATCTGGGAATTCATTTGACATCATATTCTGAAGCTGGAGATTTGCGTGTGCTACGACCAGTGATGTCAGTCTTAAGGATGTACAGAAGGGGATGCGTGCCTGACTGTGTGCTGCTCACGCAGCAAACGTGTAACAACCTAAATGTTCACCAAAAGAAGAATGTATCAAATTGAGATATGTCCGTACACTGGGAAGAATACATATTGGAAAATGAATTAACGCAGCCACATAATATAACAAAGATAAATTTGATGAACATATCATTGAAAGAAAAACCAGGCACAAAATAATGCATACTGTATTATTCAAGATATAGAAGTTTAACTCTATACAGTATACAGAGAAAGTTTTCAGATATATACTAAGGTATTAATACTCTTAGAAAAAGCAAAACTGATCATAATGTGTTGAGATAGTGGTTTCTTTGAAGTAAGACAGGAGGCAGTGACTGGGAGAGAACAAAAGGGGCCTTCTGTGGGTGTTAACAAATTTCTATTTTTAACCTGGGTGTGGTTCTTTGATATTGACTTTGTAATGAGTTATTTTTCTTTTCCACATGCATTTAATTGCTTTTTTGTTCTTACATTCAATATTCGATTGTCAGGTATACAGCATCGTGGTAGACAGCCCTATACTGTACAAAGTGTTCCCCCTTACTTCCAACACCCACCTGGCACCATACATAGTTATTGCAATATTATTGATTATATTTCCTGCGCTGTCCTTTACATCCCCAATGTATTTTGTAACTACCAATTTGTACTTCTTAATCCCTTCACCTTTCTCACTCAGTCCCCCAAACCCCACCCCTGTAGCAACCATCAGTCTGTTTTCTGTATCTATGAGTCTGTCTCCATTTTGTTTATTCATTTTGTTCTTTTGATTCCACAATAAAGTGAAATCATATAGAATTCTTTTCTTTGTCTGACTTATTTCACTTTACATAATACCCTCTAAGTCTATCCATGCTGTTTCAAATGATAAGATTTCATTCTTTTTTATGGCTGAGTAATTGTCCATTGATAAGTACCATCACTTTATCTGATCATCTTTTGATAAGCACTTGGGATGCTTCCATATCTGGGTTATTATAAATAATACTTCAGTGAACATAGGGGTGCATATATTCTTTTGAATTAGTGTTCTCAGTTCCTTCAGGATATATTCCCAGAAGTGGAAGCACTGGGTCATACGACAGTTCCATTTTTTTCAACTCCGATCAGAGACCAAACCCATACCCTAGGTAAATGCCCTGACCAGAGATCAAACCTGCAACCTTTTGGTGTACAGATAATACTCCTACCAACTGAGCACCCAGCCAGAGCTCCTTTGCCATATATTAATTGACCACAAAGACATGGGTTTATTTGTGTTGTACATTTTTGTATGCACTTTTATTTTTTGTTATTTAAAAATTAAAAAGTAAGAAAAGAAAGTGTTAAGATCTACCCTGTTAATGATGTTTTAAAATCCAGCCCCTGATGGGGGTATGAGGTCATGTAAACATAGGTCCGAGTGTGACAATGGGCAAAAATATCATTTAGTGATGGGGAGTCTAATGCGAAACCCATATATCGAAAACATACCTTTTTTTCACACTAATCTTAGTCATTTTATTTTTTTTATTGCTGTTCAGTTACAGTTGTTTGCATGTTTCCCCTCCCCCCACCCCACCCGAGACAAACCTGAAAATATATCTTGATTCCTTCATGCAGTTATAAAAATGTGCCACCATAAAAAAATTTGATGTCAATTTTACTTAACTGGATGGCAATAGTAATAGTAATTAATATAGCAAATACGTTGCAACTTGATAAAGAAGCAAGTTGACCTTGTAGCCATGACAACAAGAGATATTTTTGACATAAACTAATTCTATTTGGAATTAATTAAACAAGCACTTAATGGTATTTTCTAAGTGCTAGACACTGTGGTAGACAAAACAGACTTGCTCTTTGTCCTGTAATAAACTTATAGTCTAGTGGGGAGATAGACAAATGCAATGGAAATCAAGGCTGAAGCATAAATAATAAACACCAAGGACAGTCCTTCATAGCTTCTTGAATTTTGCATTTTTGAAGTCTAAGCCATAGGTTAATTTAAAAGGAAGAGACTGTCTTCCCTTACTCTTCTTGCAGTCACTCTCTGTAATATTTTTTATAGGTAGAAGCAAGGAGGACAAAAGATAGAGAGTCCAGGAGTGTTAAAGAACCAGGGAAGACAAGATTAAGTGGATCCATAACCAGAAATATGATTCAGAGTGAATAAACACAGAACTCATCAGGCTAATACTTGAATGTCTCTCTCCCCCTCTCTCTCCCCCCCGTTTCTCTCTAGCTCATTCATGTGTGGTGTATTTCTGGTATAATATTTTCAAGGTCATTTAAATCAGTTTTGTTGTCTTTTAAAGGAACTCAGTAATAAAAATCAGGATTCTAATTTTTAAAAAGTGGGTGGGGGTAAAATATATAAGGCACAACACCTAATGTAAACAAACCATCAATAGTAGGTATAAGGTTGAGATTTACAAGCATCTGTCCCAGTTCCAAGGAATTAAAATAAAAATTAGTCCTTCCTGCTTTCAGAGCAATTTTATCTTCTCTACTAAACAATCACACCAAAGAATTCAGGAGTTAGATAGTTTTAAGTTTGTGCAGATAAAATCGACTATATTTTTACGTACTTGCCATATAAAAAATTGCAGTTCATCTCTTGAAAGATGTCCTGTTGCTTAGGTGAATTTTAACGTGTTCACACATTTATTATATTCTTTGTCTCTTATGTGTACTATAAAAATTGCTCACCTTTTGTTTCTATGCAAAAAATGTCAATAACCTAAAACTATGAAGGTCATTTTTAAAAATCAAAGCTGATTTCCAATTATGACATGTTTTTATAAGCAAAGAACAAATAAAATAGTAAATGATTTAAGTAGGTCTTATAAAAATATTACCTTCATCATAAGAAAATCTAATTATCAATAGTCTCCCAAAAGATTTTCTTTTTAGTCAGTATTACCTTCGATTATTTCTGTCATTTTAGGAGTAAAAATGTGTCTAATAGTTTGTTGTTATTTGCTGACCCCTTATTTCTTTCTAATTTATCTCTTTATTTCTCACCATCTGTAAGATTGCAACAATGGACATAATTCTCTGCATGTCCTCTCAACAAGAGGTAACTTCTCCATCCCCACCACCTTGTGACTTGCTCTGAAAAACAGAATGCAGCAGAGATGGCACCGTGTACTCTGTATCAAGATGTCAAGATGTCTTACATCCCTCTCCCGATCTTTGACCACTATGTGAGCATCCAAGGTTACCACAATGGATGATTACAGATGCATAGCCCAGTCACCTCTTTCCCCTTGGTCAACTGCTAGACACAAAAGACCCTCATTGACCAATGAACAAAGCAGGAACATGCAAGCCCAGCCAAGGTCCACCTAGGTTGGCCTATATCAGCTGACTGAAGCCTCCTGAGCTAATGGTTTTGGTTTTAGGTCATTGTTTTGGGTTATTTGTTATACAATACATAACTGATATACTGCCTCTCTTCTTAATCACTCCATCCCTTCTTTCCTCCTCCTCATCAGTAATAATACATTCACTCTCCCCTTAACACCCATGCATTCAATTACCCTCTCATATGCTAATCTTTTCTTAGCTTTATGTGTTAATGTGTTAAGTAAATATTGTGAACAGTCTCCTTGTAACAGTGCAATGAAGCTAAACTATATTTTTGTATCTAAAAATATACTATTATTCACTTCTTAGTGTTTGGAAGATAAATTTGGGTAGCACAACAATGCCTGGCATATCGTAAAAATTCAGTAAATATTACCTTTGATTATTTGGAAGGAATCCTAGGATCTGTGTAGTCCTCTACTCTAAATTGACCAATTGTTTAATTATGAGCAAGTCACTTTTTCAGGTTTTTTCTCCTTTTCATTTGATAGACAATAAAAGCTTACTTCTAATAAGTTGTAAAGGGTTTGATCTTGATGTGGTTCCTACATGTCTTCTCTTTCTTATCCTCTGTATTTCACACATATGTATAGTTGTCCCTTTGCTCTTCCATAATGTAAGCTTACACATAATTTATTTACTTTAGGTATTTTTCAGTTGTTTGTGTTACTCATGCCAATATAATTAATACAGATTCTACAACACAGCTGACATGTAATAGACCCTTAATAAATTATTATTAAACTGAATTATTTTCTAAGAGTCATGTTTCAAAGGATCAGAGACTGTGCTAGTTTAAATTAGTTTTAGTGTTGTGCTATACATACACGTATATGCAGATATATTCACAAATCATGATAATAGTACAATTAAAGTTTAACTTAATTTCACAGAAAGAATACTTGTAAATTAAAACATATCATGTACAATTAAATATAATTTATTACTTTATGTTTCATTGCACACTTAGTTTTTTATCAGCTTTATTACCAGAGGTAGGAACTACACAGATGACACTGCACTCTATGTCAAGTTATGAAAAACGCCTTCACTTTACTGAGCTCATCTCCTCCTTTTCATCATCCTCTGTTCCCTTGAAGTGAAGAGAAGATAACCCCTCAAGTTTGGCCTGAACAGGGAAGCCCCAGATGGAATTGCTATTCTGGACACATCCTGGGAAGTATCTCTCCTTTTACTCCTGAGGGACCTTCAGGGTTATAACTCTGCCATCACTGGGCTTGATCTACCACTGCCAGCATTTTCCTTATTCTTCCCCGAAGTGATTCACTAGGAATGTGGAAATTCCTTGGTGTGTTTCTGGTGCAGAATGGCATTATTAAAAAAAATTTGTTTCTTAGAAGATTCGCCAGTCAGCATGCATCATTTTTTTTGTGTGTTGTGTGTATTCATTACTACAATACAAAAATAATGAATTGAAATAATTCACCATTTAAAACCATGTGACAAATGTTTTATAAAGTAGAACTCTTAATGATCATCTTAATATAGACATTTTGTTGTTCCCAGGTACCGTTTGCATAAAGAGAACCAACAGACACTGGATTTTAAACATTTTATTCCCTTGGTGACTTTAGTATGATGGTAGTTAGGGCAAGTATTGGACTTTTTATGTTGTGAAAATATACGTGCTTCTACCAGTTCCACTTCCTTACGGGGTTTTTGTTTGTTTGTTTGTTTGTTTCTGTTGAATTCAACAATCCAGTGACTTCCAGACCAGGCCATTCTAATTCAAGTATGCAGAATTATGCTTATGGTCAGGTAATAAGTGCATATTTATCAACCAGAACCACATTGAAGGTTCTCTAGACAACTGTAGAGTGCAATAAATTTGGCCGACAGAAATGAGGTATTTGTTAGAATATGTCACTTCTGTGGGGCTGTTACTCATTTATCTGACTGAGCTTCCCTGATTAACACTACAATTTGCTCTGGGTCACATTTGGTGTGGGGAAAAAAAAGAGAAGTAATCAGGTATTAAAAGATAAGTAAACAAACTAGCCCAATTAATTAACATTGATTCTACTTTTGTGTCATAAATAACAGCCAATTCTCTTGAGAGGAAATGAACATTGGCCAAGAAAAAGCATAGCCATGCTAGTTTACTGTCAATTTTTTAAATATTCATTCATTAGCAGACATTGTTAAGGCTGTAGACAAAGGTCATTAAAATATTTAACTAAATTTTAATGTGAGTGGTTAGTTCAACTCAATTAGAATGTCAAGTTCATAGGGATGTGTACCTTAATGGAAAGCCTAGCAATGTGCTATTCTAAAGTCACTGATGAAACAAAACATACCTTGAATTGTTATTCTTTCTCTCAATCTCCCTCTCTGTGTGTGTGTGTGTGTACATACACACACACACACTGATAATTGTCTTTTGATAGGTTTTTTTCTCTTTATATATGAAGGCAATGAAATCAGGCTAGAAATTAAGAACATATAAGCTAATCCTCCACATGACTTCAACGAGTGAAATGGATGCTGGCATAGGTGGCTGAGGCGCTTACTATAAGCCTGCACTTGGACTGCATGCCCTGAAAAATATAGGTGATAGATGCAGATTCCCAAAGAGGTCACCCATGCCAGTTAGGACACCAGGATTTAAACACATAGTGTTTTGAGATCCACATCATAAAGGATGCAGGAAGCATAGGCTTTACTCTCCAGGTACTAGCAATCTAATGGAGAATATATAGCATGGACACACAAAGCTAAAATGAAAGACAGTCATGAAATACAAGCATCCTATCCTATGAGTTGACAGTAAAAGATGTATCATTCATTCATTTACCAAAATTTTTTGGATGTGTCTTATGATCTAAGCACTGTGATGGAAGCTGGGCTACAGAGAGAATAGGATGCTGTGTTGTAACCACACAGCTTATAGTCTAATAGACAATTATAATAGATTATTATAAAACAATGAGGGAAGAAATAACATCTTCAAAGAATACTGTGAGAGCTTGATAATAATTAAAATTCAATAAGCACTATGTCTATGTAGTAGTCCAGGTGCCTTGCATGAATTAACTTATTTAACATTACAATAATCCTATAAAGTTGATACTGTCATTATCCTCCTATTTAAGAGGTGAAGAAGCTGAGGTGTACCCAGATTTACATAGAAAATAATTGATACATTTTGACTTTGAATGACCAAGGAGAGCCCTAGGTCCTACCTAGATCACAGCACTCAAACATCTTACACAAATGAGTTAACCTGACTCAGAATCTAAAAAGAAGTTCAGTCAGCGTTGTCTTCTTGCTGAAGAAAATGCAAGCAAGAAGACAATGCTCCTGGTTCAAGCATTAAAGACAGACTCAACATTTAGCCAGGAAGGTGTTAAAGATGAAGGGGGTGCACAGGGGCAGGATAGACAGAGGAGAAAACATCAGCAGAGTCAAAGAGGAGCGTGGTATATCCTGGAAACTAAATAGGACCCAGTGTTACTGAGCACAAAGACAGGACTGGGAACCCAAAAACAAGGCTGGGTTACTGGTGAAGAAGATTGAACAGGAAGAATGGTATAAGTACTTATATCGATATGTCAGTACTTAACCTATCAGTGGTCCTGGTTATTGTAGTTGTTTTGGTTTTTATATTGAGTTGTAGGAGTTCTTAATATATTTGGTCTAATAACCCTTTATCAGATATATGGTTTACAAATATTTTCTCCCATCCTTAGTTTTCTTTTTCACATTATGTATTGTTTCCCTTGTTGTGCAAAAGCTTTTTAGTTTAATGTAATTCCATTTGTCTATTTTTGCTTTTGTTGCTGCAACTTTTCGTGTCATTTCAAAAAATTATTGCCAACGCCCATGTCAGGAATATTTTTGACAAGAATTTCCCCTATTCTTTTTCTAGGAGTTTTACAGTTTCAGGTATTATGTTTGAGTCCTAAACCATTTTGAATTGATCTTTGTGTATGTGTAAGATAAGGCTACAATTCCAATCTTTTTCATGCGGACATCCAGTTTCCCAACACCATTTATGAAAAGACTGTCCTTTCCCCATTGGATGTTCCTGGGGCCCCTGTTGAAATCAGTTGAGTGTACATGCATGGGCTTATTTCTGACCTGTCTATCCTGTTCCATTGGTCTACATGTCTATCTTTATGCCAATATCACACTGTTTTGATTATGTAGCTTTGTAAGATATTTAAATCAGAATGTGTGATGCCTCTAGCTTTGTTTTTCTTACTCAAAGAACCTGAATTGATATGTCTCCAAGAAATACATACAGATAGTCAGCAGGTACATGTAAAGGTGCTCAAAATAAGTTTATCAGGGAAATGTAAAGCAAAACCACATGAGATGTCACTTCACAACTGTTAAGAAGGCTAATATTAAAAAAAAAAAAAAGTACTGACAAGAATATGCACTGTTGGCAAAATGTAAATCGGTACGGCCTGTATGGAAAATAGTACAGAAATTTCTCAAAAAATTAAAGCTAGAACTTCCATATGATTTAGCAATTCCACTTCTATGTACATTTCCAAAATAATTAAAATCTGGATGTTGAAGAGATATCTGCACTCCCATTTTCATTGCAGCTCCATCTACATTAGCCAAGGTATGAAAACAAACGGATTGTCTGTCAATAGACAGATGGTTAAAGAGAATGCAGTGGTTACCTGTAATCGAACATTATTTATCCTTAAAAAAGAAAGAAACCCTGTCATTTGCAAAGCATCAATGAACCTGGAGGGCATTATATTAAGTGAAATAAGCCAGACACAGAAGAACAAGCACTACATTATTCCACTTACATGAAGAATCTGAAATAGTCTGATTCTTCGAAGCAGCTTATAATGGTGGTTACCAGGGACTCAGAGAGAGGCATTGGTCAAAAGGTCCAAAGTTTCAGTTATGCAAAGCGAATAAGCCTTGGAGAGCTACTATACAATAGAGTGCTTGTAGTTAACAATACCACACTGCATACTTAAAAATTTGCTAAGAAGTAAATTTTGTTAGCTATTTTCATCACAAAAAATAAAAATAAGGAGGGGAGAAGAAAACTTTTCAGGGAATGGACATGCTTTTGGCATAGATGACTGTGATGGTTTCATGGGTGTGTATACTTACCTCCGAAGTCATCAACTTGAACATGTTAAATATGTGCAGCTCTTTGTATGTCAGTCATATTTCAAAGTGGTTTGAAAAAAAGAAAAGAGGGAACTTAAACATCATCAGCCTCTAAGAACAGCCTGATCCAACCTGTGATCATTCACCCCCAGGCCCAGCCTACGAGGCAGCACCTGAGTTACCAACTATATAGTTAAGACAGGTATTCCTACAATGAGTGCTGCATTTTGTGCTATTTTCTACCTATGACTCCTATGGAATTAAATGTGCTTCATAGATTTCAGCTAAGTTAATTTTGGTAAGCTATCCTACATTTTTTTTAAATACTTCTCTTATTTTCATTTCTAACTGCATGGCAAAACTTTTGGCAAATAATCTCTAAAGAACATGATCCGAACCTTCATAATATGACAAGGTCAGTTTTCACTTTATTTCCCCCTTGTAATGTACAACTCTATTTTAGGATGTCAACGCATGAAATCCTAGACACTAAATGGGAATGGAGGCTGCACATCTCTGATGCTTTCTGAGCTTTGGGACACATTTCCTTCTGAAGAAAAAAATGCCCTGTTAGGAAAGACAATTCAACTGCTATAATAAAAAAATGCATACCTTCTCCTCCTGTTCAGATTTGAATTTGGCTTCTAAATTTTTCTGTTCCCTGGATAACCTTCACTTGATCACAGTTATATCTGAAACAAAATTAAATGGGTCAATTTGAGCAAAAATATTGCATAATATGAGTTTAGATAAAAAGTTGAAAGATAATAGCTAAAATTCTTTTTGACATAAAAGTAAGCCACTTTTTCCAAATATAGCTCCTCCTTTGCGGAAGCATTGCTGGCATGGATTGAGCAAAAGCACTGAGCCAGGCACTCTGCTTGGCACTTTAATCCCCCAAATAAAAGGCAAAATAGTTGCTATGAAGTTTTTTTACAAATCGGAAAATAAAAGCTATAAGAAATTAAACAGCTACTAAGTGATAGACCTATAACTCAAATCCAGAGTTATCTGTTCACAAATTCCTTGTGGTTTCCATCCTGCTACTCTGATCAAATCCTAACATCTTGATGTATTTCTTTTTTATTATTTTATTGTTGTTCAATTACAGTTGTCCCACATTTTCCCCCATTGGTCTCCTTGGCTCCCCACCCCACTCTCACAGTCAATCCCCACCCCATTGTCCCTGCCCATGGGTCCTCTATATATGTTCTTTGACTTGCCTCTTCCCCTAACTTTCCCTGTTTTTCTCCTCCCTTCTCCCTTCTGGCCACTGTCAGTTTGTTCTTTATTTCCATGTCTCTGGTTTTATTTTGTTCATTTGTTTGTTTGTTGATTAGTTTCCACTTACAGGTGAGACAATATGGTATTTGTCTTTTACTGCTTAGTTTATTTCACTTAGCATAATACTCTCTAGTTCATGCTGTCAAGGAAGGTAGGAGTTCCTTCTTTCTCTCTGCTGCGTAGAATTCCATTGTGTAAATATACCACAGTTCTTTGATCCACTCATTTACTGATATACACTTAGGCTGCTTACAGCACTTGGCTATTGTAAATAACACTGCTATGAACATTGGGGTGCATAGGTTCTTTTGAAGGATTCTGTAGGTATAATCCTAGCAGTGGAATCATTGGCCCATACCAATCTCTTTTATCTGAAATCCTACATGCTTACAGTTCATGCAGTTCAATTCATGTGAGTTATATGGAGCATCTATTAGTCTCTCAGGACCTAATATTCTCATTTTTTACACATTTATGCACATGGGCCAAATATCTACAGACATGGACTAAGTACCTGTGATTAATTGTCATTCAGGAAGACCACCAACTGGAGCAGCATTTCTGACTGCAGTCTGCAGATCACTTGCATCAGAATTATACAACAATGTGCATTTTAAGCAAGATATTTTGTTGCATCTAAATCTAAGGAATCACTGGCCTAGTTAGTTAGGCCCATCTCCTCAACCCAGATAGAAACTCTTTATAAGTCAGAAATTGTGTCACCAATTTTTGTGTCTTTATTATGCCGAAGGCTATCCTCGGCATAAAATAGATACTTAAGTATTGACTGAGACAAACTGCCAGGCATTGTCCTTAAAGTCCTGATCATAGCAAATGTAGTCTCTCTCAATGCAGCTACTTTTGAACTGTATTCTTCCACCTCCATAGCATGGTGATTTGTACTCAATTCAATTAAAAAAATAACATTTATCCCTCCTTACCCTGGCTTTGGGAGGATTGCAGAAAGCTTCTTAGAAGAGATACCCAAGCTGACCCTTGAAAAATGCATGAAAAAAAATCCCAGCATAGAAAGTGAAACAATGTGCCAGGTAGGAAGATTAGCCTGGTCAAACTACAGAGACATGCAATCACACACTCAGTGACGAGCTAGAAGAAATTCATCATTGTTACATCATGACTATAACACATCTTTTTGAGGGAGGCAGGATTTGTGAATAAGGCTGGAGAGGTTCACGGACTCTGACCTTGGCATTCACACTTACAAACCCAGGTCCATGTAGGCAGTTTTGCATGTGAACAGCATAATTGTGTTCGTTTCCCAGCATGGGTTTTTTGGGTCCTCTTTGTACCAACAGATCCAACTCTTAACCAATCTGTTTACAAGACTATAGTTTCCTTTTTCTTTGTCATCTTTTCTCTCAGAGGACATTCCTCCTCCCTGCCCGCATTAGTCAGGATAGGCTAATGATTCCCAATGATCCCAACATGTTAGTGCTTTAACATGTGAAAAGCTTACTTGTTACTCATGTCGAAGTTCTTTCTATGTGAGTGGGAGTGGAGGCAGGAAGGAGAAATGAGTTTTGTCTCACAAAGCCATTGAGGTAACCTGGATGGCTCTGTTTAACTCTACACTCTCAGGGTCTTTCCCATTAAGCTGACAGATGAGGAAGGAAAGTAAGGGTTGGTGTAAAAGATTGTTATGAACCAAGCTGCTTCTTATTGGGTCCTAACTTCATTGCATGGCTAAACCTACTGCAAGAGAGGATGGAAATATGAGTACCAAGAAAGAAGAACATAGATGCTGGTGAATTTGATATCCGCTTCCCAAATACCAAATCCTTGTTCAGCCACCTTCAAGTAATGCTCTCGGAGGAGGATCTTACAAACTCATTGATACTGAAAGATAATGACACCCAGAAAACACATCTGGTGGAATTCTGGCTCATAGTCGGACATGTAAAAATGTTGGAAGTGTCATTCTCATCCTCACAACAAATAAAATGCTGAATAAAATGAAAATCACCAGCTCTTCTTAGATTCATTAGAGAATTTTTGGTCATAGGTCCAGTTGCCTCCTAGAAAATTGAATAGATAAATACAGAGAATCTCAATTGACCAGGAACAGAAGCCCATTGCTAGAGTTAGTACCTGCAGGAACATTGAAACTATGATTGATGCATTAACGGAGGTTCAGTCTGGATGAGCTTGAGAGTTAAAATCTCTGTGGTCCCATTCTTAGCAAAGGCCCCTGGGTTTCACCTTCTGGAGCCCCACAAGTTTCTCAAGTGAAGATTGGAGAAAAATCCTCTCCTGTTTCCAACAGCAGGAAGGGGAAATTAGCTATTCTGAAATAAAACCAGAGTAGTCTATCCTCGTTTTTAAAAACCCTGTCCTCTTAGGAAACTATTTTGCTGGAGCCTAATCAACTTTTATTTTACCAGACCGTAACCAACCAAGTAGAAGACAAAAACCTAACTCCAGGCCCTCCTAGCTTTCCTCTCTCACCTAAGACGAAAAACTTAGTGAAGCACTTGTGAAGGCTACAGCCCAGAGGCACAGGCTCACCACAGCCTGAGATTTTACAATAGAATTATAGAATGTTTTCCTTTTCTCCAAACCTTACTACCATGAGGGATTACCGCTGAAAGAACTTCAAGCTTCATTCTCTATTTAAAAAGGAGTATCTGGGAAAGAGAAAGACAACACTAGAGAAGGAAACAAGGACACTAAAGGAAATTTTAGCGCCTGACATCTAAAGCTACAGCAAATATTACATATAGTGTAACTCCTACTCAAATAAACATAAAACCTCACACTTAAGGCCTTTTGTCTCTATTATTTTTACCTGAAATATCATATCTGGCCATCAACAAAAATTTACAAGGCATACTAAAAGACAAAAACAATCCGAAGAGACAAAGTTAACTTCAGAACTAGACTCACGTATGGTATTATCAGACCAGGAATTTAAAACAAGTATGATGAATATTTTAAGGTCTTTAATGGAAAAAATTGACAACATGGAGGAATAGGTGGGTAATAAAAGCAGAGAGATGGAAACTCAAAGGAACTTGTTGTTGGGAACCACACTGCTTGGTTTCAGAGGCTGTAACCCCCCATGGTTAAGGCTGAGTCAGAGACCTTGAGACCATAAGCCACTAAGGAGACAAAGCTTATCTCCCTGGCAGGGGTGCCACCTCTGCCCACTTTACTTCACCCTGCTTGGACCTGAGCCTGACCAGTTAGCCAATGACGGGTAAGAATCCTCAAAGGAGGGATGACCTAAGGCAGGCATGGTCATGAAGAGGTCCACAGGGAAGGACTTGGGGGGCTATAGAAAAAGGGAGTGATGGACCCTCGCCCCTCAGCTTTGACATAGCCTGAGTCCTTTTCCTGTCTGCAAGAAGTCTCCTAATCTCTTGGCTGCCTTACTTCCCCTGCCTGATTTAAGCCTGAGACAATGACAGAGGGTGGTGTAGTCCTTTGCTAGAAAGAGCGGATTCCCCCAGGCAATCAGGCCTAAGAAAGAAAGAATGCATAAAATCCTGTGAAACCTGCTTTGCTAATACCCTCAATTTAAATGATAAGGGCCCAAGCATGAAATGAGTTTGTTTCCCAAAGTCTTATAGCCCTTTAGCTAACTGACCCTGACTCAGAATAAGCCCTCAGAGTTCTTTGTTTGTTATCTATTGTTTGATCCTTACTGCCTGACAATGATTGATGAGCTTTGCCTGTATTCCCCTTGCAAATTGAACCCAATAAAAGTCCACTGAGGAAAAGGCTCTTGGCCCTTCTCCTTTAAGAGAGAGGCCACCTTTCCTCCCCAAGCAGATCATGTCTTGGTAGACTAATTCTCATCTGTGGCGGCCAGGTGGGGGCCCTGTGGGCAGAGCCCCCCCCACTTGTATTCAGGATATTTAAAATATCTATACTTTAAAAATCAAAGTATAGTCACTAATTAGAGCATCTTATGTATTGGGATTATTTATCAAGATATTTTTTCATACAAAGAATTATCTCCTTAAGACTGTTCTTGATGCAGCTCCACATGGAAGTGACTTGCATGTCTCCCAAGGAATAATATTGTCTATTTCTATCTGCTGGTTGTGATGGTAATGCCTAACTGACATGAGAAAACTAAATCATTATCTGTACTCTAAGAGAAATGAGCTATTTACCATAGGAATTAAGACAGAAGTAATTTTGGACAAGCTAATGTGTCATATTCTCATTCTGTATGGACTAGAGCTATAACTCTTCTGTTCACCATTGAAAAGCCAAGGAAATTTTGTTCACTACTTTTGTTTCATCTTATCAACTGTCTCCCATTTCCTGATGCAATGAAATGGAGTACCTGCTATGCGCCAAGCATCACATGAGAGTGCCGATATTAGAAAGATAAAAATATTTGGCCCCTCAAATTCAATGAGATCACAATCTAGAAAAACCTTATAAATATCTGTTGAGAAATCATTCAAAAAATTACATCATGAGCACTAGTTAGTTGATGATGAGAAACTAGGTCAAGTATGAGAGAGCCAATAACCTAGTATCCACTATCCCATCGGTGACCAATGAAGTCCTACATAGGGATTGATTTCTAAGGAACTTAGAGCACATGGGAAAAATATGAGATTCATAAGTCAACTTGTTTAACGATCTAACTACCCAGAAATATGTAATGATATTTCTTCCTTGAAACACAATCTTTAATCCTCAGTTGATAAGTCTTAACATTTCTGAGAGCCCCCAATTGACAAAAATTCCTATTGAATATAATGAGGAATCATCTAGTGCTTTGCCATATGTGAGTTTCCAGGGACATGTGTCAGACTCTGAAGCAATAATATTACTATATCCTCTCAAAATCATAATTTTGCCCTATGTCAGCCATATGTGATTAACCATAGAAAGCAAATTGCTGTCAGCTTTACTCAATGCAATTTTGTATTTGTTGTGTTTAGCCATAATTCCTCACCCTCACCCAATTGATAACATTCATTATCACAATGAATAATGAATGAGTGATAACAATGTACCTTGCACTCTCTAAACATTTACATAATCTATTTTATACAATCTCTATGACAAATCTATGAGGTAGGATTTAATTTTAGATAAGATGAAATGGAGTACAAGGAAGGTAAATAATTTGTGCAACATTTTACAATAATCATCTGTGGTAGAACTGCCAGACTTCTAAGACTGTGCTCTTACCATTACTAGATATTACACATTTCTATCGAAGTCACATAAAGTGCAACTGACAAATTATAGATATTCTTATCAAAAAAAAATCTGAGTTTTCCCCTAGTTGCAATCTAACAAGAGAGTCTGACACACTTTCATAGATGCTGTTTGGCTATCACAAGATTTATGGATTAGAGACAAGGAACAGTTTATTACTCATACAATAAGCATAGCCAGAGTATCACCATTTTTAGACAGGTTCCCTGAGCCCTAAATCCCACAGGGCCGTGTGAAGAGGGCCAGATGGTGCTTGAATATACAATGGGTTGCATTATAGGACATAAACCCTGAGCTTAGGAAACTTGACTCTTAAATGGGGCAGGCAGAAAGCATGCCCGCCTGTCTATGCTATTAAGCAAGACACTGTATCATCCAATGCTGTCCACTATGTGCACATCTTTGAAAAAAGATATCCTGGAACACAGGGAAGTCAGCACCTCACTCACAAGTCTAGAGGAAATGCAAAATACCTCTGGAGAATTTCCTCCCAACAACTCCTATTCCTAAAACATGAACCAATTTCTTCTTTGTGATAAATCTGTGTCTCCTGAAAGAAAATTCTGTGTGGAAGATAGTGCAATTTATCTCCTACGGTCTATTATTCCATTCTCTGTCATGGTAACAATCACCTTAGCTTTCGGAGGGCACATGGATTTCTAAAATAAATACATTTTCCAACTCTCTTGCAAATAGCTTTGTTATGTGACAAATATGTAGCTCATTACATTCCAATAGACATGTAATTCAAATTTTCTCTGTGTATGTAATTTAAAATTTTCTCATAGCAATATTTGTTTTAAATTACAAAGAAAGATGTGAGAGTAATTTTAAGGATATATTTTAACCCAATATATCCAAAATATTATATTATAGCATGCAATCAATATGATAATAATGATATATTTTACATTCTTTTTTATACTAAGTCCATTGTATTTTAAATCTATACGGCTCAACTTGATATTGAGCTATCTTGCATATCTTAATAGCAACGTGTGGCTGGGGGTTACTCTAATGGACAGCACACCTCTAACCAATAAGATTTGAGAGGAAATGATGTGTGCAATTCCTAAGCTGTGTTCTTAAAGGGAAAACGATGCCCTCTTTTTGGCTTATTTATTCTGCTGCCTTGATGTGATGATGGTGGCAATCCATTATAAGCATAGTGGGATAACAACATATGAAATGACTGGATTTCAGAGAAGTGGAGAATATAAGCCATGACCTGCTGTTCTAGTTACACTATTATCAGATAGAAGAAACTATATTGCTTGTGCCATTAATACTGTTGTTGTCTCTTAGAGCAATTAAAACTATATCTTAAGTAGTATGAATTTACATCTGTCATGCATGTATTCTCATTACCAAATGGAATGTAACCCTGCAAATATTTATTGAGGTAAGATGTGTGGGTGGGATACAGCAAAGATTCAAACCACAAGGTCATCTTACAAATGAATATATAGTGGCTGAAATACACGCTCAAAAGTGGTGCTGACTAGGATCCATTTTTCATTAACTTTCCAGAAATGGACAGTTTAGTAATTGCTGTATAAATAAATTTAAATGTGTTTATTTATTTTTTCCATTACCATTTAGTCCCCGTATACCACCCCTTTCACAGTCACCACACTGTTGTCCGTGTCCATGAGTCCTTTTCCTTTTTGTTCATGCTGCCACCCCTAACCTCCCCACCCCCTCAGCTGTCATCCTGCTCTCCATCTATGAGTCTGTCTCTATTTTGCTTGTTAGTTCAGATCATTCATTAGGCTCCACATATGAGTGAAATCATATGGTACTTGTCTTTCTCTGACTGGTTTATTTCACTTAGCATAATGTTCTGCAGGTCCATCCATACTGTTGCAAAGGGTAACGTTTTCTTCTTTTTTATGTCCAACTAATATTCCATTGTGTAGAAATGGATAAATGTGTTTTTAAAGGCAATGATGTAGTTGACTCTTTCCTAGATACATGATTGACTCAGGATAGTGTTTAATCTCTTGGTAGTCTATAAACATAAGCAATAAGAAATGAAGAACAAACTGACAGCAACCAGAGAGGAGGAGGAAGAGGAATAATGGGGGATAATAGGGGAAGGGCCATCATGGAACATATACAAAGGACACATGGACAAAGCCAAAGGGCGTAGGTTTGAGGGTGGGAGGCAGGGATGGATGGAGCAGGGGGGTGTGGTGGGTGAAAATGGAGATAACTGTACTTGCACAATAAAAAAAATAGCATCTTTTGAAAAATATATTCGAATTAGTAAAATAAAACATTAATTATGGCTGGTGTCGTTTAGGAAAATTGCTAGATACACTGGGAATTGAGTTAGACCCTGGGTGATAGGTAGGGTGTAGTTGATCATATATATTCCCTGATATATATATTTATTCATTCTTATGTAGAGTGTGATTTTTTTTTCTTTGCTCTATATTGAATTCTACATCAAAAATAGCCCTAACCCTAGGTTTCTGTCACTAGGTACTTGTTTTACTTTATTATTTCTGATGAGAAGAAATGATGAATGAGCTATAAAAACTGTATATATAAAAACAGCCTGTCCAGAATGTATCCAGCCATGTAATATGAAAAATAGAGACCTTTATTAAAGGAGATACTAGATATAAGAAACACTGTACATAGGACAATGACACCTCAGTCCCCTTCAAAGTACACACCTTGGAATCTCACACAGTTCTCCCAATCACCATCAGCTTCCCCATTTTCCTGAACCTCATTGATGGTCTGAAATCTCTTCCCTTTCAGAGGTGATTTTAATTTAGAGAAAAGCCAGAAGTCACAGGGCACCAAATCTAGGCTGTTGGGGGTGCTGAGTCACCTGGATGATTTGATGTTTCATCAAAAAACTGCACAAGATGTGATGTATGAGCAAGCATGTTGTTGTGATGAAGCTGCTAATCACCAGTTGCCTGTAGCTGTGGCCTATGAATCATCCAAATAGTTTTTGTGAAGGAATGCCCAAGCTTAATGCAAAATTTGATGCACATTCTTTGCCCTACTCACTCAGTCATTTTGAATGTGATGACCACACAGTGCACATTTTCATTCAAGGTGTCTACTGCCCTCACTAACTAGTACAATGAAGTCATCATTGTTCATGCATGTGCATTCCAGTCCACTCTCCTTGGCTGCCAGGTTTCATCAATGTCGCAAACCCGTTCTCGTTATATTAACAATGGCTGGACTGTTTTCCGACAGACCTTGGTATCTTTGCATAATTTGATCATCATTTATGTAAAATTTTTATATAGTTTTTTATAACTAAATGTTATATTATAGACATTTCCATTCCATTAAAAACTTTTAGTAAGCATTAATTTTACTGGCTATATAATACACAATCATATTAATACCCTATCACTTATTTAATCATTGTTCTTATGTTGGATATTTACATTCTTTCTTATTTTTCACTTTTATAACTGTTGTTTTTTATGTTTGTACAAACAATACTTGCCTAAATCTCTGGGTATCTCCTTGTGTTTTAGTTCTAGGAAATTTACTCAATCAAATGTTCTCAAAGGTTTTGACACATATTGCCAAATATATTGTCAGGAATACACATAAAAATATATTACATGTGCATTATATAATACATTATATAATAACTATATAATTCTATATTATATTATATATGATATAATATAAATTATACAATATATAATTATATATTATATAATATTATGTTATATTATATATATAAAATATAGACATTAATTTTTCTGTTCACCAATTCAGTGTCATCTCCTTTTAAATTATTTGTCAATTAGTTTTTAAAAATTATACAAGTAATATCATAGATATTAGAAAAAGTACAAAGAGAGATAAAATATTCATTATCTCAACATCTAGAAATATTACAGGTCAACAAAATGCATATTCCTTCCGATATTGAAAAGCCATTCAACATAATGAACAATTTCACTTGATATTATTATGTAAGTTCATAATAGTTCATTGAATAGATATCATAATTTGTTCAATATAGTATGGGGCATGTAATTCCACACTTGTGCTATTGAATAAATGTGCAAAGTAGACATGTTTGTATGTGTGCTTTGCGCACACATTTAGACTACGTTTGAATAGGAGAATTATTAGATTAGCAATTGTAAGCCTCTTGAAATCTTTTTTATTTGTCTGTTTTTATTTTTTCCTTTTTTATTGAATTTATTGAGGTGATAGTGTTTAACACAATTATGCAGGTTTCAAGTGCACAATTTCACAACACATCATCTCTATGTTACACTGTGTATTCACCAGCCCAAGTCAAGTCTCCTCCCATCACCATTTATTCCCCCTATACCCTTCCTCATCTCCACCCCCACCCCCACTGGAAATCAGCACACTGTTGTCTGTGTCCATGAATGATTTGTTGTTCTTTTTTTTTTTTTGCTCAATCCTTCTACACCCCCACCCAGCCTTCCAACCCCTAACTCCTGATAGCTGTCAGAAGGCTTTTTACCTATGAGTCTGTCTCTATATTGCTTCTATATTGTTCTATATTGATTGTTAGTTTGTTTTGTTTATTAGATTCCAGATATGTGTGAAATCATATGGTACTTGTGTTTCTCTGGTTGGCTTATTTGACTTGGCATAATGCTCTCCAGGTCCATTTATGCTGTTGCAAAAGGTGAGATTTCTTTCCTTTACCACAGCCAAGCAGTATTTCTCTGTGTAAATGTATCACAGCTTTTTTATCCACTCATCTACTGATGGACACTTGGGCTGTTTCTAAATCTTGGCTGTCGTAAATAATGTTCTAGTGAACCTAGGGGTGATTATATTCTTTCAAACTAGCATTTTGGGTTTTTAATATCAATTTGTACTTCTAACAGCAATGAATGAGATCTTCTTACCCACAACTTAACTAATTGATAGGCAAAAGTAGTATTTCATTGATTATTTATGTTGTATTGCTTTGATTAGTCACAATATTGAATAAATTTCTCTCATTTATTGAGACTTCTTTTCAAGTTATATTTCAAGTTATATATAGAAGTTGAGTGTCAAAAATCTGAACTTTTCAAAAGTTTTTTAGACATTTCTTATACACACAGAAGTTTAAAAAATCTTCCCCAGGGAGGTCTTAGGGTCAGCCCCATGAAGATTTTTACTTTCTTTTTTAGATTGAATGCATCCTCAACCCAACAGACCAATGGCTTTTGATATATTCCCTTACATTAACAATCATATTCAGCATTTGATTTTACATTTGAATTTAGATCATCCAATACAATTCTTCTTCAATAAAACTTATTGGTAGCTGTTGTTTTTGTTGTCTCTCATCAACTTTGGTTTTGTTTTTCTGATGTATTACATGAATAGAAAACGTTCTGCAAGAAAAAGTATAAAAGGGCTTAAAATTAAGCAAACCACTTATCATTTGTCTGTGGATTAGTAAAAGGCACTTTGAAGTGTACTCTATTTTAAATAGTACCTTTATGTAATGGCCTCATTATACCCAGAGAGACACTGGAGACTCATGCAGACTGAAATCCTAGAGAAATATGACATAAAATAAGTCTGGCATTCTACAAAAGTTGGAGTAATTGCTTTCCTGATAGTTCCTTGTTACTTAGAAGTAAATTTTAAAAGTACAGTTTCTGAATTACCATTAAGTCAAAATCAGAGGCCAGCACATAAGGAGAAATAAAAATTAGTAGAAGTGCAATTTCATGCTGCTAAGTCAGGTGCAGGTGTGGTCCACTATGGAGCCTGTGGGAACCAGAGGAAAATTTATATTCTATCAATGATTCTTCTTTTAACCTAATAGCTTTTATTCTCTCATATCATTTGTTGCCATAAATGTCACATATCAGCCCATTTGCACTGTAGAAATATCACAAGGGATGATGAAATACAGGGGCTAAACTTCAGTTTTTAAGACAGAAAGAAGTATTTGGACACTGTAACATGTGAGAGACATAGAGAGGACTTTCATTTGGCCAAGTCCATGGGGAGTGAAAAGCATTAGAATCAAAGAGTTCTTGTTGCTCTTTGTGAGGCCAGTTTGTCATTTCAAGCCAATTTCTCACGAACAGATGTCCACACAACTGTTACTGTGGTTACAGTTAACAAATAGGTTTTTGAAAAGTAAATCAAATCTATATGCAATATGTAATCATTGTATTAAAAATACTTTCACAGAATCAGAAGAATAAACTTAGTAATGTTGTATAGCATTTTAAGATAACAGAGTTATCTTTGGTGTTAGTGTATTTGGACCAAGGGAAACAGCTCAGAATTGTTTAAAAAATTATTAGGAAGTGAAAGAAAGCTTTGAATCTATTTTTAGGACCAATGCAATTTAGATCCCCAAGAAAGTATGCACACTATTTAAAAAACATAAAAATAGATTTGGCAACTTTTTTGACAGCATGTTCAAGAGTATTAAAAACTGGGTTAAGAAAATATTTTTAAGTTTATTCAAAATTCTTCCTCTGTAATGTAGAGTGCTTTCCCTCTCTTTCTTCTTCTACTTATTGGGCAAATTATTATTTATAAATCTGTGTAAACATTTTTAAGTAACCCATCTTTTCTCTAACAATTCTGTTTTGATAATTTGCCAGTTTTATTTTTATTACATTCATGGGGTTACATTGGTTAATAGGATCATATAGACTTCTAGTGTACAGTTCCATGATCCGTGACCTGTGTATTGTGTGCCCACCATCCAAAGTCAACTCATCTTCCATTCCCATAGATCTGACTGTCTTGACCCTTTGTCATCCCCCAACCCCTTCCCTCTTAGCTTTCTCTAATGAACTTATTTCACTTAGCATAATATTCTCAAGGTTTATCCATGTTGTCACAAATGGCAATATTTCATCTTTTCTTGTGGCTGAGTAGTATGACATAGTATGTATTTACCATATCTTCTTTATCCAATTCTCAGTCAAAGGACACTTTTGTTGTCTCCATGTTTGCCACCATGAATGATGCTGCAATAAAGATAAGGGTGCATGTACCATTGCGAGTTAATGCTTTTTGGTTTTGGTGTAGATACCCAGAAGAGGTACTTCCATATCCATTTTATTGAGTGTTTTATTCATAAATGGATGCTGTATCTTACCAAATGATTTGCTGCATTATTGCTATTGTGATTTGTGTGCTTTCTTTTGTTAGTGTGGTGTATTACATTGATTGGTTTGCATATGTTGAACCATCCTTGTGCCCTTGGAATGAACTCCACTCGATCATGAGGTATTCTTTTATACTGTATTGTTGTACTCGATTTGTTAATATTTTATTTAAGATTTTTGCATCTGTATTCATCAGAGATATTGGTCTGTAGTTTTGTGTGTGTGTTATCCTTGCCAGGTTTTGGTGTCAGGGTTATGTTGGCTTCATAAAATGTGTTAGGAAGTATTGCTTCTTCTTTTCAATTTTTTTGAAGAATTTGAGATGGATGGGTACCAAATCTTTGAATGTTTGGTAGAATTCACTCATGAAGCCATATTGTCCTGGACTCTTATTTTGGGGGAGGTTTTTGATGATTGTTTCCAGTTCCTCACTGTTTATTGTTCTATTTATAGAACAATATAGTTTCCAGTTCTTCATGATTCAGTCTAGGAAGGTTATATATTTCTAAGAACTTGCCATTTCTTCTAGGTTATTGAATTAGGTAGTATATAATTTTTCATACAATTCTAATATGATCCTTTGTATATCTGTGATGTCTGTGGTAACCTCTCCCCTTCATTTCTGATTTTGTTTATATGAATCTTTTCTCTTTTTTTCCTTTGTGAGTCTAGCTAGGAGTTTTTCAATTTTATTAATCTTTTCAAAGAACCAGATCTTTGTTGTATTAATTTTTTTGTATAGTCTTTTTGTTCTCTATTTCATTCAATTCTCCTTTAGTTTTTATTATTTTTTCTTCTCTGCTGACTTTGAATTGCTTCTGTTTTTCTTTTCCTAGTGCTTTAAGATGTAATATTAGTTTGTTTACTTAGAATTTCTTGTTTCTTGAGGTAGGCCTGTAATGACAAAAACTTCTCTCTTATTACTGATCTCACTGCATCCCGGAAGTTCTAATATGTTGCACTGTCATTCTCATTGGTCTATATATCTTTTTTTTTAATCGTCACCCAAGTATATGTTCCACTGATTGTTAGAGAGAAAGAGAGAGAAAGAGAAACACTGATGTGAAAGAGAAACACCAATCATCTCCTATTAGGTTTGGGGTTTGAGTACAGACCAAGAATCAAACCCAAAACCTAATTATGTGCCCTGATTGGGAATCAAACCCACAACCTTTTTTAGTGAAAGGGATGATCCAACCAACAGAGCCACTTGGCCAGGGCTCTATATATCTTCTGTTCTTTCCTGTTTCTCATATGATCCAGTCATTTTGTAGTAGCACATTGTTTAATTTCCACATATTTCTGGGTTTCTTCATTTTTGCAGTTGATTTCTAATTTCAAAGCAATGTGGTCAGATAATATGTTTGGTGTAATTTAATCTTCTTGAGTTTGTTGAAGCTAGTTTTGTGACCCAACATATGTTTTATCCTCGAGAATATTCCATGTGCACTGGAGAATGTATAATCTGATATTCTGGCATGAAAGGCTCTATAAATGTCAATTATGTCCATTTGGCCTAACGTGTCATTTAAGGCTGATATTTCTTTATTGATTTTCTGTTTAGATCATCTATCTAGAGCTGTCAATGGAGTATTAACGTCCCCAACTATGACTGTGTTTTTTTCTGTTTCTCCCTTTAGTTTTGTTAGTAATTGCTTTGTGTATTGTGGTTCTCCCTGATGGATGCATTATGTATTAAGAAGTGTTAAGTCTTCTTGATGTAGTGTCCTCTTTATAATTATAAAATGTCCATCTTTGTCTCTTATTAACTTTGTTATCTTGAAATCTCTTTTGTCACATATAAGTTGACCACACCTGCTTTTCTGTGGATGATATTTGCTTGGATACTCATTTTCCACCCTTTCACTTTGAGTGTAACTTTGTAGCTTCAATGTATCTCCTGAAGGCCGCATATGGTTGTTTTTTTGATTTTTTTTTATCCTATATACCTATCTGTGCCTATATATTGGTGAATACAGTCCATTGACTTTTAGAGTAATTATTGATGTACAAGGCTTTTCTATATTCATTTTATCTTTTGTTTTCTGGTAGCTCTGTTCCTCCATAGGTTCTTTTTGTTTGTGTTTCTGTCTGTTGTTTTTGTTTGATGGTATTTCATATTTCTTTTCTGTTTTCTCTTCTTTTTAGCTATGTGTCTCAGTTCTGGGGGGGGGGGTTTGTGTGTGTGTGTTGTTACCATTAGGTTCATGAAAGAGGAAGTTTCATATACAGTGGTCCTTTTTCTTTTGAATGCATCTGATCTCCATCCTCCTCTACAAATTCAGACCTCTACCCCCCCTCTCTTTGAGTTGTTATTTTCACAAATTATTCCTGTTTATGCTGTAAGTTTGTAATTTTCCAGTTTTAATTCATAATTATTCATTTACAAATAAAGTACAGTCCATTATAATGTTATATCAGGAAATAGTCACCCACTTGCTTTAGTATTGTTTTTGCTTTAGGCTACTGCCTTACTCAAGAAAATTAATTTGCATGTGCAAATAAGAGAAGTGTCTACACATGATTTATTTTATAGAAACTAGTGATTAGATTTATAGGTTTTAAATATTGATGACAAAATTATTCAAACGATTTATCTTAATTGGTGGTGCTGGTTGATAAGTATATGTGAACCACCTGTATTCTCTTGGCAGCTTTTCTGTAAGCCTAACATTATTTTAAATAAAAATAATAATTGAAAGTAATATTATAATTAATTTAGTAATTACTTATAGATTGTAATGATTATAATGGTAATGATGACTAATATTGAGTATATGAGCCTAGCCTTAGACAACACCTTTTATAAATGCTTTATGTCATCTGTGTACATTCTTCTTTTTTTTTTTATTAAAAGACACCAGCAAGTTGATGGCAGATTTGTTACTCCCTTAGTCATTAACATAATCTTTAACTCAGTTCTAAATATGGATAAAATTTTGAGAAATTAAATGCATCCTTTCATTAAAGGACACTTTTAGTTAATAAATGTGATAAATGTGAATAAAAGGATAAATGTGAATGCCTGATTTGACTTAATGAATAAAGTATTAATTAAAGAAATGTTCTCTATCATACATATTACAATTATGTAAAGGATAACAGGGATTTATTTTTCAATGACTGCATGAAGACACTGAATGATGAAAGTTAAAAGATGACATAAACTATAGAGAGAATTTAACTACCATGAATAATGCTTTTTTATTAGTGGGAAAATTATAAGTGTAAACATGATTCTATAGTGTTATGGTCAGGGTGTTTACAACAGAGCAATACAAGTAACCTTCAGTTCTATTGCCGTCTGCTTAATTTCAGGCATAAGCACACAATCTAAATCAGTAGCTTTCAAACTTGTCTGGATCTCAGAAGTCTCCCTTCAAAAGCTCAGTAGAGATGTGGAATGTCTCTGGTTGACCCAAGATGATATTCTAGAACTCTGTGTCTCTATCCTTTTCTTCTTTATCAGGAGCAAGTGCATGAAGGCAGAGTTTGGATATAGTTTGGTGTAGATTGAAAGTCACTGCTTAAACAATTGAAATGCTAAACCTAGTTGTATACTTGGATAGAATGGGAGAGCAAAGAGCACTTCATTAATTTTTCTACAGTTCAGGCTTAGTGATTTTTTTCTTGGTATGAATTAAGAAACTGTCATTTGCAAAAGATATAAAGCTCAAGCAAAAATGTTTTAGCAAGTAGAGAACTTTTGTTTCACATAGCTAATGGGTCTTAGGATAGGGCTTGCTCCAAAGCCTGAAACAAAGGTTTTAGTTTCATCATTAATAAACATGTATAAAGGACCCATGGACAAAACCAAAAGGGGGTAGGATCAAGAGAGGGAAGTGGGGGTGGCTGGGATGAGGGGGCTTAGTGGGAGGAGAATGGAGACAACTGTACTTGAACACCAATAAAAAATGTGGGGAAAAAAAAGAAACATTTTTTTTTCCATTTCTCAAGTCTGACTTTGGCTATGCACCTCTATTCCCAGGAACCAAAGGATAGTCTCTATACGATCAGAGGATGACTATAACCTCTCCAGAGCCAGTGTTTTCTCAGTTTCAGTCCATGCATAAAAACAAGAGTATCATCCTAAAAGGTTTCTACATGAAGATTCATTGAGTCCCATTGTATCTATGTGGGACATGAACCAAATACATTGATTGATTGGTGCATTAATTGACCTACATGTAAGTCTCAGACTATACTTTTGAACCTGATAAAAGCTGCAGCTGAAGCATAGGAGCTAGGTTGGGGGTGTGAGTGGATCCCAATGGAAACTGAGGTAGAGTTAATGGAAAAATGAGAAATAGATATGAGAAATTAAAAATAGTAAGTGCTTTCTTCCCCTATAACTGATGTAGTTTATTCATTAACTCATTTCTTTACAAAGCTCTTTTTATTTTGTTTGTTTATATATTTTTATTGTTCAAGTACAGTTCTCTTAATTTTCCTGCCACCACTTTCCCCTGCCACAGCCAATCCACCTCCCACTCTCAATCCTACCCACCTCTGGCTTTGTCCATGTGTCCTTTATACATGTTCCTTGGCGACCCTTCCCCTTCTTTCCCCCATTGTCCCCCTGCCCCTCGATCTCCCCTCTAGTTACTGTCAGTTTGTTCTTTATTTCAATGTCTCTGGTTGTATATTGCTTTCTTGTTTGTTTTGTTGATTAAGTTCCACTTATACGTGAGATCATGTGATATTTGTCTTTCACCACCTGGCTTATTTCACTTAGCATAATGCTCTCCAGTTCTCTCCATGCTGTCCCAAAGGGTAGAAACTCCTTTTTTTCTGCTGTGTAGTATTCCATTGTGTAAATGTACCATAGTTTTTTGATTCACTCAGTTGCTGATGGGCACTTAGGTTGCTTCCAGCATGTAGCTATTATAAATTGTGCTGCTATGAACGTTGGGGTGCAAAGGTTCCTTTGAATTGGTGTTTCAGTATTCTTAGGGTATAATCCCAGCAGTGGAATTGCTGCATCAAAAGGCATTTCCATTTTCAGTTTTCGAGGAAAGCCCATACTGTTTTCCACAGTGGCTGCACCAGTCTGCATTCTGACCAACAGTGTACTAGGGTTCCCTTTATCTACAACTTCATCAGCACCTCTTGTTTGCTTATTTGTTAATGATGACCATTCTGACAGGTGTGAAGTGGTATCTCATTGTGGTTTTAATTTGTATCTCTCTGATGGCTAGTGATTCTGAGCATTTTTTCATGTGTCTATGGACCCTCTGTGTGTCCTCCTTGGAGAAATGTCTGTTCAGGTCCTTTGCCCATTTTTTTAATTGGGTTGTTTGTCTTCCTGGAGTAGAGTCATGAGTTCTTTATATATTTTGGGGGACAAAACCCTTGTCCAAGGTATCATTGGCAAATATATTTTCCCATACAGTTGGTTTCCTTTTCATTTTGGTGCTGTTTCTTTTGGTGAAGAAGCTTTTTATTTTGATGAAGTCCCATTTGTCTATTCTTTCATTTGTGTCACTTGCTTCAGGGGACATATCAGTGAAAATACTGCTGTGTGGAATATCTAAGATTTTCATGCCTATGGTTTCCTCTAGGACTTTTATGGTATCATGACTTATATTCAAGTCTTGTATCCATCTTGAGTTTATTTTTGTGTATGGTGTAAGTTGGTGATTGAGTTTCTTTTTTTTTTTTTTTTGCATGTAGCTGTCCAAATCTCCCAATACTATTTGTTGAAGAAGCTATTTTTACTCAATTCTATGCTTCTGCCCCCTTTGCCAAATATTAATTGACCATAGAGACTTAGGTTAATTTATGGACTTTCTATTCTGTTCCACTGATCCATGTGTCTGTTCTTATGCCAGTACCAGACTGTTTTGATTACAGTAGCCTTCTATTATAGTTTGACATCGGGTATTATGATCATTCCTACTTTGTTCTTGTTTCTCAAAATTGCTTTGGCTATTTGAGGTCATTTATGGTTCCATAAAAATTTTTGAGATGTTTGTTCCATATCTGTGCAATATGTCAGCAGTATTTTAGTAGGGATTGAATTGAATCTATAAATTGCTTTGTGTAGTATGGGCATTTTGATGATGTTAATTCTTCCAATCCATGAACACAGTATGTATTTCCATTTATTTGTGACTTCCTTAATTTCTTTCTTCAGTGTTGTGTAGTTTTCAGAGTACAAGTTTTTACCTCCTTGGTTAGGTTTATTCCTAGGTACTTGATTTTTCTTGTTTCTATATCAAATGGGATTTTTTCCTGATTTCTGTTTCTGATATTTCGTTGTTGGTGTACAAAAATGCTTTTGATTTCTGAATATTGACTTTGTATCCAGCTGTTTTGCCAAATTCACATATCAAGTCCAGTAACTTTTTGGTGGAGTCTGTAGGGTTTTCTATGTACACTATCATGTCATCTGCAAACAATAGCAGTTTTACTTCCTCCTTTCCAATTCAGATGATTTTATGTCTTTTTCTTGTCTGATTGCTGTGGCTAGGACTTCCAATACTATGTTGAATAGAAGTGGTAAAAGCAGACATCTTTTTCTTGTTCCTGATCTTAGTGGGAAAGCTCTAAGTTTTTGCCCATTGAGTATGATGTTGGCTGTAGGTTTTTCATATATGACCTTTATTATGTTGAGGTATACTCCTTTATTCTCACTTTGCTGAGTGTTTTTTTTTTTTATCACAAATGGGTGCTATACCATATCAAATGCTTTTTCTACATCTATTGATATGATCATGTTATTTTTGTCTTTCCTGTGTATGTTTTATATTACGTTTATTGATTTGGGAATATTGTACCATCCTTGAATCCCTGGGATGAATCCCATTTGAGCATGGTGTATGATCTTTTCAATGTATTGCTGGATGCAGTTTGCCAATATTCTTATGAGGATTATAGCATTTATTGGTCTGTAGTTTTCTTTCTTTGTTGTGTCTTTATCTGGTTTTGGGATTACGATGATACTGGCCTCATAAAAAGAGATTGGGAGGCTTCCCTCTTCTTGGATTTTTTGCAATAGTCTTTGAAAGGTAGGGGTTAGTTTTTCCTTAAATGTTTTATTAAATTCTCCTGTGAAACCATCTGGTCCAGGGGTTTTGTGTTCTAGGAGTTTTTGATTAGTGCTTCGATTTCACTAGCTCTATCAGTCTGTTCCGGCTTTTTGCTTCTTCTTTATTCAGTTTTGGAAGATTATATTTTTCTAGAAATTTGTCTATTTCAAGAAATTTGAAAGCCATATAGTTCTTCATAGTAATTTCTTACAATCCTTTGTATTTCTGTGGTATCAGTTGTAATCTCTCCTCTGTCATTTTGACTTTATTCATTTGCATCCTTTCCCTTTTTTCCTTGATGATCTGGTTAAAGGCTTATTGATTTTATCTTTTCAAGAACCAGCTCCTAAAAGTATTGATCCTTTGAATTGTTCTTTAGTGTCTATGTCATTTAGTTCTGCTCTAATCTTGATTATTTCCTTCCTCCCACTTGCTCTGGGCTTTGTTTGTTGTGGTTCCTCCAGTTCTTGTAGATGTAGGATCAGGTTGTTTATTTGAAATGTTTCTCTCTTTTTCAGGTAAGCCTGTTGAGAGGGATGAACTTCCCTCTCAGGACTGCCTTTACTGTCCCATAGGTTTTGGACTATTGTGTGTTCATTTTCATTTGTTACCAGGAACTTTTTTATTTCTTCCTTGATCTCGTTATTAACCAATTCATTGTCTAATAGCTTGCTATTCAGTCTCCATAAGTTTGAATGCTCTTGAGGTTTTTTCCTTGAGGTTGGTTTCTAGTTTCAGTCTCTTGTGGTCTGAGAAAATGCTTGATAAGATTTCAATTTTCTTAACTTTGTTTAGGCTTGTTTTGTGTTCTATCATGTGCTGTCTTTGAAACTGTTCCATGTGCATTTGCAAAGAATGTGTATTTTGCTTCTTTGTAATTAAAGATTATGTATATCTGTTAAGTCCATTTGATCTAAGGCATCATTCAGCTCCACAATATCTTTGTTGATATTTTGTTGGGAAAATCTATCCACTGTTGACAGTGGGATGTTAAAATCCCCTAGTATAAGTGTGTTGCTGTCTATATCTTTCTTGAAGTCCTCCAAGATTTTCTTATATATGTGGGTGCCCCTATGTGGGGTGCATATATGTTTATAATGTTTATGTCTTCTTGATGAATTCTTCCCTTCAGTATTATCCTTCTGTGCCTTTTCTTATGGCCTCTGTTTTGAAGTCTATTTTGTCTGATATAAGTATTGCTACCCCAGCTGTTTTTTCCTATCTGCTTGGAATAATTTTTTCCAACCCTTCACTTTCAATCTGTATAGGTCTTTTGTTCTGAGTTGGGGCTCTTGTAGGCAGCATATGTGTGGGTCATGTTTTCTTATCCATTCAATTACCCTATGTCTTTTGGTTGGAGCATTTAATCCATTTACATTTAAGGTTATTGTTGATAGGTACTTATTCTTTGCTATTTTGCCCTCTTTATACCTGTGTTCTTCTCTCTCTCATTCTTTTATTCATTTTCTTAAAGTAGTCCCTTTAGGATCTCTTACAGAGCTAGTTTGGAGGAGGTATATTCTTTGAGACTTCTTTTGTCCAGGAAGCTCCTTATTTGGCCTTCTATTTTAATTGAGAGACTTTCTGGGTAGAGTAGTCTTAGTTACAGGACTTTGCTTTTCATTATTTGGAATATTTCTTGCCATTCCCTTCTGGCTTGCAATGTTTCTGTTGAGAAGTCAGCTGCTAGCCTTTTTGGGGCTCCCTTGTATGTTACTTCCTGTTTCTCCCTTGCTGCCTTTAAGATTTTCTCTTTGTCTTGGAATTTTGCCATTTTAATTATGTGTCTTGAAGTGTGAAGGTCTAGAGATAAAATTGTAAAAGTGCAATAGCAACTACCCTACCCACAACCAATTAGCAATGCCTTTTTTAGTTTTTACTGTGCTACTTTTATGTTAGTTGGACAAATGCAAAATATAGTCCCTCTCTACTTATTTCCTGTATCTTAATAGAGCAAACTGTATCATACATATACAGAAAAATGTATATTCTTTTATCTCTCTATCGGTCTAATAAGTCTATCTTGGCAATGATTCACTATGTTCACTTTTAATAGAATATATGCATTTCCTAAATATTTGAAGGTAAAAAAAATCCTCCGTACCACCCCCCCATTTTCACACATTTCAGTGTTATTGGCAGAAAACTACAAATGTTTTAGTATTTTCCAATACCACTTGCGATATGTTAACCAAATTCGGTAGGATATAAAGGAAAAAAAATTGTTTATTCCATGTATCAAACATTAGATTATGTGTAAATTTTAACCAAGCACGGTTGCAATTGGGCTCTAAGAAATCTCTAAGAAATGATAGAAACCTTTTTCTTGCTTAATATCTAAATGTAAAGACTACATGATGATCAATACTTGTTATATAAATAAAAACATGCACATCATAAGATGTAAAGGCACTAAGCTATTCTAAGAAAAGTCATAAATATTCCTGTTTATAAGTCAAAGTAACACAAAACAAGTTACATGGGATTCATAGAAAATTAAATATAAAGTTCAATGGGATGTTATACTAAAAATCAGTGTTATTTCAAAAATAAATGTACAAATGATTTCTTCAAAATGTTGTCTAAAATCATTATTAGATGTAATGTTTACTATCTATGCAGAAAAAAAATAATATGTAATTTATAGAAAAACATAAAACAATAGAGTAATGTCATAAAATTTTCACATTTTAGCTTGCAAAAATTTTTAATTTAGTGAACAATGTACTTTAAAAATACAGGGAAAACATAATATTATATGATATCATATGAAATAAGCAAGCCTAAATCTCTTCATAATATTTTTATTTTGAAATGATTTATAAATGCTTTTTAATGGGGGCAAAATGGTTAAACATGAGCTGTTCAAATTGTTTATGAAGAATGAATTAGAACAATCAGAAAAAAAAGTCAAAAAATAACAAAAGCAACAAGGATCCATATAAATAGGAGAACCTTTTGTGTATTCCCTTGCCAAACAATCTGGAGCAGGGTACAGAATGTGATGCACCACCATGGCATGCTGCCAAGTCACAGGGTACCTAGAGGCGAGTGGCAATGGCATGGCATGTAGACATGTCATTGTCAGATAATATACACATGACAGCAAATATTTGGCACAGAGTACTCTTCTTAGCTTAGGGAAATTAAGAGGAGAGAAAATTACAGTAATAAAAGTATGGCTTTTTGTTTCTCAGAAGATGATATCTGAACTTTGTATGTTTGCAGGGTGATTGAGAGTTCTCTACAGATGGTGCAGTTGCCTTGCCCAGTAAAGTATAAATACTGAGTCTTTTAAACCTTGGCTGCGTAATGAGAAGTTCCACACATATCTTCACCCTGCCTTCTGCGTGCTTCACAGCTTCCTTCTTTCTGCTGACCACCAGAGCAAAGGCCTCATTATCTATACACAGGTGTCCTTGCTTCCCCACATTGGTCTTTCATGGATTCTGAACTTTCTCTTTCCAATTTCTCTTTCTTCTCTATTTTTTTTTAGTTCTGCACATTCATAGATATAACCCTTAGAATTCTACCCTCCCTGCCCTGTGGGGGGGCACCGCTCGCAGGGCCCCCCTGGCCACCACAGATGAGAATAAGTCTGCCAAGACACGATCTGCTTGGGGAGGAAAGGTGGCCGATCTCTGGAAGGAGAAGGGCCAAGAGCCTTTTCCTCAGTGGGCTTTTATGGGGTTCAATTTGCACAGGAATACAAGTAAAGCTCATCAATCATTGTCAGGCAGTAAGGCTCAAACAATAGATAACATACAAAGAACTCTGAGGGCTTATTCTGAGTCAGGGTCAGTTAGCTAAAGGGCTATAAGACTTTGGGAAACAAATTCATTTCATCCTTGGGCCCTTATCATTTAAATTGAGGGTATTAGCAAAGCAGGTTTCACAGGATTTTATGCATTCTTTCTTAGACCTGATCTCCCCAGGGAACCTGCCTGTTTCCAGCACAGGGCCACACCCACCTCTGGCATTGTTTCAGGCTTAAGTCAAGCAGGGGAAGTAAAGGCAGCCAAGAGATTAGGAGACTTCTTGCAGACAGGAAAAGGACTCAGGCTATGTCAAAGCTGAGGGGCTAGGGTCCATCACTCCCTTTTTCTATAGCCCCCCAAGTCAATCCCTTTGGGCCTCTTCGTGACTATGCCTGCCTTAGGTCATCCCTCCCTTGAGGAATCTTACCCATCATTGGCTAACTGGTCAGGCTCAGGGCCAAGCAGGGTGAAGTAAAGTGGGCAGAGGTGGCACCCCTGCCAGGGAGATAAGCTTTGTCTCCTTAGTGGCTTATGGTCCCAAGGTCTCTGACTCAGCCTTAACCATGGGGGTTACAGTTTCTGAAACCAGGCAGGGCAGTTCCCAACACTGCCCCAGGAAACCCTTCCTTGCAAAATCTCCCAAGTGAGGTGTGCATATCTCGAGTCTCTGCTGCAAAGAAATTATCATTTCAACTTTCATTCATTTGGTCTAAAAACAGTGTAATACAGAGAAGACAACGGGTAACAAATAGGATCAATAAAGCAGAGTTGTTTACAAATTGCACCAACAGAGGCAGCTGATTCTTTAGCACCATATAAGAGCTCCTTCGTTTCCAAGTAGAAGATATCATAAGGTAATTAACTAAGTGCTTTGTCCCATTGATTAGGGATGGAAGAGGATGATGGGCAAAAAAAACAAAAAACAACTCAGGGCTAAGGAGTAGTCTGTTGTAGAATGTCAGGGCTTAGAAGGAGTGCAGAAGTTTCTCATTCAAGATTAATAGCACTGTCAAAACCAATACAGTGGGCAGAGTGAGGAACCAATGAGAAACCAAAATCCAAAAAAGCTGAACCACAGTTCCAAAAGGTCTGGTAATGGAAGAAGCTAATACAACCTAAATATAATCCAAGGTACCTAGTGGCATCATTCTTGTACGAGTTATATTCATTCAAAGAAATATAGTCCAATGGCTAAAAGTAATTGGAAGCTATCCCAGTTTTTAACTGTATAGTTAAAGGAAATCCAATTGAGAATGAATTGGATACATTTCAAAATTACTTCTACCATCACCCTAAATTCTCTTTTTTCTCAGTAGTGGTCCAATGGCTTTTTACATACACCCTCCTGCCTCCTCTCCGGTCAGAACAACTTTTCTGTTTGCCTACTGCCTTGTTAAATGATTTATTTTTATTATGCAACTTGACAGACTTTCCTGCTTCTGTCCCTCTCATTTCAACTACCCATATTCTTGACAAAAAGTAGCTGTACCAAAACAAAAACCCAGCAATATGACTGTTATATTTAGTTATTATTAATCTCTTTCCCACTTTCTCTCCTCTGACTCTACCAATGCCTTTTATTCTGTGTTGCAAAAACTCCAAAGTGGGTTCATATAGGTAATATTCTCTTAGGCTACTATGGAAAGTAAGAAGCTGGGTGTGCAGACCAAATTATTTTAGGGAAATGATGGTGGGAAAAGAGGAGAAGAAGTACATGCATCAGGAAGAGTTCGGCTAGAAAGCGGATATTTCAGATAATTTCTTTTATGAGCATTTTGTATTTGGGGAGATGAGACACAAAGTTGACTGATTCTAAAATGTCAGATGTAGATACAATGTACTACCTGAACATTTCGGAGCAGCAGCCCTGAAGCATACCCCATAAATCATCAGTACTATGAAACACTATTGAAAGGAAAGGAGGTTGAATGGTCAGTTTTGAGAAAAAAGGTTTGTCTCTTGATTACTCACAGGTGTAATTGCATCTTAAATGCTCTTAGAATTTTGCTGAAATAAGAAAACCCGCTTATTTTTGTTTATTTGAGTGTGTCTCAAGCTCATTGCATCAAGATCCTATTTTGTTGTAGAGTGCATTTCCGTCAAACACACCAAATTGGGTTGCTTTTCTAAAGGCAAATAAGTGCATATGCAAAGGGATACCTAACTCATTGAAAAACATATGCTGACATCCGAGTCACTTATGAGCTTTGTTGCAGCTTCGAAAAAATATTCATTCATTGCTCCAGTTCAGCCCCACTTGTTATGAAGTGATTTAATTACTGCGAACTGAATTGTAATTCTCTCCTTTTAATGTAGAGTTGTTTCTAGTCAGACCTTTAATGGCTCTCTAAACAATAATGTTTGGCAAAAAGAAATGTTGTCAGTCTAGCAGAACCATAAACATCTGTGTTGTTTAGAATAAAGTCCCCTAATTGACTAAATATATAGGTATACCAGGAAAATCCCATGTCACTGGACAGTCCATTGGAAGTGTGTCAAATCTTCACGAAACGGTGTGTGCCATCTGAAAAAGTTGCTTTTTCTCTCATCATTAGAAGGTCAGTTTTGTTGTTCTTGTTATTTTCAAAATGCATGTGTCTTCACATCTCACCTTCAGATTTTAGAATAATCAACACTGTTTTTTTATTGTCAAGGAGAAAACAAAGTACTGTTTCAATGTGTGGAAGTAAGGTTGTGAAAGGAAGTCTTACTAAAGAGTAGAATGTCAAAGTCTCTATGTTGTGCCAAACTGTCATCTTCAATCTGTCTCCAAAAATACTTTTGCCTGATTTTATAACAAGACTCTGATAAAACAATGGTGATAGTCTCATTTGTTCACTAATCTAAAAATAGTTCACTGGCATGAGTATTAGACATGATTAAACACTGCAGCGTAATTATTTTGTCCTAGGCCATATAATTTCCATGTGTCTTTTCTTGAAATCATTCCAAACCTTTTCATTTTGATCTCTAAAAAATTTTAAACTGAAATATTAAAATATAAACAACTATACAGATATATCTATGGTTATATATGCAAATAGTTCTTTGAAAAAATACTGTGACTTTTCAAATAATCAAGTAATCTAATAATAATCTGATTACTTTATAAAACAGTTATCTTTATATTATATTCATCTTTATAAGACAACAATAATTCCAAAGAAAGGAGAAATGACTGTTTTAAAAATATTGACTATAAGCTTCACAATTCTCTTCCCAGTAATATTATCAAACAGTAAAAGTATTATAGAATGTTAATAATTTAAATAGGTTTAATGGCCAGTTCTCTTGGATTGGAAAAGCATCATATCATTAATAAATGTTAGGATTTTGTGTCTGGGCAACTCAACCCTATTTCACAGAGAGTAACTATTAAATTTGACTCATAAGCAATATCAGCATCCTCCTTGTTGTACATATGTATTTACTGGTTTGTATAATATTCAAATAGATTTCTACTATTTGCAATTTTTCCTTCAAGACATGACACTAATTATAAAAATAAACTAAATTGGAAAGAAAATTCAGACATAGGTATTACTTTGTAGTAAGATTTTTTTTTTTTTGCCATTTCCATTGAGAAAATATCCAGATGGCAGCTCTTTGTTATGAATTAACACTCATTTGATTATATTAGTTGATCCTTATAAAATGGAACAGAAAGTTGTGGCTCCATAGTGGCTAGTTTTAATGGGAACATTTCTCTTTTATTCCTGGGGCATGTCACTGTCATGGAATTTTGACTGGCTTTACTAAATTTCCACCTGTGAAGTTATATTAAAAAATAATCATTAAATATAAGAGCATAGGAAGTAGAATGTAGTTTTTAAAAAAATCTCAGTGTCCCTGGTCTTAGAGCTCATGGTCACCCATATAAAATATTTCAGAGGAGAACAGCTCAGAGAACCCTGTGGTAGCATCAGAGGTCACTTCTATAGTAATTAAATATTTCTATCTGCCAGAGATGGGTAATAAGCTGTAACAGTAGCTGAACAAATTAGTCCTCTACTCTACTTATTCTGCTGCACACAAATGACTACATATTTCTTGTGTCCGGCAGCCCCAGCGGAGGCTAGAGTCCTAATCTTGCTCAATATTCTGGCTCAGAGGTTCTCATCTTCACCTATCCAGTAGCATTGCCACTCTCCATTTGAGTGCACCTGAGGTAACCTCACTTCTCCAGGAGGTTTTTATTAGACCATGACAAGTTCCAAATCTTCCTCTCACGTGGGCATATATCACCTGTGGTTTAGGCCAGTTTTCATTCCCCAGAACCAAGAATAAATTCAAGAGGGAAAATAAAGCAGTTTAAGGGTCTCTGCTTAAAAACTCTCTACCTGCCCTGGCAATACCTCACTAAAAAATGGGGTTTTATTTTATTTCTATCAGTGTCATTGAACATATTATAGCCTACTTTTAGAAGTTAGATTTGAGACTTGTTCCTGTGTCAGTCTCATTCTTGGTGTCCCACTTATTGTCAAAACTTGGATACTGCTTGGTCTAAACCTGTTGCTTTCCTCACTTACCCCAAAGCCCCAGACTGAACTGTCATTTGCATGGTTAAGCCCCTGCTGTATTCTGACAGACTGACCTGATGCTGAGTTGCCTACATGGATTTCAATTTAGCTTGTTAGCCTTTTATATAAACTTTGCTCTTGTGTTTTACATACATGTTAGAGTAGACTCTCTCCCTTCATCTTGGACACCTCCTCAAAGATGTTATAATGACCATATCTGCTAGATATTATCTATTACTAGCTATATTTCACTTCTGCCAAAATATGATTCTGTGTGCATGTTCTCAGATCCTTCTCTACCCCATCAGCACGTGGAGTTCCAGATTTTGTTGATGTCAGTGTTGAATGACCGAGGTTAAAACAAAAGCTCTATAACCCAATTCAAAGTGAAGCATACAGAACTTAGCAGAACTTGTTACATTAAAATAATCAAACCAGAATGCTTTCCTTCACATTTTATTATAGTTAGCACAATTGGTGATTGAAGTTTCATTACACAACCACAAATACCAGCTGCTTTCCTGTCAGAAACCAACCAAATGTGCCAAGACAAGATTGGGATTCGGACTTTCCTATGACCATAGAATTATGTGATTGGAAAGGACCAAAGTCCATCTGGTCTATTCACCTGCACACTTGGATATCAATTATGAAATCA
This sequence comes from Desmodus rotundus, assembly GCF_022682495.2. Taxonomy (NCBI): domain Eukaryota; kingdom Metazoa; phylum Chordata; class Mammalia; order Chiroptera; family Phyllostomidae; genus Desmodus; species Desmodus rotundus. The sequence continues at coordinate 129,006,305 of NC_071391.1, read as the reverse complement.
ATACATCCAATCTGTTCTTAAAGTTTCCAAGGACAGAGGTTCTACAAAGTTGATAGCATATTTGAGAGAAAGTAATTACTTTTAAAGATAAAAATCACCATTATATAGCAGTGGTCCCCTCATTTCTGAAATGTTTGCTGACTTAGTGTTATTTCATCTTTTGTAGGCATAACATACATCTTCCTTGTCATCAACCTTGAATAATTAGTGTCATTCCTCTGATTCCATCTCTTCTGGAGATTACCACTTTGACCTTTTCTACTATGATTTCCTCCTACTTTAAATATAAATAGCATGTTCCCTTAAAATCCAACGTTGATGCAAAGGAGTAGATACCCCTGAGGGAATTAGGCACTCTGCTTCCCACTCTGCAACAGCAAGGACCCTGTCAAACTAGGACAGGTCTTGTTTTCCTCCCATTAACTGCCAAGAAAAATAACACAGTGAGAAAATAACTGTGAACATATACATTTTACAGAGCTGATGCTAAGATTTTGAAACTTAAAGAAATAAAAGAAAAATAATTGTTCAGGCTAGCCTAAGAAAGGAACCCACAATAAACTCAGATTAAAGAGTAAATTGGAGATACAGCGATGATGTTTACCAACGTCAGCTTATAAACAAGTGACATTAGGCAGTAATTGCAACCTACACTCTCAAAGCTACTGAAAAATTGACAACCAATAGGAAACATCTATGCAGGTATTTGGCTTTTAATATGTAATCCTGAAGACACAATTTTGCTGTTGTAATTGGCCGGCGGGGGGGGGCGGTGCAGGGGATGCCTGGAGACATTTCAAAGGTCTTTTTCTTTGAACTGCTACTTGGAAACAGAACTTGGGAACTAAAATAAATCATCACTACAATAAACTAATTTTCTTGATTGAGTATCCACCCAGACTTCAGAGGCAAAATTCAGTTACTTGTACTATTGCTGTTGCCATCTGTCTCACTATTTCTCAAAACTGGAGTGATTGTTGATTAATGTGCACTATGCAAATTTATCCACTTTACAAATAGTGACCTACCATTACTCATGCAAAACTATCTGATGAAGCGATGAGACAGTCCATCAATGCCAATAAAGCACCATTAATGATTTTGGCTGGCCTGATGTTACAGAATAGGTAATATTTCTCAGCTACTGGGTTACATTGATCAAGTAGAACTTCTCAATTATAAATAGTTAAATAATGTTTTAAAGACATTTTTCTGACTTTTCATATAATATTACTCATTTAAGAAGGACATATAGCCTCTTAAAAATTTACCCAATGATTTGCAATTAATTTTATGTTTCCTGTTTCCATTTACTCCCTGAATTTCCCCTTAAAAGAATTTATAATTCTCTGTATGTTTACTATTTAAAATACAGACTCTGGAACTAAATCTTAAATTTCGGTTTTACAACTTGCTGACTCTATAACCTTAGGCAAGTTATTTATCCTCTTTATGCTGCGGTTATTGCACTTGTAAAATGAAAATGATAGTTGTGTTCTCCACATCATGGGTTTTTGTAAAAATTAACTTACACATAAGCAGTCCAGAAAAAATATTATGTGTGTGTGCATTTGTGTGTGGGTGTCCATATTTCTATTAAAAGAAAAAAAATGAAAGGGCAAATGATAAATTAAATGTGGTAAAATGGAAACAATATACAAATCTGTGTAGAGGACATGAATGTCCTTTGTACTACATTTTATTTTGAAACTTGTCAATAAGTTTGAAATTTTTTCCACATAAAATCTAAAAAATAATTTAATAAGATTTACTTAATATTTAAAAAATCAACTTACTTAAATAACATTTTAAATGTAGTTATTATTATTCATTTTTACTTAAATAATTATGAATATTTTCAAAGAAAATGACTTCTCAAAAATTATTTTTAATATTTTAAGTTAATGCATTTACTTTATAAAATTATATTCATATTGTACACAATTGAAAAGTAATCACAATAAAATTTTAATCTGTCATTTCATACTCTCGGAGAATAAAAATCAGTGAGAAGCCTGTATATTACTATGCAAGTAGTAATTTGCTGAAATAAAGACAAGAAAAATAAATGTTATGGGATAACTATGTAATAATTTGTGAATTATGTGTTTTTATTATTTATTCAAATATCAGTAGTTATTCAGCAGAAACCCAGACTTACAGAATTGAAAATAAATTTGACCATCCTTGAAGTCTTCTGACTTTTGATCATGTTAAAACTATGGCTTCACCTGTACTTCTATTTTGTCATAATAAAGATGTGTTTTCAAGGTTGAAAAGTATAAAATGTTTTGACGTAACTGTCTTAGCTTGATTTGAAACTTTAAGCATTTATCCGTGTATGGGATGGAGGCACCTTTTAGTACTCTATCCAGGCTAGCTAACTGTTATGGGCACCAATGATTATGCTTCTAGTATGTAAATGTAAAAGAAGAAAAATGAAAGCACACAGAAGAAAAACAGATACTGTCCACTAATATCCATGCATTTAAAGAAAAGTCAAGAATAAATGCATCCTGACAAAAGAGGTTTCCTGGGTAATTGGTGGGGGGAGGGTTAGATACACAACTCTTTTCAGCAATATTTTTATTTTTGATGAACAAACTGCATTCACACATTATTTGTTTAACTATACTTAATTCTAAAAAACAACCTGACATTATTTTATTTTCTAAGTTCTATTTGCAAGCACATAATCATAAATATTTTCTTATGTACACATGTGATATAAATGACATTTTTAAACTCCAGTGGAAACATAGCATTCACCGCTCTTGCTTTTTATCTAGTTATTTGAGAACCATCATTTTAACTTATCAAAATTATTTGGAATCTCCTTCCTGTCATTTCATGTTCTCCCAGCATGCACCATTGAGTTTGAGATGATTTATTTGTCATCCATTTACTGTCTTGTGCCCCCCCAAATCTTTTGAATGAAAAGGATTTACCAGTAAGCACTTCCATTTCTTTATTTGAACCATTTATTTTTAAAATGTTAAATATGGCAAAATCAAAATGCAAAGATTGGCTATGAACTGGTGGATACAGATCCATTAGTTACCCTTCTTTTGCTATGATTGTGGAATGAGCTAAAAATCTAACTTATCATTGATCTGACCCACTAAATCAATGTCCCCAAAATGTTAGTAAATACTTTGCCAAATATTTAACTGAGGTCATACACCTTCACGGTATTTGTCTAGTAATCTACAACATAGGTAAAGGAAGCCCATCGGAAATGAATGCGTTCTGTGAATACTTGTCAAGTCTTGTTCATCACCACATTGTCTCATAAATGCTCACAAAACATCTATTTAATCCACTCTGGAATTTGGCTTTTGAAAGATACTAAATTCATAGACCAGTAGTTTATGTAATGTATTGTCTTCTGAAAAAGTCAGTAGAATTTTATTTCTGGTGTCCGGTTTTATAACCCGTTTGTATTTTCAGGTGACTCGGGATTTCTGGCAGGGGTTCTATGTCCGTTCATGCTACAAATTGTCCTAGCAGCTTGGAAATTTAGTGGTCCTGGCCCAATGTTTTGAATCTATTTTAGTGCTGTTACAATTTTTTTTTCAGATTTTACTAAAATTTATTCTGCTTTCCATGCTCCTGACATCATGCTGGACATTTCTGCATATATTACCTAACAACAGTGATTTAAGAGTTTAAGTAAAAATGGGTGTCATTTTTCCTATTTTACAAATGAGCAACCTGAGACTAGAAAATGTATATGTTCCCAATCACATACCTAGTAAATAGTACAGTTATGATTTTAAGTGAGTGACAATAAATAGAAACAAAATGAATTTAAAAAATAACTTTCTCACACACATCAGATAGTTGAAATTTAAATCTGAATCTTACAACTTATAGCTCTTTCTATTAAACCACATTATATTTGCCTAACTAGCATAGTATTGGAATACTTAAAAGCAATTACAGTTATATAAACATACTTTTAAAGATATAGGAAGGAGATAAAATAATAACCATGAATAAATGAGATGAACAAAACAGTAATTTTTTAAAATTTTTATTTTACTCTTATGTCTACAATAGTCCCACATTATCCCTGGGAAGATACTTTCCAAGACACCCAGTGGATGGCTGAAACCACATCTATTACCTACTGAGCCCTGTGTACACTATGTTTTTCCTATACATACATACCTATGATAAAGTTTAATTTATAAATTGGCACAGTAAGAGATTAACAATAATAACTAATATTAAAACAGAACAATTATAATAATATACTATAATTAAATTTATGTGAGTGTGATCTTTCTCAATATTTTATTGTACTGTACTCACCTTTTCACCTAAAGGAAGCACTTTATGGCTTCTCTTTGCCATCTTTGAATTGCTAGCATTACTACTCTTGCTCTTTGAGTAGTTCTATTTGAGGCCATTATTAAGTAAAGTAAGAGTTACCTGGACACAAGTACTACTATACTGCAGTGGTCGATCTGATAACCACCACAGCTACTGGGAGACGAGTGGGTGGGTATCAGATACAGTGGGATACACCGGAAAAAACAATGATTCACTCTCCGGGCAGAACAGAGCAGCACAGTGTGGAATTTCATCGTGCTACTCAGAAGGGCACGTGATATACACCTTATGAATTGTTTCTTTCTGAAATTTTCCAGTTAATATTTTGGTACCAGAGTTCATGGTGAGTAACTGAAACCATGAATAAAGGGGCACTAAAGTATTCTACAAAATGCATATGCACATTAATAACTTGGCCACTAAATCTGAGGTAACTTCCTAAGTAAATATTCATTTGTCCCACTAATTGAGTTCTTTCCTATCTCCTTTGGGTTGACTTTGAAATAGAAGGAAAACTGTCTATCTTGTGTGAGCAGTAGCTCTATTTTAATCTATTCCTTTTCACATTTTCTTTTTGACTGTCATTTATTTTAAATGGTAATTAAAGAACGATTAGACATGTCATTACCCTCCCCCCCATCCTTGTCTTGGAGTATTGTCTTGGAATGCAGTGTAGGGCAGAAATCTGAGATTTCCACATGAAAGCATTGATGAAGCTGACGTTAATAGCAAACATGTGACTAATGTTTTGACAGTGGAGTCTAAATTAATTAGTAATGATAAACCACTTCAGAACATTTCTTGGTATGAGAGAAGACTATTGTCTTTTCCTTTTTTAAACTACCTGTAGATATTTAGAATCAATTTCTTTAGAAGATTTAACAATTTAAATTTAAGTGTTGTGTGAGCTTTCTTTAAAAAAATAAAACCTTTAAAAATAAAATAAAACCTTTTCTCTTAAAGCAAAAAAAAAAAAAAATCCCCTAACAGAAACATATGCTGTAATTTGCAATTGTTTTATTTCTGCATTTTTCTCTTTAATACATAGTTTTCTCATATGCTGTGTAAACTTCCCAAAAGAATTGCTTGACCTGTAAAACATCTATTAAACTTCAGTAATCGCCAATAAAGTGCCACCCAAAAATTACATCTCTAATTAAAGATTATTTTATTAGTCAGTTCCTGTCAAATAAGTATATACAGTTGTATCACAATATTTTCAACTTATTAGACATTTATTCAATAGGCTTAAAATCTAAAATAAGAAACTAAAGATATACAAAGGCCATTCCTCATTGTCTAAAAGCATGAGCTGTGACTTGTCAGCCTTTCAGGTGAATGACTTCCCAACATCACCAACCTGGTGCTTTGATGAAAGAGTTGCAAATTCTAAATTAGATTCCACATTTCACATGAGAATATGCTTGGGTAGAATATTTATATGCATCTTCTATGATTCAATAAAGCAATCTTCCGATCCTTCTTTTTCCCTTGGGATATTCTTCCACACATCTTATAATGACTTCCATGAAATCATCTTCATTCGTGGTGACATCATTCAGGGTTTGCTTTATTGAACTGAAGATAAAGAGATGATACTTTTGTCTCTGCCTCATGAGGAAAGAGAATAAAATCATAAGTGAGTGATGATACTTTCTAATCTATCTATCTTATTGCATTATCTTGCTCCCTCTGCGTGCTCTTACATACTTGACAATTGCTCGTGAAATCAAGGTACAGGCTTGTGTGGTCTGTGGGATTATATTTTGCTCTCATTACTTACTCCTTTCCTAACATTGCTTTGCAGGTGATAGATCATCAAAGTTTGTAAATCTAATTACAAAACCTATGGGAATATCCTGTGAATTTATATATCCTGTGCGGAAAGACATTTTTAATATTTTCTTGATCCAAAGCAGAAGAATGCTTATACTGATGGCCAACTGCCCCACTAAAGATTATTGAAGTTCACAAAACGATTGGAAAATTAAAAGATTTATAAATATTATAAACCTTAAGATATAAACTCACTAATTATCACAGGAAAGTTGTAAATAACACTGTTCACTTACTTTTGTAATATGTAGACTAAAAATGCAGCCCTTTACTTTTCCTGCTTCCCTCTTAAAATTGCTTCCACTAATTACTTTCCATTTAACCTCTCTAGGGAAAAGGTGTGGGATATAGTGAAACAATCAGTTTGTTTTATGGATTTGTCTTCACAGATCAATTTAGCAGTTCACGGTTAAATAATTTTAGAACTATAGGAAAACAAATCTTAACTAGTAGAGATTATTAGTCAGGAATTTTTAGTTTGTTTTTTTTTAACACAGTCACTACTACCGCTTTACTAAACCACTTTTTAATATTTTGATGATCTTAAGATACTTGAATTGACCAATCATTTATTAACTCACTGAGTAAATATTTGCTTTCCATCTACTATGGGCCAGGGGCTTAAGTAGGCATGAGGCCATTGTGCTAAGTAAAAAAATAATAATGTCCCTGCCCTCATAAAGTATAATGTATATTTTACTGGGGAAGACAAAATTAAGCAAACAAATATTAAATATGGATTAATGGTAATATGTTACAAAGATATCTAAAATAATGTAAGGGAATTGAAAATGACAAAGATACTAGTATGTAGTTAGGAAGGGTTCTCTTAGGGGTTGACACTTGAACAGAAACTTGAGGAAAAAGACCGAGCCAGGTGTTCATATAGCTGGGGAAAAAAGTGGTCAGACACACAGGGGGACAAATGTAAAAAAAGCCTGTCAGCTGGGAGCATACAAAGTATGTTCCAAGAACATCAAAGTGCACCTGGAGCACAGTGAATGGGAAGGAGAATCGGAGGCAATGAACTAGGATAGGGGCCCTCTGTTTACATGAATTAGGCTTTCACAGGTTCAGATTTTATTCTGAATGAAATGGGAAACCATCCGTGGGTTTTGAGCAGTGGTGTCACATTATTTTTTTAAAGATATTCAAACTGCTGTTGGAAGACATATATGGAAACAGCAAGATGCAATGCCTGTGGTCTGGGTGGTCTAGGTGTGAGATGCTAGTGTCTTATACCAGAGAGGTAGCAGAGAAGGGGCAGATGTGTGAATTTGCTATGTAGACATTTCAAATGTAGTGCAAAAATGATTTTACGGATGAACTGATGGGATTTGAGACATACACGAAGAGTCCATATTGACGAGTCCATATTGGATCTGACCAACTGGATGCATGGGGGTGTTATTTAAGGAGATAGAAATACTGAAAGAACAGGTTATCAGCAGTTCTCTATCAGACATGTTAATTTTGAGATGAGATGCCTATTAGACATTCAAGTGTATGCAACAAATAGAAAGGTAGATATTGATATCAACTTTCTGGGCAAGTCTGCCCCTGCTGATTTTTTTTTTAAACTAATTAATGCACTCTTATTTTTTCCTGATTTATTGAGATATAATTGACATATAATAATGTGCAAGTTTAATGTGTACAGTGTGATTTGATACACGTATATATTGCAAAATGTTTACCACAAAAAGGTAACACACTTTTCACCTCACATAAATACCACTTTGTTGTTTGTTATTTTTATAGTGAGAACATTAAAGCTCTGCTCTCACAGCATCTTTCAAGTACACAATATAGTAAGTATTGTTGGCTATGGCCACCATGCTGTACCTTACATCCCCAGAATTCATTCATCATGTAACCGAAAGTCTGTATCCTCTGCCCAACATCTCCCCCCATGTCCCCCACCCCTCAGCCCCTGGCAACCACCATTCTACTCTGTCTCTGAGTCTCACGTTTTTAGATTCCACATATAAGTGAGATCATACAGTGTTTGTCTTTCTAAGTTTGACTTATTTTGCTCAGCATAATGTGATTCAGGTCCATCCATGTTGTCAAAAATGGCTGGATTTTCTATTTTTATGATGTAATGGCTAAATAATATTTCATCATGTATATATATCACAGCTTCTTCATCTATTCATCTATATCAGTGGACATTTAGGTAGTTTTTATGTCTTGGCTGTTGTGAATGATGCTGCAATGAATATGGGAGTATAGATATCTCTTTGATGTAGTGATTTAATTTCCTTTGAATATATATACTGAATATGTATGTGCATATATATTTAATATATATGTGTATATTATTGAATATATATATATATTTGCTGGATCATATGGTAGTTATATTTTTATTTTTTTAAGAAACTCCATCTGTTTTTCATCCAGAGGCTATACCAATTGACATTTCAACCAACAGTGCACCAGAGTTCTTTTTTTCTCCACATGTGGCCATTTGTTATTCTTGTCTTTTATTGATGACAGACATTCTAACAAATGTGGCAGATAGCTCATTTTGATTTTGATTTGTATTTCCCTGATTATTAGTGATTTTGAACACTTTTTCAGTACTTGTTGGTCATTTTTATATCTTTATTGGAGAAATGTCTATTCAAGTCTTTTGCCAATTTTTAAAATCAAATTGTTTGGGATTTTTGCTATTGAGTTGTATGAGTACTTTATTTTATTTTATATTTTTAAATATATTTTATTGATTATTTTATTACAGTTGTCCCATTTTCTTCTCCCCTTTATTCACCTCTCCCCTGTGCCACCCTTCCCACCATCATTCCCCCACCTTAGTTCATGTCTATGGGTCATACATATAAGTTCTTTGACTTCTCCATTTCCCCATACTATTCTTGACCTCCCACTGTCTATTTTGTACCAACTATTCATACTACTTATTCCCTGTACCTTTCCCCCATTCTCCCCGCTCCACCTCCCTGCTGATAACCCTCCATGTGATCTCTATTTCTGTGAATCTGTTCCTGTTCTAGTTGTTTGCTTACTTCATTTTTGTTTTTGTTTTTTTAGGATATTAACTTCTTACCAGATGAATAATTTGCAAATATTTTCTTCCATTCCATAAACTGCCTTTTCATTTTGTGATTCTTTCTTTTGCTGTATAGAAGATTTTAGTTTGATGTCAGCCCACTTGTTGATTTTTGCTTTTGTTGCTTGAGATTTTGATAGCATATCCCAAAAATCATTGCCAAGATCAACTTCAAGAAGCTTTTTCCTTACATCTTCTTTTAGTAGCAGTGCATTTTCATTTTTTACATTTATGTTTAAAACACATTTCAAGATAATTTTTTGAGGGGGGTAAGATAGGGAGTCCAAATTCTTTTTTTTGCATAAGAATATCTAGTTTTCCCAGTACTATTTATTAAAAGGCTATCCTTTTCCCACTCAGTATTCCTATAATATATTAATTTATTTCTGGGTTCTTGATTCTATTGGTGTATGTACCTGTTTTTATGCCATGCCATCCTTGTGATTTAAATTTTTGGCTGTCATTAACATATAGCTAGTATTTAAAATCATTAGCCTAAAAAAACAGTCTATGTTATTAAGTTTCTAAAAACAAATAAAGACAAGAGGATAAACTGAAGCAACTCTGACTATCTGAGCAGATTTATATTGCATTTTCATAAAATATATTGTTTTCATAAAATGGTAAAAAATGTAATATTTTCTAGTCCTTGCCCTGACTAGTGTGTCTCAGTCAGCTGGGCGTCATCCCACAAAGCTAAAAGTCATTGGTTCAATTCCCAGTCAGGGCACATGACTGGCTTTGGAGTTTGGTCCCTAGAGGCAACCGATCAATGGTTCTCTCTCACATCGATGTTTCTCTTCCTCTCTTTCTCCCTCCTTTCTCCTCTCTCTAAAAACATAAATAAATAAAATCTTAAAAGATGTGGCATTCTAATTATAGTATTATTATTAAATAATAACAACAACTATTTACTATGTGCTAGGCAATATACTTAGATATATAGGTATATGAACATCTTAGAATATAGTGTTATACCATATATATTAGTATATATTATATTAACATTATAATTTTTACAGATCTGTGAGATAATTAGCATTATTTACATTTTATCATAGATAAAGGAACTTAAACCAGAAGTAAATTAACTCACTCAAATTAAGCAGCTGTTAAGTGCCCAGTCAGATTTTGAAGCCTGAGAATCTAGCTGCAGAGGTGACCTTCATATTCATTATGCTGTACTGTCTCTATAATACTAAATAAGAAGCCAATGTACTAGAGTCTATTTATATGGATAGTTGTTAATAGTTAAAATCCTTAAAATATAAATCTGAATTCTTTTATTAATCTACAATTTATGTTGACTCACAAATAAATAATTTTATGTAGACATTTATGGAATTGGTATAATAATCTGTCATTTTATAAAAGTTGTCTAGGAGGTTCAGAATTTGCACAGATGGGAAAATAATCTGCTGTTAGTCTCCTTGAGATTATATATTTATGTGACAAACTGTCACTATTATTTGATACTAAGGAGTGACTATGTGATTAAGAAAATAAAGCCACTGGTCTTCTGGTCAAGATGGCAGCACAGGTAAACATGGCTGACATCCTCGCAAAACCACATCAAAATGCAACAAAACTATAGAACAATCATCACTCAGAACCATCAGAAATCAAGTTTAATGGAAGTGTGACAACTATGCAATTAAAGAAACCACATCCATCCAGACTGGCACGAGGGGTGGAGACATAGAATGGACTAGTCCCACATCCACGTGTGGTGGATAAAATTTAGGAGGGATATCTCAGGAGTGAGGCATCCCAGCCCTATACCAAGCCCCCCAGCTCAGCATTCCAGTGCCAGAAAGATAAGTCCCCATGTCTTCTGGCTGCAAAAAAACAGTGGGATTGAGTTGGTGGAAGAACTTCTGGAGTTCCAAATAGTTCTCCTTAAAGAGCACACAGATGACCTTACTCAGGCTCATACTCTCTGAGCTCCAGCACCAGGGTAGCAGCTTGAAGGCACCAGTGGCATACAGGGAGGTACTGAAATGGCTAGCATCAAGGTGGGAGCAGGGGTACAGCTTTGTCCCAGCTGTCTGGGACAAAGGCAGGCAGAAGCCATTGTCCCTTTTCTAAACCCTCCTCCAACGAAGACACAGAGCCAGAAGGAAGGTGCCATATCTGAGACTCCATCAACCTGGCTAACACTGTTTGCCCTGCCCTGGAGATCCCAAGAAGCTCTGTCCCACCCAAATTACAGGTCCACTCAAGCTGTTAACAGTGGCTTTTCCCTGTAAAAATAAAATAATTTACAGGGAAACAAAGATAGATTGAATGAAGCCCAGAATCAGATCAATGATTTGGAACATAAGGATGCACAAAAGAACCAATGAGGATGACAAAAAGAAAAAAGAATCAAAAAAAGCAAGGATAGTGTAAGCAGCCTCTGGGACAACTTCAAGCATTCCATCATTTGCACCATAAGGATGCCAGAAGGAGAAGAGAATGAGCAATAAATTGGAAATATATTTGAAAAAATAATGAAAGAAAACTTCTTTAATTTGGTGAAGGGAATAGACATGCAAGTCTAGGAAGCACAGAGTTCCAAATAACATGGATGCAAAGAGGCCCATGATAAGACATCATAATTAAAATGCCAAATATTAAAGATAAAGAGAGAACCTTAAAGCAGCAAGAGTAAAGCAGTTAGTTACCTACAGGGGAGTTCCCATAAGACTGTCAGCTGATTTCTCAAAAGAAACTGCAGGCTACAAGGGATTGGCAAGAAATATTCAAAGTCATGAAAAGCAGAGACCTACAGCCAAGATTGCTCTATCCAGCAAAGCTATCATTTAGAATCGAAGGGCAGATAAAGAGCTCCCTAGGCAAGAAAAAACTAAAGGAGTTCATCATCACCAAACCATTTATTATATGAAAGGCTAAAGGGAATTATTTAAGAAAAAGAAGATCAAAACTAGGAACAATAAAATGACAATAAATACATATCTATCAACGATTGAATCTAAAAAACAAACTAAGCAAACAAGAAGAACAGAGACAGAATCATGGATATAGAGAGAGTTTTGATGGTTGCCAGATGGGAGGGGGTTGTGGAGGAATGGGTGAAGAGGTGAGAGCATTAAGAAATAAAAAGAGGAAGTTACAGAATAGCCATGGGGATGTAAAGTACAGTATAGGAAATGGAGTAGCCAAAGATCCTATACGCATGAGCCCTGGACCTGAGCAGTGGTGTAGGGATTGCCTGAGGGAGTAGGGGTGATGGGTGGAGGAGGACATATGGGGAAAATTGGGACAACTGTAATAGCATAAAAAATAAAATATAATTCCAAAAAAGAATATAAAACCATTTTAACAGTATTCTTACTACCTGAGTACTTAAAATGTATTTGTTCCAACTCTTTCTTTCTTTTCTTTTCTTTTTCCTATTGTGAATTCTTTCTGGACCATAGTGCCACCTTTCAGATGTAGTGGGTACTCAACTTCTAAGTTCAGTTTTGGGCCACTCTTTAGGATGGTTATGGCTTTTTTACAGACCACCCTTCAGAGACACAGATGTAGTGCAATAGGAGTTTTCCACTTATCTACTTTGAAAATAGGTACCCAAAACATCGTTAAACCTCTAGCTTAGGAAAAGTTGGTATTTTCTATGAAATTGTGGGTGGGTTGAACAGAAAGGTCCTGGCTGTGGGAACATGACACATTTCTCGGTTCCCTCAGGAGTGATTATTTCCTCCTGAGGCACATGCCCGCTGAGCACCAAGTCCATGCCCTATGCTTTTTGTATTCTGAACGCGATACTCAATGGGAAGAATACATAGATGTTTAACGTACCTTTTGACTTTAATACCTCACAAACTTAAGTCCTGTTCTCTCACCTGCATTTACTTACTTTTACTTAGATTTGTAATTACAGATTATTAGAATTTCCTTTATATTTTCATTATAGTAATTGTATAAATGTCATCATTTATAAACTATTTCCTGAACCTACCACTCATCAACAGCCCAGAGGACGCTTCAACTGTTGCCTCTATAATAAGGTCCTCAGGATCTTATAAAAACTGGTGCTTTGAAGAGACACTATTCCAAATAATTTTTTAAATCAGTCAGATATGTTGGTAAGTGTTAGTGAAGTACTGCTATGGAGAACTCATAAACAGATATTAACACAATATATATTAGCATCCATTATTTGTCCTGTGGAACAATAGTGTATGTAATCCAAGCAATGGTCAAGAATTCTGGCAATAGAATTGAAATTACATTTTTTCCCCTAATGTGACCTCTTTAAATTGATTTCAAACCTATGTCCATAGCTGATACAAATTTTCTTAACTGGGTACCTTCCATGACTCTCTGTTAGGAGCAGCTATTTTTTATTGGCCTAAATTCATATCAAAGATCAGTGGACTTCTACTCATACAATGAAGATCAGTTGCGTATATTGTTAATTTTTCCTTTCCTTTTATTTTTTATTTAGGTATAATTGACATATTACTATATTAGGTTCAGGTGTACAACATAATGATTTGATATTTGTATATGTTGCAAAATGATTATCACACTAAATCTAGTTAACATCCGTTATCATTCATAGTTACAATTTTTTCATATAATAAAAATTTTAAGATTTACTCTTGGTAAATTTCAAATATGCAATAGAGTATTTTTACCTATAGTCACTACACATTATGTTCATGTGGCATTTACTTTATACCTGGATGTTTATTCTTTTTAACCCCCTTCACCATTTAATAGTAATTAAAAATACTATTTTAATAAAGAAAACTTCTGAATCCTTTTTCTACATTTTCAGAAAGGTCCGTGGATGATTAGGAAGACTGAATAGAATGGCATATTTGTGAAGAAAGAAAAAGAGTTAAATCATAGGCACTTAATGTTGGAAAGAGATGTAAAGTAAATACAAATAAGCCCTGCCCTCACAGAGCATATGGCCTGGTGGGAACACTGCATTGATGTAACTAACTAATACAGAGCTCAGTGTCAAATAGTCACAACAGTAACCAACATATAAGTAACTCAAAACACAACAAGATTGATTCGTAATTTAGGTAAAATATTTAAGCAATAAATATATAAAGAGAGAGTGATCCAAATAATCTTTGTTCCCTCTTGTGATTCCCTGTAGAAGAGAATGGGGTTCGTGCTTGTACAGAAGATAATGGTGTTAATTCTGGCTGGGAGAGTCAGGAGGGCTCTATGATACAAAATTTATGCAAGAATTCTAATATTAGAGGACCTAAGAAAATGTTTATTATTATTCTTCTAATACTTTATTATTAAAATACTTGAACTATAGAAGAGTTGAAAGAATTGTACAGTGAACACATGTATTTATCCTTCCATCCATCTCTCATTACCATTCATCAAATCATTTTATTCCTTGATGCAGTTCAAAATAAGTTGCAAACATGCACCTCACCATTCAATATGTCATTAAGTAGATTTCAATATTTTCTTTTTATGTAAACTTACCAATAGTGAAATGTACAAATTCTAAGTGTACTCTTTGATGAGCTTGATAAGTGCATACATTAGTACAATATAACAAAAATATCTACCAAGCTACAGAACATTACCCTCACCCTACATTTCCTGAGGTTCTTTTCAATTTCAACATTTTGGTGTGTGTCAATGGCATCTCACTGTGGCTTTAATTTGCATTTCCCTGATAAGTAAGGACGTTGAGTACCTTTCATTGCTTATTGGTTACCTTCTTTTGCAGAATACCTATTTATTTCATACTACATTTAAGTAATACCTATTCAATAAATCTTAGGGCCTGAAGAAATATCCAAGGCATCTAAAAGCCAGAATTATTTTATAGTACTTTTTTACTAGTAAGGGTTTCATGAAAACTTATAGTATAAAAATTAACAGGATTATGTTTTTTTTACGGAAAGATTATCACGTGGTTACTAATGTATTTGAATGACTTTCTCAAAAACTGAAATACTTAATTTAACTCTTCTTGTAGATTAATATACCTTCTCTGGGTTGAAGGTATCTGAAAAATTAATGAGTTTTAGAATTAGGCCTGGGCCCCAGGATTCCAATTCTGTATCAAATAATTACTATGTAAGGGTAATAAGCACGTCACTTACTCTATGAACTTCAAATTATTTTTTCTTTGGAAAAATGGGGTTAATAATGCCTATTAGTTCAGAGTACAATTCAGGGTTATAATTTAATACTTTTTAAGTCTTAACACAGTGACTAATCCATTGCATTCACCCAATACATGTAGAGTATTGTCATATAATCAAATGTTACCTAAAAGTATTGATGTATTAGTCACTAAGGTTTTCACCAAAATTCTAATCATTTAACACAGATGTGGTTTACAGAATACACTGGTTTGTGTTCTATTGAGGTCTTTAGGACAAGCATTATATCCATTTCGTTTTTCACTTTAAATCCAGTGCCTAGCATAGTGACTAGTAGAAAGTAAGAAATTAACACAAATTTGTAGACAAGAAATAAATAAGAAAACAGACTTTTTCTCCAAACTTTAACCACCTTCACAGAATGTAGAACTACTCTAATTTGTGGTACCTCTCTTTCTTTTCAGATCTGCATTCATTAAACAAGCATTTATCGAGGGCTAACTATGTATTGTGCATTCTTCCAGTATCTTAAAGAAGATGAAGTAGGTCCTTACTCTCATAAAGTTTGCACTAATAGAGAAATAAAATAAACAAATTGCCAAATATCTTTGAATACAGTAACAGATAGTGACAACTGCTGTAAGGAAAATAAAATAATGGAGCTTTGTTAGAGAGTGGTTATGTGTATTAATTTTTCTTCTTTATGCTTTTTCTGGAAAGTAAAAGTAAAATATCAACCACTTGCCACTTACATATTAGGTAAAGTATCATGTTTAACTGAGAGATATAAAGCAGGCATTCTGCTAGAGAATTCTCGAAGGCCAAGGCATAGGTTAGTAGACCAAGAGGCTCTATAAAAGACAAATTAAGTCTCTTTTGTCTCTTCAGGGAAGTCAGTACGGATCTGGTAACTGATACTCAGAATGCAGCTGAAAAGGGAAATCAAGGAAAGGTGCTCTGCTGATGAGGTGGAACATCAATGTTTGCTCCGGAGCAAAATTCCAGTCTCTTTCTCTGTGATTGTTTCAGAGTGTTTGCAGGATGGGAAGGTTGCCACTCAAAATGAGTTCCAGTCACTGACTCCAAGTATAGGTTACAAGTGTCCCTCTGATCATCAGTCATCAAAGCTCTCTGCTGGGGTGGGGTGGGGGGATGGGGAGAAAATGCAGACAATTGTAATTGAATAACAATAAAAATTAAAATTAAAAAAAAAAAGGCTCTCTGCTGGACATCAGGCCACAGTGAAAATCTAGGATTGCCAGCGTCACATAAAAGCTGGTCATCACTTTGTTTGTAGTGATTGGGAATACCAAGGAATTGCATTTATATAATGAAGTGGTAAATACACAGCTATGCACGCACTGCAAGCACACTTGCCAGCATTTGGATTCTGGTGCTGAAACTCACTAGTTGTGTGATTATGGATTAATTACTTGTCTTTTTTTTTTTTTTCTTTAAATAAGTTTTACTTTTTCAATTACAGTTTCAGGTATACAGCCCAGGGATTAGACATTATATAACTTACTAACAGATCACCCTGATAAATCTAGTATGCACCTGACACCATACATAGTCATTAGACTATTATTGACTATATTCCCTATGCTGTACTTTACCTCCCTGTGACTATTTTGTAACCAATTTGTGCTTCTTGATCTCTTCACCTTTTTCACCCAGTTTCTCAACTCATCTACCCTCTGGCAACCATCAGTCTATTCTCTGTATCTATGAGTCTGTTTCTATTCTGCTTGTTCATTTATTTTGTTTCTCCCCCCCCACACACACACATATAACTAAAGTCACAGGCATTTGTCTTCCTTTGTCTGGCTTATTTCATTCAGTACAATACCCTCTAGGTCCATTCATGTTGTTACTGATTGCAAGATTTCATTCTTTTTTTATGGCTGAGTCATATTCCATTGTATATTTGCACCACTTATTTTTTATTCATTCATCCACTGATAGACGCTTAGGCTGCTTCCATATCTTGGCTATTGTACATCATGCTGCAATAAACATATGAATGTATGTGCCTTTTCAATTTAGTGTTTTGGATTTCTTCAGATAAATACCCAGAGTGGAATTGCTGGACCCTCCTTTGACTCTTGTAATATAGCCTTTGTTTTAAAGTATATTTTGTCTAGTAAGTACTGCTACCCCAGACATTTTTTGTTTTCATTTTCATGAAGTATCTTTTTCCATCCCTTTATTTTCAATCTGTCTGTGCCTTGTGATCTAAAGTGAGCCCCTTATAGACAGCATATGTAAGGGTCTTGTTTTGTTATTCATTCAGCCAACATATGTCTTTTGATTGGAGTATTTAATCCATTTGCATTTAAAGTTATTGTTGATAGGTATGTATTTATTGTGATTTTATTTTTTGTATTTTTTATCTTCTTTTCTTCTTCTTAAAGAAGACCCTTCAACATTTCTTGTAATATTGGCTTGGTGGTGATGAACTCCTTTAGCTTTTTCTTGACTGGGAAGCTCTTTATCTGTTCTTTGATTCTTCTTTGATTCTAAATGATAGCTCTGCTGATGGAGTAATCTTGCTTTTCAACACTTTGAATATGTCTTGCCAATCCCTTCTCCCCTGCAAAGTTTCTTTTGAGAAATTAATTGACAGTCTTATGGAAGCTCCCTTGTAGATAACAAACTGCTTTTTTCTTGCTGCTGTTAATATTCTCTCTTTGTCTTTAATCTTTGGCATTTTAATTACAATGTGTCTTCATGTGGGCTTCTTTTGGTTTATTTTGTTTGGGACTGTCTGTACTTCCTGAACTTCTATATCTATTTCCTTCAACAGGTTGGGACATTTGCTGTTATTATTTTTTCAAATAGGTTTTCAATTTCTTGCCCCCTCTTCTCCTGCCAGCATCCCCATGATGCAAATGTTGGTATGCTTGAAGTTATACTGGGGGCTCCTTACATTATTCTCATTTTTTTAAAATTCTCTTTTTTTTCTTTTAGCTGCTCTGATTAGGTATTTTCTGCTCCCTTATCTTCCAAATCTCTGATATCATCCTTTGTTCATCTACTCAATTGTTTATTCCCTATAATGTATTCTTCATTTCTGAGTGGTTCTTTTTTATGTTTTGTATCTATATTTTAATGTTCCTATTTCTTTAGTGAAGTTCTCACTAAGTTCATCTACTGTAATTCCACTGAGCAACTTCACAACTAGTGTTTTGAACTCTGCATCTGGTAGATTAGTTATCTCCATTTTATTTAGTTCTTTTTGTGGAGTTTTCTTGTGTTCTTTCATTTTGGACATGTTTCTTTGTCTCCTCATTTTTGGCAGCTTCCCTGTGTTTGTTTCTGTTAGTAGTTAGATTTGTTATGTCTCCAGGGCGTGGTGGAGTGTCTGAATGCAGTAGGTATTCTGTAGGGCCCAGTAGCACCACCTCCCTGGTGACCCATGCAAGTCACTCCATGTGTGTCCCTGTGTGTGCTGCATACACCCTCCTGTTGTAGTTGAGCCTTGATTGTTGTTGAGACATCAGTGGGAGGGATTTATCCCCAGACCAATAGGCTTCAAAGGCTGACTACAACCACCATGGAGGATCATATGTGCAGGAGCCCACCCGATGGAACAGGACTTACTTCATCAAGGCTCTGGTGCCTGCTGAGTCTTCCCCTTGAGTGTGTTGCTTGGGGAGGAGTTTGGGTAGTGCTTTGATGTGGCCTGGAGCTGTCCACCAGCTGTACTGACTCTGATGCCTCTCACGAGGTGCAGGTCAAGGTCAGCCATGGGCCCTTCCATGGGCTCCTGGCATGAGCTGCAATACAATCTGCAGATGGTTGACCCATCTGCAAGCTGTGAATCAAGTCCAGCTGATGCTAGTGCTGGGCCTGGGGCCACTTAGTCAATGGTATGGGTCACATCGAGGGCAGTGCTGTTTGTTTCAGAGCTTTTAGGAAAGTCTGAAGCATGAGTCACAACAGGCAATTTGAACAGAAAAGGCTTGCATGGGCCTGAAAGTTAGATGTGGTAGGATCTCAGGGAATCACCAAGGCAAGGCAAACAGTATTTGCCGGCATCATGGAGTACCAGATATGGCGCCTTCATGTTGGCTCTGTAGGGGGAGGCTGAGCAAAGGAAAAATGGCCTCTGCCAGCAGTTCTGCCTAGGAGAAAGCTGCACCCGTGCAGCTCTAAACCTGATGCCAGACATTTCAGCTCCCCTCTTTATGTCCCTGGTCCATTTAAAGCTGCTGCCCCAGTGTTGGACCTCAAAGCAAGTGAGTCCTAGTAAGTCCGTGCTTGAGCTCATTAGGAGAAATGTCTGGGATTCTATAGCCCTCCAGACTCAGCCACAATCCCTTCTGGTTTTTACAGCCAGAAGTTATGGGAACTTCCATTCATGGGTCTAGAACCCTGGGTTGGGGAGCCTGGTGTGGGGCTGGTCCCCTGAGATCTTCAAGAAGGACCTCTGCAGCACTGATATTGCTCTATATTTTTATCTACCACATGTATTTTTTGGGAGCAACCCATTTCTCCTCTTCACCCCTCCCATCAGTCTCGATGTGGCTTCTTCCTTATATCCTTAATTGTAGTATTTCTGTTCAACTAGAATTCAGGGAATTTGGTTCTTCTTTAGTTTAGTTGTAATCTTGATGTGGCTTGGGAGGATTCAATTATTGCATTTACCTACAGTGCCACCTTGACCAGAACCTATAGTTATGTCTTTTATGTCAAATTCCATGGGCAACAGATTCTGAGACAGTTTTTCATGCAAAAGGTTTACTGGGTTGCATTCTCAGAAATAACTTCTGTAAGGCAGTAAGAGAAGTATAATAGAGGAGAGGAAGAGGTTGAATTGGGTTGTGGGTAAAACAGAGGCCCCCCACTGATCCCATGGGATCTCTGGAGCTGGGAGGATCTTCAGCAAATCTGAGAACTATAAGAGTTATCTGTAATAGTGGAGCAGTTGAAGCCATCTACTCTTGAGTATGGGCAATTTTTTAGAATTAAGTCTAATAAAAGATGTGTTGGAGAATGAGTATTTCATTACTGACATTGTTGAAAGTTGTAGGAATATGGTGATATAATAAGAGCAAATTGACTTTAAGTAAGCTTTTATTGATGTTTTCGCTACAGACAGTGCATCCCTTTATTGCCTGCACCTGGTTGGACTATTTCTACCATTCTGCCTCTGGAACTATGACAACACCTATAGATTCATTGGCAGTAGCTCAGCCATGTCCCTTATTACCACTGTAGTGTAATATAACAGGCACTGAGGAGTCAGGTATGTTGCTTAGATTTTATAGCTAGTAAGTGCTGGGATTGGAACAAGGGTGACTTCCACGTGGAGCCTCTGAGCTCATAGCATACTTTCTCAACCCTTACAGGAGTTCCATGTGCATTTAAAGCCACATATACATTATCTGATAGTATAATAACTTTTTATATATTTTGGTCTCATGGTCCCTTTTTACTATTAAAAATTATTGAGGACCTCAATAAGCTTTTACTTTCATGGGTAAATATCTATCAATATTCACTGTATTTAAAATGGAAACAAATGCTAATATTTATTTATCAATTCTTTTTAAGATAACTAATAGAAATAAATAATAAAATAATTCCATGTTTTATAAAATAAGTTTACTCTCAAAGCAAAAATATATAGTGGAAAAAGTTGCATTGTTTTATATTATTGAAAAACTCTTAATATCTGTCTTGATTGAAAAAGGAATTCTCATTTCTACTTCTGTGCTTGGTCTGTTAAGATTTATTATTTTGGTTGAAGTAACTGAACAAGTATACAGATATTTATATGTTTATATATTGTATACATGCGTATGCATACATATATACATATACTATATACAATGTGTATGCCCACACACATATACATATATAAAATAATGACTTTCCCAAAATATTAATCTGTATATTCTGTGATAAGCTATTACTATTACCAGAAGGATTTCCTGAACTTTCTGCCTTTCTTTTTGTTCATAAAATCAAAGAATAAAGTGGAGAGATCCCAGGACTAGCATTCAAAAAGACTTGTGTTCTGTGCAGCTTCACTGTATGTTTGGCTGTCAGTCCTTAACTAAGTAATTTTAATTCTCTCACTATTTGTTTACTCATCTAATAAATTGTGATAGTAACTCTTATCCCAATGATCTTTCAGTTATCACGATAATTACATGGGAACATGAGTGTAAAAAGTGTTTGTAAATGATTATACAAATAAAGGTATTATTATGACTACACTGTAATCATTATAGTTTTATTAGAAAATACACCTTCTGAAAATACAGGCACCATTAATGATATTGTCCGGGTTGGAATTCCTAAAAATGAGCAATGTAGAGCAAGTCTCTCTACTGAGCATGTGTATAACATACTCTTGGCACCACTTACTGTAAGTAGCCTGTAGCTGCATCATGATAATCTCTGCCTCTTACATGGAGTGTTCAACCATTTGTCTCTAATGTGGTTATTAATATGGTTAGGTTTAAATATACCAACTTTTGCCCTGGCTGGTATGACTCAGTGGATTGAGTGCCAGCCTATGAAGCAAAGAGTCACTGGTCTGATTCCCGGTCAGGGCACATGCCTGGGTTGCAGGCCAGGCCCCCAGTGGTGGGGTGTGTGAGAGGCAACCACACTTTGATGTTTCTCTCCCTCTCTTTCTCCCTCCCTTCCCCTCTCTCTAAAAATAAATAAAAACAAATGAATAAAATAAAATCTTTAAAAAAATTAGAAATAAATTAATATACCAACTTTTTTCTTGTTAGTCTTATCTGTGTTTTATTCTATTTTCCCTTATTTTCTGATTTTTTCTCAGTTGAGTACTTTCTATTATTTATTTTAGCTATGAAGTATAATTGACATAAAATTATAAGATATTTCGAGTGTACATTGTGGTGAGTTAATATATTTGTACTTTGTAAAAGAATTCCTCCTCATCTAGTTCATAAAACACCCATCACCTCTCATATTTATCTGTGTGCATGAACATTTGGATATAATCTCAGCAAATTTAATTTATAAAACACAATGTTATCAGCTATAGTCACTATGTTTTATATTAAATCCTCAGATATTGCTAATCTATAGCTTAAAGTTTATACCCTGTTTTTATCTGCTTTGTTGACTTATTTCTATATTAATTTGTTTTATTTTATTGTTGTTGCCTTAGAGTTTACATTATAAATCTTTCACTTATACCAGTCTACCTTCAAGCGTTATTATACCACTACACATATATTATAGGAACCTTAAAATGCTACACTTCCACTTCTTCCCTTGAGGACTTTGCACGATTGTTGTCATGCCTTTTATTTCTACCCACAGTCCAACCTCAGTTCTTGACCATCTTGGTTCTTCAACAATTCGGCTCTCAGCCAAGTTCTTCATGGAAAATAAGTCTCGGTTGTCTAACAAAATGTTGGGTCTTGATTCTCTAATCAAAGTTTAATGCTGATACCTCTATAATCAGTCAAGCCCTTCTCAGCTGATGAAGATTTGGTTTTTGAACAAATCACTTCTTGAACAGTTTTCCAAAATGAATTAAGTTTGAGAACTGAGGTTCTAGTGTTAGGTTATGAACCATGCACTACATTGTTAACATGTTGCTTAAACAATCAAATATCTTTAAAGTATACTAATATTAAGTGATACTTAGTATTACTAAGAAAAAAAGGCTATGCATTTAGTGATATAGTTACCATTTTCAGTGTATTTGATATCTTTGTGTAGATTCATATTTCCTTCTGGTATCATGTTTCTTCTGCCTGAAGAACTTTTATGTAGTAAGTCTGCTGGTGACGAATTTATTCAGCTTTAGATATTTGGGAAAATGTCAGAATTTTACTTCCTTTTTAAGATGTTTTGCTGAGTATACATTCTAGATTGAAAGTCCTTTTCATTCCCACTTTAAAATTGTCACTGTCTTCTCTATTGCAGTTTATTTACAACAGGTAAGCTCCTGTTGTCCTTTTGTTGCTGCTGTTGTTGTTCTTTCTACATAAACCATCTTTTTTTCCCAACTGCTTTTAGGTTTTTTTCCTTTATCCTTGGTTTTGAGAAATTTGATTATGTGTAACTTAATGTAATTTTCTTCAAATATCTTGGGGTTCATTGAGCATTTTATGGGTATGGGTTTATTTTGTTCATCACCTTTGGGTAAATTTGGTCAATATTTCTTCGAATATTTTTTCTCCTCTTTTTTCTCCCCACCTCCTGGGACACTAGTTACATATATATTAGGCCACTAGAATTCATTGCACTGGGCATCCAAAAGTGAGGGACACAGAAGGGGACTTATGCTCACTCTGGTAGAATTAAACAACAGGCCCTGCAGCTTTGGAGCTGCAGGAAATTTGAGTAGTGGCCAAAAGATACACAGAAGTGAGCATCTTAATCATTACAGATGAGATATAGCTTGTGGGCTGCCAAAGATATTAAGAGAATAGGGATTCTGGAAAGAAGGCTGAGAGCCCACAATTATTGGTTGGAAAGAGCTATTGAGCTGCTGAAATTTACATCTATATATTAAAATCAGTTCATTTGTATTCAAAGAATGGCAAGATCTCTGACATAATATGCATTTAAAATAAAGTGGAGATGTTACTATATGAGAATAGCAAGCATCGTTTTTTAAATTGGATACAAAACTTAACTGGTCTCTTATATTCAGTCAGTAGCATTCTCCCCCCTTTACTTACTGATATTTGTAACGTTGTTTAATATTATGCAACATTATAAGTTTCTGACTAGTATAAATTCCCATGACTTCAATTGCTTTTCCAAATGGATGTGAGTTTGTGTGGGTCTGTGTGTGCACATGTGTGTGTTGCCATAGGGGAAACTGCACCCAGTGAGTAGGTGCCTAATTAGTGCTTTTGGCTGCTTGCCTAAATATAAATATAGGAAATTCAATTTATCTAGATTTATACTATTACAACTTAACACCTGAATAAAGTGGAATTCAAAATTATATAAACAGTTTGAGCTCAAATATAATTATATGACATTTAGTTTAATGGAAGGGTATAAGAAGGCAGTATTATTTTCCCCTATGCCAAAGTGTGTCTCAGCCCACTGATGGTTACTGCAATTAGTCAGTTATAGGCCTGATTTTGAATCATATATACAACGATAATTAGGTGAGAGAATCTTTAAAATCTAAGCTTTTAAAATTTTCAAAATATTGCATGGGCTGGTAGCTCTTCTACAGAGAGACTAGAGTATGATTTGTTTTCAAAAACCAAACTTCCAATCTGAAAGCATGAAATTAGAACCAATCATGTTTATGATTAAATTGTTGCATAAATTTTAAAATCAGAACTTCTGGAAAGGTTTTCCCCCAACTTTGTTAGTGATTTTTGTAATTAGTAACTGTTTTATACCCAGCCAGTGTAAAGTGAAGAAAACGCTTCTATAAATATGCCACATAAGTAATATAGCATTCATATTTCTTAGGACTAAACAGTTCCATTTTTTGAGTCTGGATAAACATTAATAAAAAAAGCAAAATAAACTAATTGACAGTAGGTAAGTAAAAAAAATGTTCCCCAAATCTTAAAGCAAAATATAAGTCTCAATTTTTTTTAAAAAGAAAAAAATATCTCAGAGAAATGAAACCATACACCAAACCCTTAATTTTCCAACCTAACTGATCTGATTTCTTTTCATGGCAGAATGACGATCTCGGTATGAAGGCAAAATCAAGTAACGCCGCATATCGTAATTTACATAAGACTTCTGCTGTTTCCTCTCCTGCCGTGATTGTTTAGGACCAGCTAGGGATATGCACCGTTTTGACACGAACAACTAACAGATTAAACACCAATATTCACCACCAGAGATTGCATCTAGGCTTGGGTGGACAGAGGCTGAGCTGGGCTCTGTATGAAGAGAATTGGTGTAACACAACTTCATGTCCTCTCAACTCCACTTTTCTATTCATTAAGCAACTAGTTCCACACAGACAGCTTTGTGCAGCTGTTAGCTGACGATGCATCACCTTGTCCCCTCCCCACAGGCTTCTCCCCTGGTTCCCAGGCTGCCCTGACACTGCACTTGGAGCTTTTATGTTAATGAAACCCATGATGGAAGAGTCTCATGAGCAACCTGGAAGTGCAGAGGAGTTCAAACCTGAGGACCTAATCTTGACCATGGGGGTGGAGAGTCGATGGATACGTGTTGTCGTTCCTTACTCCTAGGCTGAACAATGTTGAAATACATTTGATAGCACTTCTCAGATAATGTTGGGATGGGAACACTGTTTATTACAGTGGTGACCAATATTATTACACCTTGTTAGACTGGATTTTCCACATTGCCTGTCCACTCCTCCTCACCCTCATACCTGCTTCTTGGCTCATAATCACACATAAACTATTTGTGTATGAGACTTTAAAAAAATCTTTGTTTTCACGGAAATCTAGGCTGGAAAAAAGACAGGAATTAGATAAGAATCTGGACTGTGGGGTTATAATTATGGAACTTTGGACAAAAATGTTATTTTCTCTGATTATCACCTTTTACTTCTCTATAAAATAAGGAGTGGGACATGCAACTGTTCGACAAAGGTCATTTTAACTGAAGTATTTCAGATCATCTTAAAGATTACTTTTAGATCAAAACATTTCTGCTCAAAAACCAGTAGTAATATCCTGGCATGACCAAAACCTGAGGTACTTAACCTCTTGGATGATTCTGCCTGGCTTACAAAAGGCTGAAATGAGTTTGATCTATGTTTGGCCTCATAAAATCCCATTTAACTTACAATGCTTTAAAAATTAATACTGTAGGCCCCTTAGACACTTTAGAACAGAAGTTAATTGGAGAGAAACAAAGAGTGTTAGAAACTTCTCAGACTCCCCGCTGACCTGTAAGTCTTGAAGAGCATCAGGAGAGAACCGTCCAGATTTCCCTGTATTAACATGCGAACTGAGCACAACTGTTTTCTGAAAATAAGCTGACTTTACATGCAGCTGAGCACTTCTAGATGCAATTGCCTCTGAGGGCTCCGCCAGTTAAAGCTGAAGGTAGCTGATACACACAATCACAAATGTGAAAATTAATGACAATAATAGTAAAATCAGCCTGGGCAGAAACAAAAACTGGGTGAAGGCAGACAAGTTCTTGGCTATTAAAACCAAAAGGAATGATTAATCAATGCTTGCAATTTCACTAATTCTGTTTCTTGTTCCCAGGGCCTGTACAGATGTGCTAATGGATAATTGCTTTCTAGATTTCATTATGAAAGGGTCTATAAAATATTGGATAATTCTGTGCAATTCTCACAACTGAGGTCCTCCCACCCAGTGAGGTGACAAAGACATCTACTGTCACAAGATAGATAGGAGCTGTTCCAAATGGCAGTTCTGTAAAATTGAGCCTTCCTAGATCCTGGCAAAGAACAGTCTAAAAAATTGAGCATATATTACACTAAAAAGTTTATACATTAGGTATAGTACCTGGATCCTTTGTGCAGATTCTATAAGATAAAGGTATACCTTGGAAACATATAAACTGAAAGCTAAAAACACCAGCAAAGCTTTTTCCTTTCCTTTGAAGTTAACTCTAGCAGAGTATATGTTAATATATTACAACCATTTTTAACAATTTTTAAAAATAGTTCATTAGCATGTGATTTACTAAGTGCCCTTGGTACAATATATCAGCACAGAAAAGGTTAGGCTACACTATGGATTTCTGAGCATACAAATGATCATATTAATGGGAACATTGTGAGACTATAAAATGATAGGCTTAATCTCACAAGATTAACTAGAAAATTCAGATGCCACAATCACCTTGTGATCACATACACTCTATTCATCTTATTCAATCTGAGATGTATTATTCAATATAGAAATAGTCAGGCAATAAAATAAATGAAAAATAATTCACAAATGATGTTTCTTAAAAATTCAAAGTTCTAGGTCGAATATCCTAATATTCTAATTTGTGATCTCTGAGTTGTAACTCAGGAACACCTTTTAAAAATCACTAAGCAGTTATAATGCAGAAGATGCAGTAATACACACTAAATAAATACTACAGTAAGATGCTAGTAATAAGAATAGCTACTGCTGTATATTGAAGCCTAAAATATGCTGGGCACTGTTTAAGACCTTTATGTAATTAATGCTCACAGCCAACCTGCAAGGTATTGTTTTCCCTATTTAAATAGAAAACTGGCCCTGGCTGGCATAGCTCAGTGGATTGAGGGTGGGCTGCAAACCAAAGGGTCGCTGGTTCAATTCCCAGTCAGGGCACATGCCTGGGTTGTGAGCCAGGTCCCCAGTGGTGGGGTGTGTGAGAGGCAACCACACATTGATGTTTCTCTCTCTCTCTTTCTCCTTCCCTTCCCTTGCCTTTGAAAATAAATAAATAAAATATTTTAAAAAAACAAAGAAAAGAGAACTGATGCCCAGTTTAAGTGACTTTCTAGAGTTTCAAATCTAGTAAATGACAAGGCCTCCAGAGCTTCAATGTCGATTTGTCATTACCTAGTTAGAAGAAAAGTGCCCTTCACCATATTTATTATAATATCCCAATACATTATTAACGTGCCACTTGATTTATATTTATCAAGGCTTTATGGTATCTTTTTTAACTAACCAAAAGACCATGTTTTACTACATTTCACAAGTCTTGAACCCTGAAAGTGGTTGCATCTTTATAAGTGAAAAAATATCTCTTGAATTGACTCAATGATTTATAATAAAATCAGCTGGGAAGAGTAGTGCTTACTTGTTTTTAATTGTTTACATTTATAATTCTTTTGAAATAATTATTTACCCAAACTTTTACAGAGACCAAACTGGTGTTTAGTTTTATTAAGCTAAACCGGTTCCATTTTACTAACTTCTCCGTCAATTCAATTAGCAAATAGCAATCAGAGAACAAAAGACAAAAACAAAAGCATTGGCAGCAAAACAGTGAAGAAATGGTGGAGCAACTGCTACAAAAACTTAATTTATTAAATGCCGTCCATGGCAAGAAGCAGAAATGTAATGTTTTCTTATAAAATGTGATAGTTCAACCATTGAAAGTTAAGGAGAGCTGGGGAGCAGAATCAGTTCCTGCTTATCCAAGGCGATTTAAATAAGTCAGCCTGGAGGGAGAGGGACTGCTTCACTGCCCGTCAGCTTGTCTCACACACCCAGGTGCTGCTACCTGTTCGCTCCCCATCCACAGCGCTGGTTCAGACTGTGAAATGGTGAAGCTGAAAATGATCCTGACTGTTGACGCAGGTTAACTGAATGGGTTTCAACTATAAGTTATAACCAAATAAGCTGACTGTGAAGGTTTTTAAATCAAAATTCCATGAGTTTAAGTAGAATCTATGGTGAATAATGTATACCACAGACAATTAATTGAAAAATTATGGGATCACCTGCCATTTTTAAAAACGTATTGTTGAGTTGGTCTAGATTCGTATCATCAACAGCGATAAGAGCTGTGGGTACATTACCATTCTAACATTGTGTATTTTGAGAACCTCCTTTTGACTTTAACCTTTGCCACTTTAATTATGATGTGTCTTGGCATGGGTCTCTTTGGGTTCACCTTGTTTGGGACTGCCTGTGCTTCCTGGACTTGTGTGTCTTAAGATTACACATTTTGGTGAAATATGAGTGTTAGTTTAATGTGAATTTTGCAGGTAGATATACAGATGAGTTAAATATTACTTAGCTTCAACAATGCACAGAAGGTTATAAAAGAGAGGGTTTTTAAAAGATACCAATATAATAAATAGAAGTAAAACTATCTGATTTAAAAATAACTAAATGGAAGTTTTGAATATATTAGAGTTACTTAAGGTATTAGAACTACTTTTATAGTTTTATTTAGGAATAGTTGACTTCTTGATTTCCTGACTTATAGTTATTTTCATTTGTAAAAAATTTTTAATCTATTTATTTATTGAATCTTTAGTGGGTGCTTATTATATGAACTATACTCAGTACTAGATTATAGACTTATCCTTGACTTCTGTTACGGTTATGTCACAATAGACCCATCATAATTTGAAAATACTATACATAGAAAATACACTTAAAACACTTAAGCTACCAAATATCATAGCTTAGCCTAGCCTACCTTAAACATGCTCAGAACACTTAACATTAGCCAACAGTTGGTTGATTATCTTGTTTTATCTCAAGAGTATTGCCTTCCTGTTGTTATCATCAAAAGCATAAGACATACAGATGGGTGTTTTGTAGACCTTATGTGATGCAAAAACACAAAATACAATATTGGAAATGTTGGCAACACACAGTTATTTGCCCTAAGATTGTGTGGCTGCCTAGGAGCTTTGGCTGGAAGCTGCTGCCCAGCATCACGAGACAGCATCATACTGCACATTGCTAGCCCAGGAAATAAGCAGAATTAAAAATCTGAAGTACGGTTTCTACTGAATGTGTATTAATTTTGCTTCCTTCTAAAGTCAAAAATCACTATTCAACCATTGGAAATCATAGACCTTCTGTAGTTAAAAATAAAATGTTCAATTAGAGTAGAAATAGCTATGTTAGAGTTAAATACAAAACACTAGGAGGTTATACAGAGGAACAGCACCTAAGCCAACCTGGTGGGATCAAAGATAGCTAAGGCGGTGAGGGACAAATACCATATGACCTCACCTTTAACTGGAACATAATCAACAAAAGAAAAAAGCAAACACAATATAACCAGAGACATTGAAGTTAAGAACAATCTAATAATAGCCAGAGGGGAGGGGGGAGGGGACAGTGGGGAGAAGGGTTTTCAGGAACTACTTTAAAGGACACATGGACAAAACCAAGGGGGAGAGTGCAAGGCGGTGGGTTTGGCTGGGGTGGGGTAGAGAGGTGGGGAGAAAATGCAGACAACTGTAATTGAACAACAATAAAATAATTTAAAAATTGGAAAAAAATCAAAAAAAAAGATAGCTTCCTGAAAATGGTAGTATGTCTGGTGAGTTTGGAAGAGACAACAGGAGCTAAAGAAAAGGAGATGGAAGAAGATGTTGTAAGCCAGGAACAATCTTCTGGAAGCCCTGTGAGTAAAAGAGGTCTGAGGTATTTGAGAATCTGGAAGTAATTAGATAAGGTGCGAGAGGGGTCGGTGAGGAAGTGGTAAGGATGGAACTGGAGAGTAGACAGGGAACAGAGGATTAAGGGTTTGTAGATCATGCAGAAGACTGCAGGTCTTCAACTGCTAGTAATGCAGAGGGCACAACCTACAAATTCAAAAGTGATGTGGTACCCAGCACAAGGGACTAAACATTTAATTAACACTTTTTAATGTTAATGAGTGTTCTAAATTAGCAATACCAAGCAATATTCACAGGACTTCAAAGAAAGCAAATTACTTCCATTTAAGCAGCAGGTTTTGCTCCTTTTTTTTTGTTTTTTTTGTTTCCTAACCAAATCTAAGCTTCCTTGATTCTTCCATCCCATAAATGACTTAAAAGTTCATTTCATAAATAATTGAGGAGAATGGTCTGGAACTATTTTAACAACTATTGGTTAGTGACATGTTCTAAAGGAAATGTTTAATGAAGAAGATTACAGTACTAAATATAGACATCAAACCTAAAATATTCAGTTAGGAATGTGGATAACGCTAATAATTGAAGGGGTTCCTTAATTTAACCTGCAGCTAGTCTTGAGGCTGGGCTAGTCAGTCATTTCCCACTGATGGAAACAGACTGAGGCAGAATGAGCAAGATTTTCTGCACCAGAAAATGATGCATATTGCTACACCTTCTAATGAAATAGCACTGCTGTAATTTCTTTAAAATCTTCTTTTCTGCAAGTTATTGGTAAATTATTTTTTAAATGACTGGGGCCTTTCCGTGAAGCCATGTTTTTATAACCAATGATGGCTTTTGCGAGGCAATAAAATATAATAAGTGGTCTTGGGTTTATGATTTTGTCTTAAAATTTTACATAATGCTGCTGGTTCATGTTTATTTTTCTTTCTAGATATATCTATTCCCATTACATTACTACTAATATTTGTTCCCTATGGTGTATGATTATGGTCATAGGCCCTTAAACTTTAAAAGAGAAAAAATATATATGCACTGAAAATAATGTAAGTATTTTAAACAGGAATACCATCTGCTTTATTTCCCCATTTGCTCTCTCATATTTGTTTCAAACTTTAAAAAAGAACTTTTTTTTTTCTGGCTCTTTGGAACTATCAATCTCTTCAGGAATGCACTTTATATAGATCAAATATTTGTGTTTGCAAAATAAATTCAGGTAAGGTAATCAACTATTTTTTCTAACTGGTAGAATTTGTACCCTAATGAAATTCTGTGGGACACAGATTTTCTCTGCAACTCTGATGGCTCTGCGTACAGAACAAAAGTCCATTCTTCACTATTCTTTTCCACCCACACTTTATTTCATCTATATTTATTTCATAATCATGGGGTCACTTAGCTTCCATATACATTCTGTCTGTAGGAGAACGGGCATTACTAACAACTGTAAAGACATATTTCTGATCATTGCCGAATTTATAACACAATGCCAGCTGGTGAAAATTGTCCTCAAATTAAGTTTATTATATACAGGGTGGGACAAAAGTAGGCTTCCAGTCCTGAGTATGCAAAACACAGACTTTATTTCTGTACTATTTATTAATAATTATATAATTTCCCATATGAATAACTGTAGAACTACTTTTGTCCCACACTGTATATGTGAAGAAGTGTTTAAAGTTTATAACCTTGGCCAGGAGAATACATGGTCCACAAGACGCTCTCTGTGCATTGACCCTTGTACATTTGGGTCTATAAATTAGTGTCCCAGCAACTTTGGCCTTCACTCAGGAACGCAAACGCACCACCACCAGGCCCTTCCACTTGCTGTTTTCTTCTTCAACCTTTCCTAGTTAACACAGATTCATCCTTTTTTTTCAGCCTGAATGTACTTCCTCAGGGTAGTTTCCCCTACCTCCTTATGTGAAATGATTTCCTCTGTATTTTGTTCTACTGGATCCTATATTTCCTTTAAAATACGTACACCACAAATCATCATGAATTTACATTTATTTTTCATTAGAAAGAGTGTTCTTAATTGCAAGTGACAGAAATGTAACTAAAATGGGATTACACAGTGTGAATATTGCACAATATCTGGGCATCTATGAGAACTGAAATAAACAATACATAAATCAGGTCACCTCCAAGAGCTTTTGGTTCTGGAAGTAAGGATAAAGTTAGTGAGAACTAATTCTTCTCTTTCTCATTTATATCTAATGTATGCCTACATGTGTTCAGTTTTATCCTCTCCTCCTTCAAATGAGCCTTATTTATCTGTTGGGTGTCATAGTGGCCAGTGGTATTTAGACTCTTTCCTATTGTTTTCAGGTAGAAAAGTCCATAAGAAGGGTCCTCTGGGCTAGTTTGGGTCATATGCCCAATCTTGGGCCAATCACAGTGGTTAGAGAAATATGAAGTATTATGATTGGCCAAGTTAAGGAAACGTGGTCGCTCCTCTAGGTGATGGTGACTATTATCATAAATAAAGTGTGTGTGTGTGTGTGTGTGTGTGTGTGTGAGAGAGAGAGAGAGAGAGAGAGACAAGGACTCAGTCTAGAAGTATGCTGAACTGACAAAACAATAGTTATCTCTGTGGCATTATTTGTTTAATATCTGTCTTTCATTATAGGCAGGGAATGTCTATTTTCCTCACCATTTTTTCTATTACCTATCATAGTACCTGAAGTGTCAAAAATATTTGATATTTGTTTACTGCTCGAATACATAGATGTATGCAAAGAAAATGTTTTCATTCATTAAGAGGAAAGAGGTTAAACGATAAGGCATTGATGCTATCATAATGAGAATATTTTAGTATAGTGAAAGGTGTGGAAGTAGTTCTAGCATTCTATTTGCATGCAAGCTCATTTTTCAGTTTACTTGCTTGAAAGTTTTAAGCTTTACTTCAAGCAATTGGGCAATGAGACTTACATGGGGAGAAGAGCATTAGGTGAACAGATGTTATATTTTCAATGAGCTTGTCCTGCTGAGATGAAGGGAGCTAGATAGCTCTGCCTTAAACCCTGTAAGCCTAGCTGAGGAGATGTTAGGTAATTCTAACACTAAATATTCCCCACATCTTTGAGAATGGCAACTTCACATTTCCCGTCTAGAATATCACAGTCATTTCCCCCATGCAGAAAATGACCACTTTCTATGTTTGACCCTGAACGTGGGTAACATTGAAGCAGACAGCATAAGCAGTAGGAACAAGGTCCTCCTGAGGATCTTTGACGGCCTGCCAGCAAGTCATTCCTGCTGGATTGATTTTAATGCATTCCTGGGAGCCTACTGTTCGTGAGAGTTTTAATTCCCATATTCCTATGTGAGGTTATTCTTGAGTCTTAATCACTTTCTTAAATTCAACCCTCAGGTCATGGTTGAATCTAACAATAGTGTTCAAGATGCAACTGGGTCAAAAAAAAGGCAAAGAGACAGCCAAGGGAGAAGAGATGGCCTACAAAATTAAAAGTGATGACTTCAAACATTCAAATAGAAACTAACACCTATCTTTCAAAAACTATTCCAAAAAATTCAAGATGAGAAATGACTCCCAAGCTCATTTTATGAGGCCACCATTATCCTAATTCCAAAAGCAGATAAAAACACTATATAAAAGGAAAATCATAGGCCAGTATGCCTAATGAACATAGATGCTAAAATACTCAACAAAATATTAGCAAACAGGATCTATAAATATATTTAAAAGATCATACACCATGGTCAAGTGGGATTTATCCTGGGGATACAAGGTCAATGCAATATCCCTCAATCAATAAACATGATACACCACAAAAACAAAATGAAGGCTAAAAGTCACATGATCATATCAATAGATGCAAAAAAAAGCATTTGATAACATCTCACACCCATTTATGATAAAAACTCTCAGCAAAGTGGGAAAGAGGGAACATGCATCAACATAATAAAGGCCATGTGTGACAACCCTGTAGCTGGTATCATACTCAAGAAGCAAAAACTACACTTATTTCTCTTAAGATCAGAAACAAGAGAGGAATGTCCTCTTTCGCCACTCTTATTCAATATGGTACTGGAAGTCCTAGCCATAGCAATCATACGAGAAGAAATAAAAGCATTTAAATTGGAAAGGAAGAAGTAAATCTGTCATTATTTGCAGATGACATGATTCTGTACATAGAGAACACTAAAGATTCCACAAAAAAACCCTACTAAAACAGATAAATGAATTCAGTAAAGTAGTAGGGTACAAAATAAATATCCAGAAATAAATTTCATTTTACACAAAAATAATGAACTATCAGAAGTAGAAACTAAGAAAATATTTCCATCTACAATTACATCAAAAAATAATAATATACCTTGTAATAAATTTAAACAAGGAGATAAAAAACCCATACTGAGAAAACTACAGTCCACTGAAGAAAGAAATCGAAGAAGATGTAAATAAATGGAAGCATATACTGTCTTCATGGATAGGAAGAATAAACATCATTACAATATCCATACTTCTCAAAGCAATCTATAGATTCAATGTAATTCCTATCAAGATACCAATGGCCTATTTCAAAAAACTAGAACAAATATTCCAAAAATTTGTATGAAACCACAAAAGACCCCAAATAGCCACAGAAATCTCAAGAAAGGAGAACAAAGTTAAAGAACCATGCTACCTGATATCAAACTATACTACAAGCCCATAATAATAAAAGAGCATGGTATTAGCATAAAAACAGACATATAAATCAATGGAACAGAATAAAAATCTCAGAAATAAATTCACACCTTTATGGTCAATTAATATTTGACATAAAAAGCAAGAACATTTAAGAGGTAAAGGCAGTTTATTCAATAAACAGTGTTGGGAATATTGGACAGATATAAGTGAAAAATAAAACTAGACCACCTTCTTACATTATGCACAAGAATAAACTCAAAATGGATTAAAGACTTAACTGTTATATTCAAAACCATAAAAATCCTAGAAGAGAAACTTAGACAGCAAAATCTTGGGTATTTTTCACAGCAATAAATTTTCTGATATATCACCTTGGGAAAGGGAAGCAAAAGAAAAAAATAAACAATTGGGAATACATCATACTAAAAAGTTTTGCACAGCAAAGGAAAGCACCAACAAAATGAAAAGACAGCCCATTGAATGGGAAAACATATTTGCCAATGATAGATCTGATAAGTGGTTAATATCCAAAATTTATAAAGAATTTATACAACTCAACACCAAAAAAATCCAATTAAAAAACAGGCAAAGAACCTCAAAAGAGGACATATGGATGAGCAATAGACATATGAAAAGATGCTCAATGTCACTGATCATCACAGAAACGCAAATGGCAATCACAATGAGATATCACCTCACACCTCTCAGGATGGCTATCATCAATAAATCAGCAAACAACAAGTACTGGAGAGGTTGTGGAGAAAAGGGAATCCTAGTGCACTGTTGGTGGAATGCAGACTGGTGCAGCCACTGTGGAAAGCAGTGTGGAGTTACCTCAAAAACTTAAAAATGAGACTTCTTTATGACCCAACGATTACACTCTTTGGAATTTATCCAAAGAAATTTGAAACACTAATTCAAAAGAATATATGTACCCCTATATATGTTCCCGTGTTATTTACAATAGCTAAAGTTTGGAAGCAGCCCCGGTGTCCATCAGTATATGAGTAGAGAAAAAAGCTGTGGTTAAAAAAAAAAAAAAGAAAGAAAGAAAACTGTGATGCGTTTCCATAATGGAATTCTACTTGCCCATAAAAAAGAAGGAAATAATTATCTTTTGCAACAGCATTAATGGACTTAGAAAGCATTATGCTAAGTGACATAAGCCAGTCAGAGAAAGACAAATACCACATGATGTTATTCATATGTGGAATCTAATGAACAAAATAAACTAACAAACAAAATAGGAAAAATAATAAAATAAAATAAAACAATAACTTGACACTTTGCATGAAGGAAATGAAATAAAGGTGGTGGAGATGGAGGGAAATAAAAGAGGGGGAGAAATTGAAAGGTTAAATTTTACTGAGCACCTACTATGTGCCAGTGCCAGGCTCTGTTAGATATTTTACATATGAGGGAGGACTTATCTAGTCATCCCTTCAAACCAATGAGCTACTTCTTACTCAGAATGGAAGATAATAAATGGAATCTGAGAGAGATGAATAATTTTCCCTAGTTCACAGTAGGTCCCAAGTTCTTGCTATGTTTACTTCTTTGGGAATAAAATAAAGAAGAAAAAAACATAAAGATAAAGGGATAAAAAGACCTGAAAAAAATTTAGTTAAGATGGCATTAAATAGAGTTATATAGATAGTTATGTTTCCAAATTAAACTCTTTTCATTTGGATTCTCTAGTTGCACCATAAAGTACCAAAATTACATAAGTATTTTGTGGGAATAATTTAACTCAAAAGAGGAAATGTATTAGGAAAGATCTAGTTAGCTGTAAATGTTATTACATATGAAAGAGTTTAACTTGCCATTTATGCTGGAGACATTTTTCTCCCTGGGAAAATCTGAATGATTGAGTCATTCAAATAAAATAGAAGGCTCTAACTTTCCTCCCTTTGGGTGCCTCTGCAGCATTTAGATCTCTTATGAAAGAGAATACATGCACCTCTTAAAGGGACGGCTAATCCCAAGTGTGGCACAAAAACTCTTGCATGAAACAGGCTCATTCTGCAAAATATAGTGATATCCCCGTTGATATAATTAGATGTTGTTTTCCAATGAATCTAGTCTCTGCTGGTTCTGTGGTAATAAAGTAATCTAATATTATACATAATAATAATTGGACCAACATCTAAATGCATGCTACTTATCTAGATGTGTCTTTTGAAAATTAAATGTTAGTATTCTTTTTATTCTAAGTACTGATTCTTCAGGCCTTTTTTATTGTATGATCCCTTTCAAGCATCTCAGTCGAAAAGAGTACCTTCCTTTTGTCCTCTTTTATTTTACCTCTGTCTATTTTTTGGTACTTATAAAATCAGTGTTTTGAAGTTTCATGCTGGTTAAATGACAGACTCATACTTACATTTAACTAGGTTAAGAAATATATCTGGAGCATAGCTGGCTGAGACTCAGAGTCCAAACCTTGTCTCCTGCCAGAAAGCGGGAGCTGCAATCCTAGAGTTAGAAGTAACACTAGGTGTGCCAGACACTGCTCTTTACCTACCCAACATCTACTGTCCTCTTCTTCCTTTGGCCCAGCTCAGACCCTCCATGTCTGAGCTTACCTTACAAGTAGAGCTGGTAAAGCAGGGATGTAGAGCCTCAGCCCATGATGATTTTCTCAATAAGCTGCACTAACCCTAAATTGCATATATCTTGATACATGATAGCCTAATAAACTAATCCTGTATTTGGTGAAGTTGGAGTTCTGTCAGATGGGGCCTGATAAAATGTTAATTACTTCATTAATCCCTCATTTCCTGTGGAACCAAGCCAGTGGGACCAAGGCACTACTCTTTCTAGGATAATTAAAGCAAATAGATATTTAAAAGTCCACTTGGACAAGCAGCTGCAAATATATGTGAAAGATGTGCCCTGAGATTCTGAAATGCACAACTCATACCCCTATATTCAGGACCCCTGTAGCCAGGACAACTGCTCTATGATTCTTTGAATGTGAGGCTTCAACTTGACCTCAGGCATCTGATCCTTTATTTTTATAATATATTTTATTGATTATGCTATTAGTTGTCCCATTTCCCCCTTTATTCTCCTCCACCCTGCACACCCCCTCTCACCCACATCCCCACCCCCCTTTAGTTCATGTCCATGGGTCATACATATAAGTTCTTTGGCTTCTACATTTCCCACACTATTTTTAACCTCCCCCTGTCTATTTTCTACCTACCATTTATGCGACTTATTCTCTGTACCTTTTCCCCCTCTCTCCCCCTTCTGCTCCCCTGTTGATAACCTTCCATGTGATCTCCATTTCTGTGATTCTGTTCCTGTTCTAGTTGTTTGCTTAGTTCATTTTTTGTTTTTGTTTTAGGTGTGGTTGTTAATAACTGTGAGTTTGTTGTCATTTTACTGTTTATATCTTTTATCTTCTTCTTTCTCTTAGAATAGTCCCTTTAACATTTCATACAATAAGAGTGTGGTGATGATGGACTCCTTTAACTTGACCTTATCTGGGAAGCACTTTATCTGCCCTTCCAGTTCTAAATGACAGCTTTTCTGGATAGAGGAATCTTGGATGTAGGCCCTTGCCTTTCATGACTTGGAATACTTCTTGACAGCCCCTTCTTGCCTGCAAGGTCTCTTTTGAGAAATCAGCTGACAGTCTTATGGGAACTCCTTTGTAGGTAACCATCTCCTTTTCTCTTGCTGCTTTTAAGATTCTCTCCTTATATTTAATTTTGGGTAATGTAATTATGATGTGCCTTGGTGTGTTCCTCCTTGAGTCCAACTTCTTTGGGACTCTGAGCTTCCTGGACTTCTTGGAAGTATATTTCCTTCGCCAGATTGGGGAAGTTCTCCTTCATTATTTGTTCAAATAAGTTTTCAATTTGTTGCTCTTCCTCTTCTCCTTCTGGTACTCCTATAATTTGGATGTTGGAACATTTAGAGATGTCCTGAAGCTTCCTAAGCCTCTTCTCATTTTTTTGAATTGTTGTTTCTTCATTCTTTTCTGGTTGAATGTTTCTTTCTTCCACACCATTGATTTGAGTCCCAGTTTCCTTCCCATCACTGTTGGTTCCCTGTATATTTTCCTTTATTTCACTCAGCATAGCCTTCATATTTTCATCTAATTTGTGACCATATTCAACCAATTCTGTGAGCTTCCTGATTACCAGTGTTTTGAACTATGCATCTGATAGGTTGGCTAACTCTTCGTTGCTTAGTTGTATTTTTTTCTGGAGATTTGATTTGTTCTTTCATTTGGGCCTTTTTTTTTTGTCTTGGTGCACCTGAGCCATGAAAGGTTAAGTGCCTTAGACAGGTTCTGCTGAAAGGACTGATGCACCTGACTGTCTCAGAATGCGCAGGTAAAAATGCTGGAAGAACTTGTCCCCGTGTAAAAAGTCTACCTGCATCCACGCAACTGAAGTTCCTTGGATGAAAGTATGTTCTCGGTGGAAGGGATCACAGATCTTTTCTTTCCAAGTTTTCTGCCTGCTGCATTCCTTCCCTCCTGATCCTTTATTTTTCTTTCTAATGTTTCTCATAAGTGACAGCCACCATTCAGCCATCTGGATTGATATCTGATGATGATGTTCATATTCCATTCCACCACCGTGCACTATATAGAAAGAAGAGAATCTATTATCTTCTACATAGGATTGAAAGTAATGTAAATTAATGAATGGGTTATGTTTGTATGTTTTTGTTGTTTTTTCCATCTCTGAAGTCTCCAAAATGGTTTGTTTCTGTGACATTTCCCCTTATCATTCCCTAACTTCAATCAAGTTGGTAACACATTTGTTCTCTCAAGAGAAGATATGATACTCGTTATTTGCACCCAAATGGGAGTGTAACTAAGTCAATCAAATTTTAATAGGGGGCACAGTATGTGTTGGATACTGGGGAAATGAGCAGCAAGCAAAAGAGACATGGTCCCTGCCTCCAGGAAGCCTATATTTTATGGAGGAAAGAAGACATTTAAGTATGGAGAAGCCAAAGAACTTACATGTACAACCCATGGACATGAACTAAGGGAGTGGGAGGATGCTGGTAGGAGGCATGGTGCAGAGTGGAGGGGAACAAAGGGGAGAAAAAATGGGACAAATGTAATAGCATAATCAATAAAATATACTTAAAAAATGAAGACTTATATTATCCCACTCCAAAAAAAAAGAAGAAGAAGACATTTAAGTAATTATAATACCTGGTGACCATAGAAGAGGGGAACTTAACTTTAGTCTGAGGTGACATAAACTGCTTTCTTAAGGACATGATATGTAAGCTGGAAAAATAAAGCATTGATGACAATTGCAAGGGAATGATGGTTTGTTCTCAAGTGAACAAAAATGCAGTTAGAAGGTCCAGGAATAGGAAAGTTTGAGGAACAGAGAGTCTTCCAGCTTAGATGGATAGAGGACAAAAGAGAGAAGGCTCAACATGAAGCTGGAGATGTAAGTAGGAACCAAACTACACAGTTTCTTCTACCAAGATCAAGTTCATTTTAAGCTTTGCTTCAAATTGTCAAATAATGGAGCTTTCCTAATGAAAGGTATTTCAAGCATCAGAGAGCTAAAAAAAAAAAAGAGTGTTTTTGGAAATTGAAAATTTCTTTTGTCAGGCCTATGCTCTGAGGAAAGAAGCCCAGGTTTTCCAGGTCACATTAGAAACAACTGAAGTTGAGTTGCCCTTGGCCCAAAAGTCTAGCACTTTAAGAGATGATCTCCCCCAAAAAGCCATTAGGTATAATTTAGGTAACTGATTCTCTGATACTTATTTTTCTTGAGAAGAGCATGTAATTCTACCACTAAAGAATGATATAGTAAAAACCACTTAAATTCACTGAGGTTCAATTTCCTTATCTGTATATTGGGACCAATACTACCTACTCCCGGGGTGGCTTAGTTATTATAAATCAATTAATTTAGTAGAAAACTTTGAAAATATCAACTATGCAGAGATTGCCAGGAGTTATATTAATGCTACATTCAACTATGACCTTTGTGTGAGATTTGCTAATGGCCCAAAGGACCTGCATTGTTTAAATAGCTTAAGTTTGCTAGGACCTTGTACGTATCCAGTTCCATCTTTTACTCTATTACTATTCCATATTAGAGATACAAAAAATGAGGCTTAGAGAATGGAATAAATTGCTCAAGATTTTCATAACCAATAAATAATGGGGCTAGCTTTAAATCAAGTAGTTGATTCAAAAGTTGTATTTGATGTAAGCCCTTTTCAGAAGTACAAAGTTTATTTGTAAGTACCTCTAGTCTATACCATGTGTTTATGTATTCTTTTCTTGATCCATTCATCAAAACTTCACATCCATAAAGAATATGAAATACATTTGCATTAAAAGTTAATGATTAAAAGTTGTGATTTAATGTTTCCCTTGAGGAGTCTAAACATTCTTACAGGAATATGATTAACAGCAGAATTACAGGGATTGTCGAGAGAGACACTATGGCTCCATGGCAGCCTTTCTAGAAGCTTGAAAATAACCTTATACATGTGGTCACTATGTATTTACAAGTGAAGTCTCCTACATAGACTGAGCCTGGGACAAAAATTGTTCTTCCAACATAACACTAAGTTTATTCTAGGAAACAAAAGAATAAAGTTGAGAATTAAGTGTTGTTTACTTTTTATCTGGAAAATGAAAGGCACTTCTAAGACAATTTTAAGGTCCCATTTGTTTCTTTCTCAAATCTATATAAATTATCGATCTGCCTTTCCTTTCACCTTTTAAAGCAGAATAAAAGAAAGCTGTTCATTTTCAGTTAAAATGGTAAAAATGTACTAAGTCCCTTATCAGAGACTAAAAGATACTCTAGATCAAGGATTGGCAAAATAGTGTACGAAGACCAGATCCTACCCACAGCCTGGTTTTATGAAAAGTTTTATTGGAATATAGTCACAAACATTTGTTTTCATATTGGCTGTGGCTGCTTTGCACAACTCTCAAGCTGAGTGTCTCCATAGAGACTTTATGGCCCACAAAGTCTAAAATGTTTGCTATCTGCCCACCACTACTGTAGATAAAAGGAGAATTAAATATATATTAAATGTGCGACAGAAAGACAGTTTGAGGGTCAGTTTGAGAGTCAGGTTTGCAAAAAATGTCAACAATTGTATTGGCTCAAGTGGGGGGAAATCAAGAAAGCAGTGGTGATGTTGCTGACACAGTCAGAGAGATGAGTAATCTAAAGAGATGAAGGGCCTTCACTGAGCAGAGTGTAGAGAGGAGCAGGTCATGGAGCACAGGTAGTCGGGGCCCAGAGTAGAATAATGGGGCAGAGTATAATCAAACAGTAGAACGTAGTCAGACAGCAGGAGCGAGCAGTCAAGAAGTTGAATGTCACCCTTGCAGGTGTGGCTCAGTGGATTGAGTGCTTGCTTGAGAACAAAAGGGTCGCTGGTTAGATTTCCAGTCAGGGTACATGCCTGGGGTGCAGGCCAGGTCTCCAGTAGGGGGCGCATGAGAGGCAACCACACATTGATGTTTCTCTCTGTCCCTTTCTCCCTCCCTTCCCCTCTGTCTAAAAGTAAAATAAATAAAATCTTTTTGGTTTCCAGGTAACATGTCTATGGAAGACTAATTATGAATAGAGATATAGATATTACTGGAAACGAATTGTTTTTTTCTATTATGTTATGCTTTATGAAAAAAGTAAAACATTTAAATTGTGCTACAGAAATCAGGTGTTGTCTTGTGATCTTTAAATAATAAATGAATGATTTGCCCTTAAAAAAATAAAATAAAATCTTTTTTTTTTAAAAAAGTAGTTGAATGTAGTCATGAAGCATGGTGTGAATGTAGTCAGGGAGTGCTGTTAGTCAAAGAGCAGACTGTAGCCACAGTGCAGGGACTAGTTAAGGAGTTGAATACAGTGACGGAGAAGAGTATCATCAGAAAGTGGCTGTACTCCAGGAGCAGAGAGTAGTCAGGTGGCAGGCTGTGGTCACAGAACAAGACAGTACAAATGGAGAGCAGAGTGCATTTAGGGATTAGTGTATAGAGAGGCAACGGGATATAGTCAGGTGATAGGGTGCTGTCAGGGAGTAGTTATAGTTCTGTACCAATTTATATAGCCAGCAATATGCGGACAGCAAGCTGGGTGAAGCCATGGGAAAGTGTATAGGCAAAATGCAGGGTGAGGACAAGGAGTAGGGTAGGGTGTAGTCACAGGAGGGATGCAGGTAGGGAGCAGAGATTGGTTACGAAGCAGAAAGTAGTCAGGGAGCAGGTATAGTCAGGGAGTGGGTGTGGTCAGAGAGTTGGTTGTAGTCAGAGAGCTGGTTGCAGAGAGCTGGTTTGTCATGAAGCCAAGTGCAGAGCCTCAGAGAGTCAGCAAACTGGTATTGTTAATACTGACACACCAACTTTGCATTTTAATTCTAGGTCAGAGTCTGTTTATCCTCTGGGCTCCCCACCTTAGCCCTACATAGAGAGTCATCAAGAGCCTATTTTGAGCCGGGCACTGTGCAAAGTGTTCTCCTACTTGCCGGCTGCACAATTGCCTAGAGCAAGGACAGGTGTTATTATGGCCTAAAGGAAATCTGAGAGCTACAAAGATGGAAACTGGTTTGTGAGTGATGCCAAGGTACTGGCTCTAAGGGGCTATGCTGTGTGTTTAGGCAAATAATAATAAGAATAATTTTGAAACTCAATCCATGTGTACCTGCCAGCCTTCGTCATTGTGTACAATGCTGGTTGAAATTCACTGTGTATCAAGAAAAGAATAGCGGTTTATGTAATAAAAAATAATGCTTTATTCAAAATGATTTGTCAGCTTCAAAGAATAGAATAATGTTGTACAGCAAATTAAACCTTGAGTAGTTGGAGGGTTTTTCCCCATACTGCCAGCTGTTAATACAGTTTGACAATATACCTAATCAAAATCATGTAGCTTAATTGCCTTTGATGCATTCATAATTATATTTACCAGGACTTTAATAAACAACCCACAACACACGCGTGCACTTAGGTATACAATACACAGAATCCTCCCACACATGAGGAAGTGTAAAATTATTTAAAGCTGTGGTTATTAGAAGGTAAGTGCTACAGCGAGGTTTTCTTTTTATTGTTTTCATGTTACATTTTGGGATAAATGTGTTTCTTATATTTTTCCTATATATTGTATCTTAGCAATAAATAATTCATCTAAATATCTAAATATGCTGAGTAAATCCAGTTAGTAGGAAACATTTGTTGCCTCATAAAATGAAAACTGAATGAAGCTGTCAACTGGAAGAACAGTTAAACAATTTGACTTGTTAGAAAGCACACAATTTTCTTGGAGACCATAGACCTGCAGGAGACTGCGATTTCAGGGCAAGTGCCTGTGAATGCAGAAACACCCTGCAGAATGTCCATCAGCACAGATGTTTGAGAGAAAACGGAGACGGGGAGGAACTGGTTCAGTCTGCCCTGGTCGGTGAAGGGCCTCTGACCTTGCTTTTGGAGCAGCTTTTGTTTCTTTGTTAGGTCTAAACTTACTGAAAATCTGCAACACTAAAGCCCTATCAGCAAGCAAAGGGAGCAGTAGAGTCAAAACCATAATCAGGACAAACTCCTAAAAACTAGGGTTCAGTAATGAGGAATTCCTTCAGAAAGTACCTTATTCACTTTCCTGGTCTATCATTAAGTCAACTTTAGAATAAGTATGGTGGTTTCCTTTAGGAGAAACCACCTCTCTAGACAGATTTGTTTGGCAAGTTCCATTTTGATTCTGTATACTTTCCACAGCTTTCAAATGGCATTTATTTTATTTTTTTAATAGTGTGCATTCATTCATTCACTCACTCAATGGATACCATTCAATTTATCTATAGTCATGCGCAGCTTAAAAACAAGCCTATGTTCTGCCAATGTGTCGTTAGGTGCGTTGTTGTATGAACATCACAGAATGCACTTA
Organism: Desmodus rotundus; assembly: GCF_022682495.2. Lineage (NCBI taxonomy): Eukaryota > Metazoa > Chordata > Mammalia > Chiroptera > Phyllostomidae > Desmodus > Desmodus rotundus. The sequence goes on along the minus strand of NC_071391.1, from coordinate 128,961,376 downwards.
CACAAATCTAGATGGGAAAGCCCACTACACACCGAGGCCATACCGTTTACCATCTTCACATATGTGATTCGTCGTTGACCAAAATATTGTTAGGCTGTATTCACTTTATATTTCTTCTCTGTGAAAAATGGAGTCAGCGTTTTATGAGAACCAGTAACGCTATACATGAGGCAGTCTTTTGAATGTTTTTCTTAAAGTTACTACCTATCCATCTGTTATTAGATTATTTAAAATTAAAAAAATATTTATTTGTCAGGCAATTTTCATAATGTTTGCATTTACTGGGACATCTTTGTTATCAGAAAGGTCTCTGCTGTCCAGAGCCATCAGAGAGGCGAGGATCCAGGGTGGGGATAAAAATCCGGGTTGTTATTCAAGGGACCAACCTACCTACTCTAAACTGCTCTCGTACCCTTCGTCTCATGGTTAGCAAGTCCTTGTTATGAACTGAGTTGAAAAAGAATATGCCACTTAGATGTGCAGCTATTTATTTGTCTAGGACCTAATGAATTTTACATCTCTGAATGTCTTGTTCTTCACAAATATACTATTGTACTCAAGCTAGTGTAGCTACTGATCCCCACATACTTGCATGATCTCACCTCTATGCAGTTTCTTTTTCCCAGAAAAATTTCCCTGTTCACTCATGAAAATCATTTTCACTCTTGAGGACTCAGCTAAATATTGACCTGTTTTGTAAAACTTTCCTGAGTACCCAAGCCTCTGAGTATTTGTTTCACTTTTTGTGTGTGCCTTTGATGCAGATGGTACCTCTGAATTAGCCACATTCAAGTGGTCTTTTTAAGATTCTGCATCACTTAGGCATGTTTATTAACAGATTCGGTCAGTCATTCTACACAGTTAAAAGCTGTGATCACAAAAAATCTTGACCTTCGTGAACAGAAAATGGTACTAAGCAAACATGGTCTGCAGATACTTTCTCACTTGAGATGTATGTGTCTAGATTCCATATTTGGGAGTGAGGGAAAGGAGTTGGGCAGGAGGTTAGTCAGAAAAATAGCACTAGATTTCAGTGCTATTTCAAAAGGATAAGAGTCAAGTTAATTGCAACAGCCACAGCCTGGAACCTGATTAACCTCCCCCACCATTCCCATCTATGGAACTAGATATATATTAGGTGGGAAATATGAACACATTGCTTGCCCCTTTTCTTATTTTCACAGGGTTAAAGGTCAAAAACAGAATTTACAAAAATGTTCCGTGAAGTCATTCACTTGCCAAGTAACTTTTACTGCTTTATATTGATAGTTTGCACCTTCAGAAGTTATCTTACCCAATTTGGGCTACTGTAACAAAAACACCATGATTTAAACAACAGTTCTGGAGTTTGGGAAACCCAAGATCAATATGCCAACAGATTTGGTGTTTGGAGGAGGATCTCTTTCTAGTTTGCCACCCTCTGTCTTCTTGCTGTAGATGCACTTGGGGTGGGGGTGGGGGGCAGAACATTCTTGTCTCTTGCTCTTTGTTATAGGGACACTAATCACATTACGGGAGAACCACCTGAATGACCTCATCTAAATCTACATCCCAAAGGCCACATTGCAAATATTATCCTGGGGAGAGAGCTTCAACCTATGAATTTGGTGGGATATAAGCAATCACTCCATGGTAGAGACTTTATACTTTTGGGGACTAAGGATCCAATCATTACCTTTGCCTCTGTCTCTGATTTTCTTCCACCAACCCCCAGCATCAAGCACCCTGATTTACTCATATGCTTTCTCATTTAGCCAATAATGATCAAGGGCTTGCTATATACCTGAAAGGTCTCAAGATGTTAGAGACACAGTGATCAATAGTACCAGGCATTAGCTATGAAGGCACTCATTTTCAAGTTCAGGTGACAGAAATCTACATAAATTGGGGAAATGCTAGAACAGAAGTAGCCTCCTGGTGCTATGGGAATACTAAGAAAGGAGTGACTAACTTCCCTATTCAAAAATAAGTCATTCAGTAGGACAGAAACCAGATGAGAATAAATGAGTGTTAAAGAATCTTACATATCATATTAAGATGTTTTTCCTTTTTTATGAATGATGGAGAGCTAGGGGTGAAATTTTAGATTGGCATTAGGAAGTTAAAGAAATACACTCTTATAGCCACTCAGGGGATATTTTATGATAATTATTGATTAAATGAAGTGAAGTCAATACAAAGGGGACACTAGAGACGATATTTAGGATGAAGCAACCATTTATTTTGGTACTGGAGTGATAGATGCCTGACTTTATCCTATAGAACTGTACGTTAAAAGTCATAAGCTTTAATGTATACAAAGAAAACAAGGACAAACAAAAGGAGATGATCTGAGAAATTTTGGGAAAAGACATTTTGAATGTAAAGTGTAAGAACATAAACAAATTGAATTATATGTAATTGCTGTACTCTAGTTAGTAAAGTTGTTTCTTCTAAGAGTAGAGATGAATAATTTTGAAACCACTGCATGTGTATACTAAGGATTAAAAAATCAGCAAATGGATGGCAGATGGTAGGAACCAGTTTCCTCACTGCTGGAGAAGGAAGTTAAAGAAAAACAAGAAAGTAAAGCTAAAATAAACCTTGTGGTATGGAATTAGAGTCAAAGAAATAAGTATGGACTTAAATTTTGCTTAATATGTACATAGAGGGATAGATATAGTGATAATTATAGATATATACATATATTATATATCTATGTACATATATGCATGTGTATATAGACATATATGGATATATGTGCACATGTGCATGTATGTGTGTGTGTGTGTTTATGTACATGTTCCATAAATAAATGATCTATGTTGAGGGTTACTAGAAATAATGAAACCAAGGAGCAATGAACATGTCCAACACCTGGATCTTGGTTTCACTTTCCAATAAAGTTGATCAGGGCTTCTTGAAGAAATGGCTGATTGGAGGGACAGGGCAGGAAAAATAGAAGATGATCCTTGAACATCTTATAGTATCAGAGAGTAAGGAAGTATTAAAAAAAAGAATAAAAATGATGGATAGGTGTGAAAGGGATACAGAAACCACGCTGGAAAGCTTCCAGTGGTCAAATAGCAAATAATTAGGGCAACAAGATAAATAATATAGTACTGGATTATAACCCAAAGTATAACACAAATGTATATGTGAGTCCTCACTGACAAGAATAAATTATTGAATAAACTAAAAAGAAAAAAATCTTGTACAGAATTATCAAACACAAGGATACTGAAGTTTATTGCTTAGTGGGACACACTTTGTGTTTGTCTTTTCCATACTCTAACAATTTATTTCATAAATTTACAAATTACTTAGTAAATTTAAAGAAGCACGAACTATCTTTGGGGAAAGGGTGAATTTATCAACACTGAATGACAAAGTTCACACTATCACTGTCTCAGTCATTTTTCATGCGTACCAGACCTCTTGCCTGTAATATTTTTTCCTAACTCCTTACTGTTTCATACCGAATGCATTCTTAATGGCCTAGGTTTTGTCATATGTTTTTCTTATACCTAATAGAATTTTACAGTATTATATATTTGTGTATATATTTGTATTTATACATTTTGTGAATTTTTAAAAGATTTTATTTATTTATTTTTAGAGAGAGGAAAGGAGGGAGAAAGAGAAGGAGAGAAACATGAGTGTGTGGTTACCTCTCAAGTACCCTGCACTGGGGACCTGGCCCGCGCGCAACCCAGGTACGTGCCCTGACTGGGAATAGAAGCAGCGACTCTTTGTTTCACAGGCTGGCACTCAATCCACTGAGCCACACCAGCTAGGGCAATTTTTTAAATTTTATCTCCCTAGCTAAACTGCGAAGGCTTAAGGATAGAGTATTTGTTGTATATTGATTTAGTGTACCCTGTAATACATAGAGTAGTATATATAATAGGTATTCAAAAATATCTTTGACTATTAGTTTAAAGTGTTAACTATTTCCATGAAATAAAACACCAATGCCAGAGGCAACAAAGCTTCTGGCACCGTTTTTAGCCCTTTATCATTCAGAAACGGCTAAAGTTGCTGAAATAGAGCTTCTGCATTTCAATAGTTATATATTATAACATATCAAAGAAAATATTTTGTGAGTTTTATGCTTGCACACTAAAATTTAAGATATTAATTGTAACTGAGCAATGCCAGCAATATTTGAACCTTACAGTGGACATTTCTCTCCTGGTATACTAATGGATGACATCACGATCTGGGAACGTGGGCTTGGGTGGCCTGGACTGGGGCTGGGATCCCTTACTCCTGAGGTGTTCCTCCCGTTTTTTATCCGCCACGCATGGATGTGGGACCACCCATTCCCATCTCCGAGTCTCTCTGCATCACTCCATGTCTCCACGCCCCTCTATAGCTCTCTGCATCTCAGCCCCTCCTACCTGAATACTTGGTTACTAGAGTTCCACACAGCTTAATTTTCCGACAATTCTGGGTGACATTTGTTTTGTAGTGTAGGTGCAATTTTTGCTATAGCTGTGCACAGAGGCGAAGCATATTTACCTACACCTCCATCTTCACTGGAAGTCACTATCTTGTTTTTTTGGATTCTTTTACCTACTTGTTCTGATTGGTTGTTTTTTGCTTTCTTATTTTCCAAATCATTGACTTGATTCTCAGCTTTATTCATACTAGTGTTTCCCTGTAAATTATTCTTTATTTCTATTAGTGTATCCTTTGTTTCTGACTGCATCTTTTTATGCTGTTGAGGTTCCTTGAGCATCCTTATAACCAGTGTTTTGAACTCTGTGTCTGGTAGATTGCTTATCTCCATTTTGTTTAGTTATTTTTCTGGAGTTTTGATCTGTTTTTTCATTTGGGCCATATTTCTTTGTCTCTTCATTTCAGCAGCCTCCTTGTATTTGTTTCTATGTATTAGATAGAGCTGCTATGACCCTTGTCTTAGTATCGTGGCCTAATGTAGTAGGTGTCCTGTATGGTCCAGTGGCACTGTTTATCACCCAGGCTGGGTACTCAAGGTGCCTCCTTTGTGTGGGTTCAGGTAGTTGAGGTAGTTGAGCCTTGGTTGCTGTTGGCAGATAAATGAGAGGGAATTACCCAGGCCAGTCAAATGCAAGGATGGCTGTTACCACTGACCACAAATCTATGCCCTCTGTATAGGATCAAGTGTGCAGGAGCAGGGTGTCCAATGTGGTCTGTAGCCATCCACTGGATGCCCAGGCCCTGGGGTTTCCTGAGTGGTACAGACCAAGGTCAGCCCCTGGGGCCACCCTGCCTGAGCTATAGAGCAATCTGAGATGGCTGCTACTTGTACAAGGCTTGAAGATTCCCAGGTGAAGCCAAGCTGTGAATCTAGGCTGGTAGCTGCTAGTGCTGGGCCTGGTGTCACTTAGCAAGACACATGGGGCCTGGTGGCTCACTGAAGCCAGTAGTTGCTTTTTTTGAAAGGATTTAGGACGTAGTGAAGCTTGAGTCAAGACTGGTCATTCATATGGAAAAGCTACTGTTAACAGCTGTAATTTGGGTGGGATAGAACCTCAAGGGATCTCCAGGTTGGAGCAAACAGTGTTGTCCAGGTTGATGTACTCTCAGATATGTATGGCACCCTGACTGCTCTCTGGATCTTCCCACCTTTCTGTCTGGGAGAGGGCTCTCCCCCAGCTCTCACCTTGATGCCAACTACTGCAGTTCCTTCCTGTAAGCCACTGGTACCTTTCAAGCTGCTACCCTGGTGCTGGAGCTCAGAGGGAGTGAGTCTGAGTAAGTTCGTGTGTGGGTTCTTTAAGAAGAACTGCTTGGGAGTCTAGAAGTTTCTTCCATCAACTCAATCCTGTTGGTTTTTGTAGCCAGAGGTTATGGGGATTTATCTTCCTGGCACTAGTACCACAGACTGGGGGTGACTGGTATGGGGCTGGGACTCCTCAATCTTGAGGTATCCCTCTCAATTTTTTATCTACCACACTTGTATGTGGGACCACCCCATTCCCTGTCTCCACCCTTCCTACTAGATCAGATGGATGTGGTTTCCTTAATTCTGTAGTTGTTTGACTTCCATTCAACTCAGTTTCCAGTGTTTCTGAGTGATGGTTGTTCTATAATTTAGTTGTAACTTTGATATAGTTGTGTGAGGAGGTGAGCCGTGTTTACCTATGCTGCCATCTTGACCCGGAAGTCAGACAATGTATCTTGCATCAGTCAGAGTCCAATAAGTATGTTAAACAAGAGGAATTTAGTTCAGGTAAATTCATTACACATGTAATCAAAGTGATAGACAAACAGGAGATGATGAGACACCCAGAGATAAGCAAAGGAAGATTAGGCCATTCCTGTGACTGGGGACACAGGGATAAAGAGATGTTAGCAGATATCAGAACACAGGGTGATCTGGAGAGTTATGACCACAGTGAAGTGGCATCCAGGATATGTTACCCCAAATCACCAGGCTCTTCCTCCCCCTGTCCAATCTCCTGTTAGTGTGTGTTACAGCGATCCTTGCCCAGACCCAGTGGGCATGAGGAAGCCTGAGAAACGTGGCTATAGGTCAACCCCTGCTGCACAGACGAGAGCAGGGAATGGAATGGGTGCAGAATGGATCTAAAAGCAAACAAGCAACCTAACAGAATCTTTCTTCTGAAGATACTTATGTAAGATTTGAGCAGGATTCCAATGTTTCCTTGTCAATGGAGAAGTTCCCGCCTGGAATAGATGATTCATTTGCAGGGATATTATAACCGGGTTTTATACTTTCAGTGATAAGACTAAAAAAATCTCAGTATAATATATTTTCTAACACTGAAAGCCATGAAACAAAATGTATCTGATAAAGTGAGGAGGTTCAAACATATTAAATTTTTATCAAGTAATAAGTCATTCCTTGAGAAGCTGCAATATATGTGGCATTATATTATCTGTTTGGTGGCATTCCAAAGGTACAACAAAGGGATGGCACCTACTCTCAAGGAGCTTGAAGACTATTTGTGGGGGATTAACACTAAAGCAAGAGATAATTAATAAATGAACATGGCAAAAGCATAGAAAATGAAGTGTTAACTTTCTTGGTGCAAGTTTAAAGTACATGAGATATTGTTAACTTAGCCACTGGCTCCAAAATATTTCAACTCTCAATTATGCTTTTGAGGAGAATGTGGCATAAACTAGTGGTTAAGAGAAAGGACTTGATGCAAAGAGCCTGAATTCAAATCCTGTCTAAACCAGTGACCTGTCCTGCAATTTTGAAAAACTTGTGTGAACTTTCTGTGCCTTAGATTTCTTTTTTACTTATAAAATAAGAGACTAAGTACAGACTACCTACCTGATAGCATACTCATAAAAAGTAAATTACTTAATAGTTAATGCATAAAAGTAAATTAGTTAATAGATAATGCATAAAATTCTGCCACATAGCAAGTGCTCAGAAAATGTTAGCTGTTATTTCTCAGCATTTCAGTACAGACAGGATGCTATTTTTATTTTTGTAAGGAGCAGTAGTAGGACAAAACTAATTATTTTTCTCTTTGTCCATATTTTTGAATTTTAGGTTTAATTTCTCTCAGCTTTCAGTGAGTATGAACATAAACACACGCAGATGCATATCCACACATTCACACACAAGCAATCTCTGAGCCTATGGATACTGGGTAATATACTGTTATCTCAATCCCTTAGTGCACTGGATACCTTTCGCCTCATATCAAAAGAGAGGGCAAAAAGTCAATACATCTTTCATTATAGCAATCAGATGATTGCTCAGAAAATAAGAGCAATGGGACACTCTATAAAAAAAGTTATTAAAACAATAACATTTATCAACAATACTTGTTTCCAATTTTTTTCCCAAGTAATTAATTTTTCACAAATTTATCTCTCTCACTCAATTTAGTGTTCATGATATTAAGCTAGAGAAAGAGTATTTTGTGTAGTATTTCAGCCTAAGCCTTATATCATTTTTTTTGTAGTGAAAATAAAGTGTTCCCAAGAGTTAACGGCTCCAATTGTTGACATTTTGGACACTTAAGCACATAGCCAAAAAAGTGTTTGGATATATATGAACAGAACGTCAAAACATTATTCCAGTTTTGGGGGGATTATGAATATTTATTAATTTTTAAAAGTCTATGACTTTAAAAAGGATATTTGAAAATAACTTGGATGCTACAAGTAGAAAAAATTTAACTTATAAAAATATTGTTTTCTCTATGATGTAGATTTCAAGGTAGGCAAACATATGAAAGTAAAGAATTATTAGTCCTTGGTGTAATAAATATGATTTCCATGTTTAATTAGGTAATTATAACTATTGGTGGCCATTATAAGGAAAGGAGACCATAGCCTTGTTCTCAAGCATCCTAAGGCCGTGGTAAACACAACTGTTAGTAGCACCGCACATGCCCCAGAATTACAAATTAAGGCTGCTTTCTAAAGGCATCCTATTAAAGGAAGTGTTCTGTGGTACTGCAATGAGAATCACTAACTACAAGCCTGAAACTGAGTCTTTTGACAATTTGCCTTCTGAGGAATTTCACTAATATCCTACTGTTTTTCAAGCAATTAAAATGCAAATAAACATTTAAGGGTGCTAGATTGGGAGACCAGATTTGAAAAGGGTATTACTCTATATTCACTGAAGCTGCTTGGTTTCTTTTAATTGAATGCTTCTTTGTAGATGTGCCTTCTGATTAATACTATTCACCTCAGACAGTCTTTCTATTGGCAGATAGAACTGCTATTTCTAAGCTTTTCAGATGAAAACCTGATTCTTCTGCCTTCCGTGGTGAGCATGAAATGTTCATCAAAAAATAAAATTAAAATGTGCTGTGCATAAGTGTGTTCTCAGAGTTGAAAATTTAAAATACTAAGATTTAAGAATTTCTCCAGAATGTATTGAAAAAAAGGAGGCATTGATATTTGTTCGCAGATGAAAGAACAGCAGCAAGTTACTGTTGCATTGTTTCATCAACTAACTCTGCGCCCATGAATAAATGTATGATGAAGTACATTAATCTGTGAAAAAGGACTCCTTAACAAAGAGGTATCCAGATGGTGCTATGGCAATCTAAATGCTCCTAATGGAATTATGCGATGCTTCTGGAACTGATGTCAAGGTATTTTATCTCATCTTGTCTGCAAATAGGTTGGTATTATCTCAGACTATAATTATGAAAGCTTTCATAATTGTTCAAGGAATTGGTAAAGAGACAATTCCTTTCATGACTCTTAATATTGGTAAAGAAGAATCTGGATTTTGTGATATTTGTCAGAAAACGATATTGCAGGTCAAGTGCAATTCTGAAATAGAGTTTCATTTCATCTTTATTTCCACATACAGTGTTGCAGGAGATGCAGAAAGACATAGTGTCACACAGGATATTTTAAATTGAAATGCCCTATTTTTGTTTTTTATTCTCTTGCCATTACATATCTACCCTCACCAACTCAGATATTCACCAATTGAAAGATGTACACATATGATCATAAGGTTTACCAGTAGACCCAAGGGTGGGAGGGTCAGAGACAGCAAGTCGAGATTGCATCTCTCAAGCAAAATTTCAGGAGACAAGATGAGCTACTGAATCTGAGATTAGTTCTTCTTCGTTCATACCAGCAAAGAAGCATAGTCCGACACAGATTAGCTAGTATAACAGATGTGCTGAAAGAGGTGAAGAAATGGAAAACAGTTCCACTTCTGTTCAAATCATTGAATGGCTTTGTTTACACTTAGGATAAAGTCCAAGATCTTTAAGTAGGTAGATATTTAAGACCACGAAGGGAATAAGGAAATGCCACCCCAAATATGCCTCTTTAGCACAAGGAGTATTGTAAGCTGAAGGCAGTTGAAAATGAGCAGATTCAAAAATTTCTCTGTCCTCCCCTTAACCGTATAAAAAGATGGCATAAATTTCCCTCTCTGAGGATGTCCCCACCTGTATCTGGAGGAGAGAGAGAACACTCATCACTCCAGACAGAAGATTGACCCCAGGAGAGTAAGCAAAAACAAACCCTACTAAAATAATCTGCATTCCATTACTCCCTCCATGCATTTCATAGTCACTTCCCCATTACTAATCGTCACTTGAAGCCCAAACATTACTTCCTTTGTTAAAATGGTATGTAAACCCTGAGTCTGGCCACTTCTTTGAGTTTTGTTTCCGTTAACTCCTGCATGTAGAAGATATTCATGAAAAAAATTTTTCCTATTAATCTGACTTTGTTGGTTTAATTCATATGGCCCAGTAACTTAATGTATGATGGCAGAGGAAAAGTTTTTCCTCCTTGACAGCCATTTATTATCTACTCGTCTATAATGTCTTCAGATTTACCACACATAACTCATCTACCCCAATCCTCTACTCCAGCCAAGACAGTCTATTTAATCATTGGTGCCCTGCTATTATTTTTTGCCTGCTGCCTAAATAGAACATGAATTCCAACCCCTGTGGCCTTATTTATGCTTTTTCATTTGTCTGTCATACACTTGGTCCGAATCTTTGAAATTGTAATTTAAGTTCTACTCCTTTATAAAGCTTTCCCTGACTTCTCCATACACAGTGACTTAGTTCTCTGAATGCCAAGAGGAGTTTTGTCTCATAATATTTCTTTCACTTACGCTTCCTCATTGTATATCCTTGTGGATCAGCTTCCATGCGTCATAGGTCTGATGCCCATTGTTTAGCACAGAATTAGAAACTCATATGGTATTCCGTACATATCCAGTAAGAGTGAATAGAAGTTGACTTGCCACATTAAGCTCCATCAGGTTAAAATGGGGCTGAATGTGTGCCCTTAACTGCTAAAAGTCAATGCTCAGAAACTGTTTTAAAAGTTAGATATTTTAGCATTATGGGAAGCCCAGAAAGTTATACTCATAGAGCACAATGCATGTCACCTAAACTGTTGAATGGTTTAGGATGGTTCTGTGGGGTAAAGAGTGTGCCTTGCTTCTTTAGTCATCGATTAATACAATGAAAATGTCTAAGATGTTTGTACTGTGGGAAACAATGCAATGAAGTGTTTTTTATTCATTCATTTAGTTCTTTATTTAATAATCATTTGGTTGAAACTCTTTTCTGGGCAGGTAAGACTATATAATAGACCCTCTCTCTGAGGTGTTCAGAAGCTGAGTCAGTCTGGAGTCACGCTAAACCTTTATTTTTAGTGAGTCACTGTGATATACTTAGAAATAATCTTGAGGTAGAGCCACAGGGAGATTGTGTCTTTAAACAAAAAGATAAATTAAAACTCACATGATTGGCACAAGAAAGATTTCCAGGATGCTACTAGAAAGTCTGAAGGAGAATATTCTCCAAAAGCAATTAATATAATGACTGTACAAATTGGGAACAAGAGGAGATATATTCATTAATTCATGCTTATTGAATGCCTATAAAGGGTAAGGCACTATATTAGCTACTATTTGGGAATGCAGCAGGTTCCTGTCTTAGGAGAATTAACATCCTCATGATGAAAGCATAAAATATACACATAATTACACTATTATTTAAAAACAGCTATGAAGTAGATGTCTTGGTAGTTATGAATTCGAGTAAAATGGGAGTGTTGGTTGGCTAGGGAGCGGTAGTTAAGTTGATATCTGAAAGACTAAGATAAGGCTTGGATATGTAAAGGTTAGAGGGTGATAAAAATGTTCTGAGCTATAGGAAAAGTAGGCACTTGAGGCAGGAAGGAAATTGGCCTATTTTATGTTAACAGGATTTCTATCACTTGTGCCAGTTCCATTTTTATTCTAGAGATCACCAGATGGGTAAGAAGTTCTCTGAAGCAAATCACTCTGAGGTGTCTGTCTCATGAGGCCATTCCAGGGAATAACGTTTTTGAAATGAATAAAAATAAAAGCTGAACATAGGCATTTGCTTTATTGCCTTAATTCACAACCTGGCTGAGTCACACTTGCTTTGGGAACCATAATTTTGAATTTCTGGACTTGAATCCATCTTAAAAATTCTCTTCACAAATGGAAGGTGGGAAAAAGGAAAGTGTTAGATGTAAAAGCCAGACACACAAATAGCTGCTCAAGAGACAGTATGACAGCATCCGTAAGAGAACTAAACCCAGTTCTCAATTCTCAAAATCGTGTTTAAAATATTGGCTGTGGCACAATGTTAGGCTAACCCAGAAGAAAAAGTACTGAGTCCTATTGATGCCTGGGGCATATACACACCCAAAGTATCTTTTTTATTTTTTTGGCCACAATTTTTTTAATTGAGACATTTTCTTAGAGGTAAGGGGAAACTACCTAGGAATAGAAAACTGGAATACAATTTAAAAATCCCTAAAGCAATTTTACTGTGTAAATAAAAACTAAATTTGAACTAAAGTGAAAGGTAAATTGATGGAGGGGAACTTTGTGTAATGACATTTGATTCCATATGAAATCCATTCAATTAATAAATCACCTTTGAATCATTTGAACAAAAGTTTAGCTCATAAAATTAATAACCTCTAATAAATTGCCTAAAGAAAGAATTTTTGGTACCACACCTAGGAAATATAATTAATACTAATATTATTAAAAGAATAATTCATTTATAGATGGGCATTTATGATGCTTCCAACACTTGGCTATTGTAAATTGTGCTGCTGTGCACATTGGGGTGCATAGGTTCTTTTGAACTGGTGTTTCAGGATTCTTAGGGTATAATCCCAGCAGCAGAATTGCTGGGTCAAAATGAAGTTCCATTTTTAGTTTTCTGATGGAATTCCATACTGTTTTCCACAGTGGCTGCACCAGTCTGCATTCCCACCAACAGTGCACTAGGGTTCCCCTTTCTCCACCACCTCACTAGCAGTCATTTGTTGATTTGGTTATGATGGCCATTCTGACTGCTGTGAAGCAGTATTTCATTGTGGTTTATGTGTATATTTTTAAATCTTAAATTTCTTCATATTCTTGAACTTCCCAACCTCAAGTTCATCTTCCAAATAGCCCAAGAAAATAAAAAATAAAGTTGGTTTTTCAATGTTCCTTGTGTTAGTATTATTTAAGGAGTGGGTACTGCTTTTGTTTTCAACTGATAATTTAATGCCAAAGGAAACAATGGCCTTTAACACTCATTCTGTAGCACAATAATTTCAACAATGATATAAATAAAGCTTTAGCATGTCTTGTGAGAATTTGACTCATTATTTTAGCAAGGTGCTTTATTTTAAATCTTAACCTTAAATGTGTTCATCATTAAACCTCAAGGAAGAAAATAATATTTAGAATTGCAAGGTGAATAAATCAAAGTAATGGAGTCAAATTTTAAATTCCAATTTATCTCAGTCATTTTTTATTAGATCCATTAGTCTCCTTATAATTACAATATTTTTAAAATAAAAGGAATTATTCAGTAGAGCTATTTTATTTTTATGTAGAATACTCTTGCCAAGAGAATAATGATAGGATAACTTCCCACCACCATGCTTTTCCTCTATTGCAGTGCCTTCTTGGCCAACATGTCACATGAACAGGTTATAAACTATAAGTGCAGCAACAACAACAAGAAGCTAGACTATCATTTACTCAGTTCAAAGCTTAACTCCAACTTATCTGCCACAGGAATTTTCAGAAACACATATTGCATTCCAACTTTGTAATTTCTGCATTTAATATTCTCTTGAGTTCATTAACTATGAATTTAGACAAGCAAAGTAAAGGAAGATTAATATTGGGTGATGTAGCAAAACTATTAAGAGAGACAAATAACATGGAATCCTGGGAGCCTTTGTTTATAACACAAACTAGGAATGACTGAATTGACTTTATCCTATCAGAAAATATTTCAGTATTCTACAGAAATAAAATGTTTGAAATACATGCACAATTAAGCATGTAATGTCTTTTGACACTACATATTTTTACTGTTACATAGGTTTTTACTACTCTTTTTTTCTAAATAATATGTGTTTTTATACCATAATGTGAAATAAAGGCTTATGCCCAGGCTTCTGATTGAAGAAGTAGAACTTATATGTTTTTCCTCTTTGAATATCATTGCTTATAAAATGCTTTGATCAATATTCATATGTACAGAAATTTTAACATATTTTCTTAGAGTTCTATGTTGACAAATATTTTATGATTTTGGGGGGGTTGGGAAGAATCAACTTTGTTGAAACGAGAAACAACTTTTTCCCACATCTGTTCTCTCTAACCTATGTCAAAAATCCTCACTTCAATCATATTTCTTCCTCAAAACATTTTATTAATTTACTCATTCTCTCCCTCACACTGGCGATGCCTAAATTCAACACTTTAGTATCACCATTGTACTCTCAGTGTGACCCCATGAAGACAAAATCTTTTCATGCTCAAAAATCTCTTGATCATTATAGTAACAATTCATGTATCCTGGGCTTTTACTATATGCTATACTCTCACTACCTTAGGTTAATTCATTCAACTTATCCTCACCATAGCTCTATGAGGTAGTTAACTTCATTTTCCAGGTGAAGAAATTGAGGCATGGAGAGGTTAAGCAACTTTCCCAAGTTCACACAACTAATGAATGGCAGTCAGGTTTCACACTCAGTCTCTTTGACTTTGGCACACGGCTGTAAACCTCTTTCGCATCAACATTTCATAGACACCCTATGATCTACAAACTAAATATAAACTTAATTGCAAGAAGATGTCAGTACCCTATGCATACCACCTTGTGCTTATCACTTCAGTGTACACAAATGGCCTCCCGGTTCCTACCACTTTCATTTGTTTTCCCGAACACCATGTTTGGCCTCTAGAGCCTATTCTCCTGCCAGTGTGGTAGTTTGAAAATACCAGGTACCTAGCATTTACTTTAACCAATGATCATAGGGAGTTTGTGTATAAATACTCCAATCCCATTTGCCTGCTCAAGTGGAATAATTCTCAGGCTTCTGTTTTACATGGCCTTCAGAATTTGCCAATAGAATTAAGGGGATAAATGTTAGCATGCTTCATAATAAATCCTTAATTGTCTACTTGCCTTCATACCCAGTGCCCTTACTTGCCTAGGAGTATTTTCTGGGCTCATCTACTAGATAGACCAGTTGTACTTCCAACTTTTGCTTAAGTCTATTTTTGGAGGAACTCAAGCAATGCACATGGTATGAAATTTATCATCTGGAATCCTGTGCTATCTCCTTACCAACTTTCCATCTTCTGTCTCAATGTTCTGTCATATACCAACACAGTCTCTGGAGTTCTCTGCACTCTCTCATTTTCCATGATTTTGAAGAGTCCAGACCCTCCACATTCTTCCCTGATTAGTCTGCCTGAAAATGTTCCTTATCTTCATCCTCAGTTTAAAGCTAAAATACTACTTCTCACATTATGAAGCCTTCCCTGACTTCTAGGGAAATACAGAGTGCATTTGCCTCTGCTGGTATTTTTTTGCTCCATTACCACGGCAATTATCCCAGTAGTTTTAAGAAGATCAATTTGTGTCCCTTACCAGGATCTAGGCACCTTGATGATATGAAATGGATCATTATATTTCTGTATACCCAGAGTAGGCACTTGGTAACATCTGTCTAAAGATCAGATGGATGAATCATTTTGTTAATTCTCTAAGTATTTAGATTTATAAAATAATATTTGACAGTTTTTTTAAAAAATATTTTGTCTTATTATGTAATGGCCAAAAGTTTTTAAATGGCCATTAAGCTCATTTTTATGATTAAAGCTTGGCTTTATCTGTGGAATCTTAGCTATGTGTCAATGTTAAAAATGTTACAAAGCTATCTACTATATTACAATATCTAATCAAAATATATTACAATATTTAATCAAAATAGTTTTGCAAGTAACTATGATATTATTTTAAGTGGAATTTGGAAAATTAAATAAGTGTAATTTTTATCTTATTACAGTGAAAGAGGTCTTAATAATTTGATGGAGCTATATTCTATTATTTATACAATTTTATTATGAAACATTTAATGAAATATAAGAAAAAATAAAACCTTCTTTTAATAATATTAAAACAGACAATAAAACCTGGAGTACTGAAAAGACCAGAGTTAGACCATGCTAGACCCATAAACGTCAGCTCAAGACCAGTGAGCACAGGAGATTAAGGAGACAGCACCACTGAATCCCATTGGCATTGTACCATAGAAGTTCATACCATAAACCCAGGGAGTCAGAATAGATCAATTTAAGAAGCAGAGGCTAACAAGAAGAGTCTCACAAACAATGGGAAGACAAAGAAACAATCCCCAAATGAACAGAAAGGAGGAAGCCTCAGAAAGAATGCTAACTGAAAAAGAGGCAAATCAACTATCACATACTGAGTTCAAAGCAATGGTTATCAGGAAGCTCACTGAGCTCACAGAGAACTACCAGAAACTACAGGGAAACTACAATGAACTCACTGCAAACTATATCAACATGAAAAAGGAAATAGAAACTATCAACAAGGGCCAAGAGGAAATGAAGAATACAATTTCAGAATTGAAAAACACAGTAGAAGGAATGAAAAGCAGACTGGATGAAGCAGAGGATCGGATCAGCGAGCTGGAGGACAAAGTAGAAAAAAACACCCAGAAAGATCAAGAAAAGGAAAAGAGACTCAGAAAGAATGAAGAAGGATTAAGGGAAATGCAGGACAACATGAAACGTAACAATATCCATATAATAGGGATACCAGAAGGAGAAGAAGAAGAGCAAGGGATAGAAAACCTGTTTGAAAAAGTAATGATGGAAAATTTCCCTAATCTGAGGAGAGAAAAAGTCACCCAAATCCAGGAAACACAGAGAGTCCCAAACAAGAGGAATCCAAAGAGGCCCACTGCAAGACACGTCATAATTAAAATGGCAAAATTCCAAGACAAAGAGAGGATCTTAAAGGCAGCAAGGGAGAAAAAGGAAGTAACATACAAGGGAGCCCCAATAAGGTTAGCAACTGACTTCTCAATGGAAACGCTCCAAGCCAGAAGAGAATGGCAAAAAATATTCCAAGTAATGAGAACCAGAGGCCTGCAACCAAGACTACTTTACCCAGCAAGGCTCTCAATCAAGATAGAAGGCCAAATAAAGAGTTTCCCAGACAAAAGAAGTCTAAAAGAATACACCTCCACCAAACCAGCTCTGCAAGAGATGCTAAAGGGACTGCTTTAAGGAAAGGAAGGAAAAGAGAAAGAGAGAGGAACACACGTAAGAAAAAATGGCAATGAATAACTACCTATTGATAATAACCTTAAACCTAAATGGATTAAATGCTCCAATCAAAAGACATGGAAGAGCTGAATGGATAAGAAAACATGACCCACACATATGCTGCCTACAAGAGACCCATCTCAGGACAAAAGACTTACACAGACTGAAAGTGAAGGGCTGGAAACAAATTTTCCAAGCAAATGGACAGGGAAAAAAAAGCAGGGGTAGCAATACTCATATCAGACAAAATAGACTTCCAAAGAAGGGCCATAAAGAGAGACCCAGAAGGTCACTTCATAATACTCAAAGGAAGAATCCACCAAGAAGACATAAACATTGTAAATATATATGCACCCAACATAGGAGCACCCAAATACATAAAGAAAATCTTTGAGGACTTCAAGAAAGATATTGACAGCAACACAATTATAGTAGGGGACTTTAAAACCCCACTATCAAAAATGGACAGGTCTTCCAAACAAAATATCAAGAAGGATAGTGTGTCACTTCACAATACCCTAGAGGAAATGGACTTAACTGATATGTATAGAGCTTTCCATCCCAAAGAAGCAAAATACACATTCTTTTCAAGTGTACATGGAACTTTTTCAAAGATAGACTACATGATAGGACACAAAGCAAGCCTCAACAAATTCAAGAAAATTGAAATCATATCAAGCATTTTCTCTGACCACAAGGGACTGAAACTAGAAACCAATCCCAAAGGAAAAAACCCAAAACACTCAAAATCATGGAGACTGAATAGCATGCTATTAAACAATGAATGGGTCAAGAATGAGATTAGGGAAGAAATCAAACACTTTCTGGAAACAAATGAAAATGAACTCACAACAACCCAAAACCTATGGGACACAGCAAAGGCAGTCCTGAGAGGGAAGTTCATAGCAATACAGGCCTACCTTAAAAAGATAGAAACATTTCAAACAAACAACCTAACCCTACGCCTACAAGAACTCGAGGAACAACAACAAAGACAACCCAGAGCAAGCAGAAGGAAGGAAATAACCAAGATCAGAGCAGAGTTAAATGACATAGAGACTAAAAGCACAATTCTAAGGATCAATGAATCCAGGAGCTGGTTCTTTGAAAAGATAAACAAAATCGACAAGCCTTTAAGTAGGCTCATCAAGAAAAAAAAAGAGAGGATCCAAATAAACAAAATTAGAAATGAAAGAGGAGAGATTACAACTGATACCACAGAAATACAAAGGATTGTAAGAAATTGCTATGAAGAACTGTATGCAAGAAATTTGAAAACCTAGGTGAAATGGACACATTTCTAGAAAAATATAATCTTCCAAAACTGAATGAAGAAGAAGCAGAAAACCTGAACAGACCAATATCAGCAGACAAAATTGAAGCAGTCATTAAAAAACTCCCAACATACAAAAGCCCTGGACCAGATGGTTTCACAGGAGAATTCTATAAAGCATCTAAGGAAGAGCTAACCCCTATCCTTCACAGACTATTTGAAAAAATCCAAACTGATGGAAGACTCCCAAACTCTTTTTATGAAGCCAGCATCATCCTAATCCCAAAACCAGATAAAGACACAACGAAGAAAGAAAACTTCAGGCCAATATCACTGATGAACATAGATGCTAAAATTCTCAACAAAATATTGGCAAACCGCATCCAGCAATACATTGAAAAGATCATACACCATGACCAAGTGGGATTCATCCCAAGGATGCAAGGATGGTACAATATTCGCAAATCAATAAACATAATACATCACATCAATAACTGCAAAGACAAAAATCACATGATCATATCAATAGATGCAGAAAAAGCATTTGATAAGATACAGCACCCATTTCTGATAAAAACACTCAGCAAAGTGGGAATAAAGGGAGCATTCCCCAACATCATAAAGGCCATATATGAGAGACCTACAGCCAACATCATACTCAATGGACAAAAACTGAGAGCTTTCCCACTAAGATCAGGAACAAGACAAGGATGCCCTCTCTCACCACTCCTATTCAACATAGTATTGGAAGTCCTAGCCACAGCAATCAGACAAGAAAAAGCAATAAAAGGCATCCAAATTGGAAAGGACGAAATGAAACTGTCACTGTTTGCAGATGACATGATAGTGTACATGGAAAATCCTATAGACTCCACCAAAAAACTACTCGACCTAATTAATGAATTTGGCAAAACAGCAGGATACAAAGTCAATACTCAGAGATCAAAGGCATTCCTGTATACCAACAATGAAACTGCAGAAACAGAAATCAGGAAAAAAATCCCATTTGATATAGCAACAAGAAAAATAAAGTACCTAGGAATAAACCTAACCAAGGAGGTAAAAGACCTGTACTCAGAAAACTACACAACACTGAAGAAAGAAATTAAGGAAGACACAAACAAATGGAAGCATGTACCATGCTCATGGATTGGAATAATTAACATCATCAAAATGGCCATACTACCCAAAGGGATTTATAGATTCAATGCAATCCCTATTAAAGTACCTATGACATATTTCACAGATACAGAACAAACATTTCAGAAATTTATATGGAACCATAAACAACCCTGAATAGCTGCAGCAATTTTGAGAAAGAAGAACAAAGCAGGAGGGATCACAATACCTGATATCAAACTGTATTACAAGGCCACTGTAATCAAAACAGCCTGGTACTGGCATAAAAACAGGCACATAGACCAATGGAACAGAACAGAGAGCCCAGAAATAAACTCAAGCCTTTACGGTCAATTAATATTTGACAAAGGAGGCAGGAGCATAAAATGGAGCAAAAACAGCCTCTTCAACAGATGGTGTTGGGAGATCTGGACAGCTACGTGCAAAAAAATGAAACTCGATCACCAACTTACACCATGCCCAAAATAAACGCAAGATGGATAAAAGACTTAAATATAAGTCGTAACAACATAAAAGTCCTAGAGGAAAACATTGGCAGGAAAATCTCAGACATTCCGTGCAGCAACATCCTCACAGACACGTCCCCTAAAGCAAGGGACATAAAGGAAAGAATAAACAAGTGAGACCTCATCAAAATAAAAAGCTTCTGCATGGCTAAAGAAAACAGCACCAAATTACAAAGAGAACCAACAGTATGGGAAAACATATTTGCTAATGGTTCCTCAGACAAGGGCCTGATCTCCAAAATATATAAAGAACTCACATGACTCCACTCCAGGAAGACAAACAACCCAATTAAAAATTGGGCAAAGGACTTGAACAGACACTTCTCCAAGGAAGACATACAGAGGGCCCAGAGCCATATGAAAAGCTGCTCAGCATCACTAGCCATCAGAGAGATGCAAATTAAAACCACAATGAGGTACCATCTCACACCAGTCAGAGGGGCCAACATAAACAAATCCACAAACAAATGTTGGAGAGGATGAGGAGAAAAGGGAACCCTAGTGCACTCTTGGTGGGAATGCAGACTGGTGAGGCCACTGTGGAAAACAGTATGGAATTTCCTCAGAAAACTAAAAATGGAACTGCCCTTTGACCCAGCAATTCCGCTGCTGGGATTATACCCTACGAACCCTGAAACACCAATCCAAAAGAACCTATGCACTCCAATGTTCATAGCAGCACAATTTACAATAGCCAACTACTGGAAGCAACCTAAGGGCCCAGCAGTAAACGAGTGGATCCAAAAACTATGGTATATTTACAGAATGGAATTCTACGCAGCAGAGAGAAAGAAGGAGCTTATACCCTTTGCAACAGCATGGATGGAACTGGAGAGCATTATGCTAAGTGAAATAAGCCAGGCGGTGAGGGACAAATACCATATGATCTCACCTTTAACTGGAACATAATAAATAGAAGAAAAAAGGAAACAAAATATAACCAGAGACATTGAAGTTAAGAACAATCTAACAATAGCCAGGGGGGAGTGGGGAGGGGACAGTGAGGAGAGGGGATTACAGGAACTACTATAAAGAACACATGGACAAAATCAATGGGGAAGGTGGAGGTGGGGGAGGGAGGGGGTTCAGCTGGGGTGGGGTGGAGGGATGGGGAGAAAAGGCATGCAACTGTAATTGAATAACAATAAAAAAATAAACAAAATTAAAAGAAAAAACAACTATGGTACATTTACACAATGGAATACTACACAGCAGAAAGAAAGAAGGAGCTCCTACCCTTCATGACAGCATGGATGGAACTGGAGAAAATTATGCTAAATGAAATAAGCCAGGTGATGAAAGACAAATATCATATGACCTCACCTATAAGTGGAACCTAATCAACAAAACAAACTATCAAGCAAAATATAACCAGAGACATTTAAATAAAAAAGAGACTGATGGTAACCAGAGGGGCGGGGGAGAGGGACAGTGGGGAAAATAGGGGAAGGGCCATCAAGGAATATGTATAAAGGACACATGGACAAAGCCAAAAGGGATAGGATTGTGAGTGGGAGATGGGGATGGGTGGTGCAGGGGTGCATAGAGGGTGGAAAATGGAGACAACTGTACTTGAACAAGAAAAAATAAATTAAATAAATAAAATATAAAAGTATATAGGTAAGATTTTGTTTCATTAAGTTAAATTACCCATATTGCACTTTTAATGAATTGGAAAACATATATAGAAGGAATAGGTGTAGAAGTAGCTAATGTTCTTCCACATCCATCTTTCCCCATTACACAATTCACCCATTTATTCTTTCCAACCTTATGAAATACACTAGGTTGATATGAAACTTACAAACTTGATGTGAGGCATTTATTTGTTTATATGCATGTTTCTAGCTGTGATATTTTCCAGGAGATTAATTTTTTTCAGTATATTATCAAGGAAACAGAGCAGCATATAGAAAGCCCTGCCATGTTATTGCAAGTCCAAACATATCTATATCCTAGAGTAGAAGTTTTCAAATATCTTTCCAAATGTATACAAAATCTCAATATATAAAACATAAAAATATTTTATCATTACAAATGTTATTAATGCGAATGATTCTAAAATCAATCATGAAAAATAGTAAAGAATGCCAAAACTGCTTTAAAAACAAAAAAATGTATAAGGCAGTATATAAGGTTCACAGTTGTGCTTCAGACTCAAAGTTGTTAATATTCGTTCTTTTCACGCTAACTTCTTTTGTTGCTTAATATTTCAAAATTTTTTGTTCAAGTGCTGAAGTCATCACTAATATTAATTTTTTGAACAAATTCTCACCTAATAATTTCAGAACTCTCTTCTGGTAAACAGGTGACAAAGGGAAAAAGTTAATTTGATTATTAAATGAAGGTGTCAGTGGCCCCCAAGGTGATGTTTAAGATAAATGTTTTAAAAAAATGTGTGCCTATCATTGCAATTTTTGTGACAGTTTCCTTAGTGTGCATTTAAATATTCAGAGATTTAGAATAAAATATCTGAGAAACCCTTGAAGCAGCTGCAAGATCCCTTAGATTTCTCCTTATAGTGTATAACATAGTTTAGAAATAAATACTTTATAGACAATAAGGCCAGGTCTGAATAAAATAACTTTGATGAAAATTAAAAGCACTGCCCACAAAACTCTCACTTTCTCCATTTCATTCCCTATCTACATTTACAGCACTGGGTGCATTTTTCTTTACCTCCAAGTTTTATCTAAGATAAAGGTCTCTCTTTCTTAGGCTGGCTAATCCCTTCACTTCTGCTCTAATCCCAACCTTTTTTTTTTTCCCCCCAAGGCACCTTAGTATTTTTTCTTCATTATCTTGAATCTTCAACTCTCCTCATTTGCTTGTTTGTTTTCAGTTAGTAAGATCATAGTTCCCATCCTAAAATAACAATAGAAACCCTCCTCTTACCCTTTATCCTCATATAGTTACTGTGATGTTGTCTTTGCTGCTGCATCAAAATGCTTTGAAAGTGTAGTTCAAAGCGTTTACAAAGCTGTTAGAACAGACTTTTGTACAGTTTCCCTGTCTCATTTCTCTATACT
The DNA here is from genome assembly GCF_022682495.2 of Desmodus rotundus. Classification (NCBI taxonomy): domain Eukaryota; kingdom Metazoa; phylum Chordata; class Mammalia; order Chiroptera; family Phyllostomidae; genus Desmodus; species Desmodus rotundus. Next base: position 128,938,330 of record NC_071391.1, on the reverse strand, counting down.
TTATTCCATTCTTCATTCTGATATTAGAATTATCTTTAAAACCTCCTGTCACTTCCTACCTGGAAAACGTTATTTTGTTCTTACTAATTAATACAGTGAATCCAAAGTTTTTATCATAGCATCTAATGCACATAATCATCAAGTTCCAGGTAATTTATCCTGCTGCAGAGCCTCTTAATTTACTATGCACCCAATGAATAGGCAGCTAAAACCACCACCTTTCATGGAATAGAAGATTCTGTAGATTAAAAGATACATGCATCTTCCAGATATATTAAAATGTGAAAGTTAAAATTATTTAAATGTGTTCTTGCCCTTTCTTTTTTTTTTATTGTTGTTGTTCAAGTACAGTTGTCTCCATTTTCACCCCACCCCCTTTGACTTTTTCTGTGTGTCCTTTATACATGTTCCTTGATGGCCCTTCCCCTGTTATGCCCTATTATCCATCCCCCCTCCTCTCTAGTTACTGTCAGATTGTTCTTTATTTCAATGTCTCTGGTTGTATTTTACTTGCTTGTTTGTTTTGTTATTAGGTTCCACTTATAGGAGAGATCATGTGGTATTTGTTTTTCACTGCCTGGCTTATTTCACTTAGCATAATTTTCTCCAGTTCCATCCATGCTGTCATGAAGGGTAGGAGCTCCTTCTTTTTCTCTGCTGGGTGGTATTGCATTGTGTAAATGTACCACAGTCTTTTGATCCACTCATTTACTGATGTTCTTGTCCTTTCTTAATTGAGCCATCTAATTTTTGAGTCTCATACAATTGCACATTCCTCTCTGTTTGGAATACCTGTTTTCTCTTTTCTAGTTTGAGAATGTCATTCCACTCCTCAGATTCAGCAAAAATGGCATTTTCACTATGAAGACTTACATGACTTTTTCCAGCAGCTGCTCTCTCCTTACAAATGTTCTGACTAGCATCATCCTTTGGTTTATCTACCATGAACTTTGATTATTAGAATGCTATTTTCTTTTTAAAATATTTTATTTATTTATTTTTAGACAGTGGGGAAGGTAGGGAGAAGAGAGGGAGAGAAACATCAATGTGTAGTTGCTTCTCATGTGCCCCCAACCAGGGACCTGGCCTGCAACCCAGGCATGTGCCCTGAGTGGGAATCAAACTGATGACCTTTTGGTTTGTAGGCCAGCACTCAGTTCACTGAGCCACACCATTCAGGGCTAGAATGTTATTTTCTAATTATATTATCTAACTGGGTTATCTTATATATTATTATCTAATCAATCATTATTAGATTATCATATAGCATATGCTCTATTAAACACTAATTCAATGAAATTTAAATAATTAATTCTCTTATTCATCAAATAATTTTATTTTATGTTGGCTACTCTGCTATGCAGATGAATAGTTGGAAATCTAGAATTACTTGGTTTTCTCAGTGTAAGCTAGCACACTTCTCATTAGTGCTAGAAATAGAACAACCATAGTATTAATTATACAAACCAGGGCACTTTTGATTATGAAAGGAGGTCCTATTTTAATTATACTGTTTATATACTCAACAGGTAAATGAGGATGCATAGCCACTATCTTATCTGGTTTTCCCTAGAAAATAGAGCTTTAGGCAAAGGTTCATATGCTTGTACTTAATAAAGCAATATATATCTCAGGAAGCAGGAGTGAGGAAAAGTGGGGTTCTGGGAGGGAAGGGCAAGAGAAACATCCACGAAATGAAAAAATAATATGTAAATATTCCAGTAAAAACATATTTTGATTTTATTGAGCTATAATGCTATAAACAGAAGATACGCTTGTTGGAAAAACAGCAATGTGGTGTGAATTCAAAAACTACCACAAATAAACTAGCTCAATTACGTGAATACCAGTGGCATTCAATCTAGCTGCTTTTGTCATGGTGTGAGGCAAGCTTAGATGGCATCCATGCAGGGGAACTCCAGCAGGAAGAATCCCGAGGTCACTGTGTCCAGTCATATTTCTACTAATTAAATGAGATATTTTGAACTTTACCACAATTGATATATTTATTACTTTAATTCCAAGATCCATGGTATAGTTTTAATAAACATATTATTCTCACATCATGGACAATGTAATATTGTTAACTTTGACTTCTAGGCCATATATTTTATCTCTGAAATCAAATTATGACTCATAATTGAAAATACCTGACAATTATTATTAGCATTTTCTTCCATGTTAAGCATTTCTAACATCAAGATGTGTCTTATAATTAATAGTTTTTTTAAATTCAATAAGATATGGGAAAATATGGTTTGAAATTACACAGGATTATTTTTACCACCACTAACACATTCTTGTAAAACAACAACAGCAAAAAAAGAAATTTCCATCCCATCTGCCATATTATAAAAGATTTTGTCCACCAAACATTAAACCTGTGAACTAATAATTAACTTTTTTTCAGTTAATCAAAAGGATGAAACAGCCAATCAAATCTTTGAATTAATATAAGATAGCCATTGTTACTATACTGAGTAGTACATTTTCTGCCACTTTAACATTTTGCCTTGTTATAGGTAAATATATGATGTATAGTTAGCTCTTTGAAATACTGAAAATAGCTCAGAGGCTGTCATTACTATTTCATGAGCCCCCTAGGAGACTAGAGACACCATGTTGGGAATCACTGTAACAGAAAAATATACATTTCTGAATTATAATAAGTTCTCATGTGGTTTCACATGTTAATAAATTCTGTACAGATCCAGGACATAAGATTTCTTTATTTTCATTAGGTTTGATTATTACATTAATAAATAAATATGAATATTCTGTAAATCATTCTATAAATCATTTATATTTAGAGGGCATTTTATACTGTTTGAAATGTGTGGGAGTCTAAAATTCTGAGAATTCATAGGACTTCAATAGAAACAGTAAAAGCATATTGTAAAGATTAGATTGGAGCCATGCAATGTTCCATCATATGCTTACTTTAAAACCTCATTTTTGAAGTTTATAATGCTCATGAGATAATAGTAAAAAACAAAAGCCAACAATGTATACAGCATATATTTATTTTATTTTTAAAAAGGATATATATGTCTGCATGTGTATACATATATGTGTACATGTACAAATATAAATATAAATGTATGATTGCTGGAAGAAAATACAATAAAACAGTAACAGTAAGTGGTGAATTTACATACAAAGGTTTATTTTCTTTCTCAATACATATATTCACATGATTATGAGAAACATATTAGTTTTGTATTTAGAATATAATAAATGTTATTAAAATATTAAACTACAGAAAAGACATTGCCTACCTTTCCACTTTAACTCCCCATCAAAAACTGCTAATCACTTACTCCTTGCCAAATGATATATATCCTCTTAAGGCAGAACTTCTTCCTAAATGGATAGTTCCTTCCCAGGGGCTGAAAGGTTTTTGCTATGGCTTGAAAGATATACTTGTTGGTTTCCATTATGTTCCCCAAATAATTTAGATATGCAGTATGGCCAATGATGTAAAAGAGGACCTCACAGATTAAGTTCGTTGTAATAAAAAACAGGTTCCAGCAGAAGTAACACCTGCTTGAGTGTGGTTGGTGGGATAATAATATGGCTGTAATAATTTATAGTTTTAATTTCAATATTTCACATAAAATGTCATATGGTGTGCTTCAGTGTGATATTGTTATATTACAGAATTACATGCTTATGATTTTCTAATTAAAAATTTCATAATAAAGAAGGGGCTTTATTTATGCCAGAGCCTACACGGTTAATCGATCTCTGTATTTCCTTGTGTGTTGCATATCATGAGTGCTCGATACTAATTTTTTGGAAACATCTAAAAAATTTTGTTGCTATAATGCTGCCCCCATTCTCAAATGTTGCAACATCATATGCCATTTTATATTTATGAACTTTGCCTCTTATTTTTAATTCGTTAATTCTATAAAACTAAACTTTTTAATAAGGATTCATAAACTTTTACTACCTATTAAAATTCAAAAATGTTAGACATCTTTTAAAAATCTGTATAATTCCTTATAAACTATCATATAACTTCTAAAGTCATCTCTATCATTTACCTTATAAAATAACTATATAAACCATCTCTAGATAATCTGTAATAACTTATTATCTAAGCTTTCTTATATTTTCAAGTTCAGGCCACCTGAAAGTTAGTATGGAATAGTGGTTGACATACAGGCCTTGGAGTTGGAACAATGAACCTGGAGCTTAAGAATGTGCCTTACACTTTTCCAACTACAAGGAGCCTTCCCAAAAGCCTTACCCAACCTCCCTTTGACTGCAAGGCTCTCGAAGATGCTTCAACGTAACCTCCTTTCTCCTTATTCTTCATAATGGTTTCAGAATGCATTGCACCTTGACAGATCTCTCTGCCTTCTCGAGCTTTCTCTCCATAGTCTCTCACAGGTGCTTTCCCTAATAAAATCTCCGTCCACTTAGCTCTATTGTAGTGTCTGCTTCTTGGAGGGCCTGGACAAACCTAAATGCACATAGAAAAAATGGTTGAAACTAAACCCATATTTGCACAAAAGGGCCTGTATAAGAATACGCAGAGCATTTACACTGATAATAACCTCAAAGTGGAAGCAACTCTAATATTCTTCAGCAGAAGAATGAACAAATTTGATAAATTCTTAAAATGAATACTATACAGCAATAAAAAATGAACTACTGGTATACTAAACAACATAATTGAATTTCAACAATATTTTTCTGAATGAAATAAGCCAGACACAAATGAGTATATACTGTGTAATTCTGTATATATAAAGTTTAAGAATAGACAAAACTAATATTCAATGATAAAAATAATAAAATGTCATACAAATAATTCTTTTCTGATTGGTTGTAGCACAAGTAAAGATTATGTTGAAATGTGTGTAAAAGGTGTCCTGGACAGGTAGATCACTTGTTTGGAGCATCGTCACAGACACCAAAAGGTTACAGGTTTGATTCCTGGTCAGGGCATATACATAGGTTGTGGGTTCAATCCCTGGTGGGGGAGTATATGGGAGGCAACTGACCCATGGTTCTCACATCAATATTTGTCTCTCTCTCTTTCTCTGTCTCTCAAATCAATAAACATATCCTCTGGTAAGGATTAAAAATATAAATATATATGTAGAAAGTAATGAACTGACCATGTAAGGTTAAGTCATTTTGTGGACTTTAGTATAAGTTTATTATCCTTCATTAAAATAATTAAAGGTACAGTAGAAATACATACATTTAACAAGAATTTAGTTTTCCTGACCACTATATTCCTTTTTATAGGTAATTTGCTGCTAAAATAATTTATTTCTGAATTATTATCCATCTCTTAAAATTTTACTTTTTAATGCTGCTCATTCAAGTATACACAAAGGGGAATACAATAAGATTTTTTTTTAAAAAAAGAAAGAAACTGCCGTGAGAAAGAGACTATGAGCAGGAGTTTTTCCAGAACTGTTGTGTGGAGCAGGAAGTCCATGATGTGCTCTAGCATGCAAATCCAGTAAAGAGCTAATTTTGGCATAACACTCATCTTTAGCTACAGGCAGTTGTACCTCATTCAAGTAAGAAGCTTCTGTATGACGTAGAATGACAATTGTTGAAGAAATAGTGGAAATGCCATTCTGTCTTTCAGTTGCTATAATTGGGTAGCTATATTTTGGGGGAAAAATATGTTTAACTTCCTTCCTTATGGCTACTGTCAATTTTTTTCTTAAGAGCTAGACATGTTTTGTCCTTGAAATAATTCTAGGATTTTTTTTTTACTAGACATAGGCGTGAATTTTTTTTCTTTGAGCACTGCTGCTGAAGAGAGGTTCTTAATTTTAAATAAGAATTTTATACAATATTTATGCATGCCCCTTTATTAGCATGAGCGATTTTTCCACTTAATGTTGGTAAAAAATGTGTGGAAATGACAGTAAAGAAATCATTTCTGTGTGCACCTTCAGATAAAAAAGATCATTGTAGTTATTACATAAACTTACCATGAAGAGGTCTCTTTTTATTTCTGTATGGAACATAAAATATTGTAGCCAATTCTTATGAGTTGTGTATAATTTATTAGTTTTATTTAAAAGGTGTGGAACTTGGAATGACTGTGCAAAGCTCCTTGATTTTCATTATCCTTCTGCCTTCAACCTATTGGGTAAATCTTAATGGTTTCTATAAATGGAGCCGTAACACCCAGGAGAATATGGCCTATCTATTCATGCCAAAGGTGTTACATCCCTAATAGTTATAGAAAAAGAAGATTTGGGATTGGAAGAAGGCTTAAAATGATTACTCTCAAAATATGGTCTGGACCTTCCTCTTGGTCACCTGGATATCCTATTTAACATTCCTGTTCTTGCCCCCCTTACCTAAAATTTATGGGCACAGAGCCTGGAAATCCAAATTGCAAACTTTCTATCCAGGTCATACTTAACACGATGTTTTATTTATTTTTAAACCAAGAATGAATGTGACAGTCTGTCTCATAAAACTATAATTCATTATGAATTTTAAATTTGCTCATCCCGTTCTCACAACATAAACTAGCACCAAGAAGGCAAGGCAAACAAAACAGAGATACAGAATCTAGTATATCTGTTATGCAAAGTGAGTTTAAAATAAGTCTGCATATTTGTTAGTATTATACCACTCCAGTAAGTGGATATATTTTGTCTTCAAAGAAGAACTTTGCCTTACTTTTATCATTTAATGATATTTACAAAGGAGATCTCAGGGACATTACACAATTAGAAGTTAATTATGTCATGAGTGGCTAATGTATTTTACGATGAAAAACAATGATTTTTAAAATTATAGAAAATGAAAAAGCCACGGTGCTGTTTCTTGTCTCTTTAGTATTAATCTAAAAGTATGTTAATGAGGAATAAAAGAAAAAATCTTCCTTGATGATTCATATTTTCTAAAAAGAACCAGGTGAAAGACAAGGATCTGAGACTTTTAGCTTCTTTCCTACAGACGTGATTCAGTTTCATGCCTGAAATCTTGAAATTCTTCACAACGCTAGGGCACACTTTCAAAGCCAACATGAATGTGAGAAATAAAGGCAAAACATCTCATTGTGCGATGATATTTCCTTTAGAGTTTGAAGTGGGTTCAAGTGCGGCTGTTAAATTTTACCAATTTGAAACGTGAGAGACTTGTCTGGGACAATACCGGCTCGCCCTTCACAAGCCTTTGGGGAGACAGCCAATATCCTTCCTCTTACTGAATGAAGAGAATCGAACCTGAACTAGGGAAGCCTTGTCAGCAGTTCAAAATTCATCATCCTCTCCATTCTGCAGCGTTGAGTTGCTTATTTAATCGGCCATACTGATACTTGTATTTTGACTAACTTGATGATGTAATGGTAATAAATAGTATAGCCAACTTACCTCCTAATATTAAACTGTAGTGCAGCTCTAATATGAACAAAAATTCAAGGCAAGGTGAATACCTAAACATGTTTGTTATAATATTGCCAGAGTAATGAACTTTTAGTCATGTCTTTTCATTGTTTTTATCATAAGTTAAAAAGAGGCATTAAGAAAAAGTGCCACTGCCTCGCTCGCCTCTCTCCTTCCTACTGCCCATGCGTAGGCAGTAATGTCCTGGCTTCCCTGACAGAAAATATTACCAACTTTTCCCTTGGATGTTTTCTCAGGTACAATTTTTACAAGGACATTAATAAGATATGAAAATAAACTTGATAATTATTAAAATAGTACTTTGGGATTATGAGGTGAAATAAAGATTGTCCTTTTTAAAGAAGTCCACACCAGAGTGTTAATATGAATTATAATGAGCTCATGGGCATAAAAGCACTTGGCACTTATGTAAGTAGTATCTCTAAAAGAAGTGTACAAAATACACGTATTTTATATGTTTATGAACTGAGACATATGCATGTGATATTACATTACATTAAAATATATCCACCTATAAAGTATTGCATGTGTTACTACATATGCAAATTGTGAAGCTACATCTCTCAATTTTTCCATAGGTACCATAAGATAGATGCTCTCTCTGAGAGAGTCCTCTTGGAGCGCCCGGGACTGGAGCTGGAGCCAGCCCTACATCTCTATTATATGCACCCAGAGTGCCTCAAGTGTAGGGCCACTCACTGGAATTTCCACACAGTGCTTAGTCACTATTTCCTACAATTACACTTTGAGTTTTATAACTGGAAACTGGCAATCAGGCTTTTCTACAGGAAACTGAACACATGAAGGAAAACTTGAGGCTTTGGACAGCTTTCCACGCTTCTCTTCCCCAAACCACATGCACTCAGAGCAGTAGGAGTTTGCTCTGACTCCAGCCACTTCAGGACGGACTTCTGACCTACCTGGGAATCTAATAGCCATTTTTAACCATTTCTCACTTTTGGCATTCAGTTGATAATGCTTTCTCAATTTACCTTCTCTACTGATGTAAGGACTGAAGAAAGAGTAGGCACAATTTCTTAAAATGTGCACAGTGCAGCCCAAATGGAATGTGTGTGGCTAAATGATACCAGACACTATGTGCAAGGCTGGCAATTCTAGAGTAAATGCTGGAAATCAGCATGCACTTTTAAAAGGAAGGGACAGATTGTTATCATATCATTGATTATAGAGATCTATGTAAAAGAAAAACAAAGAATGTCTGCTTGACTTGTCAGACGTGAAAAGAATCTTAGGCTTGGAAGCTAAGTGTATGATTTTGGCAGCTGATTGATCCGAGTCTGAGACCTGGCTCTGTCATCGACAGTGAGTGGGCCCTGGTTGGTTATTTAGCCCCTAAGTTTCAGCATCTTTACCTGCAACGTGTGAATAACCCATTTGAAATGCATGCAACCAACATGTACTTTGCTCACGATTTGCCAAGCAGATAGTGATAGTATCTTCTTCATAATACCGTCACAAGGTCTAAACAAGATGGTGGAAGTTATGATTGTATAATAGTTCTGATACATAAAAGGGCACTCCGTAAATGCTCATTAATATGTTTTGCTGATTATTCTTCCTCATTATGTAACTTTTGGGGGTTGAAACATGTTTATCAATAAAGTGTTTAATATAACCAATTCCCAAAAATTAAAAATAGAACTAGTGGTAGAGTGAATTATCAAGGATAAAGCTGTTATGGCCTTGGTGGAGGTAAGGGAATGTACTGTGTTACTATACTAGGTTGTAGGTGATGTTATGTGGGATTCTTTCATCCTAACCAAACATAAAACCCACTACTTCAGAATTAACTAAAAATCAAACTCTAGATATATTTCTAGATATATTTCTTTTTTTCCTATTGTTTTTGTTTTGTTTTGTTTTGAGAGCTGCATTTTTTCTTCCACTTTTAGAAATAAGAAAAAAATTTCTTGTTCATGTATTCTTAGATTTTTCTTATAAAAGACTAAGTTTGCCTTCCAATAGCATGATATGATCTACTTAAATAGTAAGATATTAAATTTAACATGCATGACATTATGTAAATTTAGTATGATCCTAATGGAAATCTGTGTAAAAACGATTAAAAATTTAGCATGCAACCTCAAACAAATCCACTGGCAAACAACAATAAGATTACCTATTTTGTTCCCCCACTAAAGGAGAGTCATAATTAAGGAAACTGGTACAAATAAAGTTTTACTTTTGAATGTTGGCTGAATGAGATTTAGGCACTCATATGGTTCTAGGATTCTGAGAATATTTCAGAGTATCAAAGATGCATTTTCAGTTTAGAGTAGTGAAATGTAAGAAACAGTTAAATCAGTTGTGAATACCTCAAAGATCTTTACTTCTAGGTTTTTGTAAGTCAAGATACAATCTGATTTTTAAAATAGTAGCCTAGTTATGGCTACTATTAAGGGAAAGATTAAGAGAAAATTCTAAATAATTATAGACAAAGACAGAAACAAACATATATTCTTTACATATTCTCTTTATTATGATGCTCCATAATTTCAAGTAAAAAAATATATGCTCAGTAAGTAATAGGAAAAAAGTACGTGACCAAGGAGGATTATATATATGAACTATTTATATATGTAATATATGAATAATTGGAAAGTATTGATGCATGAATAAGTAATTTTTTTTCTTTCAAGCGTACAGCTTAGTGGTTGGACAATTATATAGTTTACAAGTGTTCCCCTTGATATTGCTAGTACCCCAACAGGTACCATACATACTTATCACAATATTATTGGCTATATTTCCCATGCTTTGTTTACTTCCCCATGACTACTTGTAACTGCCAATTTGTGCTTCTTAGTCCTTCACCTCTTTCAACCAGTCCCCACACCTCTCCCCTCCGGCAACCACCAGTTTGCTGTCTGTGTTACGATTCCGTTTGAATTTTGTTTGCTGTGTCCTTTACATCACATGTAAAAGTGAGATCACGTGATATTTTTAAATACTGCATTGAAGTTAAGTTCCTATACCATAAAATTAACCATTTTAAAGTAAGTAATTAAATGACATTTGCTACATTTGCAATGTTGTGAAATTTATCTAGTTCCAAATATTTCCATTACTCCAAAGTCAAGTGCCTTACCCATCAAGCAGTTTCTCCTCATTCTCTCCTCCCTCTAGCCCTTGGCACGCACCAATTTCATTCTGTACTTCATTCTTTTCTATGGTTGCATAATATTCTATGTATACACAACAATTTGTCTATTCACTCATCTGTTGACTGATATTTGGACTGTTTCTACATTTTGGCTATTGTGAACACTGTTATAAATATGAGCATGCCTGTGCTTGTTGGGATACCTGTTTTTAATTATACTGGGAGTGGATTTGGGAAGTCTTATGGTAATTATTTTTTGAACTTTTTTTTAGGAACCACAAAACTATTTTCCAGTGGTTGTATCAATTTGTACTTTCTCCAGCAATTCATGAATATTTCCATTTTTCCACATCTTCAACATTAATTGTCATTTTCCTTTTTTAAACATTATTGTTATACACATTCTTTTGAGTGTAAGTGGTATTTCACAGTAAACTTGATTTTCATTTTCCTAAGAGCTAATATTGGTGAGCATCTTTTCATGTGTTTGTTGGGTATTTATAAATTTTCCTTAGAGAAATATCTGTTAAAGGATTTACCGATTTTTAAATTGGATTGTTTGTATTTTTCTCGATGAATCATAAGAATTTGTTTTATTTTATAGTTGTTCAATTACAAGGGTCCTGTCTTTTCCCCACTGCTCTCCCCTACCCCAGGATTCTTCATATATTCTGGCCCTTATCAGATATATGGATAAAAATATTTTCTCCCCTTCTCTAGATTATTTTTTCACTTTCTTGAAAATATATTTTGAGGAACAGACCTTTTAATTTTGATGTATCCAATTTAATTATTTTGTCATCTGTTACTTACACTTTGGTGTCATATCTAAGAATCTATCACCAAATTTAAGGTCAGTAGATTTATCTTTCTTGTTCTAAAAGTTTTATAATATTTTAGCTCTTATATTTAGGTTATTGACCCATTTGGAGTTAATTTTTGCATGTGATGTGAGATAGGGGACCTTACTTCATTATTTTCCATGTGAATATCCAGGTGTTGTCCCACCACTGTTGGTTGAAGAGATGTTATTACCCGCTGTCCCCTCCCCCCACTGAATAATCTTAGCACCCTTGTCAAATATAATTGGTCATAGATGAATTTATTTCTAGATTCTCAATTTGTGCCATTGGTTTATATGTCCATCCTATGGCAGTACCAAGACTTAGATTAGTATAGACTTGTATTGAAATAGTAGATTCTGAAATCAGGAAACAAGATACCTTTAACCTTTTTTTTTTTTAGGTTTTTTTTTTTTTTTTATTTGGGACCCCTTGCAATACCATATGAATTTGAGGTACAGCTTTACCATTTATACAAAGACAAAGGCCTTGAAATTTTGATAGGGGTTGCATTGAATCTGTAGATTATTTTGGGTAGTATTGACAGCATAGCAATATGGAATTTGCCATTCCATAAACTTCAGATATATTTCCATTTTCTTAAATCTTCTTTAATTTTTCATTTGTTTTCAGTGTACAAGTCTTCACCTCCTTGGTTAAATTTATTTCTAGTTACTTTATTATTTTGGACACTATTATATGTGGGAATATTTAGTTATTCTTTCTTTTTAAATTATTTATTGCAGATGTAGAGAAACAGAACTGATTTGGGGGTATCAGCCTTATATCCTCAAGTTTTGCTGAATTTATTTGTTAGTTCTAGTAGCTTTTTAAAAATATTTTATTTATTTTATTTTTAGAGTGGAGAAGAGAGGGAGAAAGAGAGGGAAACATCAATGTGTGGTGGCCTCTCAAGTGCCCCTTACTGGGGACCTGGCCCACAACCCAGGCATGTGCCCCAACTGGGAATCAAACTGTGGTCTTTTGGTTCACAGTCCAGTGTTCAGTCCTCTGAGCCACACCAGCCAGGGAAGTTCTAGTAGCTTTTTTAGATGGGATATTTTCTACCTACATGATTGTGTCATTTAAAAATAGAAAAAAGTTTTACATTCCCTTTTCAATTTAGGTGCATTTTATTGATTAATTGATTGACTGATTTTAGTTCCTAATTGTTCTGACTAGCAAAATGTTTGATAACAATGGTGAAAGCTGGCATTTTTGTCTTCTTCATAATCTTAGGAAAAAAGTTTAAGTCTTTCATTATTGAGTAAAATGTTTATCTGTATGTTGTTCATAAGTGCCCTTTTTCAGGTTGAGGAAGTTCCCTTCTGTTCCTATTTTTTTCCAATATTTTTATCATATGAGACTATTGATATTGTCGAAAGTTTTTCATGCATCAATTGAGATGGTCATGTGCTTTTTCCTCTTTGTTCTTTTAATGTGATGTATTATATTAATTAATTTTATTTTTTTTAATTGAATTGGTTAAAAAATTATGTTTCAGGTGTAAAATTCTATAATATATCACCTGTACATTATATTGTGTGTCCACCACCCCAATAAAGTCTCTTTCCATCACCATTTATCCTCCCTGTACCCTCTTCTACCAGCCCCACCCCCTTTCCCTCTGGTAACCTCCATACTATTGTCTCTGTCTATGAGGTTTTTATTTTCTTTACTTAGTCACTTCACTTTTTTCCCCAGACCCCCAACCCTCTCCCCTCTGACAGTTGTCAGTCTGTTCTCTGTATCGATGAGTCTGTTTCTATTTTGTTTTTAGTTGTTTTTTTAAATTGGACTCCACATATAAGTGAAATCATATGGTACTTGTCTTTCTCTGACTACTTTAATTAATTTTCTTATGTTGAACTACTTTTGCATTCCTGGGATAATAATATTTTAATATGGTTTTGGATAATTCATTTTGCTAGGACTCTTGCCAATTTTTATATCTATAATCGTAACATACATAGTCTATAATAATCTTTCTTCATCACCTTTATCTGGCTTTGGTATTGTTAGACAATGTTGGTCTTATTCAATGAGTCAGAAGTGTTTTTACCTCCTCCTCCTATTCTTCTTCTAGTTGTTGATATTCTTGGTCTTCTCCTTCTTCTTAAACTTTGAAAATATTTGTATTGATAATTCTTTAAATGTTTGGTAGAATTCACCAGTGGTGACCAATCCATATTTGGTTGTGGAATTTTCTTTTTTAGAAATTAAAAAAATATTCACTATAGTATTAAAATTCCAAACCAGAGCAACTAGGTAGGAAAAAGAAAGAAAAGACATCCAAATTGGAAAAAAAGTAATAGTGTCATTATTTTCAGATGACATACTATATACAGAAAACCCTAAAGACCAAAAAAAAAAAAACCTATTAGAACTAATAAATGAAGTAGAGTTGCAGGATACAAAACAACTTACAGAAATCTGTTGCATTTCTATACAGCAATAATGAACTACCAGAAAGAGAAATCAATAAAACAAATCCCATTTGCATCAAAAATAATAAAATACCTAGGGATAAATTTAATCAAAGAGGCAAAAGACCTGTACATTGAAAACTATATGACATTGAAGACACAAATAAATGGAAAGATATTTTGTACCTATGAGTTAGAAGAATATTGTTAAAATGTTCATACTACCCAAAACAATCTACAGATTTAATGTAATACCTATCAAAATTCCAATGATATTTTTCTCAGAAATAGAACAAACAATCCTAAAATTTATAGGGAACCAAAAAAGATCTTGAATAGCCAAGGTGATCTTGGGACAGAAAAAAAAAATGAAGGTACCAATCTCCCTGACTTCAAATTATATTACAAAGCTATAGTGATCAACAGTATGTTATTTGAAAAACAAAGACACATAGGTCAGTGGAACAGCATAGAGAGCCCAGAAATAAACCCATGTCTACGTGTTCACTGAATTTACAATGGAACCGAGACTATAAAATGGAGAATAGACAGTCTCGTCAATAAATGGCATTGGGAAAACGGGTCAGCCACATGCAAAAGAATAAATTGACACCTCTGTGTTACACCATACACAAAATTAACTCAAATAAATTAAAGACTTGAATGTAAGACCTGTAACCATAAAATTCCTAAAAAAAAAAAAAAAAAAGCAGCGGTACACATCTTGACTTGGTCTTGGTCATGATTGTTGAACTGACACCAAAAACAACCATGACAAAAGCCAAACTAAACAGGCGGGACTACATCAAAGCTTCTGCACAGCAGAGAAAAATCAACAAAATGAGAAGGAAACTTACTGAATGGGAAAAATATTTGCAAACATATATCTAATAAAGGATTGATATCCAAAATATAGAAAGAACTTATATAGCTTAATGGGAAAAAAAGGCAAAGAATCTGAATAAACATTTCTCTAAAAGGAGACATATAGGTGGCCGACAGGTACATGGAAAGATGTTCAACATTAGCAGTCATTGGAAAAATGCAAATGAAAGTCCCAATGAGTTACCACTTCGTACCCCATCCATATGCCTATTATCAAAAAGATGACAGATGTGAAGAAAAGGGAAATCTTGAGCACTGTCGGTGAGAATGCAAATTGTGCAACCATGATAGTAATCAGTATGAAGATTCCTCTAACAAAATTAAAAATTAAAAATAGAATTATCATATGATACAACAATTACATTTCTAGGTATTTTTCCAAAGACAATGAAAACACTAATTTGAAAAGATATGAATATGCACCCCCATGTTTATTCCAGCATTATTTAGAAAAGCTAAAATAAACAACCTAAGAGTCCATTGACAGATGTGTGGATAAATAAAATACAATATATATGGATAGGCCTTGACAGCAGTACACTAAGTTAGATAGGTCAGACAAATACTGTATGATCTCACTTATATGTAAGATCTAAAACAAAACAAAACACCAAGCTCCTAAATACAGAGGACTGGCTGGTGCTTGCTAGAGGTTGGGGGATGAGCCTAATGGATGGAAGCAATCAAAAGGTACAAACTTCCAGTTTAAAAAAAATGCCAAAGTTTTCCAAAGTGATTGTGCCATTTAACACTTTTCACCAGTACTGTACGAGAATTCCAGTGTGTCTCATCCTCTTCAATACCTGGTATTGTAGCCATTATAATGGAGGTGTTTTGGTACCTTATTTGGTTTAATTGTCCTTTTCTGAAGACTAATGATGTTAAGAATATTTCTATTTGGTCTTTGGCCAATCCTGTGAATTTTTTTTTTTGTGAAATATCTATTCAAGTCTTTTCCCCATATTTTAACTGTGTTGTTTGTATCCCTAACATGTTGAATTGTAGAAATGTTTTATATATCCTAAAATCACGTGTTTTTTTTGTAGATAAATATGTTGTAGTTTCCCAGTGGATGGCCTTTAATTTTATTTTTTTAATGTTGTCCTCCAAAAAATAGATTTTAATTTAATGAAGTCTAACTTATCAATCTCTTTTTAAATTTTATTTTAATTATATTTTATATTGAACATTACTTCGTGTTCAATCTTCTTTTTTTCTTCACAGGACTTTTTTCTTTTCTGGGAAATATTTGCTAGACCAAGATTGCATACACTTTTTATTTTATTTTATTCTAGATGGCTTATATTTTAACTTTTTCATTTAAGTATATGATCCATTTCAACTTACATTAATTCCTTTTGAGAATAGAATCTTCTCTGTGATTCAAGAAGATTGAGAATATCATTAATTATTTGCTGGAGGATATAGGCATACCATTGATAACAAACATAATACATTTAATTTTCAGATTTCTTATTTTTTCTTTTTTTCTTGGATGAAACTATTGAAGAATGTTCCATGGCTTTGAGAATTAAATGTTTACTATAAAATGTGTAAGATTCTTATTTTTTAAAGATTTAAGTATTAATAGTATTACGTAGTACTGTATTTATTTTCATGATTGTTTCCCTTATTCAAATGGATATTATCAGCTCTTAACCCTACTGTGATTCAACAGTAGGTAAGTCAGGTGAGAATACAAAACCAGTACCTTTATAGAGGAAATTCAGTAATGTGAAGCAAAATCATCTATGGATGTACTCTTGGGCAACAAAAATGATTTGTAGCATTGCAACTGGCAAAAGTGCAAAAGATCTTTGCATAAGACCATATGTCATAGCTCTATTTTAATAGCAAAAGACTGAAAACAATCCGAGTTGAAGACTGTTGAATAAACTACCGTTCATCTGCATTTTGGAGTAGTATGCAGCTATTACAGATATAGTAAATATATCCATGCGTTGTTATATAAGGTTCTCCACAATGTATTTTTTTAGTATTTAGTATTTTTTAAAATATTTATTTGTTTTTGGAGAGAGAGGAAGGGAGGGAGAAAGAGAGGGAAAAAAACATTAATGTGTGGTTGCCTCTCGTGCACTCCTTACTGGGGACCTGGCCCACAAGCCAGGCATGTGCCCTGAATGGGAATTGAACCAGTGACCCTTTAGTTCATAGGCCAGTGCTCAATCCACTGAGCCATACCATCCAGGGCTCCACAATGTATTCTTAAGTGAGCAACAAATTAACTATGGAGAAAAGTGAAATATGTGCCCATTGATTTAATGAAGGAAATGAAAAAAATAACTATGTAATAAAAATTATATGTAATACTGGTACATATAATTATATAGTTTTGAAAAGAAAGAATAGCAAAATATAAAAACATGAAATATAAGAGAAGAAATAAATTGGAGGAATTGGGGAAAATCACACTTCACAGAAAATACTTTATTTCATTCAATTTATTTATAACTATGTAAATGTTTTACATAATTATAAAAAAATCTAAATTCTTACAGCAGTATCTAAGATCAAAGAAAAAAGCATAGCAATACATCTACTTGTTGCATAAATCACATACATAGTGAAAAATTATAAATGAGTATTGAAAATAGTAATTTGATTATTAATTTCTAGGAGAATATAGCATTTAAAAAAACTGCAAAATGAATCTCAAAGTATTTTCAGTAATCATATATTGTAATAACAGTATTAGTATTCTGAAATCATGTTATACACATGTAAGACAAGATATATATTTATAAATTAAAGACATTAAGGAAGAACTCTCTTAAATTTTTACATTTTAACTGGAAATTTTCATGTAAACTTATAGCATATTTTCTCTTAAAAGAAAAAATCCCTAGTTCTGTCCAATGAATCAGCTTAGAAGTGATCAACATAGTACTGATAGCATCGTTAGCATCTCTAGCACCAAGATTGTTGTGTTCAAGTAGCATTTCACACCAAAAGGATACAGGGATTCATAGGGAAAGGCTTACTCCAGGTCTGGGGCAGGAAGACAAGAAATGTGCAAATGAGCATGGAAAATCTAGTTGTAACAGACAGCAATAAAGTTATCAAAGAATATTAAAGTTCCATCAAACAGATTTAGGAGCAATTTGAAGAAACTCTTACTGGATAGATGTGAGACATTGGAGAATATTCTAATAAGAAACCAAATGGATTGAAACATAGCAAACCTCTTTAAGATTCATCAATTCATAACACAAAATTCTCATTGTTCACTGTATCAGTCATCCATTACCAATTATTTTGTGAAATAAACCATCCCAAAACTCAGTGGCTTAAGAAAACATCAGGGATTGATTCTTCCTCACATGTCTGTGTGTCTCTTGGAGGTCAGATGCTTTAGTTGGGCTTGACGTCAAGCCCAGATGGGTTCCAGATCTCTTCTGCATTTCTGCCATCCTCCTTAGGTCAGCAGCCAATACATTCTTCTCAGGATAATGGCAGAAATCAAGAAATAAAGCCAAACCACTCAAGCCGTTTATTTCTTCAAGGCTGTTAACATGTCTATAGCCAGAGGGACTGAGCCCAAAGTAAATAAAGGGAAGAACACTCTGCTTCTACTAAAAATGAACTAATAAGCGAAATAGCACCTATGTAGTCATATACAAAATGAAGGACCAATGTCGATAACTTAACCTCCCACAGAGTTGATGGTACCTTTTTTAGAGAACCGACTAATATTCTAAAATATTGGTAAACAAAAAGATATTCTTAAAATATTTATTCTGTCTTTCTAATACAAACTACATCAAGCTATTCAAGGAATTGAGAATGAATTTGGTCATATAATAAATGAAGAAAGAATGATAAAATTAGAATATCACCATTCTTGAATTCTCTAGAATTAGAATGTTACTGTTCCCTACCTGTAATGAAATAAGACATTGGCCCATCATCACCATAGCTTCAAGGTGATATTACACAAACACATTGTGGAACAAGGAAACTAACAAAAAATACCAGAGTTGTCAGGAAGTAATTGAGAACCAACCTAAATACACTCCCACTAGCCAAAGATGACAAGATTTGAACATCAGTAAGCAAATAGCAGCAGTGGGCCAAAGTCCATTAAAATATTTAAAAGAATGAGTCATAAAGCCATTCAACACAAGCAAAATTCAAACAAGCAAAATAATACATTGTTAAGATTTGAAGGATAGAAAGAAACAACTCATTATTTTAAACATACAAAAATAAAGGGAACAGTCAGGCATTTGTCCAGCTGTGATTCAGGGTAATCACGTAGTTGACATTAGAAATTTGGTCTTTACACAAGTATTTCAGTTAGTAAATGAACAAGGATTAAATGAATTAAAATATTACTATTTTACAACCCCTAATCGAAAAATTGATTTAAGCAATGATCAGCAATTGCTAACATTACCCTGTAAAAGACAGATATCACATATCTCTTGAATAAAATGCATGATACCACAATGAAGTAGTATTCCCCAAACCTTCTAATTTCAATCTAATCAAGTCTCCAGATCTCAGTTCTAATTTATATGAGATGTAGGGGAGATAGAAACATGTTACATTAAACCATGGGGTGCAATTTGTAAAACACAGGGTGTAAGAAACTATAATGCAGAAACTACTCAGAACAAATAAGATTGTCCATGAATTAGTAATTGTTGAAGTGAATAAGGAACATGGAAGTTTTAATCCTATTTTTACATATATTTGAATTTGAATAATAAATTTTCTTAAAGTAAGCCCCTGTGGACTTTTTTTGAAAGCCAAGAGTGGTTTAACCAGAGAGAATGGGTCTTGTTTGGGGGCACAGCCCAAGTCATCCTTTAAGCTGCCTGACTGGAGAACCAGAGTGACAGTGACTCATTGATATTTTCTGAGTTACTGAGCTCTCCTCTGAATACTTTTCAAAGTCCCACTTAACATCAGTCACATTCAAAAATACATGGCAACACTAGATGGTACTAGTTTCTGAGATTCAGAAGCTAATCTCTCATTGAGAGCAGTAACTAAAATTTCTGGAATGGAAGATTGAACAAGAAGATTGTTTAAAAAATCATCCATGTGGGCATATTCATTCATGTATTAGGCTTTCCTATGTGTCTGATTATCAAATGTCCTGAGTATCTTTACAAATAACTTAGGATATGTTCTCATTAACAATTGTATATTTCATAAGAAGAAACTCCTGTGAATGTGACACAGTCAATGAATTGTCACCAATACTCAAATTAATAAAGTGAAAGAGGGCATGGTGACTCTCATCTGCTGTCATTTATATTTTTTAATTATTCATGAAAGGTAGTCATTAAATGACATCATTTATTGTGTGCCTTAAAATCCTTTTGTACTAGAGCTATCCTCTTTTTGCTTTTATGTTGTTAAGCCTCTTCAAGAGTGTCTAATAAGAATTTTAACACAAGGACAACGTGGCTCCACACAAAGCCACAAGGACTACTATTAAGGAATATCTGTCAGTGCTTTTATTGCCTTATCTACAGAGTCTTTGATTTGCCAATGGGACTTTGCGTGGATGTGATATCTAGCGGATTTCTCTAGACTTGAATTTCACAAGGAAAGACATTAGTTCTTGGATATACAACTTTGAATTAATGATGTTTATTGACTTTGATTATGCTTTCTAACCAAGGCAACTGTGAAGCTTTGGCATTAGAAAGTATCCTAAATATGTTGAATTGTATGTGTGAAGCCAACTACTAAATCATGAATCTTAAATTTGGAAGAAACAGGGATTGAAGGCATAAAGTTTAGGGAGATGGATGGAGAGAGAGAGAAAAAAAGAGGGAGAGACACAGGGATTCAGAAATATGAAGGGAAAAGGGATGACATAGAGCCTATAAGTAGATATATGAATGGACGTGCCCTGCACATTGTCCATCAGGGACACTGTATATATACACCCACATATAATGCATACACACACACACAATGGTTTTAATATAGCAATTTGGTGGGGCAAGTTAGTCTTTCAAGTTAGTCTTACACTTCTCAATTAGTCTCCAAACGCAAAGAAACATATGAACCACTTTCCCTATTTCATAAATAGCAAAATAAAGGAATAGCATGAATAACAAAAAGAGTCATGGCTGAACAAAAACTGTATTTTGGATTTCATTCTGACGCTTTTTCTGGGGAGTTTATGATTTACCATATTTTGCCATGTATAATGCATACTTTTGCCCACATTTTTGAGGGAAATATAAGGATACACATTATACATGGGTAGTACTAATTCCATATCTATATAAAATTTTAAATTCTTTTATTTATGCTTATGCATTAAAAATGTAACTCTAGAAAGCAATAATGATATCCATATGCAAAATAATACCCTGGAACATGATAATTGGTTTTATTTCTAAATATAAATAAATAATTGAATTAAAAAATTAAAATGAGCCCTGGCTGGTGTGGCTCAGTGGATTAAGTGTTGGCCTGCAAACCAAAAGGTCGCCAGTTTGATTCCTAGACAAGGTTGCAGACCAGGTCCCCAGTAGGGAGCATTGAGAGGCAACCACACATTAACATTTCTCTCCCTCTCTCCTTCCCTTCCTCTCTCTCTAAAAATAAATAAAAATAATATCTTTAAAAAATTAAAATTAGTGATTTTTTCCTTGAAAATTTGGGTAAAAACATGGGTGCACAGTATATATGGGAGCGCACTATACATGGCAAAATATAGTATGCTATATCCTTGTAGCCAAAGGTGTCCTATGAGGACATGAGAGCTCATAAACAGTACTTTACTGAAGAAACGAACCTGACAGAAAGTACAGAAAGGACTTCTTCTCAATTTTTGTAGTACTAGTATCAATTACTTTTTAATTTCCTTTTTGAAACTAAAGTATTTAATTTTGGGTCAATGTAACTATCAGAAGACAACAATACACACACACACACACCCCCAGTTGTACTCGAAGTTTAGGATACAGCAGAGTTATAGGGGGATGAAGATTAAAAATTCAAGTTTCTGGGCTCTTCTTTGAGAGAATTCCAATCCATGGGATACTGGAGCAGCCCCAGGAATCTGTATTTCAGTGAACAGCCAAGTGATTTCAGTGTGTAGTTCTTAGAACATGATTACCGTAAACACTAATTAGCTGATACAATATGAAAAGAGGTAGAAGTTGGAATACTTACATTTGTTCATCATTAGATTGTAAAAACATTAATGCTCACCTTGTAAAATGTATAAGTATATTTATAAGCAAACAAATCTCCATTGTGTAATCACATGCAATATTTTCTTACTCAGGTATTAATTTTTTTAAATATAAAATAATTTAAATGACAAATGTCCAAGGTAAATAAAATTAAAGCACAGTTCACCTAAGCATAGCATTTACCAATTGTCATTTTCAGTATATCAAATATATTCCAAATTAAATTTCCAAATTGCACAATTTATTAAAAGTCACATAGCTGTGAAAGCCCTATAAGTCTTAAAAAGATATAAAAATGTCAGATTTTTTTGTCTTTTGGTATTGTTTTGAATATAACCAGGCAGTCTCTAGCCATTGATTTTTAGTTGTTGTTTTTTTTTTTAAACCACAGTTACCCTTAAGAACACTTTCCTCTGTCAGGAGAGAGACAAACAATAGTGAACAGCTGTTAGAGTCTAGCAAGTATTTCCTCAGCAATTTCCTCGGACAACCTGAAACAGAATCACTTAGTATTTATTATAAAGTACAGATTCCTCCTTGAGCGGTGTGGCTCACTGGGTTGGAGCGTCGCCCACAGGCCCAAGTGTCTCAGGTTCCATCCCTGTCAGGGCACACACCTGCGTTGCAGGTTCATCTGGTGGGAGGTGGGGGTGCATGTGGGAGGCAACTGATCCATGTTTCTCACATGACAATTCTCTCTCTTCCTTTCTTCCCATCTCTCTACACCAACAGGTATCCCCTCAGGTGAGGATGCAAAAAGGAAAAAAGGAAAGTACAGATTCTTAGACCCTCCATTACACATACTAAATCAGAATCAGTTTGAAGGGAGGCAGCAGGATGATTGTGGATATCTGTAAGTAAATAATTTACAGTGTCAGAGTTTGAGATGCACTGTTAAAGACGTGGTTAAATCATCTCACTAAGTGCAAGAGAGAGGAAAAAGTTAAGTGGCTTGAATTTTCTCTGCATTTTCTGAAACTTTACCCCTGTTAATGGTGACAAAGAAAGCCTTCAATACAGGTCCAGGGCTAGTGAGTGAGCCACTTGCCTTGCGTATGAAAATTAAGAGATAATTGTAAAATGATAATAATAATAAAAGCAGGATGTGATGCCTCACTAAGCCATATTGGAGCTAAAGCAAAATAAGTAACATTTAAATAAAATAAGCAATACTGACCCCGTTTTTCTTTAAAATTTTTATTGTTGTTTATCATAGATATTTTTAGAAAGATATATTTTTAAATAGTATATTAAAATATTGTTTATCTTGATTACTGTGTTTTTCAGCTCCCCTTTAATTTTTGCACTAGAGGCAAATGCCTCACCAGGGTGCTGGCTCTACTCCTCTACAGTGTGCAAAGTAAAATTGCCCTAGTAGGTGTGGGGGAAATGCAGACAACTATACTTAAACAACAATAAAACTAAATAAAATTTAAAAAGAAAAGCATATGAACATCCAGCCAGATAGGTTGTTCTCCTGCAGTTGAATCTCCTGGGGTAAATACGTTCCTGTCTGCATGTAGAACCAATCATGCTCCCCCAAATTAATCAGATCAATATGCAATGAAGCCAAATGAACGTATATTTTTCTAGACTGAGTGCCCAATACAACTCAAATATGATTAATAATTTTTTAAATTAAGCTGCCTGATATACTAAACCTAAAATAAGGTGGGTAGGAGGATGCATAAAGGAAAAAAAAAATCATTCTGAACTGGAAAAGTAAAAAATACTGAGTTCATTAAATAATAGTTATCCTTAACAAGTAATAATGTCTTCAAAGACTCTCTTTTGTTGTTATTATTATATTCTGTATGAAAGAGTTTCTCTAAAGAAAATGCTTTTGAAGTCCCATGACCAAGAAGAAGAAAGCCAAGCCAAGTATTTGATTGCCTATTAAGTACTTGTTGTGACATATATTCATAGAAGCAGATTTTTATCAAACTGGCTATTTCACTGCTGCAGAGTTTCACTATTGTCTTCATTGGACTAAAACAGCTTGTTTAAAACCTACACATGGCAGGGCTCTTCTGAAAATTGTTTGTTCAAACATGACAGATTTCCAGACTAAAGAGTAATAAGCAGTACGAAACATAAACTTAAAGCTAGCCTTTTGAACACAGTTATGGAGCCAGACTTTGCTTAATTGTGGAAGCAGAAAAATGGAGTCATGTCAGCACATGTGTTGATAATTTCTTAAAAGCCTTAGAGCAAGTGTAGATGATATAATTAGCAGTGGAGAAGTTCCCCATGTGCTGATGGAGAGCATCCCTACAAACAGGATCTAGGTGCTTTTAACTTCCTATACAAAGAGGCTTGTTTGATTTTTTTCTATGATGAGATTGCTTTGCCTATATACAGAATATTATAATAGTTGCTGCTTTCAAAAGCATATTCATACCCTAATGTTAGCAGGAAAGTTTTTGGTTTGGGAACTAAAGGGAATTTTTTTTTGCATTATAAGGATTATGAGGTCCTGAATTGCATCAATTTTATGTAGTAAAACTTTCAGAGGCATTAAACACTGAAATTAATACTTTATTGAAGTAGTTATGTTTATTGTCCTACAGTAGGTGGAGAAATGAGCAGAAAGACTACTTTAGGTCATTTCAAGCTTCACAATTCTATTATTATTTGAAATACTTTTTCTCTTTTTTAAAGATTTTATTTATTTATTTATTTATTTAAAAATTTTTATTGTTGTTCAATTACAGTTGTATGCCTTTTCTCCCCATCCCTCCACCCCACCCCAGCTGAACCCACCTCCCTCCCCCACCTCCACCCTCCCCCTTGGTTTTGTCCATGTGTCCTTTATAGTAGTTCCTTAAAGATTTTATTTATTTATTTTTAGAGAGAGGGGAAGGGGAGGAGAAAGAGAGGGAGAGAAATATCAATGTGTGGTTGCCTCACACGTGCCCCCTACTGGGGACCTAGACTACAACCCAGTCATGTGCCCTGACTAGGAATCAAACTGGCAACCCTTTGGTTCACAGGCCTGTGCTCAATCCACTGAGCTACACCAGCCAGGGCTGAAATACTTTTTCAAAAAATGAAGAGGAGTACTATAATAAGTTTTCAAGAATTTTGCCAATTTTGTTAAGTTATATGAATAGGATTTCTTGACCTGATTCCAACCTGATGGGTTGGTTTCAGGGGGCGGGGAGTTCCCTCAACACCAACAAACAATTCTTGGACACCAGTAGGATGTCTGAGAATTCATTTCAATTCTGACATATCTACCCAGAGATAGCATCAGATTCCACAGGTCAAGAGTTCAATCCTATAAGATTGCCTCCATCTCCAACACGCACACACACGACATCAGCTCCAAGCCCAGGCTCTATGTTTATGACTGACTGGCAACAGATTGAAGGTTCTAATGACCCTCTCTTTGGGTTCAATAAATTTGCTACAATGGATCATAGAACTCAGGAAAACCTCCTTACTCAATACATTATCAATTTATTACAAAGGATATTAAAGGGTATGTATCAGCAGCCAAATGAAGAGATACACAGGGTGATATCTGAAGCCAAAGAGCTTTTGTTCTTGTGGAGCTTGGGACAGAACACTATGGCATGTGGAAGTGTTCTGGTTTCCCAGCAAGGAAGCTCTCCCATATAAAAGGTCTGCAGTGCTATCTTCCTGGGTTTTTATAGAGGTTTCATTACATATTCATAATTGACCAAGTCATCCAATTGAACTTCATCTCCAGCCCCTCTCCTCTCCTTAGAGGTCAGTGGGTGGTGAAATTGAAAGTTCCAAATGTCTATTCACACTCTTGGTTCACCCGGAATCCATCCTCCACTCTTGAGTGGGGTCCAAAAGTCACCTTAATTAACAGAGCAAAAGATACCTTGATTATTCTTAACACTTACGAAATTCCAAGGGTTTGAATAGCTATGAGTCAGGAGCTATGGATGAAGATCAAATATTTTTTAGATCATAATATTACAGTCAACCCCTTGTTATTTGGATGTGGGTCACTCACGGCAACACTATCACATAAGCCAAAGATGCTGGTATGTTATGAGAATCTCATTCAGTTTTTAAAAACTGTTCAGTCCATCATCATACCATATGAAAATGTCTCCCAGGGTGGGGACTCTCAGGTTTGCGGGTCCTGTCAGGTTCCAAAAGCAGAAGTGGTCTAATACTTGGTTTCACCCTTTCGGCCATCTAGTACGATGGGCATAGAGATGGCATCATCTCTTCCTCTGAACCTCTTTCAAGGTGTAATGTTGTATTGGATTTTTCTTATAAGACAACTCGGTTACTCATTTTTTTTTTTTACCCTCAGTGACTATTTTTCCTCCTCTCTACATACACTGCAACTTCTCCACCTTTGGAAGGGATGTTAGGTTTGGCGACTGTGCTGGTCTGGATTGCTGGCAGCAATACTGGTCTAACACGTGGCTCTCCTGCCCACTTCTATTCAGATAATGCGAAGTTACGTAGATCATAGATACAGAACTGATGGACTATCTTTACCAACTGGCATATAGCTGATTTGGCTGTTAACCCTAAATTTGCCAGATGGGCTGAAGATGCATCCTGCCTTATTAGGCCCTTAGGGATTCTGACATAAAGGTTAAAAACACAGTTACAATTTATTACTTAGGAATCACCCCTTTTTGCATCCTTTGTAGTTGCAGCCCTGACCCTATGCCTACTGCATCGAGTAGGGAGGAAAATAAAGTTGAGGTGATGTGGGGAAGAAAGTACACCTGCTCCTTCCCCACACCCTCATCCCCAGATCACCAGAAAGACAGACAAGTCTCCCTAGTGGGACCATTCCTTTATCCGTACTCACGGTAATGCTTAGTGTGAGCTTACACTCATGAAAGCATGTAAGCCGGCCCTTCATGCCTTTCTCTCTCCCATTTAGAAAACCAGTGGTTTAATCACCCATTCTAATTCTCTATCAGACTATTACTCAGAGGAGATATCTCTGCCCGTTGCTGAACATTATGGGCAGTAAAATGCGTTCCTCCCTCTGAAGAAATGCTCAGCCATCCTAACTTGTGCATTTTCTATCTCTGGCTGCATTTCTTTCTAGCATTGCGTATCTGCATCTACATTTCTGAGTGACTTTGAGGCTGATGGCTAAATCCCAGATTGACCTTCATTTGCACTTGGTTCAGCATGAAGACACCCAGCAGTTTCTTTTACTTTCATTATGGCTATTACAAATAACAATGATCAGGAAACTGCATTTTAGCATGCTTCTTATTAATTTGCATTTCCTTATGTGTTCAATGAGCCAACTCCTTGAAAGTCAGATCTACCACCATTTCTCAATTCCAATGGTAACTTTTACCTGCAGTTATGATCACAGCACAGGTGCAGTTTCATACCATAGGCGACCAGGTAGCCAGCAAAAATCAAGGTTCCTCATCCCTCACCCTTTCATCCTTTCCTTTGAAAAATCATGTTTCCATGAGTCAGACCATTCTAGCAAATCTTACTTTACTGTCACCAACTGAGTGGGGTTCCTGGACCCAATTCCAAAGTTGGGGGAGAGGTTTTCTTCACACCAACAAATATTGGACATCAGCAGGGTGTCTGAGATTGAAGTTAATTCAAACACTAGCTATCCACCATAACTCCCCACAGACTTCAGATGCTAGCCTCAAGCCCAGGCTCTGTGTTTCTGACTAGCTGCATATTAGAGGTCCCAGTGACTCCTCTTTGCATTCAGTTAATTTGCTAAAACATCTCACAGAACTCAGAAAAACCCGTTTACTTACCGTAGAAATTATTTCATCATGAATTTCTATGAAAACCTTATTATACTACATATTGTTTTTCTGAAGAAAGTACACATTCATAACAAAAACCTAGTTCATTTTAGCAAAATAAATAACATTATAACATTTCTTATTATTTAGGAACATGACATTTTTCCTTTGCCTCAAATCTTTTTGGCAATTTAATAACAGAAAATTAAGACCCCCTGTTTTATACTAATTTCATACCAAACTTAAATACTACTCTTCCATTTTAATTATTTTCTAGTTATTTTCTTTTTTACCTGTATATTAAACAAATATTGACTATGTACCTAACATAGAATAGACACTGTGTGAGACCCTGAGGAAACAGGCAAACGGGGAAGACTGTCCTTAGGAGGCAAATGCTGTGTTTGCCTCAGTGCCTTACATGAAAATATCAAATGAAACATTTCACAGTATCCTGCCCATAACTCAGGACATGGTTATTCTAGCATCTGTCTCTACCTTGGAGATAATATTTACAAAGACATTTAAATTTTTATGAGAATTTCCTGGATTATTTTGAGGAACAAAGCAATGGAAAATGGGAAAGGCATGCTCACTCCTACTTAATTGATGATAAAGGCTTTTTGAATGAAGCCCAGTATACTCATAACCATGGTGATGTCACATAATAAGTCTGTTTTGATGTTGAAGTCAAATGAATTCATGGTTTGCACTTTAGAGGAAATAGTTCTGTATATCTTCAGCTAGGTACACATTAATAATTTACACATTGGGCAACTATGCTTCATTTGTATGCTTTTAAAATGTTTGAAAATCTGCAACATAATGAAAAACATGACTGTTTGCACTTGGGATTAATTTGCTGGTAGCAGATGAAATTCTGCATAAAGCTATTTATTCCATGAGGAAATCCATTCTATCCTGTGTCTACTGAATGAAGAATAAGGCCTTGACATGAGTATAGACTTGCCTTGGCATCTTTCCAGAACTGTAGTTTACAAATCCTTCTCTTGACATGCCACAAATTTTCTTTAATAATATGGAGAAAGATAGTCTTTGAGGGTTCATTTCCAGTGAGGATAGAATAATTTATATAGACTAACTGCCGCGCCAAGAACAATTTTTCAAGACAAATCTTGAAAGAAGTGTATAGGCCTTGAAGCACAAGGAGGCAGCCTAGAGTTGCTGGGCAGTGGTATCTAACAGTAGACAAGTGCACCGATTATGCTGACAGTCTGCTGTGCTGTGACTTTAATGAGATTCAATCAAAAATTAAGAGACACTTGATAAACAACCAAAGACTGAAAAAAGAAAGAGTGAAAAAAGGAGAAAAAAAACAGTGTTTCATATATTGAAGTTATCAGATACAGGATTTACAGATATTGTGATTACTGTTACAGTGGATAATATGATTACAAAATTTTATCAGAAAGTAGAATAAAAATTCTATAACTGGAAAAATAAAACTATTTAAGTAAGAAACTGATATGGAGTAGGTTAGAATCAGCAGAAGAAAAATTAGTAAACTACATAGTAAATCAATATAAAATATGAAGACTAAAGCATAGAAATAAAAATAATAAAAAAATAGAAAAATCACTTGCTACATATAGAATGTGTTGAAATGTTCTTATATATGTGAAATTCCAATTTAAGGGAGGAGAGAGAGAGAGAAAGAGAGAGAGAGAAATTATAGAGATCAAGCAATTTGCTTAGATTTTGGCCAAGAACTCTCCAAAATTGATGAAAAGCATCAGGTTACACTTTTCAGAAGACCCTAGGCACGGAAAAACACAAAGAAATCCATGCCTGAGAAACTCATAGTAAAACTACCATAAACCACAGTAAAAAAAAAAAAAAAATCTAAACACCACCACTAGAGCAAAAAAGACACATTGCCTTAAAGGATCAGCAAGATGCCATTGACAGCTGACATTTTAACATAACTGATGGAAGCCAGAAGTTATTGGGATATTATTTTTTAAATGCTGAAAAATTATTTTCTAAAAAGAATTTTCTATAAACTAAAACTTTCTTTTCAAAATGACAGCAAAATAAGTATATTGAAAAAAATCTGAAATTCTTGCCATGAGTAGCACACACTAAATGAAATAACAAAGGAACACAAAAAATAAGTAAGTCAATGCAAACAAGTATATGGAAGAAGTAATGAAGAACTATGAAAAGTTAAGGATGTATATAATTATCAATAAATATTGATGTATAAATTAAAAATTGTAATGTATATAATGTAGAAATATAATACAACAATAGCACAAAAGCCAGAAAGAAGCAAGAGTAGTAAAGAGTTTAAAAGTCCTTGCATAGTCCCAGAAACATTAATTTCTGTTAGATTTAATAAGTCAAATATGCATGCTATTATCCAAGGAAACTACTAAAAGTTACTAGAAGGAAAAATTAAATAATATCAATAATTGACTAATTCAATATAATGTAATAAAGGAGAGGAAAAAGAAACCTAGAATAGGTAAGGCAGAGACAAAATAAGTAGTAAGATAGTAGATTTATATCTAAATACATCAGGAATTACTTTAAGTGTTCATAGACAAAGATTGTCATACATAATTTTAAAACTCAACCAAATTCAATTTATAGAGAATCATGTTAAATGAACATACATAAAAGTAAAATATTAAAAAGAAGACATACCACCAAAAACTAACTAAAAGAAAACTGGGTAGCTACACTAATATCTGAAAAAATAAACTATGGCCGGAACCACCAGCAGCATTAATAGAAATAAAAAAGGAATAGTGTGTTGATTAAAGCACTTATCACCAGGAATATATAACACATGTTTTTATTCATCAAACTAGATGAACATATAATGATGAAATATATTAAAATATATAAAATTGTTTTTCTTTATAACAAAATGCATGCAGAAAATTTTTAGAACATAAAGGATATACAATATACAGATTACATGGTAAATAAACACTCTAATAAACAGATAGAACACTTATACACAACTGTGGAGCAAACATTCTCTTCAAATGCTGTACAACACCAAAAATTAAACACATACTAGTCCTTAAAGTAGTAAGTTTCAGCAAATTTAATGGAATTGTATTATAAAGTATATAAATTCTGAATGCATAATATTATGAAAAAAAGTCCCCTAATGAAAGTTAACTCCAAAAATTCTAAGTATCTATGGTACAAAAAAAAGAAATCATAATTATTGTAGAAATGAAAAATAAAAATTTTACCTAAATCATAATGAAAATTTTACAAAACAGAACTCTTGGGGTGCAGCTAGAGTCATGTTAAAGGGTAAAGAATGTATTAAAAAGAAGGAAAAGTTACAATTAATGTTATGTGTCCATCTCAAGAACTTAGCCAGAAGTTAGAAAAAGAGTGCATTAAACCAAAAGAACATAAGAGCAAAATAATTTTAAAGATTAGAAGTCAATTATGTGGAAAACAAATAGACAATAAAAAGTAAGCACAAACACTGATTCTTAGGAAACATGATATGTTAATTACTCCCTACCATGAGTTTTAAAGGCAAAAGGAGAATAAAAATTACTGATATGAAGGGAAAATGAGCACCTCTAAGTATCCTATATGAATAAAAAAATATGTAAGGTGTTAGCTCAGATGACCTCACTGGTGAATATTCTGTCAAGCATTTAATGAGAAACAATGCCCATACTACATAAACTCTTCTAGAGAATAGGAAAAAGTAGTGGGAACATGTCTTATCTTGCTTTTTTAAATGGATAGCATAACCTTGTTCCCAAATTATAGGTCATTCTCTTTCAGGAATTAAGGTGCAGAGATCCTATATAAAGTATCGCCAAACAAAATTAATAAAAGGGTAATATATCATGACCAAGAAGGGTATATGTCAGAAATTTAATAGTGGTTAACCAGTGTTGTCAGTCATATTAACAGAGGACAGAAGAAAAATTATGTAACTGTGCAAAGGACATTGAAATAGCATTTCAGGGAATTCAACAATATTATTGAGATTATCAAAGAATTTACCTAACCTGGTAAATGATATCTAATAAATAAAATTTAGTGGGCATTTTGCATAATGTTCAATTTATAAAAGCTACCAGGTAAAATATTTCATTATAAAGGTTCATAATTGAGACAACAAAGATACATAGACCAGTGAAACAAAATGGTGTGTAACATATACGTTCACATACATTAACACTTGATTTTTGTCAAAGATGACGCTGCAGAAAAATGACAAAATTATCATCTTTTCAGTATGTGTTTTGAGTTAACTGGATATTCTTATCAGGAAAGAAAATGATACTTGCTGTAATATTGATCTAAATGTAGAAGATATTTTTTAGGTTTCTACAAGGTAATACAGGAAAATACAGCTCAGGACAGGCAATGTTTGCCAAATAGGACACACAAAACAATCACCAAGGAAATCTGACTACATTTGTTTTCTGTTTATTAAAAATTTTTAAAAAACAAGAAAAAGGCACAAAGTTAAGCTACCAAAGGGGTAAGATATTTTAACACACCTAAGTGTAAAAGATATCATATCCAGAATATATAAAAACTCTTATAATTAATTTTAAAGATAGGTAAGCAAATAGAAAAATGGGCAAAATATACTTCAATAGGCTCCTTTCCAAAAGAGGATATCCTAATGACATCATTAGCCATCTGGAAAATTTTAAAAAATAACACCATAATGAGATACTAATAGGATCAACTAAAATATGTGAAATTAAAATGATTGACATACATGTGTTTACCGGAAAGTGAGAAACTTACACACTGCTTTTCAGAGTATAAACTGTTACAACTTTGGAAATCTGTTTGGCAGCAACTACTGAAGATAACTCATGACCCAGCAATTCCATGAGTTAGGCATGGACTCAATGGGATCATGTATATATTTGCATCAAAAAACAGTATAAGAATATTTATAACACATTGTTTGTAAGTGTTAGATACTGAAAACAATGCAATGATTTATTGACAATTGGATAGATACATGTATATTAGTTATTTACAAAACTGAATACAGTATCGAAAATGAACAAATCACTGTGGCATGCAATGACATGGGTAGATTTCATGAACAGTCATCAGATTAATTTTGGAGGTTAGAAATAAAGGTATTGATTACATTTATGGAGGAAGGCATAGGAAATGGCCGGAAGAAATATGAGTGTGATATTCTCCATGAAAGTTACCTGGGTGTGTTTACTTTTTAAAATTGACTAAGCTCTAGATTTATGTTTTCTATGTTGCATTATGTCATACAATATAAATAAGTTTAGTTTTAAAAACACTGATGATACTAATCACTGGAAAAGTACAATATTTCTTCTTCTTGTCCTAATACCTGATCCAAGACCTATGTATAACTAAAATGTATTGAGATGTAACCATTTGGGTAAGGTATTCTTGCTTTCTTTATTGTGGTATTTTTTAATTTTAATCTCTTCAAGGTTAAAGAATACTCCAGTATAATACTTTTATATTACATTTCATCACTTTTTGCCTCTGAGAAGTGTAACATGATGATAAGTGAAAAAGAATACGGTCTTTAGTCTTAGATCTGGTCCTTACGCCATCAAGAAGCAGTCTTTGAGTATGGAGGCAAGTTAATTACCACCTCTAACACCTACTTTGTTGAGAGGGAGAGAGGGAAAGTGATAGCAAGAAGTAGAGGAGTAAGAAAGTGAGAAAGCAAGAGAGAGAGAAAGAGAATGAATGAATGTTTACTTCTCAGGGTTGATACCTGGATTAAGGTATCATATTACATATATATGTAAAATGATCTAGCAAACCACCTCATACACAAGTTTTCTCTATACTGCTATTTTCCCAACCTCTCTATCACGTATACTGTATTAGTTTCCTAGGGCTGTCATAACAAATCACTAACTAGGCAATTTAAAACAACATAAATTTTTCCCACCATTTGGGAGTCAAGATGTCTGAAATCAAAATGTCAGCAGGGTTGGTCCTTTCTTGAGACTCTGAGAGAGTATCTGTCCCGTGCCTCTCTCAGAGACTCTGGTAGTTGGTAGTTGCCGGCATTCTTTGATATTCCATGGCTTATAGCTGCATCAGCCCAGTTTCTTTGTCTTTACAGGGCTGTCTTCCTGTGTCTCCTCTGTCTTCAAATCTCTGTCTCAGTGCAAGGACACTAGCCGTTGCATTTAGGCCCACTCTGACCCAGTGTGACCTCATGTTAACTTGGTTGCGCTACAAAGGCCTGTTTCCAAATAAGGTCGCATTCATAGACACTGGGGGTAAGAAATTCAACATGTCCTCTTAGGGGACACAATTCAACCCGCAACATATATCAAGCAGGCATTAAACTAGGGGAAACCAAGAGATTTGCCTATGATACTAAACAAAATAATAGCAAAGCTAAACTAGAAAACATGTAACTCAGAATCCAGTGTTTCCTTTAATATACGAAGCAAGTATCCTGAGCCACATTTTCATGATTCCAAAAATAAACCTTTAATCTGTATTGTATCTACTCATCTATTTTATAATCCTTGGCTGGATTTAGAACATGTAAATAAATCTTTTGAAATGCTGAACTCAGAGAAAAATAGCACATGAATGGATGAAGGTGACAAATTGGCAGCCCGTGCGCCATTGCTAACCAGCAAGGAAGTGTGTTTTGTCCTGCACAGTGTTGTGGTGTTTTAATGATATCAAAAGATTTTACATAAAATTCCAGATTTCCAGCTGCTGTTGAAAAATCACATGGTCTGCCAACCCTGCACCTACATGACCACACGTTGCTAGAGCAGAGGAGTAGACGCCCTTTTTAGAAAACTATGCAATTTTTAGTTGGCCACAGAGTCACCCAGGCCTCCCTGTCTCCCTGTTCCGTTTACCTCACTCCAGTGCATCATGTGCTGGACCTTCTTCGCCATTTCAGTCTGCTCTCCTTGACCTGGAGAACATTCCATTGCCCAGTAGTAGGCTGCAGCCTCGTTCAATGAGATGTCTAGAGCAAGTGCGTGAGAATAATTTAGGGTTCTGTTCATGTCCATTTTAGTGTTGCTTTTCCTTCAGCAAGAGCAAAAATCATATAAAAATAAAACTCTTGTCAAAAGCCTAAAATTATTTTTTGTGGAAAAAAGTAGGTATTATCACTCAAATTTAAGTTCCAAAGAAGTATATCTAATATCTACCATTTGGCTTATTGTTAACATACTTAGCTCTGTGTATGTATGTATATATTTATATGAATACATATTTAAATGGTTTTATATGTATAATGAGGTGAAATACAATATTAAGCAAATACAGCAGGAAAAAACTGGATATTAAAGGTAAACTTGAAAACAGAAGAACAAGGAGAAAACCCTGAATAAACAATGAGGCTCGAAACTGCATATTAAAAGGAGGGCAGTGTGATAGTGATAAGAATGGGAAACAAATAATAAACAAAAACAAAAATAAAAACACAAGATGCGTTTAAAAAGCTAAACTCAAAATGTTGCAATAGCCACCACGAAAACTGATTTCATAGTTTTCTAGGGGCAGAAATAGGTTGAGATGAAGCAAAGATACACTAAGGCTCTGAATCTTACTGGCATCTCTAACTCTAAGCACAATTCTCTTGCTCTTCCCTCAAAAGCCACAGTAAGGGAAATTAAGCAGGTCTGGTTAAATTAAAGAAATACCTGGTTGCAGAAATGCAATAAAAATAAGAGTAAAGCTAGTTTCTAATGGATGAGAAAATTTATTTTCTGGTGTCTGGCCCTTGAAAATGGAAGCAACTGACTTTAGGGGAGGGAGGAAGGAGGGACAGAAAAGGGACCAAGTTCAGGTATAAGAGGAGAAGTTCTTACACGGGATAATGAAGATACCTGAAGTGTGCAGCTAACTAATCACCAAGTGAGAGAATTAAAGCCCCAGGCAGGGGCTTCTCACAAACTTATTTTAGTAGCTGCCAGTTAACTTCAGAAAGACTGTTTGTCATTGTGGGGGAAGGGGGTGGGAGCAGGCAAGACAGAAACAGACCCAGGTGTCAGAGCTGCCCTAGATTTAAAGGCACTGCCCGTTAAACTCACCACAGGGTTCTCCCGTCGGAACCTCTCTAGCAGGTGCATCGTTTTGAACTTATCCACTTCTCAAGTACCTATTTGCTTTCTCTACTGCAGCTTGATACCTCAATACTAATTATTATTCTAATGATTTGTAGCCATTTTAAAATCACATTCTATATTCTGATTACTGAAAATTATATATTCATGTGAAAGTAGCCTAATTTTACTACCCTAAAGTTTTTGGGGTTTTTTCCCCCATGGAGTACGAAAGTAGTTAACATGCTGAGTTGGCTTATTCCTCAAACTTCATGGGATGTACTTTTTCTATATGTAAATTCCAGTATGTTCATTCCAGTTTGTGGCTGAGACCAATCCCTAGACCTGATACCATCCCTTTGCATTTAAAAGTTTCTCTTGGTGTGGTGGTGAAAATGAGGTTTATACAGAAGCATGTTCAATTACTATTTATCAATTTGTAACGAGAAAACTTATATTTGTTTATATAAAGGAAATCACCTAGATACATTTAGTCAGAAGCCAGATAACAGGTTGTATTTATTATTAAAATAAATAAGTCATAAACTAAATAACAGCATTCCAATTATGCAATAATGATACTGTAATTGGTTAGAGGAATTCACTATTAAACTAAAATTTAGTTGAGAATATCATGTAATCTAATCTCTCCTGAGTAATACCATTATTACAGTGGAAAAAAATCACTCCATTTCAATCACCTAAATCACAGAAAAATAGAAAAATTCCCTCAGAGTGATAAATCTTATTGCTCTTTTGTTTACCTTCGTAAGTGGAAAAGTATTTAATACATATCAACTCATGTTCTCTCTCATTATTATCATGCATTTCTTAAATCGCTTATATTAGTAAAGCTAAAACCCCTTTCCAACTTGTAATCAATCTTAGAATTCATGGGTATCTCAAAGCCTTTGACTCAATGTTAATTGAGAAAGTAGGTGTTTACACTGATTTCCTAATGTTAAAGCACAAGCTATAATTGCAGCAATAAACCAGGAGTCTCTCTGCATTCATTTCTCCATTAAAAATGTTACCACTTAGTTTAATTTTTGTGTGGCGTGAGTTTCCATGTTAGAATGCTCAGTAATATACAATACCTTGTGGCAATATATTTGTTTACGGTGATCCTGAATTTTTATATTCGTTGTTGCAAAATGTTTACCAGATTATAGCATGAGATATTATTTGTTTCCATACTGGGGTTGTCAGAAATTCTCCCAATTAGACATAATCATAAACAACTACCTCAATTTCACAATTATCAAATTTGTTCTGAGTGGTAGCAAGGGGTAGGAGTTAAAATCCTTCATACATTACTGTAAAAGCCTAAAGTAGTAGGTTCCCTAAAGCAGGGGTGTCAAACTTGTTTTCACCGGGGACCACATCAGCCTCATGGTTGCCTTCAAAGGGCCGAATGTAATTTTAGGACTATATAAATGTAACTACTCCTTAACTAGGGGCAAGGAGCTCGGCGCTGCTGTTGGGTGGAAACAAGGTGGAGGGCCGGATTCGGCCTGCGGGCCTTGTGTTTGCCACCTGTACCCTAAAGAGATTTGATGGGAATTCATCCTAGTTTCCACCTTTCTAGAATAATATGAGATTTTTTCTGGTAAATGATAAATTGCCTCAAATTCAGATCTATAAGAATCATTTGACATCTTACCCACACACACAAAAATGAAATTAACATTAAAAAGCCTCACCTGTTTTCCTTTAGATATTTCATATAATATTTGTCATTAAAGAATGGCATTACAACATTTCAAAGTTGACTGTTTAGTTACCTGGATTCCTCTTGATGAAACTCTTAGAGAGAAAAAAAGGCATTAACATTTATTAGCTCTTAGAAAGAAAAGAGGAATTGACATTGATTAGCATCTGCGTTATGCCCAGCGGTGTGCTGGGGTGCAAGGGATCATTTGATGAGAGGCAGTGTTAAGATGGTTAGGATCAGTGTTGAATTTGTTTCTTTCCTTGCACTTATGCTTGCTCGTGTGACCTTGACTGTTTTCATTAATTTCTCTGTGCTCTACTTTTCTCTTTGGGAAATGAGTGAAATCCTACAATCTACCTGATCGGGTTGTTGTGAGGGATAAACTAAGTTAATGCGTGCAAAGCACTTGCGGCACTGTTTGGCACAGCGTGGGCACTGGACCTTCGAAACCGGCACTCTCCTCAGCAGGTATTATAAAGTGAGGTGCCGTCATCCCCATTTTACTGAGGAAGAAACTATCATTCAGAGAGTTGAAGCAATGTATGTGGAAACAACACAGGAACTTATACTTGAAAATAAAGTAAGAGCTTTTATTACTAAATTATGTGATTTTTTTCTCCATTCTAAGCACACATTGATAGCTTTCCCTCTGTAACACATAATCAAGTCCATCAGTTTAGACTGTGTGTGTTGTGTAAGGGGGTGAAGGGTGTGTACAGAGGACTTACTGTTTCAAAACTTATGCATGAAGCAAAAGAATGTTAACATGTCTTTGAATCAGAAAACCACAGAACACAGACTGAGGAAAACCATGAGCCAATGGGAAAACTCTGTAACCTTACTGAAGATAATATTAAACTTTACAACGGCAAATTTACAGAAACTAGATAATTGTTCACATCATAAAGTATTAGAGGCAGTTAATGATTTTTCTAAGAGTCCAAGTAAAACACAGTGCTCTGACTCTTAAGAGTGATTCTAGAAATCTGCTGCCAACATCATAAGATTCACCGATGAATGTACACACAAGACTTTAAGGGCATCCTGGACCACTTTCAGATTCAATTTTTAAACGTGGGATGTCCATTTCACTTACTTTTGCAATGAGCCTTATCTCCATGCTGGAGGCACATGGGCATACCTTGTGTGTGATTTGCTCTAGAACCTATTGGTAAATGGTAGGAAAATCGAAAAAGCCTCTGAAGTAAGTAGAATATATATATATATTCTATATATATATATATTTGGGGGGTCCAAGTTCACTTAATAACTACAAACCTTACAAAAGTTATTTTTTGAGACTTACCTTTATGTCATTTAAAATTTTAAAATCGTGTTAATAATTATTACTTTATTACATTCTCAGTGAAACCCTGTGGAGTAAATTGGCAATCACTAGGATCCCTAATTTATAGTCTAGGGTTCCAAATTACTTTCACTGGGAAAAACAGAACAGAGTGGGCTTGGAACTAATAAAAATGGCTAGTATTTACTCAACATAATTCTAAATAGTGTATGTCTATTTATTGTTTAATCTTCACAGAATAGATGAAGTGGGAATTATTATATAGCCATTTCACAGATGAAATGATTGACTATCTTAAGATGACATATCACAGCTAACAAATGGCAGAGATGGAATTCAAGCCCAGACAAACTGATTCTAGTTCCCACACATTTACTCTCTTGACCACACTGCCTTTCTGAATACAATAAAAACAATAAAATGTGTGGTTCATACCTTCACGTTATTTAGAAATTTGTACAAAGCCAGTGAAAGCATAAACGAGCTTATCATAGGTATGAGTTCTGGTTTCTTTGGAAGGACATGAATGTTGCATTTGGAATGTATATTATTTCAGTGCTCCTGAGTTTGTCTAGTTCTTACAGCCTTGCTTTATAGGGCCTAGAGGCAGAAAATAGTCTTACCTTATAGCATTTGAGGCTGAAGCTATTAGGTTTGTGATGTTGAAATAAATATGTCTGTTGTTTCTGTTCTAAGACTAAACCAGGCTAGGAATATAATAGGGTTAGGAATTTAAATGTTCACAGGGCTCAAACTATAATTTAAAGCCACACACTTCAGACTTCTCTACTACCAATTCTGCAAGTTCACTTAGCCTTAACTCCTTTGTCACCAAAACCAGCAATGCCCATTGGGCATGCCCAGAGAGTGCTGTGGTTAGAGCCTGCAAACAGTTTCACTCACACCAGGTTTTACCAGCTGCAAAAGAAAGGAGGAGACAGAGAGAAGAGTTAAACAGGTACAGAACTTGGATGAGCATGCAAAGCTGGGGGATGACGAGGTGCTGGCACGGGAACCACCTTTTTAGACAGACTTCAGTCTGGTCTTCAAGTTAGTTACCGCGTTACCCGTTACCCTGTGGGTCCCTCTCACGTCTTTTTTGACACAGCCTAGGCGTATCCTGAAGGTATGAAGGGATCACTCAGGCCAGGGCCAAGTAAGGGGTGGGCAGGAACGTCAGGTCGGGGAATGCCAGCGACTGTGTGAGCCTTGCCTGTGCCTGCGTTCCTCAAAGAGCTGCAGCTTTTCAGGGGTTCCAAGCAAGAGAGCAAAGTGCACAAGTAAAACCAGAGCTCATCTTA
Source organism: Desmodus rotundus (assembly GCF_022682495.2). Classification (NCBI taxonomy): domain Eukaryota; kingdom Metazoa; phylum Chordata; class Mammalia; order Chiroptera; family Phyllostomidae; genus Desmodus; species Desmodus rotundus. Next base: position 128,898,335 of record NC_071391.1, on the reverse strand, counting down.
AATCCTGACTCCTTGGCCCCTTTCTTTTAGCTGCCGAGCCCTTCCCTGGAGCCCTCTCAGGTAGCCTCGCCCAAATCATGACTAAACCCCGGAAAAGTGAAATCTTCACACAGCTTTCGTGGGTCTAGCAGGGGCCTGGGCATGCTCAGTAGGCTACTCAGTTCTCTGGTGTTATCTCTCTCTCTCTCTCTCTCTCTCTCTCTCTCTCTCTCTCTCTCTCTCTCGTTGGGTGGGTGGGTGGTGACAAGTTACAAGCGCTTGCGGCAGGTCCCCGCCCCCAGGATCGGCCTTCCCCTGCAAGGGGATGAAACAAACGTAGAAACACCTTGCTCCGCAGCATCCTGACCTGGAGCTGGAGGGGCTGCGCCTGCGGGCCGACCCCAGCAGTGTCCCAGCTTGAGGACCGCCTGCCGCTCTCCACGGTACTGCGGAGAGCTCAGCTCCGCCCTTCTCTTTCAGAAGGACAGCACCCCGCGTCACGTAACCCAGCCTTCTCGGGCTCCACCACCGCCTCCTCCTTCCCAGCTCTTTTCCTCTCCTCCTCCTCCTTCTGCTCCCCTCCGTTGTCTGTTCTTCCTTCCCGCACTCCCGGAGATAGACGCTCAAGCCTGACGCCTCTGAAAAGGCAGCAGCAGTCGCCTTACCCACAGACCTCAGGAAATTCGTTTTGACCGATGCATGCTTCGGGCTCAGGCGCGAGCTAAGGGGAATAACGGGGCAGGTAAAGAAGCGCAATTTGGGTTGGGGGGAGGGGATGGGGCGAGGCAAGCTGGAGAAGGATATCTCTTCCCGTTGTAACTGAGCCAGGATCTGCTACAAATGCACGGGGAAGGATGGGTGGTGGGAGGGTGGAGGAGTACAGATCCTGGTTGTTTTGCATGCAGCTTTTTAAATAGATGGCAAGAAGATGAGATGGTGGAACCGGGGTAGTAACTTAAAGGCTGAATGCAGTGATTTACTAGCAAAAGAAAGAAAACGGGCAAGTTAGAAACCAAGGCCATATAATGTATCTATTATCTACATCTTTCTTGCTCTTCCCCATCAGCCGCATGCTGTGCCTATCCTTAATTTCTGTAGTCGACTCCAGGCTCCAAGAAACTGCACTGGTATTAGACATGGAGCTTAGAGACTGGGCGGGAAAGCCAGGGAGAATTTTGGGTGTGAATTGTTTGTTATTGATGGACTTTGCAAAAGCTGGGGGGGAAATGATAGGCACTTCTAAAAATGTCCCAAAAATTTCAGGTTCTTTATGACAGTATATATTGAAGGGTGCATAGAAAGGTGTGTGTGCGTGTGTGTATGTGTGTGAGATACTACAAACATATTAAAATAAATGCAACTGCAGCTGATCAGCATACCGTATTGATCCTTCCAGTGGCTTGGGAGTGGATTTGATTCTAGAAATGAAAGAAAAGATTAATGAGGTTGTTAGTCTGCTTTTGAATTAGAGCGCTTCTTTCTTTGGCTGCAGTAAGGTTGTTTTTCAGATTCTCTTATTTCATCCTCTAATTTGTGAACTTGCAAGGTTTTTTCCAGCTCCTAGAGAGAATCCTCTTTCTCCTTATAAATATAGATACTCTCTCACACAACAATGAGCTTCCTCTAAGAACTGGGAGTCAGTTGACCTCCCCTGTGCTTAAGAATATATATGTGTGTTTTTTCCCCTTCTCCTCTATTCTTTTTTTAAAAAACTCAGGTATGCATTATTAGAAGAGTGCAGAAGAGAGGGTGAAGAAATGTTTTGTGATCTAGGTAATATTAATTAATTAAATAACCGGCTCCAACTGAGTCTCACATAAAGAATGGTTTTCTAACCCATGAGCTCATGAATGGTTACAAAGCACTATTCTTGTTCTTGAAATTCCAGAATTATTTCGCAAATGATTCAACATTTGACAGATTCTTGAGTCCACTAAAAATGAGAGTATATTGAATAATATCTTAGAATGATTTTTAAGAGCATCTTACGTTGGGCTTGGCACGGGAGTAGATAAGATATGGCTGGTGACTGCTGATGGTGTGGGATGTCTCAGCCATAATAAATAAGCAACTGAGATTTTTATTTCCTTTTGCTAGTGGGCAGTGTGTGTGTATGTGTTGTGTTTGTGTTGGAAGAGAGAGAACGAGTCATCGATTTCATCTGGGGAGGAACTTGAAGTGGGATCCCCTAGCTTGGTGGCTCTCAGCTGACACCTGTAGGGATTGCTCTGTACTGAAGAGAAATGCTCTCAGCTTTCTCCATGGAGGAGCAGCAGCAGCACAATGCAGTGCCATAAATTACTGCTAGTTTCAGCTTGTAGGGAAAAAGTGTTAATTGGATAGTGAACTTCCATGTCCAGGCAATGAATAGTGTGTGTATGTGTGTGGGGGGTGGGGATACATGTGTTTGCGTGACGTGACCAGATTTTCCATTGGTGATTTTTTTTTTGGCCAAAATGTGAGAGTAATATTGTGTGGTTAAAAATGACTTTTGAACAACTCTTTATGATTTCTGTACCATTTCAAGAACCTATCAGATTAGAGTTGATTTAATGGCATAGTGAGTGACTCAAAGGTATGACTTTAAATTCTAGCATCCCAGAGCCGTATCAGCTACAGTTACACACATGGCAGCTGCTGTTCTGACCACACAGATGCTCAGAGCTGACAGCCAGATGAGTACTTGAAGAGGAGTTAAGATCACTCGCTGTTAGACAAATTATTTAATACTTTACACATCTGTAGGGGAGTGAATAATATGGCAATTGAGACATAAATGCTGTCAAAAATAGATGTCTGACTCCAGTTAGATGTTTTCTCCTATGATAAATTATTCCTTTAATAAAAAGGAGGAAACTACTTATTTGAAATTTTAAAAGGACTTCCAAGAAACTATCAATATTCCTTCTCTCTTTGAGAAAAATAAGACGGTAGGAATGACATACAAATTCAAGCTGACGGTTTCCAGGGGACAGTTTGGTCTGCTTTGCCTGTTGCGAAATCAGCTATTAACTGAGATTTGAATAGGTTGTACTTTTATTGTCCATGTAACTAGTACACAATATAAACAGAAGTCCTTAAAACAGCCTTTTTTTCACTTGTCTTCATATATTTAAAAAAAATAAACTTTCTCAGAAAAAGTAAAAGATAATCATAACCAAATCTCTATGAAAATCCGAGAGGGTTACCTATTAACAGTTGTACTTATAATGAACTACAAGGGTACAATGGGTGACTGTAAGAGTGGGATACCAACTACTGGCGCACAGTAGGTCTTACTTGTAGATCAGGACAAATATGCTCCTTCCAATAAGGTTAACTCTGGTTTATAGCAATAGTTATATACCTGGTTTCTGAGCTGAATAATGATTTATATGATACTATGAATGACTTTAAAACTTTATTTTAATTCTCTGCAGATTTCTGGGTCCTTATTAAAGACAAAAAACAAAAACAAAAACAAAACCCAAAATGCATCACCAACACACAACCAATTGATGTGCTGACATTCTAGCTTGGCCTTGCAGAGGTGGAGAGAAAAGAAGAGCTGTTGTGATTTCCACATCTAACAGCTTCTGGCTATTTCACAGCTGCTGGGTTTGAACCCTACTGCTGGGGAGGGAAAAAGAGAAGGAAAATCCAGCCTGTGAGGTCATGCACAAGGAATTCTTCTTTGACTACAGTGGTGCTGGAAGTCCATGATATGACAGAAGAAGCAGGCCTTTGAATCTATACTGGGGTTGATGAGTGGTGCTCTAAAGTACAAGGAACCACACTCTCCCTTCTGCTTTGACACACTTGATCTGGAGAAGGCATTCACAAGCATCCAAAGATTCTGGCTCATTGGTGGCTCCTTGTACTTCTCTGATAAGTGTTTACTTCCCGCCTGACTCTAACAGCTTCCCTTTTGCCTGGTACCTTGGATGGTACCTGGCAGATGATGATTATTTGAAGAGTGAAGCATCTGTTGACATCATTGATGCCCTTGAACTAGTTCATTGGACTCAGATGGATGAGTGATTTCCCTTGACTTTCTGTTGACACCTTTTCCAGAACGTTGCTTCCAAAGTGTATCCTCCTTTTGGTTTGGACGTCTTGTGGCTGCCCTGTACTACTGGGGTCTACGTTTTCCAGTTGGAAGGGGACTATAGGGAGAGAGGGAGGGGTTGCTGGAAGAAGAAGAAGAAAAAAAGAACTAGACAAAGGAGGGTGCATCCCTCCCACTCCTGCCCAGCCCCCTACCCTACTTACTCCTGGACCCTTATTTCTGCATCACGGTGTCCAGGACGATTTTGACCCTGTCGGCCCCGGCACCCCCCCGCCGCACCCCAGCCCCGAGCATGGGGACGGCGCTACTCCAGCGCGGGGGCTGCTTTCTCCTGTGCCTCTCGCTGCTGCTCCTGGGCTGCTGGGCAGAGCTGGGCAGCGGGCTAGAGTTCCCGGGTGCGGAGGGCCAGTGGACACGGTTCCCCAAGTGGAACGCCTGCTGCGAGAGCGAAATGAGCTTCCAGCTGAAGACGCGCAGCGCCCGCGGCCTCGTGCTCTACTTCGACGACGAGGGTTTCTGCGACTTCCTGGAGCTCATCCTGACGCGCGGAGGCCGCCTGCAGCTCAGCTTCTCCATCTTCTGCGCGGAGCCCGCCACGCTGCTGGCCGACACGCCGGTCAACGACGGCGCCTGGCACAGCGTGCTCATCCGCCGCCAGTTCCGCAACACCACCCTCTTCATCGACCAGGTGGAGGCCAAGTGGGTGGAGGTCAAGTCCAAGCGGAGGGACATGACCGTGTTCAGCGGCCTCTTCGTCGGGGGGCTGCCCCCGGAACTGCGCGCCGCGGCGCTCAAGCTCACGTTGGCCTCGGTGAGGGAGCGAGAGCCGTTCAAAGGGTGGATTCGGGACGTGAGGGTCAACTCCTCCCAGGCCCTGCCCGTGGACAGCGGCGAGGTGAAGCTGGACGATGAGCCGCCCAACAGTGGCGGCGGGAGCCCCTGCGAGGCGGGCGAGGAGGGCGAGGGCGGGGTGTGCCTCAACGGAGGCGTGTGCTCCGTGGTGGACGACCAGGCGGTGTGCGACTGCTCGCGAACCGGCTTCCACGGGAAGGACTGCAGCCAAGGTAAGGCCCGACGCCTGACCCACCCCACTGGGGCCTCGGCTTGGGCAGGGCGTGGGGAGGAAGAGCAGGGTAGGCGGGGCGGGGCCGGTGCATGGGGTCTTCCTTCTCTGGACAGTGTTGCAATCAGCTTCCAGGTGAACACCTGTTTCTGGCCTCTCGGCCGCATCACCTCCCACAGCTCCTTTGGCATCCTCTTAATGGATGAACAGCCACGTTTCCAGGTTCACTTTCCTCCTGTGAGCTCTTTGTACCAGGTCTACTTCCGACCACGCGGGTGGTAGGATGACCTGCCCTCCTCGTTCCTTGGATTCTTTGCTGGGCTGCTCCCCATCTTCATTGGGCCATGGCCCACCTGAGTAACCACTGTGCTTTCCCCTGCCACCTTTAAGTCCCTAATGCACAGATTTTCCCCCGTTAGATTCAAACAAGCATCTAAGTAGAAGATTGGGCACACGTTGGGTGGAGAATCAAGTGCACGACAGGTGCTCGCTCCGTGGTTGAGAACCCCCACACAGGTACTCTTGGTAAAGGGCAAGGGAGGCAGGACTCATGAATGCTGCTGTGCCTTTTACAAGTAAAGTGTGAAGTCCTTCCTGCTCCTGGTTGTGGAAAAACGAGGGGAGGAGGCATATGGAGGTATTCTTGATTGGAAGGAGGGTTCTTGGAATTAATGTTAATTTCTAGGTTATGACCAGGGCCAATTTTGTCAATTTACGTAAAATTATGTGATTTCTGTGGTTTCTTAAGTGGGAGACAGGCCAGCTAATGTTTAGAAATGTTGGAGATCAAATAGCATTTCTCAATTAGCAGATGCTTTCGGGAGATAAATAGTAGAGAAATTTAGATGTTTCTAGACCGGGAAGCTAATAAACAGGGGATGCATATGAAGGATTGCAAAAGATTATCTGAGGATATTCAGCTAATGATATTTATCTGAGTAGTGGAGGCCACGTTGTAATTTCTGTTGTTCTTAGGGATTGAGACGGCGTTGAATTTAAAATAAAATCAGATCTAAGTTCTATTTTCATTCCATTATAAACACAATTCAGTCATTAGTGTATTCCCTCCAATGTTGCTATGTAACAATGATCAAGGAAAAATGTATTGTGTAAATACAGAAAAGCTTATGAACAGAAAGTGAGTGATAATGCAAACAATGAAACATGGATACATCTGTGGCTGAGCAGGAGAGAAGATATCAGGGTTTAAAGCAGGTAGCTTACGGGTCAAATCAAGGCAATCAACAAACACATGGGTAAATGGTGTTTATGGCCGAAATTTAGTAAGAGGTGAATTATTAAGTCTGATTTTGAAAGCTGTAGGGACTAAGCTCTATGTATGTCTCTACATTATTGTATAATGTCTTCTGGGGGTTTTTGCTGACACTGCTAAGGGGAACTAGCCCTTGTAAATCTTACTAGACTTGGCAGTTCTCTCTCACTTAACTTTAAGAGAAAGGAAGGATTGATAGAATTTGTACTTGTTTAAACAGCAAAGGGAGATAAGAAGAAAAGAGCTGGTCACTAGGAAAGTTCATGGGTTGATGAAAAAAGTAAAAGGTTATTTTCTTGCTCCGTCTTCATGGGGGCTTTTGTTTTCACTGTTTTTTCTCAAGTCATTATAGATGACTGTGTATTTCATGGTTTATACTGCACTTCAGTTCGGCTGGTAAATTTCCATGGATTTAGCCTCAGGCTTTGTACTTAAGTTTTCCATAAATAAAACAGTACGTGTTTCCCTCCACCAAATCTAACTCCATTGTGAACCATGGAAAGGATAGCTGCGTGTGGTGATTTGCAGTGATATCATCTGAAGTTGCATACCTCTGCACTGATTAATAGAAATGAATTAAAAATGAACATTATTTTGTGGTAAAAATTGCTCTAAGTGTCCTAAAGCCCCTTTAAAATACAGAGCAGGCAATTTAATGAAGGACATATGAGGTATGACTTCCTTCCTTAAATTAGGAAACAAATAAGACACAGCTTCTTCTCTGTGGGAGGGAGTTTTAAATGAAAATTTTAATTTTTCTGTATATTTTTAAGGTAGGGATCCAGGTATCATGCATAACCAGGAGTAGTTAAGAGTGGAGAGAGCATGGCCACAGTAATCTGTTGAAGATAAACAGAATTAGATGGCTCAGAAATGCATTTTATTTTGCAAGTGGATAGCTTTTTCTAGAAGATGAAGAATTTGGAATTACCACACTGCCTAATTAAACAGTATAGTACCTGATGCATAAGGTAATTCAACCCAGGAAAGAAAGTCCATCAGGATTGTTCTGGAGCATTGATTCGTTTTGAAGATTTGAGCTTAAACTGGAGTGCAAAGATCACCACTGGTCATGGAAAGCAAACAAAAGCCTGGATTCCTGTGATTATCACACAAATGGGAGATGGGACTGATAGAGGCAGGCTCTTGCTTCCCGAACAGATTGGCTCCATTTTGATTGTTTTCCCTGTTTCACGTATGTCAACTGACTATTAAATAATTAATGGAGAATTGATGCGCCTCCCAACACCAATCATCTATGGACGGCTAGGGATAGATGATTTCTATTCAGATGAAGTACAAACAAAGGCCTGCTTCCAGCCAGTATTTACACTGATTGCCACATTCTTTCCAAAAACAAATTTAAAAACAAGTAAACCCACATTCATTAGAGAATTTAGGGAAAAAGTAAACAGCAAACATTAAATAAAACTTAAATGATGGCTGGTCTCAACTACAATTTTTTAAATAAAAATGTCTACTTATTTTAGTTGCCTTCATATTTAAAATACCATAAAACTACTAAAAAGACAGTAACACTATTCCCTTCTCCCCCAAGCCCCTGCCATGGCCGAGAATCCTAGAATGTCTTCAAAATATTTGTGCACTTGTGAATTTCTAGAATATTTTTATTTAATGAATTCACTTTTCCCCTTACTCTGTTATTCAGGCCTAGCGAATTTTATTTATTTATGTGTGCAGTAATGGAAGGAGGACAAAAGAGAGGTTATATGGCAGGAACAAATTAGTGGCTGAGCCTGGGTGGGAGCACAGACCCCTCTTATTGAGTCCTGTGTATCGTGTCTGTTGAATAACATTCTGGTTGATTAGGGTTGATCCTTTTTCAGGTCCAAGCAGTAATCAAGAGGAAAAAATTATATATATGAATGATGGAAAAGAACTAGCTTGTGCATCACTGTGTTCTTTGACCCTGAGAGTCAGCCTCAGAACTGAACTATTCAAGAGTGTCATTTTCCTAAGTGATGGATGCTTATGGGGCACATGGTTTTTCAGTGACTTATACTCTTCTAAGTGCCCCAGGGCCATTATTATTTAATAAGTTTCAACTTCAGAGGACTAATTGTTTCCTACCGGCTTAAAAGAATTAGTGAATTTGATGACTATCCAGTTTAAAAATGAGAATAAAAGACGAATCAATGAGAAATTAAGTTAAACCCAGGGTCACGTATATGAAAATTTCATCCTGGACTCTGAGTGTCTCTTTTATTTACATTCCTTATTTAAATGGCCATACGCACATATAGCTTGTGATGGTTGATTGCTTAATATTACTAAACATGTCAGTGTGATAAATGCCATTTAATAAAGCCTCTGCTTTCTATGACTTTCCTAATATGACCAGATAGACAACCATATTCACTCATTATTTTACTCATTCATTTCTTTATTCGACGAATATTGAAGGCTTTGCGTGCACGTGAGTCCTAGACTTAGGCGGTAAGATGGTAAACTCTCAGAAATAGTTCCTTCCTTCACAGACCTTGCATTCCAGTGAAGAGGCACAATAATGTGCAAAAATAAATACATGGGCATTTTAAATGGTAGTATGTAGTTTGGAGGACTGCTACATGGCACTGTGACAACTTAAAATAGTGTGAACTGACCTAATCAAACTTGGTCTTCCCGAAGAGTAATGTTTAAACTAAAATCTGAAGGAGAAGAAGGAATTCACTAGGTAAGGGGAGAACAGAAATGGTAGGCATAGAACCCTGGAATAGGAGATGACGTGGCACATTCACGCAACCGAGAGGAGTTCCTCGAGTCCGGGGCTCTTAGAGAGAGGAGGGGCCAGATCACGCAGGGCCTTCTCGACCTAGCCAGGGGTTTTAATTTCTGTCATGAGAGTGGTAGAAAAGCAATGGAAGGAGTTCAGTGTGCAAGGTGAGGAGGAGGATGTTACTATTAAATTTATGTTTTAAAAATGTCACTCTGGCTACAGTGTTACAACACATTGATAGGGGGCCAAAGGAAAAAGAGAAAACATTATTTTCTGTTTGTCAGTCAACAACATTTGTTAAACACCCACTGTAAACTGTAGACAGAACTAGAGCACATGGAGAAAAACAAGATTCTTTCCCTAAGGAAGTCAGAGTCTTTGGAGTGTATTTATGTACAGGAGTCTTGGGCCATTCATCGTTTGGAATTCTTTGGTTCTATCTGTATAAAGCATCATCTGAGCCCTTTGTGTGAATTGTCATGTGGTTTCTCATGACAAATGGATGTGCCCATTGAATCCACGGGCCCCTGCCGCCCATTGGTAATGTCGTACTTCATTCTACCCTCAAGTATCTTACCAAACATGTCTTTCTTGTGACTATATATATTGGTTGAGTGATTCTAGGCTTTAAATAGTTTAACTGCCACAGTAATAAACAATATTATGTAGGTGTTTATAATCTTTGTCAGGTTAAAAAAAAAATAAGCATTTACCATATAGATAGGAACTAGACAAAAACATTCAGAGCTTTACCAGAGTTCTGTCTGAAGTCTACTATTGTAGGAGAAGGTGGATCCTCTGGCTGAAAAAAATTGGAGTAGAATGCGGAAATTCATCAATAATTTTGATCTAGATAAAATGTTCTGGGAAGCTCTTAAAGTATGACAATGAAAGGCATCTATATGGTCTAGCAAAAAAAAAAAAAAACCCAACCAAACAAAATAAAAGAACTTATCCTGACTATAAATTAGTAATCAAAATTGAGTTCCTATTGAGAATGCCACAGTGAGGTGGAATGAATTATTCTGAGATTTTGTTTAAGTGTTCTAACATGCAACTGCAGTGCAGAAGTTAAATTATGTAGACTCTGGGGGCCGCACTGCCTGGTTTCAGTGGCTATACAGTCAAACTTCTATTGCTCAGTTTCGTCATCTGTGAAATTGAGATAATAATTGTACTTACTTTATAGGGATCTTATCAAAAGTAAGCAGGTGACTTCATGTAAAGTTCTGAGAACGGTGCCTGACACATAGTAGACATTCGGAAGGGCTCACTTGTCATTTTTGTTCCAATTACTGCCACCATCACCAGCACCACTTTTACTGATACCGTTTCCTTTAGGGGCACTCTCAAGCAAAATTCAAATGTAGAACAGTTTTTTCTCATTAAAATAAATTCTAATGTAATAATGATCTTTGATTAGCCCAGAAGTTTTAACTTATAAAGAAAATAAAATTGTAGACAATGACTTTTGTGTTATACAGCTTTTCTCAAATGTGTGCCTAGTCATGTTGCAAAATATTTTTAAAAATCATATTCTATTTGAGAATTTTTTTCTATGATTGAGCCGCCTTTAACACAAAAGAATTTGTAAAAATTATCACTTTCCACGGAAACTAATACTTTTATGCATCCCAATCTTAAACATAAATAGCAATTTTAACTGTATTTGTCCTAATGTATAGATATAGCTATCTGATGGACCTATCCTATTTATAATTTGTCTTTGAGTCTCTCCTATAAGTTAAAGTTATTTATATGTATGCTGCAGGGAAGCTAGGTAATGTATTTGAGCTTTAAAAGCTCAAGCAAGTTATTCTTATAGTTATGAATAGATTATATTTTAGCATAATATTATTTATATATACACACACACATATATATATATACATACACACACATACACATATATGTGCCATTGAAATCATGTTCCACTTTTGGATATCATTCAATGAAATGTGATAATTACACTGATTATTTTTTTAAAACCTCCACATTAACTATAGAAAGGACTATATAATACTTCCAATTTGTTAGCTACATTCTGAGCAGTAGGACCCTGAGCCACACTGGTTCTTACAAACAGTAATTGACCCCATTCTGTATCCCTCTCTCAGTGAACAATTGGGGGCTACCATGCCTGTAGGATTAAAGCCTTTCAATGTGCCTTGAAAATTAGGCCTTATCATAGATATTCAGGCTTTGTTTTATTATGGAGATAATAAGCCTACTGTTAGAAGTTGCTATGCAAACTCTACTTTCAAAAAGCACACAAGTATTTTTGACTTAATTAAAAATAAATCATTTTTACATTCTAAAATTTTTAGTTCATTATGCAAAACCCTTGTACTTTTTTGCATGTTATTTCTCTATAATTTTATGGCTCAGTCCCTTTTCTATTACTTGGAAGTACAGGAATCAGTCACTTCATGGTCTTTGCTGAATAGTAAGTCTTAAAATGTTTCAATTAGGTTTTGTCAGTTGCTTTAGAACTCTTCAGCAATTGCATGGCCTTTTGGTTCTCTCTCTTCTGCATGGATTCCACGTATTTCTGCTTGAGTATGAGAATAGGTGCAATGCTGTCGCAGATGTTTTTCCTGCCTTGTCACTATTTACACAATATGTGAAAACGGGATGTGGCATGGGATCTGAAAAACTAAATTCCAGAGGTGGCATTGCCTCTAAATCACTGTTAAAAGTCAAGTAAGGCCACTAACATTCTGTGTTTCAATTTACAACACTGTAAATTGAGAAACCCTTTATCAGACTACCAATATATTGTGAACTCCTGCTAACTGACCTCACAGAATGTTTGTGAGCAGCTAATAGATGTAAACTCTCAGAAAAACTTGAGAATTTGAAAGAAACACCCAATGGTAGCAGGGAAGATGGCTCTAGGATATTATGAATGTTAATAGTGATAATGTTAAACATGGTTCTGTAAACCTACTTTGGGGTCATTTTAGATAATTTTATGCTCAATAATACATACAAGATTTGGTGGAATTCTCTTATGTATTGATTGATACATCAGTACAGATAAGCTGATTAAAGAGGACATTGGTCCCACGGTCCCTCAAGAGTAAAACCTATTGAAATAAGTAATTTAAGACAGCAACTATGTGAGTGCACATTATATGATTCTATTTTTATGAATTTCTAAACAGACAACTAATCTATGGTGATTATGGTGAGAGAGGTCAGGATAGAGGTGAGCTTTAAGTGGTATTGAGTAGAAGAAGATACAGTGGAGCCTTCACCTTGACCTGGATGGTGGCTACATGGGTATATATATATCTGTAAAAATTCACTGAACTATACACTTAAACTTTGTTTCCACTCTTGTATGTAATCTCTACCTCAATTTTTAAAAAAAATTATAAAATTTTATAATAATAAAATTATAATTATACTTTTATTATATAAAAATTATATTTAATAAAATACCAAATTATAGAAAATGTTGCTCAATGAATACGATTGCACTGAAAAATACATATATATATATATATATATATAATTTTATTTACAAAGAGACCCTTAGTGGAAATCCATATTTTAAAATTTTTGGCAAAAGTCAAATATTTGTAACATAGACCCAAAGACCAATTCAGAGAACAAGTGTATTTATATTTGAATAAATATGACAATAAGAAAAGAGAGTATCCTGTTTTAAACACCTGTGCAATCTTTGAACGTGTTTTCAATTTCTTGTGTCTTAATAATGGAAGTTAGACATGGGTTCTTATTTTCCACTTGCATCTATTGAGTGCAAGTCCTATCAACACATTCAAGCAATGTAAGTTTTCCAACCAGAACAACTTGACTGCTGACATTTTCAGTAAATGAATGATGAGGATGTTGTAAGAGCGCAATACATTCTTAAAGGAATGGTTGGATTTTGGAAGGAACATTACTAGTCATTTCACAATACTGTCTAAATCTACAAATATACATGACTTCTCCCCCAAACATTAGGAATCAAATTATTCAAAGGGTACACTAGGTACCTCTTCTTTAATGGTGCTCTACGCACCTCTTGAATTTTAATATAATTTTAAATCATTCTGTTTAGAATCACAATAGTTATTGCAATTACCACTTCGTGTTTACTGAGGGAAGGTCACTGTACAGTGTCTTTTGTCCATCTTTATTTGTTCTCACAACATCCTACTTGGTAGGTTTTATAAAATTACCATTTTATAGATGAGAGAATCGTGGGTTAGAAAGGCTAACTTGCCCAAAGTTCCATAGCTCAACAGCAGAGCTGGAATTTGAGCATAGGTGTGCCCGTTGCCTCAGCAGGCAACTCTGTCCATTACATGACATAGCATGGGCATCTTCCTTAACTTCCAGCAAACGGATGGCGGGAATATGTTCACTACTTGTCAGCCTGGTGCTAATTTGAATGGCTGACTTATAATAAAGGCTTCCGTATGAGGATTGTGGCAGAGCCTTAAGTTTCCTTCCATTTACTAATGTCATCATAATAAAGACATAGAATAGCTTGTAAGAATTCATCACTCTGTTTCTATAATTTGCTTATTTACTTCTTTGTTGACCTCTTCATATTATGCTTAATGTGTTGATTCTACTCTAATGTAAGGAGAATTAAAGCCCTAGAATATTGCATCTAAAGAACATTATAACTAATTCCTTATCTTTGAATAAAAACACTTATTCACAAAACAAGCAACTCAAAATTTCTATTCATTTCAGAGGCTGGAGATAAAGTTATCGAAAATATCAAAGTCCATGGTGAGTCAGCACAAATGTAAAGACCTAGCCCCGTCCCATAAATAGACACTTTGTGACAGTTGCTGAGTTAGAATATGGTTCTACTGAAGATACAGATGATGGTACACAGGACACTTTATTGAAACCATGTAATGAGAAGATAGTGTCTGTTTCTGGATACGTGAGTTTGGCTTTCCAACGCATTGCCTAAAATTGAACCCAGGAGTCGGTCTTCAAGTTTACAAAGGTATTCTCTGTGCTATTTCTGGCATTTGTGAGAAACTATTATTGGAAAGAACTGGGAGGACATCAAGTCTGACCCAGCAAGCCAAAGTTGCTGACCCAGTCTCTTGTCCAGTTACTTGTGCTCAGAACTACCTGGATTGTAATTAGAAACACACTGACCCCAAATTACAGGAGCAAGTGCCACTTCAAATAGCACTTCCTCAGGTTGGTTCCCAGGAGGGCCCTGTTGTTTCAAAAGTTAGAAGAGGAACTGCCAAGAAGAACAGTTGCTTCACTAGCATGCTAACATCAGGAGTAGCTTCTTATGTTTAATTATAGACATAATGCATTCTGCGTGGATGACAACCCATAATGGAAGCAGCTACTGTTGTTCGTGACCTAACAATACCTGGCTTTGTATGTGGAACCAGCTAAGCTTAAGTGTTAGACATTGCTAGATTCAGCAGGATGAGCCACCCCGGGCCAGCAGTGGCAAGGAAATTAAAGACTCATGTTTTTCTTCTAAGTAATGATGTCTCTCTATAATTAAGCGTGCTGGGACTCTCCTCAGGGAGATAGCTGGCCTGGCAGCATGTAACTATTGTACGGAAGATACTGCTCTTCAGCTTAAGCTCTTTATCTTGAATACAAAATTGATTTTTTTAGCAAATAATTTATTTAAACTTATTACATGTGATGCTTACGGTACTAAATGTTTAATTTATCCAATTAAAAATGCTGTAAAGTAGGACGTTGTATATTGTGTTTTACCACCCAAATGCACAATTGAACGTATAGGAGAATACATCTGTGAGTCCCTATTTTAAAAAATGGGCCAACTTTCTGTGAAAGCAAGTATTGAAATATTTTAAAATAATGCACTTATTTTTAATATATACATGTGTATGTGCATATATGTATATCACTGCAGAGATATATACCGAAACATGCCATACACAAGAAAATCACATAATGTAATCAGAGAAAGGTTTTTTTTTAATGTCTTGGAAATAATATTAAAATCTTTTAAAATGTATTAGTTAAATGTGTCATGAATGTTTTTATGATTCAAAATAGTTTATGTAGTGTGTATATTTCTTCTACACAAGACCTTAGAGCCTATAATGTCCGTCTCTATAGTGAGACAAATAACTTTGTGTGATCAGGCAATAGTATTAGAGATTTTGAGGTTTCTGCAAAGTAGTGCTTTCATAACATTGATTAATAGCATCTCAAATGTTCCTGGGGGTTGTATGAAAAACTAACTGTATTATTTCTTGCTTTAATACTGCTCTGACAGTTACCAGGAGTAATTTACTTTGATGGAACTTTATTATCATTATTAAATAGTTATTATTTAACTATTTATTAAAATGAGCCACAATTATGTTCCAGCAGATGAAAAAAGTTAAGCTGTTGTTTTGAAACAGCCATTTTTTAAGGCCAATATATCTCTGAAATCTCTTTCAACAGAATAGTTAGGAAATCTGTAACAATTTTTGTTTTTAATATTTAAGTATCATTTATAAGTTTTAGACCATGCCTCATTGGTCAGTTTTTATCATTGTACAGGAATTGTTTTGGAGAAATATCATTAATTCTCTCTTCCTGGGGCCTCTTTAATCTTTGCTTTGATTAGAATAGTAGAGTTAAAATAATATGGCTTGCTTTCTTCTATCACAATTTATATTTTTGGCTTCAAATAACATTTAAAGGTTTTTCTTTTTGCTTGAATTTCATCTGTTGTTTATTCTTCTACTCTCTACATTGATTTCCTTCATAATAGTACAGGCAGAGACAGAGCTTCAGGTATTAGAATAATTCCTCCTCTGAGAATAGCACTCTATGACTATTAGCTGAGAGCTGAGCACTTTCCCAGAGCTCGTTGGAAATAAAGAATGTTGGGCATCTCCCCTTCTCTCAGGCCCCACACATCATTCATCCTGGATAAAGTCCTTGTTTGTGTGACATGAAATGTTGTGTTTCATCCTAAACAGAGACAAGAAAGATTTGGATTGGGACCAAGTATACTGTATTCCGGAATGTCTTCTGCCTATAAGAGGTGGAGGATGGAAAGATGATGCAGCATCAGGGAATCTTTGATACCTGTAATGTGTACTAATTGAGAAAATGAGACAGAAGACAGAGAGGGGAACAGGAGACAAGAGAAAAGAAGATGACTAGGGAAAAATGAGTGTTGGAGAAGAAGATAAAGAGTGAGAGAGAGAGAGAGAGAGGGAGAACAAGAAGAACTAACAGAATTTGAAACAACAAAAACATTGAGAACTAGTGATTTAAAAAATGAAAAATCACACCTCTGGTTAGTGGAGAAGACTGGATTATGAGACTAGATAATGGATTCCTTGACTTTTAGTTCTGGGATTGAATTGAAAAGAATAGGAAGAAGAAGAAGACAAGGATTATTATCTACAATTCAGTCATATGAAGGACAGTCATTCTGGTAATGTGTCTTTTTTATACTGACTAATAACAATAATAGTACTGAAATATTACATAACTCATACTATGTGTTAGGCACCATTTTAAGCTCTTTACACATTAATTCATGTAGTCATTTCCACAACCCTATGCAGTAGGTACTGTTTCCTCCCTTTTATTTATTTATTTATTTGTTATTTTACTTTTTTAATGTTATCTTTTCACTTTTAGAGAGGGGAAGGGAAAGAAACAGAGAGGGAGAGAAAAGTCATTGAGTGATAGAGAAACAGTTGCCTCTCACGTGCCCCCAGCCGGGGACCTGGCCCACAACCCAGACATGTGCCCTGACTGGGAATTGAACTGGTGGCTTTTTGGTTTGCAGGCTGGTGCTCAGTCCGCTGAGCCACACCAGCCAGAGAGCTATGTCCTCCATTTTACAGATGAGAAAACTGAGGCCCAGAGAGATTTTCTTAAATTACCCAAGTTCGCACACTAGGATTTTGCAAAGCTGGCATTTGAAACACGATTGCAGTATGATTCCTTAGACCATGCCCTAAACTTGCAATTCTCTTCCTTTTTAATAATAAAGTATAACTGGTTATATATCTTCCACATACTGTTTTACATGTGAGAATCTACCCTGTGTTTAAAAGATGCCTGTATAGGCTAATGCAATTTCATCTCTCTCTCTTTCTCTCTCTTTCTCTGAGTATTCCATTTAGGTGTTTAGTAACTTTTTCCTGGGCAGAATTTCTTCCTTAAATTTAATGAAAATCCTTTCTCCTCTGACATAAATTAATTTCTTCTTGTTATGTCCTCTGTGGAAATAAAATTTATGTTGTTAGTATCCCCTTGAATTATCTTTATCTGCCTAAGTAAAAGAACTGTCTTCACTGAGCTAAAAATGTTTCAGATTCCCCTTCTGTGCAACTGGTCTGAATTCAGCCTGCCGCCCCTAGTAGCAGCCTGCTTTATTTATTTTACTCACTATCAGCTCTACTCGCTACTACTCTCCCAAAGGTTAGTTCCCAAAACATATTACAATCTTCTGAATCTGTTCATCACAGCAGCAACATAGCTGCACTCTCAGTGACTCCTTAACCTTTCTTCTTGCTTCTGTCTGACATGCTAATTTCCCATTATATCTTGGAAATGGCATGGGCAGGGACTACATAAAATCCTTAGTGGCTGTTGTTACTTGGAGGTTTTAAAAAAATGTCTGTCATTAGTATCTGTAGATCAGGCAGTCCAGAGTTGTATAAAGGGAAAAGTCTTGATAACATTGCATTTGTAAACAGGAAAAATAGGTCAGAAAAATATGAGCTGACAAATAGAAAAAAAGGAATTTGGACTAAGGAAAACTGGCAGTAGTATTCTGGTCCACAGAGGAGAAACAATGAAAATGGATTTGAACAAGAGTGTGTTCATTTTGGCATAAGGAAAGAGAAAACAGCTTTTGCCTGTAATTCTATTAATGTGAGAATAGGCTGGCAGAAGTGACGGGTGAATCTTAGTTCCTGGAGATCCTTAACAATAGCTTAGATAGCAAGTGCTAGTCATAAATTGCTTAAGATTTTTCTTATCCTGATCAGAGGCATTGGACTAAATGGTCTTTAAAATACATTTTCAGCTCTTAGTTATGTAAATAATTATACTTTTTGGGAAACCTTTAACATATAAATCCCCCAAGTTAGATAGAGATGGCAGTAGCCTAAACATCCCCTCCTCCCAATCACCTTCCTCCCTCCTCCCCCCACCCCCGCCCCAATGCATACAGGAAAAATGATTTCAAGAGTATCTGAAGTTATAATTCACAAATGCATGTGAGTAAAATATGGCACCAACTGCCACAGAGCACGGGGCCCATGAATTACTTCCCCAGTTTTCTTAACTTGCTGTCGCTGCACATAGGAGTCCCGGGAATACACTGTGGGCAGGCTCTCTTCCCACATGCTTGTGTTTGCCCTGAGCCAGCTGCCCTGTTGTCCTCTTTACACGGTGCATTGCCCCAGTTTCATGTTTCTGTGAATGTGGTCGAGCTCAAGTTACAGCTCCTGCCTGTACCTCTTATTTATTCTGCCAGCGCCAGGGTGCACTCCAAATACTGAATGCACCTCCAGCAGGCATGACGCTCCTGCTCCATGGCCTGGCCGCTGCAGCACCTCTGAGTGGTGTTGCTCCCATATCATTTTTTAGTTTTTTTATCTGTGTCATTGCTCTTTCTCTGGGATATTCCCAGAGCTTCTAATGAAGGGGGTCTGGGCATTGGTATGAATTCTTCCTGGAGAAGGATGAGATGAGAAGAGTAAATAATAGTTCCTGAGTTAAAAAAAAAAAAAAAGGCAAGAACAACAACAAAGAAAATAAAACCAAAGCAACAACGGCTCACAACATTAGATTTTGGGTACCCTTTAATTCTCATGGTACAACTGGTTACACAAACGTGAAATCTAGCCTTGTCACTGACCCCCTGTATTTTTGTCCATTCATGAATCCACTCGTAAGTCCAAAGCCACTTACAGAGAAGATGTCATACGTGAGAGGAGATGTTGGCTCTTAGGCAGTTGTTCGCCTCTGCGCTTCAGAACTCATGAATTTTGAAAGTTTGACTACACAAATGAAGATGTTAAAACCTAAATACACATTAAAAAAATTCAGGGATCAAAAATATGAATAAAACTTACCATTAATCATACTATATAAAGATCTATAATAAATTGATATAATAATGATAGTATTAATGATGGCCTCAGTTGTAGTAAAAATGAGCCGTTTTGGGAAATGCAGGCATGGCAGTATGCCTACGAAGAGTGAAAAACACATGTTCCTTTTTAAAAATTGCAGTTAATGGATTGTTCTACACTCTCACTTAAGTCACCATAATTTTAAATTCTTTCTCACTGGATTCTTCCATATCAAGTGAAAACAGTTTGTGGAACGTCATTAGAAAGTTACAAGGGATGGAATGAAAAAGCATTGGATTAACAACTACTGAGTCTGTCATAAACCATGAATAGTCAGGACTCAGCATTTTCTGTTTTGGGAACGACTCTATTTTGATCAACCACTCACCGCTCTAAGAATTGAAATATGTCACATTCTAATGGAGTAGGCTGGCAGATACATACATGTATGATTTCAGTACAATGCCGTAAACACTGTCACAGAGGTGAGTATCTAGTCCTGCCAGAAGCCAGAAAATACAGGGACTAACTATGTGCTTTCAGTGACCAAGTTCATTTGATTCTATTTATATGCGATTTCAGGCTCTCATACCCACCCATCAAGATTGTTTTTATAATCTCCTTACCACTTTTCTTAATCACAGGCAGTACTCCTCATTCTGTCACTCAAAGCCATTTCTTGCTATTACTGGAGTGATCCTTTAAGAAAAAGTAATATTTCTCCTTTGGCTTAAGGTTAAAGAATGCATTCAAATACGGTTGTAAATCTGTCCCCAGATCTCCTCAGTTTTCATTTCTTACCACTGTACCAACAGGAACCTTGTGATTTAAGCCAGTCATTATCGGTATTATGAATAATCATTGCATTTACATGTTTTAGGGCCCTTTTTAGTGGTATTTTTCCAATGCCAAAAGACTTCTGTCCAGTGTCTACTGAGTAAAATTCCACCCATTATGCAAGATCCATCTAAAAGATCTTCTCTGTGAAATCCTCCCTGACATCTTCCTCTAGTCCGCCTTGAGCCAGTGATGCTTTTGTGTAAATACCCTTGTTTCTGAACTTATTGCACTCAGCACATTTTATTTTACTTTTTTTATTTTGGCTTTTCTTGAGATTTTTAAAAAAATTTTTAGAGAGAAAGGAAGGGAGGGAGAAAGAGGGAAAGAAACATTAATATGTGATTGCCTCTCATGTGCCCCCTACTGGGGACCTGGCCCACAATCCCAGCTTGTGTCCTGACTGAGAATCAAAACAGCGACCCTTTGGTTTGCAGGCCAGCACTCAGTCCAATGAGCCACACCAGCCAGGGCTCAACACATTTTATTATAGTTACTTAATATTCCATCTTATTTCTTCACACGATTCTCAGTCCCCAAGAGATGATGTACGCTTCTATTTATTCTTCTATTTATTCCCCTTTTATATGTGTAAGAGCTAGCAGACTGGCAGTTTAATAAATGTTAGTAAATTTAAGTTCAAGATATTGAGAGAGACTATTAAGGATAAGGTCAAAGAAAACAATTATTTTAAAAATAAATACAAATAGCCAATAAGTATAAGAAAGGAAGCTTCATCTGCATAATAAATGAAGAAATATAAACGAAAATGACATATCTTGCCTAACTGGTTGAGAAGATTAATGATTGCCATCATATACAATGTTGTTAGAGATATGGCAATATAAACACTCTTACAAAGTCTGTCCGGAAAAAGTCCAGACATTGTTAATATAACGAAAACAATTTGCACAATATCGATGTAACCTGGTGGCCAAGGAGAATGGACTGAAATGTGCACAAGTGAACAATGATGACTTCACTGTACTAGTCAGTGGGGGCGGTAGACGCTGTTGAGTGAGCATGTTGCCGTCACATTCAAAATGACTAAGCGAGTAGAGCAATGAATCTGCATCAGATTTTGCATTAAGCTTGAAGATTTTTCCGTGGAAACTCTTTGGATGACTCAGAAGGCTTTCAGGGATGATGCAATGAGTGCAGCACAAATAAAAGTGTGGCGCAAATGCTTCAAAGATGGTGGAGAATCTGCTGAAAGTGATGCATGTTCTGGAAGGCCTGTAACAAGCACACCACCAGAGAACATTGAAGGTGTACTGGCTGCAACCAACAAAGATCGGTGACTGACAGTGCAAGAACCAGAAGCTGATCTGGGGATCCTAAGCACTACTGTGTCCGAGGTTTTGATGCAAGATATTGGCATGAAACGTGTCTTAGCAAAATTCATTCCATGCCCTCTGCCACCAGAGCAAAAGGAATATCATGCTGCAGTTGCTAATGATTTGATTCAAACTTCTACCAATGAACCAGATTTTCTCAAGTAGGTCATAATCAGAGATGAATGGTGGGTCTATGGCTATGATCCAGAAATGAAGGCCCAGTCGTCCCAATGGAAGTTGCCTGGGTCTCCATGCCCAAAGAAGGTGTGGCAAAGTCTCAGCAAGATCAAGACCATGTTAACAGTGTTTTTTGATTGGGAAGGTGTTGTGCATCATGAGTAGTACATCCCACTAGGCCAAGCAATTGATAAGGAGTACGACCTCAACTCTCTTTGTCAGTTGAGAGGTGCAGTATGATGAAAATGGCTGCAGCTATGGTCAACTGGTGATTGACAGCTTCATCACAATAGTGCACCCACTCATGCATTACTTTTCATGAGGAGTTTTTGGCTAAAACATCAAATCACCCAAGTGGCTCAGCCCCGCAACAGCCCAGATCTGGCACTCTGCAACTTCTGTCTTTTCTCAACACTAAAATCACCTTTGAAAGGGAAGAGATTTCAGTCTGTCAGTGAGATTCAGGAAAATATGACGGAACAGGTGATGGTGATTCCAGCAAAAGGATTTTGCAGAGAGTTTTAAACAGTGGAAGAAACGCTGGGAGAACTGTGTGAGGTCCCAAGGCGCTTACCTTGAAGGGGACTGAGGCATCATTGTCCTGTGTACAATGTTTCTTGTATTTGTATCTGCTTTAAATGTCTCTATTTTGCATATCACATGGCTGGATACTTTCTTGACAGACCTTGTGTGCCCTTGCACATCTTTGGTTGGAACATAAGTTACATTTACTACAGTTGTTTTTAGGGGAAGTTTAAGAGTATCTATTTTTAATGGTATACCCAATTTTAAATGGATTTTTTTAACACAGCACTTCCCCTTCTAGGAATTTTTCTTTTTTTGCAGAAATACTTGAACAAGTCTCTCAAATATATTATCACTAATACATGTTATATATTATCTGTAATGATGAAAACAAATAAATGAAATAAACTAATATTAATTAACATGAAAGTGGCTAAATAAACCATGTAATACCCATATGCAGTGTCTCACAACATAACAATGTAAACACACACACATATTATATGATAAGAATACAGTGGAACCTCAGCTCTTGAACTTAATCCATTCTGGAAAACCATTTGAGAAGCAATTTGTTAAAAAATCGAATCTCCTTTGTGTGTCACCTGGGAGACCCATGACTGATCACACAGGTGTCAACGTGAAAGGATTGTCAACTAGAGAATCAAGACCCGAAATTTTGTTCAACAGCTGAGACATTTTTTCCTTGAAAAACTTGGTCAAGAACCAAATTGTTCAAGAAGCAACGTTTGACTGTATATTGTTTACAGAACATAATCAAATATAAAATATCTACATATGTATACACACACATGAATAGCCACAAAAATAGGATAGTGTATATACTCATTTACTCAAAAAAGAGTAAAGATCAGGTGTTTTACTGTTTTCATGGAGAAAGTAAAGATAAATCTCTTCAAAATGTTGCAAGATAAATATATTTGTGAGTACAAAACCAGGTCAACAAAGGCAGTTGGTGACTCTCCACATGAAGAGATTTTCGATGAGATTTTGTAATGTCAAAATAGTCTTCTGAATAGTCCATTTCAGAAGATCAGGCTCATTATATGACTTTCCAAGGATTTGTGTTATCTTAGATTGGCCATTCTGTTATAGAAACAAAAACAAAATGTATTTTCAGAGCAGAATATGGCACAAACTCTGCAAGATATATTTTGAAAGACTTGTAAAAGAGAGAATGATAGAATTTAAATCCTGTAGAATCCCAAGGACTATATATATATTTGAACCCATTTGTCAGGCTGAATGACAATTTTTTTTTTATAATTAACAAAGAGATCCTAATAAGGTCCAGGGTCTAGAAGCAGATGTAATATCTCTCCTCAGCAGAGCGATTTCTGTTAGTGTTCCATTTTCGGCGTCCCCCTCTTTCTCACTCGTCTCCAGTCCCAATTAGAGAATGACTGAGCAGGCTGCGTCTCAGCTTGGTTTCATGGCCAGGTGTTTTGTCATTCTTACAATGTCTCCTCTCCCTAATGGCAGTCCTAGAAATATCTGAGGAGTTCCACATGACTGACAGGGCTTTCCTGCTTTACTTCATACACATGTATGTTATCAATAATTACTTAGTTGATTCTTTAATTTGTCTAAACTTGTGCAGGCATAATGGAAACTGACAATGCAATTTTCCATTGAAAATTGCAAATGGATGACTAAGCTCAGCAATTCACCTCCTTCCCCTTCCTTTTGTACAGATATCTTATGCTACACTAGGATGCATATACTTTGAAAATAGCTCATCTATATTCATTCACCCATGCATATAAATTGATTTGCATGCTCATTTTGCAGCCTCCAAAGTTTTTCATATCTAACCCAAAATGACTCTTTTTACCTCTTTCTCAAAAATTTAGCTGGTGTGGGCTAACTACATATGAAATTCAGGTGGTGCTTGCACATTTCCTGTAAAAAATGCTAAAAGCCTGGAGAGGAAAGGCTTAGATCTTGCCATTGGTCATAATTTCTAATGCAGATCTTACTTTTATGGGTCAGCTCCTTGAAATTACTCAGGGAAAGATTGGAACTAAGTGCCAAGAATGTATTCGGACTAACCAGATTAGTTACCAACTCATTATTTTCATGAGAGCTAAAGTTATTCAGTAGAATAATTAATTAATGAGTTGTATTTTTTTTTCTTGTCCATGAATTAGCTATGTTATTGGACATAGTTTTCCTCAACTGTATATTTCTAATTTTTCCTGTTGGAAAAAAACCTAAAGTTAAAATAATAATGTGGCTTACCCTAGCAAATAATCATAATATAAAGGCAGTCGTTTGACAAACAGAAATATATTGAGTATAAGTTTTTAAAAAATGTTTCGTGATCATGACCATTAATAGAAAAAAGCTAAGGTTGGGAAATTACCATTATTTTTATAGCTTTCAGCATTTACTGAGCATCTTTACTACATAATTTAAAAATGTATTTGTAAAGTAAAATTAATAATATATTTAAAAAATGTTCCAAGTAGTAATGTTCAAGAGGGAGAAGTGATTGATATTTACTGGTTGTCTACAACATATATTGGTATTATGAGTTTTATCTCTTATTAAATTCCTACTGTAACAAACAATATTTATTTAATTATCGTCACCCCTCACTTAAGAAAACTAAGTCCCAGCGAATCTAAGAAGCGAGAAGAGATTTCGCACGTAGGTTTTACTTGCCTCTGCATGTCAGGCCCGACCTAGGTCTGCACTGTCACCACTACAGGTCCTCTGGAGTCATCGTACAGCCACTCAAGAGTCAACCTTCTCTGTTTAGAGAGCATAATAGTATTGGAACTACTCTCAACCTTTCAGGGCATTTCTTTGGTTTGGGTCCCAATTGCTTTTATTTAATTTAACTTTTGTATTTTTCTTTATACTTCATCTCTTTTGTGTAGAAGTGAATGAATTTTCAAACTGAATGATGTATCACTATTAATGACAAGTAAGAAACACCGAAATATAGTTTCTAAAGACTTTTCGGGAAGATTGTAGGCATATCCCAATATAATGTGTTGGCCAAAATGTCTGTTCAGTTTTTCCCATAAAATAAAATACACGCTTTTCATTTTCACTAATAACTTTAGTGATTTGGATATTTTGAGATGTCAGCTATCTCCCACATGGTATAATGTTGATTGTTCTCAATTAATGTCTCAGTTTGATCACTGTCAACTTCAACTGTTCTACCCAACCACGGAGCATTGTCCAGAGAGAAATCTTCAGGACAAAATTCACAAACCACTTTGACATGCTCTATCAGTCATAGTACCCTCTTCATACACTGCATAAATCTTTTTTTTCATTTCAGTTGCATTTTTATACTTCTTTAGATAAGAAAGCCTAAAATGTCATTAATTTTCTTCCATCTTCAATATTTAAATGGCTACACAAATGGATCACTAATTTTGTTTTTTTAAATGCACACTGATATGACAGCTGTCACAATACAACCTAAAAAATTGTTTCAAATGATGATAAAGACAACTAAGCACTATTAGAGCCATTGTATGTAAAAAAAAAAAAAAAAAAAAAAAAAAAAAAAAGAACTCTATGGCCAGTAAATACATAGATGGACTCTTGTTTTATACTATTTTTTTTTAATCTGATGATTTCTGGTTTTGTGTCTTTTCTTTCCAATCTGTGAAAAAATAATTTTTCTTTCCATTGTTTTTTTCTCCCTTAGGGCTGTATCACCTTTTGATTTTTTCCCATATTTGGCTTATTTTTCATCATAAAACACCTAAACAGTATACCTACTAAGATGACAATTGAAAAAAAAATCATAGATAATTCTTTCCTATCCTCTGTAAGCAATCACTCTGAATTTGTCTGCATTTTAGCTAAATATAAAAATGTTTTATAATGATATCCCAAAATTTACCCAGTTTAAGAAATGAACATTCATATAAAAGTACATTTTATGAAAATGTGTTTTAACCAATATTACTCTCTTCTACTTTAAAAAATATATTAAATCAGAATTTTACAAACAACATTTAAAGAGAGAGAAATAATACAACACAAAGAAAATTATATAGGTAAATGTATATTTTAAATGTATAGTGGTTAGGTATATATTTTACAGACTTTTCCTTAACCATTAAACATTTCTAGGTAACTTAAGTTGACATGGAAGCTTATTTCATAAATGACTCATAAAGAAAGTATATCCTTAGTTTTCCTGTTGTAGTACCAATATGTCTATAAATCATTCAGAAATTAGAGTACACGCATATTTCACTCTACTTCAATTTCAAAATCCAATGTTTTTGGAGAATAATTTTTTCTTTGGCTGCTGTTTCAGAAACAGTTCAAAAATTCTAATTTTTATTGATCTTTCATAATAATATGAAAATATGTTCAATTACATAGCAAAACAATGATAATCTGTGACCAAATGGAATTCTGAAGTACAATTGGATCAATAACTATAGCTTATTATAATATCAAAGGTGGTAATCGATAAGCCAAAGAGAAAACTTTTAACAATTATAAAATTTTAAGTAGTATTTTAAGTATCAGATGGGCCTGTCACCGCTCTTGTGGAGTTCATAATCTGTAGTAGGTGAGTACATGTGTGTAGAGGGCCAACCACCATACACAGCGATCAACACTAAGGATGGAATACATGCAACTCAGATTTAGAAGGTAGAGAAGGCTCTTCAGAAGTTAAGACAGCTGCAGTGAGACCTGAATATGAATAGAAGTTAACTAAAGAAAAGGGAAAGAAAAATAGCACGCAGAAAGAGACTGTGCCTCACTGGAAGAAGTGAAGAGTATGGAATTTATGATGGCGAGGAGAGATGGCAAGAGTGGCTAAATACAGACGGGAAACTGAGCTTTGTGAGTCTTGTAAGCTATGTTAAGTGGCATGGGACTTCTCTTTAGAGTGTGTGGTGAAGTTCCTAAGAACAGGAACTAATACAAGATTACATATTTTACATTCATGGTAGTTGGGAAGCTGTGAATGAAGTGGGCCAATTTTTAAGAAGATTTTATTTACTTATTTTTAGACAGAAGGGAAAGAAAGGAGAAAGAGGGAGAGAAACATCAATGTGTGGTTGCCCCTCATGCACCCTCCACTGGAGATCTGGCCTGCAACCCAGGCATGTGCCTGACTGGGAGTCGATCCAGCGACCCTTTGTTTCAGAGGCCTGTGCTCAATCACCAAACCACGCTAGCTAGGGCTGAAGTGGGCTAATTTTTGACTATGTCAGTGGTTGGATTCCTGAACCCTGTGAGTTGTTCAATGGTCAACTGTGTAATTTTAGACAGACTGCTGTGGCTATAATTGTAGATCTGAATGGAAAATAAAATTGGAAATATATAACTGTGGACACAAGTTACCCAAAGACCATAGTTCTCCTAACAAAGGTCTGTGACTGCCAATAGATTTATACATGTTTTGATGGTTTTTAGCTTTCACTGTATGTAGAAACCCAACTAAATATGTAGATTTTTTTTCTTGGGAAATAAAGGGAGGCATAGAACTTAGTGATTAGAATAAGGGCAAACTAATTGTTAAGTTGGAAGGAGAGGGTGAGGAATGAAATAGGAGGATTGAACAGAGTGAAATCCAGAAGAAGGTGGAGAGTATAGATCCAGTTAGCAGCATAATCAAAGAAAACTAGGAGAGGCAAAAATGAAAACATCACAACAAATTTTGACTATTTTATATAAACAGACAGATATAGGCAAACATGCATATTCTAGTGACTGTTCAACATGTTCTCTTTTGTGGGGGAAAACTTTATTCATCAAGTTTTGCTGCTGTCTAAAATTAATATCCCTCAGGACTTTGCCTATTCCTTTGATTTGTTTCCATGCTTATCAAGCCTGTTCTTCATTCTACTCTAAACTTCCAGTTGTCTTGGCATAAGAAAGGTATTCCTCTAAATGGGTGAAGCAGAGATTCTCCCAGTTACTGAGATTCCACTTACTAACTTCTGGCCAAAATGGACATGTAGGTAGATATACTTTACCTACTCATATAACATCAACAAACTTAAAAGCAAAAAATAACCAGAACTGCCAGAAAGTCAAACTGTATGGAAGCCCAACAACCAAGGAATTAAAGAAGAAACATTCATTCAGATTGGTAGAAGGGGCAGAGACAGGCAGCCCAGGTGAAGAGGACACATGGCAAGGTGGAGGCTGGCAGACCAGGGCGGGCAAGGTGGTGGCTGGTGGACCTGGTGGTCCAACATTTGTGTATGGATATACCTGGAGGAATAACTGGGGAGCAAGACAGACCACACAACCCAGCATTCCATCATGGAGAAATAAAACCTCAAAACCTCTGACTGTTAAAACCTGTGGGAGTCACGGCAATGGGAGAAACTACCAGCCTCACAGGAGAGTTCTTTGGAGAGATCTACAAGGTCCTAGAACATAAATAAGCCCACCCACCCAGGAATCAGCACCAGAAGTTCCCAATTTGCTGGTGGATAGCAGAAGTGACTGAATGCCAGCAGAGAACCAGCAAGTGGCATTGTTCCCTCTCAGACACCTCCCAGACATACAGTGCCACAACCACAGCTTTGTGGATTGCCTTACCCTGGTGAATACCTAAGACTCCGCCCCTTAGTACGTTACAGGTGCACCAAGACAAAAAAAAAAAGAAAAAAAGTGGCCCAAATGAAAGAACACATCAAAGCTCCAGAAATGGAAGTAAGTGATGAAGAGATAGCCAGCCTATCAGATGCAGAGTTCAAAACTCTGTAATCAGGATGCTCACAAAGCTGATTGGGTATGGTCACAAAATAGAGGAAAAAGTGAAAGCTATTCAAAGTGAAATAAAGAAAAATATACAGGAAACCAATAGTAAAGGGAAGGAAACCAGTATTCAAATCAACAGTTTGGAGCAGAAGGAAGAAATAAACAGTCAACCAAATCAGAATGAAGAAACAAGCATTCAAAAAAAAAAAAAAAATGAGGGAAGACTGTAGGAACCTGTAGAACAACTTTAACTGTTCCAACATCCGAATCATAGGGGTGCCAGAAGGAGAAGAGGAAGATCAAGAAATTGCAAACTTATTTAAACAAATAATAAATGAAAATTTCCAGACTCTGGCAAAGGAAATAGACTCCCAGGAAGTCAGGAAGCCCAGAGAGTCCCAAAGAAGCTGGACCCAAGGAAGCACACACCAAGGCACATCATGATTACATTACCCACGACTGAAGATAAGGAGAGAATCTTAAAAGCAGCTAGAGAAAAGGAGACAGTTACCTACAAAGGAGTTCCCATAAGACTATTGGCTGATTCCTCAAAAGAAGCCTTCCAAGCAAGAAGGGACTGGAAAGAAGAATTCAAAGCATGAAAGGCAAGGACCTACATCCAAGATTACTCTATCCAGCAAAGCCATCATTTAGAATGGAAGGGCAGATAAAGTCCTTCCCAGATAAGGTCAAGTTCAAGAAGTTCATCATCACCAAACCCTTATTATATGAAATGTTAAAGGGACTTATCTAAGAAAAAGAAGATAAAAAATAGGAACAGTAAAATGACAACAAAGTCACAACTACTATCAACAACTGAACCTAAAAATGACAAAAATAAAAACAAACTAAGCAAAAAATTAGAACAGAAACAGAATCACAGAAATGGAGATCACATGGAGGGATATCAGCAGGGAGAGGGAGGGGGTAGAATGGGGGAAAAGGTACAGGGAATAAGAAGTATAAATGGTGGGTACAAAATAGACAGGGGGAGGTTAAGAATAGTATAGGAAATGGAGAATTCAAAGAACTTATATATACGACCCATGGACATGAAATAAGGTTGGGGAATGATGGTGGGTGGGGTATTAATGGGGAGAAAAAAATGGGACAACTGTAGTAGAGCAATCAATAAAATATATTTAAAAAAACAAAAATCAAAATTAATAAGCAAGGAAAAAATAACAGGAAAGTGGTGTGCTCCTTATACCCCCTTTTTAACAAATGCTTTTGTCACACTTTGGTAAATGTTAAATCTTTATATACTTTATAAAGTTACATCATGAAACTGAATTTTGTAAAATATTCATGTTTTAATAATATATATATTTTGCTTTATAATAAAATATTAACTATGTCCATGACACACACGCGCAAAATACATAATACTGTCAAATCGGAGAGAGAAGGGAATGAGGAACGACCCAAGACAGAAATAACCTGTATTGTAAGCAAATATTTATTTAGTGGCTCTGCATATGTTCTTGTTTTGTTTTGTTGGTTTTTTTCACCCAGAATCTGTTTGTGTATGCTAGCCTTTTTTCACCTGTCTGAGGTTTTGTTCATGGCAGGTCAGGAGCAGCAGTTTGCCTGATAACTGTTTACCATCCGTGGGAGTTACCTCCCCCAGAGCTGGGGCTTCCTTGTTCCAACTTCAGAAACCTTGATAAATGAGTTTCTTTCAAGTTTTCTTTAAAAACCAGGAAATGAGGGTTTACTCAGGATAAAGGGTGAAGGCATCCTGGGAGGAAACGGATTACTAAAATTGGTTTTTAGCAGTTCTGTGATAAAAGAGCTCCTGTGAGTTGGAAGATGATGGCTGAAATGGTAAGCGGAGAGAAGTGAGTAACAGCCACCACATTTACAAGCTGAACCTTCAAAGTAATGGTGTTTCCTTTCTGTAACTCACTTCTTGTTTGCTAACAGAGAGACAATTGCTTAACCTCCCTCCCTCCCTCCTGTTTTTTTCTTCCCTCTGACAGAAAGAGATATATTCCTATTGCCCCCCGTATACAGGGGAAGCTCAGAGGTAAATAAGCTACTTAATTGCAATGTGTCTAGTATATTTGATTATATTTTACACAGATAGTCTGTCTTTTTTCAATTAGAATTTCTTCCACATATTGTATAACTGTCTAAAATCCTATGTGGAGGTAGACTATAAATAAATCAATTTTTAAATAGGATGATTTGGTGATTAAATGTGATATTAATTTTCACAAGGGAAGTTTCAAGAAGATTTTTGATAGCTACCATAGTTAATCTCTAATCATTTTACTTCTTATTTGAAATATTTATTAATTAACATTAAACATTAAAATGACCTGAAACAATGCTCTCAGTTTACATATTCTTTAGTTTTTAATACAATAGAGGTTCGATAATTATGTAAATTAAACAAATGTAGTGATGTACCCTGGCTGGCTCATTAAATAAAGATAATAATTTCACTTTGTTAAATGACAGTTATTTAGGAATTCATAGTTATTTATAGGTCCTTCAAGATTCTCTATACTTGCATGTAGTTTTACCTTATCAGGGCTTCATGTAACAGTGGAAGCTCAAGTGAGTAGAGAACTTCAGGATATGCCCGCTCCCCATAGTTATCAGTAAAAACACTTCTCTTTCTTTTTAAAGATCATTAAATTCACCAGTTTTTTCAGCTGGAGGAATCTGTATATTAATGTTTGAATTCTGTTAGTCATAAAATCAAGAAGAATTTACTAAGAAATGAAAATGTCTTTGAAAAATGCAAGTTACAGAATTTATAGAATTTTGCAGTTACAAAAGACTACAAAGAATATATCTATTACAACTATTCTTTTTTTTTAGAGTTGAACAAATTTAGGCAAAGAGAAGTCAGAGAATTCTCCAAGGACAAGAACACAGGCCATGCATAATTTCCATCATTCTATTTTTAGGAAACAAAGAAAATAACACTTCAAAAATTGTATTTCATCTTCTTATACATGTGATGTAATATTTCTGTTGATGTGTCTTTTTTTGTTCTTTTGGTTACATTGATAGAAAGTTCTTAACCCTCTCTGGCCTGATTGGGAAATTTCCTTACTGGGTAAATAGATGTGACTTTTACATTCATACCTAAGCTCTTCATATGTACTGTAAGATTGTGTTTTTTCATAAGGAAAGCCATTTTAACAAATTCATTATAGGACTCTCTTACTTTGTATTTTGGAATACAAAAGCAATGCTATACTACAGCAAATATAAATCAAAACCCTCACAATATGGAGTAAGATTCTCTTTCCTCAGGATGGCATGTCAGTTGATGAAAAGAACACTTTCCTGGAAACACTGCACTTTCATAGTGCTTCTGATTGTGTCAGGGAAGTTGTTTTAGTTTGTTGGGTCAGACAACAGTTAGGAAATGAAATTAAGTACAAAATGTTATATTTTTTATATCAGGAATGAAATAATACTGTTGCCCATATTAAACAACGGGATGAATAAGGAAGAGTTTGTTTTTTATAATGTTTGTTATGCCTAAATTTTGATCAAATGAAGTTTAAGTGTTTTGTCTGAGAGTATTATTTGAAAAGAAGAAAAAAAACAACAACTACGCCTAATTGATCTCCCCTTAGGGGAGCTCCTTAAAACTGGAGGAGGAGATCAAAGCCTAAGTGATTCATTCATTACAATTTTAATAAATGTGTGGATCTGTTTTTTTTTATTTTTTACTTCAAGTACCGTATAGTGCAATAATGAAATTAAGTTTGTAGATAAAAGACTTTTAGATTTTTTTTTTTAAATCAAATTGCTGTTTTGGAAAGTCACCAAAAAAATGATGTTCTAAGTTTGATGATAATGATGATGATGATTAATATTATTTGCTCTGGCTTTCATTTGAACTTCTACTCATTAAGGTTCTAGCAACACAATTTCCTTTTCTAGGAAAACAACTTACCTTTTTCTTTTTCTTCCCAATAAATCTACTATTGTGCATTTGTGGTTGAAACCATATGGAAGCAGTAAACTTGATTTGAGCTTTACTTTATTTAGTACATAAAGCATTCATTCAACCCTGAAGATATGCTAAAACAAAACACAAAACCTAATGATCCACTAAATCTGGAAAGACATTATAATCCTCTTTAGCTATCATCCCACTTTCCAATGTTCTTTTGGCTGTAAGCTCTTGCATCTTTGCAATTCCAACTCTATTTCTCTATGCTCTATTTTTAATTATAATTTGTGCTTGGTCTAACTTGTATCAGGAGCTAGACCTGTGCCTGATAGGGAAACAAGGTATTGGAGGAATAATTAAGTAGTGGCTACTATATGTTTTTGATAATTTCTCATCTTTTGTAAATAAGAAATAAAAAGGCTTTTAATTTTTTACTTGAAATTAACAAAGCACATTGAGATAATAGAGTTGAAGTATTTTTCCAAAGCATTTATTTGTAGTGTTAAAATTCAAGAAATTAGTACATTGAAAAACAAATAAAAACATCAACTTCCTTCCTCATTGTTTCAATCCTATACTAGGTTTCTAGTCTTCAACCATAGAGCCTGGTTCCTGGATCACTTATCACTTTTCAAAAATGACCACATCATCTCGTTGTACCTGACAGTTTTTATCTATAAAATAGTAACAATATTATCAACTTTCAGAGAATATAAGGACTGCATGAAATAATTCATTCTTTCAAAGAGTTGTCTCCGAGGTCTCGCTAATATGCTGAGTACTGTCGGGGATGTGGAGCCATGCGAAGACTAAACCCTGCTCTTACGGTGAGGCAGGTGCTAAAGCACTAAATTGACAGGGGTGTTGTACAGTGGAGTATTACATCAGAAAATGGTAAGTGCAGTGAAGGAAAGGAAAGCAGGGTGAGGGCACAGGGAATGGATAAAGGTTGTTCATATTTTAGGTAGGGTGATCACGTTAGGCCTTCTGAGAATATGTAAGAATGCTCCTGGGAGGGCATGGAGACAGGGCGATTGAACACACACTGAGAAGTGTGGAGTCTGAGAGGTGGGTGGGTGTGGTCACTGGGGGCCAGATTGCATAGAATTTGATGGGCTCCAATGCGAACTTTACATTTTATTTTGAATTCAAGAAGGCACCAATGAAGTATTTGAAAAAGGGAGGGATATTGTTTCTGTTTCAATTACTCTATGAAGAATAAACTGTAGGTGCATGAGAGAGTAAAAGGAACTATTGTATTAGCCAGATGTGAGGATGGACTGAGTGGCAGTGGAAGAGGTGGGAAGAACTGGTTCTTGTTAATACAAAACATATTCTCAAAGAAGAGCTGACAGAATTTTCTGATGGTTTATGTTGTAGGGTGTGAATGACAGAGAAGAATGAGTCCATAATGATTGATCTGTGTATCTGGGTGACAGGAGGGATCATTTCCTGAGAGGAGGAACTCTGAGAAGAAATGCTGAGTGCTGTGCTTGTGACATAGGATGTGTGCAATAAGCAGCACTTCTTTTTCCTCTTATTCCACCCTAATTCTCCAGCCTCTTGTGAACATCCTCATTCTCAATGAGCTTTCATTCGTAACTAAGTTGGGAGAAGGTAAGGGTCATATCTGTCAAGCTCACTCTTGAATATCTACTCTTGAATGTGTGTATGGCGTATAATAGGAACTCTAATATTTCTTGAATAAGTGAATAAGTGAATGAATAAGTAAGAGTATTATAGTGGACCAAAAAAGATAAAGTAATACGGGTCAATTAATTATCTAGGTAATATGGTGTTTGCATTTTTTCTTCCACACCTGAATATTATACCAGCAAATTGCACAAAGGAGTGATGCAAGGAAATGGGGATCTACAGGCATGCTTTAGGAAAGTTTTAGTCTTCTTCAGGTTAAAGAATTTGGAAGCATGTGCTGCTCTAACAGCTAAGCTGTCACTGTAAACCTTTTCACAGAATATTTTTTCAACAAGATATGGGGTATCTTAGTCTGTTATAGTTTTAATTTTTAGGGAGGAACTTCCTGTCATGACTAGTCTAAGCACATTTTGTATTCACTTATTGACTACTAAATATGTTTTAAGAACTATAGTTTGTAGCACTTGGCGAAGTTCATTCATTATGAATGAATGAACTTCTTTCATTAATTTCTTAATGGATTTTATACATATTTATTGAGTTGATACTGTGCTATGTGTACAAACCAAGACCTTTGTGTTGAAGGGGTTCACATTATTGTGGTAGGTTTATATTATTATACAAAGTCTATAAAATCCTTTTAAATAACACTAATTTACCTAGAGGATATTAAAGTATGTTTCTGTCATCAATACCACTTTACTGTAGATTTATTTTTTAACCATAACATTAATAGTCTTTAATGGAGCAATTTAAATATGTGCCAGGCATATTCTAAACACTACATAGATATCCTCTTACAATCATATACTTAACAGTATCTATCTAACTTGTGTCCAGCCAAAGTTCCTTTTTGAAAATCTGTTAGAATCAAACATAATAAAGGGTGAATGCAATCCATTATCTCTGAAGTATTAAAACAATGTGATTTGTGAATACATGAATGCAAATCCTTTCAGCACATCCAT
The DNA here is from genome assembly GCF_022682495.2 of Desmodus rotundus. NCBI lineage: Eukaryota > Metazoa > Chordata > Mammalia > Chiroptera > Phyllostomidae > Desmodus > Desmodus rotundus. Next base: position 128,862,996 of record NC_071391.1, on the reverse strand, counting down.
TACCATAAGAGGCAATGTGAATTCGAAAGATTTTCTTTGGATGTGTCATGGGATATAGTTCTTGTCCATTTCATTATCCTCTTTGCACTAACCGACATTAGTATAGATCTTAGGTTTTTAATGAGAACATTTATGGAAGCATAGCCAAAATACACCTGACCATAGCACATTATGTGTGTGTGTTGGTAACTATTTGTAACCCATCAATATTGTCTGTGTCTAATAAATTGATTGATGTTTTTGAGCTGAATACCTGATTTAAAATGTCGTAATAGTTTGATTCTTTATGTGTGTGTTAATTTTCCCAGCTCCATTTATTGAAGAGGCCTTTATTTTCTCCATTGTATATTTTTGTCTCCTTTGTCAAAGATCATTTGCACATATACATGTGTGTTTATTTCTGGGCTCTCAATTCTGTTCCATTGCTGTGTGTGTTTGGTTGTCTGCCTATACCATGATGTTTTGCTTATAGTTGCTTTGTAGTGTAATTTGAAGTTAGGTAGTGTGATATCTCTGGCTTTGTTCTTTTGTCTCCGGATTGCTTTGACTATTTGGGGTCTTCTGTGGTTCCATAAAAATCTGGTGATTTTGTGTTCTTATTGCTTTTAAAAAATTCATTGGGATTTGGATGGTGATTGCATTAAATCTGTATATCGCTTTGGGTAATAATGGCTGTTCTAACTATGCTGATTCTTCCAATCCATGAACACAAAATATTTTTCCACTTCTTTTTGTCTTTTTCAATTTGTTTTGATAATGTCTTATATTTTTTCAGTGTATAGGTCCTTCACATGGTTTGTCAAGTTTATTCCTAGGTATTTTATTCTTTTGGTTGCAGTGGCAAAATGCAGTTTCTAAAAAAATTTTTTTCTGAAATTTCATTGTTAGTGTGTAGGAATAAAATGGATTTTTGTACATTGATTTTGTATCCTTCATCTTCACTGCATTTGTTTATTGTTTCTAAAAGGCTTTGCTAGAGTCTTTAGGGTTTTCTATATAAAAAATCATGTCGTCTGCAAAAGGTGACAATGTTACTTCTTCAATTCTAATTTGGATGCCTTCTACTTCCTTATCTTGCCTTATTTCTTGCTATTTGCTACCCTACACAGAAATTAACTCATAATGGATCAAAGACTTAAATATAAGACCTAAAACAATAAATTATGTAGAAGAAAATATAGGTACTAAACTTATGGAACTTGTTCTTAGAAAGGATTTTATGAATTTGACCTCAAAGACAAGGGTAGGGATAGCAAAAGGCATTCTGAAGAGCAAAATAAATTGTCAATAAAACAACATGGCAACCAAACAAATGGGAGCAGATATTTTCAAATAACCTTTCTGATAAGGGGTTAATAACCAAAATGTATGAAAAACTTATACAATTCAACAACTCAAAAACAAACAAGTTTAATTAAAAAATGGGCAGAGGACCTGAATAGATACTTCTCTCTAGAGAACATGCAAATAGCCAACAGATATATGAAAAGATGCTTAATTTCACCAGCTGTTAGGGAATTGCAAATCAAAACTACAATGAGATACCCCCTCACACCTGTTAGAATGCTTATCATTGACAAGACAAGTAATAATAAGTATTGGAGAGGCTGTGGAGAAAAAGGAACCCTCTTCCCATTCATGGCTGGTCAGAATATAAACTGGTACAGCCACTATGGAAAACAGTAAGAAGGTGCCTCAAAAAATTAAGGATAAAATTACCATATGACCCAGCAACCGCTTTTGGGGGTTTTCTACCTAAAAATTTAAAAATATTTGTTTATAAATAATATGTACCCCTATGTTAATTGTAACATTATTCACAGAGCTCAAGAGAAGGAAACAGCCCTGGCTGGTGTGGCTCAGTTGGTTGGAGCTCATCCCATGGACTGGAAAGTTGTGGGTTTGATTCCCAGTCAGGGTGTATACCCAGGTTGTGGGTTTGATCCCCTGTTGGGGCACATATGAGCAAACAACCAATTGATATTTCTGCCTTACATTAATGTTCTCTCTAAAAGCAATAAAAAAATGTCCTCAGGTGAGAAAAAAAAGACAAGGAAACAACCAAAGTGTCTTTTCATAGATGATCGGATAAAGAGGACATGGTACATATATGTAATAGAATGCCACTCTGCCACAAGAAGAAGTGAAATGCCACTATTTACAATGACATGGATGGATTTGGAGAATATTATGCTAACTGAGTAAGTCGGACAGAAAAAATCAAGAACTATATGATTTCAATTGTGTGTGGGATATAAAACTGAGAACAACAAATGAACAAACAGACAAAGAAACAGACAAACAAAAACTCATAGCCAGACAGCAGAGTGGCGGTGACCATGTAGGAAGAGGGGTGGGGCACAGGTAGTAAGGCGTACAGAGGGTCAGATAATGTGTGGTGATGGAGATTTGACTTGGGTAGTAAGCCCATAACACAGTATACAGATGATATAGAATTGTACCCTTGAAAACTATATAACTGTGTTAACCAATGCCACCCCAATAAGTTTATTAAAATATAAATAAAATGTCCATTTTGTAGTTAATGGGAAGGGTTAAGTAAAGAAGGGACAAAGTAATATTTCAAGACTTTCAACAAACTGAAGATTCGTGGTACAAACATGAATGACCTTGGTTTGTTGTCCTCTGGCTGCTGTTGACGATGGTTCACCTTCTGTTGACCAGAGAGATGTGGCTGCTCTGGAGAGTGTATTTCCTCTGGCGCTGCCTTTGATTTTTTCTCTTCCAAATATTCAGAAATCTTTATGGCACTTCAAAATATGAATACATGTAAGTGTGTAAGCAACATATAATGAACGTATTTAAGAAAATATAGCCACAGGGGAGTGGGGAGGGGATAGTGGGGAGAGGGTCTATAGGAGCTACTGTAAAGGACACAAGGACAAAATCAAGGGGGAGGGTGGAGGTGGGGGAGGGAGGTGGGACTGGCTGGGGTGGGGTGGAGGGAAGGGGAGAAAATGCAGACAATTGTAACTGAATAAAAATAAATTAATTAATTAAAAATAAAGAGGAAAAAAATATTGTTCAAGTTGTTCTTCTTAATAAAAACTGTCTATGCTAATATGTTTTCCCTTTATATTTAAAACTTGGAGATAATCCTTGGGGAAAACTTTGGTCACAGAATTGAATAAATACAATTTACAAAAATGATATATTTAAAGAAATTGTGATAAATTTATAATATCAGTTCATAATATACAAACTTAATCATGTATTTCAAATGGTTTGTTATAGACTTTTAAACTTCATAATCTGTGAAAAAAAGGAAGAAAGGTAGATAAGTCATCAATTCATTTCCCTCATTAAATGCAACCTGTAGAGTTGGTAATTAGAGCAGAGACAGATAAACTCCGCCTCTGTATAACCCACTCACGCTACCCATTACCTACTTTTGTGAGTTTAATAAAACCTTGCTCATGAGAAGAATTTTATAACAAGGGAATCTTTGAAAGGTGGTTTTTAACTTTCCAGCTCCTACAGTAGTAGAAGGAGCTTGGAGTGTTGCCAATTAAGTCCTATCGCAGCCAACGATCTAGATCCTGTGCTATTGAACAAGCCTTCCCCATCTATGAGCTGAGGTGGTGGCTCCGGGTGATTTCTAAGGTTTCCTTTCCTGGCTCTAAAACCCTAAAGCTCTTGACGTGATGAAGGCCAGAGGCCAGGTAAATGCATATGTGGAATGTGAACTCAAGTTTCTTGGGTTTTAGTCCAGGGCTTCTTTCCATTATTACTACTGCCTTTGACACTAAGTAAATATGTGAAAATAAATATATACATGCAAATATAAATATATACACACATGTAAGACTTAAGCAAGGGGCATAGCTCATGTGCTCTTACTGCATCCCAGTTCACCAGTTTCTCTCTAGGATTTTCCTTAACGATGTGAAATGATAGTTTTCTTCAAAGGAATGTATATTTTTTAAGCAAAGTACATACATATTTAAAACATTGTGTCTCAAAAATATGGGTTAAACAATTCCCCACCACCCTCCTCCTATGCTGCCCATTTATCATCCTCCCAGAGAAATGACTGTTTCATTCTCTTTGTCTTCATTTTAGTCAGAGGTACTCAGTATTTCTAAGATAGTTCCTTGTCGAACCTACCCACTCTTCATTATCAAAATCATATATATTCCACATACCCAAGTCTCTCCTCCTCTATAACAACCTTATTCACCAATGTATAAATGTTAACAGCCTAGCCCGTTTAAATGGTTATCTACCAGGATCATCTGAAGTTTTTACAGTTCTAAAAGTTATTACCTTTAAGGCCCCTTCCTACTGTGAGAGAGTGGACCAGGACCCAGCTTGGAGATCGAAGCACACAGTAGGGCTTTGAGGCAGCTGAGGCCTTGGCTTACTCACACGAGAAGTATTTCTGTGAATCTCTGAGCTGCCTGTGCCCTGGAAAGTCAGGACTTCCCTGCCTTTTCGGTTACCATTGTCTGAAAGGGAAACTACCAGATGAGATGCAGCATTTGTTTAAATCCAGCAGCACCCCCTCAGGTTCTTCCATATTCAAATGTCGCCTCTCGTGTGTAAGCCTCTGTGAGCTTTTCTATTTTCTCTGCCACTAATTCATGGTGTGCCACTGAGGCGGTCATTATTCCTCTCCGTGTCTCAGTGTCCTCATCTAGAAGGTGGGACCAAGTGACCTCTGAGATCCCTTTCAGCTTGACACTTCATTATTTCCCTATTTAGGCCCCTTTGTCAGCCCTTAAAGCAAGGCAGCTGTCCCCCCAAATTGGTAATAAATGGCATATTGATTGATAGTTTAGGTCTCAGTGTGAATGCTTTCATAGATGTATTTCTTTTCTAAAGTTCTCATATATTCCAGATTATTTCTCTTGAACTAAGTGCAAACACTTTTCTTCAAGCTTGAATGACTTTAATATTTAAAACTGAATATTATATTGAGAGTGGATTTTGAAGAAAAGAATAAAATGCCCAATATAACTGAATCACTGTTCATATTTGATTAACGAGTAAGATTCTGGTTATTTGGTATCCTGTGCTTGCGTTAGCTTTCACAGTTAAATTTGTTGTTGTTATTGTATATGGTTTAAAACCCTATTTTCAATCCATGCCTTTTAGAAACTCAGATGTGTGTATTCCGTGTGTAATTTATCTATAACTTTGGTAATTATCTGTTAATATTTATTGAGTAGTCCCTGCATACATGGGTGGACTAGAGCCAATGCATTCTGTAGTAGTAAACTGGATCTGAGTTAGTAACTCTCCTCATAGAAGAGACAGTTTAAAAATTATTCTTGAAATATGATAAGGTTTGCTGCAGCACAGATGTAAGCTCAGGTCTTTGGATATGGCTGTGTGCCTCACCCCGGAGAAGACAGTCCCGATAAACTCTGATAATAGAGGGGTCTATACAAACCTGGATGCTTTTGACTAGGTGACTGATTGTAGTTGGGATACTTGAGTGAACACTTTTCTCCCTATTTAAGTCTGTTTTTTTATAATGAGTGTATTCCTCGAAAACAGGAGGTGAAGTGCAACTGACCTTTAGCCTTGATGTGGTTTATTACATGTAGTGTGAATGTTTATTAGTGAAACTTCATGCTTAAGACCGCAGGCTCTAAAATCAGACTGCCTGGGTTCAATTCTATGATAGTGATCCAGTTATTTAACCTTTTAAAGTTATGGTCTTCTTATCTGGGCACAGAGACAGTGACAGCCCCTATCTGGAAAAGAGGCAATAAATGGTGAGCATGACATGCTTAGGACCCTGTCTGGCACAAAGGACATGGTAAAGAAACCCTAAAAGTTTTTTTTTACATGTTGTTGGTGTATATTTAAGGAATGAAAATGGATGTTCTGGAAGGATGGTTTGAATAGTGAGGGTAGGAAAACAGAAAAGGATTGAACGTTAAAATATATTCCAGTTAAATATAAAAACTTTGCATGGTGCTGGGGGTTCCCCCTTTTCAACATAATCCTAAACCTTTCCTCTTACCAGTGTGAATGGCTTAGGTAGAGCTCAGAGATGGATGCTCCATCTGTAATTATCATCGTAAAGAATCCTGTGTAGACAGTGCTGAGGAGCTTACTGTAGACTGCGATTGTACATGGAGCAAATTTCATTATGTGGAATCTAAAGTTGACCTCGCATTTCCCTTACGTAGCATCTCACCAGGAATGAAAAATATTTGAGCATGGGCGGTGGGTGTGCTGGCACTTTTTACAGTGGGGCTGACTAATAATTTGGACGGTAGCCTGAGAATTCAAAAGAATCATGAAAAATTGGAGAAATAAGTCATAATTATTGTAATAAAGTTAGATTAAAACACATATTCAGCCACTGACAAATGAGGGGAAGGTATGAAGGGCTGACTAAATGAAAATATATAAGAATCAAATCTACAGATCAAAGGGAGCACCAAATAGAAGGTAAAGAAGCAAGTTAATACTATATTTTTATGTGATAAAAAAATCTTGGGGTTAGTATGTGTGGTGGGAAAAGCCCAACACTAACAACTATTTAAATGTGCATATAATATACATTTTTTGGGTTTCCATTCTTCTTTAGTAAAATAAAACAATTGTCTACCCCTTCTTTATAGTGTCTTCTAATCTAAGTATTCTGTTATCCATTCTCTTTGTAGATGATTAATATGTAACTGTTTTTTCCATAACTGTCATTTACCTTTCCTCAGCTTAAGACACTCATTTCTAATATATGTATATTTTAAATACTTTCCTGTTTATGTATTTTTCCTCCTCTTACATGCCTTTCGTAATTGAGGTTCTCACATGTGTTATTCTGGGTCTTCAGAGAAAGCTTAGTTTGTGTAGCTTTTGGTCATAAGAAACTTAAGTTCTGTAAAATCAAGCACTTAGTCAATTATGTTTTATATTGCTAAACCTACAAGCTTGTCAAAACTTCCAAATATATTTATTTGCATTTGACATATATGTTATATTGACCCATCTGCCTTTACTAATAGTCGATCCTTTTTACACTTATCTCCGTGAATGATTCTGGTGCTCTGCTTCTAGAGAAACGTGAATAGTTTCTAGGCCACGTGACAGAGAAAGGCTGTAAGAAAACAGATGGAGGTGTTCCTCCTAGATTAGTGCACCAAACCTGAAAACAGTCGAAGGTCAGGTGAAGTATATTGAATTTTTTCGCATTAAACCAGCTTCCTGATTTTCACTATACCTTCGTGTTAGTCCTCATGGGGCCCTCCCTGATTTCTTTCACGTTTAGCTGGCAGCTTATTTTCATAACAGGTAGCATTCTGGCTACTGGGAGCTGCACATTTTGTAAGCACTAAACCGATTTTGATGCCCTCAGATTCAGTGATATGCCAGTTGACATTTTCTATGATATGACTACTGTGTGCTAGGTAAACAGGGGATTAGTTTTTCAAAGTCCTATTGTGTGTAACTAAGTGACTCTTTAAGGGCAGAATGTTTGCATTTATGTTTCTTCTATGGCTGGCTATCTGTGTGACCTCGGACAAGGTTATTTAACAACTGTAAGCCTCAGTTTGTTTTCTGTGGAGTGCAGATAGTGTTCATAGCTACTTCACTTGTTGGCTGAGGTATAAAACAGGTCATATGTAACGTTCCGTGAATTCACTGTGTGTGTCTGCTGTGTGTGTACTGTAAAACAACACCATCATAGTGATGGGTATCTGCAGCTGCCGGGGTCACCTGCTCACATTAGGGACTCAGTGGTCGTTACTTGGGTGAAAGATTGGGTTCAGATGTTGATGAATTCATGATTATGAGGATATAGAATAAAAGCCGATCGTCTCGTCCTGGTGACCTTTGTGGATTGCAGTCAGCTTTGTTTTCTCTCTCTCTCTCTCTCTCTCTCTCTCTCTCTCTCTCTCTCTCTCTCTCTCGATTGACGTGGTGTCAGATCCTTATGAGGATGGAGAGAAATTCTGCGGCTTCTGAAATTTTATCCTACCTTTTTCTGGAGTTAGTCTTAGGTTTTAATGCTGAAAGATTCACATACGCACACTCTTGATACTGACTTTTCTTTTTTAACCATTTATGATGTAAATAGAAGTAGTTAAAATGCTTGGAAAATAATGGCAGAAATTCCAGAGCAGCCACCAGATGGGGAAGCATTTCTAATGGGATCCTTTATTGAAAATGAAGTCATGAGCATAGAATTAACAATGACAAGTTTGTATTATGTTGGTGTATTTTAATACTTTTATTGCAAAAGCTGTTTTTATCTCCGAATAATGTGCCCCTTGAACGACATTCCCAAGACATTAGAGAATCTGTTTTCTGGAAATTTAGTATGTAGTTAACGTCAAACTATTTTCTGGTCCTGTTTTCCAAGTCTTTGTCCTTGAAGTGCAAAGACTTCGTGGACATGTGCCAAGCGCACTTACAAAAGGGATGTATGGATGAATGAGAACAAGAGAGAATAGGCAAAGCACTAGTAGAGGAGCAAAGATATTTTGAAAGGCAGCCTGCTCTGCTGAAGGTTTATTCAGAAGCCATTGCAATAATACCATAATTTAGAATAGATTCTGAAGAATATACGGCAGAAAGCCAGTTTATCTGGGCTTCCTATTAGAATCAGTTCTCTGTTCTCACAAGTATCCATGTCAATGAGATGCTGCAACTGTACCTTTCATTCTTAGAGACAAGTTTTTTAGGGGGTCACCTTTGCAGAATGTAGGGAAGGGAAGGTCAAAAATAATATACCATTCACTTCATTGTTAAATAAATATTTGTGTATGTTTTGGTATCTTTCACTTAATTGTAACATTCAGTGAGCTAAATGTGTGAGCTAAAAATTTCTTTTCCCATTTTAGAGTAGAAAAATAAAACACAGAAAATTTTATAGGTTACTCAGGAAAACAAAAAAACTAATTTTTATTTTTGAGTTCAGAAGCTGTCTGTGTCATTCACTATTGTATTTCCAGTTTCTACTATGGTGCACAAAACACATGATCAAGAAGTAACTTGCTGAATGAATGAATGAATGAGAACTTGCTGAATGAATGAAGGAGTGAGTACATACATACATACATACATACATGAAAGAAAGAGTAAATAAATGAATGATGATAGGTTCAGAACACAGACTCGGTTCTATTGGGTACTCCATAGTTCATCCTCTCCCTACTGTTCTCTGTTACCTTCATTTATACTTAACCTGGAGACAAAGGCATGGATTTAGAAATGTTAAGGTGTCAGCCTGGGAAAGCTTGTTATTTATGACATTCAGCACTTTGGCCAGCATGTGAGCATGTGATCCGGGAAAGAGCTAGTGAGAGAAAAAGAAAGTTAGCAAGATGAGGGCTTATTGAGTTGGGAGAGTAGAAATCCCATTATTAAATAGGATCCAGAAATGAATGTGGATCCAAATCTAAATCAGAAGAGTATTAAGAATGGAGAGAAGAGATAAGAGAAGTTGAAGTTTCTATAGGCATACCTTGGAGATAGTAAAAGTTCTGTTTAAGACAACAGCAATAAAGCAAGTTAAATTGTTTTTTGCTTCTGGAGGGTCTTGCCTGCAATTTGTAAAAAACACAACCTCTTTGAAATGGAATAAAGTGACGTGCAATAAAAAACAAGGTATGCCTGTGTCTCTATTCGACGACAGAATAGAAAATGTAGAAATTCAGATTCCCCTGCACCGCATAGTACCGCAGATTGTACTATGTAATGCATAGTACCGCAGCTTGTACTATGTAGCGCATAGTACAAACAGCATTTACATAAGTATTTTTCCTTAGGGAGTAGGGTAAGGGACAAAGAATTAAAAACTGTATGTAAATGGTTTACTATGCATATTTTTTGAAACTAGATCTAAAAAGGGTTTGTAAGAAGAGCTAAATGCATTATAAACCATACGACCATGAATTATCATCAACATTTATGTGGGGGAAAATTACTGCGAAGTAACAATTTAAATAAAAGTTTTTACCGTACTAAAAATAATTTTTAGCAGTAGACTTCCAAAGGTATAATTATGAAATAAAAATCAAAAAGTAGAAAAATATTTACACAGCTGATAATGGACTTGTATCCTGAACACTTAAGGAGATCTTACAACTCAATAAATTGGACAAAACACACAATGCAAAAATGATCAAAATATTTGAGCAAACAATTCCCAAAAGAAATAGATGATAAATAAGCACATGGAAAGAGGCTCAATATCTGTAGTAATTGATAAATGTAAATTAAAATAAAAATGTATACAATATTTGTATCAGCATGGATAACATTTAAAAAAGGACAATATGGAGTGCTGCATAGGATGTGAAGCCACCAAACCTTTCATGCATTGCCGGTAGGTATGAGGAATGGCAAAGCTGCCGTGCAACATGCTATCAAGCATTCCTACCCCTAGACACGTAGTGAAGACGAATGAAAACACACGCCCCTCTCCCACCTCTGCTTCCAGAAATTACAATCTGTACCAGATGTTTATGGTGGCTTTATCTATAATCACTAAAATTAGAAACAACCCGTGACGAATGGATAACCAAATGATGAATGGAACCAAACTGAGGTGCAGCCATACATTTTATACATTCAACAGTGAACAAGAACAGAATAACCCGAGCAGCAGCATGGACGACTCCGATATGCTTTATGCAAGTGAAAGAAGTCAACTCAAAACTCTCCATGCTATATTATTCCATTTCTGTGACATGTCAGACCAAACGAAACTATAGGGCAGAGAATAACTGCTGGTTGCCAGGTGCCTGGCTGAGGAGCAGGGATGGAAATTATATCTTGATTGCATTGAAAGTTACTCTATTGTAAGCATTTGTCAAGATTCATGGAACTGTACACCTAAGTTGAGTGATTTTGCTGTATGTAAATTATACCTCAAAAATACCCTTAGCAATAGCATTCAACTCCTCAAATATTTACTGCATTTATAATAATAAATGCACATAGGTGAATGCATATAGCATGCTTATCTAAGAATAAAATCTATTCCTTGTGTCAGCAGTAAACACGTGGGGGCACTCAGACTGAGACTTCAGAAGTTTCAAGGTATTCTATTAATAAGATGCTTCATTCTTACTGACTGTTCGATTGGGAAAAATTAGCATATTTTTGTAATATCTTAAAAACACTGAATCAAAAAAGGGAAAAAGAGAAGAGAGAAGCCCCTGAGGACCTGAGTTCCTGAGTTTTGGACAAAAGAAAAATAGGGGAAAGAAAAAGGGAAGAAAAGGTGGGAAAGGCAGAAACATAGAGACAGAAGTTGCAAACAAGGAGGGAGGCTATCACAAAGAAGAGGGAAAGATGGGAAACTAGGGTGACGGAAGTGTTAATGAAAATAAGATGTATGTGTTGAGTGTTTCACCAGCCACTGTGACAAGAATTTAGTTTGATAATCTCATTTAATCTCACAGCAATCTAATGGAGTAGGTACTCTTCTTATTCCTGTTTTGCAGAAGGTACAATGGGTTTTAGGCAGGAGACATAGTTTCAGGCAACCTCACACACTAGCAAAGATGGGTGAAAACATTTGCAATTCAGGTACAGCTGCTGCTAAAAGCTTGTGCTCTGATTCTCTGCCTAGAACTTCATGGTAAACACTCTGCTACTTCAATGAATTATCACAGTGATCTCAGTGAACTATGTCAATACAGGGCATAGCTGGATTGGTTTACATTCCATAAAGCAGTAAGAAATTAAATGAGGGAGGGAATTTGGAGCCCTCAACTTATTCTTGGTTTGGTCTAAAGCTAGAGTACCCTGCCATTCATTTTACAAAGGATCCTCTGCTTGGTGAGAACCTTTAGACTCTGGCATTTTTGGTTTGATTGCCCACTTTGCCATACTAAAAGCCATGGAACCACAAGATTCTCCTTATCAATTGTCCCTTTGAGGAGAAAATAAATACAAATAGTTTCTGTCAAGAGACATCTGTGTTATTTCAACTTGGGTACTTTAACAGATGAATTATTAAATGGGGACCAATGTCATAAAAAGGAGAATGATCAAGAATTAAGTTGATTTTGATAGGCCTCAGAAATATTCGTCAATGCTGCAGGGTACATCAAGGACTAGAAGACACTCAGGTGATAAACTGGGACTAGTTTATTTTGACTAGCTGAATATTAGAGATATCACTGTCCCTCCTGGGAAAATCCTTCACTGTTGCATCAGAAATATCCTAGTTTCCTGGGTAGACCTGAGTAGTATATAAAGATTTCAATAGCAGATATCCAGATTTGGACTGATGGTGTTTTTGGAACTGAACAGACTGTAGTGAGCTTGGCCTCAAAAGTCAATCCATTTTGATTGCTTGTGACAAAGATACTTGCTAAGGAAACATTGGAGTGAAGTCTAAAAAAGTACGTCTATATTTTGTAGTGCTGCTTTTCTGCAGCTGCCACCAACTGGACAGGGACCAACTGTAATAGTCTTTGGCTTGAATAGCTCTACTTAGCTATCCATTAGTCCCCAAAGAAATGTCCAGATCCTAAATTATTATTGATTCATTGACAAACTCTTCCAACCGAACAAACTGCTTATGTTTGAAAATAACTCAGGATATAAGCATCCACTCCCAGAAGCTGCCTTAAGTGTATTCACACAAGTTGAAAGTAGAGTGGAGAGGTACTTTATTCCTCATGAACTGGACTTTGGGCCTTTCCCTTGATAAGATTCTTGTTTAAAGGTAAGACATGCTGAAGGGATAATCCATTAGTTCCTTGTTCAAAACATGTCCTACTGAATTCCAGTTCTACATTGGGAGAAAAGAGCGTGTTTCACCAGTTATACATTAACCAGAAACTGACTTCATGTAATGGGGGAGAGAATAAGAAAATGAAGACTGAACTTAAAAATCACCCATATTTGTGGGGTGAAATTTTTATTCTATTTTTATTTTTTATTTAATGCTGTATGACAGTACCAACTTAAATAGAAAATTTGCAATATTTAAGAATAAATTGCTTTTGGATAATGAACATATAAAGAACTATTAAAAGCTCAAATAATGATAAAAGTGAAGGTTAAAAATGATAAGATGAGGGTTTTAAAAAAAATTTTAAATATCTCCCTCTGTTATAATTTAATGTTTTTTTAACTGCACAAATCATATAAGTACATTGTAAAACATTGATAACTTATGGAAAGATATTGTTAAAGGGAAAAGTTTTCTAACACTTCTATACCTTTCTCATTATGGTCCAAAAAGCTAAACAATATGATGATTTTAGAGTGCAGCTTTTAAATCTTTACATACATACACACACACACACACATCAACTTGTTTTTGCTTAAAACAAATAGGATTGCCTTACAAACGTTTTTCTGCGGGTTGCTTTTTACCTTTTCCTATGTTTGGGAAATATGGATCCATCTCAATTAAAAAAATACCTGTGTATTAGTGTTTCTTAGTATAGAACATGTTTTATTGACTATTTCACTGTGGGCTAAGATTCAGGTTATTTTAATTTTTCTACCATTGGAAACAATGTTGACATGGACATCCTGTACTCATTTGTTCATATTTTACTCACACATGGATGCATACTTATTTATATGTGAATAAAAATTGTGATAGATTTGAAAGAATGAATTTGATAAGAGCTAACTATACCAAATCACTGTAGACTCTCCCAATTTAAAGTTGCATTAACAGTGCCTTAAGTTTTTGTTTTAAGCATATCACCAAGACATGTTTTTCTTTTCCCTCCCTGGATAAAATTATGTTGCTGTTTTAATACCTATTTCCCTGTTTACTAGTGAGGTAGAGCATCCTTTTACATATTTACTGAGCATTTTTCCTTCTTTTTTTCTCTCTAATTTTCCTGTTTATTTCTTTGCTCACTTTTTGGAATTGGAAAATATTTTATTTGCTCTGGTTATTGACATTTTGTCAGTTATATTGGGTTCAAATATGTTCACCTTTACAAATTTAAAATTTTATTTTTATATGAACATATATTTTTTCTTTATGACTTTGAATTGTATTTCTTACTTAGCACAGCCTTCCATATCTCAGTTCTTTTATATTTTCTGCTAACATTTTTTATTTGCTTTTTTGACTTTAACTCCTTCTTTTTCATGGACTGATATCTTCTACTCCATAGTTGCTTCTTCCTTGGATCCTTTATATTTCATTACTAGAGTACAACATCACTTAATTCTTTGAATGGTTTTGTTAATATTAAAATTACCGAGTGCTTGCAGATTTTTTTAAAGTGTGTTGTTTTATATCATGCTTGAATGTTGAAATGCTTGTGTGTAAGATTTTAGATTCAAAATAAAATATTTAATTCCATCTTTCCATGTTCTTCTGTTAGGCAGCGTTGAAGATGAGAAGTCTGATGCCAGTCTGATTTTTTTTTCTAATATAGGTATTTTTTTCTTTCTATATACTTTTTGCATTTTCATCAGAAAGCTTCCAAATTGTTTCACTTTTAAAAAAATACTCTGTTAATTCTTCTACATGTCCTAAAATTTTATCAAGATATCTGAGTCTTCTATTCATATTTATCATCATTTGATAAACCTCTAAACCAAAAATGTGTGTCCTTAGTGGGGGAATTTTATTTTGTCATATTTATTCTGTTCTACCTGGAAATTTAATTAGGTGGATGTGAGAACTTCCTTAACTAATCTTCATGTCTGTTAAAACTTTTCTTCACTCATACATTCCATCACTTGGGTCTTTTGCATTGCTTTCTGGAAACATCCTCAGATCAATCTTCCAATTTATTAATTTCAACAGTAGCTGTGCCCAATCTATCACTCTCGAGTTTTTATTTCAGAAAAATTACACAGGTATCCTGAACTTTCCGAAAGTTTGCATGATGCCACTTCACTAAGCCTGAGTTCAGCTCTACAGCCCAATAGCTGTAACCTTGGCAAAATGATGTAACTCCTCTATATCTCAGGGTTTTTTATTCATAACTTGGAGCTAATATGAATATTTATCTTTTAAGGTTCAAGATTTAATAATACGAATATACATAAAATCGCTTAGTATAGTGCCTGCAATGTGCTAAGTCCAGTAAGTACCCTTGGCAATGATGATGTTAATGACAATGATGCCAGTGATGGTGGAAGTTGGACAGGGAGGTGTGGAGGAGTTGCAGGGCCAGGCATGGCTGTAGTTTGTCTTCAGGACCCATAGCCCTACATCCACATCCTCAGTGACCACATTTGTGGCTTTGCTCATCAGTAATTGTCACTGCTGCACTGTCCTGTCTTCTGAAGCAGAGAAGAAAGTCAGGAAGAGGAGAGGGGCTGCCTGGCCCTGGTGGGCATTTCCTGGTTGGAGCTTTATTCACTCTCAATTCTACAGCATTTCGTCCCATGTGTGTTTTAGGCTGTTGCAATCCCTGAATCTATTTCACTTATCGTTTTTCCTGTCAGTTTTCTATTCTGAAGTTGTCCTCGGTCACTGCCACTCTCTTATTTTCTAGTACTCTCTTGGATCTTTTAAAAGTATGTATATTTTGTCATCTCATGAATTTGGGGCAGTAATAAATATTGACAGGTATTGAATGAATTTTCAATGTCAGTCCAACCCCCAATAACTTTATGGGCAAATTAAACTTACAATACTATGTAACTAAAACTTTCTTAAATCTGTTACAGGAGAAACTCACAGAAACTCAGTTCTTCTCGCTAATGCAGTAAAGGATTAAAGATCAGTGAGTCTATTAATGTGTAAGCAGGGTTTATTGGTGATCCATTCTCTTGGAAGAGAACTGGGCTAGCTAAGGTGGGCGTGGGGGCTGAAAGGCATAGGTTCAAGGTCAAGCAGGGTAAGGGCAGTGAAGGTAAGGGCAGTGAAGGTAAGGGCGGCCAAAGGTCAGGGTGGCAAGTACAGGGTTGGTAGGGGCCCAGGTAGCCAGTGCACACGTGGCCAGAGAGCCAAGAGCGTCAAGCCCCAGAGTCCTTTGTCCTGAGGACATATATAGTTGGCTGGACAAGAGTTGACGGGGAAGAAGTTACAGATTGATTGACAGGTAAAGGTAGTGCTAGCTTTCCAGGACTGGGGCATGAATACCCAGTTCTTCACAGGCTTCTTCCTTTAGGCACTAAAGGCCTTTTTCAGCCTTTCTGGCCTTGGGATGAAAGCACAGTTTCAAAGGCTTTCTTTCCCAGATAATGGAAAGGATACATAGCATTTCAAAGACTGCTTAGTCAGTGGGTGGGACAGTATCCCTCCTCCTCAGTGCCTGTGTTTGTCCTCCGGCCACTCATTGTATTGTAACAAATCTATTCATAAAGTATTTACAGAATGAGTGGATTTTGTTTAGCTCTAAATAAAATTTGGGGTATAGTGCAAGCTAATTATCCCTTAAGCTGTTTATCTTTTAAAATTACCCTATCCCATTTAGCTGATTTGTTGATATTCTCAAAAGAAGCCTCCCTTTGCCTAGCAACATTTTGGCAAAAATTCGAGTACAAATTTGGTGTCTTTGTGGATACTAAAGATCCAGGCGAATATACTTTTCACTTAGACCACAGACTGGTTCACATTTACTGAGGAAAAAAAAAAATGTTTCTGAATCATTTATCCTTTCCTATCTCAGATAGAATCATCAAGCCTATGACTCAGCAGAAAAAAATCAAGATTTTTTTTTTCTTTTTACGCTTCTCTTCTAGGAATCTAAGTCTCTATACAATAAGCAAGTATATTAGGCAAAGAATATATACTATGGAGTAAGGATTGGTATGTATCTTTTTTTTTTTTCATTAAACAACCAGGTAGTGAAGTTTGGGGGCATTGCCGGCCACATATATTCTGCTAACATATTCTTTGTTTTGTTGAATGATGCATGTAGACAAGTAAATGTGGAGCCTTTCTTAGGGGTACTAGCAATTATTAACAATGTGTACATTGTCTTCTGAGGAACTCCTCAGAACATAAGGAAATAGAGATGTCAGACAGGTGTCGCTGGGTGGGGACTTTTGGTACATTTTATCAGGTGTCCACAGAAAATGTTGATTCGGGCATTCCTTCAAACAGAGAAGAAACATTTTCCGAGCTGGAGAAGTATCTGGAATGCAAAGAGTAACTTCCATCCCTGCTCACTGGGGAGGCAATCTTGGAGATATAAAGATAAGAACATTTAATTGGATTTAATTAAATGGTAACAACAGAAGCTAAGGTATCTATACTGTTGATATATCTGGATTAATAATCAGTAAATGTTCTGTGATTTGTCTTCAGAGCTTCTAATATAACAAATTTAGAGTGAATTTTGATTGGTTAAGATGGCTTTAGTACTTTGAAGAATGTAGAGACATGTTGAATGTATAAAACTCTGACAGATTTTTATTTTTGAAGTACAAAGAATGACTGATGAGTAAAAATGAATAAATTGGAGAAGAATGCAAATGGCTGATAACCCTCTGAAAGCTTCAGGAAATTATAACTATATGTTTACAAACCATAAAAGACCCAATTTATTAGGCAGAATGGAAAAGTAAGGAGAGAATTTTAAGATTATTTTACTAGTGGGATGCTTAAAATACGACAATATTATGCACGTATTAAAATGGTCAAATAGACATGAAAATATGGACACATTTCTTATTGTTTTTAATACGTTTCTAAGTTTCACATCTTTCTAGTCAGAAAACAAGTTTTATAATGAAGTGTGAAAGGAAAATAATTAGATGAGATGTTGAACAGCCTTTGAGTTAAGAATGCTCCTAATTGTTTCTGGACGGTAAAGCTCAGGTAAATTTTAATTATTATGCACTACTTGCCATCGGTGAAGTACCTCCTAGATGTAATGCTGTGTGTTAATAATAACATTAAAGGGTTTTTTGATGGCAGGTTAGAATCATGCCTTAGACAGCCTAGGCTCAGAGCAGATATCCGGTGAACACTCTGCAGTGAAGTCCAAATTCACTGTTGATACAGTGCGAACCAGAATATGTTCGGTGCATGACTTGCTTCTTTAAGATTGGCTTTTCATTAATAAAACTAAGAGTAGCAGAGTTGTCTAACGTAATTTGTTTCTAGAGCCTAATATACTTACTTTTTGTCCATTAGAAATCCTTTTGCAATTAAATAAATATCTCTATAAAGAAATCATTTTTAGCTAATAATCCTTAAAAATCACTCATTCCAGTTGGCAGGGTAAGTCATAAGATAAATCAGAATGATTTTCCTCCATTTCTTTTTGCCTGTTTGATATTTATTTCAAGTTTTATATAGTTTACTTCTCCATCCAGGTTGAAATTGGAGTTAAGTATAAACCACCAAAATGAGCAATGGAAGCTCAAATGTTCTTTGAAATTCCAATATTAAAAAGCTTATGGTAATTGTATTCAATGACCCTCTTTTTCTTTTTTCTTTAAAAGAAATACACCTGGATTTATTTTTATTAATACCAGTGAACTATTGTTAAAAATCTTTAATCCTCTATCTGTGTAGATTACAAACACATACACACAAACATCCATTCTTTATCGAAAAAAAAAAAATTGGGCTCTGGGCTTGCGAACACATCTGTCACCCGGAGAAAATCCATACTCTACTCCGGAATCCTTCTGTTGGTGTTCTCATTTCTTCTAATTCCTGAGCCAAAAGCTGGCAAAGGCACTGTAACTCAAAGGATTTATTTTGTGGACTGTTCCTCTTCTTAAGAACTTTTGAGTCTATTTATTATTAATAACAAAAATTGAAGCCATAATTAAAAAAAAATCAACAAACAATGATTGAGGAGACTGTTTTCCACAATGAATAAATTGTGTAGAATTTTTATAATTTTAGGAGTTAAACATTTCAGAATCCAGTTTCCTTCTGTTTTTTTCTGTCTCTAGAAAGGGCTTACACATTTCTTACATTCCAGATGATCCCAGAAAAGATTTCTATAACAGCGCGTTAAATCTAATTTAGTGCTACATATAGACATTCTAGTGCCTTTCTAGGTCTCTGCACCTAGAAGAAATAACAGCAGTTTAGGGTAATTTGTTAAACAGGAGGGAAGGATATGCACGTTGAGATTTATATAGAAATTCCTCTAACAGAGGTAGAAATATGCAGGAAATACGGTCTCAGTTAAAATAACTATATTTATAATAAAGAAAGCTCCCTGGGACAATAGGTTTAGTTAATGTCTTCTTCTCCATAGAAAGACTGGTGTAGAGCAGCGCTGTGATAGCCAGCATTCTACATTAGCATCTCCACATCTTCCCGACTGAATAGAGATAACGTGTTCTTGCATGCGTTCATTTACTCCCATCTTCTAAATTTGCCTCCTGATAAAAGATGGTTTTACTTAAATGATTAACATCTTACAATGATGCTCATTACTATCAAAATTACCACCATTCTTCCTAATCGATTAATATTTGTCACTGATTCAAAAAATGAAAAGTAAAGAACAAAGCTTTTATACAGGTTATACAACGCAGCCTTTCAGAATTTTAAGCAGATTCTGCCTAATTCGAAGAATTTTAATTCTAGTAAAACCATACTAATGATAGAAAAACTAAGAGGCTAAAATGCAAAACTAACTTAAAGGAGATATTTGGCTTATTTGAGCTCTTGGCTACCTCTCACTTTTTCTGTTACATTTAGCAAAATTACTGTGTTATTTACAGAAAACAAACAAGGTATCACACAAAATATTTGGCTCCCGATGATAGGACCACTTTTGTTAAAATGAGGACAAACAGATGTTTGAAAATACTATTTATGCTTCATCTCCCCCCTTTAGAAAAACAGAAGCAACATAGGAAAATATTACTGAATTTATTCAAGCCTGGGATGGTATTGGTTGTTTACTGAGTAGCTTCTCATTGCCTAAATAGGGTCCCTTCTTTGTAAAACCCTGGGCAATATACTGAACGAGAACCCAGGGGGTTCCACAGGTTGGAAAAGGTCAATATTTTACAATTTGTAGTATAAATTATATTTCCCACTATCATATAAAGCAATCAACAGAAAAAAATAATTCTTATTGTTCTATGTTTGCATATCTGGCTTCCTACTCCAGTTTCATTGTGCATACCTGGCCACTATCCCAAGATGAGAACACCTGAAACTGGCAAGTTCCCAAGCTGTTTGTTAAACAAGGAGAATACTGTGCGGAGAACAGGGATGGTATTGCTGCCATGTCCCTCACTGGTGAGAAGTTCTGCCTTCCTTCCAGCTGGTGTAAATATTGCTTCTGTTTATCTCAGCTGGAACATGAACCACGTAGTCCTTTATCATCATGGAGAGTAAATCTGGTGGTGTTTTTTTCTTAGTCACCAAAAATTATACTGATGGCCATATAAGGTTATGTCTTTTTAGCTATGTCAAGCTTTTCATTATTCCCCATAGAGACTAGCATAATGTCAGGCATAAATGCTCCATAGATGCTTATTGAGTCAAATTTAGAAAAGTCTTAAAAAGAATGTGGGCCCTATGAATTATGCTAAAAAATTATTCCCATGTAACTCTAAACACTTTATGTAGGAAAATAATGGAAAATTGCACTGTGAGGTCAAGATTTACACTGTTCATTGAAAACAGCAATTTTGTTTTTCTTCTCCAGGAGAACTTCAGTTGGGTAGATTATTTCAGAGTATTACTGATAGTCCACAAGGTGACACATGTTAAAGTAGCCTCCAGGGATGAAAGTAATTTAACAATGAACCGTGCCTTTTCTTTATCAAAATTCAAAGGGAAAAGCACAGCAGTGTGTGAAGAATGGCAAATACACATGCCCTTTAAACTGATATTTTTGAAACCCATACTTACTACTGTATCCATCTGCCCATTCATTCATGCAATAAATTCGTATTGACAACATGTATCAGCCACACATTATATTCAAAACAATCAGAAGGATGTACAGATGATAGTAATCAGATATTCACTCTAGCATTGTTTATAACATCAGAAGTTAGAAGGAAAGAGATTGAATATCTAATGAGGGATTTAGCTGAATCTTGGTATACATTAATAGCATACTATGCAGATACTAAAAACATTGATATAGATTATGTAATGCATATTGGGTTGAAAATACATTTGTTAGTATTTACGAAGTGAATAACATGGGTTAGCAGGTTATGGAATAATATTTAAGATATTTGTTTATTTGAAAATAAATCTATCTATGATGCACACATATTATATCCATTTGTGTGCTACATTGTCTAGAAGGATATATACCAAAATTTTAATGGTGTTTTCTTTGGGGCAGTGGAATTACATATATTTGTATCTTCTAAATTGTTTGCAACAAACATATAATTCTGGAACACTAAAAAAAACATTTAAACACATATAAACATCAGCATGTTGCAACACACACTAGCGTGATCACAAGAGGAGAGAGATTTTCTTTCTTAGGTTTGTTTTTTTAAATCTGCAATTCTTAAACATTTTTAAAATAAAATAAAATAAAATAAAATGAATGTCTCCTTTTTAATGATTAATACATTTTTGAATAAGGCGAATGCGTTTTATATATTTATGATATGACTTTTTTAAAGGCTGCATGCAGATTTATAAAGTGAAGTGAGTTAAGGTAACAAATGCACATCACTTTTGGTTTTTAAAAGGATAAGAGGGCTGAAGTGACTTGGATAAATTCTGTAGTCTGACCTAGGTCCTGGAAAATAGGTCAAAGGGAAGTAGGACTGTACTCAGTGATGTGGACAGGCCCATATTTCACATTAACTGTGTAATATTTTGGATGAATAAAGACATTATTTTGTATTAACTTTATTTCTCTCATATTTCACTTAAACCTATAGTATTCCCTAAACAAAAACTTAAATAGTAGAGATTATATTCCTTTTTATTGGGTCATGTGTGGCCTTTGTATACATGAATATATTTTTTTAAAATTAAGTGATTCACAAAAGTGTATATATAATTCTAAGCTTGTATATAATATGTAAAATCATGTATATTCCATTAACATATCATATTTTATAAAATATATTCATATTAAAATGTATCTGAAGATATTAAATACTTTTCATGGCTGTTTAAAGAAGGAATTTTTCTTTCATTAGGGAAAAATTGAACAAAATGACCATGTTTGACACCAAAATATGGCTATAGTGTAACAAGCCAAGATGATATAATAAATATTCTTTAAATGTTCTCTTTCCCTTTTTCTTTTTTATTTTTATATGTACCATTTTAAAATAACAATGTATCCTATCATGAATGATGAACCAGGAGATATTAAGCTTCATGAATTACTGTTTATGTCATTTTAACTAAGCTGTTTTCACCCTTATAATGCTGATGCTGTTTGGCTAATTAAAAAGTGCTAATTTTAAGAATATTAAGTTATGGCTTAAAAATTTCCGATGACCTGTTGTGCAATTAAATTCAACATGAGAAGGTATGTTTGACCTTTGAGTAGCATCCTTTTTAATTTTGCACCGAGGTAATGGAAGCATTGAATGCTTCTAGGCTATGTCTTAATTGTGCTTCTCAGGCATGTGTAGCAAAGCCTGCTCACTTAGGACATCGGGATGTGACTTAATTGATTACTCCTTGTGGTATACTCAGTCTTCATCTTACAGAAATTCACACAGGGTCACATTTCCTGATTACTGTGAACTTCTGACATGACTGAGATGAGATGGATTTTCTGTTTTATTTTCTATATTATGAATTTAACTAGCCGCTCCCCTAGATTTCATGTTTACATTTAAATGGTATGAATGTTATCTTAATTTAATATATACAAGTTATGTACCTTCTCAAAGCTTGAAGGGACAACATTTTGTAGGAGAAAAGGATAACATTTTCTATCTAAAACATAAGTGAAGAAAAATTGTTCATGACAAAGCAGTCCAAGAAAATGTAAAAAGAAGACTGTTAAAATAACCCAGCATCAATTTGTCAATCATTCTCAAAGAAAAAAAAAAACTCAAGTGAATATATTCCAAAAAATATATAAAAAATTAGAGTCCTCCTAGAGCGATAGGAGAGACCAAAATATGCATTCAGACACAGAGGCAGAATCAATTTCTCTGTGTAGTACCTATTGATTTTTCAAGGAAAAAAAAAGACATAAAACTAATTGCAAAGTAAAAGAATAGAATGCATCTTAAGAGAGAATGGAGAGGCATTAAAAGCCAAAATAGGTCTTCATCATAATATGGTGGCAACACAGGCATTATTGGGAACAGTACTGTACAAAGGACTAAGATGACACACAGATCTCTATCAAGGGAAGACTCATACATATTTTTAAAAAATAATATAAACGGGGTTTTTCCACAGTGTCCCTAAGCCATTGCTTATTCAGGCTTACTTTCTCATTGCCTTCCTACTAGTGAGCAACCTTAAAGAACAGAGCATGATTTCTTCCTCCTCTATCACTGACGTTGCTCCCTGCATAGCTCTCTGGTTGGCCCCTCTTGTGTAACCTGCACTCTGTGGTAATAGTTATACCAAAGGGATGGGGTACTCTGACGACTGAGGATTCTCCAGGTTGGTGGAAAGTTGGGGCCACATGAACCCAAGGAATCCTCAGAGGTCAGTTCTTTAAAAAATGGACATAAAGCAGAGCCAATACTTGCACATGTCCACACAGGTAGGATTTATCTCATCAGAAAATAGGCTTAATGATCTTTCAGGAGCAGCATATGAAATAAAGCTCAAAGACAGAAGTGAAGGAGGCCTGTCCAGGGGATGTAGAATAGAGTTTGTCTTTTGAAGGCAGAGAGTTGTTTTCAAGGAACAGTGGAATCACAGCTAAGTTGTTGCAGACATTTGGAGCCAGGCTGGGTTTGTTTGGCAGGTGAGAGAGAGTTTTCAAATGGGGTTTGTGTGTGTGTGCGTGTGCGTGCACAGCGATTCAGTGTTCTCCCAAGTGCGCCTTGCTCTGGACCCGCAGTCCTCAACGTTTTGGTCTCGTGATTCCTTTATATGCTTCAAATTTATTGAGAAGGGCTTTTGTTTATGTGATTATATTAATTGACATTTATTGTATTATACATTAAAACAGAAAAATTAAAAGAATATGTAAACATATCTTCCATTAGCTCTCAGAGTGGATGACATCATCATATCGTGTAGCTTCTGGAAAATTCTAAAATACACTCAACAGAGAATGAGAGTGAATAAGGCAATTGATGTTTAAGCATTGTTTTACAGTGTTTTTTGACTCCGTGGATCTCCTGAAATCGTCTTGAACACACCAAGAGATCCCTGGAGTGCAGCTTAGGAAAGAAACATTACTTTAGGAGATCATGTGACATACGCAGCGGCTCCTGATTAGTACTTTTGTAGTAGAATTAAATCAAAGGAAACAAAATGAAAGGGAATGGAAAAAATGAATGCATTGCAGATATGAAGGACAGAATTTTTCAGTGAAATTTAAATTACATTTGTCTCTGTGATCATGTGTTTTGTCATAATGAAAAATATTTTTCTTACTTTAGTACTTTTATTGATTTGAATGTTACCTTCTAAGGTTATATTTCAGGCAGATTTATGCATTATTGGCATGAGGTTAGATTTCAGGTGGAACAAAACAGAGCTGGGAACAGCTACACAGGCATGATGTGGAGGTACTGAATAAGAAAATGCTGTAACCGTGCACACTTAACTTGTTCGAGAAAAGCAACAGCCCTCGGATGTCTGTGATGAGAAGTCTGAGTGGTCAGAGCGAAGCCAAAGCTCCGCTGTCAGACAATAAGGTGGTCAGCAATTTTAGGTCAACTCTTCCTTAAATATAACTATGTCTCATATTCTGACAAATACGTTATTCTTTGCAGTTCCATTAGCACAAATCCTGACCTCTTTTCTTCGTATCCTGCTGAGTAAGCTTGAAAAGCACAATCCCCAGGTACTGGTCTCTTTTTGCTTTTCAAGCCTAAAGATCTGTCAGGCATATGTCCTATAGATGTGAGTGAATCATAGTCAGAATGACAGTAATATGGATTAGAAGTGCATTTCCTGTCCCTTGCCTAGCATTTTGTACAAAAAGTCCTTATTAATCATCACAACTTTTATTGAAATAGTCACACTGTATTTATATCATAAGAAAAAAGTGGTAATTTGAATAATTGAGTGAATTAATTTAGTTAGGGTTGATTTGTTTGATATAAAAAAACTAGAGAGCCTCAATAACCATGCTGTTTTCTTTGCAATTCATTAATAATGACTGGGATAAATGAGAAAAATATGAAGGTTACATTATAAAAATTGATTTCTTTGGTAATAAAGATTTGGTTAAACCAAAAATGTTTATTCAGAGGTGAATAAAGACAGTCGTTCCTTATGCCGTCCCTAGGATATCTGGAGAACTTCAAAATCCTTATAAATCATCAAAGACAGCACCACTGTTTGTAGATAAAGCTGTAGTGCAAGCTCTGTACAGTAGCACCTCCGTATTCACGGGCCGTATTTTCAAGACCCCTAGTGGGTGCCTGGAACCACGGAGAGAACCGAATCCTAACCAACTTCTTAAACTCTGTTGCAAATGTAGCAGCAGCTTCTTCATTGGCAGACTCGGGCTCTTCAGTCTGAACTGAATCTGGAGCCATCTGTTACTCGCAGTAAATGGGTTGGTGTCATTCTTTTAGGGGATCCCTTTATGAAGGCTTTGTACAGGCTCCGTGCACTTTGGTGCAACTCAGCATGTTTTCTGTTCATGCCTTTCACCCACTCTTCGAATGCCTTTTCCATCTTAACTAAGCACGTATCACACACTGCAGCTTAGCTTTCCCAGTGTGAAGTGTGACAGCAAAAGTAGCACAAATATTTTCCCAATTTCATGCATAAAATCATTTTATCATAGATCATAATTAACTCAGCATACAATATTTTTCCTTATTAATGGGGAACATTTACCTTTTCACTTAAAGGAAGGGCTTTAGGGCTTCTCCTTGGCATGTCCAAAGTGCCAGCATCAATACTCTTGCTCTTGGGGCCATTGTTTAATAAAATAAGGGTGGCTTAAATGCAAGCACTGCCATCCCATGGAAGGTATCACGTAGGCTAGGTAGTGGGTAAGTGTGGAGATGCTGGACAAAGGGAGGATTCCCAACCCCGGCAGGACAGAGCAGGACAGCATAAGATTTCATCACACTACTTAGAATGGTGCACAATTTAAAACTTATGAGTTGTTTACTTCTGGAATTTTCCAGTTAATATTTTGGGTCGTAATTGCCTTGTATGGGTAACTGAAACCAATGAAAGCAAAAACGTGGGTAAGGGGGAACCAACTGTACTTAAATTCTACTACATTAAAAAATCGGGACAACCATAACAGAATAACAATAAGAAAAATGAAAAAAGGGAAAAATAAAGCTTGTAAAAATATTCTTCTGTTACATTAACAGAACTTCAAAGAGATGTTGAAAGAGGTGATGATTCTTCTCTAGTTTGGGTTAGTTTCGCTTCATATAGAGGATTATATTCTGTCTGTTATTAGCACACTTCAACAGGAAATCTAGGAAGTATTCAGTCAAGCAGGCAAAATGATGAAGAGACTATAAAATCTTGATCTACAATTTGTGATTGAAGAAACAAGAAATGTTGATACTAAAAAAGATGTGACTCCTGAAGCAAATGATAGTTGTCTTCGAGTGTAAGGACCGTGTGCTTAGTGGGTGTTTTTTATTGTGATTAAACTCAGGTATCTTTAAGACAAATAGGGGCTGCAATTAGACAATCGTTATCCCTTGAAAGACTGGCTTCTCTCTTAAGAACTTTGCAGGGACAGTTCAAGTATGTCTGTACTTCTCTGGACATTTGCTCTTGCTAGTATTTGCCACTGCTCCTGAGGGAGCCAGTCTGAGTAGCTTAACTAATAATTATTATCCCTTTGGGGCAGAGTGCTGCATCCTTGGCCACTTTTAGGATTGTCAGCCAGCCTCTGGAAGAGATGCATTTGGATCAGGGTCCTCTTCCTGCTTTAATCTATGGCCATCTCTGTGCTAAGCATCCCTGCGTAGGAGGTCACAGTTAGTTATAGTACAATTGAAGGGGTAAGTCAGACATGAAAAGTGCCATAACCAAAACACCTAGTACAGACTCTCATGTGGAAAAGGATATGTGTTCAAGGGGCAGGGCTACCATGTGCTGTTACACATGTTGTGCCCTGTGTTAGGGCATCTAGCTGAGAGGGCGAATGGGGGTTGGTTCCCAGCTTGTATTCAGCTCGTTAAGTCTCTCCTCCAAGGCACTGTGTTTCCACGTGGAGGTGGCTCATTTTCCAATTCCCACAAAGTGGCATATAGATTACTGGTGTCCATGGCATAAAAATAGATCATAGCCACAATAAAAGTGTGTTTCAGGCCAGTGTAAAGTATTGGCATATGTTTATCTAATTATTCACACTTTTATTTAGCAACATAGGTATTTTGAGAATTTCTTTCCTCAAGTATGGATCTTTCCAAATGAATCATGGATACATATCCACAAATTTTACATTCCAATTTAGGGTGTTCACAAAATTCTTGTAAAAAATTCTTAATAAGACTTCTTTGTTTCAAAGCAATTATGAGCAAAATAAGTTATGAGACTTAGTTGCTTGCTTACAATTAATAAGGGTATTTTGAGTCTTCAGCATATCTTTTCTCTTATTGAAATCCCCAGTGAAGGAAGTGAGGGATATTAACAGTCTCTTGGGGAAAATAAAACAGACAGTTTCAACCACCAGATCTGTTCTAGCAAAGTGGTAGCATGAGAAGTGGACGTGGGCACTGACATTGAAAGGTAAATAAAAGAGAAATAACTCTTCCATAAATTTGTAAATCTGTATTTATATTACCCTGAGAAGGAATTATTACGAAAATATCAAACATCAACCGTGTATTGTGTATAAAATATTATGAGGCCTCCAGGTCCCCATTTTCCAGTGTGTGTGTAAATGGATTCATTGGGAAGCTGTAACTGTCCGAAAGATAGAATTTGAAGGTGTGCAAAAATATAAAGAGGAAAAACGGAGTGTTTTTCAAGAAAAAAAATTCTCTCCTAAACTATTCTATGATATCTGAATCATAGAATTTCAGGTACTTGATGATTACCAGAATTAAAACTATGTTATTCTACTTCTCATTTCACAAATGTATCAGCCATACTAGCTGTCTCCTTTGCGTTAACTTTGGAGGGGATACTGAGTTATGAGATGACTGGTTCTTGTTTTGGGGGAGCTTTCCTTAGAGCAATAGAAAATGATACTTTTCAAATATGGTAGGCCATTATAAAATTGAAATTTTCAGCTGTACCTTTGAATGTCAGCACAAGTCTTGGTTAGGGTACTGATTTTATAATCAATTTGTAGTATATGATGGCACTCCCCAAAAGATTGTGTTTTCCAAATAATTTAACTTGTGTTGGGGGAAAAATAATAGAAATAAGCAAAGCTCAAAAGAAACAATTTTTGAAAAGAAAGATAATTTGGTTCAATTGTTCTTTTTAAACTCATAGAAAAATGGAGATCATTATAAAAGCTCTATTGTAATTGGTAGCATAAAATACAAAGATTTACAGGGTGTTTTATACTGATAGCCCCACAACTTGAATCAAATATGACAACCTTAGGCTTAATTTTTTATCTATGACAAGATAGTGAACTTCTAGTATCTACTTACTTGTTTTCCTTCAGGTGATCTCAATGAATATTTTTCTGATGGTATATAGTAATTATTAACAATCAAACTTGGCATTAAGAATAACTGTTTTTGTAGGGTCCTTTAAATGTTTGGATTTTCTGGTCGTCTTCTTACTGTTCACTTTCATATAAATTAATTCTTATCTTGGTTTTGAGTTTATAGAACCCCAATGTCTGTAGAAAACTAACTAGTCAAAATGTGAGATGCCAGATATTTTTATTTTAGTGAAATGTCCTAGTAATATTTAATATAAGGCTGTGAACTTCCTATACTAAGCTATGACCCAGGTATGATTATTGAATAAATAGATTAAAAAGTTGTCTTAGTAGTCTTAAAGGTAGATATTTGTACAGGTTTAAAAAGTCTTTCCTACTTCTTAAGTGTTTTGTAACAACTTCTTTTGCTGTAAATAGTTTTGTGAGACCCAAATTATACTGCATTTTCTGCTCAAAACTGTCTATTGCTAGTGAAATTCTTTCCTGAAAGACATTAAATAGTTATAAGAGCCACTGATAAATTACTGTCATAAAATAATAGCTAGGTAAATTCATTAAGAGAGTTTATAATTATCTAAAGTCAACCAACACCATTTGTTAATCATTTTCTATATGTATGACATTTGAGATACAAAGATGAGAAAATTAACAATATTTTTTCACTACCTGATATGTGCCAGGCATTCTCCAGTTTGGGGATGCAGAAGGAAAACTAGAAGATAAGTACAATTTCTTCTTCTTTATTTTTTTTTTAATCCTTACTTGAGGACATTTTTTCATTGCTTTGAGAGAGAGGGAGAAAAAGAGAGAGAAAAACATGAATGGGAGAAACATTGATTGCCTGCCTTCTCATATGTGCCCCAACCACGGGTAGAACCCACGCACGTTTGGTCTACAGGATGACGCTCCTACCACCTGAGCCACACTGGCCATGACAGCACAATTTCTTCTCTTATGGGTCTCACATCATTGGGAAATAAAATCAATATGTTATGAAAATATTAGTTAATGATATGTGATCTGCAGAGAATTAAAACAGTATACATGACTGACTGGGTGGGAACCTGCAGCGGGTTTCCATGAGGACACAACTGAAAGGCAAGTTGGAGCCAGCATGGGCAACATTTCAGGGGAGGAAACGTGCGGGGCCAGGGCACTAAGGTGGCAAAAGACCTGGAGTGTTCCTGGGATTGGTGACCGGAGCGGGAGATGAGGAGAGAAAGTAAGGAAAAAATGGAAATGGAATTACAGACCAGAGTAAGTAAGGCATTTGAATATTATTCTAACTAGTGTGTCTCTTATTTGGGCAGTTCAAAGCAGAAGAGTGATATGATATGACAAGGAATAAAGAAATGACCAATGGAGTTGGCAAAAAGGACCAAAAATTAGCAAAGCTTATAGGAACTTTTAAAAGAAAGATTAGGGGGATAATGGAGACAAAACCCAACTGGAGCAGGCTGAGAGAAGAATAAGAAAGAGGAAGTAGAAGCAGTACCTATCCAAAATTTTCTGTGAAGAAGGGCAAAGAATGAGCACTACTAGGGGAAATTGGGTTCTAAGTAAATAGTTTTCATCTTTTACATCAGAAAATATACTATAAACTTCATGAATGTCAATGTGTAAAATCTAATAAAAAAGGGAGAATTTGTGATTCAAAGAATGGTTTCTTATTCTTTGGAAGAAAAATATTTGAGTCACAGGAGTTGAGATCCGTATCACTGCCACAGGAGTTGAACTTGTCTTCTGATGGATAAAAAAATACATTTACCTACCATACCAGAAGGGAATGCCTAGAGCACGTTATACAGATGAGGCTGTGCTGGTAGAATTAGGGGTCAGAAACTAGGTCACTTCCATTTTCTCAGTGATTAAGTGAGTGGACTGGGTACAGGAGGTTTGAGAAGAGTAAAAAAGATGAACAAAAAGATTTCAGTAATGCCACTAAGCATATCAATGAATAATGAATTGTCACAGGCATTATATCAAAACTTTGAAATGTGGATCATATTGCTTTGACCGGATCACATACGGAAATGAAAAGAAGATGCAGAGAGGCCTTTGTGAAGATGATCAAAGAGAATTGATAGGGACAAACTGTTTGAGAACATTGCCATCACCCTTTACAGAACTCTTTGTCCACTTACTCAGAAGGATTTATTAATAATATTAATTTGTTTTTACTTTAAATCACCTAAGCTCTCCTTTTAAAACTACTCGGTTTCCAAAGGTAGACAGTTGTCCCCTAGTGATTTCCTTAATTATTTCATTGAGAGGTGTAATAATTACTCATGAGCTCCATGCATGCTATTATCACCATGCTAAGTTTAGCCTTTGATATTTTCATTCCATAATTTTAGCCTACTGTGAGATAAATGAGCAGAAAAACCAAGTGCAATAATGTGGGCTCATCACGTTTCTAGAGCTAGAAAAGACCTCAGAAAAGATGCAAGTTTCCTACTTTTGCCCAAGAGAAAATAAGCCTACAGACTGAAGTGACTTACACATCAGCCCCTTTAACTGCAATGCTAGGAGGAGAAGGGGGCTTCTCCATTCCAGCCCTTGGCCCTCTCTTCATTTAGCACTTAGTTCAGAGTACATATTTTTTCATTTGAAATCATGACAGCTATATAAATGTCCATTTCTTTTTCTGCATGTTGGGTCCTTCATGATTATTGGACCTCTTCCAGTTTTCCAAAACATCATCCACAGACATGTTTCTTTAAAAACTTGGTGGGGATGGCTGGGGTTGGGGGGCGTGGTGGGGGGTAAAAGCAGCCAGCTGTACTTGAACAACAATAAAATAATTTAAAAAAACTTGGCTAACACCACATTGTTAAACAAATATTATATTGTGAATTTACCTGCACTGTGTGGAGGATGGAGCTAAGTATCTAAAAGTGATTGTGGTGATAAATTTAAGTGGAAGTTGTCCAAAGGAAGATGTTAGAGATGTTTAATCACTATGCTGTATTCTTGACACTAATACAAAATAACACTGAATGTAAACTGTAACTGAAAAAAATTTTAAAATATGTTAGAAGAAACACAAGATTGTAAATCATTTGGATGTGTTTGTATCTGATAAATGTAGTTAAATATCAAGACTCCATGTAAACCTGTATTGTCTTTTAGTTCAAGTGTATCTTATATCTTCATTTGGTTATCAGAGACATAAGTTATGCATCTGAATTATCATCAACGGAAGTTCAGCACCCAATGTGGGATTAAAATATGGAGGAGAAATAGATATTGAAAGAAATTCATTGTAATTTAAAATAACTTATTACTTTAAACAATAAATTGGAGGTTGATATCTCAAGAGCTTTTTTAAATCAGTTGTTGACAGTCTGATCTGATAAAGTTCTAGGTACCATAAAAAATGATTATCAGAGTAAAACATATAGTTTAAATACATCAAACAGCAATAGCTAATGCAGTTATGTGATTTAGGAAGAGGTATTATCTTGTTAAATTAAAATATAATGTTATTTACTTTTTCAACAATAGAGAGGTTTGATTTATTAATGCACATAGCAGTTATAGTGCATTTTCCAAGGAAATTGAAGTAGATTTCCCCTATCCATTAATTTCCATTACCGCCCATTCATTTCTGCCCACTGGCAGCCAGTCTCCCCATGCAGCATTTGCC
The DNA here is from genome assembly GCF_022682495.2 of Desmodus rotundus. Lineage (NCBI taxonomy): Eukaryota > Metazoa > Chordata > Mammalia > Chiroptera > Phyllostomidae > Desmodus > Desmodus rotundus. The sequence continues at coordinate 128,830,794 of NC_071391.1, read as the reverse complement.
TCACATTTTCTGTTACCTGATGTTTAGTAAATCTCCCTCACAATCTTATCAAATGGTGAGCACTAAATGTTTGGAAATCACATTAAAATAGAGTTTCTAACTGTGAACAAATAACATAATAGGAAGCGCAGAATGTATTTCTAATGTAATGCCCATTAAGGCATCCACATTTGGAAGAGAGTTGAAGACTGTTCTTTTCCAGAGAAAATGTGACCTATTCCTCATCATGCCTAATAAATGCCCAGGGGAAAAAATAATAAGGCCCTTTATCATTGACAGGGGAAAACTGAAGGGAAAGGCTAGACCTCTAGGCTACAGGAATGCTCTTAATTATACATGTTATTATTATTTTTTGTTTTGTTGTTTTAGTCTCTGTTGTTATTGGAGCAAAATTAGAGGTGGCACCATGTAGAAGATTTAATTGGCTCTATTATTGACTCTATTAGGAATTCCCAGCACTGAACACTTCTTAACAGCAAAAGATTATACATATATGGCATTCTTTTCTATATAAGACACATAAGTGTTTTAGAGGTTCATGAGTTTGAAATGCAGTCTTAATTTTCAAAAACATATTATATAGAAAGTTGTCAAATTAACTAGGCCAATTAAAGGAAATTTTTTAAAAAATAGTTATTTTTTTCATTGCAATTAAGAGAAAATATGCAAAAGCTAGTGATGCTGTATCATATCTCTGGCACTTTAAAAGTCTCCATTTTGTAGTAGAATGGGTAAATATGAAGAATTAAAAGACAAAAGTCTACGGGACAGAAGCCAGCCTGACCCAGAGAAGCAGTGGTAGGCCCTTCTCTGTCCTCACATGAAAAATTTCCCATAAACATGTAAAATAAAACTTTGTAAGTTTCTGTAACAAGCAGGACCCTAGCATGAATACTGAGGTCTACTTAAACTAGAAAAATCACATTCTTAAATCAGACTTTAATCAACAAAGTGCGGGCTAGGATGTGGAGAAAGGGGAACTCTTTTGCTCTGTTGGTGGGAATGCAGCCACTGCGGAAAGCAGTATGGAGATACCTCAAAAAATTAAAAATGGATCTGCCATTAACCCAGCAACCCCACTTCTGGGAATATATTCAAAGGAACCCAAAACACCAGTTTGAAAGAACATAAGCACCCCTCTGTTCATTGCAGTTATTTAAAATCACCAAGATATGGAAGCAGCCCAAGTGTCCATCAATAGATGAATAAATAACTATGGGACATTTACAAAATGGAATACTACTCAGCTGTAAAAAAGAAGAAATTTTTACCCTTTGCAACAGTATGGATAGATCTGGAGAACATTATGCTAAATGAAATAAGCCAGTCAGAGAAAGAAAAATACCATATGATTTCACTCATATGTGGAATCTAATGAACAAACTGAATCAACAAGGCAAATGGGGACAGACTCATAGATGGAGAGCAGGATGACAGCTGGGTGGGGAGTGGTTAGGGGGTGGGGGAATTGAACAAAATGGAAAAAGGACTCATGGACATGGATAATAGTGTGGTGATTGCAAGAGGGAGGTATATGGGGACCAAAGGTAAGGGAGAAAAATACAATAAAGATTAAGTTAAAAAAAGTGAGAGAGAAAAATTACATTTTGCCCTAGCCAGGTGACTCTGTTAGTAGGAGCATCCTCCTTGACGCTGAAAGGTCATGGGTTGTTTCCCAGTCCGTGCACATGCCTAGGTTGCTGGTTCAGTCCCAGCTGGGGCATGTATGGGAGGCAACCAGTAGATGTTTCTCTCTCACATAGATGTGTGAGTCTCTCTCTTTTCTTTCTCTTTCCCTTCCTCTCTCTAAAATCAATAAACATATCCTTGGGTGAGGATTTTTTAAAAGTGTAATATTTTATTTATTTCCTTTGGTTATATTAATGCAGTTATTCATGCATAAAATTTATTGAGATCTGTTCATTACTTAGCATTGAAAACCATTGTTTATATCTAGCCAATTATCTGATATGGCATCAAAAACATCCATAAAAGATTTTATAAATTCTATAAATTTATAGTGAAAGCAAAGCTTTTTAAACTATTCAAGAGAAAGTAAATGTAACCTGGACATTAGATAATCATTCAAGTCACTTCATAATATTTAAGTTTTAATAATGTAAAGTCAATTAAAAAACATCAGTTTAGAATTTATCATCATAAAAAATAATTTAATGAATATTATGCAAAAGTCTCTCAAAGAATATTCTCCGCCAAGTTTGAAGGCAGAGACCTGTGGAGATGGTCACTAAACATGATAATCTCTTTTTTATGACAATGCATTCATTACTTCTATGTATTCATGTAGCTAGTATTTTTATTTATTCATATAGCCCAAAGAACTGCTCTGTATTTCAGTGAAATAAAAGTTTATGTTCAAGAACTTGAAATCCTCTTAATATAAAAATTATTTCAATCAGATAGTTATATATTGCATATATAATACAGATACCCTTCACATATATCATGCATATACACACATATACACATGTATAACACACATGTACATATGCATGTGTCTGTGTATATGTGTGTACATAGTAAATTATGGTGCTATATTAAGATGTTTCATGATTTTTTTGAGCAAATAGAATGGCTGTGAAAGTCATGTAGTTCTTTTCTCCCTTAACAGACTCCACAATGGATCCTTTTCTCCGTTGTTTAGTGAGGAATGCATCTAAGTAATGTGTACTCAACTCTCAAAATGTAAAACTGGTTTATGTGTTTATTACTTTTTCTTAACTTTAAATCCAGTTACTTGGGCCCTGTCTGGTGTAGCTCAGTGGTTTGAGCGCAGGCCTGTGAACCAAAGGGTCGTAGTTCGATTCCCAGTCAGGACACATGCCTGGATTGCGGTCCAGGTCCCCAGCAAGGGGCACGTGAGAGGCAACCACACATTGATGCTTCTCTCCCTCTCTTTCTCCTTCCCTTCCCCTCTCTCTAAAATAAATAAATAAAATCTTTTAAACAATTCAGTTACCTGGGCTCAACAAAAACTCCAAAATATGTTGCATACTTTCCATCTTTAACTCCCTTAAGTTAAAAAGGAATATTTAGCTCTTAGAAGCATCAGTAGGAACTGTCCTATTAACTGACTTAACTTTCATTAAGTTAATAGAACTTAAGTTAAAAAAATAGAAGACATAAACTTAGAAGCTGTGATATGTGAAAACCACGTTTAAATTTCCATGGCTGACACCAGAATAAGGTTCTCTATCATTGGATTGTTCTGGTGATGTAAAATATAGAGCTTACCAAGAAACTACTTAAAAACAAAACAGTGAGATGCAGGAAACTAATCAGAATTTTAATTAGGAAGCAGATATGAAAACCAGGGATAGAGGGAGTTACAAGCTGAAGAGAGATGGACGTTTGTTAACATTACCTGTAGGAACAGAGATACAGGCTCCATCTGTATGTCATTGGTTATCTTATGTAAGTATGAGAAACTCTCATTGTAAGTGAAGATGAGAATATTTTCACTTGGAAAATAGTAGTAGTTTCAGAATCACTTTATAAGTTAGAAAGTTACTTTAAAGGTAAATAAATGCCAGCCTATTTTATAAATGATTTAGATTTCTTACATTGCCTTCAGTTTTTCATTTCTTCTCTTTTCTTCTCCACCCTCTCCTCTTCCTTCTTCTCCTTCTCCTTGTTCTTATTCACCAGTAAGCCTACTGTAGAAATTTGCCTTAGCTGTAATTAATAGCTAATAGAAAATCTTCTAGATTCTCCACTGTAATAGATGGTATGTACAAAAATAAGCCCTGTTTTCTGGAAGATATATTTGTCTCTATGTACATACAATTATCTTTTTCTTTTGAAGAAAACAATTAATAAAAAAACCCATTGTTGACCCTGACTGAACACCAGAAATTCATGCAGTATGGGTGACCATTCTAAGACATCAGCCTCAGTGAGTGAAGCATTGACTTTAGGAGGTGCACACTCAATGTAGCCTGATCGAGGATGTCACAAGGATTTTCTCCAAGTGGTAGAGCTGAATCCAGATGGGTCATGTTATGTACTTTCTTTTTAACTTATCTTTTTAGAATTTAAGTATCCCTCATAGCTAAATGTATAAAAGTACATGTTTACCTTAATATCTCTTTTCTTTGAAACCAATAACTATCGTAATTGCATCAATAGCCATACCCTTGAGCAGCACAGGAGAGCTATTCTTAAAAAGGATGAATCTGTCTTATATATAACTGTTGTTTTTTTAGTGGTTCAATCATTTCTTCCTTAAAGTGTTGTCCATGGACCAGAAACAATGCCATCATTAGAATTTTCATTAGAAATACAAAATTTTAGGCCTAATCCACACCTACTGAAAAATAATCATATTTTAGCAAGATATCTCAGAAATTTGTATACATGTTAGTTTGAGAAGCTATGAATCAAGAGTAAAACTTTAAATTCCTTTAAAAAAAAGCAGTAACAATGAAAATACTGAGGAATGAATAGGCAGGAAGGACATAAATAAATACTCTGAGGCCGAGCCAGGCCTTCAGGTTAGAATGATGTGTTTCATATATGCAATGGAGTACTACTCAGCCAGAGGAAAATATGAAATACTGACTTTTTCAACAACATGGATGGATCTTGAGGATATCATGCCAAGCTAATAAGTCAGAGAGAAAAAGTTAGAACCATATGGCTTCACTCATATGTGAGATATAAAACTGAAAGCAACAAATGAACAAACCAGAGAAACAGGCAAAAACTCATAGACACAGACAACAGTAGGGTGTTTCCCAGAGGGAAGAAGCTGGGGAAGTACTTAAGGATAAAGGAGGTCAAAAATATGGTGATGGAAGAAGATTTGACTTTAGGAGGTGCACACTCAATGCAATGTAAAGATGATGTATCATAGAATTGTATTGTTAAAACCTTTATAATCTTATAAACCAATGTCACCCTGATACATCTAATTTAAATACAAAAGAATGATGCTTTGGGAAAGAAAGAAGAAAGTTGGAATTTGACACAAAACATAAAGACAAGGGTGAACTCATAAAAGTTCTTCAGTGTATGGATGGAGTGAGAGAAGGAATATGCGGTAAGGTTGCTTGTGGCAGGATTGCTGTGAGTTCTGTTGTGAGTCTAAATAACCAGCAGAAATTGAAATTAGGAACACATTGAAAAGAAAGGACATATTATTCAAAGGCAGTGATTCTTCTATGGAAATGCAAGGGAATTATGATAATATATCCACTAAATTAGTATCTACGGGAAGACTATTAGTAACTTGAACTGGAGGCTAATCCTAACAAGTCTGGTGTACAGGCTGGTTTGCCTCTGATACATAAGACAGGATGAAACTCTGCAGGGTGTAACCTGGAGCCACAGAACTGAGTCAAGGTACTCTTCTGGAAGGAAAGGGTTACACCTTATGTGCACAAGAATTGGTGGTGGGCAAACATGGCTCAAACACGAGCTCTGTCTAGTGATGTGACTTAGGAAAGATGTTTATCCTCCCTTAGTTTCACCTGCCTTATTTTTTAAGGCAGGGTAGAGAGGAGATGATTTTACAGCCTACAATTATTGTAAGATACAAGTAAAAGAGTGTATGTAAATTAATTATCATAGATCCCATATATAAGTTATGGTAATTTTGTTTATTTTTAAAAAGTCTTCAGCAGCACAGGCCTTTGAGGATGTTTAGCATACGTTCTGGCAAACAGTAACAGTTGAAAATTTCATAAAATCATTATTTTTATTTTGTCTAGAGTGCCTTTTGTCAAAAGAAACAGTCTTGTAAAGGAAGATGCAATTTTATTGCCGCCAAATAGAAAGGTATTCATTCTAATTTTGGGTAATTCAATGATAATAAAAATCTATTTAGGCTTTGGAAACCTATATAAGATTTATTATCCTAAGAGAGGAAATAAGAATGTGGTTCCACCAGTGACAGTCTGCCAGGAAGGATAGTATCCTGGAAAATTAGGAAGGAACCAAATTTAAAATTAAAGAGATTGCATCTGACTTATTGTTATTATTAAAAGGGAGGGAATAGATGAAGTGGTAAAAAAATGTAATGCCCAAATTGCACTCTTCTTTCAATCATAAAAAAAAAACAAGCTGTGTCCCTGAAAAGCAGTCCTTTTATAAAATCGTAGTGATTTGCTGCCTCCTAATCACATTTCTGCTCTGACTTGACTTTATAGGATGTTGGAAAGATGGCCAGACAGTCAGTGTAGAGAAAAGGTGAATTTATTTGGGGGTCAAACGTTTGAAACCACTATATAATGGTTTTGTCCTAAGAATGCTTAAGTAACATTCACAACAGCTCACACCTTCCTGCATGGCATTCCTGTCAGAGGGTCTAGCAGAAACTTGAAATCCAGAACTGAATTCTGATCCCTTGTGAATAATTCTTTAAGGATTCAGTTTTCTCATCTGTGGAATGACCACTATAATACATACTTCGGCCCCTTCGAAGGACTACTGTGAGAAAGAAATATAATGGATATGAAGCAGTGATTATTGTTCTGTTAATGGACATACAATTTCTAAAGTTCACTTCTCTGCAGTATCCACATCTGTAAATAGTGAGCAGTCTAAGATGCGTGCTCATCTGTCCCAAATATTTTATTTAATTTTTATAAAAACTTATGTACTTTGTATTAATTATCTGAAGATGATAATAGGACCAATTTAAAGATTTTTTAAAAAGACATGATTACATTATTATTATATTGTGACTTCTTAGTTACAAGTTAGTTTGTGCAAACTCAGTAAAGGACTATAATTTTCTTGGAAATATATGCTTGTGGTTTTGGTTTATCTTTGCTGTTTCTTTTTTTTAGTTAAACATCTAAATCCAGCCTGCTAGCACACTGGAAATTACATTTGCAAGAAATAGAATCTGTTTTGCATTCTTAAAATGTTAAAGCATAAATTATTCCATTTTGGAAAGTAAGCCTTACAACATTATTTACAAATATATGTTTTGATAATTTCCAGTAGTATCAGAATGTGGCAGCTGGGAATAACAAGAGCTAATTCACTGTCAAAAAGTCTTGCATTTGTCTGACCGTGTCTGGATCGCAGGGACAAGAAACAAGCAAGATGGAACCCTGTCTTGTGAGCCAGCTTGAACTATTTTGGAAGTTAGTTTCCACAATTCTTCTTAATGATTATAGACTACTATACAAAAATTACTTCAGTGTTTTCCTACTGCCTTTTTTTTCTGTTAATCTTTAGAATTTAAATGCAAATAGTTATTCTCCCTGTTAAGCAAAGGGTAGCAAATCCAGTCCTCGGAGAACCCTCAAACTGCTGTCTGAGATTGCTATAACCACAGCGTACTCAGTTCGGCTCACTGCATGGGCTGTGCAACATGATTTTAAGGGCCTCTTTCTCTTCCGAACAGGCCAGTGCGTGTGTGTCCCATTAGGGCTGGACTCCAGTTCCTTGACCTGCATGCAACTTTGGAACTTTCAGAACAGAAATAAAATAATGCATTTTTTTCTAATCATACTGGAGTTAAAGGAGAAAAAGTTAGCTGAATTTCTGAGACTAATATGCAATATTCCAAATATAATTATCAAAACAAGCATCCTTCTGTCAGTTTAAGAGACTAAGAGAACTTTAGCCCTGAGTTTTTAAGCACCTGATGTAAAAAGTGAAACAAAGTTATCCATGGGATTCTGTGGAGAGTAAATGGTGTGGGGTGTGTGTGTATGTATATATATACATATACATATATATATATATATATATATATATATATATATATATATATATATATATATATATATACTGTTTTAAACCTACACTACATAGAAGAGCCCAGCGATCTCCTGATATGGGCTCGGATGCAGAGTATAAATATCCTGAGGCCTCTCTCCTGGAACCAGAATTGCTCCAGTTCAGGTCTCAGAAGCTACAGGTCAATCCTCTAGGCGAACAGCAAAGCCTAGAAATTAAAAAATTTGCCTGGTCCTTCCCTGGATGCCATATATACTTCCTTCATTTCAGATTTTAATATTCATGCCCCTTTGTGCTCTAACTTCACTAGCTTGGGGTTCTTGCCAGTACTTATTTTCTATAATTCTTTTTAAAGTTTTTAGTTTTTTTTTTTTCAAAATGAGACTGCAAGTTTTCTATTGTTTAAATGTTGAGTACATTCTCACTGTATTTTTTCCTGAGGACATGACTGCTTTAGAAAAGTCAGATTGCTAATAAGAAAAAAGGAAGGAAGGAAGGAAGGAAGGAAGGAAGAGAGTGAGTAGGGAGGGAGGGAGGGAGGCCAACAGAGATGGAGAAAGGAAGTCAGTGAGGAAGCGAGCTTGGGGAAAGCTGTCCGAAGTCCTTTCAAGAGCTTTTGCCTCCATCTGATACAAAAACTAAGTACCTTATGGACAGTAGATCCATCCGATGTTCTCTTGCAGACTAGTCTTTTTATGGGAACAAATACCAGATGCTTACTGTGGTAAGATAAGGGGCATCAGTGGCATCCATTTAGGATTTTTCAATGTGAGTCACTTTCTGAGAGTGAGCATAGATGTGGTAGTACTCTCAATGCTAAAATCTACCACAGAGGATCTCTGTTACAGCTTCAGAAAAAACAGATGAACAACAAGCTAACATGAAAATAAAATTGGGGAATGGGAAGAATCAAGAAAGTAGCTGCTTCGAGGTTTTATTTTTTTTTTAGGTTTTGTTTGTTTTTCTTTCATGCTTTCAGTCATTGTATTATAGAACTTTTCTGTGTAAGAAAATGGTTCTGGAAGGAGCCCAGACCATAAATAATTAATTTTTAATTTCCATGTAGCTAGCTATGTGATTTCGGGTAAGTCATTTAATTTCTCTACACTTGAAGTTTTCATTTGCTAAAACAAGGTGTTAGCATGAGGTATAAGGTAATGTCATTTTCAGTTTTAAAGTCCGTGCTTCTTGAAAATAATAAGTGATATATGTGATAAAATCTGCAATGTGTGTATGTGTGTCTGTATATGTGTACATGTACCTATGGCCTTTCAAATTGAGATATAATTTATATGCCATGAAATTCCCTTTTCAAAGTGAACAGTTCAGTGGATTTCAGTATATTGTCAAGGTTGTTCAGCCATCACTCCTGTCTAACTCTAGAGCATTTTCATCATTCAGAAAGAAGCCCCACACCGAGTAGCAGTCGCTCCCATTCTTCCCTCCCACCGGCCCCTTGTAACCATTAATTTACTTTGGGCCTGTATAGATTCTTCTATTCTGGGCAATTAATATAGTGAAATCACACAACATGGGGCCTTTGCGTGTGGTTTCATTCACTTAACACGTCTTACTGTTGTAGCATCTATTGGTGCTTTATTAGTTTTTGTAGCTGAATAACATTCAACTGTATTACGACATTTTATTTGTCTATTCTTCAGCTCATGAATATTTGTTTTGTGTCAAAATTTTAGCTATTATGAATAAAACTTCTAGAAATAATTATGAACAAGTTTTTATAAACATATTTTCAATTATATTGAGTACTTACCTAAGAGTGGTATTGCTGGGTCATATGGCAAATATATATTTAATATTTTGAGAACCTGCCAGACTATTTTCCAAAGCAGGTGCACCATTTTGCATTAAATTCAGCAATTTGTAAGGATTCCAATTTCTATAAATATTCACTGACTTTTGTTATTATACTGATATTAAAACTAGACAAAGTTTAAGTAAATGAAAACTGATCAATATCTCTCATAAATATAAATGCAAAAATTCTAAACACAATTTTGACAAATACAATCCATCAATATATACAAATGATACTACATCATAACTAGGACTTAGAATGCAATGTTTATTTGATATTTGGAAATAAATCACTAATTCACCATATTAGTAAGCTTAAAAGGAATTAAAGCATGAAAATATAAAAGCATCTCAGTAAACGTTTAAAGAAAAACACAGATCTCCTGAAAATATTAACATTCATTCCTAATTAAAGTGAACACCCATTTCACCATCACCACACCCCCAAAAAGAAAAAATAAATATCCTCTTGGCAAACTCTGTATAGAAGGGAATTTCTTCAACCAGATAAGGAGGTTAGTGATTACTTAATGATGAATAACTGAGTGATCTTCCCCTCACACCAGGAACAAGACAAGGATGCCAATTGTTTTTTCAGTTTTACGTACATATAATTGACAAAAAAGTTGTAACATCCCTTTGAAAGTGTACAATGTGATGCCTTGATAGTTTGAAGATTCCCACAATTGAGTTTGCTAACACATTCATCATCTCTCACATTTACCTTTTTTTGTGTGTATATGAGGACAATTAAGATCTGGTATCTTAGCATTTCTAATCATAAGGTAACAATATTATCATTATCAATTGTATTCACCATGGTACACATTGACTCTGAAACCTATTATTTTATAACTGAAGGTGTGTGTCATTTTACCTAACCCCGCCCATTTCTCTCGCCCTTCCCTCCGAGCCCCTGGCAACCACCATTCTTTCTACCTAGTGTTTTGAAGAGTTCAAATATTTTTCTTTTTCTAACTGGTTTATTTCACTTAGCATAATGGCCACTGGGTTCATCCATGTTGTCACAAATGGCAAGATAATCCCTTTATTAAGGCTGGATTATATAAATATATATAACATTTTCTTTAAGGAATGTTCACTCTTGACCCTTCCATTCAACATTGTATTAGAGACTCTATCTGTCCACGATAATGAAGCAAGGAAAAGGAAGAAATGACATTCAAATTGGAAATGAAGAAATAAAACTATCTGTACTTGTAGATTACATTATCTTATATATAGTAAACCCTAAGGAAACTACACACACACAATCATTAGAGCTAATGAATTTGGCAAGGTTGCAAGATACAAGATCACTATACAAAAGATCAGTTGTCTTTCTATAAAACAGCAACAAACACTCCGAAATTGAACTTAAAGAACAAGTCCACTACAGTAGCATTCATCAGTGATAGGCTTTTTAAGGATGTGTTTCTAGCAGAAAGCATAAAGAAAGAATGCAGGCTTATCAATCTGGAAACATTTGAGAGTTGAAATGAAGGCTTAGAGATTGCACTTGACCAAAGGCACTGTTGTCTGAGAGTCCCTGTTATTTACACTTACGGGTAGCACAGGGCTGGTTATGTGGTAAACTTGTTATTGTTGAACCACGAAGCACAGAATGTTACTTTACAGCTGTTCTCTGTATCGAAGATGGGAGCATTCTGTTCCCTTGACCATATTTACTGATTGGCACATTTTCAACTATTTCAGGACAACAGTCCAATTTTTAGCACTGATTCTTTTAGGGGAAAAAAATGGCCAAGAAAGACAGATACCCAGAGCAATTCAGCAAGACAAGTGAATAGAGGATTCTGATCTCTAGCGCTCTCTTAAATTCACACATGAGTTCCAAAGTGGAGAGAGAGTAGTGAAAGGGCTCCCCTGCAAAAACAGACCTTTGCGTAGGCTTCCCCCCGATTTCTACAAAGTTTCCCACTGCTCCCAGAGGTTACTGTAAATATGCTGTGAGCCACCACAGCTTCAGAACCGGAAAGAGAGTTTAAGTTACCAGTTGTTTTAAATATCTTTTAAAATGTGTTTATTTAATGTGAGAAAGAATCAGAAAAATTAATTCATAAAAGGACTCACTACTTACATAATTTGAAATCACGTTTCTCTCCTGGATTAAAGAAAGCATAAAAATCATTTACCCTTTAAAACTTAGGTGTAAATTATTCTGCAAATTTTGTGCTTAAGATAAAGCAACAGCAGAAGGCTACCTGTATTGATTGTTAATATTACACCAGGCATACTGCAAGTGTACACTTGACCAAGATTTCTCAAGTGATTGGCTTTATTGACAGTTTGGGTTGGGTGATTTTTTGTTGTGGGGGCTGTTCTATGCATTGCAGAATGTTTAGCAGGGTCCTTGGCCTCTAATCGATAGATGCCCCTCCCCATTGTGAGAATCAAAAAATGACTTACAGGACATAATCACCCTTGCTGAAAACTTTATAACCTCACCACAACCTTAAGGTAGGTACAGTGATGATTTTTGTTTTATACCCCAAAATCGAAGCTGGAAGAGATTAACTTGCTTGAGGATACATACCGAAGTGTCAGAGTTAAAGTTTGAAGCCAGACTTTATCTTGATGCTTCTATGCAACATCCTGACTACCAGATTCTCTCTGACTCTCTCTTTCTCTCTCTCTACTTCTTCCTCTCTCCCTCTTTCTCTCTTTCTTTAGCTTCATCTGAGGACAGTTTTTCATTGCTTTTAGAAAAAAAGGGAGGGAGGAAGTGGTGGGAGGAGAGAAAGAGAGAGACACAAATGTGAGAGAGAAACATCGATTGGTTTCCTCGAGTATGCATCCCAACCAGGAATCAAACCCACAAGGACCAAACCTGCAACCTTTTGGTGTACGGGACAATGCTCCAACCCATGGAGCCACACCGGCCAGGGCTTACTAAATTCTTATTTGGTCATGGAATAAGAGTTTACACAAAGGCACAGCTATTAAGAGAGGAGCATTGCACAGAGCCCATGACACTCACTACTCTGACATTCCAATTTTAGATAGCATTTTATTATTCAAACCCTACATACCTTCAATTGATTTTTTTATTGAGTATACAAGTGGAATTGTAACTAAATGGTAGGAAGAGATCTAGATGCTCTTTGTATCAGGAATGCTCTAAATCCAAATAGTATTTTTATTAAATTTATTGGGGTGACATTGGTTAATAAGATTATATAAGTTTTAAGTGCACATTTCTATAATACCTGATGTGTACATGGCATTGTGTGCCCACCACCCCAAGTCAGATCATCCTTCCCCACCATCTATTTGACCCCTTTTACTTTTCACTACCCACCCAGCTCCCTCCCCTCTGGTAACCACCATACTGTTGTCTGGGTCTCTGAGTTCCAGCTGTGTATCACACATGTGAATTGCATATTTCATGTCCTTCTCCTCACTTCACACTAAGGGACAGTAAGCTCTCATGGCAAAAGTGCGGATCTTGTGTCAGGCTGCCTGTGTCTGAGTTCAGACGGTCCTTTTCATTAGCTGTGTGATGTAGGGGAGGAGACCCCGTTGTACTTGAGTGTCCCCACGTGTGTGCATGGGCTGATGGTAGCGTCTTCACACAGAGTTTGAGCTAGGATGAGATGAAATGCAAGCTCTTTAAATGTTGAGTCTTACTTTTTCCATCTTACTTGTTTTAAGCCCATCACCTTGATAAGTAAGGTACTAGAAGTATATATCGCTTTTGCTTTGCTCTGAGAACTAGCTGAATATTTTCTCCTCCAAGCCCTGAAGAAGATCTGAGTTTCTGGGGCAGAGACAGTTACTGTTTTTCCAGCACTGTTTTCTGAGAGGTAGGTTCGTGTTTTTGCTAACCCAGTTCTTGCCAGGCAGGTCTCTGGGGAAACTTTGGGTCCTACTGCCCAGAATTTTGCTACATAATTCATTGGGAAGGCTACAAATTTCATTCATTTATTTATTCAAGGATTTGTCCCTTAAGTAACTATTACTTTCTATTTTCCAGATTCTAAGTGCTGGATGAGAATGAAGTGTTGCCTTTTCTATAAAAATGCTTTTTGGAGTTGTAAATGTCAGGCTCTGTCATATCCACGTGAAGGAATTACTTTCAAATCTCCACTCAACCATTGTCATGCTGTTTGGCTCTAGTTCACTGAACCTCTCTCTCTGTGTTGTTCCCTCCTGTTTTAAAATGCTGCAGTAACGGTGCCTGCCTCACGGGGTTGCTGTAGCAGATTAGATGATACGTGCAAACCGCATAGCATCTCTCTAGCCTGTAGGGTAAATGTGCTCTAAATGGTAAGTTGTATTCCTGGATCCTACGTGACAGTTCTGAAATAATAGTGATTAAAAGAAACAATGCGGAAATTTACAGGTTGTCACCAAATGTCAAGCCAGGTGGGAAAAATGACCAGTGGCCATAGGATTTCACAATGGATTTCAGCTAGTGCATGCTTTACCACATACCGGTGCATCAGAAGGGGCTGGGTTTTTGTTACTGTTTTATGTGGTAGAAAACGATCTGGGTTGAAGGGAATATTTATTCAAAACATTCCTTTATCCTCTCCTTTTGAAGCTTTGTTTGATGCTAATTCCATTGATACAGTTCATCCTCAACACCTTTGTCACTCACTCCTAGACTTTGTAAATTTATGTCTTTTTAAATCAATTATTCTTGCCTTTCTAATTAGATTCGAAACCTATAGGTAGAAAACATACCTTTCTCTTTTTCTAGTAGTTTATAGCATCTAGAATAGCATCTCTTACATAGTGATATTAGATTAATACACATTACTTGACTAGCCAAAAACAGTAATGTGGAAAATCAATGGAATTTATTCAAAAAGTGGGAGATGCTTACCTAATCTCCCTCCAGTTCAGACAACAGTTGTATTTATTTATGTTCCTCTGACACAGCTTTAGAGAACATTTGAGAAGCTTTTACATATTGTTTGTTAATAGATTCACTTTTCAAATGGCATATTTGCAACCTCACTTTTTAAAAAAGCCTACTTAAAATTTTCGTCTTAAAGAAGGAGCATGTTGGCTAAGTAGATGATCACATTAAGTGCTGTGCAACCACCACTTACAGAGTGTAACTCACTTCTCTGTAATTACTCTTTGAACTCGCTGAACTCGCTGAACTCTGTTGTAACTCACACCGCTGGCGGCGGTCAGGTCAAGCCTTGCCTCCCCTTTATTTATTTGCTAACAGTTACATGAACTGATTTCCATCCTGTTCATAACCTCTCTGGCATATAATTTTTTGCAGCCTTCATGTTGTATTTTTTATGGTATGAGCAGTGAGGGGTCAGCTGTGGATTTAATGCTACTTCTGTACCAGACCACAGCGTGTGTGTGTGCACACTCTCGAGTGTGCCAGAGAGAGAGAGAGTGTGCACATGTAAATGGGAATGGGAGCACAACCCTGGCACCCTCCCTCTCCAGCTGTCTTTCCTCACCCACTGCACCCACATGAGAGTCCCTGAGTCAGTCATCATGGCTGTCTCTGTATCTCCCACTTGAAAGTGCTGCACACTGACTCCTGACCCCTTCCGGTCCTGGGACCGTCCTGGCCCAGTCAAATCACATCATCAAGTGCTCATTTTGCTCTGCTTGCTCTGACAGCAAACCCTGGTTTTGAACACTGAGGACTTTTCTTTGTGAAGAAGCTCCTACTGCATGCCCAGCTTACAGAAACTCCGTCTCTGTCTGGGTTCCCAGTTTATGAGTAGCTGAAATTCAACCTGGAATCCCAAGCCTTGTGCCTAAAGCCCTTTGCCTAAGGTCTTTCTTCGTGCTTTCCTGCCTCCTTCTCTGTTCTCCCAGGAGTCTATCACTGGGTACCACCAGATCCCGTGCATCACCTACTCACCCATCTGAATTTCCTTCCCAGCACGGCTGAACCTTTTGTGAGTAATTATTTCAGTCGAGTGCATCTGTCAGAGCCCCAGTTCCTGGAGGTCCCTGATCTGCTCCCTGAGCTGCTGAATCAGCCCTGCATCACACACACTCTTTGTGGGCAACCTGCTGTGCAAGCTCTGCAGTGAGAGCTGAGTGGCGGCAGCAACACGTAGGCAGCTTGGGAGTTGAAGTCTCTGCAAGGTGGTCTGCAGAACCCATTTCTTCGAAAGAATTGACTGAGCAGTTCTAAAATAGTTATGTTAAATTGGGGCTGAATAGTGTGATGCTGAGGCTTTTGATTTTCATTTGGAAAAAGAAAGCATGTCGTGGTATAAACATGAAAAAATATGAGCATAAGGAGTGAGATTTGATGGTATAGAATTTAGACATTTTGGAGTTGTCCTCCTCCCCAGGAGGAGGAAGATGATTAACTACATTAAAATGCAGGAATACTGTAGCCCTCTGGATACCATTAACAAAAAGCATTGCTTTTGTGCGCCTGTATGTACGGGAGTATGGGCGAAGGAGTTCCTAAATTGAATGCACAGAAAGTATTGATCCAGAAATTAAAACTTGTTTTAATCAATTAATCTGTGTATTTTGTCCCCAAGGTGGGATTGCTTACCTTTGAAAAATACTCATTTTATTTTTTAACCTACACACAACACCACATGTCGTGACAATGGATGTAACTCGAATTCATCGGCTGAATACAGAAATATTATAAGGTGTGTCTTATTATTAACAGCTTTTCTCTACTTGAAATTTTAAATTATTATTTTTAATTTTTAATTGAATATAGTGGGGCAACATTGGTTAATAAAACCACGCAGTTTCAGGTGTGAAACTCTTTCACACATCATGTACGCACTGCACTGTGCCCTCACCACACAGAGGCAAGGGTTTTTCTGCCACCCTTTGTCCCCCCTTTGCCCTCCTCCACCTCTCCTGCCCGCTTTTCCCTCTGGAAATCATGGGACTGTTGTCTGTGTCTGTGGAATTTTTGTTTTTTGGGGGGGGGTTGCTTAATCCCTTCACCTTTTTCTCCCAGCCCTCCAACTCCCCTCCTCTCTAACAGCTGTCAGTCTGTTCTATGTAACTATGATTCTATTTATATTTTGCTTGTTAGTTTATTTTGTTCATTAGATTCCACATATAAATGAAATCATACGTTATTTGTCTTTTTCTGATGGGCTTGTTTCACTTATCATAATACTGTCCAGGTCCATCCATGCTGTTGCAAAAGGTAAGATTTCTTCTCTTTTTACAGCTGATTAGTATTCTATGGTGTAAATATACCACAGCTTTTCTATCTACTTATCTACTGATGGGCATTTGGGCTGCTTCCAAATCTGGGCTATTGTAAATAACATGGTAATGAACATATGGGTGCATATATTCTTTCGAATTAGTGTTTCCGGTTTCTTTGTATATATTCCTAGAAGTGAAATTGCTGGGCCTATTTCAGTTTTTAGAGTCCACATGATATATAAGTGGTATGGCCCAAACACATTTAAAAATACTTAGACAATTTGCTTCCAACAGTATAGCACAGTTCCTAAACCAGAAAGTGGAAATGTGCTACATTTGGCCACATAACTGTATTCCAAACAATTTGCTAAGTGATTCTGAAACATTATATCGTAACAATGTTATAAGGATTTTGTTGTTCTCTATTAGGAAAGTAACACTCAAAGACATTTAGAAATTTGCCTGGGGTTATAATAATAAATGGCTGAATCAGGATTTGAATTCTGTTCAATGGATCTGGTGTCCACAATGGGTCCATGCTTACCCTATTCTACATTCCCTCAGAAAATGGAAATAAATGATGAAATGAAAGTTAAAGTCTGTCTCTAAAATCTCTCGTTTGCCTGCCCTGTTCTTGCCAGGGTGACAGTGTTCATCTCTCTTATTATTTTCTGCCCCACACCCATCAACCACTTGTGTAGATAACCCTCTGTAAGGCAGTCTGCCGGCACATGAGACATTCCCTGTGCCTTGCGTGGGGGCGGGCACAGGGGATGGTTCTCCTTCCTAGCCCCTTGCTCTTCTGGTTCTCAGGTAAAACTTATGCCACCGCAAAAAACATTAATACGAATGTGAAAGTATGTCAGATGGGAGGGTGGAGTGGGGGAGATGCTCCCTGAGATCTAGAACAGGGGAGATAAGGTGGGAGCTGATTCAGAGTAGAGCAACCAGGAGCTACTTTGAAGAAGTGACTTGGGGCCAGATTGGGTGGCCTGTACTGATGCTTCTGCATTCTCCCCAAAGACACTTGGACGTTCAGGTATTTTTAATAGTCTTAGTAGTTTAACTGTTTAAAATTTTAATAGGTTAAATTTACTAAGATTGGGTGGTGGGAATGCATGCAATGATGTATCACAGAATTAAAACCAATATAATCTTATTAATCAATGTTACCCCCGATAAATTTAACATAAAAATTGTATAGCTTTTTATTTTAATTTCCATCTCCGACTTCCACAATATGAAACCCATAATAGCATCAGTCCTTTACGATTTGATCAGCTCTACCATCAATGGGTGTTTATTAGGTTTATCATTTCGTTGTAGTGTTGGTATGTGTGAGAAAAAATACAACTTTAACCAGGATCTGAGTTCGATACATTTTTCTCATCAAACAGGGCCCTCTTTTACTATCCAAAATTGAAATTCATTTAAGATAATATAAGATAAAGTGGATTACATAGTTGTATAACAAATAATTTAAAAAATCAATATAATTCCATGTTGTTAATGTAAAGGAGAAATATGAGGGAAGCTTTTTTAATAAACTTCTATGTATGCTAACATGCAAATATCCAGGCATGTGACTAACAGAAGTCATAAAAGGGAGTCAGCTGCTTATACCTACATGGAGCAGCCCC
This sequence comes from Desmodus rotundus, assembly GCF_022682495.2. Taxonomy (NCBI): domain Eukaryota; kingdom Metazoa; phylum Chordata; class Mammalia; order Chiroptera; family Phyllostomidae; genus Desmodus; species Desmodus rotundus. The sequence goes on along the minus strand of NC_071391.1, from coordinate 128,812,477 downwards.
ACGACTACGAAGCTACGTTTGCACCCTGGTGGAGGCGTGTTGTACAGGTGACTCGTCTACAAGAGTTGTCGCAGTTGGTGACTCATTTTTTTTGAAATGGTAAACAACTCTGAGTAAACTTGCAAACACATAAGTTTTATACTTTTGCAGGTTTACATAATGATTGCATTCTGGGAAAAATCTAAACAGTAAACTATAAAAGTATGCAAAAAGTATTGGAAGTGTATTTGCTTAAACCAGTTCTAGGCTCAGGTAATAATAATCAGGTTACTCATTCAGATGGCTCTCTGGTGGGGAATTTGAAAGCTGCATGGAGCATACTCTGCATCGTAGGACATCTAGTATCCCTGACCCATACCCACCGACTGTCCGCACAAGGCCCACCCCCTATACTTGTGGAATCTACATATGTATAAGTCATTACAAAGTTAAAAGATTTGTGCCTCTGGGGTAGTAATGCCCCCTTTGTGAACCATTGCTGTAGACAAATAGATAGCTCGGCAAAATTTAATTTACCACTCTCCTACCTTCCTTTGAAGTACTAATTTTTCCCGTCCATCAAATCTGCTCTCACTGACACTGGTCACCTTCAGTCGGTGTTTCGTCCCACCCCTTTTCAGCCCTCGTGTTGTCCTTAAAGCCCATCTCCCAGGAAATACCCTGGGCCCAAAGCCTAGTCTTTCCCAAGCTACTGTAAGTAAGCAATTTAATATAATCTGATAAATAAAGTCACATGTATTACTACTGACATAGGGACTTCAAGTTTTACTTCATATTTTTTCTGACCTCTATGAGGCCTAAGGCATTCTGGTTAAATTTCAGACCTCTACCTTGTATCTGTGAAGTGTTCAGTTATGTTGGCTTGCAGAAGCCATTATACAGTCTTGCTAACCATCTACTGTGTTACAGCCCAGAACATGCCAGATTATTTAATGTCTTGGAGAATCAGATTATTCTTGTATAAAATAGAAATGATAATTAGAACTGAAGTTATTGTGTCTGTGATTATTACAAGATATCCCCTGTATAAAACTGCTACCATAAACCCAAGCATACAGTTAAGGTTAGCGTTTATTGTTACCAAAAAGTCTTTGCCTTTCAGCTTGCTGTGGATCTATTGTTCTCAATGAGGGGTGATTTGGGTTGGGGGACGGGAAGGTTGCTACTGGCATTTAGTGGCAGAATGCCAGGGATGCTACTTAACACCCTAAAATGCACAGGGCAGTTGCTGACAAAAAAAAGAATTATCCAACCCAAAATGTCAGTAGCAACAAAGGTGAGGAATCCTTGCTACAGATATGTAGCCGGTGGTCTTTAATTCATTGTATTTGCTTTTTATCTACTTTCGTTTATTCTTGAAGGGAAGAAACTCATGAAGTTAACTCCGATTCATCGAGTTATTTCCCCAATTAAAGCCAGATTGAATTGTCAAATATACATTCTAAGAATTGAATGTGAGAACAAGATATATAATTTCACATGCTTATAACCATGTTTTAATTCCTGTTGCTATATTAAGGCCCATCCATTTTCATTTTCCCTTCTGTGTAGCTTTCCCATTTGAAGTATTTGTAAAGTTAATATCTGGCCACATGCTTTAGAAGACTTTTAGTCTCTAGAAAAGAAAGATAAATCTAACCACTTTCTCTCACCACCGCTCGTAAAGCAACTATTAGGTGGAAAAGTGTTGGGAACATTTATACACTGCTCTAAACATCAGGCCCGCAGATGGTTCCCACGTTGTTATGCTTAACACATAAGTAACTAGTACTTGCATTCTTTGTTTAGATTAATCTCCTCTGCCTTCGCATTTTTATGAGGAGTAAAATACCCAGGGCATGGTGTAAAGCATCAGTTGAATGGTAGTTTCCCCAGAATCTTCCTTGTACATCTACCCTTTGAAGAGAAATAGGTGAAACATACCTAAATGATCTCAAGAAAAGCCTGTTTGTCCCTGGAACCCCTCATTGGTCGGGCAGTCTGCCCCGTGAAATGCAAGGCTAGCAAATGTGAGTGCCTGGCAAGGGCTGGCTGTGCAAGCAGAAGCTCTCCAGGGAAGTTTCTATCTTGAGCTCCAATTTTTCCACGATGTCAGAAGATTCCTTGCAGAAACAATGAGAAGCTCTTAGGAGGATGGAGGCCTGAGGAGGAATGAAACTGCACCCTGATTGTGCTCAGAAGCATGTTCCCATTGGAAAACATTGTAGGGGGTCTGGGTTGAGCCAGAAAAGAGAGTAAGAATGACTTTTTTTTTTCATTCTGGATGGAATTATCAAATCAGAACTGTGGTCTTCATTATCTCTTATGTTCCCCAGTTTGATTTTTTATGTGGAACTCTATTAATGATGATTTTTTAAAGGATGTGTTTCAGTATGACTATGTGTAAACTGTTCAGCCAACTCAATTTCTTGATGTCATTTTCTGATCCTTGGAAACATCAGAATTGAAATGAAAGGTAAGTGACTAAGTTGGATATATTTAAAACCAAACACACTTTCAGCTTGTTTGTTTAACTAAATCCCTATTTCAAGTCAATATTGTGTGTTTGAATGGTGATTTTTCCCCTTTTCTTTTGAATAAAACCTATTTATATAATTTTAATAAAATGGATAAGATAATGGTAATAGCCCAGTGGTATCTGGTTCCCCTCCCCCACTTCCCCTGGGCACAGTTCTGGGCGGAAATCTGGTTATTAACAAATGCTGGATCAGTTAAGTGGATTTATTCCCTTGGGTGTGTGGAACAAGATCTAGTTTCCCCCTCCAACCTGGTTGTTAAATTCTCTAGCAAGTTTTTTGGAGTGCCACAAAGGCAGATCTAAAAATTGGTGGATAAGCTGTTTTGAACTCATGGAAGCAACTATTCAATAAACTCCGTTCTAGGAACTCTTCAGGTGGAACTGTGTCTTATTCATTGTCCCTCATTGTAAATTATCTACTGGCTCTTATAAAAATAGACCTCTGAATCTTCTGTAATTCAGTTTGGAGTCTTAACTAGGAAGCAAGCACAGACAGAAAGTATTTGGCTCAATTAGCGACTGCCTGAAAGAAAGTTGTCTATCCTGTGGCTGCTCTGATGTTCAAGCAGAGTTGTTACTTATTATTACATTAGAAGCCTGGGGGACAATATGTATCAGGCATTCCCTCAACTGTCAGAATTCTAAACGTGAGAGAGTTCTAAACCAGTGAGGTCAGAGTGACCAGGGAACCTCAAAGGAGCAAAGCACAATTTGGAAAATATTAACCTGTCCATCAATATCTGTGATTGTTACTATCCTTATTTTATTTCCTGACATTGCATTTAATACAGTTGTACAAAATCATTAGTCATCTATTGGATTTTATCTCTGTAATTGAACACATATTTAAAAAAATACTTTTGGCTGTAATTGTGTTCTTTCCACAATTTTGTTGAAGTGTGTTTTTTTGTGGTTTAATTTTTCATTTGGCTATTCCACTTATAAAAGGTATCTAGGTATTAGCAATAATTAGTGCATATAAATATTTAGAAATAATATTTGATTTAGTGTTGTGAAATTTTGGATGTCTTTAAATTGCCATGGAAGTGCTTATTAATTCTTCAATAATAGATAAAAGTCATATGGTGGTTTAAAAAATATCAATACTAAAATGTTATGAGGTACAAGTATTAAAGAGAATGAAAGAACACAAAAATCACCTCAGGAAATCTTTTAAAGTACACTTAGAAATGAAAGGCTTTTATTTTCTCATTGAAGGAATATGTGGTATCTGTATCATAGGCATTATAAGTATGTTCCAGGAAGTGTGTTTTGAAATATTAATACACTTTAAAATAAAATCAAAATTTGCCAGCATTACATAGAAAGGATTTTTAGCTTATTTTGAGATAAGTGAAAGTTTCATAAATGGGAAAGTAATATAGTAGGAATCATGTTTTCTCTTGGAATAAATGAAACCAATATTTTGCAGATTGTACAAACCTATCAAATTGACATAGAGTGATGAAAACACATTTTTTTTTACTTTCACTAACATGAAAAACCAATTTAGGAAGTACACTGTAGATACTATAAATATAGATTCCACTAGAAATGCGGGGAGGGGAGAGAGACCTTCCTAGCTTTTGTATCAGTGGCTCTATTCGGACGTACACTTTTTCCTAAATATCTGATGGAAGATTGTTCTATTGCTTTGTAAGGAGATTTTATGACGTTGATTTTGTATTGATAGCTTTTAATCCTTCAAAGTACTAAGACAGACTCTGCAATATAATTTAAGCACAATAATACAGAGTGTATTCTGCTTAGTATCTACATATTATGGATGGGAGTACTATCTTGCCTAGCATGAAACATCTTAGGTCTCCACCGCTGTGTGTGGGCAAGCAGTGGTTATGACAGGAAACCAGTACTTGTAGTAACAGATTATCACTTTGCCTGTTCAGTTCTCTTGCATTTGAGGACTTTTGATTTTAGAAAATATTGTTAAATTATTTAAAAATGTACTTATAAATAGTTGTAGTTCTATACATGCATTAAACGTGTTGACAGGTGTCTCTGATTCATCTCTTCATTTACTCCTTCACCAAATATTTATGGGATGCCTACTGCTTGCCAGGGTCCGTGCTAGATGCTACAAATAGGATATCTTATTTATTTTCTCAGCTGTAACTTGGTTTTGGTTCATTTATATGTTTGATTCCAAAAGTCAGCTCCAATGTCTAGTATTCAAATTGATTTTAGACAAACTTGTGTGTTTTTGTTGTAGAAGAAATTTTTGGTTGCAAAGGGAAAAAAAGCATTGGAAAATTAAAGACCCACCATCAGCCAGATAATCACTACCGAGCAGGGCTTGCCAGAAGGCAGGATCGCCTTTTAAAAATGAAATAGTATGTTTAAAACCCTCCAGAAGAAATCCTGTGAGTAGGAAGCCATTTATAGGAAACTGATGAACTATGCAATTCTTTTTCAACCTTCTTTCCTGCTGGACAGTTTAAGCAATATTCAGCAGAAGCAAGAATAATTTGGATTTTAATGGATTCCAGTGCCTTCAGCACAAAGTCCTTTAAGTCTCTATCACTTAATGTCATCTCTGGTAAATACTCTTGTTGTTATTTTTCCAAAACCAAGGCAGAGATATTTGATATTTGAAATTTATTTTTCATCTCCCTTTCCTTTTAAGAGTTTATTGAGGTCAGCATAATTTTTATACCGCTTAAATAATCTTACAAATTGGGTTGGTTTCCACATGACTGTTTGTAAGTAAAAATCCCAAGATAAAGACACACTGATGGAGTGGAAGTAAATAGCCAAATGTCCTGCTTTCACAGCAACAGTGGGGCAGTTTGCCCACACCCAGGGTGAGGGAGGGTCTTAGTTCAAGATAATCCAGATGATGCGTGTGGGAGGGGACAACGTCCCCTCCTTCCCTTAACTTTTCTGCTTGGCCTACGAATTGAACTGACAGAGACAGACTAACAAGAGAAAGATACCAAATGTATTATGGATGTCCATATGGGGGTTCCACGAGAGCATGGGACCGGAGGACAAATCAGGCAGTTGAGATTTACCTGGGCTTTTGAGCTAAGGGGAAAGGCTGGAATGGTTTGACTTCAGAGGGGAGGAAGGCAGTTCCCATGGAGACAGGGAAACACGTGTCTGGTAAACAGATGTTTGCTGGGCCGTCTCTGACAACGTGCCGCAGACCGGCTTTGATCACAGGGGCCTTGCTCTGTTCCTGCCTATCACATCCAGTTTAGGGGCAATCATAGTTATCCCTGAGGATAGCTGCCTTCCTGGAGAAGTCACGCTATCTCAGTTCTTGTAGGGAGTTGTGGGGAAGGTGGAGGGTTCTTCCTAAGACTTTTGTTTCTTAAAAATAACCAGCTTAAAATAATCAGTATCCCCCAAAAGCCATATTGGGGTAGCAAACTCTGCTTCCCTCCATTGCTTTTTCGGTGTGTTTTTCTGAGGAGTCGTGTTAATGGGCTTCACCCACAAAATAGTCTGTACAGAAATAAATTGGGGAAATGCTTGGTTGAAGAAAGTTATGCAGTTTATTTATCACAGGACATCTCAGCGTGTTCGGTTTCTAATTACGCACTGTGAATCTCTGAAAGGTGGGTATAAGTGTTCCAAGCCTATTTGTCAATTGACAAATATCTCTTTATTACTAATGCCCATGGTGTAATCATATACTCGTTTATAGTATCACATGAGTGTTCAAATGTATTGATGAAGGACATGTTGGAAAACATTTGACATGACTGATGGATCTTGGGGCTGACTTACAAAATGCTGCCTTAAGGTGGTGGTTTCAGTGGCTCCTAATCCTACCTGCTCTTTCTCACATTTTAGAAGGACTACATCAGCTTTGAGTGACTTTTATGCAGCTTATATCCTCTGAGGTTATTCCAAAATCGCTGTGACTTTTAGGGGTCTTAGAACATAGAGCTGAAAAAGAACAGCAATTAATAATAATAGTAACAATAACAGTACTACTTCACAAGTAAGTGTGCAGTATTTTTTTTCAAAGTGCTTTCAAATACTGAGTAACCTGACTTTTACAACGTACTTGTGGTAAATTCACTTTTTCTTCATTTTTCTAATTTATGATTGAGGAGGCAGAAGAATTTAGAAAGGTTTAGAAACTCATCAAGTTTTCACATAAGGTGTATATTCCATTGAATAATGATATTTTGAGATAATTCTGTACATTTTGCAACATGAGAATTAGGATCTAGGTCAGGGGTCAGCAAACTGTGGGTCACAGTAAAGCACACTGTGACCTAATATCATACAGACTATTGGGCTAAATAAAGTTTTATTGGAACATAGTTATGCACATCTTTGTATGTATTATTTGTGACTGCTTTAACACTACAATGACAGTTGAGTGGTTGCAACAGAGACTATATGACCTACAAATTCTAAAATTTTCATTATCTGACCCTTTATAGAAAAGTTTGCCAACTCCTCATCTAGGTCACGGCCAGAGCTAGAGGCTACACAGAGATGTCATCATGCTGTTTATAGTGCACTGTGTTTATAATTCATCATGGTTAACAGAAAACATGGCAGTGGTTTGCCAAAGAAGAAACCTACATTTTTACTGTTCATGTAAATGACACTCATTTGTTAATTCACACACATGCCTATGCATTAATTATGGGTTTTAGCACACGGCAGCGCTAGCTGAGCCTGCGTCCTTCAAGCACAGGGTTATTTAATTACTGCTGCTAGAGGCTTTAATCAAGTCCTTCTTATAGAAAACAAACAAACGATTAGCTTCTACATTGCAGGCATAAACAGGAATTTGACTCATGAATTTCCTAATTATACTGCACCATTTTGGAAATCAGTTCACATTCAAATTCTTGCTGTTACTCTGTATAAAATTTCCTATTGCAAAATAGAAGTATAGGATAAAAAAATTGTTGTTAAATATGTTAAGATTAAAGTTAGGTTTAATTTAAATTATTTTCCTGTGTGCTTATATGGATTGATTAAAAGGAAGTAGGGAAGTAATTGGTGTCTATTATATATCAGCTACATGCTATACATTTTATGTGACTCCTACTAATTTTTTCTTACAATAATCCTATGAGGTAGACTTCATTATTTCCAGTTTAATTATGAAGAAATTGAGGCTTGAGACGTGGAGTGACCTATCCAGTGTCACATTACAGAGTGGTTTATGATGGAACCCATCGGGGGTCCTGATCTCTGGGCCTAGCAACGGGTTCCTTCCATCACGACTTGTTGCTGCAGTAACAAGGCCAAGGGCCATTCTCCATTTATATAGCCAGTGCTTAAAGTGGATCACTCTTGCCAAGCTTTTTCCAAGATGCTCTTATAATTGAATATAACAATTGGCAAGTTAAACACGCATTCTGGTACTAGATTATTATCCTTAATGTTTTAGCCACGTGAAAAAAATCAATTCCGAGTAAGATATACACGTTTTTTAAATTCTATCTAAATAAACAAAAACAAACAAACAAACAAAGCTCTGCATATTTCAGGTGCTGAAGCCAATTTTACCAGAGATACTAGATGCAAGGTGGTACTTAATTTCTCCTCCCCGTCCCTTCTATCATTTGTCAGAAATCAAATGCTAATGTCGTCAAATGTCCTAAAGGAGTTCCTTGGAAAAAAAAAGATAGGATAGCTACAAGAAATTATTTTATTTTATGTACTATTTTCTAGCATGTTTTAGTGTCTCTGCAGCATACCTTATGTCCTGAGAGTTATTACATAGTGTTTTTCTTCACCTTTGTGTGGAGACCTGATCTGGCCTAGCTCCTGAGCCTTCTTTTTATTTTCCCAGAGCTTCATGGAAGTCCTCACAGTAAATGACTGAGATGACTCTGTCTCATTCATAGCTTTACAAGGCCTGTGGGATATTTCCTGAGACATTATTCTTGATGGGAAAAGTTACATGGAGGAGGTTAGTCTTGCAGAAAGTCATAATCCAGATCTAGTTGTTTTGTTTTGTTTTTAAGACATTATTTATTTATTTTTAGAGACAGGAGAAAGAAGGGAGATGAGAGGGAGAGAAACAACTGTGGTTGCCTCCCAAGTGCCCCCTACTGGGGACCTGGCCCACAACCCAAGCATGTGCTCTGACTGGGAATTGAACCAGCAACCCTTTGCTTCACAGGCTGGCACTCAATCTACTGAGCCACACAGCCAGGGCCCAGGTCTAGTTTTTATGGAACATTTCCATTTTTCATTTAGGTTCTACTGGACAACAATGGTCTAGAAAAAAGTATAGAAATGTTCCTAATGATACTTCTGTATTACTCACTTAGCCACTCTGGGCCCCCCCTTTTTTTCATCTGTAAAATGAAAGTAAGATTATATGTTAATTCCATTTCTATCTGATACCAATAAATTTTAAATGTTTTATTCGCAGAGTGTGAAATATGTTGTATCAGATACCCTTTGGGGAGGGGGCATTAGTTAATTGATTATTTCTGATCTTTTTGAAGAACCTTTTAATACAGGAATTCATTGGGAAGAGAATTAGAATATTAGTTTCTTATTTGAAATTTAAATGAAAATAATTTTTAGCCAAATTTTTATTATCACCCTTAATTAAGGAGTATGCAGCTTTAATCTGGTTTGTTAGCTACAGTCTGCTTTCAAGCAGCTTTGGTTGTTGCTGATATTATTCCTTTTGGAGCTGTGTTCAGAGTTGGAACCCAGAGGTCAATTAATCAGCGTTTTATCATGTGTAATGAAAGTGGACCTGTTGTATCTAGGTAGTTTGTTGAGTGATCCTCCATGTGGCAATGAAAATATCTACATATAATATACGATCATGCATATACATACATATATATGGATATATATATGTATATCTTCTGAAAAGTCTAAAGAAAATAAAATAAACTTCATCTTCTGTTAAAAAAAGAAAGAAAGGAAATAGGCCTTTGATTGATTTTTTAAATCTGTTAACATGAAAAAATCACTTCAGTTTTAAAATTTTAAAACTCTAAATTTCTAAATAGCATTGCATTTTAAGTTTATGGTTTATAAAAAGATAAATTCAGTCAGTATTTCAGGGGACATAAGTAGGATTAAACAACAAAGAGGAAGTAATTATATTTTGTAGGGTGTTGTATTTTAGGGTAGGTTGTGTGCTGTAATGCCTTCATAGGAAAGTCACTTAAAAATTTAATTGACTACTCAATGATTCTATACAGTTAATGATCCAGTTATTTCTGCTGAGTTAACTACAGTATGAAAAATATTCTAAGTCGACATATATCCCATTGGAGCCAGAGATGTTTATCACGTTTACCAGATTAGCATTCCTAAAGGTAGTGTTTACAAATGACTAAAGAACAGTTTAATTATATATTTCTCATATATGTAATTGATGTAGTTTCTCTGGATTGTTTTAATTGATTAGAATATTTTAATTTAGTAACCACACATCAGGTACCATGATAACCAATGTAGGTGAACCCTGAGCTTACTTGTTTGGACCAAAATGCAGCACATGCTATTTTAAATACTTTTCTGATTTTTAGTTTATCAAGACAGAATTGGCAAAAAAGCTAAAATTTATTTGAGATTGTCTTAAAATGTCACTGATATAATTGTGTTAAAAATTCACATCCAATCCAATAGAAGTATGTGAGCTCCACCATCTCATTATAATTAATAAATCATAAAATATATTAAAATTATGAATAATAAATTTGGGTCTTATAATTTCATTAAAATAATTTAATTTACTGAAAATACTCATTTCTATTGATATCTTATATGTGTTGTAATATTAGATTACATTCAGTAAACAATGCTAGTATTTCATAGATTTTTTAAAAAGATACTCCATATTAAGAAGCCATTATTTTACCTTGGGTTACCTCAATTCCAGGTTTTTTTAAACTTAAAATAATTTGCTTCCTACAGTTATGCTGATAAACTCTTAGGATATATGTGATTAATTTGAAATTTGCAAAATGTCCATAATATAGAGGAAATAACAGAATTTGGAGTCAGAAAACCTGATTTCTACCATTTAGTTATTCATTTTTTAGTCATTTTTTCATATTTGTTGAATGTTTAATAGGTGCCAGGCACTGTGCAAAGAACTGCATATAAACTGGTAAAGAACACATATTATTTGCACCTCATTGGATTTTAATAGTTACTTTTCTCTTAAATAACATTGGTGTCATTGTTTTGATAATTAAATAAGGTCACACAGAGTTTTGTGAATATAAATGATGGCTGTATTCTGCTCTATCACTGTCTTCCTCCTCCTCATCATCATTGTAAGCTCTACTTGACAAACAACAATTCATGTAGAAAACAGTTTGAAAATGCTCAATTACTGAATCTTGAACTGCCTCAGAATCCTATTTCGATAGAAAGTAAAACAAAAATTCTTCAATTAACTTTGCCCAAATAAAAACATTTTCAGTTGCTAGAGTTCGTTATTTCTGATGTGAGAATATAATAACTGAAGTCAGCATATTGTGGGAAATAAATTCTGCCAATGAAAACAAATTTATGTATACTCATCCCACATTTCTAGTTTCGTGGAAGCTATATAGGAATATAAGATAGGAAATGAGTTTTTTGTTAAAACACATGTATTAAGCAACTGCTCTGTGTACACACTGGGCTAGAAGCTGAACAAAGAAAGACTAAAAGAGGCTTTTCGGCAACTTACCGTTTGTATGAGGAAGCATTAATTATAGTAATGCCATGGCTAACACCATTAAGCAGGTGTGATCTATAAATGAAATGCTTTACAATCTGTCATTATTTAATAAGTGGTTTTGGAGTCTTTACCTGCTATGAGCCATAGCTTCTCTGTGAAGTAAGTTAAACGTTTAGCAAATGAGAAAATGAAAAAAATGTTTAAAGCAACATATCCAATTCCTAACCGGATTTGTGGTGGTGGAGCTTAGAAGGGTCCGAACTCCAGGCTCCTTGTCCTTTCTAATTCCTTGTTCAGAGCCAGTGAGACGAAGTGTGGAAGTATTGCATATTGTCAGGAAATGCTGAGATTCTCCAAGGATTTCTAGTTTCTGAGAGACTCAGTGTGTTTGTTGACCCCGACAATTCATTCAAATCATTTTTCCTCTTTTTGAATATTTTCATACATTGCAAACTTTAAAATGCTTGATTTAATTATTTCATAGTAAGAGTTCCATCGAAAATGATCAAGTCTGTTGTCTCAACCAAACTCCATCCAGAACAGTTTCCATACTACTCTAACAGAAACATATTAATTAAAAAGTAGCCCTGGCTGGTGTGGCTCAGTGGAGTGAGTTCCAGCCTGTGAACCAAAGGGTCACCGTTTCAATTCCCAGTCAAGCACATGCCTGGGTTGCGGGCTGGGTCCCCATTAGTGGGCGGGTGAGAGGCAGCCACACATTGATGTTCCTCTCCCTTTCTTTGTCCCTCCCTTCCCCTCTCTCTAAAAATAAATAAATAAAATATTTTTAAAAAGTAAAAGATGAAGACGCCTATTCAGTATTTAAGAAAATAGTGACTTGTCTACTTTTTTTCCATCATGTTTTTCCTGTGGGTTGAGTATTACTTCCCACATAGCACATTTTGAACGTAATTTACTTCAGACGATAAGGTACACGTTTTCTAGGCTACCAGGTACTGCCATGAGCTACATTTGTAGAAGATATTAGTCATTCCACATAGTGTTATATATTACACAAATAGTTTTTTTCTTGTCATTGTAATATCAGAAATCTATTAAGTGTTGGTGGCATATTTGTTTTATGTACAGGTGAGTTTCACCTAGTAATACATCTAAAATTGTATTTTCTTATTCGGGCTGCTATAACAAATTACCGTAAAGTGGGTGACTTATGAAAACTAGAAATTTATTTCTCACAGTCTTAGAGGATAGAGGGCTGAGATCATAGTCAAGTTCTTGTGAGAGCCCTTTTCCAGGTTGAAACTGATGAATTCTTATTGATTCTTCATGTGGTGGAAAGCAGAGAGGGGAAGCAAGCTCTCTCAGGACTCTTATGAGAGCACTGATGAGAGGGCTCCATTCTTTATTACCTCTTGTAATCCTAATTACCTTTCTAAGGTCCTACCTCCTAAAACCATCATATTGAAAAGTAGTCTCTTACCATATGAATTTGGAATGGGGGGACCCAGACATTCAGTCCATGACAGGTACTGAATCAGGCTGCTGATTCTGGATTTGTAATATATAACTTCTTCTTCTTTGGAAATAAGTAAAGTATCTGATTATGTCACATAATCTTAAACAATTCTAATTCTGGGGGCCGAGCTGAGATGTCCAGTGACCTCAGCACCCTTCAGAAATCATCTGTCATTTCACTACTTAATTTTCTTACCATAAAACAGCTCACTGGGATATCTAGATTAAATGTTATTTATCAAGGTATTGAAGCTAAAAATATAAATATATTTTTGTTTTAATTCTGATGTTGCCTCATTTTCATTACTGTTTATTTGAAAAAATAGAGATTGGATGTGTCACTAACCAATCATGAAAAAGGCACTTTTCTGAAAAAAAAGTATAATGTTTAATTTTAAGAGCAGGCCTACATTCCTTCAATACTGAAAATAGACTTAGCAAGTCTACTATAAATTTTTATTGTACACCTTAATACATTCTTTATGTGAAACTTTTTAGTCCACCATTTCATCTCCTTGATGTTTTTACCACTTTTTCTTTTACTATTTCACAATTAATGCTTCCATATTCAGAGTTGTTTTTCCTACTCATTGTTTTTATTTGCCTATCCAGTGGTACATTTGTTATCACGTACTAGTGGTCTTTTAACAGGATCTTGGACTTTTGTAGCATTAACTACATGTTTGAGCTGCTCCTTGTGTCCTTTTATCCTTCTTTGTTGCTGCTATATTTCAGTGTTGTAGAAATGGTGATCCTTTTATTTGCCCATTTAGTTTGTTTCCTTGTAGTGTATTATGCAATAACAGAACCATTTTATAGGAAAGGAAATCTTTGACTTATTATAATTAAAGGGAATTCATTGCATGAGATTGTAGGATGAAGGTTTCTTTTTTGCTAATTTGTTGTTATTAACAAATTATTATACAAAAAATTATACAAAAAATTGTCATAGACTTGCAGATAAAGTCTATGACAAATAATATTAAACAACCTAATGGAGAATACTGAGAAAAGCAGCAGGAAATCAGGAGTAAGAAGTTATATTACATTGCCTACTTAATTTACTTAAGAATCAAAACATATTTAACATTTTCTCATCATTATCTGTGATGTTTAAGAGAAAGGACATATGATGAAAAGAGTAATAATTAATCAGAGTCTAAATTATTCAAAGATGGCAAAATTTTTATGAGGGCTGTTTCTCCATTTTTGTTTTTATTTTAAAGTTAAAATGGAGATATCACACAGTCCTCCACAGCACACAAATGCCATAATCACATCTAATCTACACTTAGGTTTTCTTTTAAAAGTATCATGATAAAGTTTAATTATTTCCTTTTCTGAATAACAGTAACAAGGAACATATACTTTATACGAACAGCTTTATATTAAAAGATACTGCCAGAGAAGTGGTTACTTGTTTAAAACAGTACTTCCCAATAGGACTTTCTGTGACTATGGAAATGTTTCTATTCTGTGATGTCCAGTCTGGTAGTCAGTGGGGACATATGGCTGTTGAGAATGTGGTATTTGGCTAGTGCAGCTGAGGGAATGTATTTTTAATTTATTCTATTGTAAATAATTTTAATTGAAATGTAATTTTATATGTATCTGTGGCTAGTATATTGGATAGTTAGGAAATGCTTTTCTCTTTTGACAAAGACAGACATAAAATTAAATAAATAAGAAAGGGAAAGATAAAGAGCAGTTTATAATTGATGTAATACTTATTATCAGTAGCTAAATATTTTTTCAGTGGAATAAAGTACTACAGTCGACCCTTGAACAACACAAGTGTTGGTGGCACCACCGCGTAGTCAAAATCTAGGGATAACTTTTGACTGCCCCCAAGCTTAAAAACGAATCGTCCACGTTACCAGAAAGCTTACCGGTAACATAAACAGTCAATTAGCAGAAATTTGGTGTGTTGTAAGTATTATGTACTATATTGCTGCAATAAAGTTAGCTAGAGAAAAATGCTATTAAGAATAGCATTATGCTATTATAAAAATGCTATTATAATAGAAAGTGCATTTACATATATACTGAAAAAAATCACAGTTCAAATCTGTATTGTTCAAAGATCAACTATAGTTATGTTGCTATCGATTATATTGTCAAAGAATCTGTTGTAAGTAGTTTTCTTATTTTGCCCATGTAAACTTTGTAGAAGAAAATAATTTTTATTGAGAAAATTATGTAAGTTTGAATTTGTTCATGAAAGTACTCAATGGTCGTGTGTGCATGTGTGTGAAAGTGACACAGGCTTGCACTGGTGTTCCGGATGGTGTTTACGAGTGGAATTGTGCACAACGCCATTGCGTTGCCACAAATTTGAAAGCAACATATAACAAATTAGAACTTGATGAGATTGTTTTGAATCTTAACTCTCTAGCTTGGAAGTTGTCTTGGGTAAAAGAAAGCATGCTCTCTGCAATCAGAAACCAGTTTCTACAAACGTCAAGAAATAATTAGTTTTATCATATTTATGTTATTCATTTTTTTTAATAAAATGAACTGCTTTGAATGATGGAATTGACATTTCAATATGCTTTACAGGGGTCCAAAAATAATTTTTTCTTTGTATTTCAGCATGTTTTTGTAAGCAGTGAATGACCATTTCAGGAAAAAGATAAGATGGGGAATTATAAGGTTACCTTAAAAGCTGGCATTTGTGGTGATTTGGTTTAATGGATCAGTAAATCAACAGATAAAAGAGAGATTATTCAAGCTCATGAGCCCTCCTTCAACATGGTCTTGCATTTATATGGGCCTAATTGAGTACTAGACATTAGTCCAAACCCCTACACATATGAAATCTTCAAAGATAGAGAATTGGTTGTACCTGTGAACAAACTATTTTGTTCTTAGCCTATTACATAAATATTTTTTTTATTTTACAAAGAAAATGGTAGTTGAAAGTATATTTAGTTTTTCTTCCTACTTGTTTATTGATTCAAATTTTAAAAGATTGGAACTTGCTGCTTGGTTCCCAGGAGATTCACTATGCAGCTTGCCTGCAAAAGAAATACAAGGAATAGTCAGATTCAGAATAGTTAGATTCATCAGATTTTCATTTTACAACTAAAATGAAAAGGGCAAATATACTTTACATGACAAATTTATATTATATTGCCTAAACTTTCATATATTTAACTTCTAATGAAGGTGTCTTTTTGTTTCAGGTATTTTAAAAGGGAAACAAAATTTAATGTCCTGTGAATGATATGGACACTTTCCTTTAAATTTTAAAAAGCAGCAATAGATTTGTGAAATAATTCTCCCTTTTAATTTCTAGGGGTGAGAGTGGCTATAGATAAGCATATTTACTAACCTGAACATGCTGTTTACTGTTAAGTAGGGCAAAGACTTTCTAAACCCTTCTTCTCTTAGAAACAGTTTATTCTCTATTCTAATACTATGGGGAATAAGTGTACTGGGGTATTTTTTTTCCTCAGTAAAAGAAACTAAACAATTTTTCTTTGACTTTATAAAACCAACACATAAATGCAATTAAGAAAGTAATGTTTCCCCTAAAATATTTCTGCCTTCTTTCCACAGGGTCAAGAAATCATATGTGTAGCCTTTTTACTCCTTTATAGGGTCATCATTTAAAAAGTGATGATAGTAGACACACTTGGGCAGTAAGTGGTTCCAGGAACATAACAGAGCCTCCTTAGTAGACAGTCCAGTATTAACCAATATTGTCCAAATTCTTCATGCTCATTTCCTTTTTAAAAACAATCTCTGAAACCTACATAGACTTGGACAAGGAGCCTTAAAAATACTTTCTGTACACTCTTGAATCTTCTTTTTTCCATTTGGGTATCTTGGGCAAGTCACCCAATCACAGTAAGTCAACTGTTGAGATAACGTGAAGATTATATAAGATAATATTCATGAAAGCACATTCAAAGGGGTAAGATGACCCAAGTCAGTATATTTTTGTGCATATTTCTCTTGAACATTTGAAACAAGTTCCTTGAGATTTTTTGTAACATTTTATAAAACATATGAAAATTTAATTCCCTCTGATTGTTTTTTACTTTCCAATGATTGATTCTTAAGAATGAAATAATGTTTTGTAAAACTTGATGTTACTGCATGATACTTAGGCAGCAAAGAATAGCAGTTTCTAGGAAAACACCAATTGCCATATTAAATGTAACCATATTAATACCTGAACAATTTTTATCTGAAAGTAGTAATTTCATATATTTCAATATCAGGTGCTATTGTACTAAATGATTTCAGTCTTTGGAGAAATAAAAAAAAATTTATGACCATCTTTCTCCTATTGAAATGCCCTACCCTTAAACCATTTCTAATTGGTTCATTATGGTAACATTTTAATCAACTCTGAGAGACCCTGGTAAAATTTTAACATACGATCTAAAGTATTTAGGGAAAGAAAACTTAAAAGAAACCTCCAAACACATAAAAACTCTCCATTGCTTTTTAAATGGCTTTTAGTGCTTTCTACAAACCTTTAAAATTAAATTATAAATTATAAAAATATGTAAGTACCTTGAGTTTTAAACACTAAAGAAAATGAAAAATCAAGAGCTCTGAAGAATGAAAGATCCTTTCAATATTTAATTTATTTGTTCTAGGTTATTAGTTATATGCACAAAGTTTCTAGTAAATTAAAGATAACATGAATTGGTTTTTATTTTGAAACAAAATTTCAAAGTTTCTTATATATGAGAATATGTGTATATTTGGCAGGTCAGTTTTACATTTTCTGAACCATTTCTATTCAATAATATAAATCTAATTTGTTAAGTTCTAAATTTAGGACTTCTTTGTACAATATGATTTACTTAGTCATATTTTTTTTGCAATAGCCCCTTAATTTAATGACAAAATGTACTTTTATCTCAGAGCTGCTAAATAAGTTTGTTTTCAACTAATCTGAGATTCTAAATATAGATGAGTAAACTCATAAGTATTTGAAAGTTTAAAAAAATTTTCTGTAGTAAAATGATTATAAAAAACTGTATAAATTCAGCATGTGAGACAGACAGTTCTCTCAAATGAAGGGCTCTTTGTGTCCTCATGAGAAGTTCACCTGATCTACGCCCTAGTCTCGGAGAACCAAGGACACGTTGTAGAGTATTCTCTTCTGGTACCACACAGGCAAAGGATATCACCTATTCATTCAGAAAGTCACATCTGAGTACTGGCACATCCCTGTCACCATTAGAAGGGTGAAGAGTTGCGCAGATAAGTTCGGATGTATTTACATTTATTCTCCCAACTTTAAGAGCTTTCCTGATCTACTGTCTAAAATATGATGACTTCAAACGCTTAGAAAAGAAGCTCTACTGAACTGAATCAGCCTTCTTTGGAGAATGATGTAGTAGTGATTGAACATGGGTAGAAAGGTACATGGTAACACCCTGCTTGATGCTATCTGTCAGTTTTGGATCAGAAACTGTTTATTTCTCAATAAGCAATAAAACAATAAAAGTAAGTGACATGAGCACACACAATGTGGACTGTGATTATCACAATTCTTACATCAATGTTAAAGGCAGTGCTTTTTTCTGAAGTCCAGCCATTGAAATAAATGTAGAAATGTTAACTCTCAAATTAGATGTAGGGAAGAATTGAGGCTACAAAAGCAAAACAAAATCTTCTTAACTCTTCTTCAAGAAAAGAAAATGTGAAATTTTATACAGTATAGTTTATGTGAGCCATATATATATATATATATACACACACACACAGATATTTAATATGTTGACTAATAATTATTAAATTCTATCCATTCCATTGAACAGCTAAAGACCCGTATGAATCAGCCATATAATTAGCCTACCTTTCTTCCTTTTCTCCCTTTCTCCATTAACAAGATAGAGCATTTTGAATTATATGCCACAAACTTTACAACAAAACTGCCACCTGTGTGAAGCAGAAACACAGTCTCCAGCTTGTAAAAGTTCTATTCCAAAAGTTCTTTGAGTAAATAATTTGAAGCCCTTATCAGAGTTCCCTATGGAAACAACACTGTATAAGGCAAGGTAAACCGCTCAAACCCCTTCACGAGGGACTCATTAATTCCATAATGCACTTGAATCATAGAATTACACCAAAAGTCCAATATTGCCTGTCATGTTTCTAGGGAAATGTTGTTTATAGTTCCAACTATGGTGTCAGGAACATCTCTTCTGCTGCAGGCTAATTCAGAGCGACCACTCCTCTCACTCCGGAGCAGTAAAGAGAGAGGGAAAAATTAGCTACTTTATTCGGCTCTCCTTATAGTCTAGGACCAGGAGTCAGCAGGCTGGATGGAAGTGTCATTTAAGTGGATTTAAATTCAGTGTCTGAAGCCACCTGTTGAAAAACATTTTTGAAACTAGCCAGATTCCTGCCCAGTCTTCTTTCCTTAATTCATTTTCTGTTGAACCTCCTCTTGGTTCTGGCCGGCATTTCTCTTCCTCCAGCTAACTGCTGTGCAAATCCACAGTCTCAGTGATTCCTCCGTTTCCCAGGCCTTGAAGGCTTTCCAGACTATTGAGATTTTCTAAAGGCTTTCCCTGCTAACACCAAACAAAAAATGAAACAAAACTCCATCGTGTGCCACCATGAGAACCAGCCTCTGCTCTGCTGGCATTTAATCTCCAAAATGAGGGATAATGTCTCGAAAAGGAGCTGGAAAGTCAAGGATAGAAGCTAGCAAGCCTTCTGTGGAAGAAGGAAGAAGGAAATATAATTTATTCTGCATTCCTCCTGCTGGCTAATACTGCCACCACCAGTTTTGCTACTCTGTACCCTGCCTTGGAGGGCATGGATCTGGGTGGGAAGCCACCTGCTTTAATGGCATTTTTGATGGAGGAGAGGACTCTTTGATTACAAAGAAAATGAAGGGAGCCAGGTACAGGCAGCTAGCAGAGAAGGGAAGAAACCAAAGAAGATAAGGAAAACCCAAGTGGTGACAAACTTCTTTTGGCCCTTTTTGTATAAAATATATGTATAAATATGCTACATATTTTGTATTTTGTATAAAATATAGCATATAAGTTGACTACTGCTTCTACATTTAGGTGACTCTCTTCATATCGCTAAACTTAAACACTGATTATACTTTTTTAAAAAGGGGTTATTTGTGACATTTCATTTCAAATTTTATTTTATCCACTGGTCATGAGTAAATTTCTGATTTGCTTTATATTGAAACAAGCACATTTGTTTTCTTACTCATTTCTCTTTTCTATAATGTAATTAAAATTATATGGAAAGTACGCTGACATGATACATTAAAGAACTGTCCTTGCAATCTTAGAGGCTGAGGGCAAAAGGAAAAAAGTCCGTGGAGATGCTCATTTGAAGCGATTTAAAAGCACACAAGTTCACAGACTGCAGCTTCTCTTCCCGTCAGCACACCGCCATCGTTCATAACATGGTTGATATTCTGGTGCTAATTCCCACTTTGTGAAGGAAGCACCTCTAATCTGAAAGAAAAATAAAATTTAAGGTATCTTTTCTAGGGTTCGTATTCATTATTTTCACAATCCAAAGAAAAGAATGAGTGTGACCTTTCTAGGTGGCATGATCGTTATAGGAAAGTTGACTATTAAGGGACTCACTTTGAGCAGCATTAGGGGAGCAGAATTAAGAAGCCAGGGTTTCCGGCAAACCAAGAGCTTTTCCCTAAGTTGCCAATGTGTCTGCAGGTAAGGTTGGGTGGACTGCTTTGGACACTATGCTAATGCCAAATACACTGCTTTATACATTGGGGGATGCCAATTTCAGCACCTCTCTCCTGCTGCTAAAATCCAAAATAGTTTTGATTGCATAAGGATCCACAGAGAGAGCAAAAGTTGAAGTGATCAGAAAAACTATTGTTTTAAACAGGATAGTCTTTGTTTAGTCCCAACGCCAAGTAGAAAGGGAAGGTAAGAGGAAAATTACTTGGACAATGATTGCAAACACTAGAGCTACCACCACTTACATAAAACTGCATCCAAATTCTGGGATAGTATGGGGTCATGTTTAGGTTAAGAGATTTTAAATTAACTAAAACCTAGAAATGGATATCAAAGGGAGACAATAAAATGAAAGAAAGTAAAGAGCAGTTTTTCATCCTAGGATTGAATCTGCAAATACATGGAAACACAGGGCAAGGCTGTTCCAAGCCAGTTTTCTTCTTTAATTATTTTGTAGGAATTAATACATTACCCTTCCATTTACCCTAGTACTTTGATTTTTACAAATCTAAGTCTCCTTAGACCATTTTTTCCCTGAACTTGTCAAGTCAGGGTTTGTTTACACATTGAACAAGATTTGGATTTGCATAGAAAGAGTCCCGGTAGTCAACCTGGTTTTCCTTATGAACGGGATCTCAGAACAATGTGGGAAGGCGGGTGGGGCCCGTGGCACCTGCTTCGGCCCTTTGCCTTAGTTAACAGTGAAATGAGAATTTACTTTCAGAGGGCAAATCAATGACCTTGATTTTGTTAGCTCAAATTTTTTTTCTAAGATCCTACTTAGCACATTTTTAAAATTGATGTGAAGCATGGGACTGTTTATTTTGTTGGCTTTTTTTCATTTTTCTTTTCCTATTAGACTTTCATGAAACACTTTTACCAAAACCTCTTTCTGAGATGGTACTACTCACAACCATATTTGCTGGGTTTTTGCTTACAGAAATTAAACAGTTCTGTAGTAATTCACAGACCTTCCCGGCACTTGACTCTTTTAAACTCCCTGATTCTGTTATTTCTCTGTGTATTAAATAATACCACTAATATATTAATCTTAAATGTGGAATAGAACTTCCAAGGACGATTAATATAAAACCAAAGTGTATCTTAGATATTGAAAGAATCTGGATCTTTGTATGATTTCCCATATAAAGCAATAAAACAAAACTTAAATATTTGTGTGTCTGTGTCATGTTTGAATTGCCATTGAAAAGTAACAGATTCAGCCTAATTCCTCATTTCATAGGTTGCAAACCAAAGGCACCCAGTAATTGACTGTCATATACCAAATATTTCAATTGTTTTTAAAATTTCTTTTAAAATCAACTCTGGGAAACCAAGTATTTCGTACAGCGGCTATTGTCCACATGTATCCACTAGCTGTTTCCTATTATGTATTAATGCCACATGAGTCAATGTGCCTGTCTTGATATTAAAGTTTCCAGGTAGTATAATTTAAATAAAATTGATGACTTTTAATTCATTAATAACTTTAACCATTAACAACATTACTTTTAAACCTTGTGAAGTGATGCACTTATAGTTGTATTTCTCTCATTTTTATACTGCTATTGTTCTGTTCTTTAAAAACACTTCTGATAAATGACCACTTTGAAAAGTATAGCTAATTTAAAGAAATTTATGAATGAGACTGGGACTTTCAACAGGAATATACTTTATTGGAAAAATTTTGATTCCTACTGAAACCTTACTCTTGCCCTAGCCTCATAAATAGCTTTCCCTTATGTTTCCTACCTGGATACCAAGCCCTGTGTCTCAGATAGTTGTTGAATTGTCTCATGCATATCGATAGTCTAAGTCCCGTTCACTTACATTGATGAAATGCAAATGATTAGATATATTCATGTTTGTGTGTATATATACACACACAGACATGTATTTGAATAAATATGTAAAAATATGTAAATATCATATAGATATATGGAAATACAAGGGAAGGTTTACCAAATATTGTCATTTTCTTAACTCCACTCACATTCACACCCTAAACAGAAGTACAAAGTGAGTACATCTTGATAAACTGCCTAATGGACATTTCCGAACGGACTGCTCTTGCAGTGATTGCTTTCTCTACTAACATTTTAAAAGTTAGCATTTTAATAATTACAAGAAAGTACCATTGTTTGCACTACAATATGAGCACTTTAAGTAAGTCAGTTAAATTGTAGATTTTAGTTGTGTATTTATGTTGTGGTTCTTTAAAGGAAGAAATTGAAGTATTAGACATACTTAGAGGCCATGATAGGAAATGGATTACATATTTTGTAGAACTGGAATATCTTTTAAGTGAGACTTCACGGCTATTTTTCTTTCAGCCAAGTCCAAATCAGAATTTAGAAATAGAGTCTTTAAGAATGGTATAAAAAAGCTTTAAAAATTTATTGCCTAGCAAAACCATGCCAGCAACATGGACAAATGTTTGTTTTACCCAGGGCGGTGGTAGACTTTAAAACTCCTTGCTCAGGACATACCAGTATCACTGAAATTTAGTGTCACTTTTTTTAAGTGCTGCCAGTGGGAGAGAACCTGCCTCCCGTGATTTGTTTTCCCCCCGGAATGGTAGCGATGGAGCACTGCATGCTGTGTTTGGTGCCTTGCATGAGGAAGACATGCAAAGGCAAGGTCCAGTCTGCATGCTGCTTAATGAATGTTTTTCCTTTTCTCTCCCTCCTTGTCCTGTGCTTTCAGAAGACAACAATGTGGAAGGTGGGTGCTGTTTACTTTTTTTGTCTCCAACTCTCATTTGCCTTTTATTTCTTAGCATTTATAGAGTACAACTCGAATTTAGACGGTAAGTTAACACACTTTTTTCTGAGCATTTGTTGATTTCTGGATTATGTATCACTTTTCATATAGAACACATGTCTCCATCCCAGGGCCCCCGAGTATATGAAATTTCTTCAGTCTTAATTTCAATCCTTGTTGGATTTCAGCATCCCATATGAACCTTAGAATGTTTATTGCAGTGTTCTGTATGGAAAAACAATATAATCCTGTTTTTATTTTAAATGAGAGATTATTTGTAGTTTCAGAACACAATGCATGATTCTTTCTCCTTTTTTTTCTGCATCAAAATGATTTCTTTTCTTTTGGAATTCTTTATCATTACATTATCTCAAGCCCATTGTTTTAGTTTTAATGTTTTGATTTATAAAAATAGAATAAAGTACTGACTATAAATAAGAGGCATACATTTAGATTAAAAAATAAGTCTTCAGCCAGTGGAAAGAAAGCATACAGTACTCCATCATTATTAATGGTAAGTATATTCATAATATTCTGTGTCTGTTAAATAAACCTACAGTATTTATTCAAGTTTTTCAAAATTATCTCTCAAAGAATTTTGAGAAAGGTATACATTTTTTGTATAGAACCCAACAAACTAAACATATTTCAACATATATTTAAAGAACTTAAATGTCTTGGTGTGGTGTCAAACAGACCCCTTTGTGATAAAAATGCAGAAAGAGCTAGATAGAATAAAGAATTATGGAAGGGAAGATGATGTTCTCTCAAATTATATAATATATAAATAACAGGTTTACTTAAATAATTTACCAATGTCTATATGTCAGAAGCATTTAGCATATTTCATTTTGCTGCAATATTTTGAAATAAAATCATTCTGTAAAAATAATATACATTTCTACAGAATGACAACTTTCTTGGGAAAAAAGTTCTCATTAAATGTTACAGATAAATAGTAAAGTTACGAAGATTTGATATTTCAAATAAAGAACAATTTGTGTTATTATACATTGATCACTAGCAAATTTTAGCATATTGTTTGTGATTCATTCATAGACAGTATAGTTGTTTACTTGCTGAACGTATCTGTTTTATTATTTAAATAAAATAGATTAAAACTTCAAAATAAATACTCAGTGATACTTTTTCAAGTGTTGGCTTTGCATAAGGCTTCTGTTTTTCTATGCTGTAAATTTAATAGCATGTGAGTATGCATTTGATCAAGATGATATTACCCTGCAGGTCTGACATTCTTCAGTGTCAGTCTCATTTGTATTGTGCATGTTAATTAAGATTGAAAGTGTTGTTAAGTATAGTTTCAACCTCTTTTGCATTTCCTTAATCATACTGTAAAGATTCACGTTTTTCTTCTTTTCTCTTTAAATTCAGTTGCATTCCAGTGAGCTTTAAAAATGGCCTAGTAAGCATGAATGCCTCTCTCCTCAAACACAGTCATCCCATGAAAAATTCTGACAAGATTTTCAGAGTCTAGGCCATAAACTATTGCAATAAAGTTTATTCAGTCATAATTTTAACATCCCTATTTATAATGCAGCTTTGGCAATATAGTCGAATTTCCTTAGAAGTGGAAAATCTAGCATGAGGAGTGTGAATGCTTTTGAAATGTATTAATTTCAATCCTTACCAAGGTGGTATTAAAAACCATTAGCGATATCTAATGTATTTCGTAAAAGTTAGATCTGATACAGAGATAGTTCCCTGATTTAGTCTACAAAATGTTATAAACTGTTATTAGGAAATATGTATAGTAGTTTTAAGAGTGAAATTAAATGAAAAATTGTATCACTTGGACAGATAAACAACTATTTCTAAGCATATAAAAAATATCACAAATCACCAACAGATCATGTTTTAATCTGCCTGTGTGATTATTTTTTTAAATCACTTAGAAAATACAAAAAGAGGCTGGATAACAGAAATCTTAAACTACTATGTTTAATAATTTTTGTATTGTGATTATATGACAATTTATATTTGTCCTACGGAATGTTTATCTGTAAAATTTTAAGAAAATAACACTGATTATTTTAATACTGATGCACGTAATACATAATGTTATGTATCTTAAATAAAGACTAAAATATATTTGAACTACCACTACCCAAATGAAATATAAATTTTGTTAAAATTGTATGCACACTATTGCTCTAACATTTTCCCGTATTTTTGAAATATACATGGATTTAGTAGTAGTTTTACTATTGAATTTAGAATAAAAACTAGGAATTATGCCTTTCAGTAAAAAGTATAAAATAACTGGTTAAAAGAAAATTAGTTGTATTCTTTAGAAAAAGAGTGATCTTCAATCTAAAGTTAATTGTCAAGAGATAATGAATAATTTAAATAAATAAAAGGAATTCAATATAATTTCAGAGAACTTCCTTGATGGAATTGTTTCATATATCTGTATATCTATATATAATCTATACTCACATTAACTCATAGTCTAGCATTTAAGTTATGGTTAAGGAAAATACTAAATAATTTTGTTCTCCATGGAACATGACCTGAGCCGATTTAAATCTGATTCTTTGTTCCTTAAAAACATTGTTCTGTAGTAAGTCCTAGCTTTACAACTGCGTGTAATGATCTTTTGTGTATCTGAACCAGCTGAGTCAATTGCTACGTGTGTCAGGCAAGGAGACATCTCTGCATTATCATTTCAGTGTGACTAAGGACTTTTTTTTTCATTTAATTATGAAACTTCTCATTTTTTGATGAGGGGAAAAAGATCAGACCCAGCCCATATTTCAGGTATTCTTTGGGTTTTTAAAAAATATAATTTCATACTGAACAATGGCAAGCCCTATGGGGGCAGTGTTCAAAACTGAGGAAGGGCAGATGTAATACTAAGGGATTGATTGGATTTTAAGTCATGCTCTTAAGCTCCTTATTGTTCCAACTGCTACCAGTAGAAATACACAGTGCAGCATATGCCGGTGTCTAAACTGTAGCTCTCTAACTCTTTGCCCCAAAGCATTCCAACCAGGGGTTGAAAGAATGCTTTTTGATTTGCCTCTGAGAAACAGACATGTCTCACAGGAAACAAGATGTCTGTCACTGAACATTTTTGTCACCTTGACAACCCTGCCTTCCCATGCTCCCTTGTTTATTGCTGACTGTGCTCTTGTTTCCCTTCAAGGTCTGGCGCACCTGATGATGGGCGACCAAGGTATGGGCTCTGTTCCTTTTCCACTCTGCTTTCAGTGTTTTCTTGTTTTGTAGCTGCTTTCAAACCATCACTGCAAAGGATGGGGAAATGCTTGCAAATTATCTGGCTGCAAATTAAATATGTGACTTTCGTTCACATTTTTTTTTCATGTGTTTTTTCTCCCCTTTATTTGTTGGTTTGATTTTTGGTTTGCTCTTTTGGCTTTTGTTTTTGTTCATTCTTTGCATTATAATATGTGAAAATAAATGAGACATAAGGACTTGTGATGTAAAGTTTTCATACATTTATCAGTATATGCCGTTAAACGTAGTTATAGTAAAGAAAAACCAAGAAACATCAAAAATTAGTATCTGAAAGAGGATACCCAGTTTAACCTAGTGTGTCAAAAAAGAGTCCATTTTTCACCCATGCATGGCAGTTTGGGAACACGCAGACATCCTTGGCTTCTGGCTTCTAGAATGCTGAGTATAGTGTTCCGTGGGATCAATACTTCTTTTACCTGTAGTCATTGTGTATCTTTTGTGTGTGTGTGTGTAATACCTTCAAGTGAGCATGGGCTTTCCAGTTTCCTTGCATGTATTGCCTTTAAAAAAGGCATAGTTTTCAACATGTACTGACTGTATCTCCATTTGCTTTCAAACCTTTATTTATTCTTTCTTGTTTAATTTTCAAAGACTAGTACATTTACATATATTCATAATTCTTATTGTTGTTTCTCTCCTCTTTATTCTCTTTGTATGGAAACCCTTTCTTCATGGAACCATTTCATCAAATCAATAGGTAAAAGTAAAGGTATTACACTATTTTATTTCTACGTAATATCATCTGTATAAATTAGGGTGCGTCTAAGTTATGCAAATGTATTTACACTTTTTGGCATTCGTAATGGTCACTGGGAGGTAGGTATGAGTGTTAATGAGTATTTTATGAATTTAAGGTAAGACAAAAATCCATCAAAATGTTTCATTCTTTTTTTTCCCTTGCTCCTTAGAGTTATTTTTTCCATGTCAGCTGCTTATATAATTAGTGCATTTAAAAATTAGCCACAGGTTTCGGTGTCAGTTCTGGCAGTATCATTCACTGGCAGCTTAATAATGAGTGTAGTCACCATTGCTATATCATCTTCAAACACTTAATTCTGGAGCCCACCTGCCCCAGCTATTCTGCACTGGGATGTAAGTTTAAGCATGCGCAGCATTGAAGTAGTTCTGCTCATCACTTCATTGTCTGCTAGATGTCACGCACACAAACTCCACGATAACCTGGAAGAGGCAGGACTGTGGAAGAGAGAAACAGAGGAGCAAGACAAGCCTGTTCTCTGTTTTGTGTATACTAACTCTGTTTTAAGAACATTATCGACCAGGTGCATATTCTTGCATCTCTTGGTAAGTCAGGCATGTGCACTCCTTGACAACATTGGTGTCCAATTTAAAAGCATGTATAATTCACCATGTAGAGCCATCCACATTATGTTTAGTGTTTGCAACAAAAGGAGGTAGATGATAGGCAGCTTGGTAAATATGTGCCATAGCCTTTAAATTTAACTTTTTAAACTATATGTGAATGTGCCCTTGGTCTCTAGTTGTTTGTTTGTATGTCTGTTTGTTTGCATTTTGGGTTATTTCAAACACAGGAATGTGTCTTATCCTTGAATTCTCTGAATCTTTCTTATGCTCTAAATCTTACTCCAGTGACTGGGCTCAAAGCCCAGGGTCCTGCAGCTTCATGTTAGGCCACCTAGCAGGGAAATGCTTCCGCTCACAGAAGCACCTGAACTTGAGTGGGGCAATAGGTAGGAAATGGTATCAAAGTTTTAAAAGTGTGAAGTAGAGCTTTAGAAACACATGTTGCTTGGATACTCTGAGTTAATAAAAAAAGGACATACACTATTGCAGTTTGTTATTTGGTCAACCATTTTCAATGGTGTAATTTGATCTCGTTTTAAGCATTCCAGCAACTATGCAAATGGCAGTATATCTTGCTTCTTTTAAAGATTTTGTGCACCATTTGGGATGATTTTTCACTTTTATTTTTTGAGGACAAAGTACCACCCACTTTTCTTTCCTAAGTGGGTATTTCTCACCATGTTACTTAGTATAAGACTCAGAATGGTATAGTAGAACTATATATTTTACTTTACTGGCTCAGTGAAGTGTATCTATATGTTTGTGTATGTTCCTTGTGTACATTGGTAGGGATGCATGTATATACAAAAACTTTCTCAATATGCACACATATATGCATTATGTTGTGAAAAGGTAATTCTTAAAAGTAATTTTCTAACTATATAGCCATTTAATTCTACATAAAGAATAATTCATGTTTATGCTAAGTTGATATTTGTTTTGGTGTAATTAATATTGTGTCACTTCATTCAGTTTTACCATTCAGTCTTAAATCGTTTCTGTAGGTATGTGTGTCAAACATATCTTTGCTAAAATTTTCATCAAATTTTATTCCTCAATGAGCACAAAACTACAGAGGGTAGGGATTTTCCTTTTTTCTTTACATTCTGCTTCTGTTAATGGGACCAGGATGCTTTCTGATGTTAAATCAAGAAAGAAGATTTAAGATGGACTTGATTGTTCTGCAAATCAGACTGATCCCATTACATGTTGTTTGATTAGATGTATAGAAGTGAAAATGTGATTTGTAAGTCTTTAACTGAAAATTAATTCAATAAATCTGCATTCTAGATCAAAAATACAATCTTGTCTGTGACATGCATCCACATTAAAAAGTGTTGTTATGATTGGGAAATGAAAACATGGACGAGTCAGCCAGATGGCAGACTGGAAGTGCTGTGAGAATGGGAAAAAGTGATGGGCATTTAAAAAGATAAAGGTACCACGAATCAGGGTCGTTCTTCAGTGGCTATCCTTGCCTTGTGCCACCTGTTGGAGAAGTCAAAAAATGTCTAGCAACTTTACATGGTAGCTTTCTATGTCAGATTAAATCCTAAATGTTAACCTCCTTAGGCTAAAATAACTGATGTGCATTGTAAATTTATGCCTCCCAAATCTTTCTGTCACAGTATAATCCTGTAGTATTTTTCTGGACACCACATTTCTCTTTAGGAGTAGTGAGTTCAGGGTCTCTGGGATGATCATCTCTGGATTAATGTATTTTTCTAATCCAGAAGTAAAATTGGATTCAGGAGCATTATTGTAATTATTTTAATTTTTTTTCTATGGATTTTTAAATATTTTCCAAATTTCTAAATGCCCAGTGGTAAATGAATGCATTTCATTTTTTTTAAGAAGGAGAAAAAAGGTAACTCATCTAAAGAGAACATTCATTCTGATAACCTTCTTAATCTTTCTCCCCAGTCTTTAAGCTCTGGTATAACTGTGATGGATCCTTATAGAGTCAGTGTGGATCCTTCCATACTTCCTAACTCATTTTTCAGGGTTTGGAAACTTAAAAATCCCGTATCATGTGTACATCACAAAAATGGCTAAGTCAGCTGGAGACATGTTAAGAATCATTGCTATGTGCTCCTGGAACCATAATGAATAAAGCTTTGTCACTCTTCCCATAGACCATCTTCTGCAGACCAAACTATAGAGACAATTATTTGGATTTGCTTTCATGTTTTATAAACAAAGAAATGTCACCTTTAACTGGATACAATTAGGAATAAACTTTGTTTCAATGAATTATAGCTTTCTTAGAGATAGCTGAAGACATATTCTCTAGAGCAAACCTTACTTCTGCCGCATGTGGCTACATGGATCCAAATGGCCTTTGTTAAGTTGTAGTTGCTTTCTTTTCCGGTATGAAATTTGTCAGTGGTATTGTTGGGATCATTGATGGTGCTAACTTTAGTCTTCCATTTTATTTAGAATGCAAGTGTATCAATTTGCCTAGGAATTTAGCATTTTTTCCCATGTGTGTTTAACTGGTCACTTTATTCCAACAATTACTTTCTTACATTATATTTTACTTCACTGGTTGTCTGAAAGTAATGAGTGACCATTTTTTATGAGAAAATGTTAAGTAAATTACACTGCAAATCTAGCATCATGGATGATTAATAGCGCAAGAGCCCAGGTTAATAACTGCCAGTTACCTGTTGGTCATTTGATTGGAAGCCTGTATTCTCCTTCCTAGCCATCATCATAATTGTAATTACATATTTATATGTATTTATAAGTTTATATTTACATGGGTGATTATACATTTAATGTGAACTGTTCCTAATAGAATGTAAGCTCCATGAAAGCAGGAAGGTTGTCTTTCTTTTTAGTTGTTGTATTTCCAGAAAAAATTTCTAACTGGGTCTTGGATGTGCCATTTTCATGACTTACATACGTGAGCGTGGAGGGCGCACTGGAAGAGGGAGATGTACAGGAAGACCTGGAGGGTCTGGCGCGGACAAAGTGGAGGGTAGAAAAGAAGAGGAAACGTATTCAGATATCTAAAAAGAATTATTGCGACAGGTTTCATGGATCCTCTGTCTCTAAAGTTTCTCTTTTTTTCCCCTATCATGCATATCCTTTTCCAAAGTTGCAGTATATCCCTCTCGTAAGGCATCGTTCTGATACCACTTTAATACCCCTTAGCATATGCACAGCAATGGGTCTGTAAGGTTATAAAGTCAATCATATTTTGTGTTTAAGGGTTTCAGAAATTTTAATGTTATTCACTGTCACAGTGGCAAATAATCAAATTTTATTTTCTAACTTACCCTATTCATGCAAAAGCAGGTATAAGAATGTTACTGCAATTGAAATCTGCCGTTATTATACTATCTACTGTGGTTTATGTGAGTTGAGTTCTCTCCTTTTTTTAATCTCACTTTATCAACTGTCATATATTATACCATATGACCTGTGCTTACATAGGATTTGGGTTATAAACTTCAAAAAAGCCAAAAGTTGGCTCTTATCTGATGTGATCATATTTGCTAACCCTTGCATTCATAAATCCTACTGCATATTTGCAAAATATATGCCCCGTTCGCTCTTTCAAATGAACATTCATGGTGTGATTGTCCGGGTTTCTCATGTTACTAGAAGGCCAAGGTCTTACAACTGTCAAACACACAGACACACATTTTATAAGTGCCTGAATTGTGTTGTATTAGTGACAATGAAGATCTTCAGATAATTTATAAAAAAATAAAATTAGATATTGATTCCACTATAACTACTTGATAAGCCATATTGATGATTATGTTTTAAAACTTTATCTGTAATGTCATAGCGCAATTAATATTCTAAAGATAGATTTGCTATCATTAATATTTAGTGAAGAATAAAGCATTTAGTATGTTTTATTAATTTTCATTTGTTTCCATGGTTTTTGTTACCATCCTTTAGCTCTCGTGCTGGTACACAGCTAATTTGTCTGTGAAGTACCCACCTTCCAATCACTAACATCATGATGTGTGTTCGTTTTATAGCTTTTCCATACATTTGCTGTGGTTTCTGATGAACTAGTTTCTTCTGTGTATCTTCTGTATGGCTTCTTAAATCGTATTTCCTCATTTAGCTTCATAATATTAAGTTTTTAGAAGCACTTGTGAATGTTGACAGGATCTTACTGTATTAAAATGCCTGTGTTTGGTGCATATGGAACCTAAGAAATAACATTTTGAATTATCTATCATGATTAGCCACTGGATGATCTTCATTTGCCACCATGGAACGGGGAAAGACCAGAATACCGCTACGTAAAATCAGATCTCAAATATCTTCTCATCAGTATGATACGCAGAGAAGGCTCTGTGACTATTAGAAATGGCATTTATTTCGCAGTTCTTCTTTAGTCTACATGCCCATCGGTTCTGAGTACAATCAACAAAATTTTCTTGAAGACTAAATATGTGTTATCTGTTGCTGTGATATAGTCAATTTTGTCATATTTATCACAAATAAAAGCCTCAGCTCCTTTGTACCTCTGTTCTCTTGGTTCTGTGATGAGAAGTTTTCCATGTATTTATATACTCTATAAAAATGATGGCACTGCATAGCTGATAAACTGAACAAAGATCTTACTAGACTGTAATAGATTAGTTTATCCTCAAAGAAGAGCAGAAAAAGGACTCTCCACAGCCTAACTGTTTAAAGAATGAGGTTGTATACGTAATTATTTATGTGCTTCACTGAAATGGATTGTAAATAGCAAAAAACTTAAATTATGGCATACTAGGTTTTAAAAAGATTATTCTTTTTCCAAAGGAAGTGATTTTATTTTTTTCATTATTTTATTTTTCCAAAATAATTATTTTGCTTTATTTATCCCTTTTAAAATGTAAATTTAAATGTGAATTTAAGTTTTTTTATAAACCGGCATCAACACAATTAGTCTGGTAAGAGGGTGTTTCTTAAATTATGTAGGCCAGTGATTTTAGAGAACAATGCAGTTTCCCAGAGTGCTCAGCTCACATACTGAATAAGTTTGAGTCTTTAATTAGAACTACAGAACTGCTGATTAGGGAAGAACATTACAAATTATCTAAAAAAAAGCAAACCCAGAAACTGTTGACATTTTGAAATATAAGGTTTGGTAGAGAATATTGCTTATTATATAATAGGAAAAAGCATTGTGGATACTTTGACCAGAAATAACTGATATAGAATAAGCAGTCTCTATTCTATATCAGTTATTTCTTTACTGATAAAGTCTTTAAGGAGACTTTAAAGGCTTTTTTCCTCTTAACACACCAATCATTATAAAACAGGATCTCATCCTTATTCTTACAGAATAAATTTAGAGGTAGTATGAAGGACAACAACCATAGAGTGTTACCTTAGGATACTTTTGCTTTTCATTTTTAAGATTTCCATTGTAGGGGAGTAAAATTCCATCCTTTAACAGGGAAACAGTTTAGTGTTGGGTCCCGTATTATGGTGAATATTGGTATAAGAAAGCATAAAAGAGTGATTCTACTCAACCAAAATTATTTGGATATTTTGTAGCTTGACACTAACATTTCTCTTACACACAATGATGGCAATGCAATGGACTTGGCTCCCCTTTGAACAAATGTGGGGGCCATTGGCTAAGAACTGCTTTCTAGATTCAAATTTACAAGCTGATGGGTACAAGGAGGTAAATATTTTCTCATGGGCCAGAAGTACCATCCAGAGAAAAGCTCTTTTGTTTTTAATTAATGTTTTTTTTCTCACTAATGACATATAGTGATATATGAGTTGTACTTCTACTAATCCCTTAGTCACCTGAAAACCAAATTTTCAAGGAAAAGCTAATTAGGGAGTTCTCTTTTTAGATAACTACCTTTCCTGGAAAAATAACAACATATAATTACCTTGAGATACTTAAATAATTGACTAATACTCTCACATCCTTCAAGATTTGGCTCAAATGGTACCATCTGAAGAGAATTTTCCTGACCATTGTTTTAAGCATTATTTGCTCCTCTTCTGAACTGGCAGATCCCAATCTAGTTTTTCTTCCATAACAAATATTCTCTTTTAAAATACTTAAAATGTTATTTAATTTGTTCACTGTTGATTGCCTGTCTTTCTCCTACCAGAAATGATGGGCAAGGACCTCTGTCCTGCCCTGGTGTATCTCCCAAGCTCCTGATCAGTGCCTGAAACTGTCGGTGATCAATAACTCTTGCGTAATGACTACTGACCGGCCAAATAAGTGTATAAAATTTCCTTTTAGAGTTTATTTTGGACATTGTTTTTGCCTCATCATACACTAATTTTCAAATTTCTCTGTTTGCATCAAGGCAACTCTTCTTATGAAGGACAAACAAATAAAATCAAACTAAATGCATCTCCTTGAACTGGGAGCAAGGAGGACTCAGCCTTGACCACTTGAACTTTCTTGTTTTCCATCCAATTTAGGTGGTCTCAGAGAATTTAGAAGGGTTTTGGAAACCACGCCAACCACTAATGGTCAAGCCTTTCCTCTAAAATTCCTCTAATATCCCATCTTAAAGGAATATTTCTTTAAAGGGACAATCATCCATCTTTGCATGTGTCTCTGTATGTAGGTAACAAGAAGAGACTCCGGGAATTTCGGCTTCTAAATAGCATGTGACTTTCAGGGAGTACTTGTTAGCAACTTGTGACAGAGAGACAGTGTTTCAGAGAAGTGGACCCCTTCTCCCTTATGTTCATGTAACTTATCCTTGCTTCAAATATTAAAAGAAACAGATTCAGTCTTCTCAGATCCTCAGAGAGTTATGTGTGTCCAAAGGGTCTCCGACTTTTTTCCTGCCTGGGGATAAATGATATATTCAACTGGATAATGTATCCAGTACTTAGTACAGGTCCCCATCCTGCTGTCTTAAGCTGAGGAACCTCTGCTGAACAACCACATGGTAGGAAATCTCTGAACTAAAAAGCAACAGTAAAACTGTGGTGCCTAAGGACATTTCTCCCTTCACATGAGTGTCTGATCCCTTGTCCTTTTAGTACAGGTACAAATAGAGATGGAAAATCAGAACAGTTTCATTCAATCTTAGTCATTATTACTGAAATCGCCAATGAGATTCTTCTTCATGTGGGACTGTTAAACATGGTGTAAAGCCCCAGCTATTCAGAATGGATGTTTCCAAGATTTCTGACATTAAATATAAACACAAGGATAATAGCAATTACCATTTTTCAGGACATGTCTTTACATACTCAAATTATATCTACTTACACAAAACATATATTCCACTAAGTGGAATTTTTCCTTTTCTGCTGGGGTTCGTTGCCTATGAATTTCATGTGCCTATGATCACATGACAGCTCATTCAGATCAGCAGAAACTCCAGTAATTATTAGTATTTACTTTTTATTACATAGTCCAGATATAGACTAGAAAATTAGACTACTGGGATAATGAGTAATTCAGGAAATAAAAATGACTTACGTGTTTTATGAAGTTTCTAAACAATAGTTTATTTTTGGGCCTGAATTACCTGGTCAACTGACCCAGTTGTTTTTTTCATTTCATTTTCTGAACTTAGCATTTTAAAGGCAGTAGAGATTTGCAGAAAATTAAATTACTCCATTCAAGGAAACAATTGCATTTAGATTGGGCCGAAGTGCTGCCAGAAGGAAGGAAATCCTTAAATTGGAGAGTTGTGATTTCACTTCACAGGAAATCCTAGTCCACCAGCCTAACGATAGGTTTGTACAGATTGCTAGTAGCAAAATGTGCCAGAAATCTTCTGCTAAACATAGTAAATGGATATTTTTGATGCTGTGCTGACTTACAAGAATTATGATGGCTTGTTATGACTGTCTTTCTAGTGATTATTTGTTTAAATAAAAGAATGCATTATCTGTCAGCAGGGCATACATTTTAATTACTTCCCTAGCAGTGGGGTTGGATTTGCACTAATGCATCTGTACTTTCCGTGTGATCTGTGGCCTTCTTAGTCAGCAGACAGGGTGAAATTG
Organism: Desmodus rotundus; assembly: GCF_022682495.2. Taxonomy (NCBI): domain Eukaryota; kingdom Metazoa; phylum Chordata; class Mammalia; order Chiroptera; family Phyllostomidae; genus Desmodus; species Desmodus rotundus. Next base: position 128,776,788 of record NC_071391.1, on the reverse strand, counting down.
TAAGTCATTCAATGCTCTGGAAAGAGAGAAAAGCTGATTCGTCCAAAAGAAAGCCAAATTTGGACTGATGAATGTGAGGAGAACTTGGTTGGGTATTTGCCCTCTCGTTATTTGTAAAAAGTAATAGCATGACCTATTAGGCTAAGTGTTTTTTCTGCAGCTACTTCAAATATGTCATTCCCTAATTAGAAGGCTATTTTGTGTAAAGGAGGACCTTGCTGTGTAAACAAGGCTGGTCCAGTGGCTTACTGTCCCGTTAGAACATGCAAACAATCTCTCAAGCACTACAACAAACCTTGACCTCAGTACCATTGTTCTGACCCAGTGGTTCTCAGGTTGGTTTTCCAGCCCTCCACAGCCCCAATCACCTGATCAGTTAATTAATCTTAACTTAACAGATAATTTTATTCAATGGGACTATGGTGAATTGGATTCCTGTTCTTAAAAAAAATATGAACAAAAAGTCAAAAAAAAACCCAAACCAAACCCCTCACCTCCCCCATAAGCTTCTAGAAGTTTTGTGTAGTGTTCCCAGCTCAGCAAACTGGCTTTTGCCCTCTAAGAGTTGGTGATTTGTTCTTCACGGTCATGAAGGGTTCTTTTTCCTGCAGGGACACATATAGCTTCCATTTCAGTCCACATTACTTCTGTGCTGAAAGGCTTTTTCTTATTAATTCAAATAATTATTATCTTGTTTTCTGAGAAGTTGGTGCATTGGGAAACAGTATATGGTTATTCAATTAGATCTACCTTTTGTCCCTGAAACTAGGTAGTTGATTTTCACACTAGTAAGATGTCACTGGGCTCTTTCAAACCTTGAAGTAAAAGTCATTAAAAATTTCATTGTTTAGAATCCGGTTCTGTGATAAACATTAAAAAAGAAAAAACTGAATATGTAATAGCATTTATACTTTTTATATATTGCCCACCCATGGATACTTTGTAATATATTTTAAGCTCATTATCTATAGTAGATTATGGTAAAGAGATCCAAAGGGAAAGCTGAATAGCAAATGCTAAGCTCATGTAAAATAATGCTATAAATATATTTCTATACAATGGAAAATTTAATTATGATGACTTATTTTTCTGGAAATTATGGTGAAAGGCATTAAATAAAACAGGAATATTATTTCTACAAAGATTATACTTTAGGGGATAGAAATTTGCTTCCTAGAGTCTATTAAAAAAGAAAAGGTAATATATTTATGAGACATTTTAGAAATGACAGTTATATGGGAATATATTAGCAGATTTTTTAAAGTCTGCAAAAGGAACTAGTTAAAAGAATGATGTGAAAACAAGAAAAAGCCGAGAGGAGTGCTGAAGGTGAGAAAGCCACGTTTTGGGGGTGGGGGTCGGAGCTAAGGGGGAATAATCCCGTGGTGGTTGTTACAGCAAGACATTTTTTTGTCCAGGTAGAAAAAATGTAATGATAGCAGCCTGAGGGGGCAACTTTGGGAGCTAATCAAGTTCTGTACATAAATGGTTACACATTTCATGTGATTTGGAGGGACACCCAAAGGTATCCCCTTGCCAAATATAAATCTCTCAGTAGCCCTGCTATGTTGTAATTATTTTTAACATACAGTATTTGAAAGTGCCACATAAGTTGCCCTAGGAATCAAATAGAGTTTGATTATTGATAAATGATTCAAATAAAATTAGGTAATTTTCAAGGAAAACAAAAGAGCAAAATCACCAACTACATGGAAGAAAGATTTTTTAAAAAGAGGCCAAAAACATTTATTCTTTGTATACGTATGTTAAAGGCTCATTGAGTCACAGATTTTGAGAAAGGGAGTAGCAGAAATTGGAAGGTTGGGTGTGTGTGTGCGTGTGTGTGGTGCATTCATTTTATAGTAACTTGTATTACTGTTAATGAAAAATATATATCTTTTTTTTATATCTCAGCGAGCCTGAGAATACTAATCAAGCAATAATTGTCATCTTTTATGCCTCTAAATAACAAAGGCAAGATGTTTTCCTTTAATTTATTTTTTAATTTCCTTGATTAGGGTATTAGGATTCTGTGTAACATGAACTAGTGTTAACATAAATCAGATAAGCCTTTTGTTCTAGATGACACAGTAGAAAAAGCTCAGCTTGCTTTGGACTTGTTTTGCTTAATTGCTCCTCCTCATTAAAAGAGAATATACAATGAACAGATCATAATTCTTTCCTGTCCTTGACTTCCTTTCTGGGGTAGGTTTTGGAGAGTTAGAAACTATGTGAAAGTTATAAGAGTGACCATTATGAAAAGTAAAGAAAGCTTGGTAGGGGCACAGGGCCTTTATTCTTGTGATCTGTGGGTCTGTTAGCACTTTGACTCAGAGATAGGATTTAAGTGAAAAGTAATTTATTGGATTCAGAAAGTATGTGGTAATATGTTTTAAACAAAGATAATTGTGAAATTCACTAAAATCAGAATCACAGTAATTACTTTATAACAGAAAAAGATTTAACAAATAATAGAATCACAGATTTGGCAGAACTTCAGACGTCTTCTACTCCACGTGCCTCCCCGGCAAACTCCTCTGTAGTTCTGCGATGATTCTGGGATGGGCGATGATACAAACTCGGTTTGCGTGGACATAAGGAGTGTGTACTTGCCACCTCACTAAGTAATAGTCTTTTAAAGAAGTTTTAATTATTAAAGAGTTTTTCTTTATTTGCATGAAAATCTGTCTACTGAAACTATCACCAATTAGCTATCTGCATGTTACTGTTGCTTCTTAAGATATCCATTGAGTTTCTCCAGTGTGCTGTGCTCCGTTTTCAGTTTCTCTGGAATGAAACACTGTTACGGCCTCATCCACATTAAAAAAAAAAAAAAAAACTTCTATAAATACATTACCCACCCTCATATCCAAATCCAAGTTTTTCTTTTTTCTAATTTTATATTTTCAGTTTCTAAAACCATTCTTCACAGTATTGAAATCCTTCCCATATCTTTCTTGGCCATCTTCTCCTCCCGGCCTGAATAAACACTAATTGTCGGGATATCTCTTGAAGCCCAGTCCAGAATTAATCGCAGCAACCTGAATGTCTGAACAGGGCACCGTGAAATGGAAGCATTCTCTGCTTCTGGAAATGATGGCACCTCCAGTCAAAGGTGTGTGTATTGTTTGTTTTGTGGTTTTGATCAGTTTACCATTTGCTGACTCATGTTGAACTTTTAGTCATTTGAAACCTCTCAGTTTTGCCACATGAACTGCTTGAAGCTCAGCCTTCCCATATTCTATGCAATAATTACTATTGTGAGCCTACTTCAAAGCATGCAATATTTCTATTCAATTTCATCTTTGATTATTAAAAATAAATATATGCTCAGTGCATATATTTATATGTTCAGTGCATAAATATATGTTCTGTGCAAGAAGCTGAGATTACAAAAATCAATAAGATGTGGTGTAAGGCAAGGCATCTGTCTTAGATTTATAGCTCAGTAGTAGGTAAAGACATTTTTACATGTGAGTCCCATTACCAGCTAAAGCCTCAGATAGAAGTTATTTCTAAGGACCAACATTCCTTATTATCTGAATCCTATAGAACTTGGGTGTGTGGTAGATTGTCATGGTTGAGTAGTGTATTTATTTTCTCTCAATGCCCTAACAAGTTTCATAAATATAACATTGTAACACTATCACATTATCCTGAAGTTTCATAGGTCACAAGTTCAACCTGGGTCCCACTGGGCCCAACTCAATGTGCCAGCAGAGTGGGTGTCCTTTTCTGGTGGGTCTCGGAGAGAATCAACTTCCTTCCTTTTCCACCTGTTTGAAGCTGGAAAGAAGCTCCCTTTGTGACCCCTTTCCGTTGTCTTCAAAGCCAGCTACCTTGAATCTCTTTGGCCATTCTTATGTAGTCACACTTCCCTCAGACTCTCTTCTGTTTTTCTTTTCTACATATAAGGAGTTTTATAACTGCACTTGGCCCACCTGGATAATTCAGGATACTCTGCTTGTCCTCAGGTCACCTGATTAGCAAATTTAATTATATCTGCAACTTTATTTGACTTTGACATGTAATGTAATATATGCACAAGTTCTGGGGTTTAGGATGTGGACATCTTTAGGATACCATTTTTTTTGTACCACAGGTAGAAACATTAAGGCAAAAGAAAAATGTGAATCAAGTCGTGGAGCTATGTTACAGAAGTGCTGATTCTAAGAGTTGAAACAATTGAACATAAATGGAACAAGGGAACCTAGAAGATCCAACTGGCAAAAACAGATAAGGTCAAGATGATGAAAAGTCTCAGAGAACAAGATGAAGTTTGCTTTTTAGAAAGATTGTTCTGGAAAGAGAACAGATATGAGGAATGCAAAACTAAAGATAAGAGAACAACAGCAAATCAACTATGATTTAGTCAAGAAAGACATCAAGGGTTTACCCAGGGGTGTCCAACCTTTTGGTTTCTCTGGGCCATACTGGAAGAAAAGTTCTCTTGGGCCACACGTTAAATACACAAACACTAATGAAAACTAATGAGCAAAAAAAAAAAAAAGGTTTTAAATAAATTTACAGTTTTGTGTTGGGCCACATTCATAGTCATCCTGGCTGCGTCCTGGCTGCATATGGCCCGTGGGCCACAAGTTGGGTACCCCGGGCATTTTGTATGGCATCAGAGATGGAGAAGAGTGGAGATACTACCAGGAGAGAGAATGTACTACCAGTTTTGACTCTGTACTAATGGTCATATCATATTTCTCCAGGCTTTTCAAATATGAGGGGGGACCCAAAAAACCCAGAATTATCTTCTGAAGGGCAGGCCCACTGTAGTACAAGCTTCCCCAGCTAGGTGAGTGTTCTAGGAACCCATCTGTATCAAATGTACCAGCAGGCATTGTTGTGAGAGGCTGTGTTTGGCTTCAGTGAATTTTTTGAAGACTCAGTGTGTTTGCTCGTTTCATAATGGGGGTTTCATGAGTGCACTTGTTCACACAACACAGTGTTGAGCAGTTTTGGGCCAAAAACAGTAAGACCTTCATGTCCACCTTCCCTATTCACCCCATATCACCCCGAGCAACTTTAATTTTTGTTTTTTCAGATGAAAAATGTCCTTGTTTTGTTGATTTGGAAAAGGTAAAACAAAAAAATAGCAGAAGCACTAAAAGGCATCAAAATCAACAAGTTCAAAAACTGTTCTGAGCAGCGGAAAAAATGTTTCAATAGGTGTATTGCATCAAATGAAGAGCACTTTGAAGGTGGCTGAAGTTTAAACATGTGAGAATACATACATAATTTTCGTAAATAAATTCCATTTTGGGTCCCCTCTCCTATGTCATGTTTTTAACTATGTAAAAAATAAAAAAGAAGGACCACACAGGATAACAAGAGGTTAATTTTTAAGAAAAGAAAGTTCCTTGAAGAAGTAGTAATTGAACTGGAAGAGGTGAGAAGTGAGGATAGACTTACCAGGGAAGCGAGCACCTGGAAGAAGAATGGCATGATTAGAAACATTGAAACAGCCTCATTCCAAATATGGCAAGTTTTGGTTGACACAGAGATCTAGCTGGGGGGCAGATTTAGAGTCAAGGAACTGGCAGCAACCTGGTTCATAGCTGCCGTTATTTTAAATTGAATTTGAATGTCTTAGGGCAGGATAGGCACTCCCCGTATTTCCATAGTGTCTCTCCTTCCCTATGGTGTGCCCTAACCAGACACTCACATTGCTATTGCTTACCTGCTGCCTTAGATACATGGTTTATGACCCTAGATTTAGAAACAAACTTTGCAGTCAATACACTGCCAATTAGTGTGTGTGTGTGTGCACGTGTGCCATTATTAGAAATTGACTTTAGGAAGACATTTTCATGGTAGAGTGGATTGCAAGTTGTAATGAAGGAGGATGGGATCATTAGGGGAAGATAAATGAGCTAGAAGGTTGTAAAAACAGGTCATGGAAAAGGCAGTGGACCCTAAACCATTACGATAATCATTGGAAAAAGAAAGGAGGAATCAAATGTGAAAGACTGTATTCAAAATTTCTCTAGGGAGTGGTTTGGGTCTTGTTCTTTTTGTGGTGCTTATATGGGGCAAGACAGAGGATGGATGTTCAATAAATAAATGAATGAAGACTTTGGAGGAATTGAATTGGATGTGAGAGGTGAAAGGAAGTAACTGGAGAGGACTTAAAAAGCCTGAATATGAATAACTAGAAGTATCACGTTTCTGATTCGGTGGGAGAGTAAATTTTATCTTATGTGAAGTTTAAAAAAGATATTCAGGAAGACGCATTCAACACAGAGATTAACGTAAGACTATGACCCTTAGGGTGGAGGGCATAATTAAAGGAGAGTATGAAAATGTTTAACTTACAGGTAACGGCTTAATTTATCCAACAAAAATATATATCAAGATAAACTATGGATAAGTAACTGTTTAGGAAAAAGGTCAGATCATTTAGTGCAGACAGTTTGTTTTATGGATGACAAAATTGAGAGACAAATGTTTGGTTGTCCAACAAATAAGTGTAAGACTTGACCCTACAAGGTAAAAGGATGTCCTTCGAATCTTTTCAACACATTATTTCAATGCTTTCTGCTTCCCATTTAAAAAATGCCTATACTGGCTCATTCTCTGCTTTATCTTGCCAACTCTGAAGCTGATCCATTTGGAAAATTCAGGCATAGACTGTTTAATCCTTAGGGACTTGAAGCTTTCCCTCCATTTCAAGACCTAACATAAAAGATGGCACTGCAAGAAAGCCTAGGCTGAAAGCCACCCGCTTTATTTTATTAATTCCAAGTATTTTGGCCTGGCCACACTGATTGTCTCATTTTTCGAGTCAAATTGTTGGAATGAAACAAGTTATGTCCTCCAGTTCTAAAGTTTGCATCCTTCTCTATGGTGAGTAAATGTCAGTGGGGCTCGTTGGGGCCTGCAGGTTTGTGTAGGTATCTCAGGACCACCGCTGGGGGTTAGGAGCACAGAGGGGGCGGACCTTAGAGCCCTTGTCCAGATTCAAACAGAGTACAAAAGCCTTTCCCGGGATAAAAGTAGTGTCTCTTATTTTAAAATATTTGAAAACTACTAGAGGTTATTAATCTCAGAGTTTTAGCCAGCATTTCATTGTTTTTGAGTTCACGGATTACATTAAAACACTCCAAATCCTCTGGTTATATTTTGTTTGCTTTTTTCTTTTCTTGATTATGTTCCAGTTAAAGGTGAGATCATATGGTATTTGTCCCTCACCACCTGGCTTATTTCACTTAGCATAATGCTCTACAGTTCCATCCATGCCATTGCAAATCCTGTTACTTCAAATGAGTAAATCATGAAAATTCAGTTTTACTGTAAGAGTACCGTGGAACCTTGAGCCCTGTGGTAAGCAGCATCACTGGTTCCTTAGCCAGTCTAAGGCCACATGGGGAGGCAAGGGTTTCAAGTATTCACAACTAAATGAGAGGCTTTTCCACTGTGAGGAAAAGAAACACGTGTTGGGACATGTTTTTTAGAAGCAACACATAATGTTTTCATGTATATTTTACCATTTCTATTTGTTTCCATTGCTGTTTGTAAGCCAAGTTTTATTTTGTGTTATAATTTACAGAACAGTTATTCAAAAGGCCCATCGAAACTGCAGAAAGTCAGCAATCGATAAAACTTAGGTTAGCGCGGCCCGGGTGGTGAATCCCTAGAAAGCAGAGAACATAAACAAGAGATTTAGAAGGGCCCCCAAACTAATTCCAGTTATCCTATTTTACTTTATTTTTAAAATTCTCCTAGCCTTGTCTAAATAAAAATAGTTTTGTTCTTCCTATTTATCTTATTCTTAAAAATAATAAATTGGTACAGGATAGGAATATATTCTCAGTATCTTCTGTATAAAGTGACATCATTGTAACTTTCCATTTTCAACAGCCCCATCTTTTGTTCATAAATACTTGTTTAGGATGTGTAAAGGCAGTTCTCCAACTTCACTTACCTTTCTCTTTTTGTCCTCTTCAAACATCAGCACTGGTGGTTCTGATTGAGGTGAAGTTATAGATTAGTGCATTGAATTAATATGTTAACTTAATTTCAACTTTTAAGATACTTTCTTGTCTAGTATCTTATAATAACTCTCTGAGATAAAGGGGCAATGATATTTGGCTCCTTTTTGGCAGATAAGAAAGCTTAACCAAGACGGTAACTTTCCCAAATCACACAATGATGGCGAAGTCCTTGAAGGATGGGTTCCCAGACATGTGCTCTTCCTCAGGAGAGTTGGAGTGTGATGTGGTGTGGCATAAGGTGAGGGTTGGAGATTTAGACAATCAAGACCCATGATGCATTTACAAATCCAGCATTGTTCAACTTTTTATTGTGGACACTAGTCCCTTAGGCTGATCCCTGTCACTCAAGGAGAAATTCAGGTTTAAACTCAGGAGAAAACGTTGAGCTCTTTTTCATGGCCATGGAGATGTGTTATTTCCTTTCACTGTATTGCCCACACTTCCCTTTATAACATGCATGTTACTCCAGATTGTCTAATTGCTTTATGATTAGGTGCTTTATTTACACCAAATAATTCCCTATTGGTAGCTTTCATATCTTATCCTTGAGTCATTATATATTTTTAAAATACCTGTGTGTTCCTGATATCATAATGCAGCACAAGTGTCTCCCAGAACACCTAATACACCGCTATAGTTGGTGTACGAAAGCCCCTGCTGATGGTTTTAATGTAGAAGGCTTTAGAAAACTGTCATTTTTGTTTCTTAAACTGCAGTTCATATATTTAACTTAATTCTGCCAGATATCAAAGGTTCTATAACATCACCTACATGAGGTTATGTCAAGCAAAAATGCTGTAAACAAGAACATAAAAGTGATTTGTGTGGTTTTCTGTCACCTTTTCCCCAGACTTTCCACAGATTTCTTTACTATATCCTGCAAAATGTTAGAATAAAACAACCTCAGCATCTCCTCAAAGAAAACTTTGATATTATTTTTACTCTTTTTCATTTTTAAAGTTTTTTTTGTGTGTATTGCTTCCCTCTTTTCCCTCTCTCTCTATATATAATTTTACAGGGCTACACTCACACAGAGGTATAAACTCATGGCAAGTAGCACCCATACACCCACATCTACTAACTCTGGCTGGGGGAGAAGTAAACAACAAGGCCTGGAAATGAAAAAGAGGAAGCCCTGGAATTTAATCAGCACAGTGTAAAGTAAGGACCCTCCTTTTACGACTCATCCCACCTTATTTTGTCATTGTGAAAGCACTGACTATTTTAGACTCTCTGGTACCACATAGCTAAGAAAGGTTTTCGATTTTATGGCCTTGGCAACTCCAGCACTGAGAACCTCAGAAATCACAATGGAATTCTGCTAATTCAGACTATCGACCTGGAGATTTGCTGCAGATGTTTGAATCCTGTGGGCTTGGAAGTATGTGAAAAATCAGGATCAAAAGCCAATCCATTGCTTTAGAATATGCTTCACTTATTTTGGGGACTATTGTTTGATTTTAAATATTTATGTCTCTGCTGAATAGTTCTTTAGCAAATGTTCTGCAGAAAATACATAATCTTTTTTTCAAGCTGAGTCTTCAGCCTTAACTCTCTGTTTGACAGATATATCTTTGAGTCATCTATATTTGGAAATAATTTTCAATCCGTCTACAAGAATCTGGAATTTGCTTTCCAAAATTGGTACTTTGTTTGAAATCTATTATGATTCCTTGAGCACTCAACACACTGCAGAGAATGCTTTCATAGACCTTTTTTTCCTGGTAAAAGTAAAATAAACAGTTTATTCTTTAAACTCTATTTTAATCTTAATATCTTCCATCAATAATGTAAAATATATTATAGGTCTATTTAAATATATTTTCAAAGCATTATTTTCTGGAGAATAGCTAACATATATGTTCTTTATATTAAGCAATTTATTTTATAAGAAAATTAAAATTTTTTAATAAGTAGAAGTTTGGGTTTTAAGATAATTTATTGATAATCCCATAGAGCATTATACCAAAATTGAATCATAGGAAGAACACAATATCTCTTTCCATTGCTTTTCCCACATCCTAGGAACATATCTGCTTTATTTGCTATTTCATAAAATGTGTTATCATTTTGGAAACCAACTATGGTAGAGCATCACTTGAAAAAAATCTTTTGAAATGTCTGACCTTAGAATTAGAATACATTATTTGAAAAGGGTTCCAGATAGAAGCTGTAAAATTGCTTGTATTTATAAAATGAAACTCTAACCAAAATCTTTGTGAGTTGCATTAAGAGCAACAGAAAATGCTCTAAATCTCCATACGGACCAGTTCTAAGAGGACAGGAACCGGCATAGAGAAAGAAAATAAGTTTAAAGTGAAAAGATCCTTCAGAGAGACATTGAATGACATAAGTTACTGAAACATTGACTGGATGGGACCCAAACTAGGCAACTTAATAGAGAACTTTATCTTCAAGCTTAGTCAATTACTAGACCTAGAACAAATCAAGTAATATTTGGAAATTGTGTGACCTTTCAAACCTGAACTAAACTTGTACAACAATTTTCTAGTAAAAACTGGTAAAAAGGTATACTCTTGCCTGATGATCCAACCCATTGTAATCGATCGTTACTACCCTTGTTTCTGTTTTTGCTGACGTCACTTTTATGATTTTATGAATTTATAGTAAAAAACACACATTTAAAAAGTACAGTTGGATGAATTTTGACAGCTGGGCACACTTGCGAAACCACACCATCATCAAGATATAGACCATTTTCATTACTTCCAAAGCATTATGCGTGCTTCTTTATCTAGTACATTCCTATTCCCATTTCACAAGCTGATAAGCCGTAGAACTACTTGACAACAAAGCTGTTGCTCTTAATCACTGACTCTATTTCATTTAAAAAAAGAAAAGGTGTTTTATGTTATTTCTCTTCTCAAAACACTGCAATTTCTCTCCATTTATTGTAAACCTGAAATGAAAGTTCATACTGTAGGTACATGGCATGATGTCATTTCTTTCCATGTGACCTCTCAGACCTCCCAGACCTCCCACTCTGGGTCACACTGAACTCCTTGCTGTTCCTCAGGCTCCTGACACGCCCATCGAAGGGCTTCGACTGTGGGGCCCCTCTCTCTAGGCCTGCCTTGATCACTCAGGTCTTTGAGGTCTGCTCGGTTTCACCTCACTGCAGGGGATCCTGAACTGTTCTATTAAATACTGCAACCTTCCACCTCTTGCCTTTTGCTCTCCCAATTCTTTCTACCCTTGTATGCTTTCCCTCTTTTTTGTCCATAGTGCATATTATTTTCAAATACATAAATGAATTACTCATTTTACTGGTGTAATGATTGTTGTCTGTGTATGTCTGCAGAATATAATTCCCTCAAGAGAAGTTATCTTTGTTAGGGTTGTTACTTGATTTATCCCAAATATCTGGAATAGTGTTTTCTTAGTTGGCACAGCTGTAACAGTTCTGATAGACTGGCTGGCCTAATCAACAAACATGTTTCTCACAGTTCTGCAGATGAGGAAGTCCAAGACCAAGGTTCTGACAGATTTGGTGTGTGGGGAGTGTTCTCTCCTTGGTCTGTAGATGGCCATCTTCCCCACTTATTCTCAGACACACAGAGAAAGACAAATTCTTTTGTCTCTGATAAGGCTGCTAATATCTTTTATGTGGGCTGCATCCTCATAACTTAATTGCCTCCCCAAATCCCCACTTCCTAATATTATCTTGGGGGTTAGCATTTCAACATATGAATTTATGGGGACAAAATCATTTAGGCAATAACAAGTGTCCTGCACATAGTAGCTTTCCCATTAAATATATTTAGGATATGAGGACAAATAATTTTGGTCTTCTTGCCCTATCAACTAATTTTTCTTTTCAGAAGAAATGGCATTAAACAGCATTTGGGTGACTTAGGGACATTTATATCCAGGACTATAACAGGAGTCTATAAAGAATAAGAAATAGTTTACTGTTTTAATCTCCTCTATGATCTTGTGTCTCATATTTTATTAAATCACAATATCAGCGATTTCCTAGATTGTGTCTTAGAGTTGGGAGGAGCCTGAAAGACTTGAGATAACTAGGTCTAAAAATCTCATTTTGGAAGCTTTTGAGGGTTGCAGAGCAATGACATTTCACAAGGGTTTTCTTTTGAAATCCCTTATTTATTTATTTATTTTATTGTTGTTCAATTAAGTTGTCTGCATTTTCTCCCCACCCCTCTGTTGAAATCCTTTAGATGGAACTTCTTGACAAATCAGTTATTTGTTTTAAGCCACCCTGATCCATTCCTTTTGGAGTCTGACCCTGAAACACAGTTAACTAGATTGCCGCTAATAAAACTTACTTTAGGGAAGAGAAAATAGACAAGTGGTGAAGCAGGTTGCCTATAATGATATGATGATTTAGTGCCATTTTCCTTGAAGGAAAAAGCAATCCAATATTGTGGAAGCATTTGCCAATCAATTAGAGCAAAGATTTTCATTTCTGCCCTTTTAATTCACCTTTTTATTCAGTTCTTTAGTTAACATCCACAAAATGGCTCATGGTTTGTGGTCATTTAGGTGCAAATGTGTGCTTTATTTCAGCATCAAAAACTACTCTTAAATGGTCTTGGGCGTACAGAAGCTTCCATTAAACTTGGTGAAGGAAAAATGAGTGAATCATTTCTTCTTTACTCTTGTGCTGAGTTGTTTGTGGTGGGAACCCTATTCAAAGTGAAAATATTTTATTTACTAGTATTTCATGTTACTTGCTGGAAAAGCAGTAGTAACTACGTTTGGTATGAGTGGGATGGGGAGTAACATGGAGGAATAATATCAGCATCATTTCGTGTTTTCAGGAAGAACATAATCTTGAAGGAAGGGCAGGAAATCTTTGTTTCCTAGTCAGAAAAGTATTAGGTTGCTATTTTGAACTATATTGACATAATTTATGTTTTTAAGCTAAATGTCTCATGCCAAATTTTCTTTCAATTAATTAAAAAATGTAAAATAGCATCTCTCAAGTCATATATTTTCTAGTAGATTGAGTAATATAAAATATATCTTGGTAAGTTTATTTTTCTTGCTGAGGTAATTTCTATATATTGTATAACCACATAGGGAACCCACCATTTTATTAGCAGTAATTTTTACATTGATCTTCATCGGCATTGGTGGTAAATATTTTTCATGTTCACTGGGCCTTGAACAATGTAAAATAAATTTACCCAGTGAAGTGCTGTCCATTTTATTCCAACTATTTTTATACATACAGAAAATATTTATTAAATGTTTCTGCTTCCATGGAAGGCATGTAGGAAGGAAGTTCTACATGAATAATCAGGGTCAAATCTTCAACTTTCTTCCAATTGACTTAAATTCTGTTTGCTGAAAATAATGAACAATTACTGACAGTCTTGCCAATTTCATTTGTCAAAACTCTGAGAATAAGTCAAGACTTTAATAAATGAAGGGCTGAAAAATCCTAAAGGATGCATTTAGAACCAAGGAAATACTTATTAACGAAGACCTTTGGTTTACTAAAAATCACTCCGTATTTGTGAATGTATACTCTGAAATATTTATATTTTATATTTATGTCATTGTAATTACCATATTTTCCTAAAACAATCAAAGATGAAGCGATTGATTCAATAAAAATTAGAATCATGTAGTAAAGATTTGTTTTACACTAACATTTTATTTATACAACACGAGGCATTTTAGATGTGAGAACAGCTTCTAAGAAGCATCTTCTGGTCTTTAATTATTAAACAATTTAAATGAGACAACCAAACCAAATTCTATATCAAACCCTATTTTAAAATGTTCTAGTGAGGCTGCCTTTTATATTACAGTTCTCATAAAGAATTCTATGCAAATGCCAAATGTTTTATAGTGGGAAAGCCCTTAGTAGCATTCAGAACACTAAGCTGAATAGATTTAACTATTAAGTGTTTGTGTCTTTTTCGGCTTTAGTCAAACTATCAGTAAATGAAGAGTTTCAACAATGCATTAATCTACTTTAAATTAACAGGTATTAACATGTACATATATAAACACATGTGGGTCACCTGTGTCCTTCAGAGAACAGAGGCTCAGATATGGTCAGGGATACAATAATCTGTTGAGAGGTAACAACGCTGAAAGAGAAGAGGAAAGAAGGAGGATGAGAGGTGGATGGGGCGTGAGATAAACCTCTAACCACAATACAGATCTGATCATCTCTCAGCCACCTCTATGGATTGCTCTGGAGCAAAGATTGCTCATTAGAGGAGTTCCGGGTTGGATAGCAATTGCCAGGTCCCCATACCCTCCCTCCCAACCCTCCCAATGCTAGTTATTGGCTGTGGGCTGTCCAGGAAAGCCTCAGCAGATCCTGAAAATGGTCATTGTTATCCGTTGTTCAGGGAACTGTACTACTTGCAGCTGAATAGGATGTTGTTGAAAGGAACGCTGAGTGACATATGGCAATTGACACACCATTGTGTATTCCATCATGTAACGAGTTTTTATACACATATTTATGAGTAAATGTGTCTATGGGTACAATGTCAAGTGTGTTTAAATACAGATTGGCCATGTAATTTGCAATGTATATCAATTGATCTAGACTCAATAGATTTTTTGAGTCTATTTTGAGCAAATTTGTAGATTCTTCTCAATGGTTAAGAAGTCCATATTAAGTTAATTCTGCCAGATCAAACCATTTAACTGTCAAGTGAATCTCTATGTGAAGGTCAGACTGACTAGGTGACTCTTACTTTTGAACACTGTAAGCTCTGTTGCCTTTGCAAAGGCATCAGACTAATCCTGCATCAATGTATATTACTTTTTGAATAGGGGAAAAAGTTCTAAATTGTGCAGGATTGATGAATTGTGATACCTAAAGCAAAGAACCTGAGATTTGTCCATCCTTAGGAGAGATATGTTGACCTCTTGATTCCCAATAGCTGAATAAAAACAGCTTGTTATAAGAAACAATACAACTTCTATCAATAATTATTCTTTTAAAAATTATTCTTGAGATTATACTTCCATCCTCAAGACTTCATCTAGCGAAACATGCTTAATCAATGTCATCTTCTGTGTCAGGGTTCTTCGCCTGCTGTTCTTTCTGCATCTCAGATGCTGGCAATAAAAGCGTTCAGGCTTCATTCTAATCCCGGTCCAACTGCCACTTCTCCATCCAATTGGAAACAGCAGCCCTTATCATTCTCTTCTTTTCTGCTTTTAAAAAATAGTTATTCCTATGAGGTGTTATATAGAATAGTTATTCCTTTGTTTATCTTAACAAAATTGCATGCTCTATAATGGCAGAGATTTTTTTCTGTATATGCTCTTATAACACCAGCCCTATAATAGAGCATGTCCTTTACACTTAGCACTCAAAAAATATTCATGGGATGAATGAGTGGACGGATGGTGAATGCATGAGGAAACACGTAAACATGTTGAGTGGTCTCTGCCTACCACCACCCTCAAGAGAGCAAGAGTTTACCCAGATGTGGGCTTATGCTACATTACCAGTTCAGGAGAAGCTGTCCCATCATAGGGAAAAGTGGATTTTTTTCTCCCCCCAAAATATTCAATTTAGCAGCATATATTACAGAAAAAAGATATTTCCTAAACCTTGGCATGTAATGTCATGAAAGCAGCAACCTGTGTTAACCATTGTTGCAAATAATGACCAATTAATTTACATAGAAATCTCATTGTCTTCTTTTAAGCATTTGAGAGTCTTTCAAACAGTGTCATTCTCGGCTAGGTCAATGGTAATCTCGCAGTCTTCTGTCAGATTGCATAATCTTTTTTTTTTTTTTGTATTCAGAAATAAGCACAGACAATTCCATTTATGTCCACTAGGAAGTGAGGAAAGGGCAGGCAGATAGGGCCTTTGCAACTGACTTGCTTTCTTGTCCTTTATGGTCAGTCTGGTAATCGTGTAGCATCCCATCAATAAGACTAAAATTAGTATTGACTTCAACTTGCCACTTTTCTATTTATGCTGCTTCTGAAGCAGCACTGTAGGAGATACTCTCTTCTCCACATCATCATATCAGGGTTCACTTGGCCTCCTCCTTCATTTACTATTGAAAGCTAGAAGTATAGATCTTTCAATAAATCACTAATATTTTCCCTTAAAAAATCAATAGTTACTGATAGACTGTCTCCCTGGCTGGGAATTTTGACCTCAAGGAAGCTATAGAATATCTTTTTTTCCAGAAGAAGAAATCTAAGTCTCTAATGAGCAAAATATTAACATATATAAATAAATATGTGCTATGTTTTTGCTAAACTGGGATTAAAAATATAAATTTTGCAACATTTCATTGAAGCTTTATAGATCTGCTCTTATATTCCTTGTATTGAAATATAATTTAAGAACCATAATAATAATGAAAAGAAATCTAATTAGCAGTTTGTATTTTGTGCATAACAATAGAACAGAAATCAAATACCGTGCTGTTCACTACTGCAGTGGTATTTAGACATCCGATTTCAGAATGGAGCCATGATGAGCTGGTAAGGTGGTAATAAAATGAAATGTTTGGTGCAGGATTCTGTTCATGGTTTGGGGTTTAATATTAAATGTAAATTGAAAAAAAAATTTACTCCATAGATGCTAATTTAGGAAGAACCAGAAGTTCTGATACATTTATTCAATGCTTGGTTCCTAAAGAGCAAAGATAATGTCCTTTCCAAGTTCTGTGAAGTATGGTGATGCAATTGTTTGTAAGGCCTGAGATTCGCTCATTTCACCATATTTGTAATGGATTCAATTTATGATAGCATGATTTTGCTGGCCTACACACCTCTGTAAACAAAAGCCCTCTTTAAAATTAGATGACCTGTAAGATAAGGAAGCTTTATATTTAGTCGTTTAGAACTTTGCCGAGTATATACATTTGTGTTTGACTTAAATGTAAACAATCTCTATATTAATGTGAAATCTTAAAGACTTAATATGAGCATACGAATACTAAGATGTTATTAGAGTGCAGAATTATAAAGATTTTAAATATTGATGAATTGGATTTATTTGAAAGATAATACGTTTAGAAAAATGCCTTTTTATTAATTATTAGAAAGGAGCTGATAGAAAAGACTTAATTGTTTAATAAGGACTAACCTGATAATATCCTAAATGCCATATTTTCCTAAATGTCTATTACATAGTATATTCAACTGTTATATTTATGAATTTTTAAAATTTATAAGTAGTTATAAAGGTTTTTATATTTTCCAAAAGTTGCATATGATGTAATATTAGAACATAAATCAATGATGCAACCCGTCTTATTCTATATTTAAGTAAAAAATTCTTTATATCTGAAAAAAATGTACAAGTTGCATTACAGTGTTTTCTTATTTTGAATCTGAGGTTCAGAATTTAAATTTAAATTGGGAAGGAAGCTACCACCAGAATTTTTCTCATTTGTTGTGATGGAAGACAATTTTAATTTGCCTGAACTTAAGGCATGTTTATTGAGCCTTTATTATGTGTGTAGGAGTTGGTGATAGGTAGCATGGAGAAAGGAGAAAGTAGTTACTATCTTTAAGTTACAAAACATAATCACGTGCAAGTGAGTATAAGAATCCACAGGAACACAGCGCTTTGACTGTTCGGTAGAGCTCAGAGGACACTGGCAGCCTGGGGGCCAGCTCAGAAAACTTCATGAAAGAGGGCACATCGAATACGAGTTCATTTGAAATCTTTCCGGGATTTTAAATACGTTAAAGAGTGGTACAGGACTCTTGTGGTTCATGACATTAAAATGCTTTATCAGTTTCCACATAGCCAGAGTGATCCCTTTTTACAAAGAGTGAAAAATGATCAAGTTGTGACTGAATACAATGAAAATCTTAGATGCTGTGCGAAGATTAGACTTTACTTTTAGGCTATAGTAATCTGGTTTGTAAAGTAGAATACCAATTAGATATATTACAGTCTGATATTTCCAAACAACAAGGATACTTTTCCATGTTGTGACAACTATAAAAAGATAAAACAGGGAAGCAAATTCTTACAAAAGGTAGTTATCAAATCCATCAGGTAAAGAGAAGCTATTTTGTAATCAGCGATAGTACGTAAGTAGTGATTTGTGCTAATTATACTGTAAAAATTCAACAAGACTTAAGCCACAGAGTTAAAATAGAGTAACTGTATTATTGTTCTGATTTTATGTGATTATTGAAACAACATTGTTAGGGCAATTAGGAATCTGCTATTGTCAAAGCAAAATTAAGTATAAATTCAAGGAACATTGGACTTTTTCTTGAAGCTAATGTAGATTCCAATTATTATGTTTAAAGATTTTCTGCAAAAAGAGAGAAAGAGGGATGAGGAAGAAAGGCTGGTAGAGAAGGAAGAAGAAATGAGGGGAGAAAGGAAAGGAAAAAATGTCTAGTCTGTTTTAACTGTCCCAATTACTTGGTTAATTTTACAACCCTCCTTTTTACTTTGCTTTTCCTCCTATTCCAGTCCCTCCCATATCAGCCTCACCCCTCCTTTAAACCATTCATAATGCTATTGGACCGCTGGCAAGTTCTTTCCTCTCAGTACTGAGTGTGGCATGTGATCTCTGACAAAGTTAAATTGGCATAAAACCAAAATTCAGCCTCCTTTGACCTAATCATATGACTTCCTTTCCTTACAATCTGTATGCTTTGTGTCTTGACTGTTCCCCCCATTGTTCTTTTTACAATTTTTTAAGTTTCAAAAGATATTTTGGGTTCATAGTCATACCATCTTTTTCTGCAAGTTCTACAATTCAATATAAAGTTGAGTCAATACAAAGTTGACTGTAGCATGGAGTAGACAAATCAAGATGAATATAATATACTATTTGTAGGGCTTTTCTGGCTTTATTCTGATGTTTGGGGTATGTTTAAAATTTATTTTCAATTATAGTTGACATGCAGTATTATATTGTTCCCAGGTGTACAACATGCAGAGTCGACATTTATATAGCTTACAAAACAGTCACCACAGAAGTCCAGTAACCATCTGTCACTCTATGTACTTATGAAGTTATCGAGTATATTCCGTATGCTGTACATTCCATCCCAAGGACATATTTCATAGCTGGACATTTGTATTTCTTACTCTCTTTCCCCTTGATGTCAAACCCACCACCTCCCACCTCTGGCACCCATCAGTTTGTTCTCCACATGTATGAGTTTGATTCTGTTTTATTTTGTTTGTTTTGTTTTATATTACACATATAGATGAAATTATACAGCATTTGTCTTTTTGTCCAATTTATTTTGCTTAACATAATACTTTCTAGGTCCATCCTTGTCACAAATGGTAAGATTTCATTATTTTTATGGCTGAATACTATTCCATTGTGTATATGTACCATGTATACTTTATTTTTCGTCTATCAATGGACAGCTAGGTTTCTTCCATAGCCTGGCTATTGTAAATAATGCTTCACTGAACATAATGGTGCATATATCTTTTCAAATTATTATTTTTCCAATAAATGCCAGGAAATGCAATTTCTGGGTCATATGCTAGTTCTGTTTTTATTTTTTTTTTTGAGAAATCCCCATACTATATTCCATAGTTACTATACTACTTTACAATTCCACCAACAACGCACAAGGGGTCCCTTTACTTCACAGCCTTGTCAACACTTGCAATTTGTCATCTTTTTGATAATAGCTATTCTGAGAGGTTTGAGGTGATACTTTATTGTGGTTTTGATTTCCATTCCCCTGGTGCTTAGTGGTGTTGAGCATATGTCTGTTGTCCATCTATCTCTTTTCTTTCAAGAAATGCTTATTCAGCTCTTCTGAACATTTTTAAATGGATTGTCTTTTTGATATTGAGTTGTATGAGTTCTTCATATGGTTTGGGTACTAACCCTGTATTGGATATATTATTTACAAATATCTTCTTCCATTCAGGATATTGCCTTTTTGCCTTGTTAATTGTTTCCTTTCTTTTGCCTTGTTAATTGTTTCCTTTGTTTTGCCTTGTTAATTGTTTCCTTTTTAGTTTGATGTAGTCCCATTTGTTTATTCTTGCTTTCGTTGTCTTCACCTGAGGAGACAGACCCAAAAATATAACATGGCCAGTGTTCAAGAGTTTACTACCTATGGCTTCTTCTGGGACTTTTATGGTTTTAGAACTAACAATAAAGTTTTTCATCTATTTTGAGTTTATTTTTTGTATATGTTGTAAGAAAGTATTCTAGATTTATTGTTTATATGTATCTGTCCAGTTTTCCCAACACTTTATTGAAGAGACTGTATTTTCACCATTTTTGTCTCCTTTACTATAGATTAATTGACCATATAAGTGTGGGTTTATTTGGGAACTCTCTATTCTTTTCCTCTAATGTATGCATCTATTTTTCTTCCAGTACCAAACTGTTTTGATTATTATAAACTCTTAGCCACAGCTATCAGTCAAGAAAAAGAAAAGGTATCTAAACTGGAAGGGAAGGAGTAAAGTTGTCACTATTTGCAGATGGCATGATATTATATATAGAAAACCATAAATATTCCACCAGAAAACTACAAAATTGATATTGATCTGTCTGTTACATTTTATACACAATTAATGAAATAGCAGAAAAAGAAATTAAGAAAACAAACCCACTTATAATTGTATCTAAAAGAGTAAAACACCTAGGAATGAATTTAACCAAGGAGGCAAAAATCCTGAATTCTGTAAACTATAGGACATTGATGAAAGAAATTGAAGAAGACACAAACAAATGGAAGGGTATACCATTCTAATGGATCAGAAGAATTAATATCATTGAAATGTCCATACTGCCCAAAGCAATCTACAGGTTCAATGCAATTCTTATCAAAATACCAGTGGCATTTTTCTTAAAACTAGAACAAATAATCCAAAAATGCAGATAGAACCACAAAAGAGGCTGATTAGCCAAAGAAATCTTGAGAAAAAGAAATTGGAGGCATCACACTCCCTGTATTCTGACTAATTTTAAGAGGGTTATCTCTTTCCTCCCAGCCACCTCTGCTACCATTCTTGTTTTGAGGGATTGAGAAGTCACATAGCATTATTTCTTTTTTAAGCATATTTTATTGATTATGCTATTATAGTTGTCCTATTTTTTCCTCCCATTTATCCCCCTCTACCCTACACCCCCTCCCTCCAGCAATCCCCTCCGCCCTTAGTTCATGTCCATACATATAAGTTCTTTGGCTTTCCATTTCCTATACTCTTCTTAACCTCCCCCTGTCTATTTTGTACCTACCAATTATGCTTCTTATTCCCTGCACCTTTTCCCCCATTCTTCCCCTTCCCACTTCCTGTGGATAAACCTCCATGTGATCTCCATTTCTGTGGTTTTGTTCTTGATCTAGTTGTTTGCTTAGTTTGTTTTTGTTTTTTAGGATCAGTTGTTGATAGCTGTGAGTTTGTTGTCACTTTACTATTCATAGTTTTGATTTGCTTTTTCTTAGATAAGTCCCTTTAACATTTCATATAATAATGGCTTGGTGATGATGGACTCCTTTAACTTGATCTGATCTGAGAACCACTTTATCTGCCTTTCCATTCTAAATGATAGCTTTGCTGGATAGAGTAATCTTGGGTATAGATCCTTGCTTTCATGACTTGGAATACTTCTTTCCAGCCCCTTCTTGACTGTAAGCTTTCTTTTGAAAAATCAGCTGATAGTTTTATGGGAACTCCTTTGTAGGTAACTGTCTCCTTTACTCTTGCTGCTTTTAAGATTCTCTCCTTATCTTTAATCTTGGGTAATGTAATTATGATGCATCTTGGTGTGTTCTTTTTTGGGTCCAGCTTCTTTGGGACTCTCTGAGCTTCCTGGACTTGCATGTCTATTTCCTTCAGCAGTTTGGGGAAGTTTTCCTTCATGATTTGTTCAGATAAGTTTTCAATTTTTTGCTGTTCCTCTTCTTTTTCTGGGACCCAGTGACTAACCCTATGATTTGGTTTTTGGAATGTTTAAAGTTGTCCCAGAGGTTCCTAAGCCTTGTCTCATTTTTTTACATTCTTGTTTCTTCATTCTGTTCAGATTGAATGTTATTTCTTCTGTTTTAAATCATTGACTTGAGTCCCAGTTTCCTTCCCATCACTGTTGGTTGGTTCCCTGTATGTTTTGCTTTATTTCACTTTGTATAGCCTTCATTTATTCATTTTGCATCTATACTCAATCAGTTCTGTGAGCCTCCTGATTACCAGTGTTTTGTACTCTGCATCTGATAGGTTGGCTGTCTCCTTGTTGCTTAGTTCTTTTTCTGGAGTTTTGATCTCTTCTTTCATTCAGGCAATGTTTCTTTGTCTTGGCACACCTGTTATGTTGTATGGGGCAAACCTTAGCTATTCCCAGGATGGGGTAACCCAGGTCACTGTGTTGTGGCTCTGTATGTGGGGCAGGGGTCAGAGAGGGAACAATGGTGGCTTTCAATCACTTCCCCCACTCCCCACAAGTGAATGGGGTCCTTTTGGTGCTTATTCCCCAGGCATGTGGGTTTGTGTACATTCTAGGACATTGTGGGTTACTCCAACAGACTCCCCTGTGAGACTGGAAGTTTCTGCCGCCACCACAACCCCACAGGTTTTTACAGCCAGAGGTTTTGAGGCTTTAGTTTCCCATACTGCAACCCTGGGTTGTGCGGTCTGTCTTGCTCCCTAGTTGTTCCCCCAGGTTTATCCACACACAAATGTGAGACCACCCGGTCCATAAGCCATCGCCTAGCCTGCCCTGTTCACCAGCCATCACCTTGCCGTGCATCCTCTCTACCCCAGCTGTCTTGCACCTCTCCTACCAGTCTGGATGAATGTCTCCTCTTTAACTCCTTGGTTGTCAGACTCCCATACAGTACAATTCAATTTTCTGGCCGTTCTGGTTGGTTTTTGTTTTTAAATTGGCCGTTGTCCTTCTTTTGTTTGTGAGAGGAAACAAAGCATATCTACCTAAGTCTGCACCTTGGCTGTAAGCTCCTTGAAGACATTATTTCTTAATATAAGGATCTTGACCAATAGCATACTTAGTGGGCGAATAAAAATTTTTAAAAACATTGGTTATATATTATTGGGTCTTTTTCTACATTTTTTAAAGTGATGCTTTTGTTTTGTTCTGTTTTCCTAAAAGGAAAGATTAAAAGTTAATGATTTTACAATATAGTGTGAGAGTCCTGGTACAAACAACCAGAGTCTAAGTGAACAACGTAGACACCTTCACAACAGTGAGGGTGTCTAGTCTCCCGCTCACCACAAACGTGAAGTAAATTGGTGCAACACAATGGCAAAATTAAGTATGTGGCAGTCATTGAATGTTATGAAAAAAATCTATGCCAGATGGAAGTTCAACATCATACCCCTGAAAAATTTTTGATATGTTTATCTCATAGGTATTAAAAGGCTAAATAAAGTCAAGCCATCAAAACTGTTTGAGACACTTTTGCAAAGCTTTCTTTTAAAAAAAAGTTAAATGTATTGGGTGATAGTGGTAATTAAATTTATTGAGTTATAGTGGTAAATAAATTATATAGGTTTTAAATGTACAGTTCTATGGAGAAAAGAAAGCCTCTTCAATAGATGGTGCTAAGAAAATTGAAAAGCATGTGCAAAAGAACGAAACTAGAATACTCTTCACCCCAAAGCTTTTGTATTTCAAACTTCTACCATACTCTGGAAATTTTACTAACAGTCACTCATTTTTGAGGGCATGAGAATACTTCAAAGCTCTTTTTACTATTCTTAGTATTTACAAATTCTATTAGCTTTCTTAATAAAATAGTATTAAATAGCCTATTATATATATGAATCTGATATTTCCATTTAAAAGGTTGAAGTGCTTAGTTTTTATATAGACTCTGAAAACCCAAGAAAACAAAAGTAGACTGCAGTGCTCTCCTGGGTACTTACAGGGGAGAGGCAAGAATTTTCTTTTCTGACACCAGACTTTTATGTAGTAATGGAGAACAATCTAGCAAAATTGGAGTTGATAAAATCTCTTTTTATGCTAAAAACATAGATTTGAATAAAATGAGGTTAGTAGCATTTATTCTCAGGTAATTTTATTAATATTTCAAGAAAAATATATTCTAATAAGTGATTACTACCCCTGACTGTGGTCATGAAGTAACAAGTTCCCGTTGAAACCCCTATTTGCTATGATACCCCTCATCCCAGCTTTAGCATATTCTGTCAGTTCTTTGGAGTTCAATTGACTACTTCTTTTTCCTGGGGAAAGACATACAAATACACAAGGACAATTATGTACCTATTACAGGAACACATATTTGTGAATTGATGATGGAGGTATTAACCGTATTGTATTTCTTTGGATACTTTAAAGCTTAGGTTCTCCAAAAAACAATGTAGCTGTCACTAGAAACCAAACAAAAAAAAAAAAGAATAAAATAAAATTTTCCTCACAGGTTATGTAAAACTTGCCAGACAGAATATGAGCAAAGGTTTCATGACTGTTCAGTGGGCTTTCCGTTTCTCAGATGGACACCTTGTCTGTCTGACACAGACTCTCCTCCCCAGCCCGGGGAACGGTTGACAGAACCTGGACTTCACTATCTGCTTCCAGGCGACAAATAGCTTCCCCTGGGCCTTCAAATATGCATAATTCTCTTTCGTTTGTAATTTTCTATGTTTCAAATCTTATGAGATTGTTGTCTAATTTATTCCCTGTAAAACTGTATCAAAATAAAAGTTTTTTCTTTTTAAAATTAGCAGAATTTACTTGAATAGAAAGTAGGGTATTATGGAAAAAATAATATAACATTTGGGCATCAGAATTTTCCAGAGCTTTTTTCAAACCATTATGTTATAGACTTCCAAAACAACCCATTAGACAAACGTGACAATATATGTCCAAAAGTTTTAAGTAAATTTCTACCTTTATTTTCCTATCACTTCCCTCCCTTTTATTTTCCTCATTTCCCTATGCTTTCCCCTTTATTTTTAGTACAAGTTATCTAGCTGTTCATAAACGTGTTTGGGTAAACACATTTGCATGTGGTTTCACATTAAGTCACCAATGGATGTTGGTTATACTCCCCAGTGGAATATTTAAAAGGAGGCACTCAAATGATTTTAGTAGTCTATAAAACGGTCAAATAAAAATCTCTGTATTAGTTAAAACCAGTATTAGAAATTTATTCAAAACCAAATTGCAGAGTTTTTTATACTTAGTCTGTGAGTTGAATTCTCTTAGATATTTTATTTTCTGTTTTATTTTTCCCTATAAAGAGTTATTTGAGAAGAGATAATTATCTAAATTGCCCTTATAACTTTTGTTGCTTTGGACTAAATGAAATTGTGTAAGCAAAAGAGAATATATATGTGTGTATACATATATATAACCTATATATAATTTATATTTCATATATATTTAAGCAATATACAGAAACATTTACAATGTACATTTTACACACACATTCTGAGCAGAAAGATAAACATAAATTTTCCCAAGAGTTCTTGATATAAATTATTTTCCAATATCATCATTAAACATTTAAATGTAAAAAGAACTATTTTCTTTCAAGTTGAGTTCCTCGTGGGAATTATTCATGATGCTCATGGCTGGATTCAGCTGGTATGTTCTTCAAGTCTCTTGGGACAACTTCATTTTCATATTTGCACTCAATAATTTCAGAGTTTTGTGTGCTTTGGGACCAAAAGCGATTTTATTGTGGAAGTTTTCACTATAGGACATTATAGCACTTTGATTAGTTTTTCTTATTTTATCATATGTAGTTGTTGAAAATAAACATATAAATAGGTGTTGATGTTTTAATTATGTTTAAAATAAGAATATTTGCAAAGTGGGCATCACTTGTTGGCATCATTTTTGGTAATTTATGGCGAGCAAGCTTATCTGTTTAAGCACCTCATTTAAGTTCTAAATGTGTATTTAAGACGTAACTGTCTTGACTGACGATAAATGAGCCATTGGTTATAGTTAATAATGTCTATGTATTAGGATGTCACAGCAGACCAGAAAAGATAGCACATACTGTCACATCCAGTATGATAGATTTTATAAAACTGTGTTGCATAAAGATGAGCCCTCTTGTATTACCTTGCCAGGTTGCTATAGTTACTTAGTATTGCTTTATGGGAATTTTACTTTTCTTAGTAATATTAGAAACTTAACCCAAAATCTCATTTTATATTGTTCTTATCTCCCCTTTGTAAATAATCTCCTTTATAAAAGTTTCTGAATTATTTTATGATTGTTTTTTCTTTTTTTCCACAAATAAATTATTTTGAGTAAAGCAGAGAATGAAAACTTGAGCATGCATTTTTTTCCAGACACTGAATATTAGACTGAATTTTTGCTTCCTGTACCAGTTGCTGCTCTTCAGTTTATAGAAAAAAAAACAAACAAAACCTAGTATTATATTTATTTTTTTTTTAGAGGAGCAATGCTCTTAGCTGGTAAACTTTATTTAATGAATGCTGTTAAAATCCACAGGTTTCATTGCTTCTCAGCCTTTTGGCTAAGATCAAGTGTAGTATCTGTTCTTTAATCAGTTTAAGATCCATAGGTTTCCATCTATTATTCCAACTTAATTTAAGGCAAGATTGTATGTTCCTGTTTCAAATTGTCATAGATTTGTAAGTTTTCATGAGGTATTGCTACATTTTCATTAAAAAATAATGTGATCCTGGTAAACATAGTTCATATCCACCTCCTTCAAGGCTACTGTGTCAAATATTGGGACTCGAAGGCATGAATACTTGTACTCCAGCAATATGCCTTGTCTGATTTCTGTTCTTGGCATGGGGGAAATAGGAAAGGTACTCCCCACATTCAAAGTATTAGTAATTCTTTTGGGAGAGAAGAAAAACGTCTATTTTGGGGGGACACCTAACCAAATGGTTCTAGTAACATTACCTTAGTAATTACCTCTAGTATCATAACCTCATTGTGTTATCAACACTACAGTAAATTCATTTCTGGTAGAATTATGTTTTTGCCATGTTCATATCTTTTCATTAAGCCTGGTTAGATTCTTAGGTCTCTTACATTTAAAGTGTGTTCAAAAATAGTGAAAAATCACTGAACTGAGACACTGAATGTCTACATAGGACATATTATTGTTAGGATTGCTATTAGCCGAATATATTCAGTGAAATACTTTATCTGTGTTATCTCAAATTATTTAATCCTTATTTTATGGGTAGATTCTATAAGTATATACCTTTCACAAATGAGGGATCTAAAAGAAGTAAAATACGTTGCTCAGACTCACAATTATTAAATTTAAATATTTAAAATGATCATGGGAAGGAATGGCTAAAAAAGACTTTGATCTACTACTTTGAATAGTGCATCATAAAGTGTAAAATAAGATAGACTAGGTGCAGAGACAATTTGAATTATGGTACAAATGTGATAGAGCAAAAATAAAGAAGTGACATCAGCAGGGTGGTGGAGTGGGCTAGCTTCAAGCTCTGACAGCCCATAAAAACATCAAAACACAACAATGAACCGTCAACCAAATTTTTCAGAACTGTGGAAAAGTTAAAGATTTATAGCAACTGCGTGAAGGTGAATGCTGAATTATGAATGCAGTGGTGGTCAACATAGGAACATCAGTGTAATGCACCACATAAATAAAACAGAGAGAAAACACTAGCAAAAAAAAAAATAACTAGGAAAAAAGGGAACTTCAACATGAGAAGAGGCACTATGAGAAAAGCACAGCTAACATTATGTTCAGTGGCAAAACTAAATGTGTTCCACTTTTGTTTGATCACCTGGAGAAGAAAACAAGTAGTGAATAGAAAGAGGGGATTTGGTTGTGGAACTAAAAAACATAGTTTTTCATATATGTTTTTGTGTAATTTGCTTTCTTAACCATTGTATTAAGATTGTCAGTAGATTTTTTTTATTTAAAAAAATCTGGAGATAATTTATGTGAATTTTACTTATTTTGAAACTTCATTGTGGGAGAGGGAAGTAATCAAGCTATATTTATTCAAAACTAAATGACTTATTTTTTAGTAGAAGTTGAAGCTGAACTTGCTTTGCTCACAAAATGAAAACTTTCAATAACATAGATGTGTTTAGAAGATCATTCCTCAAGATCCTTTGAAGTCCTCATTTAGTTACCATTAAATACACATTAGCATGTGAAAATTTGTATTGCTAGAAATCATTACTGACTTAAGATCAATTGGAATGCAATTAATGCAGCTTTGATTGATGCATTGTTGGGAAAAATAACATTTGCCATAGAATAGTCTATTTATATCTATTGCATAAAATAGGGGTCGGCTATTTCTCTTACTGTTTTTCTTTTAATTTTTTGTTTAAACTGCTGACTTCTAAATTCTGGCCTACTGCAAGAGAAGGTAATTCAAACTGTAGAAATCTTTTTCCATAAGCTTTGAAATAATATATTTTTGTTCTTCACATTTATTCTTTTTACTTTTTATTGAACTATACTACGCATTCAGAAGGTGAACCTATCATACCTATACATTATTATTATTAGCTACTCAAGGCCTTTTAGATTTCCCTTTGAAAATCGACTCATCAATATTTCTAAGATGTTTTACTATGATTTTGATTGGGATTGCATTAAACCTGTAGATAAATTTGAGAATTTACATCTTTAGACTATTGAGTCTTCTAGTACATGAACATGGCGTATCATCAAATTTTTACAGCTTCAATCAGAAACTATTTTTCACGTTTGTGCAAATGTCCTGCATATCTTTTGAAGACTTAGTCCTAAGTATTTGATGTTTTTACACTGTTTTAAATAGTGCTTTTAAACTTCAATTTCTATTCTTTGCTAGTTTATAGCATCAAATAAAAATTGCACCTGACAAAAAATAAAGCAGGTAAGGAAGACTGTGCAAAGCCATTTCAATACATGAAAGAAGCCAGAACTCAGTCTAATTTCAACTCCACTGAGTTGGATGGGAGAGTTTTTGACAGCTGGGCTGGAGGGATCATAGGTCATCTGTTTTGTTATTTGACCTACCCAAAGAAAATGTAAACTTTCTCACATCATCATAACAGGAAACGTATTTGTATCTTGGAGTAAGGTGCCCACCAAAGTTAGCCTCCTACCTTCACATGGGGATTGGAAGATAGGGACAACATTTTACTTGATGACTAGACTTCGAAGAGTTGGCTTCCCCATCCTTGAGAAAGCCCTGGGTTGCCAATCTGGCAAGAGAATTAAAAAAAGATTTACATCTCCAAAAGGCAAAGGAATAATTTACAATAATAAATTTTCTAGAACAAGTACTCTAAGGAAAGGGAATGGAGAGACTTCTGTGGTCAGACCATCTGGGTTCTGTAGGGGCAGAGATGAGAAGGAGGTCAAGGACCTTGAGGTAGAAAGATGTCAAGCTGCGGAAATTGTTAAGACTGTCTGGGTCAGTAGAAATACAACTGGTTTTGCTATATTGACCTTCTATCCAGCAACTCAGCCATGTTCATTGTTAATTTTAATAGTTTGTAAATCTTCTTTGGATTGTTAAATATACAGGGATGGGCAAAAGTAAGTTTACAGTTTGTATGGAAAAAGATATGCAGGTTATGATTATTACAATAGCTTTATCAACTCAGAAAATGTCACAATGGCACAATGCATGTAAGTGTTCAAATTGCCACCTTCATTATTTACACATTCTGGTTCTCTACTTGCTATACTCAAGCACACTTTGGTACAGAGGTCTTTACCTACTTTTGCCCACCCATGTATGTATAATCAGGTTATATATGAATAATGGTAGTTTTTTCACAAACTTTGCAACCCTTATGCTTTTTCATTTCATTTTCTTAGCTAATTATGCTAGCTGAAATCTTGAATAATAATGAATTAAAGTGATGATAGAACACATTCTTTTAATATTTCATCATTGAGTATGATTGTATAGGATTTTCTGGTTAATATTTTTTTTATCATATTAAGAAAGCTCCCCTCCATTTTAACTCTCTAAAACAATAGGCATAGCATTATATACCTCTGAACAATAAACTAAGTTTAGTCAAATATATCCTTAAAGTTTATAATAGTAATGTAAATTAAGTTTTCTGCCAGGGGTGTCCAACTTATGGCCTGTAGGCCAAATCCATTCCAGGATAGCTATGAATGTGGCCCAACAAAAAATCATAAATTTACTTAAGACATTATGAAGTTTTTTCATGATTATGTGTCATAATATATTTAATATGCGGCCCAAGAAAACTCTTCTTCTTCCATTGTGGCCCAGAGACACCAAAGGGCTGGACACCCCTGGTCCTTTCAGGACGTGCTGACTGCTGTACACAGCCTACAGTAACTATTAACTCCAGAACTCAGAAAGTCTTGTTTCCCACTTACAGGATAGTCCAGTGAAGGTCAGGAAGGTATAGTTTTAGTGGTGAACAGACTCTGCTTAGTTCTTAATTCAGGGATGTAGATTTCTTCCATCCAGTGGCCTCTAGGACTCCTGAATCTTCTGGATGATAAGTGTCTGATTGGCAAGAGAGAGAGGATGTGAGAACAAGGTGAGGCAGAAGAAAAGAGAGAAAAGGCATAAATGTTCTAAACTGCATCATTCCAGAGATGACACACATCACTTCCTCTCATATTCCAGTGGCAAAAACTAGCCTCATGGTCCAACCTATATTCAAGTTTAGAAATGTGTAGTCCAGGTGAGTGGCAAGAATGTGTAGACAAATACTGGTGAGCATCAGCCATCTTTACCACAATCCTCCAACCAACACACTAAGCATCCAGGACCTAAAATACACCTCCTGCTTGACTATTTCATCTCAATTTCATCTCCTTGCTACATGTAAAGATACAGAAAATGTAATTTTATCTTAAAAAGAAATATTCAATTAATGACATGTCTTTAGGGAAGATAGCATACCAACCATTTAGGCATTCAATTTTAATGTTTTGCAAAAGACAAAAGGCCTTGTAGAAACTATACTTTTACTATAATAATATATCCTTGGTATTTTATAATACCAATGAAAACTTTTGCAACTCTCCCTTGAAATTCATCCTTTTGGAGGGACCGTGATTAAATTTTTAACACTTGGCTTATTTTCTCTCAGTAGTTTAGATGGATAGAGAGTTTAGACAGACGTGGATTTATTTTTAAAGATATATGTAAGCAACATCTTTTGGTAAAATTTCCCGAGGTGGACTGGAACCAACCTCCAGAGGAGAATGTGGCTGGGAAACCAAAGAAAGAGGCTGACAACTGCAGAATTAAACGAAGTGCTTATGAAGAGAACGTACAGACAAAAGCAAGGTCTCCAGAAACAACAAGATGGTGAATCTCAGCACCCAAAAGGGGACGGGGCTTAATAAATACAGCCTCCAGGAAAGCAGATAGCTTGTAACCACATGGCACATGCTTGTTAAAACCTGTATAATCCAGAGCAATTTAGTAAGCCAGTTTATCTATGTAAAAACATTCCTTTTGGGTGGTAAGGCCCACCCCTCCAGGGTTGAACTACTGGTCATTGAGAGGAACTAACTTGCTTCTGAAGATGTCATAAATCACACAGGTCACATCAAGCACCAGAAACCATTTTGCCTAAAACACATCTTGCAATTTTTCTCAAGTCTCATTCTGACGCAAAGTAAAAGATAGTATATCTAAGGTCCATAGTTTTATGAGGGAGTTTTTTCCTGGTTTTTCTCAAATATATACATTTCTAATCTTACATTACACACACACACACTTCACTAAAGAACTGAGAATAACCAGAAAAATGGTGTGATCAAAGGAGTGATCATTCTCCTTTGAGACTTGGAGAGAGGCAGTAAGCATAGAGATGTTACTGGTTCCAAGTAACCCACTGATGCCAGGGTGAAAGCAAGATCAGGAAATGCTGACAGACGGAGTAGAAGGTTAGGTTGACTTCACGGGGGACAGGACGAGAGCACATAGAGAAGTTGCCTTCTGGTGACGTGACCAGTCCTGCTTGCTTGGGAATGTTGCCATGTGCCACATGTATGTTTATGGCCTGTCTGCTGTTAACACTGAGTTATGATCCCCAATGAAATATCAGTATGGTTTTATGGATAGAATACTTTATACAAATCCTATGAATGATGTTTGAAGGAAGAAAATGTTTTAGAGGCAAAATAATCCTGTTTAACTGGCAATTTCTACATCTGATTCTGTATAGCGTTTTTAAATTTGTTGGGAGAACCAAATTTTCTGTTGTTTGAATATACTACTCATTAATGTTCACTTGTTGTTCTCCAGTGTTTGAGTATTTGCTGGCACTGTTCGTAAGTATCTTTAATGAATGTTGTTATGAAAAACTTCAATATAAAATCTCAAAATAACTTAAAACCTGGATTAGCAAAAGCAATATTGACTTCAATGGCAAAACCAAACTCAGGGCAAGCCTATAAAATATTGTGTTCAAAGAGGAAATGAGATTATATGAAGCAACATATTACCAAACACCCAACTTAACCATTGTTTTTGATTCAGTCTTAGTAATTAGACCAATGTTGGTGTAAAGTTTTTTAAAAATGTGTCTGAAATATTTGTCACTAAACAAAGGCCAAGCTCTCACTGCATTTATTGTGCTTTATCATGTCATGTTTTAACTAATGACTTAAAATATTAAAAAGCTGTAGCATTATCATACAATTTAAAAATAATTTTATGGGCAAGTGTTTTGTGCTAATGTTCCCTTTTTAAAAAAATTTTAAATATTAAAAATCCATACGAGGTAAAGATTTGTCATGTCGTTGAAATATATAATCTTTTCACAATATATTGGTTCATAAAAATAAAAAGCCCTGTGCATGTAGTTATGTCTCTTTTTTATTTTTTACAGAAAAGCTTTGAAACTTTTGTATAATTCTATCAGGGAAATATGATTCACTGGTTATTATATATTATAATTTTGAATATTACATATTCAAAGATTATTAAAAATACATACTCAGTTATGATTAAAGGAATTCCACAAAGTCCTGTGAATTTCAATTTCTTGTTTTCAGATCCCATAGATTATTATTTTTTAGGAATTTGTAACGCTATTCGGGTGGCAATAAAAATGCTGTGGGTATATGTGGGTTCTCCTTTAACTCCATGGTGAGTGACTTGGGCTCAGTCTCGGTGGGTGTGGCCCATTAGCAGCTCTAAAGCCTTTTATGGTTTGCTGTTTCTCTCTGGGTGGCAGGAGGAAAAGTCACAATGGAGCCTGATAAACATGGTTTCATCACTAGCTTTGTCACTTAACAGCTATGTTACTTTGGCTGTTACTTAAATTTTCTGAAAGTTATTTCCTTCTAAAATACTGAAAGCAGTATTTTAAGTAAGAGATAATGCATGTGAAGTGCCTGACAAATAGTGGGAGCATCATAAATTAAGTTATTGTGTCTTTTTTAAATTTACCAGAGCAACAGGATAAAAACAAACATAATATTGATGCTTTTAAATTTGATATATCTGACTGATGTTAGTGAGAAAAATATCACCAAGGAAATGTAGAAGTGAAAAACCTTAAATGTTAGGATATTAATTTTTGATATTCTAGGCAATCTAATGTAATTCAGAGTCTAGAAAGTCATAACTTCTTTAAATGTTTGTCATTTCTCATGGAAATGGTGTTGTTTTGTCTAGAATAATGTATGCTTTTGGTGGGTATTTTATGGAGAAGGGGTATGTTACTTAAGAATTTGTTACAGCATTTGTATCATAATTTTCTATTGAAAATCATTACCTTTTAATGTAATTTTTATGTATTTTAATTCCATAAATGTTCATAGACATTATTTGGCTTCTTAGTACATAGATTTGAACTATCCCCAATCCAAATTGAGTCTAACATTCTTCCAGTCTTGTGTGAGCTTGTCCATACCTCATTCCTCACAATTTAGAAGTCTTGTTGAAAACCATATATATATGGTGTGTGTGTGTATATATATATATATATATACATATATACATACATATATATATATACTTTTACATAATTAGTGGTATTTCATTAACTTTTTTTCAGTTCTATTTTCATTAGCATCATGAGAACAAAGACATCTGAATGTTGAATTACTTATATTGCATAGAAAAAGTAGAAATGGCTAACAAAATAAAGGAAAAATACTACATTTTGAAAATTTGTAGCTGGATACTATATACCTTGCTAGAAACATTATTCAGTACTCTTTTCTATTTCTTTAAGAAACTGAGAATATAGAAAAAAGATATATATGTGTGTGTGTATATATATATATACATATATGTGTGTGTATATATATATACATATATATATATTTTTTACAACAGAACATATTAGAGACAAATGCTCTTTGTTTTTGTGGGTGAAAAGGGAAATTGAGTGCTAAAAAACAAATAAATAAAGGAAAAGAAAGACAGTGCTTGAGACTGGATTACATCTATCACTCTGAGATTTTAATGGATTATACTTTTAACAGAGAGGACACACCAATTGCAAATCTTTGTTTTGGAAAAATATGTCCCTTTGGCTTATTATCAGAATAGTTTGAATAAGTTCATCTAAATAAAGTTTTGAACTTTTGATAATAGGATATTCCTCAATAATCCATAGTTCACTTTCATATCTGGTCTACACCTCTTGACTAACCTATTTTCTGGCACTATTATTCCTTGCTTCGATTTTTTTCTTTTTTAGTCACAGTTGGCTCGTTAGTGCTTAGTACAGGATTATTTAAAGCTTGTTAGATGTAGCAACTCACTTTTGGTTGGTTCAAGTTAGCAAAGTCCCATCTTGATGTTTCTTGTGATTTATCCTTCATTTGTGTAATTTGCAGCATTATTTTACGTTTGTTGCTATCGGTTTACCTTGCTAGAAACATTATTCAGTATTCTTTTCTATTTCTTTAGAAAACCAAGAACATAAGTGTAAGTTTCAAATTCGGTGATTACCGTCAAATCCATTCTTTGTGTCTAGAAAGAAATCCCGTTACTGCTCAGAAAACAAAACAGGATGCCAGATGCTGTGTAACCTAAGGCAAATTCTTGACCATTTGGAACCACAGCTTCTTATTTGAAATATGAAGAAATTCAGAAACTGTATGATGATTAAGGGAGAGGATCTTTTTAAATACTGCTCACTTGTTTATGTGACAAATATTAATAAATACCTAGCATATCTTATTCCTTGTTCTATTTGTGGGAGATAAAGTGGTTAATGGAGCTTGTATTCTCATGCTGTGAATTGTGGAAGTTTACAAATATATCATCCCTACTATAGCCAGTCTATAAGATACTTTTATTTTTCTTGAGTTTAGTTAATTTTACATGGTTAACAAATATAATATACTATCATTTTGGCTTTTTTGAATACATACTCCTAATTTCAGTTGGTCAGAGAAGAAATAAAGGGAGAAGGCTGATTTTGGTTAAGCAGAGTTGAATTACCTAAGGTCCCACATACAAAGTTTCATATAACCTTTCACAACACTAATTGATCCTGTACCTCATTTTGAGTACTTGAAATAAAGTGGCTCCTTTTTTTTTCTCTTTTGTGCATGTTGTGAGCAACTCAAAAGCAAATGTTTCAGCTATTCCCATATCTGACTGCAGAATTGCAACAGGGAGGGCCATTCATCTGTGTCATGGTTCTTCACGTCCCCAGATTTCATCTCTATCATTACTATATGGTACTGGGACAGTGCTGGGACAGAAATAAAACTTCATTTTCTCTCATAGCCCAATTTGTGTGGAGTGCTACGTGGCAGGACTTAGACATGCTAGAGATTAGTAACAGAATACTTCAGGACATCTTCTTACTGCTGTTATTCTCTATAGCAATTGGGCTGTAACACTATTTGACATGATTCTTTTCCTGTAGCTGATACTCAGGACCACAAATGCCCACAGGCACATCTGGGCACTTCAGAACAGCAAGAAAAGCAACAGTAGAAATGGAGAATTCTAATTGTACAAGGAGGGGCAAAAGTAGGTTTATAGTTGTGAGTACATGAAGCAGTTTATTCTTGTATTATTACTTATTACTTATTATTTTCCATATGAACAACTGTGCACCTGCTTTTGCCCCACCCTGTACATTGACCCTTTCACAGAATAAACCACGGGCAAACATGGGAAAGAGTATCATGGCAAATAAGTCCCACCTGCCCTCCTGGAAAACCTGTTTTAGTTTTTTCACTGATACCTTAATGTGCTGAACATCACATACATGATCTCACGTTATTAAGTGAAGAAATGTGCCTGTTTTAGAAAGCAATTTCAACATTATGGGGAAAATAAGAAGTTTTATTGGTGGGGGGAGGTTTGTTCAGAACTCCTGAAATTATACTGTGTGACCTAGTGTCCACCCTTACACACTAACCTACAGAGAAAAATAATTAGTAGTAACTACAAATACACTAGTAAAACGCCCTGGCTTGCTTATAAGCGGATTCTTTCAAGCATTGGGTTCAGTGTTTATATTACTCAGGGTTCTCCAGAATAATGGAGGGAAAGAGGAACAAAAGGAGGCATTAATGGAGAGAGAGAAGTTGTAAGGAACAGGTTGACCCAGTTGTGGGGGCTGTTAAATTTAAAATTTCTAGGGTAAGCCAGCAGATTAGACATTCATCTAAGAATTGATATAGTCTTCAGTTTGAAGTTGGAAACTCAGGTGGAATTTATGTGTTTCCCTCTGGAGGTTGAAGTCCTTCTTGGAGAGCCCCAGTCTTTGTTCTTAAGGCCTTCAGCTGACTGAATGAGGCCCATCCACATCATGGAGTGTAATGCACTTTCCTTAAAATCAACTGATTGTTAACCATATCAACAAATACTTTTATAGCAACATTTTGATTAGTGTTCGACCCAACAATTGGTCACCATAGTCTAGTCAAGTTACACATCAAATTAACCATAGCAGTGCCCAAAATAGACACAAAGAAACAATTCTTACCTATTTTGTAAAAATGCTGTATTCATAGCATTGTGAAAATGTTTCTTTGAACATTAAACACTTTTTTTTTTTTGCGGGGGGAGTAAAGACCTACCAATGAATTTACACACTTGGCACAAGTGATTCTGAAGAGAGCTTTTTTCCCATGCAAGATCCTCAGGGGCAATCTAGGCAACCAGACGGTTTATTTGGATTCTGTGGGCGGAATAAAGGGAAACGTACAAATGAGTGCACCATGGCTTCTTCATCCTTAATGAAATCCTGATCGCTCTATCGCTTTAAAGAGCTGTTAGTCTCTCTGATCCCTGGAGTTCTAGACACACAGTTTCCATAAAAGGCCTATACAAAAAAAATAAATAAAAGTAAAACAGGAACTGGTGGCTCTTTCAGCTGGTCTAGAGTTGTAAGGCACAGGGGGAAGAGGAGTAAATTCTGTGTGTCAGACTCAGCAATTGATCAAAGAAACTGCTTGACAAAAAACAAACCCACTAAGCCTTCTAAAACTTCTAAAGCTTCTTCACAGGGCTTTCTACTCACAGGATAAATTCTAAATAGCCCTCAGCCCCAGGTGGGTTCCAGGGGGTACCTGCAACTGGTGAGATCTTTGATGTGACTAAAAGCGGGCTCTGGTAATGTAGAGGTGAGCAAAACCAGCGTTAGTTTACGCCATTTTAATTCTTATTTGCAATAACTTTGTGATTCCTCTCGTTTTCCAACACTGACTGAATTACTTCTCTCAGATTTGTGTAGATTGGTATCTATTCCCTTTCACACCAACGCTGCCTCCTATCTTCAAAGACAGATTTCGGAGAATCAGGGAAGGCAAACCTTGAAAACAGATTTACAGTTCTTTTGGAAGCTAATATTGGAGGCCGAGGAGTGGCAGCTGGTTGGATGTAAATTATTGCAAGTAAAATATGTCAATCGCAATCAATTAGCATTTATAGAGTGTCTATATGGCTCCATCACAGCAGAGTTGTTGCCAAGAAAAAAAATTCTTCAGTGTTCTTGCTCTTTGCATTCTTCCCACAGAGCGTGGCTCTTAAACAACTCTGGCTGGTTGCAGACCCTGCAACACTTTGCACCCGTGGCTTTGTGAACGGGACAGGAGAGTAAAGCAGTCATTAGTGTGTACTTGCTAAAACTGTGCGTGCTTATTATCATTCGGATACTCTCAAGTGTAATCATCACTTGTTTTTAAGAAAGTTACAGATGAGGCAGGAGGACAAAATGTGTGTGTGTGTGTATGCACGCACACACAATTGTATATAAAATTTGTTAAATTGTCAAAGACTGCTAGCATTTAGCGTTCAAACAAAAAGCAAATCACTATAGCACAGTGGTCCAGGGGCAGTAGAACTTTATCTAGGTGTGGAATGAAGTTCAGAATTTAAATAGGCATTCAACTATTAGGTAGAATTTTCTAATCCCTTGGCCATCCTTTAACTATTCTATGGAGATTAGAAAAGCGTCTTGATATGTGCACGGTGTAACTTTGGTCTGGCTTGTTTAGAAATACCAGTTGAGAAAACTGTCAACAGTGTGTGTGCGTGTGTGTATGTGTGTTTTGAGTGAGAGTGTTACACCAAGCAAGTCGATATTCAACAAGGACACCAACCTGTAGATGAGTTCCCCTAAGTTCTAATGGAAAAAGGAGAGACAGAAATGATCAAAATGAAATCTGGATATATACTTCAATAGTCGTGAAATGTAAAGATCACTACTATGGATGTGTGGAGGAGAAAAAGGGGGAAGTAACTCACCCTAGCAAAAGTATAAAAAGATTTAAACCAGAGACAAACATTTTATTTGGCCAATAAAAGAATCACATTTGTTTTAAATCAGTCTCACATATGTTCCTCGGGATTCATTCACCACACTAATATCTTGGGATAATTGGTAATAAGCTTCATTGTTGCCTCATAAGAACATAAAGAAATATGTCTCTTCCACCAAGTTACTACTCGGAAATGTGAAAGCTGAACAGTAGGCAAACGTTGAGATAGCTGGCAAGTTTTGGGTATGTCTCAGTCGCAGTGATGAACTGGCATGTTTTATCTCATTACAATTGTAGATGCTTCCTATAATAAGTGTGTGGAAAGAAGATCGTGAAAGAAGCGGAGAACTTGCGCAAATACTGGCGTTGTAATATTCATTATAACGTATATCCAAAGAAAACCCAAAAGGCAAATAACCTCATTTTACATCAGGCACTAAGCTTTATCATCTTTTGTTCTCCTCATATTTAGCACAGTGCTTGATAAATAGAGATTCAAAAAGCATTTGTTGGCTTTAATTGCAGTTTAGTTGTAAGGCATTTAGTTGTAAAGTATGTATTAAATATTTGGTATAGTCCACAGTACTAGACCACGATATTTTTTGTTAGTTTCTGAGTGGAATTTTATGTTATGATAATAGTGTCATGGACTTTCAGAATGCTTTAAGAAACAAAACAAATTCCCTTGCCAACTTTGCATTAGAAA
This sequence comes from Desmodus rotundus, assembly GCF_022682495.2. Taxonomy (NCBI): domain Eukaryota; kingdom Metazoa; phylum Chordata; class Mammalia; order Chiroptera; family Phyllostomidae; genus Desmodus; species Desmodus rotundus. The sequence continues at coordinate 128,737,476 of NC_071391.1, read as the reverse complement.
GAAAAGCTAAGTTTTCAGTTTCTTTTAGTATAGAATGAGTTTCACCAAAAGGAAGATGTACCTCTGGATTTCAACAATTTCAATTACAGAATCTTTATTTGAGGTCATGCCTTTCCATCTAATAATTGCAATCACTTGTTAGGCTTCAGATGGGGGAAAGGGTAGTTCGATTCATTGGTTCTTCTCTGCTACTGCAAATACACACAACAAGACAACTTCTTAAGGGTCAGGTGTACCTCAGACAATCTGATGAACAACCCACAATTGTAGGGTCCCTTCCACTTGCAAGGGTTTCTGTTTAGAGTTCAAATCCTTGGGGGCACTCAACTGGGCCAGATCTAGTGGTAGTATCTGCTGTTAGATTTGGGGGAGCAGAGCTTTGACACATTTAAGCTGTCAGTGGCAATCACCATGCACATGAGATAAGATTTGATTGAAGTAGAACTAATTGAAGCACTGCCTGCTTCTGCATCCAGTAGCTTAGACTGACCGTCTTCTAACCCAGAATCCTAATTCCTGGGGCATTTGTGCCTAGCTAACCAGCTGTTCGTTCTATTGGTCCTCTGCTTGCTTCTACCAACATCCCACAAGAGAGTGTGACCTGGAAAAAAGTAATCAGAATTGAGCAACTGAATGTTTAAGACTGAATGTAATTGATAGTCATGAGGTAGGAGTCTTACCTTGTTTTCCAAGAGCACACTCACAAAACATAAAAAGGAAAGCATTAGAGGAAGGATGCTGAGGGTGCCAGATTTGAGCATAGGGATTTGATTATGCAGAAATAATAACAACAGTTAACATTTATTGAGGAACTATTGAATGTTCAACATGTGTTAGCTCTTTATAGGAATTATCTCAATATTAGAGAGACTATATTAATAGAATCTTAATATCTCCATATTTGGTATACTAAGGTTTGCAGATGACTTAGTTTTATTGAATTCAAACATTAATATAGTCATACCAAGAAAATCTATTCCATTTCACAAGAAATTAGTTGTAAAATGTATTTTACTCTTAACAACAAAAGAAATTATGAGTTTGTTACAGGGAGAATCTTCATATTACTAGAGGATTTTCTTATTAAATAAAACAAACTGCTGGATGTTGAATGTGCTAGTATAAAAAATTGTACCTATTAATCCAAAATACTACTTTTTTGGTATACACAGCTGATAGGACTTTTTAACATATTTGTGGTCCTACCAATTTGAATCTCTAAATCCACCCATTTGATAATTTTTTAATAGATATATGCAGTTCTTAGCATTTGCCAGGACATCTCCTTAACGCACACAGAGTCCCACTTCTCGACCTAGTATTTGAAAATGTGAAGGATTTTTATGCTGCTTGCTGGACTGAAGAAAATCCAAATGGTAACAACATGTGGCCATTCCAGGGAAGGAAGGGCCCCAGAGGGAACTGAATGAGATTCAACTTCTTTCCATTAATAGTATTAAGGATACTTTCCTTTTGCTATCATCCTCTTGTGGAAGGAAGAAGACCATTTCTTGCTAGAAGAAATAAGAGGGAACAAAATACTTTATTGCTTTTATGAGCACCATTTCATTTGGAGGAGGGTGTATAACATTTTTTAGGATCTGATTATACCACATATCAAAATATATTCTCAAAGCAACATATTACACAGTAAGAAGATTTCAAAGCTAATGTGGAAGAACAAAACCTAAAGTTTCCACTTTATCCCTGTGTGAGCTATGACCACTTGCGTCTCAGTGTCCTCTCCTATGGCACAGGACTGGAAAATGCCCCTATTGTAGAGTGGTCACGAGAATTAAATCTACTGTGTACAAAGGATCTGACAAGGAGTTGATATTATAATGCGTGTGTATTTTGATATTCAATTTAAATGGCTTAAGGCTGTGTTCTAGAAAACGATTAACTAGAATCAACTATTTCTTAGAAGTTTCTTAGAAATGTTGGATCAATGAAAGTCAGAAATAAGGATGACATTTGAACTGAGGCAGGAGAGTCCTTCTCTGTAAAACATTTGATGCCCCAATATAAAACAGGCTTTGTTGATGATGCTTATTTTTAACTAACTTAGCAGGTACTTGTTAAGCAGTTGTAGTATACCAAAATACTGTGCTGGGATCTAGAAAACCATGTAAAGGGCAGGTTGTTGGCCTTCAGGAAGCTTTATTACAAATTGAATTAAGGAATTAAAAATTAAGTCACAAACCAATGGGATTGGTTGGAGTCAAGGCTGTGTACCATAATTAATGGCAATTTAATTCATTCAGTGGAATCTGGTCACTGTCTCTGGAAGCACTTACTAGGTCAGCATTGTTTTTCATGGAGCACCATACATTTTTAATGACTAGTCTTTGGCTACAAATAGGGAAAAATTCTGTGGGGTTTCTCTTCTGAGTACAATATGGAATTTTTGATATAATTAGTAATGTTCTAACAGCTGCAGCCTGGGTGTTTTGAAAACATAATCTTTTGGATTACTAAGCCACTTGTATACAATGCCAAAATATTGTACAATAAGGAATTGCTGAGAATTTCTGGAAGTTCTCTAAATCCAACCCCTTATCAAAACCCATAGCCTATGTACTCTGGTTCTCCCAAACTGCCAAAATTATCAGATCTGAAATGAGTTCAATTATAGTCAACTTGGATGCTTTACCTTTTTAATTCATTCATTTGGAATAGTTTTATTAGATTAATCCAGTTTATGATTATGAAGCTATTTAGAAATAATATGTAATGAATTGGCAATTACCTCAATGCACATGGATTCTGTTCTATGGCAGGGATTTTGGATACTGGGTTGCTTTTCATGTTTTCTTTTTCTTTTGCATATTGTATTTTCTTTCGATACTCTGGGGATACTGATTTTATGTGGCAACAATTTAGATAGTGTTGCTATGTGTCAGGCATCATTCTCAGTGCTGTACCAACTTTTATCATGTTTCAGTCTTATAAAACCTTAAGAGTTATATATTACCACTATCCTCATTCTAGAGGTAAGGAAATTGAGACACAGATAGGACAATTTGCCCAAGACCATGTAGCTAATAAGCGGTAGAGCTAGAATTCTAAGCCGGATAATCTAGCTCCAGAGTCTGACCCTAATGACGTTGAGCATCCCCGTATCATTGGGTGTTAACACTCTTATGTTACACTGGAGATAAAATATTGGTCACTTCTGAAGTTTTTAAAGCTTCTGATATGATGTTCTCTAGACTATGGCTTAAAATAGAGATTGGCACACACTCAAGTTGGAGTGGAAGATTTTCAAGGGTATCAACAATGAAAGTGTATTTTTTGTCTCTAGTTCATTGTAATTTTTCTTGAACACTGGCCTAGAGGAAAACTTCAGCTCCTTAGCATGACATAACCCCAACTCCATCTACTTTGTCCCTTATGGTCCAACAGTACTCTATTATTCTAGTGCTAGTTTTACTGCACCTCAAAGTCATCCCTTAGACCCCAAATGCCCACTACTACTTCCTTTCCCACCCCCAAACCCCATGAGAAGTCTCTTGGAAACTGCTTCACACATTTCGGCCCTCAGCACAAGCATTTTTCTTCACTTCAACAGAATGATGGGTGGATTTTCTTCTGTGTGTATTATATTGCATACAACCTCCATCACTACACAGAATATTTTAACTAATCTTTTGGTCTCATGTCTGTTTCTCTCACTAAATGGTAAGACCCTTGAGGATAGTGACTATTCCTTAAAGAATAGACTCACATAGTAAAGAAGATGTTAATAATGTCATGTAGAACAATAACTCATTTATGCCACACACATACACATATACAGGGAAAATGAACTGTAGGGAAGGACACGAAAGGGTTAAAGCCCAGTGTCTCTGAGTAGTGATTATGAGAGATATATTTACTATGCTTTTAATAAATTTTTGAAATTCTTTACAAAGAAAATGAGCTGCTTTTATTAAATTAACATATTCACCACGTAAGCATATTCTAAGTCTATTAGAAATTAAAATGGAGTTATTTACTGAACAAGAACACTATATACCAAGGGCTTTGCAAAAATAATATAATTCTTCATGTGTGGAGTATAGTGACTGTTTAATGTACTTAGACAATGGATGAATAAAGAAATTGAATGTGACATCTCTACTCAAACTGAGAAAATTATTTTTTCTTTTTAACCTGAAAACTTTTCATGAGTTACTTTTTATAATTAAAAGTCTTTCTATATATCATGCGTCCGGAGAATTTTGAAGCGCTGCAATGTTTGTAAAGACTGCACATGTTGAGAGTCCCTTTCGTCCATTCCTTTACACCAAAAATTTAAGAAGTCAATATAAATACATATGGATTTAGAAACAATACAATATCAAGAGGTGTCCTTAGGTATGTCCAGATCCAACAATGTGACACAGGGCTACATATTTCTCCTAAACTGAAGTAATGACTATTTTATTCTTGCAGCATAATTTATGGTTCATATTTTAAGGTCCCATTTGAAAGAACGCCACAATATTTTAGACCTTCCGTAATGCTAAGCCCGCTAAGCCCTTTTGAGAGCCTGCATCTGAATAAATTGAAAGTTATTTAAAATGATAAATCCTATTATGGTTAGTTTTTTAGGAGAGAGTGTGGGATTTTTTTAACTTTTTGCTTTGTAAAATTTCAAACACACAGGATTAAAGCATTTAAATGATAATTTATAAACATATAAAAGTAAAGTCAGAGAATAAGAGACCATTGCTACTTAGAATTAAACTGAGCATATGTACCTGAGATAAATTCAGTAAACTTCTATCTTACATTATTAGGGAATAATTAGTAAATGAAAAATTTAATTAACAAAATTTTCTAATTAATAGAGATTTATCCTATATTTTATTTATAAATGTTTAATTTGAAAGAATTATATTTCTTCAATAAAATATGGGCAACACTATATTTTCAATACACATCTGTTCATTGTAAATCTTATGGAGTCTCAAAAAGTTATCATTAACACATCACTCAGCAAAACAGATAGGTTTTATTCCCAACAGTATACTAACTTCTGGCAATGATACGCAGAGGTCCAATACATAGCTCCTACTTACCCAACAGACAGCTGGTGATATTAGTGACTAAATGACATATTCCAAGTACCATTGCATATGGTCCTGTACAAGATGTGATGAGTGAAGAATGGACTGGTGGGGAGCTTCTCCATTAATGTCAGAGAAAGGAGAAAGCATATTTAAAATCAAATTGGAATTCAGGTCCTTAGAGGGAAGGGAGGAAGATGATGGTAGGTCAGAAGAGAGGTTGTATGGTCAAAGTGTGGTGATAGAAAATTGATGCCTGGAGACAGAGACAAGAAAAGCCCCAACTGGGGAATATATAGAAAATAATAGTAACTTGTAAATGTAAGGTTATCATTAAAATATGAAACCCATGTGAATATCTGGTTACAAAATCAGACTCAGTGGCTGAATGAGTTCTGCTCAATGTGGAAGCTATGGTAGAACGATCGAATGGGGAAGTCAAAGTTCACTCCACAATTTCAAGCTTGGATAAATGAGGTTTAAAAGATAAACCTGTGCTCTTACTTGTATTCAGCACAGGGGAAGATTTAACCTACTAGGAAATTTGGGAATTTGGAGAGTAATGAGTATATTTTCCAATATGCTAGCACATATCCCCCTATGTAGAAAGTGTTATTGATATATTGGTAAAACTTTTATGATATTTAAGAATCCAGTATCATTTCAGGTGCCTAGAATTATGTAGACATGGCAATTGGTTTCTAAGTTATTTTAAAAGCCAAAGAATTTTTCAATGTCTTTTTCACTTTTGCATTCCCCAGACTTAACAGAGTACCTGTCCCAGAGCAGGTTCTTAACAACTGTTTATTAAACGAATGAAGAATGTATTTGATTAATTTATTAAAATGAGTCCTCCACTTTAACCCCTTAAGTTGTGAATTAACTATTACAATAGAAATTTCAAATCAATTCACATGTGTTGAGTTCCTAAAAGAGTTAAATAATGTTTATTGGTTAGGTGTACGTAGGTGGGTATAATGCATTGCATCTGACTTCATGAAATTCAAAATCTAGTGGCATAACTACCTTTCAGTAGGTTAAATCAATAATTTATTAAGTAAACTTGAATATAGAACCCCCAGGCTGTGTGTCATTGGCAGCTGTTTACATAATCACACCACTAATTAACTCTCTGAAACCGGTCAGAGTTCCATATCAAGATCATTTTTTACATTTTGACTTAACTTGTATTTTTAACTTGAGAATTAGCTTTTATATATGGTATTTCTCTTCCTTTCTCCTCAAAGTAATTAAAATGTTAATACATATTTGATTTTTATTTCTTTTCTAGTTTACTTTAAATCAGGTTACCTTAACTACAGCATTTTCTCTCATTGTACTGTTTTTTAATTACAATGATGGTGTTGGTAGTGGTGGTAATAGAAATTCTGCCATCATAAAAATACTGCCTATTAATTCCTCTTCCTTTTATTACATAAATAAGAAATTTCAACCCTTTAACTTTGAAGAAGATAATTATAATAAATTAGTTTGTTTTCACAGAAGAAAGGACTGACAAGTCATCTAAATTGTTTGTGACTCTTACTGTTTTATTGTTGAGCTTTAAGAATCATTTCATCACATGTCAGCAAGAAAAGCATAACAGGTCAATTTAAAAAGGAAGGACAGAATGATAAGGGATCTAAAGAAGGTTGGACTATGAATATGAAGATATTTCTACAATATCGGATATTTATTTTATACTTTTGGATTATGCTACTTTTGCCTTAAAAACTATTTAAACCCCCAAATTGGTATTTGGGAAGTGTTTTTTAAATTCCAAATGATAAGCTTATTTATTGTTTTTAGTTCTTTTTATTTCTTTTGTGACCATAGTTTGAGAATAAGGCACTCTTTAGGCGACATTGTATACCAAAAGATGGGGAGGAGATAAGCGAATGTTTTGACTGACCACCAGGAATGAACTATTGCTGAAAGGAGGGAAAAAATGTTGTTAATGGGTCTCTCCTAATATTTGGCCTGCATTTGTATTAAATATTAAAAAAGAGCACAAGTATCATCATTTGTCTACAACATGGCACGTTCTTAACAATGAATTATGATAATCTTCCTTTAAATAGAACTTTTAAGACTCTCATGTAATTCTTGTTAAACCTGAATAATAACTGCAAATTATCTGTGGTGTGAAGAAAATGCAATTAAACTACCTTGTTAAGAGAAATTGTAAAGAAACGATTTAATTATGTTTTTTCTACTGTTCAGATCATTTTCAATGTTAGTGGAAGAATTCTCTTTAAAAATTACGTAAAGAATGAAGAGTGAAAAGCATCTTGTTACTTAATATAAATGTTTTCTTGTGATTTAGGAAATAAATCTGTTCCTTATAAAATTAATTGCTGTACAAGAAGAGCCCTTGGAGCTTAGGAGAGAAAGGCAAAGGTAAGGCGCCTGGGGGAAGGGAAAGGTGTGGTGTGCTCCCAAGAGGGAGAACATGCCAGAAAATTATTCTTTTCAACTTTTCCTATTCTTATGAATCTTGCCCCAGAGTAATAACTGTCATGTATATTGGAGTGTTTAGTTAAACTTAAAAATGCAGCCAAAGTGCTTTTCAAATACTCTGGAGACGTTTGACTTGTATAATTCACATGTTCTGCCATACTTACATATTATTAGCTTTACGTTGCAATTACCTGACAGATAACTATCATTAAAATAATCTTATAAAGGCATATCTCTCCAATGGACCAGAAAAAAACTGTTTAAAGTCATCCTGGTCTATTGAATTTGGAAGCTTGAGAATACTTTTAAGCAAATCTAGCCTAATAAATATGCACCCTGGAGAGCAGAATATCTTTTTGTTTTTAATCCATTAAACATCCTTCAATTTCTCCACAGTTCTCCATCTGTCCCCTCTCAGTCATTTCCCTTCAGTGAAGGAACATTTGTACAATGTCAGTGGAGAAGAAAAAGTCCCCGACTGATTTCAATGAGCCATCTAAGCAGGTGTTTAAAATAAAGTCCCAGGAGCTCCCATGTACAGGTCTTAATAGGGGCAGTGAGCCTGTAGGACTCGGTGCTGGTGCCAGTCAGAACCCTGCCATGATCCGGGAGGCAGGAAGAGGACTCTCGTACAGATAGATGTGTTTAGGTAAGAGTGCGCTTTGTATCTCTTTGGGGCTGTATGTTGAGGAGATGCCAAAACAGAGTTAAACGTGTTTCTGCAACTCAATGCTCAGGGCAGACTTTCTCAAAAAACTCGATAAGCAAATTTCAGTACTGAAATGAAACATTTTTAAAGGTCATCCCTTTCAGTTATCCTTGAAAGACTGATGCAAACAAATAGCTTCAGAGAAGATCCGGGAGTAGGCTGTGCTGTGCCGTGCACTACACTAGCCTCTTGGTGAATGTGTCAAGAGAGAGTCCTTTGAACTTTAGCCGAAGAAGTAGAACCCAGTTTTGGTTTGTTTGTTTGTTTCTGTATAGACAGTGCGTTCGTAACTGATGGTAATTTTCTAGAGTAGCGTGCATAGGCCTCTGTTCTGCAGCCGTTCAAGGCTGGCCAGGTTCACACAGGTTTCGCGCAGATGGAAGAAAATTCGTGGAGCCGTGGGGATGTCTGGCATGACTCTACTCTAGGGCAGGGCAATCATGTGCTCCGCAAGCCACATGTTGCGCTGCGGGAAATTCCAACTCCCTTATGTACTAGATGCACACAAAGCTGGTAGGGTACCAAATTATTATATAACAGAGCTTGGTTGTGCGCATGCGGGCCCATACTCAAGGTTATAGGAACACTGCTGAGTCGTCGTGGCCCGGACATCTGGGTGAGGGAGCCTGACTGACTTCATTTCTCTAGAGCCTCATTCTCCAAGTTCTATAAATTTAAATATTGACCCAGTTTTGACTTTTTAAAAAATATAACCATTCCTTGTTAATCAGCGTTATTCTTTTCCCAGTACTGACTACTCCTGGCACTGCATTTGAGAGGCATGTGATTGTAAATATATTACTCATGCTGTTCAGTGAGGTTTGGGGAGGATAATAGCTTGAAAACTTTAACATCTAGTGTAATGATAACCATGGATACTGGAAGAAAGTGACCTCTAGCTTAAAGCAATTCACCTGTATTGAAGTGGCATGCTCTTGGTTTTCTTAAGAAATTTAAACTCTATTGCGTGCTCGGTTATCTCAAGAAAATTGCTTCTTCATTGGATAATAATGTTTAATTAATCAATTAAGTGCAAAAAAAGCTGTCACTAGAAAATACACAATTCATAATAATTTATTCAGGTTCATTTCATTTCAAGAGTGAAAAAAACTAAGGATACATTTTATTTCACATTAACTGAAACTCTAATATAGATATAAATCATCCCTAATGCAGTCATTAGCCACAGTTTCAATGTAGTGGAATTCTTCCCATCTTTCTATACTAATTGATATTCCACAGTAGAAATCTTTATGCTCTTGAATATTCATTTACATATTAAATTTGATTCTGAGGACCTGATTCTATAGAAACATAATTAGAAATAAGGAGTGAGAGGCAGACCAATTAGGAGGAGTGGTAGGAGGTTACTAGAACTAGGAAATAAAAAAGTTAAAGATGCCAACTCTAAGAATGACTTGATTTGGAGTTCTTTTTTCATTTTTTTCTTTTGACACTACTTCTTCAAGGTCTGCCAAGTTATTTGATCCTCAATTTCCACATCTATGTACTTGGATTATGTGATACCCCCTGCTCAGGATTATTTTTAAGATTAAATGAGTTGACATATCAGTACCTGGCAGGTAGACAGTACCCAGTGAGAATTTGATAGTATTTTTTTGAAAAAAATATTTGAGGCCGCATAGAGTAGGCAGGTGTAGAATAACACAATGGAAATACCAATACACAGTCTCTGGGCCTCGATAGACCCGGATTGAGTTCAGGCTCTTTGCTTCCTTGCTTTGTGAACATGGAAATGCTGCATAACCTCTCTGAACCTGTTTTCTTATTTATAAAACTTAGAGGATAAAAGAACCTACTAATCTTAGAATTTTCCAGATTTGGGGCTGACTTCCCCTCTCTGGATTTTATTCTTCAGTAATGAAATAGAAATCGTAGGATACTAAGAGACTAAGACTAGTTGAGTGCTTCCTTTTCCTTTTCTTCTTAATAATCACTGTAACAGATAATACCTGTTTCTTGCACTGCTTCTAGCTTTCTTCTGGGGTTTCACCTGTCCTTGAACCCTAGAACTACAATTGCTCCCTCTGGGACAGAGGTGAATCACAGAGAACTTTGCCTGTAGGTTTCAGCCAGGCTGCAAATACGAGCCAAGGACAGTGATGTGGATGATAATTTTTCCTACTCCTTTTATTTTTCTTTCAGGCATTAAATTAAATAGCCTTAATATTTCTGGCACTGTTATATTTTTCTTTTAATTTGAAAGAGTGAGGGACCAGTATTCCCCTAATCATTTATGTTCATTGCACCCCTCCCCCCACTTCTCATTTCAAAAGAACAAACATGAACACAGTCTTGTAGAGAGCCTTTCTCCCTAAGTGTTTCTCAAAGATTCATTAGACCAAGCAATGTCATCCTCACCTGTAAACTTGTTAGAACAATATATTATTAGGCCCCACCCAGGACTTGTTGAATCAGAAACTACAGAGGCATGGCCCTAGAATGTGTGTTGTTAACAATCCTTCCAGGTACTTCTGCTGCTCACTAAAAGTTTGAAATCTATTGCTTTCAACAAAGTCCACTCACCAAAACCCAACTTTCAGAAAAGGTCTTTCGTGTCTTGCACATTTCTCCCCATTGACAGAGGTAAGCACTTGGAAGAGGACGAAAGATCTTGCTATACCTTCCTTAAGATCAGTAGACACAGTCTACATTAATATGTTTCTCATGAGAAGTGAATTTTGTTGCATGACAGTGATAAGGGATCTGTAGATTCCAAGTATATTTTTCTTAGTGTCTCATCATTTTCTTGCAAAAGATTATCTGAGCACTCAGTACTTGGCATATGGTTTACTTTTGATAAATAATAGCAATTATTATTACTGCTTTAAAACTAATCCTACACATTTGTAAACTTCCTTTTCCTTCACATATTTTAGGCCTCTATTACTTATAAGTTATTCAGCTAGTCAACTGGAGAATGAAAATATTAATAACCATCCCCTAATTCAGAGAGCTTGGAATCAATCTGAAAGTTCATGATTTTGTTTGACCCACAGGTTTTTAAAATTTCATGATGGCTAGAAACATGTCAGTTTTTGTTCACCACTGTTTTTTCAACTAGCACACCACCTGGATCTTAGCTGGTGTTTCATAAATATTTATTTATTTAATGAATGAATGTATGAATGAATGAATACAGGAAACCAAATAGACCTAGTGAAAGGAAAATGTTTTGTTCCTCTATCTCACCTTCTTTACTGAAAAGAACAAATAGCCATTTGTGTGTAAATTAAGTAAGACAGGATGAACACTTCCTCACAGCAGAAACACAGAAACACTAATGCTTCTGTTTGTACACTATTAAGACTTATTAGGTGTTATGCCTACCAACTGCATACAGCAGTCTGGGGCTTGTTATTTCAATTTGAGGTGGTGCCATATTTTGAAATGCTGGTGAAAAGAAAAATCTCTCCCATCTCATAGGCTCACCATGGGCTAGCAGGTTTTTATTGCACATAGACCCTATGTCTCAAAAGGATTTCATAGTCTCTTCCATTGGTCTATGTGTCTGCTGTTATGCCCCTACCTACAGATTGTTTTGCTTACAGTGAACTTGTGATATAGTTTGATATCAAGTATTGTAACCCCTCCTCCTTTGTTCTTCTTTCTCAAAATTGCTGAGGTTATTTGGGGTCATTTTTGGTTCCATATAAATTTTTGAAATATTTGTTTTAGATCTGTGATGTATGCCATTGGTATTTTAATAGGAATTGCATTGAATCTATAGATTGCTTTGGGTAGTATGGACGTTGTAATGATGTTAATTCTTCCAATCCATGAGCATGGTACATGCTTCCATTTATTTGTGTCTTCCTTAATTTCTGTCTTCAGTGTTCTGTAGTTTTCTGAGTACAGGTCTTTTACCTCTTTGGCTGAGTTTATTCCTAGGCACTTTATTTTTCTTGTTGCTCTAGTAAATGGGATTTTTTCCAAGTTTTTGTTTCTGATGTTTCATTGTTGGAATACAAAAAATGCCCTCGATTTCTGAATATTAACTTTGTATCCCACTATTTTGCCAAATTCACTTATTAGGTCAAGTAGCTTTTTGGTGGTGACTATAGGGTTTTCTATGTACACTATCATGCTGTCGGCAAATAATGAAAGTTTTACATCCTCCTTTCTAGTTTGGATGTATTTTTTTCTTTTTCTGTCTGATCGCTGTGGCTAGAACTTCTTGTACTAAGTATGTAAGAGTGGTGAAAGGGAACACACTTGTCTTATTCCTGATCTTATGGGGAAAACTTTTAGTTGTTGCCCATTGAATATGATGTTGGCTGTAGGTTTCTCATATATGGCCTTTATTATGTTGAGGCATGATCCTTCTATCCCCACTTTGCTGAGTGTTTTTATCATAAATGGGTGCTGGATTTTATCAAATGCTTTTCAGCATTTATTGATATGATCATGTGATTTTTGTCTTTCATTTTGTGTATGTGATATATTACATTTATTGATTTGTGAATATTGTACCGTCCTTGCATCCCTGGAATGAATCTCACTTGATCATGGCGTATGATCTTTTTGATGTATTGTTGGATCCGATTGACAATATTTTGTTGGGGATTTTAGCATGTATGTTCATCAAAGATATTGCCTTGTAGTTTTCTTTCCTTGTTGTGTGTTTACCTGGTTTTAGAATTAAGACACATAAATCAATGGAACAGAATAGAGAGCCCAGAAATAAACCCCTGTGTCTATGGTTTTCTATGTCAATTAGTATTTGACAAAGGGGGGCGAGGAGCATACAATGGAATAAAAATAGCCTCTTCTGTAAATGGTACTGGGAGACCTGGACTGGTACATGCAAAAAAAAATGAAGCTAGACCACCAACTTACATCATACACAGGATAAACTCAAAATGGATAAAGACTTAGATATAAGTCATGGCACCATAAAAGTCATAGAGGAAAACTAGGCAGTAGAATTTCAGATATCTCATGTAACAATATTTTTGCCAATATAGCTCCTAAGGCAAGAGAAATAAAGGAAAAAATAAACAAACATGACTACATCAAATTAAAAACTTCTGCATGGCTAAATAAAGGGAACTGACTATATGGGAGAACATATTTCACATGATTTAATGTCCAAAATACATAAAGAACTCCTATGACAATACCAGGAAGACAAACAATGCAAATAAAAAGTGGACAAAGGATCTGAACAGACACTTCTCCAAGGAGGACATACAGAGGGTCCAGAGACATATGAAAGGATGCTCAGAATCACTAAACATTAGAGAGATGCAAATTAAAACCACAATAAGATACCACTTCACACCAGTCAGAGTAGCTATTATAAACAAATCAACAAACAACTAGTGCTGGCGAGGCTGTGGAGAGAAGGGAACCCTAGTGCACTGTTGGTGGGAATGCAGACTGGTACAGCCACTGTGGAAAACAGTATGGAATTTCCTCAGAAAACTAAAAATGGAAATACCTTTTGACTCATCAGTTCCACTGCTGGGAGTATCCCCTAAGATTTCTGAAACACCAATTCAAAAGAACTGCACCCCGGTATCCCAGTGCTATTTACAACAGCCAAGTGCTGGAAACAGCCTAAGTGCCCATCATTAAATGACTGGATCAAAAAACTGTGGTACATTTTTACAATGGAATACTACACCGCAGAAAGAAAGAAGGAACTCCTACCCTTCAAGACAGCCTAGATGGAACTGGAAATTATTATGTTAAGTGAAATCAGCCAGTTGGTGAAGGACAAATACCGTATGATTTCACCTGTAAGAGGAACCTAATGAACAAAATAAACTAACAAGCTAAACAGTACCAGAGGAATGGAAACAAGGAACAGACTGACAGTGACACGAGAGGAGGGGGATGGGGGATAAGGGTGGAAAGAAGGGGAAGGGACTAGTCAGGGAACATTTTTGAGTGTCCCTTGGACATGGACAACAGGGTGGGTACTGACTGAGGGAGTTGGGGGTGGTCTGGGTGGAGGAGGGCAAAGAGTGAAAATTGGGACAACTGTAATAGAATAACAATAAAATATATTTTCAAAGGATTTGATAAATGAGCATAATTCTACTGTTTTTCTCTAAGTCTAACTAGGGTTTCTATAAGTTAGACCATGATGCAGCCAGATAAGCCATCAGCCCAGTAGCTATGTATTCATTGGGAAATCACCATGACAGGAAGGGTAGGGCTGGGCGAAGGGGAGCTGTAATTCTATGCCTCAGCTTCAAGAAATCATCAGCTTGTTTTCAGATATTTTTAAGAGAAATCTTTTGTCAAGAGCTTTTGTGTTAAAGTTCTAACAGGCTATTTAGAGCTTAATCCTTAGAGAGCAGCACACTGATACCCAGAGATGCTACAGGGTGTGGGGGGACAAACTGCACTTCTCCTTCACTGCTAAACTCTTATCAGCTATGGTATTGTTGCCCCAACTGACTCTGAAGTGCTTTGGCTCTGAAACAAAATATAGTTTAAAACACACACAAACCCACTCAGCTGATATACATATTTGGGAGTGTTTTGAAGACCTTTATCTGGGGCTACATTTAGGAAGCAGCCTAAACCTGAAATTGCTGCAGTAATGTAGTTATTTTTCTTAGTCATTATTAAAAAGACTAGAGGTCTTTTTGCTAATCATTTCAGAAGGGTTACTTGAATAACCATATTATTGCTCTTAAAGTTAGCTCATTGTTCTTTCTTTGAAGGAAAAATATTATTGACACTCTGATACTGTTAATAATACTATAAAAATATTTTAACTTATTTATTTTTTTGAGGGAGAGGGAGGCAGAAAGAGAGGGAGAGAAACACTGATGTGTGAGATACATATTAATTGATTGCCTCTTGCTGGAGCCCCAATTCAGGACCAAACCTGCTCCCAGGCATGCACCCTGATGGAGAATTGAAGTGGTGACCTTTTGCTTTGTGGCATGATGCCCAACCACTGAGCCACATTGGTCAGGGTGATACTATAAAAGTCTTTATAAAAGTCTCTTACCATATGTAATATTTAGCCATACTGAAGATCAGATTCTCCTTGATAAAGAATGTTGTCTTCATCTTTCTTCTCCGTATTGAGTTTGCAGATACTTGATATGAATAAAATCCCAAGTCTGGCCCTTTATTCTTAAACTCTGCTCCACGTGGTCTGGGGTCTTGCCTGTCTGTCTCACTGTGGGCCCCCACTTGTAGAGGGCCTGGCACAGAGAAGAAACTCAGTAAACGGTCAGTGAAGGAGAAATGAATGAATAATTTATACATCAAATCTAAACTGTTCTGTCTGGTGTCTAGACTACCTCAGTCTGACTCTACCTTGCCTCTGCACCTGATTCCTTTCTGCCTGGCCAGATCCATGGCCTCTCCCCAAGAGCCCAGATGCCCCATACAAATTCCAGGTTTAAGCCTTTGTATGTGCTGCTTTTTTGGGTCAGAAATGACCTTTTACATCTCATTGTTTCACCAAAGTTTTTCCACCATTAAAGAACCTCTTCAGAACCCCCACCAGAAGCCACAGAATAACTTTCTGATCTCTCCTTCTCTAAATCCTACTCTTTGATTTTCACAAATAAAATTAAAATATTAGGTAGGCTGAAATTGTTATAGTTTGGGGTTCTGAAAATTCAAGCAAATAGACAACCATAAAGCTAAGCTATGTGACTTAACTCACAGTTCTGTTTTTGGGGTTTTTTTTTTCCCTTGCTATTGCAATCTCTTTTATGTCAGGGACAGTGTTTTTGGTCCTCTTATCATCGAAACAACTAACACAACACTGTTCGTGTTTTGGATAATCATTAAGTAATTGTGGACCGATTTAGAGTTACAGTCATCGGTCTTCTTACATCTTTTTTCATCAGACACACACACACACACACACACACACACACACCTGATATGAGGACAATTTGCCATGATGAACTGGATCCCAAAAAAGATGAGTGTCTGTAATTTGTAAGGAGATATGTACGTATTCATAAATATTTAGCTCTAACTTTTAATTGATATTTATCCAATACAACATAAACATTTATAAAGATAACAGATTTTTAGAAATAAATGACATTATGGGTATTATAAATGTATAAAAAAGTATTGAAGGAGTTTCTCTTTAGGCTCAAGTTATTTCCTTGAAAGGGAAAGCCATGCACACCTTATGTTTTGCATCTTCCCCACATTATTACTGGAAGCATTTTGTTCACACCTTCCCCACCGCACCCTTCTAATTTGTTCATCTGTTATTTAAAAAAAAAGAAAAGAAAAGAAATCCATAACCGATCTGTATATATTTATATGTTAAACTCTTTCCTCTAAAGACTTTAAGGACTTTCCCTTTTTTTCTTGTACCAGCCCCTTCAGTTTCTCTGAATAGTCATTTTGTTTCTTGCTTTTTGTCATATATTTTTTCCACTTGCAATCTAGTTACTGACACTATCTTATAGTAATTACCCACTGCCTCTAGAAATAACTCTTGTTTGAACTGAGTAAGATGATGCAATGTACTAGGGCATTCAGTTGCCACTTTAATATCCTCCTTTCCTCTCTTGCCAAATTGAGCTTTTGCATATTACACCCCACCTCTTTGTAGGTGTGGTGGTTTGGGGACTGAAGGGGTGGTGTGGGTTGTTGGAAAACATGGAATGACTACATGATGTGGACACCAAGGGCTTCACTGGACCCAGAGCCAGTAACTGCACATGTTACGAAAGGCTTAAGGGAAAGAAGTAGTCTTTCTTCTCTTCACTTTTAAAATGTTCTTAGGCCATTAGGTGGAACACTCATGACAAGATGGATGGTGAGGGCCTCAGCATAATGAAAGAAGTACTCCATTTGCATTAAGATCTCAGTGGAGATCATATGTACAGGCAAGACTGTTAATGAATCCATCGAGGTTATGTCTGTCTGAGTTGGACTTCCTATCAAGGAGGAAGTGTACTTCACTCAATATTTTCCTCTCAGAAAAATCCAATCTCTACTGATAGCCCCAAATAAATCACTATTTCTTTGAGACTTTGCCAGGTTGGTTTAATTCTAAATAATATGGTGTAATTTTATATTGAAAGACTTTAATGCAAATATCAGGTTTACAAGCTTAATTTCAACCATCTTGATTTCTGATTTAAAACTTGAAATTTTCAGATGTCAGATAGCTTGAGCTTGAGTAATCTTCATAGTATGTCTGAAACTACAACAGCATGATTTGCAAAAACGCATGTGGTTCCATTGCCATAAGGAAGGACTACTTTTTTTGTTGTAATGTAGCCTTTTGATATGTGGTGTTTTTCTTCAAGTCTTCATTATTTCCAAGCCAATCATTGCTATTAATCTCACACTATAAAATAAATTGCATCTTGTGTTTGAGTGGAGAAAGCTGTTTCTCAACTTAAATGGGAATCTCAAAATTCAGACATTTTCCCCAACAAAAAGAGTCTGGGTTTGATTCAGATAGCAGCCATCCAAGCTTAAAAAGGAGTCGGCACAGATGCCCTTGAAAAATGATTGCACCCAAACACTGAGACAATGGTGCTGCTTCTTACATTGGTGTTTGTTCGTCAAAACCACATAGAAATTTTCTGAAGAAACAGTTTTAAAAAATACTAATTTTATTTATGTGGCTCTGTTGGCAATGCGTGTTTATGAATATATGGAGCTTACTTCCACCAGCCTGTTGAGTTCTAACCACAACAATAGAGCATTTGGCTCCAAAGTTTGTCTTAATCCAGTCTGAAAAAAATCCATGAGGATAAAGCATGCTGAGCCTCCCACCTGCTAACTTTAGGTGTTAGGGAAATAAAACATTTACCCATCATTAAAATGCAGACATCAGGCACTGTAACCAAAGCATATGCAAAGATATCACAGAAGAAGATCCTTGCGTCAGATTGCATCATCTTACAGCAGGTGGTTGAAGACCTCATCATCCAGGGCTGGGTGGAAGGAATAATATGGTTGCTAGGCTTGGTTTGAATTTCATTCTATTGTCCATTTCTGCCTAGTTATATTAAGTTTTTTCATGATACAATAGTATTATACACTAAATTAAGTAGCATAGATGGTAAGAATTGTATAGATTCGAAAGGGAGGAAGATCACTGACCTGACAGTGGCAGGGGGACGGTGTGGTGCACGGGGCAGGGATGAGTGTGCTAATCAGAAACAGCTTCCTAGAGAAAATAGACCTTGGCCTAGACCTTTAAGAATTGTACTCATGGGAAATGATGAACCACTCTCCAGAGAAATTGATGTCTCCGTGTAACTTTGTTCAAAGATCTTAGGCTCCGAGTATATACTTCGAAAACCTAGATGTTAACTGCCTCTTCATTTTTCTCTGTAAGCTCTCCAGACAGAATCCACTTCCACAAAAGCATCAGCGAACCCCATAGAATTCACCAGTGATCATCCTTTAGAACAAGAAAGGAGGTCCATTTTCCAAATCGGCTCATAAAAAGTACTGCTAGACATGTCTATTCACCAAAGTTCTTTCCCAGCCATGCAGCTGCCAGGCTTTTTCACTACCCTCTGCCCCTCAGCTAAGCTCCTTGCCCCTCCTGAACTTATTCTGGCAATGTGCAATTTCCTTTCTTAAAACTGACTCAGAGGCCACACAGGCTCAGCTGTCACTCTGCAGGGCATTCATCAAAGAATCTGTCAACAGAGTACCTACGTAGTTAATATGTTATCCATACTATTCAACACATACATAAATGAGAAAGAAAGTAGTACTTAAGAAGTCAGTGTTAGCATATAGATTAGTGCAAGAGTTTTGCCAACTTGATGCAAAAGTAATAATAAAAGAGTGGCCCAGGATAGCATTGTAAAGGAGCATTTTCCCCTGTGGTGTCTAGTGCACTAGATGTGATAATTATGGCCGGAATTGGAGGGACCACAGCTAGATCTCTGAGAATTATTCAGGAATCAAAGCCTCTCTTAATACCCAAACTAGTCACGCCCATCAGAACTCCTACAAGGGAAGGTGGTATTGAAGTGAAACATAATTTACAAGTCACTGATCTGAAAGACCAGTGAATGCCAACACCGTCACAGAGAAATTAAATGAATTAAAACACAAAGGCAATTGATTTACTTATAACCAATATTCTTGAAGTAATGGCACTTATCTAAGAAAACATATTTTTAGAAAATTAAAAATAAATAATACCTCTATACACATTTGTCTTGATTTGGAGGGACATGATGATAATATACTGATACTAGATTTGCTCTGAATTATAAAGCTTGAATAAATGTTATGTATTTTTTGTTGATTATATTATTCATTATCTGAGCTTTTTCTCTTAGAGAAGCTTTTCTTTTGGCTGTACTGGAATACACTGAATGAGAAAAACAAGAAGATGTCTGCAGGTTGGAACAGAAATGCTTTCTGAAGTTGTTTTAGAAGCGCTGCCCGTAAATTTACAGGGTTGCAAACAGCCTCAGCAGACCCTTTACTCTTTCTCTTACCCTCCAGCTAGGAGGGGCATGCATGAATAATACTAGTCGGGTGAGAAGCTCTCTGGTGTCTTAAGGTGATAACTTCCTCTAGGCCCTCTTCTATAGTCAAATCTGAAAGCACTTGATATTAGACTGTTCTTGGTACTTCAAAAGATTACTTCCCAGTAATCTAAATGTCGCCTGTATGGTTGCACCTTAATTATCTCCCATTCTGTCCTCAAGGAAAACTGACAACAATCACCTATCCTAGGCATAATTATAAGGCCCCTAATGAAATGCTTTCTGAGAGACCGTGGCTTCCTACAAGGTGACAGAACGACTACTCATGCTCTGTTGCTTGTACGATATCACTTTCCTTCCATTGAAGCACTGCTTGAAAGCATCGTGATTACATGTAGAGGGGGACTCTAGGGACCATTAGGGACATGAAAAGAACGAAACATTAAATAACAAATTCTTGTGACTATATCTGTAGCCCTCTATATGCAACTCCAGTAAATGCCTGGTCTCCTTTCTTCTGCTGAACGGGTGTTTAAAGTTTAAAAATGCACAAGAAATGGAATAGTAAAAAAGACACAACATTTCTGAGTAAGGATATCTAAGTAAGAATATCTTACACACACACTCTTCCCATTTCCGATCACACACTGTTGGTTTTCTGGAGTCCTCTAAGCCCTACCCTGGAATTGGGAAGCCAATATAAGAATAATTTGAAGAGATTTTTTCAAAGCAGGTTTCCTCCCCCCAAACTCTGATACAGTTCAACCCTGGAAGGAGAACTCTACAATCTATCAATTAAATAGCTTTCTGGCGCTCGTGAAATTTGCAACCAACTGTCCTCCATTGTTCTTCTTTCTCCTCCTATACTTCATCCACATTGCATGCATAGTAGTTGGAAAGCTAAATAAAAATACTTTATAGTTGTACAAACATTGTATTTTCAAATCCCTTGTGCCTGCATTAGCCGTAGAAGCAGAACCCCAAAAGGAAGAAAACTACACATATCACACCACCTACAGAAACCTCTTGCAGATGTCAGGGAGAAAGACTGTCCAGTAGGGCCCAGGAAGGTCTGAGTAGCAGTCAGAAAGGCAAAAGGCCTTTGGCTATTCTGCTAAGGCACCAAGTCTCATTTTCCTCGGACGATAATATGTTTTCAGTGAGATATCTTGGAAATAACCATTCTGTTCTTTCAAACAAAGTGTGGTTTGAAATATGTAAGACAATATAGCTTAAAGTTAGGCTATTGCTATTCAGAATGGACTCTATTGCGTATACTCTACTGCAGCGCAAAGCAAGATGAATACACTCTAGTTCCCATTGGGGTTTATTGTTTATTTTTTACTTGCTCTGTTCTGTGGAGCAGCATTTGGATATGCTTAGCTACTGGAACAGATCTTACATGAAGACGCAGTAACAGGAGAAAGGTTACACTTTATATTTTAGTCAGTTAAGTAAAATACAATTTTAATTTCTGATAGGAAAAAAGTTGTATGTGTATGTGTTTTTGCTTGTCAATATTTTCCTTTTTGAAGTCTAATATAATGCTGTATTAAATGATAATATTGAAATGTGGGATGAAGTGGTAATTTTCATGGCTGTTCAAAAAATAAGCTCCTGACTCTCTAAGTTTAAAAAAAGCAGGGAGGGGGAATATCTCTTGCTGTGTCTGCCATGCCGATCACACAGTTTCCTGAAAATGGAAGTGATTCCAGTCTTGTCTTTAGCCAATGAGAATTTTGCAGACGTTTTACATTCAAAATGTAGTCATCATCTAAAGTAAGAAAATTACCCTCTGTGGACACAATTTCATTAAAAACATTACTTTGGGAAAACTTACAGTCTGAGTAAAACATAGAAATTAGAAAAAGTCTATAGAGTGTGTGTTACAAAATTAACAGTTTGTGTTGACAGGAAGTTCCTGTACTCTTTTTCTCTTCGATTATGAGATTTTCTCATTATGCTGCTCTATTTAAAGCTTTTTGTAATTGACTTACATATTAAAGAATATAACAGTGACAAATACAGATTAGGGCGCCTGTGTTTATGGATAACAATTTGTACAGAGAACTTCTTTGAGCAATTTACCCAGTAAGGGATATGCTTGGTTGTTGGGAAAATTAAACATCTGACTTTATCACAGTCGTAAAAGAGATTTCTTCCTTAATCCCAGCATGCTACTCATATGAATCCATTATGTGGCTTCCAGATCTATTTTTTCTGTGGTCCTGTTTCTTGCACAAAGCTAAGACATGAATGAAGATAAGTTACTACAAAAGGCATCTCACATATAACTTCCAATACCATTGCCTCTATAAGCCACACTCCACATTGCAATTTCAGAAGTAAAACTCACACCTGAGTGAAACTTGCAACACTGATAGAGAAGAATTTAAGTGACCTCTTGCACTGCAAATAATGATAGAGTGAGCCCAGGATAACCTGGATGCGAAGGATTCTTCCCCTGTAGCAGTGATAGCATGCTATTCCAGTGCTCTCATGCAGATTTCCATGATAAAATCCTCATTGTATCCTACTGTGAAATTCTTTCATTCATAAGAGGTGGAAGAAATGTGTGCATGTAGAATGGCTCAACGTTCCTTTGTGCAAGTAGTCTACACATACAGACAGTCCTAAGACAACAGAGAATAGCTCATCACAAAGCATTCATGCTACAAAGAACAACTCCTCTTACATGCGTCAATGGGCATCGTACTGGTTCTAGGCTGTTTTTCATTGTGTATACTAATAGTGAATCAAGGTGGGCTTCCTAGAACAAACCAAATTAGACTAATGAGATTTCCATTTAGGGGGAAGAGTTCGGGGATTGACAGGCACCTGATTGTTAGCACTGGCATTTCCCAAAGCCTTTTATGATATTCTTGTTTGTTGGTGAGAAGAAAGGACAATAGGTCAGCCAAGAGAGTGAAAGCATATATGCCAGTAATAGTAGGGGGTATTCAGATGAACATTTTCTTTAATGAAACTTTCTACTTGTGACATAGGATACCACTTTTTAACTCATGTTAAAAATCTTATTTTTCTCCTAAAATAATATTAAAAGATGAAAATTAGCATGTTTAAATAAAAATAGACAAATACTGACACAGGTAGTATGCATACATAAATGAGAAATTAGATTTGACAGCCTCTATGATTTCTTCCAGCTCTGACGTTGTGAGCCAGGTAAGTATAACCATCCCTCTCCTTAAGCAAAGATACAGAATTCAAGAGTCAGGCTGCTAAAGATCATGGGGCAGAACGTAAGACTTTTCAACAGTCAAATATGTGGCAGAAAGACGGCCCTTTGTTGAGGTGTGAACAAACAGGCAAACATATTTTAATCATAAAATTCATGCTTGAATTCTCTATTCTGAGGCACAACGGGAACAAAGCAATGAGACGCAAGCACATCAGAAAAGAAAGCACCACCCCTTTTCTGCTGAGTTGCTTCCCTCTTGCTTTCTTTGTTTGCAGGGGGGCAAGTGGAGAGGAGGTATTTATGCCCTGTGTATATAATAATCTACAATCCATTTAGGAAGACATTTCAAATGTCATACTGTAAAGCTACCATATGGGAGGTCCTTTGGCCTGGTCAAGCCCTGCAGGGCCAGTTGGCTCTTCTGGCTAACATTCTATTCACCTTCCATCTCTGTATCCCGTGGGTTCCAAGAACTTGGCCAATTTTCTCCCCTTCTGGCTACATCCACCTGCCCTTCCACCTGCATTCCTTGTCTTTCAGACCATCACTAAAACAGCTTACCAAAGTCTCCTTCAGTTTTCTATTGCCAAAAGGAACCTTTAAACCCCTTTTCTGTTGGTACTGACAATAAAAACAAAGGCATAGTTAGGAGTGTCTCTGTCTTTTTTAATTAGGGAAAATAATTTAAGCCACTATTAGGAAAATTATGAATTAGGAAGATATAGTTGTATGTCACAGAATCCAAGGGTCCTTAAAGGGCATGGAAGAAGGCAATAGAAAGCAGAGGAGGAGTTGGGTGGCCATGGTCTTGCTCTCTCTGCCTCTTTCTCTCCTCTTGGTCCCTCCTGAATGTTTTGTCCAGCTGACCTACCTGTTTGTTTCATCTGGAAGATCTTTAATTGCTCAGCAATTATTTCTCTTTATTTTAAGCTAACCATATTCAATTTCAAAGTCTCTAAAAATTATATTGGTCATCTATATCAAGTATTTACCCTAATGTACAAGGGTGGCTGGGATGGGCCTCAGGATACAAATGTGGCAAAAAACCAAGTGGATCCATTGTGTGGCTGGGAGTAATTTTTAGGGAAAGAAGGTCATTGCATCTTGACAAATCACTGTAAAGGGATTAAAAAATAGTAAAGCAATGAAGAGTATTGAAGAATGTAAAGAATTTAACAGTTTTAAAATGTTAAGTAGCATGTGTAATTTACCTAAATGTTTTTTTTTTTCCCTTGAGAGTTTTCAAGAGATTATAGTCACATCATCACATTTTTTTATTTTGGAAATTGATCCAACTAGGAACCTACTTTGAAACCAATATTTCACCCACCCACCCCCTTTTTTAAAGCAATAAGCATCTAGTCCGGTTCATCCTTCTAAGGGAGGAAAAGTGGATACCAAGTAGCTACGTGGTGGACTCATGTCCCTCAGTTCTTCAGTTCTTATATTTATATCTTAGAAGACTATCTCCTTGTTTGTCCCTGTTATATAAAGTTAACCTGCTGGAGAGGTTCTTTTTTTTTTTTTCCTTTCCTTTGTTTTGTTTTCTTTACATTCTAAACCTCAGGATTTAGAAAGGTAATAAGATAGAGCGACACAAAACCATTCCCCCCAAATAACAATAACCACTTTTAGAAGAAGAGCAGTGAACATTTTCCAGGCAATCACAATCAGAAGGCTTCATTTCCCAAGGAAGATACACTAACTGGGAAAGTTTGTCTCTCTCAAGAAAACAAAATCTGTTGTTTTTGAGCATGGCTTTGCTCTGTTCATTTTTAGATGCTGTCTGCCAGTGATTTTCACAACTCGAGTGTGTGTGGGGAAAACCAGTTGACTTTATTCTTTGATAATGATTTTTTAAGAATGGGAAATAGTTTACTCATCAAATAATAAATGGCCTTTTAAGCATGGAGGTGATGAACCTTGTCAAGCACAGAGTTTAAAATCAAATATTCTCTACAATAATGTACTTCTTTTAGTCTGAGAAGGGTAAATAGGTTTCAGTTTGCGTGTGGTTTTATACTGAGCAGAACTACTGCCTGGAATGTGATGTTGAGAGGGATTCTGAGTCCACTCTAACTGAAGCCAGGAAAGAGAGTCAGATAGTCATTAGGGGGCATAACTGAGGGCAGATTTCTCTGGCATTTCTCATCTGTAATCTGTGTTCTGAAATCCAGAGATGGAAAGTCATGTGACTATCAAGTAAGCAAGTATTTACTAACTACTTCATAATTCCTGTTAAGTCAGGGAGAATCAGAATCAAAATAGACAGATTGCACCTGGTGAAATTGAAGCAGTAATCAAAAAAACCCCAACAAACAAAAGCCCTGGATCTCGTGGCTTCACAGGTGAATTTTATGAAACATTCCAAGAAGAACTAACACCTCTCCTTCTCAAATTATTTTATAAAATTTGAGAGGAGGGAAGACTCCCAAGATCATTTTACAAGGCTGGCATTATCCTAATTCTAAAACCAGATAAAGACATCACAAAGAAAGAAAATTATAGGTCAATATCCCTGGTGAACATGGATGCTAAAATCCTCAACAAAATATTAGCAAACTGGCCCTGGCTGGTGTGGCTCAGTGGATTGAGCATCATTCTATAAGCCAAAGGGTCACCAGTTGGATTCCCAGTCAGGGCACATGACTGGGTTGTGGGTCAGGTCCCCAGTAGGGGGCATGTGAGAGGCAACTACACATTGACATTTCTCTCTCTCTCTTTCTCCCTCCCTCCCCCCTCTCTAAAAATAAAAGTAAATACTTTTAAAAAATTACCAAACTGAATACAGCAATACATCAAAAAGATCATACACCATGATCAAGTGAGATTTATCCTGGGAATGCGTGGTTGGTACAACATTTGCAAATCAATAAATGTGATTCACCAAATAAATAAAGTGAAAGATAAAAACCACATGACCATATCAATAGATGCAGAAAAACTATTTGATAAAATCCAGCACCTATTTATGATAAAAACTCTCTGCAAAGTGGGAATAGAGGGGACATACCTAAACATATTGAAGGCCATATACGACAAACCCACTTGCCAGCATCATACTCAATGGGCGAAAACCACAAGCCTTCCCCTTAAGATCGGGACCACAACAGGGATGTTTACTTTCACCTCTTATTCAACACAATACTGGAAGCCATAGCAATCAGACAAGAAGAAGAAGTCCAAGGCATCCAAGTTGGAAACGAAGAAGTAAAACACTCTTTATTTGCAGATGGCATGATATTGTACATAGAGAACCCTAAAGACTCCACCAAGAAACTACTAGAACTGATAAATTAATTCAGCAAAGTAGCAGGATTCAAAATTAATATCCAGAAATCAGTTGCATTTTATATGCCAATAATGAACTATCAGAAAATTAAGAAAATAATCCTATTCACAATTTCTTCAACAAGAATAAAATACCTAGAAATAAATCTAACCAAGGAAGAAAAAGATCTGTATTTGGAAAATTAGAAGACACTGAAGAAATAAATTGAAGAAGATACAAATAAGTAGAAGCACATACCATGTTCATGAACAGGAAGAATTAACCTAATTAAAATGTCCATGCTACCCAAAGCAATCTGTAAATTGAACAGCGTGGTCCTGGCATAAAAACAGACACAGAAATCAATGGAACAGAATAGAGAGCCTGGAACTAAATCAACACCTCTATAGTCGATTAATATTTGACAGAGGAAGCAAGCACATACAGTGGGCTAATGATAGTTTATTTAATAAATGGTGTTGGGAAAATTGGACAGATGTGTAGAAAAATGAAACTAGAAAAATGGTGTCACCTTCTTACACCACACACAACAATAAATTCAAAATGGATCAAAGACTTAAATGTTAGACCTGAAACCATAAAAATCCTAGAGGAAAACATAGGCAGTAACATCTTAGACATGACTCATAGCAATTTTTTTTTCTGATATACACAATTGCATGTCCTCAGGCAAGAGAACCAAAAGAAAAAATAAGCAAATGGGACTGCATCAAACTAAAAAATTTTTGCACAGCAAAGAAAACCAACAACAAAATAAAAAGAGAACCCATGGAATGGGAGAACATATTTGCTGATACATATGATAAGGAGTTAATATCCAAAATTTATGAAGAATTTATAAAGCACAACACCAAAGAAAAACCAATTAAAAATGGGCAAAAGGCATGAATAGATACTTCTCCAAAGAGGACAAACAGATGGCCAATAGATATATGAAAAGATGCTCAAAATCACTAATCATCAGAGAAATGCAAATTAAAACCACAACTAGGTATCACCTCACACAGGTCAGAATGGCTACCATCAACACATCAACAAACGAGTGCTGGTGGTGAGGGTGTGGAGAAGGGGAAACCCTTCTGCACTGTTGATGGGAATGCAGATTGGTGCTGTCACTCTGGAAACAAGTATGGAGAGACTTCAAAAAACTAAAAATGGATCTGCATTTTGACCCAGCAACCACTTTTGGGAATTTATCTGAAGAAATCCAAATCACTGATTTGAAAATACATAAGCACCCCTATGTTCACTGCAGCATGTTTACCATAGGCAAGACATGGAAGCACCCCGAGTGTCCATCAGTAGATGAGCAGATGAAACAACTACAGGACATTTACACAGTGGAATACTACTGGGCCATTAAAAAGAAAAATTTACCTTTTGCAACAGCATGGATGGACCTGGAGAACATTATGCTAAGTGAAATAAGCTAGTCAGAGACAGACAAATACCATATGATCTCCCTCATGTGTGGAATCTAATGAAGAAACTGAACTAACAAGCAAATTGGAGACAGCCTCATAGAGAGCAGGATGACGGCTATGGGGTGGGGGTTGGTTAGGGTGTGGAAGGATTGAGCAAAAAGGAAAAAAGGACTCATGGACATGGACAAAGTGTGATGATCATAGCAGGGGAGGAATAAGGAGAATAAATGGTAATGAAAAATATTTTTAAAAAGCAATGATTTAAAAAAAACAGTAAGAGAGGAAGGTTCAAATATGTACTTTTTTGAAAAAAATTATTTCAGATATATAGTGTAGGTGATGTAATGTGTGTGTGTATTAAAGAAGGCGGGGATGGTAAATAGAAAAAGAGATGGAATATTTTAACCCAGAATTTTCCAGAAAGTCCCAGATTATTTAATTAAAGTAATCCCAGTATATTACATTCTAGTTCAAGGTCATCATTGCACAGGAGGCAATTGCTAAGTTTGTAAGACAGTGTTAAAAAGAATTGCACCAACAATTTAAGCAGGAAAAGAAGACTTTATTCAAGAATATTGAAGTAAGGGTCAAGCCTATTGTAATAAAAAAAGGGATTAAACTCAACTCCCCTGAAGCAAAAGGCGGGAGAGTTTCTGATAGCTGGGGTGAGCTAGTGGAATGTACTAGAGAACACTGGTGGGGGAAGTCGGTCAATGGCATTATGCCATTTATTTTCTGATTGGTATTTATTAAAGTTAGGCTCCTGCCATCCCATCCAGACTGGAATTTGGGACTCTGTCTTTCTTAATGATCACATGTCAAAAGGATGGCTCCCAGGTCCTTGAGAAAGACTTTCTGGGGTTGGAACTGGCAAGAGTCTGGAAGATTTGTATCCAAAGGAGCAGAGAAATAATTTCCCAAGTTTTCTAAAGTAAATGTTCTAAGAAAAGAGAGGTCAGAAACCTTTCTTTAGACAGGAAGAAGCCCATCTAAATTTAGTTAATTTGAGGGGAGTGTTAAGGCCAAGTGTCAAATTAAATTCTGAATTACCTAGATCAGGATACACATACAGCAGCCTTTCAGAGACGCTAGACATCAGAGAGGGATCGACAGTGTTTGCTGGCGGTGGAAGGATTTGAGTTGCTCTTTGAAGAATCTTGTAACTGGAAAGAAAGATATTTCCATCAAGGGCCAGACAGTGAGTGATGGCAGGTAGAACAGTGAGTGCTGCATATTTGGAATCACCTGCGATTTACTTCTGTTAAGACAAGTCTATTCCTCAGTTTTAGATCAACTGGAACAGGCTCCTCTTCTCCCTTTCTCTGAGTCCCAGGGTGACAGTTGTTTTGTTCTCCTTGAAGCTGGCAGTGCATGCACAGCCCACACCCTGCAACAGGTGCAGTGGCCACGGACTCCCGGCCACTCATGCTGCGGAAACAAGCCTCCGTCGGCATGCTCTATAGGTGTGTCTCCCTAATCACTTCAGGTCTGAGAAGCACAACAGATACGAGGACGTTGAAAGAAAATAAATCTTATGGAGCATTCCAATCCCTGTGTCTGAATCCTTTCAAGAATGTTCACTGGAAACCACACAGTGTTTTCCCTTCAGGTTTTTCTTTCAAAGCTCAGTCACCCTCAACTTTCCTTCAAACTTTCTCCTGTCTCTAAAATTGTAGGCAAGGAGCCAAGTACTTTCCCACCAAGCCAAGGCAGCGCAGTAGGGGCAGCTCTTCTGCACTATGTAATTGGCGTCTTTGAAAGCCTGTATACAATATGCTATCCCTTACCAATTGAAGAATGACTTTCACAGGGAATTCTAGTGTTAGGGGCAAGTGGCACAGTGCCAGCAGCTTGGAGGCTTGACTCTGGTGTCAGACCTGGCTTTCAATCCAAGTTCTTTCAGCTGCTTACCCTGTGACCTTGATAGATTATACATTTCCTCTAAATGCCAGTTTTCTGATTTATTAATTAAGGTGAGGGGATCAAAAAAATGAAATTGCATTTTTGTCTTGAATTGTTGCTTTCATACTAAAGCCATGTAGAGAATTCACTGGAACAACTGAGCTGGAAAAATTAATTTTGTTGCTCTATGCTCTTTCTTTAGAATGCTCTTTAAGGTAAGATCAATCCTCAGCATATTTCTGAAAACGATAGGAGTCTTTTAAAGGGCGCAGAGATTTCTTAGGGATATTAGGACAAACCTAGTAGCATGAGCTAAATATACCATGGGGTTCATGTATTAAAAGCAAGAGGGGAAAACAAATAATTGTTTGCTTGCAGACCAGGAGTCCTTAGCTGGCTAGCGCAGTAGATTGATTTGAGTGAGCAAATTGATTTGGATGAGGAGCATTTCCTGCTTTTCAGGCCTCGTGCCTGACATTTTGAGAATACCGTGTCAAGACAGGTCTGGGACAGCTTCAGTTGCTGAGCATTCAGTAAGAACATGCATGTTTTACTGACACTCAACAAAACAAAATAAAAGCAACCTAGTGATTGTGTGTAGAGGTCACCTGTGGTTCTGCAAAATAAACATATGGAATTACTGACTAAATCAATGGAAATTTTTATTGAAGCCATCTCTGCGGACCTCTTCTGTCTCATGTTCCCCACAGCTAGTCACCCACTGTTAGACGCTAGAAGAGAGATTTTAATGTGAAAAACTTCACTGAAATCTGTAAAAATCAGTCAGCAATATTGAAATATGCTATTACCAGTTGATTGTAAGCTAACAAATGCATTGGCTGTGTTATTGTTAAAGAGTCATCACTTGTCACTCAAAGTGAGCTTTCACATGAACTTTTTTCACTTTTTTCTCTAAAAATACAAAAACCCCTTGATTTCCCTTTCAATTGTTGTCAGAGTAGACATTTATACAGGGCATGCCCATGAAGGGGAGAGGAGAGTGCAGATCAAAATTGCTTATGGCAGTGTTTCAAACTCATATTTCAGCACTCACCCCTTTGTTATCTGTGCTACTTTTAATGTGTATTGACCATTTACTATGTCATAGGGACCATTCTAGGCAATAATGACTTAGAGGTAGGTAAATGACATAGAGGTAGGTAAATAATGACACCTAGGTAAATAGGCGACAAGGTTCCTAATCTCTTGAAGTTTGAATAAATAATGGGGAGGCAGAGTTAACAAGTCAACAAGAAAATGAACAAGATAATTCCAGATGGTGAAAAATACCACAAAGAAAGTAAAACTATCATGTTTCAATAGAGGATGAGTGGGATGGAGGAATTTTTGTTTGGGTTTCAGGGAAGCTTCATTAATCTATCTGAATTGCTTTCTCCTTTGGGAAATGAGTGTAATATCAACCACGTAAAACCGATGTGAAGATTGAGAAGTATAATGTACTTTGAATGCCTGGCTTACAATAAGCAATAATTAGTATTCAATAAATGGTAGTTGTTATTATATTTGGGCTGTGGCTTGTTCCCTCTAGGGACAATTATAATGCCTGAAATGATCCCCTGATTCCATCCAAGCTACAGGACTCTTTCCTGTTCTTCTCAAAGGCAATTGTTTTAATTCAGGGATTAGTTGAGGGTAACTAAACCATGCTATTCAATGAACGTGTTTACTAGGAAGTTCTCATATCACTCCCCTTCCCACGATGATTCCTCTGATTCCCACTAACCAGTGTACACTTCTTTATTTTAGAAGAAATGGTTGATGTCAACTGTCTGCTCCCCAGATAGCACCCACACAACCTGTTCATCAGGCAAAGATGAGCACGCTGTGCATTGTGGTAAGGGAGACAGGGCTATAGCAAGGTCTCCGAGGAATAAAAACAAGGTCAGAATAAATTGAGAATTAGAAGTTTAGTTTAAGTTGTGTCTTTTACTGTAGGACTAGATTAAAATGCATAAATATCATAGTACAATAGTTTAGGATTGTAAAGAAAGGGTTCAGAAGAGTTTTAGTGCATTATTTACGCGTTGATACTTCCTATGAAAGACCACATGAGTCTTTTGGGAAATTCCTGTGATTCACAATCAGGTTTTCTGCTGAGACATTCATTGCCTAGAAGAGTTAAGTTATGCTAATGAGAACAATGGAACGGCAAAGTAATGTAAACAGTACACTGGATAGAGGATAGTTTCAGTTCTCAATGGGAATTTCCACTTCATGGGCTTCCAGTCCCTATTAATGCAATGAAATTAAAAGGCAAGTGGAGCAGTTCTACAATAATCCAGGGTGCGTATGAAGCTACTATGAAAAAATCTAAATTCCTTCTGAAGGAGCACAGTCCCCCCATCTTTAACTCAAAACTGAAACATCCTTTTTACTCAAATTATTTTTTCCCATTTTATGATCTAGTTGTTTTCTTCTGTGAGGTAAGGAAACTGAGACACCAGGAGCAGGAATTTAATACACTGAAAAACATTGTGCCTTATACTAAGGCATCAGTTTATATGATATTTTAATCATTTTTGGTACACCTCCATCAGGGGGGACCCCTTTCCATTAGAGACATTAACGGTGTGTAGAAGGTCACAGTGGTGCTCTGTCCAGGGATGCGGGAGCTTCTATGGTGCCATTCCTGGTCGTGGGTGCGAGGCCCCAGCATGGGTGGTACAATCCAGCCAGTCAGTGCGCTCCACAGAGCTCCCAGCCTTTTGTCAGGTTGATCTGTTTTATTTTATTTTATTTCAGAGGTAATGAGTGCTGTACACATAGACTTCACTTTCACTACGTCCAGACTTGTGTGCATTTGATATCTCTTTAATAAATGCCAAAGGGACAAGGATGGGCATAAAATTCTTCTGACAGAACCTACTTCTATACTCTTCAGAACTGAACAATCACGTCTTTCAAACACCAGCTTTGCTAGCAGAGGTAGAAAAGTAATATATAACATGAATGTTTGCGATGAAGAAATCAGTCTTGCTTCATAAAAGCAGTTCCATGGAGAGTCATTCCTTGAACATTTAGAGATCGACCACTTTGGGGGTCATGTTTATAAATCACTTTTTAAATCTGGTTAGTCAGTTACCAATTAATCACTCACAGACAATTTGACCAAGCTATATAAACTAGCAACAGGTTGGTTTCCAGTACAGAAGAAAGCAATATTTAGACATTAAAGCAGATATTCCTAAAGCCAACACCTTGGTACCATGTTGTATTTATTCTCTATCATTAAATTTTAACTGGGATCCCCATACATTTTTGGTGCACGCTTATTCAGCATTCTGTCATTTACTTCTAGAGGCAGACTCAACTATTCTAATACACACACATGATTTATTTAGACTTATCCTGTATTCTATAAAGATTTAAGAAAATTGCCTGAGGCTTAGACCTCCTTCTAAATTATGGTCTCCTTCCATTAACTGTTAGAATGTTACCCCTTCAGTCCCGCACCATTCTCAGATGCAGTGACATCTGCATGTATCTGTGGTCTCACACTGTAAAAAGTAGTAGAAAATCCTGTGAAGGGATAAATACGGCAGGGCCAAGTGGCGTGTGGTGATTTAGTGAATGGTTAATTGGTGATCACCAGCTTTGCTAGCAGAGGTAGAAAAGTAGTGGTGCCAGGTAGGCTGTCTGTCCACTCCCAGCTGAGGTTCCCAGAAAGAAACGGAGCCATAGATCCAAATGGCCTCTGTACATGAGGTGGTGTCCACCTGGGGGCTAAAAGAGCTGTGAAGTCAGCCAAGTGGTCAGAATGAAAGATTCTTTGCCCATAATTCTGTCTGTTTGGTTAATGTAAACCAATTTTGGTCAATAAGACTTAGGTATGTCCACACATAAGAGACTTGTTTCTTTGACAAATTATTCACCTAATTGGATTATTTTTATTAAGTTAAGTATCAAATAGGTGCATTCTATTAATAAATAGCTATACAACACAGCAGCAAAGAATGGGTGCCAAGAATATGAAGACCTTATGAAATAAGCTATGGCAACTTCTCCAGAAACCCTTTGGGTTACTAGCATTGCTGGATATTTTTTCAAGGAATAGCAATACTGGTAGATGTGCTTATATTATAACTGCCAGCTAAACAATAAACAGTGCTTAGTTTTCAAAAACTGTTGTCATTTGTCTTGCCAGAAAACGAGTGCTCTAAATAACAGATATTAAATTGAGGTAAATGTCCTGTGACTAACATGAATTGTTTGCATAACAGCAATAGAGGGATTTGGGCAATGACAAAATGTGCCCCTATACACACACATTGTCACTTTTAGACTGTGACCTCTTGCTTGGCTTGATTCCAATAAAGGACAGGATAAGCTTAAACAAAATTAATTAAATGGAAGCAAGCACAGGCACGAATGTGACAATTAATTTAATTTCTACAAGTAGATTGCTAATAAATGGAGGTAGGAAAAGCTAGTTATGGCTGGAAATTTCAAATTTCTTCAACAGTAAAGCTGTGTCCTATTCATGACACATACTGATGTATGGAGATAAATTGCCTGTCACTTAGTGTGGAAGATACTGCTTAAATTGTACATTAGATGCATATTAGGTTGTGTAGAAGCCCACATTTAGTCTGTCTGTTTCCTCTAGGTAATGTAGCTCATTCATAATGTCATTTTCTTGGATATGCTGAAGTGGCTAAATGAGCATCGAAGTTATTTATACATTAGTGTGGTATGCAGAACATCACTGTTTTCCACTTTGCGGGGGGCATCGGCAAAACTGACAGAGCTGAATTTATGCAGACTCTAAAAAGTGACTCCAGTTCTAATTGGCATTTCTTCCTGAATCTGGAATGGGGTGGAGAGGGAGCAAACTTTATACCTGAGGGGAAGCCTTCACCCTCCTCTGACCCTACTTACACAAGTCAGATGGGGCAGCCTGGCACACACGGGGTGCTCAGGGTTTCCTCTCGTAGCACAGAACCCTAAAGTCTTTTCTAGGAAACACTCACAGATAATTAACACGGGATTTCTGCACAATTAATCATTTTTGGTGACTACTCCACTTCTGAAATGGTTGTGGTGCAGCTTACCTATGGGAGGAAGAATTTTAATTGTCCTCGGTGCCCCTCTTTAGCATACAACTCCGAATCCACTCACGCAGTATCTTAGGTTGCACCAGGCAAGGTACAGAGTGAGCACCCATCTGATAAGGGCATAGTAAGTATGTAATTGCAATTGGCCTTTCAGGCGAGCCGTGATTTGTTCTTCCTTTAGGCCCTCAGCGTGAGCTAACTTTCATTGTCATAATCTCCCTGCACCATCTGGACCTCTATAAAGATGTCGGTCTCAGCGGTGAAATGAAAGACAAGGAAGATACTAAATAAAACTTACATAGTGAGAGAAAATTGTTATTGTCGATGCTAATCATAAGTATATCTCTTTTGAGCTTTACACTTAAGGATATTAAAAGATCTCTGAGCATCAATCTTAGTCTCAAAGTTTGGGGATTGATGCCAATATTGCTGCACAAGGAAGTTATAAGGTTTGACAAATAAAAAATGATGAGATGTGAGAGGGAAATAGACTTTTTTAACTCATTAATTTAACAAACATTGGTATATACTGTGTAGAGATTATGATCTAAGTAGCATGGCTATATAATTTGTCATTTAATCTGGGGCACCAGTAAGAATTAAAGGGGGAGCTACTAATAGTTATACTAGGATAAGAGGCCTATAAACTAGGTCTACTCTAGGCAAACCAAGAAGCTGTGTCATCTTATTTCTTGGCGATGAAAACGTGCAATTAGGTCTCAAAGCTTATAGCACGCCTCAAACATGCATTCCTTAGGTCTTTGCTCTTGTCAAATGTCAGGTTGAAATCCTGCAGCCTTTTCCTTACTGCCCTAATTAAAATGGCAACAGTCTTCAGTATTCCCTATTCCTTGCTCTCTGCCTTATTTGTTTCTCTTTAGTGCTTATTACCTTTCAATATACCATATGATTTATCTTCTTCTGTCTCTCTTCATGAGAACACTAAGCTTAATAATAGGAGGGATTTTTATACTTTTTCTTTATTGCTCTATTTTCCAGCATATAGAGTAATGCCAACTCTTAGTGACTGTTAAGTAAATACTTACTGAATGGATGTATTTATTCATCATGGAGCACTCGTTTTGTGTTGGGCATGGTGCTAGATGTTAGAGGTACAAACATGCAAAAAAAGTCTTTCTCTGCCTTCATGAGGCTTCCAAGTTATTTGTAATAAGTAATTGTTCATATAAGTAAAATAAAAAGAGGTGTTTCACCATGTCTATAGGTGTTTTCAAGATTGGTACCTTAGGAAATTACATAATTCAAATACTACTAAAAAACAAGTAATTAAAAAACTGATAGTCTTTCATGATACTTTAATTTTCCCTTAATTTCATTGTAAAATTTTAAAATAATTTTTAAATGGGATCACTTGATAAAAATCAAGCATCAGATAGATTAATACAAAGTCTCAATTTTATCTTGAAGATTGAAAAGATAGCTTTAGAAATTGGAGCCTGGTTACTTAGAAAGAATCAAAAGGGAAACAGTACTAATATTTACTTTTAGTTCTAACAAGTCTCTAAATCAAATAGCTTAAGGGAGTGAAGTTGGATGAAATTTAAAATTGAAAAATTTCAATTGGTCATTCTCCAAGGGGCAAGAGGTAACCCCAAACTTGTAGTCAAGAAAATCAGGCTTTTGTTTCTGGAGTTCTGCCTGGGATTTGGGGCAGCAAGACATGTCAGTTTTCTACCTAAGTATTTTGGCCTATTTGTCTCCTCGTGCTCCAGTATCAAAGTAGGAAAAACTGGGTGGCCTAAAACAAAAGACGTTCTCTCGAAGTTCTGGCGGCCAGAGCTCCGAAAGCAAGCAGGACCGTGCCCTCCCTGGCAGCTCTAGGGCAGAATCGTTCTTTGCCTGTTCTAGATTCTGCTTTTTCTGCCAACCCTTGGCATTCTTTGGCCTGTGCATGCATCACTCTGGTCGCATGGCTGTGTTTCCGTGTGTCTTCATGGTGTCTTTCCTATGTGCGTCTGTCTCTGTGTCTAAATTCCGCCACACCTTTTTCTGTAGGAACACCAGTCAGTATTAAACCAGGCCCCGCCTGGTGATCTCATTTTAACTTGATTACCTCTTCAAAGCCCCTATTTCCATATAAGGCCTCCTTTCAGAAGTGCTGAGAATTAGTACTACAATATACATTTTGAGGGGGGACAGAAGGGAACACAGTTCAACCCATAACAGCTTTTTAGGTTCGACATACCTATAATTCTAAGTAATATCAAGGATAGTTAATGGTAAATTTTTAAAAATCATATAATGCTTTTCAATATTCCCAAAATATCTCTTAAAATCTTATCTGTTCCTTCTATCTTTTCCTATCATCTAAACACAAAGATTTTATGGATTAGTATAGAAAATAGAATGATTTTCATGCTTTATATACATATTTTTTATTTTGTGTTAGTGGTTTTCAGATTAATGCCTAAACTAACAAAATTGAAAATAAATATATAGATTTTAGGATTTATGTTGAACTAGATACTTTGTATCAGAGAAGGAAACATTTTTATAAAATTTGATCAACTTTTCTTTCAGCCATTTGTTCTCTGCTTAAGAATAAGGCAGATTAAGGTAAATTTTAGCAGTGTTTTCCTCAAGCAATTGTCTCCTGAGGCCAACAATGCAGAATATTGTAGGATTGGTAACATCATAGAATGTAAAGCAATATTCAAAATACTAGAGAAATCAGCTCACTGTGGATTATTGCCATGAATTCTTATTTAGAAATTTCTAGGTATACTTCTGAAAAAGATTGGCCTGCAGATTTTCTGTATTTCCTAATAAAAACAGAATTGTTATTTTTAAGTAACTACCACATTTTCATAAATGTCAAGTACATTTGAACCACGAATCTGTTAAAACTTATTGTCTCTTTTTCTGATATATGCAAAAATATTATTGCACGCATCTCAAATACAATAAAAAAAATTGCCTTCTTCTTACACAGCTATTATTATATACAATGCTATTCCAAAAATAGTATTGATTTAATTCTTTACTACTAGGACTAAATGCTTCTCAGATATAGAACCTAAGGAATTTCCAGGGAAACCCTAACAGGTTAATTTTTTTCAAGATATTTGAATAAATACATTTTTAATTTGTGTATTCACCTCATAAATTCAATAATTTTCAAATATCAGTCAAATCAAATTTGATGTCATTTCATACCTTCAGAAAACATGTGTAGACTTGTGCAAATCCATTAGCACCTTTGAGATCTCCACTGAGGTGTAGAAAGCTGTTAACAGAAGCTGCTCTGCTGAAGCCTCCACTGGGCACCGCTAACCTGTTTTGCTCTGAAAGGTCCGTTAACCTCTGTGTATGATGGGACATGTTCTTAACAGAAGAATCCTCCTGAAATCTGTTACCTATCACTGCATCTGAGATCCTAACACATTGCTGACTTAATTCACTTCTCTTTTACTTTCTTTGGTAATAAAATTCAGGAGAAAGGTATGTACTTTGACAATGTATGTGTCCTAATGAAAGATCATTCCACCATTTTTCCTCCTGAAATAGTTTTTTAAGTGTGAATCTATTTTTTTTATTATTGTCATTGCTCTTATATGTCACGTCAGAGAGTGGCATACCTGAAAACCAGTTATTTCTTTCAGTGGACTTAATATATTGTGTTCATGCGAGCAGTCTTTCTGATTCCCTGAAATTTTAGGTCTTTGCAGTAGGGTGGCAGGGAGAAGGGAAGGGAAAAGAATGTCAAGTTGAAAATCATATGAGACCTTAGAAAGAGAGGTCTTTCTGACACTCCTCTCTCTTACTCTGCCCCTCACCTTGAGTCAGTTATACACTCACAGTCTATAAATATATTATCTAACAAGCAATTTTTAAAACATAAGATAGTTTCTTTCATCCATATGCTGCTGTATTTCTCAGTGCTACTCAAATACATCTCAGATTGACCAATAAACCATTCAGAACGTATTTATAGAACGTGACCAGGCAATGTGATAAATTTACATGAGTAGAGAAATGGTGCTGTATTTTTAATGCTTGTCATCTGGTTGACTTCATTTTTTCTTACATCTCGTTTGTTTTATATAACTGTCTTGATTTTTAACTTCCCCTCTGTTTTCCTTGATTAGAAATCAAAGTTAGGGGTTGAAATAAGAGCTCAACATTGGTTAGCTTACAAAATAAGGAGTAATTTTTAGAGCAAGTCCATCTTTATCGAAATATAATTTTGCATTTCAACTACAAAGTTATCACTGATGTTAAATAGAAAAGTCAAACACTGGAGTAGAAGTATTTCAATTCCGACACTAGATCACTTACCATTTTAGCCTGAGTTTCTTGATTTATAAAAATGATTTCTAAGAACTGACCTATCCAATGATGGCTTGTGAAATGTGGAAGTAACATGTTTTAAATAGCATATTTGTTCTAAGTGTACTTGCTATTATTTTAATTGACAAGTATATATAATTTCCAAAGCTTGAGGTTTTTAAATATTTTAGTATAACTCATAAATTATAATGCAAATAAACAAAGATGTGTTTAGAAAAATACAAATTTGACCCAGCTTTGTGTGGTAGTATACTATGTAAAAATTGTTATCCATATACATTAAGCAAAATCCTATTGGAAATATAAAGTAGGATTCTTTTTGATGAGTCCTTGGAAATAGTATGAATGTTTGACTGCATGCTTTTTTTAAAAAAAATAATTTTTTAGAAGAAGGAAAAGGGCTATTGATATCTTCACCTAAGTAAAGGTAACTATCATATTTTATAATAGGAGTAATGCATGTTGATCATTTTGCCTTATTAAGGTTTTAGATCATCTACCTAATTGAGCAAATTAGCTGTAAATATCCAGAACACCAACCCATATTTTGCTTCCTTGTAATATTTAATTAAGTTACTGGTGAGAAATTATTCATGGTAAAATTGACATCGAGCTACAAACTTTCCCATGCTGACTTAAAAACAACCTTCAAAATCTGAGTTGCATAGAACAATCTAGCATCAAGGACTGCATTAAAAAAATCTCCCAAGTACTACTTCTAACCCATCAAGACCATGTGCAGTCTCCAGAGAAACACCTTGCATATTGTAGACATGTGTGCTTATTTCTTTGTTTAAAAAATTTCTCCATATTAATAATATAGTGAATTAAATTACTAAGTTATAAATTATGGAATGTATATAGAATGTATAGCAAATTATAATCTATAGTACAAATTGAATTTATAAGTAACTTTAATTAGCTTAGTATGTGCCTTTAAATATATTAAAATATTATATGGAAGTAATAATTTATAATAAATTCTTAAATTACATATAGCTGAAGTCACACACATGTAATTAGATTATGAAAATTACTGATCCCATCCAAAAAGACAAGGAGAAAATATGCTTTAACTTCATTTCAGGACTATTTTCCAATTCTAATTAAGAACACGTTATATGATAAATGTAAGTGTAGTTATGAAGACACGATGACATTCCATTTGAAATAAAACTAACCAGGATATCCTTTTTTCCAAAGGAATTGAGACTTTTGCATTTAGCAGTTTGATGAGCACGTGTCACATGTATCCTATGAGTATGTCAGTTTTTATCTGACAGCTTTCAGGCAAATATGGCACACAAAAACACTAGTTTGGCTAAGTGTGGTCATTTGTCTTCCCCCTTTTTTCTTGTTTTATTTAAATGTCTTTTGGCCGAGCACGCAGTCCCCACTTTGCTGTAGGCCCCACCCTTCCCTGCCTGACTCTGAAGCCCTAACTGTGCACATATTAGAGAAGGGAGCTGTGTGCACATAGTAGCTGTAAGTTTTCCTGAAGACTCAGGTGTGTCAGGGAAGGAAACAAACAGCATGAGTGCTTCTTAGTGCAGAGGGAGGTATCGTTGAGTGGCCATAATTAAGTGAAACCCGCAATTGTGCCAGCCTCTTGTTAGACTAAGTGTGAATGTGTGAGTAATGCAAAAAAGTAGAGGGTGGGTTCCTGACATTCCTAGCATGCAATTTATTGGGTGAGAAGGGGAAACAAACAGCCCATGTACTGCATGAAACAATTAATATTAAAAGTGCACAACACTAGGAGTACAGGAATGAAAGAGAAAACAGTATAATTGTTAAGTATGCCTTTTATCCTTAAGGAACTCATTGCATAGGTACAGAGATAAAATCAACATAAACATAATGTTCTATAATATGTAGTAGGAGAGTGATGAGAGGTCAAAGGAGGGAGAGATTGCATGTGCTGAAGTTCATGGCATAGAGGAGGTGGGGCTTGAGTTTCTTTGAAAGTGGGTTAGTATTTGCAGGCTCTAAGGAAAAGAAGTTATTAATCTCGTGGTAGCAATACAAAATAAGACAAGAAAGCAAATTACAAAGCAAACTGACTTCTTTATGTCTTGAAAAATATCTGCAAGGTAAAGAGAAATAATTATATTGTTTCTTATCTATCGAATTGACATCAACCAATGGGAAAAGCTGTGGATTACAGAAATGGTGATTTTTAATAGATGTAGGGCCATTGTAGAAGTTGTTTATTGAGCAATTACTATGTGCTGGCCACCATACTAAATGTCTTCTAAAAAATTTGACATTTCAGTCTTGCAGTAGCACAAGAAGTTGAAAATTATTTTCCTAATTTTGTAAGTAAAGGAATCTCAATGAGATAAAATTGCTTGCCCAAGTTAACAAAGTTTGTACAGAGGATAGCCTGTTTTCTTACCTTATTTTTGTCTGACTCAAAAAATTATTTCTTCCCGAAACCATTTTGTATACTGCCCCAACTAAATATAAAACAGATGCTCATTTTTCAATTTTAAAAATGACTGACCTCACTCATATTTTAGAGGGTAATGTTATTTCCTTTATGCTATACTCCAGAATATTTAGTTGGGTTCTCACTGGCTAAGAGTAGATAAGAGCAAGGTTATACAGTTCTGCTGTTTCCTAAGAACTACTACCCACTCCCTACAGTACCCACTCCCTTACTGTTGGTTTACCCATTGATTGAGCACAGTCTGAAAATGTGAAATTGACTATTTCAGAAATAAATAATTCATAAGGCCCGAGTATCATGAAAAATCTCATGCCTTCCTGCACTATCCCATCCAGGATGTGAATTAGCCTTTGTCTAGTGTATCCACACTGCATACTTTCCCCGCCCATTAGTCACCTAGTAGTGGCCTCCGATATCAAATCACTGTCTAGGTATCACATAGTGCTTGTGTTCGAGTAACTAACCATTCTTTTACTTAATAATGGCTCCCAAAGCACAAGAGTAGTGATTCTGGCAATTCAGATAAAATGTCTATGTATAAAGGAAAAAATGTAGTATTAGGTTGGCCAAAAAGCCCTTTTTTTTTTTTCTGTTGTCTCTGAGCACTGAGTTGTCTCATTGGAAACAGTTTTGTTAGAGTGTATTGTGACAGCTGTCATATCAGCGTGCATTTTAAAAAAACTTATCAAGATTGGTGAATTTTTTGTAGCCACTTTAATATTGAAAACTGAAAAAAATAAGCAACATTTTTTGGCATATTACACTTTATTTTTTCACAGAAGGTAAAAATGCAACTGAAACACAAAAAAATAAAATGTCTGTGTGCAGTGTATGGAGAAGGTGCTGTAGCTTATCAAAAGTGTCAAAAGTGGTTTGCCGAGTTTCATGCTGGGGACATCTTTCTGGACGATGCTCCATGGCCAAGTAGACCAGTTGAAGATGAGTGATCAAATGGAGACATTGAGAACAATCATCAGTTTACCACATGGGAGATAGCCAACATAATCAAAATATCAAATCAATAAAGATATTGGTGAAAATAAAAAATGTGCCTTTGATTTTATAGAAAAAACTAAATGGACTTTTTGGCCAACCCAATATCTGTAGGGTTCAGTAGCATTCACTGTTGCAGGCATACACTATGGGTCTGGGAACTTATCCTCCACAGATAAGGGGGCTGCTGTGCCTTGTTTGTTGAATCATTCATCAGTTAAAGAGCATTAATGACTATTAAGTAGCAGATATTGTGTTTTTCTCTGGGCATACAATGACAACCACGGCGGATTTCTTTTTACAGAGCAATGTCCAGGTAAGGGGATGAACTTATGCTGGGTATCTCCAAAGTTTGTGCTTTTAGCTTTGAAAACCCGCAGGCATGACCATGTGCTCGGGATCTTCATTTTGAGTTATTGTTTTACGTGAGTTTTTTCAGTTATATCTATTTTTTTCAAATGTATATAAACCAATGGGTGTCTATAAGATATTGCCACAGTCAATATCTGTTTCAAAAATGTCTTATAGCCCTAATCCTTCAGTGATAAAGCTTTGTCATATACCATGAATATAGGAAATAAAGGATCCTCAAATTTGTAACTTAGATCAAGATTACAGAATATCACAGAGGGAAAACAAAAACAAAGTAAAAATTGAAACCTGTTATTGTGAATAAATAAAACAAAACCTTCCTATTTTTCTTATTAATTTCTAAAGCTAAAACTAGACAATTTATTTTGGAGTTTACAGTGACTGATAGTATATTTTCAAGTTTAGTAGATGTGAAGAGAAGAGGCCTTTTCCCTCATTAATTTGAGGAATTAACACTGAGAGGTTTGGTGACGTGGCCAAAGTTGTCCCTACTTACAGATAAAGAAAACGGGACTCAGTACTTAAATTACCTGCTCAAAACCACCTAGTGTCTAAGGGAAAGAGCCTGCATGTAACTTACTAGCCTCTTCCGATTTTGCCTCCTGCTTCTGAGCCCTTTGATAAAATACATGTACTTGGGCAAGATAAATGATATATTGACTTTTCTAGCATTTAGAGATTATTTTTATTTCTGGAGATTTCTTTTCTATTTAGGATTGATACAGTTGATGATCTCAAATTTTAATTTTGAGTGTTTATACCCATATGTTCTCAGAGAACTTCAATATTGTCTAAGCAAATGTCATCTGCCGGCATGCCAATTATCATTATTATCAGGAACATTTGCATTTTTAAAGTCACAGGGATTAATCTACTAGAATTTACTTCATAATTCAAATAAAATTAAAACCCTTTTTTAGACCCAATGGTAGAATTTCCTTAACAAAATATGAAAATATTTTTAATGTAATTTTTCTCTTTGTTATTGAAAAACAACAGGGTAGAATTACATTAGAAATTGAAAGTAAAGGTCAAACATAATTTTCTTTGACATGCCTTTTAGTTTTCCTAAGTATAATCTTATTTTAAGGATATCATTAGATTTTTATTTATATCATATTTTATCTTGCACTTAGGAGTTTAAATCTTTGTGAGGAGATTATCTAAAAGGTGACTCCTTTAAGATCAATTGTGCTTTATGAAGCCTGTTGGAATTATAAAAATTGTAGGGAATTCGAACCTACACAGTAGAAGATGCCCCATCTGACAGCAGTTTTGAAAAGTAAGTTCCCCCTGGACTGCATGAGGTTATCTCTATTTTTCACTGAAAATACAAATCTGAGGGAAACCTTAGTAATTTCTTTGCCTTTCTGATATGAAAGAGGGCAGGGGAATAGCCTGGCCTGCACTGCGGAAGAGCGGGGAGGATGGTATAAAGTAGACTCAGAAGGCACTGACTGACCCGGAGAGAGTTGGAGCTGCAAGTGGGAGGGCCCCTCTCTCCAGACCAGTGTTTCTCACGGGTGATCTAAGGCCTACCTGGCTGCACATCCTTAGGGCTCCTTAGTGAAAAAAAAAAGATAGATCCCTGAGCCCTATCTCAGATCTGGGGTTGGGCCCGACCTAGGAATCTAAGACACACGCACAGACACAAGCATGTATGGAGAATGTGGTAAAGGTTAGAGCTACTTATGTAATCCAAGGACTTCATTTTGCAGATGAGTAAACTGAGGCCCAAAGAGAATTAATAATTTACTTGAGATTATCTATTTTGGTATCTGCATCCTTCACATCCAGATTTTCTGACTTCCCATGCTTAATTCAACTCCGTGATGACACATTACATTGGTCTGATCATTAGACTAACTTTGTGAAAAGGTTACCTTAGTTGCAAGGCCACTGTGAATTTTGTTGTGGTTTCAGTATCTCAAACTTATTTTTGGCTACCGAGAAAAATAAGTTACTTTATTAAGAGGATATCAGGGTATCATATAACCAAAACTTTTGAATTTCATGTTATTTCTTTTTTAAAAAAAATTATTCATTGTTTTCTAGAGAGACAGAGAGAGAGAGAGAGAGAGAGAGAGAGAGAGAGAGAAACATTACTTT
Organism: Desmodus rotundus; assembly: GCF_022682495.2. NCBI lineage: Eukaryota > Metazoa > Chordata > Mammalia > Chiroptera > Phyllostomidae > Desmodus > Desmodus rotundus. The sequence continues at coordinate 128,692,680 of NC_071391.1, read as the reverse complement.
GTTTTTCCACTAATGAATGCATTCATTGGTTGATTCTTATATGTGCCCTGCCTGGGGATTGAACCCACAACCTTGGCATATTAGGACAAGACTCCACCCAACTGCTACCAAGCCGGGACCATGTTATTTCTTTTTAGAGCATTTTTTTTCTAGGATTCATTTTTAAGGGCGCTCTATTTCATTCAGATGTCTAGCTTTTGGAAGAAAACATCTGACTAAGCTAGCCTGCCTCAGTGTCTCCCTTGTATAACTCTGCTCTGGTCAGGGAGGCCCCCCGGCACAGTAATAGGGGGCACATCCAGCTGTATCAAAAGTTGTCTTCTACAAGGAAAAGGTGATCAAGCTCCTCTCTTAGCCAGCTCACATGTAAGTGAATGTGTTACAAGACTCAGGACTAGCTGAGCCTTATTTTGCTGATAGCAGATAGTATATGATGCAGGGCTTTTGAGCTTTCTTTTTAAAAATACCTGACTAATGTTTCAAGTGTTTTTAAATTAGCTTAGTCTTGAATAGGTACTAATAAAACTGCTGTGTGTGACAATTGATAATAAAATCCCTGTGTCATATCGGTATGTGGATGAGTGCCTTTATTATTCAAAAGAGGACAAGGGGCTTTGTTCATTTTCACAAGATACTCCTTCTTCAAGGTACTTTGGGCCCCCCTCCCTCTTCCTGCCAAGCTACTGCATTGTTTCAAATTTTAATTCTTTTTACTTGCCTAGATAATTTTTCATAATCCAAATCTGTAGGTATTGGTAACTCAATCTATCGGAGAGCACAAATAAAAATGAGCCTCGTTTGCCAGGAAAGAAGCGTAAGCCCAGACAATGGCCTGGTGCAATTAGAAGAATCTATAAACGGATGCTGTGTTCTGTGTGGCCACAGCCAGAGACTTTATACAGAAATGAGCTCATTTTATTTTTTTCCAGCAGGCAGTGTTCTTTGGGCTCCTGTGTGACTTCCCCTGATAGCAAGTAGAACAGAACTCACATTGTGAGCCTTGCTAAGGGCAGACTGAGAAGACACACAGAGCACACTTAATTGGATTCATTCAAACTGTAGAGTTCTTCAAAATAAAATGGTCTGTTAAGGCAAAGTTATATGTATTATGTTACTAAGATTTAGAAGTACTTCATAAATAAAAACATTAAATTTAGATGTGGAAATCAATAATTTATTGCTGTGGTGACATTTGAAAATAAGTCTTTAAAAGAGTTTACTTTGTTCTTCCTATTTTTTTTTTTAATATTAGAGCCAGAGGGTCACATTTATTGCTTATAAGAGTAATGCTATTTGGAACACTAAGTACTTAGACATAATTCCCTAGAGCATTTTATAAACATACAAATTATTTGCTGCTAATTACTGTGGGTTCTCACAATTTTAAAAATAGTTAACTGCTATAAAACAATAAAATATAACCAAATTTTATATTGTGATACTTATAAAATCAGACATGAATTGCAGTACGAATAAAAATGATAGCATTTCTGTGCTAAGCATCCTGCTGTATCTCAATAAGACTTGTTCAGTCTACCCCACTGTGACTTTCAATGCCATGTATATACTAGTGAATCTCAGATGTGTATCTTTCATTCTTATCTCTATAATGAGCTCCTAATTTATATAACTGATTACCTACTTTACATTTCCACTAGTATGTCTAAGAGGTATCTCAAATTTTCCAGGTCTGAAACAGAGATATTTATTTTCTCTTTTCATGCTCATATTTTCTTCAGAAATCCCTTCTCAATGAATACTATTAGCATAAACCTACTCATACAATCCAAATACCTAGAAGTCATGTCATCCTTGATTTCTCACTGACTCCCTCCCTAAAACAAACATACACATATGCTCCAATCCAAAGCTCATGTGAGTGTACTTCTAAAACATATGCCAAATTTATAGTGTTTTATTTTTTTCATTTCCACGGCTAACCCGCTACTTAAACCACCATCATCCAGTAGTAAGATTACTGGAGTAGCCTCTGATCTGATCTTCTCCAAAACGAACTCCTTACTCTAGATCTTGTCATTTGGCCCCTCTCTCTATCTGTGATAACTCACTTTCCTTCACTCATTTTGTTCTAGTCTTACTTTTTCCCTTACTCATATACTCCAAGTGTGTTTTTACCACAGGGCTTTCTTCGCTAAATAAATGAGTAAACTGTGGATACATTGCAAGCATTCAGGGCAAAATGCTGCTAGCAGATCATCCAAAGGCAGCCAAATTGATTTACTAACTTCCTGATTTTCTCACCCTTCCCTCTGGATTGTCACTTGCATGCAGTCAGCTCAAGTACATAAGAGCAGTCTAGCACCCAAACTTTAAATAGTCATAATAATTTTGAATGCCTTTACCTATTGTTAGCTTGATGCATTTGAAACAAATGTTTTCTGTTGTTATTCATCTCACAAATCAGCAGGTCCTTCTCAAAGTTCTGACCCTGGGTCCTGGCTCTTCTTGCTTGTCCACTTACTTTTTATCTGACTCTAAGGCTGCCTTGATTATGTTAGTCTGGTATTTCCCTGGAGAAGTGGCTGTTTTCCTGCCTGGACCCCATATTTACCTAGGGGATTCCAATGGAAACTGTTGTTTTTTACCTAAGAGCCTGACCCTTTGATGGTGCCCCTGGCCTCAACATACTTATTTATTTAGACTGTAGGCCATACCTCTATTTCCCAGTTCTGGGTGATAGTATATTCTAATCTCAGGCAGCCACACAGCTCACACAGACATTAGTGTTTGGAAAGCAGCTACCTTTGTGCTCAGAATTGTAAAGTCATAGAATTTTCAGAAGGGTAAACTTTTTAGGTATTGTCTGCTCCTACATCTATATACATATAATTTAGTAAAAATGACCTAAAGCATAGTAGTTATACTGTTAAAATGGTTACAATGATAAAATGCCATATTTGATAGTTCTGTATATTCAACTGTTTTTCACACACACACAATCAGTGGGCTTAAATTATAGCAATAATAATATAATAATGCCACACATATATTCTTTGTTTATTCGTATAATTTCCATATATTGGATGTAAATAATTATTCAATAAATAATGTTGCTCCTACCCATTCAGCACATAATTTCACAATTTTATACTCCCTCCTATTTTTTTTCATGAGCAGATCTAGTTAGGTGACTCCACAGGAATCTTTTGGTTCTTTCTTCTTTTCCTGTTATCCTCTACTTCAAATACTGCTTTGTAAGCAGGAGATTGTTTCTGTGATAAATAGTCTGTCCATGTAATTTCTCATCCCTTATTCCCAGGGTTAGTGAGACAGTGTAGGGGTGTGAGGGGACACGGCTCACCAGAAATGTCCCGTGGTGTTGCCACAGAGAGGAGAGTCATTTCACAACCTTGCAGAAATGTTTGCTGTTGATGTGAGGAACACAGGAATTTAAATTCGTCTCCAGAGTGGGAATCATCCCGTTTGACCCCACTCGTGCATTCCTGTTTGATTCTCTCCCATTGAGTCCTTCATTTCGTGGGCTTACTCAAGAGTCAAGCAATAAATGACCAATTAGTGAACATTTATTGTGGACCCAGTACTATTCTGGGTGCTCTCTAGGACCTAACAGTCATTATTTGTCTTCTGGGAGCACAGGGAACAGTTATGGCAAACTTAATTAACATACAGAAAAACACTCTGTGCTTTGGTGAAACCGGACTTCTTTTCATCTGACCTGCAGTTTAGGTTGAGAAAATGAAATTAATCCACAGAAAAAGCTGTGCTGTGTGAATCAGCAACGTGGCTCTTGATTTTACCTATACCGCTAATTGTGGGAACAAAGGTTAGCTAGCATTTATTATCAATTCTGTGATTTTACTTATAAAGTACAGCCTTTATTTTACTATAGTTGTGTGATGGTGGATATTGTTACTTTCTCTTTTTCTCCCTAGGAAAATATTTCTAGTTTGACAAATCTTCAGCACTTCCGGTCCTCAGTGGTAGCTTAGGGCTATAGAGAGATGCCTCAGTCTACCTTCTCACTCTGACAGATTTGAGATAGATTTTAACTCATCTCTTTAGTTTTCAAAGTTGTATGACAACTAAAATATATTTGACAACACTGTGCTTCATGGCTTCTGAAGGAGCTGTTTGGGCTATCATGTGAAGCATTGCCTGCCTGCAGAGATCTTAATATGCACCTAATGAAAGCGACAAACTCTAAGCAGTCTAGAAGCCTTTCGGGTTTAGTGGTGCCCAGGTTCCAGGGTGCAAATGCACACTGACAGTTGATTTGCATGGTTTCTTTGTCTAATGACATTGAGTGATTGAATGCTGAACATGCAATTGTTTGCCCTTTCCATTGCTTTCAAATTATGCTCAGTAACCAATAAGAAGTTAGATTCAATCAATTTAACCATTAGAATGTGTAAACAATTAACTGTAAATAACTTTGTCTGTGATGTAATTCGAAGACTGGGTTCCAAATTCTAGGTGGGAGCTTAGGCTGTACTGACAAGCAGACCATCAATTACCATATTATTTTTAAAACTTTGCTAACTAGCTTCCATAGTATATGAAATGTGGTAGGGAAAAAAGAATGATGGTGAGGATTTAATACCTAAAAGACTACATTAGCAAGGTTACTAATTAGCTTATGATGCACGAGGTATATTTCCCCTCTTTCTTGTTTCTCAAAATTAAGTATTGAATTAAAGAGATTTCTTTGTATGTTGTTGTTATCTCAGCTTGATTAGGTTTGGCTGCCATGCCTTTAGAGCTCTAGGTTTACTGTAACCTGTGGGTGGACCAGGTAATGCAAAAGGTGGGGAGTCCATAAGATGTGTATGTATGTTTGCATTTCTTGCAGGAAAACTATTTATTTGTAAGTATTTCCATGTTGTTTATTTGGTCTTAAACACAACTGAATTCAAAATTGTAGATCACTGGTACTTGTGAGCTTTCTCCATTTTCTCTTCAATAAAAGTATTAAGTATTACTTTGAAACATACCGCATTTAGTAATAGTTTAGATATTCTGATAAAATTATTTCATGACAGAATTTAAAGGGAAAGTTATCAATTTATTTTAAAGTAAGAAGCAAAGTTTTACCAAACTTTCAAGTTTACTTTTTATATTTCTAAAATCCATCTTAGCACTCACATATGAACACATATGAACAGATGAACAACTCATTTATTTATTTATTTTGCTAAGACTATTAAATGCACCAGACTGTCAAGTAAAACAAAAACTAAAATTTATGCAGCCCTGATTGAAAGTTAAGCTAGTGTTTAAAATATTTTTCCACCCAGACATGTAGGTCTTACTTATGAGTATCTTTAATTTCCATTCTATTTTTTTTTCTGAAAAATGTAAAAAGAAAAACCGAAGGAAGTATTTCCAGCAGGAGCGGATTTGGCGTCTCTGCGGCCTATCCCCCGGCCCAATGATACTTAGGAAAACCCGGCTTCTTCGCCTCCCTTCTTGCATTTCTATTTCCTTATTTATGAGCTAACTCAACCCCCAGCGCAAGTATCACCTTCACCCACGCAATTTTTCTTAGATTCTTTTTTCACTTGAACACTGTGCCATAACCTTATTATAAATTTGATATCCCTTTAATGGCTTGCCATGAATAATTCAATACCTAGTTTTATCATCCAATAACTCTTCCTTTGCCATTTAGCTATTTCATCCTCTGTAAGTCACTTAACCTATCATGATACCGTCTTGCGCTTCTGTAGTGCTCATTCGGTGTCAGACATCCTCCTTAGCCATTAACACATATTAACCCACATAATAATCACTACAATGTTATGAAAGAGATATTCTTATTATGCCCATTTTACAGATGGGAATATTAAGCATAAAGAGTTGAGATAGTTTGCCTAGTGTCACACAGCCGCTAAATGATAGAGTTAGGATTTAAACTGAGTCAGGCCAGTCCATACTCCATGTTCTTAACAATAAACCTTGCTGCGTCTCCAAATGTCAGTTTTTTTTCACTAGTTAAGTGAGTAGACTGGCACTGATGGTACCTAAAGGTCTGCTAAGTCCTAAATAATTAAATATGTTGGTAGGAAGAAATGTATATTGGAAACCTCGCACTTGCTCAATTTGAAAATACTCTTTTATTGACAATTTTATGTAGATGTGTTGATTTTCCACATATATGTTCTAAAATTAATAACTTCAGATATTCTTTTATTTCTCTTCTCTCTGTAACCCATAACAAAATGCTCGTCTTCAAGCGCTCAGTGAGAATTTGATTGACTGTCTCAGTGATGGATTAATTGACTTGTAAGAAATCAGCAGTGCCTATGGTTCTGACCACTGACTGACAGGCAGCAGCTGGAAAGCAAAGCCTGACGCCACTCCGGGCGCTCCTCCTTGACTAGGGCTGAATCAGGTTCATGTGCTAGTTCAGAGGCATCTGGGAGACTGTAGACAATGCTGTCTACTACTCAGAATCATCTGGAAAGAAGGATGCGAGAAGGATAAAGGGTGGAAAGAAGGCAAGTGTAGGAGGGAAACTGCAGTAAGGGGTTTTTGGGGTTTTGGGGGGTACTTTTTGGTTTTTGAGCTTTGTGAATATGTAATCTGTTCAACAAATTAAATAAATGATTGAAAAAGTTTTTATGGTGTCAGTTCGTCCTTAGCAGTAGAGCTGGGTAATGCAGAGGTCAAGGTTCTTCTCTACCCTGTTCAAAGGCCACTTTCCACTGAACTGCAAGAAGTCAAGTGAGTTCAATTATTTGGAATCACTCAAGCAGTAAGATTATGAGAGATACAGTCCTGTTAAGGAAGTAGTGTGAGAAAGCAAAAAAAAAAAGAAAAGAAAACAAAGCCAGATGATCTCATAAGGAAACACACTATTAAACAGCAATTCTACCCTACACAAAATAGGATAAATAATAAATTCAGGAAGAATTTAAAGAGGGGAGAAATGAGGGTACACCAGAACAATTTTCCAGACCACTAACTGGCTCTCTTACCTTTCCATCCCTGAGGCAAAAAGAGTAACAAACATGGGCTGTTAAAGATATATTGAGGAAAGAGACTGAGCGCTACTTAATCCATCCTAGCTGACCAGCCTCTTCGATATTTATGATTCTGCTGTACTTGTTTTGAAGGGGAGTACACAACTAAATTTAAGGGCAGAGTGACCGCTGACCAACATGTGCGGATGGAAGACATGTCTATTGACAAGTAAGCAGAGTGGTGCTAGTGCGTCCGAGGGCAAGTTAGTGCGGTATAAAGGAAACGGAAAGGGCAAACAAAGGGATTTTCATGAGCAAAGTCAACTCAGTTCAGTGTCAACTGCTAAATACTGATGAGTCAGGGATTATAATCATTATTCTGTGGCTGAAAGAGCAATTAAATATATATTTTTTGTTTTAATTCTAGGGCGACCATTACCATGGTGGTAGTTCAAGCAGAGAAGCAGTGCCTTCAAAGTCACTAAGATTCTTTATTTTTAAATTTATTTTTCTTTTCCTATTTTTATTGCAATACAAAAAGTATTATATAACCTGAGAAATACTCTGAACACATCTTCAAGGGTTCAGTACAGTATTGGTAATATCTGCGTACAGCTGCATGAACATCCGAGAACTCTGAAACTTCTTCTTGCAGGTCTTAGGCTCTATGCCCACTGACCAGTCGCCCCTCATTCTGTCCTCCCCTTAGTTCCTGAAAACCACCATTTTACTTTTGCTTTTATGAATTTGACTACTTTTGATATCTCATATAGATGGATCATACAGTATTTGCCCTTCTGTGACTGACTTGTTACACTCAGCACAATGTCCTCAAGTTTTGTCTGTGTTATAGCGTACTCCTTCTTTTGTAAGGCTGAGTAATATTCCATTGTATGTATATGTCACAGTTCCATTCTCCAGTCCTTTGCCTACGGACATTTAGATTGTTTCTACCTCCCAGACAATGTGATTGATGCTGCGGTAAACATCTCAAACAGTTTTCACAGTTTTTTTTAGATAAAGGCCCAATATTGGAATGGCTCAATCATGTGATTCTGTTTTTCATTTTATAAGAAACTTCCATATATTCCCAGTGAAGGTACACAAGAGTTTCAACTTCTCTACATTCTCTACACCGGTTATTGCTTGTTTTGTGAGGTGATAGCTCACTGAGATTTTGATTTGTATTACACTGGTACTTAGTGAAGTTGAGTAACTTTTCATATGCCTGTTGTCCATTGTATGTCTTCTTTGGATAACTGTTTATTCAATTTCTTTCCCCTCTTTAATTAGGTTATTTTGGTGTTTTTGCTGAGTTGTAGGGGTTCCTTATATATTTTAGATATTAACCTCCTATTAGACATATGCTTCACAAATTTTAGCCCATTTCATAGGTTCTCTTTTCACCATATTATTTCCTTTGCAGCACAGAAGGGTTTCAGTTCGATATAGTCTCAATTATCTATTTTTTACTTTTGTTGCCTATAGTTTTGGTGTCAAGTCCAAGAAATCATTGCCAAGACCAGTAACACAAAGCCTTTCTCCTTTTTTTCTCTGAGTTTTACAGTTTCAGGTTTTACATTTATATCTTCATTCCATTCTGAGTTTATTTTTGTGTGGTGTAAGATAAGGGATCGATTTTATTCTCTTGGCATGTAGATAGCCAGTTTTACCCATATCGCTTGTTGAAGAGACTGTCCTGTCCTCATTTTGTAGCCTTGACATCCTTGTGGAAGATCATTTGACCTTATATACATATAGGTTTAAATCTGGGCTCCCTATTTTGTTCCATTGTTGTGTATGTCTGTCTTGATGCCTGTACCGTATTGATTTGATTACTGTACCTTTGCAATTATCTTAAAGTCCTAAAGTGCATGGTCTTCAGCTTTTTCTTTTTCAAGATTTATTTTAGCTATTTGGGATCCTTTTGGTTCTAAAATGAATTTAATTTTTTTACTATTTTTGCAAAATACGCCAATGGAATTTTGAAAGAAATTGCATCGAATTTGTAGATTACTTTGTATGGTACAGGCATTTTAACAGTAAATTAAATCTTTCCATTCCTGAACATGAAATGCCATTTCATTAATTTATATCTTCTTTAATGTCTTTGAGCAATTTTTATAATTTTCATTGTACAGGTCTCTTATTTTCTTTATTAAGTTTATTCCTAAGAATTTTTTTTTCTTTATGATGACATTGCAGGTGGGATTTCTTTTTCAAGTTGTCTGTTGTTAATATACAGAAATGCGACTAATTTTTCTGTTGATTTTGTGTCCTGCAACTTTTCAGATCTAACAGATTTTGGGGGAGAGGGTTTGATGTGGAATCTTTAGAATTTTCTACATATAAAATCATATTATTTGGGAACACATGATTTTACTCATTTTTTCCCTTTCTTTGTTTAATAAAAAAATTTAAAGATTTTTATTTTCTTTTTTCTGTTTTTTAAATTTATTGTACTTTTTTCCCATTGTCATTAAGCCACCTCACCCCACAATCACCACACTGTTGTCCATGTTGATGTGTCCTTTTATCTTTTTGCTTGATCCTTGTACCCCCTAAAATTGCCCCCATAGCTGTCATCCTGCTCTCTGTCCATGAGTCTGTTTCTGTTTTGCTTGTTAGTTCAGTTTGTTCATTAGAGTCTGCATATGAGTAAAATCATGTGGTATTTGTCTTTCTCTGACTGGTTTATTTTACTTAGCATAATATTCTCCAGGCCCATCCATAGTGTCACAAGAGGTAATTTTTTTCTTTTTTGTGGCCAAGTAGTATTGCATTGAACAAATGTCCCATAATTGTTTATCCACTCATCTATTGATGGGCACTTGGCAGCTTCCATACCTTGATGATTGTAAATAAGACTGCAATGAATATAGGGGTGCTTATGTTTTTTTGAACTACAGTTTGGGGTTTCTTCAGATGTATTTCCAGAAGTGGGATGGCTGGGTCAAAATGCAAATCCATTTTTAATTTTTTGAGGTAACTCCATTCTGCTTTCCCCAGTGGCTACACCGGTCTGTGTTCCCACCAACAGTACAAAAGGGTTTTCCTTCCTCTACATCCTCACCAGCACTTGTTGTTTGTTGATTTGGTTGGCTTTTATTTATTTTTCTTGCCTGATTTCTCTAAGACTGCCAATGTTATATAGAAGTGGAAGTTGACCACCCTTGACTTGTTCCTGATATTGGAGAAAAGGCCTTCTTCTTTAAATGTTTGATAGAATCCATCAGTGAAGCCGTCTAGCCCTGCCCTTCTCTTTGTTAGATTTTTGATTACATATTCAATACCCTTACTCATTATTGGTCTGTTAAGATTTTATTTTTCTTCATGACTCTGTCTTGCTAGGTTGTGTGTTTCTAGGGATTTATCCATTTCTTCTAGGCCATTCAATTTTGGGTGTATAATTGTTCATAGTAGTCTCTTATTATCCTCTCAAAGACTAAGAATATAACTGAGAAAGTATTTGCATCCTAATTCTCCTTTTAAGATAGCATTCTCTTGCTCACTTTCTTTCCCTCTCTCATGGTCTCCTCACTCTTATTGCTAGAAGTCAAATTTACCCCAAGAAGGAAATTCAGTCATGAGCACACAGAGAAGATGGTAACATGATTTGTAGTCTCTGAGAGCCCTACATAATTTATACCATCTGAGAGATCTCATGATATTTTTAAAGGTAATTTACCAATCATGTTATGGCATTATTGGTAAATAATGTTAAGGCATAGCGTTATTACCAGTATTGGTAATAACAATACCTAAATCCTCCATGGATCATCTATGTTTTACTTTCTTGAACGGAAGGACTTTTGTCAAGTCAGTAAACTTTGGAATCTCGGCTTTTATTTTAATAAAGCAAAAATAGTTCTTGGTCAGGCCTTTTGTAGGACACAGTAATAACCAACTCATGGCCCAAATGTTCAGAGTATTAGGGCCAGAATCTTCTCTGGTCTGGGTGCCGTCAACTGCATAAACATGGGAAGAATCTCTTCTTTCAGCTCTTGGCTCCTCTCCTTTTGAAGATATAGGCTTTTCGCCCCACAAGTCAAACAATCAGTAAGCTTTGAAGATTCTTTCATTAATATAGAATGAAGAAAGGAAAAAACAGATGAGCTGCATCTGCTTTCTAACCACGCTTGCTCTGTTTTTCCTTCAAGTCTGTATCTACTCTTATTGTTTGGTTTCCTACTAAGATATCCTGTAAGATATGTTCATGATTTCTGCAAGCTATTGCATTTATGGATGCTTTTTTCATGATGGAGGAACAATCCTGTTAAGAATTCCTGTCCTCTCACCATAAAGCACTTTCCTTCATTCTGTGAGGTCAGGCACAAAGGGACCAATGAAGTGTGTGAACTGAGGTGCAATATCCACTGAAAGCCCTATATTAAATATGAGAAGCTTTAACATCATCCTGCCAAAGCTACTAGATATAGGTCACCATTGGATCCATAGCATGTTTTCTAATGTGACTTGGACTCATCATTATAGAATTTATTCATTTTAGCACTGAGAGGAAACTACAGGGCTCTGGTTCTTAGGAAAACAAAAGATATAGTATTTTAGAACTAATGCAATTAGAAAGAATAATATTCATTTCATGTGTTTTGGTTGCATTAATTAAACTTCAGCTCTTACTAGATGCTTATTTAAAAGTTGAGGACTATCCAGGTAGAGTGAAAGTGGGCCCATAAACACAGCACTGTTTTCCAGGAATAAGAACTAGCTCTTTTACATGGTTGTCCTTTCAGATGGAAAATTTTGAGTCTATACAAAACTATTCATTCTCTGGGTAAAATTGTTTGAAAAGAATGCTTGGCTTTATTAAGCAAATTTTTAAGTGTACGTTTTAATGAAATTTTAGTCTCTCCTAAAATCAATCTCAATCTCTCTTTCTCTCTCTCCCTTGCCACCCTTCTCCCTCTCCCACCCCTGGCCTTCCCTCCCTCCCTCCTTCCCTACTAGTACGTACACACACCACACACAGATTTTGAAATAGTCATAACACTTACTTTATTCATGCTTTTAAGGTAAAGTTTATTAAAGATCACAATTTTAAGTTATTTTAAAGCATTCTCCCTGAAATACCAGAAATGTAAATATAAACATTTTAATAATATAGAATTAGAAATTAGGTTAAATGCCATGGATGCTTAAATAACAGATTTATAAGACATAGGGGTGACCCAATGCCTGAAATGTACCTCTCACATATTGATACTGTGTTGTCATAGTATATGAAGTACAAGACCCATAAAGATTTTAATTAACTCACTTCCTTCATCCTTATCCAATAACAAGTTTTAAAAAATGTACGTCATCCTCAAGGGAGTTAGAAAACATGTAATGTCAATAGGTCGTTTATAATTACCACTGCCTTTGCTGTCACATTGTCTGATGCACTTGTTCATTGGAGACTCGTGACTGTCTGGGTTTGTGTGCATGACACCCATAATCATTCAGAGTGCACCTGCTTTAAATACTGAGGACGTTTCAAAATGTAGCTTGCTTGTATAAAGGAGGGAACAGTAACGATGAAATAGGACTATTGCAAACATGGTCAAGGTAAATCACTGTAACTCGATTGCACAGGGAAAAAGTAAAAATAGAAAGATATCAAGTCTTCTTCCAATTGCAGCAAAATTGGAAGGGATTTTTCCTCATAAATGTTCCAGTTACATGACATAGTTCTGAGAATTCTTTTCGACATGCCTTCTGATTCCATACTATAGAGCCATGATACAGAAAGTGCATTGACATATTCTTTTCCAAATACTTTTGTAACTTTTTTCCCTTTGAGGTAAATAATTGAGTCAAACCCATAGTGTCCACTATATTCTCAATAAAATGCTAGGTAAATAAGGAAGACAAAACTGTATTTGAATTTGATAATTCTCAAAATAGCAAATTGGGGAAATATGTATTAAATACTTCTGTATATCTTAAAATAATAACTTTATTGTCTACAGCTTCAATTACTTTAAATATTCTAGTGAGAACCTTGAAGTAATATTTGCAAGTGGTATAAGAGAATTGCCCAAGTTTTAGGCACAATTTTCTCTGATATGCATATGAATATAGAAAGAAACTAGGCAGGTAGAAATGGATGGGTTTTTCAGATTTTATGTGTTATAATAGACTCCTTGAAAGTATTCTCTACTTCCCAGAATTCTTTTTGTGGTCTTCCAGAATGTACTGCCCAAAGTCTTTCTGTGTCTGCCATGTAAATATGTAAGTAGTGGAATAAAAAAACCCGATAATTTTTTATTTATGCATTAATTTCAAAGTAGACATCTGGGGCTTAAGGAATGAAAAGAAGAAAGAGGTAGAAGTCTTGGATACTTGGATACTATTCAACCTTGGTAATGAATGAAGTTTTATAATTTATATTGCTTTAAAAATTGAGAAGAAAGCCTGGTCATATATTATCATTGATGAAGTGCATGGCTGCTGCATTTTCTATGCAGTTGCCATAGTTACCATAAAATGGAATGAATGACTCAAATCACATTTCCACAAATTGTTGCCCTCAATTTTTGTATTCTCTTACTGAGAGCAAAAAGCTTTTATTTTTTGGATAAAACTGGATTATAATCTACTCTTTAATTTTACAAACATAGACTAGTGAGAAGAGCAAATCTGTTGTTTTAGTCATAATAATAAAAGCACTAAAAGCAGTAATCAGTAGTTCATTGAAGGAAGGCTCTATGGTTATCATCATGGTAGTTTTTTTGGTGTTGGGGTGGTTGTAGAGGGAAGATGGAAATGTAGATCTTATCCACGATAATGGCTTTGCATTAGTGCATTCACATCTTCAACCAGCAATCAAAGTACTGCTCCTTTAACATACCGGGTTGATCTAGTTCCTCTAGATTTAGTAAGGACTCTTTAAAACCCTATTTTTTTTCTTTAGTGTGAATATAATGTTCTTTTATGACAAGGTTGATGATCAGGTGGGAGAATGCATAAAACTGCACTTTGGAAAGTGTTAAAGCCATATGAAAATGCCAATAACCAACCACTTTTTTACTTACAGAAAGTAATTTTCATATGGTTCTACATATTATATGCATGCCATGAAAATGTAATGTAGCATATTGCTAATAAAACCAATGGAAAACTGAAACTGATTAAAATAGAAAAAGCAATAAAGAAGAGAATATAGTACAAAATGAAGATATAAAATCTTGGAGTATAGTTTATTACTTGCCTGTATTTATTTTGATGAAGTTCTAAAAAATAATGACAAAAATGAAAATGATAAAATATTTACTAAACGTATGACCATGTATAACTATATAACTCAACAAACATGATATTATGCATATTTAAACTTTTAAATATATTTTAGTATTCTATTAAAAAGGCATCATATATTATTGCAACACTTTGAAATTATAAAAGAATCAAACAAAAATAAAAATAAGCATTTTTATGACCTATAGAGAAACCCAGTGTTGCTATATCAATTTAGTCCTTTCTGAGATTTAACTTTTATTTTGTTTTTTTAATTTTTTCTCTTCCCATTAATAGCTAAATTGCATGTATAGCATGTGTGTATATGTGAAAAAATATATATTTGTAAATGTACATGTATGTGGAAATAAGCATATGTATATGCTTATTTATAAAATTTCATATAATATATACAAGTATATTTTTATAATTTTGTGTGTGTGTGTGTATATATATATATATATATATATATATATATATATATGGGGGGGCTCCACCCACAGGGCCCCCTCCCCCACAGATGAAAATAAATCTACTAAGACATGATCTGCTTGGGGAGGAAAGGTGGCCGATCTCTCAAAGGAGAAGGGCCAAGAGCCTTTTCCTCAATAGGCTTTTATTGAGTTCAATTTGCACAGGAATACAGGTAAAGCTCATCAATCATTGTCAGGCAGTGAGGATCAAACAATAGATAACATACAAAGAATTCTGAGGGCTTATTCTGAGTCAGGGTCAGTTAGCTAAAGGGCTATAAGACTTTGAGAAACAAACTCATTTCAAGCTTGGACCCTTATCATTTAAATTTAGGGTATTAGCAAAGCAGGTTACACAAGGTTTTATGTATTCTTTCTTAGGCCTAATTGCCCCGGGGAATCCGCCCTTTCAGGCACAGGACTGTACCGCCCTCTGTCATTGTTTCAGGCTTAAATCAGGCAGGGGAAGTAAGGTAGCCAAGAGATTAGGAGACTTCTTGCAGACAGAATGAGGACTCAGGCTATATCAAAGCCAAGGGGTGAGGGTCCATCCCCCCTTTTTCTATAGCCCCCCAAGTCCTTCCCTGTGGACCTCTTCATGGCCATGCCTGTCTTAGGTCATCCCTCCCTTGAGGAATCTTACCCATCATTGGCTAACTGGTCAGGCTCAGGGCCAAGCAGGGTAAAGTAAAGTGGGCAGAGGTGGCGCCCCTGCCAGGGAGATAAGCTTTATCTCCCTAATGGCTTATGGTCCCAAGGTCTCTCTCTGACTCAGCCCTAGCCACGGGGATTTATAGCTTCTGAAACCAGGCAGGGTGGTTCCCAACAAATATACTCTGTTCAAACTTATGTTTATATAATTTTCTATTTAAAAATATTAGAAGCAATTGGTGACTTGATATTTAGATGGTTTTATCTAGCAATATAGTATAAATATATACTGCATAAGAAAACAGAATTTCATATACATAAAATAGTCAAATGAATTTATATGTATATATTTATTATATAATAGCCAAATGCAATTATGTATATTTTATATAGAAAGAATATATATATAGTATGTACTATATATAGTCAAATGCTATTTTATATCTCTGTCATGTATATGTATGAGTTATTTATCTACCCAAAATGTAAAATATAATTATTTTATATATCTATACATATTCAAATGTTTGTATATACACATACATACTCATTTATATATATTTCCCATTTTTATCCATTCATATGTGTTTTTCAGTTTAATAGAATAATTTTTTAAAATATTTTATGTATTTATTTTTAGAGAGAGGGAAAGGGAGGGAGAAAGAGAGGGAGAGAAACATCAATGTGTGGTTGCTTCTCGTGCAGCCCCTACAGGGGACCTGGCCTGCAAACCAGACATGTGCTCTGACTGGGAATTGAACCAATGACCCTTTTGTTCTCAGGCTGGCACTCAATCCACTGAGCCACACCAGCCAGGACTAGTGGAATAACTTTTATAAACATCATTTCATAGCTGCTTTTTAACTTCTTTTCTATAAAATGAATATTTATGTGATTTCCAATTTTTTCATTGTCCTTTACATCCTTGTATTGGTTTTTGAGAGTATAATGATTATGAAATCTATGCAACTTTTGTATATATGTTATAAACTTTTCCCCCATTTATTATTTGCCTGTTCATTTTTTGATGGTGCTTTATAATCTAGATGTTTTTCTTTTATTTTTTAACAAGATTCATCCATATTTCTCTTAGTGATTCCTTTCATTGCTTTTAGGGTAAGAATGGCCTTCTCTACCATAAATCAGAAATATTTATGTATATTTCCAAGTGAAATTTGTCAATAATATTTCCCTCAAAATATTTTTGTAGGCTTTAAAATAGCTGTGGTCATGAAAAGTAAGTTCTCAGAGGTTAGTTTTAACTTGAGTTGATTTTTTTCTTGAATTGTTTAGTGTATAGTAAGGGCATCCACTATGATTGTTGAAACATGATGTCTGTTAACCATATTGAACAGGGACAAAGAACAAATTTTCTTAAGATTAAAACCAGGACTTTTCTAAGCCTTTGCGTAATGTACTTTTTCTATAAGTTTTGGATGTATTTCTAATACTCTGGTTCCTTTACTTCTTGACCTTATTAGGGAAACAGTTTGGCCTGATTTGCATGTATATGTGTGACAAAGATATCATTTCCATATATTTAAATTAGCCATTATGTGGGAGAACACATGCTGCTATATATCAGTCATGTTCTGTCTATATAACCTATTTAAAAATCACAGAAGTGACTGGTGACTTGGTATTTAGATGGTTGCATATAGTAATAAAATTTAAGTATATACGACATGGAACTAAACATTTAAATAAAGTAAAAACATATAACCAAGTTCTTGGAAATTTAAGTTTCATTTTAAACTAGATTCTGAAGGTGCACAGGCAGAGGTAGACCTCAACATTTGGATAAAAGTAGAATCAGTTATCTTTACTGATGATCACAAGTTGTCATGCTTCTATGTATGTTAAAATTTCTTCATTATTTCTGAATTTTTCATTTTCTACCCAAGTCTCATATAATATGAAGTTACATTTCTATTTTAGGTTGATACCACTAATAGACTATTAAAGGAAAAAGTAAAGTATGCTGTTTTTGAAATTAATGAAATACTGTTTATTCCAATAGAAAATAGCTTATTCCTTGGACATAGTTATCTTTCATATTTGACTTTCTGAAAGTGTCCTTTAGATTATTACCTTTATTGTTAGCTCACATAAAGTTTATACAAAGACTTTCAAGGTGTTACGGTTCCTTTAAATTTGTGAGCTCAGAAAATAAATTTTAGTATTACTTTTTTTCCCTTAAAAAAGAATATCAGTACTCTTGACAGTTGTATAGCAGAATATTCAGAAATAACTCTAGAACACTGCTTGCAACTATTATGTTTTATAGTAACAACTTCAGGTCTTTGGCACTATTTTCATAATATAAGTGTGGTATAAACATTCTCAGTGGCAAAGGGAAGTCTGCAATATGTTCCTATATTGGTTACAGGCAATAATGCTAAGATTTAGGAAGAATAAAAGAACTGTATTTAAGTGTATGAGCAATTGAGAGATGGGAAGTTAGCAAGATCCAATCTCCAGAAGATTTTAGAAATTACAAATTTAAGTCACAATGATTTTTCAAGGAAGTCTCAGTGTTATTTTAGCAGGTCTTTGAGAGAAATGATATATGTTGTATTTCAGGAATTGAAGCAAAAATTCCACATTTTATCTGTCTGCAAGCCAATTATAACTTTTTCCACCTTGTGAGATATAATTTGGCATATTTGAACTTTTTAAATGAGATCATTATTTATGGGGAACTACCCCCCCATAGTTTTTTTTTAAGTTATCTGACCCACTTACCAAAGTATGCATTTTTTTATTAATGCTTACAAAGTAAGATGCAAACAGTTTTATTAAAATATTAGCTTATTATGCTGATTAATTTCTGTGTTGAGTATGCAAAATACAGTTTGTTCTTATATTATTATTTTTTAATTATTTTATTATTTTTCCATATGAACAACTATAAACCTACTTTTGCTCCTCCCTCCCTATGTGGAACTCAGCCAGGGATTTCTGCTAATACTGTCACTTACTGGGCTTGTTTATCTTATAAGATGAATTTCTGGGGGCAAATCATGCATTGCAGAGATTAACATTTTTGAAGTATCAGGTGTTGACTCTTCAGAAAGTCACAATTCAGTAATAAACATCCTTTGGTTCTCTCTCAAGTTTCAAAACACTGAAAAATATTATTACGTAATTCAGAAACTTTCTTCCCGTGTGCGTGGGTGTGTATGTGTGTATGTGTGTATGCGCTTAAATGCTGTGTTTTAGACAGTTTGAGGCAACCCTTCCAGGCATTTTTGAAAGAATAAATTACTCAGTTCTAAGTAGCTTCCATTGGCCTCAAAGCAGCATCTTTAACATACAAAGACATTCTTAGAATTAGCTGGACCTCAGATTTGTGGTACTCCAAGTTCAACAAAAGATTGTTTTAGAATGTTTTGGAGCTAAATTCATCCGTAACAGATGGTGGGAGGGATCAATGAAATCATCTGAAGAATATGAGTATATTCTTCTATCAATGGATACATGTGTTCTTTACTTGAATGTGCATGTGTTGAAAGGGAATATACTAGTACTTTCAGTGAGGAAATTGAGTTGGAAGAGCCAAAGCCCATTAAAATGAATAAACATAACAATGTATTTCTATACAGACAATTGACAGTATACCTCTGTTTCCACCAACATGAGAACAAAGTGTAGTGGATTGTTCCTACTTCAGAGATCCATTCGGATTCAGCTCATGAAGGGTGGTGACTGCAAACCACTGCCATCTCACAGTTGTTTGGCAATTATTGTGCAGCGTGTCTGTGACCCTGGTCTGTCTCTCCGAGGCATGTATATCACAGTAACTGTCATCCTTTACTTTGGCCCAGGAGTGCCTTAGAGCTGATTATCCACAAAAGTACTTTAGTTTCTCTAGGATAGTATTTGTATTCTTTATATGTCTTGTGGAGCCTGCAGGTATAGAGCAAAACCAAATTTTAACTCGAGAATTTTAATAGCCTCAAAAACATTAAACCTTGAGTCTGTCTAAACATGGAAAGACATTTAAACAATAACAGAGAATTTGACATGTTAGCACTTAGTTTCTAGAATAAGATATGAATTGTGTTGTGTTATTTTCATTGTCTTTTTTCTCTATTCATATGACACAGAATCTTTAATGGATGCTATTAAGTTGTATGTAGGAAGCTTGTAGGTGTCATGATCTAAAAGTATTTGGGCACATAGCTTTGAGGGGGCTTAAGGTAGACATCATCAAGTATCTCGATTTGTTCTTGGGGGAAGTTGTTACGGTCTTGCTTAAGTTTCCTTTAGCACAGTTATTGTCAGCAAGATAGACTTATTTCATTCCAATGACTTGGTAAAATCATCGATTATTAATGAATTTTAAATAGATTTTTATTCTCTTTCATAAAGGGACCTGTTTCAACTTCCCCTTAATCTATAAACTCTGTCTGTACAATGCATGTGATGTTTTACTGAACCCATTTAAGAAACTTAACAGGCTAGAAGTACTATGTACTTTCCCCAAACATTCTTTTAGAAATGGCCTTTTCCAAAAAGTTCTTTGTAGAGTCATGAGGGAATTACACGAGTGAAGATTACGTTGTTCGCTGGAGTGGTTGACAAGATTTGTGATTGTTTGTTTTCTCATTCAGAAGGTCCTTAAAGTCTGTTACAGTTTTCAGCGACTCAGTCAGTGTGTTGAAGGTCAGTAAGTAGTTCGGGTGGTCCACCAAGCCAATTATTTTAGTTATCTAAAATATTATAGCCAGATATTTTACTTATGTGGGTAGAGCTGACTAAATTGATCTGAGAGTTTTTATTTAGTGATACTAAAATGTAGTTTAAATGACAGTATACTTTACCCAAATGAGATTTTTAGAAAGACCAGCTGAGTATTTTCCCAATGCAGTAAGAGTCTAAGACAGGTATATTTAGAATGCGTATGCCCTCATTTTTTTTGTTTTGTTTTTAGGTTGTGTTCTATGTTGTTGCACACAAATATGTTATAAACAAACACATATGTTTATTTATATACATACCCTACTTAGTACTTGTGGACATTTAAGTTTTCTATCCCTATATAATGCCTGTTTGCAATCGGATAGGATTTAACTCATGCTACTACATTGGTGTCAAGAATCAATAAAGTAGTAACACAAGGCCAGGACAAGCAGTGTTAGGTCAGATTTATATAGTAGAGCAGGATCACGGAAAGAGGTTCAGCCCTGTGGAGTGCTCCCGGGGCATGCTCACGCTCTGACGTATTTAAAGAGTATTTATACTCACCTCCTCTGCTGGGGGACTCTCCGTCACAAGGGCCTGCCTGCCTCATGCACCACTACCATCCCTTCATGCACTTTCAGGACTTACATCAGTTCGTATAGTTTAACACCTTTTGGGACTCAGCATAAAACTCTTAAAGTTCATCATCATCGTTGGGGTGGGAACCCTACTGTTTTGACATTAAGTGGCCATTCCAGGTGGTATACCTCAGCTACACTAAGGCCAGAACCTGTCAGTGACTTATCCCTGAGTATAAGCCTCAGTGCTATAGGTAAGATTTCTGCAAAGCACAGGTAAGCAAATTTTTCTTGTAACTTTATAGTTTCTTCCTTACACCTGAAAGACAAGTAGTAGTGCAAGAAAGAAGTATAAAATATTCAACCTGAGTTACAGACTTCAAGAGGTCCATTGACTTTTCTAGAATATTCAAGGATACTGCCTTTTATATAAATTTTATAAGGCCTTTTGGAATGTATACTACCTCCATATTTCCACCTTTAAAGCAAAATAAATTAATTAAATTACATTTTTAATTTCAACCATATTTTTCACACTGGAATAAATATCGTATCAGATAAATTAGACATTCAACATAAAGTAGCTGACTTTAAAGAGCTAACAACCAGTATAATACTTATCAACAATTAGTTAAAAATACAAAATGTTATAATCATGTATGAAGTCATGTATTTCTGAGAACAGGTAAAATGGAGAGCATGTATCACTTTAGGCTTGAGTATTCAGGCATGGCCTAATGAGAGAGAGAGGAAGGATGGAAGGCAACCCCTCTAAGTAAACTTAGAGGGGAAATAACAACTCATCGTGAATATACACTTCATGTACTTCCTTAAAATTTACTTAGGTTGCTAATTGTGGAAATACTTCTAAGGAGAATTTCTGAGCAAGGCATTCAGCTGAGCCATACATCTACCATTTTTAGGGTTGGATGCATTCCTTCCAGTCATAATCCAGACTGAGCAGAGAGGGGAAGCTGGGCTTATGTAAAAGTAAAACATTTGAATGCACTGTGAGTAAAATAACAATAATGAAGCAATATGCAAATCAGGTATCATAGGAATGTACACTTTAAACCTATATAATCTTATTTTCCAATGTCACCCCAATAAATTTAATTAAAAATAAAGGAAAATAATAATAACAAAAAATGTATTATAAATAAGTGTTTTGCCATTTTATATTAAAGATATTGTTAAAGTATATATTATGATGATAGGGTTTCCTACCAAAAATGCTTAAATACAAGCTTATATGTCTTAAGTTGTGAGGCATTTGTTTATAACGAGTGAAAGCCATCATTAGTTGACAAAACACTCTTAACAGAAATTTTTCCAGCTCAAGCTGATACACAGTGAATGTTTTCCTCCGCTAGTATTAAGGTTGACCATCAGAACGTGAGGCATTGTTTGAAGCCCTGCCTACAGCAAATTGGAAGAAAGCATGCCTGGTGTAACATTTAAAAGGTACACTTTCATAGTAGTTTAGATTATTTATAGCTGGCAGGGTGGATTTTAAAGTATAATGCAATGAATTGTGTCCTTCATTCAAACACATTTGTATATTGTTCGTCACTGGAGATTTTATCAAAGTCAATTTTATGTACTAAAATTGTGAATATGGCTGAGAAATAATTCAGCTTGAAGGACAGAAAAAGTATTGGTAGCTGTGGCCTCTCAATGAAAAGAATATACTTCCATATGACTCTTAAAAGTCTGGGAACTAAGGAAGAAAGTAGAATAACTCCATAAAAGTGGCCAACACAGTATATCATGAAAGGTGTCAGGATTAGAAGTCACAAAAGCCAGAATGTTATGGAATCTGAGGAATAAATATTTGTCTCTGTAATTTTTATCAAATACATTTTCAAGTTTATATTTATTGTTCTCTATTTTCTAATCCCCCACTCAACAAGCATTAACTCATAATGAAATTATAGGTAATTCATGAAAAAATATTTTAATGATAAAGTTAATCATCTTAAATTATGTGACATATTTTCTATTTTACTTCTTCATAGAAGTGATCTTATGTACCAAAAGCCTGTGTGTGACATGATTTCAGAGGTTTAAAATAAGATCCTGCTAAGTAACTCTTTCATACTTCTGCATGTTATTTTTTATTTTATACAGTTTCTTTAGTGGAAGATATATGTCTGTCAATTTTGTAATTAATGAGAGATACATTTGGATAATAACGGCCAGCTAATTCATACATTACCTACTGTGTGCCAGGCATTAGTCTAAGCAGTTCACATATATAATCTCATTCAATTCCCACACTAGGGCTTTGAGACTACATTACAAATGACACAATTGAGGCACAAACTTACTAAACAATTTGTCAGTGACACAGTGAAAGAGGCAGAACAGAAATTCAAATCCCAAGACTCCCCCCAAAGCCTGCCCTCCTTATTACTTTGCACTGCTGCTTCTTAGAAGTACACACTGGCCCTAAAAGAAAGAAGGAGACTTCAATTCACAGGTTCAGTCACTGGGTAACAACTGCTGATAGAAATGTTTTTACTTGGGAGGGCAACCCGTTGGAGAGAGAGAAGCAGTTTTGATAAGTAAATGGGGAAAGAGCATATGGCTCCCCCAGATGTCTGAATGTCAAAGCACAAGGTTTTGATTTAGTGGTCAGGATAGTGAGGAGGGAATCAGGAGGAGAAGTAGCAAAAAAAAAAAAAGAGAGACAAACTTGGGTATTCCTCTCTTTGCCTGAAGACGGTCTTGTACTTCTGCTTCCTCTTGTTTTTGTTGAAAGCAGACAGTATTCACTGCATTCACATAGTCAGAGGGGTATGTGCTGACTTTATGGCAAAGTTCACAATTGTCAGTAAAAAACTCAGGATGGCATATATACAAAAGATCCAGACTATGGATTCTGAGACTAAATGTCAAATGTTGCCCCTCATATGTAACCCCATATGGCACTGGGGATAATATTCCCACATGTAAAATTGGAATAATAATAGTTACTTCACTGGTTTATTAAGAGGGTTAAGCAAGGTAGTATTTGCAAAGCATCAGATAATACTTTTTTATACATGAAAAACTGAATAAATGGCAGCTCTTATTATTATAAGCTCATATTTGCTTATTCATCTCCATATATCCCATGGTTCACCTAATGCAAGTGTGAACAATATAATCTTAATGATGCTAACAGTTGATCTAGTTCAAAAAAAGCCAAAAACTTGCACCTTAATCTTTTATCATTGGAACCATATTTATAAGATTTATTTCATCTACGGAACTGATTTGTTGTTTGAAAGGGGGAAAAGTAGGAACAGAATCACAGTGATATTTACTTATCTCCCCCATTTCCTACTGTGGATATTGAAAGCACTTAGTTAATGCATTATAATCTAAATGTCAACCCAGAGAATTTGAAGGAAAGTCTTTAAGGTTTGTCCGAATGGTATGAATATGTTCACATGTCAAATGCCCAGTTCAAAAGCCCAAGGAATAACAAAAATATCAAAGCCGTGGATTATCATCAGGAGACTAAGAAGTGTTTTTAAAGTGCATGCTGTTTTTGAAAGCACTGTCTTAAATGTGAAATAGAAATTGCTTTGGTATGCCAACATTCTATTTCTGATCTTCTATGTAAGGTTCCCTTATGATCTTATATATTTGATGGTGCAAGGGGTAGCAATCAGCAACGCTAACCTCAAACAACCTGCTCTGCTAAGCTCACCGATCTCATTTGCAAGGACGTTATTTTGAAAATCTTCCAAAAATTCATTTTGTCTGCCAAGGGAGAGAACTCAGGAGAATTCTAAACACTGAAATTGTCTTAGAAAATACAATGAGTAACTCCATAAATTATATGTACATTGCAAATGCAAAGGGATGGAAATTACTATTCTTTCCTCATTCTATGATTGATAAATGGAAAAATTTAGAGATGAGATAGGCATCTATGATCTCCTCCCTACAATGGTGAACGATTTATTACTCAATTAATTATTTCTGGGGTTTGCATGAGTATTTCCTCTAGTTTTCCCCATGATTTCAGAACAGAAAGATAAATAAATATGCCAATGAAACTTTCTGATAAAGACTTGTCAAATTATCATCACCAAGAATTAAGTGCATTTTTCCTGTACTTGAAATATTTATTAGTAGTTCTTTAATTAAAATTGTATGTAAATGTAATCAAATCAGAAGAAATTAGTCTCTTGTAGTTTTACAAGAAGAGTGAGCAGAAAAGTAGGCTTTTGTAATTGTTATTAGAATTTTACCACTGGAAAATACTGGAAAGTGGTGTATTTGTTTTTTAGGACTACTGTATTGAGTTAAAAAAAAAAAAACCTGGGAGACTTAAAACAACAAAATTGTTTAGTGTTTCACAGATCTGGACACTGGAAATCCAAAATCAATGTGTTGGCAGGGCCATGCTTCCTTTGGAATCCGTAAGGGAATCTGTCCGTACCTCTCTGAGCATCGGGTGGTTTGCGGCAGTCCTTGGTGTTCATTGGCTTGTAGATGCATCGCTCCAATCCTCAGTCTGCACTTGGTGTCCTTACTGTGCGTCTTCACCTGGTCTTGCCTCTATGCATGTCTGTCTTTGTTTCCAAATATCTTCTTTTTATCAGGGCAACAATCAATTGCATTGGGGCGCATATTAATGACCTGATTTTAACTTGACTACCTATGAAAAGGGCCTATTTCCAAATAAAGTCACATTCTGGGTTACTGAGAGTTATGATTTCAGTATTTTAGGGGTGGGGGCGCACAGCTCATCTAATAACAACTTGTATTGGAGGAGACCTTGTAATTTTGTATCATAAGTTATTTTCGTTTTGGGGGTGTTTTTTTTTTTCTCTGAACCATAAATATTCTGATGGTATGCTTGCATACATTAAAGAATGTTAAAATATATTTGAATCAGTGCAAGCAATGAATTAAAGAGAATTAAAATTACAAGATAAAAAATCTATTCTTCCTCAGAAGTCAAAGAGCATAGAGACATAGAAGATTAAATTTTGACTTTTGTACAATTCAGATTCCTCAACACTTATTTTCTGAAACCACTTCTGTCATTCACTTCCACAAATTCCATACACAACATCCTTTAACAATCAGTAAATTTAAATAAATTTTAAAAAATGCTTACCCGAGGATATATTTATAGAGAAAGAGGAAGTGGGAGAGAGAGGAAAAGGGAGAGAAACATCAATATGAAACACAGTGATGAGTTGCCTCCCATAAATGCCCTGACAGGGGATTGAACCTGCAACCTATGTATGTGCCTTGACTGAGAATAGAACCAGGGACTTCTCAGTGAGACAACACCCAACCAACTGAACCACACTGGTTAGGGCTTAAATAAATTTTTTAACATTCTCATACATATGAGTGTTTGTGTTTGTGTATGTGTGTGTGTGTGTGTTTTAAAGGATAGCATGCTACATCTCCTTTTTTAAGATTTTATTTACTTATTTTTAGAGAGGGGGAAGGGAAGGAGAAAGAGAAGGGGAGAAATATCAGTGTGTGGTTGCCTCTCATGCACCCCCTACTGGGGACCTGGCCCACAACTCAGGCATGTGCCCTGACTGGTAATCGTGAAAGTGACCATTTGGTTCACAGACCTTGCTCAATCTACTGAGCTACACCAGCCAGGGCTGTCTCTGTTTTTGAGGATATCTTGAAGTGTCAAATAATTAGAGTTGGAAATTGACTTCAACAAGTATTTCCTAAACAAATACTATATGCTGAATACATCCTTCCAGCCCACCTCAGATTTCAAGTATCATTGGTGGATAGTTCTCACACACACGTCCCTCACAGAGAGGATCCCTCTCTCTGACTTTGGGGCTCGTCCCCACCCCCTTAAATGTGCAGGTGTTTCCTTAGGTCAATGTGCCTGTTCGCCATCATTTTAGGACTAAAACTGCTGCCTTTCCTTCAGATATACACTCAAACACCACTTTTTACAGGAATCAAAACATAGAATGAGATTTTGATGAAACTTAATATGCACTCTTGGAATAAAGTACAAAAATAACATATATTTACCAAATAAACAGAGGAAATTAATCTATATCAATCTTCTTAAGCTCCACAAAGAAAAGGTTATAAAGATATATAGACAGACAAAACTGTGTAAAAGTGTTTAGAAACATTATACCAATAAATAAGTAAAATTACTAAATTTTCATCAATTGCTGCCAAAAGCTATCTAGAAAAATGCTTCTCAAGGTATTTATCCATATCTTCTAATCATCTGATATTATAGGTTAAAATTTGAATTTAATACTTAAACATTCTAAAATGGCTTTGTAAACTTATTCAAAAGAGAGTTGACAGACTGTAATTTTACAGCAGACAAGTTAGCTTGGTGTAGTCTCTGATATGACCTCACCAATCTGCACAGAAATATCAATCAATACATAATTCCCAAGGAGTTCATTTTGTGAGGAAATGCTCTGCTTACTTAGGCTCCTGAAGTGCTCCCGCTTTCCCAGCAAAGACAGAATCTGCAGCGTTGCCTTGCTGCATCAGAAAGTTTCAGCAGTCCATGGAACGTGGTAGGTGGTTCTGAAACTAAGCCCTGGATCAGAGATGCACACTCAAATTGTCACTCCTTTTT
This sequence comes from Desmodus rotundus, assembly GCF_022682495.2. Classification (NCBI taxonomy): domain Eukaryota; kingdom Metazoa; phylum Chordata; class Mammalia; order Chiroptera; family Phyllostomidae; genus Desmodus; species Desmodus rotundus. The sequence goes on along the minus strand of NC_071391.1, from coordinate 128,665,511 downwards.
CATGTGGTGCTGAAACTCAATTGCTTGTCTGAATATTTGGCAAATCCTCTAAGACCTGAAAAAAACACATTTAAGAAGCAGTCCCTGATTAAGAAAAGTAGAAATATATTCCTTTTATACAAAGTGGTTTTCAAACAAAAAATGGATTTTTACTTATTGAGTAAAATAATGGTTTGGGATTTTAATGGTCTAAATTTTCCAAGTCATAACAAAGTTTACAAATATTTGTACTGCTGTTGGAATCTTCTGAGAGGTTAACTACAGCTTAATTTTTTACTACATTATTTTTTCTTGTCTCTAAGTTAACTCTTTATTGGGTGATTATTTCCCAATAAACTAGGGTTTGCTTTATTACTCCTAGTAAAGATTTTGTGGAATAACAGGATATAAATTTTTTTTAATTTAAAATCTCTACCAGCCTTTCTCTCACTTAAATAGTTGAGTTCTCCAATAGACAGAGGAACTTGATTACTTAGATGTTTATGTACAAGAAAAATATTTTCTTAGATCACACTGGGAGTTTCTGGATATTATCTCAGAATGATCATTTTCTCTGGCAAAAGCTTGTAGCCAAGATGTGTTTAAACTAATGAAAGCTAGTGTATATGTGGTGTCTATGGCGTACCAGGGCGATGATGTAACATTTGCTTGATAATGACTTGTCCATGGGCTGTTCCGTGCTTGTAAATGTGTAACAGCATTCCTGCCCACTATTCACTAGATGCCTGTGGAAACTCATGGTTTCTCCTTTGTGACAACCAAGTACATTGTCAGACATTTGCAAATGTCTTCCAGGGAATAAAATCTCCCCCTGGTTGAGAATCATTGTCTTGCTACACCTGGACATTCATTTGAAGTGCCATTACTTCCTTTCTAACATCATGCCCATGATATAGAAATGACTAGAAAAAACATGCAGCCTCAATTTCCATGTAGCAATAGATTATGCACACAATCAGGAAAATTGTTTCTTAAAAAAGAAAAATCTCACAAACACATGGATTTATGACATGGTTATAAAATAAATTAAAGTGAAAATTCTGATCATTAATGTGAAGTCACCATGACATTGGGCCCTTAAATCTGATCAACTTTTAAATGTTCTGTAAAGGACACCTTTACAGAAATTCCTTAATGCTCAGACAGTTCCTCTGTTACTTTATTTTTGTGGAATCACTTGGGGAAAGCCAAAGTTTTTAACACTATTGACGGAGAGGTATTTTTCTATAGCCCTCAGAGAATTAATCTTCTATTATTCATCTAGAAGAAAGAAGGAGGGAGGGAGGGAGGGAGTCAGGGAGGGAGGGAGAGAGAGGAATAGGACACTAAGAAAATTAATCATCCTCTCAAGACCGCTCTGCTGGTGTTTCACTTTCTATGAAAACTACATCATATCAGTGGTCCCAAAGGTCTTCCTTCCAAAATCGCTTATATTTAGAACTGAATGACACAGAAAACATGACAGAAAAGTTAAAACACTTCTCACTTATGAGTTGGAGCAGACCAGGCTATTAAGTAAGCATGAAGCCCTGGCCAGGTAGCGCAGTTGGTTGGAGAGTTGTTCCATACACCAACAGGTTGCACGTTCCATCCCCAGTCAGGGCACATACCTAGGTTGTGGTTTTGATTCCTGGTTGGTTGGGGCATGTACAGGAGGCAACTGATCAATGTTTCTCTCTTTCTCTTTTCCCCTTGCCCCTTCTCTAAAATCAATAAACATAGCCTTGGGTGATGATTTTTTAAAAAACATAAAAATTAACTTTAAGAAATTTTCTTTCCTCTATCAATAGTGGCCATCTAAGGAGCATTTAAGCATGCTTAAAACAGTTTCTGGCCTGGCTGGTGTGGCTCAGTAGATTGAGTGCTGGCCTGTGAACCAAAGGGTCACTGGTTTGATTCCCAGTCAGGGCACATGCCTATGTTGAGGGCTGGGTCCCCGGTGGGGGGCATGTGAGAGGTATCCATGCACTGGTGCTTCTCTTCGTCTCTTTCTCCCTCTCTTCCTTTCTCTCTAAAAATCAATAAATAAAAATCTTAAAAAAAAAACAGTTTCTGAAATCCTCTTAAAGATAGACATGCAGATAGCCTCACAACAGACCAAGCTCATTTCTCATTTCCTCCACACAGTTTCCCCATTAATAGGATAATAGCAGCCGCCATAAGGAAACTAAAGCAGCATTGTGTTTGGGAGCTGATTTCCTCCAGACTTGACTGGTGGCTTTGGTGGTTGTGCTGATCAGATAACTTTCGAACTTTGAGTCTTTGAGTGATGCAATACTGCTTTGTAGCCCTTGACTCACTATATCATTGTGTTAACCATATGTATTATGCACCAGTTATGAGCCAATCATTCTAGCAGGCATTGTCATAAATAAGAAATGATATATATAATAAGTAATGAAATACAGTTAGACTATACTATACTAAGTAATGGACCAAGGTGTACAAGGGAGTGTCTTCAAAGTGAGTGCATAAGTATCAAATGGTTCTTTATGGAGAAGAGATTTGTCTTAGGTCACTTGAATCAGAGATGGTTTCATGGCCAAGCTGGACTTTGAATGTGGAGTTGGAAGAGATCAGAATTATACATGGTACAGGAAACAGCATAATCAAAGACCTGATGTCACATAGGAAAGAGAGAGAGAAAAATGAGGGGGAGGACAATGAGGAGGAAGAAGAGGGAAGGAAGGAAGGAAAGAAACTCAATCATTCAGATAGGAGAGGATTGATCAAAGTTTCCTAATGAGGAAAGAGAGTGACAAAATAAAAGTAGAAGAGATATATAAACTGTCGCCTCTAACACGGGGTAAAAGCTCACATAGATCGTTGCACGGTGATGAATATTGGCTCTCTAAAAGTGTGGTCCCCAGACCAATAGCATCAGCATCACCTGAGACCTTGTTAGAACTGCAAATCCGGGGGCCTCCACACCTTCTTAAACGAGACCTTACATGATTCTGATACTAGCTCTAGTTTGGAAACCACTGATCCACAGTGTAAGATGAATTTGAGTGAAAAGACTATAGAGTCCTAGCTGGGAGGACAGTCACCTGAGTTAGTCTCCTAAACTAACATAAATTCATACTAAGCAAGGAGTTCCTAAAATTCAGATGATAATGAGTAGAGATAGGTATAGAAATGTAAAAAAGGATGGATTTGTGAGGCTTGGAAGAAATTGCTTTTTACAGTTTATGTGACACCTAAGTGGGTCATTCATAAAACTGATTTGATGAGGTTGATGAGCAAATTGTTCCCTAATTATATTTTCACTCTAGGAGTCTGAAAAAGGTTTTCAAGCATTATAGTGAATATAATTTTTTAAAAAAAACTATAGGCTTCTGCTACTAAACCATATTATCCACCCATAAAGTTGATGTAATGGGGGATTATGTAGAGGTAATATATTGCACACTTGGCAGTGTTTCCTTTGCATTTCTTTTAAAAAATATGCATACTTAATTTAAATACACTGACATAGATGAGATCGTTCCTCACATTTTTATGCTGCTGTTCTGGGAAAGTAAATTATGCTGTAATAAAAAATAAGTAATTGCTTCTTGTGTTTAATTGATTTTTTTATAGAAATTACAATGCAGATTTGATTAAAGGAAGATAGTGCATTACCTACCGTTGGTTCACTAGACACGTAATGGTATGAAAGAGTGCCACCCAGCACGGAAATTATGCCATAATTTTGCCTGAATGTGTTGAGTGGGAGATATTTAGAATTCTTTATGACTTATAAACACTGTAGAATGTTTCTTTTCCTATCTAAAGCAGGATGATAAGGAGATCTATTTCACAGCCATAATGTGTCTTGACTATTAAGTTGTAGAAGCCTTTGGGGGGAAAGAACTAATGGTACATTTTAAATAAGAAAAAGGATTGTGAGTGTTACACTGACAAATGATGCACCTTGTAACAAGGTCACTCCTGAAATTTGCTTGTTAGGCTCCATTTGAATCAGACGTGTCAAAGAAATCTGAAAAGTACCTACAAAAAAGCTTAGATTCTAATTCTTGCTCTACTGCTTGGCTTCACAGCCTTGGCCTACTGTTGAGATTTTGGGCTGATTAATTCTTTGTTGTACGGCTACCCTGTGCATTGCGGGGTGTTAAGTAACATCCCTGTATCTATTCACTAGCTACTGAAAGCACTATCACACACACACACACACACACACACACACACACACACACCAGTTCTGACAACCAAAAATGTCTCCAGACGTTGTCAAATGTCTCTAGGGCACAGGTGGCAAACCCAACGCCCGAGGGCCAAATCCAGCCCTCCACCTTATTTTATCTGGCTTGGCACCTTGTTTCTACTCAGCAGCAGTGCTGAGCTCCTTGGCCCTAGTTAAGGAGTAGTTACATTTATACAGTCCTAAAATTACATTCAGCCCTTGGAAGGCAACTGAGAGGCTGATGTGGCCCCTGGTGAAAGTGAGTTTGACACCCCTGTGCTAGGGTCTCAAAATTGTTCTGAAGTCAGTATTGCTGCTATATTTCATTGAAATATAAAATGAAAATTTTTTCTGATTTAAAAACAAAATAAACCTATCACATGGAAGTCATCTAGGATAATTCTGCTTCTCAGGCTCAGGGCTTTTTTAGGGTTCCAGGTTCTCTTATGCATCCTTCTTTCTACCTTGTCCATAAGTACTAGGAATTTAGCATACCCTGTTGTTTAATGATACCCTCATTTAATAGGTCCCTTTCAGGGAGTTTTATTGTTGTTGTTTGCTTGCTTGTCTTTTATCTTATTTTCTATTTATCCTTCACAAGGCTGGTATGAAACAGGAAAGTCTCCTCAGTTGCATCTTTCTTTAATCCTTGAAAGAACAGACAGACCTCTTTGTATTTGAAGGATTTTTTTGCTAATTCCCATGATAATAAAATCAGGGGATAAAAAAGGGGGCAATATAAAGATTTTAGAATCCTTTGGAAATTTTACAGTAGTGGTTCTGGATGCATGAAAGTCCTACTAACTTTGGACCTGTGCTTGCAGATTGAAGGGTTAGCTCATAAAACTCAGCTCCCTACTTTACCTTCAGTGAAGGTTAAGTGAAACCCTACATCAAAGATGGCCCTGATGCCTCATTAAACATGAAGGCATCAAAGCAGATGACTAGTGGGCTGAACTCAATGGGCTTTAATACATCACTGATGACCATACAACCGAGAGGTTCTGTAAGTCTTCTGTCTCATCCAGGCATGATTTCTTTCTCTGAACATTTCCATACTATTGACAATTGTGCACTTTTTACTTATATCATTAACTATTGTGGGCTTTCATCAAACATTAACCTTAAAGAGTTTATTTGTGCTGTTTTTTGTACAATTCCTTTATTATAAATAGGTGCTAGACCTCTAGAAAAACTTTGATTTTTTTTCAGATAAAAATATCAATTTCCCAAAATGTATTTTTGTCTTATCATGTACATGGTTGGAGAGGAGCATCTATTATTTATTAATGCCAAAGTATAATTTGCCTTCCTACCCAAGCAATGCTCAGCTCAATATCTGAGAGCTGGTAGACTCTCAGTGAATGTGAGATGTACACTAGAAAGGGGGCTGGCATTAGAAACATTGGTAGCCGGGCTCAAATCCCAATTTTCCTGATCATAGCTTATGTTACTTTGGATAATTTCTTATGTTTTAAATTCCTGTTATATAAAATGAGTATAGTATCTATCATAGAGAATTGCTGAGAGATTTTTAAATAAATTCATCGTCATTAAATGAATTTTTACAACATTATATTATTGCATTTGATCTTAACTAACCACTGACCCTTTCCTTGTGATATAAATTTTCACTGTCAGTATAATTGAAGAGTTTTTACCTGTTTTCATTAATAATATTTCAAGAAATGTATTTCTTAGGCAAGGCTTAATTAGTCTCCTAGTTTATATATCCAGTGATTACCAGTGTCTTCCCTTTTCATTTTTCGGTTAGGCTACAAATGCCTCTATTATATGAGCATAGAACTGAAAAGACAAGACCACGGTGGGATTATAATACCAGATACCAGAGTTCAGGCCCATTTAGTCTTTCCTCCAATGCGGAATCCACACTGTTCTAGGCCCAGGGGATAACATGGTGATAAAGACAAACATGCTTCCTGCCTCATAGACTTACAGTCTTGTGGAGATGATAGAAAATAAAACAAGGTTAAGAATATAATAGTCGTTATTATTTTTCTTCTGTCACTCAATTAATGACCATAGTCCAGATTTATGTTCAACATCTTCACTTTGTAATGACTTCCCGCCCTTCCCAACTTCAGTTTTCTCACATTAATTCTAATTTTACATAAATCTCTAGAGAGATTACATCTCATCCAGAGTCATTCAGCTAATTAGTTGCTGAGCCCCTGACTAATGGTCAAATACTACATTTCAAATGGGTTTGGAATTTATATTTTCTTTAAGAAATTCTTCTGTGTCTTTAGTCTGTGTTGTTTTCTGCACTCCCGCATGTTAGGTAGACAGCACTGTGTTTTCAGGACATTGTGTTTTTGTTTTTAGGTGAAATGAAAACAACAAAAATGTTTGTTTTTGGAGGTTTCTGTGTGATTCTGGATGGCAAGTGAGATCCAGACCCTTCTGTTTGAAATAACACAACAGTTAAAGACATATGGAGATTAAAGGTTGTTATAAAGGGCAAAATTCCAATTTTTTAATCTTTAAGCATATGCATTTATTAACAAAGGTCTTAATTTTGAAGTAATTCTCAGTTACCAGTCCGAAGATTATAATTGGGGCTGTGCAAGTTGAATATACTGCCGAGAAACCTTTCTTTCTTAAAGAAATCTTTGAAATAGATAAGAATTTAATTCATTAATGAGCTACTCTTTAGCAAAGAGATCTTCGGTGGCCTCCAGTGTGCATTTGGCAAACTTAGGAGTGCACATGGAGGACCAAACAGAAGGGAAAGCCCCGAGGCGAGAGGCGAATCTGAGCGAGAAGATGAATGCGCGTGCGTCCTGTGGAAGCCAGATGAGCAGACGGTGCTGCAGACTTTCCGCTAGGAGAGTTGAGAAACCTCCCCATTACTCTCCCTGGGGTAGAAGACCATGTCTCCCCTGCCTGGAGAAGAGCCACAGATCTACTTACAGGCAAATCTGGGATTTTTAATAGCAAACAGTATGGAATCTGCTTCGGTATTTTGACTGTTTCTATCCCACAAAGGAACTTCTCCGATTTCCAATTCCACTGTTTGGATTTGCATTCACGTTTAGCTGTAAACTGCCGAGTCCGGTGCTCCAGCTCTTTGGCTCTGTGTCACATGCCTCATCTTACTTAAGCTTTTTGCTTTTGTTTTAACCGCTTTTGGTTGCATTCACTGCTGGAACAAATAGCCGCATAAATCTAGTTTCAGTTACTGTTTCTCTTTTTTATCTGTTAAGATTTTATCTTGTTTAAAAAAATGACTAAAAAAGAAAAAGAAAAGAAAGAAAAGCTCAAAAGTCAGGTACCGAGTATATGTCATTTATATTGTGAGTTTGCTCCCAAAGCACAAGCTAGTGATTTTTCTTAGTGGGTACTATAGTAACTACTTGAAATAACATTTCTCTAATGTTTTAGGTTTTATTTTTATGTAGAGGAGAATGGATGCTTAGGAATTAGGATGTTTGGGGGATTCAAATCTAGAGAGAAAATTAATTCCTAAGGGAAAGGAAACTTCAAGCGATATAAGACATGATCATGTCTACTGAGTTATTAAAGCAGCTGCCAATTCCAAATACTACTAGGTTCCTTTGGGTTAAGATTAGATTCCCAAGAGAGTTTGAACGCAGTGGATTAAGGAAAGGAGCTGCATGAAGTGAATGGGGATTGTTTCACAATTAGGAGGAAACCACGGGGCAGGTAAAACTGGTTGCTATCTGGGAGTGATGAGGAGTGAACAAAATTAAAAGCAAGTATCCAGCTTGTTGGAGCCTTCCAGGCCAACAATGCAGCAAAAACCAAGGACCAGGTTTACAGACGTGTTAGTTAAGACCAGTGTGTTGGCACCAGTAGCACAGACACCTAACGATGGGCTGGAGAAAGACTGATCCTGCTTCGCCTTGCAAAAGTACACATCCACACTAAGAGCACGGAGAGCTTAATGTTCTAAAATGATCCTTCTCCATTTCCCCACGGGAGGTAAGGCCCACGTTTGAGTACCTTATCTTTTCTGTAATTGGGTACCTTAAGTGAATGGCAATTTTCTTCCATACTTTCCCTATGTACTGATTATTTGAGAAAATAATTGCTTTTAACTAAATCGGTTAGCTGTTTCTTAGATTCCGATCTATCCGCTGTCCATAGTTTAATCTTCTTTCCACATTCCTTCAGAATCAGTGTGTGTTTTTATTCTATTTGTATGCAAAGCTTCCATTCATTAACATTGCCGCCCACTGTCTCAGGAAGGCACTGCTATAATTTTCAGTTTATTTCAACTTTGGGATTATTTATTTTAGAACACTCTTTCCTCCTGTAGCATGAAGCAATACTTTAATTTCATTGTCAAAGGATGAAGCACGTAGGCGTTATTTACAGTTGTGATTGCTCTGGAGCCGAGACTGAATGGAGCTGGAATCTATTTAAACTTGTATTGTGCCTGAGAGATGAGACTTCAATGAGTCTTTGTTAAACCCTATCGTTTCATGGTTGCATTTAATAGAAAGAGCCTTTTTGGATATCACACGCATGTTGTATTTGCCCTTTATCTTATTGCCTATATGTGGAGGAGTTGGCAGTCACGAATTAGGCCTTGGGTCCAAGCAACAACTAGATAAAAATATATCTGTCTGTATTTATATAGAAAAATATGAAAATGTATAAGATGTTATATTATAAATTAAACCTTCGGCTCTTTTAGAATGTATGAAATTCCTTAAAATGCTTGTTTTTATTTTAGTCTGCAGGCCTCACATGAAGGTATCCCCTTGCCTGAAACTTGCTCTCTCCTCCTCCAGCTCATCCCCCACCCTTGAACTCTTACCACCCCCTTTCCACATATTTCCATATCCCTGTTATCCATTAAGGAGTTATCCTACTTAACACCTTTATTGAGAAACTTCCCATGACCACTCAAGCCTTCAGTTGTGCTTATCCAAGTGGTAACGGCTGCGTTTACTTCTCTATTGTACCCTCCGCATTGTGATCTCCTGGTAGATAGGAAGCACATTAGGCATACAATGGATGGCAAGCATGCTTGCTTACCATCACTGTTTGGTTTAGTGGTTCAAATCTGTGTCTTATTCTCAGGAGTAATCTCATTTCTGATTTGAGGAGCGTTTCTCAAGGGTTGGCTCTCTCTCTTTATCTCTGTCTCTGTCTCTCTCATACACACACACACACGTGCGCGTGCACACGCATACACACACTCACTCCCATTTATTCATAAACACTTCACCAGTGGTAGATGTCTTGGAAACAAGCACCTGTGAGGTTATGGAAGTTACCCAAAACTGATGACCTTTTCCTTATCCACTGCATCACACTCACATAAATAAGTTTTGCGTTCAACTGTTATCTGACATTATTACACTCCAAACAGAGAGCTCCTGGCAAATGTGCTTAAAAAAGAGTGAGGAGGACAGTGATGCAGATAAGATAAAACACCCCAGCGAAAAAGCAAAAGCAATACTCACTTCCTCGTATTTTGGAGCACAACACATTTGGGATCTTTATAAACTCACAGAAGGTCAGTAACACAGAAATCTTCAAGGCACTTCCCTTTACAGTATGTTATCTAATCGCGTGGTGTTCCTGAGAAGTGCTGAGATCTCCATTTTTAGACAGAACTGAAGATCCTGTACTCAGAAAGCTTCAGGCCAGGTCGCCAGTGCCAAAGGCAGTTCTCGCTCCTTTGCTTCACAAATGCCCTTACTCAGGAAAAATGACCAAATCATGGTGTCCTTGGGGAGAAAATTATTTTACGTTAAACTAAGTGGTAGATTAAGTTAGAGGTTTTTCTCTTTTCTTATTTTGTTTGTGTTTTTCTAAAGTGTGCCTGAGATCCATAGGAGAGATACTTGGATGTGCTGGGAGGTATTTCTGAGTGTTGGTAGAACCTCTAGTCTGGACGGTGAGAGCGCACACGGTTTTCTTCATGAAGCTCCCCAAAGATGGAGACAGCAACATTTCTTCGAACGCCTCTGTTCAGTTTTATTAAGGTAGCTCCCTTCTTTTCTTATTTCCCACGGATGTTTTCCCAAGTGTGAGAGCACTAATGTTAAAACAGCCACACTACCTACAGCTGTAAATGTGTCCGTCTTTGCACATCATGGTTTGCCACACAGGTAGCGAAGGCCATTCTGTCACCTTTAATTAAAAGCACACAAACAAAAACAAATGAAGACATTTCCATCTCTTATGTGATTTTAGCCTCATGTCCTATTACATGGTCTGCCTTTAAGCAGACTGACTTCTCTAATTTGAGGGAAGTTTGGTTTAGCATTTGTAATTCTTTTGCAGATGTTAGTATAATTAAAATATGATAGCATCTAGGTGTTAAAAGCACAGGAATGCATTACTGTGGGAGACGACAGGAGGGAAACTGCCAAGCAAACTACCTTGAGTACACGCAGGCACACACTCATGCACACACAGCCCTCCGATGCTTCAGATCAAAACTGAAACTATTTCCAGACAGGCAGAAGAATAATCTACGTGCCAATTCTTCCACAAGGACTGTTGAAATCCTATCATCTTACTTGTCTTTAACTTGATGGGGCTACGATGGCATAGAGGTAAAGGAAAGATTGTTATTGCTCATTTTCTCCACTTATGAAATTCTGTCCAAAAACCCAGGCGCCATGTTGCCAGGTTCTGAACAAAGTGCACTCAGAGCTTATATTTCTTTTCTTGAAATTGGTAGTTATTGAGAGTGCGGATGAGGCCTTTTTATGGCCTGGCATTTGAACTGAGCCAATTTGTTATAGAGGTGAATAGAAACAGATTTTGTGGTGTCATTTTTAAAGAGCCCCTTTTCATTTAGAGACAGACTTATGCCACACTTTTGTGTTATATAGAAAACTCTCATTAGGTGCATAAGTGGTTTCCTGATATTATAAATTGGGTTTCTAAAATAAAAAGTTTATATTTCTTTACAAAACCTTCTCGGATTACTAACATCACATCCCAAGATTTCTTGAATCTGTCTGTAGTCATTATTTTTGTTCTGCTCTTTCTTATACTCCTCTTCCTCCCACTCTCCGTGTTTGGCAGTTTCATGGTGTAAGTGCAAAGGCCTGTCTGAGCTGATGCTGGAGGAGGGCCCGGGCGTGGCTTTTGCCCAGCACGGGGAAGAGAGGCATACAAGAAACAGACTTGGCTATGACACAGCCTCCAGAGATGAAAATAGATTTCTGGATGCAATAGTGTGGCTGATCCAGTCACAACTCCTGAGTAGTCTCCTCGGCAACAGATGTCCATCACTCCTTGCTCTGGAACTCCCTTGTGCAAGAAACTCACAGATCTACCCTGTTTCATCCTAGGAAACAACCAACTAAAAGCAGCCTTTACGTGCTCTCTACTGCTGAGTTTCTGCTTATCCAGGACTGTTTCCTCGTTGCTTTTTCTTACTGTCTTCTCTCTGTATGTTTTCTGGATTTCACATCTTTCAGCAGCACCCTCTGTGTTAGTCTGCTCAGGATGCTATTAAAAATACCACAGACTGGGTGCCTTAAACAACAGAATTTATTTTCAGGGCTCTGGAGACTGGAAGTCTAAGATTGAGGCAGCCCTCGGGGTTGGTTTCTGTTGAGACCTCTCCTCCTGGTTTAAAGACAGCTGCCTTCTAGCATGTTCTCATAAGACCTTTCCTCCCTGTGTCTATATAGAGGGGGAGAGGCAAAGGGGAAGAAGGAAAAAGACTAAGTTCTGGTGTTTCTTCCTTTTATTTTTTATTTTTTGAAATATTTTATTTATTTATTTTTAGGGAGAGGGGAAAGGAGGGAGAGAGGGAAAGAAACGTCAATGTGTGGTTGCTTCTAGTGTGACCCTTACTGGGGACCCGGCCCGCAACCCAGGCATGTGCCCCGACTGGGAGTCAAACTGGCGACCCCTTGGTCAGCAGTCAGTCCACTGAGCCACACCAGCCAGGCCTCTTCCTCTTCTTATGAAAACACTAGTGCTATCTGCTCAGAGATACCATGTAACCTAATTACTTCCTTAAAGGCCCTACTTCCAAATACAGTCACATCAGAGGTTTGGGCTTCAACATATGAATTTAGGAGGAGACACAAATGAGTTCTTAACACCCGCTGATGGGTCTCCCTTGCACTGCCCCAGTAGAAAGCATCTCAGTATGTATGTATACTGTGCCCCTGTTATGGGCTCTCCTGTCCTCTCTGGGCCCTTGCCCAGGTCCTAATCATATCTTTTGTACCCTATTTCATTAGCCCCCTAATTTGTTCCCTGCCTATTATCTTAACCTTATTACATTCTTAACAAGCCTACCTAAAAGAGAAACGTGATTTTTTTCACACTCAACTCTAAAGCCTTTTGATAATTTCTCATCTCACACAGGTTAAATGTCAAGTTCTGTAGTATGTGCAAAAGATCTCTTTGTCATAACCATTTCTCTAGTCTCTCTCCTTCCACTCCTTGCCCAAGCTTTAAGTCTTAGTAATTATGAATTGCTCTGCTTTTTCACACTCACTATGCTTTTTCATGCTTCCATTTCCTCTCCCTGGAACTCCCTCCACATTCTTCTCCAGGATCACTCCTAAGCACCCATTGTTTCTACTACCACCTCCTTCCAGAGCACTTGTCCCTGGAAACCAAGTTAACCTCCTCTCTGCTCCCATGGAGCCTAGTATACGTTTATGTCTCATAATTCTGATGAGATAGTAAAAGCATTTGTTTCTTCATGTGACTCTAAGATGTAATAAGGAATTAATTTTTTCAACAGCAGCAGTGTCTATTTATGATTTGTTTTGTACCTCTAGGGACTAGGACAATGCCTCATAAGTGATATATTTGTTGAAGAAAACTTCAGTCAATCAAGCAAACTCTTTCTTTCTCCCATGTACCAACACCCCACCCAACACTCTCTCTCTCTCTCTCTCTCTCTCCCCGTCTCTCAGCTAAGGAAACACCCACAGCATTACCTATGTATCATTTTACAGAATTTTTTCAGGTTCAAGTCTTAGGAGCAGATGTACTTGACCTGATTCTACACAGCTTTGAATATTTGTTACTTATGTCTTTGAGAAAAGTGGTAGCTATTTTTTTCTAAATATAGGACAAGGCAAAGGTTAGATGATACGGATTTAGGAATAAGGAACCGACCGGGTTTACTACCAGATTTCTTGCCTATGTGAATATGTAAAAGGGTAACAAATACATTGGCCACAAATATTAACTACTTTAGTCTGATCATTTCTGTCTCAGGATGAGCCAGGAAAGGGATGGGAATATCTCTGTGCGGGGCTAGTGGTTCAGCATACTTCTGCTCTTGGAAAAGAAGCAGCGTGTTTATGTATAAAGAACATAAAACTACTAGTAGTTATGTAAAAACTACTACTTATATCACCAGATGATTTACGTAGCTAGTGTATTAGAGAGAAAAATGTCCTAAATAACTATCCACTGTGAGCAGTGGTTATGATGCGGAAAAGAAGTAGAGAATGCTGTTGTCATGCAATCTGTGCCTTCCCTTTGCTTCAGAGGTTTGCTGCTGCACCTGTGACTTATTGAAGGATTGAGAGAATCAGAGTGCCCATGACAAAATATAAAGAACAGCCTGATCTACGATTTTGTTTCATTTTCCTTGCATTTGATCTTAGCCAGGAGTACAGCTTCATAGTTCAAAGGTTCATGGGCCAAGAGCCTAAGAAAACCTCGATAAGTGCCAAATTAACAGAAGGATCCCCACACAACCAAGAACATCAGTTTATGCCCCCAATTTAACAAAATCCCTGTGCTTTCTGAGAACCAGGAGAGGAGGCTACTCTGTATTCGGTAATTGGGTAGCCTGAGAATCATGTCAGTAGTTTGTGATGTGGGCTTAGGAAATGAGCACTTGGCTGGGATTAGGAGTCAGCAGATGCAATACAATATAATGAAAACTGGCTTTTTAGTATCAGGATTCAACTCCAGGATCCATTGTTTACTACCTGTGTGATCTCAAACAAATCTTATATTTTCTCCGAAATTCAATTCATCTGTAAAATGTGCACAATAATAATAATTGAATGGGGTGGTGGTGAAAGGGAAACAGACCGTTGTTTCCACATCCCTAAGTACAAATCTCAGAAATATAAAAGAAATTCCAAAAATATAACTTGGACAAAGGTTTATCCTTTTCCCCGTAATCATTGTTCAGTGATGTTGCATTTTTCCATATTAGTTGTCCTCCCTCTTGTTTACCATGTTTGTTTTCAACTCTGACCGTTTTCCTCTAGTTCAGAATTTCTGGGAAAGGCCCTGGCTGGTGTGGCTCAGTGGACTGAGTGCAGGCCTGTAAACCAAAAGGTCACCAGTTCAATTCCCAGTTGGGGCACATGCCTGGCTTGTGGACCAGGTCCCCAGTAGGGGGCACACTAGAGGCAACCACGCAGTGATGTTTCTCTTCCTCTCTTTCTCCCTCCCTTCCCCTATAAAAATAAATAAATAAAATCTTAAAAAAAAAAAGAATTTCTGGGAAAGGACCCAAGTTTCCAATGTCAGGTTTGAGAGAACCAACTGTAACTCAGGGAGAAATAATGATTAAATGCCAGAGAGGAAGGCCCTCTGTCCCCTCTCCACCATCCCTGTGCTTCAAAGGTTCTTATATTTAAGTGAATATATAGTATGTTACTATTAATATATATAATATGTTACTATATATACTATTGTATATTATATAATGTATAATATGTTACTATATAGCTTTATAAACTATACAGTGTTACTTTTTATTTTGTATGTTACTATTAATATATATAATATGTTACTATATATACTATTATATATTATATAATATATAATATGTTACTATATAGCTTCATAAACTATACAGTGTTACTTTTTATTTTTATGGCTCTTTCTTAGAACAACATGTAAAAGTATAGGCATAGTAGCCGTTATAGACAATACAACCAAACTTTAGGAACTCACTCTCCCTTTTTTAATATTTAATCTTCTCCCAATTTTAGAAATCACTCATAATTTCAGTGGAACCATAATTGATTTCTTATTAGAGTTGGATTTGGTAAAGCTTCTTTCATTTCATATCTACCCTCTAAATCAAGAAAAGATGTTTTTTAGTTAAATATACATTTAGTTAAATGTAACTAACTAGTTAAGGAAAAAAAGAGCAGAAGAAATTATCTATTTAATGACCTCATTTTAGGTGGTAATAATAAAATAGTGATGACCAAGATTTATTCAGTACTTTCTATGTACCAGGCACGTTCAGAAGCCATATATATATAATATATATGTGTGTATACATATATTTTTAATTCAGGCAAATCTTTCACCAGCTCTATGAGAATGGAGTTACTATCCATCGGTATTCCCATTTTACAGCAGAAGCTACTTAACCAAGTTACTTACCCAAGTACATTGAGCCAGATTTGAACTGAGGCAGTTTGGTGCTGAGCTTGCTCTCTGAACTAATATGCTAAAAAAAAAAAAATAATAATAATAATAATAATTTATTTTCTAATCATTGTGAGAACTCAATATATTACAAATTCTATAGGTAATTGTTTCTAAAGTGAAAATTCTCTCTTTAATCTTTTTAGAAAGTTCAGATTTCTGAAATCAGTTTACCCATCACCCCCCACTTTCTTTATTTGCCCCATGCTGGTGTGTTGTTGTTAGGAGGGTGCACAGGTCGGGCTAAGTCATGAACCAAGTGTGAGTGCAGAATGCTCTTGATTCACTCTTTGTCCTTCCACTGCAAAACCTTTTCTCTTTCTGCATGTTCAGGGCTACGTGTTGGAGACAATTTCCCAAGAGTCAGTTGCGCTTCTGCATCTCTTGCACAGCAAGCCACCCACCAAATGCCATTTGTCTCCAAACTATCATTTCAAAGATGCTTTATTATGAGTGTCCTCAGAACGTAGATTATATCTGTGGGTTTCCCTTCATGCATATATACTGTCTTGTATAATAAAAACAATGATATGCTTTGCAGCAAAGTGCAACCATGTTTACTACACCTTATAAAATATTTGGACACTCTAGGCTTAGAGTTCGTCTCCTTTAACATAACTCACTGCATGTAGGAGCTAACTAGCTCTCTGTGCATTACCCTGTGGAAAGGGGGGGTTGCAAGAACAAAAAATTCTGATACTGTGGCTGCTGTTTTTGCCTTCATCTCCGACCTGGGAATCTGCAGCCTTCATGAAACTGTAGCAGGGTAACTAGTTAGATTTCAAATCAGATAAAAATCTCAGAGTTTTTACAGTCCTTAACATTAAGTATGCAAAAATGTCAATCCAGAATGTCTCCTGGGGTGGTATGAGCTAGAGATTACGTGCGGCAAAGAGGAAGAAACGCAGGATGATTATAGGAAAAGGAAAAAAGAAAAGCTACCCAAAATGGGATTAACTACATTTTAATGGAAAATCAGTCATGTCACACTTGTTAAAAGTAATTAATACATTTTTAAAACATCAAAACTAACTAGTACTTAAAGAATAACAAAAATGAAGAAAATAAATAAAATGTTGTTTTCATATATTGAATACTAAGAATCGATGAAAATTCAAATACCCAACAATGAAGACAACACACATAGAGTAAGTATAACCCATTGATGATGGGGTAAAACTAGGATAATGCTTCTGGAAGGCAGTTTCAAAGAGCCCAGTAATTGTATTCTAGAATTAGTTAAATAAATAACTAGAGGTTTACATAATGATTTCTCTAGAAATATTTCTCCACTGATATTTATGCAAGAAAATAAAAGTAACCCAGATATTAAATAAAAACTAATAAAATAAACTGATGGACAGTCTATACAATGTATACCAGGCAGGGACCCATTTAAAAACTATATTGTGGCCCTGGATGGTGTGGCTCAGTGGATTGAGTGCCAGCCTGTGAAACAAAGAGTCACCGGTTCAATTCCCAGTCAGTCTTGTGCCTGGGTTTTGGGCCAGGTCTCCAGTAGGGGGTGTGCGAGAGGCAACCATACATGGATGTTTCTCTCCCTCTCTTCCTTTTCCCTCTCTCTAAAAATAAGTAAATAAAATCTTTAAAAGAAAAACTATATTGTGAAGGAGTGTTTAATGCCATATAAAATAATTCAGATATACTGGTAAGTGAAAACATTATATAGAAGTATGTATAAGATATTTGCATTTTTTATCATAAATGTAGATGTATAAACGGGCATAGTCTTTTTCACTTTAATTTTATTGGCTTTGTTTTTACTGAGATACAATTGACTTAATACTGTATGAGTTTAAGGTGCATGGAATTATTGATTTGATACATTCATATCTTGCAATATGGTTACCACTGTAGTGTTTCTAGCACCTCTGTCACCTCATGTGATTAACATTTTGTGTGTGTCTGTGTGGGGAAAACGACTCAAAGATTTAGCAGCTTGGCAACTTGGAAGTTTACAGTACAGAGTTATTGGCTATAATCACCATTCTGTGCTTTAGATCTTCAGGCACAGTCTTAAAGGACATGACAGCTCTTAGCGGTGGGATTATATGTAATCTTCATGTTGTGTATTTCTGTGTTTTTAATTTCTGTAAGCATGTATTGCATGTATAATAAGAGGTAACATTCTTAATTATTAGGGACCCGACTGTGCTATTGACCAGTTTAAAAGGATAGTTTTAAAATTCCGGCTACCTGTGTCACCTGTGGTAAGGATGAACCTCAGCACTCTGCACAAATATATGCAAGTGTAGGAGCACAGGGAAACTGTAGCAGGATATTCCTGAAGCAAGTTAGACCTCACACTATTGGCCTCTCTCACGTCTCTGCCTTCACTGATATTTCTTCTACTAAGACCTCAGGAATCATTCAAAATTGTCTCAAATACCATCTTCTTAATCACTTTCATTAAAAGCTTTCTAAAATATCATCACCTTCCTTTTGTTAAGTCCAGTAGCCTTTGGTGTTTATCTTGTCTCACCCACGTTCTACCTGGACATAGAGTGAGTTGTATGTTGTAACTGTGCTCTGTGTATCTTTAGAATAACGTGTTCCGTGAAGGTAGATAGCACTCTTATGTTATGATCTGGGACAACACCTAGCATAGTAGCAGACTATTAAAAAACAATTAATTATAAGTGCATTCTACTCTTACACATTAGAGAGCAAAAGTCTCTCCTAGTTGATCTCTTTTCTTTCTGTTTTAAAACATTGGGTTTGTTGAATTTCATCTCTTCTTTTTGTCCTTTGAATGAGGAGAGACACATGCACCTGTAATGACTCATTGTTTTTACACCCTCAGTCTCCATGGAATCAGACGTGATTGTCAGCGGCAGCTGCTTCTGGTGCTGCTAAATGTGTTTCAGGAGATTGGTGACTGATTGTATTTCAGAAGCTCATCAAGTGTAAAAAACAACAGCAAAGAAAAGGAGATGTCTCAAAACTGCCCCCTCCCCAGTTATGTTATTAATAACAGTACATAGGTCCTGCTCAGAGATATTTGTTACAGGTCTGTCAGAAGAAAATGAAAATGCTTGCATTTCTACATTCGGACTTCTATCCTTACAGTAACCCAAAGATGTCAGCAGAGCCAGCATTTACTATCACCTTTTAACAACTGGAGTGTATTTGAATTGCCCCAGACCTAATTCTTGGTTCAGTATTCTTTTTTTATTTCATCACACTGCTTGTATGACCCTTGTGGGTTTATATTAGTTAGAACTTAGCCTTTTAAGATCTTTAGAGGCTATGCAATACCTCTCTATTTTCCTGAACAAGATGTCATTTTTTCCTTTAAAGTGTTCTTCTGTTGCTTGTGTAATGCCAGACAGTCAGACACAGAACGGAATGCTTTTGTCCTACAGTACTTGGGTTCCAAAATGGTTGTGAAAGCTCTGCAGAAGCTCAATAGCCAGTGCTCCCAACATGGACTGGACCCTGGAGCATTTCTGCATGGTAGACTTTAACAGGAGCTTGCCATTCCAACCTGTAGCCATTAAAAAAATCAACTCTCTGTTGTACAAAGGCTCCCTTGCTTGGCCTGGTATGTTCATATTAAACTCGCCACAAAATTTAGGCCTTTAACCATAGAGAATTTTATACCATAAATATTTTTACTTGATTTTATTTAACCCACTTAAACCTCATATCCCATTTACTAAAAGAAATTAAAGGCAATATTACAAAAAAAAGCATTTTTCTTTTGGAGGCTTTTCTTGGAGGTTAATTTAAGTAATACAGAAAATCCAGTAAGAATAATTGGATCTCTACGCTCTGTACTTTAAAAGCCAATATTCACCACCAGAGAATATCATCATTGGAAATGGTTACCTTTGTCTGTAAGCATGCAAAGGACCTTCTAACTTGAGAGCCAGTTCTAATGGGAGAAAATCAGCTAGCAAAGCATATTCCCAGGCAGACACAAGATGAAGTAAACGGTCACTTGAGGCTTTGATTGTGGTGTGTAGGTATGTCCTTTTCGACCTGGCATTAGACTGTATTTGGTTTCCTTGAATAGGACTAAGATCGAGGACTAGCTGTTAAAGCTGTAGAATATTTGAAATGCTGGGTTCTGATGCTATATTGTGGCAGGAGTATAGACTCAGAAGAAAATTCCTCCCAGAAAAATGATGATGAATGGTCTGCAGGCCTATGGGTATGGCTCCATAAAAATAAAATATAGACTTCATTTGGATTTTCATATTATTGTAAATGAAACACCTTTTGACATGATGCTACATGTGTGTGTGTGTATACTTTGTGGGTTTGGTCCAAACTATTTTTGTCCAATTGTTGGTAGGCAGGGATGCTTAGTCAATGGAGGAATTACCACCATTGGTTCAAAAGCTTGTTGCAACACTTTAAAAACTGTGAATGCTCTAAAATAATGGCCCAGAGCTTACCATAAATTATTTCTGTAGCAAAGGCGGCCGTCCCTTTGTACTTTCTTGACACTTCTTACAAATCCTGAACCCATGTCAATTTTCGAGTAAATGATAGCATATTTAAATCCAGCAGAAAATTGTTATTTGCAATGTGTGGGCCAGATGATTTTGTAAAATAAATCATTCTCTAAAACACACTTCTAAGTTTTGATATTTTACATCCAAATTTTTTTCAATTTTTTGTTTATAAGTTTTTTCTTGGAATTGTTCAAACTTGTGCCTAATGATCCAACAGAAGCTGCAACGTGAAGGGACATATGTTGTTCTCGGTACTGTCAAAATGACAGTCAATTTGCTCATAGGGTAATTTTAAATGGCCCATTATGCATTGAGTTCACAGTGATATTTGGGAATATTTACTTCATCTTAGACTTTAAGCTTCTAGAGGTCAGAGACTGTGAAGTTTTCCTATCACAGTGCCAACAACCATACCACACCCAATTAAGCAACACATAAATGCGTGTTTAGAGATAATGATCCCCTTTCCAACAGAAGAAAATCACCCTGAGTGAACTCGGAGATGTTTACGTGGAAATGGTGACATTTAATAGAGAACATAAGGACACCAAAATGTTTGAGTTGAGGCAAAAATACATATAAATGCTGTGGCAAAGATTTTTTTGTGGATAAAACCCTTTTTGATCTTCCTTGCCATTTATTCATTTAACTTTTACTTGGAAGGAAGGGCTTCTCTGTAACTGATAGTGATGGCCTGAACAGAATCCTGAGAGCTCCCACTAGTGTGTCCATCCTGTATCTTTAAAGACTTGAGCTTAATATTCTGTGCAGTTTCATTAGTTATCTGTAAAGTCACAAATAAGGGAATTTAGAAATTCTCAAAGCGTGTGTTACTGGAATGATGACAACTGTAACATTTGATTACTAGCAATGAAGTAGTTCTTTTTCAGATCATAAAAGAACAATAGGAGGGCAAGGGAATCTCTGTAGAACCTAAATCCATCAGGCAGTTGAGAAACAAAAATCTAAAGAAAAGATGAGATTACCTCAGGGGAAGAAATTTACAGAATGGCACAGAAGCAAAGAAAATACAGTGTTGCCGGGATTTTGGCTGTTCGCTAAGGCCTCTCATGAGAAAGGAAAAACAATGCTGTCATTTTTTAAAGAGTTATATTCATCTGGGAGTGCTGTGTATTAACTGGTAGACTGTATTATTAGATGGCATGGATGGAGATTGAAATGCAGGAGACATTCTTACCACACAGGAAATCAGACCATCTTGGAGCTATGATGAGGCAAATCATATTGTCTGTTTACATTCTATTTAATTTGTTCTTAAGGCAAGGGATGGAGTCAGGGAGTGGAGAGGCAACATGTATTCACTGAGCAATTTTTCTACTAAGAGTGCAGACAAGGCAAGAGAAGAAAATGTGTGATCAATAGGAATAAATGTACGAGCTTGTGTGCTTTATTGTATTCTTGCTTTTATTTCTTGTTTTAGTTTAGATCACAATAAGGTGGTTTAGAAATTTCATTGGTGATTAAGAATGGGGAGAAAAGTATATCCATGCTGTACTATAATTTTCTTCATAACAAGAATTTCATAAGTGGTGAGAAACTATGGAAGAGAAGCAAGTGATACATCCAAATTGTCCAGTCACTTTCAGGAGGAACTAGGACTCCAGTCATCCAAGGTCCAGAGACATTGAATGGTCTGCTGTTTAAGCCAGGATTCTTGGAAAAGCTGGAATTCTGTTACACAA
The DNA here is from genome assembly GCF_022682495.2 of Desmodus rotundus. Lineage (NCBI taxonomy): Eukaryota > Metazoa > Chordata > Mammalia > Chiroptera > Phyllostomidae > Desmodus > Desmodus rotundus. The sequence continues at coordinate 128,643,738 of NC_071391.1, read as the reverse complement.
TATATATGAAATGCATGACTTTAATCAGTAGATAATTTATACATCATTTTGACATAATTTACAATTTCCTTTATGATATTAAATTTTTGCATGATAAATGCCATACATTTGGTAGAAATTGCATGAACATTATTTTATAAAAAATACTTTCAAGGGAAATTTACAAACATCTAAAATACAGCCTCAGAAATAAGCATATACATTTTTAATGTATCATACATACACAACTATTGTTTAGAGGTACTTCAAAGAATTCTGTAAGGTTAAAGAAACTGAAATAAGATGATAGGAATATTATTCAGATGTATTAAATGTCCTCAAATTAACCCATCTAAAATGTGTTCAATTTTATGTTCAGTGCAGATATTTGCGGGCTTTTAATAAACTTAATCTCTCTCTCCCTGCCCCCCCCCTCACTTGCTTGAAGAAAAAAGAATGTTTCTTTGGTGATGGTGATGAAATTTTAACATGCAAGAGAGTATTTTTCTGTAAGGCAACAATATCCTTAAAGGGAACAAACAATATGTTATTCTTTAAATCCTCTGTAAGTGAAATGACTGCGTCTCATACTATTTACATTCATTTTGGTCTCCAATGTATTTTAGTTGAATACATTAACTGGGTAGTCATAGGGAAGAAGGCGTAAGCTGATATGAAGGTTAATTTAGTGGCCAGGTTATGTGGAGCTACCTTACCAGGGAGCCTAGATAACGAGAATGGCCAGGGGCACCTTGCCTGCTCTTTGGCAGCTGCTCCGTCTCAGGCTTTGTGCTGCCTGTGGGTGAGTGAAAGACATTTGTGTTGAGCACAGTGTGACTCCAGCTGTGTGACCCAGCTCAGGGCCATGGAAACGTGACCTGTCTTTCCCTTTGCCAAAGGACCTGAGTTAGAACAAATGGCCTAGAAATCGTTTCTTGTTACTTCTGCTACCCCCAATCCTATCCCACCTGGATTTTGAGGTCAAAAAACAGGACAATTTATGTAGTGAGCTCATCCCCCTGAGCAAAGGTGAAGGGATTTGCACTTAGAGCTTCTGAGAACACAGGATTAGCTTGGGAGCTCAAGGAGCTTAGCTACTCCACTGCACCAATGTTTCAGATTCAGCTTGTATTGATTCTCCCTTATGAAACATTCTCGAAGAAGAGGTGGAATTCATCTATGGGTGGTGCAGGTCATTTATTTCAGGCCTCCTGTCTGGCAGCTTTTCTTTCTATCCATATCCCTCTCTTGCAAGGGGAGAGGAATATAGGTTTGCCTGCAAAAACATTTAACTCCTTATACCCTTTCTGTGGCTCACTGAAAAATAATAATAAATGTCAAAAGCTACAGATGAAGGACAAAAACAAGATCTAATATCTGAAGAGAGACCTTTGGGTGAAGGTTGATGGAGTTCAATACATAGAATTAATAAGAAGGAGAAAGGGATTTGGTACCAAATAGAGTAGAGTGGGGGATAATAACAGAGATGAGAAGGATTGAGATATTATAAAGTTCAAATTGCTATAATATAGTAGAAACAAGAAATGTTCTCATGGGTAAAGGAGGTGAAGCCTATTACTGGGACTTAATAGTACCTTTCACGAATACATTTTTGGCAAGAACAGAGCACAGTAAAAAAGGAAACTATGTCCTCGTTACCAAGTAAATACATGGCTCTTTATTTGGCAATACGAGAACAAGGCTCTCCTTTTGTCTCTGTCTATAGACCATTGAGTTTAGCCTCCTCGCGTTACGTTCAACAGAACACCTGCAGCCTATGGATGTTAATTTGGAGAAGTGATAACATCCTACCTCACACTGCCCTTTCCCACATGGGCCAGCTAGTTTTGTACATGAGGCATTTCACTGTGTAGGCATCAGCTTATGTTTGAGGGATGGTGTTTGAGATACGGGAAATTTGACCAATGACTGAGGATGGGTCCGGACATGCTAACTATTGCAGCTGGAAAATCACATCCATGTGTCTCACTCCAATAGGATTTGGAGAACTCGACAAGTCATGACAGCACAAGCATTTCAACAAGTGACCATTTTTTAAAAAATTTTTTAAGTTCCTCACATTATAGGAGCCACTGTACTCCTTTGTCAATTTTGCATAAAGCTGAGTTTATTTTGATGTCATTTTGATGTCTCCTAATCTTTTTTGGACTTTAAGTATGTTTTCATGTTTGATTTATTTTCTGGGCTAAATATTTTATTTTTAATTACAGTTTACACTCAATGTTATTTTGTATTAGTTTCAGGTGCAATGGTGAGACAATCATATACTTCACAAAGTGATCGCCCCGATGGTTCAGGTACCCTACCGCCGCCTTGCATAGTTATTGCAATATTACTGACTATACTCCCTATGCTGTAGTGCACATCCCCATGGCTATTTTGCTACTGCCGATTTATACTTCCTAATCCTTTCACCTTTTTACCCAACCCCCAAACCCCTCTCCCTCTGGCAACCATCAGTCTATTCTCTGTATCTATGAGTCTGTTTCTAATGTTTATGTTAATTAATTTTGTTCTTGAGAGTCCACATATAGTGAAATAATAATGGTATTTGTTTTTCTCTGTATTGGACAGATGCATACAAAAATAAAACTAGGCCACCCTCTTACACCATACATAAGAATAAATGTATAACGGATTAAAGACTCAAATGTAAGACTTGAAACCACAAAACTCCTAGGAGAAAACAGGCAGCAAAATCTCTAACATTTCTCATAGCAATATTTGTTCCTCTATATCTCATGTTTGATTCTTTAAGATAAGAAAGTCAGGATCATGAACATATTGTATTAGTTTGTCTTTATGTCACCTGGCACCATGGTAGGCACATTACCTAACAAATATTTAAGGAATACTTTGTGCTCATTGTCAGCAGCTTGCCCTAGACAAAGGTGGAAAGAATGCTCACAACCTACTTTGTATCCTGATGGAGCCTGCTCCAGAAATCCTCACCTGTTAGATTGAATGGGGTTGAGACCAGGCATTTGTGCATTTGGCAAGAACATTAAGAAGTTCTGCTTCATTCCCTGGCTGGTGTGGCTCAGTGAAGTGAGCACGGGCCTGCAGACCAAATGGTTACCAGTTTGATTCCCAGTCAAGGCACATGCCTGGGTTGTAGGCCAGGTCCCCAGATGGAGGCATGTGAGAGGCAACCACACATTGCTGTTTCTCTCCCTCTCTCTCTCCTTTCCTTCCCCTCTCTCTAAAAATAAATAAATAAATTCTTTTTAAAAAAATGCACAAGTTGCCATAATAGTAAGAAATTCTACTTCATTGTCAAATCTGATTTTCAGAAAGTTTATATCTCAGTGACCCCAGGATTCTTAGTCAGCAGTCAGCACCCCAGTCAGCTAGTATTTCTTTATTGTCTGCTATGTGCTTATGTCTATGCTAGACATTTTGGGGGTATAATAAAATTTTAACATTTTAACATACACAGTTCCGTTTTCAAAGACCCTTACTTACCAAGTTTTATATATTTTTATTTTTTAAAGATTTTGTTTATTTTATTTTTAGAGAGATGGGAAGGGAAGGAGAAAGAGAGGGAAAGAAATATCAATGTGTGGTTGCCTCTTGTGCGCCCCCTACTGGGGGCCTCGCCCACAACCCAGGCATGTGCCTTTGGTTCACAGGCCAGCACTCAGTCCACTAGGCCACCTCAGCCAGGGCTACTTTCCCTCCTTTAGCAGTTATTACTACCTGGCCTTTTTATTATCTATTTGTTTATTTTATTATTGTCCATGCCCTCTTTCCACCCATATCAGTTTTACCAGGGTAGAGATTCTCTCTGTTTACTGCTTTTGCTCCAGTGGCTAGGACATAATAGGTGCTTAAAAAACACTTAATGAATGAATGGACTTTCTCAGGTCTACTCCAAATGCTCGCTGTTTCACAAAGAGCCCTATACCAAGCATTTCTGGACACTCATAGCATTCTTTTCCTTAGAAGCCTATCTTGCTTCATTGTACTTCATTTTATTGCCCTTTTCAGTAATTGCTTTTTTTTTTTTTAAACAAATGGAAGGTTTGTGGCAACCCTGCATTGAACAAATCTTTTGGTGTCGTTTTCCCAACAGCATTTGTTCACTTGCATGTCTCTGTGTCACATTTGCTAATTCTCACAGTATTTCAGACTTTTTCATGATTACTATATTTGTTATGGTGATCCGTGATCAGTGATCTTTGATGCTACTATTGTTTTGGGGCACCACAAGCTGTGCCGATATAAGACGACAAACTTAATAAATGTTGTGTGTATTCTGACAGCTCCACTGACCAGCCTCTCCCCTGGCTCTCTGGCTCTGCCTCTCCGCGGGCCTCCCTATTCCCTGAGACACAATATTGAAATTAGGTCTATTAACAACTCTATAATGGCCTCTTTAAAAAAAAATTATTGTTATTCAATTACAGTTGTCTGCCTTTTCTCCCCATCCCTCCATATAATGGCCTCTTAAGCATTCAAGAGAAGGAAGAGTCTTATGACTCTCAATTTAAATAAAAAATCTAGAAAGGATTAAATTTAGTGAAGAAGGTATGTCAAAAGCCAAGGTAGGTTGAAAGGTAGGCCTCTTAAGCCAAAAAGGTAGCCAAGTTGTGAGTGCATGGGAAAAGTTATTCAAGGAAATTACTTCAGTGAACAAATAACAGTCAAATGAAACAACATTATTGCTGATACGGAAAAAGTTTTAGTGGTCTCATTTTCTTAAGCCAAACCCTAATCCAGAGCAAAGCCCTAACTTTCCTCAATTCTATAAAGACAGGCAGAGGTAAGAAAGCTGTAGGAGAAAAGTTTGAAGCCAGCAGAGGTTGGTTCACAAGGGTTAAGAAGAGAAACTGCTTCCATGTCATGAAAGTGTGAGTTGAAGTGCTAGCAAGTGCTGATGTAGAAGCTGCAGCGAATTATTCAGAAGATCTAGCCACGATAATGACCGAAGGTGGCTACAGTAAACCATTTCCAATGTAGACAAAACAGTCTCATATTGAAAGGAGATGCCACCTAGAACTTTCATAGCTAGAGAGGAGAAGTAAATGCCTGGTTTTGAAGCTTCCAAGGACAGGCTGACTCTCTTGTTAGGGCCTAGACAGCTGATGAGTTTCCATTGAAGCCAGTGGTACTTTCCCATCACGGAAATTCTAGGGTCCTTAAGAATTGTGCCAAATCCACTCTCCCTGTTCTCTATAAATGAAATATAATAGCCTGGATGACAGCACATCCATTTTATAAAATGCCTTACTAAATATTTTAAGCCAGTTATTGAGATCTACTAATTAGAAAAAAAGATTCCTTCACAATGCACATGGTAGCCCAAGAGCTCTGATAGAAATGTACAGAGATTAATGTTGTTTTCATGCCTGTTAACAGAACCCTGATTCTGCCACCCATGAATCAAAGAGCAATTTCGAGTTTCAAGTCTTATTTTTTTAAGAAATGCATTTAGTTGGTTCTAGTTGCCATGGATGGTTCTGGGTAAAATAAATTGAAAACACTCTGGAAAGGGTTCACCCTTCTAGATGTTTTTAAGAACATTTGTAATTCAAGGGAAGAAGTTAAAATGTCAACATCAACAGCCTTTGGAAGACGTTGATTCCCACCCTCATGGATGACCTTCAGGGATTCGAGACTTCAGTGGAGGAAACAATGGCAGATGTGGTGTAAATAGCAAGAGAATTAGAATTGGAAGCGGAGCCTGAAGATGTGACTGAATTGCTGGCATCTCATGATAAAATTTTAATGGATGACAGGTTTCCTTTTATGGATGAGCAAAAAAAGTAGTTTGTTGAGATGAAATTTACTCCTGGTGAAGATGCTGTGAAGATTGTTGAAATGACCACAAAAGATTGAGAATATTACATAAACCTAGTTGGTAAGGCAGCATCAGGGTTTGAGAGTATTGGCTCCAATGTTGGAAGAAGTTCTGTGGGCAAAATGCTATCAAACAGGGTCACGTGGTACACAGGAACCTTTCATGAAAGGAAGAGTCAACTGATGCAGCCAACTTCATTGTTGTCTTATTTTCAGAAATTGCCACAGCCACTTTGTAGTTTTTGTAATGTACTATTCAAATTCTCATCTCTCTGTTCTTGGTGCTGTGTCTTGCCTAACGAGTAATGGCCTACCTCTGCTTTTTTATTCCTTTAAATAAATAGGCCTGGTTCAAATCCCTTCTTCTTGTGTCAGCTTCTACTGACAGTTCAGCTCACAAAGGTATTTCCTTTCAATCATATTTTTAAAATATCATGTGTTATTTCTATCTAGGCAAATTTTTTCTTGAAGGCAAAGTTTATTTTATTCATTCATTTGTTCATTAATTTATCGTATGTTCTTAAGAAGTTGAGTAATATAGGGATTTGGAGGTTTGGGGATGTAAATATGACAATAATATATGGGGTGAATGGCATGGGGAGGTAGAGGTGAAAACTAAAGATCATCAGGAGGTTACTTTTGGTGACTTTCTTTGCTTCCCATGTAATCTTCCACCATCATCTGTCCAGAATGGTAGAACATCATCCTTTCTTCTCTCTTCAGAGCAATTTGTAACCTCTTTTTCTTTATGTGTCTATCTCAGTATTGTCCATTACCTTTATGATGTTCATGCCTGGTCCAGTTTGCCAGAGATTTAATGAGTGTCCACTGTGTGCTCTGAGAGAAGCACCAAATGTTCAAAAGTGATTAAGGCATTTTCCATAACCTAAGGTCTAGACGCCTACACTTTACTCTGGAACTATATTTCAGAGTACTGTGGATGTGCATGGAATATCTGAAGGATTTAGAAATAGTCCTTTCAGAGTAAAAAATGGTTTACTTCATTAGTACTTATAGCTTATATAAGATAGAAACTTCACTCTCCCCAACTCTGCTGTGCTATAGTATTGAGCATTAACCTACAGTTAAAGAATGGACTGAACTTATTTTCTATAACTGAGATAAAAACATTTAATTCAAAGTGATGATACTTGAGTTTCGCTGTGACACACATCCCTATACTCCAGCCAGAGCGTGATAGATGTGTCTAGAAATTAATCATAGATTTAAGCAACGGCAAAGCCCAATCTAAGATGGGTCCCAGGCTGCATCTTAACTGCCCTGTGATATGCTCTGTAGTCTAATGTAACTATGAGTGGATCGATACGAAGAAAAATATTTTAGTGGAACCAGGACTCACTGATGCATCCTTATCCTCCTGCTATGCTTGAATATGCTTACAAAAAAAAAAACTGTCTGTCTATCCATTCATCCAGCCAGCCATCCACCCATTCATCTATAATTAAATATATCTGTATGTACATATGTATAAATGCAGATATATACATATATACCTACATTCACACATACACTCATGTAGCTGTCAAATTTTTTCCCACTAAAATAAAAAAAATCCTATTTTCTGAGACTGATCATTAATGATTTTTGATGTTTTAGACATTCTAGGTTTTGCTGAACTCCTGCCATGTTTTTATAATGTTATTACCCTGACAAATCTTGTCCACCTGTCAGGGCACAACAAAACCAACTGGTCTTAGTTTCAAAGCAACTGTTAATGGCAGCATCTGATTGAAAGCTGTGCTGTAGACATATAAGGAGGTCAAGTTAAGAAGCGCTGCTGCAAAATACAAATGCTCTTCATTAGTGGCTTTCTGGTTACCTTGGCTTCTAACTCCCATGGCAGACAGAACAATTCCCAGACAATATTTGTTCAGCATTGGATTTGGACTTTTGATTTCTGAATTCTGTGCATGGTGCTGAACTAATTTTCCTTTATTTTGTCCAGGCTATCAGTATTTGACACTGGATGGTCATGTTAACTTCCCATTTCTTCCCCAAAGCAGATGCCCAGATTTTTCAGTTTCATGGCAATAATTTTTGAATGCTTTATGGAAGTATAAATTTTCTTTATCATCATAATAAGGCTTGACAAATGGTCCTAAAGGATCAGGTAGAATTTCCTTTCAGATGAGTGAGTTGGTTGTAATCAGGCTGTTTCCAGGCAACGGGTCCCGTGGTTACTGGTTTCTTAATGTCTCTAAAACTAGAATCTCATTCTGCAAAGGAGTGAGAAACCTTGGGAAAATAAATACAGAGAAAGTGATTTCTCACCCCATCTCTTTTAAACTGTTTTTGACTGAGTTTATCCTGCATTTGCATTTCCTAAAATGTATAATATATCTATGAATAAGATACCCAGGGAAATCAGAACTTGCCCCAGGGGGATGACGTTAACACATTAGAGAGACAGCAGGTTTCCTTGCTGGAGATTAGGGGAATGTCTGTGATTGAGTTGATAACCCATCTGTGATCCTATAGGCTTGCTTTGGTGGGCTGTGGTTTACTGCAGATTTTAAAGGCTGCCCTCTAGAGATGGAAGAGATACCTTTGGCACTCCTTAGTATAGATACCTACACTAAAGGTAAAAGGGGAGTCTCTTATGCAACACCCAGAAATCATAGCTTTATCTCTAAGCATTATCAAAGCCTCAAAATTTATTTTTAAAGAACAATTTACTTTTTTTTTCTGTACTCGTTTTTAGGAAAACATGAGGTGTTAACACTTGCCATCTGCTTTATTTTCCAGGAAGCCGAATAGCTGAGACCATGTCTTGAAAAATCTCCAGAAAAGTTTTGGCTTCAAGTGCAGGCTATGTGTGGGTGTGTGTTGTTGTTGTTTGTGGTGGCTGTAGCTTTACCAGTTGATATTCCTAAATCCAAATAGGACTTTGATGAGGGAGTGGCTGTAAAGTGTGAGGATGATGGAGTTGTGAGCTCTCACTTATGTAAAAGAGTCTCCCTAGGGGTGAGAACATCCCATATGGAAATTGTCAGTGACTCAGCTGCAACAAGCCATTTCTTCCATATAAAGTCTTCTCTGGGGATACTTACTTACTGTTCATCCTAAAGACAGAGCTGTGGGTGGCATTGGAGACCTCCTAGGTAAATGCTTTCATGTTATAAAAGAAATAAAGAAGTCCAAATAGATTGATTGCTTACAAATTTCAACTAAGATGCCCTGGCTGGTGTGGCTCAGTGGATTGAGTGCCAGCCTGCAATCTGAAAGGCTGGCAGGTTGATGCCCAGTCAGGGCACAAGCCTGGGTTGCGGGCCAGGTCCCCAGTCAGGGCCTTGTGAGAGGCAACCGATGTTTCTCTAAAACACCAACCTTTCTCTCCCTTTCTTTCTCCTTCCCTTCCTCTCTCTCTAGAAATAAATGAATAAAATCTTAAAAAATAAAAGATTTGTATCCTCTTATCTCTGAATTCAATGTCCTTTCATTAGGACATTCCGCATACTTCTTCTACTTGGTTAAAAATATTGGCTGAGAATTCCAGTGTTCTCAACACTTCTTCCCTTGCATCCTCTTTATCCTTGTGCAGGAAAGAACCATATCAGATTCGTGAGGAATGGAGTTGGGTGCATACTTGTAATAATGCACAGTCACCAAGCCTGGGCAGAAATTCAGGGCAGGAATCCTGTTTAGAATTAGAACTACAGTTGGTGTTTTTGTAATTTGTCTTTGTATCAATAAAGGGAGAGTATGATAAATTATAAGCCAGGTTTATACTACCTGATAAAATTTAGCACTCACAATTGAAAACCTGAATTCTTCTAAAGTGTCCTTAGTAGGCAACTATATATTTGGGCATGTTTATAATAAAACAAACATTAATTGTGTGTCCTAATTTGTCTTAGTTGCACAGCCAAGAGTTAAAATAAAATGCATTAGTAATATAAATTACATTGCATAGGTCAATTCAAACAAACTCCACATATGAAAATCTGAATATATTCTTCAGGGAGGTATTCATTTTAAAGAAATAGTTGTTGTTTAGCAAAGATATTTATCATAGCAGTGTGATATCATCAGATATCTTCTCGTCTACTAGACTATGTATGCCCTTCTCAAGGGCAGAAACTATGTTCTCCTCACGCTTGCCTCCCCAGTGTCTTACCTTAGCACGGTGCCAGAAATCTAGCAGTCACCACATTAATGGTTATTGAATTGTCTGATACCAATTCTCTCTGCAAAATAAACACTGAGAAGGACAGGTCGATTTGGTAAGCATTTATGGAAAATTTGTACACCACCACACAAGTACTGGGCACTTCAGATTTTAAAATTAATGAATTCATTCTACAGTCAAATTTACAATCTAGTGGTGGGGGCAGTTGTAAAGATGACTGATTACAATACAAGGTGTTATACATGGTAATAAAGATTTGTTATTGTGTAAAACCAATTAAACCAGTACATTAAACCATGTATAATGGCACAACCTAAGGCATTTTTTATTTTAGTATTAAGGCACGTACATTAAGGCTCCCATACTGTTCATGCACTTTTCCCGGGGTTATGATGTGTGTGCAGTCTCTCAATTTTGGCTAAGCAGGACCTAGACCAGTTCCCTGGGCAACTACCTGCAGCTTGTGGGGTCCTTGAAATTAACTAATTTGTCTAAATTCTCATGATAGTCAAGATCAGGAGCTCTTCGTCTAGTCAATATATTCAAGGTGTTTAATTAATTTTGATTTTATTTAAAGGTTTTAAAATTGTTTTCCCAACTTTGAAACGTCTTGGTATGGACAGAGGTGCTGGTACCTTCCTTTAGACAAATCTATTGTCAGTTGTATTCAGGTATGACTTTCACTAATTAGTGTTCCATTGGTGTTTACTGATACTGGACTTTGTATCCTGCCCAATAGGATTGCCCTTATAATCTACATATCTGAACAAGAGAAACCATGCAGTCCTGATAACTGACTGCCTGGTGACCAGTCTTGGTGGAGTTTATCTACCTATGAGAGTTTATCTTAAAAAGACTGTCCTTGAAACTTTCATAGGTGAGGTTGAGCAGCAGCAAACCATGTTAATGAATGTCATCCAGTCTAGGTGAGATTAACCCTAACATACTCCATTATTAGCACAAGAAGTACTGTGGAATGTTGTTAAATCCTGAAGCCTTGCTCGCCATCCAACAAAGCCAGTAAACCTGTATTCCCCGAACACCCCACCCACTCCCCACACCAATTTTCTGCCCTCTGTTGTTGCTTCACCCAAGGATACTGCCTATTCCTGTGGAGGGAGTTTGTTAAAAATGAAAACCTAGGGGCTTTCTTCTGAGATTCAGTAGTTCAGTATTCAGCCAGGAATATGTATTCCTGTTTCTTCTGACAGAAACTTCTCTTTTCTGGTTCTCTCTCCCTGATTTCTGTGGTTCTTGGAAGAAATGTGAAATAAAGTAATCTATAAAAATCCATCTCTCATGTTTATTAATCTTCTTTAAAAATGAGCAAGGCTGTAATTCGTGATGGTTCAGAGCTTTGTTGTGGCACATGAGCTCTAACTAAATACCTACCCAGAAGCAAAGGGCCAGGTCATTCAAATGTCCTAGGTATAAAGGCCAACCAGGCACTGAGACTGTTGAGCTTTGGTTTTGCATGTGATCAATGGCAAGGAATTAATTTGAGATATTGCTGGTGTGCATCAATTTGTCTATCTCACAGTAGCTCCTGCTCTGTTGAGCTTATGAAGGTTTCAAAAAATGCTGTCTCACTGTTGTTATTGTTTTCATCTACATCCCTTCTGCCACTCTGATACTCAGATTTTTGTGAGATACTTAACACAAGATGCAAGGCTGAAATAATCTGCAAGCATCTTGCCATTCTTAATACGCTTATTTTCAAATTGGTTCTGTTGATGCATGCAGAAGCCTGGATTATAGCTGCATTTGGTGTCCTATTGCCCATTTCTACACGTCCCCAGTGCCTCAGGCATGCACACTCCTCACTGGCCTTCAATTGATAACAAATGCATTGTTTTGGATGTTTTCCCTACAAATCTCAACCTGAGACAAGATGAAGTGGAAGTACCAGGTGTTTTTTCGTTTTAAACAGCAATAACAATAGCAATTTTTAGACAGTTGAACACTGAAGAAAGTTTCTCTACAAATTCCATAAATGTATGATTGGCATCTTTATCAGGACCTATTATAGGTGTTCTCCTTTTGGGAGATGAGGGACTTATTTCCATTATTTACTAAAAAATGAAGAACATGGCAAATCAAGCTCTCCAGAAATTTGGCAAATTAGTGATGCTGTAATGTGTTGATGCAACTTGATTTTCAAAATCATGATACTCATTATTCACTCTTTTAATAAGTTTTTCTGAAGCACTTTTGGAGATAATGTGTCAGTTTCTATGCCTGTACACATGTGCTCTTCGGCCGGCCAGGTTGCCTGGGTTCAAGGCCAGCTTCTCACAGTATGACTTTAAGCAAATTGCCTTACTACCCTGAGTCTGTTTCCTCTTCTCTAAAATGGGTATAATAATAAGCGTATTACCACATGTGGATGTTTGTGTATGTGTAACAATCAACTGAGAAGACGTGAAAAGGGCACAGCAGAGTACCTGGTACATAGTGAACGCTCAATACGTGGCACTCATTATCACCTTCTCTCCCTGCAGCTGGAGCTGCAATAGTCCATTGCTAAAGGATTGCCGGTCTCCAAAAATAATATGTATTATTAAAGCTCAGCTTTAGATAGCATGTGTTATTGGTGCATTTAAAGCATGAGTTGGTTGTCACTTGTTCAACTTGGAATATTTTATAACACATTTGCTTTATGTCATGTCCCCGCATAATTCAATAGGAGTCAGGTCTCTGTCTTAGCATTACTCGGTGGCTACCACATAGTAGGTATTCAACAAATACATACATGAAAGGGAGGGGAGGAAGAAAGATGGGAGGAGATTGTTGTTGTCCCTGTTGCTTTCTTTCCATGGGCTTTTTTGCCTGTAAATGTTTTTCTGGCCAGTAGAATAAAAAGATCCTTAGAACAGAGAGATATAGACTGAGGAGATGAGGGAAAATGATTTTTCTTCTTAAGTAAAAGGCACTGCTGATGGATATGGCACAGTCTTAACCTTCTCTTTAGTTCTAATGGTTCCCTGGGAGGTGTCACATGTTATCTCAGTGGTGGTGTCATTGGAGGGGAAAGTAGGACACTCCTAAGTTCCAAGAGGAGTAACTCAGTTGAAAATTTGTCATAATCCAATAAAAGGAGATGTCCCCTTTATTTTTTTTATTGCAAAATTATTCTGTAGAGGAAACAGCAGGGAAGGAAGGTCACTAGCTGTTATAGGCTTTTTCATTGCTCTGTGTAGGAAATCTTATAACTGACTTCATAGGATGAAATATCACCTTCAGTGGCAGAGTTACAAGACAAAAATGGAGAACTCTGACATGTGCTAGAAGGAAACTAATCTTTTGTTGCTGAGCTCCTTCTTTCTTCCTCTACATGTTGGCCAGGAAGCAAAGTTGGGAATTTGGTCCCTGGATACAAAAACTTTTTAGCTAACTAATTCTAATGCATTAGTTATTTATTAGATGTATAATGTAATAATGATAACTATAATAATTTAAAGGAGGATGAGGAAGAATTGTTAAAGCAGCTCTAATTAGCACTAGGTGTTAATTAAACTATATACCTTATATGCACAATATTATCCCACTTAGTAGCCACAAAAACCAATGGTGTAGTCATCATTAGTTCACAGATGGAAAATGTGAGGCCTAGAGAAATTAAATAAGAGGTAATTAGTTGGAAAATAACAGGTAGACCTGATCTCAACTCTCTCTGACCCTAAAGTTGAAAACTCATAATCCAGAGAGTGTTTTGGGAAAGTCAGGAAATGAAGTAACCCATTGGAATTAATTACTTGTAATGTCACATAGCTTTTAATTATAGAAGCTAGTCTGTTCTGACAGAAACTTGAAGAAGTAGATGGAGAACGTTATTATTAATGTTAATATAAAACTTGGGAGGCTGGCCCTAAAGTACTGTAGTTTGATTTGTCCAGATTTACAAAACTGTTGACTGTGAGTTTCACAACCTTTTCACAGCACTGCACTGTCTCATTTTACATTTTTAAAATTTTTTTGAGATATTTAATTATTCACCCATTCATTTACTTAGTCATTCATTCCCCAGTGCTAAACAGAATGCTATATATTGAGGATACAAACAAAAAATTAAATATTGTGAAAAGGAAAAAAAAGAAGAAAAAAGAAAAAAAAAACCCTGAAAATAAGACCCCTTCTGTGGTTTAAAGAGCCAAGTCCAGTGAGATGGTGACAGAGGAAGGTCATTAGTGTGTGATGGATTGTTACAGGAACCATGATGACATTAACGCTAAAGGGGGGCTCCTAAAAGACTTCAGAGGTCAAAGGAGGCCCCAAGGAGGAAGTGATATGGAAGAAGGTTTTAAAAGAAGGAAGTTTGGTAGCCTATTTAGTCAGGTAAGGTACAGCAAGAGTCAGCCAGGAAGAACAGCTTTTGCAAAAGCTCTAAAGAAATGACTAACATCATTTAGAAAGCCACAAATATTGCTGCAGAACAACATCTGGGCTAAGAAAGGAGGAGGAGATCAGAGAATGCAAAGAGAAGGGGCTAGAAGGTAGGGAGAGGTAACAACAGAAGCGGCAGCCTTCTTTAACTTTCTGAGAAATTTGGACTTAACCCGCAAGGGGATGGAGAGAACCTGAAGGATTTAACAGGGATTAGAATTGCATTTACAAAGGTCACTCAGCAAGCAGGGTAAGAGCATTAACTGGTTGATTTAGATAATGTTTAGGAGAATAGGACTGGAGGTCAGAAAACCAGTTGGGAGACTGGGACAATGTGAATAAAAAGGGGTGCTGGCCATGCTCAATAAATCACACCTCTAGATAAGGCAGCTGTGGAAGGACTCATCAAACAATGCCTGTCCCACCCACCCTGCCTGCCACATCCACTTTGGAGATTTGATGGCCCCCGTTCCCCCCCCACCTCCATATATATACACAATTGAAATTCACTGCTCTTGTAGGCTATAGGTTGTTGTTTTTAGAAGTGTTGGGATATGAGATATATTTAGGACTTTTCAGAGATTTTTTTAAAAGACTGAATGTGGGGGTGGGAGTAAGTAGGTTAGAGTGCATCGTAGCTTGACAAGAAAGAAGTTGTGGGAGAAGATGTGGTTTGAGGGGGAGAGGTGCCTCGCAGGAGATCTATGAAGTCCACTGGAGGAGAGACTTCCCCTCATTAGCAGTCTTCATAAAGGACGTGGAACTCTGGGACTGGGGAAGCAGGTACGACTGGACTGGTAGGGTGGAGGTAACCAAGAGAAGAGAGGGCATGTAGTTGGAACAAGTGATGTGTGACTAACATCTTCCCATGTGCAGTAAAATGCAAGGTCCCTTCTCTGAATTTACAGAGGCTGGGTTGTCTGGACTCTCATGCTGATAAAAAGACGTGTTAAAACTTGCCTAATAACTCAGGGAAGGGAGAAGATTCATTTTCCAAGCTCCCAGTGGAATATTGAACACCAAGTTGAGGCCTTTGAAGAATAATGAATCATAACCATTGATGTGTTTGAGTAGTAGAGGATCAGGTTGTGTGCAGTGAGATTTTTAAAAATGACCTATGTGCAGTCACCACTAAATAGAGTTTCTTGAAGCGTAAACTGAGTCTCTGATCTGCTTGTGCAGAAGCTGTAATTCTCCTCGAGGCAGCTCCCTGGGACTTGATAAGTAGAGAACACTTTTCTTCCCAATAACTGGTGGTGCTAAATAAAATATAGGAGTGATCTTCACTCTGAAGATCTTCCTCTGTTGTGGAATAATTAAATGAAAGCCCAGGTCATTGACCGGGCTGAACACTGGTCAGGAAATGTTCCAAATTAATTCCTAAAACTTTTGATCACAGTGGTTCCCATCTCTGCTATCCACAGAATGAATTCACATATGCATAGCTACCCTCATCAACTCTTTAACTCTCTTTAACTGAAGCAAAAGTAGACCCTTAGAGTTTATTCTGAACTTATCGATGTTCCAGACATATTTGCTCTTTCATAAATTTTTAAAATACTTTACCTATTTATTTTTTTAGAGAGAGGAGAAAGGAAGTAGAAAGAGAGAAATATCAGTGTGTGGTTGCCCCTCACATGTCCCCAACTGGGGACCTGGCCTGCAACCCAGGCATGTGCCCTGACTGGGAATCGAACCGGCAACCCTTTGGTTCGCAGGCCCGTGCTCAATCTACATCTACTGAGCTACACCAGCCAGGGCTGCCCTTTCATAATTTTTATCATGTACTTTCACAACATAAATAATATTCAGTGAACTTTCTTGTGATAGTCCTTTCAGTGAAGGACTATCTCATTGGATTCTTCACAACTATGTGTTTATTTGGTAAATCCAGTAGCTGAGATGCAGAGTGATGAATTTTCCCCAATTACATGCCAAAATTGTGCAAAATTGGTGCCTGGTTCCTCATGTAATACTCTTGTTTTATGGCAATGTTCCTGATATGTGTAAGTGACCTAGAAGCCTAGGCTGAGAAGACACACTCCGAATGCAGGACACGCCCATACAGGTGTGCCTGCAGAGCTTTGGGAGTCTCTGAGCTCCATGCTCCTACCAGTGCCACCTGTGACTGTTCAGCAGGGCGTTGTACCCAATGCATGGTGAGATTTATGAATTCTAGTCTGAAACTAACAGAAAAGGACTTGTGCATGTGTTATTCATTTTTATCTTAAAATATACATGGGCAACATGTGATTTACTTCAAACATTTACTATTAGATACACTTTGTTTATTATGATAATTGTTGAAAAGTGTTTTCTGGTTTAGAAGTCACCTGTGCAAAGCATTGCATTCATATTATACTTTTGCCAAGAATCAATGATTGCTTTCAGTTTTGTCCTAAAGATAATGCTCATGTTAATAAGTCTAATAAAACCTTGTGCTTAATTTTCTGATATTTTCCCTTGGGCCTCAGTCATTTTATGCATTGAAAACCTGTCACCAATCAGCCCAATAAATTAACTCAAACTGCCTTGGAACACATCCTCGTGCTGGAATAGAGACTAGACCACACTACTGTTACCTAGTCATCTCGGAAGCACAACGTTGTGATTCATTTGGTGAAAACAGATGAATGAGAGATCTCAAAAGTGATTTTTCTTTTTTTCTTTTTTTGGTTTGACATGAAGTGCGCGATCTGCATGACCTGTGTGGACAAAAGGAAAAAAAGACCATGTTTCTCTGGAAAGAGAAACAGAGAAACAGCAAAGAATGTCATCAATCTCGGGGTAGGGGGTGGTGGGGAGAGGGGAGGAGGCGGGGGAGACAGAATAATGATTATTTTACAATGGCTCATAAGAAGGAAGACATATAATCAACCTTTGTTTCTTGTTCTTTGATGAATAAAAATCCATTTCATTAAATGATAGATAAGCCTTTACCCTTCATTAGCATCTAGATTTGATCTTTTAACTAATTAATCTTGGTCACTAGAGAGTCAGCCATTATATGAAGTTTGGCTGTTCTAAGCATCCTAATTGCATCTTTGCCATGAAATAGCAAGAGGCATAAAGAAATAGCATGAGAATGCAACCTGTTTGAGTGCAAGCTCTGAGTGTGGTCCCTCACTGAGTTTGTTAAACTATTTCTGCTTCTTATTTTCATTTTAGAGCAATATGAAATTCTCAGATGGATAAGGACCACACTTATTCCTACTGCAGCCTCCATACACTTCTGTAATAAAGCAAGGCAAAAGAGCTGTTTATTTAATTCTAAAAATACATAGATTCCTTCATGTTAGACAATGAGAAGAGTGTCATTCTGTTTGCTGCCCATCTCCCTTGTGAGCATGTCAGGAGATTGTGTGGGTAATATTGGAAAGAGGTTCCAGTTCGTGGGAATAGTGAGGCCTCAGCTGTTACCTCTCCTGCCACTACCCTTGTCCCCTGCAGCTTTTCCTTGAGTATGCCCCATCGAAGGCCATCCATGCTTGAGCCGTTCTAGTGACAAGATAATTGGTAGCGTTGCCTGGTAAACTATACTATATTGAAATAGTGCTCAGATATTGCTATACTAAACGATATTTGATTAAGTGCTTTATTGAGAACTTTTTCAGAAAGGGTGTACTGTGTGTGTAATGAGAGACAGCAGATGTATGTACTTCTTTAGTGTTATTTGCCTGGACCTGGGTTTGTCTGGTTACATAATCATCAGTTTGCTCTCCTCTTCCTGCTGCACCCTCTCTTTCCCATAGTCTATTATTTTCTCTGCCATAGACCTCACCTTCTATTTGTTTGTGTGTATATTATATATATACACATACATATACTGCTTCTGTAACCATTTCTTCTTAACTCAGGTATCTGAACTTGGATTAAGCATTTCATGATTTCAGTGGCATCTTGGAGTTGGTTACTCGGTGTGCTGGCAAGACTCCATATGTTTCCACACACTAACACTTCAACACAGAAATCCTGTCTCTCAGGAGGAAAAAGATTGGCTTCAAAGTGTCACCAAGAAAGCCATCCCATTTAAAAGCAAACCAAGGTTTCTCACATCAGTATGCCGTGCTGCTTCTTTCTCAGAAGCATACTTTAGCTACAGCAACGTGGTCATTTTTCAAAGACTGCCAGCTAAAGATTGGGCTTTCAGTTTCAACACATAAATATACATTTACAACAGCATTTATTGATATTTATTGATTTTATTAGGAATATACAAAAAGTGCTCTAAGAAGGAAAGTAAAAAAAATCTGTAATTTCAACACTGACAAATCTTGATTTTATGTCCTAATCTTTTTATGTGTACAATGTAAACAAAACTTTTTGAGGTCATATGGATCTTATATCAGAATTTTTGTATTCTCCTAACATTTAAAAATTAACTGCCTATTCTTTATGTAAGTATATTAATATACTTACAGTTTTACTATTGTTGGTTATTTGGGTTATTTCCAAAACTTTGCCTTTCTAAATAAGTCAGCAGTGAACACCTCTGTGTTAAAAAACACTGCCTTTCTTTAAGACAGATTTCCTGACGTGAATTAATAGGACAAAAGGTATAAACATATTCAGGCTGTTGATAGATATCTCTTAATAGAATGTTGGAAGTGACTATATTTATTTACCTGGTGGAGTCTCAGTGGTTTTCTTGTCATTCTGTTTGAGGACTTTCTAAATAAGTGCTGCTTAATATACTTAAACGATGATAACTTCGATTCTGAAGAAGATAGCGCTTTCTATACTCTGTCTGAGCTTACTGCCACACATGTATTGGTGAGATGGAAAGTTCTATGCTTATAATTTTATCTTGGGTGAAGCCATACCTAGAGAATGGGGTGACAGATGCATGATGGATGATTTGGCCAGCCTCACTCTCTCATTGCTAAGGAAATAGACAACCCCAAAGAAAAATCCCTGTGGGAGAGAAAGAGAGTGTGGGAAAAGGAAGTGCAAAGAAAAAGGCCCGACGGCTTTATTCAGATATTCAGCCCACAATTCTGCTGAGTCTCTTCATAAACGTTAAGGAAGTCAAATTACGTAGGCCTCTTTCTTATCCCAGCCCTGTTTCATTACCTGCTGTCCCTTTAGAACCCTTTTTGTCACTTCTTTCACATGAAAGGTGACCTTGATTTCCATTTTATCCAAATTTTACTGCATAAAAATGTAGTATCTTAGAGTAAAGGTGGCCTCACAGCATGATCCACCTCTACTCCAGGACAGACTCTCATTTTTAGGAAAGCCCCCCAAATTTTCAGAGTGGCTTGGTCTAGGATTTAAGAATAATTGGATTAGTAATGGTTATTATTTCTATTTTTGTTATTATTGTTAGTTTAAATATATAGTGTGGCTCAGTTTTGAGTATATCTGATTTTGCTCATTCTCAGAGAAAGTAAGAGTGGCTTGCTTTTCTCAAGGTTTAAATCCCAAAATTTTGTGAAATTTCATTGGACATAGAAGGAATGCTAAACTTAGTTACAATAGATAATAAAGACCGATCCTGTTATTCTTCAATGTTAGACTCTTAGAGTCAGTGAGTTTTACCATCAGAAGAGAAGAAAAACAATTCCTTAGAAAGGACCTTGGTACTTTAAAATGGAACTCTTTGGTTTTTGTGTTTGGTTTGTGGTAAGGGGGTTACATAATGTCTGAGCATGGGCTACCGAATGTCCTGCTCACAAACCAGGTTCAAAAAGCAGTGCAGGATGTCCTCACTCATTCGCAAATGTGGAAACTGAGATTCCACAAGTTAAGTATCTTACTGAGGATCACACAACTACAAGTGGTGGAGGCGGGATTTCTGAAGTCTATAGTTACCAAAAACGTGGCTGCAACCGGGCAGTGTCGGGAAGACTGGCTAGGAGACAGGAAAAAGAGCAGATGGATCAGGAGGAAGGATGAATATGGGTATGAAGAAACAGGGAGTAGATTTGCCACGGATCTGAGACTAAGTCACTTCCAAAATGTAATGGTCTTTCTGCACCAACAGAAGATACTAGTGAAAGGTAACCAGTGCTCCAGACGATCTTGTGGCAACTCAAACCCTCACAATCAGGCTGGAAATGCAGTTTTCAAAGTGACTTGAGAAATCAGATGAATGCTTTAAAAATGTCTTGTGTTCAATAAATATCTGACTTTTCAGTCGAAAATAAATTCCAGTTTCTATATAAAAACAACTTGACATTTTTCAGTAATACTTTTTAATGAGCATTGCTCTGAGCTATAATATAATGAAATTTGCTTAAAAGTAGAACAGGCTGGTAATGCTTGGCAGAACAAAGAGGCATATGGCAAAACAGTTGTGATTTATTGGCGAAGGCTTTCAATTTTTGGAAAGCTAGAGGCTTTGGGCACAGTGGACTGCATCTTGATTTTCAGACCTAAAAAGGAGCCACAGCAGAACAATATGCTTAGATTACATTAGCCTGATATGTATATTTATTTAAAGCATCTCCTCCTTTGAATTTGTGGTTATAAATACAGGTTGTATTCATATTACAAAGCAAAATAGATAATTGAAGAAAATGTTCTTGATAATTGATATTCTATGCTATTTTATATGACATACAGAAAATTGTGGCATTTTCAAGGGCAAGGAGTTGATTGGGGGAAAAGCAATTATTTCCCCATGTCACGTTTTGTTAATAAGTGTGAAATGTTGAATTTAGTCCTCTCCTAATTGACTTTAAGACTTTTTTTAGTTTTTTTTAATTGTAAAAACACTTAACATGAGCTCTACCTGTTTAAGCAATTTTTTAACTGTATAACACAATATTGTTAACTTAGTCTTTACAAATAATATTTTTTCTACTTTTTATTGTTGTTTTATGACAGTTATCCCAATTCTCTCCTTTTGGCTCTCCCCTGCCCCCTACCCCCTACTCTCACAGTCAATTGTTAACTTAGTTTTTTATTCTTATAAATAATAAGAGAATGTGTATATATATATATATATATATATATATATATATAGAGAGAGAGAGAGAGAGAGAGAGAGAAGATGAACCAGGATCATATTGTAATAGTAAAACCACTTAAAAGTGAGATCGATATTAAATCAGAAGATCAATGATCCTACAAACAGTCCTGGTTACTGAACCACAAATGAAATTTTCTTTGTCTTTTAAAGGGAACAGGCTCTTTTCATTTTTATAATTTAATAAATCTCAAATGAATAGTGAATGATCACCTATTCATTTTCCCTTTATGGTATATTAATTTAATATGTATATGGAGTCATTTTTTCTATAATACTATTATTTTATTCCTCAATTAAACAAGCACTTTAATGCCTTTAGGAATTTCCACTAACCCCCAACTTGTCATAATGATTTTATTGAAATGTAGAAAATGGTAAAATAACGAGGTGCCAAATGACTTCCTTTTGGTTTCACTAATTTATGTTTGTGGCTTGTTAGTCACACTTTGTACTTTATACACAGCTAGAGATTTGCAGCTGAAAAAGCTTCTCCCACTTAGGGATTACCTTGTCAGACGGGAAGGGACATGATACAATCATTGCATCCTTTTTATTCCCCTACCTAATCAGTCTTATTAAAGTTTTCTGAAGACATGCAGTTTTTCCTACTTTAGCCTTTTGGGACACTTACTTCCTTCCCTTTTCAGGTAGTCTATTCATGTAACAGCTTCAGGAGAGAGATTAGAAGAGAAAAGATAACTGGGGATGGTTATAATAATGCTGCTAATAATAATAGTACATTATGTGAAGCTGGCCTGTAAGTGGGTGGCAGAGTCCCTGAGGTTGCACTGCCAGGCTCGACTGAAAATCAAGAGCACATGGGACTGATTAGTGGTTAGTTATTTGTAGACCTCCACGATGCTGTCTGCCATGTTCGGTCCTCCCTTTGTGCTGGCTATGATGGAGAGGCAGTGCGGCATCTCATTGGTTTTTGCTGGGAGCCTGCCCTCTTCACAGGCTCAACACGTCTACTTCCTATTGGTGATTTCCTCAAAACCTGTATGTATGTATACAATCCTCATTATATATATATATATATATATATATATATATATATATATATATATAATGACAATTATGCCATTGCAGTTTTATTTTATCTTATCTTTGTTCTACAGTCTTAGCTATCTTGAAAACCCTAATAAAATACATATTTTTCCCAAATATTAAAGGTAGAGGGAAAAAACTTTACATATATTTCACAAAGTTCAAATTAAACTAAAACTCTAAACTTATTATGCATACGTGTAAATTAACAGCATGATTAAATAATGCAGCTTTTGCAGTATGTACATTTTTCCTCAGATGAAATGTAATAAATAAACCATGTAAGTTATAATAGGATTCAGTTGAATAGTATTTCTATGATGAGCATACCAAGTAAAGATGGCTTTTAAATTAGAATTAAATGCATCTAATTATCAACTATGGCATTGCTTAATTT
Organism: Desmodus rotundus; assembly: GCF_022682495.2. NCBI lineage: Eukaryota > Metazoa > Chordata > Mammalia > Chiroptera > Phyllostomidae > Desmodus > Desmodus rotundus. Next base: position 128,620,983 of record NC_071391.1, on the reverse strand, counting down.
GGGAACAGTTTTAAGGAGCATGGACTCATTTGTCTCATATGTTTTAAATAAATTGCAGAGGATTAGAAATCACTAAATTATTACCATTTTTTTCTAGTCTTCTAAAACATTCCGAGTATTGCAACAACCCCGGAATTTTCAATGCCTCCCGATTCTGGATTAAAATAAAATGGATGCCTTGGAAAACCCTGCTATTTGTTCACTTCTATTATGGTGTTGTGTTGAACAGGCCTTCAGTTGAGTACACATAATGGAGAGAAATCTGTTCTGAAATGTAAATTAATGAAAGCTTTCCGGAGTGGCTTCCAAATAAAAAAAAAATTAGGCTTTTTTTCAGAGCATGGATAAGGATGGGAATTCTGATCAGCCACACAATGTAGATTACTTTGTGATTCATGTCTCGAATCAGCAGTTTGAAACCCTATAGTTAGCACTGGGCGCTCTCCAGGAAGATTTTATGAACATCAGCTCAGTATTTGGCAGAAATACAATATCAGTTGTCCAGAGATAGTTTTTCTCAATGAGCACATGTTTATATGTTAAATAATCACAGAACCAAATCAATTACAGTTTTATTTCCAATGGCAGGTGTTAATACCCTGAGAGGTATATTTACATCATCAGAAGGCTAAATAATTGTACAAATGATAGGCAGGCCAAAGAATTGTTTCTTGAGGATTTGGATGCTCCTTTACCTATTGTTAATTTATCTGCGTTTATTTCCTTGACTAACTTTGTAAAATAATTCTGACAGATTGAAACTAACAATGCTAATGGGGCTGTTTGAGTCTGAATCACAACACTTGTAACAACCTATATATAAACTAGCGCTTTAAGAGATTCTGTACTCAGGGTAAGTGTTCTATAGTGGGCAGAATGAGTTTAATTTCAACTCAGGAACTAATTCCTTGTTCTTACTATTTGCTGGGCACCATGCTTGGTGACATACAGTGTGGGTGGTTTTAGCTCTGTTTTCCAGAACAGGTCTGATGGGCTCTTCTCTTAAGCATCTTGGAGAAGTGACACCTGCTAGAAAGTTTCACTTAAGTGAGTCATGTTCCAAATTCATCTTTCATCTGGAAAATGGCTTATTTAACAAGTTTTTTTTTCTATCTTTCCTGGCCAAGATCAAATAGGCTTTTAGAAAGCTGAACAGAGATGTTTCCACTTACTAACACGGGAACCCTCCTTAAAGCTGGGGTCATGCTCATCTTCCCACATTTTTGCACATTCAAGGAACACAGACCATGTGCTGTCCCAAGTCCTGTACCTACCAGAGGTGCATGCAGGTGGAACTTTTCTGCTCTGAGAATTGCAGCCTCCCGCATGCTTGCTGGAGAACTTTGGTTGATTCCCATGTACGGCAGTTTAACTTCCACAGACAGCTGGGTTCCGCTGCCATCACTTGGAAGTTCATTTTCCCTAGTGTCTGTACAAGCCCTACTCTGGGGGAAGATGGAATCAGACCCCAGAGAATTCTTCCTCTCTTCAAGAAAGTGCATTTTGCAAACTCAGTCCTACCTTCAAAGGAAAGTACACATGCATGTATCTGATCAAAATCACAAATGGATATAATAGTATTCAGTATTCAGGTAATTCAAGCTCTTATTTACTCAAAGATGTGAAAACAGTTCTATCAATGGAATTAAAGGCATTAAATCCCAAACCTGTATGCCATCAGAAGCCCAGCTTTGCACATGTTACACCCACCTCTCAGAACCTTCAGGTAGACCTTAGGTATAACCCATGCTGCTGTCAACTCTCCCCTCTGCTCCTTTCTTAAATCGAATCTCTTCTCTTATTTCCTTAATGTTTGTTCTTATTGTGTAGCAAGTTATTAAGAAAGAGTAAATACAACAAAGGACTGATCCATATCATTATACATGAGGGGATGTGCATCTCAGTAATGCACACTATGTATTGTGCTTTAATAAGTATGTTAAGTATTTATTTCTTATTTGCTTTGCAGCTAGAAAGGTAAAGATCGTTTTTAATTTCAAAGAAGTCTACACTTAGGCTAGCTGATTAGGACTTACAGAGGTACTTTGGTGGTGGTTAGAAGAACCGCTTGCATAGGAAACTCGGTGGTGGTGCTAGACTAGGAAACATTAATGCAGACTCAGGAACTCGAACGCTACTGAGCCAGGCAGGGGCAGGATGTCTTGGTTTTCCTGTCTTCCCTTCTCTTCCTTTCCCTTTCCCCTTTTTCTGTTTTTCAGCATCTAGTGAACTACCTAGAAAAAAGGAGCAGTCAGATGTGAAATTTTATCATTTTAAACTAATGATAATTAATTCAAACAAACAAACAGAGCACTAGGGGAAGCCACCAATTTTTTTTTTTTAATGAGTGAAGATCAGATAATATTGTGGCAACTGCCTTAAAATATTATAGGCTCCTATCATTATCCTTTATTATTACTATCATTTTTATTATTGTTAGGTGAACTTGTGCAAAACTTGCTGACAATAGAATATGAACTTCAGTAGCTGGTAAGAGCCCCTCTCCCAGTGTGTGGCATTTTAGGGCACACTCCCCATGTCTACTCACATCTTAATTCTGCACATTGACAGTATGGATAATCCATGCTAACAGTAACCATTGGCGATGTTAGAATGGAATCTTTCATTTCCAAAACATAAATTTAATATTGTGCCTATTATCATCTCTCTTATAAACTTGTAAAACTGAACTAATCATTTAGTTTGACAGTGGTGACAGATGGTATGGCTAAGATGTCTCAGTTCCAGTTCCCGTTAACTCTCAATAAACTTGTACAAGTAACTCCTTCTGAATCTCAGCTCTATCATTATAAAATGGGAGGCTGGCTTCTGATGCTCTTCAAGGTTATTTACAGATTTTAAATATTATAATTTTACAAACTAATTTATGTAAATGGCCAGTTAGATTGATTTCTCCACTAACAATTATTTATCTGAAGAAACCAATTTTTGAATGCAGTTTAAAATTGTCACAGCATTCCTCTTTATGAATTCTTTGAAGATGAGCATGTTCTCTGTTATATTTGATACAATGATAGATATTTTATTTATTCTGAGCCTGTTTCCTCCTCCCAAATTGTTTCTGAGGCCAGACAGCTGCTGAGGGTTATACACTAATTCCTGGGAAAGCATCCAGACCAATAATGGAATCGGGAAAGGACATGGGATGCCAAGAGAGACTGAGTTCTACCCACTTCCTAAGTGGCAAACAGAAAAGGATTTACTGACTTCTGGACACAAGTATAGATTAGGGCCTCAGCAATGAACTAGTCCAGTTTTCAAAGATTCATAAGGGATTGTCATACCACCTCTTGAAATGGACCACTTCTGAGGAAGCTTGTTGCATCTTTGGACAATTATAGCTGTAGTTATTCTGGATAAAATGTACCAATATAACCATTTAAAACATCTAACATACATCAATGTAGATGCTCGATAAAATGTGTGGAAGAAAATATGAGGACGGATTGGGAGATTTTTAAAAACTTAAGACTCATGGACATGGAAGAGGGTGGTGATTGCTGGGGGGGAGGAGTATATAAGGGGAGTAAATAGCAATGGAAAAAATAAAAACATATATTTAAAAAAAACATAAGATTCAGAAACCAGTTTTTCATAAGGCATCAATTTCTAGCGTTACTGTCGGTGTGCCTGCTTATCCTGCCTATATGTGAGATTGAGCCAACAGAAATCTTTCTTTGTGGGACTTTCAAAATTAGACATACTTGCTGCATTTAATTTCTGCAAAACTGGAACTAGACACTCAATGACCATAGGTGTTATCTGAAGCCATATATTGTTCAGAGAATTGAAAAGTTTTATATCTGATTTGGGGGTCTTTTGACTCAAGCAGTTAATTATTTTTATTGCCCTAAAGGAACTCGTAGTTGTCAGTGGCAGTTGGAACTCCAGTTTGAAGCATTTGCCAAATTAAGCACATTAGTGAATAGGTGATTCCAGGTGAGGAACTATCAATTTACCACAGGCTAATCCTTCCCTCAAACTAAATGTATCCTGACCAAGGAATATGAAGGAGCCTCGGAAACGCTTTGAGGGATTTGGGGATTATTGGTGATTTACCACGGAGTCTTTGTTGTACTGACTATCACTTTCTGTGCTTACGGAGATTAATTAATAGGACTAAATGTGAAAGGCTGCACACTAATGGCATTAACAGGAGCCATAATTATAGGACATAATTGCCAATAATTCTTCAACAGTTATTTGTAATCAGATTCTTTTGAGGTTAAATAGAAATTAAACATTTTATTCGTAGAGATATTAGTAATAGAGTGATGCATAATCACATTTATCATTTGAACTCATTGATGTCGCACAGTGTGCTCAAAAAAACCTATGGTGTTTTTAGGGGTAGTTGGGTGGAGTCTTTCTAGAGTGCCCGGATGGGGCGCCTTTGGAGTCAGAAAACCATGCGTTCCATCTTGGCTGTGTTACTTACTAGATGTGTGATCTCTGGTAATCCACCAATTCCTAACAAACTTCCGTTTCTTCCTTTAAAATGGGACAACACCTAGCTGATTTTGTTGCTTTGGAAATTCAGAGAAATGATAGTGAAGAGATATTTCAAGATATGAGATATGAATATCATGTCTGATGTAGAGTAGGTACAGCTCAAACAGGAGGCTGGTGGGCGTTGCAGTAGTAAAGGTGCTCGGCAGTCGTCAGGGCATGTTGATGACACGTGTAAGACAGACTCTTTTGGCTGACGTGCCATGTGCACGTCCTTGTGGCTTTAAGTCTTGGACAAGTTGCTCAACCACCCAGTGCTTTGGTTTCCTCATCTGTAAAATGGTGCTAGTAATTTGCTCACCTGATAGGGTTGTTCATAGGATCAAATAAAATATGTATAAAGGGATTAGAAGGTTAGCACAGGAAAGCAGTGGTCATTATTGGTTTTGTCACTATTACGCAGGTGGAAAAGCCTATTTATAAATTATAAAATAGAGAAAATTATGACAGGAAGTAGAATCAATCCACCTCAAGAAGAGTTATTAAAATATTCCAGAAAAAGATGAGATATATCAGGTGTGGCCTCACTGGCTTTGCTGTCTAAATCAAACTTGGAATTCTACCATCTAGACTGGCTTGGGATAAGATGAAGTAAAATTAAAAGAAGACCAAAAAAGGAGATTGAACCTTCAAGAATCCAGCAGACATGGTCGATGACGCTGTGCCATAACCACAGAAATTTAAACAAAAATCGAGGGGTCTGTTTCTACCCCATAATGCACAGCGAAACCTGTAGGAATCAGGGAACATTGCTCCAGATGTGAATAATCTCTGCTCTCTTTCTCCCCTCCCATCTGCCTGATCCTCCCCACTCCTATCCCAGCTGCCAGGAATGTGTCAAGTACGCTCTGACTGGCAGGAAAGAAGTTCCTCAGAAAGACAAGCTAGAGGTCGGTGGCCCAAGCACAAAGCCTCTTCTGAGCTGTGGTCATCTTTTTCTGATTTCTGTGCAAGCTAAGTGACTGCCTGCATGAGAGTGTGTATGGAAACTACACCCTCTAATGCCAGTCTCTGTCTTGCTTAATTTAACTTTATTCTGAAACTCAAAGCACCCAAGAAAAGTCTATTTGTATAATAGTTGAAAAGTCAAGTCACTTGTATACTTGTGTGTATTTCCTGGAGTTCAATCTCCTTGCTTTCAACAGGAGTGTGAGCAGTCTCCAGCCACCCCGAATGGGTTAAGGAAGCTAACTGAAGTGTTCATCTGCTTCTTTTTTTAAAAATTCTGCTTTCAAAGCACTGCCTTCATCTATCTTCCACAACAGGATATTGATCAGCTCCTGAAATGGGCTTTCTTATTTCTAGACAGTCTCTCTGCAGATACTGTAGGAGTGGGAGAGAATATGGTTCTGCACATGAAATGCATCCTTGTTTCAGAACTGAGCATTAAATGAGGGAGATGACACGTAACAACCCTCCAGTGGCCAGTGAGGTCTCAGCCAAAAGCAGAGAGAGGGATGCCAGCCCTCTTTCAGTGGATTGTGTTTCCAATGTGCCTCTGTGAACTGCTTGCTTGAAACTCAGACGTCATATTTTTCATTGACACAACAGTATACTTGGTCCTTTGTTCCTCAGGGCAGTGATCTCACGGAAGCTTCCTTAATGCTTAATGTGCCCGATGCACGTATATTGTACAATAACCGAAGAACTTTGTCACCTTGCACGTCAATTTATCTATGGCAAAGTCGATTCAAAATATTTCCTTGAATACCAGGAAATTATGTTGTAGCTCAGAAATGGGAATGGGGCTCCTCTGGCTTTAAGTCATTGCTAGATGGTCCAATCATCTGAGCAGTGAGGAGCGTGGACCAGGGACCCATTGGCAGTGAAAGGGAAGGGTCCTTTCTGTTTGCCTAGCTGTTTCTTAATTACCACCATTTTCCCAACACCATCTATTAACCCTATGGTAAGTTAAGACATGGTGGGCTATGCCAAGACAGAAAGAGGAAGGCCATTGTTCAGATTAGCTTTGACTTTCTTAATAGAAAGAGAAAAATGAAGGAAAGAAAATGAAAGGAACAGAGGGCACTTATTAGCTGTGGTGTCTGTGGAGGAGAAAATTGGCAGTTCCTCTTATGCCCAAGAGGGGCAGTCATACAAGTAAAAGCATCTTTGATTTACTGAGTATTTACCATGGACCATATACAGCGGTAGCCCTTCATTTGCCTTGTCTCATTCAATCCTAGCAATAACAGTTCCATGTAGATACCAATGTAAACTTAATTTTATGGATGAGTAACAGAAACTTAGAGGAATTACCTTGTCCAAAGTAGCATTGCTGATAAGTGATGAAGCTAGGATTCCACTATGTTGGTTGGGTTCTGAGACCTGTCTAATTTACTATGATTCAAGCCCACCAGCCACAAATTCAGTTGGAGGGTACCTGTGCATAGTTGCTGTTCACTGAGAGGACAGAATGTGATGCATGAAGCAATGCATGGAGAAATGGCAAGTGATTCAGTCAAAACATTATGATTTGGTTAAACTCCTTTGATTTGGGAAAAACTCCTTTGTATGCTTATTGCTATAATTTTTTGTAGCAAAATAATATGATCCTGCACTTCTCTGTGCTGCCTTTAACCTTCTGTGCTAAGCCTGCATCTATTTCACAAGAAAATAATAACTGTAATCATATTACTATCAATACATATTTGTAATCTAAAGCTCAGTGCAAGACAGTTAATTAAATAGATAGCACTTCTCTGCTTAGATTTTTTTAGGAAAATCACTTGACTACTCTGTACCTCAATTTGTCTCCCCCTATAGGATGGGGAAACAGGTTTACAGGGGTCAATGTAAATGCATAGCGAAGGCTGAGCATAGTGCTTCAGATATAATGGATTCTCAACAAATAATAACTATGATATTAACAATGTTAACATGAAGTATCATTATTATCATTGTGTTGTTATTAGAAATGAAATATAGGGTCTGGCACAAATAACACCCCTTTTTTATGAGCTGGTAATCTATACCAAATCTTTTATTACAAAATCATAAGCACATCATTCTGTAACATAACAATATCACACTCAAGCACACCCTATGAATTTCAGGTGAAATGTTCAAATTGCTGTCCATCTCGTGTGAGACATTCACATACCCTACCAACCACACTCAATGGCATCACTTCTGCCAGACCCTGCATTTCCTAACATCACACACTGGTTATTCCTACCTGGGGAAATGAGCACCTGTCAGAAAGACCCCCTCTGCTTTTCTATGTTCTGCTTTTACTTTCTAGGTTGGAGCTTTCCTGTTTGTACAGATATTCTCTTCCTATATTCATTATTAAACCATTTTTGTTTTAAAGCAGTGGAAACTACAATAGCATTTACATTACTATTGTTTTTTGTAGTAAAAAGCTATTTGATAGTTCTGACTATAAAGATGTAGTTTATATTTTATGAGTAATATCTTTTAAATTATATTGCTCAGGTGTTGCTCATACATAAATGTTCTCAAAAGATGTGAAAACAGAAATAACATAGAAGAAATGGCTCCATGAGGGTGAGATTTTCAACCCATCCCAGTTACGTGATATCTAGAAAGACCAGTTTTGTTTTGGCTGTGATTTCAAGGCCATCTTGAGCTAAAATTAGGTCCAAGGCTAGTAGTGAGTATATGGGAGTTCTGTGAGATAAGAAATTATTTGTTTTCATAATCTACATTCCCTCACAAAGGTGTGATTCCCTGGAAATTTCTTATTAAATTCTTTGCTGTTGAATAAACTTCATTATAAAGTATTTATTTCTCACTCTTGTCCAAGGTACATTAGTATTTAACACTGAAAGGAATTTTAGGGTTGTCTTATCAAAAGAAAGCAATGCAGAAGATAGGAGTGCAGTGTGCTTGTTGAAGACCATGTGTCCGCTGAATTAGTTAGGGCACACTTTTTAAAAAATGTCTTTGTCATTTGTTAAGGTAACGGATATTCAAGAATATTTTTAATCTGCAAATTGCCTTTCCCACTGGGATTTTGGAAAAACTAATTGATATGGAAAGTACTTAGCATTAAATCTGGTATGTATTTAATGCTCATTAAATGTTCCCCTCGTTCTTCAAATATGCCCCCAATTTCTCTTCACCATTTCTCAGCTAGCATTAACTGCTCAACCAAAACTGTGTCTTATTTGAAATATTTTCTGACAAAATGTGCTGACCAGTCCTCTGATTTAGTTTCCCTTCCTCCATTAGCAACTCTTTATTAATTCTGTTAATAGAGTGTGTACTTTGAAAAATTTCAGTGATTTCAAATATATAGCTCACCAATTCCTAGAAGGAAACCAGGGCATTTATACTTAAATTGTATAAACTTATAGCAACAAAAACATGAGTGGAGACTCACTTAAACTCAAGTTCAAGTAGAAAATCATTTCACTAATTCAAAAGTAAAGACAAATTCCGTCATAGTAGACAAAATATACTCTTTGCAAGGTTATTTGAATGTTCTAATTGTGTTTGCTATCCCTTCCTAGATGAAAATATTAGCATTACTTTGGAAATCACTATTTTGTTCTACGCTTTTTTTGCTACAATTTTGAAATGTGCTGTAGCAAACTCTAGGGACTTCAAACGAAGCTTTTCCATGTGTTCAGTCTATGTCACTAGCTGGTTGGGGGACCTTGTGTCTGTCTACTAACCTCTGAAAACTAAATTGTCTCACCTTGAGTGAACAAATAATAAGGAATAAGTAATGCTTTGGAGCATATTTCCTGAAATCATCGTCTACATGATTGTGAATCTAAGTCTCTAGCAATTTTATTATTTATGATTAGTAAAAGTTACCATGAATTAAGCCCTCATTTACTCTTTTCAAAGGACCTATTAAATAAGTACTATTATTATGCCCATTCATAGATCAGAACAATGAAAACTGGAGATTAAGTAATTTGCTCGTGATTACATAGACTTGGATTTCCAACGCAAACCAAACCGTTCCGACTGCAGAGCCCATGCACTCTGTGTGTGCCAGCTTGAGGACAGAACTTACTCCCTATGTACACGTATTTTAAATCTGAAATGTGAATCTCTTCCCCTCTGGAACACTTAGCAAAAGATTTAAGCTGCACTTCATTTTTTTAATTCTTTGACTATAAATTGTTAAAATGGAATCAAATGAGTGATAAAATTATCTACCCCTAACGATGATTGATCAGTATTTATAAATCACTTACATTTCTTCTCCTTTTTATTCCTTTCTGCTTTCTGTTTGTGGTGGTATACTGCCGGTTTATGACATTTATTTTCATGTGAACTCCAGTGTGTTAAAACTAGAATCGTTTTGTTGAGTTTCTATGTTGATAAAAATATCGCATCACTTAGGGCCCCAGGTCTCAGAGATAGCTTTGGAGTGTAATCCGGACCAGGACCAGATCAGGAAAGCACAGAGGACACCCAAACCCTGTGTTTGCTCTTCCTGGAGCTGGGTGCGTTTGACATGATTAGGGGTAGGGTTCCAGAGTAGATAATCTCAGTGATGGTAATAGGTCCTGGGATTGTTACCATCTTCTTCATTGAGAATGCCCTGTAGAAAGTTAATTAGTATGAAGAAAAATGGAGAAAGAGTGGGAAGAAAGGTATGGTGAGGATTTATGAACTTGAGGCACACATTTGCAAAGTGGCTAGATGAACATGGTGTGTTATTACTTTTACAGTAGCATAAATTCACAATAGCCCAATGAATTAAAAATAGACGAATTGTCAGATAAAACAGAAGGTGTTAAATACATTTTATACTTCCTTTAGAGCACAATGATTCCAGACTTCTGCAAGTCATTTTAATTTTTTTCTCATATTAGAAGTATTGGGGATCAGTGGCGTAGAGTGAAAGAACGTGGAGAATACAGTCGTGTTGAGCAGGAATTTAAGATATGGCAGTGTGTCTTAGATAAGCAAGAGGAAACCTATGGTTAGACAGCAGTTTCTTGTTTTTTATAAGTTCTCACCCAAGGACATTTTTCCTTTTTTTAATTTTTAAAAAATTATTTTAAATTTATTTTATTATTACATTTTTTTAAAAGAAAGAGAGGGGAATTTGGATGTGAGAAACCTTGCCTGGTTGCCTCCTGTACACCCCTCAACCGGAATCAAAGCTGAAACTTAGGTGTGCGTTGACCAGGAATCAAACCGCAACCATTTGGTGTGTGGGACAATGCTCCAACCAACTGAGCCACACTGGCCAGGGCCAGTTCCTTTTGTGAGGTTGCCTATAAATAAATCATTTCTTAGGGAAACAGGTATTTAGACCCAACCAGTTAACAAACATTTATTATTTGGCAGTGGAATTTGAGTTAATCCAGACTCTATTGGGTGTCTGTCATAAATGGTAACCCCATTTTGAAAAGACAGCTAAATAAGATAATGAGGATAGTTTTGATCTTTTTAAAATTAATATTGATTTTTATGTGTCAGTTTTATACAGGCAGCAAGACACAATTATGCCCTAAGTGCATTAAGTCATACCCTTCACAGATTTTGACAGAGAGAAGGAGTATTTTTAGTGGTAGTAGTTAATTTACACTGTCATTAATGCATGAAAAGGTTGGTGATGATGTCTAATTGTTTCCTATTTTTTTACTACTTAAACTAAAAGTAAGGTTAATGAACCAAGCTGTGGTATGTTATTGGTTATGACAGTTTCTCCAAAAGTGTCTTGCTTAAAATCACTCTTCTTACTAATCAATTTCTGATTCTAAAATGAACTTTTTCTTCCATCTTTTCTCCTCCATTTTCTCCCTCTCTCTTCTAAATATTGGAACATGCATTAAAAAGTGGGGAAATTTATAAGCTACTTTAATTCTTTCAAGAAAGAAATGCTAGAGAACAACTCATTTAAAACATTCAACATTAAGCAGCTTAGTGATTATTTTATATAACTCTAAAACAGGCGCACACATTCACACAAACACAGATGTAATTTATTTGCATTAAATGGATACTATTCACATATGCAGTTTCGATGGAAGTGTCATGAATCAGTTATACTGCTTTTGTAAAAGTTTAACTTCATCATTTGAGATGGCCTTAAAAAAGTCAACCTTTTCCCGATTCATACACTCAGTAATAATGTCCTAAAGGCGTATTGTACACTCTACAATATATGTATTATACTTTACTATAGTCTTGAAAGGTAAGATTGGCAGGAAATGTTAAGACTTAGTTTTTATCTGTATCAGGATATTTTCCTCTTCGAGGAATAAAATATGCATGTTTGTGATGTCACATAACCAACAATCAGAGAGAGCAGTTAATTTGACAGCTCCAAATCTTTTAAATCTGGCCATCCTCATTCTGCCCTCTTTAGCATATTGGCTTTTGTCCTCGAGTGTGTCCGCTCGTGACCACAAAACGGGTGCCGTAGCTTCCTGCATCACGTCTGCATACAGCCATGTCCGAACATGGACCCGGACTCTGTGTGTGTACACCTTTCCCACGAGTTCTCCAGCCGTCTCCCTCCAGTCTCACTGGCACTTTTCTAAACCAATCGCAGGCTAATGTGATTAAAAGGGAAGGCTCAGGGCAGTCTTGGCGAATCAAGACCCATGCCCCTGGCTTTGAGCAAGGGCCAAGTTTCCTTAAAGCACTTGACCACTGAATGCCTAATAAAAGTAGGGGGAAGATACGTGGCTCAGATTTACAAGCTACTTAGACGTAAATCCGAACGAACAAAACCCCCAAACCTTACCTGAGAAATACACAAAGCATCAGACATCATATGCATGGGTAAAAATTGATATGGGAAAGGCTGAGGGACTTAGAGAAATCAACATATACTGACAACTGTGTCTGCATTGCCAACTGACTTTTAAATCATGGATAATTTTTCCATTTATCCAAAGTAACCAAATTCTACTATGTCTCAGTGACAATAAAAGACATATGCCTGAATTGCTCCCATATTTCTCTGTGCACATACAAGTTTCTAAGCTTGAGAAGGCTTTAGCTCATCTTTAAATAATTCCCCAAAAGGCAGGAAAACTTACTTAACTTTTGATAACTCATTGTTAAATAATGAAGGCAATGTTAAGATTCCCCTCCTGCTGTGTGCATTTATGAAAATGATCATGTAAATAAATATTGATTAAACCTTTGTTTTTATGCAGTAGGGGAAACCCAATGAAATTGACTGAGTAGCCCGTACAAGCTTACTTCATTTAGTAAGCCGTCTAATAATGCAGGTAACCATATTGATTACTGAATTTACCTAACACTTTAATTGGGGTTATACACACATGTACATACACACAAATAGACACATATAAATTTAGTGCAGGTTACACAATATAAAATTATTGCTGGTTGGTTTAGGTCAAAAGAAGATGGATATCAGGAATGCCATATGGTTCAACCAAAGATTTTTAAACAAGCGGGGTGCAGGGGAAGTACCAGGAAGCAATAAAGTTGTGTTTTACTTCGTGACTAGTTTTCTGTGTGTTCAGCCCCAATTGTATAATGAAGGTCTCTTGAAAACAATATTAATATGCACTTTTTAATTATAGTATATCTCATTCATAACACATTCAATAAATTAATTCCCTTGGCCTATTTCTGCTGTGATACCAGAAAATCTGTGCTAATAAGGATTTTAAAGAGCACTGACTCAAACTATATACCAAAGATAAAGACACTGGAGCTCAGATTCATTTAGTGACTTACGCAAGATAGACCAGATGACAGTTTTCACTGTCCCTCCAGAGCTCCTCGCTCTGTATGATTGTGCCGTCAGGATGCTGCCTTCTAACTAACCTCTGGGGTTCTGCTTACCTTCTACCATCATGATTATGAAACTTTGGTTTCATGTTTTTTTAATACATTTTTTCTTTTCTTTTATTGTTACTCAAGTATAGTTGTCTCCCTTTTCCTCACACCACTCCCCCCCATCCCAGCCAACCCTACCTCCCTCCCTCGATCCTACCCCCTTTGGCTTTGTCCATGTGTCCTTTATACACGTTCCTTGAAAAAGGGGAAGGGTTTCATGTTTTAATTATATTTTGTATTCTTTCCAGGTATAAACTTCCTCCTTAGTTCTTAATATATCTGAGATTTTTAAAGCTTTCCTAGAATTACATTTGATGTTTGATTATTGAGACATTTTCTTCTCTCTGTCCCAAACTTAAAGCTTATTTTGGATTGCCAATAATAAAAATATTGTGTAAGTGAGGTTTCAGGAAATTTGCTGATGTCTGCCAGTTTCCACAAAAAAACTCATGCACTCTGTTAACTCTAATGGCTGAGAGGATTGCAGTATTTTTCTGTTATTGCCTAGAAATGTCTGCAGTTTCCATACCTTTATAGTTCAAGAGAAGTGGAGCTTTTTGTGTGACATTCTTTTAGTTCTGAATAAACAAGACGTTAAATGGCTATGTATTGTTTAAAGACAGGCAGAGAGCTAGTATTTGAACCAGAATGTTGCTTTTTTAATTTGGAACGCACACACAATATCTACTTGCATCAACCTAGGAAGGTCAGTGGCAAAAGTCAGAATCAGTGGAATAGTTATGCATATTTATTAATATTTATGTTAATATTGTTTTCAAGAGACCTTCATTAGTAATGTGATGCCACTAATGTGAAAATTAACCAACAGCATCACCAATATTGAATTTTAAAAAATCATTCCTCAGTATGTTTTCTCTAAAGCCAGTAATTTCCCTGAATTCAGCAAGAGTTATTCTTTTTTTTTTTTAAGTGAACATGATCTCAAACCCAATTATTAGAAAGGTCACACTCTGTGGTTGATACTCTGAAAGCCAAATGCAACTTTATATTGTGCGTTTTTTTTTTAATTCATGCCATTTTAAACCAGAAGTTGCCCTCAAAAATAGCATTTAGTCAAAAAAGTCATCCTGTAATTAAATATTTTCCAGCACCCACAGTTTCCAAGCAATGTATAATACCTGTCTTTAGTTCTCTTTAGAATTTACATGTTTGTAGAAATGTGCTTCCCATACACTTTCCTTGATAAGCCTTTCTGTATGCTGGTATTCTTTGGTGTTCTCTTATAAAGTTCTAGTACTCTTGATTTTGAAAAGTGAAAAACAAACAAACAAACAAAAAGATCTTTAAGGAAAAGACTATCTTCCATGTGGGATCCTTATTCTAATGTCTGGGTTACTGTCAGTAAGCTTTTTTTTTTAATGAACTATTTTGGCCATTTGAGTAACTGGCTTTTATTGAATAACCATGTCTTATAATCAATAACGTGACAAAAATATTGCAAAGTATTACCCTTGTATTGGAGGATATACATGGGGGAGAGAATAAGGTTCTTCTATGTAGAGAGTGACCCTCCGAAATTATTAAATGTCTGAGAATTAGTAACATTAAAAAAGTCAGTCATGTCCTCCTCCCTCCAACAGTCCCCCAAATTCAGAAGTTATAGTATATAACATAGAATTTAAGGTCTTTGACCTTAGGATTACTAAAATCTGGCTTCAAATTCTAGCCCTAACGTTTACATTTTGCAAAACCCTGGGCAAGTTAATCTTTTTAAGCTTAGATTTCTCACATATAAAATGGGGAAAATACCACATGTCTCAGAGAGTAACTGGGATAGTAAAATGAAATAATGTGTCTGAATGGAACAGCGAGAGTTCCATACATGAGAGGTTATTAGTCTCAGGTCATTATGTTTTTCTTTCAATCTTTTTCAAGCACCGGCCTTTCACACCATCGTCAGAATCATCAGTCTTTCCTCACCATGAATCATTGCCTTGGAAATTCAGGCCAACATCTCAGAGAGTTGGTTTTTATTATTCTTAATTTCCAGTATTATTGCAGTGCACGTTTACTTATCTGACAGATATTTGGTGGGCATGTGCTAGAAGCCATGCACTGCTGTCTAAGACCTGAAAGGTCTACTAATGAGCAAGAGCAAACATGGTTCCTGTCCTCTGGTATTCCTAAGCAATAAAGGCACTGGATAATTCCACACACAAACCTAAAATTGCAACAATATCAGGCAGCTAAGGAGACAAATATAGAGCTGTAGGAGTCTCTCCCAGACCAATCTGGCCTTATCAAAGGCTCTGAGAAAATTTTTCCAAAGAAATAGCATTTGTGATGAAAGTGGAAGGACAAATGGGAGTGAACCAGGTGAAGAGGACAAAGAAGTTCCCTGCGGAGGTAAACCATTGTTCAAAGGACCTGTGGTAGAATGGAGAAGGGAGAATGCAAGTCAAAGGTTGTATAGATAGAATACAGGGAACAGGGGACAGTGGCTTAAAATGAGACTGAATTTTGTTTCCAAAACATGGCAAGCCAGGCTTCTAGGTCATATTAGAGTTTTACGTTTATTCTAAAATAGCAAAGGCTTTATGACAAGCTAACATGATCAGATTTGCTTTTGCAGAATTAGGGGTGTTTGGAGTCAATGTGTGAGGACCCATTGGGAAGACACGGTAGTATTATAATGCCTTGGACTTGGGTGGAGGTAGTGAAGATGGAAAGCTGACAATACATCTGATGTAGGAATTATAGGCTGAAGCAGAGAGTGTTATTGAGAATAACAAAGAAGAACCTATGGTCCTCTAAGAGAAGCGTAGAAAAGATCTGTGCTGGAATTAAATATATGTGAATCAGCTGAGTGTGGGCACTAATGAAGGGGGCTCAGCATAGAGAAGACAAAGGAAATCATGGAGTTATAACAAGTTTTTTTTGGACAGGGCAATGCAAAGACAGAGGAAAGAGTTTTACTATGTAAAATGAGAAACTGTGTTATCTTAGATGGATATTGGATTACTGAGCTCATAGTTCATAGTCATTTACTGGGCTCTTAGGCAGTGTTTCCAAAATTTTCAGTGATTTGTGGAGGTGTTTATGGTACGAGAGAAACTATGCATAGAAGTTAGTCTAATTGACTCGAATGTTTTTTCTGAATTCCCCTAAAAAAGCAACCCATTCTCTCCCCAACTTCCTCTCCCTCCCCACCTTTGTTCCCTTCTCCTGCCATGACCCTTCTCCATCTTCCTCTGTCTTACTTCAGCAAACTTTAAAAAGTATTTTTAAATGGACAAAATTCAAATATGTGGGCCATCTCTGGAATCTCTTGGACTATAAGTTCTGTGCACTTCTCTCTTTCCATTTCATTATTCTTTTTTTTTCCTTTTTTCTATATGCTTGTTTGATTTTATTAAAAATTTGGGGGGTTATCAAGAAGAATTTTATTTTATTTTTTTCGCATATTTTTATTGTTGTTCAAGTACAGTTGTCTCCATTTCCCACCCCCCCCCAGTAGCCATCCCCACTGATCTTACCCCACTTTGGCTTTAAGTGTATTGTCTTTGTTATATTGTGTCCAGGTATGTTAGCTATAAACTAACTTATAAAATATATTTTTGAACTATGGTAGAGCAGGGGTGTCAAACTCATTTTCACAGGGGGCCACATCAGCCTTGTGGTTGCCTTCAAAGGGCTGAATGTAATTTCAACTCCTTAACAGTTAGGGAGGAGTTACATTTATACAGTCCTAAAATTATTTCGGCCCTTTGAAGGCAACTGCAACGCTGGTGAGGCCCCCAGTGAAAATGAGTTTGACACCTCTGTGTAGAGTATGGAGAAATTAAAGTGCAAAATCTACAATTATTGGATTAGTGAAATTTTCCCTAAATATTTCACAAAAGTATCTAGCAAGGCAAATATGTCTTGGCATCTTTCTCCTTGTGGGTTTTTATTCGAGATTGACAATAAAAGAAAAGCCTATTAGCTTTTAAGAGTTCAAAATTCTGCCTTTTCATTTAAGCTTTTGAATTTAATAAAGATAGACCAGCACCATTACACTCCAAAGGCCAAGTGGAAATAGTCATGAGTAGAATATCTTCCAACACATCCTTCACCTTGGAGTGGACTTTTTAAAAGAAAATATGTGTATACAGGTATGTTACAGCCAAAGGGCTGGTCTTGCTACATATTTAGAGGTTGGTTTTTCAACTTTTTTATTGTTTGTTGACATATGGACATGTTGGTGGTCCTGTATATTTCATTTTTTATTCTCTGGATTTATGGGTTTGAAATAATTGAGCAGCAAACAGAATAGGGGAGTCTTGTTGTTTTGGGTGTGTGTGTGTGCACGCGTGTATTTCCTGGTGAAAAATAGTTTCAGTTGTCGGTACACTGCCAGAAAAAGCACTTCTCTCCAGCTCATTTCTTTTTACAGAGGCTGCTGGCGTGAATTGAGGGCCTTATAGGAAGAGGCAGTGGGCCTTTGAGCCAGGTGCTTGTTCTCGCTTTCTTCTTATGATATTTGATGGTTCATTAGAATTCTGTCTTCAAACCTATCAAGAAAGAAAGAAAGAAGGAATAAGCAGAATGTTTATTGTCACATAAAGAAAAAAAGCCACTAAACACTTAGGGCTATTGAAGTTTTATCTTAGTCATTTTATCTTGATATGATGACTTGCCCTTGTTTAATGCTGGATTCACATTAAATAGTGTCAGTGCGTTGCTCACGCCCAGCAGAGCTGAGGAAGAGAGGCACTACCCGGAAGCAACACTCCATGCTCCACTGAAAAGTGCTTCTTTCTGAACTAAAAATTACCTGGGGATTAGGGTCAGAGATAAAGGTTTAGGGCAAGATTTCTGAAGCTTGGCATTGGTGACATTATGGTCCAGGTAACTCTGGACCATGGGGGCCAGTCCTGTATATTGTAGGATATTTGGCAACATCCTGTACCTCTACACACTACATGCCAGCACCATCCCCCCCACCACACTTCATTGAGACAACCAAAAATGTCTGTAGACATTGCCAAATGCCCAGGAGGGGCTGCAGAGTGGGACACAATATCATCCTTAATTTATAACTACCAGCTTTGTATTATTTAAGAATAAGTTTTAATAGTTAAGACAAATGAAAAACTATGATGCATAAGCATTTCAGACTTCCACCCCACTCACACTTACATGCAAATGTGAAACAATAGAGTTCTTACATAGTTAAAACATTTAAAAAATATGTTGCACATTACCTTCAAATAAGAATGAAAACAGCATCTTCACTCAATCTAATTTCTATTTTTAGAAATATATTTATAAAACTATAACTAAACCTGCTGAAAATTGGTTTTCTTTAATCTAACCTAATTTTCAAAGTTTGATCATTTTCAGAACTGTATTATCAGGTATTAATCCTCTTTAAAGACTAGCAACTTGGAAAGATCATGCCAATTCTCATTGTGCATTAGTATCTTTATCCAAGAGTTGGTTCTGGTAGTCTGATAAAAAATAAGTCAGGGCTCTATTTACTTGTTATAAATGCAATTGCATTATCTATCTAAAGAAATGAAACATTACAGAGAAAAGAACGGTCCACAGAGATAACCCAGTCATTCGTCACTCTTGGCCAAGGTTCCCATCACATTCGTTTTCCATCCCAAATGAAGCAATCTTTAGAAAGTTTGGCTTTTTGGGGTGTTTTGTTGTTGTCATTGTTGTTTTTGTTTTTCACTTGTCCTACATAAAAGATATATAAGTTATATAAGTTTAAAATAATTTTGACTTAGTCTATGATGTGAGCGATAAAAGAAATTATTTCCCAGTTTTTACTTCTCTTAGTTTGCTTTGTTTTTCACCAGTTAATTTTTCCAATTAAATTTGATTTTTTTCTGTAAGTATGCCATTGCCGTGAAACCTTACAAAATGCTGGTACAGTCAACAATAAAATGTTTGCACAAATGTTTCCCCCTGCATCATTTAAACCTCTGAAATATTAAGTGTTTATTTATAGTATAATTAAAAAGGCTTTCCTCTCCCCCAGTATTTCACTCAGTGAATGACAGGACTGTTATTTTAGTAACTCTATTTCTGGAGCAGCTCACTGTATTTTTAGTTAAGAATAAGAAATTTGCGTCTGGTGCGGAGGTTACTGGCCTCACTGGAATCTGTGCCATTTGATGTGATAGTACATACATCTTTGACTGTGAACCAGAAAACAGAACCCGGTGTACTAGGAGCGAATCTACTGAGATCAAACTTCGTGTTTTTGTTCTCAGTTCAGCGCTTCCATTTTTTAGTTTAATTTGGGAATATCCTGGGTCCCACATAAGAGGGATGGATCCTACGGGTTTAGGAAGTGGACATAAGAGGTTATTGTACATGGCAGCAGGAGGCAGTAACAGGGAACAGAGGTTTACTAAAACGTGTTATACTGACATAGATAATCTTTGCTTGACTCCCTTTTCTCTACTTTCTTGAGAGGCAGATTTAAAAGAAAATTCAAGTCATACAATTTTTACTCTATTTTACATTAAATCTAGGCGGGTTTCTGACTAGACAGTTTTCCTTAAAACATATATATACAGTAATCTTGTAAGTATATGTGTATCTGCAACTAAGCAAGTATAAAATTCTAAAAACAAGATGTGATTTAAATATTCTAGGCTTGCCCTGACTGGTGTGGCTCAGTTGGTTGGGCGCCGTACCACAGACTGAAAGGTCATGGGTTCAATCCCCAGACAACAACCACGTCTGGGTTGAGAGTTCAGTCCAGGGCAGGGTGTGTGCGATAGTCAACCAATTGGTTTCTCTCTCACATCGATGTTTCTCTCATTCTCTTTCTCCCTCCCTTCCCCTTTGTCTAAAATCAATAAGCATGTCCTCCAGTGAGGATAAAAATTTATCCTAGGCTTCAATCATTGAAAAGTTCAGATGGTGATGCTTTCCTCCTTTTCTACTGATGCTCTGGCAACAGGTATCACTCCTGCTCCTCTTAGCAACTATCGCCGACTTCAGGCCTTGCCTGAAGTGTTTCTGACAGTAATTATGATGCTCAATTACTGGCTCAGAACATTGAGTTGGGCTCAGTACACTTGCAGAAATTTATTTTTTCTCTTTTTGTTCAGTTGACTGTTTTCTTCACTTTCCTTATTTTTTTCTCTTCATTCTAGGAAGTAAAACATGCCATGTTTACATATTTATAGGTACACATAGGAATACAAGAAATGACATATTTTTAAATAACCACTTTCCTCCTTCATTAGAGGTAGAGAAAGCATATGTAGTTGTATACCTAACCTGATTTATATATGATACTGATGTAGTTTTATGAATGTGAAACTTTAAAGATCATGCCTAACTGTTATGATCCCGATAGAGGCAGAAATTTCCAATGAGACTCATATTATCCTTTTCTCTGATGGTAAAACACATAGACCAGATATAAAATAAAGATCTTGGCACATCAGGTCAGCTGCCAAGAGAAAACAAGTCGCAATCAACCAACTGGATATGAGAATTAAACAATTGAATCAAATCAAGAAATTGGACAGAAGATTTTTTTTCAGGTGGTGCAGAATTCGGGACAGAACAGAGACTAAAGAACACACTTCCACAAGAGTCTGGGCTGGGTTTACTCTGACCTCACAGCTAAGGTTGAAACAGCAGAGTGAGAACAACTAAAAAGATCACCACTGCATGATGAGATGATGATGATGATGATGATGCTTATTTTTACAAAAGTTTATTCTTAAATGTATAACAGGCTCTAAGGTAACCTTCATTCTTTCTATAGGTGGCAAGAGATGTTATAACAGAGAATCCAGATGTTAAAGCATAAATGGAATTCAGGATCACCATTACCTCAGGCACAAGGAACAGCTCACTTTTTGCCAGATTTCTTAATTGGACTTGTGGCCACGGGGCTTTTCCCTGAGGCCTTTGCTTTTCGCTCCTCGAGTTTCTTCTCCTCTTTTTGCTTCTGCTTGAATGCCTTATTTCATCCACCTCCTTATCCTGCTTCTTGGGCTGCCTCGGGGGCTTCTTCTTGCCACCTTTTCAGCTGGACACAGCACCTGCCACCTCTTCCCCTGGATAGAATTCTAAATGCAAGAAAAGTAAAGGGCCTTGGTTTACACCTTTTATTTTAGTTTTAGTTTTCATAGGGTCCTGTATTGATTAGCTATACATTGATAGCTATGAAAAGTTTCTCTAATTCAGTTGCATAGTCACCTGGGGGGGGGGTTCAGATTCCTACATTCACCCCTAGAAATTCTGACACAGTATATCAAGGGTGGGTTCTGTGTATAAACACTTGTGGTGGTGTTAATGCAAGGAATCCCTGATAGCCAGTAACTATACTTTATGAGCCACTGCTCTCTACTCTAGGTCATGGGCACTTTTGATCTTGCTAAGGTCCAATTACATCATCCAACCTCTCCTCTTATTGTTACCAAACTAAAGGGGTTCATTTATCTATGTGCATCAAAGCCCAATAAGAAGTGAACAGGAGTTTGCAGCAAAGAAAATAAAAGTTTATTTAAGGAATTGGCACCAATACTGGAGTCACAGCTGAGCTATGGTCTACGACCTAGCTTCCCAATGGTCCCTAGTGGATAGATTATATAGGGGGAAAATCATTAGTCATGGTGGCTGGGGAGTTGGGGTCACGGCCTCTGCTGATTGGTAGGGCTAGGGTAAGGAGTGGTTGATTATCGCATCAGTCCTGGTGTCGGCCATGGTGTTGTCCCATGTGGTATCATGAAGATGTGGTTGGTATAGTCATTCTGCTTCATGGGTCTGGGGCTGAAACATAACTGAAGTTAAGATATTATCTTTAGTTTAATTGAAATTCTGTTCTCATGGTCAGTAGGTCTGAAGCTTTATTCATAAGAAAATGTAATGCTGATCAGAATTTAATGTCCTAAGGGCCTAATGATTCAAGAAGTGGATGCTCTGCAGTATGGGCAAGGGTGACGGGATCTGGTGGAAAGGAAGCAAGTGAATCAGAGTGCTATTAGACAGGACAAAGATAGCTTGAATGAAGGAAATAGTAATATTAAAGAAATGAAGTGCCTATCTGCTTATATTATCACTTTAGTTCTCAGAGGACTAAAGAAGGCTGCAATGAGTAATTTGTCTGAGTTTCAGTCAAGGAGGAACCTGGAGGTCTCACAGTGGAGGCAATCACGAGAAAGATAAGGGAATAATTTGAAGTATATGTAGAAGAAAAACCAAAACCAAGTTATAATCATAGACCAGCACAATATACCACAACAAACTACACAACGTCGAAGAGATGCAGGGAGTCTCCTTTGGGTCCGTGAGTGCCACCCTGGTTGACAGGAAGATGAGAGAAGGTTGGAGACAGCTCTGTTCTTGTCTAGACATATCAAACTGGCTTCTTTTAGGCAAAGACACAGTCTGAGAAATCATGTTAAAGTTATGCGTGATTATTTTTGTACTGTAATAGTATCTAGAGATGCGATGTCTCATTGTGACTCTAATGACTCTAGGTTGAATCTGACAATATTGATGTCACTTCATTGTGCCAGTCAGACTGACAATAGAAAAAATTTTAAATTAGTAGAACACAGAATCTTCCAAAAATGATACACCGAAACCACTTCTCTCACTTGAGACTTGAGAAAAAGGACTTGTTTCAAGAGAACACTGGCAAGATCATCGTCTTGGAGATTTATGTTATAAAATGTGAACAAAGTTTTCTTCAATGTCATCCTTGAAACACTGGCCTGTGTTTCCATTAATAATATGTAAATGTTATGGACACAGAACATGCTGGGTGCCTCAGCCGTCTCAGAGAGTGGTTGCAAGATGACAAAGGTAAAGAGAAGAACTGCTTTAGTTGAGAAGGTAAAGAAAGGATGAAATCTCTCTCAGCAACAGCTTGTGGATAATGAAGTTGGGCATTTCTGTCATGAAAAAAGGAGGTATTGTTTGAATATGAGGGATTGACAAGCTCAGAAAAGACGGGAAAATTTGAGCCTTGCTTTCAAAACCAAACCTTAGAGAATTGTGAGTCTGAAGCAGACCCAAGGGCGGATGCATAGAGTTGTCAGGGAGAACGCGGGGCAGGGTGTGAGTTGGGTGGTGCCAGGTAGCAACTCTCCACACTCCTGGTGAGGAGCTGGCCTGTATGCTGATGGGAGGGTGAGAAGTGCTGGCAGACAAGAGAGGCTTGAAGGCAAGTGGAATAAATCATAGAGGACAACTGGGAAGCATTCATTCATTATTTTCGTAGCATCTGGAATTGTCATATCACTTTCTCTCAGAACACCATGCACAGAAGCCTCTTCTCAGAGGTGGCCTTGCATCGTCTGTCCCTGCAGTTAAGACCGCAGGTCTGGAGTGGCTGGGTTCAACGCCTGGCTCCAAACACCGTGATACGTCCCTTGTCTTTTACGGTACTGCACAAACTTAAATTCTGTTTATCTTCCTTATTTTATCTTTTGATGTATGAAATAGGAAACATTTTTCCTATTTCATAGATCAAAAGGTAAAAGCCAAATAAGTCAAGCTTTGTAAAATGTGTAGCATATTGAGGAGCACAATAAACCCCTAAATAAATATCAAGCTTAATTTCCGGACTAAAATCTCAATTACAGAGCTCTTCCAGTTCTCAAAGAATTTATAATCAAAAGAGAGAGACAATACCAATAAAGATATAATTATTGACAATAGGATACAAACAGTAACAGAATATGAAAATGGAAATTAAAAAAATTATCTGAGGGCAAAACAAGTTGAAAATTGGTATAGATTGGAGTTCCCATCATGATCTATCCAGCTGAAAAATGTATTATATGATTAGCGATAAAAGAATGTAATTTTATGGGTGTAAATAGTCCAGTAAACCCTTCTAGAAATGATAGATAATAATGAAGTCTAACATAATCTTCCCCCAGTGTGTTCAATAAACTGCTGTAAACCATGCACTCACCCTTTGCTTCTGATCCAGAGCAAAGGAAATGTAGTAAATATACTAGCTCCGTAGTTTTGAGCATACTTTTCTAAAACATGCTAGCCCTCATTTTAATAAAACACTGTTCCTTTATTGGGGATGTGGCAATTGCATTACTGGGTTCAGAAATGCAGCAGATAATCCGCGTGTTGTTCCGGAGAGCAGTGCTGCAAGTGCGCAGCTGATACTTTCTTTACGGGCTCGGTATGTGCTGGGCAGTCATCGTCTTAGCCTTTCAGACACTAGGGGACATCCATTGTCTTTAAGAAATATATCCAACACAGACATTCAATATTAGGGAAAGGTGCTAAAACCAAAAAGGGTTTGAAATATTCAGATATGTTAATGCCAAAATATTTCAAGGAAATATGGAAGGAAAAAAGCCAGAATTTTATGTATATACACATGGGCCCAAGTGTAAATGTTGTTGTTTTTTTAATCTTTTGGAAAGAGAAATTTTTCAGTGTGCCATTCACACTCAGAAAGCCCCAGAAACTTTGTGATCCCCCAGAAATGGACTATCTTATATATAAGTAAAGCAGATTTTTACCTTACTAATAGTAGATACATTAGGGTGAGTGGAAATGTTGAAAAGCTATTTATAGGCAAAAAGTTCAGGCTCTTTTATAGTAGAAAAAGGTTATTGTGGGACCTCGACAGGTAGGCAAAAGTAGGTTTACAATTGTGAGCACACAAAACAGAATTCTTGTCTTATTGTTTATTATTACTTGTTTGTATTACATCTGTAAACCTCCTGTTGCCCACCCCATCTGTGCATTTGACAAGGTGACAAAGTGTCTGTCCCAAACATGAGAATCAAGCCTGCTACATTTGGTTATACAGTATACTATGTCATCCTGTCTAATAGGATACAATTTGGATTATGGATGTTGATTTTTATGCATGTCACAACAATTTCAAAGAAAATAATGGTACAGAATCTTATTCCAACATAATAAATATGTTATGGCAATTTTCCAACAGACGGAAATAACAAGTATTAATAAAGTGTAACCTTTTTCTAATTTGTAGAATGACACCCTATGGATAAGCAATAACCCTGACCAAGGTTTGTCAATGGGATGGGGATTTCAGCTCAACTCAATATTCTTTCCCTCTCACTCTTACTCACTTTTGTCTATGCAAAGCCTCTTTCTCCTCTCCTGATACATGGAATGCTAGCTTATTAAATTTGATATTGGAGCCAATATCTTCTTCTCCTATATTGCTTTGGTAATAGATTTAATTAAAAATATAAATCTCCTGAGTAGATTGAAGTCTTTAGGGCCATTTCTAAATGCTTTCATTTTATTATGTTAATCGATATTTTACTCTTGTATTTGAAAAATCACTATCTAGTTGTTAGTTTTTTTAAACATTTATTTTCTTGAAATAATAAATGTTCCTTAGGGGATCATCATGATCAATTTTAGTTAATGGGCACTTGGTAGAAGAAAAACAAGTAAAATGTATTTTTAGCTATAGGGAAAGATGTGTGTGTGTGTGTGTAATATTATTACTATTGGGAGAATATCAGAAGTTGGGTTCCAAATTTCATAAATGAAGCATTTATTGGATACTACATGGCTCAGGCATTCATACTATAGTGTTAAGACATTGATTCTTTCTTCAAAGAGCATGAACATTGTGATTAGAACTTCGCTTAGAGTAAAATATGAATTGTTTGACATGTGACTTAAGGAGTGACAATTTTCTTTTAGGAGAAAAAAACATTTTAATGTAATTTAACAGAAATTATTTTCCTTCAGACATAAGGAATTTTTAATGGAAGATTTCTTTCAGAAGTTATCTTTTGATAATTCTTGCTTTGTAGGTTTAAAAAACTATGTTTTGGTTGGTTTTGTGCGTGAAATACAGAGCTTCTACATATTAACTCTTTTTTAATACCCCTTCCAAGTCCATGAGCCCCCAAAACATTTAATAATGCTAACCATACTACTTACTCATTTAGTCCCCCTGCATTACTCTTTCTAGCCACATTCTCATTTCTTTTAAATTTGGCAAATTATACTTATGATCATGCTGTGTGATATTGGTGAGTTAAGATTCAGTCCTACTTGGGTATGTTTCTTTAAGTACAAGATCACAGTGAGTTATTTAGAACTGATAGAATTTATATTGTATAATTCATGTCACTTCACTTTAACTAAGGACTTGAAATGATTGCATTGGAGTCATGTGGAAACCATGTTAATGTAAAAATTTGTTTATTGACAAAAGGCAGTAACATGATTCCAGATGTAATTCTAGATAGCTTCCATTGTTACCTCTTGGATCTGTCACTTTCTGTGTAACTTTGGACAAATTATTTTTGCCTTTCTCAGTTTTCTCCACTTTAAAATGGAGATAATAGTAGGACCTATTTTATAGGATTACTATTAGGATTAAGTAAATTAATCCTAATAGTTAGGGTTAACTTATTTAATAAGTTAGGATTTAATAAGCACAATTAGAATAGTATTTAACATATAATAAATAATGAAGAAATGTTAGCTATCATTATCATTTGAATCATTATCTCATTCATTTTTACAAAAATCTTATGAAGTATTATTATTCCTAAATTACAAATGTGGAAACTGAGGCCCAGAGAAGTTAATTCCTGCCTTATCTACCTCTAAGAAGTGTTCGAGATTTAAGCAACATAAACCTTAGCAAAGCACTTTTGAAAACAAAAACCTCAATACAAATAAAAGGAGTTAAGGGATTGTTGGAGATAAAGAGAGCAAAGAATAATTACATTAACAGGTACTTGTGAGAGAGGACTTCCAGCCAAGATGGGGGCAAGGTAGATACACTTTGCCTCCATGAACAACCAAAAGGAGGATAACAATAATTTAAAACAACAACAAAAAAACCCCCAGAACTTCCAGAAAATTGAACTGTATGGAAGTCTGACAAACAAGGAGTTAAAGAAAAAACATCCATCCAGACTGGTAGGAGGGGCAGAGACAGGCAGCCGCGGTGGAGAGGATGCGCAGCAAGGTGGTGGCTGGAGGACCTGGAAGTCCCACATTTCCAAGCCGATAAACCAGGAGGAACAACTTGGGAGCAAGACAGACCGCTCAACCCAGGGTTCCAGCACAAGGAAATAAAGCCAAAAAACTTCTAGCTGTAAAAATCTGTGGGGGTTGCGGCAGCAGGAGGAACTCCCAGCCTCACAGGAGAGTTTGTTGGAGAAGCCATTGGGTCCCAGAATGTACACAAACCCACCCACCTTGGAATCAGTACCAGAAGGGCCCAATTTACTTGTGGGTACCAGGGGAAGTGAGTGAAAGCTAGCAGAGAGCCGAGCAAGTGGTATGTGGCATCATTCCTTCTCAGACCCCTCCCCCACACACATCACCACAACGCATCCATGTAGGTTGCCCCCCAACCATGGAATACATAAGGCTTTGCCCTTTACTATGTAACATGCACACTGAGACAAAAAATATGGCCCAAATAAGAGAAGATCAAAGCTCCAAAAATAGAACTAAGCAGTGAAGAGATAGCAAACCTATCAGATTCAGAGTTCAAAACACTGGTAATCAGGTTGCTCAGAGAAATGGTTGAGTATGGTCACAAAATAGAGGAAAAAGTGAAACTATAAAAAGTGAAATGAAGGAAAATATACAGGGCAACAACAGTGAAGGAAAGGAAACCAGGACTCATATCAATGGTTTTGAAAGAAGGAAGAAATAAACATTCAACTAGAACAAAATGAAGAAATAAGAATTCAAAAAAATGAGGAGAGTCTTAGGAACCCCCTGGACAACTTTAAACGTTCCAACATCCGAATCATAGGGGTGCCAGAAGGAGAAGAAGAGCAAGAAATTAAAAATTTGTTTGAACAAATAATGAAGGAAAACTGCCCCGATATGGGGAAAGAAATAGACTTCCAGGAAGTCCAGGAAGCTAAGAGAGTCCCAAAGAAGTTGGACCCAAGGAAGTACACACCAAGGCACATCATAATTACATTACCCAAGATTAAAGATAAGGAGACAATCTTAAAAGCAGCAAGAGAAAAGGACACAGTCACCTACAAAGGAGTTCCCATTTAACTATTAGCTGATTTCTGAAAAGAAAACTTTCAGGCAAGAAGGGGCTGGAAATAACTATTCAAAGTTATGAAAGGCAAGGACCTACATCCAAGATTACTCTATCCAGCAAAGCTATTATGTGTAATGGAAGGGCAGATAAAGTGCTTCCCAGATAAGTTCAAGTTAAAGGAGTCCATCATTACCAAGCCTTATTATATGAAATGTTAAAGGGACTCATCTAAGAAAAAGAAGATGATCAAAAATATGAACAATCAAATGACAACAAATTCACAAATACCAACAACTGAACCTTAAAAAAAGTCTAAGCAAACAACTAGAACAGGAAAAGAATCACAGAAATGGAGATCACATAGAGGGTTATCAGCAGGGAGGGGGAGAGAAGAGAATGGGGGAAAAGGTACAGGGAATAAGAAGCATAAATGGTAGGTACAAAATAGACAGGGGGAGGTAAGAATAGTATAGGAAATGGAGAAGCCAAAGAATTTATACGTGCAACCCATGGACATGAGCTAAGGGTGTGGGGCAGGGCGGAAGGCAATAAAGGGGAGAAAAGAATGGGACAACTGTAATAGCATAATCAATGAAATATATTAAAAAAACAGGTACTTGTGAGATACACTAGCAGTGAGATGTAAAAGAAGCAGTGTGTGCATAGAGCTGTAATTTATGAAGAATATGATTCTCAATGACTGCAGAATCATAAACTATGCCCAGGACACTCCAAGGCAAAGATTCTGTAATACTGAGAGTGAAAGCTTTTTTAATCTGACATTGAATTATTTAAATCATAAGCAATTAGAAAGAAATGCAATTTTGTAGTCAACCCCATGCTCTGTTTTTCTTTAATGAAAATACTGGATAATCCAAATAGAATGAATTCAGAGTTTATTTTTATGAGTATTATCTTTAATATTAATGAGATTTGTCCATGGCTGTATTAGTCATGATTTCTGAGATTTCTTTTTCCCTTCTCTATGAAGAAAGCTGAATAAACAAAGACTAGCTAAAAGATCTATCATTCTATGAAGATAATTTTTGTACCAATATGTGATGTGGGGTTTTTATTTGTGATTTTTTGGCTTATTTTATATGATAGTATAACCTCAGGTTAGCTGTTGTAAGACTTGCATTGTGTGGGTACCATCCAACTGATTATGTTTTTTAAAAATGAATTTGCCCCTTGTGCTAGAAAAATTACCCAGTTAACACCATGATAATAGCAGTGATTTTCAGGAAACGATTTGTGGATCCTTTTCTCTGTAATTTGCTTGCTAGCTCAGATAACCCTTTGCAATGGCTATAATCAGTGCGGTGATTTTTCCCATGAACCTTGCCTGGAGCTGCCCATCACTGCTTCACTTATATATTTTTAAACACCGTGATACTTAAACTTTCTCAGTTTGCTCTTGATTGCAATCAGAGTTATTTTTTATAATTGTTAGGAACATTCCATTATAAAAACTATAAATGTGAGTCAAACCATACTCTTTTCTCAGTAGGAAACACAAAATTATGGAATTTTGTACTTAAATAGATGTTAGAGATTAACTGGTCTTAGCAGTCAACACACTTAAAAGGTAAACAAAAAGGGTTTTCAGAGCTTGAGTGTCAAGGCCAAGGTCATGTTACATAAGATACTAGAGCTTTTTTCATTGCTCTCATGGCTCTGTAATTCACATATAAAG
The DNA here is from genome assembly GCF_022682495.2 of Desmodus rotundus. NCBI lineage: Eukaryota > Metazoa > Chordata > Mammalia > Chiroptera > Phyllostomidae > Desmodus > Desmodus rotundus. The sequence goes on along the minus strand of NC_071391.1, from coordinate 128,591,011 downwards.
TGGACTAGTGTTAATAGTGAACTAATACTATTATAATACTATTATAATATTATAATACTATTAATACTAATAAATAGTATCATCCAGTTAACAGGATCTAAATGTGCAGATCCAAATATGGATAATCATTGCTTACCCCAGTAATCATAGGGAAACGTCCAGTAGAGTAGACACTTGATGCTTCTGTTCATTCTTGCACTCCTGGTACCTAGAATAGTGCATGTCCCATAGCAGATGCCCAATTAATTAATATTTTTGCATACATAAATGAGTGGTTAGTTGGATAATACCCCATCACATATACACATCTCCTTTTTTTCTTGTAATACCTGGCTTTTTAAATAGTGTTAATTGTGTTTTATTTATTTCTTTAGCTGTCCTTATGTTTTGCTTTTAGAGTAAATATGTGTGTGTGTGTGTGTGTGTGCATACACACACACTGCTACATTATTTGTGTAATATTCAGCCACTCAGGCAGTATTTTACCTATAAAGTCATACAAATGTTGTTGTTATTATTATTATTATTATTTTAATGCTCACCTGAAGATATACATTTATTGATTTTTAGAGAGAGAGAAACATTAATGTGAGAGAGAACTATCGATCAGTTGCCTCCCATACACATCCCAGTGGGGTATCTAACCCACAACCTAGGTCTGAGCTCTGACCGGGAATCAAACCCACAACATTTTGGTGTAAGTGACAGTGTTCCAACCACCTGAGCCACCCAGCCAGGGCCAAATATCATTATTATTATTTTTAATTTAGCTGACTAAATGCATTTATTTATTTGTTTGTTTGTTTGTTTGTTTATTAATATGTTTCAAGCAGTTTGATTTTGTGATGAAAAGAGATACAACTGAAAATAATTATTACAATTATGAATCATGCATTAAAATGTTTTAATATTAAATCTAACTCAATGGTATTGACAGTGCCATTGAGAAAACAGAGGTTTAGAAACATTTGTCCAAATAACAAAATTATTTCTAAAGTCTCCTCCCCATCCCAGCCTTTATTGCATGTGAAATAGTTTCCCAAGACTGTTTCACCATCTTCTTTACCTTATTCAGGAGTATCTGGGCAACTTGTACGCCATCTGCAGCTAACACTGTGATTGTTTTGTCTCGGCACTGATACTATTAAACCCAGGAGATAGCTTAGCTAAAATATAATTCTCAGTTAACTTAATTTAGAGCATGTCACCCTAGAGAATCTTGTGATTAACCACAACTATGCATTTCAGCCTAACAAACATAATAAAGATCATCACAATGAATCTCGTATTTGAGCAAGCACCTAAAATGGTGTGCAGGCTCTATTCATCGATTACAAAAAAGAAGACAGAAAAAGAGAAAACAGAATAAAAGATATAAGAACCTGTATTCCTGTCATCCCTTTGCTTTAGTGTTGAATTAACAAGCTAGTGATATATGAGCATGTATAAATAATGCTGTTTTTCAGTGCATGTTGTGGGGAGGGGGAAAAAAACACTGGTTAGGACACAACAGATCATTCACAGTGCTCTCCAGAAGCAATCTCCCTTTTCACTGAGTCTGCTGTTGGAATGCCGTCCACGTTGTGTCTGCAGCTCAGGCGGCATTAGGGGCCAGCAGCCACCCAGGCTGTGATGATCTGAGCTGGTGATCTATGCTCAGCCCCTGGAAGATGCTCGCCTCCCCTCCAGGATCTGAGTGAAAAGCTTTCTCCAGTTTCTGAATTCAGACTAAGTGGCTCAAAAACATTGAAAAGCTTCCTCAGAGATTCTGGATTTTCTCTTAGATTAGTTGGTTGTTAATAAATCTGACTTCCCCAACAATGACAAGAATTCAAATTGCTCTTCCTCATTCCACAGTGGCACAGTTCAAGATGCATGAGTAATACAGCTAGTTATCAAAACTCTGGAATTTAAGAGAAGTGTGCCAGAGCATTTTGACCATAACTAAATAGAAAGCTTTTAGCAGCAATTCTCCAAGCCCTGACAAGACACGTTGCATCCTTGACCAGTTCTTAAAGTTTTCCACTTGCAGACCATGGGCGAGCTCTTCTGCACGTCTGGTCTTATTTTCCATTTCATCCGAATGACTGTTCACCTCATGTTTCTTTCCTGGGGTCTGTCCAGTTGTAGATCTTGGAGGATTCTTGCTTTTTTTCTCCTTTAAAACTTCCAGGGTTTACAGCAAGGTAGAGAGAGAATAGATGTCCTGCATTTCTTGGTAGGAGAAGTGTGTGAACTGGGTTAAAAAAGCAGCCAGCACTTTTACCGACTGAATGGCAATACACAACAAAATGATCTGTTCATTTCCAAAAGCTGCCAAGCAGGGGAGCCCCTCTAGTTGAGTATTGCACATATGAGAGGTCTTTAATATCATGAGGGAGGATTTAAACCAAGGCAAGATACCACATTTGGCACAATTCCAAATACTAAGTAGAAAGTCAAGGCTGTAGGATGCATCAGAGTGAGGTATCTCAGAGCTCAAGAGCCCCTCTATGAAAATAAATGTGAATTATTTTAGGAATTTTATTCTTCCTCAATTTGCAGAAATTTCAAGTAGATTTTTTTTGTGTTAAGTCATGGCTAACACCGTTCATTTGAATTTTAAACAAAAAGCATTGAATTTTTCCCAATTACAAAAGAAACACATATTCATTATAGAAAAATTAGAAAATACAAAAAAAGCAATAATCAGATGTCCTGACTGGTGTGGCTCAGTTGGTTGGGCATCATCCCACAAAGCACAAGGTTGCTGGTTCGATCCCTAGCCAGGGTATATTCCTAGGCTGCGGGTTCAGTCCCTGGTCAGACGAAAGGCAACCAATGGGTGGTGCTCTTTCATATCAATGTTTCTTTCTTTCTCTTTCTCGCTCCCTTCCCCTCTCCCTAAAAATAAATAAATAAAATCTTTTTTTAAAAAAGCAATAAGCAGAAAAGATAATGATTCTGACCTTTATATAACCATTATTAATATTTGCTAACATTTTCTCTCCATATATTTTTAAAAAGTGAATCATATTGCTTATATGTTATGAACTGCTTGTCCACTTAACAATGTATGTATCAAAAATATTCCAAATTTGTTAGGTATTCTTCTACCATGTGATTTTAATGGCTGTCTAGTATTCCATCACATGGATATTTGATCATTTACCTGGCCAATATCTTCTTGCTCATCTAGGTTGTTTTCAATTTGTCACTGTTTTTACATCTTCCTTTATGATCTCTTTGTACTCTGCTCGTACTGCTAATACAGCAGATTACATTATATTGTGGTTAATTGTGAATATATTTGTTGCCCCTTTTTTCTGTGAACATCTTTATCTTTGGGATTTGGTCTTTTTAAATTATTGTGTGACCAGCATCTAGTCCAGAATCAATGCAGGAAATGATAGGTGTATACTCAAATTATAGGTATGAACCTAAGAATTATGCACATTGATTCAACATGATTTTACATATAGCAAATACTAGAAAAAGATTATAGGTTCTAATGTGCAATGCTAGATTCACATGGAGATTTATCTCTTACATTATCATTCCTTCAAAGATAAATGGAGGGCTTAGAGACCTCTGCAGATAAAGAGTTCCAGACATCTGTCTCTTTTCAGAGTTTTGTTCTTTTTTTAATCACTAAGAGGACATTTCCTGAGAACTCTAACTGCAACAATCATGGTTTAACTTGGTTAAATAAATTCTCTGTATAGATTAGGTTTTTAATTCCAGCTGTGCACTTCACTAGCTGTATAACTTTGGGTAAGTTATCTAACCTCTTTGTATATTGCTTTGTCCTATCTCTAAAAAGTGTCAGTAAAAATACCCACCCCAAAGGTTTATGAGGAAAAATTAATTAGGGTTTCAAAAGTGAAATAATGTGTAAAAAAGTGTAACAGTGCCTTGTACATACCAGATAATTAATAAATATGACTCCTTAAGCCACTTTTATTTTTTCCTTTGCCTTAAATCCTCTTGACACTTAGGACTAATTCCACTTCAAACAGTCAATGACTTGGTTTTCCGAGGATTAATGCTTCACGTAGTCCTCATCTGTTTGACAGAGGCAAGGGAGAACACATCAAGTGCAAGAAAAATGAGGTAGCTCTTGCTTTCTTACTTTCCCTTCTTTTAATAGCTGTAAAGACAAAAGTAGTTACTGCAAGTCAGGGGAGACCAAATGCTCTGTATTTGTAGTTAGTGAAGGGCAAGGCATGCAACTCTGAAATACATCCTTCAGGATCCTTCTCTTGGCTCTGATACTTTCTAGAGTGCTTCATAAATGTGAGCTGATTTTCTAACAGGATAGACACATGAAAGAACATCGTAGATTATGTACACTGCTACTAAGGTAGAAGTCTGTGGTTGGACACTCCAGGGAAATTGATGGTGCCTTGGACACCCTGCTCTGTGATTGGAGAGCAGGCAGGCAAGCTGAGCTCAGAAGTTAAACATTCCACTCCAGCTAAGTTATCTAGTGGTTAAGCTAGGGTTACAGTTTCCACAGCCACATCCATTTTCATAGAACTAAGCCTTTCATGTGCTTGGAGATAAGTGCCTATTTACTGGGGTACAAAGATGGACAAAGAGAATCATCTGACCCCCAGGAACTGGGTGAGAGTCTTTGCCACTGGATTCTAGGCTAGAATTGAATTGCCAGTACAACAGCGGCAGTGAGATGTGAGCACTGTGCTGCATGTAGAAGTGACTATCAGGCTGTTCGCTGAGCCGGCTGGTTAAGGTTTCAGTGACTGAATGCAGGGAAGAGACGAAGGAAGGAAGGGTAGCTAAGCGGCCCCTGGGAGTTCTCCTGGAGTTGTTCTAGTGTTTCTCTGAACCATACTTGTATCCATGTATTCCAAGACTTTATAGCAGGTACAAAGAATCTCTTTGGTGAAGTGCCTAATCTATATTTGGGTCTGAGTGTCTTTGGACATGCAGGAGATCCCAGAGAAACTGCAACCAGTGGTTTTTAAATGCAAAATCTCACATTGTGGCTGAGCAGGGACCCTTTGCCCTCCTGAAAGCTCTATGTTCCATGAAAGAAAGATGCAGCACTTTAACTGTAGATAGGAATGCACGTACCTGTTTTAGCTGCCGTTTCTTGTTTCTCCCCTCCTCACCAACAATACTGCACAAAAGAAAGAGCTCATGCCAGCAGAGTCCCTTAGGGCTCAGAGCTTTTTTCTTTGCTTATGGATGAATAGAAACAGGCAAAGACTTCAAATTAACTGGAAGATGCAGCTCTACCTTTTTAAATGTGTCTGTTGTGTAGCTTGGATTTTAGGAAAGGAGTTCGGCTGAAAGGGACATGTTGGAAGCGATTTTACATAAATTCTGCTCTATTTTATTTATGGGAATTTCTTGAAGTAAAGTTTCCCACAATAATTTCTCCCACAGATCAACTTGTGTCCTAAAAACAAAAATATTTAGAGGGGCAATATATGTACATTTATATTAGTTATATGGAAACTGCATTCTCTAATCCAAAAATCAAATCACATGCTACCCAGATTTGTAGCAAATGGCATGAGCCAAACTAGTCATCCCGTGCAGGCTAAAAATTTGATACCCTACGGAGATTAATGATTTAATGTTTTTGTAATTTGTTCTTTGTGCCTGTGTTTATTTATATGTAGTCTGAGGGCTACTCTGGGCTTATCTAGTGGCTTCACTCGGCCTTACCCCTTCTTTTGTTCCAAGCATTTCATTTGGGATGATGGCGAAAACTCAGGAAAGTACTGAATGCAAATAGGGTCTTGGAAATAGAGAAAGAATTTAAATGCATAAAGCTGGCCTAAGGAAGGCTTTTAAGATTAGGGAGGTAAGGACCCAGAAGTTTCCATTATATGCAATCTCTATGAAACCTTCATGCTAATAGCCACAACCAAGAAGAACCTAAATGGTTTTTTTTATTTTAAGTAATAAATTTATTTTAAAATGTAAAGAATTGACCTTTTTCAAAATCCTTCTTTGCTTGAATATGCTGATTATACCGACAAAGCAGTAGTCTTTTTTTTCCCTAAATTCAATCCATTATAGGGGTTCATAATCTGGAGTTATACTAAGAGGTTCAGTGAACAGAACATAATATAAACAAACACAATTATGATAGTGGAGGGATTAAGTTGAAGATTCTCCCACCTTAAATGGGCAAGTCTGCAAGTTTTAAATTTTTTGAATATCCTTCAGGGCATTCACAGTAGCAGAAGCTATAAGATTATTTTTAAATTTATACCATCTTTGAAACACTTTCAAAAGCAGTGGTTAGAAATAGTATGTTTTAAAATGGGGCAAGAGCCTAGCAAGCTAGCAAGTGGCATTGTTTCCTCTCTGACCCCTCCCCTACATACATTCAGCTCCACAATGGAGAGAAGTGGGTTGCCCCACCCTGGTGAACACCTGAGGCTCTGCCCCTTACTACATAACAGGTGTGCCAAGACAAAGCAATATGGCCCAAATGAAAGAACAGATCAAAGCTCCAGGAAAAGAACTAAGTGATGAGGAGATAGCCAACCTATCAGATGCAGAGTTCAAAACACTGGTAATCAGGATGCTCCCAGAAATGACTGAGTACAGATGCAAAATAAAGGGAGAAATGAAGGCTATGCAAAGTGAAATAAAGGAAAATATACAGGGAAATAACAGTGAAGGAAAGGAAACTGGGATTCACATCAATGATTTTAAACAAAAGGAAGAAATAAACATCCAGCCAGAACAGAATGAAGAAACAAGAATTCAAAAAAATGAGGAAAGCCTGGGACAACTTTAAATGTTCCAACATCCAAATTATAGGAGTGCAGGAAGGAGAAGAGGGAGAGCAAGAAATTGAAAACTTATTTGAACAAATAATGAAGGAAAACTTCCCCAATCTGATGAAGGAAATAGACATGCAAGTCCAGGATGCTCAGAGAGTCCCAAAGAAGTTGGACCCAAGAAAAAACACAAAAAGACACATCATAATTACATTACCCAAAATTAAAGATAAGGAGATAATCTTATAAGCAGCAAGAGAAAAAGACACAGTTACCTACAAAGGAGTTCTCATGAGACTACCAGCTGATTTCTCAAAAGAAACCTTATAGGCAAGAAGAGGCTAGAAAGGTGTATTCGAGGTTATGAAAGCCAAGGACCTACATCCAAAATTACTCTGTCCAGCAAAGCTATAATGTGGAATGGAAGGGTAGATAGAGTGCTTCCCAGAGAAGGTAAAATTAAAGGAATTCATCATCACCAAGCCCTTATTATATGAAATGTTAAAGGGACTTATCTAAGAAATAGAAGATCAAAAACTGTGAAGAGTAAAGTGACAGCAAATTCAAAACTCAACAAGTGAACCTAAAAAACAAAAACTAAGCAAACAAATAGAACAGAAACAGAATCACAGAAATGAAGATCACTTGGACAATTATCAGTGGGGAGGGGAAGGGGAGACTGGGGGAAAGGTACAAGGAATAAGAAGCATAATTGGTAGGCACAAGACAGACAGGGGGAAGTTAAGAAGATTATGGAAAATGGAGAAGCCAAAGATCTTATATGTACAACCCATGGACATGAACTAAGGGCGTGTGATTCTGGTGGAAGGGTGGTACAGGGTGTAGGGGGATAAAGGGGAGAAAAAAGTGGGATAACTGTAATAGCATAAGCAATAAAACATACTTAAAAAATGTTCTGTTTTATTTAATCAAGTTAGTGATGAAAGAAAGAAGAGAGGGGGAGCACAGGGGAGGAGGAGGAAAGGTAGAACATTTAGTGTCCATAGCTCTTGTCAAGTTTGTGTTCTGTTTATAATTCCTTCACCTGTGAATTATATCACACATGTTTGCACAAACATGTGCATGCACATACATACACACTTTCAGACTCATACACAGCACTTGCACTTTAAAAGTCTCGAGTATGAAACCTCTGCTGAAAGGTCCTTGTTTTCCTGATACTGCAATTAATGAGGCCTTTGGTTAGTTTCCCAGCTTTGGGCTTCGTGTCAAATTCTGAATGCAGTGTTTGTGTGAAATGTGCATATCACTTAAAGTTCGTGACCCTGGTTCCCTCATGTGTGACACAAACCGAATACAGATGAATAACTGTATCGTGTTAGGATTGAACACAACAACATAAACACTGTGTCTAGTTTTTGAGAGCAAGATAACTTTATCTTTTATTAATCTGTAAGCATGCACTCTCCTCCCCACTCCCATACACCAGCCACGGTGTTTGTGTGTCTGCGCCATCCACAGCCAACTTTATCGATGGCAATGGGGCTAAACAAATTTTTTGGACTTCCATACTCACATGCACATGCCAAATATTTGTATAACATGCATATACTTTGTCATCTGGCCCCAGAAAAGTTGAAAGATAAGTTTTTCTGAACAGAGATAAGCTTCCTGTAAAGGTCTTTTTATTTTTCTTTGACTCACATACAAAGCTCTCTGATTTGATGAGCACTTATTGTGTGACTGGTTCGGTATTAATGTTTATGTGCATTTTTTATAAAATAGCTCTCACAAGAATCTTAACAAGGGGAAACTCTTTTATCTGAAGTCATGTCTTTAAAAACCCATGCATTTAACCACTACGCTATACTGCCTTTCAAAACATGGCAAAGCAAAGAGAATATTAGGTAGTAACTAAAGATATGGTGACTAGATATCAGAAATACCGCCCTAGCTTCTGGCTGCCTGAGAAAATGAACAGGATGAGTGAAGTCTTCTATCTTATATATAAACAAGAATTCCTATTTTCAAATGCAAAATCTTACCAAAAGAGTTGAAGAGATAGTCTTAATAGCCTTGTCTGAGGAAACATCTATTAAGATAACATCCTGTTATTGAGAATCATAGTGCAATAAGATCCACACTAGAAGCTAAACTTTAGTCATCATTAGAACAGAAATCTACCTAGAAACCTGTGTGAATAATTGTAATTCGATAAGAGTGGGAGGGGTAGAGGAGGAGAGCTATGGGTAATACTCACTCACTAGACTTTCCTTTGAGTCTTCACCAGATAATGAAGATCAGACGTAGCATTAATCTTACAATAAGCCTTTAATAATTTTCATAATTTTTAAATTATCACATAAATATATTTAATTTAATAATGGCATTTAAATGTTTAAAAACAAACTACTGCATATGTATTGAATGCAGTTTTGTATTAAGTACCTACCATATTAGATACTGCAGAGGATGCAAAGAAGCAAAATCAAGGAACTAGCTGCCCGAGAAGCTAATAATGTAGTTTGGATGCACATACGTATAAAGAATTGAGTAAAACCAGCATGAAGGGTTTATTAGGTAATGGACTTTGTCTCTTCTGCCAATCTATGTCCAGAGCTAAGTATAGTACCTGGCACCTAATAGTCATAAATATTCAACCAGAGTAGATGAATGGATAAACAAATGGAATGATACGAGAAATAGTAGTTCTAATACATAATAAAAGAGATACTACAGAATAATATAAGATTAATTGTTGTATTAATGATAACATAAATAAGTAGTTAAGGAGTTCAGAGATGACTAGTGAGAGGATTTAAAGAAACTATGTGAAGGTGCCCATCATGTTATCTGATATTTACTAAGTCATAGCAATTGTCAGTAGTTACTTCTGAAATCGATTCTAGGAACTGAGTAAACCAGGTCTTTTCTATACCTAGAGATTGAATATGGATTGAGACAGATATGATAATTTAGGTCAACTGGAGTAAAATAAATTCTTTTTATGATAGGCAATGAGTTGGCAGACAGGAGATCACTTCCTTATATGGGTAAATTTATTTCCTTCATTTTTTTCTATTTCATAATCTCTTATTTGAAATGCAGACTGTAATTATCTCTTACCCATGTTCTATTATTTTGATTTTCATTATTACTCAGCCAATTGCTTAAGTCTACTCTTTTTCGTCAGTGGTTTGTTTTACTTGGGTCAATATTAGATGGAGTCTTCCCAAATGTACTGTGGATCATCGCTTCTTAAGTGCTTCTCCCTCATGATCAGGAATTGGTTTGTGGCCGGTGCCAGCCTTCTGAACTCTGAAATGGGTTGGTTTTTATCAGGCTCTCTTCTGGAAATTCCGTTAACCATATGTACACTGAAATGGGACACTATGCCAATTGCAAATGGAAAATCACTTTGGAGTATAATATTTTAAAAAAATACTTCCTATCACATGGAGTAGGTATTTAGGTCTCAATTACATGTTATTCGTTACAGTTTGATTTATGTCAGTCATTACCCACTCTGTACTGCTCACTGGATATGTTTGACCTAGAAACGTATGAGTCATACTCTCTAAATCAAGGACCCTCGTCTTTACAGTAGAGATAAGGTACACACACATTATTTGAAAAGATAACTGCAAAGGGATGTGGGTATGGAAATTGTCAAATGAATGACACCAAAAATGAAGAGCTTTAAGAGTTCAGAATCTAATGAACAAACTGAACTAATAAGCTACAAAGAGACAAACTCATAGATAGAGAGTAGGCTGACAGTTTTGGGGGAAGGAGTGATTGAGCAAAAAAAAAAAAACATCTCATTGACATGGACAACAGTGTGATGATTGCAGGGGAGAGGGGTAAGTGGAGGTCAAAGACGATGTAAGGGGGATAAATGGTAATGGAAAAATACAATAAAAATGAACTATTCAAAAAGAAAGAGTGTAGGCAACAATAGCATTGGAAAGGAGGTCAGTAAGTTTGGAATCGCATGATCAGGGAGGGCTTCACAGCAGAAGTGGCAATTGAGTTCAGCCTCAAGGATGAACAGAGAAGAGCGGGGAAAGTGCTTCATGTTGATATAGGAAAAGAGTGTGTGGCATATGGACTAAACTAAGAGGCAACGATGCACAAGAGAGGAGACAGCGAGTGTACTATACTGTATGGGATGGAAGGTCAGTATGGTGAATATTAAAAGATGTCTGGAAAATTGGCTTCAAAATACAAAGTTGTAGGAGTTATTTAAAGTTCACAGAAGTAGATGGAATATTTATTAACTCTGTATCCATGTAATAATGGTATTTCAAAGCAATTTCCAGTTTCCAAGTCACTTTCATTTATTTATTTATTTTTAGTTTCTTTTTTCTTTTATTGATTCCAGAGAGCGGGGAATGAGAGAGAATAAGGAGAATGATATTCTAGAGAGGAGAGAGAGAGAGGACAACAGAGAAGGAGAGAAACATTGATGTGAGAGAAATTGACTGGTTGCCTCTTGCACGTGCCCTGACTGGGAATCAAACCAGCGACCTTTCGGTTTGCAGGACAATGCCCAACCAACAGAGCCACACCAGCCGGGACACAAGTCACTTTATATCCAGTTTCTCATTTGATCTTTATAGCAACCCTGAAAAGACAATCTTGTTATAATCATAGATAATAGAAACTGAGAGTCAGGCGGTTGAAGCTGACCCAGAGTCACACAACTGCAAAGTGTCAGAACACAGATATGAATCCATGCATGGCCCTAAATCCCATGTCCACCTCACCATTCCACTGTACCAATTGGGAGATGACTAGTCATTGTTAACACATGATCCAAATTTGCCGGTCTATGTATAATATGTACAATACTATTTCCTACACAGTGCTAAGAAATGAACTCATTTATGTCTAGATAGTACCATTTGAATGAATAAAGGTGAGATAAGCCTTTGAGGAGAAGTCGTTTCATATATTTTCTCTGCACAGTTTTCAATGGAATAATGACTCATTCGTGATTCTACCACTTTTACCAATAAAGAGATCACCTGTGAATTTTAGCCGAAACTTCTCTGGAGATGTTTCAAGCCCCTCTCTATGTCATTATAACGTGTAATTAAATAGCACTTGCACCTTTTTCTAATTGATTTGACATTCCTTTTTATGCAGTGTTATGACATCTTTATAATGTAAACATAGCAGATATTATTATGCCCATTTAACAGATGTATGAAGGCCGATAGCACAGTCTACATGTCATACTACCTGTATTAGTGATGGAGCCAGGTACCCGTGCCCTCGGGCAGACTAACAGTCCCCAGTTCCACGCTGCTGAGCAGGACATTCCTGACAATGTGCATTTGGTAGTACAATTTAGGATACAGAAATATTTGTTGAGAATTTAGTGTATTTGGATTCTTCCTAGAAACTTGCACTTTTTAGCTGAGCTCCAGGCTTTTCTCTATTGTGTTTTGTGCTATAAAATAAACTAATATTCTTCCATTTTTAACTCATGCAATCATATACTATGACACTTACATTGGTCAGGATTGGATGGAGTGGGGAAAGGTATCTTGCAGTTCCAGAATGAGCTGTGTAGCAGAACAATGGCCATGACCCTGATATTGGACATGCACCCACCTAGCTTCTAAGTGCTAGAGACAAGAAAGGGTTATTTTCCTGGGCAGTGACACTAAAAAGAGACAAATTTCCCATAATATATTACAGTGAGTTCGGAATTATGGCTTTCTTCTCTCTTCCCTGTGGACGAACGTGAAAGATTTCCTTTGGCCTCTCGAAACTTCCAGGAGAGGATTAAAGCACACAGTTTGTAGCTGAGGGGCCCATTTGTGGCAATAGAATAGTTAGTTAACCTTGACCGAAGTTCATTTAGCGGCTGGCAGTGGTAACAGGCAGGGCTATGGAAGACAGACACCAGCTAACACTATTTTTATTGCATATTTTGCCACTTCTGTAATGTTTCAGCTAATTTGCTTCCAATTTTTAAAGTAAAAAAAGTATGCCTTATCTACTGATAGGTACTAGTCATATAGTTTACTCACCTCTCTTTGCCTTTGGTATCTATGTGAGCATTGCCCGGGATATGAAGGTGTGATTCAAACTCAGCAACAGTAATTTACTGAACATTTGGGTGATAATAAGAATATCAAAAATAGGTCACTTTTCATGTCTATCACACTTTTCCAAGGAGGACAAGGATCTTGCAGTATTTGATTTTTGCTTATGAATAATCTCATATCGTTCAGGTTATTTCTCAATAGAGCAGTTTTTTATGTGTACATGTGATATTATGTGTTTTGCTGGATACCACTGTTAATTTGTTGACTCCTTCTCTCTACATTTATTTGCTAAGTGAATTTAGATATACACACGGTGCTCCTATCCAGTTTCTCCTTACACACTTGTAAAATCGAAGGAGAAGAGAAATTGCAATGTGTATTTGGGAGGGGAAGGATGATTTTACATTTTTCCATCTCTGAGCTAACTTTACCTGACAGTGAAGCTGATCACCTACTGCTGTCTGCTTCTTGGTGTAGCTGGAGCCCATACACGGAGCCTCTGGCTGCTGAGCACCTGGCAGGTCTTTGCTCTGCTGGGTCCATAAAATGTTGCTGTTGAAAGGCTTCTGGTAACATTCTGTCATCCCATGGAAAGACACTACCTTAGAATAAGATTGTTTCCAAATGGACACAAAGTTAAATTAGCTGTTGTAAATATAATAATTTTAAATTTAATACAACTATCAGACATACCAGCACAGAGATATGAAGCCACAATTTTAAACTGGGAAAGAAAATGAGTAAAATAGATCTTCTTCATCAAATGAAATGTTTAAATTTGAGTAATAGGAGAACAAGTTTTCTGCAATTACCCATTTTCCCAGAGAAAAATATGTCAAGGCATTTCAGCCAGATCCCCTAGTAATGTCATCTTTTGCTGGGTAGGCGGGCCTCCTTGGACAGCGGCTGCAATCCCGAGGTCATACAGGGACACAAAGCCACCAAGCTCACAGGGCAGAACAACAACTCAAATAAATCCTGCTTATTAAAGTACCGAGACGATGATGCCTCTGAATTAAGGAGCAGAGTGAGAACCCTGTTGTGACTTTTGGTATTAAGGGAGAAAGATGTCATCTATTTTGTGTGATCTATTGGTGTTGTTAGAAGAATCAAATGAGATAATGTATCTAAAATCCCTTCAAAAAGTGTGAAAAGCTACATAAGGGCACAGGGAGCCTGGCTGACCTACATTATACCAAGAACTTTGATCAGCCGAGCAGTCGAGCACAGGGTAACTAAGAGCTGAACTACCATCAAGTTCTGATGAAGGAGAGCTTGGTGAAAGAAGTGATTTCATGTATTCAATTTGATAAACCTGAAAGCCTGTTGTAAAGTTTAAAATTTTGTGGCTGATACATCTTTTTGAGAAATAGTCATTCATTTTATTGTTTGGTATGTACATACAGTTGCAGCATTAGTGAAGAGTGAACAAAACTTTGAAATCTGACTTCTCTTTTTCTGTAATTTATTTTAATTAATGTTTAATTTAAGTGTAGCTGGTATACAATATTATATTAGTTATTTTAGTTTCAAATGTGCAATATAGTGATTTGGCCTATTTACATGTATACCTTACAATGTGATCACCTCACTAATTCTAGTAATCATCTGTCACCATACAAACTTATCACAATATTATGACTCATACTCCCCTTTGTCTTTTTCACCCATCTCTGCCTCTCCCTCCTTCCCTTCCAAGATCTCTGTTCCTATGATTTTTTTTTTTTTTTTTGTCACTTGGTTGTGACTTATCTTTTTTGGAACCAGATTCCCATAATTTACTGTGTGGTCTCAGCCAGGTTAATTAGGCTCTCTGAACCTGTGAAATAGAGTTAATATTATTTAATACATGATATCTTTGTGTAGGTCAAATGATTTCACATAACATATAATACTTAAAATGTGTCTAGCAGTTAGTAAGCATGAAGAAAATCCTATTTCCTTTCTCCACCAGTAATAATGCAGGTCAGTGTTCCAAAAAGTGCATTATCTTGAAAACATGTTTTAGAATCCCCTGGAGGTTCCCAAGGCCTGTTCTGGACCTTTTACAACTAGGTCCTGGGAATGTGCTTTTCAATAAACATTTCAGCTAATTCTTAAACTTGCCACAATTACAACTACTGATTTGGACAAGCCCTTGCAATAGAGGCCAGCACCTGCTGTGCAGGGTTGTTGAATTTGAGAATATGGGGTCTAAAATTTTAAGCTGAACTAACCCAGTCCCTGCATGGAAGTTTCAATTTTATACAGATTTGGTTTGCTATGCTGTCATTTGCTTCTTCATCCCAGAGTCAATAAATATTCTTTTAGAGGTCCTAGTAGGTAAAAGTTTTCATAGCTTTACTGCATCTGGTTGAAATTTAACGTTAGATACAGTTGCAAACAGAAAGGAATTTAATAAGAAATAAGGGAATATTGAATTTCACATATCAAGAAACTAGTTTAAAATCAATACCCAAACGAACTGTGGTCAAACGAACATTTGTCCCTTTTTTGCCAAAAAGTCAGAGGCAAACAGAAATAAATATTCAAGCTCACTCTCCAGCAAAGAATTGGACATACATTTTTAACATGTGTAAGCAAAATGTTGAGTCAATTTATTTTTTGACACTTTTTAATATTTACTCACAATCTTAAAATGGGTAAAATATGTTTACGCTAAAAAATGTCAATGTGACATTAATTAGATGCCTCAACCTTGTCCTAAGAATAAACAACTGAAATTGCAGAGAGTATTAATGACATTTAATAGCCTGTTGAAAAATGTAGAAGGCAAACTCAAGAGCAGGCAAAGCAAGAATAATGTTCATAAGGACCTGCCTGTGGAGAGGAGGTGTTGGGGTGGGGGGGAATTGGGGGGCAGGGGGCCTCACGAATAAGGAAGAGGTATATATTTATAGCAGCAGGAATTGAAATGTTCTCTCCGGTGGTCTGGAGTTAATGCATTATATGAGTAAGATATGAGTTTCTAAATTTCTTCTCTTTCGCAGCTTGCTGAAATTTCAAGGCCTTTTGACAGTTATCAGAAATACCTATTTTCTGTTCAAGAGCTTCTTTCCTGGCATTTAGTCAACAGTTGCATTACCTTCAATCTTGATAGAAGTCTACAGCTCCTTCGACAGCCGTCTGTTCACCCCCAGTGCCCCATTGCAAGTGGATGACTTTATCGGCTCTCCCCATTTTCACCAGCCTTTCTTTATAGAAGAGCCCTGTTTACTCATTGGGCATAGTCTGGTAGATGCTTTTTAGCTAACAATTCATATGACCCTAGATCTTTCCTTCCCCATTGATCAATAAGAGTGTAGTCTTAGAGTATTAGCTCACGATGTGTCCTCTGGAATGGGATTGCTGTGGAATTGGGCCACCGAAGTGCCCCTATTTCAGTTGAGTTCTTGATATTCTTTTGATTTTAGAGAAATCTCTTGATCTGTCAGGTGGTAGCCTCCTTCTAGGAACATACAAATAATCTAGTATAAGCCAAAGTTCCAACACTTTGGTCTTGAATCAATGGATAAAATAACATAAACCGATCTTATCCAATGTGCCAAAAAGTCTGACAGGATCAATTCAAAACAAAGGTCCCAGGCCAGAGAAAAGATGTTGGGTATTTCCAACTTTCAGTCTTTCTGATTTATTCCTTCAAGGTATAGTTAGGGTGACCAAATTCCTATCTGCCTTTTATCCTGTATATTTTGTTAATGATGCCCTTTCTCTAAAGTGGCTCCATCTCTAAAATGTCTCAGTTTGGATGATAAATTATCCAATTGTATGGCCACCTTTATCAGACTTTATGAGTTACTTCCTTTGGGAAGCCTTTCTTGGCCCTCTAGAATGGATTCTCCTATGTACTCTCCACTAGCATTATGCATTTCTACCTCATTGCTCTCATCATAATTATAAGTAATTTTTTGTAACTCTATACTTAATATACATTCCCTGCTAAAATAGAAACATATATAAGAACAAAATCTCTATATGGTTCAGGGTGACATCTTGGTGCCTAGCAAGCTTATAACAGGTGTTCAAAAATTATTTGTTGGACCAATGCATGCAAATATTACCTGCTGTTTACCAAGGCCAGGCCTGTTCCTCAGCAAGTGAGCCTATGTAGTCATCTACAAAAAAAGCAATGCTATCTGCCAATGTTGTGAAGAGGTACCTACAATTGCCCTTAACCCCTCTGGTGTCTCCCCTAAAGGCAGGCTCTTGGTAGGCCAGGAGCAGGGGAAAATCCCATTTAGAAACCATGAGAGAATCTGATGTCCATATGGGACCCATGCTCTCCTTAGCAAAGGCCAGAGGCCACGGCAGGGAGAGGCCTGCTGTTGAATCTGACAAAACTGCCTGGCTTGGAGCTAAGACTGAAGGCCCACTTAGTGGTCTTGACTCTAGCTTCAGTGGCCTTGGATTTCTTCCCCCCTCTGTAGGGGCTCTGCCTTGGCTCCCTACTTGAGTAGCCTGAAGAAAAGAAAGAGTGAGAAAAGACCCCAGGACTGGAATGAGGGGTGAAGAGAAGCAGCATAGATTCCACTGATACCTAACACCATAGATTCATTTTCTCCTCCTCTGTGACCTCAAGCTCCTCATCTACTTGTAGAGTTGTTTTGGGCAGGGGTATCATGGCCTACGGGGAACTTAGTCTCTCCTTGTGTAACTTGGATACCCTTCCCATTATTAAGGACCATCTCTCAAGGTCATGAAACTCCTCTTAAACTGTGAAGCTTGCTTTTTCCCAGGTGCTTGAAATCCTTTATTCTGGCAGTGAGGATTTGGCAGGGAAACCGCATCCCTGTTCCCAATAATAAGAACAAAGAATCTCATCACAAATAAAATTAACTGCACAATAAGAACAAATGCCAAGTTATGCCACACTAAGTTGATATAATTGCAACCAAATGCTGATAAAATTGACATTTTAGTTAACATGTACAGTCTTCTCTATTACAATTGCTACAATAATTTTGGAAATATTGCAAATAGTCCAGGAAGCATCAACACCTGCTTATCCATTTCCTGCATACTGAAGAACCTAGATTAGGATTCATTACATGAGATAATCTATAACTCTAAAGGTCCTTGACTCTCAAATTCATTCATATTAGTTCTAATTTCCAGCCTATAAACACCAGTCTTTGCAGTATTTTTTTTAGTTAGTCCTAAAATACTAATGAGTGTTCTGTTTCTATATAAATCAAATATTAGTAGGCTGCTTTTCTACAATACCTGCAACCCTTATAAAATATAAAATGTTCAGTTAGCAATCAGTATTTTTAGAAATGGGGTAGATAGTAATGATAGGCAACTCTAATATTGTTGACTGGAGATTATGCAAGTATAACTGATAACTAAGATTTAAATGCAAGCACCATTAATGCAATACAGAAAAACCTATAAGGTATACCGGGATCTAAAATCCAAATGATAGGGGACTTTATCTCAAGGCAAGGAATAAAGAGGGAAACATTTTTCAACTAGATAGGATATTCTTTTCTGTTTGAGTACTCAGCGTTCATTGCCACTGGCTTCTTCTGGATTGATCACATTGTTTTAAATGAATGATGCTGTTAGAGGTTTAAAGAATGCCAAGGAGTTTTGCAGTCAGGTCTGGATATAATGAAAATGCCCCAGCAACTTCCTTGGCTTCAGGGCAGCAGGATTAAATTTGAGCTCGAATTTCGAAACGATAAAAAGCTGTTTGACTGCACTTTCAATATGTTTATCAGAAGAAAGCTGAAAGTGCAAGATAACTTCTGCAAGACATTTGGAAGTTGAAATGAGTACCTGAACCTTCCGAAAGGAATCTGCTGCGGGTGAACATTACTCACGTTTCCACCACCAAGCAGCAGCCTGCACTTTTCTTCCAGAATTATTTTTAACTAGCTTGGAAGTCATCCAGGTCCGAGTCTCCCAAAAGCAATTTTGTTAATGTAAAAGGGGCTAACTGGGTTCTGAGTCAAAAGACAGGTGCACCTGGATGTCTTTTGTACAGCTGTGAAAATCCACAGGATGGTCATCAACTTATTCACAGTGGAGCAGCTTAAGTGTGAAATGCAGTTCCTTCCAAAGGTGATGAAAGCCAGCAAGAGAGATCAAAGTTAGGCCAAGCAAATACATACACACCTATTTTCTGTTCTTTCCTTCCTCAGAACATATCCAGACAATCATGTGCAGGATTTGTGATCACAAGCATGAGACAGCTGTATATCCAACAGAAATTACAGTTAGCTCTTTAAACCTATCTAAACGATGTGCAAGTTCATTTGACATATGTCGTGAGATGAGATACACTGGCTACTACTACCACACCATGGTTGTGAACATTTTATTAAACAAGGAAAAGTAGGAGGCTTTATGTTCAACAATGAAGTGAAAAAGGGTAAAATCTAAAATGGCAAATATTTTGGATGATTCTTATTTCTTAGTAAACAAACAAAAAAAAGAATTTATGCTTTTCGGTCATAACATTGGGATTGCCTGCCATTATCACTTTGAGATTAAAAATGCCCCACTCATTGATAGCATTGCTATTATACCAAAACATAAATTTCATGTAAAATTTGCACATATGGTTAAATATAGTCAATATATTATCAAGGCAAATTGAAATATTTCATAATGTTTCAAGTTGTCATAAACCACAGCTAGCATATACTATTGCCTGAGAAAATTTACTTTAAACTCAATGTTCATCTGGAACAAAGTTTTTAGAAGAGTTGTTTGCTAATTGGAGAATCTCTAATTACTCTCAAGATTGTCTTATCAGTTAGCTACGGTCATTTGCTAGTGTACAAATCTCACTGACATTAACAGAAGTATTTACTAACCCTTTGGATGAAATATACTGGAATGCATAGCGTGTGATTTTTGCCTTAAGGTTTTCTCAAAGTCAGAACACGCAATGCATAGACAGCTCAGCAGGTAGAGACATCAAAAGGAGAAAGAAAAATAAAGAACCCTCTGGGTTAGTAGACTATGTTGTTGGTTTAAAAAAGAGGACACTGATGTTATTTAAATAATGAAAATGCATTTTAAAGATTGACGAAGAAAAGAGTAAGATAGCAATCACAGCATTACTGAAATATCTACATGTCTAGGCTTCAAAAAAACCCAACAAGAACCTCGTGATAGTTGGATCTATAGAGAACAAAATGGACTCAAGCACATGGGAGGTTGACTGGACCCCAAGGCAGAATTTGGGGAGTCACTGATCCAGGATTCTACCACCAAATGAGTTAATGGCTCAATTTGTCTCTTTTCTGTATGTGATTTTCTGCTTTTTCTTCTACTACTAACACACTCTCCTTTATCGCTAGTTTGAATTTGTAATTTGTAGGAGAGATGTCATTAGATTTAGTTTTATTTTTAATCATTTATTCTGTCTGTGTAGATCTTTGGTGGGTGGGCACATAATAGACCAAAGACCAGCCTGTGGGCTGACCCACAGGCCAATCAACTGTGGCCAGGGGGTGGCAACGAGTAGGCCACTCCCGTAGATGGAAGTGCTTAGAAGGAAATGTTATAATAATGAGGTTGAGGTTTAACTTATCTAACTACTTCCCTCTGAATGATTCAAGGGAAAATGTATATGGGAAGTTAAAAATAATTCAGTTCCATAGTTCAAGAGATTTCAAGTTATTTGAAATAATGAAGGTCATGATAGACTTTGTGGTTTGATATAAAGGAAGCATGTTACTCTCATATTTATTGAGCACTTACTATGCTCCAGATACTTTGCTAAGTATTTTCATACATTATCACATTGAATCCTGACCATAAAGCATTCAAATGCTTTGAAAGATTTAATGTAACTATTGATACTATCAGTCTGATTAAATCTAAGGCATTATAAGCAATGGAATGGACTTACCTGTTTAAATAAAATTGACAAAACATGGACAAATTAAATAAGGAGTTAGAAGTTTAGACCATTAGAGCTATGATTTAAATAAGCCTAATAAAACATTAGTTTTTGTCTTATTTCCTGTTATAATTAATATATTGTCAAAATAGCAACCTAATACCCAACTATTTCAATAGATAATTATTTATTCACTTATGAGTTGGAATATGCTAAAAATCAGCAATTGCTGGGAGGATGGTTTGTGTTTATTATATGTATTTTTAAATAGATGTATTTATATTTAAATACAAATTATTAAATTAAAATATTATCCAGCTGCATAACTTAAGGCAACTCTTTTTTACCTCTTGGAAACTTAGTTTCTTTAGCTGTAAACAATGATTAATTACCGTCTTATATAATTCACAGGTTTTGGTGAGAAAAGTTGAAAAAATTATTACAAAATTCTATAAATTATAATATTATATGTATAAATGAGCTCCATTATTTGTGATAGGAAAGCCAATGTTTTGTTATTCTTCTTAGTAGTATTTACCTTGAGATAAGTTAGGTTTTGAAAAAGTATAATTGATCATAAATAATAAGACAAAGGAAGTAAAAGGAATGAAATTTAAAAACTTAAAATATTAATATAAAGCAAAAGCTATAATTTACACATATAAAATAACCCCGAAATCTTAAAGATTCTGGGAGATGAAAACATCAAGGTTATGTTATCTGATAGCATTTTCTAATATAATACTTTGAGGTTTTTCTCAAGATGAAATCATTATTTACCCGTTCAATTTTCAATTATTTAGCCTCTCAATAAATGCCCTAAAATTTTTCTTTTAAATATTTTTTCAAGTGCTCTGTACCATACTAATCTAATAATCTGGTCCATGTACATATCTTTTCTTTTTTAAGGCAACATAATCTTTCTACTCCCTTAGAAATGAGAATTATAAAGGAAACTTGCCAAAAAATGAACAATACATATTTGAAAAAGATCAGACTTGACCCAATTGTGAACCATAAAAAGGACAGTTTGGAAACAGTTCAAAGGGACTATATTTGGATTAGTAGAAATCTTTTATAATCCACTTTATGTCTACGTTAGTATAAGAGTGTACGCCATTCTATAAGTAAGAGATAAAGGAGCTAATTGTCACCAACTCTATTCTAGAATCTGATCCAGTTTACACATTTCTATAACCAGAAAATTTCCCATTTCTATATCACTGTAACATAGCCAGATCTGTGAGCACTGGAATCCATGAGAGCCACCAGAATTTATATAAATATATAAATACAACTCAAAATTTGCTCTCATAGGTACCTTTCAGTCTACTCATATTTTTGAATTATTATTTCATTTTATTTTAATTTATTTTATTTTAATTTATTTTATTTTATACAATGGCAAAGCTTAAAATTTAGAGCTCTGGGTTTGATTCCTGACTTTACCACCTACCAACTATATGACCTTAGGCAAGTTTCTTATTTAACTTACATGAAAAATGGGTTAATATATCATACAGTTCTATCTAAAGCATTGAAGTGGCTACTCTATGATCTGTGTTAAACTCTTTACGGAAAGCCCGACATAGAGGGTTAGCCTCACCTGTATGTAGTTAGCCATCCTCAGTGTGGCATAGCTCTGACCTGAACTAAGTGGACATTTAACTGACTCTCACCGTGGATCCATACAGGAATGACCTTCCTGTCACTCCATGGGTTTCTCCACCTACACAAGAGCTTATCTGAGCAGCCATCCATCATCCAAACAGACCCGATATGGAGCGTGCTCAAACAGACTATAACATAAGAACAAGCCCTATAGAAAACGACATTGGCATATCTTTCTCTTATTTTTCACCTGAAATAAAACTTTGAAGACAAGATTGCTCCCTTCCCTTAATTGTCATCCTGATATAGTGCAGAAATCAGTTTACATTTATGCCTGACAGCAGCCATCAAAAACCAACTACCTGGTTTTATTAAACACATTCCAACATCATGAGAGGTAAATTTTAGTTTTGCTCCCCTCCCCTCAACCCCACCTTTTACTATTTAAAATTGTATGGGCTTTTTCTCAGTTGACTTCCCTGAAGTATAGACATTCTTAGAACTGTTTGTCCTTGAGAAGATTTAGCCCTACCATTATTTTGCTTTGCTATAAAATCTACCTTATTTACAATTTAAATGAAATAAGCAATCTTAACAGTAATAGAGTGCTTTACCAAAGCGTAATCTCTTTTTTTTTTTTGATAGGTTTTAGTATTTTTCCCTCCCACTGGAGATTTAGTTGTTATCTCTTGTGCATACCTTGTTATTAAGGGGAGGGGGAAGAGTAAAACAAAAAGGTCATTTTTATAGAGGCATTCAGTCAGAGATAATAGAGTATTTTGAAAAGATATCTATATGTGATTGTTTTTAACATTAGGGAAATATAATTATAACACTGACAATCACTGAAGATTGTTTTTATGTTATATGTTGCCATAAATGGCTGTCCAATTAAAAAAGCAAAACATGTTGGCCACAGTTTTTATTATTTTAATGAACTCATCTGAGAAGTTAGCTAAAAAACAAAAAATCAGACAATTTAAATACAGCAATGTTTGATCTCTTGGCTAAGAGAAATTTTTAAAAATCAAGAAAATGTGATGGAAAATTATAGTTTTAAGTTCTTCAGACCGAGCTATGGAGGCCAAAGCATTATAAATTCAAGAAAAGCTCTGCATACATTCACATGCACAGAGAAAAATCCCCCTATTCTTCTCTGCATTATATGGAGGAGATGAGTTGTGTAACTTTGTGAAGTTTGTAAAGGAGAACTGAGCCATTTATGTCATTCCTTCAGATACGCCTTGTCCTCTGTGTTTCACCCATCCTGAACACTGTTAACTATTTTTTCCTACAATGCTCTTTAAGGCAAACATATTTTATAACATTTTGCTCACAGTATAGTTCATGAAAATGATCTATAGGATGCTCGCATAGATGATATTTGGAAAAGGCATCCCATGTGCAGATATGCTTAGGAAACCCTGATTCAAACAAACTTGTACTCACTTCTTAGAGCTTTGTGCACAATAAGGGACATGGTGAATTTCTAAGAATGAGTAACATTTCTAGATCGCACGTGACCATAAAATGCCTTTTCCTCAAAACACCTTTAGGTCTTCTTTACAATGAAGCAATCTTTTCAGAAATCAAGTTAAAGAAGTCTGCTATTATAATTGTTATTTTAAGTCAGTGGTATGTAGTTAAAGATAAACAAATTATTAACAAAAGCTTATTTCATAGTGAATAGTTATCAAATGTATGAAAAAGCAACTATGACCACGCACGGGGGCCCTGTGAGAGACTCAGCAGGAACGAGTCCTGCAATGACTGTGCTAATTCTGACTGCAAAGACATAGGAGAGCACTGCCCGACCTAACTGGAAAGTGGCAGAGAGAGAGAAAAGAGTGGGAAGAGGTATGTTTTCCACCCTTTAGGTTGGTTGGTTTGTTTGTCTTTTCCTATAAAACATCCAGACATTGAGGAGACATGGATGATATCATGTGATACAAACACGGTAATTCTTCTGGACAAGATACTCTGTAAGTGGTGAGACCAAAACAAAGAAGAAAAGTTGAGAGGGGAAAAATAAGATAAAAGTGGACATGCTCTCCAGGTGTCCTAAATTTAAATTATCCTTTTTATGCCCTTAAACTCAAAGTTTACGTGACCTTGGATGGATGAGATGAGTCCTAAGGCCCTTTCATTTCCTTTGAATCTAATAACTTGTGTGCATAAAACTGATATAGAATAATACAGGACTGTCGGCAATTGAGTGCTAAGAGAGAGAGCAAGGCATAGTAGAAATAGAACACAATGTGGAGACACACAGACTCCAAACGGCCAGTGCAGCATCAGGCAAAAGATCGAACCTCCTTGAGCCCCAGCTCCCTCCTCTGTCAAATGGCCCTAAGAAGTGCCACTCCTCTGTGAGCTTTCAATGAGGGAAGCTATATTCTGGGTCAGCACAGTGTGTGACTCGCGGCAAGCATTCCATGACTCTCAGCTCTTCTTGGAGGCGGGCTACGAGGATTAGAGGACTTTCCTACGGAACTAGTCTGAAAGATTACAGATGTTATATTTGAAAACAACCACGGGCTACAGCAGCCTGTATGGTATGTCACTGCGTGTTTAAAAAAGACGATAATCTACATTCACTTTTGTTTGTGTGTGCCTGAAGCCAGGAGGACTCAGCAGCAGCAGCAGTTACCTTGGATGGCCGTGGTGGTTTGGAAGGAAACCGGACAAATCAGAGACGGATGGGAGAGAGACGTTTCTCTCTATGCTTTTACTTTAGATGATGAAAATGCGATCTATTCAAAAAGTATCTAAAAATAGAGTAAGTGTTAACTTCTAAGTGCAGAGTACCTAGTCAGGACTAGAGTTTACTCCTCCCTATGATATGCTGAGACAACCACCTTTTGGACAATTTAGGAAATTTAAAACAAATCTTGAGTTCTTTCTCCTTGCTCCCTAGAAATCTTTGGGTCAGGGTATCAAAATAAGAACATATCCTCCCATTTTTCTCTAGAGAGACTGAACAATCAATAAATACAGTCGATCTTTATTTCTTAACTCCAAGATGTACCCGACCAAAATGACACAGAGTAGGAACAAAATCTATTTTATTAGCACTTAGATAATGGACTGCCCTGTAAGCGTTCCAAGGACTTCCACCTTGGCGCTATTATTACTAGTACAACAAGGTCACAGAGACTTTGAGTTTAATGGCACAAAAGATATGATTTAAATTTAGGACACCTGGAGAGCAGGTCATATTTTCTTATTTTTTAATTTCCCCTCAACTTTCCTTCTTTGTTTCGGCCTCACCATTTACAGTGTATCTTGTCCAGAAAAATCAGCATTGGCCTGGCAGAGGATACAGGCAAGTCGATACTGCTTTCGTGTAAATGAAATGGAGGGGTTGTGTTCCATCACTTTGACAACTAAATTACATGAAACTCAGCTGGCAATCGGGTGTTGGTTACTTTCCAAGTGGAGCTGGTGGTGGGACAGTTCCATTTGACACTGGTAACAATTTAGTTGTCTTCAGATTTGAAAATCCTTTTGAACCCACTTTTAATTTTATTGACCGAAAAGTTAAGGATAGTTTCATAAAACAACCTTGCAAACAGGTCCTTATGATGGGGCAAGAATGCACTTAGAACAAACAAGGGAAACCAAAAATTAAAGCAGTGACTATTATTTACTGTTTCTACTTAGTCTTTAATCATACAAACACGTCTCCTGTGTGCATATGATAATTTTTATGCGAAGGACGGTGGCAGGGTGAATGGAAAGAGTGAAGTGTGTGGAGTTTTAAAGGATATTGGTTGTATTTTGTGTGTGCTGTAAGAACATTTGGCATTTAACATACCATAGATGCTGTATTACTTTTCTCTCATTGCTATAAAAACCACGACAAATGGCTTAAAACAATGCAGACTTATTACCTCACACTTCTTTAGGTGAGAAGTCTGGGTACAGTGTATTTAGGCTGAGTCTTCTGCTTAGGCCCAAATGAAGGTGTTGGCAGGGTTGCACTCCTTTTTGGAGGCTCCGAGGGTAATCTGCTCCCAAGCCAGTTCAGGTTTTTGGCTGAATTCAGTTCCTTAGGCCTGAAGGACTGAGGTCCAGTTTCCTTTCTGGCTGTCAGCACTGGGGTGGGTTTTGCCTAGAGGCCTCCCCCTTTCTTTCCCATGGTGTCTTTCCCCCAGTCCACATAGAAATGTCAAGTTCCTTTCATGGTTCACTTCTCTGTGACTTCTCTTCTGTGACATCATTCCTGCTTCCAGACAAAGTCCTATTCTTTGAAGGGCTAATATAATTAGATTGGGCCACCTCAGACAATTCAGGGTAAAATCCCTATGTTAAGGTCCATAATTTTAATTACAAAATCCTTTTTTCCATGTAAATAAACATTTACAGGATCCAGGGATTGGGGGTGTGGGCATCTTTGGTGGACATGGTAGTTCTGCCTAGTTCAGGTAGTAAATCCCAAAGATACAGATTGTGAGTACTATACTGTGATTCTTTAATTTGGGGGTAGAGATTCAATTTACTGTTTTTCCAATGTAATCCTTATCGTCCCATACTCTAGATTTTAAGATGTGAGAGTTTATTGAGGACACGATTCTATTTTCCTTTTGTGCTATCTGCATGGTACACACAGCTCCACTGTTACTGTCTGTGAAAGACCATTATTTTGTGCTCTCAAAGAGGTGTGCAGACTGTTTGGGGGAATAAGTAATAATCCAAGTCTGAGTAATATAGGTGATTAATGCTCTAAAGGTATATACAGAGAGAACTTTTGGTGCTAGAGCTGTGAGGCAGATTTCATGGAAGAGGGAGTACTCTAGATAGCTTTAAAGAATGCTTAGGATTTGAAGAGATGGATAAAAAGAAGACTTAATGAATAATTAATATCAGAACCAGGAATTAGGAAAAATAAACCCTATTTGGGGGTGATTCTAATCAAAGGAAAAGTTCTACTGGATACTTTCTAGGCAATAAAGGAAGATAGTTGGTGATATCCTATCATAACAATTTTTCCAAATTTGTGCTTAGAATCCCTTTGCACACATGAAATCTATCAACATTTCCTATATTGAGAATGAAAACTGAGAAAAAAATTAAAATTTATCTATTTAAAAATAGTAACTACCCTATTGCATATTAAGATATTTACTTTTACGAAAAGTAACTGTTTTCAAAAGAAAGAATAGCAGTGTTTTACCTTATTGAACATTCCATCTGCTTCTGCAGTCAATCTGGAAATATCACATGTTGTGTAGCCTCTAGACAATTCTGCCCTACGAGGTCTGGAAAAAGTCCAGCCATTGTTAATATAATGAGAGCAGTTTGCACAACATCAATGTAACCTGGCAGCCTAGGAGAGTGGACTGGAATGTGTACGCGTGAACAGTGATGACTTCACTGTACTAGTCAATGAGGGCGGTAGACACTCTTGAGTAACCATGTGTACTGTGTGGCCGTCGCATTCAACATGACTGAACAAGCAGAGAAATGAATCTGCATCAAATTTTCTGTTAAGCTTGAACATTCCTCCAGGGAAACTATTTGGATGATTCAGAAGGCCACAGCTATGGGCAACTGGTGATTGGCAGCTTCATCACGACAACACACCTACTTATGCATCAGGTCTCATGCAGTTTTTTGGTGAAACATCAAATCACCCAGGTGACTCAGACCCCCTACAGCCAAGATTTGGCTCCCTAAGACTTCTTCCTTTTCCCAAAACTAAAATCACCTTTGAAAGGGAAGAGATTTCAGACCATCAATGAGATTCAGGAAAATACAACAGGGCAGCTGATGGTGATTGGGAGAACTGTGTGAGGTCCCAAGGTGCCCACTTTGAAGGGAACTGTCGCATCATTGTCCTATGTAAATTGTTTCTTGTACCTTGTATCTTAACAAATATCTCTATTTTTCATGTTATATGGCTGAATACCTTCTAGAGAGACCTCATATATTTGTGAGAAAATGAAAATAGTTTGGACCCTTGGATCCCCAAAAGAATTCCACAAACCACCAAGGGTCTTTGGATAACACTTGGAGATCTGCGTTCCCGTATTGTCAATAAGTATCTACTGACTACCTATTAAGTGCCAACCAAGCCCTGCTCTGCGGTAGAAAATAAGGATAAATAAAACAGAAAACAGCTCGCCGTCACAACACTTACTTTCTCATGAGAGAAGGTTGACCCCAAAATGAAACAAATAAGGTGATTTTAGATAATGGTAGGTACTACAAAGAAAATACATAAGCGTTGGGCTGAACCTTGGTAGCCATGAACCTGGGTTATGGGAGGTTTAGACACTAGGTGGTCAAGTACTTTGGCTCAAGGCAGTGACTCTAGCCAAGAGCCGGCTGCAGGAAGTGCCGCTGTGTGAAGGGAGAGAGAAAACGTTACACTCACGGCTGGTGCGAAGACTCCCACAGCAAATCTAAGAGTTGAAGAAGCAAAAAGACCAACCCAGAGCAGAGGAAGTACTAAGAGAAAGAATCAGAGATGCTGGCAGGACTTATCTCTTCTGTGGCCTTGTAGACCATGGCCAGGATTTCAGATAGGATTCTAAATACTATTTGAGGATTTTAAGAAAAGGGGAACATAACCTAATTTACATTTTCAAAACTTCACTCTGTTCTGTGAAGAATGGTCATATAACAGCAAGAAAGGAAGAAGGGAGACCAGTCAGGGGACTGTCACACCAGGTCAGATGAGAGGTGATGGTAGCTGTTCCTGAGGACAGCAGAGGAAATGGTGGGCAGCCATCAGTTCCGAATGGAGGTAAAACTGGCAGAACTGATACACTGACTTCCCTTTAGTCTGATTAAAATCCATATCTTTACTTGACCACTTCTCCAAAACTCACCAAATTCACTTTGAAATATTTTCCAGTCTTGCAAGATCTCAGTACTCTTCCCATCTTATTGTCACCCACAACTGTAATGACCTCCTCTCTTCGACATCATTGTAGCCTATTAATCACATCACATCATAACCTACCTCATTGGCCTGTCAGTCTTTTCTACAGCAACGTGTTTTGTATATTCAAAGTGAAGATTAATGAAAGTGACAGTTACAGGCTAACATGTGTCACCCAGCGTTTTCTGTTCAAAATATCCTATTCAAAGTATATTTACCATTGTGCTTTCTACCTTCTTATTGCTCCCACTCCAAATACATCTGTGTCTCCTGATGGATAACAGGTTGTAGTACATCAGCATCGTCCAATTGCTGATAATTTCTGGTGAGTTTGTCTATGAGCCACGTTCATTCATTGAGTTGCTTGGAGTTAATAGTAGCCTCTCAGTAGGATATAAGCAAAGATTTGGAAATAAAAGTTTCAATAAATAATGATACTGTTCACTTTTTAAAGAATTTGTACATAAGATTTCATTGAGAATAGATAAAGTTAGAAACTGCTCAAATGGTTTGATTTTGTGGGCCAGAGAGATCCATTTAGTCTTCAAAATGCCTCTGGTGAATTTTGCTAACATATGAAACTTTATAATTACAATTTCTTCAACTTGAATCAAATAGACTTTGCTCTCTATTTGAATCAAATTATTCCAAGACACACCCACTGAGCCTCACTTCAAATTTGTGCTTTTATTTTATGTCAGTTCCTTCATTGAAAGCTGATTTGACAGGTATAGGATAAAAGAAGTAGTAGTTCTTGGGAACCAGGAGGAAAATGAGTAGAGATGGTAAGGAGTAGTTTGGACAGTTTTCTCTGTCTGCTTCACCCCCTGCCTTGGCTTTCCTTGTCTTCTATATACCTGGCCATTACCTTCTTTACCAAATTATAATTTAGCTGAATTAGAGACATATTTAAAGAGTTTCATAGACTTGGGCTCCTGTTTCTAACTCTCCATTGAAATATTCCTTACTTCAGGTCCTGCTTTTACCTTATCCATAAGAAAGGAGATTTAACCCTGACTGGTGTAGCTCTACGGGTTGAGCATGGGCCTGCAAACCAAATGGTCATAGGTTTCATTCCAAGTCAGGGCACATGTCTGGCCTGGGGCCAGGTCCCCAGTAGGGGACGTGTGAGAGGCAACCACACATCAATGTTTCTCTCCTTCTCTTTCTCCTTCCTTTCCCCTCTCTCTAAAAAAAAAAATAAATAAAATCTGTTTAAAAAAAGAAAGGAGATTTATTATACTGTTGGTCAAGTGGGTGAAGTAAGGAGTATAAGTACATTTTAATTCTCATTATTATTGCATATGTATAGAACATTTTATGGTTTTCAAAGCTTTATCTTTTATATTGCCTTTTAAAATCTTCTGTCACTTTGGTCCAGCTTATCTTCCTTAAGCTTTTTTGAACATTAGGAAAACTGGGGGTCGGGAAGCAATGCACTAAGTCCTATGCCCAAAAATTGATGTTTAGATCCGATAGTTCATTTTCAACCTTTCCTATTATATCACTTTGACTTTTACTGCTATGTCGTAGATAAAATACTTTTTTATTTCATAACTGCTAGTAAGTGTTATTCAAGTTCTGTTTCTTTTATTGTATAATTCTTTGCCTTAATGATACTATAAGCACATTGTGTAGTTAAATTATTACTTGGAGGGAGGAGTTAAATCATTTGGCCAGTCCCCCCAGGGAAAGAAAAGGGGACTTGGTATAATCTCCTTGTTAATTGAACCTTTGTGTTAATAGATTAATGATATTTGTTCCGAGGAAGATGTTTATCTCTACCCTTCACAGAATGTCCCTGGTTACAGATTTCCTACAGCGAATAGAATGCAGGCTATGCGGTAGGGCCGCCTGGCTGGGGCATGCCCCTTTGACGATGGGGTACAAAATGCTTCATCTAAACTCCTCAGTATCTTATCTCTGTAAAATTACTCAGCAAAGCTTGATATATGGTACAATCTTTAGTTCTTGTGAGTCTGATTTAACATTCCAATTCTGGCATTTGTCAACAACAATTCAGTCATTTATTCTGAAGGAATCTCATGTAGAAACCTCAGAGACAAGAAGCTGCTTGGTTTCCCTTTCCCTTACACAAACTGAAATGTCACTGACACAGCATCTCGGTAAATAGTCCCCCTGTTGAATTGGTGAAATAAAAGCTACCCGTTTAGTCAGTGAAAATGCCTGTCTTAATTTCAATAGTTATAAATCAAAATTAAACCTAGGAAACTGGACCCAAAAATAGCTGTAGAGAATCCAGCTGCTGTTATTCTAACGGAGCTGTCAGATTAATTTGCATGGAGGTGGTGTGGCTGTGAAACAGGGGAATTCGCTTCCTGCCCAGTCAGAAGCAGCCACCAGAATTTAAAGAACCCAATAGGGAGAGAAACCAACCATTAATTTTTTTAAAAAGCCAAGAAAGGTTGTAATGTTAAAATGATGAATAAAATCTCTACTTTTGTAGTGATTATTTTTGTTCCATAGAACATTTTTCTGGATTAAATAAGAAGATTGGAGATAAAAGAAATATCTGATTTCACCTCAAAGTCAATAAGATAAGGCAAAGAATGTAAACCTTACCTTCTCCTAATCAAATTAATTGGTTTGTCCTTTGGTAGATTTTTTTTTTCTACTTTGAATTTAACCAAATGGAATGATGCTTCTTAGATATTGACTTTGTAAAGAAGAACAGACAAATTAGTTATCTTGAGTGTTCAATTTTAAATTGGCAATCCTCAGGCTTAGACATAATTACTGCAATAAACAGAGAAAGAAGATGATGCAAAAATACAATGAAAAATTTGAAGGGTTTTTGTTAATTTTATTAAGTGTTTATTTGTAACATACAGTTTAGAAGTTCACTCAAGTTATGATTCAACATTTTTGTTCCCTTTCCTTTTAATTTTTGCCTTTTAAATTTGCATTCTAATGCGATAAGAAAAACTTTGCCCCATCAGAAACTATCACAGTGTAAGTGTTCAGCAGAATCAGCAAGGCCAGTTTCAGGGAATAGAGCCTGGCAAACAATAAGTTCCCTGCCTCTGCACACAGTAGGTAGTTTTCTATTGCACCCATGAATGATGGCTGATAATTTGGTACAACCCATTTATAAGAATTCACTAAAAGTTTTGGGTCTTTCCCAGATTGAATTCTTTAAATTAAATACAAAACTCATAGACCATCACAGATTAGGACTCTGGGCCAATATATTCACAAAATGCACATTTTGACTGGCAGATGAAGAAACGATGATCGACAGTGGGACTTAGGTGATGCGCTAACAGGAAAAACTGACAAGGACAGATTAGAAATGATGTGAGTAATTGTTTAAATGCAGCGCTGACAGAGTGACTCGCACTATCCATTGCAGGGGGAGGGGGGAGAGAGAAAAAAAAAGAAAACCTTTCCTTAATTTTTAATCTCAGGTCCTCACGGCTGGCAAGTCTAATGAGACTGATTGCAAAAAATAGATTTTTGTTGATGGGTCATAAAATAAACAGGGACAAAAGAGCAGTGAATGAGTGATTTTAGATTTTCTGTGTTACATCGTATTTGAGCATCACCCTTTTCACTCTGATTAGAATTTTAAACATGTCTGGGAATGAAGAAAAAATAGAAATTATGAAAAAAAAGGTCTCCATAGAGCAACTAACTTCTTAGGCAGACTGGAATGCTTTGACCTTGAAAAGACAAACCCAGAACAAGCCAAAAACAGCACATAATATTACATTAACGTACTATGTATGGCATGTTATTACATCACAAAGTAACAATAAAAAGAAACAACCAGAAAATAAAAAAGAATTAAGAATTATGTTTAAAATAGGATGATATTATGATGCATTCTTTAATACTATTGAAAGGCATTTCTTAATCCATTTATGTAATAGAGTCTGATTTTCTTATGGAGGATCATTTAGATAAGCAAGTTGTAAAATAAATTTTCTAGATCTATATATAATTAACTAGACTTAGTTGGAAAATAAAAAAGGAAGGGGTAATTAGTAATGATTAGATAGAATCTCTCCTTTTATTTTGGTCTCAAGTCAATAAAATTTGATATTTTTTCTTTGTTTTCATATCAAGGTGTATCCCTCAAAGTCAGCCTGAGTTAACATAGGATATAAATGAAAGACTTTTCATATAACTGTAAGTAACTTCCTTTTAGATACCTTCAAATTTATATAGAAGTAAAATTATTTTAGAAGACTCTGGAAATGAATATTCTCTTCTTCATAGACAACAGGAGCTGTGGTCTATTTGTATAGTTCAGAGTGAGGGACCGAATAGAAGATTTTTTCTGGAAGTCACCCTAAGTCAGTCCATGGTGTTTGATGGCCGCAGGAAGACTGACTGAAACCACGGAGGGCTGCTGATGTGAGAGGGGGCGAGAGTCCTGGAAGGAAGTGGGTAGACGGTGATTCGCAGTTTTTGGGTTCTGTCTTCTCTGGTTCAATCTGTTGGCTCTATCAAATGAGGTAGTATTCTGCGTGTAGAAGCAGCAACCGCGACTGTAAAAATAAAAAGTAAAAAGCATTAAAATCTTTATTTTGGTATTTCAGAACAACACTGGTCATGTGTATCATTTCCACATTAGAAAATAAGACAGCTTTATCCTGCCTAATGAAATACAATGAACATTTAAATAGATTAACATTTTTTCAACTTCTATGTTTAAAAAAAACTCATTTGTTTGAATTGCTTTTAAAATATCTTATGAGATAAGATCAATCTGAGTGTGTTAGCTCAAAGTGAAGCCTATAAAAACTATTCTGAGAACCTGCATTTCTGTTTACATGTAATATATTTATTCAAGTACCATCCAGCTAGCCAAGCCCAGTTCTATCTTCCTGATATTTTCCTTCCCCATGTCAGACTGTTTATTCATTTTTTGTTTACCTCTAAGCTAAGGAATTTCATTTCTAAAAATTACATAGTGTATGAAGTCAGCTATGCACAACTCTCCTCATATCTTTAAACCTCTATACATTTGCCC
This sequence comes from Desmodus rotundus, assembly GCF_022682495.2. Lineage (NCBI taxonomy): Eukaryota > Metazoa > Chordata > Mammalia > Chiroptera > Phyllostomidae > Desmodus > Desmodus rotundus. Next base: position 128,556,885 of record NC_071391.1, on the reverse strand, counting down.
ACAATGACAGTGTGGCCATGTGAGATCTCCGTCATGCCTCCATTTAAAATATAATCATTGATTTTTGAAGTATTAAAAGAAAGTGCCTTTAGAAAACTGTCACCCAGTGCAGCAAGGTGACTGCAACAGCATCCTAAATGTAACATCCAGCTGAATACATCGTTTAATCTATTGTACCCAACCTGAGACACATACTTCACATGGCTAAGACAGGGAACTTAATTAAGCATTCTCATAGCTAGAGGAAAAGCATGGGGAGGGGAGTAGTTAATTTAATATTTGTGTGTGTTTATGAGAGAAACAATCAGGAATAGTACTTAACATATTTTATCTCCTTTGGTTTGTGCCACTTAGATCAAAGACATCATAGTTTTCAGATCTGTGTTCCAAGATGGCATTTAGAATAAAAGTGCTTCAGCACAGATTGTAATGTATTTCTATGCAAACATATGTTTTCAAAGCCACTTACTAGGGACTGTGATATATATTTGGTCTTCCTAAAATCCTTGGAATTTCCAGTGATGGGCATGAAAACAGTGACTTTTGTTGTTAATAATAAGCCTCTTCCAACCTCACCTGAGTTTATGCTAATGATGGGACGCTTGGAGGATGGAATCTGGTTACCAGAGAAACCGTGTGATTACAGGATTGGAAGTTTTGGCATCACCTGTTGACCCTCTGTGGAGGGGAGGTGGGGTGGAGATTGAGATCAGTCACCGATGGCCAGCAACTTAATGTATCATAGCTTCATAGCAAAGCCTCCATAAAGTCCCTAACCAAAGGGGTTGGGAGAGCTTTCCCAGTAGTGAACACATCAGGGTGCTGGGAGGGTGGCATGTCCAGATGGAGAAGGCCCGCAAGCTCCATGCCCCTCCCACATACCCTGTTTCTTCCATTTGGCTGCACCTGGGTTATATTCTTTATAATAAGTGGGTACTAATATATAAAGTTTTCCTCAGTTCTGTGAGTTGTTCTGGCAAATTATCAAACATGAGAAGGGGGTCATGGGACACAGAAGCCAGGTGACAGAAGTTCAAGTGACAACCTAGGACCAGCAGTTGGCTTCTGAAGTGAGGACCAGTCTCGCAGGACTAAGCCCTTTGCCTGTGGGCTCAGCTCTAACTCCTGTTAGGTAGTGTCAGAAGAGAGTTGCAGGACACCCAGCTGGTTTCTAAAGAGCTGCAGAATTGGTTGATGTAGGGAACCCCCCCCCAGCTCATTTTGTGTTAGAAGTGTTGGGAGTGACAGAACTGACAGGTTTTTTTTTTGGGGGGGGCGCATGATTGCACATTATAGCTCACTCTTGTTACACTCACTTTCACACCCAGAAAATAGCTGTGAATGACATCTCTGAGTAAAGAGCCACAGAAATCCAGAGACTTGCAAATGCTCCCCTATTCCTCTCAAAGCACATGTGAGACCCTGATGGCTTCATGATATGATGCACTAGAGAATTCATCCATTTCGTTGCCTCTAGATGGTTTTTATTCTGCACATAAAAAGCACCATAAGAATTTCATAGGTCTGTGTGCTGAATCATTCATATGAATGCATATGAATGCGTATTTATGAATGCCTGGTCTATTCTGTTCTGTAACAGCATGCTTTTTACTGTGTTTTGCATTTCAGGTTATATACAATTATGGAGTAGCCTAGTGGCAAACTGTATCATTTGGAAAGTTGAGTTTGACCTAAAATTTGATGTAAAAATGCAATGCTAATATCACAGCATTCTGTTTGCAGTTGTTATTCAAAGTACAAGCTGATGAGACACCCCAAATGGGTGTATAAAGTGATTAGCCTTTGTTTCATTATTTCAAAACAACTGTTTTTGTAGACGATGCAATGATGACAGCCTTGAATGTAATTTCATCCCTACCTTGAACTCTTTTCTAGGTACTTTTGGAGAATATTAAGATGGGAAAAACTTCCTCTTTTGCTCTCTGAGAGCTTACTACTTACCAGGGAAGAGATCATATGGTGAAAATAGCCACAGCCACAGTGTGGAACCAAGCAACTGTTCTATGCTTAGCGACGAGGCAGAAACCAAGGACTTCTGACTGGGGAATCTGGATAGCTTATTAGAGGATGTGATTTTTGAGTTGGGTTTTGCTTGCCCTTCAGAGAATTTAAAAAATGGAGCCCATTTGTCTATATAGACATGACATTTAGAACATAATTGTCTCAGTGTATACAAATGATTCCCTCCATACTGTTGTGTGGTTGTACTGATTGAAATCTGTGAGGCCCATCGAACTGTTAAACTGGTTTTGTTTGCAAGTCTATTATGTTTTGTCAGGTTTTTAACATTTGTGGAAGAAGAGATAAAATAAGGGCTGCAGAGATTTTACACTTCTATTGGTTTGACTACAGGGATATTCTTCACTTTTTTTATTTAATAAGTCTGTATATATTAAATCTCGTTGAATATTGATTTAAAAGGTTTTGATGTGGATTTCAATGCAATGTCTTAAAATAGACTAAATTGATTAGCCTGACTCATGTTCATATAACTTAGATCCAATTGTAGAAAACCCAACTACTAATAGTCAAGGTGTATTTCTATTTATTTTTAAGTTTCCAGATTGGAAACGATTCTATTGCATTGTGTTTGGAGGACGCAGGCCCAGCTTAGTGTGGCACAAAAGACGTGAAACGCGTCGTGCCAATAGGAAGAACACGCTGTGCTTACCCGTAGCAAGTCCCCCGGGTTCCCCTGTGGCCTGTGAGCTTTGGGACTAATTGTATCACCAGCATTCTTCTACTGGGCTTTATACTAATTTTACTCTTGAGAGTGTTTGGGACATGAGGTCCATGCTGTTCAGCACATCGGTCAGCATGTGATAAAAAACAAAAACAAGTCTGTTGTAACGCTGAAAAGAAAGTCAGTGTCTGAGAAGACAAGGAATGCTCTTTTCCACTGCTTTTATCTTTGAATCTGAGATATCCTTACTGATTGCAGTGAAGACCTGGCAGCAACCATGCTCAAGGGATACAAGGGACAAGCAAAGCAAATGTCTTTCTACTTCCCACCTAACAGAACAGCATTCTGTTTTAGAGAGCTGAAGGCCCTTTGAAATGACAAGGATTTAAAGGAGACAAAATGGAGTGCATATGCCATAAATAAATAAGACATATATAGTGGTACCTGAAGGGAGGGTTCTTGCTGTTGCTAAGCCATCAAGATGAAGTTACTCATGTACAACTAGGAGAATGCGCGAGTCTGTTTTAGCCCAGACCACAGGCATCTGGGGGAACCCACAGACTATCCTCAGGGACAGCATTAGACACAAAGACAGAGACCTTGGGGAGGTGTCCCTTGGGCATTATCTTGAGATGGAAGTGAAGTGGACAACTGAATACATGTGAAAACACTGCTAGTTCCGTGCTTTTCCTGTCCAAGATTACCTCCATCTTACCAGGCCAACACTCGTGCAAGAGCTGAAGGTGCAGTTCTGAACGACTCCAGCAGGAAGCTACACATTTTACCTATTACTCTTTGATTGTCATCCATCTCCATATGAAGAAGAATAGGGCACCTTCTGGTAGGCAAGGGGATATTTGGATCTTCACAGTTTCCTGAGGTTTCAGATGAAGGTCCCACCTAACTTCTCTGCGTCCAGAGGGTCTACTCAGCTAATCTTGCTTGTATGGTGTCAAGACTGTTGCTCTATAGAGAAATATTTTGACACTAAATGCAGAAATATTCTGCCAATTTAAATAACAACTTCACCCTAAAGGGGTTGCCTGAACCTAAAATTAAATGGAAACTCTTCTGCATATCCAAAATAGTTTTCACAAAAACTCCACATTAAAGTCGTGCATTTTACCTCTCAGTGCCTCACTCTGAGCCTAATTGGCTTTTATTCAGCATGTCATTCTCAATGAGCCTAGTGATGTGGTTTCCAGCCCAGCAACAGGTTAGAAACAGCAAAGGAGAAGCTGAGAAGAGGCACAGTGACAGCCAAAGTGACAGGTGAAAGCTTGACATTGAGGGAGGAGAGAGAAAAATGATAATAGCGGGCATGGAACTAACTGTATAATCATATGGTACAATAATGACTGCTCACCAAGATGACCCTGGAGTCATCCAGGAAAAAAAAATAGATAATATTGTGTTTAGAGATAGCTATGTAGGAAGGCAGGGAAGGGAGCCAGAGAATAATATATCTTATAAAGATTACCATCTAAAATGTGGGCCTTAAATGGGCATAAGGTTTAGCTACATGGAAAATTTAGTTCTCCAGAACTGCTCTTTCCCAGGATATACCCAGGTAAATGAGGTGTTACGAATCTCATCTTTAAATACCCTACTGATTTTCTCCTACAATTTGACCATAACTAGCCTCACTATTCACTGATTTTTAGCAGTTACCTTGTTACAGGACAAAATAAACCTAAAGCATTTTTAATGAAAGATGTTTCCTCTTTCCACTCAATGCGAGATATTTTGAGTTCTGAGCTGAAGCAATTGATAACTCACATACCAACTACCTAATTATGGAAACATTAAGAGTCTTACATCCTCCTCCCAACACAGACTTCAGAGAATTGAATTGAGGGTTAAGTACAGGGTTTCATTTTTCCAAACTCAACAAAATAGCTGCTGGCACTCTGTGGACATTCATTTCCATTTACATGCATAATACAGAAGATGCCCTGACCCCATCAGCCCATCACTGTGCATGCTGATGCATCTCTGGAGAGAGAGAGTCCTTGTCTCATCAACTCAGCAACGGTCCCTACCCGTGACCTTTAATGCTCTCACATGCTCCTGAGGAGGGAATTAAGATGTGGTGAACATGGCAGAATCAAGGCCTTTCTAAGAAATTAAAATTGAAAGAAGGATTTTGTTGGATATTGATTTTTATTTGTATTTTAATGTGGTTTCACATTTTATGGATTGCGGATATTTTTGTTTGCTTTTTTTTTGGCTTTTGTTTATTTATTAAATAAGACAAGCAGCAGTAAGTATTTTTGCAGATCGTCAGAGGACCTGCAGCAAGCGGGCTATTTATTTATTTTTTCAGAGTCAGGCCAGCATGGTTTTATACAGTGGCAAGATTCCCTTTCATCTGTACAGATAATGTTATTTTCCTCCAAGGGAGCTCCTTTTAGAAAAGCCAAAGAAATGTGAAAGGAATTTGCTGCAATGTTCAGTTACGGCCTCAACTAGATACATATACGATGGTAATAGTGGACTTGGGCCAATGAAACATTATAGCACCTCCAGGACACCTGTGTGGGTAAGAATGTATTGTCTCAATTCATATTGAAATCCAAAACTCATGTAACTGGGGCTGGTGTCATTTAGACTCCGGATTTGGGGAGAGCTTGTTCTTATTACTCTTCGTTCTTATTACTCCAGACCAGTAGCTATATCTAGCTCTTCCCTCACATAATTTGGGCATGTATTTTTTTCTTAAAATGTTTTATTGCAGGCATAGTTCTCATAGTAGAAAAAAACAAGTAGGGCCAAGACCTCACAAAAGAGTGAAATGGGTCATATTTGCCAGTTATCCCAAGGCAGTCCGTTCTAGGTGCTCCCTGCCCACCCCAATCTTTTTTTCTTTTCTGTAAATATCAGTCAACTCGCACTCCATTTTGATCCTATTAAACCCAGCCCTGAGGAAACTAGCTCAAATGCTGTTCTTTATAAGGTGAAAATGACCAACGATATAAAGAAGGGAGTCTCAGAATCACATGCCTGGCAGGTCACACAGATGAGTGAAGCTGACCTGCTGTGAAATGATAGAAGATACTCTGTGAATTGGAGAATGTCGAACCCGTCAGACTCTGATTGAAATGCCCCTCATTTTTATTACACAGGAAAGCCTAGCCAACAAAGCTAGATGTTTTGAGTTTTTAAGAAAAATGAAATCTTAATTTTTATTTGAAACTTAACGTGTGTAAATGTGGGAAACCACTTCAGTTTTGTTTTGTGTTTTTAAGCACTAAGTTGGTTAAATAAAACACCCTGCAAGTCAATTTCTAAACTCCGATATAAATTCAAAATATCTTTAGGCATTTTTTTTCCCTAGGAGATGTGGAAGGTTATGAAGATTCAGCTTTAAGCCTGAAAGAATATATTTCTAGCTGTGGAACTGTAGGCATCAGGAAGAGAGGAGGAAGGAATTTGGGAAGGAGAAGAAGTAAGTAGCTCTAAGCCCCAGAAATTAAACTCTGGAGAAAGCCTGTCTGCTTTAAGGCTGCCTTAAGAAGCAGGATTTGCATGTTTGGCTTGGTCAAGCTTGAGTGTAGGAGGAAAGAACACAGAGGGGCAGAGACCACTGCTCTTGTGTGACACCCCTGGTGGTGACCTTGGAGACACAGAGAGGTAAAAGCAAATCTGTTACGATTTTTCAAGTGCAAAAGAAACATTGGGATTTAATGAAGCAAAGACTGTATGTTTATTCTTTCCCTAGCTGTTTTTAGATCAGAAATAAGAAAATGGAACAAGTTGTTCAATTTGTATTTTAAATAAGATACACACAGGGTACAACAAAAGTAGGAATATCCGTTGTCAAATGGATTTGAAAGACCAGAGGCTGCCATGGTAATTCAAGGCCTGACTTCGTGGGTCCCATACTAGTTGGAGGATGTTGGAGATGGAAGTAAAGGGGTGGAAATGAGAAACATTCCAAAAGAAAAAGTGACAAGGCTTAGAGTCCCATAGAATATAAAGAATGAAGAGAATCGGATGCGTCAAGGTGGCGAAGCTGTGGCAACAGAGACAATACCGATGTCAATAAGCAAGTTTGTGTGACAGACAGTGACTACAGCTGGGGTTCTGTCGAGTTGTAAAGGGTTTGATATCCAGGGAGAAATTCCAGAAAGATCATGGGAAGAAGGTGGTAACATGCAAGGATATTGGACAGTCCTCAGCGTGCTGATTTCAGTCCCACAAAACGGTATTCTTAACTCAAGAAAGAAAGGCAGAAGGCTAAGTGCTGGATCTTGATATGTGGCAGCATTTACAGGACAAAGGGATGAAAAAGAATATCAAGAACAGGGAAGCTAGCATCTTAAAAGTTAAGGTGGAAGGAAGTGAATTAAACAACAACAACAATAATAATAAATCTTTAAGTGAGGTGTTCATTTCTAAAACATAAAAGAAACTGGCAAAGGGGAAAAATGTGGACTACTGTCATTGAACAATAATGGAATTCTATGCAGCAGAGAGAAAGAAGGAGCTTCTACCCTTTGCAACAGCATGGATGGAACTGGAGAGCATTATGCTAAGTGAAATAAGCCAGGCGGTGAGGGACAAATACCATATGATCTCACCTTTAACTGGAACATAATCAACAAGAGAAACAAGCAAACAAAATATAACCAGAGACATTGAAGTTAAGAACAATCTAACAAAAGCCACAGGGGAGTGGGGAGGGGACAGTGGGGAGAGGGGTTTACAAGAACTACTATGAAGGACACATGGACAAAACCAAGGAGGAGGGTGGAGGTGGGGGAGGGAGGGGGGTTCGGCTGGGGTGGGGTGGAGGGATAGGGAGACAATGCAGACAACTGTAATTGAGTAACAATAAAAAAAATTAAAAACCTGGTTTCATTTATCTTTCAGATAGAAAACAAAACAAAATTAAACCAATTTATAAAAATTTTTAATTTATAATAATTCTTAGAAATCATACTTTGAAAAACAGTTGTATCTTTCCATTGTTGGTGCTTTTATTATCTAAAATAAAGTAGAGGAAACTTGAAGCAGAAAATGGGATTTCTTTAGTAATTTAATGCATAAACTAGGGATCTGAGCAAAGAGTACATCTCTGAGTGAATCCTATCTGCATATTGACCTGTACTAAATAATCCATGAAGTTGCTGAGGGCTGGCAAGGTGTACCAATTCATTCATGGCTGCACTGGAGGCCCAAGGAGATACTTGGGAAGCCACACAACTAGTAAAGCAGAAACCACCCAACAGTATGTCCCGGGTCAGGTTTTCTAAGCTTTCAAGAATGTATTTTTATGGAATTATTTAAATATATCATCACATTTAAGAGTTAATCTAAATGACAGTTCAGCCCTCGTTGTGAGTTTAGTTTACTAATAAATATACTATATTTATAGTTTGGTGAGAGTCGCTGTGGTAGGAGTAGTGGGTAGCCTCGATAAACTAAAAGAACAGGAAATTGCAAGAAATAAGATACATAGGTGGATAGATGGGTACATATAACCACTATAAGATACCATTAGAGAAGATTGTTTTCCTAAATGAGCTTTGCAGATAACTAATACTATCCATTTTATGAAACAAAACTTCTCTTTTATTTTACCTTCTTGAAAGTAACACACACTTCCTATCTTGTTAAATGGAACCTGCTAACGTAAGTTAACCTCTTTTTGGTAACTCAAGGTCATCGATGTGGACATTAGTCACTGTACTGTGCTATAATGCAGTAATTCCCTGAGATTGCTGAGGTGTGTAAAGCTGTTTGCCCTCACGCTAAGCTGCTATGCTTTCTAAGTTCCTATATCTATCTTTTGTAATTCAGGTTTTTTTTAAATCCTCCTCTCCTATTAAGAGAGCAATTGCTTGTTGTTATCATCGGTGTGCCTGCTTATTGAAGCCACTTCTGCGCTAGTGCAACTGTTTGCTTCCGATCTGCTCTAGGCTGGAATGCCAAGTAGCACAAAATTTTAAATTGTGTCAAAGATAAAGCTGATGCATTACAAAGGAGGTTCTAAAGAGCACTTTGGTGGGCAAGGTAAATAAAATTCTGTCAAGGAATTTAGTAATAGTTATTTTAGCTTCCAGGTACTTTCTTTATTTGCTTCCTGATTCTTATCTATGTTGTGGGGAGTTAGGTTTTCAGAATAAACACCTTCCAGATAAGTGCAATGTGTGTTCAAAGCAACCCAAAGTTGCCGCCCCTGTATTATCAAAGAGGACCGTACTTAGTAGGTCCTCAATAGTTTTATAACTTTCTCTGTGTATAGACATACATGCATATATGTTTATATATATATGTACATATATATATATTTAACACTTGTGCATAAATGTGTTACTATTTATGAGACTTGAACTACTGAGATCACTCTCCCAAAAGTCTCATAATTATCACAGCACTTGAGCTCAATAAAAGTGTGTATCTGGCTCTATCTTTTAAAATTACTCCTGCATTACTGAGACCGTGTTCCTTTCTTAGACCTTAGAACATGGCATACACTGTTGCATTGTGTCTCGCTAGACCCTTGGAAATATTAGCTACTGCAAACGGCATTTCATGTCAGCCCGTTGGAATGGGGTGGGGTTATCGCCCGAGAATGAAAACAAAGCCAGGACTTGCTTTTGTTTTACCCTTTCTGCCTCTGCACTGACACTAAGCTATGACATTGTTAAATGCTGAAAAAACATGCTACCTATCTTTGGCACTCTTTTACCAACCAATGTGTGACACCCCTAGTAGATTTTCCTGTCCTTTATTTCAACTAAATAAGCCACGGAAATTCACCACCATAATTTTGATACTATTCGCATCACTCTGCGTTGAAAGTCAATTCTCACCACCTTTTAAAAGTAGAAACAAATTGGATGGTATAAGTGAACAAGAACAACGTACAGATTGGTTAATTGTATATTATAACTAAATGGGCTAAAGGTTTAGGGAAACTTTCTTGGGAAAACTGTATGGTTCTTTGCAGATAGAAAGATGTCTTCAGTTTGAGTAGGCATACCCTGGGGGCATATCCATGGTCTCCCATGGTTCACAAGCGGAGAGACACTATATATCAGACAGGACATTTTAGGGCATGGAAAAGGGAAATTAATTCACCTAGCTGGGAATTCAAACCTGTAAACTTGGCACTGGGTACGAAACCTACAAGTTAAAAGGCCTTGTATTTTTTTAATGTCTCACAGCTTCCATTTATTGCCTTTTACCCTGTGTGCTTTATGCTTTATATGCAGCCTCATTTAATCCTCACAAAAGCTGTGTGAGTTGGTATCATCAGTTCCTATTTATAAACAAGGCAACTTGACGTTTAGAAAGATCAAGTGTCATGCCCAGAATCACACAGCTAATAAGTGTCAGAACACAGTTTTAATTACTATACTGATTTCCAGCCATAATGTAAATGTGACCACATCCAATAAGTCAAATTCATATAAATATCATTGACTCAACATCAAACCATTTGCTTTGATTAGTCATAAATATGTCATGGCTGCCAAGCATCCATATTTATTACCATCAAATAATTCAACAAAGCAAAACTGTTTCCTTTATTCCCCCCAAGTTTCTATGTCTTGGTGGGCTAGGAAAGAGGTCGAAATGAATCAATACTAGATTACTACATTTAGATTGATGTGAACTAACTTGTTTTTAAGAAGTTGTTTTTTACTTGCTGTCTACTAGAATGCACATTAATTAGTAATTATGGGACTATTTGCAACATCAAGTCTGCTGCTGTGCTTGTTAATTTACATGTACCTAGGCCAAGTCAAGTCCTTGAGTCCAGGCTGCTTCTACTTGGCAGGGGACCCCAGGCTGCTCTTTCATGTCCACGTGAACTACTATATTTTGATTCCTTTTGGTCCTGTCCTCCAGGGCAGAATGGGCCATTCAGTCCAATGCCTAGCCTGACACACAAAAATAGGAGAACAAGACATAGACCACAAATTCTTTTGTTCCTTGGCAGATTAGATTTAGTTCTGATTTTTTTTTTAAAAGAGGTCAAGGTCATTCCATTTCCCCTTGGGCTAGTCTTCTGTTCAAGTTATCTATGCTACACAGATATTGAAAGACAGGTACTGATAAAAAAAAAAACGCAGAACAGCACTGTTCTTGCACATTTTCTCCCCCCGTCGTTGTTGTTGGTTTCGTGCACTTATATCTGGCAGATATGTAAAGGCCAGTTGCCCTGAGAGACCAGCGTCACTGTTTTTTCATGTGTTGGCTACAGGCTCATGACTAAGCCCCTTGAATTTGCAGTAGGCAGTGATAAAGAAGCACAGATACGCATGAAGGTAGACAACCTTTAAAAATAAAGGTTGTTATTTTTAAAAAATAATCTGTTACTATTGTAATATGAGAAATTTAGTGCTATAAGATATACTAACCTGTACCCCAAAGTAGCTCTCAGTGTTCTAGTGAGAGATAACTGAGAACATCGCTTTTTCAAAACTGTTGTCCAGCAACTCGGCTTGAGACTCAGACAGCATAACTTTGCATCCCCGCAGGTTGCCTTTTTAGTCCACTGCATGCTTAGTATTGTGTGGGGTTGTTGTTAACTTCCCTTTGCCTAAAAACACTGAAAAAAGGAAATCCTTTTCATGTCAAACTATTTTGATATCTACTTATTTCTTTCACATACTAAAAAGATTTCTATCTCATAAAGGCCATGTAATATCCTTGTTAACATTCTGCAGGTTATTAATTTAAAAATGGAAAAAGTTGGTGTCTTCTAGCTCTTAGAGGAGATATGAAAGGATTCAGTCAACTGAAACTTGATTTTTTTTAAATATATTTGGTATTACATCTACATTACAGCAAAATTTTCTTGAACTTCATTTTACCTATATCTATAGTCTATTTTCTTGACTCCTGAAGGAAAAAATAATTTTTACCTGCTATTTTAAATATTTTTTCAAATTTTTGTGTTTTTTTAAAGATTTTATTTATTTATTTTTAGAGACAGGGGAAGGGAAGGAGAAAGAGAGGGAGAAACATCAATGTGTGGTTGCCTGTCATGCGCCCCTTGCTGGGGACCTAGCCCACAACCCAGGCTTGTGTCCTGACTGGGAATTGAACCGGCAATGCTTTGCTTTGCATATGGTCCAGTGCTCAATCCACTGAGCCACACCAGCCGGGGAAAATACTTTTTTCAAATTTTAAGATAAGTCACATCAGAGTGCTTCATAAGTCTCTATATGGCTTGGATAATATATATTGGGTGAAAAGAAAAAATCAAAATAATTTAAGAAAGTATATACATATAACTTCAGTTAATTCATCCAGTCTAATAAAAATAGATGCGACATTAATATTTCCTGAATTAAATTTTAAACAAAGCGCATTGGGGAACTTCCTGAAGTGACATGTACAGGCAGCACAGCTTAAAGGGCAGGACATCAAACAGGAAACAAGAGTCCTGAACCTAACATTTACCAACCATACCACTCAGGCAAATAAGTTAATCTTTGTAAGACATGTTTTCTTCATACACATTGTTTTATCAGTAAAATGAATATAATTTTACTTTAAAAAAACACCAGCCCAAAAGAACCTATGCACCCCAATGTTCATAGCAGCACAATTTACAATAGCCAAGTACTGGAAGCAACCTAAGTGCCCATCAGCAAATGAGTGGATCAAAAAACTATGGTACATTTACACAATGGAATTCTACACAGCAGAGAGAAAGAAGGAGCTCCTACCCTTTGTGACAGCATGGATGGAACTGGAGAATATTATGCTAAGTGAAATAAGCCAGGTGGTGAGGGAAAAATACCACATGATCTCACCTTTAACTGGAACATAATCAACAAAAGAAAAAAGCAAACAAGATATAACCAGAGTCATTGAAGTTAAGAACAATCTAACAATATCCAGAGGGGAGAGGGGAGGGAACACTGGGGAGAAGGGTTTTCAGGAACTACTATAAAGGACACATGGACAAAACCAAGGGGGAGGGTGGAAGCAAGGGAAGGAGATGGGTTTGGATGGGGTGGGAGGGAGGGTCAGGGAGAAAATGCAGACAACTATAATTGAACAACAACAAAGTATTTTTTTTAAAAAAGGAAAGAACTGAAGGAGAAGGTACACCTCTTCCTTCTAGAAGTATTCTGATTAATAAATGTAGAAATAAGGGAAAAAATTTGTAAGGCTCACATGAATCAAATGAAGGATTTTATTTCGTAGTGTCTTAGTACCATCAATTGTCAATGGTCAATAGTGAGTAATCCCCAATCATCTCCAGTTGACTTTGCTATGTGGTGTGTGAGTTTTACGCTAGTGTATTTGGGGAATTTTTAGTATTTCAAAGTAATAAAACTGCATTGAAATCTTGATTCTGGAAGAGCTTCAGAGTTGTTGGCTTTTATTCTTGCCAATATAATCCAACTTTTCCTCTTTCATCCTTTATGATAAAAAATGACAGCATCACCTCTTGTTCATGTTATCTTCGATTCTGTGTAGTCTAGTTTTCTCCTGGCTTGCTTGTGCTCACTGGAATGAGAGAGGGCCTTGATCCCTGCCCCACATTCTGAGACTTCTCCCATCACCTGCAGTTCTTACTGGAATATCCGCCCATTATTATCCTTCTGGGAATCTGCCCTCTACATCTTCTTCTTCTGGTGAAGCACTTTGGAAAAGAAAATATTAATGTAGTACCATCCCAACTCATATCCAGCATCTATCTGCACATCTCCCACGAGCTACCACACCCTGGACTCCAGATGACATCACTCCTGCTAACAACTAGATAATTCCTTCCTTTCCAACTCTGGGCCTCCATTTGTCACTCACATTTCTGTGTGGCTTATAGTCTCAAAAATCCATTTTTGAATTACTCAAAACTCTAGATCTTGAGGAGCTAAAACCAAGGAAATGGGCCTCATGAATTCCAATTAACATTCCTCAATCTCCATGCCTCTACCTCTGCCTCTTTGGACTTTCCATCTCCTATTTAACACCATCATCATCTCATGCATATCTCATGGTACTGAGTTGAAATAAGGGAAGAGTCAAAAATATGTTCTGTACTAGCAACAAGCAGTAAAAAAACATCTTAATTAGGGAAGATTATCAGATGTGATTTAAAAGATTATCTGGGAAAAGGGACTCTAAAGTTAACTAGTTGTCAAAGGTCCAAATTAAAAATATGCTAAAATCTTGAAAACAAGGTTTGCCAATATTGGTCAGTGATGGTTGAAGACAGATTCACAAAAGGTGATTCTAGTTAAAACACATTAAATATAGTCTCACTTAGAAAGAGATTACCTTTGATTAACTTTTGAACTTTCCATGGTGGCTGCAATGAATTTTTACAAGGATGCCATTTAGAGTAATAGGATATTTTCTAAAGATTTTCAATAAGAAACCATGAAATTCATCTAAAGTCTATGAAGAACTTTTTTTTGCATGTGAAATATAATTTAAATTATAATGCGGTCTTGCATATTCATGTTATATTAATCCAAACAATACTTGATCATTACATGTTGGTGAACTTGTCCCACAAATCTGCCCTACCAAACAAAACACCAGATGCAAAGCTTAGAATGGTGACTTGATAAAATTAGATTTACTGCACAGAAAAGAAAACGCAGTGCTCTAAATAAATATCATTATTAATTTAGGAGGATGGGAGCAAATTGTTCTGATAATTTCTCAGACCCTTACCCAACTGACATTTTTTAAAATGTATTTTGAGTAATAAAAAGGATAGTAGAATTTTAACAGAAAACATGAAGGAAAATTTACTATTCATGAAGATGACTTGTAGAATATATCTTCCTATTAACCATGACTCCTGATGATTCCTCAGGTGGCATTTCAAAGTAAAAGGTGATTTGCACAAATACTAGAAGCAACACTAATAACGGTGTATGTAATAAGTCCCTTGTGCTATACTTCACGTGCATGGAGCGTAGGTGGGCTTGAGAATAGGAGGGTAGGAGAGGGAAATTGCTTGTCCAGATATTGACCTGAGAAGGATAGTATCCATTTTTAATTTTATCTTTTTAGGGACATTTTCCATGCAGATTTTCATGGCCTACATATCAAGATTTAACAAAGAAACAATTGTCTTTTGTATGTGCTCAGAAAATATATTTTCTTTTTTATTCAGTCCAGAATTTACTTATTTACTTTTAATTTAATCTTTATTGTATTTTTTCCCCTTACCATTTAGTCCTCTTATACTCTCCTCCCCCCGCCCCCCAAAATCACCACAATGTCCACGAGTCACTTTTCCTTTTTCTCAATCTCTGCATCCTCCCTCTTCCCCCACTGGCTTTCCTCCTGCTCTCCATCTATGAGTCTGCCCCCATTTTCCTTGTTAGTTCAGTTTGTTTGTTACATACATTTTCTGCAGTGTGGTCTAGTCACTCAGAAGATTGAGGTAAAAAAAAAAAAAAAAGTTCTTCAAACCAATTGAATTAACTAAATTGATTGGCCCTGTGACTGAATTAGGCCAGTAAATGTAGTCAAAACCATAGACTTTTCAACTGAGTGCTAACACAAAACCTTGAGTTGGCAAGAGATTGAAATACAGTAGTGTTTCTTAGAGAGTCAGGAAGTAGGAAGGCCAAGTTAAGACTTGTATCCTTACATTAAAATTCAACTAACTTATTCCAGAGTCTTTCAATAGCCTACACATAGACATTGCCAAAGTCAGATTCTGAAAGAGAGTATTAATTATATGTTGGCCGTTGAAAACTCTTTGAAATTCCGACCATGAGGTTCTTCACAGAGCCAGAACAAGAAAAGTGTGGGAATGTCCCAAACCAGCAGTTCCCTGTGCTTTTCCTTGCCTAGAAGGTACTGTTTATCAAGATGCAGATTTTTATCAAGAGTGTTTAAGAAAAGGACAGGCTGGGGGAGACACATAAGCTAGCATGCCCCTTTGTGCCTTACTACACAGTTTGTGTCCACTGGGTAGCAAAGGACTGATGCAGTGAGAACAATGGTAGATCTCCCCTCTGCTCTTCAGGACAAACCCGTATTTTATTCCCTCTCGCTCCCTCATGGCCTTTAAATCTGGTATCAAATAATGGTTCAATGTTTTCACATGCGATTTTAAAATAAATTAATGAACGCTGAAGGAAGGAAGGAATTATAACAGATTTATAATGGCTTCTTGTTTCCTCATTACTTCACAAAATTCCAGGCCCACTTGAACTTCCTTTGTTTTGAAACCCTTTAACACCTGCATATTCTCACCAATTAGTTGTTAATTGGTATGGTAATACCCATTACTATGATTATTAGAGCTAACACTTACTGAATGGTTAACATGCACACAACACTGTCTTACGGACATTGTGTGCCTTATTTCCTTCAATTCTCGTAACAACTAGTGAAATAGACACAAATACCGCCACACCGTGTGGCTGAGAAAACGACGCCCAGAGAAGGTCACTTTCCCACAAACACGCAGCTAGGGCTAGCAGAACGGAGAATGGAGCCCGAACAGTCTAGACTGAGACTGAACTCTATCCCGCGTAGTGCACTCAGTAGAGCTAACTGCAGTACAAGTCGCTAAGACAAACCTGATTTATTAACTGTGGATATTCTCAGCTAATATACTTTTCATTTTTATTATTGCTCGGATACTACTTCATAAAATTCAGATTTTCAAAGAATGATATAACTGAATTCATCACCTGTAGTGTATATTTTTATTTGTACCATGTTGATTTTAAAGTGGAGTAACCATAATGTCAAGTGATTCATGGTTTAATTGGTGCATTTTGAGATGATATATAAATATTGCTTATTTGCATCACATTGAAATAGCTTGAGTTAATAAATTTCATTGTTGTCCCAGAAGGCATCTTCTAGTTTTTCATCACTTCACCTGCCAAATGCAAATGCTTATTTTTTCCTAATTGTGTTGCTTATTTATAGACAAGTCAAATCTAGTTGATTTTCTCATACAGACTAAATTTAAATTATGTTTTACAAAAACAGTGGTAGTCTAACCAACAAATTAAATCATTCTTGAAATCTGTTTGTGCTTCTATTATTGACTAGTATCCCAAAATACATAAGCATCCTGTTAGAAGCAAATATGATTGCCGAGTTATTCCAATCAATTTAACATTTTGCAGTTTGTAGGATTGCTGAGTTACTTTCTTTCTTTCTTCCTTTCCTTCTTTCCTTCTTTCTTTCTTTCTTTTTCTTTCTTTCTTTCTTTCTTTCTTTCTTTCTTTCTTTCTTTCTTTCTTTCTTTCTTCCTTCCTTCCTTCCTTCCTTCCTTCCTTCCTTCCTTCCTTCCATCCTTCCTTCCTTCCTTCCTTCCTTCCTTTCTTTCCTTTCTTTCTTTCTTCTTCCCTCCCTCCCTCCCTCCCTCCCTCTCTCTCTCTCCCTTCCTTTCTTTCTTTCTTTCTTTCTTTCTTCCTTCCTTCCTTCCTTCCTTTCTTTCCTTTCTTTCTTTCTTCTTCCCTCCCTCCCTCCCTCCCTCCCTCTCTCTCTCTCTCCCTTCCTTTCTTTCTTTCTTTCTTTCTTTCTTTCTTTCTTTCTTTCTTTCTTTCTTTCTTTCTTTCTTTCTTTCTTTCTTTCTTTCTTTCTTTCTTTCTTTCTTTCTTTCTTTCTTTCTTTCTTTCTCTCCTTTCTTTCTTTCCCATAGCTAATCTTTTTCACTTCAAATTCAGCACATCTAAAATTAAACTCATCTTTGCTGCAAAACATATCTCTCTTTCTTTATTTGCTCCCTGTGTTAACTGGGCCACCGTTCACTCAAGCAAAAAGCCTGCAAGTTATTCTCAACTTTCCCGCTCTCTCATCTCCGTGCATAAATGACCGAAAACTTCTACTCTCAAGTTTCTTCCCACTTCTCCATGTCATTACCCCAGCTACACTATCATTTCTCACCTCACCTATTGTGATAGCTTCCTAAGTGGCCTCCATGACGCCTGTCTTGCCTCTCTTACATTTCCATGCTTAGTTAAAATGAAATGTGATGATGACACGATCATTTTAGAAATCATTCCACATATCCCCATGGCCTAAGAATAAATGCCAAACTTTATGGCAGAGCAGAAAAGGCCTCCTTGATTTAGCCTTGGCCTACCTAAGTCACCTGCTATGCTTTTCCTTTCATCCCCCACCTCCACTGCGGGCTCCAGCCATCTAGTCTACTGCCCATTTCTTCGCCACTGCCCTCCTGGTTTGGGCCCCGGTGCTTTCATTCAGGCTTTGATCTCTAAAGCAACTGCCCTTCCCTCACCCTCTTTGGCCTCCAGACCACATTTCCCAAGAGTTCCTATGTCTTGTACGCATCTTCCCTAAGGTTTTGTTACACATTATTATCATTATTTGCCTGTCTTTCAAACTAGGTGACAGCTTTTGAAATGATGATCTGTGTCTTCCTCATTGTTCATACACTGTCTAAAATAGGTCCTGATAAATAATGTTTAACGGGGTTGAATGGGCAGTTCCATTTCTTCTTCAATGCTAGTTCATTCCAACAAATCACTTTTTTTGTAAAATAATTTTGCCGGTTAATTTTCTGAAGCATCCTAGTAATTCGATTTACCCAGCCATGGTTCCTAGACTGTTTAATGTAACATCTTTGAGGGGCAATATGAATATTATCTTTCTCTTATATTCTACATAGAATGAGGGAGCCCCATGTGTTTATATATTCATTTCTACCTGAAAATATATTATACTACAGGCATTGCATAAAGTATAACTCCAAATGCACTGGCTCCATATTATTTCTATTCAAGTAAGTATAATTTGGCCCTTCTTTTGTTAGTATTTGTAGAAAAACGAATGAATTTCAAACATTTTTTTTAAAGTTTCAAAAGCATCATCATTTCTAGACTAATAAATAGCAATTAAAACTTTTCTGGATAATCTTCTGGTTCTCAATAGAAATGCATTTTTAATCATCTAATCTCAGATGTAAATAAGCAAATATGAGAGCTAACTGCTGGCATACTTTCCAAACTATGGTTCTCTGAATTTTAATTACTGTCAGTCTCTTCATTTTTTTAAGAACTTCTTTTAAAAGCCGCATTGCTCACTCTTTCTGCCTACTTTGTAACATGCAGATACGTATAGTTCAACGAAATACCAAGTAAGTAAACAGTCCACTTTTCTGTTGTATATACCAGAACCAAATGATGGTTGCATTATATTAGATGTCATCTAAGTGTGTTTTGAAAATATCAAGATATATTTTAATTATGAAAGCATAATGATGCTCACAAAAGTATGTTTGATTTAATAGGTAATTTTTCACAAGGGATCTGCCATTTCAGGTGACCTCATAGAAAGTCTCACTGAACGTAACTATCTAAGATGTATTTAACAAATTTAAATGATATTAATCAGATCAGTCTTCTAAGAAATATTATGAAAAGTGTGTAGGGTTTCATTTATAACACAGCTGGGAACTTCAGCTGAACACCATGTTGGTATCACTTAGTGACTTTCTTTGTCAAAAGTCTATTATGCAAACTATTGATATTCACATTTTACTCCAAACAAAATGGAAATGGGGGGGAACTTTAGAGTGGATAATTGTAATACTTATTTTCCAACCTTGTTGTCTGAAAACCTCTATAGTGAATTTTGTGCTCCTCCTCTATGGATTCAAGTTCAATTTAAAATTCATGTCGGATTCAACAAGCTAAATTAGCAAAGCTCCACTTTAACCCTTAATTCTTTATTTTTGTTCTTAGAATGCAATATCATATTGAAATACAAAGATTACTTAATAAATTTGGTGTAGTAAGTGTTGACCATCTGTAGAATTAAATGACTTGATAATAAAACTGAAAATATAATACTAATCTAGTGAAATATAAGGTAATTTTGTATCATTTCACTGTATTCAGCAACTGAATTTATCAATGTGAAAAAGTGATGTATTGTTTTCTGTGCAAGTAGCAAATAGCCAAATAGATTAAAAACTGAAAGAATCTATTAAGTTCCTTATACAATATGAAGCATATAATGTGGCATTAATCTTTTCTATCATTAGTTGGTTTCTATAGCAACTTAGAAAATGCTTAAGAGATTATCTGACATTCGTCTGCATTGTCAGGAAAAAAAAGAAGGAAATAAAATAAATCTAAAATGCGAGGCAATCAGTTCATTTTAGATATGTTTCACTTCTACATTCTGAATTACAAAGAAATACTGTTAAAGCAGACAAGATCCACAGATGGATGCTAAAATTAGTGGGCAAAAGTTTAAAAAAGTTATTTACATAGTCTCAAAATATTATATACCTCCCCAGGGTATTTATTAGCTATACAAAGGGAAAATAATAACTTTTACAGTGGAGAAATACAGCAAACACTAACTCAACCAAATCATTAAAGTTAAAATCACCAGTTATAAGACATAGTGACATCATTTACCCCCAAACATAATGCACATATGTGTATCACTTCTGGAATATTCTTGCAAAAATGCATACCTGCAATCTAATCATGACACGACATCAGATAAACCCAAATTAAAGAACATTCTACTAAATAAGTGATCAGTTCTCTTAAAGTGCCAATGTCCTTGGTCCCCATAGGGGACTGAGGAGGCATAACAACTGGAGGCAAGGTAGGATTCCCATTGAATCCTGGGACAGAATAAGAATATTAGTAGAAAAACTGGTAAAATTCAAATAGTCTACAATTTGTTAATAATATTGGTCCAATGTTACTTTCTTATGTTAATTGTCCTATTATTATAGAAGGCATTAATGTTAGGGGAAGTTGAGTAATTCTTTGTTCTATCATTGCAATTCTTCTGCAAGTCTAAAATTATTTCTAAGTAATTTTTAAAAATCGAAGTCATTCTTATGTTGCTTACTTTATAGTAAAATGAAAATCCACATTCATGTCTTACTAAAATATATTACAATGGCAACATATATAGCATTAAGGATTCAGAAGAACACAAAGTTGCATTTGTCTGCTTTTTAAATGACAAAGAAGTGATTACTTTGTTAATATGCAAATGTGAACAGCTTACTCTATGACCTTACGGAAAACTTCTACCTGATGTTTTCTCAGCTTCAATCAACATTTAGGAGTTGAGAAGAGTAAGAAATCACCTGTATTTCTTCTTCAGATTTATAGTGCAGTATTCATCAAAATTAATGTTTTCCCTGGATAAACATACTGAGACAGGATAATTTAAAAAAAAAAATAATTAAATACAGTAATACAATGCTGACTCTAGATGCATAACATTGTTTTTAAAACTTTAATTTGTTCAGAGCAAAATTATGTGCTGGAAAGTCTAGTTCATATTAGCTTTCCCTTTTGAAATAGCCTTGAAAATTACGCTGGCAGCAGCCTTTCGGGTGAGTGCTGTTCTAAACTGATGTCTGGTTCACACAGTGTTTTTGAGTAACGGGTCGAGCCAATATACTTTCTGTAAAATCAGTATTTGTGTTTCAGCGTATCTGCCTGTAATCGAGGTCACTCTATTAGTTTACTCTAGAAAACTGTGAAACAAGTTTGTTGATAGTTAGGGACTAAAATTTTTTAAAAACTCATTCTTAGAAAAAAAAATTTTATTAGATAGTATTTTAATCAAGTGGCATTGTGTCACCAAAACAATTGTCATGAAACTTCCTCAAGCTGTATTGTCTAATTTCATAGCTCTAATTACATGATTAGGTAACAATTATACTCTATCCCAAGTGAGGGCAATAAATGGTAATGATGGAAGCATCTTGTACAGTGTAAACTACTGTACGACATAGATAATTTATTTTTGTTTATATTTTTGATATTGCTATTTATTTCTATCATAATGATAATTTCAGAGAAGAAGAATTTTATATGATTTTTTCGGGAATTTTTCACAACCTTTAACAAGATAAAGTTCAAGCTACTTAATCTTGCTAATAAGACATTCAAATCTCATTGCTACTTCCTTAATTAACATCTAAGCTCCACCACGTCCAGGTCTCACGACCATCACTGGGACACAAAAGGTGTAAGATGGAGATCTGTTTTTAGGAGCTCACAGCTTAGTTCCTCTGACTGACTTACTTATATTTCTCTGGGGGAGTCCTTTTCCCTGACCACTGCCTCCCTTCCATATCTCCTGCTTAAATTCCCTCCTCCCCCTTTTCTAGGCACCTCACAAGATCAGTGGCCCAGATGCCCCCTTGAGCGGCATGGTCCTCACCAGTCTCTGTTGCTACACTGAAAAACTCAGCTTGCACTTCCTGTATGTGAGGCTTGGGCATTTCCTTCTTGTCTCCCAAATACGGTGTCAGCAATCCCAGCCTGGGAACCACCCTGTCTTTTCACCTCAGCCTCTCCAGCAACACCTGTGAGGACTTGACCTGAACTAATTTTATTTTAATTTGTGGAAGGGAGCATCAATATATGAGTCATTCCCCAAACTGGAGTATTTCTTCTATGACTTTTCTTTGATTTACCTCCTCCTTCCTTTCTCTTGCCCCTAAAGAAAACTCTCCATTGTGAAATTCCCTCCAAAAATCCCCATTCCTTGGTGATATGATTCTAAAGCATGAAGCCAATGATAGGCATATCTCGTGACCGGGAGGATGATAAATCCCTGTGTTCTCTAGACTCTCTATGCTTTCCACCTCTTTTCACATTCTTATGCCCAAGAAAATGATGACATTTGATTAGCGCCCCTAACTAAATGGAAAGCTGCTTATTCCCGGTTTACCCAGCTACTCCAGGACGGAGATACTGATACCATAGCACAACTGTCCAGTACGACCCAGCTCACCACACTGGGTAATTATACAGGGCAGTATTGCCTCTCACATCCTACATGAAGATATTTCTTTCTCCCTGATGCATGCTATGCAATTACTCCTTTTATATGAATTCTGGACATACCCATTTTTGACTTGAGAATATCCTCCAGTAGTAGTGTGATAAGTTTGTCGATTGTAAGTAAGAGTAAACAAAACTTGGCCATATATTGTCTCTATTCTTCCACTCTTTGAGCCATTCATTTAAGCTCAAACAGAAGAGCACAATTAAAGCAGGGAATGCTTGAGACCACCATGCTCTCTGTTCCATTGTCCCACATAGCTTGTAGTAGATGCTTCACAAAAACACCAACACGCTGAATTGACAAGTCAAATATGGCCTTGGAGAGCTGAAAACAGAGCCCTCGGGTGAAAGAAGAAAGAATTTGAGGTGTTAGACTCTGTGTTGACTACCAGGACTAAAACGTCACCCAAACATTTTCAGTTTCCATTTTTTTCTAAAGGCCAGTTCATCTCATTTTACAAGGATAAAATGTCATTATATAAGTATTGTGTATAATTCTTATTCTGCCCAAGGCATTTTGTTAGATCAGAGATGATGTCAAATATAAAAATTTGAAAATTATTTTTCTCTGAAAATTATTAGGTAAATAATGAAAAAGATAATAGTAAACTTTGTGGATGGGACATAAGCAATGTTAGGATATGGTGTGAGAAATTTGGGAATTTTTAATGTAATGAACAGATAAAATGTGCAGAGATACAGTAATAACTAAGAATATAAGGGTAGGGATGGATGACATAAAGACATAAAAGTGGTAAAGATAAAAAGGAGTATTGTGTTTTAAATAAGGAAAATATCATTTATAACCAGAAGTAGGAAGAAAAGGTTCTCAGAGAATTAAAGTTTGAGCTGAGCATTGCAGGATGGATGTGAAGGGAAGGCTCAGAGCTCGGATTAGATGCAGCAGTATCTCCGTGAACCTCTTCTGGGTGTGTCATTTACATGGTATTCTATGCTTGCTTTTACAAATTAGCAAAATAACCACCAGCTCTATGAATGTATCAGTTCTTGAAGAATGCTACTTATTCCACTGCTCTTGTAATATGGAAAGAGACTAAAAAATATCTTTCTTATTCTATGAACATGTATAACCAATATCATGTCCTTCTAATAATCGGAGGCTCTTCATCCACCCAGTGTTATCTGTGACACTTTACTAAATGTTTAATCAAAGCAGCCCTCTGTTACTTCCCTCTCTGAAGATAACAATTATGAAATTGTTCCTCATGAATAGGAAATCGTGCTGATAAAGTGCAGTTAAGATGCATCATCAAAATTTACTTAACAGTTAAATTTCCAAAAAGCAAAGAATTTTTCTTAATTATTATTTCTCTATACTTCACATTTATAGTTTTTGTCTTTAGAATGAAAGCACAGTTTATAAATGATTAAAGCATCCCAATTGCTTATGAAAAATGAAGTAATATTATGTAAAAAAATCACATTAAAGTAGAACAAACACAAAATTGTGGGATTTTTTAGCTATTTAAAAGCAAAATGAAGTCATTTCACACTAGCTACAAAGCCTTCTCTTTTATATACCCTCATCATGCCACCCACATGTTCTCTAAATCTAGAATCTATAAGTTTGTTAAATGGTCTTCACAAAAAAAGAAAAACATGGTCTTATGCTCTGAAACTCGAATCCTGTTTACCTTGTTTGACCTAGGCTGCTGGGTCAGTGTTCTAAATTATCTCAACAACCTCTACCATTAAGACTTAAAGCAACTCTGATTGTGGTTTTAGTTGCATAATGTATTCCAAATGACAGAGCTTTTTATATTTTCATCTACTATTGCTATTTCTCATTGTTATTAGTTGTGCTCTTTAATGTTAGTTATTTATATATAAAATGGTTGGGAAATCAGATGTGTGCTTCACCTTGGTGTCTTTCTACATAAATGGTCATTGCTCTAATTTGTTCAAGGCACCTGCTTTCCTGATTAGAAAATAAGATTTCTTCAGAAGTAATGCAAAGAGAAAAAAAGAAATATCAGTTTTTCACACGCAAAAGAGAATCGCAGACTAAAGTTTCGGCCTTCTAAAACTCCCAGTGCACCATGTGTTCCAAGGAGCAGATAACGGCGCCTGTTGTGGTGCTCATCCTGCTGTGGGTGAGGGTGTGGAAGAACTGGGACTCACACTGCTGGCGGGAATGTGAAATGGTTTGACCTCTTTGGAAAATAGTTGGGCAAATTCTTAAGATGTTAAACATATACCTATCACTTATTTTTTATTTTTCTTATAATTTTCCATTACTATTTTGTTCCCTTATATCTCCCTGCCCCCCCCCCCCCGCAATCACCCCACTATTGGCCATGTGCATGAGTCCTTTTTCCTTTTTGCTCAATCCTTCCACCTCCAAACCCTCTCCGCAGCATTAGCTGTCATCCTACTCTCCATCTATGAGTCTGTCTCTGTTTTGCTTGTTAGTTCAGTTTGTTCATTAGATTCCACAAATGAGTGAGATCATATGGTATTTGTCTTCCTCTGACTGACTTATTTCATTTAGCATAATGTTCTCCAGGTCCATCCATGCTGTGGCAAAGGGTAAAATTTTCTTCTTTTTTACAGCCAAGTAGTATTCCCTTGTGCAAATGGCCCATAGTTGTTTTATCCACTCATCTACTGATGCACACTTGGGCTACTTCCATATCTTGGTGATTGTAAGTAATGCTGCAGTGAACATAGGGGTGCTTCTGTTCTTTTGAATTAGCATTTTGGGTTCCTTCAGACATAACCCCAGAATTGGGATCACCAAGTCAAAAGGAAGATCCATTTTAAATTTTTTCATATACCTCCCATTTAGTCTAGCCATCCCACTGTCCAGAATTTGGTCAAGAGAAATTAAAGCCTTACTGTATTATAATGGCTTACATTCAAATGTTTATGCTCCTTTCATTGTAAGACACAAAAACTGGAAACAGCCAAAATGTACAACAACAAGCAAATGGGTAAACAAATTATGCTGCATCGATACAAGGGAATACTACTGAGCAATAAAAAGACATTGACTTCCATTACAAGTAACATAGCTGATCTCCAAATACTTATACCCAAATAACTGTATTAGTCAGGGTCCTCCAGAAAAAAAATACTAGGAGAGATAGAGAGGTAGGCAGGTAGGCAGGTAGGTAGACAGATAGATAGATGATAAAGTAAATTTAAGAAAATTGGCTCACAGAATTATGGAAATTAAGATATGCCAGTATCTGCCATATGCAAGTTAGAAAACCCGGAAACCTAGTGCTGGTCTGAATCTGAATACCCAGGAATAGGAGTTCCCATGTCTGAAGGCAGAAGATGGGAGTCCCAGCTAAAAAAGAGAGAGAGTGTGTGAATTCACACTTTCTCTGCCTTTTGGTTGTTTTGGATCCCCCATAAGATGATGCCCACCAACACTGGTGAGGGTGGATCTTCTTCACTCAATCTACTGATTTAAATGCTAATCTCTTCTGGAAAAACCCTCACAGACACATCCAGACACAGTGTTTTATCAGCTATCTAGGCATTCCATAGTAGATACATAAAAGTACCCATCACAGTGACTGAAGCCAGACCCCCCCCCAAAAAGTCTCCATACTGTTTGTTCCAATTACATTTAATTCTGGACAATAAAAGCTAAGCTGTAGTGACAGAAAGCAGGTCAGTAGTTGCCTGGTGCCAGGACGATGGCTAGAAGGAGTTAGAGTCGTGAGAAAACTTGCAGGTAATGGGTATGTTCACTATCTTAACTACAGTGATAGTTTCATGAGTATATACATATATAAAAACTTATGAAATTATACATTTTATATATGTGCAGTTTCTGAATGTCAACTATATCTGAAAAAGCTGTTTGTTTGTTTGTTTTTAAGTGGGGATGCACAGTTAATTACTGGATGAGCTACAACTAGAACCCAGGTCTCTGTCCTTTTTGCAGTCATAGGGTGTACTGCATGGTCCTGATTTTAAATGATAAGACCCATCCAAATATGGATTTTAAGTTGATTTAGTTCTTAAATATTATTAGGAAGGAGCTCTACTTTGATTATACAGACCTCTGAAAATAAAGGAAAATTAACCTCTTTTCTATTGGGTTACTATACTGGGGTACTACTATATGTACTGGGTTACTATAGATTGTGATGTCATTAATATGGAAGTTAAAATCTTCTGCAGAATTAGTTGGAGACAGTACAAAATCTGCATTTCCAACTTTAAGTGGTAGGCATTTTACTTGATTACTTTGTTCTAGTCTATTCGAGCAGTTAAGATTGCTAATAGATCAGTTATTTGATTTGACAGAATACTTAACTTTCGGGGGAATTTCATATGAAAATGCAGACAATCGAGGCAGAGCTGTATTAAATAAGTTAATTCCAACGGAAACTAATCAGTGACAACATAAAAAATCCTTTCTACTGGTCTTCACATCTATTCCAGCAGAGTATCTTCAGGTATGAGAAGGCTGGGTTTTCTCCTCATATCCTCGACAATGTTTTAAAGTCTGTTTATTAACTAGTAGGAACATAGTAAATCTAGCACATGAAATTAGCATAATAATTAAAGTCTGACCCTATGTAGGTCACAAAAATTGTTTAATCTCTTCATTAATCTGTGCATACTGAGAACCAACGTGTCCTGTGGAGACATAGTAAGCTGCGATCTATCAAAGAAACCATGTTATGTTAAAAGAAAAAAGTTAATTATACTTTCAGTTTATCACTTTTTTGATGCTGTAATGGTTAACATGATTTATTTCTTCTCTTCAAAACAGCTGACATGTAAAAGAATCAAAAATTACATGAGAGCTTCTGTTTGAAAGATAACATCTCTCTGCTTTTTATTAAAATTATTGTTCTTCACAAAAGGTGATAGAATTAGTCTCTTTTTTATTGCAAAACAAGACTAACATATATCCCACAGCTTTATTATTAGTATTACTATTTAGGAATATCAACCCTGTTTCCTGGTATGTGAACCTAAAGCTTTACCTCAGCTTCAGAGTGAATATCAAAGTATGCGATTTGGTTTCTACATGCAAGACAGTTTCTGGTGGAGAGGAGAGAGCCAGCTTCTCTATGCCAACACACTGAAGAACACTGTACAAAGCAAAATTACTACAGACCCTTTCCTGTTAAGTCTTCCCAAAGAATCAAGTGTTTCACCTCTAGTTCCACATGCCAATTCTGGGGCCCATATTGGGGAAGGATAGTTTACTAAAAATGCAGAGGAAGAAAGTCCAGTGGCTACCCAGCTATCCCCTCCACCTTGTTATAGAATTCCTTAAGCTTTGGATTGTCAAGAGTTCGTCTCTAAGCTAGAGATTTGGGATAACTGATTTCTGCCAGATGCCTTATGCAAGTTTCCCTGAAGCAGGAAGCATGCCATTCTTTAGTTCATGTTATAATTATTTTCTTTTTGGAGAGAAAGTAAAAGCATGTATTCTGATTTGCAAATAAAAAATGGGAAGGTATTTTCTTTGAATTTCAAGATCCCTTTAGCATTTAAAAATTAGTTAAGTAATTGTTTTGTGTGACTGTGTGCTTGTCGTCTCTCTGCCATGGTAGTCTGTAACTTCCAAGACAGTCTGTCTGTTCACATTGTCTTTTGAGCGTCTAAGCAGTTCCTCACCTTAGTAAGAGACCCTTAAAGACTTCTTTATTGAAGTGTGAGTTAATGGGATTAATGATCAAAATACTCTTTTCAGTAGTTAAGTGGTGGCTTTGCGAAGATCAACGCCATTGAGACTTTCAGACGCAAAGATTCAGAAAGTAGAAATTCTGCTGTTGAGAGACAGGTCCTGGATAATTCCAGGCAACCCAAATTTTAAAAAGAGCTTTCAAATACTACAAATATTCTTAAATCTTTAAACTCAGAATTTTATTTCGGGGTATAGAAACCTCCAGTACAAGAATGAAATACTCCATATTGTTATACATATACATGGTGAATTCTCAACTGTACATATGTGAATCATGTGTCTTCTTTTCAACATTCCAGATTTATTTTCTTCTGGAGGCCAGAATGAGTTGGGATCACTTATACCGCAGCAGTTGGTGTATGTCCTAAGTGAATGCAACTCAAATTGAAATTAGCCTAAGCAAA
The DNA here is from genome assembly GCF_022682495.2 of Desmodus rotundus. NCBI lineage: Eukaryota > Metazoa > Chordata > Mammalia > Chiroptera > Phyllostomidae > Desmodus > Desmodus rotundus. The sequence goes on along the minus strand of NC_071391.1, from coordinate 128,528,325 downwards.
ACAAAATTAGAAAGGCAATTCTAAGTCAAGATGATGTATTTTTAATATTCTCTTATGTCTTATTTGTCTTAACTTGATGCAAAGGCCCCATAGGTTCAGGGTAGGAATAGGCACTTTTTTTTTTTTTTTTTGACCAGATATCATGGATAGGAGGTCAATGCACTAAAAAACAGTAGGTGGAATTGAGCTCATACCTGAACAAAAAGCCAATTTCTAAGAAGCAGAAAAGAAAGCCCAGAAATTCATTTACCTGAAAAAAAAATGGAAATCTTCTAAAAATCCAGGAATCTAAAAGATAGATGTGAGGATAAGCATCAGAGTTCATAAGGACCAAGTAAGTTTCTAGGAAAAAAAAAAGATTTCTTTTGGAGATAGGACAAACATGGCATATGGATGGCATTTCAGCAAGTGAGAATACAGGATGGAGAGTTTAATTAAAAAGAGTATGTTAGCAAGACTAGCTCTAGGGGACACTGTGAAGCACATAGAGGTGTCTTAGACCTGTCTTCTCCTTCTGGCCTCCAACAGCTCTATCTTGGCTTATTATCCCTAAGCATCATTTCTCAGGAAGTGGTTAATGGACTAGAATTGGCTGGGTATTGGTTTAAAAACAAGGCTTCCCAGATGACATTCCTAGTTTACTGAGTGAGAACAACTGGGGATGAGGTCCAAGAGTCAATGATTTTATAATCTCTAGAAGAGTTGTATCCTCACTAAAGTTGGGAATTCTTGACTCTAAACCTTCTCTGCTGGTGTTCTCATCTTGTCCCATCAGTTAAAATTAGGTTGGACCTTCCTCTGCTACTTAGAAATTTCTTAATCAAAACTTTCATTGAGCCCTGGCTGGTGTGACCCAGTGGATTGAGTGCTGGCCTGCAAACCAAAAGTTCAATTCCCAGTCAGGGCACATGCCTGGGTGGCAGGCCGGATCCCCAGTGGGGGGTGTGCAAGAGGCAACCACACATTGATGTTTCTCTCCCTCTCTTTCTCCCTCCCTTCCCCTTTCTCTACAAATAAATAAATAAAATCTTAAGAAAAGTTTTTCATTGCTTCACAAACCAAAGGATCAAAATTTGCTACTGAATACCCTAAAGCCTTCTATTATAATTATTGGAAAAATAATAGGCTCAGTTTGTAGGCAATATCTATGGATAATTCCTCACTCACTTGATAGTTTAACCATTCATATTTCTCTTGGCTAGAATTGGAAGACAGGAAGGCGGAATGTTGGGTAACCAATGGGGATATGTTTGTCAGGAGATGATAATTTCTGTGTGCCTCAAAACACACTGTGGAGGTAGCCACTAATTCTGCCTGTGCAGAGATCTAACCCTGAATATAGCAGGGCAGGCATAGTGTTCAAAATACTGAAGGTAAAATAGAACCAACAGCTTTTCCTTGCAAATTATATACTTTTCTAACTTATACAAGCTGTGGCAAGGACATTCTGTTTAGTTTGTAGCATTTCAGCACTTTCTGCAAAGAATTGAATTAGACTTTATGCATGGTACCCTCAGACTCATGAAAAATATGTGCTATGTACATTATAATATCAATACTGTCACAGAATCTGTAGGGAGTGAAAGCCTTAAGGAATAATACAAATAATAATTAGGAGGAATTTTGGTGATGGACAGATGAAAAAAATTCCTTTCCTAGTCTCTGCAAGCCTAAGGAGGCTTTAGGAAGCACTTCGGGAATATAACAACAGGCCTGCCTGGGGTGAGGCAGCTACTCGAGTGTTCGCATGTCGAGCATTTTGGGTTTTAATTAATATAAAACTATCTGAGATAGTCTTCAGATGATGCATCAGCAGGAGGGATGATGTTGTTTCAGGTCTTAAATGCCATGAAAAAGTAAGGTTATTTCTATAGAATCTCATTTTACGAAGGCATACTGGTGTTGTCACTCATGTTACAGTACCACAGAGTTTTCCTAATGTAGCAAATAGAGGACCAATACAACCTCTAGGGCTATGTATCCAAACAGCTGATGGGTAATTATCGGGAACCTTTAAGGCAGAAGCTAGGAAAAGTGGAGGCTATGAGGAATAAATTACAGTTGATCATTAGGATAGAGCAAACTCCTGTTTACACTTGCTAACTGGAATGAAAATAGATTCTGAAAAAGGAAAGAGAAACTCATCCACCTAATTTATTTTAGACTCAGGCAGTCTGTGTTAACTGAGGCTGGGATGATGAAGCAATCTGGGCAAAAATAGGATCGAAGACATATTTTATTGTCAAGGTTGTCTGTGAACCCTCCTCTGAACCTGCTCTTCTGTGGTGGGTTGGGAACCATGACTTTGTTATCAAAGGAACCTGAGATGCTTCCAATCCTGCATCTGTCACTATTTGCTGTGGGAATCTGAGCCAGCCACTGGCATCTCTAAAACTCAGTTTCTTCATCTGTCTAATGTGGAAGGTAAAAGTGCTAGTATAGATGTGGACGAGAATGGTCACCAAACCCTTGACAATCACTCACAATAATGACTTCAAACTATATAAAGTATTGTACCTTGCAATGTCAAATTTAGACAAGTGTGCGTGCACACACAATCTGGAATTTTCCAGGGTCAGAAACTTTGTTTCCCACCCCCCCAGCTTTATTGAGGCATAATTGTATAAGTATGAATATAAGTAGTATATATCAAAGGTACACAATATGATGATTTGATAATATGTGTATATATTATGAAATGATTACCACAATCAAATTAATTAACACATCTATCACCTAACCTAGTTATGCTTTTTTATGTGCGTGTGGTGTGAGTACTTAAGATCTACCCTCTTAGCAAATTTCAAGTACATGATAAAGTATTTTTAACTATAATTGCCATGCTGTACATTAGGTCACCAGAGCTGATTCATCTTATATCTTATCTCTATATATTCAGTCCTCACTCTAGGGCCGAGCACATAGTTGAGACATTACATGTTTTTGCTGGATATATTGATGAACGGACTTCCTGAGGTTCTGAAGGGTCCTGCTCCAGTGTCTTGGGGGACCCTGAACACAAGTCAGAAGCAGCCAGCCAGATGCGTGGGGCATTGGTGTGCTTCCTGCAGAGCCCAAACACCAGAGGTTCACATTGATGCAAACCAGGGGCCTGCTCCTATCGCCAAGCCTCTCACCTGCTCTGACTACAGGTTACATGTTGCCCTTACGTGAGGTCTGTTTTTGTTTTTCCCCAGATGAGTTTTGATGGAGAACTCCACCCTCTTAAAATCCAAACAGGTTGGTGGTACAAGATTATGACTTAGTTGTGGCACTGACTTGCAAAGATACAAGAAAGTCATTTTACTTTAATTGGTCTTAACATCCTTATGCAATGCGGAAATGGAGAAGTATTTGACTTTCCTTCTAGATATAAGGAAAGGGTGGGGGAGGGCAATGTGGGAAATTAAGAGGCCAGGCTTTGTGGACAGACATTACGGCTTGGACCTTCCCTCTGCAGTTGATTGGCTCTGTTATTTTTAGTAAATACAACTTCTTAATGCCTCTTTTTGTAAAATAGAGACAATAACACCTACAACAAAGAATGTTTGTGCTAGTTAAGGGATTGATGTATGCAGATTGTTAACATAATTCACAGCATAGGAGGAGCTTCTCCTGAGCTTCTCCATCTCCGCATGGATAAAGTGCAGAGGTTAGGCTGCGTTGGTTCGGTTGACGTATATGCTGAGACCCCCTGTTTAACAGGGGCTGTCCCAGATGCTGGGGTAAACCACTGAACAAAATGGACAGTCCAATCACGGCGAAGCCATTTTAATGCTACTTCTAGTCTTTAATATAAAGTATGTAAAAGTATATTTCATAGTTTCCATTGTATCTTTAAAACCTCTACTTAAAATAGAGAAACTTAATTTAGGGTGAAATCAAAGCAAAATAAAGTAAAAATGGTGGTTATAATTTATTTTTAATCAAATCATTGATTAATTTTCAGAGGGACAAGTTATGTTGAAATTTTTTAAAGTTATAGATTCAGAAAAACAAAAGGTGAAAGCCATAATTCATATTGATTAAATAATAAATTACTAAGTTTTCCTCAGAAAATTAAAAATGAATGTGTAATTCCTAATATACAAATACAAATCCCAAAATAAGGTTGATATTTATAGAGATCTCTTTGGTTTGAAACTTGGAAAGATTTCTGTCTTTTCAAAATTATAAAATCTTCAATAATTTATGTCACAAAATGATTATTAAATAGGATGGATTCATTTATCAAACTTACTCCCAGGCTGAATATCAATGTGTTGCGAACTCCCAGAGAGTAATTTTTAAGCTTGTTGAATGAAAAATACTTTTTTCTTGAAGAACATTTATTATCCTCTGCATTCAAATAAAATGGGTCCGGTAATAAACCTACCAAATCAACATGTTTTCTGTGCAGGAGAAACTATACATATTAAATGTTATAAAGCCCTTTGTAATGAGTAAATGTTGTAAGAAGTATTCAGCAAACTGAAAAATAGGTTACTGTATCGAAAAGTGTGCATTGGCAAAAGAACAATTGCTTATAAATCCATTTACAGCACATTGGGACCTTAAAGCAGCGTGTTATTGATGCATTTAGCATTGCCCTTCTTGATGGAAACAGACAGCCATAGCTCACACCGTCCTCTGTGTGTGTGACATATAAATGGCGAGCAAAACGAAGGGCTGGGGAACAGCCAAGAGCACTCCTGTTGAGTGGTGGAGGGAGGCCAGCAGATGCTTCCTGCCGCCACCCTCTCTAATAATCCACCTGAGGCTATTTTTTGAGTTTATGATTCATTCTTCAAAGGTCTGTTGCTTGCCTGAAGTGTGAAAGGCACTTATAAGTGTTATGCTGCATGATATTATACAGCCTGTTGTCAGGAAATTTAAACAAAGAGGGATTGAGCAGATAATTGAGGGGGTAGAAAGAAGCATTTTTACTAGTGTGACCAAAGAAGGTGATGTTAATTCTGACCTGGAATCTGGCAAAATTCCACAGAGGTTCTAAGGATAGCAGAGAAGTAGCAGCAGCAAAGGCTGAGAAACAGGAAGCTGAAGAGGCTGTAGAGACAGCAGGGAAAGAAGTCGGAAGGAACTTTCAAAGAGTCAGTGTTTGTGAGTAACTGCTGGCAGAATAATTGCCAGGAAATGGAAGTGGAGAATAAACAATAACATATTTCTAGAAGACATTGTAGTAATAATAATTTAGATAAATTTCTTCCCAATAATAACTGTACCCCCCCCAGAAAAATTCACAAAAACAAAAACAGTGAATGCATTTCCAGTAAGTTCAGAACTTTGTGTTTGTACCTAAAAGATCTGTGTACCCTGGTTCTGTGGTTTACCGGTTATGCCACATCGAACAGCTCATTCATTCTTCTGAAGTAAAGATACACCCACCTGCTTTTACCTCCACTAGGTTGTTTTGAGGTTGAATCAAATAACGTGAATGCTTTCTGGACCCTGGGATGGGCTGTATAAATGTAGTGTTTATATAATAGAATAAACTTAAGTAAAACAAAGATTCAGGAGAAGCACCTGCACATTTAATTTAAAAAATCAAATAACTGAAATGAAAGAAAGGTGAAGCATTACTGAAAGCATATCAATAAAGTAGTCATTCTTGTCTCTTTATTCAGAAGCTAATTACACAGGCTAAAAAAACCCCTCTTCATGGTGGAGAAGGAGACTCCTATCTACTTGCAAATTTACTGTCATCTGAGCTGTGGCCACAGTTTATTCTGACCACATAGAAGAGAAAATGCAATAACATGGTTTACTAGTCCTGGTTCTGCCACTTAGGGCCTCAATAAACCCTACAGCCTCTTTCTTTCTCTCTCAGTTGTGGGTAATAATAGCTCAGAGCTGTGGTAAGGGTCAACAGATTATCCTTGTGATTTAATGGAAGGTGGGAATTTCAAGTGTAAGAGAGTTAAAAAGACATTCAATTTCTTTTTTTTCTTTTTAACAGCAGAGCACAAAAGTCTGCCCTCAAAAAGTCTATCCTCCAGTCCAGACTGATCCCTAGTCAAGAGGCAGCAAAAACATTCACCACTCGTCTTAGAGAAGCAAAGGATTCTGCAAGACTGTCTGCCCTTCTATCACAAGGAAAACAACCCCCATTTAAAAACTATCTGGGGTGTGTCCTCAGCCTAGGCTGGGGAGGCTACTGAATAGACGAGAAGCAAAGATTCCTGTCCTGTGTCAATTGCATTCCCTTGTGGTAGACAGACAAGTATTAAGCATAAGTAATTACATACTATATTAGAAAGTATGTAAGTTGTGTGGAGGAAAATAAAGCAGGGCAAGGTGAAGGCAAAGTGTGAGCGATTTGGGATCAAAGATTTGAAGGACATAGGGGATCAAGCAATGGAAAAATGTGGGAGAAGAGTATACCTGGCAGAGGAAAATTGGTGACAGGTGGTGATCTAGCGTGGTGCTATCTGCCTCCTTAAACCATGGGCGGGTGGCTGTAGCTGAAACTCAGGGGGCAGCCTGGAGAGAGAGTGAATGAAGAGGAGCTCACAGCTAGGGCGGGGTGAGGTTGAGTACAGTGGTAACTCATTCTAAGGGCTTTAGTTAGCTCTTATTCTGTGAGAGACAGGAAGCCAAGAAAGGGATTATTCTTTTTTTTTTTTTTATGTTTCTGAACAATCTTTATTGAGACAGGAAAATGCCTAAGTTATTTGCAATGAATAAAGCAAGATACAAAACTAACATAATTTTTTAACATAAAATGCTAATAGTATTTATTTCCGGATGGGTATTGTTAATTTCTCTTCCATTTCATTTCTTTGTTTTCCGAAGTACAAAAAAGAACAAATGCTCTAAAATAGCCTTTTTTTTTAACCTATAAATTCATTTCAATTTTAATGGTGACATCTCTTATAATGAAGGTATTTTATCTCAAGTGTAGGTGAGAAAATATTCTAGCTGAGAGTTCTGGGGTTTTTTTTGGGGGGGGGTTGCTTGTTTGTTTTTTTGTTTGTTTGTTTGTTTGTTTTGGTAGGATACTACTTTACTTGATTAGCCCTTGAGACTGGGTGGAATGGTGGGGACTTGGGGGCCGTGGAGCAGGCTGTCCAGGTCGTGAATGGTGATGGATAGGTGCATCACGACAGAACTCTTGCCATGGCAGTTATGACCAGCCAGGAGAAGCAGGATAGGCCACTGAATATGTCCATTTAATCATGCTTTTCTATACAAAATAAATATTTACTTTGATGATATATTAATTTTATTTTCTACTTATAAACCTCAGCACATCTGTTTACATGGAACTCAACTATGTACATTGGAGAAAGTTGAAACTTCCAGAACCTTATAAAATCCTGTTTCTTTAAGTAGTTCATTATTTAGCTTGTTCTTACCTTTTGACTTAATCAGGTCATCTTCATGACTTCTGGCTGCAACTGTTCTAGTACAAATTGATCTGCTCTTTAGAATATAGGTGTTACTTACTCATTTTTTCTTCATTTATATTTAATTATAGTTGAAATGCAACATTATATTAGCTTTAGGCATACTGTTGGGGAGCTTTACCGCCAACCCCTCCCCACCCCTGTCTGCCACTGATGAGAATAAGTCTACCAAGACATGATCTGCTTGGGGAGGAGAGGTGGCTGATCTCTCAAAGGAGAAGGACCAAGAGCCTTTTCCTCAATGGGCTTTTATTAGGTTCATTCGCACAGGAATACAGGTAAAGCTCATCAATCATTGTCAGGCAGTAAGGGTCAAACAATAGATAACATACAAAGAACTTTGAGGGCTTATTCTGAGTTAGGGTCAGTTAGTTAAAGGGCCATAAAACTTTGGGGAACAAACTCATTTCAGGCTTGGACCCTTATCATTTAAGCTGAGGGTATAAACAAAGCAGGTTTCGCAGGATTGTATGTATTCTTTCTTAGGCCTGATTCCCCAGGGAATTCGCCCCTCCCAGCACAGGACTGCACTGCCCTCTGTTATTGCTTCAGGCTTAAATCCAGCAAGGGAAGTAAGGCAGCCAAGAGATTAGGAGACTTCTTGCAGGCAGAATGAGGACTCAGGCTATGTCAAAGCCGAGGGGCAAGGGTCCATCACCCCCTTTTCCTATAGCCCCCGAGTCCTTCCCTGTGGGCCTTTTTCATGACCATGCGTGTCTTAGGTTGTTCCTCCCTTGAGGAATCTTACCCGTCATTGGCTAACTGGTCAGGCTCAGGGCCAAGCAGGGTCAAGTAAAGTGGGCAGAGATGGTGCCCCTGCCAGGGAAATAAGCTTTGTCTCCTTAGTGGCTTAGAGTCCCAAGGTCTCTGACTCAGCCCTAGCCATGGGGGGGTTACAGTTTCTGAAACCAGGCAGGGCGGTTCCCAACAGCATACATCATAGCGACTAGACATTTACATGCCTTACAAACTGATCACCAGAATAATTGTAGTGCCCGTCAGGCATCATACACAATTATTACAATATTATTGACTATATTCCCTATGATGTACTTTACATCCCTGTGACTCTTTTTATAACTGACAATTGAATTGTCACCTGTTTTGCCTCTAACTAGAAGGCTACTTAATTTCTCACTTGGGTGGGGTGGGGTGAGGTGGAGTTGAGCCAAAAGTGACATGATAGGACTTTAAGTTTTAAAAGAATCACCTTGCTTTCTTGGAGAGTGGGGGAAGGGTAGGCTCAGGGACACTGATTTGGGGGGTTATTACAGAAATCCAAGAGAGATGTTGGTGGCTCAGATGAGGGTTGCAGAAGAAGACATAATGAGAAGTGGTTAAAACCTATATTTATTTTGATGGTAGACCTGACAGATTTGTAAGGATTTTACCCAAGCTCTCTGTAGCCTAGTGGTCGGTATCTTCTTATTTCTTTGTATAACAATTAGTTTAAGAATCAGGTCCTGTCTGGTGTAGCTCAGTGAACTGAGCACAGGCCTGCAAACAAAAGGGTCACTGGTTTAATTCCCAGTCAGGTCACATACCTGGGTTGCAGGCCAGGTCCCCAATAGGGGGCATGCAAGAGGCAACCACACATGGATATTTCTCTCCCTCTCTTTCTCCCTCCCTTCCTCTCTCTAAAAATAAATAAGATCTTTTAAAAAATTGGTTTAAGTTTAATTTTATCACATTTATATTTCAATTTGATCTAAGTATTTCTTTCCTTCCTTCTTCTTTATCTCCCTCTCTTGAGTATTTTTTCTTGTATAGACATGTAATATCAAAAACACATGTTGATTTGTACTACTACAAAGCTAAAATAATATATATATCAGCTACATGTATATGGTGGATGATGATGTCCTAGCTTTCAAAGTCCCCAAGTTTTAGCTCTTTTCTCTCCTCTTTTTTCCCCTGCCCTCCTACACAAACACCAAACAAACAAGAACAAGTACTCCCCATTCAGAAATATTTTGTTGTCAACCAGATGCCAAGCTGCAGCTCTTAAACTAAGTCATACCAGTGAGGCTTTTTAGCAACTAGCAAATATTGTTCAGTTTCATTTAAATGTCATTTTACATCCAAATAAACACTGCAAACTTACCAAGCTAGACTGGCTCAGGTTGTACTCATTTTTCTGAACACATCCTGAGAGAAAAGCGTATGCTTTCACCCCTAAGTTGCAGGCTAGAATAAATCTGGTTTCTGCGGGCAATGGCCTTGGGACATAGGAAGAGTTATTTGGAAGGTAGATTAAAATGCATCAAATGAAGTCCTTCTTGAGTCTTTACCAATGCCTGAAAAAAAAAGTTGTTTTTTTCTTTTCATTTGTTTGTTTTTTAACATCTGGAAGGGAAAAGAGAAGGAAAGTAAGGATAGAATAGAGAACTTTGTCTTTTCCCAACACTTGCTGCCTTCCAGAAGAAAAATATGGACGGGCTGATCAGTCCAATTTACCACTTACTATACTCAGTATGTTGCTTTCCTTGAGTTGGCCAAGCCACCACAAATCGAGTGATCCAAGTTTTCCAAACTTTTATTTTTACAACAAAATCTGATATGTTTTACACAGATTGTAAAAGACTTAAGTTTGTTTGATCTTTTTTAAATCTTGTGTTCCTTACTTTGTCTCTGATTTCTTCCATGTTCACTTGGTTGCATAGTGTGAAATGGATAATTCTTGTTTAAACATCATTTGAACCTTTGTGTGGAGTCATCCTATTGGCTACTGCTTAGGAAGATGAAAAATGCAGAAGGGAAGAAAGGGAGTTGGAGATAGTACAGTTCTACTGGTGTGCCTCAGGTGCAGCCATCATGTCACAAAAGAAAAATAAAATAAAATAAAATAGGGAGCTGGGGAAGACAGTGATGACAGCTGTGTTTTCAGATTGAAAGTGTTTCCGGCTGAATGAACCCTACACTAACCATGAGGCAGTAGGAGAGCAGAAAAGTCTGACCATGTGGTAAACATATTTACTTAGAACCCAAATGACTCTACTGCACTACTACTTTGAATAATTACATGTTAAATCAAGATAAACTTGAACTTCTCTGTATTATTTATGTGTAAATTTTCCGTGCCTCTTTTCCAAATAAAAATGTGACCTCGGGAACTTCATGAAGATCGATTGAGATTGAGGCATAAGCTTCAGGCATTTAGATATAGGGTTGATATACGCTAGACTCAACACCATCCATGTAGATAAGGAAATGGGCATAAAGGAAAACGGGAACATTAAAAAAATCAAAGAATTTTTTTTAAAAAGAGGAATTTAAAATAAAAGAAAACACAGACACAAATGATAGCAGGTCAACCTTATAAGCTATCTGGAAAATACTGATTAAAATCATAATAAGATACAGACACTGAGAAGGCTATCATAAAAAAAGACAGAGGATAACAGGTGTTGGTGAAGGTAAGGAGAAGTTGGAACCTTCACACATTGCTGATGGTAATATAAAACTTTGGAAAATTGTTTGGCAGTTTCTTAATATGTTAAACATAGATTTTAACAAAAAACTTAGCAATTCCACTCTTAAGTACCTACCCAAGAGAAATGAAAACATATCCACACAAAAATTTTTACATAGATGTTCATAGCATAGTGTTGTCATTCATAATAGCCAGAAGTAGAAACAACTCAAATGTCCATCAACTGGTGGATAGTTAAGCAAAATGTGGTATATCCATTCAATGAAATACTACTGTGTCCCACATGCTGCATGCCATACCGTGGATGAGCTCAAAAGAGCATTATGCTAAGTGAAAAAAGTCAGACACAAAAGACTACACATCACATAATTGCAAATTAACTGTCCATTAAAGGTAAATCTATAGAGACAGAAAGATTAGTGGTTGCCTAGGTTGTCCTGGGCATGGGAACAAAGAATTTCTGCAAATGGACACAAAGTGTCTTTTTTGGTGCAATGGAAATGTAAAATTGCATTGTAATGATGGTTGCACAACATTGTAAATTTACCAAAACTCATTGAATTGGACACTTAAAATTAGTGAATTGAAGATTGTAAACTGTCCTTCAAAAATATATATTAAACATTTGTAAAGGTATGAATGAGGCAAATCCATAAATACAGAGACTTGAAGGTCAATGAAAGTAATGCTTCAGTGAAGGGTGGGAATGATCAGTGGTGTCAGTTGCAGAAGAGAAATGTGAAAAATAAAATGGAAAGGTAATAAACCATTGATGATATTGCCTGTCTGATTTTAGAGGGAAGCCGTTCTGCTGATAGCCCAGCCTGCAAGTATCTGCAGGAAATCCCTCTATCTCTCCAGGCTACCATACCTGCCCTATGGCCATGGAGAAGCTCATAAAGACACTATAGTTAGCCCTAGCCAGGTAGCTCAGTTGGCTAGAACATCATCCTGATATGTCAGGGTTGTGGGTTCAATCCCTAGTCAGGGCACATATGAGTCAAACAGCAATGCATAAATAAGTGGAACAACAAATTGATGTTTCTCTCTCTCCCTTCCTCTCTCTCTCTCAAAAAAAAAAAAAAATTAAAAAGACTCTACAGTAATCTGCTCATTTAAATAGGGTTCATTCTGAATAGAATGTTAGGAGTTGTTGTTTTTTCAATGTAATTCTGGGTCGGCTATTGTCGTGCCGTGCTGATTTTAACAGGAGTTAATTAGGACCAGAAAATTCTCTTTGTTTATCATGATTCTAAAGACCTAGTACAAGCTGTACTAATCCTATCATTGTGAGTGATGGAAAAAAAGAGGGGCTAGGGTTGGGGGAGGGGGAGGAATTGAAGAGAACATGTTCTGCTCTTACTTTATAGATACAATTTTCCTTTAGAAAAGCTGCTAAGGGGAGTGTGTGTAGGAGAGAATTCCTATACACATGCACAGCACATAGATCGCTCATTTCTAATGAACTAAACGTCAAATAAAATGAGCCTAATAACCGAATGATTCAGAATTACTTATTTTCCCCTATGATCTAATTCTCAGGATTTTACAAGGTTTCCAGGTCACTATCGTGGATATCAGTTAGTTGCTTATCAGTAATTGAAAGAATTAGTTGTTGAAAGAATACTCTGAGTGTCAGGTAATACATTTCACTGTAATCTAATTTAAAGATACCAGAAACCATAGAAAAATGGGTTCTTATCATGGAGTTTTCTGACACTTAAAATCAATTCCAAAGTGTTGGCTAAAATTAGTTTGCCTATTATTTATTTTTATCCTTTTTTCATCTTCAAATATTCAGAATCTTAAAACCTTAAGCTAGATGGTGCTAAAGATAACTTGGTACTTGTTGACTGACATTTTGGGTTTATAAATCAGCAGTTAATTAAGAACACAGTGAGGGGGGTTTAAAATAGACTGAGAAACTGGTTTCCTGTTTGTCGGTTTGTTCAGTAGCTTGTGTTAGCAAGTATTTTATCACCCAAATCACAGTGACGTACAAAGGAAAAATCTGAGGTTTACTGTCTGGCGCCTGCTTTTCTGCGTGTTGGGGTGTGCACGTGATGAGCTCCTAGAGCCGTTGTTGTCCTGACCTCTGGAAGGAAAAGCAGCCTGACATTAAAGACAAGGGTAAAACACTGGGCCACGGCCGAGCGGTCTCTTGGTGTGTTTGCTGTTACATTAATTGTTCGGAAGCATTTTTAGTTGATGTTGCAATTTCAGAGCAGGTTCTTAGAAGATGCAGGGGAAGCGAGCCTAGAACCGGCAAAGGAATCCTCTGAGAACTGCGCCGACACAGAAACGATGCGCAGTGTTCTCCCAGGACGTGGGGAGCCATACCGGCTCGCTGGGACTGAAGTCATGTTTGATCATTTATTTAAAGGTAATGACAGGGAGGTTTGGGATCGCAAAGCTGGGGACTCACACTGGGGATTTTTGTTTGTTTGTTTTTTGTATTGAAACCACTTTTCTAGCTACCTTACAACAACTGAAATAAAGTTCAGTGCATTTTTGGCACAGCAGACGTTTATGTTGTACCCAAACAACCGGAGGACAGTGCGCAAGTGAGGCAGTTCTTCAAAGTTCTCAGGAATGAGAGCATTTCTGATTGGAACTGGCAAAACTAGGAGACAGAAACAGCTGGAAAACAAATATAAATGCCATCAGTGTCCACTTTATTTTAATCTGGATTTAGACAACTTGTGTCTGTTGGAGAAAATGTAAATGACCACAGCTGCCTCATTTTTCTCCATTTCAGGGACAGAGCAAGGGCAGGGGTGGCATCTAAGGTTCATTTCTATCCATCAAACATATCAGTCCCTAATCAGTGAAGCCTATGTTATGTGGCAGAAGAGTGCCCTCAAGGAGCTATCTTCTAGTGTAATAATTTTTAGACAACGGTATATAAATCCATTTTACAATGATTGCATTTAATCTTCCCAGGAATCAAGCAATTCAGTAGGTATCACTGCTCCCACCTGACATCATTTCAGCTTTCATATTTGAATACCTTAGCCAGAAGTCTCAATGTCATTGGCGAAACAGACCCCTACATCCCCCAAGCAAGGGAAGACTGACACACCGTAGGAAGCAAGATTGATCTGTCAGCAAATAAATGAACACATTTCTGTAAACACAAGTTTCTACTTTGTTTCTCTCTCTGGACTCCTCATTTTCAGCTGCCTTTACTGAAGCTCCTTTTTAGGAGCTATAGTGTTTTCTGCAAGGAAAGGAAGGCAAATTGTCCTCTGGAAGCATTTCCACATTAGAGTTTTAGTACATACCTGGATAACTCTCAGAAATAAGGGAACTGGCATATCCACAAATTAGTCGTGATTGCCTTGTGTGCGTGCATACCTAACTGTGCATTCTTTTCCTTGAAAGAGGAACCTCCTCCAGTATTACACAACTCAGAGTATCTAAAGTTTGAATACAAATTCTAACATTGCCCATCAGTCCTGTAGATTGATAAAGGAAAAGTAAAGACTTTTCGACTGTATGGGTGTTCAATGATGCTGAATTCATTGCTGGGCAAAGCAAGGAAAAGCTGACCCACCCCAGAAGTGTTCGGTTCTGAGGGAAAGGAGCCACATAAATTAATCAGGAAAACGCAGAGGCCACGAGATTTGAGAGTCTGCATGGATGTGCATGTATAGGAGAGAGAGCAGAAGGTGGTCTCAGCCACCACAGGCAAAGGTGGACTGTGAAGGTGAGGGCTTTTCTGTAAGGAAAGTGGATCTGTCTGTTTAAACAAGCCCTTGACTTCTCAGTCCAGCATGTTTGGTTACAATGGAGAAAGAGTAAGAACAGGCTGTTTGCTGAAGCCAAGTCCATTGGGGGGGTTTTATGGACTTTGCTGATCCATTCAGTGTGTTAGTTAGGTACAGACAGTGGTACACTTGGGTTACAGTTGACAAAGGGTTGCAAATTGTCATCAGGCTAGTTTTCTGGTATTTCTAGTCAATTTTACCATCGTTTTAGGCCCTCACCACTTGCTATCTTTCAGCCTCTCACACCCCCCAAATAGAGGATCCTGCATTGGACAAGCCCATGTCTTTGTCAGTCTGATGGCCGAAGGGAATTCCACTTGATAGAGAAAGATGCTCATAATTGCATGTTTGATATGCTCTGCTTTAAATTTGTCAGTCTGGGTAAAAACAGCTCAAAACTTGATCTACTAAGGGATTTTCCCTGAAAACGCATGATGGAAAATGCTTTCTACCAATGTTCTCATCTGTAGTTTCTCATTATTTCCAACTGTTAAACATTGCTCAGAAAGAATTACAGTGTTGTGTGACAGAGACGAGGGTCTCTGTGGGAGGTTTTGCATTATGTCCTTGCTGGCAATTGAGTGCCTTTAGAACCCAATATGCTTTGGCATCTCTTTGGCTCGATTTGTAACAGGGAGCTATTTCTGTAGGATAATTCGTGAACACGGTAAAATGAGTCTCAATTAATCATTTAACATTATTAACATTTCTATAGTTATAAAAATGCTTATTATAGAAAATTTGAAAGATATATAAAGATTCAAAGAAAGAGAAACATACTTTTTTATATAACAGAAATGGTAACATTTTAATGTATGTCCTTCCAGAAATGTGTGTACATGTATATGTGTGTATATCATATATGTGCACAATAATATAATTGTAATCATATAACTTATAATACAATTTGTATATCCAAGCTTTAATTTTGTTTTGCTTTATGTGGGGAGTAATTTTTTCCCTCATCATTAGCATGTGAAACATGATTTTTAATGATGGCAAACTATTCCATTTTAATGTTACTTCATAAATTATTTAACAGTTTTCCAGTAATTGAATACCTTAATTATTTATAATTTTCCTGAGTTTTAGGGCTGTATTATACATCTTAACATACAATTTATTTCATGTTTCTGATTTTTTCCATTGATGTGTTTTTGGAAGTGGAATTATTAAAACAAGGATAGAACTTTTCTTTGAGTGTTTAAAAAGCTGCCAATGTATATTCCCCATAAACTTGTACCTCCTTGTATTTCCACTGGTTGAGACAGAAGTGCTTGTCCTATTACACTCAACTAGTGCTGAGTACTGTGTGCAAAAACACAAAGGCATTTCTAGTTTGTCTTCCCAGGCATTTATTTAAATGCTTGTAAATTTGTATACTTTTTCATAGATTTATTTATCATTAAATTTTAATACTATGGATTGTTTTCATGTTCTTTGCCTCTTTTTCTGTTGAAGGGCCAAGGAATTTTTCTAAACTAAATTGAATATTGTTAAAGATTTTGTACCTTCCATGTATATCCTGAGCACCTAAAACAATAAATATGAGGCATTCAAACTGGCTAATAAATGAGACAATTTATATTTTCCCCCTAGCCTACAAGCTGATAAGTTTGTACTTTTTTCTTCTTTAGGGCAATCTCTAGAGAATGACTTAAGCAAACAAGTCTAAAATTGAGATTTGAGAGATGGATTTGATTTGTTTAGCAAGTAATTATTCCACAGGATCCTCTATTGCACAGATATGCTTCATAAAAGTATTAAAACCAAATGGTCAGATTGAAAAATGTTCTCCCAAAGAATATAATGCTTGGCCTTGAATTGGTCTTTTATATCCTTATTGGAAATAATCTTTTTAGAAAAATTCTCTATATTCACATGTGTAGTCTTTCTCCCTTCTTTTCTCTCTCCTGCCCTCTTTCTACCCTTCTCCTCAGGAATCATATACACTTGAGGGAGAAATTGTGTAATACAGAGTATAAAATATTGGACAAGATCAGAGAAGGGAGGCATCAAATAGAGAAAGATCTTTGTGAGGGGACTTGGGCTGATTCTGGAAATATGTGGCCAGTGGGACAGGTCAGAGAAAAAAAAGGAACGTACGGAGGTAAGAACAATTATGGAAGTTGAGGAATCATAAGAAAACTGAGTATTTTATAGCTGACTAATTAAACCTAGTTTGTGATGCTAGCATTAAAATAGATTGATGAGGTTTGGCTCCCTCTTGTCCTCCTGTAGAAAGATCTCAGATCTGCAGCCAAAAGCTGTTTCTCCTCAGTTTGATCATTCATATCACAGTGTGCTTAGGAGATTTGGAAAGCTATCTAAGGGATTTCATACTTTCTCAATACCAAATGCCTTTTTCCATCAGCCAAGTGTCACCCTCGTGAGGGAACAAATCAGCCAATTGCCGAGTATTTCCTGTTTCCACTTGTTGCTGATGCCGCACAGGGCTGGGAGAGGAAAGTTCGGGAAGTTCCAAGGACTCCTGCTGGCTACTTCAGTGTGAGAAGAAAGTCTGCCTATAGAATAGCTTCCTTCCACCTGTTTTAGCTTGATTCTTTCCTAGTATATCTCTGTTCTCACAGCCTCTAGAATTTGCCAAGATCTTTCTGGCCTCAGAACTTCATAGATAATCATTGTAAATACCTAGAATGGCCCTTGCTTTTCCACCTACCTTATCTCTTCCTCTTTCTTTAGGTCCCTACAATTGAATGTTCCTTTACAGGAATGTTCCTGCACATACTTAGATTGTAAAGGAACATTTTACGGGAATGTTCCTGTAAAGGAACATTCAATTGCCCCTTGAGTACCTGCCCCAAAGGCACATTTCAGTTTTTCTTCCTTGGTGGTACTTTAACCAGGGTAATTCAATGATTTGTTCAGTGCATCATAAATACCTGTTTTCCCTCCTTAAACTGGGAGTCATGTAAATAAAAACTATTCATGAAGTCGTGTTGAGGCAGTAGCTTTTCTTTAGCTTTATAACCAAATGGGGTTCTTGACAGTAGAGTGGTAAAGGGTAATCGATAATGACAGAGAGTTCCATTTATATTTTGAAGCAGTTTATCTAGTTAATTTTTAGTTCTTGTACAAGTTTTAAATTAAGTATTTATTGGAATAATCCAATGAGGAGGTGATTACAGTGCCTCCGGGGTGCTACTCACTGTTCAGGCCCCTGGCACTTGGTGGAGGTCAGCCTCGACGACAGTGACAGGAGCAGAGCTTTCTTGCTCTCATGGACTTCATGCGGGAGTGAGAGACGGGGAAATAAATAAGTATTTCATGACTAAGGTAATGACACATGCTATATAAAAACTTAAGTCTGGTAAAAAGAGATAGTTGAGTCCTATTTTTTATTCATTCTTATACGATTGATTTTCTTTTAGAAATGAAAATTAGAGACACTTTTCTGTACACTTTATGGAAAAATACTGCTTTTTGAGACGTGGCTTTGACTGTTTATTTTGGGTCACATATGGACCTGAAATTTGACATGTTCTTTTCAATATCAAAATCAGTAAGTTTATATATTTATGCTTTTAAAAAGAAAAATTTATATTTAATAAACCTGTGGGTGCTCCCCAGCATCTTAAATTGGCTTAAATTGCAGAATTCTTATTCCCTGGGTTAATGTGTTAAGTGTTGGAACTCAGTACTAAAATTGCAGGAGGAAGGCAGCTATTTGCCTTTAAATGTAATTTTATGTCCCTCTTGGTTATTTTTGGGGAATAAGAAGGAAGAATGATTTCCCTTCAACCTGAAGGATGGACTAAATGAAGAGATTGAACTAAGTAGAAAGCATGCCCTCCAATGAGGAAGAAAATTTTATCCATCCTATAAATGCAGAAGGTCAAAGTCGAGAGTCGTCTGTCAGGATGGTGTAGTCCTTACTTCTTGACTGCAGGCCATGGCGACTCGGTGGGGGCTGCTGCTTTGTTTTTTGTTAAATTACATATCCTTATTATGTTTTTGCTTTTGATAGTTTCTTCTGAAATTTATAGAAGTTGTTTCTTGCCATAAATATAATAATAAAATAATGTAGCTTGATGAGTCTCAAGGTGCCTATGTAAGTCTGGTGAAAATGCTATTATTTTCAGGTCCAAAAGAATAATATAAAGAATAGATTTTTTTTTCTTATCAATTCAGTTACTGAGTAGAATCAAGATAGAAAGCTAAAATGGAAAGGTAAAAATATTGATGGGATTTTCTTTCAAATCATTGGTATATTAAATAAATGTAGGGGTTTAAACAGTAATGATTTTTTACCTCATGAAGATTTTTAGGAATATGAAAAGCTTGCCCAAACATCAAAAATACTGGCCTTGTGCAAGATTTACATAAAGAAAATAATAAAACATTACTGAATGCTATAAAACAGGACCTAAATAAGTGAAAAATAAACCATGTGCTCCTGAATCGATGATCCAGCTTTAAATTAAATTATAGATTTAGGGCAATTTAACTCATAATCTATTTTGAGGAAAGGGGTTGGGGACTTGACAAACTTGATTCTAAAATTAATATATAAGTATATATTTGCATAAAAGGCTAATTGTTTTGAGAAAGATAGTAATTTAGATAAGTTTCCAACTTAAAGTTAAAAGGTCTTATGAAGTGGCCATTATTAAAGCAGTCTGGTTCTGGCACAGAAACAAATGTGTGTGGACAAGAATGTAGTCCAGAAGTGGATCAAACACAGTTGGAGTTTAGTGTGTGATAAATGTGGTATTTGAAACTGTTAAGAAAAGATGTAATATTTCATAGATAGTATTGGAAGGACTGATTACACATGTGGAAAAGTAAAATTTGGTTCATCCTCACATACCGGTCATCTCAGTAACAATAAAGGAATTGCAATATTATAGAAATATTAGAAAAAAAGAAAGGAAAATATAATTTAGATTTTTTTATAATAAAGAAATGAAAGCTGCTCACCATGAAATAATACTGATGGAATTGATTTTATAAGAATTAAAAAATCAAATGAACAAAAGTTGTGTACAGGAGAACTGAATGACATTTGTGGCCCATCCTGTGTTAATAATTTTATAAGTGTCAACTCATTAACCTCCAGATAAACTTGCCCCTAATCACAAAACTACTAAGTGAAGGAGTGATTTGTCTCCTCTGATTCTGGAGATGGGGCTCTTTACCACAACACCAGGACGAAGTCAAAGAAAATGTATTTAGGGTCTGTATTCATTTTCACTGAAACTTATCCTATACTAAAATGTTTTTGCACAGCAAAGGGAAACATCAATAAAATAAAAACACAATCCACAGAATGGAAGAACATATTCACTAATATATCTGAGAAGAGGTTAATATCCAAAGTTTTTAAAGAACTTACAAAACTCAACACCCAAAAAATACAAACAACCCAATTAAAAAATGGACAATGGACGTGAATAGACACTTCCCCAAAGAGAACATACAGGTGGCCAACAGGCATTTGAAAAGATGCTCACCATCAGGGATCATCAGAAAAATACATTAAAACCACAATGAGATATCATCTCACACCTATAGTGAGACCACATATAGTACTGTTTACATGTGCACATCGCTTGAGTAATTAGTAAGCAGTTGGAATATTTTATCTTAGAGATTGGGAACACTTAAGTGCATTTCCTCTCTCTTCTTTGTGCATTAGCAGGCTGACTTTAGGCCTCTGAAGTCACAGATCCCCTTTGAAGGGCCAATCTTTATGTAAAATCCCATCAGTGAGTACTCAACCCCTTCAGGAGTATGGAAATCTAAAACCTTAGCTGATATTCTAGTCTGAGGCATTTGCACACTATGTCGTTTTTGCCAAATCTTTGAAGATCTCTGGGTCACAGTTTCCTTATCTGTAACATTAAGTTAATTTAAAACAATTTCTATAAAAAGGAGAAGAGTGCATTGCAAATAGAAAGCTGATGTAGTGTTTGTGAATCCTGGATAACTGGGAAGAAATTTTTGAAAGCTCTTGAATTGCTTTACCTTTTATAGTTTTATGAATTGTTCATAGAGAAGGCATGTAGTTGGGGGAATAGAGATGGAGACAACTTATTGGTAACATGGAAAATAAAATATATACTCAGAATGGCTATCATCAATAAATCAACAAATAACAACTTAGCAAGGATATGGAGAAAAGGGAACCCTAGTCCACTGTTGGTGGGAATGCACACTGGTGCAGCCACTGTGGAAAGCAGTATGGAGATACCTGAAAAAATTAAAAATGGATCTGCCTTTTGAATCAGTGGTCCCAGTTCTGGGAATATATCTGAAGGAACTCAAAATACTAATTGGAAAGAACATAAGCACTACTATGTTCTTTGCATTATTATTTACAGTGGCCAAGATTTGGAAGCAGCCCAAGAGTTCATCAGTAGATGAGTGGGTAAAATAACTACAGAACATTTGAAATACAACATTGGAATACTACTCAGCTTTGAAAAAGAAGAACACTTTACCCTTTGTGACAGCATGGATGGACCTGGAGAACATTATGGTCCATCCATAATGAATGCTAAGTGAAATAAACCAGTCAGGGAAAGACCATATGATTTCACTCATACGTGGAATCTAATGAACAAACTGAACTAGCAAGCAAAATAGAGACAGACTCATAGAGAGCAGAGCTAATGTGTGTGTGGGGGGGAGGTTAGGGGGTAGAGGGATTGAACAAAAAGGAAAAAGGACTCATGGACATGGAGAGCAGCGTGGTGGTTGCTGGGGGAGGAGGGTATAAGGGAACTAAATGGTAATGGAAAAATAAACATTCAGACAAAAAGAAAAGTTAGCATTAACATAGAACATTTTTAAAGAGTACCTTGCACTATTATTTCTTATATGTTCAGTATAGTAGTTTTTAAGAATCTAAAGGCTTTTACTATATTCTTTAATCATATTTAATGCAATTTGCTAGAATATATCTCACAGTTAAATAGAACATAACTTAGCTTGACTTTCTTGAGTCGTTAGAGCAATATCCTCCTTGGCAGACAAGGCAATGTAAACCCTTTTTACATGAAGACTTTTTCCACGCAAATGCTCGTCTATTAGATAGGGAATAAGAATAAAAATATCTTGTAATGGACCATTCTTCTGTTCTAATCCCCTCTGAACTACACCTTAATAGTGTTTTGCAAAGGTTTAACTTTCCTTATTTTTACACTGAAATTATTACCTTCATTTTAGGTAGACTGCATTATTAACAACTATTATAACAAAAAATGAGGTGCAATTGTCCCTCAATTCATGCTAACCAATAATTCACCATTTACTCTCAGGTGGGTATTCCTAATAAAAAATCAGGAATGTCTCCTCCCTTTATCAGGGCCTTTTACATTTCAGCCCGAACCAAACGCCTTCACTTCATTTGCCATTCTTCTTCTTCATGCCACCTTTGATTCCTCACCTCAAACCTTTCGTTCATATCCAGCTCCTCACCTGGAGTGGCTTTTCCCTGTATCCCCTGCATTTCAAATATGTCATTCTTCAAGTTGTCATCTAAGTTTTACCTTCTTAATGAAATGCATCTAAACACTTTGGACATAATCTCTTTTGAATTTCCATGACTTTTTATATGCCTTCTATCCTTGCATTGTGAACAACTTATAACATAGATCTCCATCTTATTCATCTTCTTTTTCCTCTAAGCAATTAACATAGAGACTCACACATAGTAGGTCCCTAGTATGTTTTCTTTTTTAGCTAATGATTTAATTAATCCCTCAGGACTTCCATAGCATATTTTGTAAATGATACATTCTAAAATGATGCTTAAGATTTAAGACTTTGAAATGCATGAATTAAAAAAAATCTATTCACTCTTGAAAAACTAGTCATTTATGTATGTACACAGACCTTGGTTCACGGAAATATTTCTTGAAATTCTAAGGGACTGGATACATATATGTAAGTACCAAGGGGATGTGGCTGCCAGAGAGCAGACTGGACCTCATCAAGGAGATATGCAAATGTGAGAACTTGGTGGCTGTCGGGAGGTCTCCACAGACAGCACCTGCAGCAGCAGCAGCAGCGGGAAGTGCTTTGAAGGTTCAGAGTGGCTCTTCTGCTGAGTAACTGAATATCCACAGAGCCAAGGTCCATGACCTTGAGCACAGCAGATCTCTTTTGCTGAATATGATTTTATTCCGAGAGAAGTCCAATTATTCTTCCTGGTTGCCAAGAAAACCTCAAAGCTTTCAAACCACTTTGCTCTAAGAGACACCTCAAATCTGCTAAGGCAGCCCACAGGACGAAAGAACCACAGAATGCACTTGAGTTGCTTGGAAGCATAAAACTTTCCATTCTGTACAGAACTCTCATGTATCTAGGTTGTATGCCAAGTAGGAAAAGGAGTCTGTCCTGAAGTCGGAAAGGCTGATGGGCTGCTTCTGTGCCTTCCTTGAATCTGAGCTGGAAGAAGAATGAAGGATTTGTTTCAGGGAGGAGAATCGCAGGGCCTGCCAGTACCGGGGACATTCCATCTTGACCCATCTGCCCATGCTTCCCCTTTCTCTCTTTTCAGCATTCACATAGCCTGCTTTCTAATGAGTCAAGCAAGCAACAGCAAATGGGGGAAATGGAGAAGAAATTCTTTATTTTCAAACTGAAATACGTGGAAAGAAAACACTAAGAGAAATTTGTTAAAGGCTTTTGTGAGGAGACTTTTAGTCGGCATTGGATTTGGTTAAAATCCTGAGCCGATTGTTTATCAAGGCACAGCAGCAAGAGAAGCAAAAATCAGTCCTTTGTGCATTTGTCTATTAGAATAAAGAAGAGGAACTTAGACATTCACAATTTCAGCCCGCAGTGCACAGAGACGTGCCAACATGTGAAAGAAAGATGGGCCTGTCAAGGAGGAGTTGTTGATGAATGGGTGTCCGCTCTCCCTGGTAACTCTATCAGGGATCGCTCTTGTTCTGCGTCTTTCTGTGTGTACTGTCTATTTTTCCCCAGGACTTCCTTCCCTGACTTTCTTTGTAGAGTAGAATATCCTCGTTTTTAATATACATAATGGGATATTTAGCTTTATATTCTCTTTATCAGCTTCAGGTTTTATGCTGACCAACATATGAAAAGCACAGGCTTTTAAGGTTTGGGAACATTTGCCTTCTTTGCATGTTTGCATCAGGTTTTTCCAGAAATACTTAAACCTTATATATTTGTATAAAGAAAGTTTTGGAGAGATTGGCCACATATTTTATTAAAAAAATGAAAATAATTGAATTCATCTAATTGGGGGTTCTATGTGTTTGGCTAAAAGTGGTTGAGTGGGTAGCAAGATATGTATGTAGTATCAGCTCAGGTTTTAGATTCCCATACTGTCTGCAGGGGTTGAGTACTCACTCGTGGGATTTTACATAAAGATTAGCCCTTCAAAGGGGATCTGTGACTTCAGAGGCCTAAAGTCAGCCTGCTAATGCACAAAGAAGAGAGAGGAAATGCACTTAAGTGTTCCCAATTTCTAAGATAAAATATTCCAACTGCTTACTAATTACTCAAGCAATGTGCAGGTGTAAGCAGTACTATATGTGGTAGGTCATATCTAATGTGGTTTTTATAGCTTAAAGAGCCATAATTTTGTCACATTATTATAATTAAATTAGTACAGTTACAGAGGCACAATTATTACACAGTAAATACCTAGGTCATAGCTCTCTAAACATTTGATTCTCTCCATGTCTGCATGTTAGAATCACCTGGAAAATGTTTGAAATCTCAATGCCCAGGCCACACACTGAACCAATTACATGTGAATATTGAGTTGGGAGAAGGAGAGAGACCTAGGCATCAATATGTTGCAAAGTTCTTTAGATGATTCCAAGTTGAGAATCACTATAAATATCAATCATTTTATTATATCACCTCAGCCTGATATACCTAATTAGCCAGTAATTAGCCTCTTGTCAACATAGTTAGATATAATCAATTTGTTTATTTTTATTGTAAAAATGACATAGCTTTTTTCACATCATGCATAATACTATAGACTTAGAATGCATTGTCTGTTTTTAAGTAACGATATTTGAACATTTGAGTCAGAGGTGTTCACTATGATAGTATATATCAAAAAAATACAAAATTTCAATTTTGATGATGAGAAGGTTAATACAGTTATTGCAATTATGGTGAGGGAGTTGAGATGATATTTTGCTTTGAAATTACAGCTTGGAAAAATAATATTATTTGATCATATGAAAACTATAAAGCTAAAATTTTGTGTATTTTCTCTCAGAATTATAAAACTAGTTATTGGAGAAATAGCTTAAATTAAGACTGAATGTCATGTTGGAAAAAAACAGACTGTACTATATTCTTCAAAATGAATATTTTCTTTCCTCCGAAACTGCACAGGTGTCCATTCAGACCTATAGGAAACAGCACTAGAATGCAAGAGTGTGTAGTAGAAAAACATGGGATTCGGAGTCAGAAATCCAAATTCTAGTCTGAGGCATTTGCACACTAAGTGGTTTTTGCCAAATCTCTTAAGATCTCTGGGTCATAGTTTCCTTATCTGTAAAGTTAAGTTAATTTAAAACAATTTCTATAAAAAGGAGAAGAGTGCATTGCAAATAGAAAGCTGATATAGTGTTTGTGAATCCTGGATAACTGGGAAGAAATTTTTGAAAGCTCTTGAATCGCTTTACCTTTTATAGTTTTATGAATTGTTCATAGAGAAGGCATGTAGTTGGGGAATGGAGATGGAGACAACTTATTGGTAGCATGGAAAATAAAATATATCACATATTCTATCCAAATAGTGTCAAAGCAAATGATTTTTAGAAAGTAAAGTCTTGTTTCAAAAGGATATTTGGTTTCTTACAATTAGTAGAAAAGAAAAAAATTTTCAGCCTGCGAATGTGGATTTTTGTCCTCTCCTTGAGACGAGAGAACCCTCACCGTGAGAAGTGAATGGGTGCATTATTGTGAGTTGTTGCTGCTGATTTAGGAGGTGATATTATTCAGTCTGGCCAGAATGTTCTCTCACCAATTAAATTACTTCCAAACTAACAAGTGATAATGTGCTTTGCTTTTTGATTTCTTCATTTTATTTCATCTCACTTTTTGTACTATTTGCTGGGAAATGGGTTCTTTCTGTGGAGAGGGGAAGTTGAGGGAAGTCCTAGAACTTTATAAAAAAACATTGATTTTGAAGCTAAGCTGGTTATTGGAATTAACTAGGAACTCAAAAATAACAATGAAGTATTAGGAATACCACCCAAGCTTATTACATTTGGACTTACGACAATGGGTGCTACAAATATGCTTTTTAGAAGGGTTTTCATGGATATTCTTCTGGCCAGCTCTGTTTGGGATCAAGTGGTCTAAAAACCCAGCTTCTCATCCCAACTTCACTAGCTCATAACCTTTTTACAGGTCTCCTTCTTCCAGTTCTAAGGTTCGTATTCTGTGATTCACTGTGATATTCTGTGACTTCTGATAAAGTTTAATGGTTCAAATAAAATTAGTCACAAATGAGCCAATATCTTTTTTTTTTTACAATGGAGTCTAAATCCTAAGTTTATAACACAGGTAAAACTAAAAAGAATGGTGTAACAATTCTTCACATCGTAGGAACGGTGCTCTTTTAATATTAAATCCTAACATCAACTTGCTGACAATGTCAGGTGTTAATCAATGAGTAGGATGTCTTTCTGTCACAATGCTTTCCCTACATGTCCATGTTTTATAATTCCGTTTATCTCTGCCCTCCACCCCCTCCAATTGTAAAAGTCTCATCTGAGAGTAAAGACTTCTGAGTACCACAATCAAAGTTAATCTGCTTTGGGGAATTCAGAGCTTGAAAGTAACTGCTTTGAGTCTGGGGTTCACTGTAGTCAAGTTGCATGAGTGATATAACCCCACAGGAGATAGGGAACTCTATTGTAAGATTTGACTTTCCTGGTTTTTCTTCCTTTCCAAGACTTGGTGGTTTGATGCTTCTTTCTATTCTATGAGCTATTTCCAAAATCTTTCTAATAAAATCTGTGTGTTTACACTTAGGCTTGACCTCTACTGGAGATGGAAAAGAAATAAGGCCCAATGGAATACAGTGTACACAATGAATTAACTTTTCTCCTATATATCTAGAAAGGTGCTAGTTTTGTACCATCCTTGGGTGAATTGAGAAAATAGTATTCAAATTAGATGAGGTACCTGGGACAAGAAATGCTGAACTAGATGGGATGAGGGGAGGTTATGGAAAAATCAGTATATAGTTAATAATAATAACAATTTCATAATCATTATGTTACAGATCCTCATTTTTAAAACTCTGAAAGTGTGGCATGACAGCATGAATATAATCATTGTGGAAGGAAACTTAGACTCTGCTTATAGATACCTGTGGTCATATACACCAACCATAAAGTGGGGAACTGAACTCAGGGCTCCTAATTAATTCCAAATTAAGCGCTCTATCCATCCATAGAAAAACACTATTTAGTGTTGATTGATTCTCCTATACTTTTATTGAAGAAATATATGTAACCCCAATTGATTTATATAAACTTATGATAAGTAATATCAGCTTTCTCTTAAAATATTTTATTATCTTAGGAATTGCATTTACATGGATAAGAACCTTAAATTTGGGAGAAAAATCATTAAATATATTCTCTTAACACTCCAGCATACATAGGACCAGGAAATCTGTCAAAGGTATTTTTGGAGGGCTAAGAAAGAAAGGTGACCAGAATAGAAAGTTTATTTCTGATAGAGTATGACCAGGAAATCTTTCCCTGTCCCTTTGTTTTTCTCAATTTCTAAGTGCATAGAATATAAGAGGAAAACTGGCTCTACAAGCCCAAAGAGACAGAGATTGCTATAAAAATTTCCTTTTAAAAGCAACAGCCATCAGAAATCTTGAAAGACATTTTAACTCTAGTATGTTGCTTAATTTTGACAGCAGGGAAGCAAAAGGATTTGGCACAGAGTTGAGCCTCAGTAAATGTTTATTGAGTGAATCAATCCCACTGTGGCTCAATAAATCAAGAATGTTATAGAACCATAGAATTTTAAAATTAACCCTGGAGATCACTTAGTCCAGCTATGTGACGTTGCGAAGGAGGAAAATAAGGCCTGGTGGGGTTAAGTGGGGTGACGGAGGCCTGAGAGCTGAAAAGTGGCTGCACTGAAACCGGAGCAGCTCCTGGTCCTTAGCTTGAGGTTTCTCCCTGAGAAAATGAAAACTGAGAAATGTAAAAGCCCAAAAACCTCATGAGGTCATTTTGCATATCATCTAGGTACAAACATGGTTTAAAGAATAAACAATCAGCACAGACATAATTTTTTCCTACTTTTATGCTTTTTGTAATACTTCCATCTCTTTCTTACTCCATGAACCTTAATTAACCAAAAAATTTCCTAGAATTAAGGTGTTGGGCATAATAATATTATCATTAATAAAAAAATTTGGTAGAAAACTGATTTTTTAAACTTCCAAATAATCCCTTTAAATTGTACTATTTATTTTAATAATGATGCTAATAATAAGTAATAATTGATTGCCCACTACCAGTATGTCCAGTATAAATTTATGTATATAATGCACATTCAGAGAAACTTTCCTAACAGAATTTTTGACTAGATCCCCCTGATACAAAGTAATGTAAGTAAACTCCACTATAAAAAGAACCTCTAAAAACTGAACAAGTTATCTCCCACAGCACTTACTGAAAGATGGCAAAATTAACCCTTCGACCATTCCTAACACGCTGTCCTTCTCCCCACCTCCCACCTTCCTATCTACCTAGGCACTAAGGGTCAGGGGGTAGGGAAAAATAGTTGCTAGGTCACAAGCCCTGTGAAAATATACTGTACAAGGAGAAGTATGCTTCCTTTGTCCAAGCTAATTGGGGAAAGAGATTACTGCAGACTGGCATGGAGAGCCTGAGTATGCCTGCGGAAAAGGAAGGCTGGCATTCCACATTGCTCATCCTTGGTAGTGCATGCATCAGACTTGGGGACGTGCCCTGTGCCTTTCTGGGTAGGGGAGAGGGGGATTGGCAGAGGGCAAAGAGACAACAGGAGTATTGCTTACACTCTCAATGTTTGGTATATCCAGGGTGACTAAGATTCTGTGGGTCCAGCAGACGCTCCACTTAGGCTGGGGCTTGAGCCATCTGGCCATTATTACAAGAAGGCCACTTGATGGGCCAGTGGATTCTAGTAGCCAGATGCTCTAGGGTATTATTTGAAGATTGGAACTGAAGGATGAAACGGGTTGGGCCACATGAGTCTCTTTCCCATTTCTTGTCTCTCCTCCTTTCTCTTTCTCTCTCTCTCTCTTTGTCTCTCTCTGTGCCGCCCACCCTGCAGAATGCAAGAGCTAAGTCTTAAGACAGATGTTAAGAAGATGCCTAGATCCATACCACCTCCTTCCCCTCCTCTTCAACCCTGACTATGAGATGAGAGATGGCATTTATATCAAATGTTAGGTTAAAGTTATAAATTATATTATACAGACCAAGTAGACAAGATGATTTCATACTTGAAATTATTTTCTCCATATTTATTTTATAATTGTCTGTAAATACAGAACATCTGTAAATCTACTATAAATATAACTATTACTATAATTATATATTACATAATTTACTTCTTTACTTGGCACACAAAGAAATCATGTTTATATAGAGATTCTCTGAAGCCTGGAGTCGCCAAGTTAAGTTTTTGTTTTGACTGTGTCACTAGTTTCTCCCAGAACGTAAGATGCAAGAATCTAGTTGTCATCAATTCAGTTGTTTGAAGTTGAGCCTGAGGCAGGCCCAGAAGGTGCAGCAGTGCGCTGCTGGTTAGTGCCAGAGTATTTGTTTATTACTTTCCCTGGGTATCGTATGGTCTATGCAGAACTGGCTGGTCATCAGTCCAGACAGCCATAGAGTGGCCTATTTGGTTCTCAGCACCTGCATTTACTTAAACAAATGCAAATCAGTTGCACGATAGAATTGAAAAATTGTTATGCTAGAGTTTTGGGCGATGTCCTATTTTTCTGGAAAAAATATGTTCAAGTTTAAGCTGCATTTAGTTTTGGTCATGAATTAGAGGCTCATTCCATGGCCCTATCTGGGAAATCAGGAAGAGCTTGAAATTAGAATCAAGAGAGCAAGGTTATATTTTGATTCTACTCCAATTAGTTATGTGACCATAATTTTATCTGTTGGGCCTTCAGTCTCTTCATCTAATACATGAAGGCAGTGGATTAAATAATACCTAAGGCTCCTTTAGCTTTCATATTTAATAACCTCAGATATCATTAAAAGTGTGTCTATTTTTTTGGAGTTATCTGATGGATGCTTGGCAACTTATTTCCAGATTGGTTGCCTTGAGGTATACCTAAGCTGAAATAAAACCTTGAAGAATGAATATTTTATAAAGCTTGATTTCTTGCTTCAGACAATAGAAGTTAGCCTCAGAACTTACATCAGTTGCATCATATTTGGGAATTTTGGAATGTTTTACCACATTGCATTAGGTAGAAGATCTAAGGAAAGAGTAATCACTCTACCTTTAAAGTAATGCATTTTTTCCTTATTGTAATAAATTGATTATTTTAATTTCTAAATTACACAGGGTTGTAGCACATAAAACAATGCTATTTCCTGTAACACTTCTTAGGGACTGAGG
This sequence comes from Desmodus rotundus, assembly GCF_022682495.2. Classification (NCBI taxonomy): domain Eukaryota; kingdom Metazoa; phylum Chordata; class Mammalia; order Chiroptera; family Phyllostomidae; genus Desmodus; species Desmodus rotundus. The sequence goes on along the minus strand of NC_071391.1, from coordinate 128,498,086 downwards.
ATTTAACTGGATGTGATTTTTAAGAGGTAGATTTTCCTTTTCTGTTTTTCCAAACTTTCTTTATCTTTACAGTTAGAAAAAGCAAGGCTCTTTTATTGAATTTAATAGTGCAAACTTGTAGTGTATACCTTTGTTTAGTCAAGGATGTTTTGGCAAAACGTTCTTGTGTATTTGACTTCTAGAGTAGAAAAACAAATGAAATAAGTCTTTACCTCAAATGCCTGTTTTTGTTTGTTTTTTTCACATGTTGATTTTAGTTTCTGGTTTTGTTTGAACACAACCTTAGAATCACATGAATATGCTGAAACCTTACAAACCTGTGTGATTTGGGTTTGTATACATGAAAAGCAAGGAAAATCATGAACAATAATGTAGGCCTGTTTCTTGGCATAGGAAATGGCCTGCCATTCTTCCTGGATATAGGGACAGCAGGCCTTCTGTCTACCCATAGGCATCCTTCAGTTACTAAAGAAGTTCTATGAACTTGAAAGTCATAGAACAGTGTCAAATTAACAAGAGTTTTACCCCATGCATAATGGGAAGGAGCACTGTCCAGAAAATCAATTTCTGTGTGAACTTGGAAGTCATTTAACCTCTCTTTGTCTAACATCCTTCTTTATAAAGTAGAAATCAGTGATACTTTGTGTTGGAAAGGGTCCAGTTGTTCAAGTTACCATCCAAAGACTGCAGACTGTATCAAGTGGAATGGTCCACATATGGATAACTCTGTTAGAAAGTATTCATCATTTTGAGAAATATTTTCCATAGCATTTATGCTTTGATTCCGTCCATACACCTGATTCCATACAGAGTGGAATTACGTTTCTAAAGGACATCTTCCTGATATTTGGAGGTCCTGTCATATGCACCCTAAGTCTTTTCTTTAGAGAGTTATTTATATTACCTCACATGATCTAGAAGCCTTTTTCTACCTTAGATATCCACACACAGCCTAGCTCATCTAAGTGGGACTGTAACAGCCATTAGCTGACCAGCACTAACGCACAGGACCATCCCAGCCCTCTACTAAGTGCCTTTGTAAATGTAACCCAAGCTTGCATGGCCTTTTTGAGTGCCTCAATCATGCCGGTGATTCACGTGCTAAGTCCTCCAGAGATTTTGCTTTATTTCTGTTGTGTCTAGGACCTCGTGTTTCCTGTATGCTGTTACTTGTTCAGTTGGGTGGTTTGGGACCTGAGAATAGGACTCAGGTTTATTCCCATCAGATTTAACTTTGTTAAAATCAGCTCATCTAGTCGGCATAACAAAAAATTATAGAATTCCATTTTTTCCACTTGAACTTTTCCTCAGAAAATTAGAATAGTAAGAATTATGTGTTTTTTATCTAAGTTATTGGAGGGATGAACATTGAATAGGACTAAAATACCGGGGTACCCTGTTAGAGCTCTTCTCCGATTTATAGCAACATAAAGCAAATTAATACAGAATATTAAATAAATGCTCCAAGTTTTTCAAGTTTATTTTTTAATTGTTTCTCTAATTCTACTATTGCTATGATTAGTAATAGAAGGTCCTTTCACCTTGACATTGATCCATTGATCAACACATTTAGAGGATGGTTCTTCAAACAATTAGAATTGTATATATGCAGCCTAATATATTTTCTCTAAATTCCATGCGGTTTTTCTGAAGAGCAAATAATAATGAATATTACTATGCATTCAAAAGCTTTTAAATGCAACATAATTGATACTATTAGTATTGCTGTTATTTTAGTTTTTACTAATTAATGTAGCATTAATAGGAGTAGTGTCTTGCTCATCACCTTATTAATCAGGAAGAAAGTATTTTATCAGGTTAATTTTCTCAGTTATCCACATTACTTAAAGTTTTCATTGAAATAAAATACTAGGAAGTGCACATATCATAAGTGTAGAGCTATATGACTTTTTTACACTCTGACTGCACCCATAACCAACACTCAGATCAAGAACAGAATTTTACCAGCACCCCAAAAGTCCTCCTCACTTCATGCAGGCACTGGCCTGCAGTGTCTGTGGCGTTGTGGGACAAATTCACACAGACTACCAGTCCTGTGTAGGAAAAGGGACAGCTCGAAAACTCACTCAAGAGGAGAGCACACTGACCCTTGCCTTGACACGCTCTTTTTGCTTTTCTGGGCACATTACATTGAGGATGGTCCTCATTTACTATTCACAGTTCGCTTTGGGTGGTTACCTTTTACAGAAAACAAAGGAGAGGATGTTGCTAATTACATCAAAAAGGAAGGATATTTGCAAATGTAAAGAGAAAAGTGGTTGAACTGGTTGCACTGATCCTTGGAAGTTTTAGCATAGATTTTAGGAAGTTACTTTAAAGATAGGCAGTAAATGTTTGCTGCCTCAATTCAGTGTGGGGGAGTTTTAGTAAAAAGCAAGTCTTAAAGTGGCCTAGGTACAATGCAGGTCTGATTCCCCACAGGAGAACCTATCTGTGGGCGTGGGTCCTATGTGCCAGACCTCACTTTCCACTGACCTCTCTGAGTGGGAGCTGGGATCACACCATGCAGAATGGTCTCCTCTACTTACTAGTACCCCCTCCATCTCTACCAAGGCTAGCCATGATCTTGACTTAAAATAGTCCAAATCCGTCTTGTTTGCTTTTAAATTTTTTTTCATACCTGAGATCATAAATATGTTCTCTTTTGTGTCTGACATGTTTTTTGCTCAACATTATCATTGTGAGTTTATCCATATTTTTGCATGTGGTAGTTGTAGAACATATATTCTCAGTGCTGTTTAATATCCCCTTGTATGGCTATACCCCAATTTATTTATTCAGTCTACTATTGATTGTATTTCAGTGGTGTTCAGTTTGAGGCTATTATGGATAGCTCTACTGAAAACATTCTGAAATGTTATCCTGATGATCTTTGTGTTCATTTTTGTTCAGATGTGTAGTTACAGGTGAACTTTCTCCATCGTAGGGTAGTGTATGTTCAGATTTAAAAGATATCGCCAAACAATTTTAAAAATTACTTCCTACCAATAATACAAGAGAGTTCTAATTGCTCCACATCCTTGTACATTTTATCTTTTTTAATTTTATTCATTGTAGTGGGATGTGTTGATATTTTATTTTGGTTTTATTTTTTATTTCTAATTAATGAAGTTGAACATCTTTTCATTATGCCCTTTTATTATGGAGTGTATGTTCAAGTATTCTGTTTTTCCTGTTGGTTTGTCTAGTCCTTTTTTTCTTATTGATTTATACAAATACTTTGTGTATTCTGGATATAAGTATTTGTGTATGTGTGTGTGTATATACGTATATATTTGTGGATCAAATTTCTTGTTGATGTTTATTGTTTTAGCATATATTAGAAGTGCACAAGATATGTGGGTCTATATTTTAGCATGGACCCATTCTTTAAATGTTCAACAGTAAAGCATAAATAACTCTTCATTGTGCTGCTATTTGCATATGAAAATGCATATAACATAAAACTTGATGAATGATATAGTAGCAGACAAAGAATTGGAGCAAATGTAGTCATATTGTGGAATAGAATGATGTATGTATTTTCATATAGGATACATCTTCTTTCATGAGAAAGAGCATAGCAAAAAGATTTTCCCTGCTTTGATTTATGTCTCATTTATGATGTTCCAAGGTAATGGCATAATCTACAGAGTGAATTTTTCCAAAACTGTATGGTTGCATTTAATGCAAATTTGAATTACCCCAATTTGAAATTAAACAGGATGAAAGGAGCAACACTATATTTTCACTTTTAAGTAATAAGAATATCATAGCGTTGACAGTCAACACTCTTATCTTAATAGCTTGTCATCTAGTGAATTGCAAACTCTGTTTAGTACCATTTTCTTTCACTCTGCCCTATTATCTGGCAAACAAATCTTTTGTCAAGATTTATTCCAACTTATGCAGACTTGGAATGATATGAGGTCACATGGATAAAATGCTACAGCCTTTTAATTAGACCAAACCTCTTCAAGTCCCCAAACTGTGTTTTATGCTAACTAAAGGTAGTCAGCAGGCTGAGTTCTAGTCCTGTTTCTGTTACTGGCATATCTCTGAACTTGAGAAGTCATTTAAACTCTATGGACATCACTTTCTTAATAAGGTAAATTAAAGCTTTGGGCTGCAGGAGATTCTCTAAAACTCCCCGTTGCTCTGGGACCTGTTCTGAAAGTTCACTGGGAATAAAAATTTAGCAAATATCATCTTCAGATAAGGGATCACCATATATGATATATCTACATGTATAAAAACATTTTCTCCCAAATTTTACTTTAGATTCTTACTTTTTATGATATTATTTATTAATAGGTATTCTTAATTTTAGTGTGGTTGAATTTATCAATATTTTATTAGTACTCTTTAATGCCTATTTAATAAATCCTTACATACTTCAGTATCAAAATATCTTGTTTTTTAAAAGTTTTACAGATTTGCCTTTCTAATTTATATGCTTTGTCTATGGAGAATTGATTTTGTAAACAAAATAACATAAAGATCCATTTCACTAGTTTTTCCAGGACCATTTATTGATTAATTTATACTTTCCTCACTCATCTGTAATGCTTGACTTGATATAAATCATCTTCATATATATTTAATGGTATTTTTAGTTTAATTATCTTTATTCTTCCCCTTTTGTCTATCCTAATGCATTATCTTAATCACCATATTTTTCTAATAAATGCCCATCTTTAGATAGGAAAGTTTGTTTATTTTCTTTCTGTCATATCTTAGCTAATTTAGGCTTTTAGTTTCTCCTGTGGAACTTATAGAATCAGCTTTTCACATTCATTTATAAAAAGCATTGATAAAAAAATGAATAAAAAATTCATTGAGATTTACATTAAAATTTCATTGAAGCTATAGGTCTATTTATATATATTTAAAACATTGAGTGTCCCAAGTACATAGAAGCCTGTAATCTTTCTGAAATATCTTATTAAGCCCAATAGTTTTTGAAGATTGTCTAGCTCTTTCAACTTATACAATAGTATTTGCTAATATGGTGTTATTTTTTCCTTATAATCTTTATAATACTCATATTTTTCTTGTCTGCCTACATTAGCTAGGACTTTAAATATAGTGTGTTAATAATGAGCATCCTTATTCTGTTTCTGATCTTAAAGAAAATATTTTCAATTTCACAGAAATGTATAGCATATATTATTTGTTTTAGATTATTTATCATATTAGGTAGGCAAGGAGCAAGACAGTTACCATTTACAGTACACCCCAACTTTGCCACCTGCATCTACAGGCACCTCGTTTATCCTGAAAAATTGGTATCAATAAGCATTTTAAAAAACAAAGATTTAAAAAGATGTATAACTGCCCCCAGTACAGTTAGACAGTGGCCGTGTTAGAATCTAAATTCACCTTTTGGCCTGCCTTTTCCTTCAGTATATCAGAAATACTTAGCTGTGCCGGTTCCTGTAGCAAGCCACTTACCATTTTGAACTCACCAGGGGAGCAGACACCTGGACTGTAAACTTTCAGAAACAAGAGCTAGGCCGGCCTTGCTTCACTCCATTAACCCAAAAGTCTAGCACTGGGCTTCACACTTGTGAGGTGTGCAGCCAATATTTTGAGTGTATGAAGGGGAGGGACCTTGTGTAAAGGTCGTGTTGCCTTTGCCGTGACTCTGACTCAGAGTGTGGTAGGTGTGGCCTAACAGCTAGCCTTTACTCCAGGTTTACTGGTGGGCAGGGACACATTCCTTTGTGAAAGTCCCTGGGTGCTCACTGTCTTCCTCAGTGCCACGTGTTACCTACTGCAGCCACTGATGGCACTTTCTGAATCCAGGGAGTCAGGTCATTGGGCCCTGGTGAGCTGAAGCCTTGATTTGAGCTCTGAAGCAAAGACTTGAGTTATCGGACAATCAAATTAATATAACCCTGAGGTTAAAAAACAAAAACAGAAACTACTGCCACCATCAGAGCAAGATATTTTTGGTACATGACCCCACCAGTGGGCATAGTAGAGATGCTATATTACCAATGAAATGGATTAAGATTCTTCAGTACCACATGTAGTTCCATGTTTATAGGTTATCAGAGGCTGATTCCAGGCCATTTAGTCTCATTTTTCTTGGCACAATGCCATCATTGCCCAGGAAGTTGAGGGAGCTTTTGACTCACACTTTTCCTTTGGTTAAAGTCATTTCATCAATGGGAGAATACAGTTCTTTCCAAATAGCCACATTTTTTTTAATCTGTCTAGTATCTTGTGGGATTCACATTGTTATTCCTAAGTATGGAAAGGACTGAGGTATATAGAAAGTGTTGAGACTTCATTTATATGCTATCCTCATGATGATGTGCTGGAATTCCTACCAGTCTCATAAAAGCCAGCCCTACCATCTGCTTGGTGAGATCAGAGAATGAATCAACAATCCAGCTAACTCCATTAAGTTTTCTATCACTGCTCCCTTTACCCAGGGAGAAAAAATGCATATGCTCTACAGGAGATCTCTTTACTCCCAGACCAAATTCTCATTTTTTTCTTTGCTTTCTCTTCACCAGATAATTTGTTATGGTTTCTCAGTGATGAAAATATTTGGCTCCTCTCTGAGATCTTTGAATATAAGCTTCTCACTGAAAATTAAAATAATGCCTCAGTTGGATGGAGACAATGTTGCAAACACATTGGAGGCCATTGTTGCCAGCAGAGTAGAACCGTCCCATATGTATGTGTGGCACCTGATTCGTGCCCTGGAGATACCGCAGAGCTGCCTTCTCTGGTCGGAGCTCTTTCAGTGATGCTTAAAAATTAATTGAATTTTCAAGAATGTCAGCTTTAGCTACCGTAGTTGATGGCCCAATGGCTGAGGATGTTCAGTAAATGGTATATACTGCCACCTGCAGTACCATTTGACTCTCTTTGATAGCTTTCATCAGTCATAAATGTTTGTTAGCCAAAAAGTTAATTTGTGGACTGATTAATTTTTTTTTCTGTTGAAATCTGCTGACTTACATAGTGTATTTATTGCTTTACTTACGTGTGTATGTATCTGTTTTCCTCTAGGAAAAGAAGAATATATTGCCACGTTCAAAGGATCTGAATACTTCTGCTACGACTTGTCTCAAAACCCTATTCAGAGCAGCAGTGACGAAATAACTCTGTCCTTTAAAACCCTTCAAAGGAATGGACTGATGCTTCACACTGGGAAGTCAGCTGACTATGTCAATCTTGCCCTGAAAAATGGAGCTGTCTCTCTGGTCATTAATTTGGGATCAGGGGCCTTTGAAGCACTAGTGGAGCCCGTGAATGGAAAGTTTAATGATAATGCCTGGCATGATGTGAAAGTCACCAGGAATCTGCGTCAGGTAACAGCGCAGTGGATAAGAGAGTAACTGGCCTTGTTTCTCGCTACAGCTGTGTGTGTGGTACTTGAAAATCCCAACAACATGATCTAGGGCTCCTCAGAGTCGCTTACAAATTAGCCGGCTTTTCTTTGGAGATGAATCTTCCTGCCATACTTGAGCAGGGGCATATCTAGAAAGTTCTGGGGGCCCAAAGGCTATTTGGATACAGCGACATATGACAATTTCCCAGAGGGCTGCAAGAATATCTCTGCAACCTGCCCTTCCTGTGATGTGTGTGATTTTGTTGTGTTTTTTTTTTTTATTTTTATTTCTTTGATTTTAAATTATAGTTTTCATGGTGATCATTTGGAAGCATGCACATTTGGGTCATTAAATCACAGTTCCTTTTTTGTAGTCAATAAACATGTGTTTGTGGTTTGGGATTATATCAATCCCTATTTCCTTCCAACCCCCATCTTTGAAATGGGGACAAAAAAAATGTCTGAGGGGAAAGTGACTTTGGGAGTTTACATATCTCCTGAAGAGTCTGTTTATGAGGATATTTTTAGCACAGACATTTTAAGCTAAACCCCAAATGACTCTGGAGAGGCCAATTCACATTCTAGGTGCCCCTTTCTATTTAATTATGTATTTTTAAAAATCTTGCAAAGATCTTACATATTAGAAAAAATTCAATTCTTTAGTAAATCTATGGGTCCACATATACTGTATGTTTTTAAATGATACATATTATTACAGTATATATATATACACATATATATATACACAGGTGAAAGTGAATAGATTGTCCTTATATATTGAACATGATAAGTTTTGGTTATTATTTAAAACTTATGATATTACAATGTATCATGTTGGTGTTGACAGTGACTAATTTTTCTGCAGTACATTCTGATCTCAAACTAATGTCCTTAACATATTTGTTGTTTCTCTGAACAGTTGCAGAATCACTGGATTTTCCCTGGTTTCCCTTTACTAAAACAGCCCTCTCTTTCTGAGCTGTTAACTGTCTAACCTTTTCTTTCCCCCTTCTGAAAGGCTTACCTTATTCAAGGCAGAGAAGCACAGAGGGATGTTAGGAGTGCAGACATAGTCTAGCTAAGACAGACCAGTGAAACTGAAGGATTCCTGAGACCCCCTCAAAGACCGTAGAGAGGCCTTATTGACATGGGAGGGGGCCTGCATGCTCACGCCTGCCTTGGGAGATGGTAGCCCACCGTCAGTGCGGCCGTTGACCACGAACGTCCTATAAGTCTGTCTCTTTGGTTTTCCTTTTTTATTTCTTCTCTCAGATACTCACCAAGAGACCAGAGGCTCATTTGAGAGAAGCACAGAAGGAAGGGTGGGGCTTGAGGAGCCCACTTTCTAGATTTGCCTTTGCTCAGGTTACAAACCAAGCTATGAATTGGTAGCTCAAAGGAAACTGTCGTTATCCAGCCGGGTGCATGTGTGGCAGGACAGATTAAAAACAAATCCATTCTACTCATTTTATGTGTCAGGATCTTTGCTTTGTTTCATTGCAGTAAACTGTGACCCTAAAGTCCATCAATATGACCGAAGGAAGTTTTGGAGTTGAGGAGGAGTCCTTGTATGCTGTAAAATTGAGTAGTAGGGCAACACCCACCGATTCTATGAGTTTTCTGGGGCTGGGGAGGGCCAGGGTGGGGGAGGGATCACTTATGGGCACAGGGCGGCAGTGGTCAGCTGATGAGCTTTAGGCCTTTGAATCCCTTTTAAACTTTTTAAATGTCTGTCAGATGTACTCAGGGAGACAAAGGGAACGTTGCCGTATGTCTGTTTATGTCTAAAAGCAAGTTATGAACAATACTGGCAGGAAAATTATTACCTCTGTGGGAGGCCTATTTGTTAGTCTGCTTTTTTCTTGTAAAATTTTTTTGCCCTTTTTCTATGTTACTAACATGCTTAATAACTAACATGTCATTCATGGAATGTTTCATTCTACTAACCGTTACCTGAATCAAAAAAATGTACTAACATGGTAGAGACCATCATATTTTTTAAGTAACGATCGTTATTCTGTTCACAGTTTTTAATTTCCTTTCTCCCCCCTTCTCCACAAAGCACTCAGGCATTGGACACGCTATGGTAAACAAACTACATTGTTCGGTAGATATCATTCTAATTGTTTCTTATTTTGGGTTTGCCGTGTGTTTTCTTTCTTTCTTTTAACTGTAGACATCATTAACAAAAGAGGAACTGCGGTTGGTACTCTTCTGCTTACTTTGACCTCCTTCTTTTCATCTGTTGTTGACCTTCTTATTTTTTACCTGTTCCTGTCAACCTCTGTTTTCCAACTCACCTGTAGGGGCATCGTTAACGTTTCGAACGTTTGCATCCAGCTGTGGTTAACACGGGATAAGACAAATGGTGGCTGGCCCGAGTGACCACAGGCTCAGCCAGGCTCTAACCACTCATGACGCATGGCATGCACACTTGATTTGGGAATGCTGGAGATGCCACACCCACTCATCTTTACGTCATCACAAAGCAGTTTTGTTTTTTTTTTTTCCCTTTGGTTCTCCCTGTTTTCTTTCCTTTCTGAACTGTACTGTCCCTCCTGCATGTGCACATTGGCGTGTGCCGCTTCCACGGGTTGTTGTTTTGCCTTCCCTCCCCTTCGGCATGGACGTAGGCACTTGCATGTGGAACAACTGCTGCTCAATAGTGCAAATAGTGACGTTGCTGGAAGTAGCTTGTGCCTTTTATGTTAACAAGGTGCACGTTGTGATTAGTCAATAACAGACGACTCAACTTTACTAATATGTACACCAGCAAAACTAACCTAGGAAGCATTTTACTAACACCATTTTTGTGTCTGCTAAATAACTTTTGAGTTGCAGTAGGGACGATGCTGACACTAGTTCAATAATCAGTGAACGCTCTAACTAGCTTAGCTCTCTTAGGGCTAGTTGAATAGAATCCAAGAATAAACCTGAAACAGACATGAAAATGGGTTCCGCCATAGGTCTAAAAATAAAAACCAAACAGAAAAAAAAAAAGCAAAAAAGCAAAATGAAAAAAATAAAACAAACAAAACACAAAACAGGCATATCCCAGGATTACAGTATCTAGGTCTGAGTATAGCGTGTCCTTTCCCTGTGCTTTGTTATCTAGGTGACAATATCAGTGGATGGGATTCTTACCACAACGGGCTACACGCAAGAAGATTACACCATGCTGGGGTCTGATGACTTTTTCTATGTTGGAGGCAGTCCCAGCACAGCAGACCTTCCAGGGTCACCAGTCAGTAACAACTTTATGGGCTGTCTCAAAGAGGTAATTATCACTGTCACCAGAATCATTTCTAATTCATGATCTCATCATTTCAGATCTGGACTGAAAGCACCTTTACTGAAGACCTGCTGTTTGTGGAGTCACATGACACAACCTTAATTAAATACAGTGTCCTACTGTTGTTTCTATAGGGTCGGGGGAGGCGGGCAACTCATAGGACATTATGAAGGAACTGAGTTCCTGTTCTGTAGTGCTCTGTAAGTAGTTCACAACCGAGATTTGCATCGGCAATTGTGTAATAGCTATGAAAGACATTCTAACACAAAGATACGTTGCGTCTGGGGTTAAGCTAAATGCTTTGCTCATTTTCACTAAAATGTCTTAGCTGTTATGTATATGGTAGCCAGGACTTATTTGAGCCTTACAGGAAAAAAGAAGGAGAAAATAGGCTACAAGAGAGAGATTATATAAAAAATGAGTCTGTGTGATGAAACAATTTTGTTACTGTATCTTAAATGTGTTCCAAAGAAGTAAAGCTGTTTCATTTGTGGTCTGCTCAGCTTACCTATTATTTACCTGACCAGTGCCACCAGGCCAAAAGATATCAGTAATTTCACCCCCATTCTCAGATGTCATGATCTGTTGTAACTTTTGATTGGATGGCAACTTGGGGTATAAGGAGAGGAAGATCACAAAGTTCTTGATTTTTAACTTACATGAATGTTTTCCCATAGAGCTGCCCATTTGCATTCAGGCTTAACCCGCTTTCTTCTGGCTGCTACAGCCAGAGCTTCCTCTTGCATTACAGAGCCGCAGTTCAGGGGCGGTGGCCTCTAAAATGTAAAGTTCAATAACTGAATCTGTTCATGATTAGCTGTAGGTGTTGTTGGTAAGTGGTGACATACTTTGGTTCGTTCTAAAGAAGATATTCTAATCATATAAACTGGTTTGGGGTAAGCATCCGTGAAAAACAGTCACTGCTGGAGTTAGTCTTGCTTGTCTTCCATGTACGTGAACTTACTTCGTGTTCATTGGTGTTGCATAGCTGTGTACAGGAGATTCCTAAGGGGACTCGGAATGTGTTGGTTTTAACAAATAGAAGAAGGTGTGGTTCTGGCAGGCTGACTCTAACCATACTTTGTGGTGGGAGGGATCAATTACCTCCCACAGAATAACTTCTACTCTTTAAAAATATGTGGTATGACTCAGGACTGTGTTAATCTCTGTGGACATTGTAAAATAAAAATAATTATTGGGGTTGGGGTCAGAACCATACCCCCAACCCACCTCATTTCCCCACTTTCACTATCAACAGGCCAACCTACAATCAGCCCCATGCCCTGCTTACTCTATTGAAAGTCAGTCCCATCATGGACTGGGGAAAACAAAGGGAGTCTATGGATCTCTAGCAGAATCTGGACTTTAGCTCAAGAGCCTTTTTGGATATCCTGTAAGAACATGAGAATTTCTGCAGTTAACGCCTGAGTCCAGCTGAACCCCACTGTCTGTTCATGGGAGAGGCAATTTTTTTGTGTGTGTGCGTGAAGCTACAGTGGATTGCCTTAATCTAAAATTACTGTTTCAGATTAGTGTCTTTAAAGTTTAAATGATAAGGAGTAGTCCAAACACTTTAGAATTCTTGTGTTTTCGATTGGTCTTTCAACCACATACACACAAAAAACACTACAGCACAAACAAGGCAGGTGGCCTCCCACGTGACATTCTGTTGGGAGCCATTGAGTCCATGCAGTGAGGATTCCCTCATGCTATTGTCTCCGTAGGGTTTGGATGTATATCAGTCCTCTTTATCCATGATTATGTCCCACATCTTTTCCACAGCCTGGGGCTTGTGTCTGGAGTAGGTGCTGCACTTGTTTTGATGTGCGATTTCTTGTGCTTTACTTCTTTCCGGCAACTAGAGAGTGGAAAGATGCTGGCGCAATCAGCCTGTAAATCAAAATAGTTCTCATTTGAAGGGCTTTCAGATGGGTCATAGTTTTCTTCCATGTCTGAATTACTATTTAGAATGCCCTGCTCTTTCTACCTCTGAAATGAAATTGTGACAAAGTATCATAGATTTTGAGTTAAATCACCTGTTTCAGATAGCTAGCTTTGTAGAATTACTGAAAAGAGAGGAACATGCCCTTGGTCATTCTCACCACATCTCTCTTAACACTAAGCCCTGGAAGCCTTCCTGAACTCTGTTGGGCTTTCTGCCCTGTAGCACATTGCATACACAAAACCTTAATTATGGTTTCAGGTATAACTCATAACATTTTATATTTTAAATGTATTATGTAAATTCCCTTAGGGTGACCAGTCCGGGGGAAAATACTCATAACAACATCTCCAAAATCATAGAAGAAATTTTGGAGTATTAGAATAGGAAGGATCCTGGAAGTCCTCTGAGCCCAGTCTTCGTGTTCTGAAGTAGGGAAACAGACCTAGAGAACTTAATCGACTCGCCCAAGAGCAATGAAGGGATAGCAGCGTTAGAACACAGAACCCTATGGGGTAAAATATATTTGAATGGCTGGCTCTCTTTCATTGTAGACAGTCGCACTCAAGGTACAGCAATACAGATGTCCTACCACTACCGTACATTTTCATCTTCACTCTTAAAAGGTTAAAGTAAAAAAGGAAGTTGCATAATGATTAACAGGATTTAGGGCCTTACATATATATGTGACTATTTGAAATGAGGCTTGGCTTCCAAGTAGAGCAACCAACCTTCATTACAAATATTGTTTTCTCAGTGACTACCAAATTCAAAATAAAATAAAATAAAATTAGTTCAACAAAATCTAACCTGAATTTCATACATTATACTTTGTTTAAAATGAGAGGGAACTTTGAATGACTAGGAATTTATATTGGGGGATCAAAGTAGTTTTTTTAAACTCTTATTTTTATTATAAATCAAAAAAGCTTTGGAGACATGTTTGAGCTCACTGAAAATTACTTTCAAAGAATATAAGTTTGAGAAACATTAAAGGAAAAATTATAAATAATAAATCACCATTATACACAGCCCACATCTATAAAATTTCTAGAGAATGATAGGCCTTTAAACAATATGCTCTTTCAATCTGATTTGTGCAAAAGCAATACTAATCCTGCTCTGGCAAGAAACATGTGTTTATATTTTAATTGCAATTTTTATAACATTGAGTAAAAGCTAAAATATATGGTGCTCAAGAATTATTGATCATTTGAATTTAATTTAATCTTTTCCAACAAGCAGTTTTGAGTGACTGCTCCACCAGGAGAGGGATGTGGCCAATGCTGCATAAAGATAAATCATGGCATCCACGGGAGATGCTTGGAGCATATTTGGGCACAGGTACTGCCCTGCCCATTCACTTTAGACTACTTCAAAACCATTGTTCTGTGCAAAAGTATCAGTTGATTTCTATGATGCTCATTACAGATATATTTTTTTTAATTCTCAAAGATAGATGAAATCTCACTAATATGTATTCCTTTCCCAGTATTTGACCATGAAGACTTGGTGCTGTTAGGAAGTGACTTGCAAGGACAGTCATGCTGCTCCCTCATTAATCTTGCCATAGAATCTCTTGCTGTATGCATTTCGTTGTGCTTCCAAATGCTCTGAAACACCTATTTCCCTCCTGTGGAGTGAAGATTATTTAACATAGTTTGTGAGGAGGGAAATGAAATTGAAGAGGTGTGAAAGAACTGCATTCAATAAAACAACCTGGACCCCTCCATTTGAAGTTGTTTTTAACGGTATGTACCTGCTGGCATTGTTTGAGCAGAGGCCTGCCTGTGTGAGGCCGTTTTGCATGATGCCACTAAATATTGCTGGGGACGAGCCTAAGGAAGGATTCCAGAGAACAAGAAGGAGGAGGAGAAGAAAGTGAAGTGCTAGGGGGAATTAAATCCCTACTGAAAATTTCATCAATCTAATTAGATCAGCTCAGGCTTTAATTACACTGAGAAACTTTTAGCACTAAAAATTTGGAAGATGCTATGAGGCAGATGAGGTTCAGAAAATATCCTCTTATATAAGCATTTCTCCCACTGTGAAAAAATAGTTGCTAGCCACACACTGTCAGCATGGTCTCCTCTGCCTTGTGCAGCCGTAACACTCTGCTTTCCACAGGATACCAGCATTAGTTCTGGGAAAGCTCATGGACTTCATGCAAACACCCCTTAATACCTGTCTGTCTTCTTTTGGATGAAAGAGAACTTCGGCAAATTGTGCAGGCTTCTCACTTTACCTACCTCTTCTGTGATAGAACTGGCTCAGCAAACGGGGGTCCTCAGGTGTCCTCTTCTCTTATTCCCCTCATTGCTCAGACAGGAGTAGAGCCCCTGTCACTTACTTGTAAGGACAAACATCAATGGTGGAATTTGCATGTTAAGTTATTTTTCCAGCAACTGTAGAGTGTGAGGAGATGTTCGTTGAGGCCTGTGAATCATGAAACATGGGAGGAAGGAGGGCTTCTCTTGTTGGGAGAGCTCTTGGTCTAGCCTGCAAAGACAAGTTTAAACCCATTTCTCCCCAGGTTTTCATTTCCTCCGGACTCTTTCTTGGTGGGGTTCCTGATGTCTAGAGGCACTTTTCGCCTTTTCTCTCTTACAATGTTGCCACTGTCTATGTATTGGCAGGTAGCACTTTACGGTTTGTTTACATTGACCTTTCCACAGGCTTCATTCACTCTTTGGAGAAGAGACTTGCTTTATGTGTTCCCATCTCACTTCTTCCTCAACATTTTCAATGCAGATCCATATATTATTTTTATCATCAGTTTATTATATAGCAAGGGGTAATACTACCTTAATTATGTTTGGTAGAATGTTTCAGTGGCATTAACCATTTTAAGACTGGTTTTGTTAATGCCCTACAAAATGAATAGGCAGCAAAGCAAACAAACAGAACCACAAAAGAATTCCGGTAATACTAGAACTCACACACTGGCTCTGGGCTGCCTTCCTAGAGGCAAGGTCTTGGCTTAGTGACTCATAAGAGAGCCTAGTTTAGACCAGCTGGAGAGGAAAGAAATTGGCCTGTGGTATTTTGAGCAGTTCAGCTCTAGGAAAAAAATAAATTTCTTCCATTGGATTTAAAGCACAGAAGATGGCAGTTTGCTTTTAATACTCTAACGAGAAAGCAAGCTGGAGTTTGTGGGAATGTCAAAGGATTTGACAAATTCTCATGTGCCACTCACCTGAGTTATTATAGGTCCCGCCTACTTTCTTTTGGATATTCAAAATACTGAAATGTGTTTCAAGTCTTCTGATCTAATGAAGTGTCAGCACCAAAATGCAAGCAAAGCTCAATGACCTTGGCCTTCTTTTATTTGCAGGACGGTAGACCACAGCTTTTTTTTTTTAAGTCATAAATCCTTTTACTTTAAAGGCATCTCCCCAAGAGCCCCTGTCAGGTAATAATAATAATAATAATTAGTAATAATAATAATATCCCCATTGTGTAACTGAGGGCCCTGAAATGTTTGCAGAACACACGCATCTCTCCAAGTGGCGGGACTGGACCCTGACCTTGGTGTTCCATCCCTGAGTTGTGCACTCCTGGTGTACGAGTTGAGCACACTGCCTGAATCAGGTCATCCAAATAAACTACAATGGCACAAACTCTGTGGTATGTAATCGTGGCTATGGTACACTAGGCGCTACACAAAGGGATATTAAAAGTCAGAGCTATTGCTGAAAGAGTAAGGGAGTTGGTGTATTCCTGAGTAGCAATAATTATATATTAAGTATTTTCTATTTCTCATAATAGCAACAACATGCATATAAGTTGCCTAATAAGCATGGGCCTAAGGTCATCAGCAACTGAGCAAAGTTAACAATTTAGTTTAAAAAATAAATTAATGGAACTGTGTGAAATAATTTGACATCTGATATTTCAAACATAGCAACAAGGAAGTCAGGAAGAAAACTGTGTGTGTATGTGTGTGTGTGTGTGTGTGTGGACTTGTAGCATTTTATTTTCTGTAGTGCTTTTATTAACCCTATACACAGAGGGTTTTCAACTTTTCAGTGCTTGGTATATTCAAAGGTAATATTCCAAGCATGACAATAGATACACTTTACTACTATTCCTTTTTAACAAATGAGAATGTGGAGATAGAAGGTAACTGACCTATGTAACTGACCTAAGAGAAAACAATTAGTAAATAACAGAGCCAAGATCTGAACCTGAATAACCTGACCTTTAACTGGTAACTAATTACCCTTGCCTTTAACTGCTCCTCTATTTTGATTTCTCTATTCATAATGTGGTCTTGTTTCTCTTTCCTTGTCCCCAGTACTTCTATAAAGTAAAATTATATGAAATGAACTTTACTGGAAACTTGAGAGGAAAGATAGAACAAAAAGGCAGCCTAGATTGCTAGGATGTTGGAAAAGAGAAGGTACAAAGTGAAGGGGAAGAAGCAGGAACTATTTCGATTAGCAGGGACTCTGAGGTGACCAGTTATATATAAGCTTCCACCAGGATTTTTCTTTTTTTTTTTTTTTTGCCAGTGTTCAAACTGGTACTGAGATGTTTGTTACCTCTGTAGTTCTCTCCTCTACTCTAGCAAGCAGCCTGCACACACCTCCTCCTTTAAAGGCATAAATAAGATAATAATTCATATCCTCAATTTCTGTAGCCTGTAGCCAAGCATATGAATGGGGATGCACACAAAACACATTGGGAAGAAGTACTTTCTAGATTTCTATACAGTGTTGGCTTCATATATTGCTAAGGCTAAGTTTGCTCTGTGAATTATAGCCTTAGGGGCAAGGGACATAAGCAATTGGGGCAGAAACTGGGTATTTTGTCATACACACTCCTCTTCGAGATTGAGTTCAGTGAGTCGCATCTGCTCAGGTCCCCAAGGAAGTGAAACTCAGCTCTTTAGTGTCTGCAAAGCATCTGGTGAGTCCATGTCTGGAATTCAGCTTTTGGACATAGCCACCTCTCTTTCCAGAGGACCCACAGATTTTTATTTCCCATCATTTCCAGCAGATGCCTCATAGCCTGGAACTATATCAGCAGTTGGCATAATGCATTATAGCACTTTCATATATCAAGCTAGCATAACATGATTTGGTAGGGTGTTCAATGGCATTTTCATTTTGAGGACTTGATACACTTTATAGTATATGACATTTTTAGCCCAGCAGAAAGCAGCAATGCATAATGTCTAAGACTGAACATTTCCTCTTAATTTCATTACCCACTAGAGTATCTGGTTTTAATTGCTCCATTTGCTTGTGCGTTAACACTTGCATGTATGCACTCAGTGAGTCAACATTAATCTCTCCCTGCGATGCGCTGGGCTCTGCTCAACTCTGGGGACACTAGGTAAGTAAGAGAAGGCACATAGGAATCTGGAAGGACAGCCTGACAAAGAAACCGAGAATGACAACACAAGCTCCTAAAGTAAGGTATAAAGATTGCTCTAGAAATAGAGCAGAAAGTAAATAATTCTACTAGAGGAAATTAGTAACACTTTCAAAGAAAATGTGGCAGATTAATCTGAGTTATCCTCTCTGCCTCTCTTTGCTCAGCTCTATAATTGGCATGATATTATAAGGGAATGAAGCAAAATGAATTAGTTTCACTCTCAGAATTAGAAAACAATAGGAAAGAATAAATGGCATGAAGGATTAGAAAACACATTACAAAGAAAAAGAAAATAAGTCCCATGTAAATACCCTATACAAATGTGTACTTTACCAAGTTTGAGCCATATTTTAAAAGTCTAAAATACATCCAAAACAAAGTAACTTTTGAATTTCATCTTACTTTCTGTTAAGAGATGATATACTCCTGTCTTTAGTTCTTTGGAGAACTCCAACTGCTGTGTTTGGAGAAAATTATTCCTGTGAATGGTCATCGGCCTTTATTCAGGAGAATCATCACTATTGAAACATTTAAAACAAATTAATTACTTTAAATGAAAATACTACTGTTACCATTCAGAAGCATGTGAGTTAAATAATGAGAAAATGACATTTCATGTCATTGTTGAGTAAATATTCTGGGCACAGAGACATCAATGACCCAGAGTGTTTAGTTTGGTTCCACGCGGGTGACATGACTCTGTCGCAGGCTCTGGGTGGAGTGCCAGTATGTAAGATGATTAAGTTAACATAGGGCATCTAATCAAAGTCATGATAAATGGTTGTTCTTCAAACATATATATTATTTTTCCTGAGCCTAAGTTTCTGAACATGAATGAAATGGGAGTGATGGTAACTACTTATAGATTGATATTACATTAAAGTAGGCAAAGTAAATGTCTTTGAAATCCCAATGTGCCATTCAAATCCTGGCTCCCGAGACTTGGTCGTTATGTGACCTGAGGAAAGTTATTTAAAATTTCTGGGCATTCATTTTCTTCCCTTCAAAGGAGTAAGTCAGACTAAGTAATCAGTGTAGTGCCTGGTGTATTGTAATATTTTACTCGTGATGACTATTAGCTGCAGTTGTAACACACACAGGGTCTGCTTCGTGGACACAGGGACTCTATGTATAGTCAGTCACACAGGGTCCCACTCATAGAAGAGCCCCACTCCTGGGTTAATATCTCCTGTTGTCATCTTGAAATTCTTAATAACTTTCAAACAAAGACTCCCTAATTTTTATCTTGCTCTGGACCCTACAAAACATGATGATTGTCTTGATTGCAGAGAAGTGTGAGATTTTGCGACCATTATATTATTTTAAAAGTTATTTAACTTTCTAAGGGCTTTGTGAGGAAGGTGGATTAACTAGTTCACAAATAATGTGTAACATCATCAAAACCGTGTCACTAATGCATAAAGGGTGCAGAAGAAATCCTGTTTATGAGCTCTAAGCCCAGTGTGCTTTCCTTGTTTGTTCTCCTAAATTATAATATCCACTATCCAGTGTACCAAAAACTTGTAAAGATGACTGAGAAGCAGAACTTTTGGAAAAACATGCGTATCTTTTTAAGGAACCAAATTAGAAATAGTCACTCAGTTTTTATAACCCCAAAACAAATAATTTTATTTGCTTTTTAAGGACATTATTATTATTGTCAGATTTCAATTAACATTATTTTTCAAAATTAATTGCTGAAGCCCTGACCAGTGTGGCTCAGTTGATTGGGCATCATCCCACAAAGCAAAGGGTCGCTATTTGGGTTCCTGGTTCGGGCATGTGCCTGGGTTGCCGGTTTGGTCCCCAGTCAGGCCACAAACCAGAGGCGGCTGATCTATGTTTCTCTCTTACACAGATGTTTCTCACCCTCCCTTTCTCCCGCCCATCCCCTCTATTTAAAAATTAAATAAATATAATATTAAAAAACAAACAAACAAAAATAATTGCTGTATTTCCTGCCTGTATTCACTACCTGTAGACCAAGTAGAGTTTCATATGTGAGACAAATGTTTGTTTGAAAGAATAAACCCACTTTATTCCTTCACATTTACTTCCCCAAGGTCCCTAGGCTGGAAGGTGTCATAACCAATGACTGAAATCCAACCTTTCTTAGCATTACTATTATTATTTGATAATTATTTGATTTATTATATGTTAACCCAATTGTAAAAAGTTGCTTACATTTATATTAGAACAATTTCTAAACAATGACCTACAATTAAAAGGTGTAGTTTTCAGGGAGTTAAAAGGAAAGAAAGCCCATCAACAACGTGTAGCCCACTCAGGGATTTGCTGATCCAGGTGTGGCCTGTGAGCCAGTAGCATCAACGTAACCCAGGTGCTTGTCGGATGAAAAAACTCAAGCCCCTTCCCAGGTCTACTGAATCACAATATACATTTTAACAGGATCTCCTGGTGATTTTGGATGCAAATTGAACTCACTGAGCTGCAGCACACCTCAACAACCACATTTCATTAACATCATTGACTATGCGATGCACAATTATGTTATGAATCACTAAACACTGCCAATTAACTTCGGCTCGAATGCACGTCAGTTGCACCTCAGATCTGGATTTTAGAATTATGAAAATATGAAACCAAGTGCAACTTAGTAGCTCAGTAGTGATTCAGAGGTTTACAGCCAGGGCCTCAGCATCTCGAAGTGCCAAGGACCCACAGAAACTCTTCCAGGCTCGGCTCCCTCCAGGCCCTTGATGGGCTCAGCCTTCTTTTCCAGAGAGGAGCATCAGGATCTTCTCACCTGAGTTCCCGGAGGGAGGGCAGATTAGCCACCAAGCAGGACAACGGGGGCAGGGCCAAATGCTCTGACAATCCACGTTTAGGGGCAACTACCATCTTGGGATGGTGTGTACTTGCTTTTGCAGCAAAATTCTTTCCTTTGACAAAATGCGGAGAATCACCACCTGCTGGTTTACTTGGGTTCATTATCATTTCTACATGGCAATATTTCCATGCTGAATTTCATAGATACTCATTTAGGCCATGATTTACAAAGGATTATTTTACTGCTAACTTAAACAGACTTATATGTACTTGTTTATATTTTAACAACTTAGTAATATAATAGGTTAAGGCCTAAAGAAAGTACACTCTTCCTTGGGTATAAATTAGACAGTTGGGGAATCGAGGCGTTAAGGACCATTTAAGAAAATGCTGCTTCTGCAACAAGAATTTTAATAAAGAGCCCCCTAGAGGCAGTTAACATGTATGGCACGTTTCTAAATTGAAACGCTCAGACTCAAATTTTTTTGGTGATTAAATGAACAAAGAGATGCTTTTAACTGACATAATGGGAAGACCATTAATCCCAGGAAAAGTAAGAAGTGTGCACTATATGATGCTTATAAAAAGGCAACTCTGTTTGAAACGATGTGGCTGCAGATTTGTAGTAGAAGAAAGTGGTACCACAGACTCCCTCAAAATCTCTTTCGTACACCAGTATTTTAATGGCATTTTGTATTTTCCCCACTGTCTTCCCCTAAACTCAAGTTGTAATTAGAGGCTATTTATTCTTGAAAATATATTCAAATTAATTTTTTGTCTTTATTAGTTTACAATAACACTGAAAATAGCACCTCTTACCTCTACCCCCACCACCCAGAAAAATGCAACCTTTCTTCACTTCACACTATTTTACTTGCACTTTTTAAAAATATTTTATTTATTTATATTTAGAGAGAGGAGAAGGGAGGGAGATACAGAGGGAGAGAAACATCAATATGTGGTTGCCTCTCACATCTGGCCCGAAACCCAGGCATGTGCCCTGACTGGGAATCGAACTGGCGACCCTTTGGTTCACAGGCCAGCACTCAACCCACTGAACCACACCAGCCAGGACTTACTTGCCCTTTTAATAAAGTCTTTCTTTGGAAGCAATGACATTTGAAGTGAGGTACCCAGACGTGTAGTTTAAGTAATAGAAAAGATTTTTGCATTAATATTAGTTTTTCTTTAAGTAGCACTTATGATCCCTGAGCAACATGTCTAAATTTTTCCATTTATTCACTAAACCCTCACTGAGTAACAACTATGTCTCAAGCAGTAAGTAGATGCAGGATTTACAAATATGGATAATTTGCATTGCCTTGGCCAGATTCTGAAGACAGAAGAAAAAAATAAATAAAAATGAGTATCAAAGCCTTAATTCAACAACAACAAAAATGTATTCAATGGCCACCATGCAATAGGCCTGCACTAAATGCTAAATGAGGACAGCAAAAGAATAAGACACGTTACAGAGGAAACAAAGACATAAGCAATTGGTACCCTTATTCTCTTTTTTCATCTCCCTTTATACCTATCTCTATCATAGCACTTGTTGCTACTATAATCTAAGTGTCCGAGTGTTTGAGAATGGGGCTTTCTCAAGAAGGTAAGCCCTAGCGCCCTAAGACATCTAGTGTATGTTGTAGTACTCGTTACATGTCATCCTTGGGAGAACTGAGAAAGTCGTTACTCCAATAAGTTATTTTGTGTTCTGTGGTTCAGATTAGGATGCTGGTTAAAAGAAGCTAGATGATGATTTTCTTGATAGCAGGGATTGTGATTGTATTTATTTAGTGCTAGAACCCAGGGCTTGGCTGCTGATCTATAACTCTTGAGTAGATTTCATTATAATTACACTCAAGAGAGATAAATTCTATAACAGAGAAGTGTGCTATAGCCTAAGGCAACACCGTACATGGAGGGCAGTCCAAAACATCCAGAAAAGCTGGATATACCTCCAAGGAGGTATATTTGAGCTTGACATTGAAAGTAAAGTAGTACATCCCCAAGAGAACAAGGATGTGAGATATGAAGTTGAGACAGACGACAAGTGGGAGGAAAGGCTCGGTTGTTGGAGAATGCACAATGGCCAGGAGATGTCTGGGGTCAGTCAGTGTGCGTAGGGAAAGGATGCTTGGAGGAGAGGTAAGCAGTGATGGTGGATCAAAAGTTGGGGGAAATGGTGTTGAGTATGAATAAAGTGATGACAGGATCTGACAGCTGCAATATGGAAATTTTGTGCCTAAGAACTACCTGAGAGTTTAATAACCTGCAGATTCCTTGTCCCCACAGTGTCTGATTTTGCAGTGGACCTGCGTTTTTAACAAACTTTTAAGATGACACAGATGTACGTGATGCAGAGACTTTAACAACTGCTGCTATTTGTTATAAGGTGCCATAGAGATTTCCAGAAAGGTCTGTGATAGGGCCAGGATTTCCTAGAAATAAAGGATCGAGAAAACCTAAGCCTCCAGGTAAAAAAAAAAAAAAAAAAGGAAATAGATCAAGGTAGAGCTGTTAAGGGTTGAGCTCAGGCAGAGGAGGAAGAGAGGAAACTTCAAAGGGAGAATCAGCATGCCTCGGTGAGTGTTGGAGAAGATAAAGAACATCAACACAAGAAAAATGTACGTATTTCTATACAAACAAAGCAATCAAGTCAGTTATTATTCTTCAAAATAGAGTTAAAGGGAATAGGGAACAAAAGTGGTGGGAAGCACAAAAGAAGTAAGGGAAGTAGCTTCCTGAAATGCAGCTTTGGTTATCTGGCTGCAGGACTCTGAAGGTTGACCAGTGCATGTGAGATGTAACCCAGTGCCTTTTATTTAACCTCTGTGAGCTCCCGGTTTCTCCTCTGCCCAGTGAAGGGATTTAGCTTTGTATACTTTAAGGTCCCTCCCTATAAGACTTAAGTTCTGAGGTAATACACTTACTGTGGTAATGGTTGCAAATAGAGAAAAGTAATTTTTGTGTAAAGCTATTTTAAAGACCTTTCTCAAAAGTTATCCAGCCACAGAGATTCTAACATATCACTCTGAGTGACTTAATTATCCTCAGAAGTTAAGAATTTTCCAGAGCCACCGCTACTTTAATCACCAAAGGCAAAATAATAAACAAAATCCTCCTAAAATGTAGGGCAAAATGTGGCTTTAGGGCTGGACTCCATGAAAGAGCAGAAATTAAAGGACAGGAGTCATGTCTGCTGTTGGTCTTGCAATCACAGACGCTGACTGACAGTGTGCCAGTGTGGGAGGGGCGAGAGCAGGGAAAGAGACAGGCGGGTCCTGGGAGGCTGTTTCCTCATTTGCCAGATTCCATTTTCCCTCTTATTCTATTAAAAATAGAGAATATATCTGAAACTTCAGGAATTTCAGGAGGAAGGAAGGGCGGGAAGGATGGAGGAAGGAAGGAAGGGAGGGAGGGAGGAAGGAAGGAAGAAAGGGAGGAAGAGGAAGTAGGGAATGAAAGAGAGAAAGGGAAAGAGGGAGAGAGTGTGAAAGAGACAGAACTTTTTGATAATCCTCTTTCTTAGTGGGAAAAATAAGGTACAATTTAAAATAAGAGCAACTATAAGAAGGTGCATGATGATTCAAAACAAAATTTGAATCATGAAAAGATCTTTAAAAGTAAACATAATTAAAACTTGAATACAAGGGATGTCTATAGGACTTGAACGAAAAAATAAAATTAGGAGACATGATTTAATCTAGCCTTCACTGGAATGTTCCCGATGCCAACCCTTGGAAGATGTTCACTCTCTTTTTTGTTTGTAAACCTGAGGCGTTACCATTTTTGATTTGGTCCCAAGATCTCATACCCAATATAATGTGTGTGTGGTTGTCTGTATTTTCAGTGCCACCAAGTTGATGAATTTCCAAAATCTGGGTGAAATATTATTGCATTTGTTAAATCTTCACCATTCAGGTTCCCAGCCTTTTCCATAAGACTATGAGATTTTAAAGATAAAGAAAAGATGGAAACAGTTTTCTTCAGAACAAAGAGACATGTGTCGGCCACATGTTTAGCCATTAGTAGAGCTGGGTAGAGAAATAGGTCTTATGATTCTTGCTCCAGACTTTTTACAGTAGAACTCCCTCCGTCAGCTTCTGTATTGTTACTGATTCCTCCTGCAGCTCCATGTAACCAGTGAACTAAGCAGATATCGAAGATGTTGTGTCGTAACTATTGGTCATAACAAGTTTGACCAAATTTGATTTCTGTTTGACTAACAAATGGCATATGATTGCCTCAGAGCAAAGAAGGAGCTAGACCTAGTACACACGCACTCCGATGTGTAATGTGTGTGGCAGACGTGACTCAATTCAAGTGGTGTTTAAACCCTCCAGGTCAGCGTTATACACACTTCCCTGAAGTCCAGTTCAAACAGGTGTTAGTGCACAGTGAAATTATCATGAGAATATTTTTAAATATATAGGGTTAATTTCAAATATCTGAATTTCTTACCACTCTTCCCATTTTTTTAATCACCTTCCCAGATGAGTGTTTTGGACCTTCTTGAACATCTGACCTTCTTTAGAATTACATTGCCACAGTCAAGGTCATGATTTCTGAGAGTTAATTTCATAATCATTTGAGTTGATTCAAGCCTTTGACATGCTACATTTAACACTATTCATCAGAATTTTTGTTGTTCCAGTAGCACGCTGAAATCTATTTCTAGCGTGCGTGTCAAACCCAAAGTCGTACTGTTTGAAGGGCAGACGTAAGAGTTAAATTTTCAAATGCTTAAGCATACCGGATATTTGCAGCACCCTGGTTTAATTGACTTATAACTTCTTTCTGAGGTGCCATGTTATTCCATAACACAAAAATTAACATTAGAAAGGAATATAGTAGTGTATGTAATAGTGGTTAGAAAAAACTCCCTCTATTCACACAAGTGGGGAAACTGAGGCATGGCAAGATTAAATGACTTCCCCTAAGTGATTTTTTTTGTAAATATGTCTGTAATAAGTTGAGTATCCTTGATGTATTTGATGTATTCAATGGTATCTTCAATTTTAACAAAATAATAATCATATTGGTAGAGTCATCCATAATGTTCCCAGTATTTCCCCTAGCTGAAATTTTCATTCACAGATAAACTTAGAATGTGAAGTCATTTTTCCATTGCTAGTCTTTTAAATATAAGAATCTTTTTCATCATTTTTCTCTTTTCTTATTCTTACCAGAACTTCAATGACCACATGATTCTACAAGCATCTCTCAAATTAACCTTGATTTTCTTGTTTGTAATCATCTAACAAAAATGTTTTTTAAGTGGTGGTGGAGAAAAGTCACACTTCAGTTATTCCCCTATACACTCACCTTCTAAGTTGTGGTGAGCTTTTACAGGACCCATAAAACACACTCTCCACATTTAATACTATTTCTAGGCACAGAAAGCAAATCTTAGCATTTTTTACTTAGAAGTTTCCCCTCCCCCAATTTTCAGTCTCCAATCATAGCCAGAGGCTGCAGGTTATACAACATCTATCACTCCAGGGATATAACTACAATTAAGTAATAGAACTCTAATTAAGCAATTACATGATGTGAGTTCTTATCACTTTCAGAAGGAAATAGTTCAGTTTTTTAAAGATTTCATCAGCATTTTGTATGTGAGCAGTTCTTACAGAGCAGAAGTTCTGAAGCAGAAGTTCTTGCTTCAGAAGTCAGGTGCATCACTTCTAAATTATTTTTTGTTACTAATTGAATCTAAAACTATGTAGGTGATTTTCAATATTAATTTCTTATAATGGAACCAGTCTGCTTTCCTCCATTCAGTTTCAATGGTATCTCCCATTTTCTGATATGCTTTTCTGCTTTCCTTCAATTAGGCCTATAGTTATTGAGATGACTGAAATCCAGCCAACCAACTGACAAAACAATCATTCACCCTTCTCACCCTGTTTAAAATGCATTGAGTTTCTATCCACAACTGGAATTATAATGCATTTTCTAGGTTCTTACAGAAAACATCAAAATGTTTCTGATGAGTTCCTTTTCATCAACTGCAACTACTTCACCCCCAATTAATGGGGCAAATTCCCCAATAATGTATTCTCTATTCTGGTAAAGAAATTATTACTCAGTTTCTGGGATGTTGATTCATATGACTTGCAATGAAGCCTATTTGCTCTGAATCATTTCTCTTTCTTACTTCTCCTTATCTTAAAATTCTTCTTTCATGCAGTACACCCCCCAGTCTTTGAAAAAGCATTGCCAGGTATGTTTTCTTTACTACATCGTAATTCTTAAATCAATAATATTTATTGACTGTATTGGACTTAACATTGAGTGAGATATTCACAAACTAGCCCTGAAATAGATTATAATCATATTGGGAGATCAGATTTCAAAAGGTAAACAAACCTATTTGTTCCTCTGGTATTCAGTGACCACTTTCTAAAGGTTTATTTTGTTTGGAGCCCTGTGGTTTATCAGGTTTTGTAAGGTCTGAATCCTACTTCTTAGTGAGCTTGCAATCTAAGGATGAGGTGGTTTATCATAAGAACGTTGGAGTAATGCAGCCTAGGATTTTATTTTAGTGTGACCTTGGGCAACTAAGTTGCATTCTCTGTTCTTCTGTTTCCTCATCACCTAATTTATAAAGTAGATATGTAAAGTACCTATCTCACAAGGGATTTGTAAGCATTAAATGAGATTGTTAATGTACCTTTAAAAGAAATAGGAGAGTTGGGAGTCAGAGCTGGCATGTATATGGCTGGTGCAAGCAGATTAGTGCTAATTACTGTCTGTGATTTGTATTTTTTTTTCTTTTTAAGGAGATGGCTAGGAAAACTAAGCAACTTGCCTGTGGTTTCATTCTGTTAATAGGTTGAACAAATATTCAAGCCAATTCAGTATGATTCTGAAACCTGTTTCAGGGCAGTAGAGGGAGAATTTTGGGTAAAGCCGGAAAATGAGTTTTGTTTTAGACATTTATTTGTCCCACAGATTCCCATGGAGGAGGTACTGAAGCTTGGGGAACGCACATGCTCACGGGAAACCTGAGGGGAGTGACAGGAGAGACTGGGTCATTTATTTGTTCCGACAAACATCTGTTGTACCCTGAGCTTCCTGCCCAGTGTGCGCTGGCTGGCCCTGAGCAGCAAGTGAGGAAACCTATTTTTGTAGTGCCTAACAATTCGGCAGCGAGGTTCATCTACTGGTACAGCGTGCAGGACAGGTGCTCAGGAAAGAGATTAGGAGCCACTCCCATAGAGGAGGTGTTGGAGATTTGGAAACCAACGTGCCCATCTGGGAAGGTAATGAGGAGAGCGAGGAGAATGGAACCAGGAGAACCTTGAGAAGGTTTTGCATAAAGAAATGAAGGCAGGGAGAAAAGACAAGGAAGAGAAGAGGTGGGAGGGAAGGGATTTATCCCTGTGTCTGTGGCAGTAACTTAAGGGCAGTTAAGACCACAGGAGGCATCAGTTTTAGAGGGGTTCTTAGAACTGGGGTGGGGGAGGGGGAAGAGGTAAATCCTCACAAGTTGATTCTCAGGCTGCTGCCCCTGATCAGAAAGACCATGCTCCTGCTGACACGTCAACCAAAGGGTCAGGGGATTATGATATGCCTGGAGGGTTGTTCTCCTCCAAGGTAGCCAGGACAGTGCCTCAAATCAGCCCAGGACAGTGCATGTCCCTTCCCAAGGCAAGCCCCTCCATGTGACTTTGCTCATTAAAAAACATGCCCTAGGAAATTCCCCAGAAGCTTCCTAAAGACTCAGGTAGCAACCGGACAGGATTTTTCTTCCAGACAGACTAGGGAAATCCCTCCCGCAATGTCCTGTGTAGGGTGGACCCCTGAAGGCTGCCAAGCCATATGGGCAGATGGGTCGCTCCTCCCAGGGAGAACCCAAGAAGCTCACCATCTGTTCTTCTGGACACAAAGCTTTTGCTTTGCATTTTTGGCCCGGCTGAGTCCTTTCTTCCAGTAGGTGTGGTGAAATTGTTTCAACCTCCACAGCATCCCAGTCCAGGCACAATGGAAGAGAGGAGAGAGTTAAGGATCTGGAGTTAGACGCGTCTGTATTTCAATCCGGAGTCTGGCATTACGATAAATTGCACAACCTCTTTGAATGTGAGTTTTTTGTGTAAGGGGAGAGGATAACAGAAAGCTGTGTGGACAATTTGAAATGGTGTATATCCACGTAGACATGCATAGAGGATGATCCTAGAAATAGTAGAATTTTTTCATCGCATGCACATATTATGAACGTCAGTAACAACTCTAATGAGCAATAGGGAAGATCTGAGGCAGAACGAGGCTCTGAGCAAAGGTGATGGAGACCGCTCTGAAGATACAAGAAGTTAAGGAAAACGTGAACGGTGAGGAGATAAAAGCAGTATTTTTTTTGTAAGAGGCTGTGAGCAGAGGAGAGCGATAGACTGTTGCTGGAAGAAATCAAGTGCTGAAGGGAAGTTTCTAACTCTTGATCATAACTGTGAAATCGAAACAAATGCAGAAATCAGTTTTAATCTAGATGGGAATAAACATGCTTTTGAAAAGTTAGCTTTCTTATAGGAAATCACTTACAAGAATTTTAGGGATCCATTGAAAGAAAGAAATTGAGAATGCTGGAAAGATAATAGCTTCTATAGCATGATTTTGTTCTTCTTTTATAGACTGTGTTTATTTTTGCACTGTTTTGGCATTTTGGCCCTCATTTCTCCATGCGGTGGCAGGCTGGAGGAGAACTATTAAGGAGCACAAATAATAATAGCCAGGGAAATTAAAATCGCGTTTGACTTTAAGCCCTCACTTGAAAAACTAGCTGAGCAGCCTAGCTCTTCATGTCCTCCCTCCCAATGGCAGAATCCCAAGCCTTCTCTGAGGCAGCCTTTCCAGTGTCCCCAGGGCCACCATGGGTGCTGTTCTTTGATCTGTTGCACTAATCTTACATCTGTCTACCAGGGAGAACTATTCACACTCTAGTCTCAAATGCCGACCCTGGCACCCTTGCTAAGCTATTAATGTTCTTCTAGTTTTCATCTGTGATTCAATGCTTGCCACAGAGGGTGAGCATAGGGGTGCACCAGGCTGGGGTGGGCCTCTTTTCTATTCTTGCCCATAAACCATTATCAAGGATTTGGGAACATGCTCCACCCCCTGCAAAAAAAATGTCCTCAAATCATTTCTTATATCTTGAATAAATTTATAAAATACCAAATTCCTTCCTGCTTTCAAAAGTCATAACAAATTTTCTATCATATCAGATCACAGCCTACAAAAGCATTCCTCTTTCTTGGTTGAATGTCTTATACTCAGCATACAAGGGTCTCACCATCATTTCCAAAGTCCTCTTTATATTTTATTCCAGATGGCCAGTAGGGCCTCATTAAAACACCCACCCAGGGCTTGTCTCCCTAGCATACCAGAATTTCCAACCTGGATGTGGAAGTTAGGCGCCCATTCTCGTGTTCCATTAGTGTTTTTGCTGAGAGCAGAGGTCTTCTCTTATTCATTATAGAGGTGTTCCTAGTGCTTGAAGCGCGGCTTAGACACAGGCGCAAAATACAGATCTTTTGCAAGAATGAATGAATGAATTGGATCTAGAGCGTTTCAGAGGGGTTGGCTGTACGCAGTCTGAGACTCCTCCCTAAGGCTGAGGCAGGATGGAAGGAAGAAGGGAGATAAGGACACCCTGGAAAGAGATGGAGAGAAGGGAAAGAGAAAGCCCCCAAGTTTAGTACCTTCTTTTTTATTTTTTCCCCAGAATTTAGGTTGTGTCAGACTGAATAGACTCAACGAAAAAAACCATAAACATACATTTCTTCAGCTGATTAAGTAGTACACGGCCCATTGTACTATTTCTATGGGACTTTGGAGAGACATTCCTAAGCCCCTTTTTTCCAACCTCAGCTTTGTATTAGAAGGCTTTCCTCTTTGGCTTAATGAATCTTTTTAGCACAGCACACATTTCCATGTTCGATATAGTTACCAGAGGGCCTGTCTCCATGCCTAACAATCTGGAGCAAATGGCTCCCACAGGGACTCTCCCACGCTGGTGCGTATAGGTGGTGAAGACTGCTAGACAGTTCTAATGTGTATTTTGACTTTTAGGGCAAAGAAATTTATTGACATATGAGTAAAGTTTCAATTTGCATAGTTATGATCACATGTCCTGATTTACATTGATATCAAATAGGAAATAAAAATTAAGAAAATTTAAACATACGTTTATAAATGCAAATGTATTTAGTTTGGAAATATCTTTAGATGTGATACATAGTAAATTATATTGTTACAGACTGCTGATTTTAAAGAAATAATTGTTTATCAGTATGTTTTCTTTTCACAATTTTTACCTGTTTTACTCTTCTCATGGGTGGCTGTGCTAAGTGTTCCATTGTCACACAATTTCAAGTGTATGACAATATTTACTTTCCTTTTGTTCCTAATAGGTGTTATGTTTCATCCAATCATATTTTCAACAGCATATATGTGTTGGATATACATATCTGCCATTTAAAATATTTTGTTGATCTCTAAAACATGGCCAAAACATACAGAAGTTACTAAATATGTCATAAGAATTTTGATTGCTTTTCCTTTTGGAAGCATCACATGAAATTTCATTGGTCAATTAACACACGAAATCTGTTCTGTTACAACCATAGACCATAGGTATCATATCCAACCCGTACCCCAAAATGTGTTGCATTTGAATTTATTTGATTCATAAACTGTTTTTCTTTCTGCTACCTACATTTTCTCATTTTATGAGTTATGTTTTTTTAATTGATGGTATTAATATTAAAGACAAAAGTTAAATGCCTTACCATATTCTTTATACTACACAGCTTATATTTAAAAAAAAAATAGAGACCATATGGGAGAAAGCTACATACTTATAAATCCAGGGCCCTTTAAGTTTATCATACTAGTCTCCACTGGGCCTAGGCAACGCAGGCTCCGCAGGTTCATCTGTGACCCACTTGTCTCTGCAGCAGCACTGAGGTAGAGCTGGGCTGATTGGAATGAAGAAAATGTGCTATAAACCCCTTTCGGGTATTCACATGAAAGGGAACACCTTAGTAATGCTGCCACAGCAGTTATGCCCCTCATATCATATTCAAGTCTACGAGATCCACAGGAAACCAAATGGTGAGAAGCCGATGCTCTGTTCAGATAGACGGCACAAACCATCGGATGTGAGAGAATCCCATCTGCAATGATGAGCGCAGGGCCTCAAGCTTGAGGGGGAGGAAAAGAGTGTGCCCGTTTGACCCGGCCAGGGGCTCTTTAGGACTGGCAGCCCTTGATCAATACATTGATTTTGATCCATTTGGCAAGGATGCCTTGCTACATGAAGTGCTCCAGGAAACTGCTCTGCTTCCCCTCTTCAGGACGAGCTTCCTGCTGCCAGCGTTTTCATACCAGTTTTATCCTCTGCACTTGGATGAAAAATGTTCCTCCATGTTCTCTCTCTTAATCCTTCTGTGACCACATGCCCACCACACACAGGTGTCTCTCACGCTGAGCATCCTTTCCTCTGAACTAGGTTCTTGTTTAGAAAGAAGTGTCAAGAGTCAAGCTCACTACGACAGATGACACATTGTTTACAGATGGACAGGGTCTACGCTCTGAAGCCTATAGCTCGCCCCACCCTGGTGGACGAGAGAACCCAAGGAATCCAGGAAATCTTCTGGCTCTTTGCTTCCTGAGCCGGGAGCAAGCTCTGTTTCCAAAGTTACCTCCCTGAATTCCATTACCACCACAAGCTCGGAGAGCTCTGCTGCTCTGTTGCTTTTGGAACTTCTCTTTCTCCTCATAGAGGCTGTCTCAGCTCCTGTACTTGCCTCCTACGGGCAAGAAGAAGCACGGCCCTCTACTCCCCTTCTTCTGGGACGTGCAGACCACACCAGCTGGCAGTTGCTGTGCTGGATTCACAGCTTCGGGTATCGTTTGCTCTTGCCCTTGCAAACTCTAGAAGTTGACTCCTGGGGTTTCAGATCTGGCTTTAATGCTTAGTGCTGTGCTGCATGAACAGGTTTCTTTATTCGATCTTTAAAACAGAGGTAGTAAGAGTAATTATAATAGCCAGCAGGCAGGACTTACGGTAAGGAGTAAATGAGGTGCTGCATTCAAAGTGTTCAGCACAGTGATTGGCGTGGGGTAGGTGATCGCTAAACTATAGGTGTTTTTCTTATCCTCTCCTTTATTATGTGTTCTTGGAGCGTCACTGCCAGGGGCAGGGTTGGAAAGGATTCCGGGGACTGCTTAACCAAGGTTGAAATTTGGATGCAGCACAAGAACTGTTTGAGATCCATACAAAGGGCTTCAGAAACCTCAGACATGTAGTAATTATGTGGGAATGAAGCTTAATAGCCAAGGGAAGGAAGCCAGCACTGAAGCTTCACTGAAGAGTGCTTGACTTGTGTTTAACAGGCAGACAGAGGTGTGTTTGCAGCATCTGCTGAGGGATGAAAAAATGCGCTGTCCCAGCTAGTGCACTCCCTCTTCTCCAACACAGCATAGAGACCTTGCTGATACCAGCCCCCTTAGGAAGAGCGCTGGAACGCAGGGAAGAATCATAACAGCAGGGAAGGGAACTGCAATAAGATTCAGTGAAACATTAAGGGGTAAGGAAATCATAGGCATTGTGATAATTAAAACTAGACATCCCAGAACTTCCCTGGACCTACATTTCTTATGTCATCACAATCTATGCCGTACCTTCTCCTTTCTGTACATTGTCATCTGTTCTTCCTTAAAGGCCTGACTCAAATGTGAGTGAGTGTGTGTGTGTGTGTGTGGGATGGAGTCTTCCTTGCCTGTCCCATTTATGAAAAGAGATATGGCTCCAGACTCTTAACACTAAATAGCCCTTCCTACCTTATGCACTTATTGTTTTTCCTTTAGTCATTCATCAAATATTTACTATGCACTTACTATATGCAAGAAACCAAGTTCAGAGCTAGGAATAAAATGTGGAACAAACTTCCATCCCTGACCTCAAAGAGCTGGTTCTGCTCTGTGTCTTGCCTCCCTGCCAGACTGGTAGTTGGCCCCCTGGCATGCTGTGGACGGACACTGTCTTTGCTTCTTTCAGCACATCGATCACTAGCATCTATACATGTTTTTTCAAGCACTATGTCAAAAGTGTTCACACAAAGCAGTGAGCACTCAGTGGGGGGGCCATGTTTAGTGCAGGACATTCTCGCTGCAGGAGGGGGACTTAGCGTACTACGTGCAGGGAAGCAACGCTGTGAGTGTTCCCAGTGTGCTGGGCTAAGGCTGGTTGTCCAGGGGCTGCCATATAATCCCCTGTGCCCTACCTGATCAGCAATAAAAGTGTTCAGATCAGGGGGGTAGCTATGCCTGCTAATAGAATACTCTGATTGTTCTATAGGTACAATAACATCACAGATAATAGTTTATAAACAACGTGAAAACGAACCAGCTCTTCATGCAGCTTCTTGAAACAGTGCCTGTTTTGTACAAGCACATTTCATGTCCATAGCAGCATAAGATTCCATTTTTTAAAAATAAATGCAAACTTGATGAAATCTCCAGTTGAGAACTTATCTAATAGTTCTGATTGAAAAGTAACTGATTAAAAAAAAAAACTAACTAAAAATACCTTTGCGATATATCACATTTACAAGGGGTTTACAGTTTACAAAGCATTTTAATTTACTTTACTGTGCTTAATACATGGAGCAACAATGAACCTTGCACAGTAATCGGCACGTAACAGGTTCCCCAGGAATACATTTACTTGTTAGTGTGCTCATTCACTGGAATATCCGTGAAGACTCTGCTCTAGGCCATGTGGTGCGTATGTGACTATGAATAAAGCTGAGTGGTTTCTTACTTCCTACAGCGTTTACAATCTGATGGGTAAGGCACACGCCTAGGAACCAACAGCAGTGAGATCTCTGCCTGGTTTTAGAAAGGATATGATTAATTTCTAATAAACGTGAGAAAATTAAGAGTTAGAATAGAGGGAACTAGCTCAGGGTGTCAGTGAGTAGAGGAGAGCAGACCGGAGCGGAGCTGCCGTGTCTGACTGACAGCTCCCTTTCTCCGGCCCACGCCAGCAGGGTCGGGCGAAAGGGAGCCAGGCAGACGGCAAGCACGCGAGGGTTTCGGTGGCGTGTTCCCACACTGCCACAGCTTTACACACATGTGTACAGCCCACGCGCTTCCCGTGACGGTGTGTGGTTTCGTGTGGTGCAGGTGCTTCGTCCTTTCTTAGAGAGACCCGATAGCACAGTTATGACTTGTGTTCAATAATGTGATTTTTATGGTCTGATGCTCATCACTGCAGCTGTAATTCTGTCCTTCCATGATAGTGAGACAGGAGCAGTGTGTGAAGAGCAGCTTTCTCACTTACAGGCTTTGCCTTTTGGCTTTTGAATTCCGGGCGTCATGTCCGAAGTTTCCCTCTCCCGGACCGTGGTCTGGGAGCAGCCCACC
Source organism: Desmodus rotundus (assembly GCF_022682495.2). Classification (NCBI taxonomy): domain Eukaryota; kingdom Metazoa; phylum Chordata; class Mammalia; order Chiroptera; family Phyllostomidae; genus Desmodus; species Desmodus rotundus. Next base: position 128,462,896 of record NC_071391.1, on the reverse strand, counting down.
TGGGTTTACCGCCTGGGCTGTGACGTGGGAGAGTCCCCTATGAAATGCTGCACGTGGAGCAGGTCTGATTGTAGGAGTTTTGCCTACAGGTACAATACTAGTAGGCAACAAAAATAAAAATAAAAACAAAAACAAAATTCTTGCTAGGCTAATCATAATGATTTTCCTTACATTTATTTTATTTACATTTTGCTTACATATACATTTTTAAAATTTTGTTTAATTGAATTTGTTTCTTTACATTTATTTTACATGTATTTATTTTACATGTATTTATTTTACATTTATTTATATTCATTTATACTGTTGTAAATTATTTCTAGCTCACACTTTCTTCTTGGAACTTCTCTGTCCTTAGAACAGAAGCAATATATTGGTATCCTTTGCAAGCATAATAATGATATTTATAAATATTTTATTTTTAGCATAATCCAAGAACCTAATATGTATTTTATAAAGCTAATTATCATAAGACTGTTTATATTAAAATAAATGCATTATTAAACACATTTTATTAAATATGTACCTGTACCTCCCAAATTGTCTCCAGCAACTGTTGGGCCATTTGCTTCTCTGTACTGCAGCCCCTTCTAATTAGGGGAGTGGTAGCAAAACAGATGTGAGAACTCTCACTTTCACTCAGTGGAAAGGACTTGAGGATAAAGCAAAATGATTTTCATTAGGGGCATGCAGGGGGGCTAAGCAACATTTCTCACATATTTTCTTTGTGAGAACCCTTTTGGGTAGGCCACTACTGATTCTTCTGTTGATAAGACTTTGAACACATAGTTACTCATTCACAAAATATTGAATATGTGCATACTATGTGCCAGACCCTATTTTGGGTTGGAATGCAGGAGTGAACAAAAGGGGAAAACATTATGAAACATATACTGTACTGGAAGGACTCAGACACTAAACAAATTGTAAAAGTATTTGATTCATCTGTGGGTGGTATGTGTTTTTGAAGAAAATCAAGCAGGACATTCCTGGACAAGGAGAGGAGGGTTGCAATTTCATATAAGGTGGTCACAGAGTTCTGCGGTGAGGTGATGCGGGAGCCAAAACCTGGAGAAAATGAGAGAGTGATTCTTGCGGCTAACATTCTGGGCAGAGGGAAGAATCAGTGCAAACATTTTGAGGGGTGAGCTTGTCACCGCTCCAGGAATAGCAAAAAGGCCAGGGCTATCGGAGCAAAGGAATTCTGAGAAGGAATTTGGCTTCTTGTCTCCAAATAACACAACTGTCGCCAGCTCATTTTCTGCAGCAGAAGTGTGGCTGTGCTCTCAGTAGGAGTTTAGAAATTGCCAGTGCCTACCAGAACGCCTGGAGGAACAATGCTGCCAAACATAACCGACTGACCCCTCTCCCGAGACTGACACTTCCCCACGTTACTACTCACCCCTTCCGTGAAAGACGGGTCATAGTCATCAGTAAAATTGTCAGCGCGAATGAATCATCTGAATGAGTACAACAATTCTTTTCACTGACGCTTCATCAACAACCAACTCACACAGTGATTGAGAAAAAAACTTTCACTAAATCTGTAGAATTTTCTGTGTGCTTGATACTTTTGTTAATTTTGATTATGATTGAGACAAGAATAGCTCCCATTTGTAGAGAACACAGACTATGCCAATTACTGGGAAAGTACTTTATATTTTATTTTTTAAATTGGGGCTTCACTATAATTTTATTGGGCAGGTTTTTTGAAATTGTGGTTATAGAATAACAAAGTTCACCACCTTAAGCATTTTTAAGTGTACATTTCACAATATATTCACATTGTTGTGCAACAGACCCCCCTCACTTTTTCACTTTGCAAAACTGAAACTCTCTCCCTATCAAAAAAAACTCTCTCTCCCTCCCCTGCCCCTGGTAACCACTATTCTACTTTTGTTTCTGAATTTGACTACTTTGGATACACCATATGAGGGGAATCATGCATTATCTGTCATTTTGGGACTGTCTTATATCACTTAGGGACAGTTTTTCCTTTTTGATTTGTTTTGCTTTTATTTTAAGTTTACACATGAAGAAGCTCACGTTTAGAGAGTTTAACTTGCATACAGCTATTTAGTCACTAAGTAACTCGGAAGACTTGAATCTAGATTTGATACTAGAATTCACCTGCTCGACTATGACTCGAGTCATTGTTTCTCAAATCAGAATGCTCAGAATCTATGGAAAGAGGGTGAGATGTACAGGTTTATTCTTGGGAACCTTTGATATTTCTTTTTCTTTTCAAAGGTTGCACACTCTTCAAGTTTGAGAAACACAGGGCCCACCTGAAGTGACTGAGCCTGTAACTTTAGGCTAGATTCAGACCGAACAGCGTCTCAGACTTCCTTATCTGTTACTTTGTGTGACACACTGACCTTGTCATTTCTGCATTAGGCTTAGATTCGGAACTGTCTCACAGGTTTCTGTAAGGTCACGTGCGTGTATTGTGATTGAACATCTGACCCAACACACCAAACTAGAGTGGCAATGTTGATTCTGACCATGTACGTACCAAGCCCAGACGGCCCACTCCTTCTGGTTTCTCTCCCTTAGGTAAAGAAAACTCCTTGTCTAACAGAGTAAGGCTTGTTCTTCCTTGCTTCACCACTGGCACATTTTTAAGTCATTTGATGTCAAAATAAGAATCATTCATCATAGTCATCTTCTCCGCCAAGTGCTGCCCATTTGTTCTTTACTTTTTTAGAAAGGGGGTTGAGATAATTTTAAAATTGTTCAACATAAAAGAGAAACTTTGAATGGCTGGTAGGAAACAAGTAGAACATTTACAGCAGCCACACTTTCCAAGCTGAGGAAACCAGGACAGGCGGGTTGACAAGTACATGCATATTTTGGGGCTGCATGGAAAAGACTGTTTGATCAAGACAGACCTAGAAATATAGGAGTGTATGTCACCCAAACAATTTGGGATTTTTTTCTTTCTGGCGTATTAAATTTAAAGGGCAACTGCTGGCCAACTTTAATTTATCTGTTTTTTAATTATTTGAAGAGAGATGAGTAAGCTATCCATTAAAGTGGGAGGAGTAATATGACTGTGAATTACTATTTGGAATAGTCATTATGAGGCCTTCGGCACACATAAATAAAAGATGGTGCCACACTGAACTGAAAAGCGTACCCAAGTCAGAATATTTCCATTAGCCAAAATTTTTTATTTTAAATCAGTAATCCATTCAGCAAGTATTTTTGAGTGCCCAACAGTGTTTGAAGTTCAAGAAGTAGAGTAGTTTACAAAACAGACAAAAATCACTGCCCTTATAGAACTCCTCTTTTAGTCTTAAATCATTATGTTTGCTGTTTAGAGATGTCAAAAATATATAAGAAGACCAAACCTCAAGTCAAGACCAAAATCCCTAATTCTGTTTATTTGCTTAGCATAGAATATTCTCCTCCCAAGAAGTACATTTTTCAAATAAAGAACTGTTATATTTTGGAAGTGACTTAATTCAGTGAAGGTAACTTGGTTATGTGTGTGGCCATATTCTAAGAGTTCTCCTGGGACTCTAGCATTTACAGTTAACTCCTTGCCTGTGCTAAGCTAGTCCTATTTCCTGTGAATTCCCCTTTGTGCTGCACGCACGTCTGTAGATGAGCTGAGTGCCAGTAGTACCACCCGAGTGCATCTTGTGTTCTTCACACATCAAGCTCCCCGCTCACGTCTGCACCCGCATGCTCTGAGTTCCACCAGGGCTCTTTGTGACTTTGTGGTCCCTTTAGGGAGCTAATATGGGCACTCCCTATTTCGCCATGCTACCCCTGGCAGCAGGCAGTAAAAAATGAAACCCACCCCACTCCAGACTTCTCTGTCTGTGAAGACAGTAGCTGAGAATCAGTTTTCCTCCCAGCTTTGCAAATTCAGTATCAGCTTTGTAAATTTTGTATCAGTATTGGACACTGATACAAAACTAGGCATCTTAATTTCATTCTCCCAACAATTTGGTGAATAGGTTTTATGTCGTTCAGGTTAGGGTCATTTGACTTCAGTAAAGGATCGATTTCTTGAATGATCTTGGTAGAGAGCATGTCAGAATGAGAAATGTAGCTTAAGAAAAAAGAAATCTGAACAAGAAATGTGGTCGAGGTAAAGCAGTCATGGTTTCATGGTATCTAATCCAAGGCTAAACCCATCTGCCCTCAGTGTGGATCGGGAGTCAGGGAAGGTAAATAGTGGCAGGAAAATTAAGCCCATTTAAAATCATCTCCTGTCTAGTGACCCCAAGTTAGAAGCATAATAGTACAATTCCTTGATATGAATGATTTACATCTTCTCTTATGTATCTAGAGTATTTGTATATATTGTAGTATTCCAACAATAAAAAGCTGTGGGATTGTGGTAATGAATATGTGAACCTACACATATGATAACATTGCATGGAATCAAGTGCATACACACCCATAGGCATACACTTAAAAAGAGTACAAAAGTGAGAAAGTCTGAATACGATGGGTGTGTTATACAATGTCACTCTCCTCTTTGTGATAATAGTACTAAACTATTTGTCAAGATGTTACCCTTGGAGAAAGTAACAGGTACATGGATCTGCCAGTATTTTCTCACGTGTGAAGCGACAATTGTTTCCAATTTTTTTTTAAGTTATAGACTTTCTATGTGAATATAGCTTTAAAACAGGACTCCTAAGCGCCCCCCTTAAACAGGGAGGCCCTCCCTGTACCTTCCTGTTCTGGACATTCTGGAACCGACTCTGTCCTGAGCCCTAGACACTAGTCTCCTGCTGTGAGCAAATATAAAAGAGTGGGCTGTACGAAACATTACATTGTTTAGTTTTGCTCAAGTCCTCTAAAAAGGAAAAGCCCTAGAAAATCTAGGGCGTTGAATTGATATCAGAATTGGACATGCCAGGGTCGTCGTGTTCCTCGTAGTATTGTTCATGGATTGGTCGTGGGATGGGCAACACCAAGTTTTAGCACTTAACAGTCTTATAAGATTAAGAAAGAAGAACAATTCCTCCTTTGCTCAATTTAGATTTCAATTTTCCTGCTTTTAATCTACATTTCAATATGATTTAGGGAACTCTGAGCAGACTTCATAAAACCTATATACACAAAATGCCCCCCCGAAAAGGTTACTAGATCACAGTATTGCATAGTTTAGATAAGCTTACGGGTTAATACCTCTTTTAAAAATTTCATATATCTCTTAAAAACACAGGCTTCCTGATAAAATATAAATATTTTGTATTGCTCTGACTTCAATTTAGTTTTTTTTCTTTTCCTTCAGAAAGACATACCTTTGGGTGGATGGGTGGATGGATAGATGGATCAGTCAGGTACTGTTACATGACTATACTGTGGCTGAATTGTCTTTATATTTGTTGTAAGTCTTTAATCATAAATATAATATTCTCCATATCCTCATTAATTGCTATGTTTATATAATTTTTATTTTAGCCACAAGTTATAAAATAAATTATCAATGTTCTTAGGCTAAATGTGTAGCTAAAATAAAGTAAAACTGGAATTCCATGCATTATGGGATCTTAGGACCTAAAATATGGGATGCTATTGGGCACTGATGTCACAGTAAAATCAATCTTGAAAGTCTACTTAGAATTAGATACTTTTATCAGTTATCTGTTTTTAGATAAATCTTCAGCTAGCATATACGCAGCTCATAACTGTTAGACTTATTTTATATTCACAGACATTAACATGATTTTATTTGGGCTTTCAAATCTTTTTCTTATGCTAGTAACAGGGACAAAAATAAACAAGTTCTAATAATTTCGTATCTTATTTCTCCACACCATTCTCAGAGTTGTCCATGAGCTGGCGTTATTTATCCATTGATTTCTCTGTGTGAAGCGTCACACAGAGTGATTTGGCAGTGAAAAAATGCTGAGACTAGGAAATGTAATAATGGGTCAGAATATTCACAACCGATGGTAGTACTTTATCAGCTGCTCTGATGGGAATATAGATCCAAGTTCTGGGTGAGAATAAAGCTGCTGACTACAGGAGCTTGTTACTGAAATGGCAGGAGGGGTGAGCGAGAGTGTACCACACTCTGTCATAGAGGTACGGCATGTACGGGTTACAGCTCCAAAGAAGGGCCACCGGAGGAGATGGGGGAAGGGGGTAAGGAGGAAGGAGGTTTGAGGGAGAACGAGAAAGTAAAAAGGCATCAGGAAAGCCTTCTTTTAAGAGATGTTGGCCAAGCTTTCGAAAGAGAGCTACTGTTATTTTCTAACCTGGACTAGCTAGATGTGAACAAATTCAGTGTTTACATTGAAGGACTTGCAACTATTCACCTGGAATGTACAAAAGAAATTTGGAGCCATTTTGAAGGAGTGTGTGTTTTCATGTCTGGTAATTAGGGAAAGTGAAGCTATTGAATTTAAATTTACAAGTGATTTATTTTCCCTTCAGAGAGTTCAAAATGAAATCTCTTTGGGAGACATATGATGTACAATATAAGGAGAGAAAAAAGAGCAAAAACTTGATTCAACAGGAAGGCGATCAGGAATGCACTGGTTTTAGTTTGAAATGTGAATATGAAAAGTACATTTAGGTGTTTCTGTAGGCTATTTTTTTTATTGGACCTTAGGGTATGTAGCTCTGTGAAACATAGCCAGTAATGTCTGTGACTGAGAATAAAATATACTGGAATTTTTTCACTAAAGTGAACACTAAGTGAGTTTCACTAAAGCTACAATACCCAAAATATGATTATAAAGTAATACTAGTTATATAATACATACGCAAGTTTTTCTTGTCCATTTATAGTCACCCCCGGAGTATAAACTCCACGTCGGTGGCTATCTCTTTAGAAAATAAAGAGATTTCAGAAAATATGTGTATGAAAAATGCACTCAGCTCTATCAATCATCAAATTATGTTCTCTCTCTCTTTTTCTATTTCTCTTTTTTTCATTCTTTTTGTTTCTCTCCTTCTGTTTTTCCTATATTTCATTTATAAAGTTCATCTTCTTAGCTTGCCTTCGAGTAAGCTCTATAGGTTCGAACCATTTCTTTAAGAAGAACTGCCGTTATTTACCATTATTAATTTCTGGCTATGAGAGAGGGCAGTTCCATTTGAAGTCATGATTTGCATCCAAAGAAAGAATTTGCTGATAAAATCAAAGAGAAGCATGACTATTAATGCACTGAATAAATACTTACTGAACACTTTCTATAGGCCAAGGACGGTGTACAGGGGAAAATGTTAAACAAAATAGATATGGGCTTTGCCCTCTTTGAATGTCAATCTAGAAACATTCTGGATAATTCCCCCCAAAAATAAAACTAGAAGAAAGTTTAATATCTATTTTTAGAATTTTTAACTTGCTAGTTTCCTGAAAGTTACTTTATCCTTTCATCTAATAAAATTAGACACTGGAAAGAGAGTGTGGAATTATTGCGTGCACCCAGCTGCAGCCGTGAAGAACCCACCATTAGTGAGCGTGCAGGACTGGAGCACTGGAAGGGAGCCTTGGCATTAGGAAGCATCTCCAATGGCCCCGAGTTTCCTGCCAGGCCCACCACCAACCCACATTGTCCCTCCCAGAGAAGGTGCAACCCAGCAACAGGACTCCTGCTGGAAACTGAATTCAGGGCTGATTGCACAGCCACACTCAGGGACCTCTTCTGTCACTTTGTCACACTCGAGCATTTCTATTAAAAACAATGTGCAGTTAGAATGCTTTTCCTGATGGGGAATAGTACTGAATCCCAAATAGCAACCATCAGAGACTCTCAAAATACATCTTCCAGACCACCCAAAATGTGATGTAGACATCATTTAATACAAAACATTAGAAATTAAGTCTTTAAATGTGCCTCTGGCAATCAGTTCTACCTCACCTGGCAACACAACATATAAGCTGAAGCATTTTGCTCTCATACATCCCAGCGAGTGTGCTCTGACAGCATGAGCGCGATGCGTCATCGTGGGTGGGGGGTGCTGTGTGGTGAACATGTAGCAGTTGTGCCCCAGAAGGTACAGGGCCTCAATTCATCTCCTCCAGCCAAAGCACAGAGATCCGCTGATTCAATGGCTGCCCAGCGATCAAAGTAAGGCTGCTGCACAATTTGTGGCCTGGGAAAGGAGTCTGGGATCCTGTTAGCCGTCAGCAAATGTTAGTAAGTAAAAGTCCAGAGAATCGCGGTGGTGCGGTCAGACCCGGGCAGTGGAAACCCCGGCGGCGCGGCGGGATCATTCACTCCGTGCCGTTCCCTTTTGGAAACCACACTGCTCGTTAGGTTTTGCAGAGTAGTATTGGGTGAAGTTAATATTTGGATGTCTCTCCTGGGTCGATATTAGGAGACCTTAGAGAGCTGGAACGAGATGATGTTACAGTTAGATACTTCCTTTGTGTGTGCATCTAACCTCTTCTGTTTGAAGTTAATTTGATTTTGCCTTTGTAGAAAAGGAGCCTTGGGAGATGATTTTTTATTACAGATATGCTGAACCATTCAGTTTCGAAACTTGCATACTGGAGGAAATTGAGAAGTCCTTGAAGACTGAAGCTTTTGGTTCATATCCAAATCTCACTTCAGATTGCTTTTCTCGACAAAAGCCCATATCTCAAACAGGTTTGAAGGACATTGCCTGGCAGTCGTTTGGCAATTTAAGTGAACTTGTCAAACGTCCACCAGTTCATTCTACAATATGTCTATTGGGCGATGGCATTTTGGACTGCTTCCTTTCACTGATGTTTTACACGCAGAGGGTTTCTGATCTCTACCTCGGTGTTCATTTGTTGGCATAATAAGAGAGAAGTAAAGGTGGACTATTCTTTAGGGTAGACACAAATCTTCTATGAGTAGCTTATAGCCTTATAAAACCCAATGCTATGAACACATGCTCGGAAAAACTACGGGAGGCTGTTTCTGCATATGCAACAACACAAATAACAAACAATATAAATAACAAGACATTTCAACAGGAAATATGTCTGTTATATGATATTATGAGGCTATATTGATTCATATAATTTTTCAGGTTAGGTTACAACAGAAATCACTGAATTATTAGCTGTTTATTGTCACAAAAACTCGGATGAAAGTTATTTCTTCATTGAAGAGGCAGTGCCCTGAATACACTCTTTCTTACTGGGCCGGTCATATTATATTCCATGTAAGTCAGTGAAAGGTCATTGTTGCTAGATTCACTAGAGCTGTGGGTGTTACTTTCTTACCTCCAGGAAATACTGGGAGAGTTTATTAGGGAAGTTAATCCTCGTGCTTGGTCTGTGGCTTAATGACCAGCCATCTTTCATGTGCAGAGCTGCAGGCTGGTACAATGGGGAAAAATTAGCCTGCTATTTCTTCCTCGTAATTGCAAAAGCAGCTTTTACATCTATGTGCACTCACTTTTTTCCCTTTGTTTTCATGGATGGTCTTGGCCCAGGGCACAGATGGTATATGACAGGTAGGACACAGAAGTAAGTGTTGTGGAGCCATGGGCTCCCATCTCCCACTTCCTAGCTCTGTGAGTGTGGCTTGGTTGGGCCAAGTCTTTTTAGCTTCCTCATGCTCAGTTTCTTTTTTTTTACGTTTTCTTTTTATTGTTGTTCAAATACAGTTGTCTCCATTTCCCACAACCTAACCCTTTACCCCAGCCATCCCCACCTCCCACCCTCAATCCTACCCCCCATTTGGCTCTGTCCATGTGTCCTTTATCTGTGAAATGGGTAGGATGCAAGTAGCTACACATGGGGTTACCAGAATAAAAGTGAAATGAGAATATCCCTACAGAGTTCTTTGTGCAATTCCTGGTACTCTGAACCTATCAAATGAATGGTAGCTATTGTGCAGGTAAGAAACTCAAATATCAAGAAAACCTAAATTCTCCATTATATTTTAGAAACTACTTAGTTTGACATCGTTTTGGGGATCCATCTCTAATGAGCATCTGTTTCATTCCTACTCTTTATGCTTGTAATATGGACTATTGTCATATTTAATTGCAAGCCTTTAAATGCAAACCTACCTTATAGGATGTTTATATTTCTCACAAACTAATTAAAAATTACCTGTGGGTGAGACATTTCCCATTCAGGCCTTATTTTTGAGACTCGGGAGGCAGAAATCCATGTGTCAACTTTTGATTTTTAGCATTAATTTTGTTTCTATCTGTTTCTCCCTTCTTACATCTATCAGCTGGATGTGTCCCTGACTCCCTCCCTCTGTCTGGGAGCTCCTCAAGGCTGGGAGCTGGACCTTAATTTCTCATGATGTCTTCAGTCCCTGGCCCAGCCCCTGACACAGCCCTGACATGAAGCCCATTCCACAAACTGAAATTTTCTCCCCAGTCACCCTCAGATCTGATAACAATTTTAGATGTGGATATAACACTACATTTTAGATTCACCATGAAAGTACTTTTACACATTCAAGTTTATATCAGTCAAATAAATCAAAATATATCAATGATTTATTGTATATATCAGGCTAGAAATACCGTTACACTGAGAGTGAAAGATGATCAGATGAAAAAACTGAAAACCCAAATTCATACAATTAATGGTGGAACTGAAACTAGAACTAAAATGTCTCAGGATTTTGAAAATCATTTATTCTAAAATCTAATAATTCCCATCTCCTGAGAAAATGAATAACCCCGAAGATGAGTGCAGGATGGGAAAAAGTACTTCTCATAGACCCCTGGTCCTCAGAGGTCGTCAGGGCCCATTCATGGGTTGGAACTCATGTGCTGGGGTTTCGTGTAACACGATGGAGTGAGCTTTCACTAGTGTGTGACTTTAGGAAAAGTGAATTAAACTACCTGATCTGTATTTACCATAGCTGAAAATGGAGGTACATAGAAAACCTTCCTCGGAGAATTGATGGAATCATCAGTGATAAAGCCTGCAGTGTCTACTGACTGGCACATACTGGACATTGATCAGTAGCAGCTATTATTGTTACTATTAACAATGAGATTACTAATGTCATACTCATAAGAGATGGGCTAAGTAAGTCTATTTTTATGAAAGAACACAGTAAGAGATAGATTTACAAAAACAGAAAAAGCCAGTCCAGACAAGAAAGACCCTAACATTTAAAGAGGAAAGTAGTGTAATTATATACTTTTTGCCCCGAGTGTGTTGGAAAGAATTTCTGGCAGCAGGAAGTGGGTCCAGTGTCATATTTATCGCCTGCCTGGTGTTGACCTTGTATTTTAAACATCAGAAAGTTTTCACTATCTAGACAGCCTTTCTATTATAGGAGTGTGGGGATAGTAAGGATATAAAAATATGCAATTTAAGGAAGATATGCGGAAAACGATGTAAGTTATTAATTCTGGTACTAATCTTGTTCTTAATTTCCCATCCCTGCTAATGGTGTTTTGAGAGCAGGTGGTACAGAAACTTTCCAATTTTAGACCATTTTCTTATTGTTTAAAAAGTATTTCAGGTAAATATTTAGTCAACTCAGACTTCAAATTCTTGATGAGAGTTTTTTCTTCCTCTTCAGGGAGAATTTCTCTTTTCTCCATCTCCAGGATCTGGGGGAGGGACTTCCTGCCTGAACGCTTTCCGGGAGATCATCTCTGGCCTCACTGTGATGCCCCGCACCCAGCCCGTTCTCTAGACATCCTTTACGGACTGAGAGTAGTTGTTGTTCCGGCGTGGTGTGAGCACACACCCCTCAGGCTGTGGGGTTTTGTGGTTTCTTTGTGTTCAAGATTCCGGAAAGCTCCTTGTCTGGGCTGCAGATCTCTTCTAGTCCCCTGGTCGGCCTGCTGTTTCTAGGTCCGCCAGGGAAATCCCAAGAACTTCTTCGCAGCTTTCTGGAGTCTTTGTGGCTTTGCTAGTATATACTTCTGCTGTTACCACCTCTACCCCCAGGTCTTGGTAGGTAGAGCATCTTTCTGCAGCTAGGACTTCTCTCAGTGGCTTTCAGATTCCCCAGGTGAGTGTGGTACCAGCACCAGCATTTTTCTAAATTCTCTAGTCATATTCGGATGTTCGATCTTCTTCAGTTTCAGCTCTGTTGAGGAAGAGGGCCACTCCTTTTGCCTCCTTTCCCTTTGTTTTCTGCCCCTTGTTCTAAGTACCGCCCCCTCATGCCCCAAGCATTTGGATGGATTTCTCCTTCCTGTGTGGCAGGATCTTCGTCGCGCAGGGTTATCTGCTGCCCTGTGGTTAGTTCTGATTCATGGGCACCTCCCAGCCTGTACCGAACTGTTAAAGTGCACAAATCCTTTTAGATGTTTCCTTTTTCCTCTAAATAATGACACTTTATAAACAAAAATAAATGCTCATTTTATAATCTCACTATGGACTTAACAAATCTTATCAGACCCGAAACTGAGCAGGAGTGTATGTTCCTCAAATGTGTTCGCCCATAGATTTGGTGGGTGGGGAATCAAGGGCCAATGCAGAAATGATACACTTCTCTAGATAGAATTACCCTGTGACAATTAGGAATTATGATTACAATGGATAAAATTGCATGGACTTCTAACCAATTTTATTTCCATTGTATCTGAGAATGCAATTACCACTTCTTTTTTTGGCCTTCTCAAGACCTGGAAGACTTAGTACAATTTTCATCAAACCAAGTCTTCTAACTGTGAATTAAAAAAAAAATATATATATATATATATGTATGGTTAATTTTTAGAGTTGTGCTTCTATTCTTTTAAGCATTACCACCAGAAACATTTTATATTGTGATAATTTAAACTAAGATCAGCTAATTCTTTAGAGATTCTTTAAGAAACTGATCCTTGGCTTTACAGCTAAAGCTATGACCAATGAGTGCTTATTTTTTTACTCCGATGCAGACCTGCTGATTTGGAGTTTAAGTTTAGGCCTGCTTCTCAAAGAGAGGCTTCATTGGCTAAGTGATCCTTTGTGACCTGGTCAAAAACAACTGAACATTGTATCCGAGTGACTGTCCAAACCACTTTTATCTACACCTCCCATACTCCCCTTTCCCTTGCTGGTTTGTATTAGAATAAAAAGCACTTCCACTAGTGTCCTCATTTAGAAGAATTGCCAGGAAAAGTACATTATTATTATTTATGAGGGAACAATTTTTAAGATTATCATTTATTTAACCAATACAGAAAGATTTACGTGTGCGTAGGACTATGATGCTGGAGAACATACCTTTCACTGATCCAGGCACAAGAGTGGCCACGCCACAGAAAACACTTTGATTTCAAAATAAAATCCTACGCCTTACCATGAGGAGGAAGGAGCAGAGATTATTGGATTTAGTACATTCAGAATAACTTCATTTTAAATGGGATTATAAATCTCAACACCGTATTATTAATAGTACTGACTGACTTAAGAATGTTGTGGAAATGCCCAACTTCGTGAAGAGTAAAGGTATTTTATATTCTACTTCTAGGTATTTTTGCCTTTGATTTTTCCCCTCAATACTCTGCTTCCAACCCATGTCTTAACCCTCCCTTCTCTCTGAAAGATTATTTTCCCAAGACCCAACCTTGCTCTCTCTCTCTTGCTCCTCAAAGATACTCCCACTTTGATACTGGCTCATTATAGGCCTGAGAAAAACGTCAGTAGTAAATGTTACATGGTTGTGCCATTAAAGCTTCTGGTGGTTTGGTTTTTAGTTTAGTAGCAAGCCGGATAATCAGAAATCCGCATGTATGGATAGCATGAACTGGTCACAGTGATTACTTGAAAGCATCCATGTATTCGATATGATCTAAAGGCTTTCTTATGAATCTTTTATTCTTTTGTTTATAATTCTTTACAGTGTTATAGCTTCATCATGTAATTATAGTTTTGGTCATACTGGCTCATCGATGCAGAAATACTAGTTATAGTTAGTTTAAGAACACTGTGAGAAGTAGAGGATTCCACTGGCCTTTTAGTGCCTGTAACGTGCTGAATTCATTTTTATTTATTCATTACTGTTTTGCCAAAATGTCTTGAGTGGATAGTCCAGTTTATAAAGTTGATCTTTAGATTGGTGAATGTCAGAGATCTTTTGCAGTTTCAAGTCAATATGACTCTCAAGGTGATTTCAATGGTAGTCACACACACATATATATATACATTATATATATATGTATATGTATATACACACATATACATATATATACATAAAATATATATAAATGACTTGAAATTTTAACTAGTTTCTGTTAAAGTTTATGCCAAGATCTTTATTCTCGGTTTAATGATTATTAAAGTTACAAGCATTCTAGGGTTAAGTGGGGCAGCACATTGGGGTAGGGATAAAGCGAGATTACTTCATCTTTGAGGGGCTCAGTATGCTTCCAAATATTAGTAAGAACAAAGGCCTTGTTTCCGCACCACCTGTGTCTGAATCTTGGTTCTGGCGCTTACTGTGTGAACTTGGGGACTCCATTTCCACCAGAGTCACCCTATTGGGCAGCTCCACAGACTCTGTTGTCTGATGAGTGGACCCCAGAGACTCCTGTGGCAGTGAGCCTGTTCTATTTCAGCACGTGGTCCTCAGGACTAAGTGAGTAAAGTGCGTCAAACAGTGTCTGACAAGCACTCTGTGTCAGTATTAATATCCTTTGGGTCAAAGTGGTTTCATTAATGACTAGCACACCTTAACTTTAACAGTGTTCTAATTTTAATGATATCTAATGATTTCCCCCAGAAAAACTATTTTTAATTACTAGTACTTGTTCTAATAAATAGGTTTCCAATAGATTAAATTGGGCTCTTAAATCCTAGAAAAATACTATATTGCAATGCTGTACTTGACTGTATTGGAGCCTGAGGCAAAGGGAACAATCAGTAATACTGATCCTATCTTTACTTAAAATTTTAATATGTTATTCATCATGGACTTTTTTGCATTAAGTTAAAAATACTGCACTGAAATATTATTTGCCTTGATTACTAAATTTTTAGCATTTTTCCTCCCCCTTATTTTTTTGCATCAAGGTGAGTGCCAAGCAGTGAAATGAGCGCGACATAAGCCTGACAGCAAATCAGAGCAGCACGGGACAGCCATGAGAACAACCCTCTGAAGTCAAAAGACAGAGAGAATGGGATGGGACCTAAGGGAGATTTTTTTTTTACCAGTAGTGTTAAGAAAACCACAACTAGTCAAATGAGCCACTTGGTGGAGGAAGAGAAAAGACATAAGGTGTCCCTTTACTTGATGAAATTAAGATGAGGTTGAGAAAAGGGCCCAGGAGCAGTGCTGACTAAGTAAACAGGAATCAATCAGCCAATATCCCATGGGATGATGGGGATCATAAAAACCACATCTACGTGTCTGGAATCAGTTGCATGTTGAATTGGATTCCTGTTCTGTCATCTATTAGTTATGCAATTTGGACAAGATAATTAAATTCTCTGAGCCTTAGTATGGAGATAAAAATGCCTACTTCATCAGATTGTTATGAGAAATAATAGAGTTTATGTAAGGTAGCTAAAAAAGTGTGGGACACCTAGAAAGTGCTTAATGGTTAGTTATTTACTGGTGCTATTATAATTCACATTAATATAAATAGCTTCTCAGCCTTTTGGCTAAGATCAAGTGTAGTATCTGTTCTTATCAGTTTAATAATTAATATAATGTCCAGCTAACCAGGGCAATTAGGAGTAAGTGGGTATAAACAGCCAACCAGAATGGATTATCTGTTGGGTTGTATTGGAGTGTTTAGTTCTGAGTTAGTGTAGAAGTGCCTGAAGAGAACACATGTTCATTTAGCCACTTAAGAGATGGCTAACCTCACCTTGGATCAGCATCTATATGCTGATGAGCCCAACCCTCTTAATTTCTGCATAAAACAAGAAAATGGCACCAAACAGAGAGGAACCGCGCGGGCCAGCCAGGAACCTGGTCACCCGAGAATGCATGGAACCTTCAGTAAACCAGTGGAGAAAGAAGCTACATTTAGGGAAAATGTGAGCAAGGCTGACTCAGGAAATTGTTCTTACAGACAGGTAGAAGGTCTGGGCTGTGGGCTGGCAGAGTGCGGTGACCTGAAGGAAGGAGCCGATGGCAGTGACAACTGCCACAGACCCTCCCTCTGCACGAGGCTGAATATTCTTATAGTTTTGGCAAGCAGGCTGGTGTGATTCATCTTGAATCACTGCAGATACATTCTCATCCTTATTTTCTCAAATAGTGTTTAATTTTTTTAAACCCTCTAATCCTCTTCTCACTTTATAGTACTACTGAGTATGTGTGTGTGTGTATGCATGTGAGTGTATATATTTCAGTGGATTTGGGAGCCCAAATATTGCAGCACATGTTCCTGTCTCCAGCTTTCATAGAGAGCCTGTCCGGTAAACAATGCTTATACAATGTCTAGGTACCTGGCCCCATTGTTTTAAAAAACAGCTATCTGACTATTTGATCTAGAGTCTCAATAACTGCTGTTGCCATTTAAAAGTAATAATTATTCAATATTTCTTCATTGAATTGAATGAATATTATGCCTTGATATACAATCACTTATAACATAGGCTTAGACTGATGTCCATAAGAAAAAAAATATGAGAAATTAACATAAGACTTCACTTGTTTCCCTTAGCAACTAATTGAATTTTCCGAGTGATCCAGAAAGTTAAGCATACTCTCCTCCTCTGAAGCAAGAAGATCCCATTTCTTTCTCTCCTGAGACTGTGAAACATTTCTACCCCTTCCATTAATGGGCTACCTGATACCTGGATCCCTTTAACCCTGCACACCAAAGTCCATTTTCCTTGGATTGTGTGGGAGTTGGTGTTTGTATTTTTTATTTTAGTGATTTCCCTTGGCAAAGGCCGCATTCCTGCCCAGGAGCTGATTGAGCTTCCATAGAGCCAATGTGTTTCTCAGTTCTCCAATCTAAGTGTTGCCAAGAATTCCCTAACGTGGGCCGTGAGAAATTCAGCAGCACATGAAATCCCATTTGTTAAATAAACAGTTAACTGCGCAACCCTTGGCAAAAGGCACAAGTCTTCTGACATTTGAAGCACTTGGGACTTCACAAGGAAATAATTAAAGAATGCATTCAGAAGAAATTCCCCAGTGTTCAGTGCTCATAATTGAAAAATAACAGTTACCAGTCTGGAGTCTTTATACTTTTTGGGATCCTTGAAGTTAAAAATGAAAAACAGTTATTTATGCTGAATTTTTCAACAAACCTAAAAAAGGCTACATACCCACCGTTATGAGCACAAGGTAGATACAATAACAGTTTGCAACAGGCTAATTCTGTCCACTCTGTGGGATTACACAGGCCATCTCAGCTTGTCATTTAGGTGCCTTTAATAAATTTAAAATGATCAAACTAAGTATCCCTTAATAAGTGCTATTTTTAGAAGATGCAGTCTTTCAAAATGTAGAGTTCATGGAAGACAACATAGTTGTGAAATTTTGAAAGTATTCATCTAAACATTAATATTTGAGGTGATTACTTCACATAACGCTTCTTAGCTTTTTAAACAAGTAATCACGTGTTTACTTGTGAATTTACTTAAATGACAAGCACTCCCCTCTTAAACATTTAAGATCTTACACACTTAAGACCATAATAGTAACACTAATGCCTACTCTTTACTCAATGCCCAAGACCAAGCACTTAGTATATTATGTGCTGAAATAATACTACAAAATAGGTATTAATAATCTCATTTGACAAAGAGGGAAACTACTTCTGAGAAGCTAAGGAACTTGCCCAAGACAGTGTAACTAGTTCAGTAGCTGAGCAGGAATTCAAAATTAGGAATGCAATATATGCAAACCTAGCAATGCAATGCATTGCCTTCATTAAATAGTATTAAAATCACAGAACAGATTTTTACACACAACTTCTCAGGAACAAGTCTACTTGGTAAAATCTTTTCATCATGGATGCTAAAAACAAGAGCATTGACTATGTCGTGCATCAGCTTTCCCTGTTCCCTTTGAGGGCTCGCAGGTGCAGGTGTGATTGAAAAGGGAAGGCCAGCAGCTAGGCAAGAAAGGGGATGCCTGCGATCTGAGTACAGTGATCACAAATTAGGCAACCCGATTTGAAATCTTAGGTCAAGGAGGCTTAGTAAGAGTCCTACAGTTTTTATTGCTGAAGGAAACTTAGCTGCCATAAAAAAGAGCCCCATCAAAGGAAAACCAAGAAATTAAAGAGTTTATTACTGGTTTTGGAGGCAGGCATACAGATTCCGTCTTATTTACTATTTATTGGTTTCCCACTACTAGCTGTGTGTCTTTGGGCATGTGGCCGTGCCTGCTGAAGACAGCTACATTAAAGTGGAGTCCGAAGGTGCTTTGCTTTCCCCTGTACTGAGTCACTTGCCTGGTCTTCCAAATCTCTTCCGTCAACTGGCTACCCACTTCTGGTATTTTGATGCAAGAAGCTCTATGGGACCTTATAATTATTGCAAAGAAATACTGTGCTAATTCACTTTTTTTCCTTTCATCCAACTAATAAATAATATAATTCTCTGGCATGAGGCCAGATTCACTGATGTGTTAAAATCAAAATTATTGTAATCATTTATGGATTATAACTTTACACATAATTATAATGACACGAGGGTCATTTTACAAGACCATCACTCTAAATCCTGAGCTATGGAGACATGAGTATCATTTTAAACAATATATAATTTCCTTTTGCCATGTAAAAGTTTGTTTAAGTGAATCTGAGTGAATAATACACCACCAGCTTTGGCTTGCTGCGTTTTGGAAAACTAGATTACAGCAACTTCAATAGTTCTATTATATATGTTTATCTTATGCATGCAGAAAACAAAAACCTCTTTATTATACAGTGTATAAATATTATTAGAATAATTAATGTAAATGGCTTGGTAGGAGGGGACTAACATATATTAGAACATATTATCAAGCTATGATAATTAAATGAAGTAGAACTAGATCAAGGAAAAAATCAGATTAATAAAGCAATAGAATTTACATGAAAAGAACCTGTATATGTAAATATTTAATATTGGGTTGTCCTTACAAATCAGTAGGAAAAAAAGAGGAATTATCCAAAAATTGTACTGGCTCAAATAGGTAACTGTTTGGGCAAGGGGACCTATTTTGTACTTTCCCTTTATAAGAAAAGACAAGTATCTTCAAAAAGATGAAAAAGTTATACTTACAAACATATAAATTTAAGTAATATTATACATGAAAATATGTTTATCAGATCCCTCTTTGGGAGGACTTTCTAACTTAAAAAAATGTTATAAACACAGTCAAATGTTAAAATTTTGGCTTATCTAAAACAACATAGAGCATGTTATTTCAGGTCCATGGGAAAAGGACCGAATATATTGAAAGTAGTATTATACCTATATCCATATCTACTTATATATACATCTCCATGCATACGTGTGAACACACATTTATTAAATGGGATATGATATACGAATGGCCACCCCCTTAGAATGATGTAGTATTAGATGATGAAGGGAGCTCCTGAGTTAGGTGATGCAAACAAACATGAGTTAGGTGATCTAGATATAACATTTGGTGCCACTCTTTGTTATTATCAGTTTAAAGATATCATTCTTGGTTCATGGGAAAATAAGTTCCCTTAACAATAATAATTTTGGCTATTTTTTTCTCCTTGAAACTGGCACACAATTAAAACATTTTTGGATAAAACAGGCATGCATTGCCCTTACTAGCAGCATCTGTCTGCTTGGAATAGAAGCTTTAAACTCTAATTTGTGGGGTGTTACATTCTGCAAGATCCTGAAAGACTGATACTGAAAATATCTTCATCACTTAGTTGCAAAATAACGGTAAACATTGCAAGTTTATTGTTTCCAGTTAACTTTTTCAGTGTCTTTCTAAATGCCATTAGTGGGGGAAATAACTTCAAGATTTTTTACCCTCGAGACTTTTATTTTTGTATTTGAGTGTTAGCTTATTGTGAAACTAACACAGTTTTAAAGTTAGAATTGCCTTTAAATTACAATTCCCTTTCTGCCGTGTTGCAGAAAAGAGGGCAGCCCATTTGTAATTGTTCTCATAATCCTGCATCCAAGGTAGAGATGGTTCATTGTTCTATTTACTTTAACGAAGTCGAAGGCACTGGACACTGAAGTCCCCAGTACTTGTTCACTATTAGAGCTTGATCCAACTGAGATAGTCCCTTAGCTTATCTGGGCCTCCCTTTCCTCTGCCGAAAATAAGAGGATTGATCTAATTTTCAGCTTTTAAAAAAAAATTGGCATCTCAAATTTCACATTACTGACAATAGTGGTTTATTTTTCTTCAATTTTTTCCCCTGAAGTGTTACTGAATTACTGATTCTTTAATATGAGAAAAACAAGAGTCCTATTTAATGGAACTTGAGGGGTTTTTGCCATACCCATATGCCACTGAAAGCCTCATTAAATGGAGCTGTTCAGGCAGGGCCTTTTACCTCCAGAGCTAACTTGTACAGATGGTGTTCAGTGTTGTCTCAGGAACTTTCGTCAGGTCACTGACGATGGAATGAGGAAAGGACAAAAGCAAGAAGGTCTTTGTCTTTTGCTTTTGCCTCTTCTTATTGATAAGATGTTATTTGATCATATGTAATTGGAATTAAGCAAAAAGATTTATTTCTCTACATTGCTTAGACAAAATATTATTTTTTCCTATCCAAATTTCAACTAGTTTTTGGTTTCAAATTAAATGAGTTACATTTCTCTTTATTGAGAAATGATGCTATTATAGTTTGTTATCACATTCCATAATTGTTTTTTTGGTATGGGGAAAGTTGTAATTTAGGTGAAAGTTTTATCTGCATGATATCTGCACATGCTCTCTAAATAGGATTAAATTATGGATTAAAAAAAAATCTGTCTCCCAAACCCCCTAGAAAAACCATCGTATCTTTCAAAATGCCTTATGTGACTCTTCTTATAATAGGATTTCCACAGTGCTAGCTATTGTTTTTAAAGAGGTATCGGGACACTTTGCACCATGCTTGTGCATTTCCTATGCTTCCCTTCCTGTCCGCCACCCCTTCTCCATAGCACCCCAAATATCAGTCCCTGCAACTGCACTCACGTTGGCTACAAGTGGACATATTGAAGTTACAGATGATAACATCTATGGTGTGACATTCTCAGAAACGCTAAAATCCTCTTACTCCCTCAGTCAAATTTGACAAACATTTCTTTTCTTTTTTTACCTTTTTGCTCTGCTACATTCTCAGTGTAAGAAAGTTTAATTTCTATATGAAACTCGATCTTGGGTAGAAGGTAGGGCAATATTGAGTGCAATGATTTAAAAAAAGTGGCCAACTTGCCTCCACTCTGCATGTTTATGTTGTCATGGTGTCAGGAACATTGAAGAAAATCTGTTTAATTTTCTATTTTTTTAAATTATACTTTTTTCCTGGCTATAGCCCTTCCTTTTTAGTATACCAAGCCTATAAGTGCTAAAATTTGCTTTTAGACCAAGACATTTTTCAATTTCAAATGAGTAAGACCATCTGTGTGTCTTAACCAAGAGCTCTCTAATTTAATGTGTGAATGTTTTTTTCTGGGCATAATGATAGCTGGTTTGACATACTTCATATAAATATATGTACATTGGATGATAAATAAACTGTGTGGACTTATGTGTGTCCACATGTAGTTCACACGTTACCAGTATGTGAGGTCTGCCCAGAAAGTATACAGCCATGCACTATGAAAACTAGAGGCCTTTCCTGAAGAAGATATGTAGGACAATGATGCATCAGTCCCCTTCAAAGTAGGCAGCCTGGGACCCCACACGAGTTCTCCCAATCATCATCAGCTGCCCTATCGGGTTTTCCTGAATCTAATCAACGTCCTGTTTTCCTGAATCTCATAAAATCTTACGAAGGTGATTTTAGTTTTGGAAAAAGCCAGAAGTCACAGGGCACCAAGTCTGGGCTGTAGCAGGGCTGAGTCACCTGGGTGATTTGATGTTTTGCCAAAAAACTCTGATGAGATGTGATACATGAGCAGGTGCGCCGTCGTCATGAACTTGCCAGTCACCAGCTGCCCACAGCTGCGGCCTTCGGAATCATTCGAATGGTTTCCATGGAGTAATGTTCAAGCTTAACACAGAATCCGATGCGGATTCATTGCTGTACTTGCTCAGTCATTTTGAATGTGATGACCAACAGCACACAGGCTCACTCAATGGCATCTACCGCCCTCACTGACGAGTACAGTGAAGTCGTCATTGTTCACTCATGCTTATTCTACTCCACTCTCCCTGGCTGCCAGGTTGCATCGATGTCACCCAACCTGTTCTTATTATGTTAACAATGGTTGGACTTTTCCAGACAGATCTTGTATATACCAATAGCAAATTATTAAGAGAAATTAAACGGGTTTATTTTCAGTGACCCACTTTCTTCTGTTGTCCTGGACATATACACAGGGGAGGGATTGAAATGATATTTTCTTCACTACCTTACCTAACAAGTACTTATCTGGTTGTGGGGATTGAAAATTAATTTCAAAATAACAAATAAGTTAGTGTTGGAGATGAAAATTATAATACATTTTTTGTGCTTTTTTATGTGGGGCATGACAAAACAAATGCAATTTCCTTCTCACTTGTTGAAGTGGCCCTTATACCGTTCACCTACTGGCTAACTCTTGGTTGTGTTTGGAAATAAACACATTACTATAAATAGATGATGTTCGAACAGATCGCAGAGAGGAGAAAAAAGGAATTATATTTGGACATTTGAAATATTCTCATCATGTCTTAATAGTAGAGCAATTAAATGCATTGACAACAAGCAAAAAATAAAACAAAAACAATAGTCCCCTTAGGTAATTTTTAAACCTCATGGAATTTTAGGAAATATATGTATACACATGCACATGCATACACACACATGTACACATGCATGCACACACACGTGTATATGTGTACACATACATATATGTGTATATATAAGGAAATACCTGTTGAAAAACTACATTATAGTGCTGCAAATATGAAATAGTCCCTCTGCTTAAATCATTATTGAAGAAACATTTTAATTAAGAGGCACATGAAAAGTTCTATGAATATTTTATTCAGTTAGGGATATTTTAATGAGGACAAATGGAAGGAAAATACTGGTTTTGGAGTAATCCATGTAACTGGTAACAAGGTCATCCTTCTGCAAGGTAGCAAATAGCTCTTTGTGAATCTTTTATTTAGCAAGTGCTATAAAAAAACCAAGTGAAATTTCCTGCTGAGATGCTAAGACAAAGTTTGAGGTTAACATCATTAGCTACCCAAACATTATTCGACATGGTCACGATACAAGACTTTCAGTGAGCCTGGAGGCCCCACATATTTAGTGATAAAATAAGACAACACGATCTGTTATCCTCACTGACTCTGGTTGTTGTGGTCGTGGTGGTGGCATCATTGTCACATGCCACAGAAGCCCTCTCAGCTCCCAGGATGGCTACTGCCCACATATATTTCCTGACTAAGAAACCTCATCTGCAGAGAAAGCCTGCTGTGTACTGCAAACTACAATGTAAATATCAGGATGTACAAGGAATCCCCAATCTGCTTTGATCTCCTTGACTCTGCTGCTCTATCAGTTACTTTAAAACATTGACCAGTTATCTCCTATGGGCCATTGTTAGCTGTTACCCTTGTTACAATATTACATTCACTGTAAGAATAATAATACTGTTATTCCTAAAAATACCAAAGCATGTGTAACACAGCTACTATTTACTTGAGCACTTACTCTGTGCCCTGCCCTGTTCTTAACACTTTAATTGAAATATAATTTATTTCTTATAATAACCATAATGCAGTAGATAGTATTATTCCTTTTTACAGATAAAACTGGGCGTCTGCAAGGTTGAAGGCCTTGCACAAAGTTACAGGATTGAAAGTGGGGGAGCTGAAATCCTCTCTGAGATCTCACTTGAGAACCAGATTCCTAGTCCTCACTTAGGAACCTAGTTCCTAAGAATGGAAGAGAAAACCAAGACTCGGATCCAAATGAGTCATCTGTGTTCTCTTGGGGGCAGTCACAACGAAGTCGGGGTCTCTATGTAGATCTTTGACTCCATTAACACTGTTCAGTTCACCACTCTGCATTCTCATAGTTAAGGTATGAAAAGCCTGTATCAATGCATACTAATTAGTTTAATTAAGTTCAAGGTCCACTGAAATTTCTAAATGGAAACATGTTTATAACGACAACAAAAAAAAGCCACCTGAGTGGCAGGTGTTTTTCTACTGATCTATGTATTCCACACACTTTCACTTCCTATGGGAAGAGCCTTATCTCTCAGCTACCAGTCCAACACCATCTGCACAGGTAGATGTAGTCCTTGAGGCATGTCTGTGTACCTAAAGCTGTAGTGAACATTCTCGTTACTAATGGATTAGTGTTTTGATACATCTCAGAGCAGAGAACAATACCCTGACATCAAAATTACACAGACTGGGGGTGGGGGGAAGCTCTAGGATTAATGGACGTGAGCTGCCTTTCCTTTTTAGATGTCTGTTTTAGCAATTAAGAAACTGAGACATAGTGAGTTGAGGTCAGGCAACTTGAAGTAGGTCATCACTTTGTGATTAAAGTAAGGCTATATCCAGACGATCAAAATTCTATTCTTTAGCCTGTGTATATATCTCAAGGCTTTTGAGGGTTGTTATCAAGATCAAATAAAATCCTCAGTAACTGTCTATTTCATATTTCAAGCCTAAAACAGAAATGTATCACTCCTATTCTTCCACCTTTAAGTGTGAGGGACATTTTTAAATGCTAACCGATGTTGGAGAAGAGGGGGAAGTTCATGTAGCAGTGTGTGGAAATTATATGGCAGCTAAACCAAAACAACCCCCTGCCCCCGAAAAACATCAAATAGCACATAAGTGTCAGAATAACCTAATTCCTCTTTTATGTATGTGTCTGTTCCTTTGGGAATTATGATAAGAGCTCATGAAATTTTAACATTTTGAGTTACTCTTCAAAAAAATCAATATTCCAAAGAATACCTGGATTCTATAACAGATCCAAATTAGTATACAGTAATATCACAATTGGCAAGATGTTAGAGTATTATAAAAATGTGTTGAAAGTTGAAACTATTAAATGACAACTTTTAATGTAAATAGGAAAAAAAGATATATGAATAGTTGTAAATGATTGAGAAACATTGTAAAAAAGAAGCAGAAAAGAACCTACCTGAGAATTTTCAGATTTGGAGTAGTTACTGGATACTCCTTATTATAACTGAAGTATGTTCAGGTCACTTTAAGATGAATCTAACTTCAGAAAAGCAGGGCGATTATGAGATCTGGGTCACATGAAGTAACAGTGCGGAGCCAAGAGCATCACCCTGTCTATCCAAAATTGCTTTCCTGTCTTCCAGAGTTGTCTTTCAAAGAATATAGAATGAGAAGGGAAAAAATACATTGTATTTCTCCTCAAGGTAGTTCTTCTAGGAAAATGTTTCGACCTCTGGAGAATTTTAACTCAGGTGGTTTTCACTGGAAAAGTAATTTACACCCTACAAAATGAGTCTGAAGGTGAAATTTTTTAATACGTAGGCCAGCTTTCCATTTATAACTGAACATCCACTGGAGTTTCTACATTTTCCTAGAGAAATAGGCTGAAAATAGTAGCTAGGTTATGGTATTGATCCACAGTACCACATTCTGTTGTATTTTACCTATATTTGTAAATAATGTTATTAATAATAATCTGTGATATGGGAATATGATTAAAGTTAAAGGGAGGACTTTATTCAACTGTCACCAGATGTTTATTGTGCCCCATTCTGTCAGGGGCACTGATCTCGGCGCTGGACTGTAGCGAGCAGGGTCCCTGCCTACACAAAGCATAGAATGTGCTGAAGAGTAATTTTCCTTTCGGGGGGTGGGTGGAGGGAGAGTGCAACGCCTCTACGTACTATGATCAAGGGAATCCCTGTTTTTCTTCTCCACCCCCCTGGACCTCCCTGGCACCAGGGCACCTGGTTCTCTCATGGCATGATTACTCCCTCACTGAAATCACCACCTAGATCTGTCCTGACCCCACATCTTTCAGCTGTTTGGTAGCTGGTGTGGGACTCAGGTGGCAATATACCCACCCTTAAACCCACTTGCTTGTGTCAGAAATACCCAATTCCATCGCTGTGTTTCCATGGCACAGGCAATGTGTTAGCACTGATTGGCATCATCATCCTCATCATTTGGATTAGGAAATACTCATTCCTAACCAATATCTATGTCATAAGAATTTCCAAGTATTAAAATATAAATCACAAGTGAAGATGAAAAGTAATTTGTGGTGGCTTGGACATTATGCTGACAGGTTATAAAAGATGGAAATTCTGCGTGGAAAGCATTTTCTCCACTTCTAAAGATGCCAAAAGAAAGGCAATTCTGAATTGACGTTCCCAATGCTTAACAGCTCTTTCATTTTTTCAAGGAAGTATACTTAAGATTTAATCTAATTCCTTTTTGTTATTGCTTACGTTCATTTTCTCTTCTTTTGTTGTCAATAGATGCTTGTTAAAACATTTTATGTATTTGTTCAAAGAATAAGGGACATGCTATTCTTTATCGTAATCCTTCCTCGAGATAAACGTAGAATGAAACACTAGGACTAGCATTTGAAATATGCGACTTATTTAGTTGGCACAAATCAAGTATGAAATACTAATTACGTGAGTGTGCTTCATTTCTAAATGTTTCCTTATGATGGATTAATTTATAACTAGTATCTGTGTGTCTACTTACTAAAGGATTGATGGTATTTATTAGTATGTACTTTGAGGAAGTTGATAATTTTACCATGTACCTGACATTGGATTTATAATCTTTATGTAGATTTTTTCATTTACATGCATTGTCTTCTTTAGTCATTATAACCATTCTATAAGGTATTATCTCCCTATAAGGGAGAAAAAGAAGACTTGGAGATCATTCAACTGGGTAATGCTGGTTCTGGAATTTGAACACAGGGAGTCCAAAACCAGAGCATGCACTCTTAATCACTCTGAAAATGAAAGTATCATTAACAAATCATATCAGGAAACCTATTAACAACATTACCCCTTGGCTCAATTGGCCTTGAGTTTGGAAGAATTAACTACTGTGTTGACCTGGTTAACTTCATAGCACTAATCAGACTTAGGTTTTCTTACTTTTTCTGTTATATAAACATACTTTTACACCTGGATAAATGAGTTTAGAACCTGAAGTGTTACTCGCTGTGAAATTTTGAGTGCCCTCTTAAAAGAATTTAGATAGTTATCTGGACATAGTTAACTAATTTATCCTTATGTCAATATAACCTACATTTTTTGGAAATGTAATTATCCATAAATGCATTTTGTAGAGAAAAGGTATGAATCTCTCTTTATCCTTATGTCAAAATAGCTTCCAATTAAATAAAGGGCTGTGACAGCAGATGCGTGATCCTCTGAGCCCTGCCAGGGGAATTGTCCAGTGTTCTGTTTGGAGTGCCAAAGAGCCCTCGCACCGGCAGTCAGAGCCACCCGCACTTCAGACCAAGTGCTTTAGAGGATGAGAGTATGGGACAAGCTTTGTTGCGCATCTGTTTATATTCAAAGTGAAAGGGAACACCAGTAATACAGCTGGAGTGGATTTAGAATACACACGATGTTCCAGAGTTGCATGACATTACTCAAACAGCCATTAATGTAGGAGAGGGCTAGAGAGAGCTTCTGCATCTTAATTGTATTTTATGATTTTTCTGAGAACATTGAGGATGTTTTTCTACCTCAACTTGTGACTGTCTTATAAATAATATACAGCATGGGGCGAGAGTAGGTTTACAGTTGTTTGCATGGAAAATAATATGATAATTAATAAATGATAATACAAGAATAAACTCCCTTTCATGTACTCACAACTGTAAACCCTCTTTCGCCCTACCCTGTATATTACCATGGGTATAGAGACCGTAGAAGTAAGCCTATATTTTGGGGGACTATTATACAAAAGTTTCTGATTTCAAAGACTTAAGTGATGAGAAAACTGAAAAACCTCAATACTTGTATTTAATAAGCAAAGGATAATAGACAACTAATGAAAGCAAGTGGCTTTTATAAATTCAGTCTGTGCATGCTTGAAATACATTCTCACTGCAGATTTATTCAAATTATTTGAGTTCACTACAGGCTGTTTTTGTGTGTGTGTGCACAAATTATTTGAATGACATTAGAATGGGATGGTTACTGCTTAATGAATTGATCCTTGAATTTTATTTGACTGAAAAAAAAAACCGTCTTATACATCAAAAGGCACTAAACATTGTGTTCCTTTTCGTGATCTACTTGCCATTACATGAGCTGATCACAGATTCTAAATATCAAAATATGAGCCTGGTTTATCACTCTTCTCCTTTGCCTACAGGTTGTATATAAAAATAATGATGTAAGGCTGGAATTATCTCGACTCGCCAAGCAAGGAGACCCTAAGATGAAGATCCATGGAGTAGTGGCATTTAAATGTGAAAATGTTGCAACTTTGGACCCAATCACCTTTGAGACCCCAGAGTCTTTCATCTCTTTGCCTAAATGGAATGCAAAGAAAACAGGCTCCATATCATTTGATTTCCGCACAACAGAGCCAAATGGACTCATTTTATTTAGCCATGGCAAGCCACGACACCAAAAAGATGCCAAGCACCCACAGATGATAAAGGTTGACTTCTTTGCAATTGAGATGCTGGATGGCCACCTCTACCTCCTCCTAGACATGGGGTCAGGTACAATAAAAATCAGAGCCCTGCAGAAGAAGGTGAATGACGGAGAATGGTATCATGTGGACTTCCAAAGAGACGGCCGGTCAGGTAATTTATCTGTTTCCTATGCTCTTTGTCTGCTGGAACACCCCCTCCACCCTTCTCCATCCCCAAGGCATTAAAACCAAGACATATTTAAGACTTTTTACATTTCTCTTTAGGGTAAGGGAAATCATTTGTTAATTAATCATCATAGTTGGGCATCAAACTCCAAATGCTCAAATGGCTTCTTAAATGAATATTTATTGGATAATCAAGTACCAAATCTCGCAAGAAATTTTATCTTAAATTTACAACGACAAAATTTAGTGTTCTGGCATTACCAATTA
Source organism: Desmodus rotundus (assembly GCF_022682495.2). Taxonomy (NCBI): domain Eukaryota; kingdom Metazoa; phylum Chordata; class Mammalia; order Chiroptera; family Phyllostomidae; genus Desmodus; species Desmodus rotundus. The sequence continues at coordinate 128,433,890 of NC_071391.1, read as the reverse complement.
TCTATTATATTATTGGATGTTTGGAGGGAGGTACCTAAAATTACAAATATAAAATATGAAAAATATAAAATGATTCACACAAAAAGTCCTCAGTTTAATATAGCACACTTTTTATGTAAGTTGTGGCTTGGATATCCAGAACACTTTAGTCAATACAGCTGGGTTTCAACGACCCTGGCAAAACTGCTGCCTTCCAAACAGCTGTCCTTCCTTAGTGAAAGCTGTGTGAAATCCCACCAACATGGATTCACTCCTCTGGTTTCTTTTTGCTGCACCTTTTCTCTGAAGGTGTGTGTGTGTGTCAGGAAAAGGATGGGACTTGGAGGGAAGGCCTAAAGGAATAATATTTCTTTACTCTGAAGTTTTGGAGTGGATTTGGGGGGCCTAGGAATATGAGCAGCATTAGGTTTGAGGGAGTAAAAATCACAACATTTGTGAAAGATGAGAGAGGGGGACAGAGGGAAGAGGCAATTTGTATATATCTATACATTACTTTTTTTCTTAACTTTCTTCACTTTTGCTCCCATACTCTGATTGTGTCTCTCACTTACAAATCAAATTGTGTTCTTATAATAAAAAGACAACTGAATTTAGACCTGGCTACTCTCTTCCTCTCCTTCCCCAACAATCTCACTTACATATGTACTATACCATCCACTCTGGATTTTCCACTAAAGAGCAGTAGAAACTTGGCCAAGGCTTTGGTGGGGCAGGGAAAGGGGGAGCTGAATTTCTTACTGTGTAAAATATACTGAGAAGGACCCAGTTTCACTGGATTCCAACCCAGTGAAGTAGGATTGATGGCAATGGGACCTAGGATTCTATATTTTTGTAAAGCTTTCCAGGGGACTTGATGATCAGTCACATTTGGGGACCACTGACCTGATGACTCTTAGTGCTTCTTGCAGATCCAGTAATCTGTGGTTAGGACCCCGTTTGAGAAGGGCCATGCTGAAGTCCTGGGGCTGGCCCTTCCTTCTCACACCCCTTGTCGCTTGCTTACTCCTCTGCAACAGAACAGTTCCTGATTTCACTATTATTTATGCCTTGTTTTCCTGTTTATCAGACAAGAAGATTATGAAGATTGCTTTTATATTCTTAGAAATATCTTTTTCCCCAATAAAGAAATCAAATGTATGAAAATTAGGAGGGAGCTGCAGGTGAAGGAAGAGAATTGAAGGAAGGTCAGGACCCGTGGCCTTGATCCCCAAGTATCTCAGACGCTCTGTTCTGATTCCGCACTCCCTGGAAACACTGGTGTTCTTTCTCTTCCCTAAGGAAGTCCAGGGAATGGTTAGTTAGCATCTGTGCAATGTGTGCTATGCTATCACTTTTTCTCCAGCGCCTTAGATGATTGAGAGTAGCTAGCAAAGTACGTTTTTTGTCTGCTGTACTACTGATCCCATTAGGAATTAGATTCCTCTTTGTCTGATTGTAGCCGAGAAGAGCACATTGATGGGAATGCAGAAACGTAGCAATAGCGGGCCACCCTTGGGCTCCCCTCAGCCTGTTTCTACCAGAGTTAGACATTAATTTGCTACTTAGGAGCTTTTTCAACAGAAGACATAAACAGAGGATGGGAACATGGGTTTTGTAATACTAACTTGTAGATATTATAGTTTGGCTTAAAGTGCATCTAGAATAAAATTTGAATTGATTTTTGAGAGTATGTATGTTTTAGTCAGACTTTATTACAGTCTAAATAAATCATAACTGATCAGATTAAGTGGACATCTTTTAGAAGATCAGAAAGGTACAAAATCCCACACTTCAGATCAGTTGCATTTCATTCACCGAGATAAATAAGGTATTTTCTAATTATATGAAGAAATACATGGTTAATGTCAAGACTTTAAGAAGTACAAAATAATATAAAAAGAAATATAAAACAACCCATTATGTATTTGATAATGATGATTTATACCTGGACATTTATTTCATTTTTTACATTATAATTGATATACAATATTATATTAGTTTCAGGTATACAACATGTGATTTAAATTTATTTACCTTACAAATTAATTGCCACACTAAGTCTAGTACCCATCTGACTTTCTGGTCTTAGGTGACAATACAATCTAATTAGTGTCCCCAAGTCCTTTGGATGACATATTACAATAAAGATTAGATAAATACCTTAATCTGCAACCAACATAAAAGCTACTTTTTCTGTTCAAGTTCTTTAACATTCAAATTACCAATAGTTTATTAACTGTCCTCACTATATCCTTATTAGAAAAGGTCAAAGCAAATAATATCTACTTTAATTTACAAAGTTCAATGCTGGATGGGAAGAAAAAAGAAATGCCTTAAAAGAATGTTATGAAAGAAAACAAATTAAACACGATATTTTTGTTGGAATCCAATGGAAAAATTAAGTTACTATGCTTGGTGGTGTTTTCATGGCACAGTAATTTTATATGATTACAATTTCAGATTAGTAAATTGGAACAAACAATATAAAAACCATAACTTATACACTAAACCAAGTTCTGCCTTTTACTAAGTGAAAAAAAAAGAGCTCATATTCTGTTGGCCAAGCTCAAAGCAGTTTAATGTAATTTTAATAACTGCAGCTGTTAATATTTTATATATAGTATTTTAATTAAGTTCTATATTTATACAGTACATTGGTTTGGTATAAAGAAGCCTTTTAAAGATTGAATGAATAGCTATACTAGGTTTGATTTTATTTAAAGGATTTTTTGATTTAGGCTGGTGAAATACAAAGATTTATATAGCTCAGTTAAAACTAGGAAACATTGAATTTGAAAGACTAACTTATTTTACTCATTTTTCCCGTGAATCATATTCAGTTACATAATGTGGGTAAGTAATACTGCCATGGCAGGCGGGTAGTGTGCGATGCTTTCTGACTCATGAACAATGAAGGTCCTATCTGTTGATTTGCCTGGGACACTCCTTAGTATATTTTAAATGTCTAATGAGTCATATTTTTTTCTGTTACTAAAGTAGAGGGAGCTCAGACCTAAGAGTTTTTCTTTCTGCTATTGATCATACCAAAGGAAGTAGGAATGAGAACCATGGCCATTAATTTGATGCCAATAATTTTGGTTATGTTGGTTGGAGATAAGGTTAAAACTGTATTTGGTGAACAGACTGATTTTTAAAACATTTTCCAAAGAGTTTATAATGGAAACCCATGTATGAGAATTAATGTCTTATGTTTATAGCTACATGACCTAGTACTTTCTTTTGCAATGGAAGTTGCTCAATAAATATTTGTTACAAGATAAAATAAAAGAGAAAATCATGTGAATGGCTCAGAACCAACCCACCCCTAATAATTTAAAATAGTAGCATCATCCTTACATTTGAAGAACAATTGCATTCTTTTAGTTGCAAATGCAACTTTAAGGGAATTACACTCCTTCCTGAAAGCAGTTGCGCACTAAACTGTAGGGTAACAGGTCATGTCCTTCTTTTAAGGATACAATACCATCCTCCAAGCCCAGAACCTCCCTCTCCTCCCCCAAAAATGCAGGGAGGAAGTTAAACACTTATTAGAGAATGGTCATGAGCTTGGCACAAAAATGGCAAGCTTTTATGAGAACAGAACTGCTACTCTTGCTCATTCATGAGATTCCCATGACATTTAGCAAACATGTTCATAGAAAGAAAATTAATCATGAGGGAAGGCATTCACACCATTTTGGGGTATGGGATATACAGCCCCAGTAAGCGTGTTAGAGACAAGGAAGACCGTCACCAGAATGTCCATCTTTCTGACGGTTTGCTCTTCAGTCCTTTATTCAATAAAAGATTGGAATATGAGCCCCTTGTTCTGTGAGAAATAGTGCCTTCATCCAAATATTTTCATAGAACTCATTTTCAAAGCATTAATTGTATTGGGTTATGTGTTCCTGCTTCTATTCAGAGACATAGGAGAGAGAGGAGCACTTTAATTCCCACACCTTGACTAGTATTGTTTGCACAGCTGTACTCTCAGTACCACGTAGCCTCTTTCATTGCCCACTATTAAGAAGTGATGTGGGGGGCTGAGCTATGAATGGCATTTTCAGATCTTACACTAAATTGGTGAAGGAGGGACCATACAAAGACCAGGCATGATTTTGTGGATCAGAGTGTGTGGCTTGAGTATTGCAAAAAGTGGATGTCCTCCCAGGGTAGCTTAGCTCCTTAGAGCAAAAGCCCTAAGTTGCTGAGTTAATAAATATGATTGAAGAGGCTCTTTACTCTGCGAACTTCAAAGGACTTACATTTCCTTAACAGCCCCTCCTCCCTTTCCAGGGCTACCCTTTCCTTCTGTTTTGTTCCCAAACTCAACATGAAACCACTGCCCAGGTATTTAGCTAAAGTGTGAATTGTGTTAAAATTAGGATGAGGTTAATGACTGTTTTCTGGGGCTTTAATATTGTTTAAATTTGTGTTAAAATCTTTGACCCAGTCAAGGGTATCCTCTCAAGTATTTTCATAGCCAACTGCTATGAATTTTTTTTTTTTTGTAAACCATCATTACACATTGGAGTCAAAGAGAAAACTCATTATTCTTGTCAAAATCTGCTAGTGTACAGCAGGGTACAGCAGATTGTATTAGTGGTTCTTCATGGGTAAGCCTACATTTAACAGCTAAGAAGCCATTGAAGTTTGAATTGAAGTCATAGAGTTCCAGTTTAAGAACTAGAAATTACAGGGAAAGGCACAAGGCTCTCTCCGGAGCACATAATTAGAGGTTTACAGTAATCACCGTTTGATGTGAACAGCACTTTCTAGCTATCTATTACCAGCACTGATTTCTATGTGTAGCATTTATGAATCACCGCACTTGGACATTTCTACTTGAACAACCATTAGACTATTTCTCTGTTTAGATCTTGGTTTGAACTTGTCCTCTGACTGTAATCATTCCTCCCTTGCCTCTACCTAGTAGCTTGTTGTATACATTGAAATCATTTTAAATAAATTTATAATACTCTATTTTGTATTCATGTCCATAAACCACTCCCCATCAATGGGAGGCCTGAAATACCTTATGAATAATTTATCAATTATTTGACTATTCTGATGACTAAATGGAATCAATTTTGCATAAAATTATTATATTAAATTTTATTAATTGATGCTTATATTTATGTATTTATTCTGATAGTACTTAAAAAGGAAAAAGTTATCTATTGTCTTTGCTGCTCAAAACATTTTCAGTTTTGCACTTTTATCCAATCTTTGTAGACAGGTACATGTATTTTATACAGGTGCAATTACAGTATCAACATAATCCTCTAGGCTATTTGCTTCAATGATGTCATAAACTTTTTTTGCTCAAAAATATCTAAGTAACAACAGTTATTCTCTGGGAGTTATGAGAACAGCCTCTGAGATTCAAAGCAGAGCTTTTCAGAGGCACCTTAATAAAGCTCCCAGGTTTGTAGGTCTCAATGTATTAATTTGTTGATAGAAAAAAAAGTCACAGAGATAAATATTGACACTATTCATCTAAGAACTACCCAGGGGACTTGACCACTTTGCCCCACTGTAGAGATAGGAGACGGGTCGTCTTAGTTAAATGAGGGAGGGTGTCAGACCATCCGAGGAGACATATTGCCTTACCTCTTGTACTCTCTCTGTTCAGAAATCCTATTCTCCACTCTTTTGACTAAGTTTTAGCTCTAATTGTGAGTGTATTTGCAGTTGAGGGGCAAAATAGATCAGTTATATAGATATGAGTATTCAGGTTCCTATAACAATTTAATTTGCCTTCCTAAATGCGTAAGTAAGCATTGGGTCATACATAAATTGGCATCTCATAATGGCAAAGTTACATAGGAAGCATTCCATATCCTGTGGCAGTTAATTCTTATAGAGATTTTATCACTTGGCATTCTTATTTTATACATAGATTTTGTGGGCTTGGTAAGTGTCAGTCAAAGCCTGGGGGATGGAAACTTGCTCTCTAAATCTACCCAATGTCCTCTCGGGGCCTGCCAGGCTCGGGGGCAGGCCCTGGTTGATGGTGTCAGGTGTCAGGTGCACCCTCAGGAATTGCACAGTTATTTGACATCACCCAGCCACAGTGACCTGCTCTGTGAAGTGGAAATCTGTGGAACTTCGGCAAAATAATATTTTAATTGCTACAAAATATGACACTTGATTGATATTTATAATTTCTGACCATTGTGTATGATCATTTTATTAACCTGTTATCTGTACATTTAATTTTATGCAGAGAAGTCTATTTTTAAAATTCATATGTATCATATGTTGCTCTGAGTATGTTTGTGTCTGTGTATATGTGCATGTGCTTAATACATGACATATATGTAACATAAGTGCATGCTGTTGATGAAAATGCTGAGACCATTCAAAAAGTACGTAAGTGAAATGTTTTCATGTGCCACACATTTCCCTCACCAATTCGTTGCCTCCTGCACGGGTAACCACTAAAATAATTTGGTGTTAAAAAATTCTCAGGTGTTTTTCTTTGCATGAATATATCTATAAATATATTTGGGCATATAAAATAAGTATAGAGCTCCTTTTTTACATAAATGAGATCATTTTTCAATGATTGTTGGGTGACTTGAAAAACCTACTAAGAACTTCTTCTATGCCATTTTTTGTAGAGACATTGTATAATCCCTTAGATTGAACATATCAATGCATGTTTACTTCATTATTTTTCTATTAACGGGCATTTAACTTTTTCAATTTTAAAATATTGTATGGTTTTAAAGTAATTTATAAAGGAAGCCATCCCTTATATCTTTATGCATATGGTCAGAATTTTGTAGCATGGATTCTGAGAACTGGAATTACTGCATTATTTGCATCTTAATTTTGGAAGATTATGACAGGTGATTTTGCCAACCAGCTGTTTAAATTTACACTCATCTATAGTGTATGAGGTTCCCTTTTCCTGTCAGTCTTTCTCCAACTTTTACATTTCATTCCAAAATTAAGTTCTTCATATATTACTTTAATTCCCAAAATTTCTGGCTCATGGGTGAATCTAAGGAAACAGAAAACATATAGTAATAAGTTTACTTATTAAGAAAATAATATTTAGACTGTATTTTGTTTGGTTTTCAACTAAAGTTTATTTTAGTTACTATTATAAACCTAATACATGACAAGTTCATTTTTTTTAAAAAAGACAGAAAATTGGAGGGAGGAAGGAAGGAAGGAAGGAATTACCCACTCATAATCTCATTACTCCAAAACTTCCATTGTTAATGTTATCATTATTTTTGTTCTATCTATATTAAGGGAATAATTGTATATTTTGCATTTTTCATTATACCATAGAATACGAATTTGAGAAGTAAGTTTTTTACATTTTCAAGGTCTGATTCTCTTCTGCAATGAGAGGTGAATCAGAATTATAATAGATAAAGTTATTTCCAGTAGTAACTTCAAAAATTGTATTCAAAAAAGAATGATAGTGACCATCCAGTCAATCCTTTTATTTTGCATTGAGAACCACACTGAGGCCGAATGAATCTATTATTTGGCTAAACTGGCTAGCTAGTTAGTTGTAAAGCTAGAGCATGAAAACTAGTTTCCTCTGGCCAGGCAAAAGCATTTCCCATTATGGAGCACTATTTCTACCACCTTACTTCTTACTTCCCAGTCATTTAAACTTTTACAGTAATTTAAAACTTGAAACCAAATTGACTTATTTTACATCTCACCTTCACTTCATGTTCCTTCTTCCCTTGTCAGCTAATCTTCTTGATGTGGAGTAGCCAAGAAAAACTGGATGGAAAAAAAGAAAAAGAGTGGAAACTAACAGGTTATAAATACCAGATCAAATTGTAAAGTTGATTTCCACTTTTATAGCTAAGAACTGTGTTCAGGTTTGTCCCCTTAGTGTATACTGTTACATAAAATGTGACTTTATGATTTATGTTTATAAATATTCTCAAATACAGGGTGGGGCAAAATAGGTTTACAGTCGTGAGTACATGAAACTGTTTATTCTTGTATTATTATTTATTAATCATTGTATTTTTTGTACAGTTGTAGTGGACAAGTGTAATCCTAGTTTTGCCATACCCTGTATTTTCCTATTTGTTTATCACCTTGGTTTGAACTTTTGCATATGACATGAAAACAACTAGGTTTAAATGTTAATATGTTAGTGTTATTTCTACATTAATATCATAAAACTCATGTACACAAATATATTTTGTTTTAGCTGACATTTTATTTGTTTAAAAGTAAAATAACACAGCAGAGTACTTTACATTCTTACATATTGAAGCATAAAGCACCGATCCAAATAAGTCCCCTAATATCACTATCCTCTACAAAATTTAGCAGCTCAAAATATAACAGTGCTTACATGAAGTGTTTAATTTACCAGAAACTTCAAATTTAATTTATAGGGGGAAAAGGTAGAATATTTGAAATAGTTCAACAGTTCTAAAGATAACATAAGAATATTTGCAATTACTAGAAAAAATAGTATAATATACCCAGAATTTTATTTCTTCTTAAAAATTTATTTAAATGTCTTCATACCTCAGCCTTTGGGAAATTCTCATTTTCCATTGATATATACAGCTGTGACAACTACTCAATTTTCTTTCATTATTGATGAATAAGGTTTAAATATTCATTTTATGTTTTCTTTTTAACCACTGTCTTTATAACTCAATTATAATAAAATAGGTGCTTGGAACCTTAATATTGAAATTGAACTTTGTTCATATTTGTGTGTTAAATTGGTTTAAATGAATTAAGTGATTCTGTAATGAATCTTCAGCTTAGGTGAAAATATTCTTTGATTCTTTTCAATAATAAAATCATTAAGGAATTTAGGATTCAAATCCCCTATCAGAAATGTGTATATTTCAGGATTTTCACATATATGGGCTAAAATATTAATATTTATCAGACTCAGTAGTAAAATTTAATTGTTATTTCAAATAAACTTGTTATTCTGTGAATCTTCAGAATATAAAATAATTATTTCCCTTTTTATTTAAATTAGTTGTATACTTTCCCTTTCTTTGCCATGTCCTTTACAGAGATTTTCCTTTAAAATGTGAGTACATATGGACTGGCAAAGCACGTAGAGAAATAGTTGATTTTCAGTTATGGTTGTTTTATTCTATTATGTTTGTGTGCAGAGTATTCCAGTGAATGATACCTGGCACACGCATGTGCTGGATGTGACTCCTGACCTTAAATCCAGGACTAAATTAAAGCTTGCGCTCCCCTTGGATTGAATTTGGGTTGAAGTTGTATTGTAATCGTTCTGCTTTCTTTCCCATCTTTCATTGCTTCTTCTTCCCATGAAAGTTCTAAAACTGCCTCTCAGAGGGATGACGAGGAGCTGTGGGGAAACATCCTTATCCTATGAGAGTAACCTCTCAGCCAGTGTTTCCACAACCCGTCGATTGCTCCTGAAGCGAATTTGGGGGGTCGTGTCTAGTATTTGTATGAGTAAAATTATATAATAAAGAGAAAATATCAGATTGCCTCCGAGGTAGTAGAGTTAAATATTTTTCCATTAAAATGTGTTTCTGGGTGTATATCTGTGTATGTAAGCATGTGTGAGTGTGTGCACTGGGCCAAATGTGAACTATTGGAAAACTGTGGATTAACTTTAGGTGTTGTGGTCCGAAAACCCTCGTCTAATCAGAATGTTATAGTGAACATCTTCCTCTGGCCACATCAAGTACATTCATGAAAATGCATCTGAACTTTCTTGCAATACTTTGTTCAAAACAGGCCCTAAGACACCATAAATAAAAATCCAGAGACCCAGTCACTCTGTGTTCACCGTCAGAGAAACCGTTCAGGGATGATTGTCTGAAACACCGGGCAGCACTCTGGCCCCTCAGAGTGTAGACGCGTTGAATAGGGAAAGTACGAGCTGTACTGAGCTATGGGTTATTTGGAGGAGTCAGGGAGAGTGGGTGTTAAGCCAGCCAGTGAATTCCCTCATTTGAGGAATCCTTCAAGCATCCTCTTACTGACAGACTTAGAACTCATGAATAAGAACAATACAGTTTTCCAAGTGGTTTTTGTTTTTGGTCCCTGAGCTGAAGCAGGCTTGTCCATGAATAAAAAAGGTATATGGGAAAAGTTACATATTTTTAAAAACATATTCCCACTCTTGTGAAACTTTGTTATTGTTCACTTGCTCTGTGTCTTTTAACAACTCTCTCTCTCTGAATATTATACATTCATGTCCAGTAAGCCTTCTTGAACTAATTAGAAAGCAGGGGTGGTACACTTTTAGCTTAAAAACACTAGTCACTGTGTCCGTTGCGTACAGCTCTTTGCTTACCACACATGATGTGAGGTTTTTTAATGTCCACCTTTTCTTTTGTCATTTACACTTACTCTGTTTCATCATTTTCTAACTTAACATTAACCAGTGCAGAGGAGGGGAATCAGTTGTTAAGCCACTTACTTTGGACAGTTAAAAATACACGTAATGGAATTCTGTTTAGAAAAGTATCACATTGTCTCTCAAAATTATATATTGCATTCCCCCCAAATGAAATGCTTTATCTTTTTCTAAGTAGGATCTTATGCTACACATATGATGCGAAATGAGTTTTCCTCTAGATACTTGCACAGATGTGAATAGTAAAAATGAGCACTTTGTTGTTCTCCCTCTTTCCTGCCTTCTTCTGAGATACCTATTACACTCCCCTCCTTGGAAGGCCAAACTAGCGATACGTTTGAGTGTTTCTCCCCTAGGAGCTTTCTTCAATTCTTTCTGTTCAAGTCTAGAGAGACAAATGTCTTCTTGATGGCTTAGCCACCTGCACAGTCACTGTCAGCAGCTCCCATGCCCTTCTCCCTCACTCCCGCACAAAGACAGACCCCATTACGCTGCCTACATTGAGGAGTGCCCCTTCTGCTGGGATATGGAATGCCCCTGGGTGTAATACAGAGACTGGCAGCCCTGTGCCCTTAGTTAGATTCAGGTTCACGTTCATCACAGCCATATTTTCATTTGGGGCGGGTCTTAGGTATTCCATGAAACACCTGAAATGCACCTTCCTACCCACAGTACACTTTCCCTGCCTGTCTGTACTTCTGGGCCCGTCTTGTCCTCAGGCCTCTCCTGTGTGTCTGCCTCTAACCCCCGAGGCTCCGTGTCAGCGGCTGGCATCACACCAGACGTTTTCTGATCCACTCTCTCTCTTTGGGTTCCTGCTGCTTTGTTTCACGGTCTGGACCTGAAAGACAAATCTAGGATAATCTAGTAATGGGTCAGTGCAGCGTCCTTGTCTGGTATCATATTTGCATCCTTGCAATAATCTTCCTCGAAATAGGATATGGGTGGAATTTTGAGTAAGCTAGTGGTGCAGGATGGGAGCTTTGATGAAATCTGCCTTTCATTTTTTTCTTCTTTTAATGGATCCCACAAGTGTATTATCTGTGATCCTCAATTAGTCCCTTGTGAATGTCTACATTTCATTTTAGGCTTAGGGCCAGGGTTCCTATATGTTTATAAACTAATAGAAATATTTTTCCTCTTATATTTGTAGTGAGGGGAAAGAAACTTATCCATTCAGATGAATAGCTCATTTCATTTAGAAAAAAAGTAGACAGCAAATTTGATTTGGTTCTTGTGATTAATAATGACACACAACATTTATTCAATGCTTATTATAAACTAGGTATTTACTAGTATTAATCTACTTAACACTCAGAGCAACCATATGAGGTAGGTCATATTATTATGCCCATATTAGGAATGAGTAAACTGAGACTCTGGCAGTTAATTGATAGATTCCTATGGCTAAGAGTAATGAAGTTAGGTTTAGACATAAATAACCTGTCAAACTATCATAGTAAATAAAAGCAATCAAGTCAGTCTGTCTGACTTTATTGCAGAGAGTGGTATAGAGTGTCAGTCTTTCTCCTTTCTTTCTCTTTCTTTTTGACTATAAGAGAATGATGTAGAATGCCAATTTCCATTTCCTCCCTCCCTTCCTTACTTCTTTCCTTCCTCCCTCCCTCCCTCCCTTCCTCCCCTCCTTTCTTCCTCCCCTCCTTCCTTCCTCCCCTCCTTCCTTCCTTCCCTCCTTCCTTCCTCCCCTCCTTCCTTTCTTTCCTCCTTCCTTCCTTTCCTCCTTCCTTTCTTTCCTCCTTCCTTCCTTTCCTCCTTCCTTCTTTCCTTCCATGACTAAACTCTTAGAGGCTGCCACATACTCTTTGTTGGCTGTGCACTTTGAATTTTAGTCCCAAAGTCAAATACAGGCATACCTCAGAGAAATTACGGATTTGCTTTCAGACCATCACAGTAAAGTATGTGTCACAATAAAGTGAGCCATAATCTCTTTGCTAGTGTAGGGCCTTGCCTTTATTTTGTAAAACATGCAACATCTGTGACGTGCAATGAAGCAGAATTCAATAAAAAGAGGCATGCCTATAGAAGCATTTTACTTACAGTCTGCCTTCTTTCTAAAGCCTCTTAATTCCATGGGTTCCTGTTTATTCCAGTGAGAAGTATATGACACCAGGAATAAAAATAAAAATAAAAATAAATGTGCCCCTCAGGGAGTTCACCCTTAAGCAGATGAAAGAGAGAAAGGGTGGTATTTAGAACATGATGTAAAGATCTGTGTGTCTCATCTTTGCAACAGGTACCATTTCTGTCAACACGCTGCGCACACCCTACACTGCTCCCGGCGAGAGTGAGATTCTGGACCTGGACGATGAGCTGTACCTGGGGGGCTTGCCAGAGAATAAAGCCGGCCTCGTCTTCCCCACCGAGGTGTGGACTGCTCTGCTCAACTATGGCTACGTGGGCTGCATCAGAGATTTGTTCATCGACGGCCAGAGCAAAGATATCCGGCAAATGGCCGAAGTTCAAAGTACTGCTGGAGTGAAGCCCTCCTGCTCAAGGGAAACAGCAAAACCGTGCCTTAGCAACCCTTGCAAAAACAATGGCATGTGCAGGGATGGGTGGAACAGATATGTCTGTGATTGTTCCGGAACAGGCTATCTTGGCAGGTCCTGTGAGAGAGGTAGGATTCCCAAAATCAAGCAGCTGACTCCCCTGAGTTGAAAAATGTATTAAATATTGACCTTCAACTTTAAATGGACCGTGGAAGCATAATGTATGCTCTGCTGAAGTAAACTCTCTGCAAGCTGAGCAGCCACACCTGACATGTTAGTGATGAGTCCTTAAGGATTTTCAAGGGACCTGATTCTGGGAAAACAGCCCTTTAAGTATATTGCAGGAATAAATATTTGGATCTTTTGTATCCTCTAGGGTATGAGCCTAAGGTGTATAATAGACAATAACTGTTTTTCTCTTTTGCCCAGTTTTTCGATTTCAGGACACTAGAAAGTAAAGATTCACGAGTTAGACATATTTATGGCATCCAGTGCTAGTACCCATGCTCCCCCCCCAGAGAAAATAGCATGTGAAGTAAGGTCAACGGGAGGCTGCAACTTCCCTGACACTATTGCATGAGACTTAGGTTAGCCTGTTCTTTTTACTTCGGTCAACTTACCCAAGTTTGAAATTTGAAACGTAAGTTGACTTTAAATCACCTAGGTTACGCCAACATTTTTCAGAAGTGCACCCCAGTTTCAAAGGCACTTATTTACCTTTGTATTGGACCTACCTGATCACAGAAGATTAAAATACCCATTTCACGTGAAGGCTTCGTTCGTCTGTTGAAACTCTGAGCAGTTCCTCCATGTCCTTCTCTATGGGGAAGCAAAGCTACATTTATTTTTCTTCTTTTCCTCTCCCATTAGAAGGAGAAGAATAAGGGTTAAAGGAAGAACGAAGAGTGATAGCTGTCACAGTTCATCTGCAGGCCAAAGGAAGAAATAGCAGAAAAATAGGTCTAAGCATAATATCCTTCTATCGACCTAACAGTTTCAGATAAATGCTTTAGTCTCTACACCCACTGCCACTCGTTTTCAACAGTGGAACAAAAAATCGATATGAAAAAATATTGATGAGTTTTTCCATTGTCCTCTCACACTCTACATAACACTGCTCTACGAGCCATTAACCTCAAAGTAACCAATATCTATTTTTCAGCCATGCATATTCAGTCTCCCCCCCCCACTTATTTCTACAATAGTTTAATTCATTTCAGCTAACAGTTTCTAAAAAATAAGTGGTAATTTTCTAGAATCCAAAGTTGAAATGTGACTGCTTCTTAATCTTAATGAGGAGGTTCATCTTATTATGAACATTAATTAATATGAAAATTAATAAAAATAACTTAATCTAATGAGGATCTCAAATTACCTACCACAAATACCATCACTGTTCTGTTGCACAATTAGATTCATCAGGAGATGGGCAGACACTTTCATCACACAGATTCATTCATTCTCCTGGTATCTAATTGCAGTCGCTGTGAGTTGCCGTTGGAAGTTAGCTACTTCTGCGCAGTTTTCATTCATAGGGTGTATAGTGTCTGTAAATTCCCTCCTCTCATGTTGCCTTCAAATCTGTTTGTTTGTGTGGTTTGGATTTTAGAAGGTGCCAATGATAACAACAACAGTGACAAGGCTCACAAGATGTCTTACGGTTAGGCATACTGTGAGTTTAGCGGAGCTATATGATTTAAGACTTTGTTTTAATTGTAATCACTCAGAGAGCTCTCAGACACTCTGATGCCTCCTGCTCGAGTGAAACCAGAGAGGCTGTAACTGAACTGTCACAGGAGTTACAAAAGCTTTTAGTTAAATATGCATGGTGTACCACCCTGTGGCAGCATTCCGCTACTACATATGGCAGAAATAAAAATACAGACACTGTGTAGCTTCCTGAGCCCGACTGAGGGAAGGGGAATATTTACACAATTAGAAGGAGGGGAGCAAGCATATGAAGATTTGCAGATGAGCATTTAACCGCAGACTTCATTGCTGGGATTCGGCATACATTTTTACCTGGCAAGTGGCTGGAAATTTCTACAGATTTGTTTATCTCCAGGTTGAGCGTTGAGAAGGAAATGGTCATTTTAGTGTGGCTTTTGTTTCTGGACTACCCAGCATATTGTGAGAAGTCTTTGCTTTTCAGGACTAATTTTCTTGCTCACATTATGGCGTCTCCAGAGAACAGGGTGATGGGGGATGCCTGTCATGCTCAGTAGCTCAAAACTTGGCTTCCACCCAGTCCCCAGCTATGCCCTTGTTCCTTCAATGCAAGATCGTGCCCAGCCCTCGAGGTTTCCAATTCAAAAGAAAGGGATTTTCTCTAGGTAATCTCTAATCACACAAATTGTTGACCACATGAGAGTTGACTGACAACTCTTGGAGTTAAAAAAAAAAGGCACTTAAAAAGTTAAAAGTTTCTATTTTACTATCCTTGAGCAATAATTGATAACTTATAAAGATAATTATTCAAAGTAACTAAACAGCATGTTCAAGTCCACGGACAATGCATGGGGGATGAAGTCACAATCTCATTCTAGGAAACGTTCAGTTCGCATTAAATAAGCAAAGGCATTTATAAGAAAGAAAAGAGTATCGGCTGACTAGGTTCGGATACTTAGAAAAATAGTATCTTGTTTTGTGTGTATTGATTCTATAAGGAAGAATACTGTATAAGTTATGTTCAACATAATATAAATTAAGTGCAGCACCTTCCCTCCTGCTTTGTTTTTAATAAAACTAGGAATTTGTAGAGACTTGCTCATATAGAAATTATTCTTGGTTGTAAGTATATGGTAGAATCAGAGGTCTACTGTATACTTGTTTGGTGAAACTCTAACAGATGGAGGGACAGATGTCAGAGCAATATAATTTGGCTCCCTGTCGGATTTTCATCGTTGATCACAATATGTGACTGCCTTTCGGCAAAACTGAGCACAGGTGTGCACTTTAGGCCACAAGAAGGAATAACACAGAAGAGCACACTGATCAAACTTAATGACAAGGGAGAAGGAGGTGGAGGAGACAAACTGGAAACTTTTTCCCCCACTGGGAAGTGCTGTGTTAGAATTAGGCTCTTAAAGAACACTTTTGTGTTCTAAGTGATAAAATAAGGTTACTGATGTTAAAAGATGCCAAATAACATAACCTTCAAATGTCAGAATGTTGTTTACCATTTATTTGGCAACTCTAGACTAGAGTCTTGTGCATTTTCCGTTTCCTGTCTAATTAAAAGTTAACTCTAATGATGAGGAATTATTTAGACATTTATTTGTTGTTTATGAACAAGTTATTTTTCATACTGAGAATTGTTTAAAATGGCACTTGGGGGCTGTCAAGTTTTCTTATTTTACTGGCTTTTTATTCCTGCAGCTTTTTGAAGAATGCTAAAGGCCAATGATCCTAATTATTTTTCTACCTCAGATTGTATTTCATACTTTACAATCCGTTGTCAGACCTCTATATTTCTAAAAGGATGTTCCCCTTACTTAGTGTTTAATCAAATTAAGCTACATTTTATAGAATATGAGATCATTTGAAAATATGATTATTGAATAATAGAGATCAGATTTATAGGCTAAGGAAATTGGAGAAAACTAAAAAAAATATTTTAGTACTTTTATCTGCATGATAGCCCAGTAACTGAACAATTGACAGTGACTTTTAAGCTTTTATCTCAAATACTGTTTTATAGATAGGGACAATGATTGGCTGTACTTCATGATAAGAGATACTAAAGATCAAATTTTTAAAAAAATTATACTAGAAACACTTTTTTTTTAGATTTCCCTGCAACTCTGCAGTCATGTTTTAATTCTTTTTTTTAGCAACTACTAGCAGATTTTCTGCATTGAATAATGACTTTTATGATATTGTATCTACTTGGGAAACTTCTTATCTAATATGAAAAATATGTGGTATGATCTAGAACCACTCTATTTTAAGCAACTTATGTTGTGTTTTCCCAGTGCTTAGTTCAGTGCCTAGCCACAGGACCCCTATTTTGGTAAACAGACCCCTTTCCTAATCTATCATTTGCAGCACAATAATGGACCTCAAAGTAGACTTTAGTAAATATTTTGTTCATATTTATTACCAAAATTAGAGTCTACTTACAATAGGCAAAATAAATACTCCATTTCCTTAGTGCGCATATATGTAAGCTTGGTGAGCACACTGAAGGAAGCCCTTTCTCGTAGCGTCCGTACTGAGTGCAATCACTGATTCAGTAAGTGTTCACTGAGGCTACCGTGTGCCTGGCACCTTGGGGGCGTGCAGCTGCCACAGAGGGAACAGGGGAATCCAGCTCCTGCCCTCACGACACTTCAGCACTTATATTTTAAAGGGCAAAAGAAGGTAATGCTATAGAAACAAAAAAAGAAATGTTAATTTAAAAACTTAAAAGGTAAATAGATCCAGACTATCCAGAGGGGATTAAAGGGTGCTTGCAGCATACCTCTCTGAAGGAACATGTGACCAGAGACCTAAATGCTGAAGGAACCAGCCATATAAAGATCTGGAGTGAAACAGAATGCAAACACTTGAGAGTTGAAATCAGTGAGGCTGGAGCTTGCTAAATAAGGTGGGGTGGTGATGCTAAAAGCTGAGGTCAAACAGACAGACTGAGACCAGACCACACAAAAAGATTTTTTAGAAGGAGGGATACAGATTTTATTCTGATTGCACTGGAAAGCTATTGGCGCGGGTGGGGGAAGGTAGAGGATTGTTTAAGCAATAAAGCGATAGAATCTGATTTACTAAAACGTTTAGCTTGGCTGCTGTGTGTAGGGAGAAAGTGTAGAGGTAGGGAGACTGTTGAGGGAGGTTTCATAGCGATGGAGGTGAGAGCCTGGAGCAGAGTCTGAGGCACTTCAGTGGAAAGGGTAAGCAGCAATAATCGATTCAGGAAATGGATTGGAATTCGTAGCTTCAGGAATTGCAAGTTTGCAAATAGATTGGACGTGGCAGAGAGGGAAAGAGAGAAATCACAAAGGTGAAGTCTGAGCAGTGGGCTTATGTCCTTTACCGAGATGGAGAACCTTAGAGAAGAAACACGACGAGTTTGATTTGGGAAGGGAGCGAATGGTTTTATGAGGTTCCTATCGTATTCAATTTGGAGAAGTTCAACAAGCAATGGATGAGTAATGGGTGGTGGAGCTCAAGAGAGAAGTCAGTAGCATTAATAAATATCAGGCAGAGTGAGCATGTGAGTAGAGGGGAGCCTTGGGTCCTGGGGTAGACAGAAAAGAGTGCAGGCCGAGACCCCGGAAGCCTCAGTGCTGATCGGTCCTGGATGTGTGTTCCGACTCACGACTTTCCTCACTGTTTGAAAAATAAACTTGCAAAAAACACAACTTCGGAAACACAGTCTTAATAACAAACACCGTTGCATTAGTAAAGTTAATCGCTGTGTCATGTACGTAGGCAAGATAATGAAAATTTCCTAGTTTACTTTAAATTGAGGTAGTTTTTCTTTTGTTAAATGGCATCCTGAGTTACCAGAACCAATGAGAAGGCAGCGTGACTCATGCTTGTTTTGCAGTGTTCTACCGCCATATGGTGTTTAACACTCAGGGGTGCTGACGACTTCTCAAAGCAGTCAGTTTGTGATCAACAGTTTTTGCTATTTACTTTTTCATGTGTTTCGTACTGTATTAAGCAACTTCCCCATTAAAGCAATCCACACTAGTTTTAGAAGCACACACCCACACAAGCTCTTCAGTCCCTCCCCATCCTTATGCAATATTACCACAGTACATAGTAATCGACATTTTGGTGATAGCTTCGTATTTTCAGGATACCAAGGTTGTGCTTAGAGATATGTTTTAAGTGTTAATTAATTGCTCTTAGAATCATGGACTTGCAAGGCGAACAAAGGACTTGAAGATCCTCTTGTAGCAGATAAAGTCCTCTCAGAGCTAAGGCTAATTTTACAGAGCTGGTCGGTGGCCTAGCCATATATTATGTAAGCATGCATTACATAGTTGCTAGTGCTTCAAACCAGGCTCACACTGTGGATATACAAAAGAATTGATCTCTCCTCTTGAGAAGAGAGACACATACCTAAACATTCACAATCCAACATGATCAGTGCGATATAGGTAGACAGTGCTATGGGAATCAAAAGGAAAAGTGCGGTCGTATCTTCCTCTGCACCTGTGCAGACACTTCACAGAGGAAGTTCCCCCTACTGTGACTTCCGTTTCCAGCTTGAAGAAACTGCTCATTTCGGAAGAAGATGAGCTGAGTTTGTAGTCTTGCGTTCTCACTGGAAGACTTGAACAGGTCACGCTTTCCCTTTCCCAGTATAAATGTACTAAACTGACCAAGACTGTTTCTATTTCTTTCTCCCCTGTAGAGGCGACAGTTCTGAGCTATGATGGGAGCATGTTTATGAAAATCCAGCTCCCCGTGGTCATGCACACAGAGGCTGAGGATGTGTCCTTACGGTTTCGATCCCAGCGCGCCTATGGCATTCTCATGGCAACCACCTCGAGAGACTCGGCAGACACCCTCCGCCTGGAGCTGGACGCAGGGCGTGTGAAACTGACGGTCAACCTAGGTAACCACGCACCCTCCCCCGCTGAACTAACACTCTTCATTTTTTGTTTAATTCTGCCTGCAAACATTTATCAAGTAGCCTGTTTGTCATGGAAAGTTAAAAAAAAACACTTAATGGTCTCATTTCCATCATTTAAATTAATTTAGGTTTTTGGGGCATCCTTTTATTGTTTGTTGTTGTTGTTCTTGTTGTTTGTGTAACATAATTTACTGTTTTGTGATTTTTACCACTGAGGGTTCTTAAAAGGGAAGCCATACATATCAACAAGGTTGATTGAAAATATAAATTATTAGGCTTGAAGATGCCACAAACCAAAGTTCCTATTGTCGTATTTACTGATATTCTGATTGGCTGTATACGATATCCTTTCAGATACACTTACTGAGATAACATAGGCACCGAATATCAAATTTCTACTTTGTGATCTAGGTCAACAGTAGCTTTTCTTCTATTCCTTGGGCTTCTCCTTTCAAAAACTGTCTTGGTGGTACCCCATCCTTTCTGTTTGGAAATACTGTGTGGTGATATTTCGCTATCAACTACAATCCACAACCCTTCAATGCCCAAAGTCTGCGGCCCTCAGCAAACAGCCACGAGAACACTGAAAACACAGGCTCTTCTACAGGCAAATAATGCTTTCCTGCTCAGGTACAGAATGAAGAAAGGGTCACTACAGTAAAACCTCAACAACCAAATGAAACATGGGGGGAGGGCAGGCTGAATTATGAAAATGTCTGCATTGTAGAATTAACAAAAATTAAGCAGTTTTGTCTTCAATTGCATTTATAAGCAGAAATTAGTGGCTGAAAAAATCCTCTTAAGGAAAGGTCTTCCTAGGTTCATTTTAATGGCAGGATAACAATTATCCATAATTAGCACATTGTTTCATGCAAGTTGTGCCATCAATTCATAGTAAAGTACTTAGACTCAGGTTTTTTTTCCCTAAACTTGACCTTTCAGAACTTGTCTATTTTGTTTTCAGGTGATCAGTGCTCATACCGAATGAAGAGTTATAAATAATCTGCCCAATAAGTTTGAATATTACCATTAACTCCAAGAGGTATACAAATTAATGAGGTTTTACTGTATTTCCTGGATGTGATAAACACACACAAAATTAATAAATAGAAAAAAAATGAATAAACAGAGAGAAAATTTGGAAACTCCATAGATAAAAGAGTAGTAAAATGTGATGAAACATTTTATAGGAACCTCACCTACATTTCCTAATTGTGCTGGGCAGAATAGTAGCTCATAAAATATGAAAGTATTTCACAGATAGCTTATTGCATAGAATTACATTCTATTAATATTAGTTAAATTAAGTTACGTAATGAGAGTGTTTTTAAAGGTTACTGAACACACAGCACTTGTTTACTGTTCTGTTAGCGTTCCCTCTAGTGACAATAATAGGTTACTACAGCCAATCAAAACTGCCTAATTACAGTGGAGGGGCTGGCTGCTAGCCAAAGCGAAAACACTCATGGGAATTGTGCAACAGCAAAGCATTCTGTGGAAAGAGTTGTGTAGGTGCTGGTCCTTGGCTGTTTGCAACCACTTTTCTGATGCGGTTGACGACACATGACAAACTCAGCTACATGGAAACAGAATCTAGGTTTATATTTATTGTGTTCCCCAAAGGCATTAAATACTACTACCAAAAGCAACAAATATTTATCGATACATAAAATAAACATAGAACACCCCACACAGTCCTTTAAAGATAACCCTTCTAATCACAGTCTGTGTTATTCACTTCATTCTATTCTTAGCGAATCTGCTTTTATATAGGAAGCAAGAATAAGAAAAGGAAAATCAATAGCAGTGTTAACCATGACACTTACTGCGTAGAGATAACATTGTCAGCTCGGAAGAGAGGCCCAGGCTTGGGTGTTCTGGAGAATGACACTACTTCTTAGCTGCTAGAATTTCTAAAAGAAACATACAGTGTTTCTTTCCTCCTCCGATTAATACAAGGCATGGAATCCAGCCAGCAATGGGTTGTTACCTGTTTGCCCACACAAAGCCAAAGCAAAACATTAGGGTGAGGTGAGAATCATTTCAACTTGCTCTCCATTGATCACCACAATTCTAAAGGACTCTGTTGGCCTTTGTGGGATCTTAGATTTTGGAGGTCCAAGATGTCTGAGCCTAGCTGAGCTTGCACCTGCGCCCCATTGTGACGGAGCACTTTTTAGTTCTGTTGAAAACAATGATATGTTCTTTCACAGATGGGGAGAAAGTTGCAGCCAGTCTAAGCCAAGCATCTTTGACAGTTGACAATTCTTTATTTCACTTAGATTTGTCACCATGTAGCTTTGTTTGAATTGGCCATTTTTTTAAACCTTTTCTTGTTGTTTCCAATGGTGAAGTTTTATAACCATGAATCTGGGTTCTAGAGCTATGTAAAGCATAAATGATTTGGAGTGGCCATATTTGCATGTGTCTGTCCCCGGAAGGGTGGACTGTGATTTTATTGGATGTCTGCAGCTATTACCTTGAAGGATAAATTTTCATTTTTCATCTATTCTTCCCCATCTAGATTGTATCAGGATTAACTGTAATTCCAGTAAGTGCCTATTCAAAATTTTTAAAATGTTATTCCTCCATTATGATGTAAGCTAGTCAAGGCAAAAAAGAGAGAGAGAGAGAAAGAGAGAGAAAGATGTTTATGAAACTCACGAATTCACTTTTGAAGTATACCAGTCCATCATCTGGGTTGTAAAAATTCATTTTGAAATCTGTCCGGTTGAAGATTTAACCGCTGCCGTTCCTACCTCTAAGTGTCAAAGAGGTGACCCGTACTTTTTAACATGAGGTGTAAGTGCCTCTGTAGGCCTCCGGGTAAGGGGAGTGGCATTCACATTTTGCCCGACCTTGGCCTCCCGTAGCTCTCTTCATGACCAAATTTGGAGAACATACTGTAAGTCTTTTCTTTCCTTTCCTCATCAGAAGCTTTTCTCTCTTACTCAAATACAGAAAAACCGTGTGATTCCTTTAATGTTGAGAGTTAGTATTAAATCCTTTTAAATTCAACCAGTTTTACATGGAAAAATGTGTTTTTCCAAGTTATATATATATATACAGAAAATTACTTGTCTAAAGAAGTTTCTCCTGTTCATTAAGAGTATTTACATGATGAATTTTTACATCCTAACCGTATATCTGCAAAAATAACTAAAACCTTTCAAATCTGTGGTATGCATGCCAAACGATGACTCAGAAAAGATGCATGGACTGCGTTTTATTTGACTGTGACTAGAGGACCTGAAAGGATATAAGGACTGTGATTTTATTTTGAGTTGTCGCCTTATCTTAAGAGTAAATGTATTTTCATTTCTTTCCATAAATATTTAGATTGTTCTTTTCCAGGTTTTGCTGACCACATTAAGGAACCTCCTCCAATGATAACAGAGTTGTTAGCTATTTCAATAAAATGGTTCTAATAAACTAAACTCTCATTTCATAATCAGTAAAAAAAATTTATATCCTTGGAAAATGCTGTGAATTGATGGGGTCTACTTCCCAAACCCTAGCTGTGTTTTCAAGGGGCGATAATTCGTCCTCTGAGGAACAGATGGTGATCTTCAATTTACAAAATGAGAAGCTTTACCTAATGAAATAGATACTATTTCGAACACTGTGCTTCTTATAACTCAGATATGTCTTTAAGTATTTTAATATTCATTAAAAGTAACAAAAAATGTGGGTCTTTCTAACCATAGCAATAAAAAGGTAACTGAACCATGACTTCAGAAAAATTAAATCGGTAAACTACCATGTAAAACGTTAAAAATCATGTCCAACAGAATAGCTCCTAAAATTCTCTGCCAAAACTCCCATGCAAGTGTCCGCGGAATTTTTCAGGTACACAGCTCCTCTCACACCCCATCACCTCTTCCCTTCCATGCTTTCTGAAAAGGAGCACAGGCTTTGCAGGCCAATACCATGGTCCAGTTTGCCTTCGGCCCTGGGGCACAGGGGCAGGCAAAGTGACAACTCACCGAATAGTTTCTGAGGCCAGATTTGAGCCTTAACACAACTAGAGACATTCTTGATTCCTCCTGAATCTCAGAAAACCCACATGAGAAAAATATTTTCTCTTAGACGTCCTTATGTACTTTTACAATAAGCATGAATTTTCAAATTTACAAAATCTAACTACGTAAACTCTAGTATTTGATGGAAACTAAGCCGATGAAATGAACTTCTGTGTTCCTCAGCTACATATATTAATTTTTACATCTATCTTTGTAGCCTAACTAGACACCACTTGGCTTATAAGAGTCTGATATTAAGCAGTCATTTTTTTCTCTCAATATTACACAAAATGATATCTTTAAGAACAAATTATTTTGCTGGTTAGTCGAATCTTCCACCTTTTGAGGAGCACGTGTTACATGTAAACTACTGTAATTGAGGGATGCTTGTGAGCTTTCGGTGTGCTCCTTGGACAGGACTGCTAATGCCTTAAGTTGACAGCAGTCCCTGGGAAGAGCATTCAGTGATCAGGTAACATTTTTATTTCCTTTACCTTTGCTTTATTTGGGGAATCATGGGCAGGTTTAGCAAGAACCCCACGTTCTACCAAGAATTCATGGTATTACTCAACTTTGAGGAGTGGGAATAATATATGTATCTAATAATGCAAATCTAACTCACAGTAGTTAAGCAGATCTCCACCTCGAGTGCATTTTCTAGCCCATAAAAAAAAATATATCTATTGCAGTACAATTTGTAGGTTAATAATTTATTACATGTATGCCCTTTGAGTTAAGTGTGTTAGAAACTGAAATGAATGCATGTTTATTTAATCACAGCCATGTACTGCAACCATCTCTAAAATGTATACATTACATTTTATACATCTCTAGAATGTATACCATAGCTAAGATAACAACTGTATTGTGAGACTAATATGAAATTCCTTAACTGATGTCTGCTAAGAATATTTCCACTGGCAATATAGAAACTATAATACAAAGATCATCTTGCATTGAGAATTAATTTAAATTATTAAGTTTTAATGGAAACCTTCCCAAATTTCTCTATACTTCCTGAGAATTGCTGTTTTCTACAGTGGTGCCCTCCTCCCTCACCTCCACTGTACCCCCACCCAGTTTACAGCAAGTGTTACCTGATATGCAAAAGAAATGATATATAGTATCAGGCTGTCTAATCTTTACTGTTGAAGAGTAGGCAGTAGGGGAGGGGGAAGGTCTAGCTGTATGCATGGGCCTGTGTGAGGATAAGAGAAGGCAGATATGTTTCTTTTTCAGCCCTTCCTGTGTGGGGAAGTTTAGATTCCACAGACAGGCCAGGGCACAGCCTTTTGTTAAGGTGTTTTCGAGAAAGGGCAGATTTGAATTCCAAAGACCATCTCTGTCCGACTCTTTGTTGCCAGGATTCCCCCCCAATAGGAAACGCTGTCAAGGATCTTTAAATGGAGGGAGATAGCTTATTTTCATTTAAAAATGAAAAGCTTATTTATATGTGGAGAGAGGGTGCTTGTTTTTAAAGAACCATCTCTGTGAATAGCGGTCATGTCGTTGTGAAAATGCACGCTTTCATCTTTCAGGTTACAAACAGAATGTCCCCGCACAGAGTCCCAGAGCAATCGCAGTTCTTTGATGTCCATTAGCTTATATCACTGCTAAAATATATTTGTTATCTGCAAGTGGAATTAGACTGAGGTCAGTGTTTGCAGATTCATGGACTGGGAGGCGAGCAGAGAGATGTATTATCTGGGGTTCTCCATTCTCCTCTGTCCGGGATAAGAATAGAGGGACAATCAGATTGCTCTTGTCTCCTTAATCAACTCCAATGTGGAAAACAACAATCTACCATCATAAAGTAAATTTCTATGGAAGTTGCTAAAAGAACCGCCATCTTCGAATGTAGAAATTTTCTTCCCTGGACAGTGAGGGGTACTTCAATAAAGGTAGATGGGAAAGGACTGTAAGTCACATTCTTTTAACATAAAGAAGGAAAATTATTTGAATTAGCAAAACAAGACATGTTGTAGAGTATTTTATATGAAATCATTATTGTAGAAATATATGGTGACACAAACTACTCATTAACAAATTATTACCAGGAAAATCCAAGTCACAGTGAATAAGTTCTTTTGAGACCAACACATGAATGATTTGCATGAAAAGGTGAGTGTTGGACAGTCTCTTGCCTACTCCATAATATTAATTGCTTTCAGAAGTCTTTCAAAGACCACAAAGAATGCAAAAGAGAGTTTCTACTCCTTATAAAATTTTCTCAAATGCGTTGTTAGTAGGGTCTCTACTGACCACCGGTCTTATTCTGCACTATCTCCGTCTACCGCCACAGCCTGATGTCCTGGTCACTCTGAGGCACCGTGACCACGACCTTCTCAATTTGATGCCCGATACTTCCCAACAATAAATCCAAACTGATTAGGCTATGTGTTTACAGTTTTGTGAAAATTTGGTCTTTCTAGTGGTATATTGCATGTTTCAATAGTTCCAATTTTTTTCTCTCCCTTTTTCTAGTAACTTTTAAAATGTTTAGTGCTATAATCTTTGAAGGTTTAAATGCATTGAAAATCTGAAAACTAAACTTGCTCCTATCAACTATAGGTGAGTCCTAATTATCACATGAATAACGACTTTAAATATGCAGAGAATGCAAGGGAAGATTTTGTTTTGATAGCTTGCTTTTTCTTTTCATTTTTTGTTTTGTCTTTTCAAATCAATGGCATAATTTACAGGATGTACTTACTGCCCACAGGAAGGCTTGAAGCCACCTCTGCATCCATATAAAATGGATTTTAATAAATTCATGATCTCTAATGCTTGCTTTGCTTGTTTGCATTATTTTTGGTTTCTTTATGCCTTTATACGGGTCTCTTTTTCTTCTTTCCTGCTCTTTCTTCCTACCAAGATTCACCCTTCCTACTACTCCATTTCCAATGTTGTTTTCTCCTGCTCTCTTTTCTCTTATTTTCTAAAAAGAATAAAAACTCTCTGGAGTTGAAAAAATATTTTATTTGGCAGACCTTTCAACTATGTTTGGCCTCTTACAGAAAATGGTTTATCTAAGAGACAATGAATTGCAGAGACCATAAAATTGCAGACGGCATTAATGTGGACAGTGTCAAGGGTTGGCGCTTAACTCCTTTTATTTTCAGTTCTGTGTTTAAGTATTGCAGGGAAAAATACTTAACCTCACGTTTACCTGGGATATGATGAAGAAATGCCTCTCAGTAGTATGTTACTGGAAAATGCACTATGATGGATGTCTAGAGTGGATAATATCTGTGTATTATCATTTTATTACCAGTAAGAAAAGATCAACTAGATATTAGTTCTCACCAGTTGTTATGTAGATAAAAATGGAAAGCAATAAAAGATTGCAGAAGGTCAACCAGTGGCACTTAAGCCATATTAGATTGCCTTGATCGGGCTGCCACTCGGCAGGCCACTTAAAAAGATATGAGGAAATTTCTGGGGGTTGACCCTTATTCACATGAAGCAAATGCTCTGCTCAGAGCAGCTGCCTGGGACCTAAGAGCAGAGAGCTGCAAAGGGGCCTTCTGCCCCTGCCCCACACAGCGGCCGATCACTTGATTTGCTGAGTTCTGCCCCTCATTGCCCCTCAGTGCTGTGCCATGTGTCTGCCTGGGAAATGAGTTGCTTGATTTTGTTCCTCTGTTACTGTCATTTTTGACTTTGTTTTTTTTTCAGGCTGAAAGTATATACTAAGGAAAGGAAAAGACAGTGAATATATAACTATTTTTAGCAAAAATCTGAGAAATTGCATATAAAATATAGAGACTAGAGATTTCTGGTGAAAATCAAATAGCTAGAACAGATGAAGAGAGTTGGCACATACCAATGAGTCTTTAGAAAAACACCAAAATTGGAATAAAATTTAAGGGAAGCCCATTTGCATTATCCATATTTAAAATTTTTGAGAATTATAAAGAAAAGTGCAGTTTTTCGTACACATTTAAATGGCTACAT
Organism: Desmodus rotundus; assembly: GCF_022682495.2. Classification (NCBI taxonomy): domain Eukaryota; kingdom Metazoa; phylum Chordata; class Mammalia; order Chiroptera; family Phyllostomidae; genus Desmodus; species Desmodus rotundus. The sequence continues at coordinate 128,406,470 of NC_071391.1, read as the reverse complement.
AAATTGGGCAAATTATAATATGAGGGCTTGATAAGTCGAAGACTTGGGGTCTATTTTAGGGAATAATTAATCTGCTCATTGCTTATATACATATATAAAATGCAGTGTTTTAGAAGATTACTCTTTTGTGCAGATTAAGAATTCACCTTGAAGTCAGGCTCAATTACTAATTTTTAACTAAAACACTTTCGTATTGCTATTGCAAAGTGCTGTGCTCACAGTAACACAAAATTCCAGATTAGCGCTGACCCAGTTTACACAATTCTCTCTCATCGTTGAAAGTTGGCGTTATGACAACGGCCTAGGTAGATATTGTCAGGAAAACCTACAAAGTTTCAGAAGAGATAATTTTGAACTTGAGATTCCCGTGGTTTCTGTGAAAAGGAATGTTTCTTTCACACAACCAAATGTCTTCAAATGTAAAAGACCACAGCCTATTGGTTAGACGTTTTTGTTTGTTGTTTAATTAGAAAAAGCTGGTGTCTAAACATCCACTACTTTCCTCATAGTCTTGAGTTTCTTTCTTCGTTGTTCACTAATTGATTGGTAGGGAGGTAGCACTGCTTATAGCTTCTATTTTTTCATACTTCTGCGTACTCCTGGCACCTTCTACTTCATGATTTCTATTCACTGCTTTTTCCTGTGCATATATTTTGGACTTTTACTGCTGCTGTACTATTGACTCTGTATATGTTCTGTGTTCAAACTCCTCTAGACAGAGCATTAGTGGATTCATTACTTATCCTTGTTCTGTTGAGCAGAAATTTCACATCATGCCACATCATAAGCCATTGATTGGATTTTAGCTTTGGGGGCCGATGACCATGGGTGACCCAAGCAGCTCTAATTGGAGCAGGGAGGGCACACGATATGCTTCCCCCCAGGTATGTAGGAGCAGCAGGCTTTCCAAACAAGTATCTTTTCTCTAGGTTGTCTGATTAAAAATGTTTTTACTTTAGCTGTAAAATACTCATATGGATTGCAATTTCTTCAACATAATAATGGCTAACATATGGTGTGGAAGTCAAGTGGGCCGGTCTCTTTAAATCAGGGGGAAATGCAGGGGATCATCAGAGAATTTGGAAATTGAAATGTTCAGTGTGCTCAGAGCTCTTCTCCATTTCTTTCACTCGTTACCAACGGGAGCAAAGAGCAAGATGGATAAGAAGTACATTAGGAAAACTTGTTTCCCCCAAAGGTAAAGTAATAAATTCTAAGAGTATTTAAGTTACTGTTATCTTTATTGTGCTTGGTTTATCTGTTGTTATTTGTTCTTTGAATGCATCAGTCATACACTTGTCAGAATTCTTCACCCTGCCATTACCCTTCCCAGGTGTTCAGTCTAAATACAGACTTGAAATATTTTATGCATAGTACTATTGAAATAAATTTCAAAGTTAATTTTCTTTTTCTGTGGAGGATTATTATAATTAAAATTTCTTTGGAAATTTAGTATTTAAGGTAAAGTTTATCAATTCTCTTTTTAAATTCACATGGAAGGAATGTAGGTAGCCCATGAAATTTCCTTATTAAGTGGTCAGATACATGGAAAAATAAGCCAATCTTGGAAATCAAGAAATTTCCAGTGTTAACAATTGTGTACTACTAGAAAATCTGAAAAATTCTGAAATGTTTACATTTCACTACGTGCAAAGAAGATAGTTTATGCATGTGAAAACTAACACCTAAGTATTATAGAACTAACACATTATAATGGCGTAACAGAATTGCTGGTGCAGATTATTTTATGCATTATGAAAGTGTCCAGTAAAAAAATTAAAAACAACTTATTTAAGAAGTTGTGCAAATATTCACTTAGAATACACGTGTGTTCACCCAGTAGTGTCAAAATAGACAAAAATGGATGTAGAAATAGATAATGATTCAATAACATGAAAAATAACAATAATAATCACATATAAGAATTCTGAAAGTGACATTGTAGATGATGAGAATCCTAAAATGTTTTAATTGATCCTTCATTTATAAATTGAATTATTTTATCTGAAGACATTGCAATAAATCAACTGAGAAGCTTTACCTTGTCAAAAATAATATTTTGGTAACTGATTAATTATTTAAACTCCTCTACTAAGTAAAATTAGTTTAGCTAATAAGCAGTGAAAAAACAATCAGAATTTCTCATTTTTTGTTATAACTATAAAATTGACAAGAAGCTATAGTAGCAAAATTGCTTTTCTATAATATTTCTTTTAAGTGTTTATACAACCTCTGATAATGAGATTGTTGGTAATTTTTAATTTCTTTTATTTTGTTGTTGTTCATCATCTATACATTTTAAATTTTCTGCAATAACTTTTTCTTCTACTCAACAATCTAAAACAAGCAATCAAAAGTGAATAAAGGTAAATGCTCTGTTAAGATATAGTTGAAACCAAACCCGCCATTATTTAGGACACTCTAGGCCTATACTACATTAGCTGTTTGTATTACGATATGTGCATTTAAATTAGGGACTAAATTCCCACTAATTTTGACCTACAAAGTAGTCAGAATGAGACTGTTTTAAAGCAACATTTGATTCCCAATTACAGTGATATTCATTATTCAGAAGCTAGAAGAAACAGAAAATATACCTACCATTTCAAAAAGTAGCTACCATTTCAATCCTCAGAGAAAATAGTAATACCTTAAATGCTCTTATAGTACTTTGCATATTACATACTTAATAGATAGCACATTGTGTAATATGTGTTTCTCTAAAAATACAGGGTCATGGTATGCAAATATTCTGCAACAAGTGCTTTTATTTTAACAACATATTATAAGCATATGTCCAGCATGTGACTATAACATGTAGGTCCAGGCCAGAGAGTAAGTTGAATAAATATAAAATAGGGAGGAAGTATACATGTACAAGAGTAAGTTCTATCATAATTCAGTGATCTCAGAGTAGTCAAATGGAACTGTTTGGAAGCATCTGTAAGCAAGATCTTGAGAAATAAACCAGATTGGAATATTTATAAATGAGAAGATACTTCCACGTGTGCCAGTGTAAGTTACTGTCATCGACTGTTAGCCACTAAGTGGAAGTCTAACTAACGTAACTTTACCATAGGAAGACAAACCAGGAAAACCGTAACTTATGATCTCAAGCAGCTGGAGACCAGCTCCAAGGAACCGCCAAGCACTGGTTCCTCAGATTAACCAAGTTAATTTGGCGTAAGATTTAATTGCTAATATGCATTGATATAGCTGGGAAAGCACCTTGGTAGAATACTTCCTACAGAGGAAAGCAAGCCATTCCTTTCAGAAGACTGATTCAAAGAGAACTTGAAATGAAGAAATGATATCCATATTTTTCCAATTACTAAAATAAATGATCAAAAAGAATTATGGCACTCAGGTTAGTGACTAACAGCCTGATAAATGAACTAATGATAAAAGACAGCAATTTAGTTAGCACTATCTGTTATTACAATATTAAAATTCAAAATAAAGAATTTCATTGCTGGAAAATGTTTATTATCATTCTGATTTTTACATGATGGATGAATAAATTATCATGCATTATTTGTTCATAGCCTTCTCTGGGGCAATTGCTAATGAAAGAAAGAAAAAAAGATCAAAACAAATGAGATGCTGCAGTTCAGTTCTTCGAAAGACAAACTATTCTTTATCATAGCCCTTAGAATGTTTTCTTTAAAAAGAAAATAGGTTCACAATGTTTAGAACAAAAACTAGATTTTCAGGCATTATAATGATTTCTCTGTGGCAAAAAAAAAGGAAGAGAACAAATAAAGTTAACAAAGCCAGAACTTAGATTTATTTTTTTCTACTATGCTTATTTTTGGAGAAGGTTTATACAAGAATACCCCCAAAATATTGAGGGACAGCTGAATTTTGAAAATTCAGTCTTACAATTCATGATATTCAGGGGCATGTCCATTAACAGAGATATGGAAAACAAAACACTGGTTAAGCCATTGTTTCTTGAGTTATACAAACATTTTTATGCAAAAATATACATTCTTCTTAACCTTTCATAAAAATAAATTCCATAACTATTACAATAGTGTATTCAGGTGATAAATGATATATAATTAAATAGTCTTTTCCTTTGTGACTATAATCATAGCTTTGTTTATGGGATGTCAGATACAATATTTGGAAGTTTCCAGATGCGCAGCACCTGTCTGTCTGTTCTTTCTTCCTCCTCATTCAGATAGCTTGGCATTGAGGTCTGCATAAGATATGTTTCAATAAATAACATAAATCAATATGTTTCATTCTTTTCATGCGATGCTAACTTGGAATACATTTTCAGCTTATAATGCTTATTAAAAGCACATTGACTGTGTAGTACTTCATTTTATACCTGCAAGCTATCCTATGATGTGATAAGCATTTCTTGGAAATGAACTTTTTTGCTTAAAATAAAGTCACAGTCCAAATTTTTCCTTTCATTATACAAGGTTTATTTTATTATGCTTTTTCCTAAACTTGCCAGTCAAGCTAGATTAGTTTTAGAGAGAGCTATGTTAAAACATTCTTGTACCAATATAATTATATAATCTGTGTTCATTTTACTGTGTTGTAAATATAATTAAATTCTTAAAAGGTAAAGTTTATTTCTTAAAATGTCTGTTTTTCACATTTAAAATTATTTACATCAGATATCTATCCTGGTCTGTCATAAATGGGTACAATCAATGTCAGAGCTGTAAAGGCTAACTGTTTCTTAGTAGAAGATTTAAACCGTGTTTATTTATTTGACTACAGCGATGATATTTAGCCAGCTGGAGCGAGAGGTGAGGCAGCTACATATACTGCAGTTTATTTTGTAGATAATAAAATGGGATTGGTGTGAGTTAGGACATGGCAAAGGAGTCTCTGGGGGGTGTTTCTTGCAGCACTCCAAGGTCAAACCCTTTTGGAGGCAAGATCCATGATTTCTTATAATTAAATACTCATTATGTCTTGAATTCCCCAAATTCTAAGCCAACTATTTACTTTGCCCTTGGAAGTTACTGACTGCTGGCCTTAGGTCATTTTGCTCTCTGGGCTCAACACATCATTAAATTTGTTTTCAAGGGAACTGAGCAAACAAAAAGCTGTCCAAATAATTGGCCAGATAACAGTAAGTTACCCAAGTTCTCCACCTGTATGACTAACCAGATTCTATGCTGCCAAACATGAAAACAAAGGATGAAGCTCTCTATTTATTGACACTTCCTTGTGAATGTAGGCATTAAAAGTTAATGGAATTACTTTTCATTAACTACTTGGTTTAATTAAATATCAGGAGATTGCTTTTTCATCTACCATAAAAACAATCTAACAAAATCTAAACAAATATACCCAATCAATAAATATTTGGTGACTGGCTATGATGTTCTCGGCACTGAACTCTAAGACACAGAATATTTTCTAGGAGGTTTAAACCCACTGAGGGAAGACAGTGACATCATAACACTATAATAATAGTTATTATTATCATTAGATGACTGAGGCCTTACCACATTTCAGATATTGTTCTAAGTGATCAAAATGCATGAAGTTGGTACTGTAAAATATTTCCGTAGCTTATTTTACAGATAAGAATATGCGAGACACCAAGCACTTAGTTTACCCAAGGTCACACCGCTAGTGACTTGTAGAAACTGGATAAAAACCCAGACAGTCAGTGAGTCTAGACACATGTAGTGGGCCAAGATACACACATTTTAGAAAGTTTAAAAAACAAAGATTTAAAAAACAATCCAAGCAAAACAAATACAGTGTAATTAATTAGCATATAACTCCTTCATGTCTCCAGTGGATTTTAAAAGTTTACCAAATGCCTTTTCATTTTTGAAAACTAAACATCTCCAAGCTTCATGCCATGACTTTATATTATTTCCTCAAAGTATTTTTTAATTGGGAAGGGGCCTTTCTAATATTGTTAGTATAGAGAAATTTCCCTGTCCTTAAGATTCTATTAATGTCTCTTTGCTTGTACAGAAAAGGCAAATAGTTCTTTATAAAGCTACTCTGAATAGTTCTCAAGGATGTATCCATAGCTTAATTGAGGAGAGCTGAGGATGGATAGAGGAGAAGAGGGAGGAGTTACATGGCCCAGTAATTCAGCTTCAAGGTCGTTAGGGTGATTGGTCTGTCACCAAACCCAGGTCCTGATTGGCACTAGGCCCAGCCAGCACGACAGCTCTGAGACAGCTTCTCTGATACCCCAGAGGCCTTGTCAGTGAGTGCAGGCGGTATGAGGAAGGCGACTCACCTGCACCTCTTACATGGAAAAATGAAGTGTGTTTGCCTCCAGCTTTGCACATTCTTGAATACACAGTTAATTAAAGGAAACTTTAAAAATAAATAAGCACATAGTTTATAAGCCTAATCGGGGCTGGCTTCAACAGCTTGCAACTTGTATGGTCTCCCAGGGCTTCATGTTGGAAGGGCCTGTGCTTGAATTAAGGCTCTGCTGTGGGTGTCCTGAAATTCTGTATTTCATTTCACACTGGGTTCTCAAATCATTGAGCCGGTCCTTCCCCTAGTAATATTAATGACTAGAAAAAGAAGAATCTGGAAGTGCCATTTACACGTGTCTAATTTGAATTTGTAATTAAATGTCCTAGTTGACTCAGGTGAAAAATAAAAACAAAAGAATTTTGTTCCCAGTTCATTACATAGAAATTGAGAGAGATAAAATTGAAACATTTAGTTACTCTCCACTTCTCCACTTCTTTGTACAGCCAAGGTGATAATAGTTTTTAAAGTAATTGTTTTAAAACAGGAAAGTAATGGCAGGCTGCAGGTGTCATAACTGCCACCTGAGAAGCATGACCTCTTGTCACTTACAGGGAGGAAGTGCGGCTGCCAGGAACCGTGACTCAGGCGTCAGGCAGGGTGACTTTTGCTTCTGTTTCTGCTGGCTTTTCTCTCCTCCCATTATTGTCACAATGACAGGCTTGTTCTCTGCCTCCCAGGGGAGGCCATTGTGCTCCACATCAGCTGTCACATAATACTTCTTGGTCCCAGGGAAAGTTGGTACAGATACGCATACACCTAATTGTATGTATACACACAAATATCACCCATTTTAGTAAACGCTGTGATTCTAAAATTTCAGAACAGGAAAGGCGACTAGATTTTGGAGGGATTTTGCAATTGGCTTATGCCATTTAAAACCTTCGTAAATTGATTTTGGTTTTTGCTGTTGCTGTTGTTTTACAGATAAGAAAACTCAGACTAAGCCCAGTGGAATTAGACTAGCTAAACATAATTAGGTCTGTGCTTGACTTAATGGTGACTCAGGTCTCCTGACTCAAGTTCTTCAGTACTTTTCTGTTATTTATTTCTTTGTACTCAGTGTAAAAGTTTATGAGAACGGGAAACGTAAATTGTCTGTTTATGTATGTGTATCTTACAGGGGCCCGGAAGCTACAGCCCACAGGCCGACTGCTTGTTTAAATAAGTAGTTGTATTGAAACAAAGCCCCACCCATCTGTTTGCTATAGTCTGGGGCTGCTCGTACACCGCAACAGCAAGGCTGAGGAATTGCAAAGCCAATATATTTACAGTCCAGCCCATTGCAGAAAGAAAAATGTTTGACCCATGATTTATTAGGATTTAAACACCTTAAGAATCTAAGCTAGAACATCCCTAATGCTGAGATCACTGTTTGGCACAAAATAATTGTTAAACTAAATTAACAGGATACGGGCGATGCATAGCACAGAATGTATAAGTAGTTAAATGGGATAAACAACAGACATACCATGGGCCATTCCATTTTAAAATTTCATAATTTTATGTAACTCAATTACTGGGTGTTATAGGCAGTTTAATCTAAAAAACATTGAACTGTCATGCTTAAATATAGAATTTATATATAGTATATATTATATATATTACATATATATATATATATGTCAATGCTGGTCTTTTAAAAAAATGTATAGCATAACTATGGAAACTTTAGAATCCACTTTCACATGATGCTCAACTTTAGACCAGATAACTGTGATTAGAAAGACACCGCCTGTTCTTAATAAAATGGAGATAATGCATGAATCATTTCTAGCAGGCAAACTAAGTGGCGTCTGACCTGCCTATCACCTGTGCGTTATGGTGGGCTATGGCTTTGCCGAGCAGCCATCGAAATCTTTATGCTCAATGGTTTAATGCACAGCAAGCAGACTAACCACTCACATAACTGGACAGAGTTATAAATGAGAAAGTACTTGCATCTGATGTTTAAGGCCCTGGAAAGGAAGTTCAGAACCAATCGGTGTGCACTGTACTAAGAGATAAGGCCCTGGACACACACAGACGGTCCATATATATTTAACGTCTCTGAAATGCAGCAGCAGAGGCAGATTACTGCCAACAGGGTGCGCCGTGAGTTCCGGCTTCGCAGCGCAGTCTCACTGTTCCCCAAATCAAAAGATAACTGGCACGAGATTGATTTTCTCAAGGCATCTAGCTTTCAGTTCCATTGTCATTTTAGTCCACTAGACATCGTTCATCACACTGCTTCACAGATTTCTTGGCTTTGTTTTAGTCTTGTCTATGCTCTTTACTATTTCTTTCCACATTCAAAGCCCAGTACAAGTAGTTCGTAAGATGTTTGCATACAAGGCTTTCTTCCAAAGAGGATCCAAAGTTAGTATTATATATATCTTGTCATATGTAATTTTGGTTCCAATTATACATATGGGTATATAAATTAAGTTTTTCCATAATATGAAAATGAATTGAAAATATATTTGCAAACAAACCTGAAATTGGTAAATAAAGGCTTGTTTAAACTTTTTGGATACATACACACACACACACACATATGAACTAGTTGATATAGACAGATACATAGATATAGATATATGTACATATCAACTAATCTCCCATGAGTTATCTGTAACATGAGACAAATCGATTATTTGTACATCCTTTGGAAGATATTCTTTTCTTCATTAAATTCACTTATCTATCTATGCTCAATATGTTTAAATAGAATTTACAGTGACTCACAAAAGGAATTTTGAATAATTGGGGAGATAAGCCAATATACAAAAAAAGAATTTTTCTAAAGGAGCTTATAAAAACTTTTTTCTAAAGGAAAGAAAAGAATCAAGCAGCTACCATTGTGTGCATATCCTACATCTTGGTTTCCCCATGGATCGAGATAAGGAAAGGCAATCTGTTCCATAACTCACATGATACAAGAGGAAACGACCTTCAAAATCTTCAGGAGAGCCTACGAATGTGGGCTTTGTAAGTAAGGCTGTGTTAAGAATGCAGGCTAAAGGGCTGATAATGCAGACAGGCAAAAAATGGTAGCTTTGAATACCCCTGGACCTTGTAATACATAATAAATGATGCCCTGGTAGAATAGGTTTTTAATTCATAAACCACAAAGCATTTTTTTTTGTAAATCAAATCTAATTTCAAAAACAAAGGATTACTTGTAAAAGATATTCCTAAAAGCCTTTACTGGAATATTCTGATAAAGAAAATCATCCTTTTTAAGGAGAGTAACGAGCCCCCTGGAGGCTGTGTGGAACCCGGGGTTCTGGGTGATGCCTGGGCACCCCAGCTTGCTTTTTAACAATGGGGCAGCTCTTCCTTGATATGGTTTTATATTCCCTATGCAAGATTACAGGGGAGGGAGGATTCCACCGCTTTAAAAAGAATAATAAAACCACTGACCCCGTTTGGCTCTGATTTTCACATTGTACAATATTTGTTCTGAGTAAGGGAAACTTAAGACACTGGGCCGGAGCTTCCAACACTGCCCACCCGACCTGATTATCTGCACAGGGGAAAAGAATAATTTACCACAGCTGGAGAAAGGGTTCCTGAAAGATGGTTTCATTGTCTCACCACACAGCCTTCTGACCAGTGATTTCGTTTTCTAAGTGAACTTGTCCCTGAAGCACAGGCATATCGTGGTGCACAGAATGGTGTATTTGCTGCTCCTGTCTGATCAGTTATTGATTATTTAGTGCTGTGCTCTATGAGGGACACCAAGAGGAGAAAGTAGTTTCCTCCTTTGAAACTTGACTATATAAATTAAGAAACAGATTTTTTTTAAAAAACACTTCAATATTGTATTACTGGTTTCATTGGAATTTAGTAATTGGTCTAAAATAATTATCCTTAAAGTTCTCCCTGCTCCCCACTTACCCGTGTCAAAGCAAAAATGAAATTAACAATAATAATAATAATGATAATATTGAACATTTTATACATTTAGAGAACTTCGCCTTAATATTGCACTCTTTCGTGTAGCCATAAGATGGGAAAACAGTAGAGAGTAGTTATGGTCCTTCTAAGAATGACAATTTAAAGTTGGCTATAGGAGATGATATGTTCTTTTCCAGCATCCTCATTTTACAGATAAAAATATGAGTCACATGGAAGATAAATGACTTACTTAAGGTGACTAAGGTGATGACAGACAGGGACAAAGTCCAATGTTCACCACCATCTGATCCCATAGTGAAAATGGCGAGGAAAAGTAATTAGCAAATATGGGTACTAATCTGGCCCCAAACAGCTACCATCTTATAAGTGTATTTCTTTATGGTAAAAATCAATGTTCGGCAAGAGTAACAGATTTCAAAGAAGAATTTGTTCTGCTAACTGGTGATCTCTGACTCCTTGCCACCCCTTCCTCTCTGTCCTATACCATAAGTTGGGGTTATCTCCAAATCCTCTGCAGGGTGAAATCTTAGAGCCACCTGGAATTTATAAATAGGTAGTTTAAAAAAGACAGCTTGAACGGTTGAGGAAATCTGAAATTTATTGTGTCTGCTTCCATCTGTAGTTAATTATTTGGGGCACAGAGTCACCAGAAAACCCAGTGACTACCCCTGACCAGAGAACAGTCACACCACGGCTTTAACTTTTGAAGAGATCAGCACAGTTACTAAGCCCCATGAATTCTTGCTTGGTTTTCAGCTTTGATGCCTTTCAAACAGTGATCATGGACCAAACTGTAGACTCAGATGCTGATGTTCTCTGAAAAGTCACTTGAGTTCAGTATAATATCATGGGCGGCAGACTGACAGTGTGGATACCTGGACTCCACAGCTAAGTAGTTGTGGCCAGAGGAGCTTCAACTAGCCATTTCGTACTTCAGGATTTTTGTTTGTAGGTGTCTCCGAATTTCTATACTTCTCATGCCCCTCTATCCTAAAATCCTTTAAAATAACATTAGCCTATAGAGCTGAATTGTGATCCAGTCTGGGAAATATTACCTGTGGGGCATTCATTCGCATATACTTTTACTATCTGCATATTACTTGGGGGGCTGTGGAAGGGACTATGGAATGGAGAAGGAAAATCTCACCCACTTGTTACTGCCCCTGAGACTTATAATAACATACTCAGCCTTCCTAAGTCAGCTTTTTAAACTCAATAGTGGAAAAACAATTTTTCTATGGCTTAAACAGTAGATCATAGGAAGAATCAAGTGTAAAATTACATATAAGTTGTAACTTCCTACAAAACACATGGAATAATTATCTTTAAAGTAAAAACAATGCTATAAACTTTCCTTAAAATCTTTAAAATATCACCCACTATCTTAATCCTCTTGGGCTGCTATAACAAAATACCATGGATTGGGTACTTAAACCACAGATGTTTATTTTTTTATAGTTCTGGAAGCTTAGAAGTCCAAGGTCAAGTTGCGGGCAGGTTTGGTTCTTGGTGAGATCTCTGATCCCGGCTTGCAGATGGCTACTTTGTTGTTGTATGGTCACGTGGTGGAGAGAAAGAACTCCAATGTCTCTTCCTGTTCTTATAGGGGTACCAATTTCATCTTGGGGGTTCCTCACTTAAACCTAATTACCTCACAAAGGTAATACCATCACCTTAGCGGCTAGCACTTCAACATGTTAACATTTGGTCCATAACACATTAATGCTTGGAGAAAGATAGTACTACTAATGAGACATGTTTTGATAATCAAACCCCAAAGGAAAAAGACATCTCAAAAGGAGTTCAGATTATTATTGGCTTGAATGACTATAATGTTTCCATTCAAACCTAAATAAGAGGACAGATGACTCTCAATCTCAAAATTTCAAAAGTTAAGCACCTTTCTTTACCAGTTCCATGTGTTTTAAATGTCTGAGAATGTGAGAGCTCAAAGGCACAGTAAACATCAGCCAGACTATCTCCTCACTTGATAAGTGGGGGTGTCAAGACCACCAGAAGCTGAAGCTGTTAGCAGATTGCTGGATTGCTGATCACAAATGGATCATGCCCCAAACTGATGGCTCTTTCTCTATATCATGCCTTTAATACCAGCCATTTCAGTATTCTTCGGTGGAGGCACAATGCATTATTAGGACTGTTCTTCCACCGTGACTTCTTATACAGAGGGTAACATCCCCCACCATCGTCATCATTCTGTAGAGCAAGCTGGCTGTCATGACAGGGGGAAAAATTTCCACGCCCTTCGTTCAGATGTAGGGAAACCATAATTTTAAGTTGCTAGCCAGAGTTCACATAGCTGGAGGGCAGGATAATTCAAGGGAAAGCATGCCGACTTTGAGTAGGTCAGTCTGGGTTGGAAGACTTTTCCATCACATTTTAGCTGTTATGACCTTGAGACACATAGTTCTAGTTTTCTAGGCTCTCAGTCCCACATTTGTAAAATGCTAATAATGCAAAGATGATGGAAGTTAACAGATAAAGTGCCTGGAACATAGTAAGCATTTCCCAGCCCCCATTTTTTTTTTCCATTAGCAAATCAAGGATGGCAAACACAAGTCTTACCTCCCTGTCCAGTGCACTCTTTATTACACTTCATGTTGCATAGATAATGTTGTTTTGAACTGAGAATATTAAGTGCATTTTTAAAAGCCTTGTCTTCTAAAATCAATCTCTTCATGTTTTTAATAATGCAAGAAAGGAGATTGAAGTTGGCCCACAGAGATTTTTATGAACCAAAGGGTTATTTTTAATTGGATTTTGTGCCTGTTGTTATGGAAATAGTTGTTTCACAGATTAGGCATTATGACTTTACTGCAAGATCGAGCCCAGGATGGGGTATCATGATGATATCACCCTTATGCTTTTTTTTCCTGGACAAAACACTTTTAAAATTAAGAGAGCAGGAGTGAAGCTGCTTCAAAAGCTCACATTTCTAAAGGAAAAAAAAAAGATCTCCACTATAAAAATAGCTTTAAAATGATATATTCTCTTTTCAAAGATCAAAACTAAGAATGACCCCTGCTGCCAGTAGGATGCCAAGATTCTGCAGAGTTATTAAACACTTCTTTCTTCACTATTGAAACTAGAAAGAGTTCCTTTGATCCTGGAACTTGCTTTCAACATTTGGTCTGAAAGCATTTTTGTAGTTGGTGAACTATCAGGCTTTCTCTAGTTATTTAGTGATAAATCTCTTAAAACTGTTCTACCAGGATGAATTTAACTTTTCTAAAGAAGCAACAAGAGATGATTTCTAATCTTCATGATGGCCCTATTTAAAGACATGAGAAGTTCATCCTGCAAAATTTAGCTTATGTCACTGGCTTGTTTTAAGCTCCAGAGAAACTCTAACCAAGGAATACAGAACATGTATCATGAGGAACACCCTAGGAGAGAAATCAGGGAGCTGGGTGACTAGCCCGAAGTACTGAAGGTGAACAACGAATGATCCCTTGTCAGACTGACTGCTGAGGTTTCTTCTGCATGCTCCCTCTTTTGTTTTCTCTCCTCATCGGCATTTTGGTATGTCCTCCTGTGCTCCTTGGACATTGGTTGGTTGTGTTGGTAGAATTTAGCTGAAGGAATTGTGAAGCACATCCTGACCCTGAACCAGCTGAAAGTCATTAAACTCAATGACATCATGTATTTCCTTATTTTAACGGGCTGGTAATTCCATTACTTACAAAATCTAAATCCATCACCAAATATGGATCTTTAAATGACCGAATAATGATCTTTAAAAACTTTTCATTATTTTTCTCAGTGAATCATAATGTCATATTAGTGGAAATGCTTGTTTTCCTATAAAATTTTTCTCGTTAACCTAAAAGGCTGTTTTCCCTTGCTTTGTTTTTGAGTGGAAGAGGGACATTTATCTAACTTTGTCCTTTCACTATGTTCATATATATATATTTTTTAAAGATTTTTATGTATTTTTTTTTAGAGAGGGGAGCAGGAAGAAAGAGAGGGAGAGAAACATCAATGGTTGCCTCTCATACCCCCTACTGGGGACCTGGCCCTCAACCCAGGCATGTGCCCTGACTAGAAATTCAAACTGGTGACTCTGGTTCACAGGCCAGCACTCAGTCCACTGAGCCACACCAGCCAGGTCTCCTTTTGATAATTTTACACAACAGCTTTCTGAGCTAATCTGTTCTAAGCAAATTTAAATTCATTTATCTAAGGAATTTAAACCACCATGTATTCACTGGCAGTTACTTTCTTGGTTACACTTCTGCCCTCTTTCTTTTGGTCCTTACCCTGGGGAATCCCTACCCTCTACTGCTGTTTAATATCACTTTTTTCCCTTTCCCACTCAATAGTTGGCCCTTTTTTGGCTGTGACTTCTGTTTTTTTTCCCTTTCTTTAAGGGTCGTTATTTTACCTACACTCATTTTCTGTGCCTCCACTGGAGTTAGTTTTTAGACACAACATTTCATAAATGTAAGAACTTGGTGGACATTGGAGGTACATGAGGTCAGAGTGAAGAGCCACCCTCACACAATATAGTACCCAGAGCATCCTCCTCTCCAGAGGCTAATCCAGCCAAGGGCCACTCACTGGAAATGGTTAGCTAATGACCTACAGTCAAATCTCTCCCAGAGTCAGAGGTCACATGATTACTAGCTGCTACGTTAGCAAGGGAGTGATAGCTGCAAAAAATCAGGGAACTCTTTCAAGGGGGTAAAGTGTGTGTAAATGTAGGAGACTTCCCAGTGCTGTATTGACTGTGCCTATTTATGACAACAGGTTCATTTGCTTGTGTTAGATCAATGCATAATGTTAAAGACTCTCCTTCAAGTGTCACACCAAAATGTCTGTTAACTTGTCATTTTCCTTGCTTGCTATGACTCTAATGGGCTTGAAAATTGATCCAGCCAGTCCCTTCTCTTCTCTTCCTTCTCTTCCCTTCTCTTCTTTCTCTCTTCCCTTCCCTTCCCTTCCCTTCCCTTCCCTTCCCTTCCCTTCCCTTCCCTTCCCTTCCCTTCTCTCTCCTTTCTCTCTTAACTCTCGCATTTCTCTTTCTCTTCTCTCTCCTCCTTCTCCCTAGCTTTCCCCCTTTCTTTGTCACTTTCTCTCACTCTCTGTGAGGTTCATTTGCTTGACTGATTCTGAGTGTCCATAATGACTGTTTGGCATATTCTACAGGCAAAGGTCCCGAGACCCTTTTTGCCGGCTATAACCTCAATGATAACGAATGGCACACAGTGCGTGTGGTCCGTCGAGGAAAAAGTTTAAAGTTAACGGTGGATGACCAACAAGCCATGACAGGTAAACCCCACTGTCCCCATAGCCCTCTCTTTTACTGATGCTATAAACTTCCCCATTTCTTGCAGGTGACTTTGCTGGATCATATGGTAGCTTTATTCTTAATTTTTTAAAGAACCTCCATGAGGTTCTCCAGTTGTTTTCCCATCTCACAACAACACCGGCTGGTACACTGATACAGATGGGTTCCTAGTACGCTCACCCAGCAAGGGAAGCTTGTACTACAAGGGGCCCACCCTCTGGAAGATAATTCCCGTTTTTTGCGGGGTTTCTCCCTCATATAAGAAACAAGGAAACTGATAAATATGTTGGAACTCTGTCAGGTGAACTGCTTTTTCCTTATAAGCTATAATAGATCATTTATTATCATTTATTCCATTGGTTAAACTTTAAGGATGTCAAGTTCAATCCCTGGTTTGTAGATTCCTAACTAAGGCAAGCCATATAAAATCCACCCCAGAGAACATAAGGGGAACCCAATGAAAGAGGAATTGGTAGGCCTTGACTCTCTCTGTTGAAAATGACTTCAAGCACACAACCTGCTGGGACATTGGCTCCTTTTTCCTTCTTTAGAGAACATCTTCATGTTAATTATTTTAGTTCAAGGCAAAGATGGTCCTTGTTCAGTGGATAAGTGTCTGTTTTACACTCATCCAAAGGGAGTTCTCATAATCAGAGATCAGTCAATTCCATCACTGTGGAAATATCATGTATGGCATTTTAACTTTTGAGAGAATTATTCCTGGGTTCAAATGAAGCAACCTGCCAGTTCATAGATCTCTTTGTAATTATTTCATTAGTCCTTACTGGCTTTTCAAAATTTCTTTTCTACATGTGGGTTCAACTTCATTTTGTTTCAGAATCATCTGAAGAGCTGTAAAAGGACCAATTCTTAGCCTGACGCCGCAGGAGTCTGGGGGGAGCACAGTTAATTTTTTCCCATAAAAATCTCTTTAGAGGGCTCTCATGCAGTGGGTCCATGGATTGTTGCTGAGAAACCACTGCCATGATATGGCATTTTATTCTCTGAAGGAGAAAAATCAATCAGAGAACCATGAGCAGAAGTCTTTATTCAAAATTGCCGAGCACGGAACTATGTGAACCTATGGAAGGAAGGCAGGACTTTTGCAGAGCTCTGGCCAAAGTGTAAGCTGAAGTTCAGCTAGTTTTAGTCAGGGGCAGTTCCAGGAAGATGGGTGGTTTGGACAATTTGGATTTTGTCAAGATGGGTAGAAATGAGCAGTTAAGGTCTAAGCGGCTTAGGTTTTTTTGAAATGTGATTAACAGAACTGAGAAAAGAGCCTCGGTGTCCTTTTTGGTTTTTTGACTGTTTGAACTGCAAGAACACAGCTGCTTTTGTTCTGAATGAATGGACAACTGGTCTTTGCTGACTCCTGCAGCCTACGAGCAGTGGCCCAGTCTCCCAATGCTTACCTCCCTGGCCCTGTCTGAATTCCCAGACCTTGCCAAAGAGCGGATGCTGGTACTCAGTACACCTAAATCCCACCAACTTTTTCCTGGTCAGTGGTAACCTCCTCATTGTCTCTCTCAGTCCTCAAATGCAGTGTGCTCTCTCCTTTTTCCTTTTTGGAACACATTGAAAATCAGACCTTAATGAAAGATTAGAACAGTCCTTGTCTTCCAGCAGCTCCACTTTCTGCCAAGAAAAAGACTTTGAGGCAAAGTCCAAGGGACTTGGTTAGCGTCTTAGAACTGAAGGAAGAACAAAATATCAACTATCACTTTAGTAAATTTAGCCAGCTGTTTACTCTTTCTCAAAATTGCCAAGGACTTAGAGAGAAATTAGATTCTATCCTCTGCTCTGTAGGAGTCGACATTTTTTTTAACAATTGTGGGAACCAACATGCACTTTCTCAGAGTATAAATATTATATCAGAGTACAGACCAAGTCAACATTGATGATTCACCTAAATTGTGCATTTTTCTCCCAATACTCCACCCCACCTCTTTTTTCCCCCCAACTCTCAGCCTCTTGCTGCTCAGAGCTAAAGACATTTTTTTTCCCATAGTCATCTACCTTTACTTGGTGAGTTTTCATCAGGGCGATTTGTGGGATGGCGTTTTATCGAAGACCTCATGAAAGCCAAGTTATAATGAAAAAAGCCAGCCTCAATTGATATTGCTAGAAAAGGTTTCCAAAGATAAGCAGTGGAAACTTGCCATTGAAGATTAAGTTTAGGATGAAATTTTTTTCAAACACTCTAGTGGCCACTTGAAGCCACCTGTGAATCAGGAAAGCAATAGGGATTTCTCATTAGGTTTTACAAAAAATCAGAAATCACTGCACAGGAACATTTTTAAAAGGAAAGCACTAGAGACTCTCTGTGCAAAACTGTACATTTGACCACATCTTTAAGTCACTGTACGCACAACACATATGTGTGTATATATATACACACATATATGCATATATATAATATATTATTTCATATGTTAAGTATCTGTTGAACACAGGACAGTCCATCCACAGGCTATTCTTGGGAATGTCTGACCCTCAGCTAGGATGATGGGGACAGCAATTTCCAGCAAAGAAGCCCCCGAAAGGAGGGATTTTTTAGGACTCAGATGAGAAAAGGTTCTATAAAATATATGGGGACCCTAAATGGGGAGGCCTTGGCTTTCCACTTAGCACTCCGTCCGTGGAAAATCTGCAGTGGTGTGTTTTGTGTGTGCGTTCATGTCAGTGCATGCGTCCTTCACCGGACAGTTTGACTCAAACCTGGAAGCCAGCCTCCTCATCGCCCTCCTTTCCACTGTTCTCAGCAGCATCAGTAAACCCTGCAGGTTGGACCTGCACAGGTTTCTTATCTTGTCCTTTCTGTTTTTTCACCTGTGCTGGAACCACCCTGGTCCAAACCATCTCCAATCTGTTGTACCCACACCAGAGAGATTAAGCACACCCATGTGCACACACGTGCACACATGTACACGCACACACCGCACGTGAGCACACACACACTGACTCATGGCTTCCATTTGTCTAACACCCTCCAAGAGCTCCCAGTGTAATCAGGTGGCACTGAGACGTGTGTGTCCCCGCGCTCCTTTCCCTCTGACGGGAGCCCTCGCCGCACTTGCTCCTGACCCTCTGGCCACACTCCCTAGCTCTTTGCTCCTGAGAGCTTTTGCCTATTTGTCTGCCCTTCTTGGAGTCAGCTTCTCCTGTTCTTAGCATGACTTTCTCTCTCTCTTTTGGTTTTCCCCAGGCCCTGTCGCCCATGGCTTTTTCTTTTTCTTTCTTTTTTTTTTGTTTTTCATCCTTCAAATTTAAGTTAAATACCAACTCAGGTACTTCCCCACCACTCCAATTTACCAACACAACACCCTGTTCATCAAATTCCTAACATTTTTCTGAGTGTTGTCATTATATATTTAATTACTTTCTTACACCTTTTTGTCTGCCTTCCAATGGGCCGTAGTTTTGTGAAAACAGGGTCCGTGTCTACTCCTTGTACTGCTATTTTTTAAATTATCAGACACGTACCTACCTGTACCACACACTCAGTAACTTTAAGTGAATTAACAAGTCACTTGAAAGTAACTTACAGGTCCCTTGTAAGGCTGGTGGGTTATTTTGTTCCACAGCAGATATTTAACCCAACTCTGAGTGAGGCTGAACCTGAAGTAGCTGATCTTGCTATCAGTTCAGGTAAAAAGATTTGATTTAGATACTGGGATGTTTATGCAAACACACCATCCAGGTGGGTGTTTTTTATCAGAAATTATCATCAGTCTGCTTTACCCCAGACACATTGATCACAGGCATTTCGCTAAATTCAAATTCTCTTTCCACTAAATCTCTGGAAGAGACCATGGATTTTTAAATGGTTGGAGCTTTAAAAATGTTTCTCCTTCAATGTCCTTAATTATTTGTCTTAATCAATATATGTATACAAGAGTAGAGGTGGCTACATTACTGACAGAGGATCAAACACTCAAATAAATTCTGAGGAAAAAAGAGTTTTTAAAAGGCAGCTGTTAATGTTTTCTCAGGCAGTGGATAATGGCTTTTAGGTGCTAATTCTCTCTCTGGAGCAGGCGTATCGGCCATTACTGCCGGCGCAATTTATATACGCTTATTAAAGAAAGAACAGGCTCTTGGCCATGGGCCGTAATGATCTTTCTTGTAACTGGGCCCTGCTCACACCACCACTGTTTTACTGCCTTTTTATTATTTATGCTCTGCATGTACATCCTATTCCTCTGAGGAAAGAAAACACATTACGTGCTATTTTTATCCCTGAACTTCTCAGTCCTCCAAACACAGTGCGATTCACTGTTTCAGAGCTACCAAGGACTTGACAATTTGGGGTAATATTTAATTTCAAGTATCAGAAATATTTTTTAGATACTTCTTCTCTATCCATTGTTTCATTAATAGAACTTTCAAGAAGAAACAGGACAATTTCGGGATTGGGGTGGGTTCACTAAGTAAAAACTCAGATTTTGATATCACCAAAAAAATAAAAATCAACACAAAGAGATGGAAAATCCCAAGTAATTTTTAAGCTTTGCATATTTTTCATTCTTTACGGCTTGTTGATTCAACATTCCTGGTATCTCTAAGAGCTTTATATTTGAATATTATTAAAGGCTAATTTTATTTGCTACCAAAGGGAGAGTTCCCCACAGAGCAGTGCAGAGGTCATTGAACAAGAAAAACTGAAGGAGGAGGAAGAAATGGTGTCATCCAGGAAAGCAGAGTCACTAAGGATTTAATCATATTTTGCATCAGATAGGCAACCAGGAGACATAGTCGGAAGGAAGAAGGAGGACAGGCAACTAAGAACTGTGGTATTTTTTGTTTAAAAAAAAAAGTGTGAATGTTTGCTGAGAGGTGATTGGAACAAACCAATGACTGAAAAAAGAACATGCCCAGGGTGACAGGACAGTTGTTACAAGGATCTAGGATCTAGTAAATGTGTCAAACGTAAGTAGAGTCAAGTTCAGATTAGGGGAGAGATGTTTACCCTGGTCAGTGTATAAGCATCAGAGTCAATTAAATATGTAGACAGTTTTTCTTGCACAACAAAGAGTATGCCTTTTAGATTTTACTTACAGGCATTTCCTTAAAATGCCATCTAATATTTTACTGTCTTGACTAAAGAAAGGGAAACCAGTCAGACTCGCTGAAGGAGGCCTGCACAGGTGACTACTCAATCCTCATTACACCTGCGAAGAAGGCCCAGTGACTTTTCTCAGGGGCTGATACTGGGATTGGCTCTAATTAATATTTTCATTAATATCACGGATGATAGGATAGGGTAAGCTGATTAATTTTTCAATTATGCCAAATTGAGTAGTAAGTTAGTATCCAGAAGAATTTGACTGCAATTTTAATAACCTTTTTGAGTTTCAGAAGAAAGTGGATGACAGTTTAATTAGACAAGAACAAGATGCTGGGAGTGAATCACTAGCAATGATAAAGTAGTTTATGCTGTGCTGTAGAAAACAAGTTTACATCTTTTTTTTTAAATTTGTTTTATCTTCAACCATGCAGGTAGGTACAATTATCACTCTGTAGGTGAATTGGGACCTGTTTGGCCTTCAGTGGGGTTGACAAAGAGATGTGGTAGAGGAGGAGGGTGGGCCTGACGCACAGTGAACCAGGATGGAAATCTGCAACCAAGCTTCATATTCAAGTGTTTAAAGACCCCGATTTTATCTTTGATAATGTGGTCTAATTTTACCGGTGTTCTCAAAGTTGTACATGACTTGTATCGGTATCTTGTGCTCAGTTTAGTTTTCCAGAACATAAGTGCAAGGAAAATGGCATAGGGCTAGAGGAGAGCAACAGAAACGCCAAAGCGGCTGGGCAACTAGTTCTAAGAAGGACTGTGGAAATTACTCAGCACAGAAACACGAAGGCGAAAATGACGTACTTGTCTTCAAACACATTTTCATGGTTCTTTATTGGAAGAATAGATAGCAGCTCTTCACTATTTTAAGTGGCAATAGGAAAATATGGTCACATTTTTTAGAAGAACATTCCTTACAAAGAAAAATATCACCATGAAGCTACAATATATGACTTTTTACTGAGATGATCTAGGGCAGTCATTCCCTCTGCACCCTCACTCTACCTGCCTTCTTTCCTTCCCTCCTTCCCTCCTTCCTCTCTTCTTACCTTCCCTCCTTTCTTCCTCCCCTGTATCCCTTTCTCCATTTCTTCCTTGCTTCTTTTTCCTTTCTCTCTGTCCCTCCTTCTTAATTTTTCTTTCTCCTTTCCTTTGTCATTACTTGCTTCCTTTTTTTTCTTCTACTTTTTAAAAACTGTGTCACTTTGGCTAATGAGGACAATTTTTTTTAAGACTAAAATTTGGACAGAGATTGAAACCTGACATAAGGAAGTTGTATTACGTTATACAGCCTAGACCTTTTAACATCATGTCTGTGTTTTTACTATGTGTAATTGAATATCAGGCAGGTATTTGGACTCTCGTATCTTAAAATGTGATGTTGTTATGTAATGCTAAATTGAGAGTAAACTTCTAGATACAGAAAATAAGAATGCATTATCCCCCCTTTCAGGTCAAATGGCAGGCGATCACACCAGGCTGGAGTTTCATAACATAGAGACTGGCATCATCACAGAGCGACGGTATCTGTCTTCTGTCCCCTCCAACTTCATTGGGCACCTTCAGAGCCTGACGTTTAATGGAATGGCTTACATTGACTTGTGTAAAAATGGCGACATAGATTACTGTGAGCTCAATGCCAGGTTTGGCTTCCGGAACATCATAGCAGACCCTGTCACCTTCAAGACCAAATCGAGCTATGTTGCCTTAGCTACATTGCAAGCCTACACTTCTATGCATCTTTTTTTCCAGTTCAAGACAACATCCCTAGATGGACTAATTCTCTACAACAGTGGGGATGGAAATGACTTTATTGTGGTTGAATTGGTAAAAGGGTGAGTAAACGTCAATTCAGAGACAAATAAAACTTTGGGAAAATGGACCTCAATTTCCAAAAATATACATTAAACAAAATGTATTGACTTGCAAGATCTTGGGCAGGGGTGGGTGCAGGGGAGGGGTATTCAAATAATGTATTCATTTAAATTACTTAAGTATCTTATAAAATTTATAGGGGTGGTGTATAGTCTTTTATACCTACCTTTTCATATATGAGTTGTTTGTTATATGGGATATAAATAACATCAAGTTCTTATTCATGCTTGGTGTTCCATGAATCTTACAATTCAAGTGTGAATCATCTTCCTATTTCTATACACACTATATTTTACAAAAGAATTTCTACAAATTTGTAGGCTAATTTATGCTATGTTAAATAGCCACTTCAAGTAATCATATTACTTGAATTGTACAAAATCCCATTTAACTCATGCTTAATTCTATGTCCAAGTTCCCTGAAAATTTAGAAAGATTTTTGTGAAATGCCCTTGAAATTGTGATAAAAGTTTTATGTCATCTAATTGATTTAGGTATTCATTTGTTCATTCAGTGAATATCACTGCATATTTACAATGGGATTGACAATATGCCAGGAAATATATATATTTCCTTGCCAACCCATGCATATCTCAGATCCCACCAGCCCCAAGCCACACAAATGTAAACACACCCTAGGGGATATAGGTGAGCACATAAACAGAACAGAAGCATGGTGGAAAGTTTCCTAAGACAATCACATGCAAAGGCGTAGGAGAGTGTTTAGGGAAATTAGGAAGTGTATGAGGCAGGGGTGAAAGTTAGAGCCGAGACTTGAAAGACGAGTGCACATTTCCTTAGAGAAACAGGCCTTGAAGACGGAGGAGAAAGCAGTGCCAGAAACCGAGAAGCGCCAGTGCAGTGTGGTCAGCAAAGGGAAGAGGGAATAGCGAAAACGGAGACTGAGCACTGAAAGATATACAGGCTCCGGCAGAAGTAAGGCCTGCTTGACTCTGGTTGCTGGGGTAAGAATACAGTTGTACTAATTTATAGTTTTAATTTGAGCATTTCACCTAAAACGTCATAGGGTGTGCTTAAGTGTGATATGGTTATGTTACAGAATTACATGCTTATGATTTTGTAATAAACAGAGGTGTTATTTGTGCTGGACCCTGTATAACTTCCAAACTCGGAGTGCAGAGCATGATTTCAAAAATTATTTTCAGTATTCCTTATAGTTAACATAATAAAGAATCCTCCTTAGTGGCATGGAATAGTTTCTTAGCTTCTTGTCACCGAGCTTCTGTACAACTCAC
The DNA here is from genome assembly GCF_022682495.2 of Desmodus rotundus. Lineage (NCBI taxonomy): Eukaryota > Metazoa > Chordata > Mammalia > Chiroptera > Phyllostomidae > Desmodus > Desmodus rotundus. Next base: position 128,382,790 of record NC_071391.1, on the reverse strand, counting down.
TCTTACAACTTCTGGCAAGGATGGAGTTGCCTGGAAAAAATTACCCACTTCTAATATCTAGTTGGAATCCACCAAAAAATTAAAAAGTGAACGCATTTCCCCACCTTTCCTTTTCTCCCCAGGTACTTACATTACGTGTTTGATTTGGGAAATGGTGCTAACCTCATCAAAGGGAGCTCAAATAAACCCCTCAATGACAATCAGTGGCACAACGTGATGATATCAAGGGACACCAGCAATCTCCACACTGTAAAGATCGACACGAAAATCACCACGCAAATCACCGCAGGAGCCAGGAACTTGGACCTCAAGAGTAAGTGCCCGGAGTCAGAGTAGCAGACATGAACCCACAGGTCCCCAGCCACCTGGCAAATCTTTTGCTTTGGGGACGGTGGTGCAGGGGACGGTGTACCTTCTGCAAAAACTGACCAGGATTTCACTTCCTGCACGTAATTAGAAATACAACACACAAGCTTCTTTCTGTTCCCCCTTTAATGTGACAGAAACATGCATTTTAATAGCAGTTCAAAACATGCAGCACCTAAGAATGCATGCGTGATTAAGTTTTAAAGAGTGAGGAAAATGTATTCCTATTTGATAGTATAAAGAAAAATAGGCGTTTGCAAGTTTCTTGAATCCCAACAATTTCAATCCTTGTTGAGTCAAGGTAAACAGAGACATTAGGGGTTTTTTCAAGAACTTAGTAGTTGCCCTTCCTTGGTGAGGTTTCTTACATACTTACAGGCCCTCTGGCCAACAGGGGCCTGCGCCTGGCCCATAGCTTTGTGCCTCCACCAGTGAATGCTCCCATCGCACACACATCAGTGGGAATATTTCTTTTACCAGCTCCTAAGAAAGCCTTTGCAGACATTTCTTTATCAATACTTGATTTCTCAAGTGAGCAATACAAACTACTTAGAAAACATGTTAATAATAGGAGAAAATAACAGAAGTTTGTATTTGAGTGGGCCTTTGTGAATTACTAAGAACCTATCTATACATCCCATCTCTCCTAACACTACAACAAGCATTGGACGAGGTATCATGAGCCTTTCATTAAGAACATAGGAAACTTGAGCTTGGAATGACTTGTCCAGGCATAAAAATTCTGCTAGAGTTGAGTAAAAACATGACCCCAGTCCTGACCCATGCCCCTCCATCGCTGCTTCTGCTCTGTCCGGACGCATTCTGTAGTCCACCAGGGACCACGGGGGCCACGTTCGTGCTTGGCAAGAGCTGCTCATTTACACTGATGGGATCTTTCCCTTTGATTAAAAAAGAATATGCATGGGGGAGTTAGGGAACTGGAAAGAGAAAGTCCAACAGAAGTGTTTCCAGAGAAAATGCCATTTCTAAAAAGGAGTAAAGAAGAAAGAGAAGTGTTTCACTTTCTGTAATGGCAGAGTTGATTTACAATCCCAGGACGCTGTTTGTCTGACATCTAAACTGTGTGGTAGTGGCCGCCCCTCTTCTTCCAGAGCGGGTCTCCTGTTAACTTCAAAGACATCCCGTTTGTGCCCACAAATCTAACAGCCTGGCTAAAAAAAGTAAAATGAAATTCCAAGGCGATGGTGCTTGACAGGCAAAACCTCTTCCTTGTCTCCCACTGAGGTGAATGGAGTGTGTTTTCTGCACCTGAGCTGTGGATCATCCAGGTGAACATGTGGAACACCCATGTTCATCCAGGGGGTCTGGTGGGACCTGCCCAGGGAAAGGGGGAGACTGTGACGTTCCATGTGTTGGCCAAGCCGGCCACCGGCGCTAAAGCCAAATGCCGTCCCGTTTGTGTTGGGAGAGGCCTCACTGAGACAATGCGAGCTCCACTAGGAGCTCTGACACTCTGCCAGAGACTGAAGTGGCTGGCCAGGACACGTTCATGGGCGGTTGAAGGAAGTGACCTGCAGAGACCCGCCCGTGGTTGGGGATACAGAGAAGCCAGGCAAGGCAGTGGGCGATACCTCATTGGGCAGCCAGGACACTGTCTCCGAGAAGTAAACATTGGCTTATTGTTCATTAAAAAAAGAAGGGGGGTGATAGGAGGTTGGAGTGTAGGGTTGCTTCTGGTGGGGTAGGAAAGACCTTTAAAAATGGAAGAAGTTCTCAGAACTGAGTTTCATTAAAACATTGAGTGTTTCAATACTCTGAATAGATAAGAAAGGCTTTATCCATGATGAGAAATAAAAACTAAAACTATGAATTGAAAATAGGGTATTATATGATAGTAAGATAATAGGTTTTGAAATTTGAGTGCATTTGTGTTTAAAAAAACACAATTTTAATTTGAGGTGCGTCTCTCAGGAAAATAGAGAGATTCTATAGTAATGACTTTTACCTCATGAAGTTCCTTGTGTTCACAGACTCATCAGACTATGACAGAAGTGAGAGTGAGCTCCTGAAATAAAAAATTAAAAGCCAAAGCTATGTGCTCGTAAACTAGATGTGTGACCCAATGCCGACAATAACTCCAAAGAAACCCTCCTGCCATCTGTGTCATTGCCTAGAGAGAGTGTGGTCGTGGGGCGTGGCCCCTCCTAGCTTCCATCATCGCAGCCTTTGGGTGTGTGTGACGATGGCATTGGTTGGGTGACCAGTATTTACTGAGCACTTACCCTGTGCTGAGTGGAGCACCGTTGGGAAGAAGGGCAGTAGGGCTCCCATAATGAAAAGCTCTCTTTCCCTTGGAGAAGACTGAAGTTAAGGGAGTACTTAATGGAGAGCCCAGCCCTGGCCAGTGTGGCTCGGTTGTCCCGTAACTGGAAGGTTTTGTGTACGACCCCTGTCCAGGCCTGTACAGGAGGAAGCCAATTGATGCTTCCCTCTCTTCCTTCCATTCTCCCTTCCTCTCTCTCTAAAATCAATGAACAAATGCCCCCAGGTGAGGATAAAGGACACAAAAGGATATGGTGCCCTGCTCGGGTAATGACATTAATCTGAGGGTAACAGGAAGACTTTTAGAGGATGTTTAAGGGATAGCTGAAGGACGCGTAAGAGCAGCTGCTCGTTGTTTTTCCTTCCTACCTGGGTGCCCACCAGAATTAGGGGGGCTTATTCACATCTGGCAACGTCTACAGGAACCTCTCACTCTGAATCGAACAGCATTGCTGTCTTCACATGCTAGTCAGGTCAGATTCAGCCATCCTAAGTGCAGGAAAAATGAAAGCTGATGTATGTTGGGTCAGTGCTTTCATTTCATGTATATTTTGCCTAAGAACTGTATCCGTATAGGATTAAAAGAAAATGATCAGACTCATTCTACGCTCCGCTTGAAGTCAAGCCAGCAATCTTTCGTTCTTCTCAAATGAGGTCAATCGACTCACCCAGATTCGAGTCATGGGGTGGGGTTTATGAAGAGCAGATTTCGGGACCCCACCTCCAACAGACCGAGGAGTAATCATTTGAGATTGCAGGAGATGACTGGTGCCTGTCTTTTTAAAGAGCACTCTCTCATCTAGACACTGTTTTTCAAAGTCCAGAAAAAATGCAACATCTATGTCGAGGCCAAATTTAACTCACATTTTAATTTTAGTATAAATCCTGGTTTTGCCTTTTTTTTCCTAAGAATTTTACTTTTGTTTTGTTTTGTTCTGTTTTGTTTTACCAATCCTGGGCTGAGGTAATACGGGATACCTCAGGATTATTTCCTTTTTATTTCTCATGTTACCATCCCTTAAAAAGACACTAGAGGGCAGCATATGGCCACAAAACTTGCCATCGGGGATTCAGGAAGGGGACAATCTCAACAGGCTCCTCTTGTGCTAGGAAGCAGAATTTCTTTGTTTTCCACCATCCCAGATCCCCGTTAGCCTTTATAATAATGCATGATTTAGCCTGTGGCTCTGTTTCATTATATATAATGCACCTTACTGTAGACATTTGGAAGCTAGGGGAAATGTATCCCATTCCCCATCCTGACTTCCAGAGATGGTCAGAAATGGACAGCAGCCGAATGATCTTCCTGTGAGAAAGAGGATTCTGTGCAGGTGACCTTGTTCAAATTATCTTTCATGACACTGCTGGGTTCTCAGGGAGTAGTGTGTCTCTCCCTGCTGACACAGTTTTGCTTTCATCTTTATTTCCCAGCTGTTTGTATTCTATTCCCTCTGGCTATTATGTACAAGCTGCAGCATGCCATGAAGAGAGCAGCAGAAATTTGCTCTCTGGAATGAATTTCTGGCACAGCTGTACTTCATCGTGGGACTTCTGAGTCCTGCCCCCTTCAAAGAGATAAAGGGTCTCTGTAATGCCTCCTTATGTCCCTTCTCTTGTTTATATTTGGCAAATGTATGTGTTTGTGTGTGTTTATATATAGTGTATAGGAACAGGCTAATGTCTATTGATTCTCTATTAGATGCTAAATAGATTTAAATCAGGTTATTCCTAGCAATTACTCAGGGTTTTGAATGGAGGTCAGTCTTGATCATTCGCTAATCTAGTTCAACAACAAAGACAGGGAGGAAGAATCATATTTGGCCTTTGTCTTCCATGGATATCTTTTTTATAGCATTACTTGTTTATCCTTCAGCAAATTGAGGATAATGTATTTGATGGGGATAAAAAAATAAAGATTTCTCAGTGACTAGAATACAGTGCCTTCAGGTGGCTGGCCACTTAGCAAAACTATTTAAATTGAATAATTCATTTATAGGCCTCATCTAGGTCAGTCCAGGCGGAGCTTTGCCCTTGCTTTTCCTCAAAGACCTCAAATTCCTGGCCCCCCTAAGGGCTTTGAGCAAGCTCTCCCTCCGCCCCTATCTTATCTCTTCCCTGTTCATCACAATAACCATTTTCTGCTCCTGAACCTTCTTATCCTTCCTTAAATCTACCTTGAAAGCAATACCTGCTATTGTTTATCATGCTACCAAGTCACTAAATTCTCCTAATCAGGAGGGGGCCCAACCAGAGCTTTCCTTGCAAACGTATTCAATCTCTAAGCAAAAACTAAAAGATAAATGCAGGCATACTTCCCTTGAGGATGCAGGGAGGTAGTAGGGTTATTTGTTGTTGTTGTTGTTTTGGTTGGTTTGTTTGTTTGTTTTATAAATTGAGGGAAAGAACCTCCCCACCTGGGAAAGGATTATACTGGCTTTATTGCCGTGCTCTGAAACGGAACCTGCAGTGTCTCTAAGCTTTGCCTGCTCACACTAGTGTCTATTACTCAGTTACCCACCTGCTCAATCCTGGACACAACACCTATGCCCCCATTTCCTGCCCTCCGATGTTGCTATTTGATCAGTCATTGCTGCACTACTTCAGTGATCCACTCTCTGCGCCCAAGTCCGGCTTGTGTTTAAACATGCCCAAGCTTTGTCTGTGCAACCATGTGACAATGATAGCTCACTCAGTCATATAAGAAACTTTAAAAGAAGAGCCTGACTTTGAGCTTAGCCTTGAAGCAGGGGAAAGCACTAAAAAGGGAGGCAAGCTCCTATTATCCTGTTGGTTAGGCTATCTTTAGTAGTTGATTGATTGATTGATGGATGGATGGATGGATGGATGGATATTTACTTTGTAAGGAAAGAGATTTTCTCACATTACCTCAGTTAATGGGAGATTTTGCAAGGATCCATTAGGACATAAGAAAGACAGATTCTTTCAGTTGCTGAGCCAGGAGGCCACACAGAGAATAAGAACTTTGTTCTAGTGGTCATAGCGGAATCTCAACAGCAAGCCTCTCAGGTGTTCTGCCGTTACATAGATCCCCTGGCTGCCTGTTCAGTGCTCCCCCATGCACCCTCTCGCTGCTCTGCCCACTCCCACTGTGGTCATTTCTCCCTCCTCTCTTCTCTGCTTTCTGGCTTCTCCTGCTCTTGCCCTCTCCTACCTCATGGCTTCTACCTACTGCTTTTGTTCCTGTGTGTGTTTCCTCTTCTGCCCACTCTCCTCTTCAGCTCACTTTCAGATTCCCCATAAGACACCCTCTGTCCAACAAGGAGTATGGACCTGTCTAGAACACAACTTTGTGGGCTTTTGCCCTGCTGCTGCTGGTCGGGCTCACTTCCTTAGGCCAGGTAACTGTAAACACAGGGGTAGAATTGCATGGCATGAAACTTGAACTTGAAAGATGACCTCTTGGGAAGGAGGCTGCAGGCTGGAAGGCTCTCTGTAGGTTCTGGAAGGGAGCAGGATGATTAGCTTATTCAGAAAGACCCTCAGTGTAGTGCCAGAAGTTGAGGAGAGGGAGAACTAGGGGGTTTTAACGAGGAGGGCGGAGTTTACGATGCACTACAGAATCATTCCTTTGGCTTCAGTGTAGAGAATGGGCTGAGACTCTGCGGGGAGGTGGGAAGAGGCCACTTGGGAGGCTATTATCATATATGGAACAGAGACAATGAGGCCCTGAGTACATAAAAGTAAAACTTAACATTTTCTGTTGTACCTTTCCCTGCACAAGTATTGAAAGACAATTAGATACAAAACCATTGTTTCTCTCCTGCCATCTCCATTGAATTCCCAGGCTTTGCAGAAGTCATTTTCAATCAATTATCTTTACTATAATTCCTTTGTCTTACTCCCTCTCACCCACCCTCCAGTGTGATGTTTTCTTGTTTTATTTTTTTTCCATGCCCAGTTTTCTTGGACCCACTGTTACCATTTGTCTTGGAAGTTTTTTTTGTTTGTTTGTTTGGGATTTTTTTTTTCCTTCTGCTTCCTGATGACCCTTGGACCAAGCTTTCTACCTTTAGGATCATTGATCTTGGAGACAATCTGGTCTGACCCATTCCTTTTGTGAATGAGGGAAATCTTTTCATACCCAGTGCAACACTTTTTACAACAGACCAGGGAAAACAAGTTTTATTGCTCATATTAACTTCAAGTAACTACTAGTGAGAGCCTAGAGCCACATTCTGAAAACGAAATCTGAGACCTCTATGGACTCTGGAGAAGACTGTTCCTATGGTCGGCCATGGGTACGTGGTAGACACTGTAGGTCGTTACTCTTAGCGCAGTTCTGATGGCCCCACGTTTTCCCACCTGTAGTTGTTTGGGGTAGGTGATGCCGGTGTTTAAAGCCCCGATGCCGGTTCCTGCTCCCCCACAATATGGGCTGAGCTCTGACAGCCATAGGCCTTGGGCTGGTCGTGTGCTTAGAATTGGTAAGAGGAGGTCACGTACCAGGAAAATTAGCTCTCCCCAGTCCTCCCTCAGGGAAGTGTGGGCTCCTGGAAACCTGAATCCAGTGCTCAAATGCCTTTCAGACATGGTGCCAATTCACCATGTCCCAGTGGGCCAGTGATTAGATGAGCCGATCTCTTAAAGCTATTGATACGTACACTGTGGAGAAGAAAGTGCCCGCAGGTGCTCCAAGCTGGGTTCTTAAAGGTCAGGTAACTGCTCACAAGATCTCAGACTCACCAGAGCTGGTTCTTCAGTGCTCATCCCTCTTCATGGCATGCCAACAGTAAAGCTGAGCAAGCTTCCCAGAGGCAGAGATTCCTGGTCAAGAGCTCCGTATGTCAGAGCCATCTGGGAAAGCAAGCTTGGTGACATCGCTCTCACTCAAAAACCTAAGTCTGTGGAGTTTGGGGGGTCTTGGACCTCCCTCCCTCTTTCTTCTCTGAAGGGGGAACTAGACAAAGGTCTCTGTGGTATAAGAAGCATAAACCCATTTGGACTAACTAAGTTAAAAAAAAAAAAAAAAAGGGAGAGGGTAGACAGGGTATAGCATTCAAGGACCCACGGGCAAAAAAGAGAAAATTTAAGGCTGGACGCCTAAAAGTTGTATTCAGGGAGGCTGTCAGCAACACGTCAGCATCTTCACCCCTGTCAGTCTCCATGGTGGCTGCACGCTGCCTTCTCTCATTTCCTAGTGAGCACCCTCTCATTCTTCTCCCTCTCTGCACAATGCTTTCTCCAGAATTGGCAAACTTGGCCTCCCCAGACCTTCTTTCCACCCCAGACCAATCCAAATACCCAAAAGAAACTCATTTGAATTTAGGAGTCCTAGCGCCATGTTCTTGGGAGAGTAAATTTTGTTGGAACACATGTTGGCCCTGTGGCCAGGAGGGGAAGGTATGAAGGCTCTGGATTTGTTTGAGGAAATATTTAGACAGGATACTTGGGGTATAAGTGGAGCCATCAGAGGAGCCAAAGGTGATCTTTAAGCTTTTATGCAAAGCCCAGGGGCTTGGGTTTCCTTGCCCCAGGGCAGGGGTTGGAGATAGGGGCTATAGTCATCCAGGTAGTGGAAAACTTGGCATCTCAGGGCACCAAATGTTCAGATGACTAAACTCCTAAGAACAAAATTATTTTGTGGGTGCAGACAGAAAGTGTGTTGATCTGGGGTGACAAGCAACACATGAAATGCAAAAGCTGCAAGCAGAAGTCAGAGACTCGCTGGAATTCACAGGAACAAGGGGGAAGAAGAACACTAGGTTTTTATCCTCCATGAAATTGGAAAGAATCAAACCAGGCCCCTCTAGATCTGCCAAGGACAGAGAGGCTCTGGCTGACATCCGTGTAAGGTTACAGTTGTTCATTGTGGATCCCAAAAGTAGGCATCACTGTTATTTTTAGACAGTTGTTCCATTTAGTTTGGGTTCAGTAATAATACGGCTCCCACCCTCTTTCAATGGGACCCAGAGGAAAACTAGCTTCTACCCCTGATGCTGCACAATTCCCCTTGGGCCCTGGGGTCCAGATTGGAATAGACTGGAAAGTTAGGTGGCCTTAATACAAAGTCACCTACTGTAGAGATGCTTCAGAGCCAATTCTGCTGTCTTTCCTGAGGCAGGAAAGCACGTTTTTTGTGGCACCGTGACGCTGTTGGTTCACTGTTTCCATGCACAGGAAGGTACTTCCGGTGCTGCTTCAGAGGATCCACGTTAGGTCGAGCAGTCTCTCTTGTTAATGCCACATTTGTGTGGTTTTCTACGTCTGCTTTTAAAGAGGGCCCTTTCTTGGCCATTGCAATTAATTATTGTGGTTTTTCTTAAGAATAATGCAAGAAGCAATAAAGCATTGTAATTAAGGACACAGGCTTTGGGGTCAGACAGACTTGGCTGAAATAGCATCTCTGTTTTGTGTGTCGTTAGGCACGGTGCATCGTGATTATCTTCATCAGCATCTATCCCATACTAAGCATTAACTAATAAATTTAGATATTATCTCTTTAAGATTCATGACAAACTGGTGAGGTTGCTGTACTTAAGCCCCCAATACAGATGATGAAACAAGGTAAGGCTTAGGGAGGTTAAAAATCTTACTTAAACAGTAATGTTAGTGATATTGAATAGTCATGTTAAATATTTTAACCATTTCTGAGGGCTTATCACATCCCAGGCACTATTATAAATATTTTACACATGGGATCTCATTTAATACCTGCAACAATGCATGAGATCAGCCAGAGTGTTCTTTGAAGCTCAAGGGTTTATAACCAGGGGAGACTCATAAGGCCCACCTGCCCATGACAGGTGTGGGCAATATTTAGGCTTCATCCCCATAACTCCCCTGGTGCAGGTCAGCCAATCTGGTATCCCCAGGTTTTTTGAATGTGCTTATTAACACTCCTAGCCAAGCTGTCTAAGGCTCCCTCCTCCCTCTCCTGCCCTCCCTCCCAGCACACACAATGCTTAGATCTCCCATCACTGGCTTATTCCTACAGCTCAGTTACCTTTAGAAGACTGCTTCAAGTACTTCAAGATCTTGTACTAATGTACTACTTACACAATACAGCATCCCTTTGGAATTTGTAAATTGAACATGCATGGCTCCATCTATTTTTGAGAACCTCGATGGTCTGGGACATAATTATTTGGACTTCTGCTGGGACACGAGTTTGAATCATGCACAGTGATGTTGGTATGCAAAACTGAATATATTTGTGAGAGAAATTGTCTTGTGGCCCAACATCTGTCTTTGTTCACTCTTCAGAGTTGTACTAAACTGCATCCATTATTGTCATCATTGTTGTAATTAATTCAATGAATAATGCCATTTATTGAGTACCTGTAGGTCAGACACTATGTTAAGGGGTTAAGTGTGAAATTATTAAATTAAAAATGTATGGTATTTGAATATAATCAAGCTACAATATTTTTTCTTACTTCAAACCGTTACTTTAAAATTTGGGGTTGGCCAAAAAGTCCGTTACTTTATTCCCATACGATGGTTCTAGTAGTGCTGAGTTGTTTTAAGTTCATTGGAAACAATTTTGTTAGATCATACTGTGACAGCTGTCATATCAGCATTCATTTAAAAAAATCTTATCAAAATGGATAAATATTTGTGTAGCCATTTTAATATTGAAGATGGAAGAAAATACACAATATTTTTGGTGCATTATGCTTTTTTATTTCAAGAAAGCTAAAACTGCAATTGACATGCAAAAAATAAAGAAATCGGGCAGTGTATGGGGAAGGGTGTGTGACTGAGGCTGTCAATGTGGTTTGCGAAGTTTCTTTGTACCACTGACATTTCAAATAACTCTTTGATGTGGGGCTGTCTGATGCATTGGGAGATATTTAGTAGCACCCCTGGCCTCTACCCACTAGAAGCCAATAATGGGAAATAGCCGACATACTCAAAATATCCAAATCAATAAAGTTATTAGTGAAGATGAAAAATGCCTTTATTTTATGGGGGGAAAAAGTAACAGGCTTTTTGGCCAACCCAGTATTTTCTTGAGGTATTTGTACCATATACTGGTTTAAGGAAATGCTTGGGCTCATTTTTAAGACAATTCTATAATTGTTTTACATTATCAAACACCTTTAATTAAAAAATTTTAATAGCTGTCCACTCTAAGCTACTACTCAAAACTGAAGTGCGAGGCCCGAGTCTGCTTTGGCCAGTGGCCGGCAGGTGAAGGGGCCTGCTCAGCTCTGCCCCTGCCTGCTGTTGTCTTCCCATAGTTGTTGAGTAGGGACATCGTCTTATTTCAGACTCCTGGTTTGGAAGATCCCTCAAGCTCATTCCTCCTTTCATGGTGCTTTCCTGGGTTCCTCCAAGATTCCTCTGCTTGGCCTTTCTGCCTGTAAACCCCGTGAAGTGGTCAAGCTTTCTGTTCTTTCCACTAGCCTCATACTGCTGGGGTCTGCCCTGTCCCCAGGGAGTGCAGCTTGGCTCTCTCTCCTTGCACGTGGGGTCCATGCCTGCCCATGAGACATGTTCCTGCATTGTTTGTCCCCGCTAGCCTTCACAGGCTGGAGGTGCTGTCCATTCGCAGTGCTTTCACATGGCAGGCACTAGGCCTGTATCCCCCAACTGCAGGACACAAAGCAAGTTCTCCAGAAGACCTGAGAGCCTTCTCACCAAGCTGTGGCTAGAATGTACTCTCTCTTTAGGGCACAGTAGTAAAAATTTAGTGCATAGTAAGACCTACCTCAAAAATATTCTTAGATAGCATTCTTTCCAATTTCTGACCCCTTTTATTGTTGCTATGATGATGATGATGACCTTGATGTGTCTGAGGGTTCAAGGGCTGATCACCAGTATTTATCTTTCCTTTGTAAATTTTGCGCTTGGCTGCCTGTCTCAGACCCACGTTATCTTAGTGCTGGCACTTTGGTCAGAACTTCAGTTTTGATATTCTATTTCTCAAGTATGGTCTCTTAGTCTTTACAACAATCAGATGAATGAGATATTAGTGCTCTTATCTTACACATGAGAAAAAATGGAGCCTTGGTGAGGCAGAGTTGCCCAGAAATAGAATTTGAACCTAAGTCTGTAGAAGTATTTGAATACTACGATATATATTTGCCAACATATTAAAAGGGTTTTCCTGATGAGTATGTAGAGTGAAGGATAGGTAGTGCTTTTTTTCATCCTAAGGTCGTAATAAAAAATATTTCCTCCTTCATATACAGAGTGGGGCAACAGTTGTTCACATGGAAAATAATACAATAATTAATAAACTGTTCACATGTTCACAACTGAAAACCTCCTTTTGCCCCACCCTGTTTAACTTAGCTCTTCAAACTTCTATATTGCTATTGTGTGTAGTGCTCAAATGTCACTTTTGGTAATTGCAGAAGAACTGGATATTTCTATTGCACTTTCCACATGCTCTTCCCACCTGGATGCTTTGCATGAACATATATATAACCCTTTTAGCCCCTGAGGTTTTCCTCAAATACCAAAGCCAAAAGTTTTAATTGCTGAATGTCCTTAATATGTAGTCTATAGAACATTTACCTTTACAGATGCTTAAAACAGGCCTATACAAATATAGCATGTGGTTGGGTGATTGGAGATTGGCCAATCAATCAATAAATCATCAGCTGGTACCAGAGGACTGTTTGCTAATCCATTCACCTGTTAAAGCTCTTCATTTTCCTAGCCTTTAGGGAAAGCTCCCCTGCCCCCTCTTTTGATCATTGCTGCTAACTATTTGCATTTTTCCTTAAGAATAATTTAGATTGTCAACGGACAATGTATTTGGAGACATGCCTGAAGGAATGATACTATTCCCTGGGGACATGCTGACCTGATTAAGAATATTCTATCTTTCAGACACAGAAGGAATCCCTTCTTAGAAAAAACATACAGAAAAGTTTAACTACTTAAGGGAAAAAAAATAAGAGTTTTATTCAACCATGTGAAGTTCATAATACTTGAGAAGTTTTCTGTCAGTGTCTGTCAAGTTTTTGTGTGCTTTGTACCGTATTGTTCTTTCAAGCTTTCCAGGAAACCACTTGGGGCTTCACCCGCTTTTATCCTGAATACCTGGGTGGAGAGCAGGTGCCGTTTTCTGACCTGCATTCCAGAGGCCATTGTTGCAGGGAAGGGCTGCACTTTTGTGCCTTCCCTGTGCACCACTACAGCTGCGCGACCCAAAATACATGTCCCTGCGTTTTGAAATAGAAAATTTAATTTTTTTTGGAAATCAGAAAAGCTATTTTAGAAAAGAGAAAAAGCCCAATAGTGATCTAGATCTCAAAATCTCAGGAAAGATAACAAGTTTGCATAGGTTCACTTACTGGCCCCCCTAGTTATAAGTCTTTTTTAATTTCAGGAACAGTCATCTCTAAACTCCCACTTATTCTATTTCTGTCACTGAGATAGTTTTCAGTAAAAATAGGCAGTGTGGTGCAGTAGGGAAAGAGGTAGCCTGGGAGTCAGAGGCCTGGATAACAATGTTCTCCTTGTACTGATTGTATTGCCTTGGGCAGGAAAGTTACCTTTTCGGGAGGGTCGTTCTCTCACCTGTCAGGTGAGGATAATAATAACTTCCTGCCTATTGTGAAGAGTAGGTATGAAGATCAAATGGAATAAGAAAGGGCAAATCACCATTCAAAGCTAGGCACTGGAAGTGCATAAGTAAGATGTAACAATACCTGTAAGCTCAGGAACATCTGTAAGCTGTGTGCAGCGCCGGAGAGTGGAAAATGAAACAGGGAATGGTGACAGATTGTCTGCTGCTGAAGCATGTCTACGGTGTCTAAACTGGCTGTCACTCTCATGCGGAAACAGGACAAATAGTGAACATATTTGAACCCCTTTTAACCTAAAGTAATTTGCAAACCCATGAGATGAAGTCAGCATGGTGAGAATTGAGAGGCCTGAACTACTACCCCTTCTGCACAACGTCACTGTCGTAGTGGGTTTAAAAGAAAACGGATTGCCAGAGACACCTCCATAGCAATTTTGTTCTATTATTTCCCACTTAACATGCCCACCCGCTTCCCCTCACAGTGTGTCGGCCAAATGCGCAAACAAAATCTGTCTTCATATTTGTGAGTTTTGTAATCATACTTTTAAAAATGTTCTCCTCCTTAGGCAATTTTATTCCAAAAATATCGGCTAGAAACAGAAATTTCAGAATATCGAAATCATTTCTCTGTCCTGCCCAGAAACGTAGTGTCAATATTATCTTCTGAAGGCCCCTTACAGGCAAACATTAAAGTCTGAACTCCAGCACGATTCTTTGGAGTCCACACTTGTTCACACACAGACATTAGGTTGGGCAAAGGATGAACACAGGTATCTATCTCCCTTATCTCTTTGTGGGAGGCAATTGAAAAGTAGCTGCCATATCTAACAATTATATTTGGGAGTCTTGAGAATTCTACCCATTAGTCAGAATTTTGATACTTAATAGATGATTGTGGAAGCAAACTGACTTTGTCTTCATAGAGATTACTCAGCATGCAAATGTGCGCTCCACCCGCTGTTGTCCCAGGAATCTGTGTAATTTGCTCAGACTCCTGCTAACATTTCTATCGTTACTTTCCTCCTCCAACCAAGATACCACGAAATGGTCTTGTATTTTGGAGTAGTGGAGCTCTACAAACTGGCCACTTGCCACTTGGAGTGTATGCTGTATGAACCAGTGTAGATTAGGTGAAGATCACCATAGTTGCAGGGGCCTGGGTGTGGATCAGCCCTGCGGTTTTCTGGCATTGCGGCCGTGAGCCGTAGAGTCTTCACCAGTGACATGCGTTCATGATCGCTTTTCTCTGTTTTACGGCTCACCAGGCAGAAACCAAAGGAAACAATACATGTGCAGGTGTAAACTTACTAAAGTTTAGGGTACTGCGCCAATGCCAGTTACTGCTGTGATAATAACGTCAGAGCTGCCTCTTCTGGTTTTGACCATGGCAGTGCTTCACACTGGTTACCCAGGAGTCAAAGCAGAGAGGAGGCCCTCTCTCACTCAGACAGGGCTCTGTGTATTTAAATTCAGTTGTCTCAGTGATTTTTGTAAAATTCAAAGTATTTTTAGCAAAAATAGTATACTGTTGGATGTGGGAGCCTTTGGATAAGGAATATCTGTGGTGGGCAAGGAACTAAGAGGCAGTTGTAGCAGACCAGAAGGACTCTAGTCCCAGAGTGGTTGTTAGATGGAGGGAGGCATCTACGAACCCACAGAGGTGCAGATCGGAATTAACAGGTTTTCCTGGGGCAGAGCATCAGGGTTTCATGCAGTTAGGTGGGCTCTGTTCTGTGGCCACACACAGTAAATGCTCGCTTTGCTCTATGCTAAGGTGGCAGAGCAGAGTCTGGAGAAATAATGTAAAGTGTCCATAATGCATACTGCCCCTACAGGGAGGCCACCTGAGTTAGGTCATATTTGTAGATGGAGCAACACAGAGAGTGACGGAATGGTCAGAGATGGGATGCAGTGGAGGGCCATGGTAGGCTAGAACTTTATTTCCCAATAAGATGTTGGCACTTACTTTAACTGCAGAAGACGACTTAATGAAGAGGTTCTCCTTTGTCACACACTGATACCATAAACCGTTTCTGTACTTCTATCTTTGCCTGCCTCTCCCTACAAATAAATTCAATATATGCCAGTTAAAATTGGTTATGAATTACTCTATGAGACTCAAAAAAATACCACTGCATTGAATTTTCTTAATGAACTAGATGGGTATTCAAGAAAGTCAGTAGAAGAAACATTTCCCACAGTTAACTTCATTCATTGTTCCTCAAGAGGAGGAAACCAAGGATAAGCAAGGGTGGTGCACCCATAAAAACCTTCACTACAATCTTATTGTTTAAGTGATTATTTATTGAATACAGCATGCTAATTTGTCCATTTATTCAATGAGTAAGCAAGTAATTGTTGACTACCTACTAAGTGAAAATGGGCATATAGAGATGCTTGGTTCATAATGATTTCTTTAGGAACTTAGAGTGATGGAAGGTAAGACATCACACAGAGAGCTAGGGAAGAAATGGTAATTGCCAGAAAAAGGTTCAATTGTAATGGAGATTCAAAGATCACACTTGTTTATGACTGGATAAATGAATACATTGACAAGGAGGAATTTTCGCTGAGCCCCCCAATTTGGATGGGATTTTGAGACGGAACATTGGAAGAGGAAAGGCATTCATGGTGGAATGACATGGACATGCCATGATAGGAAAAAGGATTAAAAACACAGCGTGACTAAAGATTAGACAGAGAGGATTGATGTTCTCTTAACTCTCTGCCAGGAAAGAGTCATTGCAAAAAGATTGTTTGAAGTTTAGGGAAAGTTACTGAGGCTGGATAACTCAAAATCTTGAACACTGTTAACTTTAGTCTTTATTTAGAAGAGAGAGGGAGGTATCGAAGAAATCAGACACAGTGGGGAGACTGATATGCTGTTGATGAGGAGGATAGATAGAGGCAGGGACCATAGAATATAAGTTATCGCATGAAAGGTGTACAAGGGGAAAGGGAGACAAGGACTGGAAAAGGAAATGAAAAGGGAGAGACAAATGTCCGAAGAATTGGCAATAGTTTGAATGTAAGGTGTGAGATACAGAATGAAGTTAAAAATGATTTTGAAATTTCATTTTGGGTAACAGGGAGACTAGAAATATGATTGCTCTAAAACAGGGAAGTCTAGACATAGCTCTCCAGCAAGGGGAAAGATGATGGTTTCATTTTACACTGAACTTAGAAAGCCAGGACAGGCCTAAAATGACTCACGGGCATTTCCTGCAAAAGTAAAATCAGATTGCTCTAGGATTAAACCCTTCATGTACCAAGGAAGACTAAAGGATAAAAGGAGATAACTAATAAATCAAACTGGTCACTACTGAGCATCAAGGAGTTTCTAAAATTGACCTGACCTTTTTTTTCGCAGAGATCTATAAAGGGTGGAGATCTAGTATCTCAGAATAAAACACCTGCTTGAATTGCCAGCTTTGACTCCAGAATTGGATATTGTTGTGCTGTGAACTCAGACGTGGTCTTGGGTAGTGTTTGCTTTTCATTATCATGTGTGGTTTATTATAAAAATTTCCATTTATCTATATTTAATCTCTGTTGCAGAAATATTAATAACTTCCCATGCTTTAACTTTCAGTAAGTGAATATCATTTACTTAAGCAATCACAGGAAATAGTGACCTCGGCCTTCTTCTCAGGAAAAACAAACCCCCCCCAAAACCTTAAGTAAATAAATGACTGTTCTTCAAGAATTATAGATGATTTTTCTTCTATCTAACAGGACACATCATTTCTAAAAAGTGGTTTAGATTCCATTTGCCTCCCAAAGAAACACTGTATGAAGGTATATGGTCAAGATCTGACATGCAGATACTCACGTGTGGCTGTGCAGCAAAAGATTAAAATCAAAGATGATACAAATGTGGGGGCAGAGTTTGCTCCCTGGAGTTATAGAATGTGTCTTTCCTGAAGAATAACTCTCAGAAGCTATTCCAACCTATGTGTAATCTTTCTTCTAGCCCATCATGAGATTTGAGAGAAAAGTTAGAGTTGCCCCCAGATTTGCTGTCCCAAGTCCAAACTTCTCATGTCAAAAGACTCTAGAATTGTACTTTCTCAAATCCAGCCAAAACAAAAGCAAAGCAATGTGCCTTACTTCAGCTTCCCCCCCGCCCCCGCCCCAACTACCACTCATAAAAAATTGCAAGAGCCTCCTTAAGTTTCCTTAGAGTTTTGGCTATCCGAATCTACAAAGCAGTTGTCCTTTTTATGAAAGTCCTTTTTAAATTGGAATAAAAGTGAGACGTTTAAGAGGCACCAAAAAAAATCCATGTGAATAAACAGGAAAGCTGAGTCAAAGAACTAATTATACCTTGATGCTTGCTTTCTGCTGGTGTAAGGCAGACCTTGGAGTCCTTGCTCTAATTGCCTTATGCTCCCCATTTTAAGAGAAAACCTCTTACAGCACTTCATCTGTTTTTCGTTGATGGCTCCCAAGCCATGCCTCACAGCCCCACCGCCTCTTCCCTAAGCCCCCAATTTACATCATCCGATCTCTATAGAACATTCCTACTCAAATTCGATGATGTTAATGTTAAATGTATAATTTTATTTCTTCTTTCTAAATTATTACTGTTTCAAATTCCTTTATTTCCTAGCCGGCATGACTTATATTTTTGGATTTAACCATTTTTTAAATTTCTTTGTTTTGTTTTTAAATTAGTAGTCATAAATTCTATTGCATTACACACGCTTTTCCTTTGATAATACTTACCCAACACTATTTGCCAGGCCTCTTTGAAAAATTCTCCCATTCAGCCAAGCCTGGCCCTTTATGCCCTTTTGTGAATGCTGATTCATTTTGTCTTCATGGTGTACCTGTGCTGTTTCCCATGCCTGCCACCAATATTTATGTCATTCTAACATAATGTACCCTATACTTTCTTCTGGTCTTAACTCTCCCATGATGCTCTACTTTACAATCAAAGTCCATAAAAGCCTTTTATTTCTCCGATCTTATAAGGTCCATTTAGCATGAACCTTACAACTGGCCCTTGGACTTCATATCATTCTTGTGTTTCTTAATCTGTTCATATCACATTGGGAGATACTTATCAAGCAACTGTCCTGCTTCTGGTACCAAGTTCAATGCTGCTGGGTTCCAAACTGAAAATACCAACAGAGCCTCTGAGCTGCTTACAACATCGTACAAGACACTTCTGGTACAGAGATTATTGCAAATAAATCAAGTAAAATCAGACATGTAAATTTGACATCTTGACATTCCAATTGCACTAGAAACAAGGGGACAACCTGGATTGACTCTTCTGTACCTCTCGGTGCAGGTAACGTAGACTGAGATGCCTTACAGATGTATAGTCCCTCCCAGACAAACCAGCACGGCCACACCAGTAGCACTGACGGGCTGAACGCGAGCCAGCTCCCAATGCTTATACACGTTCTTTGTAGTCCTCATAGGTAGGCAGTGTCCACTACTTCACTGATGAAAAATCTGACTTTTAAAGAAGTTATGTGACAACGTGCCTACACTGAGACAACCAGTGCATGGCAGAGCCAGGGTTTGGAGCAGATCTAACTAAAACGCCTGTGCACTATTCCCCACTCATTACTGCCCAACTACCAGGGAATGGATACTTGTGCTATCACCTGAGATCATTCATATACATATACATGCACTAGTGCTAAAGATAAGGGTATTCTTGGGGGTTAAAAAACCCACTCCCCCAATGTTTATCTGGCTTTATATATACATGTTCTCTGCATCTTCTGCTAAAAACGCCCCAACTTGGTTGTTGTCTTGTCAATTGCATATGTAATCTGCTTAAAGGATCTGAATAAAAAGCACTCATAGTTTGAAGAAGGGATAACGGGATGGCTTCCAGTCTATAGGAAACCGGCTCTTACTAGATGTCCATCCTGGCTCTTGCTCACACGAGGGTCATTAAAGAGCATATCCTCTCCCATGCACAGGATGTTGCCTGCAAGATTCCATTAGTGCTAATGGGTCATTTACTCACTACCACCCCAAGGATCAGAAGGAGAAACTGCGTCTTTGATGAAGTGCTAATGCTGCACCGGTCTCAGGCCACTTAAGGGTTTTCTTTGTTCTCTCGGTATGGCAACCCAGCAGGGGGCTTTAGACCACTATCTGCTCTATGAAGAGTTTATAAAGACAGTATTAGGTGGTGGTGCTAAGTGCAGGTTCAGTAATGAAAAAGAGAGTGATGCCTGTACGTACAACCCCAACCCTCTCCACTTTGGTATGTTTGAGGCTTGTATCCTGCGCAGCTTGAATCAATATTTCCTGCTATTTAATAACACAAGGCAAAGCTTACTACTTTTCTTTAATATGCTTTAAAAGTTGTTCAACAAATAAGTTTGCTAATAGGAAGAATGGATTGTGGCAGGAAGTGGGGAAAGGAGGTAAACGCATTTTAGAATTAGCTCTCTCCCCACATGTTGCCTTACCATTCTTCTTTCTTGCTTCTTTCGTATTGGGACCTCCATCCCTCAGGTGGCTGACAATATCTGAGTGCCTACTGTGCAGATAGCTCAGTACTAGGCACTGTGGGGGAATCGAAAACAGACACAGTGTCTCTCCTCCAGGAGGTTACAATCATAAAGAACGGTTATCAAATATATGGTGTCTCATACCTAACTCAGTACTAAGTTCTCTATCTGAAGCAGTGCCGAGAATTCTTTATTCAACTACACTTATTAGGTCTGGAGGAGAGCTGAATTTTCCTAACAAATTTAGTTTAATGAATGTAGGGAGCATTTCCTTGCCTTGACATTTGAAATGTTAACGGTATAAATCTCAGTGCACAATCTCAGATGTGCAAGAAATCTAAGTTTATTTTTCTGTAACTCACCTTGGTTTCTACTTTGAG
Organism: Desmodus rotundus; assembly: GCF_022682495.2. Taxonomy (NCBI): domain Eukaryota; kingdom Metazoa; phylum Chordata; class Mammalia; order Chiroptera; family Phyllostomidae; genus Desmodus; species Desmodus rotundus. Next base: position 128,362,772 of record NC_071391.1, on the reverse strand, counting down.
CTCTGATTTGTTGAGTTAGGGAAAATATAATCTCAGGCAATTTGAGTTTCCTTATTTCCCTGGGATTGTGTCTGAATTAATTGGTGTGGGGACATCCCAGTGTGCCAGTTTTGGGGGAGGTAGAGAGAGATTGTACAGAAGCTGATCTTGGATATTCTGTATTTATAGCTCAAGGTGCCCACTGAATTGCTAACTAGCACCTTCATTCTTGCATGCATAACCCCTTCAGGTCAGTCATTTTCTGCTTATTTTTGTGCCGTTCAGGGAATTGTTCTGTTTCTCCCACACCACAGTGGAATATGGGAAGTTCTGTGAGTCTGCCTAAACTCTCAGCTCGTCTAAATTTACAAAGCAGCCATTTCTTCTCAAGGATTTCACTGGTGCTTCTGGGCTGTCTTGAGGAAATGCACAAAGATCAACATTACCCCATAAGCCTACCTGAGATTTTAACATCCCCTGGGGCTCAGCCCTAAATTAGAGCACTATGTCTTCTTTCGGGCCTTTACCAATGACTATGTTCACATGTTTTCTCTCACTTTCTGTCCTGCTTACCCACAGGAGAGGCAGGGAAGCTTTAGTCTTATGTAACTGCCTGTATATTCTATCTATTTCACTCCTCTAAAATTCTTGGCTTTTAGGACTCAAATATAAGAAGATAATGTTATATATTTAGTGTATGATTCATACCCCTTTTCTGAGGCAACTAAAGCACAATGGCTTGAAATGTGAGAGAGAGGAAACTCTAAGGAGAGAGAGAAAATTTGGAGGAAAAAATTCAAAAACAGTATGCCCTATCAGACCAAGAACATGCTATCTTTTAATATCTGTAGTTAATAGTAGATGTTTTCTGTTATTTAAGAGGTGGACAAAGTACCTTCAGTACAAACTATGTGGATTAATGATATCCTAGTGTAATACTTAGAGCCTTGGCAGGTCAGAGACCTAAGTGCTTAGTTGTTATGGATGCACAACTTTCAGCAAGTTCAGTGTACTCAGCAATGTAATTCAAGACTGTTATATCTGTGGACTGGTTTTACTCTCCCTACAAGCTAATAGGTTAACTTATTACTGTATCATGGATGCTAGCAGAAGACATGAGCTTTCTGGGTCAGAGACCAAGGACTTTATCACTCATGATAAAACAGTGAGAGCATCAGCAAATGTGTCAGTTCTCCTTGCCCACAAGTCCCATGAAGACAACACAAAGAGGTCTAGATAAACACTAGGAGTGTAGGGGGTATGTGTTGAAATGGGGAAAAGGTATCAAGTGGCATGAAAGTTAGATAGAATCATTAATGTGACAGAGAAAATTCAAATGACAATAAAAAGTCAGAGAAGTAGCTAAACAGAGTATGTTTACCAGAATTTGTAAACAGGGGTAGTGTATTATGGAATTTTGGGGTCCCCTTCCTTATGTTCTGCATGCATTAATTATTTAATGGACTATATTTCATTAAGGACATCTACTCAATGCCATTGAGATATGGTGAACAATCTATGACAGTAAAGGAAACAGAATCAAACATGCATTGCGATTTATTTTTTAAAGTAGTGACTCATAAACTTAGAGGCATAAAGATGACAAAGTGTTCCCTTAGAAACTGCAATAAAATTGGAAAAAAATTAATTGATAGCTTAACAGAGTGCAACATAAAGAATTCAAAGTGGTGTAACTTTAGCTAAAAAAGAAATACCTGAAAAAGGATGCAATATCCAGGTATATCCAAACTATTGTGAGAGTGAGTTAGTGAATACGATGGACAGATAGATATAAACAAGGATAATGGGCTTAACCGTAGTAGAAAAAGTAATTTAAGACCCTGGAGAGAATTTGTTGAACTTCTGATTAAATGAAAGACCCACACTTGTCTAAGTAGAAGGTAGATTTGATAATACCAACTATTGAATGTCTACTACATATTTTTACCATGATGGAAACTTCCTATATTTTATCTAATTTCTAACATAACCCTATGGAATAGGTTTTATTATTCCTATTTTTGAAAATGAGGCTACTAATGATCAGAGAAAAAGAAAGGTGGAAAAAAAAACATCATCAAAGCCAGGAAATAACCAGACTCAGGCTTGGATTTCAATGTAGGGTTATGCAACTTCATGGTCCATGTTCCTTCTACTTGGCCACATTGTATGGAACTCGTTTCATTCTCTGTGGAAATAGCTTCTAGAAACTTCTTCTAGGGCTCATGTATTCTTCAAACATTTTTATTGTATTGTGGCTTTAGGAAAATAGCTAGTTATAAATTTAGTTTTTTAATTAATTTAATAAAAAGTAAACCTCACTACTTTTTTCCCTGTCCTACTGTATGTTTGAAGTTACTTTTGTGACGAAAACTTTGATCTTCCCACAGGTGACTTGTATATAGGAGGAGTGGCAAAAGAAACATACAAATCCTTGCCGAAACTTGTCCATGCCAAGGAGGGCTTTCAAGGCTGCCTGGCATCAGTTGATTTAAATGGACGGCTTCCAGACCTCATCTCAGATGCCCTTTTCTGCAATGGACAGATTGAGAGAGGATGTGAAGGTACTAGATTTTGATATCATACTCTAAGAATTCTAATTCCACCTCTAATTGAGAACAGCTCTCTCTAGCTAGCAAAATTCATTTCTGCCAACTGGTCAAACCTCACATAGGACTTAGATCCTTATTCATGTTCTTAACTTTTCATCCCATAAATCTTAAGCTTTCTGGACTGTTTACAAGCCTACACTAATGATGTTGAGCAGGAACTATATCCATGGTTCTTGTTATTTTCTGCTTCTTTGCAGTCTATAGTTTACATAATTAGTATGTTAATCAGTTCCACAAAGCCTGCTTTATAACATTAAATAGACAGCCTATTTAGACTAGAAAAATATATTTATTCCAGCAAGTGCTAATCAATTTGAGCCTGCTTTTGAAATATATATTCAATAGTATAAAGAAAATAAAGTGTAGATACCATTCTCAAATTACTATTCGGTTTTTATCTACCCAGCAGCACTGTATACATATTATCAGTTTGTTTTAGCAAAAACTGGTTTCTTCTATGACACAAGGCTAATATCCCATACTTCAGAAATGTGTTCAGGTATCTTTCTGTTCTTTTGTGCTTTCCATCTGACTAAGATCTGTAGGAGTACTTTTTTGATTGCTACTTCCATTTTAGATAATTTTCACTTCAACACCTCAGATTATTTGAGCCAATTCTCCCTCCATAAATGTAATTTAATCACATTATCCTGAGTTTTGTGGCTCTGAATGTGTTGCTGCCTCTTCTTTAATGTGGAACACAGTGCGGTCCATTTTGAAAACCTTAGATTCATAAGGAAATTGCATATAGGAGAAGCAAAGAAAGACATGTGAGTTCCTATCCCCCAGGGGATTATCAAGTATTTCTTTTCAGCCAAAATAATGCCATTAAACTTAGCAATTACCCAAGTACATGGACACTATTTTTTATTTGAAAATATAGTTTTTCTCTCTGCAACATGTATTACCCTGAGAAGTCAGGTGAAATTTAAGCTATATTTTAAACCTGCCAGACATTAAGGCTACTTAATGGACATCTCTGTCAAATTCATTTTAATGTCATCATCACATTTGTTTTATTTCACATTTGGTGTAACACACTTCTGTAAACAAAGAGACACTGTGTTTTCTACTATTATAAATTTGGCAAAGGAAATGGAATTGTTAAGTGAATAAATTCCCTCTAGTGGACAGATACAAGAATGTGATTCTTGGAGGTGGTCTAATTCGTGAGAATATGTACATTAAAAAATGTACTATAGACTCTTCTACAAGTGCTTGGTAAATGACTGCTCAGCTGTAAACAATAGTGGAAGCAGACAGACATATTCACAACTAAACACACACGAGGTATAAAACCACACACATACACGTGACCCCCACCATCGGCACCTGATGTGAGTGGGTGGATGGAAGGGAAACTGACGAGAGGAAGGTGTGTGGAGAAAGAGTGTTAGCGGAAATGATATTTGGTGTTATTTTCCAACATAACCTAATGAGCAATTTAGTCAAGATGACTGCTTTTACATCCTCTTGGAAAATCTTAAATGTCTATTTGAACATTTGAAATCATTCAGTAAATTAACACATCGGTTCCTTCCTTACCTTATCTAGGATGCTTTAATATCTGAGTTTTAATAATGCTCACCCTCTTTTACCACCATTTTTTTTCTTAGAATATTACCAAGCTCAGCCTTTCTGCATTTACACATTCCTCATTTTTTAATTCCAGCATTAATACTAACAACTTTTAATTTATGATTATTTCTGACCTTTGTGGTTTCTAGGAATAAACTCAGATATACCTGTCATAGATGTAATCATGAGATACACATATTTTTAGGATTAGTGATCATGTTCCAAATACTTAATAAATTCTCTGTCTAAATATTATTTTGAAAATTTTGAGTCTAAATCACAGTGGAATCCCTAAAGGTTCACACTAATAAAAATACTATAAATTTGACATCACCAAATATCTTGTCAATGTTTTCCATTATTCTTACCCCCAAAGATTTACAAATCTCTAAGCCCTTTTCATGTAAAAAGTTCTTGGTCTTCCCTAAATATTCCCTTGCTGCTTTTCATTTCTAAATAGCTTTGATTGGTAATGGCTCATTTTATTTATACAACACATTAGCTGGGGGAGGAAGCTGACAAGTCTCTATGGATGAATGTTTCTCAAACTTTAGCCAGTGTCAGAAATGCTCATATAATTGTTAAAACTCAATTGTTCGACACCCTCCTTGGGGGTCTCTGATTTGGTAGATCTAGGATGGGGCTCCAGAATTTCCATTTATAACAAGTTGCTGAATGAAGCTGATGCTGTTGTTCTGAAGACCGCACTTTGAAATCTACTGCTTGAGATGGCATTTTCCTGTTTACATGTGAGGAAAGCAGACTAGTAATCCACCAGGAATCAGGCTTAGTTCAGCTCAATACTGAGTCAGGTTAACTTCCATACATGAAGTCAGTGAAAAAAAATTATTTTATTCCAACATTCTTGGTACAGATTCATAATATTCAGCCTTAAACCGCATTTTAAATGGCAGAAATAATTATGAAAGCTACCATTGATTATGCACTGGTGACATTAAGTTTACATATGCTATTTTATTTAATCCTCAAATCTCTGTGCATTAGGTATCACAGACTTTTGTTAGATAAATAAGTTGAGCCTCAGAGATGTGAAGTGACCTTCCTAAGGTCACACAGCTAGTAAGTGGATGATGGAAGCGTTGACCCCCAATGTGCCTTATGTGAGAGCCCAGGCACCTAACCACATTTAGCTAGTGTTTCTTTGGTGTCCAGAAATTATAGTTTTACCTTCACTTTTCTTTCCTTTTCAGATATATGGTTATTTTTAACCACTTAATACAAATGTCCTTGTGGCTTGTTTCCAATTTTATTCCGTGATAAAAATAAAAGGGACATTATATAACTAAAGGGAAAAATAAATTCTGGGCTTTGTCTTGTGCAAATGCCTGTCAATGTTTAATATTGTTCTACAAAGTGAGTACTTTGAAAAATGTGTCTTGTCAGGCATAAGCATGCATTCTATTGTAATACCTGAACATAAAAAGACTATTGTGATAATGAAGAAAATAATAATAAAGCATGTCTTTATGTTCACATAAAGGTTGGCAGAAACCTGAGTTGCTGTTCCCAAAATATGAGAAAATTACTTATTAGGGTTGCAGTTTTAACATTTTTAGAGTTTAGCATTATTTTGCAATTGTATTCCTGATAATTTTTGCAAAAATAAAAATCCGACTCTTCATCCGTTTTTGGTCCTGCTCTTTTCTTCTGCTGGGCGAGTAAGGGAGCCGCTATGTGCTGATAAAACAACCCCTGACCCAAACTTGGCTTGCACCACTCCTTGTTCCCATGCTTATCCCAGGAAGGACTTTGCTAAGGAACATTGCTTTAAGAAGCTCTTCTCCTCCTCCTTCTCCTCCTTCTCCTCCTCATTCTTATTCTCCTTCTCCTTCTCCTTCTCATTCTCCCCCTCCCCTCTCCCTCATCTTCCTCCTTCCTCCTTCTTCTTCTTCTTTTTAACACACACTAATTGTTTTCAGTTACTAATGCCATGGGATAAAGATCCTTAGACCACTTACCTCTCACAGACTGGAAGAACAAGGAAAACTAAACAAGTCAGTGATTCTTAGTTACCTGGTGCAATCCGTAGGTGAGACAAACTATTACACCTCTTCAGGCCTGGGAGATTATTATTAATAACAGTTGTCAATAATAATAACTATTATTACTACTATACCAATCATTATTATATAATTAGTACTTGCACTATTATGGTTTTTAAACTTTTGAAAATTCACGTAGGTTAGGCTAAATCCAATAGCTTTTTATGAGTACCTTTACTAAGAAAATTGTGATAAAAATATGATTGTATGTGGTATGTTTAAGCAGACATTTTACAAAGGTTAATTTTAGATAAATGTCATTTATTCAGCAAAGTATTTACCCCAAAGGGCCTAGCTGTTAATAACATCTGATTAGGCTAATGTCTATTTTGATATTTGCATAAAACCTATAATTGTATCTACTACAAAATATTTTAAAATTTTATTCTAAAGCTATTTAGGCTGGACGACATTCATTTTTACCTTCCCCTAAGTTAGTCTTTATTAATGAGGTTCTACCATGATAAATATTCACAGGCCAGTTTGTAAGAGTTAAAGACAATTATGAAGGTAGAGAAAATGCAGACCTAATTTTGAAATCCTTAAGCCATAGACACCCAGCTTGGTAAGAGCAAAGATAAAAATTTCACATTATAATTTTGTTAAGATTTGTTTCTTCCATCCTTCATTCTTTCATTTACCTCAAACAACATATACATTTTAGTAGTTCGGTGTCGCTCTAAGGTTCAGCGGTTGGCACAAACGGCTGGCATTGTAAGTTTTACGTGGTAATTCCAACAGCAAGATAAGAAAGATCTAGAGGGAAAACCATGCAAGGAGATACTTGCCCTGCTAATGGCCACAATCTACACTGTATCTCTACATGACAAATGGCACCGCGGGCTCCAAATACGCCACGTGTCACTTTGGTAATGTATTCATATCTGTCCCAGGGAGGAAAAACTACAGAAGCCCTTTTAACTTTCCTTCATTACGTGCCATCAGCTCGGTTAGCCATTTTATATAGAGAGGTATCCTCATGTATTGCAGAATTCTAATAAGTTACTGCTTTCTCATTTTCCGCTTAACATTTATGGCTGTTGGTATTAATTTATTTGCTTTACATAGCATTTCTTTCCCCCTTTACAGCAGCATGCTTTTTGAATCTGAACGTTCTTCTGTGTTTGCCCCATTTCAGTATTGCTTACTAACATTTAATATATTTTGCTTTTTTTTTTTTAATTTCGCTGACAAAGTTGCATTGATGAAAGCTGACTTGCAAGGTAGATAGCCCTGTGTGTATAAAACAAGACTGAAACCCCACATTACACAGTGGAAACCTCAAAATAACAGTTTTTACATTTTTGCAGTAACTGTTGTTTGGGTTCAGATTGAATGTTCCCCCTTTTTGAACATTGTGCAAGAAACCTCATTTCGTAGCATAGTTTGCATAAAGGCTTTCAGTCTTGCAAATGTTTGTTTAGTGGTTATCTTCAGTGCTTTGGTCATCTTTTCTTGGTTGTTTTTCAGTGTTCTAGTTATTCTTTAGAAATAGAATAGCATTCTTTTTACTTGTATGTTAAAATGGGGCATGTCATTTATACAGAGTTATCCATTTTATGTGTAATTGCATGAAATTGTCGAAGCATGTGAATTGATACTTGCCAACATACCTACCCAAAACACCCGGCAATCATGACTTTATCCATAGTTTGGGCAGGGTAACTTCTGTAATGCCTAGGACATTTTTGCATACATCTCTCCAGTTAGTTTTGCCAATCTTTTCTCAATTCATAAAGTTATAATCTCCGTTTCTCATGGTGTCTCTTATCCATTGGTCAGAAGCTAAGGAGATCCATGCCTTTTTCTAAAATTCAAACGGTGATAGAGAATTATCGATAATTCAATGAGGTTACCTGCTATCACGATCATACTAGAAGCTATGTGCTTGCTTTTACTATTTGTTGGTTTAGTTTACTATTATAATGTATTTCATCCGATATTTGAAACTTCTGAAAACCTTCATATTATGACTTCTCTATTTCTAATTTAGGTGTGTGAACTAGAACTTTCATTAGTTTGGCCATATAATCTGAGGTGTTGGCAACTACTATATGTGACCTAGCCCATGCATAATACACTTTTGGATTTTTTATAAGAATCCAAGGTTTTTTTGGATTTTTTTTTGTAGGGCCCAGCACAACCTGCCAAGAAGACTCGTGTTCCAACCAAGGTGTGTGCTTGCAGCAATGGGACGGCTTCAGCTGTGACTGCAGTATGACTTCCTTCAGCGGGCCACTCTGCAATGACCGTAAGTGCCTCTCTGCAGCCAACTGATACTCATACTCGTCTTTGTTGCTGTTACTGTTAGATATCCAGGGTCTAAAAACTGGGACTCTTCATGTTACCAGTGAGTAAGTTGCACTGTCATAAGCAGGAGAAGCTGTTGTTTCTACAGGAAGGACAATTTTAAATACTAAAGTATTAATCAGGGATGCTATTAGCTAAATGTTAGGATGATGATGGCGAATTCTTTGGTTTTCAACTGTTGTAATTTTGAAAGACTACCTATTGCCTTATGTAAAGAAACATTTAATTGTATAGGATTACATCTTGAGAGCTCTAATTTCGGTAAATGTTGACAGGTCTCATTACGTTTTCTCTCTCTCTCTGCATCTCTACAAGCCCATATCTGCCTTTCACTTTAAAAACGCGTCTAAACTTTGTCCTTGAAGTGCCCTCCCCCTACATTTCAGCCACCTGTGGGTGCTTTCTCCCCCTTTGTTCTCACAATATAAGCACGACAAAGAAACAGTGTTCAGTGTTCACCTTACATCACGGAGTATCTGCCAGGGCCTCATCCATGTGATTGCAGTGAAGGTTCTGAGGCTGAATTAACCGGTGTACTCGATGACGTTCCACTTCTCAGCTTTCAAATAGACCGTGATTTACAGCATTTCATCAAAATGATAAAGGCATTTCCTACAAAACATTGCATTTCTCAATATAGAGAAAATATTTCTGGCAAAACTCCCTGGCTGTAAAATAGGGTACATGCTTCATGTTTTTAATGCTATAGCATTTAAGGAAAGCTCTCCAATGATGGGGTGGATGATGTGATGATTGAAGGTTTGGGCTTCCACACAAAGACTAGGCCTGAGTGTAGATTTAAAGAGAGACCAGAGTTGTTCGTTTTGACCTTTTCCTATTTGAGACTCTGTTCACGTCAGTAGATATGTGTATCACAATGTTGAAGATGGGGGTCAAACTATACTATTTCATTGAACTGAGTTGTTGCCTAGCAATGTAGTATAATTCACCATCTAGCTTCAAATTTCCTATCCAAAATATTGAATACAGGAATAACCAACAACTAATGCAAAGTGAAATAGTACTTGGAAGACACCTGTAGAGATCATACCACCATAGATGGAGAAACAGTCTCCATTCTATCAGTGACATCTTCCATAGAATTACAAGTAAACTTGAAGCAATATACGTGTGTTCAAGCTGTCACACATTTTCAAACACTGAATTTCTACAAATCAAATCACACAAACAACTCCACTGGGGTTAAATGAGTTACCTTACATAAGATTCAATAAATACTTATATGTACATAAAGCAAAGCAAGTGACTTATAGATGCTTTTAATAAAGCTATGTATGCATGTACACAGAATAGTAACTTCCTGCATTTGCTCCTGTCCCACAGAAAATAACATACACTTATTTTCAAGGACGACCAGAAGACTGATAATTTGTTATGATTTTATTGTGGCAAATTTTTAATCTTCAGTTCAATCATGACAGATATATGATTATACGTGGTAGCTGAGAGAGCTTTCTTTTGCATGAAAATATTTTTCATCTTGCTAAAGAACTTTCTCTGCCAAACTTTACTTAATTCAGTCTCTATGTTTTACAAAACAGTTGCCATTTGGTTGTGTCAGATTGTGTATCCTTATATACTGGTTAAATATGAAGAATATAATTTTCTGTGTGTATTTGCTAGACATTTCCTAAAGGAACATCAAGATACTACTTTAAGTATCATGCTGTCTTCAAATCATTTTTACAGAAAATTATTTGAATGCTGCTCTTGGGTGATAGTCGTGGTGGTGACAATGATAAGGCTATTTGTTATTTTCTTGTAAATAAGGTAAATGTCATCCAATAAATGTGTCTCCTGATATGCCTCTTGCACAAATCAGCATTAAAATTACTTTGGAGGGCTCTCGGAATACATGCATTTTGATTAAATCATTACCTCTTAGTGGGTTCTCTGGAAATGTGAAATAGTTTCTTGGTTTGTGCATTGGAGCTTTGGTGGTGAGGATATGGAGGCACAAATACATATTTAATAGCAAATCTTACTTTAATGTGAACCATAATTTGTAGAAGGTACAATAGTAACTATTACCTTGAGGACATGCAATTGATATGGCAGGAAAAGTAGCAGGCCGCATTTTCTTCACCTTTTAAATTGATCCGAATAAACCTTGTGTCTATATCCCACTGTTTCTCTATAAGTTGCACAAAGAGAATTAGTGTGATTCCTGAGATTTTTAATAAATTCATTTTCTGTATGGAGGTTGATATTTTTTAAATGAAGCCAGTTAGAATATTTCATTTCTTAATAAAATTTTATTTTCAAATTAGATATTTATTCATAAATTCTGTGACTGCAACCTTCAACAGCACAGAAAACAAAAAATGAAACTTCCTACACAGGGAAAGGACATACTACATTGCAAAATAGACCCCTCGTAGCCCCCATAGACTTCCTAAACATCATCTCTCTGATAAGTTTCACGGAGTGGGTAAGGGTAACCAGAAACACTTGTTTATGTTAGCATAGAGATATAATTAACAATGGGAACGTGGGAATATTTTTTAGCTTGTAAGTGTAAGCTCGGATAAATCATACTAATTAACGAACTTAATGGGGTCTTTCAGAAAAGAAGCACTTAGGCGAAATGATGTCAAAGTCTTCTTCTCAAGACAAGTGTTTGTGAAACCCTTTCTTCCCTGCAAAACTGCCGTCTCAGTGACCCTCTCATTGACAAAAACACTTGCTGTGTGTGTGAGCTTGTGCATGTGGCAGTGTGGTGGACTCAGCTCCTCAGTTCTTTCATGTCAATACCATATTTAGAACCCCAGTGTTATTTTTCTGGCTATTGTAGTAATCTCCAGTTTGAGTTTTTACTGCTTATTTCTCTCTCCTCCGGTTCATCAGTTTTCTTCTTCCATCCTGTTCTCCTTAGTTTAAATACCACCATCTCTTTCTGCTTCTCCTGACGGAGGCAGTATTTTTCCTCCTCTGACTTTTGTAGAGGTTTGTTTGTGCTGTTTTATCAGCCATCACTTTCTACCTTGCAGTTACTTATGTTTGGTCTTATCTCCCTGTAGGATTATATGCTTCTCCCAGGGAAAGTAGCCCTTCATTTTTTAAGCCCAGTGTTTTGCATATCATGTTGCATATAATTGCTGATAATAGCAACTCACTAAGTCAATGTAACTAGGTGAATGAATCTTGTATAAGGATTTCTAGTACACCTCAGTGGCCCACAATACTGTCCAAGTTCATCAGTTAGGAGTTCATGAACCTCCATGGTCTGACCCCAGCTCTCCTTTTCATGCGTAGCCTATTGCAGAACCTTGTTCATGTGGCACATTACTGTGAGTTATCTTCCCTAAGGCTTTCTGAACAGCATGCACTTTCCCACTTTCCTCACCATTGCCTATGCTAATTTTTCCTCTTGGGGGATGCACTCATTCCACTTACATTTCTTTTCCTATATCTGCCTGAAGAAATATATTTTCATTTTCAGTCTCTACTTAAACTCTGTCATCCCATGGAAACTTCCCTGGTCTTCTGAGCTGAGTCTTACCTTTCCTTCTTCTAAAATCTTAGAGCAACAGTTTTTGTACATGCCACCTTTCATAGCTATTTGTGAACTTTCTCTTGGATGTAATCACTTATTCATTGCTTGCTATGTGCCACGCCTCAGAGGTTACACTCACCGTACAAAGTCTACATGTCGCCTCTACATACTTGTACACGGGTACACCATCCTCAAACCGTTGGGCTACAAGAATCCTTTTCTGCTTTTACCCATTGATCCAGAGTAGAATGTGATGATATTAGTGAATTTAATGTCAGGTTGAGGAAGATGAATATGGCTATGATCACATGGAAAATAGCGAACATAATAACATTGTCACGTTACATTAGTATAGAAATGTTGTGTGCCAAATTACAGTTCAGCTTCAATGATGTCTGTTACCATAATGGAATAATACATCATAGTGCTGTTATTTTGGTAGTAGGAGGGTGTGGGCACTGCCATCAAAAAACTGTGTTCAGAATTCAGAACTTTGCCAAAAGAAAATCTTTCTGATGAGAATAGAGTATATCTTTTGTAAGAATTAGAAATGTTCACTGAAACAAAAATGAAATATATTTGACTGTGACTTGTTACCATGACATTTAAAAATATCTTCAGCTTTGTTTCTCACCTTTTTTTGTTATTTGAAACAGAATCCTATCCCATATCCAGTGTCTGAGCATCAATATCAGAAATACTGGAAACGATGAGAACATACACAAAAATACTTTGGGTCAAAGTAACACCATTTCTCTCCCATTTAGAACTGCTAGTAGTATTAAGTTGTGAGCTGATTTGCTGCTGATGCCATTTAGGACTAAATAAAATTTAGCGATTACCCTGGCTGGTGTGGCTCAGTGGATTGAGCACTGGCCTGCAAACCAAAGGGTCGCTCGCTGGTTTGATTCCCAGTCAGGGCACATGCCTGGGTTGAGGACCAGATTGGGTCCTCAGCAGGGGGTGCACAAGAGGCAACCACACATTGGTATTTCTCCCTCTCTTCCTTCCTCCCTTCCCCTCCGTCTAAAATAAATAAATAAAATCTTTATAAAATAAAATAAAACAAAATTTAGCAATTAATTATATCCACAACCAGATCCTCATTGTATGATGACTCTCCTTAACCCTGAATACTCTAGCAGTTCTAAGTGGCAGCCCTGAAGTTGTTTAAAGCAATTCATAAGCAATATTTACTGGTAATGCCTTAGAAAAGCTATCTATGGGGAGACTGCATCGTACCTGGCATATGTTAAACCATAAAGGATTAAAGTGACTGTTCATACTGTGTCGAAAAGTGCAATAAAAGACAAAGAAAAACATAGGTATGGTAGAGAAATGTACTATGTGACAGAAGTGCTTTCTGCTATTCTGTATAAATTTGTTTCTGTTGTTGGCAATAGACATAAAAACAGGTGCATAGAAGGAAGCACTGGTCTTTTCACACCACACTGGGCTGTCCAGTGACAGAGTTTGCAGACGTGTCTACATGAGAAAGTTAAGAGCAGAGAAACACCCCAGACAGTGGAGGAGAGTGTTGCTATATTCAAATGATCCAGATTAGTCCCCTGCATTGCTCAGCGGCTGAATGACACATGACTCTCCGTGGCCTCTTGGAGTCAGTATAAACAGCGCCATTTGGGCCCCAGCAATCAAAAGGAAGGCCCGGCTGAATTTCTTTCCCCTGCCAGTACTCTCTAATATTTTTGCTTACTTGAAATCCTGCTTGGACCTTCATTGGGCTCTTAGGTTGGTGCTCTTCATCTCAGGGCTTATGCAAATGCGGAGGTGGCCTTCAGATTTTCACTCCTGCGGTCGGTCGTGAGGCCGCATCCCAGCAGAGCCCAGCTAGACCAGGGCTCCCTTGAGAGAAGGCTTTGCCAGTCTCCTTGATGAAATGTTCTTAAGAGATTACAGTTGTTCTGATTCTCACGAGATAACGTCTCCAAGAGCGCCCTGACCGTACTCTCTGTCCGCACGACGCTCTTTAAGTGTGAGTGCATTCTGCTCAGGTTTCTCACCCTGCTGCTTAGTCCCAGCAGACACAGCAGGGGCAGAATCCAGGCTGGGGCGGGGTGGGGTGGGCTGGGGTGGAGCGGGGTGGGGCGAGGAGGAGCGTACCTGAATCTGAAGTGCAAATTTTTGAAATTTGAGGCATTTAGATTCGCTTTTACTTTTTAAATGGATTTTACTTCCTGAGACATCATGCAGTGAAAGCCCTTGTGAACTAAGGGCAGGTTAATCTTGGTGAATTCTCAGAATCCTGTACAACACTAAATAAGTTTAAACAGTATGTATAATTTAGTATTCATTCATTAATCAAGAAGATATATGAAGAGGGTAAAATGTTAAATAATTCTCCAACTTTACGGAGTCTGATCATCCTGGGTATATTTTCAAAGAAGGAGTGTACACTTAAAAAACAATTAGTTTAGACTGAGGAACAGATAGGTTGTTATATGTTTTGTTGCTGTGGATATATGTAGCTAGTGCACAAGGAGAACTACAAAATATTTTTATGTGATAATGCCAACACATTTTAATGCTAATGACATAATTAGCAAGTACTATATGCATGCTATTTAAATATTATAAGTCTTACCTTGTCAATATACAAAAATATTGTTTTTAATTTACAAGTGAGGATCCTGCACAGAGTGTTTAAATCACCCTTTTCAGCTGAAATGGCTAGTAATTGGCGCAGAAAGACTTTGAATGTCAGTCTGTCTAACTTTGCACCCACAATTTCTCCCATGGAGGGACAGGTTCAATTGCAGTGCTGTTGAAATCCCCCCCACCGATGCAAAATTTTCTAGACACACTAGTAATGACTGGCATTTAACATTGTGGGCTTTTTCCCATCCTTATGTGACTCTTGCTTCTTATATTTAATTTTAAGCGTTATGTTTCATGTAACGTGCTCTACCCCTCAACTGCTCAGTTGCCACTTCTAAAGCTGAGTTAGAATTTTATAGCTGTCTACGGCATGCTGTCATTAACTTCTAGTTCTATTATAGAAAGGTACTGATTATGAAAGAGAGATGGGAATTTTCTGTGACTTGGCTGTGACAGCCTGAGATGCTCAAAAACAATAATTTAATATTTCATAATGAAATCAGGCAAAATATTTCCCAAGGTTCTTTTGCTTGAGTTAGATTCACAATGTGTATCACGGGAAAGGAGCAGCTGAGATTCAGCAGCGTGCCGACCAGTGACTGTGTACCAAGTGTTTCATTATGTTGATCACATCTCAGTTTTCTCTCTCTATGCAATGTTAATGCAGGAAAAAATGAAGTTATAGGGCAGCAGTGTGGCCTTTGAAGATTTTTGGAAGACACATGAGGGAAACACAAGATAGGGTATGAAGCCAGATCATAAAAAGTCACTCCAAGATTAATAGTAAAGACCAAGGGTCCCTTATATTTATACGGAAGGGAAAGAAAGCTCTGGAAAAATGTGCAGAGTCCAGAAAAAGATCATGATAAAAATAATGTTGTCCTTGTATTAAGGAATAATTCTATCCCTAAAGAAGAAATTATTATTGTGAAGAAAATGCACTTTACCCAGTGATATTTCTTCCTGCCCTGAACAAAGGATTCTATGTCTTTAATGAGATTTACTGTGGCAATTAAAAAAGTGTAGGATTCTCTTAAAGGGAGGAATTATGATCTCCTCCGCAGTTAAGTCCTGTTATACATTGTTGCTTCTCTGGTAGCATTCTACAGCAGCATAAAGTACAAGGGTGATCTCTTAGCTCTGGGTATTATGGAGTCTATGATTTTAATGACCCTAATAATATAAATGCTCATATCTCTCAGAAAATGGCCTATGAAGCCTGAGGCTTAATCTCCCCAGGATTTGTTGAGACAGGAAGGTACAAAGACGTTTCTTAACTTGAAATGATTTCAGAATGAAACAAGTTTCATAATAGGATGAGCTGACATACAAGGATGTTTTTAAAAAGTGGGTCGCGGACAAGGAGGAGGCTGTGTTTCACGGAGACAGTGGAAACTGTTCGCATAGGTGTGAATGCTTCTTATAAATATATAACATATGACCCTTTAGGGAGAGAAACAGATGGAATGTGTAGTAGAGGGAAATAAAGAATATATGTTGCTTGGTTTCTTCCTGGGAATGGTAGAGTGTACACTGGGAAATTTAGCATCTCCAATTGGGAAGCTTTCAAGGTCTCATCTGGACTCCAGCAGCTCAGGGGAAGAAATACTGATGTGGGAGAGGTCTTGGTAAAAAGCAGGCCCTTGGCCATGTTTGCAGAGCTTCTCCATGTCATGCCATTGTGTGTAAAAATCCAAGCCGTGCTCCATGTCCAATTCTTGACAGTCACTCGAATGCCCAGCTTGAAAGAATCCAGACGGAGGGGTCAGGATGCATGTGACCGCTGCACCCTCAGAGTAAGGCCGTGCTGCTGACACTGTGGAGTCCACCTCCCATGGCGTCAATTAGGAATCTGCTCTTGTAGGTCCCAGTCCGAGCAAGTGCTCCATTTTGCTAAATTAAAAACAGAGAAGTGCTAGAGAAACACCATTTCCTTTCAGCCGCAGGAGACATCACAGAAGTAATTAAACTGGATTTTAGCATGTTAGGCACATTCCTTTTATTGACAGTGATAATAATTCTGTAAATCAAAACCTGCAAGCATTTTCAGTGTTGTTGAAGTGCCAAAGATAAAAAAAATGAAGGTTCTTAAAATCGAATCTCCTGGAACTAAACTTGATCTATGAAGGGCAGTAGGCGAGAGTGCGCCCTGGGTTGTGAACTCGGCTTCTCGCGGAATTCAGCCCCGACAAGCTGTGTGATGATCATGAGTATACTTTCTTTTTTTTTTTTTAGTTGAGTCCTTGAAAGTTATAGTGGTATAAAACCAAACGGAGTGGCTCTTCAGGACCAGCTAACATTTATGGCTTTGAGGTCACCTGGAAAATCTCCCCCTTACCCCAGTATTTCCTTTCCTAATGTTGTCAGTAGGTTTAGTTGACATTTATTTCCCTGACATCCCCGCATTTTTTTTTCACTCCACATTTAAGGTTTCTCCACAGTCTTGCTGGGCAAACACCCCTCTGCAGCGTGCTTTGTTTCTTGTATACTCAGGCATCAGCTCTTCGATACAGACTTCTACAGAGCCACACGGGTGCGGGCACTGAATGAACACTCTCTGTGCCTTCATCCCCGCCGAAAGGCTCCCCGTCCATGGTGTCCCCCTCCTCCCCACTTCCACCGTGCCTAAGAAAATCCGACCCCTGGAGATGACCCAGCTCAAATTAAGTTCATTCAGAGCAGAATAGTTCTCGATCAGAGGGTGATCTCTTCTGCTTCTGCATCTCCAAACACTTACTCTTGAACAGGTGTCTGTTTATGTGTGTGTAAGCCTGTATTCCCTAACTATATCGTACATTCCGTTCTTTTACTTTTGGTATTATTTCTCAGAGTGTCTAGCACATATTCAATGCTCAGCAATATTTTAAGATTGGTGTCTTGAACATGTTTCTCAAGACTTTTTTTAGAGCAGATTTAGGTTCACAGCAAATTAAGAGGAAGGTACGGAGATTTTCCATATGTCCGCTGTCCCCACACATGCATCGTCTCCCCCGTTACCAACATCCCTCACCAGAGGGATACACTTGTTATAACTGATGAACCTGTGTTGACTCAGTATAATCACTCAATTCATA
The DNA here is from genome assembly GCF_022682495.2 of Desmodus rotundus. Taxonomy (NCBI): domain Eukaryota; kingdom Metazoa; phylum Chordata; class Mammalia; order Chiroptera; family Phyllostomidae; genus Desmodus; species Desmodus rotundus. The sequence goes on along the minus strand of NC_071391.1, from coordinate 128,345,023 downwards.
ATTTACAAGGTAACTGATGTGTGTGCCCCTGCAGTTCTTTTAAGAAAGCATCCACACATTATGTAACATCTGGTAGGGATAATGTGTTGTGTTTTATCACATTAATGTAAACATATTTTTCATTATCTTTATTCCTGATAGTCAAGACCCATGTGGAATTAGCTAGAAAGAAAGCACTTTGAATAAAGACATGAGTGTCTGTCTGGGGGAACGTAGGTGTGTGTGTGTGTACACCTGCATACCATGGGCCGTGCAATTAGAAACACCGCTTTCTATTGTCTTTAGATTCTGCGGAAGTCCTGCTTTATGTACTATCCCATTAAATTGAACAAATTCTGGGACCTTAAGTTGTTTGAAGATGACTGTTTTTGTTCATTTTATTTTTTCTCATTAATTAGCTGATATCTGCAAGAATAATCATATTACTATGAGAGGCTACACTGCTTATTTGGACTATTTTAGCCAAGCGTTAAATTTTTGCAATGTCAGGGTATTTTTCTAGCAATAACATAAGCTTTCTACTATTTCACTTATAATAAAGTGTCATTTACGTGTCCTGGTTTAGTCTGCCAATATTCTTGAAGAGTTCTCTAAATGTCGCCTCTGTAACGCTCCAGAAGAGCCAAATGCCCATTGGATGCTGACGAAGATAGTACAGTTGTGTGTACCAATGTTAAATGCAAAAGGCTCACCTGGTCTTCCTGCTCTGGTTCAGTATCTTAGAAGAATTTGCCTAGTATCAGCTGAATAGGATAATGAATATTACTGTCTTCCAACCTGCTTAAGCCACAACCAGCCGGCCACGCCTGTAGTGACAGCAACAGAAATAAAACTTGCTTGGTTGTTGGAGGGGTTGAGAAAAAAGCTTACAACATAAATTCCAAGAACATTAGAATTTGCCTCTCTAACTCAAAAAGAGGTAGTGACCTGAAGGGGCTGGACTACATCAGTGGTTCCTGAAATATGGTGTTTGGATCAGCAGTGTCAATATAACCTGTGAATTTGTTAGAAATGCCTATTCCCAAGTTTCAGACCTCCCGAGTTAGAAACTGGGGGGTGGGGCCTGGAAAGCTACATTTTAAGAGACTCCAGAGGGTCTCAAACACAGCTGCGTTTGAGTATGATTAGAGTAGATGACCTATAAAGTCATCTTTTAATCATATGCTTTCCAGAGAACAAAACATTGATTTAGTAGAATTAAGGAAGTTCTTCCTAAAAAGTTTTTGTAAGTAAAACAGCATGATTAGATTTTTGAGACCATTTTGATACAATCTGGGATGATTCTTCCATGGTGATTTGAAAGAAGTAACATACATTTTTATTTTGATTATCAACCTCCTCTGTTGCCTGGCAAGCTTAAGAATGTTTGAAAAGTTCTCATTCACACTATTCATGCTGTGAGAAATCTAGTTCAAGGCAAAATTATCCCTGCAATATGAGGAGAATGAATAAATCCAAGTGAATGCATAGTCCTCTATTCTTATCCTTTGGCGTTCTTTGGAAAAATTTTCTGATAATCAGTATAGATTAGGAAATAAAGTGTTATTCAAATCTGCAAATACATTTTAACCTAGAAGACCCTGAAGTCAATTGGACCACTGTCAAAAATGTCATGTATATGTGACAGTATATTCTTCACATGACATCCTTTTTCATTGCCTAAAACATTTCACCTACTCTCACCACTTGCTAAATAAATGTGATCTCAGTTCACTGGGAATTTCCCAGATACAATGGTCCTTCTCACTAGCAAATATCCCATATCTAGTAATATCTTCATATTTCTTTATTTGTCTTTACTAATAATATAAGATGATCTGTATGTGACAATTCTTCAGCTGGGACCCCAGTATGTCACCTTGAGAAAGTCACTTGAGTTTTGTGGGCCTCAGTTTCCTCATTAGAAAAAGAAAGACTTGGTTTGCCTCCTGTTGAAGGTCCCTAGGGCTCCATGGGTCTGTGATTCATTGTCCCTGTATTCTTTCTCTCCTTTTTCCTCAACCCTCAGGCCTATTTTTACTCATGTTTAAGGCTCTTCTAGGATGCAGCCTACAGCTCAGTCACACCACACTAATCTTAAACTATATTTTAGCCAAGACCTTTCCTGCCAAGTCCTATGAAAAGGAAGAACTTGGAAAAAGAAATCTGATTAATGGTGTGTCTTCCTGTTTTGAGAACGGAAACTTTGAATTAATCCTGAAACACAAGGCAAAGACTTCAGCTATTTGTTTCTTTCATGTTTGTATAGCGTTTATTTATAGCTCCTCTCAGATATTTATTTACATCAAATTCCTTTTGAGCTGAAAACTTTACAAATGCCAGGCTCATGCCTACATACTTGCTTACTTAAATACTAAGTTAGTTATTATTGGTACTTAAATAAATGTTTCTGGTGATTTTAAAAAGAAGCCCAGTAATATAATTAGAAATGTATAATTGTTAATATGATCATGGATGCAACTACTAATTGAATATCTGGGGGTTTTATATTTAAATCATGTCTTCTCATCATCCTTGGATAACGAGAAGTATGACATCTACTTTACAAAAGGTGTGTATAAGCTGAAGTAGTATTCCTATGTTTACACTGCGAGAATTCAGGCTTGTCTCACTTAAAATTTCATGGTCTGCAGATTGCATTATGCAGTCTCTCAGTGTTGACTAAAACAGTCGGATTGAGAGGATTCGTGCGCATTCTTTACTTCCACTTCAAATCTTTTAGAACATTTCAAGATCAACTAATCCATGCAGATTTCTTCAACATAAGATAAGGATGAACCAAAGAGAGCGAATGGCGTCCTATTTCCCCTTCTAACTCACTCATCTGCAGGCCTGCATCCTACACTGTTCCATGTGAACACGAGTGACCAACCCACCTAATGGAACTTTAAGAAGGCTGCAGCTTCCAAACAGAGAGCCTTTCTGTACCTTCAGGGAATGTGCAGACTTTAAGAAGGATGCGTTCTATGAAGCAGAATATGTAACATTCTGAATAGCCCCGGAAAATACATGTTTGTCTAAGATAGCACAAATTTAAGATGTTGAAAAAAACTTCATGAGATGATAAGCATGAGATTTTTTTTTTCCAGTTAGCAGGTTTCTGGACTATAGTTGTAGTGTGGAAGGGGGGAAGGGTCGTCTTGGCAGTGAGGCACCTTTTCCTGAAGCTGCCTCTTCCACCTGTAATTTCTACAGTTGTGAACGGATCATTTTCTTTTGCTGGAAACTATGATTTAATTTGAGAGAATTCTATCTCTCTGGCTGATACTTACTGTAAAGGAGACTTTAATACCTCTGCTTCTGGCCTAAAACCCTGCTGGTGGGAAATGAGAAGCAGGGTGAAAGTGTCATTCCACCTTCCCAGGGTTGCTTGTGGCAACACAGGAAAAGCCTTGTGCTTATTCAGGATATATTTACATGGTAAATTATCCAAACCTGAGACTATTATTAACTGTGCATTTTCTGTGTACAAAACACTGTTGTAGCTGTGGAACATGAAACGACCCTGCCATTGTCCTGCAGGACTTCTCATTTTAGTTGGGCAAAAGGTTCCCAAGACCCAGGGTGACTGACAAGGGGTTTTGTCTGTTTTGTTTCATGACCAATCACACGTACTAACAACAGTGCCTGGTGCTTAGTAGCTGTGTACTAAATAAATATTTGTAGCTTGAGTCAAATATACTGATAATAAGGTATGTAGCAATTTAAGTGTTGGCTGTGCTGTGCAAACAATTGCTGTAGGTGAATTCAGAAAAAGGACAGGCACCATAGAGTGGGCTGGCTAAGTGGAAAGGATGGGAGGGAATTGTACCCTAACGGAGCAGAGAGAAGCAGGGAAGGCATGCCACACAAAGGAGGCAATATGAGCAAACAGGATCTGTAGATAAAGTAGTCACAGGTCCAAACACATCTACTGAATATCTTTTATATCACTAGGTGCTCTTCTAGGCTCTGTGTATATAGAAATAAACAAGAGGAGGCTGTTAGTACAGTGGAAAGATAACATTTGGAGGCAAATTCATCAAGAATTGCATTCTGACTACCTCATGGTATCCTGCGTGTCCAAGGTCAAGTCAATTAATGTATCTGAGACTCCTTCATTGTTAAATGAGAACGTGACTACAGATCTTGCAGGATTGCTTTTAGAATTAAAGGTAATATGCATATGGTAAAACTCTTACTCTACATCAAAACTGGTAGACATTCTATAATTGGCATCTATTGGAGTCCTGCCCTTGCTTTTGCTTTCAATGAGCTCATAGATAAGAGGAAATGGCTGGTGTGTGTACGATCATTACAATTTGAGAAGTACTTTAATACTTTGTTTTTCAAAGTGTGTTCTGAGGGTCAGAAAAGCACCTGCAAGTTCATTAGAGATACAAACTCACAAATCTCCCTTCCCCCTACACACCTACTGAAGCAGAATTTGCATTTAACAAGATCCCAGGTGATACATATGCACATTGAAGTGTGAGAAGCTCTGCTGTAATAGAAACGTGTAACTAGGACAGAGCAAGGGATGCCTAAGATGACTTAAGGAACTGAGGGAAGACTTCTCTTAGAAAGTGAAATTTAGAGGATTTCAGTACAAAATATTAATGTATGCATGGGCTGATTAACTTCTTTAGTAAATCAGAATTTGCAATTTGCTAAATTCAGTAGAGATTCACCTTCCTGAGGTCACTCTTTTCACATCACCTTGACTTTGGCAATCTCCAGTGGTTCAGCCTGCTAAATACATGCCAACGCAACAGTTTTACCAAAGTGAGGCCAGTTTTTGCTTCCTGCTTTAATGCATTGGAAGGAATAAGCCTTACAATCTAAAATCGAGGATTTACTGTGCCCATAACAGGTCTCAATTCACCAGCCCTCTCCTAAGCAACTCGGAATGCAGACATTTCATTGGGTTGTCTAGTTTAACCAGAGAGGTCTTGGCAGGCACTGCCTCTTTCTGGGCCAGTAAAAGGGATAATGTAAGACTCAGTCACTTGGTGCTCGGGGAAAAAATAAATACCCAGCTTTCCCTAGGCTGTCCCTACAGGTCCCTCTGGTTTAACACTCATTTTCTTTTTAATGTTAGAATTGCTTCTATTTTATGTGGAGCCACGTGGTTCTGTTCATTGAGTTGGCAGGTGGCTTCAATCCTGTAATTACGATTGTCGGCTGCCAAAGCACAGAAAGGAAACCGTAGTAATCCACTTCGGTGCTCTTTAGTGAATTGGTGCATATGCTTTTTGGTATATCACTGCGCATAAATCTCACAGTAGCAATAAAACTATTAGGGTAGTAAAAGATATGCATTTCAATATTCATAGAAAGCATCATAAAATTCAATTAACTACACTTTCCCAAATAGCAGTTCCCTCTGGGAAGCCCAGGGTTTCCCCATCTGAAATTGCATGTTCTTTTCACTTTTCCTAGTGGCCTCTGTTAATGCCTTAATCATTACACCTTAATCATTACTTGTCATCTTGTCACATTGCCATCTGCAGGGTCCCTTTGTCTCCATATCTTTCTATAAATTATCTCCCGCTTTTTTAGTTACAGCTTGTAGAGGCACTTCCAATACAATGGAGTTTTGTTTGTTTGTTTCTTGTTTCCTTAATCGGAGGGAGCAAGGCAGATGAAGAGCATAAGTAATCCACACAAATTTAAGCATTATAATTCCCCGGCAATGGGCAAAATGTTCTTTGGTTCTCTACCCACAGGTAATGAGGAAAAAGCAAGGAGGCTGTATTTGTTAGACGACAAGACAGTCTGACTAACCCCCGCTTTACTAATCTATAAACCTGAACATTCCTCCCATATTTTTAGATTGTTCACCTTCTCTTCGAAAGTAGTTTAATAGCACAGACGTAAAGAAAGGTCTCCTGGTGTTCCGATTTTATTACTTTCCCTGACTAAAGTGCAGCACATTTCCTAGTATAATTACACCCCAGTTGTCACAATAAATGAACACAGCATATTTTATGATACACTTTACTTGCTTATTATCATGTTTGTTCACACATTTCTCAGCCTTAATAACCGGTGGGGGGCTTCTACCATCATTGGTGAATGAAAATTAGTGAAGTTCTCGTTTTCATTTTTTTTTGGGGGGGGTGTTATTTCAATTGTAAAAAGCCATAAGATGGATGCATAGTAGATTTAGGGAATTCCTAAAATATTTATAGCTATGTAATGTTCCAGGCTCACTGTGTGACTTTTCTATATCACACTACTCATCGCTTAGCACTCAAAAAGGTGAATATTAGCTAAGTGCATTTTTAATTGAGACCAGCTGGTGGTCCTGATTGTTTTTAAGAATAAAAACAAAGAAAATCCTGTATGTAGACAGAGCTATCGTTTGAGATTTTCCATTTATATTTTATTTCAGTTTGACCATGCCCAGAATAGAGTTGCTTTCTAAATTTGTGGCAGGATCAGAAAAAAATATATAACAATTTCGATTTAGTTTAATTAATTTGACATCAAAATATAAGAATGCCACCTTATTAGCCCTGGCTGGTGTAGTTTAGTGGACTGAGTGTGGGCCTGTGAACCAAAGGGTCACTGGTTCAATTCCCAGTTAGGGCACATGCCTGTGCTGCCAGACATGTTCCCAGTAGGGGACATGCAAGAGGCAAACCGCACATTGATGTTTCTCTCCCTCTCTTTCTCCTTCCCTTCTCCTCTCTCTGAAAATAAATAAAATAGTGCTGGCTGGTGTAGCTCAGTGGATTGTGCACTGGTTGTGAACCAAATGGTTCTTAGTTCAATTCCCAGTCAGGGCATGTGCCTGGGTGGCAGGCCAGGTCCCCAGTACGGGGCGTGAGAGAAGCAACCACACATTGATGTTTCCCTCTCTTTCTCCTTCCCTTCCCCTCTCTCTAAAAATATAAATAAATACAATCTTTAAAAAATACATAAATTCTTTTTAAAAATAATGCTACCTTATTAACATGTAATCCATTTGAAAGATTGTCCATTTTGCTTGCCACACGATGGTTGCGGACTTTATCCTAGAGATCTAAAATGTAGCATGACAGTAAAGAGATGGTTATATTTAACAAGAGGGTAAATGAATTGCATGCCCTGCATTATAGGGTATCGTGTTAAGTTTTTGCAAATATGCAGGGCATTTTCCCTCAAATCAGACAAAGCACAGTTACTTAGGCTTGGCCACAAATAAATATTTAGGTTTCAATTTTTTGACAAGTTTAAAATATTTCTGTATGATTATAAAAACAAAACATACTGCAGAACAATTAAACATATAAAACAAATAAAAGACCAAACAGAAGCACCTGTATTGCCAGAATTAGGCTTCATCCCTTTTGAGGGAAGCTTTCAATTCACTAGCCAGGAAGCATTTACTCAATATTTGCTATGGGCTTAATTTGAGGGGCGGGGGGAAAAATAGGAAAGAAGGAAAGGAATTAAACTTACTCTTTACATACAAGACAAAAATGTGACATAACAACGACTGACAAAGTACTGGAACAGTAGCCACTACGTAGTATTGTACAATGTGTCTGTTGTAGAAGTCTAGAAGGCACCATCTACCTCCTAGTCATAGAATATTTGAACCATTATTGTTTCAACAGATTGCCCAGTGGCTCCGTGTCTTGATGAATTTGCACTCCCACCCCCTTTTCTTTCAGTTCACACGAAGTTGCCATATGTGCTGCAGTGAGCAATTCAAGATGGTCTAACATCAAGAGCCACCTGGTATAATACACTTTAAGTCCCATAGAGTTTATGAGTGAAAAATAACTTAAATTAGGTCTTGAAATTCATTTATGATTTTCTTCTATCAATTTAAAAGGACTAGGAAGTTGAGGAAATCAGTGCTGGGTTCCTGGCTCTACCTTCTGGGGAACCAGCTGGGAGGAATGGTGACAAAGAGGGTGGGCTTCCTCTACTTCTGAGGGGCCTTCTCCTAAGGAGAATTTACCAGCCTCAAGGTGGGATTGCCACAGGTGTTCTCACCCTAATATTAACCTGTTTTCCTTGCCACGCCCTTCACTTATTTGCTATGAAAGTCTTTTCCCTGCGGCATTGCTTGGGTTTGACAGTTACACCCATCCCCCTTCATTGAAGGGGTTCTCTCCCTGTGGAGGGTACAGAGGCGTGAAGTTCCCCTTTAACACAGTTTACACAAAGATAAGCAAACAGAAGTCATGGTTCTCCCTTCCCCATCTGGGCTTAAAGTCTGGCTGGCACAGCAGACACTGATGAAATAATCCCCCAACTTGTAAAATGTTAACTCAAATAAGTGCTGAGAAGAGTGATTCACAAGTTGAAAGAATAAAAAAGATGGGGCTCGAATATCTCAGAGTTCAGAATTTTGTTGACTTGCTTTTTAAGGTTGAAGGCAGTCTCCTTACAAATTGTTTTCCTCTGACTGCAGCCGTTCATTGAAGTATATGCGCACAGAGATTCACTGACTTCCTCTAGTTGAAAAATTTTATTTTTTTTACAACAGCCTTCCTTGTAACTATTGCCTGATTTTGAACGAAAACTATGGAATTTCTTTTCCTTGAAAATAGTCTTTATCTCCCCTGACATGGTAGGTTGTTTCGGTTGTTAGAAGTATTGAGGGCCACCCAGAAGGACTTTTCTAAAGCAACATCAATAAACCCTTCTACAGAAAATAAAAGGAAGAAAACTTGGTGGGAGCAGCGGTTGGCTTCCCAAAGGAATGGTGCTTCTACAGCAGCAATAGAAAGAAGTTAGGGGCACAGTGCTTCCGTCACACCAGCTAGGTGGAGACAAGTGAGGCAGTCACTTGGGTGCAAAATTTAAGGGGGGACTAAAACTAATTAGTGCAATATTTGAAAAACTAAAAATCAATGCAAAAAATCTACGATGAACATATCAACAGTTTGAATCAAAACAGCATCACTATTACTGAGTTTTTCTTTTTTATTAGGCTCCAGTATAGCTGAGCGCATCACTGCATGGGTCGTATCTTTATTTCAAATGTTGATCTTTTGTTCATCAACAACAAATGCTGATTGTTAAAATATTGGTTTTGATTTGTAAATATTGCTTTAAAATATCATTTTTCTTGCTCACTGGGTTTTTGGTGCCCCTTCAGCGTTGCTCCAGAGGGGAGTGCTTTCACTGTGGTCCTGGCAAATACCTATTTTTTAAAAAGCTAGGGGGCAGGCACACAATTAGAGCAGAGACAGAGCTGCAATTTGAACTCGTCTCTGTTCATGATTAATCCATAAGCTGCACGACTTTGTCTGCAGGGCTGTAAATCAAAAGACAAATAAATAATGCTGAGTAGATGGCACTATTATGGGTGCTGTGGATGCTATAATTTGCTGAGAGGACCCTGCTTCCAACAAACTAATCACAACCCAGGAGTTAATTGCATCCACTTGCATTTCAGAAAATTAAAGTCAGGCAGCTCTGTCCCACAGTTTTCCAGGAGATCTTATTACTTTTATGTATATTTATTTTTGCGTGACAGAAAATGTATGCCCCACAGCTAAGATTAAACGTGTTTTACTACACACTAAGTTGGCTGAAACCAAAGCTCTTTGTCAGGACAGAAAGGAAAGATGCATAGCACATCTTTGATTGTGTTGTCATTGGATAGAAATTTATAAAGTGTACTTAAAGTCACAAAAGCAGTGGAGCAGGAGGCAGAAAATCCTTGATGAACCTCCTGTGGGTAGCAGTGTTATTTTTTCCTCAAAAGCAGTCCGTCCAGAGTCCCAAAAATTCAAATTGATTCTTGTGTTTAATTCTACATTTTATGCCCCAGGCACAGTTTTGTAATTAAACAGTCAAGTAACAAAATCATTTTTAAAATTTTTAAATGACAAACTGTTAAGAAATTGAAAACATCCCACTGAGAACAGATTTTTTAAAGGGCATATTGAAAGCCTAAAAGATTTTACAAATTTAGTCTATGAACACAAAATAAGTATCTATGTAACTATTTTGACTGTGCCATAGTTGCAATTTTGAAGACTATAATAAAACAAAGAGTGACATAAATCATTTATTGGTCATTCTAAATGATCTATATCAGTTTCCTCCTACAGAAGAAAAAGCTGAGATTCATAGATTTTTAAATGGTTAGATCAAGATCAAATATTGATTTAGAGGCACATCTCAGACTAGAGCCCCTAGAATCCTAATATCCGTTCCATAATATGGCATCATTTAGTTAGCAACCAATGCTCTTCCTCTTGGGCTAATAAACAGACAACTACAAAACATTGGCTGTGAATTGCCCTCACACAAATCCACAAATGACCCAGTGCTTGTCCCACACTTCCTGCATGGCAGAAGCAATACTTGAAGACAAAACTAGAAGCCAATATAAGAACAGTATAAGAAATGTCTCCAACCCCGACCACCACCAGTTTTCTTTGCATATTATGCTTTTACCATCTTTCCGAGCTCATCTACCCAAAGACTCAATCTTTCAGTTATTCCCCTCCCCCTCCCCTTGAAACTTCAGCATGATTCATTGGGTTGTACTGCTCTTAAAAACAGATAAACCCAAACTCTTACTTTTGATCTAACATCCATCTTATGCCCTTTTTCTTGGCTCTTTTTCACAGTCAAGCTTTGCGAACATTTTAATGATAAAGCCAACCCTACACTCACTCTTCAAACATGTCATTATTGTACAGTTACCGTCTTACTCAGTCTCTCGGTTGGCCTTCATGTTTGGTGACCCCTTGTCCCAGAAGCACTGTCCACCATGACACTTTGCACTCCCGGTTGCCCTCCTCCCTCTGGGGCTTTTCTCCAGGTGTCGACCATTCTGCTGTGCGACGTCCTCCCTAAATGTTGAAGTTACTCAATTCTTGATTTCAAAGTTCTCCACATTTAATATCTACTATCTATGCAATTTCATCTATCCATTTCTGTGCTCTTAAATACTACTTTTATGCCATTGACTCTCATATTTCTACCGTAAGTTCAGACTCATTATATTCCTATTTGGGCATACAAAATTATATTTAGTGTTTTTACTGGGATAGCCCATAGGTGTCTCCAGCTTCGCATGATTTAAACTTAACTCTTGGTACTTCCCTTTCCCATCTCTTCTCCCTTTCCCATCTCTTCTCTCTTTCCCATGTCTCCCTTTCCTTCATTTCCCCCCATTTGAATAAACAGTACCTCAATTTATCTGGTAGGATAAGCTATATCATTTGAAACTTCAACCATAAGAATATATTTAAGAAAAAGTTTCAAAACAGGAAATTTTAGATATGTGTGTGGTATCTCATTTGTCTTTCATTACAACTGTTTAAATAATGGGTCTCATATTATTTCTGATTTTTAGACTTTAGAAATAATAGCAATGATAGTTAACAAATAGGACATGCTATGTGCTAGTCATTGTGCCAGTGTTTATAGGTACCAGTATTCTCATCTAACAGGTGATAAAACTGAGGCACAGAGAGGTCAAATAATTAGTCTAAGAACATGTAACTGTTAAGTGACAGAGCTGAGATTCGAACCCATGCAGTCTGATTCTATAACTGCAGGAAATATGCAGTCATAAAAACTATACCATGCTGCCTTAAAAGGGGGACAGTATCACTGCAGTGACAGATTTGTGTAACATTAAGCCAGTGCATTGAAGGCAGGAAAGAGACTCAACTAGAAGAAATTAGTGGTAGATTCTGATCCAACTTCGTGACATTTAACAATGCTTAGAAAGAACTGGTATTTTATCACATCATCTCATGATTCTTTCCAAGTATTTTGACAATGCAAACTTGATTAGTAGGTGTATCTGCCTTATGGGCAAGGAGACCATCCAACTTGATCCTGATGGATAATCATTTTTTTAACATAAGTTTTCAGATTTACAATATTTTTTTCATTTTGACACTCTAAGACCAAAATATGATGAAACTGTCTTTTTTTTCCCCCTCTGTATGAGGTCTTCCCAGTTTCTTCCAGCCACAACTACACTTAAAATAATTTATTTTTGAAGTACAAAAATCCAGAACAAGTTGTACAGACAATTTGTTTCCATGGAGAGGGAGTTTGAACAAAATGCACAGCCCCATTCTTTTCCTATTAGCCTCTTGGGAAACACATGCTGGTTTTCTGTCTTCCTCACCTACAGCGGGGAAGAACAAGTGGCAGTTTACCCAATTAAAATGATATCGGCGAATTTTATGTTACAGTAAAATATTCGGTTAAATGTTCCATATCATTGGAACAGTCATAAATGCTTTATTTTTAAAAGATATAAGAAATTCAACTCTATTCATTCAAGCTTAAATAAACTATTTATTTAGATAAACTATTCTTTTAAGGAAAGTATAACAAAGAAGAAAGAACAAATGGAAACAGAAGTAAAAAAGGGCTGCAATGCCATTTACCACAGAGTAGATGATACAATAACTCACCTATAAATTAAGGACCATTGAGACCAGTGGCGACATTTAAGAAAAGCTGTTTATGTTGTTGAAATCAAAACTGTTGTCATTCTTTAAGTTTCCTAGTTCCTTTAAGTGATATCTAATGTGCCATGGTATTCTGATAATGAAACAAATTTGAGGAATTCTGTGGAAGTAAAGGTATGAACTTAGAAAAATCAGAAGACCTAGAAATTAAGTGTAAAGTTTCTGTATTTGAATTGGATGTAACCCAGGTGAATGTGTCTATTAAAAAACACAATAATCAGGAGAGAACATCCTGATGCAGAGTTGGGGTGAAGTGGAATCTGTTAAATCTGTTTCTTTTATTCTGCTGTACCACAGTGGATGAATTGTAAGCTTCTTGTATCAAAAACAAATGAAAATTCTTATTTGAATAATTATAAAAGCATCACCTAAGTTTATATGAGTATGTAAAGATCATTATAGGTTGAACATTGTAACCATGTGCTTTGTTAGGTAAACAATATGATCCCAAAAGGAAAAATAACTCTTAAAAGAAGTATGTGATTTTTGTTTGTGATAATCTAGACCGTGTGGGAGGGAGGGGATATAAAGTCAATTGAAAGATGGAAGGACATTGAGCCCTCTTTTGTTAAAATGTTGGCTTCCCAGTGAGGCCTTTCCTGGTCATTTTACATCACCCATGGTATACTTTACCCTCCTTTCCTGCTTTATTTTCCTTTTTAAACTTGATCAACAACATCTCTCCATCTGTTTTAGTATTGATCTTATGTTTCTCTCTACACTTTGTTAGGGCAGGGATATAATTAGTTATATTCTTGTTTTTTTTCTAAAAAGAAAAGAAAAAGCAAACTGCCATCAGATTTGGCTTCAGAAAACCTGATTCATCAGGTTTGAAACCTTCAGTGGTTACACGTACCCTCCTCATCTCATCTCCAACCTTATGTCCATCTGTAGGATCCCTTTGGACATTCTGGCTCTATGTCATCTGGAACCTTGGCTCTCCCTTCGCTCCTTTAGCCTTCCCTCTCTTTAGACTCCTGACTTCTGATGCTCATTTTATGTCATTCTGACTCCTGCTTTGTTGCCATTTGATGACTTTGTCATTGTTGCCTGAAATGCCCTGCAACTTTTCCACCAAACAAGCATACCCTAATAATTCTTTTTAAATTATATTTTATTGATTATGGTATTACAGTGGTCCCAATTTTCCCCTTTTTCTCTGTCCACCCAGCACCCCCACAACCTCAGGCAAGTCCCCCACCTTTGTTCATGTCCATCATTCATGCATGTAAGTATTCTGGAGACACCATTTCCTATACAGTACTTTACATCCCCATGACTATTCTGTAACCACCTATTTGTACTTCTTAACTCCCTCACCTCTTCACCCATTCCCCCATACTCTCTTCCCATCTGGAAACCATCAAAACGCTCTCTGTAGCTATGATCTCATCTTTGTTCTCCTTGTTTGCTTATTTTTGTTTTTTAGATTCAATTGTTGATTGATTTGTATTTGTCTTTTTACTGTTCATAGTTTTGATCTTCTTTTTCTTAAAAAAGTCCCTTTAACATTTCATATAATAATGGTTAGGTGATGAAGAACTCCTTTAGTTTTATTCTTGTCTGGTAAGCTCTTTATCTGCCCTTCATTTCTAAATGATAGTTTTTCTGTGTAGAGCAGGCTTGGTTGTAGGTGCCTGCTTTTTATGACTTTGAATATTTCTTGCCAATCCCTTCTAGCCTGCTAAGTTTCTTTTGATAAAATAAGCCGACAATCTTATGGGAACTCCCCTGTAGGTAACTAACTGCTTTTCTCTTGTTGCTTTTAAGATTCTCTCTTTATCTTTAACCTGTGGCATTTTAATTATGATCTGTCTTGGCATGGGCCTCTTTGCATCCATCTTGTTTGAGACTCTGTGCTTCCTGGACTTCCATGTCTATTTCTTTCACCAAATTAGGGAAGTTTTTTTTCATTATTCTTTCAAATAGATTTCCAATTTCTTGTTCTTTCTTTTGTCCTTCTGGCACCCCTATGATGTGAGTGTCTGAGTGCTAGCAGTTTCCCCAAAGGTTGCTTACACTGTCCTCATTTTTCTTCTTCTTGTTCTGATTGGTTGTTTTTTTCCTCCTTATCATTGATTGGATTCTCAGCTTTATCCACTCTACTGTTGTTTCCCTGTAAATTGTTATTAGTATATCCTTCATTTCTGACTCTATCTTTCTTATGCTGTTGAGGTCCTCACTAAGTTCCTTGAGCATCCTTATAACCAGTGTTTTGAACTCTGCATCTGATAGATTGCTTATCTCCATTTCATTTAGCTTTATTTTTCTTCTGGAGTTTTGATCTGTTTTTTCATTTGGGCTATGTTTCTTTATCTCCTCTTTTTGGCAGCCTCCCTGTGTTGGTTTCTATGTATTAGGTAGAGTTACTATGACCCCCTCTATTGGTAGCATGGCCTAATGTAGTAGGTGTTCTGTAGGGTCCAGTGGCACAGCCCCCCCAAGCTGGGTAATCTAGGTACACCCTTTGTATGGGATGAGTACACCCTTCTCCTGTAGTTGAGGCTTGATTGCTATTCAATAGGAGCATGGCCTAATATGATAGGTGTACTATAGAGTCCAGTGGCACAGCCTCCCTTATCTCCCAAGCTGTGTACTTGAGGTATGCCCTTCATGTTGGCTGGGTACACCCTCCTCTTATAGTTCAGCCTTGATTGCTCTTGGCAGGTCAATGGGAGAGATTTATCCAGGCCAGTCAGCTGCAAGGACTGGCTGTGACCACTTACCACCAACTTCCACCCTCCATGAAGGATCAGCTGTGCAGGGGAAGGATGGTAGTGCTCTGCCATGGTCTGTAGCTGTCCACTGGATGCTCAGGCTCTGTAGTTTACTGGGTAGTACAGGTCAAGGTCAGCTCCAACCAATGTTCAACCTGGGGACACCTTGCATGAGCTATAAAGCAATCTGAGATGGCTGCTACTGTTTGGGCTTGATGACTCCCAGGCAAAGTCAAGCTGTGAACCTAGGCTGGCTGCTGCTAGTGCCAGACCTGAGGCCACTTAAGAAGAAGTATGGGTTCTAGGGGATTACTGAGGACAACTGTTGCTTGTTTGAGATAATTTAGGAAGTTGTGAAGCATGAGCCAAGACCAGCCATTCATATGGAAAAGCCAATTAACAGTTTAGGTTGACTGGTAAGTTGGGTTGGACAGAGCCTCAGGGGATCTCCAGGGCAGGGCAAACAGTGTTAGCCAGGTTGATGGAGTCTCAGATATGATGCATACCTGCTGGCCCTTTAGCTCAATGGAGTAAGGATTCAGAAAAGGAACAATGGCCTAAGCCCTCCTTTGTCTCTGGGAGAAAGCTGTCCCCCTGGATGCCGGACACTTCAGTTCCTCCCTGTACACCACTGGTGCCTTTGAAGCTGCTACCTAGTGGTGCTGGATCTCAGAGGGAGTGTGTCTGTGTAAGTCCATGTGTGGATTCTTTAAGAAGAGCTGCTTGGGACTCCAAAAGTTTCTTCCACTGACTCAATCCCTGCTGGTTTTTGCAACAAAAGTTATGGGGATGTATCTTCCTGGCACTGGAACCCTGGGCTCGGGGGACTGGCATGAGGCTGGGGCTCTCCACCCCTGAGCTATCCCTCCAAAATTTTGATCCCCCACAGGTGGATATGGATGTGGGACCAGGTCATTCTGTGTCTCCATACCCTGACCAATCTGGATGGATGTGTCTTCTTTAGTTCTGTACTTGTCAGACTTCCATTCAACTAGGTTTCTGGTGGTTCTGAATGATGGTTGTTCTATATTTTAGTTGTAATTCTGATGTGGTTGTGCAAGGAGGTGAGCCGTGTTTACCTGTCCTGGTAATTCTTGAAGATGAGTTGAAGAGTCACTTCTTCTATAAATCCTTTCTTGATCTCTGTCCTTATGTGACACAGGAGAAGGTTTCAAATCTTTGGACACAGATTTAAATCCAAGCTCTGCTAACTTACTAGCTATGAGACCATTTTTAAGGTGCCTCATCTGAGATTTTTCGTCTGCAAATTTATGGTAATTATTTTAATCTGTAATATTACTGTGAGTCTATTATGGAAAACACCTAGCACTTAATGAGCTTTCAGTAATAATATTATTATATTCATAATATGATATACATAAACATAAAATATGTCATAATATAAACATATATAATTATAATCATTCTTATAACTACACCGACATAGAATTTACTAGAGTCAGGCTTTTCCAACTGCACTATATATCAGGCTTTCTGCCTCAGTCAGAGCTGCTGTAGCACTTAATACTACATTTAACATGCACACTTGTGTTCCTATGTTCTTCCATTCTGTTGACCGTAATTTCCTCCAAGTAGATCTGGGAGCTCCATGAAGCAGTGCCCTTGTCTTATACTTCTTTATATTCCAGAACATAACACATTGCTGACTATGCAACAGTTACTATGTGTGACATCCTCTAAAGGAAATGGCTCTGTCTATCCTCAGAGATTTAAGTTTTATCATCTAATATTGAGGCAGCCAGAAGGGTTCAGATACACACATGTTAACCTTACTGACCAGTAGCCTACCCTGGACTATAATCTGTTGCATGTTTCCAAGCTACAACTCCTACTGTGGGAGTTATTTTCTTCACCTCATCTGATCTTAATCTTTTAGCAGAAAAAGAGAGGCATCAATCTTACTGATGTGATTATGTTTTGTTTTTTTAAAACTAGCCTTCAAAACCCAGACTAGTCCCTTAGACTGTGAGATACTACTTTATCTATAGGTATGTAACCCTCCAATAACATCCTACTTTGAGTAGCTTTGTCAACTTTCCACGAAGACAACGGAAGTAACAATGCAACGAAACAGGACAATTTGCAAATGACAACAGAATGTGCTGTCATCACAGTGAGGCCATTAGGAGATCTATTTTAGAAAATATTTTTAGGTTTGTCCTTAAAGTCACTTTGCTTCTTTTGGATTGAATGGAGGTTTATAGCATATGTAGCAACTATGCCCCTAGGGATAGGAATTACCTACATTCTGATTATTGAGAAAATATTTAGTAACCTTTTGTATTCTCCGCTAAACTGTAGTAGCAGTCTTTTTTTGACTGTATATTTGAGAATCTTCTTCCTCCTCTGGTATGAGTAAAAAAAAAGTACACAGAAAAATAATCTGTGACCTTAGTGAAGTATAGCACCTGCCCAAATACACTCATAATGTGAGAAAAATTGCACTTGCCAGATTGTACTGATCATTTCCAAATTGACACAATGAAGTAACATCTGTGCTTCAGCACTAACCTGCCATTTGCTGTCAGCATTTTTGAGTCAACTCAGAAAAAGTCCACTCTCCCAATTCTGGTAGAGTCGATAGGTCTTCCCGGAACCTATTCCCGGGCAGGCTGGAAGCAGCGATTCGTCGCCTGACATTTTGTTGTGGCTGTCTCTAGTGAACAGTGCAGAGTAAATCCCATTCTTACTTTCCTCCATTTAACCCTGTATATCCACAAGCAAAGCAGGCAAAATGAGACACAAGACCCCAGCGCTCTTCTACATGCAGTTAACTGCCAGCCATTCCCTGGAAAGAAGGAAGGAGAATCCTTTTTCTTGTGCAATAGGAAACTAGAGTCCTGGGCAGTGGGACAGGAAAAGTTCCTTGTGGTGTTCTGTCTCTAGATGTTAGAAGATGCCACGGTCAGTGTGGTACGATATGGTAACTGACATTCTGGACCCTCTTACTTGGTTGCATTGTTGATCCCAGAAAGACTTTCCTTTCTTTTAATTGTAATAAATTTTTATTTTGGTGATTGCTATGGAATGAACATCCCCCACCCCCAACATTTTAATGGGTTTTTGGGATCTTCCATTTCAAAGGATTAAAAGCATTTCATATAGACTTTAGCCATGGCTTCTTGGTAACCAAAGTTTTGTCAGTGGCCAAGATATCAGTAAATTAGTAATATTTAACTTTTCATCTTTTAGAAGAAAAATGGGCATCGAAGGATGCCTTTACCTTTAAGTAATTAGGAAACTACTAGCATATTTTTAAGATCAAAGACATTTTGCCTTCACTTTTTTATTTCTTTCCTCCTGCCCTCAAATCCACCCCACCAACCCCTGGTGTCTGTTATAGACACACTACACTCAGAACCACATACTATCCTCAAATCTACTGCTATCATGTGTTTTCTGACACAGAAATCATCACAGAGGGAAAAGCTGTTTTATTGAATAATAAGAGATAAGGCTTCAAATGAGAACAACCCAGGGACTTGCATTAGAAGAATTGTGAGATAAAAATAATGCTAGATCCTTCCCTGGTTGAACATCCTCTTGGAGGATGCTTTGAGAAGGGTTTTTGTTGTTGTTGTTGTTTATTGTTGTTATTTTCTTTACAATGGAGATCCTAACTGCAGTGAATATTTGGGTAGTAGTCAGATTAGGGTCTGGATACTGTAGAAAGTAATTATGATTGTTATTAAGAGACAGATTAGTTTGAGAGATAGAATAATCTAGTATAGCATTCTTCATCCTAGTTTTTAGATACCCGTGGGTGTCTCCAGACGTCACAAAGGGTATCACAAGACTCTCTCAGAAAAATTAATTGTACTCTGTCCTACTTTTAAAAATATTAGTGTTAAACACTATTAAAAGAAACAAAATCCCTTATAAACAAAATATGATGGAGATAGCTGAACAGTGGAAAGAACACCAGGCTAAGTACAAAATGTTGATTCTATGCTTGGCTCTGCTACTCATCTCTCTGTCCTGAAAAATCTCACTTTCAAATGAAACTAATATCTACACTGAAACCCATCTAGGATAGGATATATAATAAAAATAAAATGAGATTTTAGTTTGAATACATGTCCTATAACCCAAATATTCCATATCAGTATAAGATTATTTTTAAGCAGTAAGTTCCGATAAACAGTTTTGCATTTAACAGACAGTGGGGTTTTTTTTAATAGGAGTAACAATAAACTAAGGGTTAAGGAAAAAAGTTTTTAACTATACTTTATCAAATACCTTTTATTTATTTTTAACCTTGAATAAGTCATTAATATTTTCTGGGTTTATGTTCTTTACCTGTAAAATGAGGGAGCTTGCATACATGAGATACACATTCTCTTATACTTCTAAAATTCTGTGATTCTAGCAATGAAAATTAATTCTTAGAGCAGAAATAAAAAGATCTTGATGAATTGAAAAATGCCAGCTTTAAAAGTTTCTCCCATTTATTCATATAATTTCTTACAGTTTGATGAATGTTTTCACTTACATGTTTTTATTTGTTCATCATAAATGAAGCAGAGCAGGAACTGCTCTCATTTTACAGGTACCTGGTGACTCATATTAAGAACGCACAGCTGGTGAGTGGCAGATGTGCAAGTTGAACTGATTTCTGCTTACTCTAACTTCAGTATCTAGTATCCAATACTGTCTCCTAAACCAACATGTCAGGGCTTTGCTGTCTGTGGAATGCCTAGCATTTCAGATTGTTTCCCTTTTTACAATATAACCCTCTAAATACAAGTATCTTACTATGGGGTTTGCATTTTGAACTAGATGCTCACATCTCTAATGCATGGCTTAGTACACCATGATTTTCATTGGGTTTTGACAACAGATAATTTAATCTTGGTAAATACAATACTGTGCCCTGACAGAAATAGAATTATGTGGGCAAGCTGGGTTAACACATTTCTCAGCACTTTCAATACTGTTTCCATTTCTGATAAAACAAGTCTGAAGTGAAAAAAAATACAGTCTTCCTGAAATGCCTGTGTGAAAGTTTGAAACAGTAGAAGACAGACAGTAGACTTGTTGTTGGAAACTTTAATTCTATTCCAGTTTCAAGATCCATGATCTGAACAAAGAAGATAAAAATTTCTCTGAGTTCTCTTATTGGTTCTAAGGATATCCCATGTTACAGTTAAGAAGAGACTCTTAAAGAGGACCTTACTATTTCACTTGCTTTCTCTCAAGCCAAGCACCTACCGGCTTGCAGGAAAATGCCATTTCTGGTTCGGGATGTGTCACTTGTACTCAAACTACCTCACAGTTGTTCTCTTAGGGAAACATACTCAGTCTTGAAAGATGCTCTGAGGACTGGTGGTAGTTTATTCATTTGTTCATCTTCATGAAGAACTGAGCAGGACCGTAGGAAAGTGGGAACTGCCTTGGATGCCAGAAGCAAGGAGCAATGGGAGGAGTGGCGGTGGTCAACGTAAAATTCGAACCTAAGTGAAACAGAAATGTCTCTGGGGAAATGAAAGAGCAGCTTGTTCTGTTGCTACTTCAATTAGCCAGGGTTTCGTGGCCATGAGGAAAGAGCAAAAGGTCTACCATCTGCTTTTATTTCTGAAGATGCCTCAATATTGGAAAATTAACCTCTCCAACCTGTTCATCATTTGCATAGAAAATGTTCCTTCTCTTTCTCTATCCCTCCATCTCTTTCTCTCCTTTCCTTTCTCTTTCCTTCCTTCTTTCTCTTTCCTTCCTTCTTTTCTTTCTTTCTTTCTTTCTTTCTTTCTTTCTTTCTTTCTTTCTTTCTTTCTTTCTTTCCTTCTTTCTTTCTTCTTTCCTTCTTTCTTTCTTTGTTCATTTCTTCATTTCTTCCTTTGTTTGTTTTTTTCTTTCTTAAATTGATTTCTAGATGATCTGGGTAATACATTTATTTTTCTACATTTTTGCTGCCCATGACAACCTTGGAAGAAATCAGAACAGAGCTCTTTGTTCCCTCCTGCTAGCTACTTATCTTCACCTCTCATCCAACATTTATTAGTGTATTCAGTCAAAAGCAGATATTACATATTTGTAATGTGCTGAATTCTGAAAAAATAAATAAAATAGAGATTTATTTCACAAAGGGCTTACAATATCTTATAGTTTTGATAAGTAATAATGCAAGTGATAAGAACACATGAGGCAGCTGAATACAGAATACATGTGCAATATAAGTGTATATATTTTAATGCACCCTCATACATTTCAATTTCAATCAATATTTGTTTTAGACTGACTCAGACAAATCTGCAAGTAGTAGAAGACACAACTAAAAGTAGCCTAAACAGTAATGGGTTTTTTTTATTCCTTAATAAAAAGTCTAGAAATAAGATTGTAGTAGGATTAGTTAATTCAGCAGTTAAATACCAGTAAGTCATCAGGGATCAAGAGGCTTTCCATTCTCCCATCAGATAGCTTGAGTGTGATAATTTCATCTGCTTTCATTATATAGCAAGATGGTTGAAACTGTTCCAGGCAGACAAGGGTGTTCCCTCTCATGCATCAAATTTTATTAAAAAGGAAAAGCTTTCTCTGAATGTTCCCTTACTTTTTAGTAGACTAGTTTTACGGACTGAATGTTTGTGTGCCCCCGAAATTCATACATTGAAATCCTAACCCCCAATGTGATATTTGGAGGTGGGGTCTTTGGGAGGTAGTTCAGTTTAGGTGAAGTGGATGGTGGGCCCTCATGATAAGATTAGTGTTCTTATAAGGAAAAGAAGAAACCAGCACTCACCATGTGAGGGCACAGCAGGAAGGCAGCCATCTGTAAGCCAGGAAGAGAGCCCTCACCAAAAACCCACTCATGCTCTCACTCTGATCTAGAATCCCAAGCCTCCAGAACTGTGAGAAATTACTCATTATTTAAGCCACTCAGTCTATGGTATTTTGTTATAGCAGCCCAAGCAGCTTTGTCTGCTTAGTCATTATTTAGATCAATGATAACTAAGCCACTGGAAAGAGAGTGGTATATCTCCCCTGAATACATGGATAAAATGGAGTTCCTACTGGCCAGAAAGAAGGGGAGAGTATAACTGTTGGGTTGACAATTTAGAAAAACCTACTTCAAACACTGTCCTAGATGTCGTGAGAAATTCCATACAAAGAGAATAAGATGAGGCCACACCTTCAAGGAGATTATAGTAGAGTTGTGAAGATGAGATGTGTACACTGATAATCACGTAAGACAGAATAAAATGATAACTTGAAGAAAAAATAGTTCAGGGATGAGAGAATAAAACCTCTCCTGTTTTGAGTGGCCAAATTTAAATGAAGGGGAAGGAATCGTAGGGGGAAGAAAGGAGGGATACAGTGAGCATCCCTGGAGGGCTTCTGCCTAAAGGAGGCACAAGATCAATACCTGGGAAGCAGTTCCTTACAGAGATACCAATACATGAGTGAGATGCATCAGCAAGCGCTTTTTTGGAGAGATTGGTGATGATAGCATGCAGAAAAATGGAAAGCAGAAGACAGTGAAATTAGTACGATAGAAAACATGCACTAATTCAGGCAAGAGGTAATTATTTTCTGAACTAGATCAGTGGCAAAGGAAATGGCAAGAAAGAAAAGTGTTTTATGGGAGGAAGAGTCAGTCAAGGTTGGGTTGTAGGGAGCAGTGTGGAGTCAAAGGTGACTAGGATGTGAGCACAGATGTGATAGCTGTTCATTGAGTCCCTGCAGTTAACCAGAAAGTCTGCTACACAATGAGTAGCTAATGTTAGGCAGTACTCTCTGCAAGTAATCTAAGCTGATGGTCAGATTTCACATTTTGCGGTGGCATCACCTGTCTCATTTAATGGTAAGGATTATATACAATGCATTCTGTGAAGTGCTGGCATATTGCCTGATGTATATGATAAGAATTCAAGAATTGTCAATTTTTTCTTTTTTAATAAAAAATGATGGGAAGCAGATATAATAATTTAGGAAAAGCTATAAAAGAAAAGAAAATTGAGAGCCATTTTATGTAGAGGTCAGTACACATTTTGCGTTATGGGGTAAATTGTAAATATTTTAGCTTTTTGGGTCCTATATAATTTCTGTTGCAACTATTTAACTATTGTAGCATGAAAGCAGTTATGTTCCAATAATACTTTATTATGGATAATGACATGAATTTATAATATTTTCACATGTAATGTAATACTGATCTTTTTTATTTTTAATGTAACATGTTCTTTTTTAAAAAGATTATTTATTTATTTTTAGAGGGAGGGGAAGGAAGGGAGAAAGAAAGGCAGAGAAACATCAGTGTGTGGTTGTCTCTGACACACCCCCTACTGGAGACCTGGCCTGCAACCCAGGCATGTGCCCTGACTGGGAATTGAACTGGTGACTCTTTGGTTCACAGCCTGCACTCAATCCCCTGGGCTACACCAGCCAGGGCTAATGTAACATATTCTTAAGTGAAATAAATATCCTTAGCTCTTGTGCCCTATAAAAAATAGTCAGCAGGCAAGGTGTAGCCTGACCTTCAGTAATGCTCAGTTTCAGGGAATACAATGGTGGAAAACACCAGGTAAGAATGAGCATGTAAAGAGCTGCAGAAAGAACCAAGGGAAGGTTGGATTGGGTGATTGAGATAGAACCTAGAATGTCAGGGAAAGTAAAGCATGAAAATTACAACAGTGCTGTGTCATCAGTGGAGGGGACCAGAAAGACTTACTTGTTTATATTACGTAGAGGGATCACTCGGTAGACAAAGATTAAAACCACATAAAAAGAGAAAGGGGATAATTAAGAAAGAGACTAGATAAGGTCAGAGGGGATATTATTTATGTCACAGGTACAGGGTATGAGCCTTAGAAATGGTCGAGTCATCCTCGTTGACAGGAAGAGCGAGGATGAAGAACAGAGAAAATTGATGTGTGGCAGTGGCGATGTGTGTATTGACAGAACTGATGTCCTTGGATTCCTTCGTGAATGAGGCAGAGAGTATTTTCTGAGCGGGAAGGAGAATGAAGAGCAATATGAGGCTTGAATACGGAGACAACGTAGAATAGTGGCTGTGGTCAAGGCAAGAGTTCGAAATGAGAAGCAAAGGGTGTCTGTCCAAATGACAATGAGGGTCCTACTAAGAACTAGACACCCTGACTTGCAGCAGTTGATGGGGTCTCAGAGATATGGAGATGATTTTAGCAATGTTAAAAAAACAAACCCAGAAACAATAACTTTGGAAATCACGGACCTGACTATAGAGAAATGGACAAGTTACTTCTTCTCCAGCATTTTCCCTTTCACAGTCACCTAGAGATGGTTTGGGCATGGTAGAAAGCTGCACTGTTCAGTATTTTAACTACTAAATCAATAAATAGTAACTAAATTTAAAAAAACTAGTTACTCAGTTGGACTAGACACATTTCAAGTTTTCTGAGTCATTAAACCTAATGACCTTTGTATCGGACTGCTAAAATGTAGGACATTTCCATCATCGCAAAAGTTCCATGGACTCTGCTCACATAAAGGATAGCTTTCTGTCCTCTTTTCCTCACCTGTCCAGATGTCACTGGAACTTGAGAATATTAAAAAAATGGTTCAAAGACAAACGCACGGCTCACCCTAGGCTAAGCTCTCCATCATGACTGATAGGCAAACTGACAAAAATAGAGCTCAACTGAGTGACAGGTAAAGATTTAAAATCCAAGGCTTTGAAGAGAACAATGGGAGCGACTGTATTCCTTCTGTTTCTTTTTCCTCCCACTCAAATTTTCACTTAATGGCTGAGTCACGTAGGTTAAGTGTG
This sequence comes from Desmodus rotundus, assembly GCF_022682495.2. Taxonomy (NCBI): domain Eukaryota; kingdom Metazoa; phylum Chordata; class Mammalia; order Chiroptera; family Phyllostomidae; genus Desmodus; species Desmodus rotundus. The sequence continues at coordinate 128,320,106 of NC_071391.1, read as the reverse complement.
TGCGATAGAGTGTATTCTGTTGTGCGAGAACATAAAGGGCACCTGCTGAAATGCAGAACATTAATATGTAAATCAGTGCAATTTGTCATAATAAGTATATAATAGAAGTGCTTAAGAGATAGCAAATGCAGCCGAGTTTTAAATTTTATAGCCTTTTACCAGATCCCTGTGCCCCACGTGTCATATCTTATTAGGACCACATCAGAAGTTACATAGGTGGGGCACAGACCGTGACCTCAGACACTGGGGTTTTGCCTTTGGGAGAGCTGGTACTCAGTTTCTCCAGTTAGTTGTTAAGTGATATTTGTGCACACAGTTTTTGATATTTTACTAACTGCTCTTCAGTAAGGTTTTTTAAATAGCCATTATTATCTCTTGGAAGATATTGTGGAAGTTACTCTTGATCTATTTCTCATGGATCTGTTTTTCTTCAAAGATAAATTTTTAAGAGTATTACCTCTTTTTTTTCTGCATAAAGATGAATTCTGTAGTTTGGAGAAATTCTGTGTCCTCTGACAACCTCTCGGGTGACTAATTGTCAAAGAGTTGTGAAATTGGTACTGTTATTATTTTTTAATTCTAAAAACTGAATTAACAAGCAGAATAGAGACAGAATCATAGAGAGCAGGAGGACAGCTCTGGGTGAGGTTAGGGGTAGAGGGATTAAGCAAAAAGGAAAAAGGACTCATGGACATGGACAACAGTGTGGTGATTGTGGGCAGAAGGGGAGTATAAGGGGGATAAATGGTAATGAAAAAATACAATAAAATTTAAATGGATTTGCAAGAAAATAAATAAATGTAGTATTAAATAAAGAACTTTAAAATTATTTCTGAAAAAAGCACATGGCACAATTATTGTTCTTCCATGAAAAAAATTACATGAAATAAGTAAAGATAAAGGTCTAAGAATGTAGATTTTATTAAGTACATCCACATTTATTTTATACAATACAGATTTTATTTAATACATCCATATTTATTTACTTAAACCTAGTTGCATTTTGTTCATACAAGCAAAACCATCCATTCACAAACATAAATATATAAATAAGGTAGTTAAAGGGTATGTGATGTTGGGCAAGTTAATAATTTCCCTGAACCTCTTTTTCCTCTTCTGTTCAAATAAGTTTAATAATCATACCTTTCTCTTTGGATTTTTCTGGTCATATTAAATGAAAAATGGAATATTAGCCTCTTAGTATAGGACTAAATGTGCTAAAGCAAGATTTACTATTATTTTGCTGGGGTTTTTCTAAAGCCCCAGAGTTAATAAATGTTCATAGACTCCAAACCAGATCTGGCTGTCAGCAAAGGCCATCTTCTTCCCTGCTCCACCCTGCTGGCTGTATGCAAAACACCACTCACTTCAGGGATCTGGGCAGCTTATACGCAACCATCGTAAAGAGCATCCTCTAGGAAAGACAAAATTAAGAGAATATTAACTAACTTATGGCTGAGAGCAGTTTGCACAATAGAGCCATTTAAATGTGACTACACAAATTCTTAAAGGCTCAATTTTGAAAGTTCTTCTCAACGAAAGTGTATCTTTTGTTTTGTTCTCAGTTACAGTTTGCCTTTGCTTTTATTAGTCATCTTCCTAGAGCTTCTCTCCAATGACAGTTGTCTACAGAATTTGGGACTGGGTTCAGGGAAAGGCAGCAGTGGAGCTTGGCCTGCAAAGAGGAGAAAAGTGAGACCACAAGGAGGGCTTCAGAGGCCACATTTCAGGGCCTCTTCACAGGCTATTGGTCCTCATATCCATGTTTCAAGCTTGATATTCTAAATTTCAAATTCTAAATATGAAGCCTCTCTCTGAAGACAGGCATTTTTCTCGGAGCATGGCAGACAAAAGAACATCAAGCAAATGAGAATGAATAAGACGTGTATTCGAAGGTGTTGCTCTTAGCCCTTGTGACTGTGACAGCAGACGCCAAGGAAAGCATGACTGCTGATGGAAGCCAGGGCTGGGGGGACTTTTGACAGGTTGGCTTGGATCAGGTATTTGTATCATGCTGAATTTGCGGCAGAGCTCTTTGACCTTCTGTTTGATTTTTATTGCGTCAGCACAATTTGTTAGAAGAAAAGAAGGTAATGATTACACCACCAATGTCACCCACTCTGTTGACATCTCCCTAAAATGTCACCTACAGGCAGTTATTGAAATCCATGGAAACCAGTCTAATGGGTCACATACACCTGACTGTATAAGCACAATAAAAAAAAATCAGGGTATCTCTGCTGTTGCCAGATATGACAGAAAAGGTGAGAGATAATGGATTGGTTGTCAAGATGTTGGTTTTTTATTCCTTTAGAATATCTATCGCATGACCTTTTCTCCCCAGATTAGACTATTGCATAATTACATATTGATAATTTGTCCCAAAGAAAGATGCACCAAACCTTCGTTATTATTAAATAACTCCATGAATTTACAAACTGATGGCTTCTAATTTAGGCATCATGCCATAATTTCCCGAGAGCAATCGATTATTAAAGTTGTTGTTATTATAAAAATGGATTAGGATGGTGTCAATGATTAAGTTTATTAGGCAAATGGCTTGTAATTTGGAACCCACCCTCTTAGTTTGTGAGGCTTCACTGTCAAGGTAATATCCTTCTCTTAAAAAAAAGGATAGGAAAGCCAAGATATAACACATGTAGCAATAAACATGTTGTCTTCAGAGTTTAAGATCAAAACATCCAAATGTCTCTCATTCCCCTTACACGTACCACACAATTCCAAACTTTCAAATCTTGGAGGAAGGGCTGTGAATTTAAAGAAGGACCATGTGAAATGAAGAGAATGTATGTTTTGTCAATTATAGTGGTCACACAAGAAACAGACTCCATTTGAAATGTACCATACCATGAAAACATCTTGAGGTTTGGTAAATGTATTCTGTTCTTTGTCATGGGTCAGGGACTGAATTTGCTGTGGAATTTTTCAGGGCTGAATGCAACAAAAATAACCACTTCCCTCAGGGAAAATGAGCGAGAAGATTTTACAAGACTGACCTCTAAAGAATTGGTATGTTAGATGTGGAAATTGTACTGGTAGAACTCAGTTATGCTTCAGAAATTTTTCTCTGTTCTCAAATAGATGTCATTGTGTACTGGGAGGTGTCAGTGTGGAAAACAAGATACAATACACTGTGTTGCTATAAAATTGTGCAAAATACATGTGCTTTTAAAACTCTGATTAGGAAATACATAAAAAGTTACATTGATTTTGTGACATTAAGTGAATAAAAAAATGTTTTTGTCATCTTCTGAAGATGGATACTAGGTTACAAATTATTTTTAATTGATAGAAGTCACCTACACTGTATGGCTTTGTTGACAGGTCATTCACCTGCACAGTGTTTTGTAGTGGCCGGAGCAAAAAACACCAATTGGTGGTATTCGTGTCCTTTAAGCTATCCCAGAAAGTCAGTCTCAACTTCTCCACTAAGGAAAGTGAAATTTGGAATTTCCACAACATAGTTTAGAAAATCAGGAAAGGCAGGATTAGTTTCCATGAAGCTCATGACTCATATCCTTCCAATAACACCATTTTATTTAGGCTATTTCACAAAAGCTATAGGTGCAAATAGTTACCTATTGGGAGGATTTTAAAAAGTCCCTGCAACAAGTATCATGACTTGATGCAAACAGAGGGTGGGATGTGACAAGGATGTCCACAGCTCCCATGCTCCGTGCGCCTCCTTTTTTTGTAGCTTCCACTTTCTGTTACTGAAGACTAGGAGTAGCATGATGTGCAAGGGGCTCTCAGAAAGAATGGAGCTTCTTGGAAGTGTGAGCGAGTTTGACAGCCACGCCCCTGTCACCCTGACCTGTGACAGCACAGATCTGCATCTCAGAGGCGTCCTGCTTCTTTGCAAATCCTTAGATCAAACTCACAAGAAGAAAAAGGTGTCAAATGTATCACACAGAGCCAAATGAAGGATCTTAACACAGAAAACCAAAGCCTACCACAGAAAGTGTTTGAGATTCAACATCATACACTTAACCTTAGTGTACATTCTGGCTTTTAGTGTCAAACGCCTGTTCTATCTGTCCTTCCCTACCTCTACCCACCTCCAGCATTTTCCAGAGAAACTGGAATGGTCATTAAGACAAATAATAACTTGCAGATTATAAAGCCAGCAGCTAGACAGGAAGTTTGCTAGTTGAAATTAATGTTAATCATTTAAACAAGTCATTAGGTGAAACTTCTCAAGCTATCCAGACATGTAGGTTAAATAAAGGTTTATAATCCCAGGCAAGACATTTATCGAAATGTAACAAAAAGGAGTTTGTTCCCGTACAAAGTCTTAGCTTCCCAGTTGTTAGGAAAAACTACGGGCATATAATAGAAGCAATCATATTTTAGTGTTGCATCTCAGGATCTTGCCAGAATATTTTAAAGCTGATTATTTCCATCACAAAAGAGCTCAGGAGGAAGTGGCATGCTCATCATTAGAGTTTGGCATTTTTTTAATTTTTCCAGAAAATGCATTATATGGCCTCAAGTGGTGGTGTAAATTACAGCCTGTTTTCTCAGCAAGTTTCGTTATCACTGAGACCCAGTCTCTTGTTTCTAAATAGTTAGGAAGCTTTAAATCAATGAGCAGATTCCCTATTTGTTAGAATGAAGAATATGAATGAATTAATAAGAGGGATGCCTCTTTTTAAAATGTAAGTACATTATCCATTAGGAAATAACTGGACACTATTGGTATTAATCTAATCTGTAAATTAACAGTTTATACAAAGGTAGCAAATTAGAATAAAAGTAAAGAAGGGGGGCCTCTGATATAAGTCAGTGAGGCAGGTTTTAGTACAAATATGAATCTAGATGTTAAGCTCATTAGAGATGGATGCAGTATTCTCCACAAAGCTGAGCTTAGATCTGGACATTATGTAAAGTGCTAATAGAAGTCATCTGGTTAATTAAATCACCTAGTGCTTAATGTTGTTGTGTGTGAAGAGAACATTCTTCAGTATCACAGGTAATCAGAGCTGGCCTAGCCAGGACTTTGTCCTTGACTGTCCAGGAGCTGTTGCTAGACGTGCCCTAGCCCTCCCCTGCCATGTACTATCTCTCCAGGCCCCGCACTCCACCAGCACCACTGGAGGCAAAGAGATTGGCTTCTAGTCCTCATCAGTGACTGAGGTTCTAGTTCCAGGAACAAGTACCTTCTTCACTGACTTGCCAGGGCTTTCTCTTTTCTTTCTATTTTACTTCTCTCTCAAAGTCTGTGTTCTTTTGGTGGAAGGTAAATATCATGTCACTCTTTTGCTTTACTTCCACTGGTAGCTTATTGTACTTAAATAAAAATCAAGCCTTTTATGGTGGCCCGTAGACCAGACAGGATCTCCCTCCAGCCTATCCATGCAGCAGTCTGCCTCTACCAAGAATTTTCTAGTCTGGAATGGGGCCCACTAGATCTCCCTTCAGGGCCTTTGCACCTGCTCTTATCTCTGCCAGACACCACAGCCATCACCCAGCTGCCTGGATGCCTGACTTCCTTTCATCCTCAGATCTCTGCTTCAATTTCATCTCTTTGGAGAGCTCCTTTCAGACTCCTGCTATCTTTTTCAATTCAGTCCTTCTTTTCCTTAATGACTTTGAGTAATATCACCATTTGATGCTTCCTTGTGTGGCTCCCCATCACCACTACCACTTTCAACACAGGAATGTAGATTTTCCAGGGGCAGGGACTCTGACTCATTCAATGCTTGGTTTTAGCTCTTAATACACATAGTAGGTGCTCCAGAAAGGTTTTGGATTAATTAACTAATTAATTATGAGAATATTTTCCATATTCTATTTCTGAATTTTTTCCAGGACAATAGAGCAGGTACCATGGTGTGTCTTTCTTCATTTCTAATTGTTTAACTTCTTAAGACTTATCTTGCAAGTTGCTAAAGGAAGAGGCAGCTAGTCCACTGAGGGCATAGAGCTGGATAGCACTGGTGGGTAATCAGTAAGTGTTATCCCAGCATTTACAGGTTAGGAAAAGTCAAGTGAGGTGAGGCACCTACAACAAAAATAAATGAGGGTTTATAGGAGGGGCTCTGATCACTCTTAAGTATTTGAGAACTTCCAGTGTATTCACATCTACATTTTTCATGCTGAGAAATACAGCTAGGTCTGGGATTTTAAGGGCTTGCTTCTGTTAGTATAGAATAAGTCATATGGGCGGGGGAGTCAGATTCAATGATAAAATGGAAGGCAGAATTCCAGGAAGAAGAGAGGGATTGAGCAGTTAGAAAGGCAGGAGAGGAATATATTTCACCAAGGAATGAATAAATGATTTTGACTTCTTGAGGATTCAAAGCAAAAAACTATGGGACAATGGACTGAAAATATATTGTGTTGAGACTTGAATATGAGGCTTTGGATTGTATAGTTTGACTAGTGAGGCACATATTTTCAGTAGGAATGTGGTAAGTTTAAAGTGACTTTTATGAAAGATCACTATGATATCCGCATACAGGCTAAAGCAAACTTTCTCATAGAACTGAGAGGGGTCAGGAAGTTATGGGAAATTTGTGCACATGTTTTACGTCTAAAGATTGTTCTCTGTAACCTCCCGGTATATTTCTTCTGTTGGCTGATCTGCCTCTCAGCTTTTTCTGCGTCACTAGCTGTATTTATGATTACGGTTTGCTGTGGTCAAACCAAGAATTCCCTGGGGGAACAGCACATCGCAAATCCAACCTTCACCTGCATTAGATAAACAATAGATTTAGATTGATAAGTGGTTGTGAAATTTTCTGCTGCGTTTCTGTGTTTTCAGTACACAATCTAGTGAGTCAGACTAAAATGGTAACTTCAGTTGAAAAGCAGGTCATCATGAGATTTCTGGTTTGAGTTTGCTGGTTCCAAGTCCAGACACTTGTTTCCATAAATACTAAAATATTTCTCATAATGCCAGTTCAAAAGCAGGCCAATTTTACTTTTCTTTATTTTTATAGTTTGTCTTTCTCTGGAAAAAATAATCTGCTCAGTGGTAATACATTTCTCTTATTAACACCTTTTATCTTTGTTTTAACTCTAGGCTAGGAATTCATGGGGACACAAACTGGTATTTTTGGAGGAAATCACGTTAAATATCTTGTTATACTTCGTGCAATTAGAGTTTCTAATGTTTCAAAAGTAGACATTTGAATTGTACAAATTTTGAAAGTTGGGTATCCCTAAATAGTGTATTGTGTTATAAATTATACATTTTATTTCATAGCTGACAAGTTAAATGTGATGTTTATCATTATCATTCATTTAAAGTCAGATGTCCTAGCCCAAATAAGCTCCTTTGAGAATATGGGTCAGGGGTAATTCATTATGTGAAATATTCCTAACTTGAGAGCACATATAACAGAAAGTTAGATGAGGGGCTCAAATTGGAGAAGTATAGAGAATATAGCCATAAGTGCCTCCAAAGAATTTGGTTGCTTATTTCTTTTCACATCAGTGTTCACATACTCGTAAGCTGGTCACACAAAATCATTTGTGGTTTGCTTGACTTGCCTGTTTCATTAGGGGAAAAATTAGGGACTAGGTTAAAGCTGTTATAACACTGATCTCTTTGTGACAAATAATGCATTTTGCATGGCTGCTGGTTTGTCAACTTTTTAACTTGCAGCATTCCCTTGTTTAGCTGCAAAATCGACTGAGTTACTCTGTTTAGGAGTCCAGATATGCTAGTGCACATGGGTGATGTTATCCTGGAGGAAATCAACATAGTTCAGTGGTTTTGAAGATAAATTGAAACTTGCTAATTATATTCATCTTATGAAAACTCAGATTAAAAAGAGACAGCCATATGTAAATTAGACACATGCAGCCCAACTAAATTATATTGTCTCATGTCTGTACTTTCTAAATAATAGACAAGGTAGCTATACAGAATGATTCTTTTGAATCTACTGACAAGCATGATTTATGGTGTTCCTAAGATGTATTCTTTGCGTAATAGGCAAAAGAAAGGCTTTACTTTCCCACTGATCTAATATTGAATGAATTTATATTATAATGTAGCTCCATTTAGGAAGTGAAGGGGGTGGGGGGATTGATGTAAATTATGTCTTACCAAAATGTACAACAGTGTTTGAAATTGAAAATTTCTCCGTTAGCATGCAAAGTGGAAAACCACAATTAATCGCTTTTCTTAAAACAGACACCATGGTGAACTTTGTAGAAATGCAGCATATTGCAATTTCAGTGTAAAAGCCCTTTGACATTGTGAACACCCAGGGAGAAGAAAGGGCAACAAAAACAAACAAACAAAAAACCAGGACTTTCCTGCATTGACATAAATCAGAATGAAGTTTCTTTCCCCATCTAATAACAAGGGATCAGTTACAGGGTGTCCGAGTAAGACTATGTATGGTAAGCTAGAAGGATAGGACAACGCCAAAACAAACAAACAAATGTAAAAACAAAAAAGCACGTCCTCTGCTTTGATGAGGGTGACCAGATACATCTGTTTGCTTGGAGCAATCCAAATTATTCCTGTTGCACTGATGCTAATTATTAATAGTATTACCTTTTACCATCATTGGTGTCCCTTTGTATAATAAATTATGATTAACCTAACAATGTACACTGTAGCAAAATAGGGACCAGGCTCAGATGGGTGAGCATTCTTACTAGTCCCTCACTTGGATTCATCAGTGCCTGGGCAAGGAAAGTCATGTGGGTTGCCCGCTTTGTTCTTTGTCAGACAAAGCCAGAACCTGGTCCTTCTGGTATTCTTAAATGAGAAACCACAGTCAATTCAGTTCTGAAAATAAATACAGATACATATCATGGAGAAGGGGAATTCATCTACATTTGTTTATTCATTCGCCAAAGTCAGGGAATACAAACACTCCAGCAATAGAAGCAAAAGCCAACGATAACTGGTTTCAACACTAACCACTCATGATTTGGTTCTGGTTTTCATGAGTACCTTCTCTACCCCTGCTCTTTTTAGCATTCATTTTCTTCATCTGTTTCCCATACCTTCTTCTAGCTCTGTTATTTTTGTAGGATGAGAGTTCTCTGAGCTGTTTGGTCTCTTTTCCCCCCATCTTATTCATCTGCGCTCCCACACTCTCTTTAATATAGGTTCAGTTACACATGCGAGACTGGCCTGATTACTTGCTCTGTTTCACCATTGTGTTTGGATTTATTTGGTGCAGTTCAGGAGTGTTCACTGGGATATGGGGGAGGGCCGTTTCAGTGTTACTTTTATAAAGTAAAGTTGAAGCTTCAAAAAGAAGCATATTATCTTTTCCATGAAATTGACTAAGCATTCTCATAAGAGCATGTAATAGGAAGAGATGCAAATGGATGTTTTCTGTAGTTTTTGTGGCTGAGCATTATTTTCTTCACTTTGTATTTTATAAGGAATAAAATTTAAGTATTTTCCAACTCACTCAAACTACGGCATCTTTGCAGTTTTTTAAAAATGTCTCCTTCCTTCCTCACTTTCTTCCTTCCTTCCTTTTCCTGAAAATAGCATTGAAAAAAATGAGAATTAGACTAAACTATAATGGAGCACCCAGAATGACAGCAGAATGCTATAGGTCAACAGCAGTTACTCGGACAATAATGGCACTCGCACTATTAGTAGAAAATACTTTAGTAATGGGCCAAGGTGAATCGAATGAGATTCTAAGGCAGGGTCCGTCTGACACAGGCATGAATTACTGTGTGAAAGTTTAGCCAAAGCAGCCAAACTACCACGTGTATGTTTAGGAATAGATATTCCAGTCCCCAAGCCCATTGTTGGGTGTGTCTTCGGAAAGATGCATCTGCTGGCCTGACTCTCTTTCAGCTATACTGTTTGTTTGAGCCTGGGGCTCCCTGCCTCGATGGAGGGCTGATCTTACACCTCTGTTTCAAACCCGGAAGGGACTGATCAAGAGTGGACATCTGATTCCTAGGTGCAACTCAAAGATCATTGGGATCCTTGATTTGATGACAGCCTTGGGGGGAATCATGGCCCCCCAATAATTGTTTATCTTATCTTTACCTATAGACTTGACTTGGAAATATTCAAAGGAGAATTAAAAGTCTTTTACAACAAATATGATGAAAATATGATTAAAATAAAAATTTCAGAAATATGACAAAATCTTTGTCACTTAAGTATGAAAAATATGAAGAACCATTCATGCCTTTATACATTTTCACAGATGTATTCAGAGCAAATTAATATGGATTTCCTACTTATACTGTAACTGCTTTGTGATTATAGCATCCTAAGTAACATATTTTTCTGACTATAAGACGCACCAGCGGAAAACTGGAAAAAAACCCCATTCCACCATGGCCCCCCCACCCCAGTGAGCCAGGTAAGCTACACTCAAACTATAAGACACACCCCCATTTTCCTCCCAAATTTGGGGGGTGTGTCTTATAGTCCCAAAATACAGTATTTAAATATATATGTGTATATATAAATGTTGGCCTATATTTAAGAATAATTTCTATGTCACAATAAAATAGTTGATAATGGAGTAAAAATATCATTGTTTACTCTTGACTATTTGGATGAGTTTGTCCTATTGGTTGAATTACAAAGGGAGTTGACATGTACAAAGATATTCCTTCCTTAAAATGATACTTTTTAATGACAATTATAAAATCAAAGATAAAAGAACTATTAAATGATGCACTCTCCAAAGTATCGACTGTTTACCAACTACCTGCCAAATGCAAATCACAGTTCTTTTTCTCAGGTGCCTTATTCATGTCAGTCACTTCTTCTTTTGGAGGTCTGACATTGATAAATGCACAGTATGTATTTGTGGTCTATCTGCAATCCGTAAACAGCCAGGTGTTAGCGAAGACAGCAGGGAAGGGGCACTATGTGTTGAGGACTGAATCACATTCATTCTACATGATACTTTTGGGCAGGAATAGTTCAAAATTGCCCATCCAAGACTCAGTGAAGACACCTGCTTACTCTAAAGGTGTAAGAAAAGGCATGCTTTCGGTGTGCAAGACCGAGATCCTTTCCCCTTCTCACATTCCTTCAATTCCTGGTTCCTCTCCTAAATAACTCCAGAACACAAGAGGGCAAATCCATTTCTTTCTCTCCATTGTCTGCCCTGCTTTGGCTCCTCATCCTGGTGACCTCTCAAATAGACTCCTGAAACAGCCAGGAGTCGTTCGGAAATTTCGTTTTCCTCACTGCAACTGCCCGGCCCCTGTGCCTTCAGGATGCTCCTTCTTCATTTGACCCACAAGATAATCCTTTAGCCTTTTTACCTCTCTAGCCCCATCTATTCCTCACCCACTCTTTATACTCCACACTCCTCTGTACTCTCCTGAACTTACTTTTTAATTTTTTAAAATTGATTTTATAGAGAGAGGGAGGGAGGGAGAAAGGGATTAGAGAGAGAGAGAGAGAGAGAGAAAGAAAGAGAAAGAGAGAGAGAGAAGCATCAACCTGTCGTTCCACTTATTTATGCACTCTCTAGTTGCTTCCTGTGTTTGCCCTGACTGGAGGTTGCACCCACAGCCTCGGTGTATCAGCACAATGCTCTAACCAGCTGAGCTACCCAGCCAGGGCCTGAATTTAGAATGTATTGGAGACTCACTCTTTCAAACTTTGCACATTATTTTCTCAGCACGTTTCTTCATTTCTTTAATCTTTACTTACTTTCCAGTCCTCAGTTTAGACACTGCTGCCTCAAGAAGTCTTGACTGCCTCCTCCCAGAGTGTTCAAGTGATAGGTCCCTCTTATGCACTTCTGAAGTATTGGATATTTTTACTGTTATTCAGAATCGTGACTGCTAGGTGACTGGTTGAGCCACGAGCCTCTGTGTGAGGATGGAGTTTGTCTTCTAAAGCAGGCATCTTACTAAGCCCCACTACCAAGCAGCACGCCAGTTCCAGGGAGAAAACAGAGTGGCGGCCCTTAGAACCAGGGCTTTAGAGATTGTCTAAAATCATGGATGGCTTCTTTCTCTACACCAAGGCCATGCTGCTTTCTTTTAACTTTCCCAGGGAAGCAGGAGTTTTAGTGTAACAAGACACACCGTGACAAGTCACAGTTTTTCTGCTCACCCCTTTATTGTCTACTCGCTGGAATATCACACAGCATTCAGTTATTTCATGTCCAAGTCGACTTTCTATGTGTGAAATCTCTTCTGTTTCAAATGTCATAACACACATCCCCCCTTTCAAATTCTTCTTTTTTTTGGAGGTGGGGTGGGGAGGTGGGCAGGTGCAGAGGGGACTGCCCACACTGGGCATGTGCCCAGAAGGAAGCATGGTTCTGGTCCCTGCCTGGAGGCAGACATGAAATTCAGCCTTCATCTCGTTCCTCATTTAAGCTGGATTCAGTGGGTAGGCCTCTCCACATTTTAGATGTAACAGTAAAAATCAAGCTGTTGCCTTTTTTTAATTAAGATTGCAAAATGAATCTTTGTAAGCATTACAAATCCAGTTCATTGCAGTAATGCCAAATGTAGCTTTCTGAGAAAGGTGCACACATATCTTAATAATGAAAGGTTATAATGGTTATTTCTACCTTTCTCCTAAAACAGAGGGAAAATAAAAATCATACTTTGTAGTGAATGCAAGAGTGATCAGATCTGTAAAGGGGTATTTGGGGAGATCACCTGGGATGAACAGAGCGAACTCAGACTTACTTAAGCAGAGGCAGAGCCCAGTCTTTACATTAGTGCCTCCAGCTCTCTTGCAATGGGTTCCTCCCAGTCTTTCCCTCTTCTGTCTTCTGCCTCCCTCCCTGATAAATTTTATTTTCTCAGTGAGGCCTTTCCTTATGAACCTATGAAAATTTAGTCACTCTACCACTTCCAAATCTCTCTATTTCTTTACTGACAAATTTTCTCCCACAGAACGGAATACCACTCAATTTCCTGCATGTCTTGCTTATTTGGTTTATTGCTCATCTCCCTGCACTGGAATGTCACTCTCTTAGGCAGGCATCACGGACCATATTGTTCACTGTGTGGTCCCCAGTGCTTAGGACAGGGCAATGGTACAGGGTGGGACACAGTAGGTTTGCACTTGTTTGTATGGAAAGTAATACAATAATCAATAATACAAGGATAAGCTGTGTTTTGTGTACTCACAACTGTAAGCCTGCTTTTGCCCTGCCCTGTATGGAGGTACTAAGTGAATCCTTGTGGAATAAGTAAATGACTTTACTTGTGGTTGGCCTACGTTTGTCTGACTCACATTTGTCCCATCTGAAGGCTTTCAATTCTGTGTCCATTCTATTTTTTATTCTTATCTCAGAAACAAATATTTTAAACAATATTTCTGTACTGTACTCCTCATTACTTTGTAGTTTTCTATTTTGCTAACATCCCTGGTCTGTGGAAGAAATGAAAAGAGGAGCATGCACACACATTACTAGGCTCCAGTTTTCCCAAAACTGACCTAAGGAAAATAAGAAGTGTTTTATTCAAAATCCAATTTTTAATATTGTTGGATACTAACAATTGCTCATAAAAATAGGAATAGAGGATTCAAAAGTCATTCACACACTGGTGAAACTAACAAACTCCTACATGTTTTGTCTTTTTTAATTTAAGTGATCAGGCATATCACATAGTGAGGGTCTATATCACGAGATCCTTGTGAAGTGTTACAAAATGTGCATTCTGACTATGGGTGATGAAATACTCGTCTTAGAGTCAGTATTTATTTCTTACACATAGCTAATTATAGTCAGAAATGTTTACACACTAGCTGATTTTGTTAGAATTTGTAAAATCTAGGCTTTAGAAGAAATGTAAATAGCAAGCGAGGCATTCCCATGTCTGATACCCCATACCCCTGTAGTGAGACTGTAGCCTTACGTGCTACAGACCTGAAGAATCGGTTCACACCATTATCCTTGCTTCATAAGAATATTCACAGAACCTCTGCAGGGCACGGTAGACACGCTGGAGCAGATGATGTCTTCATCACAGCTTTTGATAGTCACATTATGAAATAGCCTGTTTCAATCAATCCGTAATGCACTTTGTCAATGAAATGAGGTGAAAACATAATGATTAAATTCCACACGAGCCATGAAAAAAACACCTTACACTGTCACCTCTGGATTCTGGTTGCTAAAGTTCAGAGAAATGAGTTCTGAGAATGAGAATATAGAGTAATATCTAAAGTTAAAAATAACCTTAACTATAATTTGATTTAGGTAATATGAACTTTCTTGTTATTCTGATTGTACAAGGACCTTCAGTTAATAATTTTTGTCTTCTTCCATTTTAAACACTGCAATTCAATGCATACCCGCTGCTTCTAGAAAGCCGTTACTATCTGTCACTTATGTCCTGTGTCTTTGTCTGTTGCTCCATCCTGGAGAATCATGTTCAATGCATTTGCTCCACTTTTAGTTATTAAGTGGTGAGAAATATTAACAATAACAGCATATTTACTGTAAGTAATTTCTGGTATATAGATATGTTTCAGAACTTAACAGGCTTCCTAGGAAATTTGCTGAAGCTCAACATAGGCTGTCTTCATAATTTTCACAATTTATTGATACACTGGTGTTAACATTCATGTTATATAATCAATGCATTTTTAAAATATTTATTGAAATTTAAAATGAAATTTAATGATTATATAACCTTGGAAATGCTCTTTTTGAAATAGCAATGGTGTACCTTGAATTTTTCTTCTGAGCAAGTCATTTAATAATTTTATGAAGGACCCACTATACTTTTGGAGCAACTACAATTTATGATATAAATCAAAAGGTAGGGTACTGTGTAAACCCTTAAAATTTGTTCTTTCAACAATATACTTACAAAAAGAAAGATATATATATATTTCACATATATACATTCCGGGTCATTTTTTTGTTTTAGAAAAATTAGGCAATGTTCTTTTATCATTATTAATGTTATAGTTTTTATTATTATTACAGTAAGATCAAATCTTTAACTTAACATAAAAGTCTTAAGCAAATATAAATATTTTAATGATATGTATCTAAAGTAAATAAACTAGACTTTATAAATAGTAAAAAACACTCTATTATATTACCTCATATAAAAATATTGGGTCTTTCCTCAATTTATAAATTTAAAACCTGATGGTTACAAACTAAATATTTTTGCAGTCATCAGTAGCTTCCCTGGCATCCTTATAATTACATATGTGTAGTATGTAAATATGCATTTTAAATGGCAATTGAAGGTATCTCTTTCTAAGTATCTTTTTAAAAAATCCCAAATACACATTTAAATTGTTTCCATAAAGAGAATCATGCAAATGGCTGCCTTTTAGTGCAGATATAACTTAACACAGTTTAGGCAGTTAAATCAACTTTCTAAATCATGTATTTAAGCCAGGAACTCGCCTCCTTCTTTTTTGATTCAGAGACCGAGAACAAGATGATAAAGCAAGGAAGATGCATGTGGTCTCTCGTCAAAGCTGGGGGGCATGGGGGGCACCTGAAGAAAGGTGGCCTATCTCAGGAGATCCATAGGCTATGTCCCTTATGTGCTACATCTCTCTTTGGCAAGATCGACAGGCCTGCCTATCTAGAACAGTATCCTTGTCATTACCCCCTTCTAATATTTCCTTTCTGAAATGTTTGCAAGTTAGTATGTGAGTTTATCCAAAGGATAGCAGTGAAAATTTTACTCTAGTATTTTCATTCATTCATTCATCCATCCATCCATCCATTCATTCATTCATTCATTTTACTGGCTATATACCATGCATGGTGCCAGCCTTTGTGAGAGAAGAATGAGTGTGTGAATGGTTCCTGCATCCAGATACAAAAGTAGCCCATAATAGATGGTGGAATATGATAAGTGCTGTGAGTGTGTTTTAGAAAATGAAAACAATGGGCATTTAGAAGAGGAGGAGAGTGCCACAGTCCAGAGAGCAGGGAATGCTTTGGGGAGGAAGTGAATTCTACTCAGACCTTGAAGTCCCGTTAAGCATTGGCAGGAAAGAGTAATCTGGAGAGATGCCCTCGCTTTTTTTGTTCTATCTTCAGTGCCTGGAAGAGGCCTTAAAAAACTGCTGGTTAAGTCAGAAAATAAAGTTGCAGAGCTTCCGCACCCTTGCCTTGATGCAGAGGAGGGACATCAGAGCTGGAAGCAGGGAGAAGGGAAGTGCCAGGTCAGGCGCCAAGGGGAAGGTCACAGGAGAAAGGGACCCTTGTCTTGGTAGGAAAAGCTTCATGTGGACAGTGTTAAGATGAGGCTGGGCATCTGTGTACTTTATTGTTTTAGGTCATATATTTAGGTCTCTGATCTATTTTGAGTTCGTTTTTGTGTACGGAGACAAAGAGTAGTCTACTGTCACTCTTCTGCACGTGGCTTTCCAATCTTCCCAGCACCTTTTCTTGAAGCATCTTTCTTTTCTCTATTGTGTGTTTTGGCTCCTTTATTGAAAATGATTGCCCATGTACAGAAAAAGTTAAGAACCATATGATTTGACTCATATGTCTCTTTTCTCTATTGTGTGTTTTGGCTCCTTTATTGAAAATGATTGCCCATGTACAGAAAAAGTTAAGAACCATATGATTTGACTCATATGTCTGATATAAAACTGAAAGCAATGAATGAAAAAACAAAAACTCATAGACGCGGACACCAGTGTGGGGGTGGGGGGGTAGAAAAGAGTAAAGGGGGTCAAATGTATGGTGATGGAAGAAAACGCGACTTTGGATGGTGGGCACACAATGTAATATACATATCCTGTTCTATAGAATTGTACACTTGAAACCTATATGATCTTATGAACCATTGTCACCTCAATTAATCCAATTTTTAAAAAAATAATGAAGTTGGGCACATTTGAAGCTAAGATTGGAGAGAATTATTTTTGAATTTAAAAGTAATACAATATCTGTGAAAACAGATTTGTCCACTTACAAGGAATTGCTTAGTCATAGCTGTCACATAGCTTAATTTTATCTTGTAGCAAATGTAATAATTTGTATGTGTTGACACAATACCTTACATTCTGTTAGATGCAACCATTGGAGTGAACTTCACATTTCATTATCTGGGAAGCTAAAATCCAGAAACCAAATAACTTGGTGGTAGCAGAGCTAAATTCAAAACTTAAGATTCTACTCCCAAGGCCAGTGTTCTTTAAACCCCTCAGCTCAAGTATAGTTTTGTATTATTTGGAAGGTTTTAGACTGGCCCAGATGGTGCTGTCTCAATAAAGGAAAAGGATGCTGAAGTATATCTATCTATCTCTTTATTCTTATTTTTAAGAATGGAAGGCTGAGCTCTAACCAAGAGATGCAAAAGGCCACTTCCTCCTATTCTGTGCTATTGCCTAAGACACAGCAGAACAAGCATGATTTGTAAGCAGAAAAGACTTAATCCCCAGACCATCAGGAGCCAAACAGAAACCAAAATTTAGTTTTATTTGCTTATCATTGGCTTAGGAAGTCATATGATAAAGAAGAATGAACACGTTTGGTCAGAATACCTGTAAGGCCCTGACCCTCTGAGGATGGGGAAGATGGTAGTGGGTGAGTTGATTCTCTTCTGAGGGGGGTGAGCTTCATGAGCTAATGAGCATTTTCCATCTGTTAGATCAAAAAACAGGTTTCTACAGCATTTGGCAGGGAGGGTTAAGCATTTGGGGACCACATGGAGACGATATAGAAGAAAAACTGAGGGGAAAGCTGCTTGTTTGGCTTTAGCACGCACCAGACGTGAGCATGTCCATAAACAACCCCCACCCCAAACAAAGATAAACCAGAACGCCACTCCAAAATCCACCACTTGTCAACATTTTCTTTCCCGTTCTCAATTTTTCATGTCCACAGTTTCAATTTAGTCTCCTTATTCTTCGCATATTGTGCTAAAAGGGTACAGATTAAGTTATATAAATATGTACAGAGAGAGATCAAAGCAGTTGGGGGAGGAGGTGTCAAACTACTCCAAGTGGCATAAAGCATTCCTAAATTTTAGTTATTGAAAGGGAAGGCAAAAGAAAGAGCAATACAGACTGTCAATTATTTTCCAGCACACAGACACACACAAATGATGTATGTTAGTCCAAAATGTTGGGGACCTTGGACTTTGAAGTCTATTGAAGACTATAGTTTTCACTGTCAATGCATGCTCTCTAATCTCATTCATTCTACAAATACTTAGAGAGCTCCAATTAAGCCAGAGGAGCTAGGGCAGAGCGGTTAAAGCCAGCGCAAAGCCAGGATGGCTGCATCCAGCCCTGGCTCGCCCGCAGACATTCTGTGACCTCCGGCAAACACGCGTCTCCTCCGCTGCATTTCCATCACTGGTACAATGAAGACGTAAACAGTGCCTGGAGTTGTGGTGACTAAATGAAGTAGCACATTTGTGCACATGGTAAGTGCTCAATAAATATTCTTTATTAGTGTGATCGTGTGCCAGGCATAACCTCAGCCACACTCTCATTACCGCTTAGAAATTCTTATGTTAATCCAGCGTGGACTGTAATTTGTATTCTTCACAGTGGTTGTTGGAGATATTTCACCCAATCTATACCTGTCTCATGTCGAGACTTTTCTATTCTAGATGGTAAGAACTTGGAGGACTGAAATTATACCTTCTTTATTCATATATTTCCCAGATTGACATACAGATAGTAAACAGTGAAAACATTTATCGAGTGAATTTGTGAAGGACAAGTTTTTATTGAGTCCACTGTTTTTATTCAGCATATAATTTAATTGGATAAAAAAGACAAAAAGAAAAGGATGCATGTGAGAATATGATGAAGTACAAGCCATGCACAGGGATGCAGGCCTGTCCAACCCATGGCCCGTGGGCCATATAATGCCTAGGATGGCTATGAATGCAGCCCAACACAAAATCGTAAATTTACTTAAAACCTCTTTTTTGCTCATCAGTTTTCGTTAGTGTTTATGTATTTAATGTGTGGCCTAAGATAACTCTTCTTCCAGTGTAGACCAGAGATGCCAAAAGATTGGACACTCCTGGCCCAGCTCTGATCTTTAAGAGGCTGAAGACAGGGAGTTGGAACAGAATTCTATCTGTCTTGAAGGATGAGTAGTTTAGTTATGCAGAGGAGATAATGGTATCATTTCTTGTGAGAAGGCATTATACATTTCTGAAAAGGAAAGTGGCAGATTGATGACAGAAATGTTCAAAGGAGACTACTTTATAAAACCTTTAAAAATATCTTGGGGCAAAGAAAGAAAATGTTACACATGTTTTTAAAAGTAAATCATTTAATTTTATAGAGTTGGGAAGATTACAGAAGCAATCTAGATTTCCCCATCATTTGACAGTTTAGAATATTGAAACCATGGGAGTTCAATCATTTAAAAAAAAGAGAATTTGATAATTTTAAAAAGATACATGATTAATAATATCCATAGAGTAATCCTAGTTTCTGCAGACAATGGTGTCCCTCTTCACCCTGGCGACTTCAGAGGGGAGGGATATAGGCTTAGGGTCCCTGTTTTAAGTTCTTGTGATTGTGAGTGGAGGTCTTCCTGTTTCTCAGGATAATCAATCAGTGTACAAATTGAACTTTACAAACCCTGCTGTGAAAAATGAGTGCTATCTGGGTTAAAATTGTATTCGAGTCTTGGACTTATAGCCTGGTTGGTGTACCAGCACTACCAAATAGATCATTTCTTTCGCTAATTGTTTCAGGGGACGTGGAACAGAATTAGTTATCAGATAAAAAATGGAGGAAAGGGATTAAGCAATCTTCCTCTTTATATTAAATAAAAATGCCAAATCCAAAGTTATTAGTTTTGCAGGTGGACAGACCTAGTAGCTGGTATGTCACTGGTTTGTAAGGAGTGCATTTTCTTTCCTGCCTTCCCACCCAGGTCCCACTATGTCTAGAGAGACATAGCAATGAGGGATCCTTCTGTCAAACAGAAAAATTATATGCAAAGATACACTTTCTCATTGTAAAGCAGAGGTTATTAAGGAAGTGGCATTTGGATGCTGTCATCAAAATGTCCAAGAAGTAAGAAAAACATTCGGAAAAGAAAATCAAACCATTTTGATTTAATATTTTCTTTGAGTTTTAACAAAAGATCTATGCACTTTAAAAACATGTCCCTAACCCAAGGGGTAAACCTTTTCATTTTTTTCTTTTTTCTTTTCTTTTCTATCTTTCTTTCTCTCTCTTTGTCTCCTCTGTCTCTCTTCCTTTGTCTCTCTCTCTCTCTCTCTCCTTCTCTCCTCTCTTTCTTTCATAGACAAAATATATGACTTTCTTCTCTTGAAAGTTCCATTTTGTTTAATGGTGGTTTCCCTATCACCTCTTCTCCTGATAGATATTATAACAACATTTAAAGACTTATTGCCATAGGTATCAATATTTTATAGAAAACAGAAAACATAGGGAAAATATGATGTGAAATCAAAATTTGGATCGAAAAGCTATCAGAGGAGGAGAATTAACATGAAAAATTATAGGCTCTGCTTATATTCACATCCTGACTCCACCACATAACAGCTGCATGATACTGAACGACTGATTTACCAGGCTGTGACTCAGTTTCCTCATCTGTGAAACAGTGGTAATTACATTACCTACCATGCAGGGGTTTTATGAAGATTAAATGAGTAAACACATAAAAGCACCTTGAAAATGACTGACAAATGGGAAGTACTTAATAGGAGTTAGCTAATACTATTTTTCTGTAATTATTGTTTAGTTAATGCACAGTATCTCTGTCATACAAATATGAATAATTTCTCAGGAAATTAAAGCACTGGGTTTGAGTCATGTGACTCAGGAGTCAACATGAGCCAACACTAGGTGTTCAGGTTCCCAATTTCATTCCCTTCCCATTGCACCATGGGGCAGAAGACCAAGTAAGGAAGGTTCTGAAGACACAAGGCAGACAGAAAATGGAACGTTTGCTTTGACAAATATCATATTTGTTTAGTCCCTAAACTGGGTTCTGATGAAAATGTGAATTGTGAATTACTTTTACACAATATAAACGCATTTAAAAAATTTTTCTTTTCAATGTTTTCGATATGCAAAAAAATCCCAGTGTCTCTAACAGTTAGTGTTTCCCTTAAAGCACATTTCTTGGACTTTGTCAGTATCTAAGTCACATATAGCATTTGAGTTGAAGAGACACCATTGTCTGCAGTGACATTGTCTTTTCCATGTTGTACTAATTTGCATCTCAAAAGAGTCACTACTTCCTGTATTTGGCAGGCATACTTATGGAGCCTACATCTCCTTTTATTTAAAAAGGTTTTATTTATTTATTTTTAGAGAGAGGGGGAGGTAGAAAGAGGGGAAAGAAACATCAATGTGTGGTTGCCTCTATGTGCCCCTGCACTGGGGACCTGGCCTACAACCCAGGCATGTGCCCTGATTGACAATGGAACCAGCGACCCTTTGGTTTGCAGGCCAGCGTTCAATCCAATGAGCCACACCAGCCAGGGCTACATCTACTTTAAACATCAACAGTGAAGCTTTTCTGTGTCAAGGGATATCTATTCGTAAACATGCAAGTGGAAAGACCCTCAAGATCTTACTTTAAGTGGGGGCTATGAGAAACTTCAAATGGCCTGTGGTTCAGTCCAGATATAGTGCCTAGTCTGAAGACCTGTGAAGGATGCAGGTATAGAAAATATTACACACATCCTTCCTTCTTTATCCAAAGCTCCCTTCATGGCATAATACGTTGGTGGAAGAGGTGGTTCTTAGGGATCAGAACATTTGTCAACAGTATCTGGAAACAAAGCATTTTGCAAAGAGAGCATCAGCACAGAAAGCCAGAGGAGAGATGCTCCCCTGTGTCTGTGTGGGGCTACGTTCAATGTCCCAGCAAGGTCTGCCCTCACTAGCAAGCTGCCCGCCAGGGGAACGGGTGGTCGAAGTTCTTGTTCTTCTAAGATGCCCTTCCCAAGCCTTTGCTTGATCTTCAACATCCAACTTCAGTGCCTGGAACATTTTTTAAAAAGGTTTTCCACGAAGAGTTCAGAAAAATAAATTATACAAATTCTTAAATCCACAATTTAAAAATTTCTATTGTTCTCAAAGAAAGGAACTCATGGATATTGTGCAGCTAGAACATACATTTTAGATAGAAAATAAGCTAAGATTGGACAGGATCCATGGACCAAGAAGATACCTGGATCTTGCAATGCCTTCCACATCAAACCTAAAACTCTTCACTTCTTAAACTGCATGATGTTCCACTCATGAGTGTTTCACTTAGGTGTGTGAGTTATTCTGAAAATTCAGTGGGTCTCAGCGGGAAGGTTAAAGAAGATAGTTCACACACCTTAGGGCTATGCATTAGTCATTCAGATGGCTTCCCTCACCTGCAACCAGGCTACTAAAGGAAGAGGAATGAGGAATTTTATAGCATGCGCCATCTATCCTAGGTGAACCTCTGGCATTAATGTCATTTAACCTGTTATATAGGGCACTGCTATGGCATAATACACCTAAAGGAAGAAGGAAGAGCAAAGGGTGGAGCGTGGGGTGGGAGAGGGGTGTGTGGGACATGGGGAACATGTAAAAAGAGATTCCTTTTTTATACCTGCCAACTCATCTTCCACGTTTGGTTCACTTTCAAACTGTGCTTTGAGAAAAACTCTGGCCCCTAATATGAGGGTCCATTTCCAGCAGCTCAGAACATCTTGTGGATCGGGTGGATTATATTTTTAATGAAAGCTGCAGCTTTATTCCATTTTTCAAAAATCTG
This sequence comes from Desmodus rotundus, assembly GCF_022682495.2. Taxonomy (NCBI): domain Eukaryota; kingdom Metazoa; phylum Chordata; class Mammalia; order Chiroptera; family Phyllostomidae; genus Desmodus; species Desmodus rotundus. The sequence goes on along the minus strand of NC_071391.1, from coordinate 128,297,448 downwards.
ATTAGACTTGAGTCTACTTTCTTAAATCTCTTCTAATTAAATAATTTGCATTTGAAAATTCTATCAACACAGGTAATAAGAGCAAATATAGAGTATTCAGGTGTTATTGCTGACACATAGACTTGTCTTAAAATTAGTACTAAAAAGCAATAAAAATTTTCAAAGTAATATTATCCAATATTGTATTTGGAAAAGTCATTTTATTATAGTTTCTGTGGGGGCTTATGAAAAGTATTCATCCCTGGCCACATTTTCCTTTCCCAATTTCATTTTTATAAGTTGTTGTCAATGTATTGTTACATAAGGCCAGGTCAGAAATACTATTTTGTATATGCTTACTAGATATCGAATGATGTATACAGCTAAAGTGGAGTTTCTTAAACTTGAATGTGCATAAGAGTTACCTGGGGAAATTGCTACAATACAGATTCTGACTCAGGAGGTTCGAGGTGACATCTGAGGTTCTGTATTTCTAACAAAATCCCAGGTGATGCCTATGCTGCTAGTCTGTAGACTAACCCGAAAGTGGAGAACCAGGGATTAACGATTGCACAGCAACCACGAAGCTGTCTTCATCTCCTTCAGCCCTGTCTCCATCTCTCTGCTCACCAACCCGTAGTGGCCCCTTTAAGCACACGTACACTGTATTTTCTGAAATGTGAAGAATTTGAGCAGCAGCTGTGGGTGTCAAAGACATTCGTGTGAGTCCTTGGAAACCAGGTGATGTTTTGGGGATTTGAATGTCTGCTCACTCAGCAACAGTCCTGGTGTGTCCAGCCTGGAGGACCTTCTGGTGACTAAGGGACGTTAAATTGTTAAAGGAAGCTTCCCACTCACCCTCATTCGTACCGGCGTACTTGTTTGGCTTAGTGCCGTGGCACTTAACGTGCTCTTTCTTGTGTGTAATCTCAGCTGTGCGGTAATCCTCTACTGTAAAAGTATGAGTTGTTGTTATTTGCCTTTTACAGACAAGGAGCTGAGGCTTAAAGAGCTTTGAGCAAGATCATGTGATCTAGAGGAGCCTGAACGGGGCCTAGTTCTAATGGGGTCTGGGGTTCTTTATGCAGGACCCAGTCCTACCCCCTCTCCTCCCACTCCCAATACGGATATGTGAAAGCAATATGTATACATTACTTTCACTAAAGTGCATTTTGTTCAAAATGCAAAGCCTCCTTTCTGTGGCCTGTCCAAGGAGGTGAAATTTGCTCTCTGAAAGACACCACTTCCAAGAGCTCCCAGCAGGGGGCACTGTGGCATCAGAAATTCAGCTTCCCTTGCTGTTTATGGCTCTGAGGTTTTTTATTCCACTCACCCCCAACCCCCTCTGTGTTTTCACTAGGTCCTTATTCACATTTATTAGACCGGCAGCTGATATTCATCATTGGAACTAGCTTATACTTAAGCATTTAAGCAAAGTTTTAAAAATACACTTTTTAAAAAGCTGTGGAAGACATTATGGCAGATACAGCAAATATCAAGCCTCCCATAAAAGTAGTTTCCCTAGTATGCTTCTTTTTAATTAATAGATGTAGTAAATTAAATTCTGAAAAAAATAAAGGCATGAATCTCTGTAACTTTGATCTCTTGTACCTGCAGCAAACGCCTGTTGTGCTTACTCTTCTTCTGCTACAGATTAATTTTATTTTCCAAACCGAGCAATAGATGAAAGAAGATAAGCAGTGCTTGTCTGAGTTTCTCAGGGTTATTATTTTCCACAGATCAAATCAGAATAAAAGACTGCTGTTCTAGACAGGTCCAAGGCTGAACAGCTTCAGTGTCAAGCCTACAGTTTCCTGGGATTCTTCCCCCTCCCTCACTCCCAGGCCAACAGGGGAAGAGCTTCGCCTTCCTAAGAAGCAAATAATCTGAACTAGTGTCTCCAGGAAGTGCAAACAGGCTGAGGCTGCTGTGCATGGTTTTCCTCCGCTTTGACTAAAGCAACAAGATGTTGAAATATCAGGAAGAGATGTTGGAAAAAATCCTCCTGGTGGTGTAATGATATTTTTTGTTTCTAAGGAAATCACATGCTAACCATAGCCTCCTGTGACAATTTGCTCACCCCAGGATGGTATCAGTATGGAAGAATGGCTTCCTCCCCTCCCCTCTGCCTTGCTTCTCCCTGCCATTGGATATCACCAACTGAAGAGCTGTCAGGTGGGGGCCCAGTTGCTTTCATCTAGTGCAGTGTCCCATTGGGGCACTCTGCATCTGTCCTGCTATGGAAGAAAGGGGATAACCAAACTTCCTGAGCTGCAAAGAACCTTAGAGATTTTTGTTTTATATGCTACTGAAGCCGCTCCCCCACAATGAGCAGGTCGTCATATCATTTGCCAAAGGACACAAGTCTAGTCCTGGACCGAAGCTGGACCCTTGTCTTATGACTCTGCTGAGGTCGGTTTTTCTCTCCAGCAGTGATTTCTCAGATCACCGTCAATATCACTATTGGGTCCAATGTAAACATTCAGTAAAATTTGGCTTTCTATCTAAAAACAATTTTAAACATTATTCCCATTTTAGCAGCATAAAACCCATTCGTATAAACATTTAGCAAATTTAATGTGAAATTTAGTTATTTAAGCTTTACCAGCATTTTGATTTTCTATGTTCATTACAACAAGAAATCTAAGTATTTTTAAATACATCCCACTTTATAACATATACCATATTTTTCGGACTATAAGACACACTTCCCCCCGCCAAATTTGGGAGGAAAATGGGGGTGCATCTTATAGTCCGAATGTAGTTTACCTGGCTGCTGGGGGTGGGGTGGAGCGGTGGAGCGGGTTTTTTTTTCCTATTTTCCTCCTCTAACACCTAGGTACGTCTTATGGTCTGGTGCATCTTATAGTCCGAAAACCTGGTGTATAAGTAATACAGTTTCTGCACCACCCCGACCCCCACACCAGAAAACACCCTTTTTCCTTTCCAGGACTGTAAACATTTGAAGGAATTAACCAATTTTAAAAATTATTATAAATTGGAGGGAAAGACAATAATGAAAAAACAAATATTGCCTTTGGTCGAGTCTGTCCTGCTGCCTTCCATTTCTATAACACGGAAAAGCTCGTACATCCCTGCAATAGGGGCAACACATCCATGCAAAGGAGAGTCACTTGCATGCTTATCTGTGACTTCCCCTGGCATGTTAATGTTTTACACCAGCAAGTAGCAGTAGTTACATGCAAAGTGTGCACACAGGTGCAGACAACTAGCAGTGAAGAGCCAATACAGTTGCCTGTTCCACCCATGTTCTCTCTTGGGATGTATAGGTAGGTCACAAGCTCTGGTCTACAAGTGTTGGTTGTACTGTTGTTCTTGGCATTTCTACATTTTGCTCACGTCATTGTAACTTGGCATCCTCATTTCCTTCTCAGATTCCCATCCATCAATCAACATTCACATTTTAATGCTAACTAAAAAAATTTATTCTTAGAACATTTTATTATTAAAAATGAAATGTCTATCGGTGATAGTATTATTATTATTAAGATCATTATTAGGATTATTATTATTTTTGCAAGTGCTCTGCTTATACTGTTGGCCAGATTTGGTATAGTGTGACTTTTTGCGTGATACCAGATTTTTCAAGAACATCTAATCCACGAATTTGCACAATCTGACTTAGCTGTGAGAGCGACCTGGGCCTGCTAACTGAATCCCTGGGTAGGCAGGCCTAGCCCCCAGGCACGTGAGTGACAGATGCACCCACGGAGCAGAGCCGTTGATAAAGCAGAGGGGCCTGTGTACACTGCTAGATGCTCTCTCCAGAGGAAGAAGCATGAAACAGAGCAGAGCATGCCCAATTATTTTTGCCAGATTTGCCAGCCAAAGGCATAGAGAGAAGCCAGGAAGAAAAAGTAAAATCCTTCATCATGGAATAGATAAATATGAGAATATGGAATAGGGATAATACATTCCCTAACATACTTGGAAAACATTACTAGAAAATTTAGGAAATGCTGAACAGAACATGGAAAAATAAAATAAAAATAATTCTCCCATGAGAGGCAGTTATGCTTAATAATTGGAAATGTTTCCTTCCAGGTCTTTTCCTGTGTCAACCTGGTGTTATGCAAAATTTTAGGAGCAGCCTTTCTGTCTATTCTTGCATTCACATGTAGCCGTCATTCTAAAAATGACTAAGGTCCTCTAAGAACTCAACCCTTTAAAATCTAAGTGAAAAATATAAAAGCAGAGAGAAAGCAGAATACTCAAGCTTATTCTCTGAGTTGTGCTTTTTAAAATCCATTATGGCCTTAAATCAGTCCTGAAAACAGTCACGCACGTATTGGCCCAGACATGTTACAATTTATTCCAGCTGAGTAGAAAAGAAAGTTTGTTTCGTGTATTTGCTTGTACACCTTCTTTCCCACACCCTACCGTCAAAAAGAGAAGAAACTGGCTGAAACTCGGGGTGTCTCTCAGCCCTCCCATTAGTCTGATCATTGAATTGGGTATTCCTTTTATACCTCCAAGCCACATGTGGTAGAACTGTAGAAATTATAACAGAAAACACCTGGGAAAGCCACCTATTTAGGGAACAAGGACATTTCTGAACCAGCCAGGTGGTCGGGAAATCCTGGGCAACGGTAGTGCCCATTCTTCTCAGGGACCACACTTCTGCAAGTGGAGATGCCTCATGGATTTCTGTGCACAGGGAAGTGACTGTGTGCATACTCGCCATCAGGAGCTCCTTCCCAGTTTAATCCGCTAGAATGAGTTACTTATATTTTCATAAGGCAACGCATGTGTGAAGTCTCATGTACATCCTACAGGAGATGCACACATATATGTGTTGTCCAGGATTTATTTTTTCTTACACACTAGCATAGTAAGTCCCTTGAATATATTTTCAGTTTTTTAACCTAAATAGAATTCCAATGCTTGATTAACATTTCATTCAAATAGCATACACTCTTTAGTTACCTGACTTTAGCAGAGGTACTATCTCAAGAGAAAATAAGAAGAATGCTAAGATAATGAGTACAATAAATAGCCAGGAGGCTTTAGCACAGGCAGAAATTTTAAAGTTCTATGGTGTTAGGATCCATGTAGGAGGGTGACCTTAGTGGAGACTCCAAATAATGCAGATTTGCTCAACAGGCCTGTGTGTGCTAGAAGTTATAGGAGTTATTGGGGAAGCCTGGCCAGTAAATCAATCCTATTCAATAGGAGAAAAACGACCTAAGAGTCTATGGACCTGAGAAAGGTCAGAGCCTCGTAATGTGTTGTCACCAAGTCTTGCTCGTGTGCAAAGCAATGTCTAAACTAAGATGATGCTCATTGGTTTTTCAACATTTGTTCTTTCCACGTTAAACAATTCAGAATGTCCTTATGTTATTTGCAGAATTATGAAACGTTGAGTGCATAAAAACTATATTTTAAGAACATCCCAAGGTTTGGTTTGGTTTGCAATTTTACTATTTTCTTGATTGAATGATTGTAGTTATAACAGTTTAATACCTTTTATGAATAAATACTTCTGTTACTATAGAGAAATTTAGATTATGTTCCTCTATAGGAATATGGTATGGGTCAATAACACCAGTAAAACTCGTGAAGATGTTTTTAAAGATAAAAAGTAAATTTCTTCTACCTCCACCACTCTGAACATAACTGGTTTCCTCTGAGACTGCTACCCTTTTTACTAAAAATAGCCAGAAAGCAACTGGGAGTGAAGGATGCTCTAGATACATTCTTAAATCAAATGTTGTTGAAAATCTCCGATTTATAGAACAAGAATACTAGGTGCTTGTGTCCTGGTCAAGGAATGGCCAGTGAACCTCCCTGTAAATTTCAGTGGATGCAATAAGACTGACTGCTTGGGGTCCCTCTTAGTAATAGTGTGTGCAAGCCAGTAAGCACAGTTAACAGCCCATAGTAAGTGCTCAACAAATATTCATTATCCTGTCATCATTCTTTGCTTGCACTTTATGACAACCAGAGAACCCAAGAAGAGTGGTCTCTTCACACTAGTGAAGGCTGATAATCAGCATTGTGTGTCTCTGTCCTAAAGCACAAGAGAAACTGGGCGCAGGTGCGGTATCACTGATGGCACTTTAATAGTTTACCCCCTCCGGCTCACTTTCTTGTGCCAGCTGATACCAAACCTTTCCCATGGCTGCTGTTACCAGACCAGAACGAGACGGAAAGTAGAGTCTGCCCTTGTGGTCTGACCCCAGAGAGCTGGAGTAGTCACCAGGGTGCGAACGGGGCCCTTGCGCAGTGTCTCCTGGAGACCTGTGCCCATTTCCAGGAAGGATCAGGGCTGGAACTTGCCCCCCCTCAAAGGAATCAAGGTAATAGATACAACATCTACCCTTTTCCCTCTTAAAAATTGCTGTAAGCTCACAAGCAGCCACAGCCATCCACAACTTTGACCTCAAGATCCAAACATGAAACTGAAATATATCTCTTCCATATCATTTGTTCAGAAATCTGCTCTGGAAGACGTGAAGAATAATTAAATACAGGCTCTTAGCTGCTTTATCCTAGTACCTTCCAGTTTCTGAGTGCTAACACTTACAGAAACGGAATGTTTGAGCACCATGGTCAGTATTTGGCCACTTCACCCGACCACCTACCCTCCTCTCGCTGGCTGCACCTACCATCTCTCTGCCAGCCTGCCGTTATGCCTCCTGCACACCAGGAAGCACTAGAGCAAAGCCATCAGAGTCATTAACCTCACACAGAAGGTCTCAGTCATTTGCTGAGCACAATTTCTCATGCCCCATTCCATTCCAAACAAATGACTTCCAATAACAATGAAACATAAGACACAGAAAATTCACACAGGATGGGGCACATGCATGCATTTGCTTTGTAACAGAGTGTAGGTGATTCTCATGTGTTTGCTATGTGCAGGTGTTTGAAAATCTAGCCTTCATACCATTGTGGGTCACACAGAGTTTTGTTTCAAATACGCATCATTACCCCAAGTAGGGTTAGGCAGAGTGTCTTTACTGAGTTAAATTGACGATAATGAAGTTTAAGTAAACAGGAATTTATAATTTAAAACAAGAATTTTAGTACTTGGAAACCATTTCTGCTATCTTAGTTTGAGATGCTTTGATAAAAAAGTATCTCCCTCCTAAATTTTGGCAAGTCCAGATAATCTGCCTGTGCTCATACACAGGGTGCTCGCTATTTGCATTATCCCCAGGTGTTGGACAACAGCCAGAATTCTCATTAGGATATGGAATTAGAATTCTCAGTAAACTCTATTAAGTACTCATTTTAGTTTATGAAAACTAAATTTTAGTAATTCAATAACTATTTAATAGATTACTGCTAAGAACACCATGGACATGAGTAAATGGCCTTCTGCACGTTTAATTCCTAAGGAACTAGCAGAATACTTACATACTCGGGTTAGTTGAGACTTTAGGGTCATCAGGGGTGTCCTTGCAGGTTGCTAGTGGGAGTGAGCTCTCCACTGAAAATCACCACAGTAGACTAGACCGAGCCATCAGAAAGGCGAGGGTTCAAGTTCCTCTCTAATAGTTATCTGAATTAAGACAAGTTCTCTAATTACTGTTTCTCATCTCTAAAATTAGATACTTATACCTCATGGGGCTCTCACGAGGGATTTGAATAGCATAATGCCTCTAAAGCTTTTTTTTAAAGATTTTATTTATTTATTAACAGAGGGAAAGGGAGGGAGAAAGAGAGGGAGAGAAACATCAATGTGTGGTTGCCTCTTGTGTGCCCCCTAATGGGAACCTGGCCCTCAACCCAGGCATGTGTCCTGACTGGGAATCACACTGGCGACCCTTTGGTTCGCAGCTTGCACTCAATCCACTGAGCCACACCAGCCAGGGCTAAAGCTTTTAAAGTTCTGTAAACTTCAGCTTTTGTGAATCAGTTTATCTTCCACAGATTGCAGCAGAGAACCATGAGAATAGTGGCTGTGTATTTAATTAAGGTGGATGAAAGTGGACTGTATTTTAAAACCAGCTAGCATGCAATGGCCTGCTCTGTGTTTTTCTAGAGCTGACGCCTATGTTAGGAACCATTCCCATAACAGAGGTGGCCGGAGGTAGGACCAGGAAAACTTACTTGGAAGAGGAGTTCAGATGAGGGAGAGGTTTGAAAGCCGAGTATTGTGGTCTTTAGAGGTCGTGAAGGAACAAGCTTAGCAAAAGAGACAGAATAAATGGTCAGCAAAGTAGGAAAAATAGAAGTAGTCTGTGGCATTCTGGGAGCAAAGGAAATAAAGTGTTTCGAGGGACATAATAATCTACTATGTCAAATACTGTATTTGTAGAGGTAGAGAAACAGTCTGCAAATTGCAAATCCTAGGAAATGGCAGCATGCAGACAACATGGCTCCTTTCTTGAAATGACATTTGTTGATTTTAAAATGTCTTAGGGTTCTCGGCTACCTGGGGGATGCCTAGCAAATTTGTATGTGAAATTGGATGTGTTAGCAGCAAGTGAGCAGTAATTGTGTTAGATCCCCAAGTGGAGAGAAAGGCATGAAGGAATAGTAGACGAAGCCTACTTCTCAAATCTGTCGGTTTCTACCACAGGAACACCCACCTCCATGTAACAAACTGCAGAGAATGAAATGCGAGGGGAAATGAGGTTGTTATGAAAACGTGAGAAACAACGTGCTTTTGGGACCAAATTTTCACAAAATTCAAAAGGAGTAAAGATCTACTTTGGAACAATTTACCTTTACCCCTCTTTCTTATTTTTTTAAATAAATTTCCCCTACCTGGTTTTCGAAGCCAAGACATCGTTACTCCCTTAAATTAACAGGCAAATACCTATCTTGCCTGTTTTGAAAATAGTTCAGTGTCCTCTAATCCATTTTCCTGGAAAGTTTCATGGAACTTTTTCTTGAAGTGCTGCAAAGCTCAAATTCCAGCATCGCCTAAAGAGGTTACTCAGTTCGGAGAACAGCCTCCATTTAGGAAAAATGGAGGCTTCCTTAGAAGCTAAGGAAATAAAGTGTTTCAAAAGAGAAAATTATGAAGATACTTTTTCTTGGTAGAGAAACAGCTCTTAAATTACAAAGCCTAGAAAATGATAACATTCAGACAATAAAACGTCTTCTTTCTTGAGGTGACTCCCTGTGTATATAAAAGTATCTTGGGTTTGTTCGTGGCCTGCAATTTCTCTCTCATAGTTCTCTCCTTCTTTCTTTTTTTTCTTTCTTTTTTTTTTTTTTCTAGGCATGCTGTCATGTCTTCCAAATTTTAAAGAAAGGGAGATTTTTAAGTAACATCTGCTGATTTTTAAAATCGGTCATTTTTCTCTTAAAGCATTACTTTGGCCAAGCCTTCAAGTGTGGAGGCCTGAGCTAACTTTAAAGGCTACCTAAGTGAGGTCTCTTGTCTGCTCTCACACACTCGTTCATTTGTAGAACATGTGTGTATTCATCAAGCACCAGCTAGGACACATATAAAGAACACAACTCCCGCTATTAATGCTCTCTTTTATTCATTGTTCGTTTGTCTAAATTTCTTTTATTCCCCCAATGATCACTTTATTCTGTTCTGACATTATATCTCAAGAATTCATTCTGATTTATAATATTTTTTACTTCAATATCCTTTTGTAAATGATCTCTTTTTATTTTACCTTATTGCAATCTAGCTGACCTCCTTATAACTTCAGAGAATTGACATTTCCATGATCCTATCCTTTGGCAATTTTTTTTAGAGGCATTGCTGGCAAAACACAAGTAAAATGAAATGCATCCAATGGTGGTATTCTTCAAATAATCGGAACTCAGTCAACCCTCTCTCTGGCAGGTAATGACAAAGGAGACGGCGGTGAGGGCTGGAGAAAGGCAAAGCAGTCATATAAAAAGCTTACGTAAGAAAGTATTTGCACTTTAATTTTCTCTTTAGGGTATTTTTGCTGGTTCTGGTACTATTAAGTTTGGTTTGGTTTTATCACTAGTTATTGTATAAACAATATATGGGATGAAATCATTTTAAAAATGCATATTTGGCTTTGTCAGTGATGAACGAATAATAATTCAAGAAAGAGACACCTCAACAATTATCATAGATGGTAACTGTTTGATAAATTGATAAGAAAGTTTCATAATCTGCCTCATTAAGCAGGAACAAAAAATTAATCTGGAGAGATGTTTACAAGTGAAAAGAAGTCAATTACTCATAAGATTTTTTAATTATCAGAAAAATATATTATTAAATGATGCAGTCTCTTTCTATGTCTCTCTCTGAGTTGTACAGACCCCATGTATACAGAGAAAAGAACAGATGTAATTGAGGAAATACTTTCAATTGTGTCTCATTCCTCCCTAAACTGTTTGTGGCTGTCTGACCATTTTAATTCTCATTCTTCTGGGTAAATTAGAAGCTTAATAACCAGCAGAGAGTCTCAGATCTGGGATTAAGACTCATTGATCTAATTGGTAAAAGCCAGGAAGTCTTATTAGTATGTTGGAACTTAAACTAGAATAGGAGCCCTTGCCAGAAAGTTCCATTCTAACAAGGATCAACATTCTTGTTATATTCCTAATATTCCTTGATATATGTCCCTATATTCCTAAATCTTTAATGCCATTTATTGGATTTTTAAAATAAATGATAGACTTGTTGATAAGTATATTTAAAGGAGGTTGCTATTATATTTGAAATAAAATATAAGTGTGAAACACAAAAATTCTCTTCTCAAGTAAAATGGATTGTTTTTAAAGCAATATAATTAGATTTAGCCACTAAGTTATGATATTTCTATCTAATAAGATTTTGTTCCGTAGGTTTATTTTTAAGTCTTTCTTCCCACTCCATATTAATGCTTAGTCAACCCAGAGACCTTCTTCTGCGTTCCAGGATTTTATCTGTCTTATAAAATTGCTTATCTCCTTCTGTTAACTCTTCCTACTCTTTCTTTGTACAAACGTGTGAACCTCCTTAATACATGAGTCATTTTCCCAGTTATTTCCCTGCCCTGCCTCACTCCCAAATTCTTATAATTTTGCTGCTCTTGCTCTCTGAGAAATACTTGAAGGGCCAAAATTGACCAAAGCTGTTCTAGAAATTAAAGGTAACACATTTCCAAAATCTGGGAAAATCTGGAGTGTGTTAGGGTAAATGGCATCAACTCTGCACTTCATCAGCTTTCACACATTACACATTGTTAAAACTCCTGGTTGTCCGGGTGGTTAAAGACTAATAAGGCTTAACGGAGACTCTTGCCACTAACCTTTGAGTCCTAGTACAGTAAGGACATCACTGAATTTTTTATTAAGTCAGTGTATGAGCTGAACCAGCCTGTGTAAACCAGTCACTCTCAGGAGTAAGAAAAAAATGTTACTGAATTCACAAAGATTTTCTCTCAAATGTATGAGTTATTGAATAGATTTCAAAAGTTAAGAGAAGAATGTACAAAGAAACCTGAGGTTTTTATTAATGATATTAAACAGAGTAGAGGGCCAGGCTAGAGGAATTTTCCTTGTGATGATTTCTCATATCTCCTGTGCACCCCCTTATTCATTAAGTCAAATCCTTTTTCAAAAGCCAAACCTATGACTTATTAACTTACAAGAGATTTCTATAATAAATACAGGAAAACCCATGCTTCTTATCTCTGCCTTGATTTGGCCTTTTTTAAGAAAAGGATGTATACTTACAACATAATTTACTGATATTCTATACAGTAAAATGCTACCATTTAGAAATAAAAAAGTTTATAGCTGTCAACTACTTGTATGGGATAGACATTTAATTGACTAACAGGGTGTGAATGATTCTAATGGTGAATTTGACATAAAAATTAGAATTTTAATTTGTCAATTTAACCTTTTAAAAGAAACCAGATCTCATAATATTATCAGCCATAATACTATCAGCAAAGTAGTATTTAAAGTTCCCTCTGAATATGAGGTCCTGCCCTAGGGTTGGGTTACTTCCACAATGTTTCAATAATATGCATGGGAGCATGTACCGAGTGCCAGTTATTCTCCTGAGCACAGGAAGACATTGGCAAAGGAGGCAGACAAGTCATCTGCTGGTTGAGATTAAAGGAGGGAGATGGAAAAGGGCAACATAAATGATCGATTCATTAATGTGAATTTATAGGAGATGCTTCAAAGAAAGTGAAGAAGATTATAGGGTAACCCGAGTTAATCAGGGAAGTTAAAGAAATGCTATATTTTGCCATGTATTATGCACACAAAACTGTGGGTGCTCATTACACATGGGAGTGCGTTATGCGCAGCAAAATACGGTCATCTCTGGGGAGATGACATCGGATCTGAAATTTAAATAACAGCTGGAAGAAGCAGGGGAAGAGGGGGAGATAAATGGTCAATAATACAAATTCACACATTTGGGTGCAATCAAAGAGGTATACTTAATAAGTTAATGAGGTGTTCAAATGTTATTGATGCCAAGAAATCTGACTTCATTTTTTATGATGACAAATAGTATGTATTCTGGTGGACACTGTCTCACATTGTCTCAGAACTTATTTCCCAATTTACTCTCTTCAACTGTAAACCATGTAAGAATTCTCACTGGGATGAATGATGTTTATGTTTTATTTCTTATTTGGGGGATAAAATTAATGGGGAGCACTGGCAATAGGTGTATACTTATTTATGAATGGGCCCGAATCAGCGTATCGCCAGGATATCTTGTTCGTTCATTCAGAACTTCCATAGTCCTCATCTTCTGCCTTATGACATCGCGTAACTGATTAACATACATTCCTCTCATTAAATCGGTCAGATATCGTGCTTCTTGTAGACATACTCTTAAAGCCACAGTGATGTTTTCTTTGTTTAATGCAGTGGTTATATAAGTAACCAGACAGCTATAAACTTCTTAAGGGTATCAAACATTTTATTTTTTCTGTTTTGGCAGTGAAGTCTAGCACCTCCCCTTTAGTGAATGGGAAACATAGTCAAATAAATGAATGACTAAAAGAATGATTGAAAGTTATTTTTGAAAATGAACAAGGGAAGAATGCCCTGTCATTCCCAGATAATCAGGATTGGTTTTAACAAATCCCTTGAATTTCAATATAATTGAATGGAATTGAAGAAGCATAACATTATAATTCCAAAGCAACAGCATTCCTCTGAGAATGCCCTTCTGTCAGAAGCCAGATTTTGGAGTTGCTGCCAACTCCCTGATGGGGAACATTTCTGGAGGATGTTTTCATTGTCAGGATGCAGAAAAACCAAACCCTGTATTGTATTTAGAGCAATAAAGATAAAATATGGCATTTGGCTGTGCCCTAAGTGGCTATGATAGAGCCAGTACACACATACACCAGCTTAGGAGCAGTCACTGAGCTGAGGCAGGTCCTCCAGAGAATGATGACCTCTGCAAGGTCATCAGAGAGAGTACAGATAGGGCCAAGTTTGGTGGTAATTACAAGCAATCGCAAGTATAAATGCATTAGAGTGAATGTATGAGTATGGGTAGGTTCATAGCAGTCCCATGCAACTGAAATGACAATTCTAGTACTTTTTAAAATTCGTAATCAGTCTGTTTTACTTTACTGTATTATAAATGGTCTAACTGAAAATCATGTCCCATATATACACATGCACACGCACATATGTGTATATGTATATATATGTGTGTATATATGTACACACACACACACACACACACATATATATACTCTCCCACCTGTTATGGTTGGTTCTTCTCCAAACTGGTTTACTCAGCATGGACCTTTAATCCCTATGTATTGAAAGCAGCAAAAAGCTGCAAGATCAAACTGTGGACTGATTTTGTGTTTAGCTCCTTTAGCATCAATTGAAAATTGTAATTGTGATTAATTATCCAATCATCTTTAGATTTCACTTTTTTAGGCCTTGTGTTGCATTACCCAGGCCTCTAGTGGATTTGATATTTATTGTCCACAGCTAGTGTTTTGTGAAAGGTTACAAAATACAGGTATTTATTTCTTAATTCCAAGTCTCCTGGGAGCTCATAATGGTGCTGATTGTTTTAAAAGTAGTGGAGTGTTTAAAAATATCTTAAAAATTAACAGGGCCTGCATTTTTTTTTCTTCTGAAAATGCCATTAAGAGCAATCACAGGTTCCCTGAAGAGAGGATTCATAGGACCATGCACTTCAACTGTCAATTATTTCTTCATGCTGTTCCTGTAATTTTAGCCTTTAGCACAGCTAACTGAATTGAGCCGGAGTTGGCATTCATTTCTCCTGCTTTAGCAGAAGTTCTCTATGTAGGTATGAGTAAATAGAAAATGCAAAGGTTAAAAAATTATGTATTTTTAAAGGACAGCATGTTACTAAGTTGTTAAGGAGACATAATTAAACTGACCACTATTAGGTCTATTCACGCTCCTTCTAGATGGTTGGGGCCTGCGGGCAGTGGGAATAGTACCCCATATGAGAAAAATTCAAATGATACCAAATAATTAGAAATGGATTTTTTCATATAACATTGTTTTATTTTCTCTTGTAAGGTTAGTCCCCCCCCTCCAAAATCCATCATAATTGTTACAAATGGAATATATTTTAAAATTTCTGAGGTATGGCAAGCAGATCACTTTAGCGCTGTTGGAGAGAAAAACCACTCTGAAGTTCTTCTGGATGATCTAAGAATTAAATGGACACTGGACAAATTAACTGGACCAGATAAACAGTTTAATTATACACATGGGGAATCCATATAAAGATGAGAGTTTCCAAAGATAGGCAAAATGAGGTTTATGTGCCATTGGAGCTAAGGAGAGGTGGGTAGGAGTCTGGGTCTTCAAAGAGAAAGAAGGTAATTCGCAGGAAGAATAAAAGAGGATTTGTTTGGTAGACACCCACTTTCTGGCCCATACAAAATAAATGGGACACTGGGAGGACTGTGATCAAAGGGGCCTTGCTGGGTTCCTCCCTGTGTGTAACACCTGCTCGGTATCTCGACATACCATAGCTATTTATGGTACAGTCCTTCATCTAAATTCTCTCCAGGCACTTAGGGGAGGGGCAAAGGTTTTGGCATTTTAGTTTTTTGCCTCTTAAAATAATGAGATTTAAATAATCTGAATGCCAAGAATTGGCAAATTTGGGGTGGAAAACTTCTGTTTTTCTACAGCTCTAAATAATTTAGGATTCTTATCCCACTTCTGCACTATGCCATTTTTATTTCTTACATAGAGTCTATTGTTTTATTAATGATACCACAAAGCTATATATCCATCGATAAAGGCAGTATTGCACAGAAAATAGAAATAATCATTGGACGGATTAGACCCTGTTTGATCGGACTGCTTACTTCCAGCCCCTGTAACTGTTCCCTTTACAAGGAGCCAGGGAGTGTTAAGTCTAGAAAGGACTTCTGACATTTTCTACTGTAAATTAAAGGTAAAGATCTCTCTCATGCAGGAATAGAAACTTATGGGGGAGGAAAGATAATTTTGCTCTATACTTCTAGATTCTTGGCTCTGACACCCCTGTAATATAAAGGCAGATTAACGGGAGAAAAACAAACAGAAGTTTAATAACTTATATACCACCTGTAAACATGGGAGGTAGCCAGGCAAACTAACTCCGAATTGGCCCAAGCCACCTCCTTAAAAAACATCACCAGTTAAAAATGAAAGACTGTGTAGTGGGGTGGGGGGAGGGCGCTGGCAGGGAGGCCAATTATGGACGGTTACCAAGAACAGCACAGTAAACAAGGGTAAGGTTGCCATACAGATTTGTCATTGCCTTCCCCATTGGTAAGAGTTTCTAGAGGTTTAAAGTCATCCTACTCTTCTCGGTACAGAGAGGGAGACACCCTCACAAATGGAGATTTCCCCTATAAATACATCTTAATAAAAGGTAACTTCTCAGTTTTCAGGGCTTTCCCTATGTCTGCTCTTTCTTAAAAAAATAATTAGCCTAAAATAATCCTTATGCCAGAAAGACGTATATTGCAGTGGGAAATTGTGCTCCCTTTAAAGTAATTGTAGGTGTAAAGCATTCAGTTCTTGCCCAGCCACTGGGAGGCATAACAGTAAATGGAAACAGTTGAAGAAACTATAGGTCAGTAGCCTAAACACCTTGGGGCCATAACCCTCAAGACCACCACTAGAACCCAGTACCCCTTCTTCCCGCCTAGCCCAGGGTTCTTCCCCCTGTGCTGGGGCCACTCCATCCTTGGGGAATATATGCCTGACTCCACAGGGATCAATAACTGTCATTCCCATTTCATTGTGACTTGGACTCATAAATATTTGAATTTACAAGGTAGTTCTGAGCACCAATTCTAATAATCATCCAGGACAGGGGTAACTCCCCTGATGATTTGTCCCTATAAATTGCTTGAATGCCTCAATTTAGGAGGATTTTTTAATATACTTGCTTATCTTAATCTTATTCTTCTATAATTTTGCCACATGGTTTGTGCCCTTTTATCCTGGATTTGCTGAAAAGAAACAATAGCTTAACTCTCTCTTCTACAAAACTCAGTTGAAAATATAAATAAATATATGTGTGTACATAACCTACTATGAAATATCTGCTTTCTTGACAACCAAATCTTATGACTGTCTTACATGGAGATCACCATTAATTAACATTTCCAAGATTTTTTCAACTGTATTACTATTAAGCAAAATCTCCAATATTTCACATTTACAAGTTTTATCTCCTAATTCTTAAGTGTGGACTTTAAAAATGTATCTCTGTCAAATGATATTTTACTTAACAATGATCAGTTCTGATTGGTTAATATCTTTAATTTTTTTTCAGTGACTTTTGATTATGAGGGATTTTTAAAAATAATATTTTATTAGAGTAATTGTGATTAAATAGAAACTGGAAAGTATTGAAAGATTTTATGTACAGATCTATCTATATTCTTTAGTATAGCCATATGTACATATCCATAAACAGATATGTCTGTATATTAGATATTAATGTTAATGATCAAATACAATCACTTTGTGTTTTGATAATCATTTAGCTACCTTTCTTAATGCATATTTTTAGAAAGTTTTTAAATATAATTTTAATAAATAATTTCATTTTCCCTTTTCTCAGGAATTTTACGAAATTTAAGTCTCCTAAGATGGACTACTTTTCAATTTGGAGGTCATTTTTATAAATTTATGAGCCATGCCTCATGTTATTTTTTATCAAAGCCCTTGGCAAAATTATTGAACATAATAGGAAATATACAATGGTTGGTTATTGGTATTCTAAGTAAGGCAGAGGGAAAAGGCAACTCCAATGCAGTGTGAGAAAGAGCTTGGAAAGTTTCCTAGAAAGGGAATGAGCAGGGGTAGAAATCAAAGTGGTGGTAAGGCACAGCCAAGCAAAAGAAACAGGAAAATGGCATGTTGCCACTGCTGGTTTACCCACTGACAATGCCGGTTTGAGGTGGAAGCCACAGGCCACCAACATGCCCAGGTGGCATGAATGTATGAGTTTCATTAGCTTAATGTAGAAATCACTGTCGTCTGAGATTTGCTGCTTTCAAATGCTTTTTGGCAGTACTGAATTAAGGAAGTCATTTGAGTAAGTTAACTATGCTGTGGTCTACAGAATATTTGATTTATTAGGCTTTGACAAGAGAAGATTTAATACTGTAGAGGAGCAGTAAATTGTTAACTGTGTATACAAGAACAGTGTGCCGTTTCCGAACTGCCCGAAGCAATACAAATGTTGCTTTGCCTGTGCCTTGGTGCACAGGCAGCAATGAAGAGTCCTTTCTCGGGGTTCAGCATAAAAACACACCCATTTTTAAATAGGAAAACTGGGGAAGGATTGAAGATTTTCATCTTTCATGTGCCTTGGGGGTGTTTGGATTAAGTGTTTGCTGATTTGTATGTGAAAAAAAATCAGTTTTTACATTTTAAAGTGTTAGGAGAATGCTTGCAATGGTGGGGAGACCGATCAGGAAACTAGTTTACCCCACCATTGCCAATTGATGGCATTGAATTTTGAGGCATTTTATTTTTGTGTGTGTGAAGTGAAGGAGGTAGCTCAAAAGACATTGGTGGGAATGCTGTCCCAGGATTAAAGGACAGCTATGTAGAAGTTGCCAAGAGCTGAGTGGGAGAACAGATAGTATGGAGCAGCTGGGCAAGACCTGGGCAAATCAAAGGAAACAGGCTCTTCTGTGCAGATAGATGAAAAGGCAGACACAGGATGGGGTCCTGTGTAGCTCCAAAAGTAACAATAATTTTTAAAGGTATTAGACAAAAAAAGGAAGATACCGTGGAGGTCATATTGGATTGACCAAAAAAGTCCATTTGTTTTTTTCTGTAAGATGGCTCTAGTAGCACTTAGTTGTCTTTAACTTCATTCAAAATTATTTTGTTAGATTGTATTGTGACAGCTGTCATATCAGCGTTCGTTAAAAAAAAATACCTTATCAAAATTGGTGAATTTTTGTGTAGCCAATTTAATATTAAAGATGGAAGAAATATGCAATATTTTGGGCATATTATGCTTTATTATTTCAAGAAAGGTAAAAATGCAACTGAAACAAAGAACAGATTCGTGAAGTATGTAGAAAGGTGTGGTGACTGATCAAACGTGTCAAAAGTAGTTTTCGAAGTTCCGTGCTGGAGATTTTTCTCTGGACAATGCTCCACAGTCATGTAGACCAGTTGAAGTTGATAGCGATCAAATTGTAACATTGAGAACATACAACATTATACCACATGGGACATAGCCAACATACTCAAAATATCCAAATCAATAAAGTTATTGGTGAAAATGAAAAATGTCTTTTATTTTATGGAAAAACATATAGACTTTTTGGCCAATTCAATAGAATTTAAAATGTTAGCCAATAAGCAGAGTTTCCTGGTTAGAGGTGGAATTGGGGTTTTTCTGGGAAAGACGGGTGATATACAGACCTAGAGAATTCAGTAGAAAAGGAGAGAACCAGCCACTTAAACAGGCCTATAAACTATACATTATGGAGAGGATGCATTTTTTTTAAGCCACAATAACTTCACTAAGTGTCAATAGGAAGAAAAACATCTAGCTAATTTGTTTTAAGAGCTTTATCTCATTTAGGGAAATCCATACTCTTAGACAAAAGGCAGAAACAGCCAAGGGCTCATTTAATTCTGACCTATCATTTTATGTGTAGTAAAAAGTGGATGTACAAAGGTTTATCCTCTCCCTTTTTTTTCCCTTAATTTCAAAATCTGACAGAGGTTAGTTGTCTAAGTGAGTACAACATGCAGAAGTAGGGGCCAGTTGAATGAGCTTGTACAACAAAGCTCTCAGAAGGATGAATGAACTGCCATTCCTAAGCAGTCTTTTTGTGGTACTTTCTCCAAGGGTGAGAAATCAGGTCAGGAAATTTGATCAGCTAGATTCATAGTAGCATGAACTACTAGACCTGGAAGAATTCATAAGAAATAACTCTATCCAATATTCTTAATTTCGTGCTTAAGAAAAGAAGCACTACATGGGATCTGTCCAATGTATAACATATGTTATTTTCAAGGAGTACCAGAACCCATTTTCTTCCCATTCTTAACCCAATTTTCTTTTGTCAGGATTATTCCCTGAGAGAGAAAAAGAACATTACTGTGGAAGTTTTATCCAAATCCAGATCTATAAGGTTAAAGATAAACCAAGACATATTAAAAATTTCAAGAGTTTGAGCAAAAATCCATTTGAATCTAGCCACATCAAAATAGAAGTGGTTTGGAGCACACCGTGGATGCCAGGGGAAAGCCTTATATATTGAAGATACAGAAACAAAGAAAGGAAATTATTTGATTGGCTGGAGCAGAAAGCCCACTAGGTTATTTGTGATTGGTTGTCTTTAAGTTTTGACTTATTAATTGGAAAGAAGAAAGTAAAACAGTCATTGTTTACAGATGACATAATAGTATTCATAGAAAACCCTATAGACTCCACCAAAAAACTGCATGGACTAACAAGTGAATTTGGCAAAACAGCAGGATACAAAGTCAATATTCTGAAATTCAAGGCATTTTTTGTACACTAACAATGAGACATCAGACACAGAAATTAGGGGAAAAATCCCATTTATGATAGCAACAAGAAAAATAAGATACCTAGGAACAAACTTAACCAAGGAGGTAAGAGACCTGTACTCAGAAAACTACAAAACACTGAAGAAAGAAATTAAGGAAGACACAAATAAATGGAAGCATATACAGTGTTCATGGATTAGAAGAATTAACAACACTAAAAAGTCCACCCTACCAAAGCAATCTATAGATTCAACACAATCCCTATAAAAATACCAAAGACATATTTCATGGATATAGAACAAATATTTCAAAAATTTATATAGAACCATAAATGGCCCCAAATAGCCTCAACAATTTTGAGAAAGAGGAACAAAATAGGAGGGATCACAATATCTGATATAAAATCTTATTACAAGTCCACTGTAATCAATTAAAACAGTCTGGTACAGGCATAAGAATAGACACATAAATCAATGGAATAGAATAGAGAGCGCAGAAATAAACCCATGTCTCTATAGGCAATTAACACTTGACAAAGGGGGCAGCAGCATAAAATGGAGTAAAAATAGCCTCTTCAACAAATGCTGTTGGGAAATGTGGACAGCCACATGCAAAAAAATGAAACTTGTTCAACTTACACTATACGCCAAAATAAACTCAAGATGAATAAAAGGCTCAAATATAAGTTGTGATACCATAAAAGTCCTAGAGGAGAACATAGGCAGGAAAATTTCAACCATCCCATGCAGCAATATTTTCACTGATACATCCTCTAGAGCAAGGCATGTAAGAAAAAGAATAAACAAATGGGACTACATCAAATTAAAAACCTCCTGCATAGCTAAAGAAAACATCAGCAAAATGAAAAGGGAACCAACTATATGGGAAAACATATTTGCCAATGATACCTTGGACACGGGTTTGATCTCCAAAATATATAAAGAACTCACACAACTCTACACCAGGAAGACAAACAATCCAATTAAAAAATGGGCAAAGAACCTGAACAGACACTTCTCCAAGGAGTACACACAGAGGACCCAGAGACATATGAAAGAACGCTCAGCATCACTAGCCATCAGAGAAATGCAAATTAAAACCAATTCACACTGGTCAGAATAGCCATCGATAAATAACAAACAAGTGCTTGGGAGGTTGTGAAGAGACGGGAACCCTAGTACACTGTTGATGGGGATGCAGACTGGGGCAGCCACTGTGGAAAACAGTATGGAGTTTCCTCAAAAAACTAAAAATGGATCTGCCCCTTGATCCAGCAATTCTGCTGGGTTATATCCTAAGAATCCTGAATCACCAATTCAAAAGAACCTATGCACCCCAATGTTCATGACAGCATTATTTACAATAGCCAAGTGCTGGAAGTAACCTATGTGCCATCAGTAAATGAGTGGCTCAAAAAGCTATGGTACATTTACACAATAGAATACTACACAGCAGAGAGAAAGAAGGAACTCCCACCTTTCATGACAGCATGCATGGAACTGGAGAGTATAATGCTAAGTGAAATAAGCCAGGCCATAAAAGACAAATACCATACCATCTCACCTATAGGTGGAACCTAACCAACAAAACAAATGAGCAAAATAGAATCAGAGACATGAAAATAAAGAACAAATTGACAGTGGCCAGAGGGGAGGTGGGAGGTATATAATAGGGGAAGAAGGGGAATGATCAAGTCAAGGAACATGTATAAAGGACTCATGGGAATGGACAATGGGGTGGGGATTGACTGTGGGAGTAGGGGTGTGGGCTGGGCAGGGGAGAGCAATGGGTGAAAAATTGGAACAACTGTCATTGAACTACAATAAAAAATAAATGGACAATATAATAAAGCACACACACAAAGTTTTGATTTCTTAACCTTCAGACATTTACAGGTACAAGCTTTGGTTTGCACAAGTAGGCTACCATAACATCAGAGCCTCCTGAATTAATTTAGCAATACTCATTCATTCTGCAAACTGACTGACCCTTAAAAAATTACATAAAAAGAAAAGTGAATAGTACCTACAACCACGTTGCTTCTGACCAAGAACATATGTGATAATGGGAACAATTGTAAGGAAAAGCAAGTAAATGCAAAGCTAAATACTTTGGGGATAAAAGTACTGGGAAGATCCTGAATAAGAGAAAAAGTATTATGAGCCTGAAGCAACTCAGGAAGTCTTCCGAAGGAAAAGGTATTTCTGACTTAGCCGGGCTCTTGGGGAATTACCAATGAAAGCCCTGGCTTTCCATTAGAGTAGAGATCCAGAGTCAGCTGACTTTCTGTGTAATTCCACCCTCCCACTGCCTCCTTCTTTCCCATCCTGAGTCGGATCAGCTCCCTGGAGAGCTGCCGATGGATGCCTTTGTAGTGGAGCTTTTCCTTCATGATAAATCACTACCTAGGGAGAAATGGTGTCAATCCAGGAGGAAAAGCTTCCTGCTGATAAGCTATTTCAGATCTGGCATGCTGTGTGCACTTAATAAACATCAAAGAAAAATAAGTGATGATGCCCAGGAGAAACATTTCCTCTTTGTTTCCCGGTCCTTTTGAAGAAGGGCAGTCCAGTTTTGGCCTTTTCATTTCTCTAGTATCTACTGGTGTGGATTTCTCCTCTCACATCTCATGATAATTCACAACTGAATGGAATCTATAAAATTCTTGATTGATTTTCAGACTGTTGCTACTTAACTGCTATTTCTTACTTACAAGGACCCAATATCATAAGAAAATTCATCTCATTTTAAAATTTAAATCATGTTTTTTAAAGACACATCAATACAATGGTGAAGTATCAGTAATAAGAGATTAACAAGAAGATCTTGAGGCCTCTATGTACCCTGTTTGTGCACTAATGATAAAGGTTCCCGATTCATTGAAATAAGAGTTCTAGGGCTTTGTATAGGGCTTCTATAACCCCCCTTCTTAGCTAATTCTCTCAATTTTGGTTAGAGATAGAGACAGTCCCTGCTCTGCCTATACTGAAAGATAAGTTTATATTCTCAGATGTTAAAATAAGATAAATCCCAACTGTTGTCTTTTTTCAGGGACAAAGAATCAATTCCTTATGTTGCCTTCCCAGACTCTAAGCTTTACCATATAGAAATATATGGCTCTTCTGGGCCCTGTAGAATCCACTCTTCAGAATTGACCTAGGATCCAGTCCTGGTTGGTCAGAAGACTACATAACTTCTTACCAGTCCTCTGTGGGATGCACAGAATTCTGTGTTACCCTAAGACCTATCTTAAGACATTGCTACAGGGACATATCTATGGCTACAGACCTTAGAATCTCTGAACCTCCTCCTGGCAAAAGTCCCTCGGATCAGTTGGCCTACGCTAGAGCATATTTGCTAGTTCATTGATAAAAGCCAATGAGGCTGGTTTAACCATTAGGTTAAGCTTGACTCCTTCATGTTGCATTGACACCTAATATCTGGTGCTAGTTTCTCTTGGTGGCATTACTTTCTTGAATGCCATTCTGTATTACTATAGCTCCCTTTCACAGCTAAATGCAGAATTTTCTCCTGTTTAAAAGCTTAAGTGCCCTTTAGACCTCTCACTAAATTCCAATTTCTACTTGTCAGTTTTTTTCACAAAATGAACAAGACTGGCACATTTTGAGTCCAGTGAATGATTACATTCTTCCCCCAGGTACTCTTTGGTAATTCATTCTTCAGGAGTTCCCACTTCCCTCTTCTCTTGCAACACACTCCTTCCTACACAGCACAGGGTGTAACCACCCAGAATACTGTCATGGTGACGGAACACTACTTCACTTGTAAATTAACAATAGCAGCCCACCAGGGCAAAGAGAACACATTCATTTCCTTGTAAATACATGAAATCTCTAGTTCTATAGCTTTTTAATGCTCATGTTGTCTCTTTTCAACTTGAACTTTCCGACGTTAGGGATGTTCCATTCATTTATTCGACATTGGATGAGTAACTGCTATGTTCCAGACATTATGCTGGGTGCTGGGTATATAGATAAGACCCATCCATGAAGAGCTCACTATCCAATGGGTTAAATAAGGTGCAGATAAATAATCAAAACACTGAATATTACTGCCATGATAGAGGAAGTACAATATCCGGTAGTGGCCTGCATGAGAGAGTGATTGATTTTGGCAGTATTCTTGAGAGGGCCTAAAGTAATACCTTATGCTTACTAGGCTTACAAGAAATACTTATTGGTAATGATAATATGGCTTAAGTAGAAATTCAGAGAAGAGAGAAGGTAGAAAGTAGCCTTTCTTAGAATTGAGATAAGACGTCAAGCTGTGTGATGGTAAGAATGCTGCT
Organism: Desmodus rotundus; assembly: GCF_022682495.2. Classification (NCBI taxonomy): domain Eukaryota; kingdom Metazoa; phylum Chordata; class Mammalia; order Chiroptera; family Phyllostomidae; genus Desmodus; species Desmodus rotundus. The sequence goes on along the minus strand of NC_071391.1, from coordinate 128,273,225 downwards.
CAGTAATGGGTGGCTTTTATTTTTAATACTGGCAATCACATATTCGAGTTATAAATTGCTACCATTTATTGAGTACACATTATGTATTGGGCTCTAGGCTGTGTACGTTGCACCTGGCTCCTGGATCTTCACACAGTCCCCAGTGGCTGGGTGTTTTCTCCATTTTATGGGTGAGAAGACAGAGGCTTAGTTGAAGAGTAAATAGCAGAGCCAGAATTATAACCCTCTCTGTCTTCCAAATTTCTCCACTTAAAAGACTCTACTATTATTATAAATAAATCTAGATATTGGAGCTAAATGTGTTGAAATATTTCTAAACAACTGTATATTTGAAAGAATTATACCAAAGCCTTAAGACCATTTTGACAATTGGCATAGTCATGATGTTTAGTATTATCAGCAGAACTAAGATGAATCTCTTAGAGGGGAAAATATATATTATTTATTTATATATTTATATATAATAATATATAAAAGTAATAAGTTGTATATAACATAAGTAACTTTAGAATTCTTTCCCAGCAATGTAGAGTACTGAATACCTCAGTGAATGTGCATCCGGTACCCAGACTTCTCTAGGCTACAAATTTTATAATGGTAAAGGGATAAAGCATGAAGCAAGTGTTTATAATTAAAAACAGTGCTTGAGTTTTTAATGAAGAGTTTAAAATACATTTCTTGGAAGTGTTTTCAGAGGCATTTTATCAGTCAAGATATACACTTCATTTTAAATAAAAATCTTCATATTTCCATTTCCATTTTTCATTTATTTTTGTAAATCTGTGATCAGGACTGTTGTAATAAAACTTGTCACACTTATAACTATTCACTGGGAACATGATCTTATTCTCAAAGGGTGAGGCTATAAACAAGGATTAGTGTCACTAAACACAATATGGTTTAAAATGAGTTACACATGTGTTAGACTTACAGTAAAGCATGTATTTAATAAAGAATTAAGCAAGTCTTGTATCCTGTTACTGTCTGGTTACACTGTGAAGATTTCCTCTCTTTCTACACCCCTCTACTTTTTTCCCAATTGCACATTATTATTAGATTGCTTTGGTATGTATTGGCTTAATCAGAAAAGCATATGAACTAAAGCCAGCTGTGGGACCGCAGAGCATCTCAAAGATGCTATAAAGGGGACATAAACAAGACATTAGACCTCTTATTCTCTCTCTCTTTTATTGCCTAGCTCAGTAGCCTGTTTTATAGCCATGGTGCTCTGCCTAGCAGTCAATATTCTACCTGCAAGCTAGACTGATTCTCAGGGAGGGAGAAAATCTTTGACTGTGGAGTTGTGCGCAATAGCGCTTGGCTGTTTCACTGTTATTTTTCCCTGTCTCACGTTCACTTTCCATCCTCTTTTTCCTCACCCTTCTCTGAAAGCATTCTTAAAGAAAGCACGTATGTGTTAGGAATCAAAACTTATGTGTATCAGGGATAGAATGTGAGTACATTGCCTTTTTGGGGATTTGACCTAGATAACCCAATGTATAAAATGGTCAGTTTTGAAAGTCATCCTGGCAATTTGATCTTTGTTCATCTCTCTTCTCCCCTGCTTTTGAACTATTTCTTTCTTTCCCTTTCTCTTCCATATTTCCTTTGTCTTAGTTCCATTTCTCTCCTCTCTTGAAACATACCACAGTATGAACATTTCTTCTTTTAATAAACTGACTGAATATCTGCTATGTGCCAGATACTCTATGTGACAAATACTCTTCTGTGACTACACCAGTGAATAAGGCAGGGTCAGTCAGTTCTCTGGAAGATATGGGAAAATATTGATTAAATAAATATTCCACAGAGTATTATAAAATTATGTTAGAGAAGAGTCTTTGACGCAGTATGAATGTGCCATAAGGGAGCCTCATCACAGCATAACTTAGTCTAACTATGGGTCAGAAAATGTTTCCCTTCTCAAGGTACAAGGTCTGATCTTGAATTTCTTCACAAATTTCAAACTTACAATCACTTTTCAGAATAAGCTACCTTACTTTGTTTACAAAATTAGGAAGTGTCATTTACTTTTATTCCTATATTTTTCTTTTTCTTATTGTCCATGTATTATTAATAGCCCAAAATCAATATATTTAATGAATACGAGCATCTACCTACAGCAAATTCTCTTACAATTACTACATTAAACATAACTGCCTGTGAAAAACACCCACAAAGAAAAAGAAAGACCAGCTGTGAGGCCAGGCCTCCATTGTTTTAAGTAGCTGCCTTGTTGCAAGTGAGTATTTATATGGCTGATCTGCCTTATCACAAACTGAATACCTACACTGCACAATTCTCTTCTCTTTGTGTCTGCTTCGTCTAGCTAGACTGGTTTTAATTGACTCTTGAGACCAAGATTCCATGACTCTTGGCAGAGTCCTACAATCAGAGAGCTGAATGATATTGTCATGGAAGTTGAACAATTAAAAAGAAAAAAAGAAAAAAGTGCTAGCTCTTCTTTTTTTTTTTTTCCATTATACTGTACCGACCTGCAAGCCCCTACTTTGCCATTTCCCATTGCCTTCATTTGGAATTAATACATATATTCAGATTCAACTACTTCCATTTTTCCTCACAAATAGGCCTTTCTAAAACGTGACTGCACTGTTCCTTGTTTTTTTCTTACAATTGATTCGCGTACACATTTCCCTTGTGTAATGACAGTCAAATATGCGAGCAAATGGCCGAACACAAACTGGACTGGTAGGACCAGAGGTTTGGAGGTGGGAACCCAGATCTCCGTTTCTGCCTGTCAGTAACTTAGTTTATGCTTCAATCAATTAGGAAACCATCAAATGTTCAGCGTGATGCGACCACAGAGGGCAGCGAGTCCTATCTTTTCCTTTTAAGGAAGTGAAAACTGAAGCCCAGAGAGGTTGGTGGGAGTCACGTAGAGAATCAGTTCATCTTTCTTGGACGTATGCTCCTTCTCTGTAACCTGAGGAGAGTGGAATTGTTCTTAGGTCACCTCTGAGGACTCCATTAGCTCTAAAAGTTTACGATTCTAAACTCCAAACCAGATGCACCAGGCGGTCCAGATCCCAAGGGAACAACGTCCTGCCTAATGACATGTTCAGTCATCGGCCACATAGAAAATGGTATCTGTGTCTACTTTTTTTTTCATTTCCTTTTCATTATTTTTATCAATTGAATTAATTGAATGTTTGGTAACTTAAATATGTTGTAGAGTTAAAGGGATATTTGTTGAGATGTTTACGGTACCTTCCCTTCAATTATTTTTTTTCCTGTTCTGCTTCAAATTTTAGTGGAGCAACAAGTCCTAGCACTCCTTACTACCTAGAGCAACAAGCCAAAAGAACCTGGATGGAGACAAAAACTTCTGCTCATAGTTCAGACCACATAAGTTTTAAGTTTTCATTAAAATTAATTCCTTCTCTTTCAGACTTACATGTTAGGAAAAATTCTAATACTCTATATAGGTCTTTTAGAAACTTCAAATAGAATTTGCAAATGTATTTTCTTCAGCTATTAATGAAATAATAAAAATGATGATCTATTATTTTATATTATGTTACAATCTCCCCTCAGCAATATAGGATATATATATACATGCACATATAAATAGACCATATATAATTCATATTCTACGTGTATATTTATATATAAAGAGAGTATATAGAGAGCTCTCTCTATAAATATATATTCTATGTACAAAAAATTTATATAGAATTTCAGATTGTAATGTTTTTCTAGTATATCGTCATCTATAAAAGATTAATTTCTCTTTAGCTTTTTGCAGCTTACTTCATTCACCTTAGGTGATATGTAGGATTATTGAACTTGGATTGCCTTTTGAAATAAACTTTATTTCCGACATTCCTTTCCTCCCACTGGACTTTGAAGGTAGGGCCTTGCTCTAGGGATCATCCTCTGGGCCATGTACAAGAGCAGGAGCTCCAGCTGAGTCGGGGGCTAGCTGGAGGGTAATTTGTCTTGTGTAACTAAGACCAGATAATTCAGTTTCTCAGGCCTGTTAGTTAATTTGTTTATTATTATCTATAAAGGGGTTGTGTTTATTTTTCACCTTACAGCCTGGAATGGATTCCTTTTTTTTAAACAAATATTTTTTTTTTTTTTTTTACATTCACTCCTAGATCAACCATACTTATAACCCACAGTAGTCTTTCTAGGGTTTTTTTTTCCCCCTGAAGTTTATACTGTGGTGAAAAATTCTATGTCACATTATTATTTAGCTATCTTGGCACTTTTCTACCTTTAATGCCTGTAGTTTTTAGTATCTTTGTTTATTGCTATTGTCTTTCAATTTACCAAATTTTCTGTAAACAAGATTACTTTCACATGCTAAGAGATTTAAAAAGTGCTGTGTTAAGATCAATCTAACAATAAGCAAGAGGGGAGTGAGGAGGGGACAGTGGGGAGAGGGGTTTACAGGAACTACTATAAAGGACACATGGACAAAATCAAGGGGGAGGGTGGAGGTGGGGGAGGGAGGTGGGTTCAGCTGGGGTGGGGTGGAGGGATGGGGAGAAAATGCACACAACTGTAATTGAATAACAATAAAAAATTTTTTAAAAAGTGCTGTCTCTTAACATTCTTCTTTTGTATTTTAGAATTAGTGGATATACTACCTATCCTAATGAGGTAGATATAATTTAGTGATTAAGAGCTTTGGAAGTAGACTTCCAAATTCCAATTTCCAACTGAGAGACTACTAGCTGTATATCCTTCAGCAAGTTACACTTCCTCAAAGAATCAGCTCCTTCACCTGTAAGATGGTAGTAATAATAGCTGGTAATAAATGTGAGAAGTATTTGGCTGGTATTTGGCACAGAGTAAGAATTGGGTAATAATTTTGGTTGTTTTCATTATTAACCCAGTAAGCTAGGCCTGGTAGGAATTATAATAAGCTATGTCAATTATTCAAGAGCTACTTTGCAATGTCCCCTTAATAACAGTAATGGTAAGCTGAGGTATATTAATATATGTTCGGAATGGCATCCAGTATATCTTGAGTGCCAGTGTATATATGGAAACTGTATCTATAGTTGCTACCACTGAGATATAAACAAGTTTTTGTACCCACAAAATTGCACATATTTTTAGGGCACTGGTGTCAACAGCCACCTCTTCAAAGAAATTATTTCTTTTGATCCATTTAGTAACTTGATCCCAGCTGCATAAAAATAGACTTGCAGCATTTCGTTTTTCTACAGACTGCTGATGGCTGCATTCCATAACTTAAGAAATCTGTCAAAAGGGAGCTTCTGAAACTCAGAGGCTTTTACAGAAACTTGTTGCATTTGCTAGCATTCAAACTAGATTTATTTGTAATTCACAAAATGTGGATTTAAAAAATATAGCTTCAAAATGTGGAACATGATGTTCAACTCTTCATGAGATATTGACCATTACAATCTTTATAACATAAAAGTTACCGTGTGATCAGTAATCACATAGTTTTAGGGTGATTTTAGTATTTTCTGTTCACTCAAATGGGGTCGATCACTCAGTGAGAATGTGCTCAGGCATGCTGTGTATTTATGGGTTGTAGTTTCATAGTAGCCACAGCAAAGAAGGTTACAGTAGTGAATGCATTGACTAATTGGCAAAAACTCTCCAGCTCTCCCACTCACATGTCTAAGTTTATTTATGGAAATCGGCAGTTCTGTGTGGGGTTTGGGCACTTTATTATTATTATTTAACTTTAATCAATGAACATATCAATCAAAAATAAAGAGACCAGGCAAATAAAGAGCATCCAGATGAATCCCTAACCACTTCTAACAATTATCTAACAGGTAAACACTGATTTATCTATTAGCTCTTCCATCTCCACCCTTACACTGGATTATTTTGAGGCAAACCCAAGACATTGCTTTATTTACTTGCAATTACTCAGTATAAGTGTTTAAAACAGGTCAACTAAAAAAATATGACCACAATAACTTTGATGCTATTTCAATGTTATTACTATAGCCAAGACCTAGAAATGTTTGAATATGGTCCTTCCAGAATGTTTTACTCCCCCAGATTCTCAAAGAACAATTCAAAATATGTGCCTACACTACATTTTTTCAGTATAGAACTCTCTAGAAAATGGAGTTCAGTGACCCGGCATGGACTTGAGGATTAAGTGAAATCTCCCTCACAAATCTGGATTTTTATCACTATTATTCTTAAATCTGTCTGCAAGTGAGAGTGTAAAGTCTAGGGAAGAAATTAATTTACTTAGCCATCTAGCTGTCAGGAGTGGAAGAGGAAAACCAACAATTTCCATCCCGATCTCAGGGCCTTTATCTACCTTGATCTGAGGCAGAAAAAGACCTTTGACCTAAGTCCCTAGGGTGCACTGTGGCTCACCAGGAGCCAAGCAGAGGAGGATTTACCAAAAGGAAGAGTATGTACTCAGCCTTATCTACTACTCAGGTATACACTCATACTTGTTGAGATTTTAAAACTCAGAGTATAGTGAAGATTCAAGGAAGATTAGATTAATCGGATCTGTTTGGCACAGTAATATGCAAAGTGTGTTTTGAGCAACATTGTTGTTGGGGGGTGTTAACAGATGTCTTCAAAAGGGAGGGTCTTGGCTCCTGAAATACATAATTTGCAATAGGAATCACATAGAAGCAGATATGATAGGAGATGTTTCTGAGATGTATTTAGCTGTTGGTATTTTATCTTCACTGAGCATTTGGTAAAGTAGTATTCCTCATAACAAGTGGTCTTGGGAGAATGTTCATGTAGAAAGTCAATATATGAATGGGGAGAGGGACTGAATTTTTCATCTTGTCCATTTATTAAGTTTAAATTATTTGCATGTTTGTTGCTTTATTACTGAAGTTTGTGCTGTGAGTATACATTGCAAGAAATTTTATTTTTTGGAAATTTTAAATCACGTAAATTTAAAGAGATTTTTTCTGACACTTGAAATGGAAAAGCTTTATGCTCTAAGCCATCCTTGCTCTATTCATTTTTATAAATCTGAAAAGTTACATTCTTTGTTTCTGACTCAACCTGTGGGAAAAGTGCTAGATTTTTCATATGAGTATCTAAAATAAGAGCATGTAACGTTTCTCTTTTGGAAATTTTAACTGTTTTATTTATGTGAACATGATTACTATACAATTTGGAAAGGTAACTATCTGCACTTGGGTATGAAGTGCCAAGGACCTGTCTGCCATTATGTTGCATTTCAAATGGGAAATCTCAAAATAAAAAAAGTCATTAACCCCCAATCTTCCCAGTTAGTAAAATAAATAGCAAAATCCTATGATCCACTCTGGCCAGGTGGCCCAGATGGTTGAAGCATCATCCAGTACACCAAAAGTTTGCAGGTTTGATTCCTGGTGAAGGAACACACCAAGGTTGCATGTTTGATCTTTGGTTGGGGTGCATATGGGAGGTAACTGATCAATGTTCCTCTCTCACATCGATGTTTCTCTCTCTGTCTCTCTCTCTCTGAAAAATCAATAAAACATAGCCTCAGGTGAGGAGTAAAAAAAATGAAAAGAAAAATACTATGATCCTCCTGGCAGAAAAAAATAAAAATAAAAAAGCAAAATGCCCACCAGAAAGCACTAGGCATAGACTAGTCAGACAACAAGTGGATCGTTGTTTTTGGTGTTGGGTTACATGCTTATTAGAGATTATTGTTCTTTTAATGTAGAAAATATGAATTTTAATTTTGTTAACCATATTTATTTATAATTATACTAAACATCAATTTAAAAAGGACTTTCAAAAGCTGGTGGTTGACATTTGTTTGAGAAGAGGTTTTTTTTATCTTTTTCTTTCTTTTTTTATTATTATTAAACTTTTTTTTATTGCTGTTCAATTACAGTTGTCTGCATTTTCTCCCCTCCCCTCCACCCCACCCCAGACAAACCCACCTCCCTCCCCTTCCTCCACCCTCCCCCTTGGTTTTGTCCATGTGTCCTTTATAGTAGTTCCTGAAAACCCCTCTCCCCACTGTCCCCTCCCTACTCCCCTAATTTTTAAATTTTTTCCATCACCATTTATCCCACCTATATCCTCTTCTACCTGCCCCCCAACTCCTTTCCCTCTATGAGTTTTTGTTTTTGCTTTTTCCTTAATCCACTTACCTTTTTTACCCAATCCCCCAACCTCCCTCCCCTCTGACAGCTGTCAGTCTGTTCTCTGTCTCTGAGTCTCTTTTGATTTTGTTAGTTTATTTTGTTTATTATATCCTACATATAAATGTAATCATATGGTACTTATCTTTTTCTGACTGGCTTACTGCACTTAGCATAATGTTCTCCAGGTCCATCCATGCTGTCACAAAGGATACAATTTCCTTTTTTTTTTTTTACTGCTGCATAGTAGTCATAGTATTTCATTGTGTAAATATCCCACAGCATTTTTACCCACTTACAAATTGAAATGTGCTCCTTTCAGCTCTAAATGTTAATGTATCTAGAAAGGCAACTAGAATACTGAGCAATCTTGGCTTTTCTGACCAAGGAAGAATAGGTTCAAGGGAATAGAACAGTCATCTTAAAATACTCTAAAGGCATTGTCATAAGTAAAAATGGGGCTTTTTCTTTTCTTTTCTTTTTTCATGGTTCCAAAAGGCAGAACTTGACCTTTGTGAGAAAGTATAAGAAGGAAAGTATAAAGAGATAGTAATACCTTACTAATAATAATTAGAGCTTTGAGCCATACTAATGTGAGAGGTGGTGAATTACCAGTTATCTGAAGATCCCAGATAGAGGTTGCATATTATCCATCAGAAATAGTATCTAAGCATAGCATTGGCTGGAAGTTTGGATTACATGACTTCCAACTCTTCCTTCTTTAGTTCTAAAAATATTTTACAAATTACTGTTCCAACATTGGCTATCCCAGCTACATTGAGGAACACATTTTGAGACTGATAAAATTAAGGATCCTAGGGGTGGGGAGAAAATGCAGACAACTGTAATTGAACAACAATAAAGAAATTAAAAAGAAATAAAAAAATTAATGATCCTTTCTATAAAAATCCAGATACACGCATACAATTTGCATACAATTTTAAAGGTTCTTAGTCCCTTGAAGCTTATTCATAGATCCCTGTAATGTAATTAACTTTGCAACTCTTAGTAAATCATAGAACCCTCATAATTAAGGTATAGTGATTAGAGATTTTTATGTATATGGATCCTTCTACTCTAAAAATAATAAAATAAAATGATGAAGTGTTTGATTTAGTGTTAGAAAGCAATGCTTGCATGTAAGACCCATTCTCAGTAGGGGCAAATGGTAATGGAGAGCAGGGGTCTTCTCCCATTCAAAAAAAAAGAAGACGAATCCTGAAGAATATATGCAATAAAGCCTCATTTTCTTAGTGATTTGGACATAAAAATACATGTTTTTGAGTCTCAATTTTCAATTTTGACTTTTGGATATTTGTAATAATGAAACAAGAGCAAAGAAGGTTTGTGTGGGAATTAGACCTGAGGGAAAGATGAGGAGTGCCTTTTGTAATAAAAGCTAGTTGAAAGGCATGGGTGACTGGCGAATCCATTTCACAGCTCACTGACACTGCCCTTATTGGGCAGAGATCATTGTAGAGTTGGTCCGTGTGAAGTAATTATACATGCATACATATGCAAACATTTGTGCATATAGCAATGAAAACCATTTCCTTTCAATCAATTTTCGGAGGAGAAATAGGGTAAATACTTCCTTACCATGACAATACACGTGTGTTTTATGCCAGTTGTTCCTGGTGTGGTCTATCTTCAATGCACACAGACTGTCTTTTGTAATTTCCAAAAATTGTATAGGGGTTAATTTGAAGTGTTAGCAAGAGTAGAGCAAAGGAAGTAAGTAGAAAGGATTAAATAGAAACTGTGTTAGTACTTTTGAATTCCGGTCCATTATGGTAAGGGAGTTTTTTTAATAACCACATTCCCACTATGCCTCCCAACCATAAACACGTCTCTTTTTTCTGTTCCTCCTCCTCCACCTTTCTTTCTCCTCCTTATCATAAACAATTATTTGTAGTGCATTCTAGATAGTGCCTAGTGTTATAGGAAAAAAACAAATTTAAGGAGACACAAAGAACCACTTCACCTGAGCAGTACATGAATCCTGAAGGCCTTTACTATCTAATGGCAGACAGAGGACTCGCTGAGCAAATCCGTATTTCTTTGTTTCTCATAAACACATACGGGATTGCCAGTAGCATCGTCTTAACAGCAGCACCAGACATTTATGAGCATCTTCTCTGTGCAAGGCCCTAGGCTGGCAAATATTTCATATTTGTGAGCAGTAGTGTTGTCCATTCCCTTATTAAGAATGCAGATTCCTGAACACATCCCCAGAAATGCAGTGAGTCTAGGCTGAAATACAGTGTTAAATCACGGTTTCACGGGAAAGTGCTGTAAGTGGTCAGCAGTCTGCATTTTGAAGGAAACACTGCTTATGAAATGGAAAATCAGAGCCACATGCAATGTGAGTCCTACCTTAATGTGGCTGCAGTATACCTAGAGAGGCTATGTCTGCATTCAGAGTTGCAAAACAATCAGCAGTGGCTGAAACTTTGTCAAATAAAAGGTGCTGAAAATAAGAGAAGGAAGTAGGAGAGTTAACAATGAAGTCTTTATAGAAGAGGTAGAAACTGAACAGAGTCTGAACAAATGGAATATATACCTTTTATCAAGAAGTCTATATATTTTTGCTTATTAACCATGCCATTATTCATGTTATGCCTTCCTTCTGGCCTTTTATCTGCATTCTCTAATTTGCTCAGCTCATACCATGACCTCCTATCCATTGTGATTCTATGATCCTCTGCAACTTTCCTCCATTCCAACACCCAGAAATGAAGATTGTGATTGGTCTGCATACTTTTAGGAAACATCAGAGCTTTCAGAAATGGGCAGGACAGGATGCTGGTCGTCACTTCAAGTAGCAACTCCTGTGGGAGCTACGGGTCAGTGGTTACCTCGCTGTTACCCACTATAGAAATGCTGATTAGCTTCAGACAGGTGGGTCTTCGAGACCATTGGTAGTGTTGTAGAGGGGAATTATCATCAGAAACCATAAAAAAATGAAATCTGGCTACTCTGTTCAGATTAAAAGTACATAAGGTTGCTGTGCATCAGCTTTACTAGAATAGAAAGGACATGAAACATCATGCTGTTTCAACTTACTTGAGCCCATTGGAATTGTAAGATTTGTTTAACTGCCTGTGAGATTTATCCAAGTAATCTTTCATAAAAGGATAGTAATGCAACTCAAATTTGAGTACTGATAAAACTCTTTTTGCTCATGATCAAATAGAGTGAACAAAATAAACTTAGAAATCAATAATTTGGATGGTGTAGTCAAATTGCAGAAGAGTCTAATGGAGAATACATAGAATACACATAAAGTACGATAATAAATGTCTGTTTTACATGTGCTCTGTACCCTCTGTACCCTCACAATGTCTGCAGTTGCTGTGATGTACCACCTACCTTGTTCTCAGATCATTATGACCTTGCATTTCTATAATAATCAGCGAAGTCTTTCCCCTTCCCCTGTTTTAGACTATTTGTTTTGAGGTTTCCAAACCGGTAGCCATGTATTCTTAGTTCTTTAATGTTAGGATTATTTTACTTATTTTATATATGTTATGGTACTCCCCACCCTCACCCCTTCCTGAAGAACATGGAATACTTTCACCAGAGTTAAAGTTTTGTGACTGAAACTGTGTACGATGATAAACATGAGTCTGCTTTCCTGTGGATAGGTGCCTAGCTCCACAAGAAGGTTACTTGGGGTGAGTTGCTCGCCCAGCCAGAGTACACCCAGACACATGAGAGGTGGTCTTTGTGTTCCTTCCCTACAACTCTTACATAGGAATATACACTCAGCTTCCTTGGCTGACAGTTCAGCTTAAAACTCTTCATTATTTTTCACACACTGTAGCACTATCCGCAGGCAACATCTCGGGACAGGGGTATCATCAGAAATTACCTTGTGGAAATGCACATTAGTCTTAAAGCCTCGCTCTCTAACGGGCTCTGTGTGGAACCTTTATTGATGTTCAAGGCTAATATCTGCTTTCCTCTTAATCTGTTTCCAACTATTGGTCTTTCCTCTAGTTACAAAACCATTAAAGGATAAGCCTCTTTTTCTTCTCTATGAAAACTCTTCAAGTATTTTAGGATGTCTATAATATCTCCTTGGTGTCTGCCCCTCCTGACTGAGTATGGCCCTTCTGAGCAGGAGGTCATTCTTATGTTTGTCAGTGTATCATTTAAATCAGAGCGCCTGCGTGTGAAACCATACCTGATCTGTGTCTTCACAGGTAAAGTTCAGAAGAATGAACTGCCTGTTAGAATTCAATTCATATAAATATATGTGCATATTTTAACAGTTGCATCAAACTGGTGTCTATTATTACATGTTTCTTTTCAGTGAAAATCTCCTGGGTCTGTTTTGCACTGAGGACTGTAGAATCAGGTCTCCCACCCTGGGCTTATCTTATTGGTCTTCTCAAACCTACATGTGGGATTTTATGTTTACGCTTATCAATGTTTCCTGCTCTGAAGCAGACAGGAGTCTGATGAAGAGGATGCCCTGGCAGTTGAAAGTGTGTTTTATGAGCTCTATAATAATTTAAAAATTTTTACTCCTCTGAGGCCTCTGGAGTTTTCCTAGGTAATTGTTATTTTCATTTGCATGAACAACATGCATGTGAAAAATAAAAAGTCCAACTTCACATTTTCATCTGGGCCTTTGAGGAAGGACTGCAGAACGCAATGACAAAGCCATCCTTTGGTAGGCAATACTACTATTGATCTCATGCCACAGTGGTTTTCTGGCTTCCCGAGTCAACAACTTGTTGCTAATATGCATTTAATCATGGTGTGGTACCCAAGAGTTAGGGCAATTGAAACTCTTTAGACAGGTAATTGCATGTGTACATCAAAGTTAATAGTGGCCTTGTAGAATGACAGAATATTAAATGCAAGGGAATTGTGTAGATCAATATTTGTTCCTTAAAATCTTCACAAACAGCCCTTGCCAAATAGGTGGTAAGCACCTGGTCAATAAGCACGTCTGAGTTGTGCACACTGATGCTTTTAAACGAAGTATGGAACTTGCTCAAAGACATTTTCTTCTTGTTTAAGGGCCTTGGGTAGTCTTAGTTTCCAGTTATTATCTTTAATGGCACCCCTGTATTAAAGCAATGAACTTAACTGTGTTAAATGTATGTGGTTCTGAAGGAACCCAGAGCATATCCTGACTCTTGAAAATCTCAGCTCTGGGGCAACGTTATCTACTTTCTTTAAGAATAAATGTGTCCCCCGAGCCCAGAGTGGCTGACTTACTCACTTGAGTAATCATCCTTCAGAAATTAGTTATATATTAAGTATGAATTTAGCCTCCAAAGACTGACAACATGACTGGTGTTGGGTTAAGCAGAAGATAGTTTTATTTTTAAATTTAACAAGAAGTCTTGAGGCAGACGATACAGGGCTAGTGTAACTACACAAGAGAACATTAGTATTTAGGGTCCTTCTGTCTTCTTGCTTCGCCATCATAGTGTGTGTTGGAACTCCTGGTCTCACAATATACATCTCCCATGGGCATTGACTGCATTTTAGGCAGAAAGAATAAGGTTTGTAGCAAAAAAGCAGAAGGAACATGCTGTCCAAATCTGCCATTTAAAAAAAAAACCTTTTCCAGTGCCTTCCATTTGCATTTCTTTAAGATTAACTGGGTCACAAGGGTACTCTGACTTTTAGGAAGTTTGAAAAGGCCACCCTAAGCACTTTTTTCCACACTGCTCAATAATAATAATTAATAATAGTTATAATAATAATAGGTTCAATTTACTGGGGAAAAGGCAGAATAGTCATTGAATACAAAACTAGAAGTATCTGTCACAACTGCCTTTCTAGATTGACAGCTTGACCTATGATCCAAGGACTGATGACCCCCCCAAAAAATTCAAGTGAGCAGTCAAGGATTTTTTTAAATTATATTTTATTAATTATGCTATTACAGTTATCCCAAACTTTTCTGCTTTGCTCCCCTCCACCCAGCACCACCCCCCATCCCTCAGGCATTTTTCATGTCTATGGGGCATGTGTATAAGCTCTTTGGCTATTCCATTTCCTATACTGTACTTGACACCCCATGGCTATTCTGTAACTACCTACTTGTACATCTTAATTCCCTCACCCATTCCCTCACACTTGCCTCCCATCTGGCAGCCATCAAAACACTCTCTGTATCCATACTTTTATCTCTGTTCTTGTTTGCTTGGTTTGTTTTTTAGATTCAATTGTTGATAGGTATGTATTTATTACCATTTTATTGTTCATGGTTTTGATCTTATTTTTCTTAAATAAGTACCTTTACCATTTCATGTAATGATGGTTTGGTGATGATGAACTCCTTTAGTTTTTTCTTGTCTGGGAAGCTCTTTATCTGCCCTTTGATTCTAAATGATATCTTTGCTGGGTAAAGCAATCTTGGCTGTAGGTTCCCACTTGTCATGACTTGGAATATTTCTTGCCCATTCCTTCTAGCCTGCAACGTTTCTTTTGAGAAATCAGCTGACATTCTTTTTTATGGGAACTCCCCTGTAGGTAATTAACTTCTTTTCTCTTGTTGCTTTTAAGATTCTCTCTTTACCTTTAACCTTTGGTATTTTAATTATGATGTGTTTTGGAGTGGGCCTCTTTGCATTCATCTTGTTTGGGATTCTCTGTGCTTCCTGGACTTGCATGTCTATTTCCTTCACCAAATAGGGAAGTTTTCTTTCATTATTTTTTCAAATAGATTTCCAGTCTCTTGCTCTTTCTCTTCTCCTTCTGGCACCCTTATTATGAGAATGTTGGAGTGCTTGAGGTTGTCCCAGATGCTGCTTACACTATCCTCATTTTTTTGTATTCTTTTTTCTTCTTCTTCTGATTGGTTGTTTTTTTGATACCTTATCTTCCAAATAATTGATTAATTCTCGGCGCCATCCACTGTACTGTTGTTTCCCTGTAAATTGTTCTTTATTTCAATTAGTGTATCTTTCATTTCTGATGTGTCTTTTTTATGCTCTCGAGGTCCTCACTAAGTTCCTTGAGCATCCTTATAACCAGTGTTTTGAACTGTGCATCTGATAGATTGCTTATCTCCATTTTGTTTAATTTTTTTTCTTTCATTTGTGCCATGTTTGTCTCCTCAGTTTGGCAGCTTTCTTATGTTTGTTTCTATGTGTTAGGTAGAGCTGCTATGATTCCCTGTCTTGGTAGCATGGCCTAATGTAGTAGGTATCCTATAGGGTCCAGTGGCACAGCCTCCCTTGTCACCCAAGTTGGGTACTCAAGGTGTGTCATTTGTGTTAGCTGAGTACACCCTCCTCTTGTAGTTCAGCCTTGGTTGTTGTTGGCAGATCAATGGGAGGGATTTACCCAGGACAATCAGCTACAAGGATTGGCTGTGACCACTTACCATCAACCTCCACCCTCCACAGAGGATCAGCTGTGCAGGGGAAGGGTAGTGGTGCTCCAACATCATCTGTAGCTGTCCACTGGGTGTGCAGGCTCTGGAGTTTCCTTGGTGGTACAGGCCATGCTCACCACCACCCCCCAAACACTTGTATTCTTCCCAGGGCCACCCTTCAGGACCTAAAGAACAACGTGAAGTGGCTGCTACTTGTGCTGTGTTTGGACATTCCTTGGAGAAGCCAAGTTGTGGATCTAGGCTGGTTGCTGGTAGTGCCCTGCATGGGGCCACTTAGCAAGAGGTATGGGGTCTGAGATCTTACTGAGGCTAGCTGTTGCTTGTTTGATAAGATTTAAGAAGTTATGAAACATGAGCCAAGACCAGCCATTCATATGGATAAGTCTCTGTTAATAGTTTGGGTGGGCCTATAAGTTGGGTGGGACAGAGTCTCAGGAGATCTCCAGGGCAGAGCAAACAGTTTAGCCAGGGTGATGGAATATCAGATATGGCACCTGCCTGCCAGCTCTGTGACTCTTTGTGAGGAGGGCTCAGAAAAGGGACAATGGTCTCTACTGTCCTTTCTGTCTGGGAGAAGGCTTTCTCCCAGCTCTCTCCTTGATGCCAGACTCTTTAGTTCCTCCCTGTATGCCACTGGTGCCTTTCAAGCTGCTACCCCAGTGCTGTAGCTCAGAGGGAATGAGTCTGTGTAAGTCCATGCATGAGTTCTTTAAGGGGAACTGCTTGGGATTCCAACAGTTTCTTCCATGGATTAAATCCCTACCAGTTTTTGCATCCAGAAGTCATGGGGACTTATCTTCCCAGTACTGGAACCCTGGCCTGGGGGGGTGGGGCTTGTGTGGGGCTGGGGCTCTTCATTTCCAAGATATCCATCCCTAATTTATCCAACACACATGGATGTAGGACCAGCCCATTCTGCATCTCCATGCCTCCTAGTCTGGATGGATGCAGTTTCTTTAATTCTGCTGTTGTCAGACTTCCATTCAACTCAATTTCTAACACCTTTGAGTAATGGTTCTTCTATATTTTAGCTGTAGTTTTAATGTGGTTGTGCAAGGAGGCAAGCCATTTTCACCTATGCCACCACCTTGACCGGAAGTCTTAATCACTGATTTTTAAAATGCATCTTGTTATTCCTATATAGATACCCCTTGGTAAGTCACTGGAAGTTACTGAATTCTTTAGGACCAGCTCTCAGTCCTCTTACAAATCGTATTTTACACTATTTTATATGGGGAATCACAACATAGTTTCCATTCTTTGACCTGTCAGCAATCCAACTCTTGATTTTTTAATTCCCAGTCTTGGAAACCCATTGAATTCAAACTATGTTTGTTCAACTAACCTTTTTTCTATTGTTTTATTATTGGATTGAAGAATTTGCTTTGGGTGAAAATAATATCAACCATTGCTTCAAAGCTGGCTTATTGCAGCCATATGGAACAACTTCAAACTTCTTCTAAGATTAGTTGGTTGGAACAAATTTTATTTTGCTGGGTTGCAGATCTGTATTCTTCTAATTTGGTTTCTGTGTGTCGTTTCTCATTCTCTGTAATTTTCACAAATAATTTCCTAGTTTGTGCAACTGATTATTCCACCATATTTAGAGACTATTGCTCCAGTTACATATGCAACAGGAGATATGTGCCATGTTAATACACTGGTTTCCTTGCTCTCAATGTCTCTATAGGCTATTGGGTTAAAAATGCCTTAATATCATCACCATTTTGACACACTGGAAAAAAAATACAATTAAAATAAAAGATGGAGCTTTATCCACTAATCAACCACTGCAGTTCAGTAATCAGTTAATAGTGTGAAGGGGAGGACTCTAGACAGATAAAACCAGACAACTGAGGAATAAGTTGGAATAAATTATTAGATCTTGTCACAACCTTATTATTTAGCAATGGGGACTTTTTGTTCTTAATTATATGACATAGGAAATACACAACTTCCTTAAACATGAGTCACATAATTAAAAAAAAACTCTAAAAAAGTGGGCTGTGGAAAGAGGCTCATGGTCTTCCCGACCCACATTTTATACATGTAAAAATTATCTACCTGTGTCGTTTAAGAGTATGAGTTTCTTCTTGAATATAAATATACTTTCAATTGATTAGGATTTTCACAAGGATATTCCAAAGAAGTTTTATGCTACAGATTTTCACAAATCTGAATGTAATACTGACTGATGGCATTGGTTAATATTGTTGTGAACCTAAAAAGTAAGGCAAATATTTGCTGAAATTTATATAGTTTTCAGTTTTCTAATGCTAGCAAATCCAGGTTGCTTCAAAGTAAAAATCACTTATGTTTTTCCCAATGGAAGAAGGGAAAAAGGCTCCCATAAGCAGTTCAGAGTTTTCCTCATTGAGCTAATTATCTTTGCTTGTGTGGCGGATTCTGTCTTCCTTCCCCGCCGTCCTCCCACCCCCCATGCTGTGTAAAGTCTTGCTCAAGGTAGTACAGCATAAAGGAGAGGTGCTTTTTTTTTTTCTTTTTAATTTTGATCTCTTCCATTCGTTGGCTGAGAGGGTATGTGTTTGGGGGTCTCATGCAGTTTCTCTAGAGAGTCTTTATGTAAATTGAAGAAAATCAGTATTACTTAAAGAAATAATGAAAACTTTGATTTAACAGTACAAAAGAGGGTGCTGTCTAATCCCTCAACTAGGAAATTGCTTTTCTTCATGATCCACTGCTTTCATACTGTTTTTGGCTGCTACTGCCGAAGGAGGAAAGGCCCACCTTTGCTCTTCTTCTACCATGTCTGTTTCCTTGCCTCTGTACAATTTGGCAATAAATCATAGTTGGAGTGAGAAAATTTAAATAATAATAATAAAATACATGACTGATATGATCTTCAAGTCTCAATTGGACAAGTCTGATTATACTGAAGCAGGAGATAATTTACATGGGGACCTGAAATGAGAAATCAAAAATTTGGCATAGTGTAGCAACGAGAATGTGACTTATTTGTCAATCTTTGATATACTGCTGTAAACATGAAATGGAATGGGACAGCACATTCTCCAAAACTGGTGATTTTTTTGAGGTAGACAGGTGTTTCTGTGAGATGCTTTGAATTTTTTCTTTGACAAATGACAGATCAAAATATTCTCAATATGAAGGGTTACCAATTAGGTTTGCAGTTAATCTTCTATTAGTCATGGAAGTTTCCATTTTTCACCACAATTTAAGCTGGTGTTTGCTGTGCTATGAAGTAGCATTATTTTAAAGCAAACCACAGTGCACTGGACCAAAACAGTTCCATTCTAAATATTTGGCTCTTAAATTTTATTAATGAGTAAAATTTTACGTTGTACACAAAATTAAAATCTTTCTTTGTCCTTAAAAAATTAGAAAAGCAAATCTAGTTTACATTATTTAAAGGTAATGGTCAGTGAGACATTTATTTCTTCTCTTCATTTGTATATAAAATATTAAACCTAGAATGTTTCTTGTATCTCTTTGATTATGTACCGAGAGCAATCTAAGGGTAAACCTGTTGATTGGAAAATAATATATGCATCAATCATCAGGTATGTATTTAAAAAATCATCAGATATGCTTTGTTTCAATACCTATCGTGTGTTAAATATTGAGGACCACACCATATGCCTAATGGAAGCTTCATTGGGAAGATATTAGTAGAGTAATTCTACTTGCTGTGTGGTTTATCTTATTTAGAATACAATCAGGCAAGTTTATTAGTTTGCAGACATAATGTTTTGTACTGTACCTCAATACAACCGTGAACAGTTCCACAGAGGTCTACAGATCTACTAAGACCTGTCAAGATAAGCACACAGTCCTCTGGGGGAATCATCTCAGCAGTAGAACAGAGAAAATCTGGGTAAAGTAATTCTTTCTTGAAAGAAAAATAAGGCATTAAAACAACACAAAAAAACTCCACTGATTAATGATTTTTCAGAATGCCTCAGAGGTGAAATATTTCTTATACAAATATCAAAAATATATAATCTATTTTTAAGACTAAATGTTTTTGAACGTAAGTATTCATTTTGATATATTCTAAGAGATTTGAACTATATAAAATGATCATGCAATTTGAATTGAGCCACTGAAATTTCTTCTGACACCTAGAACTTAATCTTCCTGTATCCATCCCAGAACAAATATATTAGATTATAAGTTCTGCTGTAGGGATATTATTTGAATGGTTATAGTTAAAATGGTGCCAGTATTTCCATTATAAAATCCTATTTTCAAGGATTTATAAGTTTGCTCTAAATGTTTGCTCTGCAATTCAACTGGGCAGCAAGCATCTTTGATTTTTTTTTCTTTTACACAGTATGAAAAAGAAATACATCTGTTTATAACCTAAGTAGAAAAATATGACAATGAATTCCATCACTCTTCATAACCAATTTTTTTAGCATTCAAATTAATGTTCAGCCAAAGCTTATTATATATTTTAGGCACTGAGAGAACTAAGCAAACACCTTCAAGAATAACTTGAAGAGGATTTGTTTCCTTTGTTTGTTGGTTTTGGTCAGTTATCTGAAACTCCTAAACATGTACATATACTTAACTAGTTGCTTTGATATTTTATTAATTCAGCACAATAGTAATGTTAATATGTTATTACATATCTTGGGTATTTTAAAAAGATATTTGTTACTAGTCTCTACTTGAGAAAGCAGCAGTTACTTGACAGCTCAGAACATTTTCCAACAGAGATATGTGTTAAAATTGGGTAGAATAATGAGTGGTAAATTAAGAGGAGGGAAGGAGAAGGGATAGTTTTTATAGAGGGAATAATAAAAACAGTGGCAAAGAAGTAAAAGGGTGTATAATATCTAAGGAAGAGAGAAGTTCATGTGGATGGAGGCTAGGATGTTTGGGGGGAAAGTAGAAGATGCCAAGTCAAAGATAGATAAAACAAGAAAGGCAGCATAGAAGCCAGTGTTGAAGGGATTAATATGTTATGCTAATCAACTTTTACTTTACATGAAAATCAGATCTTTATAGTGGGATGGTCACAGCAACTTAACTCTAGTACTAACATCAAACTGTAATTCTGACAAAATGTGTAATCTAATATATCTGTCCTGAATTGGATGGGGATTAGATTATAGACCCTAGATAAACCTATTTAGAGGTTGGATTCAGAGTACATGATGAAATCCCTTTCAATGCATTCAAATGTATATGTTCTAGAACATATATTGGTAAAGAAAGTTCAAATTGGTTTATGTTCTAAGTGTTCAGGCACTCAAGAAATAGAACTCATGTCATGTGCATGATTTCTGATTCCTAATTTAAATATCTGTATTTACTAGGGAATGTGAAAATTATGTCTTGGTTTTTTTATAACCCTGAACTTGGCTTATGGTTGTCCTTCCATTCTCAGTGTTTCTTTTTTTCTGTAGTCATGGGTACGTATGATAGAATATGCTGGTGCATACACAGGTAGACACATCTTAGGTTGTCAGTATATGGCATTGAACCTTCCTGTAGCTGATGCTGATCAGACTGGAGGCCTGATATAGCAAGACCTGAAAGGGTTTCTTTTGTTTTGTTTTCTTTGTTTCTGATGACTTTTTGGATGGCCAGTATTAGGTTTCATATGGAAACAAGTATTCTTATTGATTCTGATTTATTTTCTCTATACCTAAAAAAAATCACAAGGAAGGAAATAATTCTTTCTAAAAAATAAGTAAATAAGCATATATGTGTGTGTATAGTCTTTCCAGAAGGTATCTAGCCACATAATGTGAAAAGTAAAGACATTTATTAAAGAAGATACAAGAAACACTGTACATAGGACAATGAAGCCTCAGTCCCCTTCAAAGTAGGCATCTTGGGACCTCACACAGTTCTGCCAGTTGCCATCAGCTGCACCATCGTATTTTCCTGAATCTTGGATGGTCTAAAATCTCTTCCCTTTCAAAGGTGATTTTAGTTTTGGGAAAATCCAGAAGTCATAGGGTGCCAAATCTAGGTTGTAGTGGTGCTGAGTCACCTGGGTGATTTAAATTTTCTCCAAAAAACTCTGCACGAGACATGATGCATGAGTGGGTGTGTTGTGATGATGAAGCTGCCAATCACAAGTTGCCCATAGCTGTGGCCTTCTGAATCATCTGAATAGTTTCCGCAGAGGAATATTCAAGCTTAATGCAAAATTTCATGCAGATTTGTTCCTATACTTGTTCAGTCATTTTGAATGTGACAGCCATACAGTACACATGCTTATTCAAGAGTGTCTACAGCTCCCACGGACTAGTACAGTGAAGTTGTCATTGTTCTCCCATGTGCATTCCAGTCCCCTCTCCTTGGCTACCTGGTTACATCGATATCCTGCAAACTGTTCTTGTTATATTAACAGTGGTTGGACTTTTTCTGGACAGACCATATATATGTATACAATATATGTGTGTGTGTGTGTACACACACACTATGTACCAGACACTATTCTAAATGTTTTATATGTATCAGCTAATTTAATCTTCAAGAACCCCAAATCAACTACTTTTACAGATGGGAAAACTGAGTTTAAATAATCTGCCCAAGGCCACATGGCTACCAAGTTTGTAGAGTCCGACTAGAATCTTCGTATAGTGCCCCTAGCCACTGGCCAGGCTAACCAAAGAAGAGCTCAAATATAAAATGTGGGAAGGAAAAGAAAATGGCTTTTTTCTGAGTAAAGGGAATTTATAGTTGTATGGTGTAAGATAAAGACATGGAAGCTGATGTGGTATACATGTTGAAGCACTTAAAACATTTTTTAAAGAAGGGATCTGGCAATGCACCATTGTCTATGCTAAGCACACTGCTAAGGAGGTGTGAGCGTTGGTGAGGAGCTTAATTACAAAGCTCTCCCTGTATTGGTAATAAAACCTGCGTCAACGACTTTGACATTCAGGAAGAGCAATGGTTCTAAAACTCCAGTTTCCCTGGACAAGCAGTATGAGCATCACCTGGGAACTTGTTAGAAATGCAAATTATCAGGCCTTTGTACAGATCTAGGGAATCAAAAGCAAAGCAATCTCTGATTCAACAATCCCTTCTAGTGATTCTCAGGCATGCTAAAGTTTGAGCACCACAGATTTAGAGAAACTGAAATGGAACTAAGTAATTATTGGGGAGATGGCCAAACTTGACTATAGACTGAGTGAGGAGTGTTTAGAATATGGCTAAATTAAAAATCACAGTACAACTGAGTATCATTACACCTTCAGCACCCACCTAACATACGTGCATATGAATAAATGACAATCACTTATATTTAGTGCTTAACATATTTTAGAAACTGTGTCAATTTCATTGCATGTGGTGTTATAATCATATTGCAGATGAGGAAATTGGGGCAAGGGGCTGTTTAGCCTAATGTCTCATGAATAATGACGATCAACTCAGATTCAAACCCACCATCTGGCACTGGTCACATGTTCTCCCACTACATCATGAACACATTCAAATCAGAAGAGCAGAACCTAAACAACAGTTTGTCAGCAACGCAATTTTGGTTTACATAATTAAACAAGTAATATGAGATGACAGTGATTGAACGATGGCCTATGGTTGGTTGGTGACCAAACATTGACCACAACACTTAAACATGTACTTACAGAGAAATCTCTATGACAATTCCTTGGTGCTTCGGCAGGTAGGACATCATAAATGAGCATTTTATTAAATAAGACATGAGAAAAGATAGAGACCATGAAATACTGCAGTCCTCAACGCAGCTCACCTTAAGTCAATAAATCTGTTCATGTGTCACAAGTCAAACTGTACACCCAGGCTTTAATTTAACTTGAGCGAGTTGGGAATCACATTGGCTCATACTGGGTTCTCACTACTCCCTCTCATTGTTATATCAGTTCCAGGTAATAGCTAAATTGACTGAATTCTCCAAACTAGACCTGTGACTGGATCATGGGCGGCAGGAGATGAAAGTGTACTCCAGATAAGTAAACACCTCATAAATAAATCTGACTTTTTGGCAACATTATTACTTCTGTGGGCCTTAAGTTTGTCATCTGAATAATAAAGAGATTGCACTATAGTATCTCCAGGGATGCTTTTAGCCCTGGCTTTTTTTTTTTTTCTTTATCTGTTTTTTTGTGTTTTACTCAATACTCTGGCTCTTCCAGTCTGATCTTTTCTCAGGATACCCTCAGGGGTCTGCCAGTAACCCAAAAAGGTAACAGGATCAGAGGTTTATCTTTAACAACTTCCTGGATGACACCCTCTTCTGAGTGTCTTGCTCTTTCCTTTCTTTCAGTCCCGGCTGAGAATGCAGGTAGATGGGTATGTGGGATCTGCTTGCCTTTCTCTTTGTGCTGACACTAGTAGAATTGAGAAATGCAAGACTGACACCCTCTTCATTTTTAATTTTTTTTAAAAACTGGTGCTGCTCGTGGGTTTTAATATACTTCCCCTCTGCTGCTTTTAGTGTCTCCTTTTTATTTAAAAAGCTTAATACTGAACTGTAAGAATGTCCAATTATGTTTAAGAAAAACATGAAAAGGTTGAAAGTGTCTGCCTGACAACTATCCTGTTTCTTGAGACAGAAGGGATGATTTTTGGAATATGAAAAACTAATTTGAAATGGCCTGTCCTTTTCCATTTCTCCCCACACTCCCCCTTCCATTCCTTCTCCTCCCTCACTCCATTTCTTTGTTTGATCCCTTATGCCTTCAAACCTATCTCCCATTTCTTAACACTGTCGTCTGTCTTAGGCTACCTGCCTTCTTATTCATCATAAATTAACTGTGAATGGGCCTAGGGCAATTTATGATGCACAGCTATCTGGTTCTTCTGGTAGATCTCAGCAGCCACAGTTGTTAGAGGCAGATAAGGGTTAACCACCATTGCAAGAATTTCTACAAGTACAGGTCATAGCGAATGTAAGGTGCAGACCAACTTCTGCTACAAAATCAGACATTTAATTAAGTAGGTGCAAAATCTGATAGCCTGCTCTGGAAGCTTGATGAAGTTCCAGCTCTTGGTTCTTTTGAGTGCTTGGAAAATGATTTTCAAAAAAGGTTTTCATGAAGCAAAGATGGCAGTATTTCAGTGGTAGTATCCGGCTCATTGTTTGTCAGAAATAGGTGACTAGGATCTGTTAGGGGTCACTAATAGCACCCATTTCACATGGTCTTGTGATGATTAAATGAGCTAATACATTTAAATCTGTCAGAGATGTGCCAATTACAAATGTGTTAGTTCGTATTATTACTATTATTATGACACCATTCCTAACAGTAAAGGGTGAAATGCCTCTTATATTCACATACCCTATTTAAGTAGAAGCAAAGCATGTCTATAAGGTATTTTGGCCAATATTTTGAATATTAATGGTTTCACTAAAGATAACCTGTTTCTAACTTCCATTACACCAATTGACAAGCCATTTATTTCACCAATGATTACCTACTTCTAACATACATTAAATTAATTAGCAAAGCCACATCATGATCAGAGATGATGAGAGCTCAAGGCTTCTAGAAGTCACCTCTGGCTTCTCTAATTCTGGCTGAGACACTGGAGCATAAATTTCTGATGAAGGCAACTGACTCTCTTGGGACTCAGAATAACACTAGCACACATTTATATCCCACTGTCTATGCTGAAATATTTAAGAGTGTATTACAGGGAGCCGGACACCATGTCTCCTGCAACCAATTCTTCCCTCACCTAAGCACAATTTGTCAAATGCTGCCTCAGTTTCTTTTAAGTAATGCATTTCCAGCCACAAGGACCGACTAGCTGAAGAGACATAAAGAGTAAGCACAAGCTTTATTTGCATCATCCAGGTTAGGCATAGGCTTACTCACAAGACTTTTCTCCACTCTCTGTACAGAGAATCACTCCTTGTTCCACCAGATTACAACCATTTATAATAAATATTGCAGCATCAGTATCACAGTATCCACCCCCAGAACCTCCTAGGTATTGCAAAGGTGCCCCAGACATCCGCCTGAAACACTACAGCTACAATTTCTTCTTTCAAGGAAGACATAAATATTTCTTCTTTAGCTCTTGAGACTCTAGTAAAACTGAGATTTCTGGCCTATCCTTTCCCTAACCCTGCCTTTATATCCCAAGGTCCCAGATGATATAAGACAGACAGGGAAGCCTCTTCTTCACTGGAGTCTCTTGGGAAGGTTCATCAGAATCTTCTATCCTTACTCTGTTTCTATGGCTTTAATTTATACAAATAACTCTGCAAAGCCCCATCCCTATCTCTCCCTATTAATCAAGAGAATAACAAATACAGTCAATAATCATTATCCACAGATATGAATTCACCTCCTCACTAAAACTTGTAACCTCCCAAGTCAACACCCATGGCACTATGCGGGTTGTTAACAACATGCTCAGACTGGCAAGAACATCTGAGGCCCTGACGCCCATGCTCCCAGCTGAAGTCAAACAAGGCAACACTCTGCCTTGTTGTTTGAGCGCTTGTACTATAAACAAGTGGCCTTTTTGTGGTATATTTAGTGGCCCTTTTTTCACGCTTTTTGTGCTTTTGTTGATGATTTTTCTGTTTAAAATGGCCGCTAAACATAATGCTGAAGTGCTGGCATTCCTAAGGAAAAGGCGGCTGTGACATGCCTTCCGGAGAGAATAGGTGTTAGGGAAGCTTCAGTCAGGCTTGAGGAACATTCGTGTCAGCTGTGAGTTCAGTGTTAATGAATCAAGAGTATATCTATTAAATATGTCTTTAAACAAAGACACACATAAAACAAGATTATATATTGATCGGTTGATAAAAGTGTTGTGCCCGAAGGCGTGTATAAACCTAACCCCTAGGAGCATTGGCTCAGTATTTGCTAATTCAGTGTTCACGGTGACTTTATAAACCGTAACTACCAGGAATAATGAGAATTGACTGTATGTTCTAAGAGACTAACTTACATTTCACAACATGCTGGGCACTGGAGGGAGTGGAAATGAGGATTGGACTCTGCTCCCATTCAGAAATTCATCCAGCTGGGGAGGGGAGGACAGATTGACACCATATATGAGGATTTTGGAGAACGAGGAAGTGCTCTACGTTTCCTACAGATGGAAGGAACTGAATGAATTCTGCAGGCTAATCAGTTCAATATGTGAGACCTGTATGGGAGGAAAGGCATAATGCCTTAATTGTGGGGAGCATTCGATATATTTTAAAGCACTCTCACATTAAATATTGCATTATATCCTTCCTGCCCTGTAGGATTCTTAGGAAAGATAGGAACATGACTATTTTATAAAGGAAGCCATGGAGCCTCAGGGAGAGGCTAAGGAACTAATCTGACATAACCAGTAAATGGCAGTGCCAAGAATACAGCACAGGTTCCCTACCTCCTAATCCACTGCTCTTTCCATATTAACACTAAGAAATGTCAAATTCAGAATATGAGCCTAGAGTCCTAAAACCATACTGCAAGGGTGATTATCCTCTTCTTTGGGAGCTTTACTTGATATTTCAAAAATGAATAATCACAGCCCTTGACTAGTGAATGAAAATACACAGGCTAAAAAATAAAAATAAAATGAAGCGTAAATGGCCTGTGGGTAAGGACAGCAGCAGGAGACAGTGGAAGGTGCTGGATTTGGATGCTGTTGGTTTTTGAGCAGCTAGGGAAGCTGGGAGATACAGCGTATTTACGCACAATAAATCCAAGTACCTTCTCTAGCATAGCTAAACCATTTCAATGAGTGAACTGAAGAATTATCTTTTTAGTAGAATGCCATAAACTTTCGTCAGGAATATAAGATGATGAATGGCTACCGATTTGATTGGGTGCCCCCAGGGCACTGTTACAAAGTGACTAACCACCAGAGACCCTGGGTTGCCCCTCTGCACAGACTATGAAGAAATGTGGAATTCTAAGTGGACACTTGGATGAACAGCTGATTTGAGTCAAATTCTCCTAGAATTGCTTTTTCTCAATATGTGACTTTATATTTGTTGATATAAAAGATTATAAAGATGATGAAAAGCCTGCAGGAAGTCGTGCCTATTTCAGAGTTGTTTCCCTTTCTCTTTAAATAGAAATAAAGACAAAAAATGATCAGTCACTAGACGTGTCATAGTTTTTATCATCTTCTGGAAACTGGAGGAGTGTTTCAACTGTAATCCCAAATCTTAACTGCCAGCCTCCAGTGACTGCGGGCTTCCTTGACAAGTTCACTTGCTGTGCTTGCTGGCTTTTTAGATTTTTAGATGTGTATTGGCTTTGCTGGTCTTTTGTCCAGGACACATAGATTCCGGTTAAAGACACTGCATTTTACCATTAGAATATAAACATCCTCTCTTTCTTGGGGGCACGGGATTTAGGGTGTTTTTTTTTCTTGATGCTGTTTTTCTTAGGAGACAGGATGAGAGAAAGTTAGAACTCTGCCATTATGAAAGATCACCACAGGGGGCTTCTGTAGGGATCTGGTGGGTTCTTAAATATCCCTGAAATAAAAGCAACCTCCTTCACACTGTTTCTCTTCTCTGCTGTCCCCTTTCCCACCTGCCTCCTTTCTCTCTTTCATTCTCCCTTTTTCTGTCTGTTCCTCAGCTGCCACATTCACTCATCCTTTTTTCTCCTCTGTGTTTTGGTTCCCTGCACGTTCACTGCCTTCTGAGATAGGAGGTTGTAGTGAGAACAAGGACTCTTTGTTATGAGTAATACCTGTAATTAACAGAACACCAAAACTGATACTTGAGTAGATGGTGTCGAGCCATATTTAGCACATTGGGTTTGAACACCTGGCAGAACAAGTTTGGTCCAATAAAAAGAGCCGAATTCTTTC